>NC_079195.1:88165741-91141574 GCF_029499605.1 Hyla sarda | reverse complement strand
AGCTCATAATATAGTGTCTGTACATGTGTGTGATGGGTTCTCTCACAATTTTTTTTATGATTTTCACCCCAATATTTATTTTTAACAGCATACAAAATGACTGTTGTCTCAGATTTTTCCCAGGTTGCAATGAAGCTGAGACCTAGCTGATGACAAGGAGCCTGTCTGCATCAATGGGTGGAGCAATTGCTTGGTGGGAGAGAGATCTATAACTAATGCAACAGCTGTAGGCACCCTGATTGAAAACCACAGGTCTTTTGAATCGATGCAGCTCATTTATGTTTCCATTGGTGGGGTGGCTGATGTGTGGGAGGGAGGAAAATTGAATTATGGGATTTGTAGGCAAAAAAGAAAATTCAAACAGGAAACCGGTTCACAAAAAGGTAGCCACAGTGTTACGGTAATCTCACACCATAGCCTTTTAGCCCCAAGATAAGTGCAGATCCTTCCTAAGCATGTCCATTACTGTCTGCCAGGTACGTACTAAATTTCCCTTATGGTGTATAACCCCTTTAAGCATGTCCATTACTGTCTGGCAAGTACATACTAAAATCACCTTATGGCAGATAACCCCTTAAAAACATGGTAGCCTTTATTTTGTTAGGTAAACAATGGCTACAAAGAGCATTATTTCACAGCCCATAGAAAAAGTATACAAACATGTATCAATAACAAAAGGTAAGAACAAGACAGCAATTTATTGAACTGGAGATCATGGATTGAATGATGAGGCAAACAAAATATAATAACTGTAACCAGGAATGTAGCAGAAGATCCCTAAATAATTCTTCCTTTCCCTCTGTCATCAACCAAAATTCTAAGCTAACAAAAAAACTAAACACCACTGTGCTTGCAATATCCCTAGAAAATATTCTATTCCTAAGGAAACAAGGGAACGTGAAGACCCAGAAAGACAGGAACTTGAAAGGAAAAAACTGAATGAGGCTCCAATAACTTCCATACACAAATATCAGAGTGACAAAAACTGGAATTAACCAAAAGACAAGAAACAAAACAAGAATATGGAACCTGGAATACCTGGATCTCTTAAAGGTTAATGCATGAATCCAGCCAAGCTAGTCAGACCTGAACATGATTGTTTGATGCATTGTTCTAGACTTTTCAAGGAGACAGCAGCTGTCTCATATAGACTATAAGACAGGGGAGAATAGCAGGAAGATTCCTGCTATTCATAACAGATGGACTATAGAATGTACATGCCGCATATCATTGGTATGCCAAGTATTTTTCTATACCATCTCTGCCAATTCATATGATATATTTATGTGTCAACAATATTTTCTACAACATTATGTTGACTAACACCATGTATGGCTTCCCATGAGGTGAACTTAGAGGCTTTTACAAATTTAAAGGGTACCTGTCATGAGTAGGGAAATAAAACATTATGGCGTACATAGCAGTTGTAGAAAATAATATGTTTCACCTTAAAATGCTGTGTGTTTTACTGCTCACATGGATGCTGTTCTTGTGGTCAATAATAAATGTGACATCCAAGTGGTTTAAATGTGGCATCCACCCTCTAAAAGCCTTCAAACCTTAAAATGTCTCCCCACCTGCCATGGTTGTCTGCTTATTGGGATGCGCCACAGCAATGGAGCTATTAAAAATAAAGATAAGGATGTCTAGCTTTTTTTTTTTTACTGTAGTATATAACAGAAATCATTAACATAGTCCTACAATGCAAACCCTTATTTTCAAAAGGAACCTTCTGTAGTCAGAATTGTGTAGTAAATCCAACATAACTATCAAGATCAGTGAGATTTTATTAATACATCTTTCTTTTAAGTACATGAGTTACAAGTACTCCCAGAGATCAAATAAGCAATTCCTATTTCAACATTGCAATCATATATAACTACTATGTTAAAGCTGTACATTGTACTTTTTTCTGTATACACATTCATTCTACAGGAGTCAAATGGTTTGTGGCATAGATTGCACCACTTACAATAAATAAAACAATTGAAGATTAAGAACAGAGATCCTAGATGTGCTGAGGGGTGATAATAAGAAAGTCACTGAAACAAACAAAACTTCTCATGGTGTTCACATTAATAAAATAAATGCCTGTAGAGACCTGCAAGTAAGTAAAGAGCTTTCTCTTCTAGGCTTTGTTTCCTTTCTGAATAAACTATTTGATGATTCCTACTGTACTTGGTATGTACGAGGCAATTGCTTTTCTTAGCCTGGTAGACATAAAAAGGCAGTTTAGGGGGGGCGTGGCCTGGCGCGCTGATGGAGTGCAGCACAGAGTGAGAGCTCCTGCAGGACTCATGCTTTCATGGCACTCTTTTAGGCTATGGGAGGCAGACATAAAGGCAGAAATAAGAAGAAGAAGCCCCCAGCACCTGTACCGCAAAAAGGCACGATTCCTGCGTTCTTCCTGACGACACAAAGACCGGACGGAGATTCGCGGCCTCCCCACCTCACTCACGTGCTGCACAGTCAAGCGAGAGACCGGAAGCAAGGACCGCAGCAGCATCTGAGAGACCTGGAACACTGAAGCAGACTGTACCGCTTACCTCGGCCGTCGTCATGGACTCACCGGGAACCACCGCCAACAGCTCTCCTCTCCCGCAGCGTGGTGAGCTCCGTGCACAGGCGCTGCCTGATGTGCGCATACATGGCCAGGAGACTCCAAGGTATGGCGCCCCGTCTCAGTGCGCGGCCTCCTCCCAGCAGCCCACATCTACACCTGGGAGTAGAGGCTCCTCTGAGGCTATGGAGGACCCAACACAGTAGCCCACACCAGGCAAAGCTCCACCTGAACAGCCACCAGCTGTTATACCCACTATCTCTTCCGCTCCAGGGATTCTTCCTGCCTCTCTGTCCCCTGACCCAGTAATGGACACCCCAGTGGCTGAGACTTATGCAACTCACCCCCAACAGGCTGGACTACATAATGTTAAAAGGGCCATTTACTCAACCCTTGTGTCCTCTCACACCGTCCCACAGCAATCCAGCACAAGGGGCTCTACCCCTACAGAAAAGCGCCCCACGGAGACCTCTACCTGTTCTCCAAGTTCTCCCACACCTGACTCGCCTTCTACAAGTGCTTCGGATAAAGTTCATGTTAATGTCCGTCAGCAGATTGCCCCTGGTCCACCCCCGCAAGATGTTACTGATTGGTCAGTTACCATGGACTCTGATTCTAATGAGGACTCCTATGATTCCACAGCTGACAGTGACAACCCAGAATATTGGGGTGCTAGCCCACCGGCAAAAAAGACATTGTTTAAGACTCCATGTAAATTGCACCAGCGTGATAATTCTAGATCTGGACATTCCTCATCAGATGATACTCTGACTGACAGGAGACACCCATCACGTCGTCTCCAAACCCCTGAGTGTTCACGAGACCGACTTAGATCACATTCAGACTCCACCCTGCCTTCTCCTGAAGTGGCCGTTAATACACTGAAACGCTTCCCTGAGCTGCTGGCCTTGCTAGCACTCCTACCTACTAAATCCGACATGCAATCTCTAGCCTCTGACTTGAAAAAGGCTTGGAGACAAGACCTAAAACCGGTTAAAGAAAAGGTCTCTAAATTGACCGACAGAGTGCGTGATCTGGGAGAATTTAGTTCCTCTGTATCAGCGCAAATACATGCTATTAACGATACTGCCAAAGCGACCTGTATGCGTCAATCTAATATAATTGACCACCTTGATGATATGGACAATCGAAATAGACGGAATAACCTTAGAATAAAAGGCCTTCCTGAAACAGTAGCTCCGCAAGACATCCCTGGGACGTTGCAAAAAATCTTCAATGAAATCCTACATAAACCACTTGATGCCCCACTGGAGCTCGACAGAGCACACCGTGCGCTGAAAGCCAAACATCCTGACCCCTCTAAGCCTAGAGATGTAATTTGCAGAGTGCATCACTATTTGCAAAAGGAGGAAATTTTGCGCAAAGCCAGGGACATGAAACATCTCTTCTACAATGGTTCTCCTATTTTCCTTTATCCCAACTTGTCATTAAAAAAGGCCGCTTTATGGTGGCGAAGCATATGTTGATGCAGGGCCGTGGTGCCATCATTGGGACCCTAGCCACGCTTCACCTTCTGTCGACATATCTTGCATGTGACTATGTGAACCTTCTCCGGATGCTTGATGAAAAACTGCCATACCGCCAAATAGTAGCTGCTTTCCCCACCAACAGTCCGCACTAAAACACTGCTACTGCCGCAGTCTCCAGGAACCCCAGGAAACTGTTCATCTAGGAATGCTCGGACCTGGCACGTTCCCTGAGTTTTTCCAGCAAGATGGTGCACCACCACATTATGGGTGTCAGGTCCGAGCATTCCTAGATGAACAGTTTCCTGGAAAGTGGATTAGTCATCATGGGCCAGTTAAATGGCGCCCAAGGTCTCCCGATCTGACCCCCTTAGACTTTTATATTTGGGGTCATCTGAAGGCAATTGTCTATGCTGTGAAGATACGAGATGTGCAGCACCTGAAACTACAGATACTGGAAGCCTGTGCTAGCATTTCTCCTGTGGTGCTGCTATCAATGTGTGAAGAGTGGGTGAAGAGGGTTGCATTGACAATCCAACACAATGGGCAGCACATTGAACACATTTTATAAGTGGTCAGAAACTTGTAAATAACTCATGAAATAATAAAGTTACAATAAAAGCAAGCACATCATAGTTTTTCTTGTGAAATTCCCAATAAGTTTGATGTGTCACAAGACCCTCTTCCTATTGAAAAAACAAAAGTTGGATTCAAAATGTCCGACTTCAAAATGGCCACAATGGTCACCACCCATCTTGAAAAGTTTCCCCCCTCACATATAGTAATGTGCCACAAACAGGAAGTTAATATCACCAACCATTCCCATTTTATTAAGCTGTATCCATACAAATGGCCCACCCTGTATATAAATCTGTAATTGTACAACAAATCTACTTTACTAAAACTATTGTTGTGCATTGCACTTCATTAATAGCATATATTTAGGTAAAACAACAGTGTAAGAGATTAAATCTGCATTTACTATTGTATCAAATGGATGATGCCTTGGTCATGTGATGTTCCTTAAGCCTATGGCTGCAGGAAGAGTTTCTAGTCCAGCCACTTCTCCCAAGAGAAGTGGTGAATCCAAATTAAGTAGTTATTCAGATACCTCCTAGCTCTGCTCTTGCTAGGAAAACCTATACCCAAGCCAAAGTGTTTTTTCTAGGTAGAATCCTGTTCTACAAGCAGGTTGCTGTGCTTTTCCTATTCCAGTCCACACTGTGAGGATAAAAAGGGAGATTTAGGTAACCTGTGTAGAGGAAGAGTGGTGCAGTTGCACATGGCAACCAATCAAATGACATAATTCATTTGTAAAAAAAAAAAGGCCTCTGAAAAAAATTAAAGAAGCAATCTAATTGGCTATGTGCAAATGCACCACTCTTTCTCTACATGAATTTTGATAACTCTCCCCAAAGTGTTAAAGTCTTCAGCTCCAAAAAGTTTTTGTTTTAGGCAAAGGGGAAACAAACAAAAAGCTTAAAAAGATTCTTCTGTATACATCATTCTTTTCAGTCAGTGACCTAAAGGTCGTAGTTGGTACTGGGTGGCGTCATCAAGAAAGTTTCAGCATACATCCCTCAAGGTATCATGCTGAAACCAGAGTTCATGTGCAAAAGTACAAGTATTGAAAAACAGCAAGCCAGCCATTGTTGATCCTCGACAGTACGGAATAAACAAATCTGACTGTGTAATATCAATATCTGCATTAGTCACTATATTTACCTGTGCTAAAAGCAAAGACTTGCCATTAGTCACTATATTAGTCACTTCCCATTAGTTACTATATTTACATATGCTAAAAGCAGAGACTTTCCATTTAGTAAATCTGCTGCAAAAGCAATGTTTAAAGGGTCAGTGACCAAAGAAAGCTGTGACATTTTATGCTGTGCTAGAGCAACTGTGAAGAAGTTTTAGTAAAGTGTTACAAGTTGTTTAATAGAATCCCAATGTCAAGAGGTCTCATTCCTGCACTTTGCACTGGGGGGAGGGGACAACAACTCAACCGACAAAACGTCAATGGGGTTCACGGGAGAATATCAGGTTAGAGACATGACCTTGCCAAGTGACATAACATCTGAAGGCCTCTACTCCTTGCTAGTCTGCGGCATTATGCTCACCACCCCTGTGGCTACCGCACTTAAGTAACCTGCTGATTCTAGCCAACTAGCTTTGTTACAAGTGGATACAAGAAATAAGTTGATGCATCAGTCAGTTTATGTATAATATGAATCAAAAGAAAAGAAGAAAAAAAACAAATAGAGAAAAACCTTCTGCACCATAAAATAAGCAAAGTTTCTGCTCAGTGATATGCATCCCTTTTCAGAGCTTACTGGCAGAAAGATGCAAAAATGGAGATGGTTTTTGTACAAAAATAAATGCACAGCAATAGTACAAAGAACTGAGAAAACCATACACTCGCAAAGGTTTTGCATTGCTCAAAAATGTGGGCTAATGATCAGTACCCCAAAAAGTTTCTACGTGATTATATTCTAAACAGCTGGTGTGATCTCTGCTTTGATACAGTACCCCTTAGAAGGTCCTGGATCAGGCCACTGAACAAGAGATAAAATTCTACTTTCATATTTTTAAAGAAAAATTTGGCGCATTAGAATTTCATGAGTGTACACATTGGGTTAGCCACTAGAGAGCTTGTTATGGACTATCATAATTAAAAAATGTCAGGGAACAGCAACTTCTCGGAAAATGTTAACTAACATTCTAAATGAATTATTAATGTAATATAATTGAATGATGGTGTCATAGTGTACACCATGGAGTAAGTCAAGGTGAAACTACATTAACATACTCTACTGTTCATCAGCAGACAGAAGACATCTTCGGAAAACAAACTATTATACTGAATGGAATAATAACTACAGGGATGAAAGTGCTTTCAGTGCATGGGTCTTTTATAGGGTTATTCCAAGCTCTAGGAAATATTTTACAATTGGTTTGAATCTGAAATTAATTCCTCTTGCTAATTGGCAACCATCAGCATGCCATATGCCTTGGTCCTTACCAGCATCATGCAACATCCTCTGTGCCATGTATCTGCCATGCTTCCTGGTCTTGCTGCTCTAGTGTGTCTCCTGTTGCTGTTCCTGCTCTGTCTACTAGGGTCCACGTGCGAGCACTGGCTGAATCTTATAGAGACTCCAATCTCTGCCTGGCACTCCCTATATATTTTTTTTTTGTTTCCTGTATTGCTAAGGTCCCTGTACCCTGTCTTCTGAAACTGAGTTCCTAATCCTGTCTTTATAATGAATTAAGCTAGCTGTACTCACAGCATCTGTTCAGCTCTGCTGTGCCTGAAGCTATCTTTAGTGTCAGTTTCCCCCATTCTGTCTGCCTGGCCGACTGCCACAGTGGGTCCACACCCGTGTGGCGTTACAATGAATCTTAATTGTTCTGGTGGTCATAAGGAAAGGTGGCATAACTCATATACAAAGGTACATACATATCCAAATTATGGCTGGGCTCAAACATCACAGATGTTATGCATAATCTGCACCAATATTCTCCAAGAAAAAAACATACCTAAGTTAGTGAATTAATATCCTAACCTGCAGCAGATTCTAGGCATGCAGCAGATTGTGAATTCATAATACAGTACATAGGCTATATGTATAGAGAATTTAAGGGACATAAATAATTATTGATTTAACATTGATTGCATCATATTGATACTCTAAAAATATTTGTTATACCGTAGTTAGGTCTCATGAAGCACAAATAGAAAAATATTTAATTTTATGTCTTTCTTGTGACGTTACTCTTCTATATTTTGTTGCAAAAAAGCAAAGTAGGCATCTGACATACAATAACACAACTATTCTTTATATGGAATTGACAAGAGATTAATTTATTTTTACCCAAATTGGTGCTGTCACCCCATCAACATATGACCTTGACCTTTAGAAGATTACCTTGCTGAAATAAAATACCATGTACTGCAAGACAAGTTAATAGCTACACCATAAATACATACTGTTTGAAGGTGACATGAATACACTCTTATTTTGATTTTATAAAGTGCATTGCATAATAGCCATCATTTTTGCCGGCTGTTGAATGGGAAACTTTAAAAAAAAACATATGCTTATGAAATTTTTAATACATTCAACCTGTGAAAATTTCAAACTGTAGCAGGTATAATATTACACAAGAGTAAGCAACTAAATTGTGTAAAATTCCACATTTACCCTAATATATACAGAGGAAGTAAATAATAATAACAAAAACAAGAATAATAATAGCAACAACAATATTATTATTATTATTATTATTATTATTATTATTATTATTAAAGGAAATATACCAAACCATAGGGTAAACAAGACAAAAATTACACTGATTTTGTTCCATTGCTCTAAAGTTAACCCAAGTTTTTAAATTCGGCATTCCCTTGGAGGGCTGTTCAAATCTACTCAGATTTGCCCTATGCTGGGTAGTGTTGAATGATCTGCCAAGTAAAGCCCCATTGAAAGGATAACAGCACAGGACAGTATTTTGCCTCAAAAAAAGTTAAATCACTTTTTTTAATGCTTTTTTTATATGTTTGTTGTATTGACACACTGAAAAACTTCACAACGTCAAGTGTCAGTAAAGTTTTCACCATTTTCAACTACTTTTACAGTAAAACAGATCCTTGGTGCAGTCATGGTCACTAATTCTGCCTTCTGTATGAGGAGGATTTTATTCATAGAAACAATGAGAAAGGTGACCGCACTTGAAAGAGGGTTCGGTTCAAACCAGAAGCAAGATGAAAGTGCTTCTATTACCTATATCGTTTCAATAAATCAAATTCTATATTTTGGAGAAGCAGCATAATGAGGAATTTCCCAGGCTGCTGAGTCTACTGAGATTTTTTGAGGCTCATCTGGATGTTGTGCTCCGAGACAATGCCATCCTTACCTTGCTGTTGTAAAAAAAACTATGATGATGCATTAGGATTGCACTCAATTGTTTTGTGTTCATTTCAGTATCTTGTTTGTAAATAAGGTGCACTATCCTTCCAGCACAATGCAGGTTTCTATTTGGCACCACCATCACAAAATAAATTCCAATATGCTTCATCTTATTTTGTTGTCCAGAAAATCTGTACACTATTGCAATATACTGCATTGTGCATTATTTTCCATAGAAGTCAACAGAACAGAGAAGTTGCAAATGTAAGGCTCCTCATGGGCATACACATTCCCCCCTATTAGAGATGAGCGAATCGAAACTGAAAAATCCGAATTAGTTCTGAATTTAATGATAAATTTGATTTGCAACGAATATCACCGCGATTCTATCGCGCAAATCGCTTCATTAAACTCCATTTAGTGCGGTCCAGGCTCCAGGGCATCTAAAATAGTGGATCCACATGTCAGTACATGGGGCAAGGAACTCTGGGAAGGCGGGAAGGCAAGGCCGGAAGGCGGGTAGGTGGGATGACCCTGAATCACATCCAGGATGCAGCCTATCAGCAGCCAGTCACCACTGTGATATTACAGCCCTATATAATCGGCAGCCATGTTGCAGATTGTCACTTCATCCTTTCACTGCAGCGAGATAGGACGGACATCCTGTGTGCGTGTGTGTGTGTGTGTGTGTCACATAGAAAAGCTTTTTCCTGCAGTATTTCACATCCTAGTCACATCAGCATTCTGGTGGACAGAGAGCAGTGCGTTTTTGCACAGAAAATATTTTTTACTGCAGTCATTAACCTCCCAGTCACTTTCTACAGCATTGTATTACAGAGAGGGGCAGAGAGCTGTGTGTTGCCTCATACATTTCAATAAGCTCATCTTGATGAACCTTAAGAGGATGGCGGAATATTTTTTCAGCGCAATTCTGTGTGACCACAACTAATGGTCTGATGGTTATACTAGTCTGTAGACCGTATAATACCCAGCATTCCTTCCTAATAGTCTTTGAGAGAGTCCAGTTTTGGGTTTAGTACACAGCGACTGTGTACTGCTGGGTTTGTGCAAACGTACTTTTTTTTTTTTTAAGTGTACTGTAGCGCATTTTTCTGCCCTCATAAGTGAATACCACATACGTACATCTAAGTAGTGTGCTATTTTGGACCTGCTAATCTGTCAAGGGCCTATATACTGTGAAAGTTCAGGCAAAAGTAATCACCGGCTGGTGTTTTACTCCAATATGTTTTCTTTTAAAGTGTACTGTAGTGCATTTTTCTGCTCTCATAAGTGCATATCACATACCTACATCTAAGTAGTGTTAATCTGTCAAGGGCCTACATACTGTGAAAGTCCAGGTAAAAGTAATCACTCTCTGGTGTTTTACTCCAATATGTGTTTTTTAAAGCATATTGTAGTGCATTGTTTCTGCCCTCATAAGTGCATACCACATACCTACATCTAAGTAGTGTACCCCTGTTAATCTGTCAAGGGCCTAGATGCTGTGAAAGTCTGGGTAGAAGTACTCACCGGCTGGTGTTGTACTCAGATACTTTTTTTAAGTGTATTGTAGCGCATTTTTCTGCCCTCATAAGTGCATATATCATACCTACAACTATGTAGTGTACTATTTTGTACCTGTTAATCTGTCAAGGGCCTAGATAATGTGAAAGGACAGCCAAAAGTACACACCTGCTGGTGTTCTAGAAAAATACTGTTTTCAGCACGGTGAAGCATATTGTACTGCCCTCATATACGCACTAAGTATGTCAGGCAGAGAAGTGCCAGGACGCGCACAGAGGAGAGGCAGAGGCCTAAATTCATCAGAAAGAGGTCGCATCGGACTAGGGGCGAGTGGCAGCAGGAGTCGTAACGAGAGGCCTGAGCTCCTGGTATCAGCCAGCGGTCGTGTCTCGACCAGCAACCCATCTGCTGTTATTGATTGGTTAACACGGTCATCCACTTCATCACAAGTGACATCTGATACCCCCATTCAATAGTTGGTGGGTTCCTTAGACACAACCCTCAGTTTGCATCAGACGGGAGCGGTCCCTGACCTCCCATTGCCTCTGTCCTATGCTGTTCCCTCCCCTAAAGAAGTACCTTATGCTGTGGCTTCAGCTCCACTATTCAGTGAGGACAATCTAATAGAGGACAGTCAGCAGCTACTGCCCAGCCAAAAAGTGGAGAAAACATCCGCCACTTCCTCCGCTAGACTGGCAAGTAGTGATGAGGAGAGTGATGTGGAAGGCGGTGTTGCCAGCGTTCAGGGTCCTGAAGCAGACACTGTTGAGGAGCCGGAGGAGGACACTAGTGACGTGCAGACACAACTCGATGATGATGAAACCAATCGCACTTGGGAGCCAGGTGCAGAAGTGGCTTCTTCCTCATCAGGAGAAGAGGGTTGCAGGTTGCCCGTGAGGCAGCAGCTGAGCCAGCAAGGTGGTAGCATGGTTGGCAGTCAGCATGGTGGCAGAAGTGGAAATTCTGGAGCCAAACATGCCCTGGGGAGACCACATGCTTTGCAGCAGCCTACTTTCCCCGGAGGTAGTGGAATAGGGGTTCCTGGAGACGGCGGCAGTAGCAGTCTATTAGTGCAGACTATTGATGGGAAAATCACCTACTCGGCGGTGTGGCAGTTTTTCATCAAGCATCCGGAGGAGGTTAATATAGCCACATGCAAGATATGTCCGTAGAAGGTGAAGCATGGCCACGTTACCACTGTTGGCACCACGGCCCTGTGTCAAAATATGCTTCGTCACCATAAAGCGGCCTGGGAGAACCGTGGCTCCGATGTAGTGGTCCAGCCTGCTGCATCCCCCAGTGGCACGCCGCTCCCTCTTTCAGCCAGCCAAGGCTCCACCACCTCAGCCAAAGGTAGCTGTGTGTCAAACCCTCCTCCTGTAGCTCCAGATGCTCCTGTTCCTCCTACTTTTAGTCAGTCATTCCGCCAACAATCCATCGGCGAAGCCATGTCCAAGAGACAACAGTATGAGCCCACTCATCCAATGGCGCAGAAGCTGAATGGGCTCCTGTATAAGTTGCTGGTGCTGAAGTCCCTTCCTTTTTCAAGTGGTTTACTCTGCATCTTTCAGAGAACCAATGGCTTTTGCCGAGGTGGAGAGTGCCAAGCCGTCATTTCTTTGCAAAGAAGGCAGTACCAGCCCTGCACAATTTTGTGGAAGAGAAGGTGGGCCAGTCCTTGAGCCTGTCAGTGTGTACCAAAGTGCATGGCACTGCCGACGTCTGGAACTGTAACTATGATCAGGGACAATACACTGAGTGAATGTGGTTCCTGCACAGTCACAACACCAACTTGGAAAGGTCACGCTGCTTCCTCCTCCACGCTCTGGTCCTGTGACAGTGGTGACTCTGCCTCCTCATCCTCCATCATGTCCTCAGTCTCCACTTCCCAGACAAGTCTCAGTGCCCTTCAGCATACCATGTGTCCAGGGCACAGCAGTATCACACTGTTCTTCACATGGTTTGCCTTGGCGAAAAGAGTCACACAGGGAAGGAACTTCTAAAATTCATTTGTAAAGAAATCAGAGAAGGGCTTACTCCACGGAAACTGGAAATGGGAACCATGGTGACTGACAATGGAAGAACATCTTGTCTGTGCTGCAACTGGGAAGGCTGAGCCATGCGCTCTGCATGGCACACGTGTTCAATATGGTTGTCAAGTGGTTCCTGAAGTGTTCCCCCCATTTGCAAGACATCCTAACAATGGGAAGGAAACGTTGCAAGCACCTCGGCCACTTATACATCGCAAAGCACACCCTCCTTGTGTTGCCACACGTTGGAATTCCGCCCCTCATATGTTGGACCGACGGTACGAACAGAGAAAAGCCATCAACAATTTATTGATGATCCAATCGGATAATGGTACTCTCCTGTGTAATTTCATTGTGAACCAGTGGCAGCTCATACGTGACACCTGCCATTTGCTCAGGCCCTTTGAGGAAGCCAGCATTATGTGATGAATGATGTCATTCCACTGCTTCATTTCTTACAACACGTGTTTGAGAAATAAAGGAAAAACAGGGATATGCGCCCCTAGTGAAGGATGTTTAGGTGAGATGAAGACAAGTATATTAGTTGCACTCACAGAGTTGGGTTGCGCTGAAAGCACAACACCTATGATAGCGTTAGGTAAATATCCCAGGTCCGCAGCCAAGGTCCTCTGGAGCACCAATGATGTCCCAGTAGTTACAGGGTAAGAAAATGAACAGAAAAGGGGCCGCTGCTGGTGCTGGTCCTGGTGGAAAAGTGGTTTATTTGTAGTACAAAAGCAACGCGTTTCTGGTCCGAACTGGACCCTTTGTCTGGCAAAGTGCATGGAACATAATGGACAAGTGAAGTTAAAATACATTCTGTACGCAACCTTAAAGGTTACGTTCATTAACCCCTTAAGGACTCAGCCCATTTGGACCTTAAGGACTCAGACAATTTTATTTTTACGCTTTCGTTTTTTCCTCCTCCCCTTCAAAAAATCATAACTCTTTTATATTTTCATCCACAGACTAGTATGAGGGCTTGTTTTTTGCACCACCAGTTGTCCGTTGTAATGCCATCACTCACTTTACCATAAAATGTATGGCGCAACCAAAAAATACTTTTTGTGTGGGGAAATTAAAAAGAAAACCGCAATTTTGCAAATTTTGGAAGGTTTTGTTTTCACGCCGTACAATTTATGGCAAAAATGACATGTTTTTTATTCTCTGGGTCAATATGATTAAAATGATACCCATGATTATACACTTTTCTATTACTGTTGCGCTTAAAAAAAATCGCTAACTTTTTAACCAAATTAGTACGTTTAAAATCCCCCTATATTGAAGACCTATAGCTTTTTCATTTTTCCATGGTATGAGGGCTCATTTTTTGCACCGTGATCTTTATTTTTTATTAATTCCCTTTTTGCTTATACAAAACTTTTATTACATTATTTATTAATTTTTTTGAATAAAATGTTATAAAAAAGCAGCTATTTTGGACTTTTTTTTTTACGTTCACGCCGTTCACCGCACGGAATCATTTACATTTTATTTTAATAGTACAGATATTTACGCATGCGGCAATACTAAATATGTATATAAAATATTTTTTTTAAACTTTTTGGGGGTAAAATAGGGAAAATGGGACAATTTATGTTTTTATTGGGGAAGGGGGTTTTTCAAATTTTTTTAATTTATACTACATTTTTTAAACTTTTTAAACTTTTATTTTTACACTCTTATAGTCCCCATAGGGGACTATTTATAGCAAACATTCGATTGCTAATCCTGTTCAGTGCTATGTATAGGACACAGCACTGATCATGGTTATAGGTCATCTTCTGCTCTGGTCTGCGGGAAGGCAGATCAGAGCAGAAGACGCCGGGAAGACAGCGGAGGCAGGTGAGGGGACCTCCGTCTGCCGTGCAGGATGATTGGATCGCCACGGCAGCGCTGCGGGCGATCCGATCATCCTGTTAAGTGATCGCGATGCTGCAGATGCCGTGATCTGTATTGATCACGGCATCTGAGGGGTTAATGGCGGACATCCGCGGGATCGCGGGTGTCCACCATTACCGTCGGGTCCCTGGCTGCGATCCACAGCCGGGACCTGCCGCGCATGATGCCGGCATCGCTCCGGTGCCCGCGGTTATGCTCAGGACGTAAATGTACATCCTGGTGTGTTAAGTACCATGTCACCAGGACGTACATTTACGGTATATGCGGTATAGTGGCGTGGTGGAAACAGCATAATTAAGTTTGACAGTCTGCTGGAGCACCGCTATATTTAGATAACAAAAATAGGAAGAACGGGCCAGTATTTATTGATAAATAATGTTTATGAATGCCTAAATGAACATAACCTTTAAGGTTGCGTACAGAATGTATTTTAACCTCACTTGTCCATTATATTTCATGAACTTTGCAAGACGAAGGGTCCAGTTCGGACCAGAAACGCATTGCTTTTGTGCTACAAATAAACCACTTTAGACACTGAGAAGAGTCTATAGAACTTCTTTTCCACCAGGACCAGCGCCAGCAGCGGACCCCTTTCTGTTAATTTTCTTACCCTTACAACACGTGTTGGAAACAATGGCTGGTCAGGGCACTTGAGACGTGGCGCCTACATCTCACGGCCACATGAGCCCTGTGGGGGCTGAACTGGAGGAGGTTTAGGGTTCGCCAAATGGGTGTTTTTTCTAGTAATCTGACAGGAGAGGAGGAGCAGGAGCAGCCAGAGAAGCTAGAGGGTTATGAGGAAGGGGAGACAGAGGACCAAGACACACCATGGCAGTATGCAATAGAGATGGAGGCAGGGAGTCCCTCCAAGTCACCTGCACAAATGGCACGATGCATGCTCACTTGCTGGCGTAGTGACAGCTGAATTGTCACCATTGGGCAGCGGGATGGCTCTCAACCTTATTAAACCCTCGCTACTGGCACAAAATAGGGGCCTTTTTTTACACCCACTGAGAGGGAGGACAACTTGACCTGCTACAGAGGCATCCTATGTAGTCAGTTGGCCGATGCCTATCGTCACCATCATCTATCCTCTCGCAGGTCTGAATTGGGGGGCCCCCTGTGCTCACCTTCCACTGCCATGGCTGCTGGGGAGGGGTGGGGTGGAAGGAGCAGTACCAGCTCCATCAGCAGAGTCTTCAGTCGCTGATGAGTACATTTCTTCACCCGCATAGTGAAGCAACTCATCAGCAGAAGGTAGACATGGAGCAAGATCCGGAACCAGCAGGTAATGGCATACCTTGATGTGGTGTCCCGGTACCGTATTTCATGTGTTACCTTTGTAGAGGTCCCCATAGTCAGAGTCCCTAGGAACGTCGGGGTCCCTCTCCTATAGTTATCCCCTTGTCACCCCTCAGTTAGTCTATGACTGTATAGAAGTTCTTATAAATATAAGAATAAATGTGTATATATTTAATTGCCTACCTATTCAGCGTAGCAGGACCTGCGGGTCACGTGATTAGGTTAGAACTCTATGGTTTTGCTACAGGACCTTTGGAGGTTCCCATGACGTGTTCACCCACAATGCAATGTAACGGTGAGTGACATTTGTTATGGACCAATCCAAAACAGCCAGCACCTGCCCATATAAGGGAGCTGCGCAATCTTGATCGCCCTCTTGGGTTGCTGATTCTGGATGAGGTAGGACCTCCGCAGGTTACAAGACAATTTACTAGGCCAAAGCCTTGCGGCCTCGCCCTCTAACATAGCGGATATACTAAGCAATTCCCCACTACTCACCGCAAGATCACAAGACCTAAACGCACCCTTAAATCCAGCGGATCTATGCTACAAAATCTCTAAGAAGATAATTTGAGCTTATCTGATCCCAACCAACTGTCAATCGCTGCTCAGCCATATCTGTAGAGACTCTATTTTCTGGACTGTTACTATTGCTGCATATACAGAAATTCTTCAGTAAAAGTTCCTGCAAGTTTTCAGTTAACAGTGGTTGTGGACAATCCTTTATTTCTGCATCACCTATTGCTCTAGGGAAGGGTGGCAATAGGCCTATCAAGATTACAGAATTTAATCCTCACCCTGGCGTCACGAGTGACAAGGGTTAACAGCGCCCTTTACTATTCTGAACAGCAACACCCTAACTACCCTACACCCCACAAGGCTTTATCCCCCAAGTTTACCACATTGACATGCCAATGCCAACACACCTTGAAGATCTGGATTTCTGGGCAGCCAAACTTGATTTGTACCTGCAACTTTGCCCTGGAAAAGCTGTCCTGCCCAGCCAGTAATATGCCATCAGAGCGGTTGTTTAGTGCGGCAGGGGCCATAGTCACCCCAAGGAGAACTCGTCTGTCAACGAAAAATATGAAGAGACTGACCTTTCTGAAGATGAATCAGGCATGGATCACCCAGGATTTCAACCCACCAATGCCTGATGCATCAGAGTAGATTGACCCTGTTGTCACACCTTTACGAATATGGAAAGTGCCAAACAGATTTAAGGCCCTGCTCCCCAGTTACAAACATTCTTATGCATCAGACCTTTTTTCACCCACCTTCATCACCTTCATACTGGTATTCCCACCCACCGCACCACTCTATCACCGGGTCACTTTCAGGAGTCCTGATGCTGCTGCTGCCACATCCAGGCTGTGCCATTCAGCTACTATATGGTCTCCTCATGCTTCAGCCAACTCCAGGCTGTGCCATTCAGACACTATATGATCTCCTCATGCTTCACCATTTCCAGGCTGCACCATTCAGCCATTGCATGTTCTACTCATGCTGCTGCCAACTCCAGGCTGTGCCATTCAGCCACCATATGGTCTCCTCATGCTTCAGCCAACTTCAGGCTGTGCCATTCAGACACTATATGGTCTCCTCATGCTTCACCACCTGCAGTGTGTACCATTCGGCAACTATATGGTCTCATACTTCAGCCTACTCCAGGCTGTGCCATTCAGACACTATGAGGGAGATTTATCAAACCTGTCCAAAACAAAAGTTGCTCAGTTGCCCATAGCAGCCAATCAGATTGCTTCTTTTATTTTTTAAAAGGCCTCTGCAAAATGAAGGAAGCGATCTGATTGGTTGCTATGGGCAATTGGGCAACTTTTTCTTTGGACAGGTTTTGATAAATCTCGTCCTATATGTACTCTCCATGCTGCCACAAACTCCAGGCTGTGCCACTCAGCCACTATATGGTCTCCTCATACTGATGCCACCTCCAGGCTCTGTCATTGTGCCGCCATGTGACATGTGATTGCTTTTTATATTTGGTCCTTTGTAACCACATGCAGGGGCCTGGGACATAAACATTTGGTAGTGTAATCTTAAATGTCTAAATCTTCAATTTTAATTTTAAAATTAATCTTTTAATCTTAGGGATTGTGAAGCCCTACTATGTACTCATGCTGCCACCAGCTCCAGGCTTTGCTATTCAGCCACTATATGGTTTACTGATGCTGATGGGCCTGGGACATTACCTAAAAATATTTTATGGTAGCACTAGCTACCATAAATGTTTCATTTCAACTCTAAAATTATTCTTATGCTGTTGGCACCTTAAATTAAACTTTTAACATGTTAATATATTTAAAATCTTCAATTAAAAATTTCTAAAATATCTTTAATCTTCTCTATTTTGGGGCCCTATGGTCTTCTCAGGCTGTTGCCACCTCCAGACTTGGTCATTCTGCCACTATATGGTCTCCTCATGCTGCCGCCAATTTCAGGCTGCATCATTCTCCCAGATAATGGTCTCCTTATGCTGCTGACACCTTTAGGCTCTGTCCTTGTGCCACCATGTGACTCCTTGTTAGATTGCGTTTTGTGGTCATACAGTATTAGTTCAAAGTAAACACAGGACATTAAACTTGGGAATCTAATATAAATCTTAAATTTAAAAAATCTATGTAATCTTTTCATGACTGAGGCACTACGGTCGTCTCTGTCATATTATTTGTGGAATTATCACAAGAATCCAATGGAACAGCTTGGAGTTATAACAATGAATCATGACTGATTAAATGAAACATTTTCACTTTTATAGTCAGGGAGGCGCTGAGAGGCAAGTGCTGGAACAGGTGATATCAAAAAATGTAAATAAATTCAAATTAAATTAAATTAAAATTACATAAAAAATCTCTTTAGTCTCTTCAATTTTGACACCTTATGGTCTCCCTGCTGCCACATCGATGCTCTGCAGCAGTGATTCTAATAGCAATGTCTGTAATCTGCATGTCATAATGAATAACAGTATTATTTCACTAACACAGAACACTCACTATGCATGATAGGACAAGGCAAAGTGCTCTACACCCCTATTGAGGCTCTCTGTAGGCCTGAAATAGCTGTTTTTAATAGCCGCAAATAAATTTGGTCTGAAACAAAAAAAAAATAATATTTAATTTGGCGAATCGGCCAAATCAGTTTTTTCAAAAGTTCGCTCATCTCTACCACCTATGCTACATGTGGAAATCTGTGAAACATTTGTTGGAAATAAAAACATGATTCAGATAATATTAAAATGTTTCAAGATTTGTTTACAAGGAATAATGATCCCTAGTAGAGTTGAGCAAACTTTTGAAAAGTTAGATTCACCGGTCTCGCCAAAATTTTCGGAAATTGAGAGATCGATTCGGCTCAGTTGACTCAAACTGGCAATGAAATAAGCATCTAAACACATTTATAACACTGCCTAACAGCTCTAAACCCATCTAACACTGTTAGGAGTGTATTCAAGTAGCTTTAAAGTGTTTTCAGGGCTCAGTTATGGCTACAAACAGTAACCCCTTCATAATTATTATACCTCGCTTATTTTATTAGGCTTATTCACACCAAAATAAAGCAGCAAGAAGTATCCCTGGTTGTTGGTAGATGCCATCTGATATTAATATGCACACAGAGGCATGGAAAGACGCGGTGGCTTTTTCCAAGCGTGCCAAAAATTATCCCTTTTTTGTGGATGATGGGTTGTGTACGAGTAGGCCTGGCTGGAAGAAGGGTGATGGATTGATGGTAGCTGTAGTATCCAGCATACAGCAGGTGGTGGCTGACTGATGTTACAAGTGTACAGCATGAGATGGCAGAGTTATGTCAAGAACATACAGAAGAATATGGCAGACTGGTAGTAGCAGGAAGGTGTTGTTTTTAAATTAAATTTGTTACAAAATTAAATTTCTTCAATTTTGTTGCACAGTGAATTTTTTTCCATTTCGCCGTGGATTTTTGGGTAAAATGACTAATGTCACTGCAAAGTAGAATTGGTGGTGCAAAAAATAAGCCATCATATGGAATTTTATGTGCAAAATTGAAAGCGTTATGATTTTTAGAAGGTGATGAGGAAAAAATGAAAATGCAAAAATGGAAAAATGCTGAGTCCAGCTTTCCAAGTTTTTATTAATGGTCTGCGGTCTCACCAGTTCCCCATGTCAAACGATACCCATCAGGGATGCCCCTGTCCCCACTTTTGATATTATGCGGGTCCCTGCCCGCTCCCGAAAATTAAAAGACCAAAAAGAAAAAAAATGTCAATGTTAATTTTTAAACAGGGATTAATTTATGTGGATGGGCAGGGACCTAAAAATGTAACCAGAAATAATAAAAATATAGAAAGGGGCCATTTGAATGTAAAAATAATATATATTTTATAATTATTTATTTTTATTTTTTTATTAATAATGTGTTTTAATATTGTGTTTAATAAAGTGTGTGTGTATGTGTGTTTCACTTTTGTTTCTCTATTTTTATTTTTTACATTTTTTAGGTAGTACTACTCCCAGCATGGAACAGTCTATTCCATAATGGGAGCTGTAGTACTTATACTAATCAGATCACAGCAGATTGTCCTATCTATTGCAGATATGGAGTGGCTTTCTCCTGCGCTTGCATCTCTGCTCTATACTCCGGCCGGCCAGTGATGAGGTCGGGATAGGAGGTCAGGATAGGAGGTTGAGATTGGAGGACGAGATAGGAGGTAGAGATATGAGGTCGAGATAGTAGGACAGGATAGGAGGTCAGGATAGGAGGTTGAGATAGAAGGTCGAGATAGAAGGTCGAGATAGGAGGATGGGATAGGAGGTCGGGATAGGAGGTCGGGATAGGAGGTCTGGATTGGAGGTCGAGATAAGAGGTCAAGATAGGAGGTTGAGATAGGAGGATGGGATATGAGGATGGGATAGGAGGTCAGGATAGGAGGTCGGGATAGGAGGATGGGATAGGAGGTCGACATAGGAGGTCGACATAGGAGGACGGGATAGGAGGACGGGATAGGAGAACGGAATAGGTGGACGGGATGAGGTCGTGATAGGAGGACGGGATAGGAGGTCGGGATAGGAGGTCGGGATAGGAGGTCGGGATAGGAGGACAGGATAGAAGGTCGGGATAGGAGGACGGAATATGAGGACGAGATTGGAGGTCAGGATAGGAGGTCGGAATAGGAGGACGGGATAGGAGGTTGGGATCGGAGGTCTGAATATAAGGATGAGAAATGAGTACGAGATGTAAAGATGGGATATGAGGTTGAGATATGATGTCGGGATAGGAGGTCGGGATAGGAGGTCAGGATATGAAGTCAAAAGCTCCCTCCAGTTTATTTTCGTCCTCAACAAGGAAGGAAAAACCGGGCAACGCCGGGTATTCAGCTAATATATATATATATATATATATATATATATATATATATATATACATATATGAAAAGAGAAGACCTGACTCACTGACTCATCAACGCCCAGCCTAAACCGTTGGACCTGGAATGTTGAATTATTTCACAGGTGTTGTTTTTAAGACATAGAGGAGGAATACATTTTTCTAAATTTAACCCTTAACCCTTTAAGAACCCGGGCTTTTTCAGTTTTTTTCATTTTAAATTTTTCCTCCTTAATTTTAAAAAATCATAACTCTTTAAAATTTTCACCTAAAATTCTATATGATGGCTTACTTCTTGCGTCACTAATTCTACTTTGTAATGACATTAGTCATTTTACCCAAAAATCTATGGTGAAACAGGAAAAAAATCAACGTGCAACAAAATTGATGAAAAAACACTATTTTATAAGTTTTTGGGGCTTCCGTTTTTACGCAGTACATTTTCGGCAAAAATGACACCTTATCTTTATTCTGTAGGTCCATACAGTTAAAATGATACCCTACTTGTATAGGTTTGATTTTGTATCACTTGAGAAAAAAATCATGAATACATGCAGGAAAATTTATATGTTTAAAATTGTCATTTTCTGAGCCCTATAAATTTTTAATTTTTTTGTGTTCAGGGCGCTATGAGGGCTCATTTTTTGCACCGTGATCTGAAGTTTTTGTTCTGATCAGACTTCTTGATCACTTTTTATTCACTTTTTTGTGGTATAAAAAGTGATCAAAAATGCGTTATTTTGTACTTTGGAATTTTTTTGCGCGTATGCCATTGAACGTGCAGTTTAAAAAGCGGTATTTTTTATAATTCGGACATTTCTGCACGCGGCAATACCACATATGTTTATTTTTATTTACACTGTTTTTTTTTATTCTTGGAAATGCCGGGTGATTCAAACTTTTATTAGGGGAAGGGATAATTGAAAGGTTAATGCTTTTTTTACACTTTTCTTATGCAATATTATGGCTCCCATAAGGGGCTATAACATTGCATTTACTGATCTTTAACACTGATTGATGCATCCCCATAGGAATGGATCAATCAGTGTTTTCGGTGATTGAATGCTCAAGCCTGGATCTCAGGCTTGAAGCATTCATTCGGCGATCGGACTGCAGGAAGGAAAGTAAGAGACATTCCTCCTGTGCTACAGCTGTTCGGGATTATAACGCGCGATCCCGAACAGCTCCCTGAGCTAGCCGGGCACTTTTACTTTTGTTTTTAGCCGCGCGGCTCAGCTTTGAGCGCACGGCTAAAGGGTTAATATTAGCGGCGGGTCCCGGCATCACTATGATGCCGGGCTCGCCGCGATATGATGCGTGGTCACCATGTGACCCCGCGTTATATCGCAGGACCGGGACTTAGGGCGTAAGTTTACGGCCTGGGTCCTTAACAGGTTAAGGGGGTGAAAAAGGGGTTGAAAGTTTGTATTAAAGTCATTTTTGAAGCTAGAAGCTGCATGCGTGTATGTGTGTATGTTCCAGCATCACGTCCAAACGGCTAAAGATATTAAAATGAATCTTGGCACACATGTTACTTATATGTCAACAACAAATATAGGATAGATGATCTAACCCTTACTCATCCCCATTTGCCAGGGTTGAGGTTTTTGTTTAAAGTCCCATGCAAATCAATGGGAAATATATGTTTTTACATAACTTCCATATGGCTGGAGATATTTCAATACCTACGAGGTACACATATTACGGGTCAGGATATGAGGTCAGGATAGGAGGTCGAGATAGGAGGTTAAGATAGGAGGTCGAGATAGGAGGACGGGAAAGGAGGACGGGAAAGGAGGACGGATAGGAGGTCGGGATAGGAGGTCGAGATAGGAGGTCAAGATAGGAGGTCGAGATAGGAGGACGGGAAAGGAGGACGGATAGGAGGTCGGGATAGGAGGTCGATATAGGAGGTCGATATAGGAGGTCGGGATAGGAGGTCGAGATAGGAGGTCGAGATAGGACGGGATATGAGGCCTTGATATTAGGACGGGATAGGAGGTCGGGATAGGAGGTCAAGATAAGAGGTTGAAATAGGAGAATAGGAAAGGAGGACGGGATAGGAGGTCGGGATAGGAGGTTGGGACAGGAGGTCGAGATAGGAGGACGGGACATGATGTCGGTATAGGAGGTCAGGATAGGAGGTCGGGATAGGAGGTCGAGATAGGAGGTCAAGATAGGAGGACAAGATAGGAGGTTGGGATAGGAGGCCGAGAGAGGAGGACGGGATAGGAGGACGGGATAGGAGGATGGGATAGGAGGTCGGGATAGGAGGTCGAGATAGGAGGTCAAAATAGGAAGTCAAGATAGGAGGTCGAGATAGGAAGACAGGATAGGAGGACAGGATAGGAGGTCAGGATAGGAGGACAGGATAGGAGGTCAGGATAGGAGGACAGGATAGTAGGTCGGGATAGGAGGACGGGATAGTAGGACGGGATAGGAGGCCGGGATAGGAGGTCGGGATAGGAGGTCGAGAAAGGAGGACGGGATAGGAGGACGGGACAGGAGGTGAGGATAGGAGGTCGGGATATGGGGTTGGAATATGACAACAATTTATGAGGACGGGATATGAAATCAAAAGCTTCCGCCTTTGTTGATTTTCCTCCCTAACAAGGATTAGGAAGGAAAAACCGGGCAACGCCGGGTACTCAGCTAGTAGATATATATAAGGCATATACTCATACTACAGTGGGACCAGAGAAGAGCGGCGGGCCGCCCGCATCTATACATTTCACAGGATGATAGCATTGAGTGTCCGAGATGACACTCGCTGCGATCTGTCTATTACTGCAGGTACTACAGCTCCCAGCATGGAGCAGAGTGGGCTCCATGTTGGGAGCAGTAGTACCTGCAGTTAACCCCTTAACCCCTTAAGGACTCAGGGTTTTTAAGTTCTTGCACTTTCGTTTTTTCCTCCTTACCTTTCAAAAATCATAACCCTTTCAATTTTCCACCTAAAAATCCATAGTATGGCTTATTTTTTGCGTCACCAATTCTACTTTGCAGTGACATTAGTCATTTTACCCAAAAATTCACGGCGAAACAGGAAAAAAAATAATTGTGCGACAAAGTCGAAGAAAAAAAACGCCATTTTGTAACTATTGGGGGCTTCCGTTTCTACGCAGTGCATATTTCGGTAAAAATGACACCTTATCATTATTCTGTAGGTCCATACGGTTAAAATGATACCCTACTTATATAGGTTTGATTTTGTCGTACTTCTGGAAAAAATCATAACTACATGCAGGAAAATGTATACGTTTAAAAAATTCATTTTCTGACCCCTATAACTTTTTTTTATTTTTCCACGTACAGGGCGGTATGAGGACTCATTTTTTGCGCCGTGATCTGAAGTTTTTATCGGTATGATTTTTGCTTTGATCGGACTTTTTGATCACTTTTTATTTATGTTTTAATGGTATAAAAAGTGACCAAAAATATGCTTTTTTGGACTTTGGAATTTTTTTGTGCATACGCCATTGACTGTGCGGTTTAATTAATGATATATTTTTATAGTTCGGACATTTACACACGCGGCGATACCACATATGTTTATTTTTTTTTATTTACACTGTTTTATTTTTTTTATGGGAAAGGGGGGGTAATTCAAACTTTTATTAGGGAAGGGGTTAAATGACCTTTATTAACACTTTTTTTGAAACTTTTTTTTGCAGTGTTATAGGTCCCATAGGGACCTATAACACTGCACACACTCATCTCTCATGCTGATCACTGGCGTGTATTAACACGCCTGTGATCAGTGTTATCGGCGCTTGACTGCTCCTGCCTTGATCTCAGGCACGGAGCAGCCATTTGTCGATCGGACACCGAGGAGGCAGGTAAGGGCCATGGTAAGGGCCCTCCTGGTGTCCTGTAAGCTGTCCGGGATGCCGCAATTTCACCGCGGCAGTCCGGAACAGCCCAACTGAGCAGCCGGGATACTTTCATTTTCACTTCAGACACGGCGATCAGCTTTGATCGCTGCATCTGAAGGGTTAATACAGGGCATCACCGCGATCGGTGATGTCCTGTATTAGCCGCGGGTCCCGGCAGTTGATAGCCGCCGGGACCGATCCGATATGACGTGACCAAGCGGCATATCGTGGGAGCCGGCAGAGGACGTAAATATACATCCTGCGTTGTTAAGGAGTTAAGTACAAGGGGGTTTTCCAGTTTTGCACTTTCATTTTTTCCTCCTTACCTTTAAAAAATCAAATCTTTCAGTTTTGCACCTAAACATACATGTATTGGCTTATTTTTTGCGCCACCAATTCTACTTTGTAATGACATCAGCAATTTTTCCCCAACATATACGACAAAACAGAAAAAAAAATTCATTGTGCGAAAAAATGTAAGAAAAAACACCATTTTGTAAATTTTGGGGGCTTTTGATTCTACGCAGTACATTTTTCGGTAAAAATTACACCTTCTCATTATTCTGTAGGTTCATGCGATTAAAATGATGCCCTACTTATAAAGGTTTGAATTTGTCGTACTTCTGGAAAAAATCATAACTACATACAGGAAAATTTATACGTTTAAAATTGTCATCTTCTGACCCCTATAACTTATATACCTATACCGCCTATGGGGCGGTATGAGGGCAAATTTTTTGTGCAGTGATCTGAAGTTTTTAGTGGTATCATTTTAGTATTGATTCTACTTTTTGATTGCTTTTAATATTTTTTTTTATTATATAAAAAGTGACCAAAATACGCTATTTTGGACTTTGGCATTTTCTTGCACGTACGCCATTGACCGTGCGGTTTAATTGACAATATATTTTTATAATTCAGACATTTCTGCTAGCGGCAATATATGTTTATTTTTATCAATTTTTTTTTAAATGGGAAAAGTGGGGTGATTCATACTTTTTTTTTAGGGAAGGGGTTAAATGATGTTTATTCACTTTTTTTTCACTTCTTTTTTTGAAATGTTATAGCCCCCATAGCCCCCATCCCCGGTGGCATAATTACCTGTTGCCGGGGTCGGGTCCGCGCTGCTGCAGGCCTCCGGCGTGCGTCCCCTGCGTCGTTGCTATGCACGGCGCGGCGCACTGACGTCATGCGCCACGCCGTGCAGCACATAGCAATGACGCAGGGGACGCACGCCGGAGGCCTGTAGCAGCGCGGACCCGACCCCGGCAACAGGTAATTATGCCACCGGGGATGGGGGGAGGCAATGGGGCAGCGACGCCGGCAATGGGTGCCGCTGCCCCTTCTCTCCCCCTGGCTGTCGGCGCCGCTTCTCTCTCCCTGGCTATTGGTGCCGGCAATGGGGCGCCGGCACCGATAGTCAGGGGGACAGAATGGGCAGCGGCGCCGATAGCCAGGGGGCGAGAAGGGCCGGCAGCAGAGCTCTAGACCTCAGGAAAGGCAGGGGGAGAGAAGCGGGCAGTGACGGCCTCTCTCCCCCTGCCTTCCCTGGGGGTGTATCGGCGTATAGCACACACATAAACTTTAGGCTAAAAATTTTAGCCTAAAAAGTGCGTGTTATACGCAGATAAATACAGTAATTAAAAAAAAATTTGAATGAAAAATTATAATAATAATAACAATAATAATATTAATCCCTCAGAATGGCTAAATGGAATTGTAGTAACTGGTGTAGACAGAATGCAGGAATACTGTATAAATGCTACTTGAAAGACACGGGTATGTAAACAATATTGCACTAAGCAAGGAAGTATTTTATTCTCAAAAAGTACCAAAAATATAAAAAGAAACATTCTTCATTTGTCTGCATTGCCTTCTGCTATGATTTTACCAAGCTTTTATCAAAATCAAAACAAGATAAAACACATGGCTTTGCACTTGACACCTCAAAATGAACAAGATTTGCTGGAAAACACTCAAATCCATTTTGTACTGCATTAAAGAAAACAGAACAGAAAATAGAATCCTTGCAGAAAATGTTTTAAGGAACAGTAAAACGGTACAACATATTGAACTGCAATTGGCCATTCTTTAAAAAAGTTAAGCATATTAAATAAAAGCTTCTGTAATTTCTATAGTTAACGGATGAAAATTCCATATGAAAATATTGAAGTGTTTAAAGAACAGAGAACATTTTTATTAGATTTTATTTAATGACTTTACCACCACTGATTGGACAATATAAGGCTGTATAGGGACATGCCCATTTGACAAGGTGAATGATTCCACCCAGGAGGAATCACAAGAATTGCTTAACATATAATTCTATGAAATGTTGTCCAGAATTATAATTTCATGGAGAATTGCTAAGACTAAGGTTCTGAATAAATTGGCTCAGTTTATATAAAAATAGCAAAACAAATTTCTATAGAACATGGAATTGCTTTTCTTCCAGTATGATGAGAAGAAAGCATTTTTTAAATGGGTATTCTCTCCAGTATAGCTTATTTTCATTTGCCACATTTGGTGTGAACAAATCTTTTTGAGGTATTATTTTTGCTTATCCCCATGATAGAGCATCAATGTCAGATAAGTGGTGATTTTTTTTCCCAAGCAGATGGACCCCCAACATTTTCAGAATGAGACTACAGATAATGAAAGGAGTGGCACGTGGCACGCTTCATTTTCTATGGGGGCTTCTGAAGGCAGCCAGGTGTTTTACTCTGCTATCTTCCACTGGTACATAGATAATGAATGTAGGGGTGGTGTGCATGCACTACTTGTTGTTCCATTCATAACAAATGGACAATGCCCCATTTTTTAGATCATGGGTGTCCCAGCAGATGGATCCTGCAATTCTGTGGATAGATGATAAATATTTTTAACTCTGACAACTAGGAGCCTTGCCATCATTTTAACTCAGAATACCCCTTTAAAGTAGCTTCTACTACATTATGGTCTAGAGTGGAGAGCTACTAGAATATAGGGACAATATATAAAATCAGCTAATTTCCAATGAATAGCAAAGTCCCATTAGCTGATTTCCAGGTTGGATTTATTCCGAAAAGATGTCAAGTTAGGGCACCAATTTAATAATTTGCTAATTAGAATTTTAATGTATCAATAATAACTTTCTCCAAATTAACAACTTCAGCTCTTTTTTCCCCCTTCCTCTCCCTACCCGAGTGGGTTCATGATTGTTTTTTAAGAACTTGTTTAATTAATGATTAATATCGATTTATGCATGAGTTGTATCTAACCACTTAAGGAGCAGGGGTTTTTCCGTTTTTGCACTTTCATTTTTTCCTCCTTACCTTTAAAAAATCATAACTCTTTCAATTTTGCACCTAAAAATCCATATGAGGGATTATGTTTTGTGCCACTAATTCTTCTTTGTAATGACATCAGTAATTTTACCCAAAAATCTATGAAGAAACGGAAAAATAAATCATTGTGCAGCAAAATTGAAGAAAAACCAAAATTTTGTAACTTTTGGGGGCATCCGTTTCTACGCAGTACATTTTTCGTTAAAAATTACACCTTCTCTTTATTCTGGTGAAATTTTGATTAAAATAATACCCTACATATATAGGTTTCATTTTGACATACTTCTGGAAAAAATCATAACTACATGCAGGAACATTTATACGTTTAAAATTGTCATATTCTGACCCCTATAACTTTTTTACTTTTCCACATACGCAGCAGTATGAGGGCAAATTTTTTTGTGCCATGATCTGAAGTTTTTAGCGGTACCATTTTTGTATTGGTCGGACTTTTTGATCACTTTTTATAAATTTTTTCATGATATAGAAAGTGACCAAAAATACGCCATTTTGGACTTTGGAATTTTTTTGCGCGTACACCATTGACCATGCGGTTTTATTACCAATATATTTTTAGAATTCGGACATTTCCGCGAGCAGTGATACCACATATGTTTATTTTTATTTTTACTTACACAGTTTTGTTTTTTTTTATGGGAAAAGGGGGGTGATTCAAACTTTTATTAGGGAAGGAGTTAAATGATCTTTATTCACTTTTTTCACTTTTTTTGCAACATTGCACACACTGATCTTTTACATTGATCAATGGTTTCTCATAGGAAATCATTGAACGATGATTCTGCCGCTTGACTGCTCATGCCTGGATCTCAGGCACTGAGCAGTCATTCAGCGATCGGACATACGGAGGCAGGTAAGGGGACCCTGCTCGTGTCCTACAGCTGTTCGGGACGACGCAATTTCACTTTGAAGGTCCCGAACAGCCCACTGGGGAATTTAGTTTCACTTTAGACATGGTGATCAACTTTGAACGTCACGTCTAAAGGGTTAATATGGTGCGGCACCGCCATCAGTGACGCGCTATTAGCCACGGTAAGCCGTGGCCCCATGTTATAGAAAAGGATTAGACTCAGGACATACAGGTAAGCCCTTGGTCCTTAACAGGTTAAATATATAAATAAATAAAAAGACTTTAGCTCTTACAATGATTGTAAATAGCAAACTGACATAAATTCATGTTTATATCATTTAGAATTATATTTAGAATTTGGAATCATCATACAATCTAAAAAAGATTTCTTGGCAAAAAAAAAGCCTATTATTATGACACAATTTTGCATACATTAAATAACATTTAAATAAAACAAGAAATAACTAAATTAAATACTGGAAGTGATGCTTAATTTGGTTTTATAAGATGGCTTTAGACTCTATAATTATTATTACAATCACAGATCCAGATCAGCAAAGTGTAAAGCAAGGCTGTTTGGCATTTGCATTTCTGATATGCCACAACATAAATGGATCTAAAAAGTGTCTTCAATGTGTAGTATTTATTACTATGGGCTTTTTGTATCTTTTGCAGACAAAGCATTGCATGTGCTGAGTACTAAGCAGGTCTATAATTCACTGGAAAGAAGATTGTAAAATAAAAGACATGAAAAAGACAAAGAGGGTTCGAGAAGGAAATTGCTCATCAAAAGATAAATATCCAATATAACAAAATTCTTCTTTTACGTGGTTTCTGAAAAGTTCTATGATTCATGCAGCACATTGTCAGTGAGCTGGCTGCAAGTTTATTATATTTGACATTTACGGATGAAGATAAGTAATATTTAGTGAGACTTCAACTAAGGTGGTCATTTTTACAAGTTGATAACCATCTATAAAAAGAATATATATATATGCATTTTAGTTGTTGAATTTATTGAAAGTGCAGCCATTCTGAATGTCACTTTTCTACCATATATCCAAGAAAAGTAAGGTTGATAAAAGAAAAAAAAAAGCTTAATTTCTAGTAATCCTAATATTTATGAAAATTATATGTATTTGACTCTAAAACATAAATACATATGCAGGGTGCAAAAGAACAATAAATAAATAAATAAAAACACAAAAAAGACATGAGCCTCTGTTGGCCAGACAGAAAAAAAAATAATAAGACTAAAAAAAAAAAATAATTAAATGAACTTAAGAAAATCTAAATAATCTAAAACTATCTGTATATGCAATTATATTATCACATGAAAGCAATGGATGTTAGTCGTAGTACTTGTTTATCTGATAGTATTAGTAGAGTAAGAACTTGTTGCAGTTCCCTTTTGCAAAATCCAAACAGAAGGAGAGAACACATCAGAAAACAGCTGATAAGTACTAGAAGGTTAAGATTTTTAAATAGAAGTAATTTGTGAGCAGCAAGCAATGCAGTACGTAGGGTTTTATCAGTCTCTTAAACCAACCACTATGCTGTCTCTTGATTAACCTGGGAGCTGTATGCAAAATAATGCAAGCAATGATTAGGTAACGGCTCGGCTCGCTCATCTCTAATCAGAGGCTTTATGCTCATAAATGGTGAGTAGGGAGAGCGTGTTATGGGCTACCTCCTCATGGTGGATGGGGACACATTTTGTTCCAAAAGTGCGAGAGAGTGAAGCTGCAAACTTCTTTTTACAGTAGAGCTCTACCCACTATCACTAATCTATAAGTTGCTTAAAGATAAACAAGCCACCCTAATAAGATATATTGCAAATTTTCATGTACAGTACTCACAAGTGGCAGTTACACTTTATGTAACAAAAAATATTTTGTGTTAAAAATGATCTGTGCTTGTCTTGGGGGCAAAATTGTTGAGTTCTGAGTCAACCATTACGTTGGTGCTATATTTTTGTGAAATTTCCTGCTGGAGTTCTCTCCCTCCAACTACAAGTCTCATGATTCCTTGTTTGTAAGCGTGAGTGAACTTTTATCCCTCCCACAAATCAGCCACCCCACCGAATGAAGCACACCTTAGCTTAGCTTTCATGCAATAGACCAATGTTTTCTAACCAGAGAGCATTCAGCTGTTGCAAAACTGCAATTCCCTGCAGAAGGATCTCTTTCCCAACCAGCGATCGCTCCACCCATTGAAGCAGACAGGTTCCATTTGAACACTTGACTAGTAATGTAATGTCTCAGGCTGCCCTGAAACCTGGGAAGCACTCATTTTGTATGCTGGTAAAAATAAACATCTGGGCAAAAATCACATTGCAAGACCACCAAGAAACACAGGTAGGTACAGACACTATATTATGAACTAACTTTACAACTCCTGTAGCATAGTAAAATTAAAATTCCTGGCATAGCCTTTTAACACCATATTTATGAAGCCAAAGCACGAAGGCTTTTAGGCAGGAATGCTGAAGGGACTTCTAACCCATCCTGGTCTTGGTTAACCCATAAATTAGTTCAAATCTGGACTAGTCTAGATTTGAATCACATTTTTTTTTTCATGAGCTTCTTCTGGACTTGTGACTCAACAATCCATAAATAACCATGCTTTGAAATCTGCCTTGCTGCACGAAAATCCTGTTAGTGAATCCGGCACATGCAGCCCTGAAAAAGAGACTGACATATCTCGTATACAATGCATCAGCATTATAAAAAAGTTAAAAATAAATCAATAAAATACTCCCCATATGTCTGTGTAATAACAAAAGACACTAAAGAGAAGGCTTCCCACTGTACATTGTAAGCTTGGCATTAAATTGATTCTTTTCTAGAAGAAACTTCTTTATGATTCATGAATTTTTAATGGAGGTAATATTATGTTGTCTGAAAGAACGACTAATCTTTTTGTGCAACTGTACAGTAAATGTTATTGTGAATATGCATATACCTTCCAACGCAGGAACAAAGCAAATTCAAGTGCATTAAATCACTCTTTCCTTGCATTTTGGATCAGCTTGGCTCATACATTACTACTCTACTGTAATTCGTTAGGGCTCATGCACACTGACATGGAACCTGCAAGGCAACACACAGAAGGCAATGCAGCAATGGCTCCTTTAGTATGGAGTCATTAAAGGGGTACTCCACTGCCCTAGCATTCCGAACATTTTGTTCCAGGCTGCGGGGTTTGTGATGTCACGGCCATGCCCTTGTGAGGTCAAACCACTCCCCTCAACCTGCCACACCCCCTCCCATAGACTTGCATTAAGGGGGTGTGACAGGATGTCACAAGGGGTGTGGCCGTGACATCACATGCCTCGACCCCCGCATGCCCGCACCCAGCATTCGGAACAAAATGTTCCAAACGCTGCCCAACACTGAAGCAGTAGAGTACCCCGTTAAGCTTCTGTTGGATTGTTGTACAGGTTTCTGTCACACTACATTAAAATTCTTATATTTTCCCCTAGTAACAGTACCTTCTTCCTTCCCCATTTATTCAGAGTGTATATAATTTAACTAACTAACATTCAAAAAATCATGGCAAAAAATCTGCAGCAGAAAATCTGCAGTATAAAACCTGCTGTGGAAAACCATCAGTATAAAATATGCATTGGAAAATTTGCAGCATACAATCTGTTGCAGAAATATGTATAGTATGTGTCAACATATCCTAAGGGTACATCCACACCTGCGTATCTTGCGGTTCATTTTGCTTCAGATTTTCTGCAGATGATTTTGCTACCCATTGACTTCAATGGGTAGAAAAATCTGCAGCTAAATCTGCAGCATTTATAGCACATGTGGGCCTTAGTATAAGGGTCCATTCACATTGGTGGATTTCCTGCGGATTTCAATACCATTGACTTTAATGGGTCAGCAGAAAATTTGCTAATTTGTCCTTTTCTGCAGCAAATATGTAGCAGAAAATGTGTAGGATATCTGTCAGGGCAAATGAATCCTTAGGCTTTGTTCACACAACATAAAATTTGCAGAATGTCTAAGACTGCTCGGAGATGCTCCATAGACAGCATTCCATTTTAGCACGGAATTCGTAGAAACAATGAACACATTTACTGTTTCTGATGAACCCAAAGTCGGGATATATCCGTGGCGGAAACATTCCGCAGTGTGTACAGTACAGCAGAATCCCTTTAAAATCAATAGAAATCTGCTGAAATGGACTGAGCAGATTATTTCCACGGAATCGAAAATAGCCTTTGCGTGTATTCACACGTACAGGATCTGCTGCATATTTGATGCTGTGTCCAGACATTTAGTTCACATTGAAAACTACAACATAAAATATGCAGCAGATCCTGTACATGTGAATAATATAGCCTATAATAGCTTTTCCTCTACTCAACAGCAAATTTTATGCAGTTATCCTATTTCTTTTTGAACAATTCCATTAAAGGGGTACCCGCTCCCGCTATGCAAGTCTATGGGAGGGGGCGTTAAGCCCCCTCCCATAGACTTGCATAGCGGGGGCGGGGGGTGACATCACGCGGGGCGGAGTCATGACGTTACGATATTCCGGCCCAGTGTCGCCGCCCGGCTGTTTGCGAACTGGCACCGCAAAAAGGTGGGTGGCGAATACAAGATTTTGGGGGTCCTCAGCGGTCAGACATCTTATCCCCTATCCTTTGGATAGGGGATAAGTTGTCTCAGGGCCTGAGTACCCCTTTAACGCTATTCTTTCATTGATCTCATCCTAGCTGCAACCTTTATAAATGAAAGCATTTTACTGAACATTTGCATTTCAGTCTATATGTTGCAAAATCTGGTTTCTGGTTCACCTTATAGAGATTGAAAACTCAGTCCATTACATCGACCATGCTGCATTTTATTATGCTGCCCTTTCTCTTTATTTCCGAGGAACATTACAGATTATGTTGTTTTCCTCATGTTGACCTTCAGAAAACCTTATTATTTACTTTCCATGGTTCTGTATAACCTGCCAAATGTTTCAAAGGATCAAAGCTTTCAACTTTTTTATCTTTTGGCCATTTCTGTTTAAATAATTAAAGTTCAGGATTTATCTATTACTGTAGATATCATTTTAAGATCCCATATGTTTCTGTTACACATTTCTTTATTTTATGTATTTTTAGCATGTACTCACTTTAAAACCTGAAATAACTACCTACTACAGGAAAATGGTGAGATGTCATATTTTAGATGACCAAAAATGAAGCGCTATTAGAAGCATTGTCTAGTTTAGAAAAAATATGCATTAGTAGAGAGGATCATATATTAAAGGGTTATTCCCATCTCATGATGTTATCCCTTATAAGGGGATAACAGGTTAAAGGGGTATTCCGGCCAAATACATCTTATCCAAAGGATAGAGGATAAGATGTCTGATCGCGTGCAGCACCTGCATTCCGTTTCCGGGACTGGACATGTGATGACACGCCACGCCCCTTGTGATGTCACGCCACGCCACGCCCCTCATGACATCATGCCACACCCCCTCCATTCATGTCTATGGGAAACAAAGAGGTTCCCGAGACTGGAGATGCAGCCGCACAGAATGCAGGTGCTCCCTGGAGATCGCGGGGGTTCCCAGTGGCACCCCGTGATCAGACAATTTATCATCTATCCTTTGGATAGGGGATAAGATGTCTTTGGCCAAATACCCCTTTAATTGATAGGGGTCTGCTGGGCCCCCCTTAACCTCAAAAAGGGTGAAAAATTATCTCCCAAATTACCTGAATGCACCACATGTTAGAAGCCAGTGCTCAGTAAAATTTTTATGGGGCCAATGAACATTGCCAAGCACTGAACCTGGCAATATTCAGAGACCCTATTGAGAATAAATGGAGTGCAGGCTGTGCATGCACAATGTTCATCATTCACTCTGTGGACAGTTTTGTCTCTGTTCTTTGGATCAGTTATCCTCAGTTTGGATCACTATGGAAGCCCCATACAAAAATAATGCATGAAACATATATAATATATCATGATAACTGTGATAACATTTAGATAACATTGTTAGAAGTCATGGCACAACACATTAGCGGGAGCTTACCAGTTGTTATTATATAATAATATGTATAATATTTAGTAGAGATGAGCGAATTTTTGAAAAATTTGATTCAGCTTTTAGAAAAAATTTCCTTTGATCCGAATAAATTCATAGAGAATGGATATAATAAAGTGTGTGTGATTTTAACTTTTTCACTTTTTTATTTCATTTTTTTAATTTTTTTGCCGCTCTTCGGAGTGATCCTGCAGTCTGTTCTGCAAGTTCTTCACATCAAAGATTCAAATTTCCCACAGAGAGCTGTTGATTGGCCAGATGGTTCTAGCCAATCACAACTCTCTGCGGGAAATATGAATTATAGGTATATATACATATATATATATATATATATATATATATATATATATATATACACGGCAGTGCAGGGGACCAGAGAAGAGTGTGCCACATCTATACATTATACAGGACGATCGCAGTGGGTGTCAGCTGCTGACACCCACTGTGATCTTTCCTTTACTGCAGGTACTTCTGCTCCCAACATGGAGTATGCTCAGCTACATGCTGGGAGCTGTAGTACCTGCATTAATAGACAGATCGCAGCGAGTGTCACTTCTGACACCTGTTGCGATCTGTCTATTAATGCAGGTACTACAGTTCCCAGCATGGAGCTGAGTGTGCTCCCTGTTGGGAGCAGTAGTACCTGCAGTTAAAGCGCAACTGTCACGGATTTTAACCCCCATAAACTAACCCCAGGATGACAAAGTTGTTAGAAATTACAGTTCAAGCATACCTTTTGCTGCTTTCTAGCAGCTTTAATCAGGTAAAAAAAAAATGCTTTTTATTAAAGTCAGCAACAGTCTGATATCCCCTGTATGTCAGTGCTGAGACCACTGTGTGATTGACACAGGTCCCAGCGCATAGGCCCCTTATTCTTTTTATATGCAGGTGGCGCATAAACAGTGCTCATTCTTCTGTGTCCAACAGTGATGCGATGCGGGGGGGGGGGGGGGTCACAGCAAGCACTTGGTCCCTAAGGCCCTATGAGTGGCATAATGCTAGCGGAATTAGCCAGCCGCCCATTCTCCTGTCTTCCTAGAGTGCACAGCAGTGGTGCAATGCGCGCGGCCAGCTCATTCTGCTACTGCATTATGCCACCCATGGGGAGCAAGCACTTGCTGTGAGAGCTGGCCGTCCGCATTGCATTACTGCTGAGCACAGGAGAGCGGATACTGTTTATTCTTTTACAGTAGAAAACTTGCCACCCACATATAAGAATAAGGGGTCTATGCGCTGGGACCTGTGTGTCAATCACACAGCGGTTCCAGCGCTGACATACAGGTTATATCCGTCTGTTGCTGACCTTCATAAAAAGCTATTTTTAGCCCAATTAAAGATGCTAGAAAGCAGCAAAAGGTATGCTTGAACTATAAATTGCCCCTTTCTACATTTTTACTATTGTTGGCTATATTTTTAGGTCCCTGCCACCCACATAAATTGGTCCCTGTTTAAAAATGTATAAAAAATTTGTTATAGGAAATAAAAAAAATTATAATTTTTTTACTGCAAAAACTCAGTGGAATCTTAGCCTTAGAGTAATAACAAAATGGAGTAAATGAAGAAATTCATTATTTTGAATCGAGTGGAAATTCGGATTTGGTCAGAATCAAATTTTTCATGAAATTCGGAACAAATTCGGATTTGTCCAATTCAATTCTATCATCTCTAATATTTAGCATGACTTATTATATATGCTAATTACCACTTCATTCTAAAGTGTTAATATGAATTATCCATATTTTAAACAGCTAGAACATAACACTACATCAGCTTATCTTTAAATTTAATAATACCTGAAGGGTTTACAATTCAATATTAGGCATCCAATGTTGTCAAGAATTCCAATTAGTCACCGTTCCGCCAATCACATGTAAACAGTTCTAAGCATTTTGTTGATTATACTGGCTTATAATAACACATGCTATTCACGCAGGATCTTAATGGGCATGAAATGCACTTTCATGTGTTTTTCTTCAAGAGGGGACAAAACCAGAGTACAATTGGGATCCAGGGATTTAATAGAGATTTTTGAAAGTAGGAAATAGATCAATAATGCAGAAGACTGAAACATTTTCAAAGACAGCAGGATTTTAGAACGTAAGGTCAAGTAGAGGAGTTGAAGGTTAGTGGGATCAAGCAAACCAAGAACTAGATGCAATGGATTCAAAGCATATTTTCTTATCCAGAACAAGAAAATATAAATTGAAAGATCAAAAGACAAAGCAACATGAAAAATTTGCTAAACTCTTATTAAATTGCTATGTCATCATAAATTAAAAGTTTACTTTTTACAAAATGCTGACTTCTAATTCAACAAAATCGAACGTTGAAGAAACAGCCTGGAAGCATGTGTATACAGCTTATACCGATTTCTGATATAAGCTATCCAAAATGTGTTGACATTTGTATATAATAAATGACAGGAATTAAAACTAGCCATACATATATATATATATATATATATATATATATATGTCAACAATTTTATTAATCATTGTATAAAATATTCCTGTATGGCCAACTGGTATTGACCAACAAGGTTGTTCATAGTGGAATTTTGTTTTGGTCACTCCTATTGCTGAACTTTCAGTTTAGTTTAACATATTGATATTCAATGAATGAGCATCTTAAGGTTACGTTTCCACTTGTTTTTTTTTTTTCTGGCAGTTTTTGAGCCAAAGTCAGAAGTGGATCCATAAGGGAGGAGAAGTATAAGTCCTTCCTTTATATGTCGTATTCCTTTTGAATACACTTCTGGCTTTGGCTCAAAAACTGCAGTGGCAGTTTTCCAAAAACTGCCAGAAAAGAAACCAAGTGGAAACCTAGCCTAATTTGTTGGGGTCAGGGTGTTCAGACCAGAACAAGGCAGGAGTAGTACAAGCTTAGATGATTCTCTCCCTTTTTTGCTCATTGCTGCACCGGACAAGCTCTATAGACTTTCTATAGAGACTGTTCTGTGTAGTGATGAGGGTGACCGAGAGAAGTGCTTAAGCGAGTACTTCTCCTGTCTTTTTTTGGACAAACATGGAAAAACACAGAATACAGACATTACAGCTAGACTGAGAAGTAGTTTTAGAGAGTGTCTCATTGCTTTGGCTCAAAGAGATGGGTGCAAAACGGTTATCACCCTTGGCCATATTTTTGAAGGCTTTCAAATATAAATTGACAATATTTATAAAATGTTTACAGTTAACAAATAAATCACAAATGAAACAAGAAGGGAGGATGACCCCACTTTGCAAAATTAGTCTACATGGAAAGGAGATCCGGCACAATTAATCAGGAACCATCCAATAAGAGGCCGGAAAAATAATTAGGTCATCACTATATTACGTAACTCAGTCAGTAGGAAGCAGGAAAGAGGAGAAACTCAGTAGAGTAAAGATGGTATAGGGAGAAGAAAAAAGAGGGCAGGGAGAAGTGGTGTAGTAAGGGATATCGAAAAGAAAAGAAGAGAAGAGTGGAAGCAGACACAGACTATTTAGAAGGCTTTCCTCGCAGACTGGACCTACCACTTAGAACAGTCTCAACGAACATGATGATTGTAGGCAGTTGACATAATCTAGAGTTATGGCAGTCTAAACCCCTAGAGTTTAACCCCCAAAATCAGGTGAGGACATGTAAGCCAACCAAGGGGCCCAAATAGCATGACATTTATCAACTTGACATCTAGAATCTGCCAAAATTTCCCCCATACGACAAATATTTGACACTTTACTAAGCCAGGACGAGAAGGTGGGTGGATGTTCAGATTTCCAGGTGCGTTGGACAACTGTCCTAGTAGCTATGAGAATATGATGGGCTAATCTAGTGTGTATGCAAGATGACGGTCATCAAGTTGGCAGAAGTCAAGAGGGAGGTGAAAGAGATACCATCCTCACATAGATGAGAAAGGAAAGCAAGAGCAGTGAGTGCAGGAGGCAAGGCTCTGTTGCCAAATAGGAGAGTGAGGAGTCCATCAGGTGAGTAGACAGACAGACGTTGCAAATAAGTTGTCAGACTTGCGAAAGGCGGAGGAGGGGTTTGGGAGCCATAGTAGGGATCATGGGTCAAGGTCGCTAGTCCAACTTTCAAAGGTTACTCATTGTTCACTATATCTGCCATTGAAACAGTCAAGAACTCGGGTGATAACAGCGGCTAGATAGGAGAGACGGTCTGGCAAGGCCCCCTCCGTCTTTCTCCTATGTAGAATATGCCTAGAAAAATCATGGGTGTTTGCGGGCCCAGACAAAGCTCGACAGGAGCGCAGAGACCTCCCTGAAAAAGAAGCGTGGGATTTGTGTTGGAACACAAGCAAAGAGATATAGTAGTCAGGGGAGCACATTCATCTATAAAATGTTCACTCTTCCCAACCAAGAAAAGTACCTGCGCTCCCATTGAGCCAAATCTGAGTGTATCAAGTGTAGGAGGGGAGGAAAGTTGACATGGAAGGAGGCTGACAGGTCTGAGGGGACATGGACACCTAGATATTTGAGGCAGGATGCCTGCCACTTGATTGGGTAAGAGGATTGAAGAAGGTGTACCAACTGGGGTGGGAAGGTAATGTTCAGGGCTTAACTTTTATGTATATATATATATATATATATATATATATATATATATATATATACAAACAGGGTGGGCCATTTATATGGATACACCTTAATAAAATGGGAATGGTTGGTGATATTAACTTCCTGTTTGTGGCACATTAGTATATGTGAGGGGGGAAACTTTTCATGATGGGTGGTGATCATGGCGGCCATTTTAAAGTCGGCAGTTTTGAATACAACTTTTGTTTTTTCAATAGTAAGAGGGTCATGTGACACATCAAACTTATTGAGAATTTAACAAGAAAAACAACAATGTGCTTGGTTTTAATGTAACTTTATTCTTTCATGAGTTATTTACAAGTTTCTGACCACTTATAAAATGTCTTCAATGTGCTGCCCATTGTGTTTGATTTTCAATGCAACCCTCTTCTCCCACTCTTCACTCAATCCACTTTCCAGGAAAATGTTCATCTAGGAATGCTCGGACCTGACACCCATAATGTGGTGGTGCACCCTCTTGCTGAAAAAACTCAGGGAACGTGCTACCTTCAGTGCATAAAGAGGGAAACACATCATCATGTGGCAATTTTGCATATCCAGTGGCCTACATGATGATGTGTTTCCCTCTTTATGCACTGAAGCTGGCACTTTCCCTGAGTTTTTCCAGCAAGATGGTGCACCACCACATTATGGGTGTAAGGTCCGAGCATTCCTAGATGAACAGTTTCCTGAAAAGTGGATTGGTCATCGTGGGCCATTTGAATGGCCCCCAAGGTCTCCCGGTCTGACCCCCTTAGACTTTTATCTTTGGGGTCATCTGAAGGCAATTGTCTATGCTGTGAAGATACGAGATGTGCAGCACCTGAAACTACGGATACTGGAAGCCTGTGCTAGCATTTCTCCTGCGGTGTTGCTATCAGTGTGTGAAGAGTGGGAGAAGAGGTTGCATTGACAATCCAACACAATGGGCAGCACATTGAAGACATTTTATAAGTGGTCAGAAACTTGTAAATAACTCATGAAAGAAGAAAGTTACGTTAAAATCAAGCACATCATTGTTTTTCTTGTGAAATTCCCATTAAGTTTGATGTGTCACATGACCCTCTTCCTTTTAAAAAAACAAAAGTTGGATTCAAAATGTCCGACTTCAAAATGGCCACCATGGTCACCACCCATCTTGAAAAGTTTCCCCCCTCACATATATTAATGTGCCACAAACAGGAAGTTAATATCACCAACCATTCCCATTTAATTAAGGTGTATCCATATAAATGGCCCACCCTGTATATTTATTTATAGCAAAACTATATCTGATTTTAAATAAGCAAAGGAAAATACATTTCCACAGTAACATTATCCTTAAATATAGTACTTGAGTTGTTGCATTTTGTACAGCTGCTGCTGTTCAGAGTTGAAAAACTGCGGAGTTCAGTGCAGAGCTGAGGGGGTTGTGTGCAGTCTCAGATAATCACAGCCCATCTCACACTGAACTGCTCTCTGCTGTATGTAGTAGAGTTAGGTAGGTAGTTCTCCCCAGCTTGGCTGGAAAAGACACCTGCCTTGGAGCTGACTGAGACTGAGCAGACTATACAGAACAATATCAATGTAGAAAAATAAATAAATAAATAAATAAATAAAGGCAGGGGTGGTTTATCATGATGGGGGGAGTGAACTGGGAAGATAAAAAAAAATTATCAAGCTCATGACTCTGACTCATTATGGCAAGAAACAGATTTAAAGAGGTATTAGTTTTTTAAGAACTAAATGTTACTATTTCTACTGTAAAAAGTATGATTTATTTCCAAAATACTTTCTATTCCATTTCTTTATGATTTTAAAGTCATTGCTTGCTGTCACTTAATTTAAAGCATTATTGTATTATTGCACCTTAAAAAAAAGCTGGCCAAATGCTTGTTTGGTTGCAACTATTTTTCCTGATCCTCCCATACCCAGGCATGTGTGGCTCAGTCAGGTGTTTCAGTTATCAATGGTGAAAGTAGAATAAGCCACTGACAGATACCTGTCAGGACAGCATTACACATTTAAAATGGTTGACCAGTCCCATGGAAATGAACAAATGTATGGTGTCCATTTTAGGACAGCATCAGCCGTCAGCCGCACCCGCTCATTCTTCAGTCAAAATGGTGTCCCGCCTCCTCCCCCAGACAAATCGCTGTCAGTTTTCAGCCGTATCTCCCTCATCCTTCAGCCAAAACGGCGTCCCGCCTCCTCCCTCAGACAAATCACTGTCAGTTTTAAGCCGTACCTCCCTCATCCTTTAGCGAAAACTGCGTCCCGCCTCCTCCCTCCTCCGAAACTGCATCCCGCCTCCTCCGAAACTACATCCCGCCTCCTTCCTCCTCCATCAGGCAAAACCTTTGTCAACCTAAACTCTCTCATGCCTCAGATGAAAATGAAAGTGCTGAGTCATCACAGCTTCGGCAGACCTGCTAGCACAGACAGTGTGTGATTGTCTGGCAGCAAAGATACTGTGATTGGTTGATGGGAGCGCAAAGATACTGTGATTGGTTGATGGGAGCGTAGGTGTGTGCAGTTCTGCTCCACTGTTTAGACACATTTCTTTACAAACCCAAATCCTCTCATGTACACAGCTTTCCCCTATTCCTGCAAAACAAGCCTGCACTCTCAGCTTTTCCCCTATTCCTGCCCAAACCTACAGTTATGTAGTCAGCTGTAGGTTTATCAGGAATTGTTAAAAGCTGAGTAGATAACTGTAGGTTTTTCCAGAATAGGGCAAAAGCCGAGTGTGCAGGTTTGTTTTGCAGGGATAGGGGAAAGCTGGGTACATGAGAGGATTAGCGCAGGTTTGTTTTGCAGGAATAGGCGAAAGCTGGGTACATGAGAGGATTAGGGTTTGTAAATAAATGTGTGTAAACAGTGGAGCGGGACTGCACACACCTACGTTCCCATCAACCAATCACAGTATCTTTGCTGGCAGCAGCCAATCACACACTATCTGTGGTAGCAGGTCTGCCGAAGCTCTGCTGACTCAGCACTTTCATTTTCATCTGAGGTATGACAGACTTAAGGATGACAAAGGTTTTGCCTGACGGAGAAGGGAGAAGGCGGGACGCCGTTTTGTCTGAAGGATGAGCGAGGGAGGAGGCGGGACGCCGTTTTGGCTGAAGGATGAGCGAGGTACAGCTTGACGGCTGATGTTGTCCTAAAATGTACACGGTACAAATGGATAAAAAAAAGTTTCAGAGCACTTTAGGAAAAGTGTGTAATTGTTTTTGTTATAAGAATAATGGCACTTTGTGTTATCCCGTGATTGTAAAGAATTGTTGGGCTGCTGTGTACTACCATATCCTCAGAGTATCATAGTAACATAGTTCATAAGGTTGAAAAAAGACCAGAGTTTATCAAGTTCAACCTATAACTCTAATGAGTCCCTACTCAGTTGATCCAGAGGAAGGCAAAAAACCCTCATACTAGAGGTAAAAAATCCTTCTCAACTCCAAATATGGCAGTTAGAATAAATCCCTGGATCAACGTTCTGTCCCTATTAATCTAATATACATAACCAGCAATGTTATTATTCTGCAAAAATGCATCCTGAAACCTTTTAAATTCTTTTACAGAGTTCACCATGAACACCTCTTCCGGCAGAGAATTCCACAATCTCACTGCCCTTACAGTAAAGAACCTCCATCTGTGCTGGTGTAGAAACCTTATTTCCTCTAAACGTAGAGGATGCCCCATTTTTATAGATACAGTCCTGGGTATAAATAGATCATGGGAAAGATTTTTATACTGTCCCCTGATATATTTATAGATAGTAATTAGGTCTCCCCTAAGCCTTCATTTTTCTAAACTAAATAACATTAATTCTGAAAATCTTTCTGGGTACTGTAATCCTCCCATTCCCCGTATTATTCTGGTTGCCCATCTTTGAACCCTCTCCAGCTCCACTATATCTTTCTTGTACACTGGTGCCCAGTATTGTACACCGTATTCCACGTGTGGTCTGACTAGTGATTTGTACAGCAGTAGAATTATTTCCTTGTCGTTGGCATCTATGCCCGTATTGATGCATCCCATGATTTTATTTGCCTTGGCAGCAGCTGCCCAACACTGGTCACTACAGCAAAATTTACTGTTAACTAAGACTCCCAAGTCTTTTTCTCCGTCAGTCGTCCCAAGTGTGCTCCCATATAATACATAATCCCAGCCCGGATTATTCTTCCCCAAGTGCATAACCTTACATTTATCAGTGTTGAACCTCATCTGCCATTTCCCAGACCAAACCTCCAACCTATCCAGATCCATTTGTGCACTGTCCTCTATTGTGTTTACTGCTTTACAGAGTTTAGTATCATCTGCAATCCCTCTACAAGGTCATTAATAAATATATTAAATAGAACAGGACCCAAGACTGACCCCTGTGGTACCCCACTAGTAACAGTCACCCAATCAGACTAAGTACCATTAATAACCACCCTCTGTTCCCTATCACTGAGCCAGTTACTTACCCACTTACAAACATTCCTCCCCAGACCAATCCTTCTCATTTTATCCACCAATCTTTTATGTGGCACGGTATCAATGCTTTGGAAAAATCAAGATATACGACATCCAGCAATTCCCCCTGGTCCAGTCTGGAGCTAACCTCCTCATAAAAGCTGATCAGGTTAGTTTGACAGGATCGATCCCTCATAAAGCAATGCTAATATGGGGTCATACATTTATTTTTATCAAGATATTCCAAAATAGCAACTCTTATAAAACCCTCAAATAATTTACATACAACAGAGGTTAAACCAACAGGTCTATAATTCCCGGTGTCACCTTTTGTCCCCTTTTTAAATATCGGCACCACATTTGCCATGCGCCAGTCCTGGGGAACAGTCCCTGTCACTATAGAGTCCCTAAATATTAAAAATAGGGGTCTGTCTATTACATTACTTAATTCCTTTAGAACATGGGGGTGAATGCCATCTGGACTTAGACAGGTGACCTGTACTGGGGAGTTTACCTTATCTTACTGTATTTCACCTGGCATTTCATTTTCCTCTGTGAATACAGTGGAGAAGAATTTGTTTAATATATATTTTTCCTGATCCCCGTTTATAATTTCTTCTTTATCCTTTTTTAAAGGGCCTACACTTTCATTTTTGACCTTTTTGAAATTTGTATAAAGAACATTTTGGGGTTAGTTTTACTCCCTTTGGCAATGAGTCTTTCTATCTCTATTTTTGCTGCTTTTATCAGTTTTTTACATATTTTACATTTTTCTATATAGCTTTTTAGTGCTTCCTCACTGCCATCCTCTTTAGTTTAAAAGTAACTGGATAAAAAAAAAATGAGGCTTCCTAGTTTCCAGCTTGCAGGAGGAAGTATCAGTGGGAGCCTATGTAGAGACCAATGGTGATTTAGTAGTGTGCGTTGTGGTTCAGAGTGCTGTGCCACAACAATGGTAAAAGGGAAAAAGAAGAGTCTGTAAAATAATAGTGATTTGGCACCAGAGGGGAAATGTGCAGTGTGAATACATAAGGCACCTGAAAAGCCCTTTCAAGGCCTATAAGCAGAGTAGGACTGGATCCAGCCGCTGAGGGGCATACAGGTGGACTGGGGATAAAAGCAAGTAACTGAGAGCCTACGTGAAGCTGAAAAGCCTTTATGTAGCAGTGTTCAAGCTAAATAAACTCCTGAAGATTATATATCAAGGCCGTACAGAAAGGCATGGGTGTTTATCCTTGAGGAGAAGCCTGTTTGGGAGCTGGAATATTGTATAGAGGCAGCAGCTTGTGACTGCCCTAAAACCAGTGGATAGTGAGAGACTGGATGTACTGAGGTCTAGAAGAGGCCTCTAGAGCATACGTAAATTGGTATAATTGTAAAGGGTGTGAAGGGTGGTAACAAGCCCAGTGGGGTTTTGAAAGGTTAGCCAAGTAAGTAAAAATTGTCCTACATGAACTGCTGTAATGGGTGTCTCTGGTTCTGGCAGATGTGTTTGTATGTGAAATCCCTGTCTTTTTGCTGTGCTGTTAACCCATTTGTTACCTGAACTTTTTACTGACTTCTGTACTGTGGTTGTTTATTACTTTGCCTTCTCTACGCCCTGCAACTTAGTAGTGTAGAGACCGACAAAGTCCAAAAGCCAGGGACAGAGATCTAGATGAGCTCAGGGCCACACTTATCCCTGCCCGACGTGACACCTACATTGCATATTCTTGGGGAAATCATGTTAATCTGAATAATCTAAATAAAACATTTGTTAACATATATTTATTCAGAGAGATGATAAAGTTAAAGGGGTATTTCGGGTTTATACATCTTATCCCCTATCCAAAGGATAGGGGATAAGATGTATAATTGCAGAGGTCCCGCCGCTGGGGACCCCCGCGATCCCGGAGCAGCCCCCAGCGATCAGGCGATCCCCGGTGATCAGGGCCACACTTATCCCTGCCCGACGTGACACCTGCATTGCATATTCTTAGGGAAATCATGTTAATCTGAATAATAAAAAAAAAAAAATGTGTGAACATAATTTTATTCAGAGAGACAATAAAGTTAAAATCTTATCCTCTATCCAAGGGTAGGGGATAAGATGTCTGATCGCGGGGGTCCCATTGCTAGGGACTCCCACGATCTCTCCTGCAGCCCCCCAAGTCATCAGCTATCTGGAGCTAAGTTTGCTCTGTGGCTGATGACTCACAATACAGGAGTCAGCAGTACGTGATGTCACGGCCCCATCTGCTTGTGATGTCATTCCCCTTCCTCCTTAATGCAAATCTATGGGAGGGGGACGTGAAGTTGGCCACACCCCTCTCATAGACTTACATTAAGGGGGTGGGTTGTGACATCAAGAGGGGGCGGGGCTGTGAAGTCCCAAACCGATGGCCCCTGTAACGTGTGTCATCAGCCATGGAGCAAACTTAGCTCTGTACAGCTGATGACTCAGGGGGCTGCAGGAGAGATCGCAGAGGTCCCCAGCACCAGGACCCCCACGATCAGACATATTATCCCCTATTCTTGAATAGGGGATAAGATGTCTAGGGTCAGAGTACCCCTTGAAAGTGGTATTCCAGATTTATACATCTTATCCCCTATGCAGGGGATGAGATGTATGAACCCGGAATACCCCTTTAAACTCTGTAAAGTTACCATTAAAAAGGTACTGCTGTTTTGCTGCTTTTTCAGCAGTCCATACAAAATAGAACCACAAAAATGTTGCATATTGTCGGGCAATGTGCAGGTCTCTCTTTTGCAACAAAAGAAGGTTGAGAAATATGTGAATATAAGTGTCCTAGTGTTCAGAAGGATCTATGGAGGTGCACAAGAGATTCAAGCAAAAGGAATTCTGCAACTGAACATAAAAACTTCCAAGTTGGGTAAACTGTGGCAGGTAGTAGGTTCTCAGAGTCCATAGCAGTACTATGGGGGAAGAAGCATGAATCTCATGTTCCCCACCACATGGCCAGGGAAATGCATTATATAAGTAGTCCCCTGGGTGGCGAGCTATATTCACCTAGTCCCATCTGCTCTGGCTTTAATCACGTCCCCTTGGCTTGATTGACAGCTTCCGTCATCACTTTGCTTTCAAAGCAAATGGAGAAGATTGATGATAGAAAACGAGATGATCCAGCACTTGGGAAACAGCTTGCTTTATTGTTCAAATCCTCTTAAAATGGTATGCGACTGTTACACTGCACATGTTCTGAGAGATCTTGACGTGTTTCGAGCGCACACGCTCTTTGTCAAAAGATGAAGATGATGCAGGACATACCTAGGCTGTCAATCATGCTGAGGCAGTGTGATTGCAGCAAAAGTAGATGGGACTAGCAAAGTATGGGTTCCTGCCCATGGGACAACTTATGGGGCCAGCGGAGGACACATTCAAACTGCATATCCTTACCATCCTGCATGCGGGGATGCCTCCCGGTGATGGAGAGAAAGAACATTTTACCATATATGACACGTTGCCAGGCATTATACGTGGTAAAATCTGATAACATGTTTCCTTTAAGCATATTTAATATTTTAAAATGGGTTATGAGTACTTACTGGAGGGCTGAGTTCTGGCAAGCTTGCTCTGTAGGTTAATGGCTTACAGTCTGGAGTGTTTGGTACAGGATTACAAGGAAGAAACCGAGGACCAAGGTCGTCACCATCAAGGACATCAACGATTAAAGTAGTTGTACTTGTTCTTCTTTCGTTGGGATTGAGGGGACGGTCCTGGAAGAGTAAAAGAAGAAAAGATCACAAATTTACTAAGCTAAGCAATTTATTTAGATTAATTCATTTTCAAATATCTATTTAAAAAAACATTCTGTTAACTAGAAACCATTATGTTTATCTATGGACGCTAAAAATTGTAACACTATTTTAATGAATCTTTCTGCAGTTCTGAACTATTGGTCCCAAGGCATTATGTCTGCCACCATGTGGTAACTCCAAATGTTGCCATATTGAATAGATGTTCTCTAAGGGTGTATTCACACATACAGAATTCTGTTCATATTTGATTTGAAGCTGTAGATTTTATGCTGCGGAATTCAATGTAAACTTAATGACTGAATTCAGTATCAAATCTGTAACAGGATACTGTATTTCTATATACATACATATAGCGGGTAAAGCAAGTATTGAACATTACATCATTTTTCTCACTAAATATATTTTCAAAGGTGCTATTAACATAAACGTTTCACCAGATGTTGAGAACAACCCAAGTAATCCATACATACAAAGACACCAAAAGAAATAAGATAAAACATTAAGTTATGTATAATAATGGGAAATTACACTGGGAAAAAGCATTGAACACATGCAGAAAGGGAGGAACAGAAAAGCATGGAAACCTAAGACTACAGATGAAATATATCAGTAATTAAAGAGCAATCCAGACCCTTTTTAGTGTGAATTAATCTCAGCTGGTTCAGTCCCAACTGATGGTCTACAAAAGGGTCTCATTGCCAAGGTGTCACACCAGACACATCTTATCATGAATATATAATGTCATGGGAGGGAGGGTATTCAGTGCTCTCTCAAGATCATGCTGTCTGAATGTGTCATATTATAATCACAGTAACCATACCACTGATGGATTATCTTAACTGTCAGAGGGCCAAGTGGGGGGTACACCATGCTACAAAAGGTATGTGATCGGTCTCCCCTAAGATAAACACTTATTTTATTTTTTTAGAATGAGCAAAGGTAACATAAACTTGCTATCTAAAATAATCTTTTACTTTGGCTATCTAGTTCTTACTGTACTAAAGAGGCTAAGAAATGTATGGTCTTTACGCTAAAACAGTTTTGAGCATACAATAGCAAAGATTCATTTTATATATATATATTAGGGGTGTGAATCGCCAAGAATTTGGCGATTCGATTCGAATCGCGATACCAGTGAGGCGATTCGATATATCCCGATATATCGCGATACCGTCTAGGTGACGATACATCGCGATATATCCCGATACATCACCCACCTGGGAGCATTCATAGATCCCAATAGACGCCGCTGTCAGCTTTGACAGCGGCGATCTAGTACTCCGGTGCTCACTTTTCTCATGTTATCCCATCCGGGCTGCAAAATAAAAGAAAACGCACTTTATCTTACCTGCCAACGAGCCCCCGGAGCTCTGGTACAGGTGTTGGGTCCCCGGGCTGTATTCTTCTTACTTCCTGTTAGCCCGGCACGTCACATGGAGCTTCAGCCTATCACCAGCAGAGGCGGGACATCGCTGCGGCCAGTGATAGGCTGAAGCTCCGTGTGACGTGCCGGGCTAACAGGAAGTAAGAAGAATACAGCCCGGGGACCAAACACCTGTACCGGAGCTCCGGGGGCTCGTTGGCAGGTAAGATAAAGTGCGTTTTCTTTTATTTTGCAGCCCGGACGGGATAACATGAGAAAAGTGTGCACCGGAGTACTCCTTTAATAGCCAGCCACGGCGATCGCCGCATGCTGGCTATTAGCGGCAGCCCCCGGCTACTAAAATCAGCTGGGGGTCGCATAGTACGGAGCGGGCATGAGTCGGAGCCCGCTCCATACACCCAGAGCGACGCCGTGTCAGATCCGGCCTGCCCGGCTCCACAAATGTGGAACTTTTATTTCATGATGCCCAGGACATGCTGTTCCGGGCGTCAGGAGATAAAAATTCCACATCCCTAAAAGAATCGATTCAAGAATATTTTGAATCGATTCAGTATCGGCAAATGAAAAAAATCGCGATTATCGCGAGAATCGATTTTTTCTTACATCCCTAATATATATATATATATATATATATATATATATATATATATATATATAGGGATAAGGTGGAAAGAGAAGGGTGTATTTCCTTGGCTCCCCCTAGACAATCTCTCGCCTGCTTCTTAAGTAATGAGGCAGCAGGGATGGGAGGTGTATATAAGATTGAGACTCAGTCTAATCTGTGCTCTCCCTTGGAAACGGTATGCTGGCTGTTAGAGGGGGAGACACACGGGCCCTGTTTAGGTAACACGCAGAAGGCGCTGCCAGTGGTCCAAGTTCAGGTGTGAACTGGTAGTAAAACAGGTTGCAGGTGGCACAGGTTTTTAACTGGATGAGGGAAGCTCAGACAGGGCCTGCTTACATGTATAGTCAGCGACCAGATGGTCTAGGACTTTATTTTGTTTCTGTTTCTGTTTTGTTTTTACCTGCAACCTGTGGAAATAAAGTAGTGAAAAAGTATATATAGTCTTTATTATTAGTGACTGATTATTAAAAACAGGAAGCTTGTTGTGAAACAACGTTGTAGGGGTGGCGTTCTGCATTAGGGTAAGATGTCCACTGTATGCCCTTGTGATGTGAGATGGGTGATGAATATTTGAGTCATATTTTCCAGGACCTTGGTGATTGCTGAACATTGATGCATGGTTTAATCCCGGTTCCTGGGACTCTTTACTCTTTCACCCTTTTACCACTCTCATAATTGCATACTTTATTTTGTTCCGTTGTGCGGTCATTTTTTTCTTCCTGGGCATTGTGCAATACGGGATTTACATCTATATAGTTATCCTGAGTGTATATGTTTACATATGTTGGTATATATTTGCTAGTATATTTCTGTACAGCCTATACCTTTTACGTGTATATACATCCAGATGGGGGTCACTTCAGTATCTCCCATTTCTTATTGATGTTCTGTAGCCCAGTTTTGCTTCTGTCCCTCATCCAGACGCCTTAGTAGTCTGTCCACTGTCGTTCCTTTTAAAATTCTGTTTTTAATAATCAGTCACTAATAATAAAGACTATATATACTTTTTCACTATTTTATGTCTCTGTGTAATTTTCTTGGGTATTATTTGTGTTTCTCTGTATACCAGAGACAAGGTTGGACCATAGGTCAGTGCTTTGTGCCCCTCTTTTTTGGTTATTCTGTGGAAATAAAGCTAGCGAGGAGCCAGACTTGTATGCGGAACTGTGGTCTGTGGTGTAATTGTGAGGAACGTGTCCCGTGGCAATTGACCAGGACGATCCGAGAGCTAATCCCCAAGACGGTTTGTTACATTTTGGTGGAGGATGCAGGCAAGCCGTTGCTAAGGGCAACAGCGGACAAGGTGCAGTAAAGCCGTTGCAAGGAGCAACCCCCTACATGTTGCCAGTCGGATGAGCCCAGCAGAGGAGTTCAAGCACAGGATGGTGTCTGTGGAGGAGCGTTGCTAGGGGCAATGGATCAAGATTTTTTTTCTGGAAAAAGGACATCAGCAGGCTGTTGCTGGGGGCAATCGACGTGAGCCACAACCGGTGGTCGCCAGGAAAAAGCCGAGGTCCCGTGAGTTTTTGGTGGGCGGCATCCCACTGTGGGTGGACTTGGATTGTTGCCAGACTGTATCTCGGATTATGCCAGAAATTATTCTCTTTGTGAAGTCCCACCCGGAGCCCGGTAAGACTGCTCAAATTACCTTTGATACATGTTTTGGGACAGTAAGTCATATGATGGAGGTATGTGCGGAACTTACAGTTGAAATTGTACTGGGAAGAGACTCTCCATATTTCTGGCAGCTGCGGGATGCCGAGAGTGCACCTGAGAGTTCGCACCCAAAGGTTCCGGAAGTAGCGAGGACTGGGGTGTCCCTACTGGACTGTGTGAATGGTGCTGTATATTATTAATTGTTAACTGATAATGTTTTTCTTGAAACACTTATGTTAATGTGCTCTGATGTAAAGAGTACTGTTGCAACCTCTTGCAGGACAAAAGAAAACCTGTGTGAGCTGGAAATAGAAGGTAAAAAGATGATGGTTTTGTGAGATCCAAAATGTGTAATAAGTCTGGTAAAGACCAGCTGCCGAAAGCCAGACCATGCTGTAATGCCTATACAAGCCAGTATTTGGGGTTATAAAACAGTTAATGTGTGTATTTCTACTCCCTATGGTACCACAAGTCACAAGGTAGCAGTAGAGCCTACCTTAGAATATGAAGTAGTGCTGGGGAAGGATTTTCCATTTTTTCAGCAGTTGTGGGAAGATAGTCAGGTGACTAGAGCAGGAACACCTGATAGGCTCACAACACTTGATTTGCACCACATAGCAGGGGACAGTACCTCTGCAGAGGCTGAGGACGGGAAGTGTCAGCAGATCCTAGGTATATATCAGGTGGGAGTGTGCCAGACCACTAGGGGAGCTGAAAAACAGTCTGTGAGTCAAGTTAAAGAGGTGACTGGAAAATAAGCTACGGAGATGGCTGTGGAAAAAACAAAACTAGGGAAGACAGTACCGGTGGAGTTGGGGGCTGCGCTTACGGTCACAGACAGAGTTCTAAGTGAAGGAGATATGGCGTCTGGACCAGAGAGGGGTTGTAACCAGGAAGGTCGAACCACTGGACCAGATATTGTTGCAGACCCAGGAGCCTAAGTCGTTTTTGCCAGGCCGTGGAAAGACAAAAGAAAAGTCTGCCAAGGAGCCTAAAGACAGTTAAGGAACTTTTCAGGAATCACCCTGACTCGCTGGTGCCAAGAGCCATTGAAGTTGTTGCTAGGGGCAACGAACTTACCGCCAAGGGACTGCCGGTCCGACGGGAGTGTTTAGCAAGAGTCTCCAGAGTTGCCAACGTGGTGGGAGAGGAAGAGTGCCAGGTGTCGGTGGCACCTGTTGTTGATGATAATAACAAGGCACAAGTGGCCGCAACCCCGAAAAAGGGGAAGACTTCATATAGAGATGGAGAAGAGCTGGGTCGAGTGTCTGACAGAGGACCAGAGGATGTCTCAAGGTCTAACAGCGAGAGTGAGAAGACCGCTGTCAGTAAAAGGTCTCGGAAAAGACGAGCTGGCCTTGGAAAAAAAACTGGAGTAGATCCAGAATCTGGAAGAAACCCTGCAGATGGTTTCTGTGAAGTTGATGGAGAAAGAAAAAGAGGTACATCGCCTGACAGAGGAGAGGGACAAATCACTTGCTGACTTTAAGAAAGAGCAAGAAGCTAGGCTTCAGCTGGAAAAAGTCATGGAGCACCACAGAAGTGAGTTTGTGGCTCTGCAGGATGAACTGTCCCACTCCCAGGGTCTTGTGACCAGCAAGGAGAGTGAAGTGGAGAGTCTGGCCAAGCGGATGTCATTCCAGGAAGAAGAAGTGAGTCTTCTACATGGTGCATATCAGGCTCTGCGGAGTGATCACAAGGCTAGGCTAGTAGCCATGGAAAAAATTGAAAAAGAGAAGAATGAAATGAAGATGGAAGTTGGTGCTCTTGCTAGCAATCTGGAAAGTGTCTCTAAAGCTAAGAGACAACTTGAGGAGGAAGTCAAGGAGAAGAATGCCCTTGCACATGCTCTTCAATCTGCTCGTCATGACAATGACTTGCTCCGTGAGCAGTATGAGGAGGCCCTGGAACAAGTTGAGACACTGAAACATGAAAACAAGAACTTGCAACAGGAGATCTCAGATCTATCTGAACAGATTGGTGAGAGTGGAAAATGTATCAATGAGTTAGAGAAGACCAAAAAACAGTTGCTGGACAGTGAGAAGATGATCTTCGCAAAGCTCAAGAGTGAGCAGCTGAGATATATAAAGCTGGAAGATGACATGAAGATCTTAAAAGAGAGCCTGGAAGCGCAGAACAAAACGCGCAGAAGGTCCCACGTAGCTGCCTTGGTTTTGCTGGGAGCGCAACTCTACGAGCAGGTGGCTGTGCTGGCGAACAATGAACAATTGAGGAAACAATTGCTGTCTTCGGAAGATACTGTCAGGGACTTGACAGAGTTACTTGACAGTGAGAGGATGAAGTCTGCTAAGCTCCAGTGTATGCAGCGGAAATATGAAAAAAAGAAAGAGGACCAAGAAGTCCTAAAAGAGAGCAGAGACCAAGATATGGTGAAATTGGCTCAAGAAAGGCTTCTGGGGCCGAAGTTACAGCATGTAGGACCCCTTAATAATGATAATGAGGAGGTTGTCACAGGCTATAAAGAGAAAGCGGAGCTACTGAATGGGTTCTTTACTTCTGTATATACTAGGGAAGAAGGAGGAGCTGACATTGGACTGGTCAGTGCTGGTAACACATCATGTAATGTACTGAACTGGCTTAACCCCTTCACGACGAGCGACGTACATGTACGGCGCCGCGAAGTGTCACTTGGCGCGCGGCGACGTACATGTACGTCGCGGGGTTCCGGGAGCGCCGCGTCACCGGTAGAGGTGATCGGACCTGGATGACTGCTGTTATCTAACAGCAGGCATCCCGGCATATCGCCGAGGGGGGTCCTGAGACCCCCCCATGACCACGATGCGCGCAAATCGCAGGTCAATTCAGACCTGCGATCTGCGCGATTCCGGGTCATACGGGTCACTGGTGACCCGGTGACCCGGAAAATAAGAGGGATCGTAGGTGTCCGAGACACCCTAGATCCCCCTAAAGGGATAGGAGTTTGGTGGCAGGGTTGCCACCCCTCCTATCCCTGCTATTGGTCGGCCGAGCGACCGACCGATAGCAGACCGGGGGAGGGGGGGGTTAAAGTTCGGTTCCCCCGCTTTGCCCACCTATCGGTGTCCGGGCAAAATGGGGGAACCGTCCAGGGAGGGTCGGCGCCGAAGGTCCCTACCTGGATCCCGGATCGCGATCCTCCATGCGGGGATCCCCCACGTGCGGCGGTGGCGGCGGCGGCGGCGGCTTCCGGGTCCTGCTAGGTGAGTTGTTGCCTAGCAACATCCGGAGGGCCACAGTTTACAGTGGTCTCTAAACCGTGGCCCTCCAGATGTTGCAAAACTACAACTCCCAGCATGCCCAGACAGCTGTTTGCTGTGTGGGCATGCTGGGACTTGTAGTTTTGCAATATTTAGAGGGGTTCAGGTTGTAGATCACTAAGTGGTCTCAAACTGTAGCCCTCCAGATGTTGCAAAACTACAACTCTCAGCATGCCCAGACAGCAGTTTGCTGGCTGGGCATGCTGAGAGTTGTAGTTTTGCAACATCTGGAGGGCCACAGTTTTGAGACCACTGGACAGTGATTTACAACTTGAACCCCTCTAAATCTTGCAAAACTACAACTCCCAGCATTCAGGAACAGCATAAGGCTGTCTTGGCATGCTGGGAGTTGTACTTGCGTGCCTCCAGCCATTGCATAACTACATCTCCCAGCATGCCCTTCCGCAATCAGTACATGCTGGGAGTTGCAGTTTTGCAACAGTTGGAGGCACACTGGTTGGAAAATACTGAGTTAGGTCATAGAACCTAACTCAAGGTTTTCCAGCCAGTGTGCCTCCAGCTGTTGCAAAACTACAACTCCCAGCATGCATGGTCTGTCAGTGCATGCTGGGAGTTGTAGTTTTGACCCCCCCTCCCGTGTGAATGTACAGGCTACATTCACACTGGCGGCAGATTACAGTGAGTTCCCCGCTGCAAATTTGAGATGCGGCAAATTTTCCGCCGCAGCTCAAACTCCTAGCGGGAGACTCAGTGTAATCCGCCGCCAGTGTGAATGTAACCTAAAAACACTACACTAACATAAAATAAAGAGTAAAACACTACATATACACACGTACACTGCCCCCCCACCCCCCACCCCCCTTCTCCAATAAAAATTAAAAACGTATTGTACGGCAGTGTTTCTAAGATGGAGCCTTCAGCTGTTGCAAAACAAAAACTCCCAGCATTTCTGGACAGCAATTGACTGTCCAAGCATGCTGGGAGTTTAGCAACAGCTGGAGGCGCCCTGTTTGGGAATCACTGGCGTAGAATACCCCTATGTCCACCCCTATGCAAGTCCCTAATTCATGCCTCAAATGCACATGGCGCTCTCACTTTGGAGCCCTGTCGTATTTCAAGGCAACAGAATAGGGTCACATATGGGGTATCGCCGTACTCGGGAGAAATTGCCTAACAAATTTTGGGGGGCTTTTTCTCCTTTTACCCCTTATGAAAAGGAACAGTTGGGGTCTACACCAGCATGTTAGTGTAAAAAAATAAAAAATTTTACACTAACATGCTGGTGTTGCCCTATACTTTTCATTTTCACAAGAGGTAAAAGGGAAAAACGCCCCCCAAAATTTGTAACACAATTTCTCCCGAGTACGGAGATACCCCATATGTGGGCGCAAAGTGCTCTGGGGGCGCACAACAAGGCCCAGAAGGGAGAGTGCGCCATGTACATTTGAGGTGATTTGCACAGAGGTGGCTGATTGTTACAGCGGTTCTGACAAACGCAAAAAAAAAAAAACACACCCACATGTGACCCCATTTCGGAAACTACACCCCTCACGGAATGTAATGAGGAGTGCAGTGAGAATTTACACCCCACAGGTGTCTGACGGATCTTTGGAACAGTGGTCCGTGAAAATGAAAAATTTTGCACAGCCCACTGTTCCAAAGATCTGTCAGACACCTGTGGGGGGTAAATGCTCACTGTACCCCTCATTACATTCTGTGAGGGGTCTAGTTTCCAAAATGGTATGCCATGTGGGGGTTATTTTGCTGTTCTGGCACCATAGAGGCTTCCTAAATGCGACATGCCCCCCGTGCAAAATTTGCTCTCAAAAAGCCAAATATGACGCCTTCCCTTCTGAGCATTCTAGTTCGCCCGTAGTGCACTTCAGGTCCACTTATGGGGTACCTCCATACTCAGAAGAGATGGGGTTACAAATTTCGGGGGTCTTTTCTGCTATTAACCCTTGCAAAAATGTGAAATTTGGGGGCGAAACCCACATTTTTGTGAAATTTTTTTTTTTTTTTTTTACATATGCAAAAGTCGTGAAACACCTGTGGGGTATTAAGGCTCACTTTATCCCTTGTTACGTTCCTCAAGGGGTCTAGTTTCCAAAATGGTATGCCATGTGTTTTTTTTGCTGTTCTGGCACCATAGGGGCTTCCTAAAGGTGACATGCCCCCCAAAAACCATTTCAGAAAAACGTACTCTCTAAAATCCCCTTGTCGCTCCTTCGCTTCTGAGCCCTCTACTGCGCCCGCCGAACACTTTACATAGACATATGAGGTATGTGCTTACTCGAGAGAAATTGGGCTACAAATATAAGTATACATTTTCTCCTTTTACCCCTTGTAAAAATTCAAAAATTGGGTCTACAAGAACATGCGAGTGTAAAAAATGAAGATTTTGAATTTTCTCCTTCACTTTGCTGCTTTTCCTGTGAAACACCTAAAGGGTTAAAACATTTACTGAATGTCATTTTGAATACTTCTGGGGGTGCAGTTTTTATAATGGGGTCATTTATGGGGTATTTCTAATATGAAGACCCATCAAATCCACTTCAAACCTGAACTGGTCCCTGAAAAATTGCGAGTTTGAAAATTTTGTGAAAAATTGGAAAATTGCTGCTGAACTTTGAAGCCCTCTGGTGTCTTCCAAAAGTAAAAACTCGTCACTTTTATGATGCAAACATAAAGTAGACATATTGTATATGTGAATCCAAAAAAAAAATATTTGGAATATCCATTTTCCTTACAAGCAGAGAGCTTCAAAGTTAGAAAAATGAAAATTTTTTTATTTTTTCATCAAATTTTGGAATTTTTCACCAAGAAAGGATGCAAGTTACCACAAAATTTTACCACTAAGTTAAAGTAGAATATGTCACGAAAAAACAATCTCAGAATCAGAATGATAACTAAAAGCATTCCAGAGTTATTAATGTTTAAAGTGACAGTGGTCAGATTTGCAAAAAAGGGCTTCGTCCTAGAGGTGAAAATGGGCTCCGTCCTTAAGGGGTTAATGTAGAGATGGTACAAGGTAAGTTAAGTAATATAAATGTAAGTAAATCTCCAGGGCCAGATGGATTGCACCCAAGAGTTCTTAGAGAGGTAAGTTCAGTAATATCTATACCCCTGTTCATGATATTTAGAGATTCACTGGTGTCTGGTATTGTGCCAAGGGACTGGCGCATGGCGAATGTGGTGCCAATCTTCAAGAAGGGCTCTAGGTCTTCCCCAGGAAACTATAGACCGGTAAGTTTAACGTGCATTGTGGGTAAATTGTTTGAAGGACTTATAAGGGATTACATACAGGAATATACATTATAATATAATAGTATTATAAGTGATAGCCAGCATGGGTTTATTAAAGATAGAAGTTGTCAAACCAATCTAATTTGCTTTTATGAAGATGTGAGTAGAAGCCTTGACAGAGGAATGGCTGTGGATATAGTGTTTCTGGATTTTGCTAAAGCGTTTGATACTGTCCCTCATAGACGTCTGACAGGTAAGTTAAGGTCTTTGGGTTTGGAAATTTTAGTTTGTAAATGGATTGAACACTGGCTCATGGATCGTACTCAGAGAGTGGTGGTCAATCATTCGTACTCTGATTGGTCCCCGGTAATTAGTGGTGTACCCCAAGGTTCTGTACTGGGACCTCTGTTGTTTAATTTATTTATCAATAATATAGAGGATGGCATTAACAGCTCTGTTTCTATCTTTGCAGATGACACCAAGCTTTGTAGCACAGTACAGTCTATAGAGGAGGTGTATAGGTTACAAGATGACTTGGATAGACTAAGTGTCTGGGCATCCACTTGGCAAATGAGGTTCAATGTGGATAAATGTACAGTTATGCATCTGGGTACTAATAACATGCATGCGTCGTATGTTTTAGGGGGGATTAAACTGGCAGAGTCACTGGTAGAGAAGGATCTGGGTGTACTTGTAGATCACAGACTACAGAATAGCATGCAATGTCAGGCTGCTGCTTCCAAAGCCGGCAGGATATTGTCATGTATAAAAAGAGGCATGGACTTGAGGGACAGGGACATAATACTCCCCCTTTATAAAGCATTGGCACGGCCTCACCTGGAATATGCTGTTCAGTTTTGGTCACCTGTCCATAAAAGGGACACTGTGGAGCTGGAAAGGGTGCAGAGATGCGCGACTAAACTAATATGGGGCATGGAACATCTAAGCTATGAAGAGCGATTAAAGGAGTTACAATTGTTTAGTCTTGAGAAGAGACGTTTAAGGGGGGATATGACAAACGTATATAAGTATATTAATGGCCCATACAAAAAATATGGAGAAAAACTGTTCCAGGTTAAACCCCTCAAAGGACGAGGGGGCACTCTCCCCGTCTGGAGAAGAAAAAGTTTAGTCTCAAGGGGCGACACGCCTTCTTTACCATGAGAACTGTGAACTTATGGAACAGTCTACCTCAGGAACTGGTCACAGCAGGAAAAATTAACAGCTTTAAAACAGGATTAGATACATTCCTCGAACAAAATAACATTAATGCTTATGAAGAAATATAAAATCCCATCCCTTCCCCAATATCGCGCCACACCCCTACCCTTCAATTCCCTGGTTGAACTTGATGGACATATGTCTCTTTTCGACCGTACTAACTATGTAACTATGTAACTATGATACAGGGATGTTTTCTCTGAATGCCAAAAAGTCCTCTAAAGCTAAGATTGAGGTGAAGCCCTGTAAGAAGTCCCTTGAAGATAGGACTGAGCTGAAACCTGGTGGGAAATCCTCTTAAGTGGAGACTAAGGAGAAGTCAGGCGGGAAATCATCTGAACCTGAGCAGACCAAAAATTTTGAAGGTAATGCTGAGGCAGAGAAATCCACTGAAGCAGAAGCTAAACCACAGTCAACCTCAAAAGCTGTGAGTAAAGAAAATGGCACAACTGAAGCTACAGTTGAAGAGAAGAGTAAGCCTGAAGAAGCTGCAGAGAAGAGCCAAACAGTAGTAGAAGCTTATTCTACACAAGAATCTGAAGGAGCCAAAGACTCTGAAGCCAATCCTGAGGAAGCTGGTGCCCCTGAAGAGAAAGCTGGAAGGGATGAGGTGAAACCATGTGAGAAATCTACTGAAGTCAAGACTGAGGTGAAACCAGGTGGAAAGTACACTGAAGTCAAAACTGTGGTGAAACCAGGTGGGAAGTCCTCTAAAGTTGAAACTGAGATGGATCAGTGTCGGAGGTCTGTTACGCCGAGCGCTCCGGGTCCCCGCTCCTCCCCGGAGCGCTCGCAACATCCTCGCATTTGCAGCGCCCCGGTCAGACCTGCTGACCGGGTGCGCTGCAATACCTCTCTCAGCCGGGATGCGATTCGCGATGCGGGAGGCGCCCGCTCGCGATGCGCATCCCGGCTCCCGTACCTGACTCGCTCTCCGTCAGTCTTGTCCCGGCGCGCAGCCCCGCTCCTTAGGGCGCGCGCGCGCCGGGTCTCTGCTATTTAAAGGGCCACTGATTGGCGCAGCAGGCTTAATTAGTGTGTTCACCTGTGCACTCCCTATTTATACCTCACTTCCCCTGCACTCCCTCGCCGGATCTTGTTGCCATTGGGCCAGTGAAAGCGTTTCCTTGTGTGTTCCTAGCCTGTGTTCCAGACCTCCTGCCGTTGCCCCTGACTACGATCCTTGCTGCCTGCCCTGACCTTCTGCTACGTCCGACCTTGCTCTTGTCTTCTCCCTTGTACCGCGCCTATCTTCAGCAATCAGAGAGGTTGAGCCGTTGCTGGTGGATACGACCTGGTTGCTACCGCCGCTGCAAGACCATCCCGCTTTGCGGCGGGCTCTAGTGAATGCCAGTAGCAACTTAGAACCGGTCCACCAGCACGGTCCACGCCAATCCCTCTCTGGCACAGAGGATCCACCTCCAGCCAGCCGAATCGTGACAAGGTCCTCTGAAGCTACAGAGAACAAGGCAGTGGTTGGTGAAGCCACTGAGGCCAAAAGATTCTCTGAAGCAGAGTCAGAGGTTCGGCAAGCCAGAAGAAGACAAAGGTTAGAAGCATCGGTCCTCTCGGTCCTTAATTTCAAGAACCCTGCCCACACCAGGGTGAAGAACCTGGTACAGGAGAGGTGTGACCGAGAGACTTGCAATTGGTGGCTGGTAAAAGTCTGGAAGAAAAAAGTCAAGGACTTCAGAGACTGTGGGACAAAAGTTGTCCAAGAGAAAGGAAAGGCAGATGGTTTATGCCTTTCAAATACATGTGCTCCTTCCCGGTGGTCTGAGCAAAGGGGGGGGGGGGGGTATGTGACAAGGTGGCAAGGGAAGGGTGTATTTCCTTGGCTCACCCTAGACAATCTCTCACCTGCTTCTTAAGTAATGAGGCAGCAGGGAAGGGAGGTGTGTATATAAGATTGAGACTCAGTCTAATCTGTGCTCTCCCTTGGAAACAGTATGCTGGCTGTTAGAGGGGGAGGCACACGGGCCCTGTTTAGGTAACACGCAGAAGGCGCTGCGAGTGGTCCAAGTTCAGGTGTGAACTGGTAGTAAAAAAGGTTGCAGGTGGCACAGGTTTTTAACTGGATGAGGAAAGCTCACCAGTTGATAGACAGGGCATTCTTACATGTATAGTCAGTGACCAGACGGTCTAGGACTTTATTTTGTTTATGTTTATGTTTTGTTTTTACCTGCAACCTGTGAAAATAAAGCTGGTGAGGAGCCTGACTTGTATGCGGAACTGTGGTCTGTGGTGTTATTGTGAGGAACGTGTCCCGTGGCAAGTGACCAGGACAATCCGAGAGCTAATCCCGAAGACGGTTCGTCACATTATAATTATATATATATATATATATATATATATATATATATATATATATATATATATCTCCTTCAAAGAAGTCGCAGCACACCCGAACGGCATAAGGTGCAAAATAGTTGAGTGTTCCCATAATATATATATTATGGGAACCTGTACACATGTAGGTTCTGTTCAGGTTTTTTGATGCAAGAGTGAATTTAAAAAGTAAAGTAGAATCTGCCCTTCACACTTTCCTTTTACGATCCACATCTGGTTTTGGTTTAAAAAACTACACAAAATATCCAATCAAAACCTTCAAACATCTTGGAAATGCTGGAAACTGGGAACGGGCATGCATTTATGGTTCCCTAACACAACAACGGGGTTATCCAGAATTCAAAAACATGGCTGCTTTTTTTTTCAGAAACATCCCTACTGCTGTATTCAGTTTGTGTCTGGTATTTCATCTCAGTTTTATTGAAGTTAATAGCGTGTTTAATACCACACAGAAACTAGGGACAAGTGTGGAGCTTTTTTGGAAGAAAACAACTATGTCATTGAAGTCCTGGATACCCCCTTTGGTATCACAGGGCACTATATATATATATATATATATATATATATATATATACACATACACACAAGAAAAAAGAAAGAGAGCCAGCACAACAGCCTAATACACGGGTGCACACTGCCATGGCATCAGAGTATACAAAAAAAGAGGATTGCAGCAGCACACATTGGTCAAAAAAATGTAGGCTCTTAGCGCACTTTTTGATCAAAACGTGTCCCCCATCCACCACGGGGAGGTGGTCTCATTTAGGATGGGAATCTAGCACAAATTCTGAGCCTAACACTCAACTATCCACTCACCTCTGCTGGGCATATAGCCTCTGACTGGGTGACATGCTGGATCCATTTAAAACTCGACCTGTGAGAAAGGGGGAGGGGTATATATATATATATATATATATATATATATGTATACACACACGTAAAAAGTAATTCCATTTAAGCGATAGGCCCCATATTCTACCTGAAGTTAAACTGTGATAATCTTAGCTAGGAGAGAGGGTGGCCTGACAATCATTCAACACTGTTGAATTATATTACCACTACATTTCAAAAGAAGTAAATGCAAACATATGTTGTATAAAAGCCTTTATTTTAAAAAAGCTAATTAACCATATGTTTGGTAAGTTCTACATGAAACATAGGAATGTTGTTCATTGTAAAGATATTTTAGTATAAACAGACATAAGTGAATTGATTTGAAACAAATCAAATTTGTTGGGAATTTTACTAAACAAAATCTGATCTGTTTTTGTGATTTCATTCTAGCAAATCAGTACAGTAGCAGGCTCTCCTGTTATAAATAATATTGTAAATATTGGAGTCCTTGCTTGAATAGGGAGGTGTATACTGTAAGACTTGCTTATCATTGATCAGGTTGGACCACCAAAAGCTGAGCAGCCATGCACATAGCATCTCTGCTCACACTCTAAATTCTGCACTCTGCGTCCAGTCTAGCAAATATAGAAGATTTGTGGAGTAGCGATGATACCTTTATTTGCCAACTGAGAGGATATAGACTGCAAGCAATTAAGACCTCTTAGGTTCCTTCATCAGGCAAGTTAAAAGCCTGATGAAGGGACCTAAGAGTTCTTGAAAAGAAAAGCTGTGTGAGCAACATACTGACTAAATTGTTCACAATGCTTTGCTTTGCAAACCAAACCAGACTGATATATTCCTGTTGCCTACTCTTTAGCCCCAATGTTAAATTTCTGAGTGTACCCCTTGCTCCAAGAAAATAATTTACAATTTGCAAACTATAACACATCTTCAAGACAGTACACAAAAGACTAACCATTTGTAAAGTACGAAGCAAAATATGAACACAAAAATCTACAAAGATTACTTTGTTTTAACCAATCCCCCAGTGAGAAAATATGAAAATTATGACTAAATTATGTAACTTAGAATCAAGCTGGGTTTTTCATTAAGTGCCCTTAGTCCATGTGAGCTCAGCGTGTGTTTGAAGAATATTGATTAACAAAAATCATATTGTTCTCTAATACATTAAAATCCTTATATCCACAATAGCCAGTTTGTCATTCATTTAGAAGACTATATACTTCTCCATTACAAACCTTTTCACATTCAGGTACTAGATAAAAACAATACATTCAATGTTTCTTTAAGGCAATTCATATCATGAACAAAAATATTCTGTTAACTGGGACACATTTTGGAGAAATTGTTGTACTTCTGGTTCTATTACCAAATCAATGTAATGCTAAGCTGTTGCTTTGAAGATTTGAGGAGTCTGGTTATCTACCATACGTTATGCCACCCCACACTATGTTCCCAAAATAGGACTAGTGTTATGTTTCCGTTTCAAATTTTAAATTGTAACACTAAGAAGGATAAGCCATAAGGTTATGTTACAAAGCAAGACAGCAAAGTAGGCTAGGATGGAGATGAATCCTCTTCAGTCCAATTATTGCTTTGGATGCAACATGCAATGATAGCCAGAGATTGGCTCAAAGGTCGTATGGGCAACACCATGGAGAGGCTTTGACAAAGGAATGTAACACCGGTTCTACTCGGAATTATGATGTGGAGTTGCCAAATGTTCGATAGCTGGACCACTCAAGCCTTCTTTGCATTACATTGATTTGATTGAGGATCCTGTGGTACAGCAATTATTCCAGAAACCACCAATACCAGTGAGCAGGCCACATGTCACTCATGCTAATGTGAGCAAACTGGGTGGCTTAAACAAGCTACCGTGTTTTGCAGCATCTCTAGACTTTCTTAACATTGAGCACATCTAGGATATTATAGTTCGGCAATGGCAAAAAGAGCTCCCAGCAGCATATCTTGGAAAACTGGAGAAAACAGGTTAACAACTATAATGATGCACTCCAAGAATAAGAATATATGTATAAACAAATATCTTTATTAATCACATATATAGACTAACAAAAAGGAAAGCATGCAAACAATTAAAAACGTTTAAAAACCATAATGATCCGGCGGAGGAGAGTAATCCCTCTACACCCACCCCACACAAGGGGAAACAAGTAACCCCCAAAGGAGAATGGAGGCAGTCCCAACCACCAGGACACAATACAGATAATCAATACTAAATATATGGGTCACATTTGAGCTAATAAGTAACAATAAAACACAGACCTAATAATATCCACAATAACAATAAGTTAAACCCAATGTCCCCAGACACTACATACAGAGTATCCAAGTTCTCAGCATGATATGCATAAAATGAAAATAAATCACGGACACTAGAGTGTAAATAGATGTGAATACTAAGTAATATAAGTCTATAAAATGCATGTGTGGAAAAGTTACCCAGTTACATCTCTGTGAATGTCGGGGCCGCCTACATCTCTATGTGGGGGAAAGCTGACCCCATGCGTTCCGCCTCCAGCAACAGAGACTTCCTAAGGAGTTAATGATAGCTGTCACAGATAGCTTTTTATATCTTATTACTTTCTAACATCTGTGGTTTTACCTGTAATGGCCATTATGCGTGGTCTCGCGCTGTCCGTGCATTCGAAAGCAGTCTGCCGGAAGGCATCATGTGTCACATGATACATAGAGGCTTAATGCACTACCAAATCGAGGCTTGATTAAAATAAATGATGAAAATTAGGCGCTATACACATCGCAAGTCATATAGTTACTTTGCAGCGAAGCAGCAATTGGAAACAAAGATGCTCATGAAAGCAAGGCTCGGGACGCAGACGTAATATCAGATCAAGGCTTGGTGATTATAGATGAAAGCGAGGCTCTGAAAGTATTGCATGTCATGCTTAGCATGACAGCGAAGTAAAGTTGAAACCGAGGCTTAATATGAAAGCGAGGCTCTGAACGCAACATTAGACATCTAATATACTAAGTGTCAATATAAATAGGAGATTGGAGGACTCACACTAATAAATGTGAAATATATGCCGAGGTTTCTGCGTTACACGTAACCCACATGTCAAATAGTGAAAAACAATAAAGGGAAATGAACGCAGACCTCAAGGTATATATTTGTATGTGGAATGTAGTGTTTAGTTGGGAAAGACTAGTAGTATGAATATAAAAATTTGTTGGATTGGTTGTATATATAAGAGTATTTTATTAAATTAAATTGCACAGAATAGTCCAAGCAGGGCCCTTGCTGTGGACTAGACGACAAACAGGTTGATGCAATAATAATAAAACACAATGATAGTATTAAAAATAGAAAAAATAAAATAGTAAAAATAGTAAGTCCATATAGCAGCCACCTATTGAATTGGATAGGAGTTATTAGTCTTTTGCTGGCCGTATCTCAGCAGGCTTTGGCCATAGCTTTGTATAGCAAGTGTAACAGATAGTATCAAAGGTAACAGATAGTATCAAAGTTATTATCGTAGGTTGAAACAATAGTCAATAGTTGTAGGTAGATAGTTGTTGGTGCTTCCACACCACTCACAACTCCGTATTCCTGAGATGGTAGCCCCTGATGTGCTGGGCTCCGTGGCATAGACTGGCTCTGCTCGCCGGCTGGCCCGGTGTGTCTGTGCGGTAAAACCTCAGGGTTCCTCCGAAGGTGTGGAGAGTATTGCGGCAAGCAGCTGGGGTGAGTGGACGCAGGCAATGATGATCCAAATGCCGTATGTGGACGGCGCTCTCGTAGTGGAGTAAGCACGTCCCAGTTGGTCTCAAACAGTGGTCCCTATTGCAGGGGATTCCAGCTGTTGCAAATATTGATAACTTGAATTGAATCCTATAGGTGGTCAGAATGGTGGGGTAGAGTTCTAGACGCGTTTCGGGGAGACCCCTTTTTCATAATGCACTACCAAATCGAGGCTTGATTAAAATAAATGATGAAAACGAGTCTCTATACACATCGCAAGTCATATAGTTACCTGGCAGCGAAGCAGCAATTGGAAACAAAGATGCTTGTGAAAGCAAGGCTCGGAACGCAGACGTAATATCATATCAAGGTGATTATAGATGAAAGCGAGGCTTAGCATGACAGCGAAGTAAAGTTGAAAGCGAGGCTCTGAACGCAACATTAGACATCTAATATACTAAGTGAATGGAAAAATGAATGAAAGTGAGGTTTGGCCCTTTTATTCACCGTATACTTATAATAGAGTGCCATACTGAAACCACTGCTCTAAGCGCACCATAATGAGTTTTAATAGGGGAATGTATTCAGGGTATTAGGGATCATGTAGATGGGAAGATATACTGCCACAAGTAACTGTCACCTATCAAATATCATGTTATATACGGGCTAGCACATATGAGTGTCATATATAAAAGAAACATTTCTGCATGTGACATGTATAAAATACAGAAAAATATTAATACATAAATGAAGAGTGTGTGTCAATAGTGAACTAAAATAAAAAAGAAAATAAAAAAAAGAAAATGAATTAAACAACCCAACGTGTAATAATATAAGGTACAGACTCGCATCTGCCTTAAACCTAAGACATCAAGGGACTATTACATGCAATCCTTGGATTGCATACACTGTTCAATGCTATGCCATAGCATAGCATTGGTCAATGTTATCGGTGCTCTGCTGCTGCAGCAGCCTGGTTCTCAGGCATGCAGCAATAGAACACCGATCGGACAGCGAGAAGCAATTAAAGGAGCCACTTGCTGTCCTCTCAGCTGTTCGGGACGCCATAATTTCACCGCGGTGGTCCCGAACAGCCCACTGAGCTAACTGGCAACTGTTTTCTTCCATTTTAGATGTCGCAATCTAAAGGGTTAATACCGGACATCAGCCCGATCAGTGATGTCCAGTATTAGCCGCAGGTCCTGGTTGCTGATAGCAACCTGGACCTGCTGGGTATGAAGCCTGCTTAGCTCCTTCATATAACAGGAGCCAGACAAGGACATAAATATACGTCCTGCGTCCTTAGGAGGTTAAGAACCTTATTGATAGCATGTCAAGGTGTGTTAATACACATATTTGTGCACGTGGCCCTCATACTCAATGCTGAATAGACGGAAATGTTTAAAATAATCTATAGCTGTTTTCAATCCGGAGAAAGCATTGGGTTGGGTTTAAGAGGCTGAAAACCCCTATGCACTGCATTGCAGCTGCCATTTTGGAGAGAGATAGCCAACCTGTATTTAAACATAAATATGCAATAAAAGTGTTGGGCACATGTGATATGCATTTTAGGCCAAGTTATGTGTATTACATTTAGCATATCTACCTGGGTTCAACATAAATATGAATTTAAAAACATTGAAAGTGAATGCCACATAGCCTTCTAAAGCAAAGTTGTCTGTATTTTCTGGATTTATTCAAAAATACAGTATTTCTACCTGCGTTTTACATAAATACATGTTGAACATGTTTAAAGTGAAAGCAAAGTACACATTTCTAGCCAAGTTGCCTGTTTCTTCTGAGTTTTATCAGGAGCATCTGCAGTAAAGGTAGCAGCTGTCAGGTGCCTGGTAGTAGTAATCAGCAAGCAAAAGTTGTCACTGTCTTGCAGGAGTTATGTTGTTTTAGAGGATAATATGTCCCTTGTGGACTAGTTGATGGGTTTGAGGTCTTCTCAGGAGGACAAAGAAGAGTTGGACGATATGACGGTAAGCTAACTGTCAGTGAATTCCTCATCATCTAAAGTTACATGCCACTGGGAAATTGTCCTTTATGGTCAGTTCCATTATCTCGTATCTCTGTCTTTGCTTTCCCCCTTAGTGCTAAGCAGTAGAAAAACATTAGCCATGGGGATGAGTTGTGTCACAGTTACATGTTGGACTGTGTTACAGAGGTGGTGGAAGCAGAAGCATAGCATAGTACTAGTGGGACTGGTGGTTGTGAGATTGTTAGGCATCATGGTGGATATGCTGAGGGAGAGCAAGGAATCCATGAGCACACACAGAAGTTTAGACTGAGAGAAGTGGTGGGTTTGATGATGATGATAATGTCAGCATACCTGTTGGTTTGATGAGTTCAGGAGCAGGAGAAGGCAAAATTGCTGTATCTGCAGGGAAGAGGTACAGTCTGGTAATGGTGTAACTATCTATTCACAGTAAACTGTGATATTGAAATTCCTTGCAGGAAACCAGACATAGTGTCATCTCTGCCAAAAGAAAAATAAGGCATGGCCAGGGTCCAAGTTTAGGAATTATAGCGATATATATAAGCATATATGGTGACATCTAGAAGTATCACTAGTCCACCACCGCCTGCTGTCAACTGGCTACTAGTAAGACTGGTCCACCCATGCCTGCTTTCTTCTAGTTACTACACCTACCACCAGTCCACCACTGCCTGCTATCTGCCAGCTACTACTGGCACCAGTTCACTACTGCCTGCAGGATAATACAACTACCACCAGTCCACCACTGCCTGCTGCACAGCTCCCTGATGGCTAATAATAGCACTGGTCCACCACTGCCTGCTTTCTGCTAGCTACTACAATTACCATCAGTCCACCACCTTTGCTGCTGCCACTACTAACCAGGTGTCCATATATACAACCCATGATCCCAAAAAAAGGGATAATTTAATTTTTTTGGGCTTTCATACAAAAGCTATTTCTTCTTCATAATTTAGAGAAACCAATCCTGTTGCAAATCCCAGAAAGGAGAATTTTTTGACAACACCTGGCCCCAATAAGTGATATTTTTTCTAGCTTTTTACATGAAAGCTATTTGTTCTTCACCATTTCAGGACACCAATTCTGTTGAAACTCCCACAAGGGAGAATTTTTTGGGACACTTGGAAAAAGTTAGTACATCTTCTTCACTTGCTAGTTACAAAATCTGTTGAAACTCCCAAAAAGGGAGACTCTTTGATTTTGAACTATCAAAAAAGGAGAAATTTTGATAAAGATTTTTTTTTTTTATTTGACAAAAGCTATTTTTTTTTTTTCACTATTTTCAGAGACCATCGACAATCCTATTGCAAAAAGGAAAAAAATTGTTGGAGCGCTTGGAAAAAGCCTATGTGCATTATAGGCATTTGCCAACAAAACAGATACTTTATGCCCTTTATTTTAAGGTTAAAAATCATAAAAAATCCGCTAGTGCAGTGTGTTTATGAAGTGTGTTTATAAGTTGTTGGTTAATATGGGTTACAGTAACTCAGCCTTACAACCACTTAAAAACTACTTGAATATATTCCTAGGTGAACCTAGCAGTGGCAAAGGTACAGGGCTTTAGGGCTTTTAGGCAGTGTTTAACATTAATTTTTTAGGCTTATTTCATTACTGGTTCGCAGAGAACTTGTTTGCCGTGAAGCAAACTCTAGTTGTGATAGGATTAAAACACAATGGATGCAAATAGCATGCACACGAAATGATGGAGCAGTAAGTAACACTTTTTCTAAATCATCTGAGGAATGAAACTATTTGTTCCTGAAATGCATCTCATCATCACACCATCCGTTGATAATCCCGTTGATAAGCTCTCAGTTGCTTATTAGTGTTAAGCGTGAATATTCACAACGCAAATTTTTACTGTGAATATCGGCACTTTGCGATTTTGTGAATATTGAGAATATAGCGCTATATATTCCTAATGATGAATATTCTTTTTTTTTTCTTCCCAGCACACATCACAACAATGATGTGTACTGTGGAAAAAACACCACAAATATTTTTTCTATGCAAAAATGCAAATATTCACGTATATAGGTACTTCCAGAGGACACTGATCCCTCCCTTCATTTAAATAGAAGAAAAATCAGATCACAGGGATAGCACCTGGGTGGCTCCCACACGTGTTCAATCAAGGGTCTCCTTAGTCCAAGCATTAGACACAGTTCATATAGTAACAAAACACGCTGATCAACGGGATTGCTTATATCCAAAATGTTATCTCCTTCTTTTCATTCTTAACATGTCATGTATCAATGATATGAAGATATACATTGGATATTCACCTAGTGACTTGTAAAGAACAGTTCATAGATTAGGCTTTAACAGGAATCTTCTGCCTCCGCCGAGGTCTCACGTCCTTTAGCCTTAATCTAATGCATCTCCTCTGGGCTGGAAGTTAGGCAGCTCGGCATTACCTCTCTTGCTTATGCTTACCCTCCCTTTCTTTTAGCTTGTGGCCAATTGATATACTCGTTCATGTGCACTATACAAATTTCATTACGATTTTGGCATGGAAAAAAAAGCGAACAAACATAGCGAATTTCGTGAATAGGAGAAAGAATATTCATTCATATATTCGCAAAATATTGTAAATTCCAATATGGCCCCTACTGCTCATCACTATTGATTACATTGTGTTTCAACTAATTTCATTTCTTGTGGTTGATCACAGAAAATACATCAATACAGACAACGATTTCCTACATCTCTGCTTTAAAGCAACAGGAATCCTGAGCAGCAAGACCAGCTTCAACTGGCTTTGTTTAACTGTCTACCATAGGACATTTCCCACTAATTGTGAGGTCACTGTACGAAGAAGAAGAAAAGGGCATAGCCCTTCCTTAATGACCATCATCAAATGTGAGTGTCACCTATTAAATTAAGTTACATATAGCACTCCTGACCTATATGTAATAGCTATCAGTCCCTAGTATTGTTATCTTTTGCCATGTTACAGTTCTACTATGCCCTGTGCCTTTTATAGGCAGAAAGTCATTATGGACAGCTTTCACTTTGTTCGCAATGCACTATAACGGGATGTGTGCTGTTTCCATGGTAATTTAATGCTTTTCACTGAATAGATCTTTCATATATATTAAGAAAAAGACATTGTTGTGATAAATATATTTTACAATCATAACAACAATGTGCAACAGAAAGGAAAATGCTTATCACAAAGAGATAAAACATCAAGCACCAGCACCCGAGAAATATTCCTATTGCATGCATTAGATCTGTCTATGGTAGAATAAAAATCAGTCTAAAACACCTGCGCAAACAAAATTCCTCATAGCATATGGCAAAATAAAACAGGTTAAATTATAGGCTTCCAACTATCATTTTATACCACAAAAAAATGGAGAATTGAGGGCAAAGTAACCCAGTTGTATGGTTATTGATTTCTATGATAAGAGCAATAGGAGAACAATGGTGGGTTGACACAGTTTTTCCTTGACTGAAATCTTTCACGCATTAAGAAGCCTTGAAAAGTCACTCACAATAATTCTTAAGAAATTGAAAAGGAAGGGATGGAAAAGAGAGGATCACATTTGTTGTTTTAAGTGAGATGATAACTTCTGAATGACATCAATAAAATCTCAAGAAGACTCGTTTTTATATAAAGAATAGGAAGTAAAAAAAAAATATGGCTTTCACATGATTGCAGTGTACAGCTCCCCACAGTATGGAAAATAATATTCTGAAGCATGAAGGTAAAAATGCAATATCCCTGTCTCAGGCTAAAACCAATTTTCCATTATAAAGGTTTTCTTCATTACAGGGTTTGTCAAGTGTCTGAGAAACACACTCTAAGGTTTACTTTGTAAGAACAGTATACATCATAATATGCTCTATTGCATTTACTCTATTAGCTATAAAGGGGTACTCTGCCCCTAGACATCTTATCCTCCATCCAAAGGATAGGGGATAATATGTCTGATCGCGAGAGTCCCGCTGCTGGGAACCCCCATGATCCCTCCTGCTGCACTCCCTTTCATCTGGAAGTTTGCTCCGTGCCTGATGACTGGCAATGCAGGGGCTGGAGACTCGTGATGTCACGACCCCGCCCTTCATGATGTCACACCCCACCCCCTCAATGCAAGTCTATGGGAGGGGGCGTGAAAGCTTTTTTTTTTTTGTCAAAACCATGGTTGACCACGGTTTTGTCTCCGGTTTAAAAACCATACTGCAACCGCATACGTTTTTTTTTAACATGGACATCAATGGGAAATGCACATGTATATGGTTCCATTCGGGGGAACCATATATGGTTTTTACTTTGCACATGCCCATTTGCATCCTAAAGTCTCCACCCAACACCCATCCCATTTTAAAAATGGACAACATTTTCAAAAACATATATTTTTTTAAACAGACGGAACCGTTTGCACTTTTAAAAACTGTATACGGTTTAAAAATGCATATAGTTTACTTTTTCCCATACGGTTCCATCCGTTTTGTTGCCATACGGTTTTCTTTAGAAAAACTGATTCAAAACAGTATGGCAAAAACGTGATGTGAACCCAGCCTTACACAGGGAGTTGTGCAGCTGGCCTTGTTCCTGAGGGCAATATCGGCCTGTTCAACCCATAATCTCCTTTTGTAACAAGTCCCTAATTCTTTTGGACAAGATTTACATTTTATTAATGTTGATTACAAACTAAATGTAAGTTTTAAAAGCAAACTAGTATCAAGAAATGGTAACTAGAAATTACTTACAATATTCAAAGAGAAGATTTGCATATTATTTAACAGGTATACACTATATTTCACCAACGGTTCATGACTTCAGTAGTTATTCTATTCAGTAGTAGTTGTTATCAATTAATCTAGCTTTCCACAACAATTCACATTTTAATTAGATTCTTCGCCTTTTGGTATACCGCAACATTTATTTTAATGATTTGTGAGTATCTCAGAAAAGCAGAAATACCTCACATATAAAGCATGTAAATGGCTTCATAATTGTCCTTACTGCAGGCACAAATCAAAACATGTCATGTTGCATGGCAAAGCAGAGCACACCGCTTCTGCATGCTATAGGCATTGCTAAAATAAAAGCAATAGTAGGTTCCTTTATTTGCTCCACTTATACCCTGGTAAATCACCTTGTGTTGCTGAAGGTAATTGAGGAAAAGAAAAGATAATAATAGAAAAAAAGTTCCCAATATTACTGAATTAAACAAAATATGTATTTATTAACCAATCATATAATAATACGAAAAAAAACATTGAAATATATATGGGCACCAGGACACTACTGGACAGTATGTTTGGCAAGGCAAATAAGCACTGGACCACAAGATAAATATGTAAACATACATGTAAGAACAAGTTACCATACAGCTAGTAAAGGATAAGGTATGGAAACCTGGTCTTACATATTTATTTACATATTACTCCTGTGGTCCAGTACTTATTTGCCTAGCCATTTATACTGTCCAGTATGTGTCCTGGTGTCCATATATATTTTAATGTGTTTTTCTCTTTTTTCTATATGATTATTTAATAAAGGCACACTTTGTTTAATTCAGTTGTATTGTGCACTTTTTTTCTATATTTTTTGTGTAGTATTGCTAGTATGCACAGTAATCTACCCTACAAGGTAGTGTTTCATTTTTTAGACTTGTATTGAAGGGACGGGCCGTGACATTACGAGGGGGCGGAGCCGTGAAATCACGATGCTCCGGCCCCTGTATCGCCTGTCACAACGTACAGAGTGAGTTTGCTTTGTGCAGTGCTGCAGGCAAGATCGTGGGGGTCCCCAGCGGCGGGACCCCGTGATCAGACATCTAAGATGTCTAGGAGCGGAGTACCCCTTTTAGGTTTATGGTCTATGAGAGGCTGAGATCACGATAAGAACTTTAGCATCACTGCATCATGTCACCTGTGTATGCTGAAAGTAGAAAAATAACCAAGTTACTTATCACAAGAATGAAGATAAAGGAGTTATTTTTTTCCCCCCATTATCATGCACAGGGGCCATTTTAAGGGAGGTTGCACAAAAGACATTACTATATGGGAGCACAAAACAGGACAACTGTGCATAGGCACAAAGGTGGAAAAATATTTAATATAGGGGCCCTATATATATATATATATATATATTATATATATATATATATATGTTCAACGACTCCACCCCCAGGCGTTTTTGCTCATCTTGCTACTGTTACAAACTGGAATTAAAATCTCAAAGACTTAAAGGGGTTCTTAGGATAGAGGGTAAGTATCTGATTGTAGCAGGGGTCTGACTGCCAGGACCCCCACAATCTACTGCCCGGTGCCCTGGCTCTCTCAATGAATGAGCGCTGTATCTCTGACTCTCCCATGGAGATGCATTGGGGAGGTGCATTGGCCACCATTTTTGATAGCTCTGGATGTATGTTTAGGGTCATTGTCCTGCTGAAAGTTTAACCTCCATTCCAGTTTCAAGTCTTCTGCAGACTGCATCATACTCTCTTCATGGAATGCCCTGTTATTGGTTTTCTACATGTTTCCATTATTTCCCATCAGTTTTCCTGTAACTGCTGAGAAGCATTCCCACAGCATGATGCTATCACACTATATTTTACTGTAGGGATGGTGTGCTCAGGGTTATGGGCAGTATTGGGTTTCTGCAAAATATAGCATTTTGCACTGGGGCAAAACAGTTTCATGTTGGTCTCATCTGACCAAGCACCTTCTTTCATTTTCCATATGTTTGCTTTGTCTCCCATATAACTTGTTACAATCTCCAGGCAGGATTTCCCATGGCTCACTTTCAATGATAGCTTTCTTGCCACTCTTCCAGTACACAACAAATAGTGGTCCTGTGGACAGATTCTTTGCAGCTTCTCCAGACTTTTCATGGGCCTTTTCATTGCTTCCCTGAATAATTTTCTCTTTGTCTGACTTGTCAGTTAGGGTGGTTTGCCATGTCTCTTGGTTGGTTTGCAGTTGTGCCATATTCTTTATATATTTTGAGGATAGTTTTTATGGTACCTAATGAAATATATTTGAACATATGGGATATTTTATATGTAATATTTACATATATACATATATTAGCTCTCCAAGGATAGCAGATGTGTGGGTGCAGGTGGGCCAAGGTCTAGCAATGCCAAGAATGCAATGGTCGGGAAAGTGAGGTTTGGGCCCTAGTTTAAAGTCCAGTTACTTTAGAATCTCTTTACACCCATATGCTTGGAGAAGGATAAAAAACACAGGGGGCGCTCCCTGATAAGGGGTATCTGCTGATGTGTGCCCTTCACCACACCAAAGTGAGATACCCACCTTGTATGGCCGTGAACTTAATGGTACGGCGATAAACACTGGCTGGGTCAATGGTTTTTAGTTGGCTGCTGCACTACTACCGGTATCGGGCCCCAATAATGGGGGCCGATGGCAATAGTAGACAGATGAGGCGTAAAAAAAACGGTTTTGCGAAGGTGCTGCACAACAAGAACATAAAGCGAGGACTCGAGCAGCACAGGACAATAAAATGTTTTATTGGTATAACAGGGACAACGCGTTTCGGCATGAACTCATGCCTTCCTCAGGTTCGCTTACAGTGCTAAAGAAATACAGATATAGACACATGTATACACATACATAAAAAATATATTGCAGAGTATTGCAGTTAATTCTGTGGGTTGGAACATGAAAAAATAAAAAGATAAAAAATAAAGAGATCACAGTGCCCCTATAGAAATTGGGGTGGTGGGTCCCTAGGTAAAAGAAGGAGGGGAGGAGAGAACCAATAAAATCACATGAGCAAATACACTTATGGAAAAAAAAAAACAGAAGGCTTCATCATATCAGGATTTGCGCATATGATAGCAAGACTGGGCTATTGTACTGGTAGGCACATTAAAAATGGTGTTTGTATTAGTGGTGCTGTTCAGGAATAGCAAAATAGTACTTACCCCAAGTTGATTCTGGTAGTACTGTAGAGCTATGGGGAGGATATGATGAAGTGGATTAGTTGATGGAGGGTGGGGGATTATGCCCGTTTCTAGGGGGAATTGATTACCTGGTCAGAGGTACTGTGTGCGTCTGTGCTGCCGCCGGTCTGAGGTAGCTGACCAGAAGTACGCGTATTTGGCCGGGAGAACGTCCGATACGTCACTTCCAACGGAAGCTGGTGTGGTGACGGAGGATGCTGGGAATGTGGTATGTAGGCCACGTGTATGGGCGGCGCATTGCCGCAATGGTTAGTGGAAGCTATGTGTGTGGGAGGCACGTAGTAGCGCTGTGTTTGGAGATCATGTTTAAACTGGATGGGCGGGACGGGCATAATCCCCCACCCTCCATCTACTAATCCACTTCATCATATCCTCCCCATAGCTCTACAGTACTACCAGAATCTACTTGAGGTAAGTACTATTTTACTATTCCTGAACAACACCACTAATACAAACACCATTTTTAATGTGCCTACCAGTACAATGGCCCAGTCCTGCTATCTTATGTGCAAATCCTGATATGATGAAGCCTTCTGTTTTTTCCATAAGCGTGTTTGCTCATGTGATTTTATGGGTCCCCCCCTTCTTTTACCTAAGGACCCACCACCCCAATTACTATTGGGGCACTGTGGTCTCTTTCTTTTTATTTTTTCATGTTCCAACCCACAGTATTAACTGCAATACTCCGCCCCCCCCCCCCAAAAAAATTTCACTTTTATATATATATGTATATTTTTTATGTATGTGTACATGTGTCTATATCTATATTTCTCTAACACTGTAAGCGGACCTGAGGAAGGCATGAGTTCATGCTGAAACGCTTTGTCCCCGTTATACCAATAAAGCATTTTATTGTCCTGTGCTGCTCGAGTCCTCGCTTCATGTTCTTGTTGTGCAGCGCCTCCGCAAAACCATTTTTTTACATCCATATGGAGTACATTGTTGTCTTAACAGCAAGGGTAAATTGAAAAATTAAAGCAGTGAGGGTTATTGTAAAATATTTGAACAACATTGACTTAAGTATTTCTGAGGTTGTTGTAGTGAAAGTTAACTTTTTTGTTAGAGTCTATCGTATACTTAAGGTAATTGTTCGTCTTACATTAAAGCTATTATATTTCACAGTACAATACACTGAAAATAACATGGATAATTTAGATACATGCAAAGATACATATTGCATAGCCCACATGAAGTCATATCTTTTACTAGTGTGGGAAAGCTATTAGGATTTGATAAATGAGTGGACCGTATATCTTACTTGTTATCTGAAATACAACACTGTTCTAGTATATTTCCCAAGGCTGTAACAACAAGAGTTTAAGGTACTGTAGGCTGATGAAACAAGTTAACTGTGGCTGTGAGTGGGAACACTGTGGCACAATGATATAAAATGTATTCGCAAAGACAGGGCATAAACTATAAAGACACTTGCATGAACTATAGCATACTCTGAGATAATAAATACATATCTGAGATGCTTTGGTAATAAATAGGGAATTCCATAGTTTCATATCTTCATTCATTGCATTACAGCTGTATAGCTTTTCATGTTCTATCTATATACTCTTGTTTTATCTATATACTCATGTTTCATCTATATCTTTGTGCTAGCAGTGTGCTGCTGTATTCTCCTGTTGCTGTATATTTAGCCCAGCAGCTTGCACCTGCAAGCCAGGTTTTTACAATAGTTTGGATTAATAGTGCTGGCCAACTTATTCTTTGGTTGTATTACACATACGGGGGAGTGGCTACCTCCATGTTGGCTCCTGCACCCCACCGACCTCTATTAGGTGTATATAAGTTGCCTTGGATGTTTCAGACCTTGCATGCCTGCTGTACTGTTCACACAGAGGCATATTCACAGTGTAGGGTCCGTCCCAGAATGAGGTCACCTTACCGTGGTGGGATGGTCCACGCTATTTGGCGCTAAATTTGCAAGCTAGGTACCTCATAATTTCATAGTTTCATGTCTTCATTTATTGCATTACAGCTGTATAGCTTTTCATGTTCTATCTATATACTCATGTTTTATCTATATACTCATGTTTCATCTATATCTTTGTGCTAGCAGTGTGCTGCTGTATTCTCCTGTTGCTGTATATTTAGCCCATCAGCTTGCACCTGCAAGCCAGGTTTTTACAATAGTTTGGATTAATAGTGCTGGCCAACTTATTCTTTGGTTGTATTCTTTAGGGAATGTAATATAAAATAGAATATTTGAAATATCATTGCAAATTTTAAGTTAGTTCTTAACTCTAAAGAATTTATTAGAATGTGCATAAAAAAGACAAAATCTATTTATCAATAACATCCTTGCACATACACTACCAGCATTTGGTGCACTTTTACCACTGCTGCCAGCTTCTGTCCTTCTCTCATCAGGCTTATACCTTTCTCCTGTGCCTCTGCATGTCTGGTGTGCACTTTCCAGGCTATTTAAAGAGCCAGCAAGCACATGCTTGATCTCTTCCCCTATCTACCCTAGCTCTGCCACACCTATATAAGGCAGCTCTGTTTATTTTGTCATGCATGAGTGTTATTGTGGTTTCTAAGCATCCATACCAAAGGCGTGCCAAATCTGCTCTAGAAATCCTTGTATTGGCCCAGGTCTGTCTTCTGGATTTTGTTTCTACCTGATTCCTCCTGTACTGAATTGTCTCTCCTGTAACTGACTCAGATTGTTGTATCAGAACCTGTGCCACTTGGCTTAACCCTCTTGTCTGTTATTGGCTCTACCTCTGCTTTATTCTTGTGTATCATCCTAAATCTCCAGTGCTTGATCCGGACTGCTGGCTACACTTTCTTAGATGCCATGCCACATACCAATGCCACTTGTTCTACTGGGCCAGCCATTACACACACCAAGATCACAATTGGGAAGTGACCTGGTACCCTCTAGCAACAGAAGTCCAGCTTCCATTTCCTGAAGCAAGAGAAAAAGTAAAAACCTAAAGGGTTCTCGGACTTTCCTTCCTAGCTTAGTGCCAAACTAGATGGTCAGCACAGCAGGTCTACACCTGTTGCCCATTACAACACATAATTTATAAAAACAAAGAAATAACGTGCTGAATGTTTACATATAGAAGCTGTGGGGGACTGGGGTGGGCATTGTTTATTTTTTTATTATTTTTTTTATTAGTAAATTAATTAATTCATTTAAAGAAAGTATTTTAAAATTATTGCTTGTTTTTATTGTTATACCACCCCCAGCATTACATAAAAAAAATATTATACTGAAATACACCTTTATAATGCAATAATAAATGCAATAAGGTCACCCATGCTAAGGTTTTCCCACTCCTGTACCCAAAGCAAACATTTATTTTTTATCTTTTTTTTTTTAGGTGAGAATAAAAATAAAACATACTGCTTGCATTTTATCTTATTGATACACATCCTATTTGAAGCAAGTCTTCATGGACTGTTCATTTTCCCATTTATTTATTATGAACATAACTTTGTGTGCAATGAATAAAAGAGTAACCAAAATACAATGTTCCTTCCTGTGCTGTGATCAAAACATGTAATGTTTTTGTAAAGTGAAAGTCTGCTCATTTTAAACAAGAATAATATTAAAAATACTGTGGTTGTTTTAATGGAAAAATCTAGCTACACGAGGAAGGCTCAGATGAAATAACCCATTAAATATGTTTGACACTAGCTTGCGTTATTAGAAAAATCAAAACATATACCACAAATGACAACTTGTATATTAGTCCACAATTGACAATCATTATTATCCAGACAGTAGACAGCATCTGGATGAATGCCATTCTACCAGAACATACATTTAAATTGTTAGAATGTAATTGCATGTCAGAGAGTGTTAAAGGTCATGGTTAGTATGAGGGAGGTTGAGGGGGTGAATAGTAATCCTGGAATCAGGTAGTGACAGAGGTAGCAAGAGAAAAGAAAACAAAGGGGGTCTACAAGGTAAATGTAGAAATTATGCAAATATTTACTATTATAAACATTTACTTACATTTGCTTGGACTGTGACAAAATATCGTTTTTTTTCTTCATAATTCAACCTTCGGCGTAATACCACTGCTCCAGACAAGGTAAGTGGGATGTCAAATGTCTGGTTTGACGTCTGAAAGAGTTAAAAATGTTACACGTTTTATCATGGGCTCAAGTAAAGGATACTCATCAGCTTCACACTCCCACTGAATCTCCCACCACACCGATGATCACAAAAAGAGAAATACTGGGCAGGTCATCGGGTGTGGTAAATCTTACAATAGATATCTCCTACACATATACCAGCTCAAAACCTCAGTTTATTGTTGTATTTTCAAAAAGATATGTGCAAACCCATGAAATTGCCCTCATTTCAAGTCATTACCTGGCTTTTTGTTATCTTGTATGAAAGATCTAGTAATTGGCTCGAAAATTATAAACATAATTGTGTGCATATTTTTGGACATAATACAGTAAATATTAAAGTGTCACTGTCCTTTGGAAAAAAAAAATAATACATAAACACATTCCAAGAGTTTTAAAACAGTTTTAATCAGTCAAGGACTGGTTACTGAGACCTCCACCAATCACTAAAAGATGCCACGGAAGACATTCAACTAAGCCCTTCTCATCCAATTTCCCTCCTTTCTGCAAGAGAAAAATTCTTTAGAAAGTATAGGGAAGAAACCAACTTATTCTAGCAATTGAGGAGGTTTCAACACTCAAACCCTGATTGATCTAAACTTTTGACATAATAAATAACATAATATTTTTATAAAGACAGTGGGGGAGATTTTTTCAAAACCTGTCAAGAGGAAAAGTTTCCCAGTTGACCATAGCAACCAATCAGATTTCTTATTTAATTTTGAAGAGGCCTTGTTTAAAATGTAAGAAGCAATCTGATTGGTTGCTATGGGCAACTGGGCAACTCTTCCTCTGGACAGGCTTTGATAAATCTCCCCCTGTGACACTAAAATGATATTAGCTGGGATGTGTGTTGTAACTATTTCATTTAAGAACCATTTAACAAACTGTCATAAATAATAATATTAATAATAATAATAATAACAACTTCTACAAATAGTAAGAGCTGTTTAAGAACATATGTTTTACCATATTTTTTAATTATCTCTAGTTTTCACATTATTACTTGTAATGGTCAACCATTATTAATACCATTAGTCAAAGGCATACATATACAGAGTTGAAATTGAGCTCATCTAGAATTAAAGGGGTACTCCGATGGAAAACTTTTTTTTCAACTGATTCCAGAAAGTTAAACAGATTTGCAAATTACTTCTATTATTTTTTTTTTATCCTTCCAGTACTTATTAGCAGCTGTATACTACAGAGGAAATTCTTTTCTTTTTGGATTTTGGCTTTTCTGTCTGACCCCAGTGCTCTCTGCTGACTCCTCTGTCCATCACAGGAACTGTCCAGAGCAGGAGAAAATCCCCATAGCCAACATATTCTGCTCTGGACTGTTTCTAAAATGGACAGATGTGTCAGCAGAGAGCACTGTGGTCGCAACAGAAAAGAAATCCCAAATAATAGAGTTTCCTCTGTAGTATACAGCCTCTAATAAGTACTGGAAGGATTAGGAATTTTTAATAGAAGTAATGTACCTTTAACCCCTTAAGGACGCAGGGTTTTTCGGTTTTTGCACTTTCGTTTTTTCCTCCTCACCTTTTAAAAATCATAACCCTTTCAATATTGCACCTAAAAATCCATATGATGGCTTATTCTTTGCACCACCAACTCTACTTTACAGTGACATCAGTAATTTTACCCAAAAATCTACAGCGAAACGAGAAAAAAAATCATTGTGCAATGAAATTGAAGAAAAAACACAATTTTGTAACTTTTGGGGGCTTCCGTTTCTACTCAGTACATTTTTCAGTAAAAATAACACATTATCTTTATTCTGTAGCACCATACGATTAAAATGATACCCTACTTATATTGGTTTGATTTTGTCATTTTGTTTATTTTTCTGTGTATGAGGGCACATTTTTTGCGCCATGATCTGAAGTTTTTAGTGGTACCATTTTTGTATTGATCAGACTTTTTGATCGCTTTTTATTCATTTTTTCATAATATAAAAACCGACCAAAAATATGTTATTTTGGACTTTTGAATTTTTTTGCGAGTGCGCCATTGACCGTGCGGTTTAATTAATGACATATTTTTATAGTTCGTACATTTACGCACGCGGCGATGCCACATATGTTTATATTTATTTTTATTTACATTTTTTTATGGGAAAAGGGGGGTGATTTGAACTTTTATTAAGGAAAGGGTTAAATCACATTTATTAACTTTTTTTTTTACACTTTTTTTTGCAGTGTTATAGCTCCCATAGGGGGCTATGACATTGCATACACTGATTGCCAGTTTTATCGGCGGTCGATTTTATCGGCGGTCGATTGCTCAAGCCTGCATCTCAGGCTTGGAGCAATCAATCGCGGAAGGGACACGCCGGAGCAAGGTAAGAGGACCTCCGCCTGCGTCCCAGTTGATCGGGACACCGCATTTTCACTGCGGTGGTCCCGATCTGGCCCACTGAGCAGCTGGGAAGGTTTTTATACTAAAGAGTTAATAGCGCGCAGCACCACGATCGCTGCTGCACGCTATTAGCCCCGGGTCCCAGCTTCAGATACATGCTGGGACCGACCCGATATGATGCGGGGTCAAAGCGTGACCCTGCGTTATATTGCGGGAGCCGGCCAAGGACGTAAATATACGTCCTTGGTCGTTAAGGGGTTAATTTATTTTCTGTCTGACCACAGTTCTCTCTGCTGACACTTCTGTCCATGTCAGGAACTGTTCGGAGCATGGTAGGTTTGCCATGGGGATTTGCTCCTGCTCTGGACAGTTCCTGACATGGACAGAGGTGTCAGCAGAGAGCACTGTGGTCAGACAGAAAAGAAATTCAAAAATAAAATAACCTTCTCTTGAGCATACAGCAGCTGATAAGTACTGAAAGGATTATGATTTTAAATAGAAGTAATTTACAAATCTGTTAACTTTATGGCACCAGTTGATTTAAGAATCTTTGCAGAACTGCATTACTGGCAAAAGCAAGGGAGGGAAACTGACCTGGGGTTACAGAAAGGGATTGTAATGGGGAACAAACATTCTGTATTCTGTTGTGTATTTTAAAGATGACATTTTTTGCTTGAAAGAAAAAAAGAAAACTTGACATTAAACCTTTCCTATGTATCTGCTATTTAGATTATATTTCTGTTATATTTTATGCATTCTTCTAAATGAAATAAGGGAAAATGCTTCTGCTTTTCATACTTTAAGTTGCTTGCACATGGTTGACAAATAGACACAATTTTAGTAGAACTTAATATGGGCAAATTTAAAAGCAAACAACCCTGCGGATCTGCTGGAACCCTCATCCTGTGTGCACTTGGTTTAATAAAGTAGTAGCCACACATGTGCGCTAGCATATAATTCTATGGGCCTGATCAAGATACCCAAGTACTGCTCTTGGTAAGCCATGGCAGGCCTATAATTTTGAATGGAGTAACAATACATGTTTTACCCTGTTTAACTAGGGAGACACAGAACCTTTGTTTTCGTGATCAGTTGGGGGTCAAACGAGTTGGACCTCCACCAGCCAGATGTCGCTGCCTTTTTGATTTTTCTACTGCTGGGGGGGGGGGGCCTGACCTGGACCGGACACAGCAGGCACCCAGGCATCTTTTGCGCAGGTGTGCAGCCTTTTTTGGATGTGAATATATATATATATATATATATATATATATATATATATCAATTACAATACACAGATTGATGGTGGCTCAGCTGAAGACTTAGATAACCATAGTAATTCATAGCTAGTAAACCAGGTAAACCATGTGTAAAATCATATTAAAAAAATATAATAAAATAGGCAGTATTTCTATAAATATGTCAATTTCCGAAGCCTCTCTAATATCATAGGACAAATAGCCAAGTGCATGTTGAGGACCAAAGTCAAGGACAAGTGCAGACAGCAATAAAAGAGAGTTTTTCTGTTTTTTTTTTCTTATTCAGAGGCTTTGCCTCATGAAAATTAAACACAATGTACCTAATACTGTTTTGCCAGTGTGCACTCTGAAACATGGAGCTTTGATTACTACCTGTCATATGCTATATAAGAAAAACCTCCAGCAGCTAGCAAAAGGCCTTGAAGTTGCACAAATATAAAACCTTTTACGTTTTTCTATCCTTTTGAATAATACTTTCTTTAGAGATATTTTTTTTTTCCATTGTGCTGCACGATTTGATAAAATTGAAATTCTTTAGCTATGAAGGAAAGGCAGTGCTAACTAAAGGAAAATTCTGACAAGAACTGTTGGGGAAGAATATTGGAGGAGTAGCTTAGTGGTTAAAAGTTTGATATGTTAGGCAGCTATTTCTCTGCAAGAAGCAGGAAAGCATTAGCCAAGCATGGTACATGACAAACACTAAAAATAACTGTGTTGGATCTATAATATTCTGATATATTGATCGCTATATCTATACTCATATGCCTTTGCTAAATGCTATATATACTCTTGCTAAAATATTGCAGAAGAACTTTGTTTTCCTTAATTCAAAACATTTCAGCTTGCTCTTTGACTGTAATCAAGATGAGAACCTTGGATGGAGCCAAGATACAAGAAGTTAGCAGTTGAAGTCTAAACATTGGGCTTTGTGGAAGGATGGAAAAAATCTCAAGATAGAGACAATGCAACATGAGTGACCTATGCTACGCCATGCTCAAATGACCAATCAGCATATAAAACGATGATTTGATGCAATAGTTTTACCCTCCCCTTTTTGTCAATTGTAAAAAAAAACTAATGTGATTTGCTAATAAACGGCAGAGCTCCTTGGGAGTCAGTGCTGAGAAGGGGATTTATACCAACATTATCTGGTGTGAATTTGCTTATGTCGACACTCAGCAAAATAGCACAGCGGTAGTCACTCACAGTTTAAGGCCTCACTGCAAGGCATCCTTGACAATTGTGCCAATAAAATCAACAAATAATTTTAGCATAATATGATAACTCATATGGTGTCTTCGGGCCAAAGGCCTGAGTATGAAATCAATCTTCATGGATTTTACGTGTGTATTTGTGTTTTGTACAGTTTTATTTGCCTGTATTGTAAGATTTAAAGCCAAGGCTGGACACAAGATATCTCTGGCCAACCCATAACAACCAGGCCTTAAAACTGAGAATGAGATAAGAATTCCAGACACTGGGCCATTTTCAGAGGAAAATCACCTAGGCCTCAACTCTGGAGAACATATGATGATCCAGCCCCTTGACATGTTTATCCCAAGGGGAGGAATTTTAACCCTCTGGATTTGGCAATATATAATATAATTGCTAAGGGAATTTCTTGGTTACAAATAGGTTATAGCTTTTGGTTACATCTTGAAAACTACATCCAGGATCTCACATTCCATGAGCAAACCAAACCAATAGAACCCAAGTTTGGTCAGAACTTTGGTAAAAGTACAATTTGAGTAGAACTCAAGGTTTGTGTGGTCTGATTCCCCAAAACTTGTTAAAATAACATCAGCCACAAAATACTGGCCCAAAATAAAATAAAACCTTATGGGGCAGAGGGGGGTTATTAGGCCCCATTGTGAGTAGATAATGAACAAACATGATTGGGGGATCTAGTACACATTTTGCATTGCTGCTCGGGAGCTATGAATCACATACAGTCATGGCTGTAAATATTGGCACCCCTGAAATGTTTCAAGAAAATGAAGTATTTCTCACAGAAAAGGATTGCAGTAACACATGTTTTGCTATACACATGTGTATTTCCTGTGAGTGTATTGAAACTAAACTAAAAAAAGGGAGGGAAAAAAAGCAAATTGGCCATAATGTCACATCAAACTCCAAAAATGGGCTGGATAAAATGATTGGCACCCTTTCAAAATTGTTGAAAAATAAGACAGTTTCAAGCATGTGATGATCCTTTAAACTCACCTGGGGCAAGTAACAGATGTGGGCAATATAAAAAAATACCACCTGAAAGGAGACAAGTTTACTTAGACTTTGCATTTTGTGTCTCTGTGTGCCACTCTAAGCATGGACAACAGAAAGAGGAGAGGAGAACTGTCTGAGCACTTGAGAACCAAAACTGAGGAAAAATATCAACAATCTCAAGGTTACAAGTCCATCTCCAGAGATCTAGATTTGCCTTTGTCCACAGTGTGCAACATTATCAAGAAGTTTGCAACCCATGGCACTGTAGCTAATCTCCCTGGGCGTGGACGGAGGAAAGACATTGAAAGGTGTCAACGAAGGATAGTCCAAATGGCGGATAAGCAGCCCCAAACAAGTTCCAAAGATATTCAAGCTGTCCTGCCCGTTCAGAGTTTATCAATGTCAGCGCAAACTATCCGTTGACATTTAAATGAAATAAAAAGCTATGGCAGGAGACCCAGGAGGACCCCACTGCTGAAACAGAGATATAAAAAAGCAAGACTACATTTTGCCAAAATGAACTTGAGTAAGCACATCATTCTACAGTTTACGAAAATTGAATAATGCCTACATAGAAAAGAACACAGTACCTACAGTGAAATATGGTGGAGGGTCAATGATGTTTTGGGGGTTGTTTTGCTTGCACTGGGTGCCTTGAATGTTCGCAAGGCATCATGAAATCTGAGGATTACCAACGGATTTTGGGTCTCACTGTACAGCCCAGTGTCAGAAAGCTGGTTTTGCGTCCGAGACCTTGGGTCTTCCAGCAGGACAATGACCCCAAACATTTGTCAAAGACCCCCCAGAAATGGATGGCAACAAAGCGCTGGAGAGTTCTGAAGTGGCCAGCAATGAGTCCAGATATAAATCCCGTTAAACCACTGTGGAGAGTTCTTCAAATTGCTGTTGGGAAAAGGCAGTTTGTAAAGGAAGAGTGGTCCAACATTCCGGCTGAGAGGTGTAAGAAGCTTATTGATGGTTATAGGAAGTGACTGATTTCAGTTATTTTTTCCAAAGGGTGTGCAACCAAATATTAAGTTAAGGGTGCCAATAATTTTGTCCAGCTCATTTTTGGAGTTTGGTGTGACATTATGTCCAATTTGCTTTTTTTCCCTCTCTTTTTTGGTTTAGTTCCAATACACACAAAGGAAATAAACATGTGTATAGCAAAACACGTGTTACTGAAATCCTTTTCTGTGAGAAATACTTCAATTTCTTGAAAAATTTCAGGGGTGCCAACATTTACGACCATCACTGTAATAAAATCTGTACTCCCATTCAGTTTCTCAGAAGCCAGCTTTAAACTAGATCAACATTAAATCAACCTAACTTAAAAAACTGTCATTGTCTGATCCTTCTGTTTCCTTTTAGCATAGAAGTTAGGAAATACAATCATCAAATTACACTTTTCCATCCTGTTTTTTGCATGCATACTTACTGTATCATTGGGGCTGAAGGTTATAAAATATTCAATTTGACCATTAGGACCGTCATCTATGTCTGTAGCACCATTAGTTGAAAAGCCAGTAAAAATTGTGGTCCCAACTGGTGTTAACTAAAAAATAAAATAGAATTTATTTAGAATCCCAAAGTAAAAAAAAACATCCAACACATTGTTTTTTTTTTATAACAGAGAAATATACTAGATTGTGGATTAATTCTTAGAATATAAATACCAATAAACAGTTGATAGCATTCAATTACATTTTCAGGACTTATTTTAAGGTATTGTCCTGTAATTTTGGAAAATCTATTCAATGGTGTTATTTTATGATGTTTGGGATGCATAACCCAGTTAGATATTGGTATGAATCCATATAGTAAGTCCAAGTATCTTTACATTCTATAATTTCAATGTCCTTTGTATTGCACAGGTAACTATTGTAAATATTGATAGAAAGTAAACCAGGAATAGGCAATAATGCTTGAGGACTAGAATTAGGAAATACTGGTCAACTTCATAGTTATGGTTTGTTGCCAAGCAATGTTATTTTTTTCTCCTTTTAATTTTAGGCTGCTTTCACACTATAAAATGTATCCGTTTAAAGATCCATTCAATGTTCCTTAAAGGACAACTGTAGTGGTCAGAAATCCCTGCCCAAATGTTCCCCAAACAAAAGTTATACAATTCAGTCAATTAGTCCTATTTACCTATATGCAGCCGTTTCTGAGATATTAGAGTTGCCAGCATAGCCCAGAGATCTCTTCCTCCCAGCAGTGTTTGTGCTCCCCCTAGCCTCTGTCAGGTCCTCCCTGCTTATGCATATGCATGAGCGGGTGCTTTCTGAGGCAGCCATAGGCTCATCCTCAGAAACGCCCCTATCTGTAAGATTGAAGCAGGGGGAGAATGAGGACGTCCACAGCTCCTCCCCCCTCCCCTGCTCTGTCTACATAGGACCTCACTTATCACGGGGAGGATTCAAGTTTTCATGGGGGAAACACAGAGCAAACCACAGAGCAGGGAGGGGAGGACGTGTGTGTGAAGGAGACATATTACACTTCAGGGGCTGGTGGTGTATAGACTACAGGGAATAAATATCATACTGATTCTGTGTGTGAGGGGGGACTACTGAATGACACATGCTGGGAGTTGTAGTCCCTGTTATGTGTGTGTATGCCAGTGTTTCCCAACCAGGGAATGCTGGGAGTAGTAGTTTTGTAACATCTGGAGGCACCCTGGTTGGGAAACACTGGTGTATGAACTACAACTCCCAGGAGATTACAGAGATACAATAGAGGTGTTGTTGAACTACAACTCCCAGGAGACTACCGAGATACAATAGAGGTGTTGATGAACTACAACTCCCAGGAGACTACTGAGATACAATAGAGGTGTTGGTGAACTACAACTCCCAGGAGACTACAGAGATACAATATAGGTGTTGGTGAACTACAACTCCCAGGAGACTACAGAGATACAATATAGGTGTTGGTGAACTACAACTCCCAGGAGACTACAGAGATACAATATAGGTGTTGGTGAACTACAACTCCCAGGAGACTACAGAGATACAATATAGGTGTTGGTGAACTACAACCCCCAGGAGACTACAGAGATACAATAGAGGTGTTGGTGAACTACAACACCCAGGAGACTACAGAGATACAATAGAGGTGTTGGTGAACTACAACTCCCAGGAGACTACAGAGATACAATATAGGTGTTGGTGAACTACAACTCCCAGGAGACTCCTGATACAATAGAGGTGTTGGTGAACTACAACCCCCAGGAGACTACAGAGGTACAATAGAGGTGTTGGTGAACTACAACTCCCAGGAGACTCCTGATACAGTAGAGGTGTTGGTGAACTACAACTCCTTTATACACTCAAACAGCAGAAAGCTGTCACGGCATGCTGGGATGTATAGTCTTACAACAGCTGGAGTCACCTCTGCAACTCCAAGCATGCACATACAGCAGAAAGCTGACAGGGCATGCTGGGATTTGTAGTTTTGCAACAGCTGGAGGCACCACTGGAATTCCCAGCATGCCCGAACAGCATATAAAATAACTGGGCATGCTTGGAGTTGTAGTTGTGAAAAAGATGGAGGGACCAATATCAGGACAGTTTTATAGACAAACAATTATGTTTTTTTAACCATTTTTCCTTTCACTATCCACTCTCCAGTGCCCACACTACAGTGAGCACGGAGGCAGCTGCTTCATCACTGGACAGGAGCCCGCATGGGGAGGGGGAGATGAGCAGAAGGGGAGGGTATATGCATAGGGAAGGGAGATGTGGGCGTTACAATATAATAATTTGCTCGGGGGGGGGATAGAACAGGGGGAGGGCAGCAGCTTACAGGAAGTAAGCACAAGGCATGATGGGAGATGTAGTTTTATTTTCACTTCTCCTCCGTAATTCGTGTGCTGATAACGGGAGAAAGACTGGGCCAATTTTGATGGGGGAGACATCGTTGGAAAGGTCTTTCAAAGACCTATTAAATGAGGTAAAAAAGGTTTTTTTGCCCAGCACTGCAGATGTCCTTTAATAAAAACCTTGAAAATCGGGCATTAAACGGCAGTTACAAAATCCCATACAGCCATTAGAAAATCACATTATAGTCTATGGGATTTTTACATTATCCATTTTTACCCGTTATAGCCATTATTAATAACGGACATTATTTGGGGACAGGAGAATAAATGGAAGAAATAGTGCATGCACTATTTCTCCAGTTACTATCTTCCATCACAAAATAATGTCCGTTATTAATAACAGGCTATAACGGGTTAAAACAAATAATGTAAAAATCCCAAAGACTATAATGGGATTTTCTATGGGATTTTGTAACTGCCGTTTAATGGCCGATTTTCAAGGTTTTTATTACGGAACATTGAATGGATCTTTAAAATGTATACATGTTATAGTGTGAAAGCAGCCTAATATTCGTCAAAGAGGGGTCTAGGTGTCACGTCTATCTTGCTGGATGAGGTTTTTTTTCCCATCTTTTTTTTCTGCTTCTATTCTATGAAAGAGGGGTCTAGCTGTCACCTTCATTCTGTTAGCAAAATAAAAGAATTATGCCCAGCAACACTTTCAACAATGTTTGACTACCAGACATGTTGGATGCCATTAATAACTAATGACACTATGAATGTCCTACTGCATCCACTTTTGGTTGCCCTGCTATACACAGCGGCATATGAGTGGAGAACTTCAAAACCCAACTACTTAATTATTTATTTGTTAAGTCTTTATTTTAGTTTTAAAATAACAAAAACAATACAAGTAGCAATTGTAACACTATAATAACATTCAAATAAACATAACATCCATTAGTATAGGATGGCATTTCGTAGTGAATCCAATTTTAACAAAAAGTGGAATAGAACATTTAGAAACAATGGTTATAGTTTGAGGGGGTATTGCAGGGAAAGGGGGAAATTAAGTAGGTGACTTTGTTTACTAGAGAAGATATGGTCGTAATGACCAAGGGTACTGTCACATAAGTGAGATACCAAAAAACTGAGGTTATAAGTTAAACAGAAAAAAAACACTAAAACATAAACTTTACTGATGCTTGAAAAAATAAAAAATAAACCTTATCATAATGTAAGAATGCTATAGTGACTTATAAGAATATAAATACATCAAAAGCTTGCCCTCATATGTCAGAAAGAGTGAAATATTATGTATTTATATTCTTTATATTCTTATGTGTCACTATAATATTTTAAAGCATCAGTAAAGGTTATGTTTAATGATTTCTTTTATTTTAATCTTTCTATAATAGAGAAAGAATTAATGTGGACAGTTACTTTAGGGTACGTTCCCACCTGGCGCATTTTGCTGCATATTTGCTGTGTATTTGCTGCGTATTTTCCAACCCATTGACTTTAATGGGAAATAAAATATGCAGCAGCAAAAACACAGCAAAATACGCCAGGTGGGAAAGAGTACCTGTCAGGATCTCTGGTGGCAGGATATGTGTATAGCTCACATGCAATCTTGTAGCATAAGACTTGCTCCAAGACTCGCACAAACAGAGGATGATTTTTAGGAAGTCCCATAAACTGTGCATGGGACTTCCAGATATCATCCTCTGATCGTGTCAGTCTCGAAGCAAGTGTCATTCTACACAAGCGCCCTGAAGCGATAAACATATCCTGCCACTGGAGACAGGTGAATGGGACTATTCAAAAACAAATTCCAATGAAGCTTTCGCAGATTTCTAATATATATCATACAGGAAATGCATTCAGATTTTTGGGATAAATGGCTAAGAATACTTATGGGTAGATATATTATTCTAGTAACATAGCAGGGTAAATTCCTGTAATTCTAATATTAACCCATTCTCTTAAAGGGGTACTCCGGTGCTTAGACATAAGATGCCTGATCGCGGGAGTCCCGCCACTGGGGACCCCCATGATCTTGCACGCGGCACCCCGTTTATAATCAGTCCCCGGAGCGTGTTCGCTCCGGGTCTGATTACCGGCGACCACAGGGCCGCCAGCGTGTGACGTCACGCCTTTGCCGTCACACGGGGGCGGAGCGTGACGTCACACGGGGCGGAGGCGTGACGTCCACTCTTCACGTTCCGGGGACTGATTATAAACGGGGTGCTGCATGCAAGATCACGGGGGCCCCCAGCGGCGATCCTTTGGGTAGGGGATAAGATGTCTAAGCACCGGAGTACCCCTTTAAAGTTTATGCCAGTCTATGTTGTATCTGTTTTCATTATTTATTATGTGTTTAAAAAAAACTAAAACTCTATTGTGGTAACCCAAAATTAGGGAAATACTCTATGTTAGATAAGATGGTAAAAGATGTTTCAAATACACATGCCAAACTCAATAAGATTACAGCACATATTAAGGCTTGACATTCAGAATCCACTCTGGGCAGTGGAGGGGAGTAGAAAGCAGCAAAAGCTATTTGGTTGAACAGTAGGAAGTCGTAGGAAAAACTATTATGTTTTGAAGACAGGCTATGAAATCTGTTCTCAATGCATCGAGCATGAAAAGCTGAAAAAAAAGGGGGTTAAAAAAAAAAACCTTATCCCAATATCCTCCAGGAAAGTGGATGTTGGTTTAACAAATGTTATTGGCTTTTCAGTGCAAAACAGCAATAGTATTTGCTAATTTTCCTTAAGCTAAAATACATGGGCATTACAAAAGAAAAATAAAGGAAGCAATTTAGAAACATTAGTACAAGTACAAAGTACTGTGGAATGGAAAAAGTGTTTTGTTCTTTTGCATAAGCTTTTTTTATGTGGTTTATTTTGTTTGCTCCTTCATTATTTGTAAGCAGTTATTTGTTAGGAGTAAAGTAATTGCCATTTTAGTTTATGATGTGAATTTAAAAGTAAAACTTACCCAGAATATCTGCTATAAGGAGAAATGGTATCATAATAGCAGCTATATGGAAAATAATTTATAGCAATGCTTTGGGGAAATGTTCACTCAAGTATTATTGAACAAATCCATTATCTCAATGCAAAATTATATTTATATGTATACTTGTTGACATCCTTTTACTCCATTAAGGTTGTTAAAAAGAAAACATTTTTGAAATGTACAGTAGTAATGGGCTACTTTGGTTGCATAATGGTGCTCACATGGGTCTGGCGTTAGTAGCTGTATATACTATTGTTTGTGAATGCCATACTAAACTCATAGCTGTTCTGAAGCACGTAGCTATCAGAAAACAATAACATTAGACTGCTCATGGTAAATGATTAAACTTTGCCTTTCTGAAATTCAGTGTTTTTTGTGGTATCCTGACAGAACACCCTATTAAAGGAGAATCAGAGTCATTATTTGCTATACATTGCCCAACCTGCATATTAGTTACGATTTTAGGTCTGTTGGTAAGTACAAAGTCCAGCAGGGCACCTCCTCTAATCGGGGCTTGCACCATTTAGGAAAGGTAATTATCTTTAGCTATAGACAAAAATGTTTTCTTTATGAGATTCACAGGTCTCAGTTTCCTAGTTTATATTAAGACAGTTGAAATTGCACACACTAAAAACCCATTTAGGGGCTTTCTGCCTTAATTATTTGCCTAATTTATAGATTCTCTGCTGTATTTGTTATACTTGGTGGCCTATAGCAAATATTTTTCAGTATTTTATTGCTATCTGCATTCAAGGCATATTTCATGCTGTGGAAGCACTGACAGCAGTTACAAGAGCTCCTTGCTGAGTCCAGAAAGCTCGGTGTGTCCACAGCTACGAGAGGACACACATAGCTACCCAGCCGCAGCAGGGAGCTCACTCTTGTGACTGCAGTTGGTGCATATGTGCTCCATGTGACCCTACCCTTTAAAGGAAAAAAAAAAAAACAATAAAAAGTTAATTCTACTATTATGCATTGTGTAGTTATATTATTAATCATAATAACAAAAGACAACATAAGTCAACATAGTAACTCATTATAACACAGCCAAATATTATTTTATAGTAACCCTAAAAATCATATACAGTATCAATGCATTTTACAGTTTTTCTTCAAGCTAGTTGATATTAAAAGGAGAATGAAGTATCCCATTTTCCACTAAACCTTCCTGCAAAGGCAAATTACCAAGTCCCATCCAACCACTGGAAAATCTAAAGAGGATCAGGACACTGCTTAGGAGTGAGAACTGCCTCTAGCAACCTTAGCACTTATTTTCAAAGATCTACAGTATAGTACAAAAATTTTATGGAAATTATAAAAATACCTCAGGCTATCTATACTACTGAAAAAGCCTGCGGAATTTAGAAATATAATTACTAGCATTACACTCTAGGTAAGATTATGGATTTACTTTAAACGTTGGCAGAATCGGCTTTGGTATAATGTATTTTAAAAGGAATTTGTGGAAATGGTATAAATTTGAGCATCAACATTTCAAGAATATATGTTCCCTTAAGAATTGAGCTTGATATGTTGGCAGCTATGGTAATACAGAAGATTTTGGTTTGGGAGAATTGTGCTAGGCTGAGGCTGAATATCTATTGGATCTATTGTTTAGCCATTCATACACACTGTGATCCTCCTTGAGGAGATTGCTGTAAGGGTGTGCAGAGACTTACAGGTTATTCAGGCCCCACTGGGAATTTTGGTCAAAAAGTAAGCAAAACAGCTTGCACCACCTTTTGGAGGTAGACAGCTTTTCTTTCAAGCCATTGTATGACACCTTGACAACATGATTGTGGATTTAGTAATCCAAGCCATAAACAAAATAAAGAAGGCTTGCAGACAGCTGTTTTTTTTTTTATTGCTGCCCAAGTCAGTACAAGAAAGAAAGTAAAAGTAGCTACATAGTATGATATCATAGATAAAAAATAAACACTTATTGTGACCGGTACGCTTACCAAGGGTAGTTGTGCGTGCTAAGCACAATGCTGGTAATCATGTATGGATAAATGTAAGGTCTCCCTTCTGCCTTCCCAATCAGAACCAATGACAGATGATATGGCAAACCCCCACAGAGAGATGGGAATCAGACCGGCGCTGGAAAGACTTCAACTGCAGAGTTGGTTAGAAAGGATTTAATTACCCACAATGCAACACGATTTACAGTTGCACAAGGCTTCCTCAGGCATATCAGATCAAATAATATCATATAAGGAAGCAGTGTGCCACCGTGAAACCCATTGCATTGGGGGTAATTAAATCCTTTTTAATCCACTCTGCAGTTGAAGTCTTTCCAGCACCAGTCTATTTCCATTTCTCCGGAGGATTGCCGTATCACCCGTAAATACAACGCAGGGTGCTGGCTAGCTGCAGAGATGCCCATGTAATGGGGCAAAAGGTGCAAAGCTTCTCCTAAAGGATAACACCATTAAGGAAAGTAGAGACTTATAGGCCATTAACACCTCACTGTGCATTCTGTCAAAAAGACTATACAAAGCAGCTCTCATATAACCACCTTTGGAGGAAAGGAAATCTATGCTAAATAATAGATCCTTACAATTTCAGAGTTTTATGCGATTGGATTGACTGTCCCACCAATTGTTAATTTCAATTTTTTAAATGTGTCTTCTGCTGTTCTGGCCACAGAATTCGGATCATTATGGAGGTTTATCTTCATTTTTTTGGACCTTTCATATTAAAGAGATGTAAAGCAGGACAGAGTAAGAAGTAATTTGCACAACTTGGACATTTCCTATAAAGGATATCTATTTCTTTGCATTGAAAAAATATACCACAGTGTGCTTGCACTACTTCAGTTGGTTAAATAGATGAAACATAATCCCTCACCAGACATAGAAAGAGAAAATTTACACGTATAAGAAATCAAGAAACAAGGTAACAGAAGAAAAAGACACAAACATATCATGTTAAATGTAACAAATCAGGCTATACTACATCTGAAACACGAGCACTGAACAAGAGACAGGTTGCATGTTCTTTTAATGGCAGGCACAACTGAAAGGTAAATTAAAACTACTAAAATACATTACTTCTAGTAATGCGACTTTTTACCGCAAATATCGGCATTTTGTGATTTAGCAAATATTTAGAATATAGTGCTATATATTTGTAATGATGAATATTTTTTTTTCACATGCAAATTTTTATGCAAATTTCCCATGCAAATTTTCGCATTAGAAAAAAAGTGAACGAACATAGCGAATATGCAAATTTTGCGAACATAGGACGAATGACCGTCAATATATGCGCAAAATATCGCCAATTTCAATATGGCCCCTGCTGCTCATCACTAATTTCTTCATGACTACAAAATAAAAAAGACTGGTATTACTATGAACAAATAGCAATAGTAAGTGACATTTCCACTTTACTACTGTATATGTCAATAGACATAGAGATAAAGTCAACCTACCCAAAAAAATGATCTTGACCTACTTAAAAACATTTTGACTCACAATGCATGTCACATCTGAAGAGCAGATTTTAATTTCATTGTTGTGAAAACAACTTATTTTAAACCAGTGTCAGAAATACATGAAAAAATATGTTTAACAACACTTAAATGGAGTATCTAAAGCAATTACAAACCTTACTACGTATGTACGTTTTGTAATATCCTTTCCTATCCTGTGTCTAGAGACCACTGCAAAAAGTAAACTGTACAATACAAGCAAAATTACTCCTATCAACTCTTCAAAAATAATGGCTATGCTTAAGCAACAAAGGTAAAGAAACACATGACCTTAGCTGTTTGCTGAATGTGTCCTTGGGGACACACTACCTATTGTAATTGAAAGTATACTTGAGTTGGGTCATGTTTTCAAATCTATCAATTCAAAATTGCCTGCTAGGTGGCTGTCTGTTTTTTCTTTTCACAAAAAAAGGAAGTCTGCTAAGAATTAGAAACTGATATGGCATAGACTCGTTATAAACAATACTGTGCATTCCTTAGATATCTACAATGAAAATCTAACTAAACAATCATAAGATATTTTGTTTATCAATCGTTAAATATTTATTTGTCTATCTTTTAGGCCAAGTTCACAACACAGAATCCCTGGCTGGAATTTTCGCTGGAGATCGTGAGGACGGCGCCAGGACTGAGTGCACTGCATTGTCGTCCTCTTTAGTATATGGACATTCTTTTGGCCAATCTGCTTAGAAATGCATTGCCGTCTATGGGGAAGGCAATGCAGCTTGTGCTGCCCTAGCATCGTCCTTATATTTGTCAAATCACAACATTAACAAATCACAAATTAACATGTTGCCGCCGACTCCAGGCTGTGTCATTCAGCCACTATATGTTCTCCTCATGCTGCCCCCACCTCCTCGCTGTGACATTCAGCTACTATGTGATCTCCTTATGCTGCCGCCAACTCCAGGATGTGTTATTCAGCCACTATATGGTCTCCTCATGCTGCCAGCACCTCCACGCTGTGTCATTCAGCCACTATATGTTCTCCTCATGCTTCCGCAAACTCCACGCTGTGTCATTCAGCAACTATGTGGTCTCCTCATGCTGCCACCAACTCCATGCTGTGTCATTCAGCCACTATATGTTTTCTTCATTCTGCCGCCACCCCCACACTATGTCTTTTAGCCACTATATGTTCTCCACATGCTGCCGTCACCCCACGCTGTGTCATTCAGCCACTATATGTTCTCCTCATGCTGCCACCACCTCCACACTGTGTCATTCAGCCACTATGTGGTCTCCCCATGCTGCCGCCAACTCCAGGCTGTGTGATTCAGCCACTATATGTTCTCCTCATGCTGCCACCACCTCCATGCTGTGTCTTTCAGCCACTATATGGTCTCCTCTTGCTGCAGCCAACTCCAGGCTGTGTCATTCAGCCACCATATGTTCTCCACATGTTGCCACAAACTCCAGGCTGTGTAATTCAGCCACTATGTGGTCTCCTCATGCTGCCGCCACCCCCACTCTGTGTCATTCAGCCACTATATGTTCTACTCATGCTGCCGCCACCTCCACGCTGTGTCATTCAGCCACTATATGGTCTCCTCATGCTGCCACCACCTCCATGCTGTGTCATTCAGCCACTATATGTTCTACTCATGCAGCTGCAAACTCCAGGCTGTGTCATTCTGCAACTATATGTTCACCTCATGCTGCTGCAAACTCCAGGCTGTGTCATTCAGCCACTATATGGTCTCCTCATGCTGCCGCCAACTCCAGTCTGTGTCATTCAACCACTATATGGTTTCCTCATGCTGCTGCCACCACCACACTGTGTCATTCAGTGACTATATGGTCTCCTCATGCTGCCACCACCTCCATGCTGTGTCATTCAGCCACCATATGTTCTCCTCATGCTGCCTCCAACTCCAAGCTGTGTCATTCAGCCACGATATGGTCTCCTCATGCTGCCGCCACCCCCACTCTGTGTCATTCAGCCACTATATGTTCTACTCATGCTGCCGCCACCTCCACGCTATGTCATTCAACCACTATATGGTCTCCTCATGCTGCCGCCACCTCCATGCTGTGTCATTCAGCCACTATATGTTCTCCTAATGCTGTAACCACACTATTTATTCAAAGTAAACATCGGGGCCTGGGACATTAAACTTGGGTGTGTAATATTAAATTTAAATTTCAAAATCTTAAATAAAAATTTTAAAAAATCGATGTAATCTTTTCAAGACTGAGGACCTATGGTCGTCGACATCATATATTAGCTGTGGAATTACCACAAGAATCCAATGAAACAGATTGGAGCGTTAACAATGAACCATAACCAATTAAATGAAACATTTGCAGTTTCACAAAGAGTAAGACAGGGGGGGCGAGGGGGCGCTGAGAGCCGCAGGCTGGAACAGGTGATAGCTCGCCTTGCGGCAGACCACCAGCTCGATGCTCAACAGAACTGGTACTCAAAAAATTTAAATAAATTAAAATTAATCAAAATAAAAATTACATAAAATATCTATTTATTCTCTTCTATTTTGACACCATATGGTCTCACTGTTGCCGCATCTAGATGCTCTGTGGCAGTGATTCTAATAGCAATGCCTGTAATCTGCATGTCATACTGAATAACAGTATTATTTCACTAACATAGCACACTCAAGGACAAGGCAAAGTGTTCTACACCCCTATTGAGGCTCTCTATAGGCCAGAAATAGCTGTTTTTAATAGCAATTCGCCGCAAATAAAGAATAAAAATAAAATTTAGGGGGGAATATTCGGCAAATCGGCCAAATCAAATTTTTCAAACATTCGCTCATCTCTACTAAAAACTGTCAGCCGAACAAATGTTCTGCTAATGGCTATTAAAAGTATATGGCCTCCTTGACAAATAGATACATAGTTACACAGTACAGACAAACCTTCATCAGGTTTAATCAAGAAGGTGAAAATAAATTGGGGACAATTTTATGACTCATCTAAGATTGCCCTTAGACTGCACTTACACCGTTTGAGTACATGTGTGTCTCCACATTGCTGGTATCAACTCCAATTAGCTCTCTTTATGGTTTATTCTTAGATATCTTTCACATACACAGCCTTAGCTGAAATCAATGGGACTCTGCTGCAGCGGAACGTTCATGCAGAATATTACTCGGACATTCCACCATGTGAACATAGCCTAAACCTTTTTTTCTCCCGATGGAGGGAGTTGTTTCCGGGAAATTTTTAGTAAAAATGTATGCAGAATGACAAGCTACAGAATTGGTTTAAAGGGGTTTTGCGCTGCCCTGCAGTTCGGAGCTCAGCTCACCGCATTTGGAAGTTCATTACTCCGAACGCTGGGTGCGGGCTTCCGTGTTCGCAGCCGCCGGGCGTGTTATCACGCCCGGCCCCTTTGTGACGTCTCGCCTGCCCCCTCATGACGTCTCGCCCGCCCCCTCAACAAAAGTCTACGGGAAGGGGGCGCGACCGCTGTCATGCCCCCTTCCCATAGACTTTGGTAAAGGGGGCGGGCGAGACGTCACGAAGGGGCCGGGCGTGACATCATGCCCGGCGGCTGCGAACACGGAAGCCCGCACACAGCGTTCGGAGTAATGAACTTCCGGATGCTGTGAGCTGAGCTCCGAACTGCAGGGCAGCGCACAACCCCTTTAAACTTCCTAGCATTACTCACATGTGTGTGTTATGAAAAATCATGTTATTTTATTTAGTACTTTGCTATTATTTACACAGTGGAAATTGCACACCCACGTAATGTTTTGTGAATACATCTCCATATTTTAATCAACCAACATACTGACAGTTTGCAAGGTGATTTCTATCCCCAGATGCTTGAAATGAATGATGCTTGCCAGCTAGAATTTGGGCACCTTGGTTAAGTTCATTTTAATATGTAATGTATTAGAATAGAATTAGTTGATTAGGAATAATAAATTGCATAATCAAGAGAATCCCATTAGGAAAAGTAGATTACTAAGGAGTTCTATTAGTTTGTCACTGTCAAATGTGCGCTTTCAGTATGGTAGACCTGAATGGGCATTTAATGGCAATAAAATAACAAATTGTTAAGTAAATACTTTAGACTGGAAATAATCTGCTTCTGCTTTCTAGAGTCTACAATATATACTTTTAAATATTTTTTTTTATTCCTTAAGAAATTAATCTTACAATCTGATATCAAAAAGAGTAACATATTTATAAACTTGTAATATTACATAGTGTGAATGCCTCTGAAAACCCCTGCTAGTCCTGGCCAGCCTCCCTGCAAGATGAAATTGTGATTTGAAACCAACACAGGAATGGTGAGTGCCCACTCTATTGTACTTTATGTTATACATTTTCACAAAAACCCAACATATTTACTAAGGTTTCCACATAAAATGTGGTGGATTTGAGCTGAGGAAAACCTGACAGATCAGAGCATGTGTAAAAAAAGCAAAGTGTAGGGAAAGTGGAAAATGTAGGGAAACCTTAGTAAATACTGTGGAAAACAAATTGTAGGGAATTAAAACCCACAAAGGAAACTACACGCCACTCTTAGTAAATGAGGGCCATTGAGTTTTATATATATATATATAGATTGCTTTGAATGCCTTTTACTTTGCAGAGTGGGTCTGAACATAAATAGCCACGGCCGCTGTGTCTGCTAATGTATGATGTTCTGGTGCCTGCAAAAGGTGTTTACCTGGTACCCTCAGATTATCCTTCTACATGATTTATCAAAATATTTATCAATTTATACTTAATATATAGAGGCAAACCACCCAACTACTTTGGTCCCACTAGTAGCAGGGATCCAAATATTAGGCTGCCTCTCACTGCATAGTTTTAATCTGTTTCATATGTACAATTCCCTTTGAATAACGACAATGGACGTAAATGTACGTCATTGTGCCGTGGTACTTAACACACCATGACTTACATTTACGCGGTGCTTGTGTCATGCGCGGCAGGTCCCGGCTGCTATCAGCAGCCAGGGACCCTAACCCCTCAGATGCCGTGATCAATACAGTAATAAAAAAAAGTAAAACGCCAATAAAAAAGTAAAACGTCCGTTTTTCCCATTTTACTCCCAAAATAGCGTAAAAAAATAATTAATACACATATTTGGTATCCCCACATGCGTAAAAGTCTGAACTATTAAAATATATTGCTAATTATCCCATACGGTGAATGGCGTAAACGTAATTTTATTTTTTTTTAAGTCCAAAATTGCAGCTTTTTTTGTCACATTTTATTAAAAAAAATTGTATAAAAAATGTATAAAAAGTTAAACCTAAGGAAATGTGGTACTGATAAAAACTACAGATCATGGTGCAAAAATGAGCCCTCATACCACCCCATATACGGAAACATTAGAAAGTTATAGGTGGTAAAAATAGGGCAATTTCAAACATACTAATTTTGTTAAAATGGTTTGAAATTGTTTTTTAAGCGGTTCAATTAAAGAAAAGCATATAACATGGGAATCATTTTAATCGCATTGACCCACAGAATAAAGTGAACATGTCATTTTTACCAAAAAGTGTACAGCGTGAAAACAAAACCTTCCAAAATTTGCTAAATTGCGGTTTTCTTTTCAAGTTTCCCACATAAATAATATTTGTTTGGTTGCGCCGTGCATTTTATGGTAAAATAAGTGATGTAATTACAAAGTACAATTGGTGATGCAAAAAACAATGCCTCATGTGGGTCTATGGATGGAAATATAAAAGAGTTATGATTTTTAGAAGGCGAGGAAGAAAAAACGAAAATGCAAAAATAAATGGACCTGGTCCTTTAGGGGATAAAAGGGGTATTCCAGATTTTTTTTTTTATTTGACTATGCTACAGGGGCTGTAAAGTTAGTGTGGTTCATAATAAAGTGTCTGTACCTGTGTGTGACAGTTTTCTCACATTTCTTCTGTGATTTTCACTCCAATATTTATTTTTATGACTGTCTCAGAAATGACTGTCTCAGATGTTTCCCAGGTTGCAATGTGGCCGAGACCTGACTCACTAGTCAGCTGATGTCAGGGAGCCTGTCTGCTTCAATGGGTAGAGGGATCAATCTGCAACTAATGCAACAGCTGTAGGCACACTGATTGAAAACCGCATATCTTTTGAATGGATGCAACTCATTTATGTTTCAATGGATGGGGTGGCTGATGTGTGGGAGGGAGGGAAATTGCATTGTGGGATTTGTAGTCAAAAAAAGAAAAGTCAAACAAGAAATACCAGTTCACAAAATGCTAGCTACAGTATTATGGTAATCTCAAAACATAGCCTTTAGCCCCAAGACAAGTGCAGATCCTTCCTAAGCATGTCCATTACTGTCTACCAGGTACGTACTAAAATCACCTTATGGTGGATAACCCCTTTAATAGTCATGAATGTTGAACATGAACGTTTCCCAACCAAAGTGCCTCCAGCTATTGCAAAACTACAACTTCCAGCCCATCAAACTTTTACTTTTTAGCACAGCCACTTCCATCTGCAGATGTTTTGCCTGTCTTTGTCTACGGAAATGTTAGCAAGTAAACAGCAGACTTCAACACACATATCCACTCAGGGAGTGCACATCTTGTGATTCAGGTCCAAAGTGTTTCATGTTGTACATTGTAGTCCTTCTGTAAGGATTCTTATAGGGGTATTTCAGGATCTCTTTTTATATGACTATGCTACAGGGGCTGTAAAGTTAGTGTAGTCCATCATATAGTGTCTGTACCTGTGTATGATGGTGGTCTCATAATTCGTCTGTGATTATTGCTCATATTTATTTTTAACAGCATAAAAAATTATTCTGGTCTCTGGATTTCCCAGGTTTCAGTGCATCAAGACCTGACATCACTAATCAGGTGATCAGAGTGAGTCTGTCCTGCTTCAATGGGTGGAGCGACTGCTTGGAGGGAGAAAGATAATTTTGCAACAGCTGTAGGCACTCTGATTAGAAAACAGTGATGCACTGCATTGAAGGGATCCCAGGTGTGTTTCAATGGGTGGCTGATGTGTGGGAGGGTGGAAAGTGACCTCATACTTACAAATTATGGAACTATGGGATGTGAAGTTAAGAGAAAAAAGTAAAAAAAAAAGTAAAAAAATCCCCTCCCTCAATAAAGTTTTAAATCACCCTTTTTCCCCATGTTAATACAAAAAAGTGTAAAAATATGATTAATAATAAACATATATGGTATTGTTGCAAGCGTAAATGTCAGAACTATAAAACTATATAATGTTAATGATCCCCTACGGCGAACGGTGTATAAAAAAAATTTAAAAAATCAGTTTTATTGTCACATCAAACTGCAAATTTATTAAAAGCAATCAAATAGTCACATATACACAAACCTGATATCAAAACAAACTACAATTCATGGCGGAAAAAATGAGCTCTCACACATCCCTGAATACAAAAAAATAAGAAAGGGTCAAAATAGGGCAATTTTAAACGTACTGATTTTGTAAAGAAAAGTTTGAGATTTTTTAAAAGCAGTACAATAATAGAAATGTATGTAACCATGGATATCATTTTAATCGTATTGTACCAGAGAATAAAGAAAACATGTAATTTTTATCGTAAAGTGTACAGCGCGAAAACAAAACCCCCCCAAATTAGAAAAATTATGATTTTCGTTAAAATTTCCTTACACAAAAAATTATTTTTTGGCTTTACCAAACATTTTAGGGTAAAATGAGTGATGTCATTACAAAGTACAACTGGTCACGCAAACAACAAGCCATCATATGGGTCTGTGAATGGAAATATCAAAGAGTTATGAATTTTAGAAGGCGAGGAGGAAAAAACAAAAACGCTAAAATAAAATTGGCTGTGTCCTTAAGGGGTTAAGTAGCCTGTTACAAAATGAGCACATGCGAGTCCTAGTTATTTTATTAAGTCTGACAAGTACTTTACCAGGCTAATCTTAGCTGCCGGTCATCAGTACCTCACAACTCTATTTATTATAGTAACCAATTGGGTGGTAAGGGATGCTCTATTCAGGTGATCAGTTATATAGCACAGTTCTCACTTAGTAATGAGTAAGTGAAGCTGAAATGACAGCCAATTAGTGGCATACAAATGCCTCGAGCAACATGCCAATATCACAAATAGGTTTTATCATTGCTAGACACCATTTTACCGCTATATACTGTGAAGCTAAGGTAAATAAATGTTTCCTATTTTATACAGACATGCCATTTTATTGTCAGCCAAAGAAGTGTGGTAGCCCTTGGGGGGTGTATGGTAGTTGGGGTGTTGTTTCGATAGATGAGGGGTTAAGGTTAACCCTATAGTTTTTGACACCAGGCTGAGGGCTAGTATGCTGAGATAATTCTCCGGCCTATTGCCGCCCTTCCCAGTAACGATAGGTGCATGCATAAAATGACTGAAGGTCCACAAGGTACATGAACTTGAACTTGGAAAACTTTACTTAAATGCTTGCGGTACATCCAATGAACAGTAACAGTCTCAGGAATACAGTCTCTATCTATTGCAATGACTGACAGTTGTTGCGGACCTTGACTTCTCATAAAAGTCTCTGAATTAGGGAATATTGCGAAGATCCGTCTGGATTTAGGGGATAGATAAGGTCCGGTGATCTTGCAGAGTGGTTAGGGATTGACACACTCACAATTTTGCAGATATCAGCCGTCACCGCTTTTACTGGTCCAATCAACTGTCACTCACCGTTACAAGGAGTGATGGGAGATAAATGTCACAGGAACCTACAAAGGTCTTCAAGCACAAAACCATAGAGTTCACCCGGTCACGTGATCTGCATGTCCTGTTACGCTATGCCTAGGTAATTAACCATTTATATACACTTGTACAATCCTATATATATACAAATCCTGAAGAACCATTAGATAACTAATACCTAGGTGAGAGGTGACTAGGGGCGGGCTAGTTAAGAAGTACCCCGATGTCCTAGGGACTCTGGCTATGGGGACTTATATACAAAGGTCCTGGATAGGATGCAGTATTGGGACACCACAGAAGCAAGATGGTTTTTATGTGTTGAACATTGGATCATTATGGACAGAGATTCCACTGTGACAAGAGTCACTTTCACTACAGCTGATTAACGTGTGAACATAGCACCTGCCTTACCAACATTGAGTCACATTCTATAATGAATATAAGGAACCCCTGCAGAGGAAAACTACTGAACATGTGGCATGAAATGCCTAACTAATGTATATAAATGCACAAGGTAAACATTTTTACTCAATTATTAAGCTATAGTATAATTAGCTGTGACTGTAACACATCTTTACTTCAACATCCCAGAGCTGATTTTGCAATATTAGCAGAAAAGCATTATATACAAGGTCTTAAAGGGGTATTCCGGCCCTGAGACATCTTATTCCCTATCCAAAGGATAGAGGATAAGATGTGTCTCCGCGGGTGTCCCGCTACTGGGGACCCCCGCAATCTTGTATTCGCCACCCACCTGTTTGAGCTGCACGCTGCGGAGCCAGCTCACAAACAGCCGGGTGGCGACCACGGGGCCGAAGTATCATGCCCCATGTGATGTCACCACCCTCCCCTGCTATAGGAACTTATTTTCTTTTTGAAACACAGAGCTCTCTGCTGACATCATAATCACAGTGCTCACTGCTGACATTTCTGTCCATTTTAGGAACTGTCCAGAGCAGCATATGTTTGCTATGGGGATTTTCTCCCACTCTGGACAGTTCTTAAAATGGACAGAGATGTCAGCAGAGAGCACTGTGGTCATGATGTCAGCAGAGAGCTCTGTATTCCAAAAAGAAAACAATTTCCTTTGTAGTATTCAGCAGCTAATAAGTACTGGAAGGATTAAGATTTTTTTAATAGAAGTAATTTGCATATCTGTTTAACTTTGTGGCACCAGTTTAAAAAAAAAAAAAAAAGTTTACCACCGAAGTACCCCTTTAACAGTTTTAGGAAGATGCTGTACACTGTACATCAGCCACAGGTTGCATAGCAAGCAATAGTTTAAAGCTAAGTCATTGACGTCTATAGAAAAGTTTTGTAGGCATACTAGGCATACTATGTGACATAAGCAGAAGTCATTTTCCAGGGAGGGGGAAAATTGGAGCTATGGCCATCACCTTTTGCCCCTCATGACATCACAGCCCGTCCCCTTAATGCAAGTCTATGGCAGGGGGCTTGACGACCGCCACGCCCCCTCCCATAGACTTGTATTGACGGGGGGCGGCCGTGATGTAACGATGCTCCGGCCCCTGTATTGCCCGTCATTACGTGCAGAGCGATTTCGCTCTGCGCAGTAATGATAGCGGGGTGCTGCAGCAGTGATCCCCGGGGACCCCAGCAGCGGGACCCCGCTGATCTGACATCTTATCCCCTATCCTTTGGATAGGGGATAAGATGTCTAGGGACGGAGTACCCCTTTAAGTGCTTTTTTCTATTCATTTTAGCGATCAAAATGTGGTGGTAAATATTTCTGTGTCAAAAAGGAACAAAATATTTTAACCCCTTGGGGAGCAAGGGTTTTTCCATTTTTGCACTTTCGTTTTTTCTTCCTCAACTTTTAAAAATCACAACCCTTTCAATTTTGCACCTAAAAATCCATATGATGGCTTGATGGCTTTTTTTTGCACCACAGATTCTACTTTGTAAGGACATCAGTCATTTTACCCAAAAATCTATGCCGAAACGGGAAAAAAAATCATTGTACGACAAAATGTAAGAAAAAACTGCATTTTGTAACTTTTGGAGGTTTCCGTTTCTACGTAGTAAATTTTTTCAGTAACAATGACACCTTATCTTTATCCTGTAGGTCCATACATTCAAAATGATACCCTACTTATATAGGCTTGATTTTGTCGTACTTCTGTAATAAATATAACTACATGCATGAAAATTAAAATGTTTCAAATTGTCCTTTCTGACCCCTATAACTTTTTTATTTTTCCACGTATGGGGCGATATGAGGGTTCATTTTTTGCGATGTGATCTGAAGTTTTTAGCAGTACCATTTTTGTATTGATCAGACTTTTTGATCGCTTTTTATTTATTTTTTCATGATATAAAAAGTGACCAAAAATAGGCTATTTTGGACTTTGGATTTTTTTTGTGCGTACGGCATTGACCGTGCAGTTTAATTAACAATATATTTTTATAATTTGGACATTTCCGCATGCGGTGATACCACATATATTTTTTATTTTTTTATGGGAAAAGGGAAGGGGTTAAATGATCTTTATTAACTTTTTTTCGCACTTTTTTTGCAGTTTTATAGCTCCCACAGGGGGCTATAACACTGCACCCACTGATCTTTTACACTGATCACTGCAAAGCCATAGCTTTGCATTGATCAATGTTATCGGCACTTGACTGCTCCTGCCTGGATCTCAGGCATGGAGCAGTCATTGGAACATTGTGATTTCATTGCGATTGTCCCCATTAGCCCGACTGAGTTGCTCGGAGCATTTAAGCTTTACTTTAGTCGCGGGGATCAGTTTTGAACGCCGCAGCTAAGGTGTTAATAGCGTGTGGCACCATGATCAGTGCCGTGCGCTATTAGCCATGGGTCCCGGCTGTTGTTAGAGGGTGGCCCCGCATTATAGAAAGGGATGGGGGCTAAGGGAGTACAGGTATGCCCTTGGTCCCCAACAGGTTAAGAGTTATATAAAAGCAGTCATTGTGCTTTGAAAGCTTGATTCTTTTAGGGTTAAGTATCACTTATAAAATATGGTAAGCCTTTTTGACACAAAAGTATTTACGGGCCACATGGATTATTATTATTTTTTTTTTTTTTTGCATAACATTGTACAATATTATCTATTACTGAATATAATGATCAAAATGTAAACTCAAAATAACACACAATGAAGATGCCATGTACAAAGGACATATAAATATTGTCCTTACATACAAAGATCAAGATAAACTTCTGAAAACTGGTTGTCACTAAAAATAAAAAATAGTACACAGCATGTAGCACTGTAAGCTTCCAGAATGCACAACTGCAATTCAGTAAAACAGGCGCCTTGATTGACGGTACCCTAAAATGATGTACTGCTTCACAGATATTTTTGTAAATTGAATGGGATTTTTCCTGAGGGACCACTGTAACATATTTATTTTGGTGCAGTCAGCTTACATGTTTTCTTTCTAGTTATATTCTGAATGAGTTAACTTATGTAATATACAAAAAAAAAAAAAACAACATTATGTTTCGATCTGCTTAGTAAACATAACTGCAAAAAAGGAAAGATGAGACACTGTAGACCTCCTTTAAGTTGCAGCCTATGACAAGGATTGCCAAATGTCAAGTTAATGAGTTTGGGTACAGGAAATGACAGCTGATAACAGTGTTCTTCGGGAACACAAAGCTTATCTACAGTAAACGTTGATAAATCCCATGCTACTTTCAAATAAAGGCAGCACTGACAACCTGTAGGATGTTTGCTGAGGGTTTAAAGGTATGGCTTGAAACAAATAAATCAATATGACATAAATAATGCACCCAGCTATTTCCAATGACAGTGTGCAATAACAAGAGTAAATTATGTTCACCGTACAAACTATTTTCATGAATGATATTCTATATATTGTTGGTCAAGTGGATATATATCTTTCTTATGAGGTTACACCTGATAGGGTATATACGTTTGCCTCTGATGTTCAGGCAATCTTTTCACACGTTACAATGCACAATTCCTTCATCTGTGGTGGATGCTAAAATGAAGTTGGCCTGATCTACAACTATTTTCCAATCTACTTTAGTCCCTTTTCAGCCACAAGTTCCTGTTATGAAGGCCCTCAAAGAGTTATTTAGATTTTTTTTTACGATTTAGCTGTTGATAGCATTCATTTCAACAACCAAGAACAAAACAAATGAAATGCCCGAGCTATAAGCACATGGTCTTGTTTGGTACATGACAAATTTTCTTTATTTTTGCATTATAAGGCAAAATGTTTTTAACTTTTGTTGAAGGTATCTGTACCATTTTAGTGTAAATAGACCAAATTGACTAAAGCATTACTGTATTTTGTAAAAACTTTTGAAATGTCACACACACATGTCAAAAGTTTAGATCAGTTGGCATCCCAGTACTAAAACCCTTCAGATCTCTAGACATAGCCGGGCGAAGCGCGCAGCAGCACACACAGGTTGCCAATTCTCAGTTATGGGGATTTCACGAGACATTCTTCAATATAAGTCTGTGGCAAAATCAGACTAAGTGCCAAGCTGAGAATGACGTTTGCTGCTGTGTTCTTTACCTGGCTATACCTAGAGATCGGAGGAATCTCTGCACTGAGACCCTGCCTGATCTAAACTCGATACATGCATGTGTGCAATGTCAAATCTTTTATAAATGACAGTAAAACTTTAGCATTATTATTATTTTTATTAATGTAATGGACAAAAAAAGCAATTCCATATATATATATATATATATATATATATATATATATATATTTTTTTTTTTTTATGTGCTGTTAATTATTAACACATGACATGTTATTCTATAGGTCAGTACAATAAGGGGACATCAACAAATTGATAGGCCAAAAATTTTTTATGTGCAACTATTTTAACTACTAGAGGACATGACATACATACATCACTGATACTAAGCGTACATGTATGTCGTGGTATATGTTTTAAAAAAAAGCGAATAAGACCACCCTCAATTAAAAATGTAACCACCCCTTTTTCCCATTTTACAAATAAATTTAAAAATAAATAAATAAACAAACATCATACGGTAGATATTGCTCCTGTTCCCAGATGCAGCAGGTTGTGGAGCTTGGGAAACTACTAGGCAAAAAAAAAAAAAAGGGCCTAAATTATTACACGATTCAATGAGGTTAGAATCCATTTGGACTTGTTTTTGAAGACATAATTGATTGTACGACACTGCACTAGGGAGTCTCCCTGTTTTATTTTTCTTTTTTTTTCTTTTACCAGTGGATTTGAGAAACTTTTTGCTTTCTTTTTATTTTTATTTTTTTGCATTCTTACATTATAATGGGCGCTCTCATTTAAACAAATTTTTGCTACTGCACTCCTTATGGTAAATAAAAAAAATCTTTCTCATGAACTTTGTTTAAAAGAAAATAAAGTATTCTATGTTTTATTTGTTTAAAAAAAAATACCACTAGGTGTCACCCTACTTGTACAGAGCACATTTTCCCCCATCTCTTGCTTTTTCCCCCATTTTGCCCCATCTCAGACTTTGGACTCCTGCTGACCTGGCAGAAGTACATCATCAGCAAATGCAGTCTGGAGTGTTGGGGGGGGGGGGGGGGGTTCAGCTTTAGCCGATCATAGCTCATCTTACACTGAACTGCTCTGGGCTGTGTGTAGCAGAGTGAGGGAGGAGGTTTTCCCCTGTATGGTCCGGGGACTGATGTCACAGCCTGCTGGGTAATGCCCCTTCCCAGTCTGTGAATCTGAGAGAGTGAGCAGAAAATACTAAAAAATAATAAAAATAAAGGCAGGGGATGGTTTATCATGATGAAGGCAGTGAACTGGGAGGATTATAAGAGGTGCTCTTTAAGTATGTCTTTGTTCTCTTTTCTTCGGAAACTCACCTTTCATTTTGTACTTTAGTCAACCAAATTATTGTTTTCCAAATATAAGTATTTAGCTTTAGTCTATTTGTCTACAATAATACCTTTTGCAATATAGCTACTCAACAGATTAAAATGTGTGTGTTGTACAACACAAACTTACATATCAGCCACACTAAATGATGGATGAAATTTATTACATATCCTTAGGCTTTATAGTATTGGATCAGCAATCACAGTGAAGATCAAAGTGTTCATTCAGTATGCAGTCAACAAAGCTTCATACGGGTTATATACTATATATTTGTGACAAAGTGTTTATGACATGTTATGTGTCATGTTACATTACCACAATGAATACAGCATTACTTAAATACCCATTACATTACTTCAATGGAGCATGTTAATAAGACCAAATTACACTGGTTCATTTGTGACCCTCTGACCTTTTTGCCTTTATTTGCCATGTGAGGATTGTAAAATGGCTATATAAAATGCGCAACTTGCAACATGTCTTATTTTCCCACCTTCAAATTAAACTGGTTTCCTTTCTAGATGCAGGTCACTGGAGTTGTTGACAAAAAAAAATAATATATATATATATATATATATATATATATATATATATATATATATATATATATATATACCTTATATATATATATATATATATATATATATATATATATCACAAGATGTGAAAAAATACTGAATACTGAAAATAAATAAAATATCTCTTTTAGGAGTCTTTGAAACACAATAAGACCCTTTTAAAATGAAAAGTGTATTATTTACTCTTTTAAAGCATTTACATTTCAACATGAATTATGTAAGCCATATGTGGCAGTAGAATTCATATTACTCTTTTATCACCCAATGGACACTACACATCTAGACCAGCTCATAGAAAAGGTACCCATAGATATTAGCCCTTATTTACTAAGAATGGAGTGTAGTTTTCTTTTAGCTTTTTCACAGACAGGTATTTTTCCATGTTATTTACTATTATATCTTTGGTGATTTTCCCTATGATTTGCTTTTTGTACACATGTTCTGAGCTATCAGGTTTTCCCGAGCTCAACAACATTATTGGGAACATTGGAAACAGTAGTAAATTTGTAGGTCTATTTGAAAATGTAAGTTTTTGGAGACACCCTTTTTCTCCGATGGTCACAACTCTTTTTTGGGTTTTCTAAGTAAAGTAGAGAGTTAGTTTTTTTTTTTTTTTTTTGCTTGAAATTCTGTCACACAACCCATGCGACACAAAATAACCCTACAAAACCTACTCAGAAAAGCCTTTGTAAATTAGGCCCACTATTTGTATTGGTGTAAATGAACAATTGTTTAAACCGAAGAATGATAGACCAATGTCTGGAAAGAAATTGACTATTTTAAGAATAGCTGGGTCTGTTAACCCCTTAAGGACCGAGCGTTTTTCCGTTTTTGCACTTTAGTTTTTTCCTCCTTACATTTAAAAATCATAACCCTTTCAATTTTGCACCTAAAAATCCACATGATGGCTTATTTTTTTGCGCCACCAATTCTACTTTGTAAGGGCATCAGTCTTTTTACCCAAAAATCTACGGTGAAACAAAAAAAAATCAATGTGCGACAAAATTGAAGAAAAAACACAATTTTTAAATTTTTCGGTGCTTCCGTTTCTACGCAGTAAATTTTTCGGTAAAAATGACACCTTCGCTTTATTCTGTAGGTCCATATGATTAAAATGATACCCTACTTTATAGGTTTGATTTTGTCTTAAAGGGGTTCTCCGGTGCTTACACATCTTATCCCCTATCCAAAGGATAGGGGATAAGATGCCTGATCGTGGGAGTCCCGCCGCTGGGGACGCCCGTGATCATGCACGCGGCAGCCCGTTTGTAATCAGTCCCCGAAGCGTATTCGCTCCGGGTCTGATTGCGGGCGACCACTTGGCCGGCGGCGTGTGACGTCACGCCTCCGCCCCCGTGTGACGTCACGCTCCGCCCCTCAATGCAAGCCTACGGGAGAGGGCGTGATAGCTATCACGCCCCCTCCCGTAGGCTTGCATTGAGGGGCAGAACGTGACATCATACGGGGGCGGAGGCGTGACGTCACACGCTGCCGGCCCGGTGGTCGCCCATAATCAGACCCGGAGCGAACAAGCTCCGGGGACTGATTACAAACAGGGTGCCGCGTGCATGATCACGGGCGTCCACAGCGGCGGGACTCCAACGATGAGGCATCTTGTCCCCTATCCTTTGGATAGGGGATAAGATGCATAAGCACCGAAGAACCCTTTTAAAGGGGTATTCCAGGATTTTTTTTATTTGACTATGCTACAGGGGCTGTAAAATTAGTGTAGTTCATAATATAGTGGTGTCTGTACCTGTGTGTGACGGTTTTCTCACAATTCTTCTGTGATTTTCACCTCAATATTTTTTTTTTTTTTTTTTATCAGCATACAAAATTACTGTTGTCTCAGATTTCTCCCAGGTTGCAATGCGGCTGAGACCTGACTCACTAGTCAGCTAATGACAGGGAGCCTGTCTGCTTTAATGGGTGGAGGGATTGCTTGGTGGGAGAGAGATCAATTTGCAACTAATGCAACAGCTGTAGGCACCCTGATTGAAAACCACAGGTCTTTTGAAAGTATGCAGCTCATTTATGTTTCAATGGGTGGAGTGACTGATGTGTGGGAGGGAGGAAAATAGAATTATGGGATTTGTAGGCAAAAAAGAAAACTCAAAAAGGAAATACCAGCTCACAAAAAGCTAGCCACAGTATTATGGTAATCTCACAACACAGCCATTTGGCCCCAAGACAAGCTCAGATCCTTCCTAAGCATGTCCATTACTGTCTGCCAGGCACGTACTAAAATCACCTTATAGTGGAGAACCACTTTAATTCTGGAAAAAAATCATAACAACATGTACGAAAATTTAGAAATTTAAATTTTCATATTTTTTTGCTGTGATCTGAAGTTTTTAGCGGTACCATTTTTGTATTGATCGGACTTTTTGATCGCTTTTTATAAATTTTTTCATGATATCAAAAGTGACCAAAAATACGCTATTTTGGACTTTGGAATTTTTTTTGCCCATACACCATTGACCATGCGGTTTAATTAATGATATATTTTTATAGTTCGGACATTTATGCACCCAGCGATACCACATATGTTTATTTTTATTATGGTTACATATTTTTTATATGGAATTTGGGAAAAGGGGGGTGATTTAAAGATTTAATAAGGAAGGGGTTAACTGGTGTTTTTTTAAACTTTTTATAAAAATTTTTTTTTGTACTTTTAGTCCCCTTAGGGGACTTTTAGGAGGAATCATTAGATTCCAAATACAGCTCAATGTGGTTTCATAGAACCACATTGATCTGTGTGTTTTGCGCTCGATTGATAAAGCCTGGTCCTGCCAGGCTTTATCATTCACAGCGCAGCAGCCGCCACAGAAGGAGAGGTAAGCCCTCCGGGTACCTCAGAAGTGGATCCCCCACCCCCACCCCTGCAATCGAGCTGCGGGAGGGGGGGGCAATCCACCCCACTGGACCACCAGGGATGGTTTAAATGTCCATTTAGATGCCGTACTTTGACAGCGGCGGTCTAAAGGGTTAATAGATGACCACGGTGACTGCCGCATGTTGGCTATTAATGCCAGTCCCCAGCTACAGGAATGAGTTGGGGGATGGCTGGTATGATGCGGGCTTGAGTCGGGAGCCTGTGCCATACAACATCCTTAGACGGCAAACGGTTAAAAGTCAATGTGCCCAATCCTTTTGTTGTTCTCTCTCCTCATGCAGAAGTCAAGCAAAATGTACATATGCATGGGGGATAAGGAGAGAAAGATGTCGGCCCAACTAATGGCTAGCAGTTTAACCTAGGAGGATTTAGAAGTGGCCCTAAGGTAAAAGTAGGAGTAATGGTGTAATAAGAAAAACAGTGGCCTGTGCATGGGGTTTTGTTTTTTTAGAGAATTTTCCTGTCACCATTAACCTATTTTCTTCTTTGTTTATTACTCTATAAAAGCTGCCTGGATTGGCTTTAAGTTACAGATCTTTATGCTTACAGCACAAATGAGAGAAAAAGGACACAGGCAAGAGCCCTACTGTAAATTGTAGTAGAGGGAATAAGACTGTTAAAAGAACAGATTTACAAATCTTGTGTCAAGTGCATCAAAGGGAAACTGGCAGTAGCATCAGTTGCACTAACCTAAATGTACGGGATAATAGTGCGGGTGAAGCTGTTTAACCCCTTTACTCCTTAGCCTGTTTTGACCTTAAAGGGGTACTCCGGTGGAAAACTTTTTTTTTTTTAATCAACTGGTGCCAGAAAGATTTGTAAATTACTTCTATTAAACAATCTTAACCTTTCCAGTACTTTTTTAGGGGCTGTATACTAAAGAGAAATCCAAAAAAGAAATGCATTTCCTCTGATGTCATGACCACAGTGCTCTCTGCTGACCTCTGCGGTCCATTTTAGGAACTGTCGGGAGCAGGAGAAAATCCCCATGGCAAACATATGCTGCTGGACAGTTTCTAAAATGGACAGCAGAGGTCAGCAGAGAGCACTGTGGTCATGACATCAGAGGAAATGCATTTCTTTTTTGGATTTCTCTTAAGTATACAGCCCCTAAAAAGTACTGGAAGGTTTAAGATTTTTTAATAGAAGTGATTTACAAATCTGTTTAACATTCTGGCACCAGTTGTTTTAAAAAAAAAAAAAAGTTTTCCACGGGAGGACCCCTTTAACCCCTTAACAACGCAGGACGTATATTTACGTCCTGCGCCGGCTCCCGCGATATGAAGCGGGATCGCGCCGCGATCCTGCATCATATCGCGGCGGTCCCGGCGCTCATCAACGGCCAGGACCCGCGGCTAATACCACACATCGCCGATCGCTGCGATGTGCGGTATTAACCCTTTAGAAGCGGCGGTCAAAGCTGACCGCCGCTTCTAAAGTGAAACTGAAAGTGACCCGGCTGCTCAGTCGGGCTGTTCGGGACCGCCGCGGTGAAATCGCGGCGTCCCGAACAGCTGACCGGACACCGGGAGGGCCCTTACCTGCCTCCTGGGTGTCCGATCGACGAATGACTGCTCCGTGCCTGAGATCCAGGCAGGAGCAGTCAAGCGCCGATAATGCTGATCACAGGCGTGTTAATTTATATTCCGGAGTTCTCCTTTAATAAAAAGTTTGAATCACCCCCCTTTTCCCATAAAAACAACTTTTAATAAAAATAAACATATGTGGTATCGCAGTGAGTGTAAATGTCTGAACTATAAAAATATACCATTAATTAAACTGCGCGGTCAATGGCGTTCACGTAAAAAAAATTCAAAAATCCAAAACAGCGTATTTTTTGTCACTTTTTATACCATCATAAAGTCTGATCAAAACAAAAATGGTAACGATAAAAACTTCAGATCACAGCTCAAAAAATGAGCCCTCATACCGCCCCTTATACGGAAAAAAAAAGTTATAGGGGTCAGAAAAGGACATTTTTCAACGTATTAATTTTGGTGCATGTAATTATAATTTTTTTTTGTAGTAAAATAAAATCAAACCTATATAAATTGGGTATCCTTGCGACCGCATGGACATACAGAATAAATATAAGGTACAATTTCCATTGAGAACCGCACTGCGTAGAAACGGAAGAAATTACAAAATGGCTTTTTTTTTTTCAATTTTGCCCCACAAATAATTTTTTTATGGTTTTGCCATAGATTTTGTTGTGAAATGATTAATGGTATTACAAAGTAAAATAGTTGACATAAAGAACAAGCCTTCCTATGGATTTTTAGATGGAAAATTTTAAGTGTTATGATTTTTAAAAGCTGAGGAAGAAAAAACATAAGTGGAAAAGTGAAAAATCGCCAAAGAGGGAAGGGGTTAATATAAGGAAAAATACAGACTGGAACCCTAATAGGTACAGTCCAGGTTTGGCGTGTCAGGGTGAGGTAAAACCTATAAATGTGCCCAGGAGCCAGAAATTGTGGAACAATAGTAAATACTTTATTTAGAATCCACAAAATACAATAAAATATACTAAAAAGAGTGACATTTTTCTTATTTGGTTGCCCAAATAAGCCTTGTCTTCTGTTTATACATTACAGTGGTCTCTAGTATCTAAAGCTTTGGCCCACAATTGCAACTCACTTTGCATTGTGTATAAGAAGCTATTTTATCTGTATTATTTTCTATTATCACCTTCAGTCAAGGTATTTGGTCAGTTCGGAATGGTCTCTTATGTATCACATTGATTATTGCACTTGTTATTAGTTCATATTCTTTTTTTTTTGCTACAAAAATGTAGCTATTGAGTGCCGGTCAATCAAGGACCCAAGTGTTCACCCATTGCCCAGGAAGTGGACCTGCACATTTATCTGATTGTATTCAAGTATAGTGTATCCTGATGCTTGCTCATCGTAACCAATTATCTTTGTAACCTCCATTTGCTATTATGTAATACTGTCCCTTACCTCTCCCTGATTGTTTTTCTGTATCCCTCCCTATCCTTTTTAATTAGGTATTGAATAAAATCTTACCAAAATAACACACACAAAAAATACCCGTCAACCCCTTTACAAGATCACAAAAGAAAAAAATCTGTATTCACATATTTTACAAATCTTTACCTTAGCTTTTACTATTCATTCATGCAAAGCTGATTGTAATTATTTCTTCCAAGACTTTTAGACATAGAAATAAAGGTGTAAATTCACTTAATGGTGTTTGAAGTATGAAAAATAAATGATAATAACCAACTCCAGATGACAAACTGATGTAACTTATATTTGAGCATACAGTTGTATGATTCTCTTCATTTAAAACTATTATTTTTCAATATCGAATTGATGTAGAATATGAGATAGAAAATCTTACTTTCTAGATTACCATATGCCACTTTTTTTCACTATAATAAGCAAAACCACACATACAAAGTGCTTATTAATTCATTTTGTCTTGAAGTACAGATATCAAATTGCGACTGTATGTCAGATGTGATATATGTACATGGTTTAGCGGATTTTACATAACGTGTTTTCTTCTTGATGTTATTCAGCGTGTAAATGGGTTACTAATAACTAATTCATAGCACTGAGCTGTAACCAAGAATAAACTGCATAGAAGCTTACAGGGTCAGAGGAGCCTTCTAACCGGTTGTCTACACTCAGCCTTCTGCTCCAATGTTTATAAGACTTGGAATAATTGACAAGGTGTAGGAATATAACATATGTTGGACTATTGCTCATGCACAATAGGTGATAATAAATGTGTGTTGTATTTTTTTTTTTAACTACACAAGTCATTTATGTTTTTAGTGAGAATTGACTGAGGCTTCAAACTAAAAATTTCATATGGATTTCTATGGGTCTGAAGTTTATGTAGTGACCTGTGACAAAATACAACTATTTTAAGCTTGTCATCGTTATTGTTCCATACAACATTCTCAGGGCTATTATTTAAACTACTGGGTGTTTATGATTGTTATTGATGGAAATTTCCAGTAAGGGTAAAAAAAACAACGTGTTGTTACACCATGATGTTATGTTTTCACACACGTTTTTGTACAAAATTTCACCAGGCTTATAGAATGTTGCAAACAGCACATATAGAGGAGGGGATTAACAGCTCTGTTTCTATCTTTGCAAATGACACCAAGCTTTGTAGCACAGTACAGTCTATAGAAGATGTGCATAAGGCTAGATTCACATGGCTGTTGTGTTCCATCCCGCTTTTCTCCCGCTATTGAGGTTCACTGACCTTACTTTTAAAGGGGTACTCCGCCCCTGGCATCTTATCCCCTATCCAACGGATAGGGGATAAGATGTTAGATCACCGCGGTCCCACTGCTGGGGACCCCGGGGATCGCCGTTGCGGCACCCCGCCGTCATTACTGCACAGAGCGAGTTCGCACTGTGCGTAATGACGGGCGATAAAGGGGCCGGAGCAGCGTGACATCATGGCTCCGTCCCTCATGACATCACAGCCCGTCCCCTTAATGCAAGTCTATGGCGTGGGGCGTGACGACCGCCACGCCCCCTCCCATAGACTTGTATTGACGGGGGCGGGCTGTGATGTCACGAGGGGCGGAGCCGTGGCGTAACGATGCTCCGGCCCCTGTATTGCCCGTCATTACGTGCAGAGCGATCTCGCTCTGCACAGTAATGATAGTGGGGTGCTGCAGCACCGATCCCCGGGGTCCCCAGCAGTGGGACCCCGGCGATCTGACATCTTATCCCCTATCCTTTGGATAGGGGATAAGATGTCTAGGGGCGGTGTACCCGTTTAACAGACAAGCAAACTGAAGTAAACGGATGCAAACAGATGTTGTCCGTTTGCATCCATTTGAATCTGTTATTGTTCAGTTAATAAACATATAAATATATATTTTTTTTGTTCTGAGCATGCTCAGAAGTAAAAACAGATCAAAAGCGGATTGAAAAAAGACAGATGCAAACGGATGACAATAAAGGCTCATCCGTTTTCCAGAGACTTCAATGCTACATTTATTACATCTGTTTTTGTTCATTTTTTTTTCACTGCATGCAACTTCTTTTCTCTGGCAAAAAAAAAAAAAAAAAAAAAAAACAGAATAGGAATCAAACGGGTGCAAACGGGTGACAAAGGACTGTAAAAAAAATTGCATTGACATCAATGGGATCCTTTTACAGCCATTTGCAACCCGTTTGCAAAAGTATCAAATGGATTGCAGAATGGGTATGAATGTACAGGGGCAGACGGCTGTGTTAAAGAGCCCTGAATTACAAGATGACCTGAATAGAAGTGTCTTGGCATTCTCTTGGAAAATGAGGTTTAGGGTATGTTCACGTGTATGCAGATTTGATGTGCAGGATTTTCTGCTGCAGATTTCAATGTAAACTAATTGAGTGAGCACAGCTTATAATCGGCAGTTCCAAATCCTGCGCATCAAATCATGTGCAGGATCCTGTACGTGTTAACGTACCCTTACTGTAGATACATGTAAATGTAAAGTTATGCATCTGGGTACAAAAAACCTGCATGCAGCATATGTCTTAAGGGAGGTTAAACTAGAGAAGGTAGAGAAGGTAGAGAAGAATCTGGGTGTACTTGTAGATCATAAACTACAAGCAGCTGCTTGTTATGCTAGCAGGATATTGTCATGTATCAAAAGAGACATAAACTCACAGGACAGGGACATAATATTACCCCTTTATAAAGCATTGGTTTGGCCTCACCTGGAATATGATTTTCAGTTTTTGGCACTGGTTCATAAAAGGGACATTATGGAGCTGAAAAGGGTGCAGAGACATGCAACTAAACTAATAAGGTGCATGGAATATCTTAGCTATAAGGAAACATTTTAAGAATTCATTTTCTTAGTCTTCAGGAGAGACATTTAAGGGGGGGGGGGGTATTATTAACTTATTTAGAAGCATATAAATGTCCCATAGAAAAAAAATATGGAGAAAAACTGTTCAGGTAAAACCCCTTCAAAAGACATGTTATTAGGATACCTTAACATTGTATCCCATCCCCTTCATCCTCACATACCCATTTCCTTCACCTACTTGGTTGAACTTGATGGAAATATGTCTATATGTCTATGTAAATATATGGTGCCCAAACCAAAAATCTGATGCCATTTGAGCAAAAATACTGGCTTTAATTATTGCCTCCACATTTTTTATGTGTTATAGACACTTTTTTAGACGCTTTTATTCCTTGCTCAACAAGTGTTTGTCACTTGCTGAAAAGTCAATATACTTTCCAAAAATAGGGGATATGTTCTAACTGTGTGAAACATCTGTCAATTTCCCTTTTAGGGTGAATTTCCATCCAGAATATTTTTTGTAGAAATTTCTGTAACTGTCCTAATCATCTGAATGGGTTTTTAAAATTGACGTGCTTGCCGTTTAATTCAGATTAAGGAAATTGATTATTGGAGGCTGAAATTTCTCCAATAAATTATTTGGCATAAATGTATCCCATAAAACATGTCAATGGCCATTTTAAAAGATGCTTCCTACTGATATTACAATATTTTGGAAGTAAAACAAAGAAGAAATGTTATAATAAATGATCACAATAAAGAAACTAATTAACTTTGCTCCATTCACATATTTCACTTAAATAATCTTGTATAATTATTTTAGAAATTCATTAGTATGAAAGGCATTCAATGTCATTAAAGTATGATTTCTCCCTCGATACTTCTCAGAGAAAGAATTTTTCTTTTCAGCAATCACGAATGTGTTTCGTTTGGCTTGAATAGAATCAAGACAAAAATAATATGATATGCCTGGGACTGTTGGTAAATTTCCATAATAAACTTAGTTAGAAGCCTCTTTCCAAATAACACAGCTGTGTTTGTCTTTTTAAATGATTGACTTTTTGTATACAAAGCAAAGACTTTTATCCCTAGGCTTTAAAGTAATTTAACAAACAAATGCATTTCAAAAAGGACATCTTCCATCAAAAGTCCAAAAGACGCATTCATATTTCTCTACTAAATTCAAGTGTTCAAACATTTAGCAGCAACATTAAATTGTTCTGAGTGGCTTGTAGTTGGCTGCTACACTGATACATCATAATAGTTTTTGGGATTAGAATAAACGGGATACTTTGTATGCCACTCTTAATGGAGTACTTCGTTGGTAGACATCTCATCCCCTCTTCAAAGGAAAGGGGTTAAGCTGTCTGTTCGCGGGGTCCAGTTCCTGGGAGCCCCTGCGATCTCCATGCAGACACCCAGCAATTTGAACAATATGTTCAGAGCACTTGGTTCAGGAGGTCTCAATTCATGTCACACACCCCCTCCCATGAATTCATGTCTCACACCCCTCCCATAAACATGGATTGAGGGGCGTGATATTACAATACTACATCCTGAACCCAGCGTTCTGAACATAATGTGCAGAATGCCGGGTGTCTGCACGGAGATCATGGGGGGGGGGGTCCCAGTGGCCAGACCCCCACAATAAGACATCGTATCCCCTATCCTTTGGATAGGGGATAAGATATTTTGCAACGGAGTACCCCTTTAAACAAAAGTCTGTTGGGGTTAGATGTGTTTATTTTAAGAGATGTACGGTTGTTTGAAGTATTTTTGGCTGCCTGTGTGCCACAAACTAAAAGCTATGCCAGCTGCGAGCTGACTTTGACCTCTGCAATAATATGTGCCAGTTTTTTTGTATAAATTATAGCTAATCTGAAAATCTCACCATCTCTTTTAAAAAGTGATTGAATAAGTGGTCACTTATTTGTGTTGAGACTGATATCAGAAAGTGCCGAGCCACGGGATCGTTAAATTCAGATAGGCTCGGCACTTTCTGATATCAGGATAGCATAATGTGAGCACAGACTTCTTTTTGCCAGAACACAAAAATGTTTTCAGGACAACCTTTTAACCTCTTCAGGACATTGGGCGTATGGATACGCCCTGCATTCCGAGTCCTTAAGGACTCTGACGGCCCCGAACAGCCAAAGCCTGCAGGGGTGAGGTGGCACTGGTGCCACCTCACGATCGCCCTGATTCGTCGGCCGGATTACCGGCCGACCAATCAGGGCGCCTGCTGCGGGTGTCACTCTCGCAACCCGCTCCGCCCCTCTTCCGGAGGACGTGAGCGGGTGCGGGACATGCACCCTGGGTGCTGGGGACCCCGATCCCCGGCGTCAATGTTGGGATCGGGGCCCCAGAAGCAGCGGCGGCGACAACGAGGGACTGACCTGTGCGGCGTGGATCGTTGGAGGTGAGTGACAGCCTCCTGCTGCTGCTTAGCAACAGCTCCCAGCATGCAAAAAGGGCATGCTGGGAGCTGTAGTTATGCAACAGCAGGAGGCAGACCACCACAACTCCCAGCAATCCCTTATGGGTATGCTGGGACTTATGGTTTTGAAACAGCGGGAGGCACATATTTTCTATGGAAAAGTGTACCTTCAGCTGTTGTATAACTACAACTCCCAGCTTGCACAAACAGCTAAAGTGCATGCTGGGAGTTGTAGTGGTGCATCTGCTGGTTGCATAACTACAACTCCCAGCATGCCCGTTGGCTGTCGGTGACTGCTGAGAGTTGTAGTTTTGCAACAGCTGAAGGCACACTGGTTGTGAAACCTAGAGTTTTTTTTTTTTACCTAACTCAGTGTTTCACGACCGGTGTGCCTCCAGCTGTTGCAAACTCCAACTCTCAGCAGTCAATGTACACCATGCACCGTACATGCTGGGTGTTGTAGTTTTGCAACAGCTGGAGGCACACTGGTTGTGAAACACCGAGTTAGGTCACAAACTCAGTGATACAGAACCAGTGTGCCTACAGCCATTGCAAAACTAAAACTCTCAGCATGTACAGTCTGTCAGCGCATGCTGGGAGTTGTAGTTTTGCAACAGCTGTATATCCCCCCCCCAAATGTGAACGTACAGGGTACACTCACATGGGCAGAGGTTTACAGCAAGTATCTGGCTGCAAGTTTGAGCTGCGGAAAATTTTCTGTCGCAGCTCAAACTGCCAGCGAGAAACTACTGTGAACCCCTGCCCGTGCGACTGTACTCTAAAAACACTACACTAACAAAAAATAAAATAAAAAGTAAAAAACAATACATATACACATACCCCTACACAGCCCCCCTCCCCAATAAAAATGAAAGTGTCTGGTACGCCACTGTTTCCAAAACGGAGCCTCCAACTGTTGCAAAACAACAACTCCCAGTATTGTCGGACAGCCGTTGACTGTCCAGGCATGCTGGGAGTTTTGCAACAGCTGAAGGCACCCTGTTTGGGAATCACTGGCGTAGAATTCCCCTATGTCCACCCCTATGCAAGTCCCTAATTTAGGCCTCAAATGCGCATGGCGCTCTCACTTTGGAGCCCTGTCGTATTTCAAGGCAACAGTTAAGGGTCACATATGGGGTATCGCCGTACTCGGGAGAAATTGTGTTACAAATTTTGGGGGGTATTTTCTGCTTTTACCCTTTTTAAAAAATTTTAATTTTTGGGAAAACAAGCATTTTAGGTAAAAATTTTTTTTTTTTTTTTACATATGCAAAAGTCGTGAAACACCTGTGGGGTATAAAGGTTCACTTAACCCCTTGTTACGTTCCCTGAGGGGTCTAGTTTCCAAAATGGTATGCCATGTGGTTTTTTTTTTTTTTTTGCTGTCCTGGCACCATAGGGGCCTCCTAAATGCGGCATGCCCCCAGAGCAAAATTTGCTTTCAAAAAGCCAAATGTGACTCCTTCTCTCCCGAGACCTGTAGTGCGCCAGCATAGCAATTTTCACCCCCATATGGGGTGTTTTCTGAATCGGCAGAAATTGGGCTTCAAATTTTCAGGGGTATTTTCTGCTATTACCCTTTTTAAAAATGTAAATTTTGGGGGAAAACAAGCATTTTAGGTAATTTTTTTTTTTTTTTTTACATTTGCAAAAGTCGTGAAACACCTGTGGGGTATAAAGGCTAGCTTTATCCCATGTTACATTCCCCGAGGGGTCTAGTTTCCAAAATGGTATGCCATGTGTTTTTTTTTTTGCTGTTCTGGCACCATAAGGGCTTCCTAAATGCAACATGCCCCCCAAAAACCATTTCAGAAAAACGTACTCTCCAAAATCCCCTTGTCGCTTCTTCCATTCTGAGCCCTCTACTGCGCCCGCCGAACACTTTACATAGACATATGAGGTATGTGCTTACTCGAGAGAAAATGGGCTACAAATACAAGTAAAAATTTTCTCCTTTTACCCCTTGTAAAAATTCTAAAATTGGGTCTACAAGAACATGTGAGTGTAAAAAATGAAGATTGTGAATTTTCTCCTTCACTTTGCTGCTATTCGTGTGAAACACCTAAAGGGTTAAAACGCTGACTGAATGTCATTTTGAATACTTTGGGGGGTGTAGTTTTAATAATGGGGTCATTTATGGGGTATTTCTAATATGAAAACCCTTCAAATCCACTTCAAACCTGAACTGGTCCCTGAAAAATATCGAGTTTGAAAATTTTGTGAAAAATCGGAAAATTGCTGCTGAACTTTGAAGCCCTCTGGTGTCTTCCAAAAGTAAAACCTCATCAATTTTATGATGCAAACATAAAGTAGATATATTGTATATGTGAACCAAATTTTTTTTATTTGTAATATACATTTTCCTTACAATCAGAACGCTTCAAAGTTAGAAAAATGCTAAATGTTCAAATTTTTCATCAAATTTACAGATTTTACACCAAGAAAGGATGCAAGTATCGACAAAAATTTACCACTATGTTAAAGTAGAATATGTCAAGAAGAAACAATCTCGGAATCAGAATGATAACTAAAAGCCTTCCAGAGTTATTAATGTTTAAAGTGACAGTGGTCAGATGTGCAAAAAACGCTCCGGTCCTTAAGGCCAAAATGGGCTTGGTCCTGAAGGGGTTAATATGCATGCACAATTCAAATGGCCACTGCCGATCCAAATAATTTTTAGCGAAGACTTGTTAATGCTTTGCAAACATCCTATTTCAAGCATATTTCTTGAAAGTAGAATGTGTGCTATCACTGATATTGCTTTAACCACCATAGGTCCAGTCATAATCAGTCATAAATGGACTACAAATAACGGAAAATACAGATGTGTCTAGCCTCATCATCCCTTAATTTTTGTGAAAGGGATATTCCAGGAATAGTGCTTCTTTGAACAGGGGCATGTAAGACAGGGGCAGCAAAGTTAGTCTACAGGGTGGGCCATTCATATGGATGCACCTTAATAAAATGGGAATGGTTGGTGAAATTAACTTCCTGTTTGTGGCACATTAGTATATGTGAGGGAGGAAACTTTTCAAGATGGGTGGTGACCATGGTAGCCATTTTGAAGTCGGCCATTTTGAATCCAACTTTTGTTTTTTCAATAGGAAGAGGGTCATGTGACACATCAAACTTATTGGGAATTTCACAAGAAAAACATTGATGTGCTTGGTTTTAACATAACTTTATTCTTTCATGAGTTATTTACAAGTTTCTGACCACTTATAAAATGTGTTCAATGTGCCGCCCATTGTGTTGGATTGTCAATGCAACCCTCTTCTCCCACTCTTCACACACTGATAGCAACACAGCAGGAGAAATGCTAGCACAGGCTTCCAGTATCTGTAGTTTCAGGTGCTGCACATCTTGTATTTTCACAGCATAGACAATTGCCTTCAGATGACCCCAAATATAAAAGTCTAAGGGGGTCAGATCGGGAGACCTTGGGGTCCATTCAACTGGCCCACGAAGACCAATCCACTTTCCAGGAAACTGTTCATCTAGGAATGCTCGGACCTGCCACCCATAATGTGGTGGTGCACCATCTTGCTGGAAAAACTCAGGGAACATGCCAGATTCAGTGCATAAAGAGGGAAACACATCATCATGTAGCAATTTTGCATATCCAATGGCCTTGAGGTTTCCATTGATGAAGAATTGCCCCACTATCTTTGTACCCCATATACCACACCAAACCATCAATTTTTGGAGGGATCTATCCAATGTGGGTTAGTGTCAGACCAATAGCGGTGGTTTTGTTTGTTAACTTCACCATTCACATAAAAGTTTGCCTCATCACTAAATGAAATCTTCTGCGTAAATTTACTGGTCCTGTTCCAATTTTTGCTTTGGCCATTCTGAAGCACCTGAAACTACAGATACTGGAAACCTGTTCTAGCATTTCGCCTGTGGTGCTACTATCAGTGTGTGAAGAGCGGGAGAAGAGAGTTGCATTGACAATCCAACACAATGGGCAGAACATTGAACATTTTATAAGTGGTCAGAAACTTGTAAATAACTAATCAAAGAATAAAGTTACGGTAAAACCAAGCACATCGTTTTTCTTGTGAAATGCCCGATAAGTTTGATGTGTCACATTACCCTCTTCCTATTGAAAAAACAAAAGTTGGATTCAAAATGGCCGACTTCAAAATGGCCGCCATGGTCACCACCCATCTTGAAAAGTTTCCCCCCTGACATATACTAATGTGCCACAAACAGGAAGTTAATATCATCAACCATTCCCATTTTATTAAGGTGTATCCATATAAATGGCCTACCCTGTAGTTATTAATATACTTCATGTACCTGTGTTTGATGGCTGGTATCGAGTTTCTTCGTCTTTATTTTTCCTGACAGTTCAATTTATGCAGCCTAAAAAATAAGTGTTGTCTCGGACCTTTCCCAGCATGCTGTGCGGCCTTAGACAAAACATCACAAGTCAGATGCTGAAAGGGGGCTTGTCCGTTATGTGTGAAGCCAGCCTCCTGACAACATTACCTTTGCATATGTGCCTGCATTCAACATCACACAGATCCACAGCTTGTGTGCCAGGTGATGTCAGGCAAGTTATGTGATACGTGGCTGTGCTGCTATGGGTGGGGCGACTGATGTGTGGGAAGGAAATTAGTCATCTCCCATCTTAAAACAAAGGATCCTTGGAATTGTAGTCTGAGGGGGTCTACAGAAACAGGAAGTGGACAGTTCTCAAAACCAAGCCAGCACTGTGATGGGGAACACAGGACATGGCCATTTATCACTTACACAAGCACAGATTCTTGGTAAGCATGCCCACTACTGTATGAGACTTAGTTACTAAAGTCTTCTTATGTTGGATAACACCTTTAACACCTTTAATTACTCAGGAAATAATTGAACACACAATGACATTATGCTATCAGAACACTGAAAAGGTTTTGTATATATAACTATCACTGGGTGAAACACATAGACTAACACATTGAATTGGATTTAAATTTATAAAACGTGGTAGAATTCTGGAAAAATTTGTGCCAAAAAACGGTCTTTTACATTAGGGCTGTGGCCTTAGTTAAAAATGGGCAAGGCTTAAGTGTGCCGAAACATATTCCAAAAGTGTGGTACACATTTTACACAAGCAGTCCAACTAATAGTTGGTCTAAACCTAGACTTGACAGCCTTCAGCCTGATGCATTTGAAATTTTGCACATTCAAAGATTTCATTTTAGTAAATCTGGGCCAGTGAGTTTTAATTCTTCATATCTGACATGGAAAAACTGATGATTAACCCCCATGTATCACAAGGAGGTTAGTCCTTGCACAGCTTTGCAGCACATACTCTGGGGAAATAAATGTCTAGTTTAATGGTACTGTGTGAACATGGCCCCACATTGTCTGATCAGAAAGCAGAAACTTACTGTAGCAATTTGTGCCTACAGACTTCTAGGATATTTATCTGGCACAATATAGCTGCTAATATTGTAATATCTTATTGGTGATAACCTTTTATAAATAGTATATATATATACCGTATTTATCGGCGTATAACACGCACTTTTTAGGCTAAAATTTTTAGCCTAAAGTCTATGTGCGTGTTATACGCCAATACACCCCCAGGTAAGGCAGGGGAAGAGAGGCCGTCGCTGCCCGCTTCTCTCCCCCTGCCTTCCCTGGGGTCTAGAGCCCTGCTGCCGGCCCTTCTCTCCCCCTAGCTATTGGCGCCGCTGCCCGTTCAGTCCCCCTGACTATCGGTGCCGGCGCCCCACTGCCGGCGCCGATAGCCAGGGGGAGAGAAGCGGCGCCGACAGCCAGGGGGAGAGAAGGGGCAGCGGCACCCATTGCCGGCGCCGCTGCCCCGTTGCCTCCCCCCATCCCCGGTGGCATAATTACCTGGGTCGGGTCCACGCTGCTGCAGGCCTACGGCGTGCGTCCCCTGCGTCGTTGCTATGCACGGCGCACTGACGTCATTCAGCGCATAGCAACGACGCAGGGGACACGCGCCGGAGGCCTGCAGCAGCGCAGACCCGACTCAGGTAATTATGCCACCGGGGATGGGGGGAGGCACCCATTGCCGGCGCCGCTGCCCCTTCTCTCCCCCTGGCTGTCGGCGCCGCTTCTCTCCCCCTGGCTATCGGCGCCGGCTATGGGGCACCGGCACCGATAGTCAGGGGGACTGAACGGGCAGCGGCGCCGATAGCTACGGAGAGAGAAGGGCCGGCAGCAGCGCTCTAGACCCCAGGAAAGGCAGGGGGAGAGAAGCGGGCAGCGACGGCCTCTCTCCCCCTGCCTTTCCTAGGGGTATATTGGGGTATACACGCGCACACGCGCACCCTCATTTTACCATGGATATTTGGGTAAAAAACTTTTTTTTCCCAAATATCCTTGGTAAAATGAGGGTGCGTGTTATAGGCCGGTGCGTGGTATACCTCGATAAATACGGTATATATGTGCGAAGGTTAATTGATTTACTCATTTAACCTGTGTTTGTGGGAGGGGCGGTACTCACTCTTAAAAGCCGCGGCTCCCCTTGGTCAGTACGCCACGGCTCTCGCGTTGTATGGGTCCGTGACGTCAGACGCTAGAGGAAGTTCCCCTGTCGAAGCTTTGTCGCAGGTTAGTAATAGGCGCTGGGTTAGGGGGTGTTGACGGAGGGTCACCGCTGGTATTCAGGTTTCGCTGGGCTCCGTGGTGACCCCCCGTGCTGTTATGTGCACTCGCTTCCGGCTGCATAGCTCTGCACTCCAGGGGCATGTCTTTGCTGTTTGTCGGGTGCCGGGTACCCTGCCTGTCGCATGCCTGCGTTGTTTTGTTATTTAATGGCCACGTCTGGCTTATGTCAGATGTCGCACGCTTCTGGCTGCTCGGCTCTGCACATCGGGGGGGGGGGGGGGTGGGGGGGTGGGGGGGGGTTGGGGTTTCAGATGGAGGTGTCTTTGGAGCTCAGGTTTTATGGGGTTCCGCAGTTACCTCCCGTCTCTGTTGGTCTACGCTGCTTGTTGCTTCTAGCCTCAGTAGGTTTTCTCAGTCATGTTGTGATAACAGTGCTCGTTATTGCTAATGCTAGTCGCTACCACATGTTGTGTTTTGCCTTTATAAATTAACTCTGCCTCGTTCCTGTATATTCTACCATTCATTTCCCAGTCGCTTCTCAAATCCCATGCCATTTCCCATTTCATGTATTTTCTCTTGCTGCTTGCTACTAACTTTTAATCGTTTAGTTATAGCTCATGAGTCTTCCTGCGGTTGTTACTATGCTACTTGCTCTTTATAGCTTTGTTAGTCTGTGCCTGCAGTTTGATGAAAAAAAAAAAAGGGGAGAGTAAAGAGTATGGGTTGTTAATGATGTTTGGTTCCCTGTGGGGGGGGAGGGGCTTCTGCTTAAAAAAAAAAAAAAAAAGATGGATGTGGAATAGTGGACGTCTAGTTTTGTTGGTCTATACAGTTTAATTGTATATCGTGGTTTCATTTCCCTGCTGCTTTTCTTAGTTCACGGTTAGTTCTCACTATTAAATCACCGTGTGCGTAGCCTCCCAGGTTACGTTCCCACCTCATACGTTGCTGATTCACTACTGCTACTCCACTGCTAGTATGATATTATAACTCGGTCTCACATTGTTGCTTTTCCTTTGCTACTTTACTACATTGTCATGGTCTGGTCTCCTTATGGCGTTCATTGCTAGTCATAGTAGTTACCATATTCGTTCTTCTGCCAAGTCAGCTAGTAGCCTTGTCGCCAAGGTGGGCCGTGTCTGTACTGCAATGATATTCGCTGTTAACTGGTTAAGTATGTTTGTTATGTCTGCTGGCATAAAAAAAAAAAAAAAAAAAAGCTCTGTCATGGTCTCCCGGTATGCTCTGTTGGGTGACGGTCCTCGCCGGCTCTTGTTTAGTCATGTGGTTTGTTTACTTTGTCTTGTTTCTATTCATTTATTTAGCTTCTTCCCTTTCTAGCCCTTATTCGCTGTCTAATTAGGCGCCCTCTGTGTACCTGGTACTTGTCTTGTTGCTCCTGCCACTTTCCTCACTAGTCTATTTTTCGCTTTCCTCACTGTGTTCCTAATCGTTGTCACGATGCCGGCTGGCAGGTAGTGGATCCTCTGTGCCAGAGAGGGATTGGTGTGGACCGTGCTAGTGGACCGGTTCTAAGCCACTACTGGTTTTCACCAGAGCCCGCCGCAAAGCGGGATGGTCTTGCTGCGGCGGTAGTGACCAGGTCGTATCCACTAGCAACGGCTCACCTCTCTGGCTGCTGAAGATAGGCGCGGTACAAGGGAGTAGGCAAAAGCAAGGTCGGACGTAGCAGAAGGTCGGGGCAGGCAGCAAGGATCGTAGTCAGGGGCAACGGCAGAAGGTCTGGAAACACAGGCAAGGAACACACAAGGAACGCTTTCACTGGCACTAAGGCAACAAGATCCGGCAAGGGAGTGCAGGGGAAGTGAGGTGATATAGGGAAGTGCACAGGTGAACACACTAATTGGAACCACTGCGCCAATCAGCGGCGCAGTGGCCCTTTAAATCGCAGAGACCCGGCGCGCGCGCGCTCTAGGGAGCGGGGCCGCGCGCGCCGGGACAGAACAGACGGAGAGCGAGTCAGGTAGGGGAGCCGGGGTGCGCATCGCGAGCGGGCGCTACCCGCATCGCGAATCGCATCCCGGCTGACAGCGGAATCGCAGCGCCCCGGGTCAGAGGACGTGACCGGATCGCTGCCGCGGGGAGAGTGAAGCGAGCGCTCCGGGGAGGAGCGGGGACCCGGAGCGCTCGGCGTAACAGTACCCCCCCCCTTGGGTCTCCCCCTCTTCTTAGAGCCTGAGAACCTGAGGAGCAGACTTTTGTCTAGGATGTTGTCCTCAGGTTCCCAGGATCTCTCTTCAGGACCACAACCCTCCCAGTCCACTAAAAAAAAATTTTTCCCTCTGACCTTTTTGGCAGCTAAAATTTCTTTGACCGAGAAGATGTCCGAGGAGCCGGAAACAGGAGTGGGAGGAACAGATTTGGGAGAAAAACGGTTGAGGATGAGTGGTTTGAGAAGAGAGACGTGAAAGGCATTAGGGATACGAAGAGAGGGAGGAAGAAGAAGTTTATAAGAGACAGGATTAATTTGACACAAAATTTTGAAAGGACCAAGATAGCGTGGTCCCAACTTGTAGCTAGGGACACGGAAGCGGACATATTTAGCGGAGAGCCATACCTTGTCTCCAGGGGAAAAAACGGGGGGAGCTCTTCTTTTCTTATCCGCGAACTTCTTCATGCGTGATGAAGCCTGTAAGAGAGAATTTTGGGTCTCTCTCCATATGATGGAAAGGTCACGAGAAATTTCATCCACAGCGGGCAGACCAGAGGGCAAGGGAGTAGGGAGGGGGGGAAGAGGGTGACGGCCGTACACCACGAAAAATGGGGATTTGGAGGAAGACTCAGAGACCCTGAAGTTATACGAGAATTCGGCCCATGGGAGGAGATCTGCCCAGTCATCCTGGCGGGAGGAAACAAAATGTCGCAAATAATCACCCAAGATCTGGTTAATCCTTTCTACTTGTCCATTGGACTGGGGATGATATGCAGAAGAAAAATTTAATTTAATCTTGAGTTGTTTACAGAGAGCCCTCCAGAATTTAGACACGAATTGGACGCCTCTATCCGAGACAATCTGCGTAGGCAACCCGTGAAGACGAAAAATGTGTACAAAAAATTGTTTAGCCAACTGAGGCGCAGAAGGAAGACCAGGAAGAGGGATGAAATGTGCCATTTTGGAGAATCGATCAACGACCACCCAAATAACAGTGTTGCCACGGGAAGGGGGTAAATCAGTAATAAAATCCATACCAATCAGCGACCAAGGCTGTTCGGGGACAGGCAGAGGATGAAGAAAACCAGCGGGCTTCTGGCGAGGAGTCTTATCCCGGGCACAGATAGTGCAGGCTCGCACAAAGTCCACAACATCCGTCTCCAGAGTCGGCCACCAATAGAAGCGGGAGATGAGTTGCACAGATTTCTTGATACCCGCATGACCTGCGAGATGGGAGGAGTGACCCCATTTGAGGATTCCGAGGCGTTGGCGAGGAGAAACAAAGGTCTTTCCTGGAGGAGTCTGCCTGATGGAGGCAGGAGAAGTGGAGATCAGGCAGTCAGGTGGAATGATGTGTTGCGGAGAGAGTTCAACTTCTGAGGCATCCGAGGAACGAGAGAGAGCATCGGCCCTAATGTTCTTATCGGCAGGACGAAAGTGAATCTCAAAATTAAATCGGGCAAAGAACAGAGACCACCGGGCCTGGCGAGGATTCAGCCGTTGGGCAGACTGGAGGTAGGAGAGGTTCTTGTGGTCGGTGTAGATAATAACAGGAGAACTTGATCCCTCCAGCAGATGCCTCCATTCCTCAAGTGCTAATTTAATGGCTAGAAGCTCTCGATCCCCGATGGAGTAGTTCCTCTCCGCTGGAGAGAAGGTCCTAGAGAAAAAACCACAAGTGACAGCATGCCCGGAAGAATTTTTTTGTAGAAGAACAGCTCCAGCTCCCACTGAGGAGGCATCAACCTCCAATAGGAAGGGTTTGGAAGGGTCAGGTCTGGAGAGGACGGGAGCCGAAGAAAAGGCAGACTTGAGTCGTTTAAAGGCGTCTTCTGCTTGAGGAGGCCAGGACTTGGGATCAGCATTTTTTTTGGTTAAAGCCACGATAGGAGCCACAATGGTAGAAAAATGTGGAATAAATTGCCTGTAATAATTGGCGAACCCCAAAAAGCGTTGGATAGCACGGAGTCCGGAGGGGCGTGGCCAATCTAAGACGGCAGAGAGTTTGTCTGGATCCATCTGTAGTCCCTGGCCAGAGACCAAATATCCTACAAAAGGAAGAGATTGGCATTCAAACAGACATTTCTCAATTTTGGCATAGAGTTGGTTGTCACGAAGTCTCTGAAGAACCATACGGACATGCTGGCGGTGTTCTTCTAGATTGGCAGAAAAAATTAGGATATCGTCCAGATATACAACAACACAGGAGTATAACAGATCACGAAAAATTTCATTGACAAAGTCTTGGAAGACGGCAGGGGCGTTGCACAGTCCAAAGGGCATGACCAGATACTCAAAGTGTCCATCTCTGGTGTTAAATGCCGTTTTCCACTCGTCCCCCTCTCTGATGCGGATGAGGTTATAGGCGCCTCTTAAGTCCAATTTAGTGAAGATGTGGGCACCTTGGAGGCGATCAAAGAGTTCAGAGATGAGGGGTAAGGGGTAGCGGTTCTTAACCGTGATTTTATTAAGACCGCGGTAGTCAATGCAAGGACGTAGGGAGCCATCTTTTTTGGACACAAAGAAAAATCCGGCTCCGGCAGGAGAGGAGGATTTACGGATAAAGCCCTTTTTTAGATTCTCCTGGACGTATTCGGACATGGCAAGAGTCTCTGGGGCAGAGAGAGGATAAATTCTGCCCCGAGGTGGAGTAGTGCCCGGGAGGAGGTCGATAGGGCAATCATAAGGCCTGTGAGGAGGTAGAGTCTCAGCTTGTTTTTTGCAGAAAACATCCGCGAAGTCCATATAGGCCTTAGGGAGACCGGTTACTGGAGGAACCACAGAGTTACGGCAAGGGTTACTGGGAACCGGTTTTAGACAGTTCTTGGAACAAGAGGACCCCCAACTCTTGATCTCCCCAGTGGACCAATCCAGGGTAGGGGAATGAAGTTGAAGCCAGGGAAGTCCAAGGAGAATTTCCGAGGTGCAATTGGGGAGGACCAAAAGTTCAATCCTCTCATGATGAGATCCGATGCTCATAAGAAGGGGCTCCGTGCGGAAACGTATGGAACAGTCCAATCTTTCATTATTTACACAATTGATGTAGAGGGGTCTGGCGAGACTGGTCACCGGGATGTTGAACCTGTTGACGAGAGAGGCCAAAATAAAATTTCCTGCAGATCCAGAGTCCAAGAAGGCCACTGTAGAGAAGGAGAAGGCAGAGGCAGACATCCGCACAGGCACAGTAAGACGTGGAGAAGCAGAGTAGACATCAAGGACTGTCTCACCTTTGTGCGGAGTCAGCGTACGTCTTTCCAGGCGGGGAGGACGGATAGGACAATCTCTCAGGAAGTGTTCGGTACTAGCACAGTACAGGCAGAGGTTCTCCATACGGCGTCGTGTCCTCTCTTGAGGTGTCAGGCGAGACCGGTCGACCTGCATAGCCTCCACGGCGGGAGGCACAGGAACAGATTGCAGGGGACCAGAGGAGAGAGGAGCCGAGGAGAAGAAACGCCTCGTGCGAACAGAGTCCATATCTTGGCGGAGTTCCTGACGCCTTTCGGAAAAACGCATGTCAATGCGAGTGGCTAGGTGAATAAGTTCATGTAGATTAGCAGGAATTTCTCGTGCGGCCAGAACATCTTTAATGTTGCTGGATAGGCCTTTTTTGAAGGTCGCGCAGAGGGCCTCATTATTCCAGGACAATTCTGAAGCAAGAGTACGGAATTGTACGGCATACTCGCCAACGGAAGAATTACCCTGGACCAGGTTCAACAGGGCAGTCTCAGCAGAAGAGGCTCGGGCAGGTTCCTCAAAGACACTTCGGATTTCCGAGAAGAAGGAGTGTACAGAGGCAGTGACGGGGTCATTGCGGTCCCAGAGCGGTGTGGCCCATGACAGGGCTTTTCCGGACAGAAGGCTGACTACGAAAGCCACCTTAGACCTTTCAGTGGGAAACAGGTCCGACATCATCTCCAGATGCAGGAAACATTGGGAAAGAAAGCCACGGCAAAACTTAGAGTCCCCATCAAATTTATCCGGCAAGGATAAGCGTATCCCAGGAGCGGCCACTCGCTGCGGAGGAGGTGCAGGAGCTGGCGGAGGAGATGACTGCTGAAGCTGTGGTAGTAACTGTTGTAGCAAAACGGTCAGTTGAGACAGCTGTTGGCCTTGTTGCGCTATCTGTTGTGACTGCTGGGCGACCACCGTGGTGAGGTCAGCGACAACTGGCAGAGGAACTTCAGCGGGATCCATGGCCGGATCTACTGTCACGATGCCGGCTGGCAGGTAGTGGATCCTCTGTGCCAGAGAGGGATTGGTGTGGACCGTGCTAGTGGACCGGTTCTAAGCCACTACTGGTTTTCACCAGAGCCCGCCGCAAAGCGGGATGGTCTTGCTGCGGCGGTAGTGACCAGGTCGTATCCACTAGCAACGGCTCACCTCTCTGGCTGCTGAAGATAGGCGCGGTACAAGGGAGTAGGCAAAAGCAAGGTCGGACGTAGCAGAAGGTCGGGGCAGGCAGCAAGGATCGTAGTCAGGGGCAACGGCAGAAGGTCTGGAAACACAGGCAAGGAACACACAAGGAACGCTTTCACTGGCACTAAGGCAACAAGATCCGGCAAGGGAGTGCAGGGGAAGTGAGGTGATATAGGGAAGTGCACAGGTGAACACACTAATTGGAACCACTGCGCCAATCAGCGGCGCAGTGGCCCTTTAAATCGCAGAGACCCGGCGCGCGCGCGCCCTAGGGAGCGGGGCCGCGCGCGCCGGGACAGAACAGACGGAGAGCGAGTCAGGTAGGGGAGCCGGGGTGCGCATCGCGAGCGGGCGCTACCCGCATCGCGAATCGCATCCCGGCTGACAGCGGAATCGCAGCGCCCCGGGTCAGAGGACGTGACCGGAGCGCTGCCGCGGGGAGAGTGAAGCGAGCGCTCCGGGGAGGAGCGGGGACCCGGAGCGCTCGGCGTAACAATCGTCGTCATGTTCAGTACCCCAGTAGCAAGTATCCGTGGTACTCGTGGTTGCCTACATGCAGTTGTCCATTACAATCTTGTCGAGGTCAAGCTGTGAGTTTACGCATGTTTTCTGTTTCAGCATATTTGTCAGAAGTCTACCTCCTACATTAGAGCGTCATCTTTTCATTCAGCATTGGTTGTGTATCTGTCTAGGCTCGAAGTTCGTCTTTTCGTGAGTCCGTTTCTCCCTTGTCCCTGGCTCGGTCGCTTTAAAGGTATTAAAAAAAAAAAAAGGGGCGTTAATAATAATGGTATTAGTTAATGTGCAGCTTGGTCTGTTCTCCCCATCTCGCCTTTGGGACTCGGTACATTTTCTTCCCACTGACTCAACTCGTCCTTGGGTCTTCGTGTGGGTCCTTGTTAGCTGGTGTTTAGTTATATGCCTGTGTGTTTTATCCAGCAGTTGTCTACGCTCGTTCTAGTGGCTTGACGTCTGCCGTCATCTACGTCGTGTTAGCATATCCATCATTGTACAGGTATGTGCAGTCTACGCTGTTGGTGAGTTATGATAAACGTTATCTTTGTACGGCTTTCCTTTGAGCCCACAGTTTTTACTCCGGTGGTCTCTTCTCGCTTTAGCCTCTACGTTGGTCCAGCGCTCTGTTCGTGTCAAGGTTGACCTACGTCGCTCAGTAATCAAGGTTGGTAAACTGTTCCTCCAAGCGCTGTCTTAAGTAAGATCGCGGTTCTTATTGCTTTTTCTTTTAGGCACAGTCGGTTTGGAACTCTGAGTAGCACAGGTATTCATGTTTTAGTTGTTACCCATCACGTCCTTGGGTATGCCTTTACCCCCTACCCACCACGTCTCTGGGCCAGGGCTTCGTTTGTCACGAATGACTCTCACGTAGCACGCAATTAGCATATTTTCTTCACTACACGTCACCCTTCACTTACTAGTCTAATTACGTTTTAGACTTAGTTCCTTCACTACTGTTGTGTGGCATCCGTGGCTTTGGTTCCAAGTTGGTTTTGCGCTGATTGGTGAATTTCACTGTGGTGGGCTGCTGCCTTCCGGTGTCAGGGTTTGATTGTTATGTGTCTAATTTTTTCAGAAATGTCTCACGCTTCAGACATTGAAGATGCAGCCTCTGTTCTGGACATCGTCGCTAGAACGTCGGATCTGGGTAGCGTCCCCTCACTTCGCAACTGGACTATTCCCAAGCTGACGGCTGAACTTGTCCGCAAAGGCATATCGTTCCCGGCCACTGCCCGCAAGGCGGAACTTTATCGTTTATTGGTCTCGGAGCAGTCAGGACTTTGTGATCAAGCAGGCACTAGCAGCGGAGAAGTGTCCATGCAGACACTTAATACGTCCATCCTGCAGTTGCATACTTTAATTAACTTGCTGTGTTCTAGAGTTGACACTTTGGAGTGCAAGAATTCAGAAGTTCCCGCTTCTGCCCCAGTAGTTGGTTCGGTTCCTGCCGTTCTGCAGACGTCCGTTCCCCCTCAGGTTTCTGCTACTCCGCAGGTTTCAGTGTTACCGGTTGGACTTAACATGCTCGTGCCTAATATCGCACCAGCTCATTTCATTCCGGCTAATCTGAAGAAGGACATTCTCGATGGTAAGGACATTAACCTCGCTTCCTTGCTTATTGCATCTCACGATGTTTCTGAGAACAAGACTATTGCTTGTGGTGAGGTGTCAGTGATCCTGAAAGCTAAGGACGTTAGGTTAAGTCGCAAGCTTACACTAGCTGAATTCAGTATGGCGTTCGCCATTTATCGTGACGTCTTGTGCTCAGTTAGGCCAGAGAGACGCGAAGAGCTTGATATGTATCTGTACAAAGTCACAGAATTGGCTCATAAATACGGTGGGTCCACGTTTTATGATTATCATAAATCGTTTTCAGCTAAGGCTGCGGCTGCTCTAGTACAGTATAACTACACAGTCAATTGGGCGTTGGTCGACACCGAGAATTTTTGCAATCATTTTGCAGGTCTTAAAGCCCCAGTTTGCTCTCGGTGTCAATCCATCACCCATACCACCGAGTGGTGCAATACAGTTAATTCCCCAGCTGAAGTGACTCCCAGCACGTCCTCACCCACATTTCAGCCTAGGAATCAGAAACAGACCGGCTTGATTGACAAACTAGGTAGACCCATTAAATATCTCGGTAAATCGCAAATCTGCAATAATTACAATTTCGGGTCTTGCAATTATAACCAGTGTAGACTTTTACATGTTTGCGCAGTCTGTTTCAGAGCCCATCCTAAGTCCAGTTGTTCACAAAAGTCGAAAGCATGACTAGCTGTGATAAATGTCTTCTGTTTAGAGTATTTTCTCGCTGATCACCCAGATAAGAATTTTGTTCAATTTTTGCTTAATGGTTTCCGGTCAGGTTTCCATACAGGTTTTGTTACTTTACCCTCTGCTACGTATGAGTGTGACAATTTACGTTCTGCTCTAAGGGACCCTATGGTTGTAGATACCCTGTTACAAGCAGAAGTAGACAAGGGTTTTGTCATTGGTCCGTTTGATGAGCCCCCCTTTGACGTTTGGAGAGTAAGTCCACTAGGGTTGGTGGCTGGGAAATTCAGCAATAAACTACGTTTAATTTATGATTTGTCCGCCCCTTACTCTGCACACACACCTAGTTAAATTCTCTTATCCCCGCAGGAGAATTTTCCTTGAAATATGCTTCCATAGATGAGGCAATAGCGGTCATCCTGAGCATGGGCGGTAACACGTGGCTGTCCAAGATCGACATATCTGATGCCTTTAAGCTCCTGCCCATTTTGCCTCAGTTATGGAAGTGGCACGGTATTAGGTGGCGTAATAAGTATTATTTTGCTGTGAAATTAACTTTTGGCGCTAGAAGCAGTCCTTGGTTGTTTGATAAATTTGCACAGGCCCTACACTGGCTCTTGGAAAACAGGTTCGACTGTTCCCATGTTATCCACTACTTGGACGACTTTTTGTTTATTGAACCGGGTAATGAGTGCCCCAGAGATTTGAAGACCTCGTTAGCAGTATTTCAGCAACTGGCAGTTCCGGTGTCAGATAAAAAAGTTGAGGGCCCTTGCAAGTCACTGACCTTTTTAGGTATTGTTCTAGACACACAGGCCATGGAAGCCAGATTGCCGTTTGACAAGCTCTTACGTATTAGACAGACCATGCATGTTCTTGCCAATTCACCCAGGGTGACTAAGGTACAACTCCAGTCAATTCTCGGCATGCTGAACTTTGCCATGCGTGTAATTCCACAGGGCAGGAGTTTTGTGTCCAGGTTGTTAGACGCTATGAATTCTGTACCTGGCCAAAACGATGTAGTCAAGTTTGACAAACACGTGCTTGCTGATTTCGCCATGTGGCATACGTTCTTGGCTGACTGGAATGGGGTATCCTTTTTCACCCCTGGTATCGACAATGCCTCTCCTCTAGTTTTCTCTGATGCCTCCCCCTCAGTGGGTTTTGCAGCTATTTGGGAAAACCATTGGTTGGCTAGTGCTTGGCCAACCGAAGTATCCCTGTCTCCAGGTTTTAGCAGGTCATCAGCATTGTTCGAGCTGTACCCTATAGTTGCAGCTGCCGGGGTGTGGGGTCATCTATGGTTTAGGAAGTCAGTCCTGTTCGTTTCTGACAATGAAGCTACAGTGAATATTTTACTCAAAGGTAGATCCACATCCCCACAGGTTATGTCTTTGATGCGTAAACTAGTATGGTTGTCATTGTCGCATAATTTTCACTTCTCTAGTGCTCATATAGATGGTGTTAGAAATACGGCTGCCGATGCACTATCTAGGTTCAATTTTGCACTCTTCTTCCAGGTGATGCCAGAGGCCGATCCGTCAGGATGCACGGTTCTAGCGTTCCACGATTTGATTTTGAATTAAATGCCTATATGTCTGTTGGTCAGGATTTGATTAATAGTTCACTTTCCTGTAACACTCTGAAAGTTTATCGTACGGCCTTTAATCTGTTTACCAAATTCTGTCAGTCTCACCCGCATGACGATTTCCTTTTTGTGTCTTTTCTTTTAGCCTTTATAGGGTTTTGCCACTCTTCCTTACGGCTAGCATATAACACCATAAAAATCTATTTGGCAGGCATACAACACTTTGTTACCTTGAAGTTCCCGGATAGGGCGTCGTTGTTTACATCACATGCAGTCAAGGCTGCCCTTAAAGGAGTTGCTAAGAGCAGAGTACCAAAGCCTCCAGGTAGGCAGCCCATTTCAGGGTCTCTATTTAGGCAGCTGGCAGATGCCTTGGATCACTCCCCGTTTGGTTTACGTAATAGTTTGACACTAAAAGCAGCCCTCTTCTTAGGTTATTACAGCTTTCTGAGACCGGGCGAGTTCACGTGCAAAACTAGCACCGCACCGTTTCTCAAGTTTGGGCAATTGCAGCGTGCCACGGATCATTTCACTCTCGTGTTGCGCGACACAAAGACATCACTTCCCGGTCAGGAGGTGCACGTTAAATATTTTAAAACCTCTCACAAGTGGTGTCCGGTGTTGGTCTTCAATGCGTTACTTGCTCTCCGTGTTCACGACAGTCTAGGGAGCCCGCTGTTATTGTTTGATAATGCTGCTCTTACTTCCTCAGTTTTTGTACGTTATTTACGTGTTTTAGTTAAATCCTTGGGTCACGATGCTTCAGTTATATCCGGCCATTCGCTTCGGATAGGGGCAGCAGCATCGGCCTCTCGTCATGGCGTTCTTGCTCATGTCATTAGGAAATTAGGTTGCTGGAAGTCCAGCGCGTATATGCGTTATGTTCCAAACCCGAAGGTGGAGATGCAATATGCTTTTGAATCACTTGTAATGTAATGCCTAATAAAGATTTGTGTGTTGATATCTGAGTTTTGCCCTCTTATTTTCCAAGGTGTACCCTTACGCGGCAGTATATGGCACAATTCAGACTGCCTAGTCTTAGCTGAGTTAGTTTTAGTGAGGTAGGCTCGCTATTCTATAGCACCGACCACATGTGCGAAGGTTAATTGATTTACTCATTTAACCTGTGTTTGTGGGAGGGGCGGTACTCACTCTTAAAAGCCGCGGCTCCCCTTGGTCAGTACGCCACGGCTCTCGCGTTGTCCCACCCTGCCCTCCCCTCTCTTTTTTCTACTCCTTTTAAGGTATGCCCTCTTATTTTCCAAGGTGTACCCTTACGCGGCAGTATATGGCACAATTCAGACTGCCTAGTCTTAGCTGAGTTAGTTTTAGTTAGGTAGGCTCGCTATTCTATAGCACCGACCACAAATATATTTTATACTCTATAGTATGTCATAACGGGATAACCCTGCGTAGCATTGTATAAAATTGGTACCATTTCATCATATATCTCTACCCCAATGGAAATCCAGATTCTTCACTTCTATGAACCTAGCTGCAGTCTCTTTTTCTGAATTACTGGTTCTTTTGCCCTTTACGATATCAAAAGTTTGAATAAGAAAACCTTATTGATAGTGTGAATTAAAATGACAGAATACATTTTTCTACACGGTACATCTGAGTAAAAGAGTGAAGCTTTAATAAAACTAAGAATGTGCCAACTGTCCTAAAAATGATCAAACGTACGCTGTGATGCTGGATGACTCATGAATGGACTTTATATGAAAACACATTTTGTAAAATTACATTGGTTTGTTATGACAACAGACCTCAATTGCCGTAGAACTAAAATTACATTAACATGTAAAAAGTGTGAATTTGATGTTCATTTCAATTAAAATCTCAAAGCCAAAGTGGGGCGTCTGATGTTCTTACACCACTGGTGATCCTCTATGGCTTAAAGTAAAAGCTGTAAAAGAGCTATACAATATTTACCTTTTGGACATTCAGCCATTGTAAATGTAAAGCTAAGGATAATGGACTTCTTATACATTATTCTCAGTCCTTGTGCAGAATACCATTCAAAATATTTCTAAGAAATCAACCTATATAATACTTTAAAGGGGAAGTCTGGTGGAACACATTTTTTTTTTCCAAATCAACTGGCTCCAGAGAGTTAAACAGATTTGTAAATTACTTCTATTAAAAAATCTTCCAGTACTATAAGCTGCTGTATACTACAGAGGAAGCTGAGTTGTTCTTTTCAGTCTAACCACACCGCTCACTGCTGACACCTCTGTCCATGTGAGGAACTGTCCAGAGCAGGATAGGTTTTTCTCCTACTCTGGATAGTTCCTGACATGGCCAGAGGTGTCAACAGAGAGCACTGTGGTCAGACAGAAAATAACAACTCTACTTCCTCTGGAGCATACAGCAGTTGATAAGTATTGAAAGGCTTAAGATTTTTAATAGAAGTAATTTACAAATCTGTTTAACTTTCTGGAGCCCATTAATACCGGAGTACCCCTTTAAAAGCTAAGATAGATGTTTTGAATGTGGAAATAGCTATATATATATATATATATATATATATATATATATATATATATATATATATATATATATAAAACTCACAGTGTGTGTATGTATGTGTGTATGTATGTATGTATGTGTGTATGTTCCAGCATCACGTCCAAACGGCTAAAGATATTAACATGAAACTTGGCACACATGTTACTTATATGTCAACAACAAACATAGGATAGGTGATTTAACCCTTACTCACCCCCATTTGCCAGGGGCGGGGTTTATGTTTAAAGTCCCATACAAGTCAATGGGAAATATTTGTTACTGCATAACTTCCAAACGGCTGAAGATATTTCGATAATACTTGGCCACATGTTACTTATATATCCACTTAAAATATAGGATAGTTAATTTAACCCTTAACTACCCCCATTTGTGAGGGTCGGGGTTTTTGTTTAAAGTCCCATGCAAATCAATGGGAAATGTATGTTCCCACATAACTTCCGTACGGCTGGAGATATTTCAATAACTGGTACACATATTACAGGTCAGAATATGAGGACGGGATCGGAGGTCGGGATAGGAGGACGGCATAGGAGGACGGGATAGGAGGATGGGATGGGAGAACCGGGATGGGAGAACCGGGATAGGAGGACCGGGATAGGAGGTCGGGATAGGAGGTCGAGATAGGAGGACGGGATAGGAGGATGGGATAGGAGGTCGGGATAGGAGGACGGGATAGGAGGTTGAGATAGGAGGACGGGATAGGAGCACTGGATAGGAGGTCGGGATAGGAGGCCGGGATAGGAGAACGGGATAGGAGGATGGGATAGGAGGACGGGATAGGAGGTCGAGATAGGAGGTCGGGATAGGAGGACAGGATAAGAGGTCGAGATAGGAGGACGGGATAGGAGGATGGGATAGGAGGTCAGGATAGAAGGTCGGGATAGGAGGATGGGATAGGAGAACAGGATAGATGGACGGGATAGGAGGAAGGAAAAGGAGGACGGGAAAAGAGGACAGGAAAGGAGTTCAAGATATGAGGACGGGAAAGGAGGACAGGAAAGGAGGACGGGATAGGAGGACGGGATAGGAGGACGGGATAGGAGGATGGGAAAAGAGGACAGGAAACGGGAAAGGTGGACAAAAAAGGAGGTCGAGATAGGAGGACGGGAAATGAGGTCGAGATAGGAGGATGTGAAAGGAGGACGGGAAAGGAGGACGGGATAGGAGGATGGGATAGGAGGACGGGATAGGACGTCGGGATAGGAGGTCGGGATAGGAGGTCGCGATACGATGACGGGATAGGAGGTCGGGATATGACAACAATATATGAGGACGGGATATGAAGTCAAAAGCTTCCTCCTTTGTTTATTTTCCTCCCCAACAAGGATTAGGAAGGAAAACCAGGGCAACGTCGGGTACTCAGCTAGTTCAGGACAATAAAATCCCACTCATCTTTGTTGAAAATACCCTATTTACTTTGACCAAGGCTACATACTGTTGTGTGTACAATGTTTGGTGTCAGCAAAAAGAGACAAGAGTGTTGTACTGCTGCATGGCATACCTCTAAAAAATAGGATTTGTTCAATCATAGAGCAATACAGAACACACTGAATATATAAAAAAAAACTAAAAACATTAATTTATCTTATAATTTGTCAATTATAGTGTGAGTAATGCAGTGAGAATTTTAGAGCTCGTATTGCAGTCTGTACTAATACAAAAATATATGAACTGGATATAACGAGCCACACTAATAAATCTTTCCAGCATAAGATGGATGTTTTTATTTAGATACATTATTTATTTGCATATACAATGTCTGGCTATGATATGTGAACAGGACGCATAAAGAAAAAACACAGCTTTAGCTGTAAATAAAACACAGGTAGCACTCTAACCTGAATCCAGCCACCATAGTGTCAGGTGCCATAGGATGATAAACTCACCTGATGTATGTGGAGGGAGGCGGACCAATGTCACATTGTCCGACGACAACATCTAAATGCCAAGCAGGTATCTGTGATATCTGCTTGGCATTTAGGTGTTGTGGTGGGACTATACATCAATAAACAACTTTTACCATCATCCATAGTAAACTCCAGAGTGTGGGGGTTTATTCCTGGGTTCAGTCCATATGGGTCCAGATTTAATAAAGCAATACAATAATTTTTTTCTTTATCTTTTGCATTGCATTTAACAGGGAATATAATATATTTGGTTATGGAATTGGTTCCATTAAAACAGGTTTGAAAGATCTGATGTTCTGTTTTATATGTGGCACTATGATGTGCCAGTGAAAATGACTCTAATGTCTACATCTGCCTTTAACTGCTTTATTTTGTGGTTATTATTCCACACAAAGAAGAAATTATCTTTAAAGTGTAATAGGTTATTGTAAATTAAGCCATTAGTGATGCGGGACACTATGCCATCTAGAGAAGGTATCCTTGAATGTAATTGTCAGAGCAGTCTATTAAGGGGTTATTGGTCTGAGATCTGAAGATCACCTCCGTAATGACCAGTTCTCCTATTCCCTACAGGGAGCTCTGGTTCAGTAGGTTATGGCTAAAAGGGTTAGTGTAGACATCCCCTTTGTGTTGACACCCCTCCTGTTGTGAAAATGTTCAGAGCTTTGTCAATGTTTCTGTTTTGCATTTCTTACCTTTTGCAGGAAAGCATCCAGCCGTTCCATCCTTTTAATTCCTGACACTGTTACAGGTTAGCGCACTTAACACATGTTTATTTATTGTACAATAGGTATGTTGAATTTGAATTTGCAGCTGGTAAGTAGTAATTTAAAGTGGGGAAGAAGATGAGCTAAACACAAACTGGGAAAAATGGAAGTCTAATATGTTTATATGGATTATCATATGTTTTGATGTTTTTAGACTATCCTTGTTAACAATTTTATCAAAATATCAACCCCCGAAGGATGCAGGGTGTACAGGTATGCCCTGGGCACCTGGGACTTGTATATTCCCATTGAGGCTAAAAGGCGAGTGCAAGAGCTGCGTTCGCATCATAGACTGTGGGTCTCGGCTGCTATCAGCTCCCCTAATTTAAAAAAAATTCCCCTCTTTTCCCATTTTACGAAAAAAAAAAGAGTAAAATATAAAAATATAAATCCCAACATAAAAATATACCAAGGTCCAAAATTCCTTAATTTTAGTCATATCACATCCCAGAAAAAAAAAGTGAAAAGTAATCAAAAAGTCACATACAAAGTGGTACCATTGGAAACTACAGAGCACGGTGCACAAAATTAGCCCTCATACAGCACAGTATATGGTAAAATAAGAAAAATATAGGGAGTCAGAATAGGGCAATTTTAAACATTCTAAATTTATTTGAAAAGTTTTTATTTTAGTCTTATTTACCCACAAAATATTGAGAACAAGCCAGTTTTCCAATAAAGAACACTGTGTAAAAACAAGTCCATTTCCCAGCATAAAAAATATTTTTGCTTGTGCCGTAGATTTTTTTAGTAAAATAAAAGGTGTCATTACAAAGAACAATTGGTCATCCAAACAAATCAAACCCTCATATGGGTCTGTAGTTGGAAAAATAAAAGAGTTACGGCTCTCAGAAGGTGAGGAGGAAAAAACTGTTTCTTCATGGCACAAATGGGCTGTGTCCTTAAAGGGGTACTCCGCCCCTAGGCATCTTATCCCCTATCCAAAGGATAGGGGATAAGATTTCAGATTGCCGGGGACCCCCGGGATCTACCATGCGGCACCCACCTTTAGCGGCTTCTGGAACCGCTGGAGGTCCTCAGGCTGAGTCCATCTCGACCACGTGGATGGAAAATCGTGACCTCACTACTCTGCCCCCGTGTGACGTCACCCCGCCCCTCAATGCAAGTCTATGGGAGGGGGCGTGACAGGGGTTAAAACAGGGACCAAACCTCATCAAATATAGGAAATGGTATGGTGTGTATTTATTTTGTATTGAGGAGGAGGACCACAAAGGTGCGTTAATATGATTATTGCAGTTTATATTGGGCTCCAAAGGTAGTTCCAAAATGAGGTTGTCCAATACTAAACCTTAAGTGCCCTGTTATACCAAAGGGGGGTATTCAGGACTTCAACAACATAGTTGTTTTCTTCCAAAACAGCTTCACACCTGTCCCTAGTTTCTGTGTGGTATTAAACACGCTATTAACTTCAATAGAACTGAGATGAAATACCAGACACAAACTGAATACAGCAGTAGGGATGTTTCTGGAAAAAAAAAAAGCAGCCATGTTTTTGAATTCTGGATAACCCCCTTGTTGTGTTAGGGAACCATAAATGCATGCCCATTCCCAATTTCCAGCATTTCCAGTATGTTTGAATTTTTTGATCGGATATTTTGTGTAGTTTTTGAAACCAAAACCAGATGTGGAACGTAAAAGGAAAGTGTGAAGGGCAGATACTACGTTATTTTTTAAATTCACTCTTGCATTAAAAAACCTGAACAAAACCTACATGTGTACAGGTTCCCATAATATATACATATATATATACATATATATATATATATATATATATATATATATATATACATATATATACATATATATATATATATATATATTATTATTATTATTATTATTATTATTATTTTTTTTTTTTATGGATTGCTCCCATTACATTATAGGAAAGTGTAATCTGATAATGTGCTCGAAGAAATAAAAGATAAAACTGTTCTCTAAAATCCTAAAAGAGAAAAACAAGTTGAAATGGTGACAGACTCACAGGACAATGATGTGGGCATGATATCTCAGAGAATGCTATTACAACCACTCCTTCATATTAAGAGACTAACTGTACAGATGTGTAAAGGTGAACATATAAACTATATTTTTTCCCACAAGTCGCCAAAGTGACTTCTATTGTTTGCACTTGTCATTTTTTACCTTCATTATCTGCTCTGAATTATCTGCTTTTACTTTACCATTTGACATCACATGAAAAGATTCCAGGAAATCGGAGAAGTTTAATGGGCACTGTCAGATGCAAAAACTTTTTATATGTTGTACATCTTAGCAAAACATTAACCTTTCTAATATACTTCATAAGAACACTTTATTCCCCTTTTATAGAAACATGTCTTATAGAATCATGGATTTGTCCAAGCTGAAGCACAGGCAAGTGAGGGTGGGTTAGCACTCCTATGTGCTCTCTCCTGTCTGATAGTACTCCTCTGTGCTCTCTCCTGTCTGATAGGACTCCTCTGTGCTCTCTCCTGTCTGATAGTACTCCTCTGTGCTCTCTCCTGTCTGATAGTACCCCTCTGTGCTCTCTCCTGTCTGATAGTACTCCTCTGTGCTCTCTCCTGTCTGATAGTACTCCTCTGTGCTCTCTCCTGTCTGATAGGACTCCGCTGTGCTCTCTCTTGTCTGATAGTATTCCTGTGTTCTCTCCTGTCTGATAGCACTCCTCTGTGCTCTCTCCTGTCTGATAGTACTCCTCAGTGCTCTCTCCTGTCAGATAAGACTCCTATGTGCTATCTCCTGTCTCATAGTACTCCTTTGTGCTCTCTCCTGTCTGATAGGACTCCTCTGTACTCTCTCCTGTTTGATAGGACTCATCTGTGCTCTCTCCTGTTTGATAGTACTCATCTGTGCTCTCTCCTGTCTGATAGGACTCCTCTGTGCTCTCTCCTGTCTGATAGTATGCCTCTGTGCTCTCTCCTGTCTGATAGGACTCCTTTGTGCTCTCTCCTGTCTGATAGGACTCCTCTGTGCTCTCTCCTGTCTGATAGGACTCCTCTGTGCTCTCTCCTGTCTGATAGTACTCCTCTGTGCTCTTTCCTGTCTGATAGTACTCCTTTGTGCTGTCTCCTGTCTGATAGCACTCCTCTGTGCTCTCTCCTGTCTGATAGTACTCATTTGTGCTCTTTCCTGTGTGATCGTCCTCCTCTGTGCTCTCTCCTGTCTGATAGTCCTCCTCTATGCTCTCTCCTGTCTGATCTTGTATACTAAAAGGAAAAAAGACAGACAAAGACCTAAGTGCCGTAAATATAATCAAATTGGAGAGGCATAGATAGTGAGTGAGTGCTCACCTTTTGATGTTGTACTTAGAGTACAACATCTACTGTAGCGTATCGCCCTGTGTACGGGCAGGTGTCCAGGATGCAGCCAGGAGCTTTTTCCATCCGGAGATGAACTTCAGTCGGTAAAGGAACAACTAGAATCAGCCCGCAAGATTCGCGGACCCAAGGAAACAATGGCTCCACACGGCACCCCACCCGGCCCCTTAAATCTGTTCAGTATATGCAGAGTTCTGGTGCTGTAATCTTCAGCTGCATTGCGCTCTAGTGCAAAATGAAGATGTCATTCCTTCTCTTCATTTTGCACTAGAGCGCAATGCAGCTGAAGATTACAGCACCAGAACTCTGCATATACTGAACAGATTTAAGGGTCCGGGTGGGGCGCCGTGTGGAGCCATTGTTTCCTCAGGTCCACGAATCTTGTGGGCTGATTCTAGTCTCTCCTGTCTGATAGTACTCCTCTGTGCTCTCTCCTGTCTGATAGGACTCCTCTGTGCTATCTCCTATCTGATAGGACTCCTCTGTGCTCTCTCCTGTCTGATAGGACTTCTCTGTGTCTGATAGGACAGGAGAGAGCACAGTCGAGTCCTATCAGACAGGAGAGAGCACAGGAGTGCTAGCCAACCCTCACTTACTGTATATTATATTATACTGTATATTATAAGTAAATTAGAAAGGTTAATGTTTTTCCAAGATGTACAACATACAGTATTTTTTTTTAAATCTGACAATGCCCATTTAAATTCATAGGACTCTTAAAGAAAATAATTAAAATCATGCTAGATTTCAAGATTCATAAAAACACAATTTATGGTCTGTTAGGACATGTATTCTGATAGCATGTATGAAGTTTAACCCCTTGAGGACCAATCCCATTTTCACCTTAAGGACCAAAGCATTTTTTGCACATCAGATCACTGTCACTTTAAGCATTAATAACTCTGGGCTGCTTTTACTTATGAAGTTGATTCTGAGATTGTTTTCTCATGACATATTCTACTTTAACATAGTGGTAAATCGCTTGGTGGGAAATAGATCAATCTGCAACTAATGCGACAGCTGTAGGCACCCTGATTGAAAACCACACTTCTTTTGAATGGATGCAGCTCATTTATGCTTCAATGGGTGGGGTGGCTGATGTGTGGGAGGGAGGAAAATGGAATTATGGGATTTGTTGGCAAAAAAGAAAACTCAAACAGGAAATACCAGTTCACAAAAAGCTAGCCACAGTGTTATGGTAATCTCCCAACATAGCCATTTAGCACCAAGACAAGCGCAGATCCTTCCTAAGCATGTCCATTATTGTCTGGCAGGTACGTACTAAAATCACCTTATGGTGGATAACCCATTTAAGACACATGAGAATAAATGCCTATATATTAACTGCCATTTCAACACATTTAAAAAGAAAATATACAAACATGACAAAAGAAAAAGTTTTTTGCACAATGTTGGCTACTAAGGAACCATACTGGGGATAATAGTTTACCCTACTGTAGCATGATAAAGGTAAACAGCTGCTCTGATTATCTCTCCTACCGGGCAACTTAACTTTGTTGATCTGGTCCCTGCTGCTTTTCTCACACTCGCTTAGTGGACTGTTAATCACTTTCTCTATGTAACTATTACACAACGCTCAAAGTAAGTCTTATAGAGTTACATAGAGAAGTGACTTCTGATCTACATAACAAGAAATAGGGTGAAGTTGCTAATAAAAGAGAGCTGCAGAGATCAGAACCTGCATCGTATTGGGCAAACAAAGCTGCCCGGTAAAAAGAGGAACAAAGCGGTTGTTTACTATCACCAGGGAGGCAAAACATTTTCCCTTTTTATGTGCACATTGATGTAAATGTTAAATGGACACAGCAGATGTGAATATAGATGTTACGCAATATTTATATAAAAATAAATATAAAAATAAATTGAGTCATCAATAAGCATGTTTATTGACATATATCTCTCAGTAGGTAGATATAGGTTTTATTTAATGCGAAAAAAAACATTGTTTATTTTTTGAATATTGAATTAAAGCGAAAAAAATACTAGATATTGGTTTTAATCATGATGTGAAAAAAATCTATCTTGGATAATATATGTTTGTCACCCTTAATTATGTAACCATGTAGCCTGCAATTGCTGAGAAATGAGACTTCTGTATCAAGCAAACCCACCTAATGTGACAGTTCTTTATGTATAACCCCTGGTAATAAACATTCTATCTTCAAAAACTAATTTCACTTAATCATTAAAACAGGCCCTTCGTACAAGTTTGGCATGTTATTGGAAGCAGGAAAAAGAGCACCAGGGACCAGGTGTGGTCTGAACAGCTGCATCAGGGGCTCGGGGCAGGTGAGTATGGTTTATTTTTTTATTTTTGAAAAAAAAAGAATGGTTCCCAGAAACCCCTTTAACAGCTTTTTTATAGGTTTATCAAACAAAAAATGCACTGGAAATGTTTAATATTAAAATGTTTCTCTTACCTCATTGACTGTTGTGTAGTAACTGCTTTGCATAAATCGCGGTGAATTATCATTCCGGTCCCTCACGACTACTCGTACTACATGGGTAATGACATTGCCAACCTTTAAATTTGTACACTGAATTTTGACACCGAAGGTCCAAATGGACATTGGTGGCTGTAAAGAAACGAATATTATTGTAAAGTTGTTTACATCAAATACATCAGTCATATCCTATTTTATTGCTTTATTCTGTTTTTATTTCTTCACCTTGAAGCAATGTGGGAATACTTGTGTAATATACCATCGGATGGAGTATGCCAAGATTTGTGCGGAATCCAAAAGAAAAACTTCTTAAATGTGCGTTCACACGCTAGTAGTGAGTTTCCCGCTGCGAGTTACGCTACTGTTGATTTAAATGGGTTCGCGGACAGTCCGCAAATCTGACACTATTGCGGACTGTCTGTGGACCCATTCAAATCAATGGTAGTGTAACTCGCAGCAGGTTTCCCGCAGCATGAAACCCGCTGCTAGTAATAGCGTGTGAACGCACCCTTAAGGGTTACTCCGCCCACAGACATCTTATCCCCTATCCAATGCATAGGGGATAAGATGTTTGTGGGTGGAGAACCCTTTAAGCTTGTGTATATAAAAAGTATTACATTGTTTTGATTTGTTATATAAGATAAAAGCCTGACATATACAGTAGGAGATATTGATTTGAGCTGGATATCTATGGATAATTAAAGTATTTCCATAAACATGATAGTTGATATGTTGGCTGTGAAATGAATCTTAAATTGTCATAAAATGTTTTATTTTCTGCGCATTTAAAATAGTTTTCTATGGTAAGAAACTTCAATGTGCATGAAAGCTCCATGAATCAAATAATTGTGAATTAAGTAGCCTCAGTGTTGTCACATAGACTTATCGTAAATCTGTCACCGGGCCTTCTACAAAGAAAATTAGTGACAGATTTGGGAATACGTATGCCAAGCTCAGGGCCAACTCTTCAAATCAAAAGCTGCATGTCATAAACAAAAATGCCATTTTGTTCTGGTGTAGGACTAATAGAAAATAGTTCAACTGAAAAAGATATTGTTAAACTTTCTTAAAGAAAACAACAAAGCATATTTATAGCTGCCAAGGTATGGATTATTATAGTGAGGATAGAGGATTTCCCTTTTATCCTTCATAGACCTATACATATAAACATAGATGATGGCGAAACAATGTACTGTATGTCAATGGAAAAGCTGTATTATTGAACACTGACAGAGAAGGAGGTCACTTCCTATTCCATTGATTTTTTTTATGCTATTCTCCTGTCGAGGCTAACCCAACACTTACTTCTGAGGAACAGAACTGATTGGTTACTATGGGCAACTAAACAAATATTAAATAATCACAGTCCTCAGTGTTTCACCTACAAGTGGTGTATGATGGAAATTGATACCAACCAAATAGTGGTGAAAATGTAGATTTAATATTCAACTATTTTACACAGAATAATTTCACATCAAATTTACACATAAAAACGGTCCGCAGGTCCGGTGCAAAATCATGATGAAAAACTTATATAAAGGCTTACACTCGAGTATATACGGTACACACTACATTTTTATCATTGTTGGCTACATTTTTAGTGCCCTGCCCGGCCACACAAATTGATCCCTGTTTAAAAATGTATTAAAATTTTGTTATAAAAAATAAAAAAAATTGTTAAATACATTTTTTTCCATCTCTACTGCATTTTGCACCAAATTTTGAAAAACGTCAAAGTGGCTGTCACGATGCCGGCTGGCAGGTAGTGGATCCTCTGTGCCAGAGAGGGATTGGCGTGGACCGTGCTAGTGGACCGGTTCTAAGCCACTACTGGTTTTCACCAGAGCCCGCCGCAAAGCGGGATGGTCTTGCTGCGGCGGTAGTGACCAGGTCGTATCCACTAGCAACGGCTCACCTCTCTGGCTGCTGAAGATAGGCGCGGTACAAGGGAGTAGACAGAAGCAAGGTCGGACGTAGCAGAAGGTCGGGGCAGGCAGCAAGGATCGTAGTCAGGGGCAACGGCAGAAGGTCTGGAAACACAGGCAAGGAACACACAAGGAACGCTTTCACTGGCACTAAGGCAACAAGATCCGGCAAGGGAGTGCAGGGGAAGTGAGGTGATATAGGGAAGTGCACAGGTGAACACACTAATTGGAACCACTGCGCCAATCAGCGGCGCAGTGGCCCTTTAAATCGCAGAGACCCGGCGCGCGCGCGCCCTAGGGAGCGGGGCCGCGCGCGCCGGGACAGAACAGACGGAGAGCGAGTCAGGTAGGGGAGCCGGGGTGCGCATCGCGAGCGGGCGCTACCCGCATCGCGAATCGCATCCCGGCTGGCAGCGGAATCGCAGCGCCCCGGGTCAGAGGACGTGACCGGAGCGCTGCCGCGGGGAGAGTGAAGCGAGCGCTCCGGGGAGGAGCGGGGACCCGGAGCGCTCGGCGTAACAGTACCCCCCCCCTTGGGTCTCCCCCTCTTCTTAGAGCCTGAGAACCTGAGGAGCAGACTTTTGTCTAGGATGTTGTCCTCAGGTTCCCAGGATCTCTCTTCAGGACCACAACCCTCCCAGTCCACTAAAAAAAAATTTTTCCCTCTGACCTTTTTGGCAGCTAAAATTTCTTTGACCGAGAAGATGTCCGAGGAGCCGGAAACAGGAGTGGGAGAAACAGATTTGGGAGAAAAACGGTTGAGGATGAGTGGTTTGAGAAGAGAGACGTGAAAGGCATTAGGGATACGAAGAGAGGGAGGAAGAAGAAGTTTATAAGAGACAGGATTAATTTGACACAAAATTTTGAAAGGACCAAGATAGCGTGGTCCCAACTTGTAGCTAGGGACACGGAAGCGGACATATTTAGCGGAGAGCCATACCTTGTCTCCAGGGGAAAAAACAGGGGGAGCTCTTCTTTTCTTATCCGCGAACTTCTTCATGCGTGATGAAGCCTGTAAGAGAGACAGGTGGGTCTCTCTCCATATGATGGAAAGGTCACGAGAAATTTCATCCACAGCGGGCAGACCAGAGGGCAAGGGAGTAGGGAGGGGGGGAAGAGGGTGACGGCCGTACACCACGAAAAATGGGGATTTGGAGGAAGACTCAGAGACCCTGAAGTTATACGAGAATTCGGCCCATGGGAGGAGATCTGCCCAGTCATCCTGGCGGGAGGAAACAAAATGTCGCAAATAATCACCCAAGATCTGGTTAATCCTTTCTACTTGTCCATTGGACTGGGGATGATATGCAGAAGAAAAATTTAATTTAATCTTGAGTTGTTTACAGAGAGCCCTCCAGAATTTAGACACGAATTGGACGCCTCTGTCCGAGACAATCTGCGTAGGCAACCCGTGAAGACGAAAAATGTGTACAAAAAATTGTTTAGCCAACTGAGGCGCAGAAGGAAGACCAGGAAGAGGGATGAAATGTGCCATTTTGGAGAATCGATCAACGACCACCCAAATAACAGTGTTGCCACGGGAAGGGGGTAAATCAGTAATAAAATCCATACCAATCAGAGACCAAGGCTGTTCGGGGACAGGCAGAGGATGAAGAAAACCAGCGGGCTTCTGGCGAGGAGTCTTATCCCGGGCACAGATAGTGCAGGCTCGCACAAAGTCCACAACATCCGTCTCCAGAGTCGGCCACCAATAAAAGCGGGAGATGAGTTGCACAGATTTCTTGATACCCGCATGACCTGCGAGATGGGAGGAGTGACCCCATTTGAGGATTCCGAGGCGTTAGCGAGGAGAAACAAAGGTCTTTCCTGGAGGAGTCTGCCTGATGGAGGCAGGAGAAGTGGAGATCAGGCAGTCAGGTGGAATGATGTGTTGCGGAGAGAGTTCAACTTCTGAGGCATCCGAGGAACGAGAGAGAGCATCGGCCCTAATGTTCTTATCGGCAGGACGAAAGTGAATCTCAAAATTAAATCGGGCAAAGAACAGAGACCACCGGGCCTGGCGAGGATTCAGCCGTTGGGCAGACTGGAGGTAGGAGAGGTTCTTGTGGTCGGTGTAGATAATAACAGGAGAACTTGATCCCTCCAGCAGATGCCTCCATTCCTCAAGTGCTAATTTAATGGCTAGAAGCTCTCGATCCCCGATGGAGTAGTTCCTCTCCGCTGGAGAGAAGGTCCTAGAGAAAAAACCACAAGTGACAGCATGCCCGGAAGAATTTTTTTGTAGAAGAACAGCTCCAGCTCCCACTGAGGAGGCATCAACCTCCAATAGGAAGGGTTTGGAAGGGTCAGGTCTGGAGAGGACGGGAGCCGAAGAAAAGGCAGACTTGAGTCGTTTAAAGGCGTCTTCTGCTTGAGGAGGCCAGGACTTGGGATCAGCATTTTTTTTGGTTAAAGCCACGATAGGAGCCACAATGGTAGAAAAATGTGGAATAAATTGCCTGTAATAATTGGCGAACCCCAAAAAGCGTTGGATAGCACGGAGTCCGGAGGGGCGTGGCCAATCTAAGACGGCAGAGAGTTTGTCTGGATCCATCTGTAGTCCCTGGCCAGAGACCAAATATCCTAGAAAAGGAAGAGATTGGCATTCAAACAGACATTTCTCAATTTTGGCATAGAGTTGGTTGTCACGAAGTCTCTGAAGAACCATACGGACATGCTGGCGGTGTTCTTCTAGATTGGCAGAAAAAATTAGGATATCGTCCAGATATACAACAACACAGGAGTATAACAGATCACGAAAAATTTCATTGACAAAGTCTTGGAAGACGGCAGGGGCGTTGCACAGTCCAAAGGGCATGACCAGATACTCAAAGTGTCCATCTCTGGTGTTAAATGCCGTTTTCCACTCGTCCCCCTCTCTGATGCGGATGAGGTTATAGGCGCCTCTTAAGTCCAATTTAGTGAAGATGTGGGCACCTTGGAGGCGATCAAAGAGTTCAGAGATGAGGGGTAAGGGGTAGCGGTTCTTAACCGTGATTTTATTAAGACCGCGGTAGTCAATGCACGGACGTAGGGAGCCATCTTTTTTGGACACAAAGAAAAATCCGGCTCCGGCAGGAGAGGAGGATTTACGGATAAAGCCCTTTTTTAGATTCTCCTGGACGTATTCGGACATGGCAAGAGTCTCTGGGGCAGAGAGAGGATAAATTCTGCCCCGGGGTGGAGTAGTGCCCGGGAGGAGGTCGATAGGGCAATCATAAGGCCTGTGAGGAGGTAGAGTCTCAGCTTGTTTTTTGCAGAAAACATCCGCGAAGTCCATATAGGCCTTAGGGAGACCGGTTACTGGAGGAACCACAGAGTTACGGCAAGGGTTACTGGGAACCGGTTTTAGACAGTTCTTGGAACAAGAGGACCCCCAACACTTGATCTCCCCAGTGGACCAATCCAGGGTAGGGGAATGAAGTTGAAGCCAGGGAAGTCCAAGGAGAATTTCCGAGGTGCAATTGGGGAGGACCAAAAGTTCAATCCTCTCATGATGAGATCCGATGCTCATAAGAAGGGGCTCCGTGCGGAAACGTATGGTACAGTCCAATCTTTCATTATTTACACAATTGATGTAGAGGGGTCTGGCGAGACTGGTCACCGGGATGTTGAATTTGTTGACGAGAGAGGCCAAAATAAAATTTCCTGCAGATCCAGAGTCCAAGAAGGCCACTGTAGAGAAGGAGAAGGCAGAGGCAGACATCCGCACAGGCACAGTAAGACGTGGAGAAGCAGAGTAGACATCAAGGACTGTCTCACCTTTGTGCGGAGTCAGCATACGTCTTTCCAGGCGGGGAGGACGGATAGGACAATCTCTCAGGAAGTGTTCGGTACTGGCACAGTACAGGCAGAGGTTCTCCATACGGCGTCGTGTCCTCTCTTGAGGTGTCAGGCGAGACCGGTCGACCTGCATAGCCTCCACGGCGGGAGGCACAGGAACAGATTGCAGGGGACCAGAGGAGAGAGGAGCCGAGGAGAAGAAACGCCTCGTGCGAACAGAGTCCATATCTTGGCGGAGTTCCTGACGCCTTTCGGAAAAACGCATGTCAATGCGAGTGGCTAGGTGAATAAGTTCATGTAGATTAGCAGGAATTTCTCGTGCGGCCAGAACATCTTTAATGTTGCTGGATAGGCCTTTTTTGAAGGTCGCGCAGAGGGCCTCATTATTCCAGGACAATTCTGAAGCAAGAGTACGGAATTGTACGGCATACTCGCCAACGGAAGAATTACCCTGGACCAGGTTCAACAGGGCAGTCTCAGCAGAAGAGGCTCGGGCAGGTTCCTCAAAGACACTTCGGATTTCCGAGAAGAAGGAGTGTACAGAGGCAGTGACGGGGTCATTGCGGTCCCAGAGCGGTGTGGCCCATGACAGGGCTTTTCCGGACAGAAGGCTGACTACGAAAGCCACCTTAGACCTTTCAGTGGGAAACAGGTCCGACATCATCTCCAGATGCAGGGAACATTGGGAAAGAAAGCCACGGCAAAACTTAGAGTCCCCATCAAATTTATCCGGCAAGGATAAGCGTATCCCAGGAGCGGCCACTCGCTGCGGAGGAGGTGCAGGAGCTGGCGGAGGAGATGACTGCTGAAGCTGTGGTAGTAACTGTTGTAGCATAACGGTCAGTTGAGACAGCTGTTGGCCTTGTTGCGCTATCTGTTGTGACTGCTGGGCGACCACCGTGGTGAGGTCAGCGACAACTGGCAGAGGAACTTCAGCGGGATCCATGGCCGGATCTACTGTCACGATGCCGGCTGGCAGGTAGTGGATCCTCTGTGCCAGAGAGGGATTGGCGTGGACCGTGCTAGTGGACCGGTTCTAAGCCACTACTGGTTTTCACCAGAGCCCGCCGCAAAGCGGGATGGTCTTGCTGCGGCGGTAGTGACCAGGTCGTATCCACTAGCAACGGCTCACCTCTCTGGCTGCTGAAGATAGGCGCGGTACAAGGGAGTAGACAGAAGCAAGGTCGGACGTAGCAGAAGGTCGGGGCAGGCAGCAAGGATCGTAGTCAGGGGCAACGGCAGAAGGTCTGGAAACACAGGCAAGGAACACACAAGGAACGCTTTCACTGGCACTAAGGCAACAAGATCCGGCAAGGGAGTGCAGGGGAAGTGAGGTGATATAGGGAAGTGCACAGGTGAACACACTAATTGGAACCACTGCGCCAATCAGCGGCGCAGTGGCCCTTTAAATCGCAGAGACCCGGCGCGCGCGCGCCCTAGGGAGCGGGGCCGCGCGCGCCGGGACAGAACAGACGGAGAGCGAGTCAGGTAGGGGAGCCGGGGTGCGCATCGCGAGCGGGCGCTACCCGCATCGCGAATCGCATCCCGGCTGGCAGCGGAATCGCAGCGCCCCGGGTCAGAGGACGTGACCGGAGCACTGCCGCGGGGAGAGTGAAGCGAGCGCTCCGGGGAGGAGCGGGGACCCGGAGCGCTCGGCGTAACAGTGGCCAAAAATGCAATTTCCACTCAAAGGCAAAAAATGGCAGAAAAAACGGAAGAAAATGTTTTTTGCATTAAATGGGTCTGATTTTGTGGTCTGTATTGCATATGGGTAACTGTGTCTGATGTCTGCATTGAGTAGAGGCTTGATAATGGGGTCTGTATTGAGTGTGTGAGTGTGTGTGTGTGTGTGTGTGTGTGTGTGTGTGTGTGTGTGTGGCTAAGTCTAGGGCCTTAATTACTTGATTACTGCTATTACTGTTCAGTGCTATACATTTGCATAGCATTGATCAGTGATATCAGTGATCTACTTGAACAGCCTATCCTCTAGGGGTAAATGATATTAAAATATTAAACAAGAAATTTGTTCTTCTACAAGCAAAAGAAAATATGAAGTATACAACCAGGAATGTACATAGAGGTGAAAGACCCCCAATAAAAACGTTACTAGCACAGACCTGCATTTATAATCATGCTGTTTGCTACTAGGAACAGTTTTGATCAGTTTCTACTGCTTTAGTGTGATATTGATGATATCTAACTTGATTGACAATATTAGACACTATTCAGACTCCAGTATCTGAGCAATTGTGGACACACCTTTGCCCTCTTGGCCTCACGCATTAGAGGTCCTTTATTTGGCCTCTAATGCATGAATTTTATTTTAAACATCTACATGTTTATGCATTGTTGAGTGTTTGTTTGTTTATCTTTGCCATATATGTAAATCTTCTCCATAAAGATACTATTATCTTCTTTCTCTTTGAGAATCCCCAGTCCTATTTGTAAACTGTCCAGGCAGGACTTGGAGAAACAGAGAACAGATACTGCCCCACCTGACACAGGTATCTTAACTTCACTATTTGTAAACTGTATTTGTGATTCCCTGATGAACCGCTGTATATAATAAGATACACGGGGAAACGCGTTGGGATATACAGGTGTTCATCACAGGATAATTATGTATTTTTAATATTTTTCTGATATGTCTATAGATATTTTTGTGATAGGGTTCTTAACCTGAATAAATTGTTATATGAGCTTCATATTTTAAGTGTTTTTTTCTTTAATTTATTCCAAAATTATAACAAAAATATGTAATTATTTTCTCATTAAGCAACAGGTAATAAACTTACATCTCTGTCCAAGACTCTCCCAGTGCTGTTGAGATATAATATTTGTTTTATGGGATCTAGTATAACCCAGAAATCCGCATTCTCTATCAAGGTAAGTTGTATAGTAGGAGAAAGGCCTCCAGCTGTCCCTTTGATTTGCATATTGTCCACAATTATTGTACCTATAAAAGAAAGAAAATAAAAGTCATGTAGTATAGTGCATAAGAAGGAGTAAATTATTAGTGTGTTATTTGCAAATATCTATTGCCTCCTCTGTCTTTAAAATGTTGGTCACAGTTTGTTACCTGTTAAATATTCCCCAAGATCTCTGCTTTGTAATACCAAAAGGGGGGCTATCATACGGAAAATATTGTGACAGAGGAAGAATAGTGGAAAAGACTATTCTATAAATCTGTGCATAAAGCTCCAGTATAACTTGTAATTTATTAATGTAAATATCGGCTCATTCTTGGCTAAGTAGTCATGTGGGTGGTGCTTCCCAAGGATTGACAGCTATAAAGAGGGCTGTCAATCACTGAATACTACCACCCGCTTGACTACATAGGCAGAAAGAGAAAATTATCCAAGTGGTTTGTCCTACTAAGTTATTGACAGGTCTCTCCATGTGAACAGTCATACAAAGAGATTGCTGTCAGTCACTGAGTAGGACCACCCATGTGAGTACTTAGCCCAAAATGAGCAGAGACTTAGGGTGCGTTCACACGGAGTAAATGAAGAGTAACTCACGCTGAAAATTTTAAGGGCGAAATTTTTTTTTTTCGTGCGAAATTCACGGGAAATTCGCGAGCAATTCGGCGCGGACATGGGGGAGAAAGAAGTGAAGGGTTTTTCAGCCATTTCCACACAAATTGTGCAAATTCCGTGCAAATTCTGCGCAAATTGCGCACGAATTGCCCGCGAATTCCGCACGAAAACGATGTCGGGCGGAATTTTTTTTTATCATTGACTTCAATTGATTTCTGCTAGCGGATTCCGCTTGAAGAATGAATATATTCTTTCTTCATGCGGAACGGAATTCAGCGTCGGAATACTGCTAGCAGAATTTCCGCAGTGTGAACAGGCCAGCAGAAATAACATTAAAGTCAATGGGCAGAGGAGATGTGAATTAATATGGAGCGGAGAATTCAAGAGGAATTACTCGAATAAATTCCTCTTGAATTACTCCGTGTGAACGCATCCTTACATGAATAAATGACAAATTATCCTGAACATTTTCCACTAAACTACTGATCTCTGTTTCTCTTGAGATCAATCAAGACTCCCGGTATCATGAATAAAAGGGGATTTATTTCATAGGTATCTATACACATGGGTGATCCTTACACGCAAAGAGTGCAGAGTCACACTGAACTAAGGCATCCAGCAACTTTTATCATAACAAGCAAGCAGGCTACATTACAACTGATAAGTGGATAATGCTGTCAGCTCCTTGGTAAAGAATTTTATTGTCTGCTCAGCAACCCAGTACATCCAAGCTTCAATACCTTCAAGGTCACTAGCTAGTTTCAGTTTAACAGGGTGTGTACAGGACGCATTTTGTGATTATAACTACGCAGTAAGAAAATAGAAGCTTAAAGGGGTATTCCAGGAAAAAAACTTTTTTTTTTAGATCACCTGGCTCCAGAAAGTTAAACAGATTTGTAAATTACCGTATTTTTCGTCCTATAGGACGCATCGGCGTATAAGACGCACCCAATTTATAGGTGCAAAATAAAAAAAAATAAAGATTTTGAACCCAATAGTGGTCTTCAACCTGCGGACCTCCAGATGTTGCAAAACTACAACTCCCAGCATGCTGGGGAGTTGAAGTTTTGCAACATCTGGAGGTCCGCAGATTGAAGACCACTGCATAGGAGGTAATACTCACGTGTCCCCGCCGCTCCGGACCCGTCACCGCTGCCCTGGATGTCGCTCCATCGCTGTCGCCGTGTCCCCGTTGCTCCGCAACGTCTCTGCTGCCGGCCGGGTATCCTCGCTCTCCGTCGCCGCCATCATGTCGTTACGCACACTGACGCACGTACGCGACGACGTGATGATGAGGAAGGAGAGCACTGGCCATAAAGGGGATCCCTGAATGGAGAAGACACCGGGGAGGCAGGTAAGGTCCCTCCCGGTGTCCTGTAAGCACTAACCCAGCTATTCAGTCGGGCTGTCCGGGACCGCCGCGGTGAAATCGCGGCGGTCCCGAACAGCCCGACTGAACAGCCGGGTTAGTGTCACTTTCCCTTCAGACACGGCGGTCAGCTTTGATCGCCGCATCTGAAGGATTAATACAGGGCATCACCGCGATCGGTGATGTCCTGTATTAGCCGCGGGTCCTGGTCATTGATGGCCGCAGGGACCGCCGCGATAGGGGTGTATTCGCTGTATAAGACGCACCGACTTTTCCCCCCCAGTTTTGGGGAAGAAAAGTGCGTTTTATACGGCGAAAAATACGGTACTTCTATTAAAAAATATTAATCCTTCCAATAATTATCAGCTGCTGAAGTTGAGTTGTTCTTTTCTGTCTAAGTGCTCTCTGATGACACGTGTTTCGGGAGCTGTCCAGCGTACAAGCAAATTCCCATAGCAAACCTATTCTGCTCTGTGCAGTTCCTATGGGAATTTGTTTCTACTCTGGACAGCTCCCGAGACACGTGTTATCAGAGAGCACTTAGACAGAAAAGAACAATTCAACTTCAGCAGCTCATAAGTACTGAAAGGATTAAGATTTTTAATAGAAGTAATTTACAAATCTGTTTAACTTTCTGGAGCCAGTTGATATATAAAAAAAAGTTTTTTTTTTCCTGGATAACCCCTTTAAAATAAATAAAAGTAGGCACATCTCATAACTCCCACAACAATCTGCATCCTGCTTAGCATCTCCTGCTTAGTAACATGATGCCTGCAGATCAGGCTGTATTTTTAGTGTGAAAGGGTTTCTTTAAAGGGGTACTCCACTGGAAAACTTTTTTCCTAAATCAGCTGGTGCCAGAAAGTTTAACAGATGTGTAAATTACATCTATTGGACAGTTCCTGAGATGGACAGAGGTGTCAGCAGAGAGCACTGTGGTCAGACTGAAATGAAATTAAAAAAAGAAAATGTTTTCCAGGGGAGTACCCCTTTAAAGGAAATCTGTCAGCTGCAGTGGACATTCCAAACTTTTTACACTTTTTATTACATTTTATTCTAGCCAATCTCTTTAAGAATATTGCAAAACAAATTCATTTCTGTTCCTGTTTTCAACCCACTAGATTTCCCTAAAGACAATTAATTATATACTTGCTAAAATATTTACTGTTGCTATGCTTCAAATAAATTATATTTTTTCACAGTTTGAATCAGTAAACTCCTATTACAAAGTTTGCATTGCATCTTAGAGATGAGTAGAATTCTACAATGTTTTATTACACCTACAATTTTGTTTTATGACATTTACATTTTTTTTGTTATACTTTTATTTCCTTTTTTTATTTTCATTTATCTTTTAAATATATTTTACAAAAATTAGGCTTTTTTTTTTTAATTTATTTATTTATTTTTTTTACATATATTTCTGTGGTCAACACTTTTAGTCAAAACCAGGAGTGGATCCAAAACAGAAAAGGTGCAAATCTTTGCACTATAGTTTCTTATTCCCGGTTTTGGCTAAAATACTAACCAAAATACTACATGTAAGCCCAGCCTTATGCTTATGCTCCCCAGTCCCTAGCCATCTTTTCATGAAGCATAGCTGTACCCTTCTCCTTCAGATGCAGCCAATCCCTACCATAGAGCTTTTTAATATTTCATATCCTAAACCAAATGTATTCATTTGCTAAAAAATCATTACTCATCTTAAGTCACAACATATTTAAGCATAGTAAACCTACACATTGGGGGGCATGTGTCATTATTTGTGTATGGTAGAAGCAGTTTACCCCTTTTCCCGAATTCTAAATTATGCGCAGAAGCGCTAAATTTATCAATCAAGCACAATGAGCTTCATAAATTGCGGGTAAATATAGTAATATCCTCAATCCACTCGTTGGAAAATAGAATCGATGATTTAGAGCATTTTGCTATGTTAAGTCCAAGATGGCTTATATTTGCGCAATAAAAAACAGCTCTTGCGGCAAATTTTTTGGTGTAAAGGAAAAGTACGCAGTTAATAAATCCATGCATACTATAGATGTCACTCCAAGGTACCCTGATTCGGCCACATCTGGAGGACATGCTCTACCAAAACGTGTGCAAAAAAAATGCGCAAAAAAAGGGCTTGCGCAAAATTTTGCGCAAAAAAATACACACAAAAGAGGGGTAAAATCTTTGAGACATGTCCCCCACTGACACTATAGCCAAGAATAATATAGAAATATCAAATTTTATTGAGTGACGTACAGACATAAAAAATAATAAAAAATGGAGCAGCAAGCAGTCAGACTGCAAAATAGACTCACTGGAAAGTCTACCATATGAGTTGGATGACAACAAAGGAATCAAAAATCTGGGAATTTATTGCACATCAGTATCCATAAAGCTATATAAAATAATAGCATACATGAACCAATTTTTTTTTACTATAGTGCCCACTAAAATATTATTGCACACAATAAATTTCTACAATCCATACAAAAGGTACCGGAGGGGAAAAGGGGGAGATGGTGCGAGTGGCAATAAATGAATATAGATGAATATTGGGGAGATGGCAGGGCATAAACACAGAGGGGATATTGCCCAACCTTTATATATTGCCACTGTTTCTTTCACCCCTGCAAGGGCAGGTAAATATCAACCACTGACACCAGCATGCCTTACCCCCAATCCTGGAGTCACCCCAACGCCATTTCGCTAATCACGCTTCCTCAGGGAGTGGTTAAATGCACTTAGAAAAGACTATTTTTACACCCTTGGGCCAATAGAATGGAGAGATGCAGATTTAGAGGCGGGATCTGTTACCTTGATGCTACCGATGACCGGGAATGGCAGCCACCATGATTGCTGACACAGGGCATGCGCAAGAGCACGATGACGGGACGCGTCCGCCCATGTCACCGCGCTGATGTCTATTGACCCATTGTTAAGTGCCGGTGTCATGCGTAGGTAAAGTTATCTCAGGCCAAAATTGCAGATCCTGCCATAGGATCCCCACTGCACATGCGGAAAAAAAGAGAACAATAACCATGGAGCAACCATTTAATATTAATATATAAAGTGCACAGCGCATCTGGCCCCGGCTATGGTCAATCTATATATAAAACTCAACATGTGTGTGTGTGTATGTATGTGTGTATGTATGTGTGTATGTTCCAGCATCATTTCCAAACAGCTAAAGATATCAACATGAAACTTGGGGGCGGGGTTTATGTTTAAAGTCCCATACAAGTCAATGGGAAATATATGTTACTGCATAACTTCCAAACGGCTGGAGATATTTCGATAATACTTCTTCACATGTTACTTATATGTCCACTTGAAATATATGATAGCTAATTTAACCCTTAACTATCCCCATTTGTGAGGGTCAGGGTTTTTGTTTAAAGTCCCATGCAAATCAATGGGAAATGTATATTCCCACATAACTTCCGTACGTCTGGAGATATTTCAATACCTGGTACACATATTACGGGTCGGGATAGGAGGTCGGGATAGGAGGACGGGATAGAAGTACGGGAAAGGAGGACGGGATAGGAGGTCGGGATAGGAGGACTGGATAGAAGTACGGGATAGGAGGACGGGATAGGAGGACGGGATAGGAGGTCGGGATAGGAGGACTGGATAGGAGGATTGGGATAGGAGGACCAGAATAGGAGGTCGAGATAGGAGGACGGGATATGAGGACGGGATAGGAGGAAGCGATAGGAGGACAGAATAGGAGGACGGGATAGGAGGTCGGGATAAGAGGTCGTGATAGGAGGACGGGATAGGAGGTCGGGATAGGACGTCGGGATAGGAGGTCGAGATAGGAGGTCGAGATAGGAGGACGGGATAGGAGGACGGGATAGGAGGTCGGGATAGGAGGTCGAGATAGGAGGTCGAGATAGGAGGTCGGGATAGGAGGTCGGGATAGGAGATCGGGATATGAGGACAGGATATGAGGACGAGATGTGAGGACGGGATATGAGGTTCAGATATGATGACGGGATAGGAGGTCAGGATAGGAGGTCGGGATAGGAGGTCGGGATAGGAGGTCGGGATATGAGGTCGGGATATGAGGACGAGATATGGGGTTGGGATATGACAACAATATATGAGGGCGGGATATGAAGTCAAAAGCTTCCTCCTTTGTTGATTTTCCTCCACAACAAGGATTAGGAAGGAAAAACCGGGCAACACCAGGTGCTCAGCTAGTCTATATATATAAAACTCAATGTTTGTGTGTGTGTGTGTGTGTGTGTATGTATGTATGTTCCACAAAAACTTCCAAATGGCTAAAGATATTAACATGAAACTTGACAAACATGTTACTGATTTGTCAACAACAAACATAGGATAGGTGATTTAACCCTTACTCACCACCATTTGCCAGGGGCAGGGTTTATGTTTAAAGTCCCATACAAGTCAATAGGAAATATATGTTACTGCATAACTTCCAAACGGCTGGATATATTTCGATAATACTTGTACATGTTACTTATATGTCCACAGGATAGTTAATTTAACCCTTAACTACCCCCATTTGTGAGTGTCTGGGTTTTTTGTTTAAAGTCCCATGCAAATCAATGGGAAATGTATGTTCCCACAAAACTTCTGTACGGCTGGAGATATTTCAATACCTGGTACACATATTACGGGTCGGGATAGGAGGTCAGGATAGGAAGTTGGGATAGGAGGTCGAAATAGGAGGTTGGGATAGGAGGACAGGATAGGAGGACCGGGATAGGAGGACCAGGATAGAAGGACGGGATAGGAGGACGAGATAGGAGGTTGGGATAGGAGGTCGGGATAGGAGGACAGGATATGAGGACGGGATATGAGGACGGGATAGGAGGACACGGTAGGAGGATGGGATAGGAGGACGGGATAGGAGGACAGGATAGGAGGACAGGATAGGGGGTCAGGATAGGAGGTCGGGATAGGAGGTCGGGATAGGAGGTTGGGATAGGAGGTCGAGATAGGAGGACAGGATAGGAGGATGGGATAGGAGGACGGGGTAGGAGGACGGGATAGGAGGATGGGATATGAGGACGGGATAGGAGGACAGGATAGGAGGACAGGATAGGAGGATGGGATAGGAGGATGGGATAGGAGGACAGGATAGGGGGTGTGGATAGGAGGTCAGGATAGGAGGTCGGGATAGATGGATGGGATAGGAGGTCGGGGATAGGAGGACGGGATGGGAGGTCGGGATAGGAGGACGGGAAATGAGGATGGGATAGGAGGACACGGTAGGAGGATGGGATAGGAGGACGGGATAGGAGGACAGGATAGGGGGTCAGGATAGGAGGTCGGGATAGGAGGTCGGGATAGGAGGTCGGGATAGGAGGTTGAGATAGGAGTACGGGATAGGAGGACAGGGTAGGAGAACGGGATAGGAGGACAGGATAGGAGGATGGGATAGGAGGACAGGATAGGGGGTGTGGATAGGAGGTTGGGATAGAAGGTCGGGATAGATGGACGGGATAGGAGGTCGGGATAGGAGGTCGAGATAGGAGGACGGGATAGGAGGTCGGGATAGGAGGTCGTGATAGGAGGCCGGGATAGGATGTCGAGATAGGAGGTTGAGATAGGAGGTCAGGATAGGAGGTCGAGATAGGAGGTCAGGATAGGAGGACGGGATAGGAGGTCGGGATATTAGGACGGGATAGGAGGTCGGGATAGGAGGTCAGGATATGAGGACGGGATATGAGGTTGGGATATGGGGTTGGGATATGACAACAATATATGAGGACGGGATATGAAGTCAAAAGCTTCCTCCTTTGTTTATTTTCCTCCCCAACAAGGATTAGGAAGGAAAAAACGGGCAATGCCGGGTATTAAGCTAGTTAATAATATATAAACTGCATAATATATCTGGCCACATTGTGTAAAAAATATATACAGCATTGGAGGTGAGGTGAGAGAGACCCCAGTCTCATAAAGATTGTGCATAAGAAAATGGAAAGTCATCTATACTTAAGACAATATGTGAAATTAATATATGAATAGACAATATGTGTTTACCAATACTGGTGCAATGGAGTATATGTAACAAAATATGAAATCACTATTGAGTAAGTATGCAGACCAAATCATTATATCAGTGACAACAGGCAAAGTGAGTGAGGACACATCAAAACTAGTGAGGTGAAATACAGTGAATGTATATATAATACAATGGTGTGTATATAGATACAGCACTTTTGATAAAATTATGTCATCATCTTATACACACCATTGGATTATATATACATTCACAGTATTTCACTTCACTAGTTTTTATGTGTCCTCACTGACTTTTCCTGTTTTCACTGATATAATGATTTGGTCTGCATAGTTACTCAATAGTGATTTCACATTATGTCACATATACTCCGTTGCATCAGTATTGGTAAACACATAGGCCCAGATTTATCAACCCGTGTGAGAGAAAAAGTGGAGGGATTTTCCCGCAAGAACCAATCACAGCTCTGCTTTCACTTTACCTCAGCTCGTTAGCTGAGCTGTGATTGGTTGCTGTGGGAAAATCACTCCCCTTTTTCTCTCACACAGTTTGATAAATCTGGGCCATATTGTCTATTCATATATTAATTTCACATATTTTCTTAAATATAGTTGACTTTCCATTTTCTTATGCACAATCTTTATGAGACTGGGGTCTCTCTCACCTCACTTTCCTATGCTGTATATATTTTTTACACAATGTGGCCAGATATTTCGTGCAGTTTATATATTATTAATGTCTCATAGCTGTGGCCAGATGCACTATGCCCTTTATATATTAAAGGGGTACTCCCGTGGAAAACTTTTTTTTTTTAATTAACTGGTGCCAGAAAGTTAAACAGATTTGTAAATTACTTCTTAATCCTTCCAGTACTTATTAGCTGCTGAATACTACAGAGGAAATTATTTTCTTTTTAAAACACAGAGCGCTCTGCTGACATCATGACCACAGTGCTCTCTGCTGACATCTCTGCCCATTTTAAGAACTGTCCATAGTAGGAGAAAATCCCCATAGCAAACATATGCTGCTCGGGTCAGTTCCTAAAATGGACAGATATGTCAGCAGAGAGCACTGTGGTCAGATGTCAGCAGAGAGCTCTGTGTTCCAAAATGAAAACCATTTTCTCTGTAGTATACAGACACTAGTACTGGAAAGATCAAGATTTTTTAATAGAAGTCATTTACAAATCTGTTTCACTTTCTGGCACTAGTTGATTTAAAAAAAAAAAAAAAAAAAGTTTTCCACGGGAGTATCGCTTTAATATTCCATGGTTGTTCTCTCTTTTTTGCTGCATGAGCCGTGGGGAATTTCAGGATCTGCATTTATGGCCTGTGATATCTTTTATGGCCTTAATGACATCATGACGCAGGCGCTTAACACTGGGTCAGTAGATGTCGGCATGGTGATGTGGGTGGACGCATCCGGTCATCATTCTCTTGCGCATGCCCTGTGTCAGCAATCATGGTGACTGCCATTCCCGGTCATCGGTAGTGTCCAAGTCACAAATCCCGCCTCTTAATCTGTATCTCTTTATTCTATTGGCCCAAGGGTGTATAAATAGTCTTTTCTAAGTGCATTTAACCACTCCTTGAGGAAGCGTGATTAGCGAAACGGCGTTATGGTGACTCCAGGATTGGGGGTAAGGCATGCTGGTGTCAGTGGTTGATATGAAAGTTGGGTGAATGATTTACCTGCTCTTGTAGGGGTGAGAGGAACAGTGGCAATATACAGGTTGGGCAATATTCCCTCTGTGTTCATGCCCTGCCATCTCCCCAATATTCAGTGCCTATATTCATTTCTGGCCACTCACACCATCTCCCCCTTTTTCCTTCCGCTACCTTTTGTATGGATTGTAGGAAGTTATTGTCACATTTTTTGTTCGTTCATGTATGCTATTATTTTATATAGCCTTATGGATACTGATGTGCAATATAATACCTACATTTTTGATTGATTCCTATGTTGTTATCCAACTCATATGGTAGACTTTCCTGTGAGTCTATTTTGCAGCCTGACTGCTTGCTGCTCCATTTTTTATTATTTTTTATTTTTATATGTCACTCAATAAAATTTTATATTTCTATATTATTCTTGGCTATAGTGTCAAATTGTAGGTTTACTATTAGATGCTTTGTTTGACACAATGCCTTAATATTGGTCATGTATAAGCCCATATTTCTGGTTATAACATATGTAAGTAAGCAAATGACAAAAAGGAAAAGAGGTCCCACAGAAGGACGGCATATATGCATGAATTCATTTTTAACACTAATGTAGAGTAGGTGGTTAAACAATAAAATCAAACATTCAGTAATGGAATCCAAAATAGTGTGTGTTCTTTATATCAAAATAACCCGCAAGGCAAAACAGTTTAAGACAGAACAAAGCAACATAATTAAAAATCTCTGTGGTCTTTGTCTGCACATAACCCTCTTACAAACCTGTTTTTTACAGAGCCATTGTAGGGCTGCCATAGAGGTCCATGATCATACGGAAGTTTTTTTCATGCCTTAACACAAACTGAACAAATATGTTCAAGTGGCTTAATTGATATGACATGCAGAATAAAATGACATTTAATAAACTCAGAAATAAAAATAGGCAAGGTCAAACAACATGTATGCTTCAACTAAGGCCAAAAAGTCACCAACAATAAATGTATCTATTCAAATCATTACTTGTGGTAATTAGTGTAAAGTTTAAAGATGTTTGTCAAAATAAAAACACTCTATAGTTAATTAGTGTCCACAGTATTGGTATAAATAGCCAGATAAAAGAAGCAAATAAGCATGTCTCATGTAATTCTTGCGTCGTCCAACCCGTAATGGTCTTTGTTAGCTGCGACTACACTAGCAGACCTTTTTGCTAATTCTCTGATGTGCTTTCACCCTTTTGCCCTATTACATGCCTACACTGTGAGATAATCATGCCTGGCATTCCTTAAGGGTTTCTCTGTTGCCAAGTCACTTTGGGTGCTGGAAGAGCTCTATGTCCATGTCTCTGAGAACAAACTAAAACTAACATTATTTTATAAACATATAGTGAAAGACCTATTAGCTAGCCTCCCGTCTCTATCTATACTTGTAGGAACAGGACCTAGGTGTTCACCTCAATGATGACCTCTGCCGCCATGTGCTTCAGTGCTCCCACGGCTTCTCTCACTGCATTAAATTACAAAATAACATCTTCATACTACTAACTAGGTGGTATAAAACTCCTGAAGTCCTATTCCAACCTGGCTCATCTAAATCCAAATCATGCTGAAGATGCAATGACTCAGAGGGCGCACTAACACATATATGGTAGACTTGCCCCGTCCTCCAACCTATTTGGTAAGAAGTGGAAGATACTGTAAGTTCACTGCATAAATGTACCATTTTACTGCCTATGGATATTATTGCCTTAGCCCTACCACGCCCACACTTAGACTATCTACCAAGTCCTTGCCCACTCATATATTGGCAGATGCCAAGTCCCTTATCCTTCAAATGTGGTGGCACAAACACACCCCTCCAAAGCTCAATGGTTTGACAAGCTAAATCAGAACTGCAGAATGGAGAAATTGACTAACTGGCACTCCCTTACTCATGACAAGTGTTATTGGGACCGTGGCTTACCTACAAACCCCACACCTTAACCTTACGCATACTGCTCTTATATGCCCCCTAACAGTTCCCCCCTTACACCCATACTTGGCAAAGTACCGAGACATGTTACTGCCATTTTATCTCATAATTATAACTTCACAACCTTTGTTCAGTTTTGGTTACGTTACATGCTACCTATGTTATGATGATGCCTCTGGTATACATACTACATCATCAATGAACTTTGACATCAAAGTAGGAGTACTGCCACACCCTATACTAACTATCAATCTAGCTGAATATACTGCCGTCTCTTGACCTTTATGTATATGCTTGCATCGTCTTGTTTATTTAATTTTGTTTGTTTCAACCAGAGCAGCATATGTTTGCTATGGGGATTTTCTCCTGCTCTGGACAGTTCCTAAAATGGACAACAGGTCAGCAGAGAGCAATGTGGTCGTGACAGAAGAAAAATCCAAAAACAAAAGCATTTCCTCTGTCGTATACTGCCCCTAAAAAGTACTGAAAGGATTAAGATTTTTTTAATAGAAGTAATTTACAAATCTGTTTAACTTTCTGGCACCAGTTGATGTAAAAAAAAAAAAAAAAAAAAAATTGGCAAAAAAGCTATGAAAGTGATAATCACTTCTATCAATACACCAGAAAGTAATGAAGAAAATTGTCTTTTTTGCAACCTTTCTTGTCTACTGCCAAAACAATAGACCAAGTGGCATATTATTAAGCAAGTGCAGATCACAGAAGACACATATAAGCATAGATTGTAAAAAAAAAAAAAAAAAAATTAAAAATGTTTGTGTCATTCAGAGCCTTGTATATAAAAGAGACCATAACAACAGAAACCCACAAGGCTAATCCTGCTATCTGCCTTATATTGACCGTCATACTGATCCCTATTACTAGCCAGAATAATAACCATGAAACCAACCTCTCCCTATTAACTCTGACAACATTTGTCTCCTGTGTTCTCTTCCATTTGCCAGAATGTCATTTGATCTACTATATTAGCAGTAGACATGGAAGGTTGCAAAGAAAAAAAAAACACAATGGGGACATTTATCAATGTTTGCTTATGTATTCCTTTTTTTAGTTATTTTTTTCTTAAATTTTTTTTGCTTGTGTGCGAATTAATTATCAACTGCTTTCAGCCTGTTGATAAATTTCTTTCACGTAAGAAATTTTTATTTTTTTGCTTAGGTAGTGGCTTTTTCTGCTCCATGTCTGAGCTGGAGTAAATTTAGTAGCTCTTTTCATGCAATGCGACTTTTTTGCGACTTTCGCACTTGATAAATCTCTGACCACTGCAAGTCAAAAATTACATTTTGCTTTGGTAAGCAAGATTTTTATTTTTTGCTTAGGACACTGAACAAGCAAAAAGTCGTAGGCGCACGTGCGACAATTTTGCGACAATTTTAAGCAAAAAAAACTACTAAATGCTTTGATAAATGGATAAAGGATTTATTTTGATCTTTTTATAATGTTATATATATATATATATATATCACACAGGAAAAAACGTCCGGCACTCGGGAAGATGCAGGTAAAACTTGTCAATGGCTTTATTCACACGCTTAAGGCAGGACACAATCTGACGCGTTTCGCACACTCAGGTGCTTAGTCGTAGATAGACATACACTCAATAATGCGGGTTAAAATACACATGAGTTTGGTCACATGACCACATGAATCTTAATTAAAAACAGTTGGTTACAAAACATGGCATTGGGAATCATGATCACATTTGGTCGTTCGGAGAGAGTTCACACAGGGGTGCAGACAATGCGGCTTTAAATTTCAAATTTTGATTAACATTTAAATTTCAATCTCGAATGATCTAAAAACTAGTTTATCAAATACCACGGATATTCATATTAATTTAGAAGTACATGTTTACCGAAATAAATAGTTTGAACTATACCTACACATCAAGATCCGAAATATTTATATATAGATCAATAACCGCACAATGTGCATCTCACCGTGTGAACATCCCCCTATAATTTGCGACAATCCAAAATTTATTATATATACACAAGAAACGAAGAGTACATATTGGACCGGGAACTAAACATACGTGATTAGTAATAAATTGTATACATCAACTATATTCTCTTATTCAATTTATGCACACGTTAACATTAAATCCAATCTTTTATTTAACCCTTGCGGGTATCTTGTTCCCAAAAGGAACATCCAATGTGCCACTCTATTATATAGTTTCTTTCTAAGATCGCCTCCCCTAGGTCCTAAGGTGACTTTTTCTACCCCCAATACTCGTAGATGGGTGGTGTCCCCTGAGTGGGACTCCCTAAAGTGACGTGACAGCATAGAAATGCTTGTTAAGCTACTTTTAGCATCCGTAATATGTTACCTAAACCTCACTTTTAATGAATTACCCGAGCATCCTACATACTGCAAATTGCAAACAATACATGTTGCTACGTATATAATAGATTTAGTGTTACAATTGATATACTGGTGTATATTGTATGTACTATTTGTTGTACAAGACGTTACGGTATTTGAATTTACCATCTGTGTACATGTGATGCATCTGGTATGACCGCATTTGCGATTACCTATATTCCTCAACCAGTCCCGGTCCTTTGCACTTTCCTTTTGACTAGTAAATAGACTAGGTGAGACTCTGGTTCCAATAGTGGGGCCTCTCCTGGACACAATAGAAATACCTTCTGATAATATGTCTCTTAATATTGGATCTGTTTCTAATACCGGAATGTATCTATTTATTATTTTCTTAATCTGTCCAAATTGAGTACTGTATGATGTCACGAAAAATGGTGGTGTATCCTTATTCGGATTTATGTTTTCATTTTTAATTGTGTTTTTGGCTAATTTGCCTCCAGCCTTATATGAGTCCCTGCTATTTTGATGCCTACTGGAATAGGATACTAGTTCCTCGCGCCCCCGTCCCTCTATTCTTATTTGTGCTTTTTTTAATATTTTTTCGCTATAACCCCTCTGCTCTAATCTAGTATGAAGTTCCTCTGCTGCAATTTTAAATTGTTTCTCGCAAGAGCAGTTACGTTTTATTCTACATAATTCACCATAGGGAATATTATCCAGGACATGTCGTGGATGGCAGGAGGAGGCCAATAAAATAGAGTTAGAGGCTGTATCTTTTCTATAGGGGAGAATTTCTATACCGTCACTCCCACTAATCAACGAAATGTCCAAAAAATTAATTGTGTTTTTATCGAAATGTGAGGTGAACCCCAAATTTAAATTGTTGTTCCCAATATACCTAAGAAATTCTGAAAATAGTGTCTCCGTACCCCTCCAGATTATCAATAAATCGTCTATATAACGACTGATCCAGTGTATATTATCATAATATGGGTTATTATCACTGAAAATGAAGAGCTGCTCCCAATGAAACATATAGATATTTGCAAAAGATGGGGAATATTTGGCACTCATTGATGCTCCCCTGGTCTGCAGGTAGAAACCACCATCAAAAACAAAGTAGTTGTGTTTGAGCAAAAACTCCGTGGCGATGGTGATTAATTCCCGCAGACCAGGGGAGTATGTGCTGAATTTTTCCATATGGACGGACAGAGCCTCTAGGCCCTTAGACCAGGGAATGCATGGATATAAGCCTATAACATCACAGGTTGCCCATGACAACTGCTCATCCCAAACAATTTTTTCTAAGATATTAATCACATGCTTAGTATCTTGTGTAAACGTGGGGGTGATTTTAGTCAGGGGTTGGTTGCTGTTTCTATATATATATATGTTTTTACATTTTATATGTTTCACCATTATTTAGTTATTTTAAATAATTTGTCTTTTGTTATTTTATCACAGTTCCTCCTTTTTTCAACTATTTCATAATCTTGGAAAAATAGCTTACAAAGTTTGAAGGTGTTAACAAGCATAATGAATGCATTCATACATCCTACCAAAATAATGTAAACCTATTAGAGATGAGTGAATCGAAGCTGACGAACCCGAATTTGTTATGAATTTCATGAAATATCTGATTCGCAACGAATGGCAATATCACCGCAATTCTATTGCACAAATCGCTTCATAAAACTTAATTTACTGCGGTCCAGGCTACTGGGCATCTAAAATGCCGGATCCACATGTCAGTACATGGGGCAAGGAAAGCTGGAAAGGCGGGAAGGCAAGGCGGGAAGGGAAGTAGGTGGGATGACGCTGAATCACATGCAGGATGCAGCCTATCAGCAGCCAGTCACCCCTGTGATGTCACAGCCCTATATATTTGGCAGTTATTTTGCGGCTCGTCATATAATTCATTACACTGCATACATATAGGACTGACATTGCTGTGTGTGTGTTACACAGAGTGTGTTAGACAGAAAAGGATTTTTACTGGAGCCATTAACCTCCCAGTCACTTTCTTCAGCATTGTATTACAGAAAGTGGCAGATAGCTGTGTGTTGCCTCATACATTTCAACAAGCTGCCTCAACTTCATAAATCTTAGCAGAGGAGGCAGGAATAATTTTTCAGCGCAATTATGTGTCTTTGTTCCCCAACAAATCATCTGCTTGTTATGCTAGTCTGTAGACGGTATAATACCCAGCAGTCCATTCCTAATAGTTTTTGACAGAGTGTAATTTTGTGTTTAGTACACAGCTTTTTAATGCTGCAGCCCTGTTGTGTACTGGTGATGTGAAAAATTAAGTTTTTTTTAAGCGTACTGTACCGCATTTTTCTACCCTCATAAGTGCATACCACATATGTACATCCAAGTAGTGTTCTATTTTGTACATGTTAATCAGTCAAGTGCCTACATACTGTGAAAGTCCAAGCAAAAGTAATCACCGGTTGGTGTTTTACTAAAATAAGTTTTTTTTAAGTGTACTGTACCGCATTTTACTGCCCTCATAAGTGCATACCACATATGTAAATCTAAGAAGTGTACTATGTTGTGCCTGTTAATCTGTCAAGGGCCTAGATACTGTGAAAGTCCAGGCAAAAGTAATCACCGGCTGGTGATTTACAAATATACTGAGTTTTTAAGCGTACTGTAGTGCATTGTTCTGCCCTCATAAGTGCATACCTCATACCTACATCTCTAAGTAGTGTACTATTTGTTACCTGCTGATCTGTTGTGGGCCTACATACTGTGAAAGTCCAGGGAAAAGTATTCACCGGCTGGTGTTTTACAAAAATATGTATTTTAAAGCGTACTGTAGTGCATTTTTCTGCCCTCATAATTGCATACCTAAATAGTGTACTATTTTGTACCTGTTAATCTGTCAAGCGCCTATATACTGTGAAAGGACAGCTATTAGTACACGTGCTGCTGTTCTACACAAATACTGTTTTAAGTGTAGTGAAGCGTATTGTATTCCCCTGATATACGCAATAAGTATGTCAGGCAGAGTAGTGGCAGGACGTGCACAGTGGAGTGGCAGACGCCTAAATTCATCAGGTGCAGGCAGGGGTCGCAGCAGAGTAGGGGAATGTGGCAGCAGGAGTCGCAGCGAGAGGTCTGAGCTCCCGGTGTCAGCTAGCAGTCGTGTCTCGACCAGCAACCCAGCATCCGTGATTGATCAGTTCACTTGTTCACTCGTTGTTAAATTTGGTCCACTGTACCAACACGCCGGGCCCGGGACACTAAAACGTGGAAGTTAAAATTTCAATTTCCAAATCCTCAATTTAAATTTCAAAATCTTTAATTTAAATTTCAAAATCTTTAATTTCAATGGTCTCTTCATGCTTCAGCCACCTCCAGGCTGTGCAATTCAGCCACTCTATGGTCTCATGATTCAGTGATTCAGTCACCTCCAGGCTATGTCTTTCAACCAATATATGGTTTACTTATGCTGCTGGGCCTAGGTCTAATTTTTTTTATGGTAGGTAGCACTAGCTAGCATAAATCTTCAATTTAAATAAAAATAAAATCATCTTTTAATCTTAGGGATTGTGAAGACCTAGTGTCTACTCATGCTGCTGCCAGCTCCAGGCTATGTCATTCAGCAACTATATGGTCTCCTCATGCTGCCAACACCTCCATGCTGTGTAATTCAGCCACTATATGGTCTCCTCATACTGATGCCACCTCCAGGCTCTGTCATTGTGTTACTCTGCGGCAGCGATTCTAAAAGCGATGCCTGTAATCTGCATGTCATACTGAATAACAGTATTATTTCACTACCCCAGCACACTCCATATGCGTATTAGAACAAAGAAAAGTGTTCTACACCGCTATTGAGGCTCTCTGTAGTGGAGAAATAGCCAATTTTAATATAGATTCACCGCAAATAAATTTGGATCGTACCAAATTTTTTAGAAAATTTCGGCGAATTGGCCGAATCAAGTTTTTCAAAAGCTCGCTCATCTCTAAAACTTATAATAACACTGGCTAATTCATTAGCTGCCATATTCAAAGTGCTGCTGTTTCTAAGTGCCTTGGAGAGATATTGCAGGAGATAGTCAGGAGGTAGGCTGGAGGTGGATACAGTCTAAAAAAGGTAAAATTAGCTTCTTCTGAATTTTTCTCGTTAAAATGGCAGACTTGGTTCAGTGCATGAATTGTGTGTATTTATTTCAGGTTCCATTCTTTGGAGGTTTGGATGCAGTCAGATCTGTAGACAGTTCTCCTTACTGCAGCAGGAAATTGCATTTTTTTAAAATTTGAGATGTTTAAATTATCTGTTAAACAAATTCAGACTGGGACTGCTGCAATGCCACTGCCACAAAGGACCACCAGAAATGGCAGATGGGTTACTGTAGGTTCTGGAAGACTTAGAATTGTGGATAGAAGATGTGTCCCAAAGTCTGTTGTTCTCTGTAATTTATTTGCAGCTTTCGCACAATGTAAGGACAACATGTATGTTGGCTCAAGAACAGAACAGAAGGTGAGGAACCATTGACTCCTATGTCTAATGTATGCAAGACTGCAGCCAAGAACAAAAGAGATAAAGTAAAATCTGAAAGGAAGCAGCTGTTGCTGGGTGATTCAATCATAAGAAGTGTTGAGCTTAAGGAAAAGGGCTTTGTGAGATGTCTCCCGGGTGCTACTGCTAGAAGAGATAGAAGACATATTGTTAATATTGTTAAGCAAGCAAAGCAGGAAGGGGACGTGGATGTTCTTGTCCATCTATGGACAAATGACCTGGCTTGCAATGAAGTTTCAGAGGTGAAGGAATCTTTTATCACACTTGTTAATGATGTACAGGATTTTGCATCCACTGTTTCATTTTCTGAAGTTCTGCCTGTGCATAACGTTCAGAATGATAGGCAGAGGCCCATTAAGGAGTTCAACTTATGGCTTAGTAAATGGTGTCAAGAGCAAGGATTTGACTTTGTGTCTCATGATAGCTCTACTTGGAATTGAAAGGAACTGTACAAAAATGAGGGTTTGCATCTTTCTCTCAAAGGAACAAATGTACTCAGTGAACAATTCCAAGATTTTGCTAAGGAGTATTTAAACTAGGAAGTGGGGGGGGGGGGCAAATGAGTGAAAATGCATGAGTCAAATTGCCCCCGAAACTGCCAGAACATGTCAGTAGCACAGAGTGAAAATGCATGAGTCAAATTGTCCCCGAAACTGCCAAAACATGTCAGTAGCACAGAGGTTAAGAAATGACAAGCTCAGAGTCCTGTCTACAAATGCCCACAGTAATAAAATCAATGAACTTGGGTCAATAATGGCATCTGAGAATGTAGATTTAGTGGCTGTTACTGAGACATGGTTTAATGAAAGTAAGGACTGGGACATTTCCATACCAGGAAACTCATTATACAGAAGAGACTGAGAAGGCAAGAAAGGAGGAGGAATGGCCCTATATGTGAAAGATAACATAAAATCTAACCTAATACAAGTTAGTGAGGCAAACATAGAGTCAGTTTGGGTTACGTTGCAGTTTGGTTATCAGACAGTAACTCGAGTAGGTGTAATATATAGACCACCTGGCCAAGTTAAAGAATTAGATGATCTACTAGTTGAAGAAATAGCTAAAATGACAATGAAAGGAGAAGATATCATTATGGGAGACTTCAATCTTCCGGATATAAACTGAAAAACCAAAATAGCTAGTTCTGCCAGGAGTACAGATATTCTAAATTCCCTACTTGGATTATCTCTACAACAAGTGGTTGAGGAGCCAATCCGGAGGGAGGCCATTTTGGATTTGGTATTCACAAATGGGGATTTGGTGTATGATGTTATTGTAGGCAAAAGCTTGGGATCTAGTGATCACCAGTCAGTGTGGTTTAATGTAAGAACAGTGAAGGAGTCACACCACACAAAAACAAAAGTTTTAGATTTAAGAAAAACAGACTTTTCAAAAATGAGATTAGTCATAAATGTGTCCTATCAGACTGGAACGGATAACATGGGGGGACATTTATCAAAGCATTTAGTAGTTTTTCTTTTTGCTTAAAATTGTCGCAAAAAAGTCCCACGTGCGACTACGCTCTTTTTTCTGCGACTTTTTGCATGTTCAGTGTCCTAAGCAAAAATTCAAAATCTTGCTTAACAAAGCAAAAAGTGATTTTTGACTTGCAGTGGTCAGAGATTTATCAAGTGCGAAAGCCGCAAAAAAGTCGCATTGCATGAAAAAACCTACTAAATTTACTCCAGCTCAGATATGGAGCAGAAAAAGCCACTACCAAAGCAAAAAAAGAAAAAGTGCGTAAGTGAAAGAAATGTATCAACAGGCTGAAAGCAGTTGATAAATAAGTCGCACATAAGCAAAAAAAATTGAAAGAAAAAAATAACTAAAAAAAGGGATACATAAGCAAACATTGATAAATGTTCCCCATGGAGTCCAGGAGAAATGGGTCTACTTAAAAGACGCATTATTGAAGGCAACAGAAAACTGCATTAGACTTGTCAGTAAAAGCAGGAAAAGGAAGAGACCACTGTGGTACTCGGCAGAAGTGGCCAAAATTCTAAAAAAACCAAAAAGCTAGCATTTAATAATTATAAAACAACCCAGAGCAATGAAGATAGGGAAATCTACACGACGAGGCAGAAAGAGGCCAAGCAGGTTATAAGAACTTCTAAAGCGCAGACAAAAGAAAAAATAGCTCAGTCTGTGAAAAAAGGGGATAAGACATTCTTCAGATATATAAATGAAAAAAGGAAATTTAAACAAGGTATAACTAAATTAAAAAAAGGGAGAAAGCGTATGTAGAAGAGAATAAAGGGCAAGCCATCTGCCTTAATGAATACTTCTGTTCAGTTTTTACAGAAGAAAAAGAAGTAAAAGGACCTCGATTAGGGAGGAAGACTAATGAATCATTTGATGCACCTGTCTTTACAGAGGAAGAGGTACAATGTTTGCTATCTAAAGTGAAGACAAATAAGTCCCAGGGGCCTGATGGGATACACCCAAAATTATTAAAAGAGCTTACTGGTGAGCTAGCAAAACCGTTAACAGATTTATTTATCCAATCACTGGTAACAGGAGTCATCCCGGAAGATTGGAAATTAGCAAATGTTGTGCCCATTCACAGGAAAGGTAGTAGGGAGGAACCAAGCAACTATAGGCCAGTAAGGCTAACATCAATAGTTGGAAAATTAATGGAAACCCTACTAAAGGATAGGATTGTGGAACATCTAAAATCCCATGGATTGCAAGATGAAAAACAACAGGGAGATCATGTCAAACAAATCTTATAGATTTTTTTGACTGGGTGACTAAAATAATAGATGGTGGAGGGGCAGTAGACATTGCATATCTATATTTTAGTAAGGCTTTTGACACTGTCCCACATAGAAGGCTTATCAATAAACTACAGTCATTGAATTTGGACTCCCAAATTGTTGAGTGGATTAGGCAGTGGCTGAATGACAGACAACAGAGGGTTGTAGTCAATGGGGGATATTCAGAGCAAGGTCTTGTTACCAGTGGGGTACCTCAGGGATCTGTACTGGGACCAATATTGTTTAATATCTTCATTAGTGATATTGCAAAAGGTCTCGATGGTAAGCTGTGTCTTTTTTGCTGATGACACAAAGATATGTAACAGGGTTGATGTTCCTGGAGGGATATGCCAAATGGAAAATAATTTAGGAAAACTAGGAGAATGGTCAGAACTCTGGCAACTGAAATTTTATGTGGACAATGGCAAGATAATGCACCTGGGGCATAAAAATGCTCGGGCAGAATATAGAATATTTGACACAGTTCTTACCTTGGTATCTAAGGAGAGGGATTTAGGAGTAATTATTTCAGAAGACTTAAAGGTAGGAAGATAATGTAATATAGCAGCAGGAAACGCTAGCAGAATGCTTGGATGTATACGGGGAGGTATAAGCAGTAGAAATAGAGAAGTGCTAATGCTGCTGTACAGAACACTGGTGAGACCTCACTTGGAGTATTGTGCGCAGTACTGGAGGCCGTATCTCCAGAAGGATATAGATACTCTAGAGAGAGTTAAGAGAAGGGCTACTAAACTAGTACATGGATTGCAGGATAAAACTTAACAGGAAAGGTTAAAGAACCTTAACGTATATAGCTTGGAAGAAAGAAGAGACAGAGGGGATATGATAGAGACTTTTAAATATATAAAGGGAATCAACACGGTAAAGGAGGAGAGAATATTTAAAAGAAGAAAAACTACCACAAGAGGACATAGTTTTAAATTAGGGGGACAAAGGTTTAAAAGTAATATCAGGAAGTTTTATTTCTGATTTTGGCTTCAAAATACTGATGCAAAGCACTAAGCCAAATACTGCCACGTGAATCCAGCTTCATGTAAACCCTTATCTGCAAAACTGACCCTAACACAAACTAAAGGAAGATCTAGGAATCAGAAAAAAAAAAAAAAACAAGGCTGAACAAATGAGAACTAAGGAGCTAATGCAAACTGAGAAAAACAGAAGCAACTATGAGATACAGAAACCTAAGAATTAAGTAGAAACAAACTGGTGTGGTTTGTAACTAATCTATGCTAGAACAAAGTACTAGAAATATACAAAAATCACTGCAAAAGTTATGGATATATGAAAAGAGCTAAGCTTTCTGGGCTAAAAGGGATACTCCAGTGGAAAACTAATGTTTTTAATCAGCTGGTGCCAGAAAGTTAAACAGATTTGTAAATTCTATCAGTACTTATCAGCTGCTGTATGCTCCCGAGGAAGTTGTGTAGTTCTTTCCAGTCTGATAACGGTACTCTCTGCTGTCTAGGACAGGAACTGTCCAGAGTAAAAGCAAATCTTCATAGCGAACCTCTCCTGCTCTGGACAGTTTTTGAGATGGACAGAGGTGGCAGCAGAGAGCACTGTGGTCAGACTGAAAAGAACTATACAACTTCCTCTGGAGCATACAGCAGCTGATAAATACTTGAAGGCTTTAGATTTGTAAAAAGTTAACAAATATGTTTAACTTTATGGCACCAGTTGATTTAAAGATATTTATTTTTACACCTGAGTACTCCTTTAAGGGGGCAAGATCAGCTCATCTTCTCTGATCAATCAACTGGAAGGTAGTTGCATAGAATCTTCCCCAAACAAGTTAAGAGGCTAGAAGAGATTATATATATATATATATATATATATATATATATATATATATATATATATAGCAACAGGAGGCACCTGCAAGCCAGGTCCATATAATAGTTTGGAATCATTAGTGCTGGCCAACTTATTCTTTGTTTATATATATATATATATATATATATATATATATATATATATACACACATAAATATATATATATATATATATATATATATATATATATATATATATAGGTGTTGATGCTTCAGCATACATTTCTGTTTTCCAGTGTGGTATTCATGTCTACATTTCATTGGAAACACATATGTTAAAGGTCTGGTTGTGATTTATGTGATGAAAGATTCACTTTAATCCAATAAGGACCAAGACAGTTTAGATTACAGGAAATATTAGTTTTGGCTCCCGGTAGTCTCTAAGCAAAATCATTTTTTTAATTTTCTTTTACTATTTCATGCCTTATTTGTGGCATCATTTTGGGTATAAGTGTATTTACATCTAGAAGGAAAGAATGTCCAGCACTGGTGGTGCACTTAAAAGCTGATTTATTTCTTATCATGGAGTCACAATTACAGGTAAAGGAACGTCTGACGCGTTTCGCACCATCAGGTGCTTAATCATAGACTAAATTCACAGATACAACATGCAGGTAAAATACCTGAAAACACAGGTCATGTGAAAAACAGTAAAAGCAGGTAGAAAAACCAGACCTGGATGAATGGAGGTGTTGATACATAGCCTAGTATACTGATTACATAAACGCACTCTGTGTGAATATAAACCAACAGAATCCAACATTTCAAGGTTATTCAAATTAATGATATTATTAATATAAGCAAGAATTCCAAATTCTGGATGACATCTTAAGGCGTGTATATAAATTGTGTCATCCTGAATTGGTGTGCTGCTCAGTATACTTTTTTACACCTATTAGAACAAATTATACCAGCAAATAATTATCTGCATCTCCACAGGTATACGTTATGAATGGTGGAAAAGAAAAGACAATAAAGAACAACTAACTAGAAAACATTCTAATTAATATGTCATAATGAGACCCAACCTCTTATTCATACTTTGCGGATGTCTGGTGTTGAGGAGAAAAATCCAATAGGTTTCCCTATTGATGAGTTTTCTTCTAATATCACCTCCTCTTATACCTAGTTTAACTCTCTCGAGACCAGAAATCCACAGGGAATCCACGGATCCCCCATGTGAATCTCTAAAATGCCGGGATAACATAGATATACCTATTTTTATCAACCTTAGAATCTGAAATATGTCTTCTAATACGTGTTTTAAGTGTATTGGATGTGGATCTTACATATTGTTTATTACACAGAGTACACGTAGCTACATATACCAGATTTTTTGAATTACAGTTAATGTGTTCTCGAATCAGGTAGGTTTTACCTGTGGTACTAGAAACAATTTCTTTTGTGGGGAGCATGTGTGTTCAAGTAATGCACCTATTATGTCCACAGCCCCAATTACCTGTAGCTTTTAACCAGTTGGTAATACCGTCCAATTTATTATTTTTATTTTTAGGAGTAGAACAAAACAGGCTAGGGGAGACAACTGATCCAATTGTGGGACCTCTCTTAGAAACTACCTGAATTCCATTTTTAATTAATTCTCTGAGAATAGGGTCAGTTTCAAGGATAGGAGTGTATTTTTTAATAATGTATTTACATCTAAGGTTTAGACTGTCATAGAGGCCTTTTATGGGCCCCAATTTGCCATACAAAACCATCAGACACAACAAAACCAAAGCTGGGGCTGGCAGGCAACTGACCAAGGAAGTCCTTTTGATTATATGTCAGTAATAAAGTCTATCAGCTTTGTTATTACTATATACAAGTACCAAGACTGATGTAGGTAGCAATAAGACAACGAGAGGGTGCACTTACTCTTACCTTGTGAGAGTGTACACATAATATTACCTTGTGGAAATGGGTGCAGTCTATTAGAGTGTGAATAGCTAGTTCTGTAATGGAAAGAAATTAAAGAATATTCTCAACTAGTTACGCTGCTTACTTTCATGCTATTGTCCGCCTATGTATTTATGTACTTATGATAATCCTATGGTTTTATATTCATTTGTCAACCAACAGCCTTTACAAATTGAACATCAATGGGGAGGAGTCTGACTCATGCACCTGGGCCAATCCTCTGATTAAAGGGGCTTTTGCATTTGTACTGCAGTTTCTTCCCTTAGCTGCAAGTCCAGTAATTACCTGTAAGTGCCACAGCGCAAGGTACTACAGCACTGTCTACTTCGTGTAAATGGGACATCATTTCAGTAGCTTGCACTGCCATTACATATAATTTAGCATTTACAATGAAATACTTTGCAGCTGATGTAAACATTGAAGAGACATTGGCCAAAACCAGTCACTGTTAGCATTGTTCCATGCTACTTTTCTTGGGACATTCATTGTATGATATCTAGGCATAGATACATAGACTGTACATAGACCTTAATTCATTAAAGGGGTACTCCGCCCCTAGAATCTTATCCTCTATCCTCAATTTATGTTCAGAATGTCGATTTTGAGCAGCCATGGACGTCATGTCACGCCCCTCCATTCGTGTGTAAGGGAGGGGATGTGACAGCTGTGGTCAAGCGTGACGGCTGTAATCAAGCGATTATTCACATCATAGGGGACTATTCATAGCAATCTTTTGAATACTATTACTGTTCAGTGCTATGCATATGAATAGCACTGATTAGTACAATCAGGGATCTACTTGTATAGCCTGCCAGACAGAAGACCATACAAATAGATCTCTGGAGCAACACAGAGAAGTTAGGAGACCTCTGGCTGCCACCTTTACTCATCAAACCCCTGCTTTTGCACCGTGAGTGGTCCAATGAGTGCCCCCAAAACCCACAACGGGTTTAGATGCCACAATCAGCATTGATCCTGGCAATTAAATGGTGGTCATCAGCGATTTTCAGGGAGCACAGACCCTCAACACAGGAAGCAAAGGCAGCTCCTGCACTCACTTCATGTAAATTTACCTCATAGTGTGCTAAGTACCAGAGCGTCATGATGTACATTAAATGCACATAACATAAATATTTAGTCATTCAAGTAGATAAGTAAAAAAAACTGATTGGCTGCTACTATAAAATAGCCTTATGAAATTACATTCAAACCTAGCAAGGATAAAACTAGAAGACCTTTGTTCAAGGCTGAATGAACTTTTTCTTGATTTATATTTGTTGGCTCAGTTGGTAACTCCTTGACTGAGCCAGGTAAAGGACAGGACCAATGTAACAGCTTCCTCAAGCAATAATTCTCTGTATATGACTGGTTTGTATATGTTCAGTTTCAATACAAATTGAGAACACAAAATAAAGTTTTTAATATATTAGGTAGTGCTAACAGTTTAGCTTAACATTGACAATAATAATAATAATAATAATAATAATAATAATAATAATAATAATAATAATATTAATAATAATAACAACAACAATAATTAATAAAATTCACCTTTCTAAAATGCAATCTAGTCTGCTACAATCTTAACACAAGATAACATTATCTATTGTTACAGCTTTAAATAACTTCTTTGAAAATACTTGTTAAGAGCCTGCTCTTTCTTTTATCTGTGAATTCTTACTTCCTTTAATCTCAAGGGATGACCCTGCGCTTTGTTTACCGGATAAAGTAATTTGAGTTGCAAAAATAAGAGAGTGAGCAATTTAGGAATGTTGGAAATATTTGCCAATACGAAGTGCTCTTAAATAAAAATAAAAAATAAACTTGCACTTACTGTAAATTTTACCTGCATATTTACTATTGAAATATGTGCATTTTTTTAAAATTGCCTGAAAGTCTGATGCCTAATGTGCAAATGATCGCTGCCTAGAACACACATTCTAATGAGGAGCAGAAAATTCCCTGTAAATTGAATACTGCATATAGGTCTGTTATTCCAAACATTATGCTAAAGTCTAGCCTACCAAAAATAAATAATACATTAGTTTGAGTATAAATTATAGAAACTTACATAATGAAAGTATACTCTGGAAATACCACAAGTAACATGTATGCATAAAATAGTAACCCCTGTGCATATCAAAACATTCCAAATAGAATGCAGTACACACATTAAAATATTAAAATTTACAGTTCAACAGTATTCAAACTGAAAATAATAAATATTAGAGATGAGCGAACTTTTAAAAAATTCAATTGAACCGATTTGCCAAATTTGCAGAAAAAATGTGGTTTGAGACAAATCTGTTTGCGACAAATCTATATTAAAACTGGCTATTTCTGGCCTACAGAGAGCCTCAATAGGGGTGTAGAGCACTTTGCTTTGTTCTAACATGCATATGGAGTGCTGGGGTAGTGAAATAATACTGTTATTCAGTATGACATGCAGATTACAGGCATTGCCTTTAGAATCACTGCCGCAGAGCGGCACAATGACAGTGCCTTGAGGTGGCATCAGTATGAGGAGACCATATAGTTGCTGAATGACACAGCCGGGAGTTGGCTGAAGCATGAGAAGACCATATAGTGGCTGAATGACACTGCCTGGAGTTGGCTGAAGCATGATGAGACCATATAGTGGCTGAATGACACAGCGTGGAGGTGTTGGCAGCATGAGGAGAATATATATTGGCTGAGTGACACAGCATGGAGGTGTTGGCAGCATGAGGAGACCATATAGGGGCTGAATGACACAGTGTGGAGGTGTTGGCAGCATGAGGAGAATATATATTGGCTGAGTGACACAGCATGGAGGTGTTGGCAGCATGAGGAGACCATATAGTTGCTGAGTGACAAAGCCTGGAGCTGGCACCAGCATGAGTAGACACTAGGGCTTCACAATCCCTAAGATTAAAAGATGAATTTTGAAATTTTAATTGAAAACTTATGGTAGCTAGTGCTACCATGAATTTTTTTAGGCCAGTAAACCATATATTGGCTGAATGACACAGCCTGAAGGTGGCTGAAGCATGAGGAGACCATATAGTGGCTGAATGACTGCCTGGAGTTTGTGGCAGCATGAGGAGACCATATAGTGACTGAATGGCACAGCCTGGAGTTGGCTGAAGCATGAGGAGACCATATAGTGTCTAAATGGCACAGCCTGGAGTTGGCAGCAGCATGAGTAGACACTAGGGCTTCACAATCCCTAAGATTAAAACATGAATTTTGAAATGTAAATTGAAGATTTATGGTAGTTAGTGCTACCATGAAATTTGTTAGGCCCAGGCCCAGCAGCATCAGTAAACCATATATTGGCTGAATGACACAGCCGTGAGGTGGCTGAAGCATGAGGAGACCATATAATAGCTCAAAGACACAGCCTAGAGTTGGCAAAAACATGAGGAGACCATTGAAATTTAAGATTTTTAAATAGAAATTTAATTTTAAATTGAAACTTAGGATTTTGACATTGAAATTTTAACAAATATAACAAGGAGTCACATGTCACATAGCGGCACAATGACAGAGCCTGAAAGTTGCATCAGTATGAGGAGACCATACAGTGGCTGAATGACTGCCTGGAGTTTGTGGCAGCATGGGGAGATCATATAGTGTCTGAATGGCACAGCCTGGTGTTGGCTGTAGCATGAGGAGAACATATATAGGGAGCATCATTGTGTTCTATTCTTGTTTTTGGTCTAAATCTTTTTTTCAACTTCAATATTCTGTAATTTTGACCTTTTGGTGTTGCTAGACCAGTTTTTAAAGCGACGGATGCAGTGGTTAAAGGGGTATTCCAGGAAAAAAATTTTTTTATATATATATCAACTGGGTCCAGAAAGTTAAACAGATTTGTAAATTTTTTCTATTAAAAAAATCGTAATCCTTTCAGTACTTATGAGCTTCTGAAGTTAAGATTGTTCTTTTCCGTCTAAGTCCTCTCTGATGACACCTGTCTCGGGAACCGCCCAGTTTAGAAGAGGTTTGCTATGGGGATTTGCTTCTAAACTGGGCGTTTCCCAAGACAGGTGTCATCAGAGAGGACTTAGACAGAAAAGAACAACCTTAACTTCAGAAGCTCATAAGTACTGAAAGGATTAAGATTTTTTAATAGAAGTAATTTACAAATCTGTTTAACTTTCTGGAGCCAGTTGATGTATACCCCTTTAATTATTTATTATCTGCATGTTTTTAATTTTGTCGCAAAATTCCCGCAAATGGTGCTAAAATATTCGCAAATTTAGACCACCTCCTAATTAGGTCAAAAAAAAAAAAATCACTACAAAATCCTGTCTGTTTGCCAAAAATAAATAAACATCAGCAAAAGTGAAAGAGAGGGAGATAGATACTTTAGCGATTCCGAAAAAATGATGGGGGTACCTTACATTTTTAGGTAATACTACTACTCCCAGCATAGAACACACTGTTCCACGATGGGAGTAGTAGTACCTGTACTAATTGACAGATTGTTCGGGTCCATTGCAATCCTCCTGTATAATGTATAGATGCAGCCGGTCGCTCTTCTATGGTCCCCTGCACTGCCGTATATATATATATATATATATATATATATATATATATATATATATATATATATTCATATTTCCTGCAGAGAGCTGTGATTGGCCAGATGGTTCCAGCCAATCACAACTCTCTGTGGGAAATATGAATAGGTGTATATATACGTCAGTGCAGGGGACCATAGAAGAGAGGCAGGCCACATCTATACATTATACAGAAGAATCACAGTGAGTGTCCGGAGTGACATCCTCTGTGATCTTTCATTAACTGCAGTTACTACTACTCCCAACATGGAGCACACTCTGCTCCATGCTGGGAGCTGTAGTACCTGCCTTTATAGAAAAATCGCAACAGGTGTCAGAAGTTACACTCGCTGCGATCTGTCTATTAATGCAGGTACTACAGCTCCCAGCATGGAGCAGAGTGTGCTCCATGTTGGGAGCAGGAGTACCTGCAGGTAAGAACAAATCACAGCGGGTATCACTCCTGACACCCGCTGTGATAGTCCTTTCTATTGCAGAAATATGGAACGGCTCTATACAGCGCTTGCATCTCTGCTCTGTACTCCGGCCTGTCACTCACTCATTCATATTTCCCTCTGAGAGCTGTGAATGGCTAAAACCATCTGGCCAATCCACACTCTGGGCGGAAAATATGAATGAGTGATGTGAATTTCTATTCTTATCACTGGAGTATAGTGCACAGATGAGGAGCGCTGTATAGAGCCGCTCCGCATCTATGCGATGCTATATTATGGACGATTGCATCGGGTGTCACTGCACCAGGGGCGATTTGTCTATTAGCACAGGTACTACTACTCCCATCATGGAACAGTCTGTTCCATGCTGGGAGTAGTAGTACTGCCAAAAAAAAAATTAAAAATAAAGAGAAAAAAAATGATACATATACTTTATAAAAAAAAAAATCTTAAAATGTAATTATAAAAAAAAAATGTAGTTAAATACACTTTTTCCCATTCCTACTGCATCCTTTTTTTCCCTAAAAATGCTATTTCCACTCAACTGCAAAAACGGCAGAAAAAAATTGTAGGAAATTGCACTGGTGTTTTATTCTGGTGTTATTTTCAGTGAAAAAAACGCTGAAAAAATCAATGGATGGAATCCTAGATTTAGAAGCAGGATAGATGTGATCTGAAAGCGGGGGAGAAAATGATCTAGGTGCAGATCTGAACAAAATTTATCATGGTCACTGCAACAATATGATAAATTTGGAGCTGCACTGCCAAAAAAAAACAAAAAACGCTTCTAGACAAACCACAATAATCAACTAGCCCCAATAGTGTCTGAGTGGCACAGCCTGGAGGTGGCTGAAGCATGAGGAGACCATATAGTGGCTGAATGGCACAGTCTGAAGCTGGCTGAAGCATGAGAAGAGACCATATAGTGGCTGAATGGCACAGCCAGGAGGTGGCAGCAGCAGCATCAGGAGTCCTGAAACTGACCAAGTGGTAGAGTGGTGTGGTGGGTGGCAATACCAGAACCCAGTGACGAATGTGGGAAAAAATAGGTCTGATGCGGAGGAATGTTTGTAACTTGGGAGCAGCGCCTTAAATCTGTTTGGCACTATCCATATTTGTGAAGTGTTGGTGTGGCACCATGGTCAATCTACTTTGATGCATCAGGCATTGGTGATTGGAAATCCTGGCTGATCCATGCCTGATTCATCTTCACAAATTTCAGTCTCTCCACATTTTTTGAGGACAGACAAGTTCTCCTTGGAGTGACTATGGCCCCCGCCACACTAAACACCCACTCTGATGGCACACTACTGGTCGGGCAGGACAGCTTTTCGAGGGCAAACTCTGCTATTTGCGGCCATAAATCAAGTTTAGCTGCCCAGAAGTCCAGCGGATCTTCAAGGTGTGTTGAAATAGTCATGTCAAGGTTTGCCACCACCTGCTGGTTCAGGTCCTTCTCCAGTTGCACCTGCTGCTGATGAGTTGGTTCACTATGCGGGTGAAGAAAGGTACTGCTCCTCCCACCCCACCCCTCCCCAGCAGCCATGGCAGTGGAAGGTGAGCACAGGGGGCCCCCGGATTCAGACTTGCAAGAGGATGGACGATGGCGCTGATAGGCATCGGCCAACTGACTACATAGGATGCCTCTGTAGTACGTCACTTTGTTCTCCCTCTAAGTTGGTGAAAAAAGTCCCCTATTTTGTGGTGGTAGCGAGGGTCCAACAAGGTGGAGATCCATAAGTCATCCCCCTGCCGAATGGTGACAATTCGGCTGTCACTACGCAAACAAGTGAGCATGCATCGTGCCATTTGTACAAGTGACTCGGAGGTACTCCCTGCCTCCATCTCCACGTCATACTACCACGATGTGTCTGGGTCCTCTGTCTCACCTTCCTCATAACCCCTTAGCTCCTCTGGCTTCTCCTGCTCCTCCTCTCCTGTCAGATTACTAGAAACACTGGCCATCCTAAACTGTGCTCTGCTCTGCCCCTCATCATCCTCCTCCTCTCCTGTCAGATTACTAGAAAAATGCCCATTTGGCAAAACCTAAACTGTGCTCCTCCCCTCCTCCTCCTCCAGTTCAGCCCCCACATGGCTCATGTGGCCGTGAGATTTAGGCGCCACGTCTCCAGTGCCCTGACCAGCCATTGTTTACAACACGTGTTGTAAGAAATGAAGCAGTGGAATAATGTCGTTCATCCCTTAATCCTGGTGACTTATTAATAATGTGGCTTCCTCAAAGGGCCTGAGCAAACAGCAGGTGTCACTTATGAGCTGCCACTGGTTCACATTGAAGTTACACAGGGAGTCCCCCTATCCGCTTGAATCATCAAGAAATCAGTGATGGCTTTTCTCTGTTCATACAGTCGGTCCAACATATGGAGGGTGGAATTCCAACGTGTGGGAATGTCACAAATCAGACTATGTTGGGGGATACCGTTCTGAGGCTGCAGCTCAAGGAGGGAGTGCATGGGTCACCCTTCCTTGTCGCAGCGCATGCAAGATGTTATTCCTGTTGTCAGTCACCATGGTTCCCATTTACAGTTGTTGTGGAGTAAGCCATGCTCTGATTTCTTTATGAATGACTTTTAGCAGTTCATCCCCTGCGTGACTCTTTTCGCCAAGGCAAACCATGTGAAGAACAACCTGACACCGCTGTGCCCTGCACACATGGTATGCTGAAGGGCCACTAAGACTTGTCCGTGCAGTGGGACAGTACAGTGGGACTGAGGACACGATGGAGGATGAGGAGGCGGAGTCGCACACTGTTACAGGACCAATGGGCTGACAGCTTGGAGGAGGAGGCGGCGTGACCTGTCCAAGTTGGGGTTGTGTCTGTGCAGGAACCACATTCACCCAGTGAGCCGTAAAGGACATGTATTGTCCCTGACCATAGTTACAGCTCCAAACATCGGCACTGCCATGCACTTTGGTACACACCGACAGGCTCAATGACTGGCCCCCCTTCTCTTACACAAAATTGTGCAGGGCTGGTACTACCTTCTTCGCAAAGAAATGACGGCTTTGTACTCTACAGCTCGGCTCACACAAGCCATCAGTTCTCTGAAAGGTGCAGAGTCCACCACTTGAAAAGGGAAGGACTGCAGCACCAGCAACTTAGACCAGAGCAAATTCAGCTTCTGCACCATTCGATGAGTGGGCGCATACTGTTATCTCTTGGACATGGCTTCACGGATGGATTGTTGGCAGAATGGCTGACTAAAAGTGGGAGAAGCAGGAGCATCTGGAGCGACAGAAGGAGGGTATGACACACAGCTCCCTTCGGCTGAGGTGGTGGAGCCTTGACTGGCTGAAGGAGGGAGCGGCTGGCCACTGGGTGAGGCAGCAGGCTGGACCACTACATCAGAGCCACGGTTCTCCTAGGCCGCTTTATTGTGGCAAAGCATGTGTTGACGCAGGGCCGTGGTGCCAACATTGGGACCCTGGCCTTGCTTCTCCTTCTGCTGACATATCTTGCATATGGCTATGTGAACCTCCTCCGGATGCTTGATGAAGAACTGCCAAACCGCCGAGTAGCTGACTCCTGCTGCCATTCACCCCTAGTCTGCTGCAACCTCTGCCTGAAGGATTTAGACCTCTGCCACTCCTCTGTTCACATCCTGGCACTTCTCTGCCTGACATACTTAGTGTGTATATGGGGGTAGTACAATACGCTTCACTACTCTTAAAACAGTATTTGTCTAGAACCGCAGCAGGTGATTACTTTTGGCTGTCCTTTCACAATATGTAGGCTCTTGGCAGAGTAACAGGTACAAAATGGTACACTAGTTAGATGTATGTATGCGGTAAGCACTGATGAGGGCAGAAAAATGTGCTACAATACGCATTAAAAATATGTATTTTTAAAACACCAGCCGGTGAGTACTATTGCTTGTACCTTCACAGTATGTAGGCCCTTGATAGATTAACAGGTACACTAGGATACACTACTTAGATGTAGGTATGTGGTATGCACGTATGAGGGTAAAAAAATGTGCTACAGTACACTTGGAAAACTTATTTTCATGAAACAACAGCCAGTGATTAGTTTTCCCTGGCCTTTCACTGTATTTAGGCTTGTTACAGATTAACAGGTACAAAAAAGTACACTACTTAGATGTAGGTATGTGGTATGCACGTATAAGGGCAAAAAAATGCGCTACAGTACACTTGGAAAATGTATTTTTGTAAAACACCAGCCGGTGATTACTTTTGCCTGGACTTTCCCAGTATCTAGACTTGTTACAGATTTACAGATACAAAACAGTAGACTGCTTTGATGTAGGTATGTGGTATGCATGTATGAGGGCAGACAAATACACTACAGTTCGCTGAAAAAACATATTTTTCCACACAACAGTGCAGCACCGCAAACAAAAAAAATGCACTCTGTCACAGTGTTAAAAATGGTGTGGACTGCTGGTTATTATACCGTTTACAGACTAGTATAAGCAGCAGATGATTTCTTGTGGAAAAAATACACATAATTGCACTGAAAAATCATTCCTCCCTCCTGTGATACGGTTCATGAAGTTAAGGCAGCTTGTTGATATGTATGACGTAACTAAAAGCTATCTGCCCCTCTCTGATAAAATGCTGAATAAAGTGACTGGGAGGTTTATGGCTAGCGTAAAAATCCTTCTCAGTGACAACAAGCAAAGCACTGCACTGCTCTCTGTCCACAACGCTAATGTGACTAGCAGTTGGAAGTGGAGCGCTGCGGTATGATCAATTCAGTTTATCAGGTATATGTTAGCAATTGATACAGACACGTTATCAAACTAAATCCGGTGTAGAGATTACTCATCTCATGCTCTTCTCTTCTATAGTTAATCTTTGAATCACTTCATCATCTACAGCATCATTAAGGATCGTCGATACAGGCACGCTTAACTTACATTCAAATACACACTGAACAGGCATAATTAAGTCCCTCTCCAGGCATACTATTTGTTACTATTCTTAGTGTTATACTTCAATAGTACCAAATTACAGGGACAGGTACTTATAGTTGTGCGGTAGATTGGGCATCTCCACAGCCCTAAGTACAGCGCTTGTGATACAAGTATCTATTCTTTTAAAATGTACGGCAAACCCCCAAAATTATTTTTTTAGGGATGAAATGTTAATGAAAACCACAATTTTTCATATCTTTGGAGAGTTTAGTTTTCACACTGTACTTCACATGTTTTATTCTGTGGGTCAATATGATTAAAATGATATCCATCTTTACATACTTTTCTATTATTGTACCACTTAAAAAGAATCTCAAACTTTTTGTACAAAATCAGTATATTTAAAATTGCCAAATTTTGACCACCTATAACTTGTACTGTACTTTTTATTGATACCACACTTGTGTATATGAAACTTTTAAATCACTTTTATTACCGTACTGGATCATTAACATTTTATTTTGATAGTTCAGACATTTACGCACACGGCGATATCAAACATGTTTATGAATTTCATTTTTTTCTGTGCTTTTTGGGGGTAAAATGGGTAAAAAAGACTATTTCTATTTTTATTGGGGGAGGGGATTTAGTTTTTTACTTTTGTTTTACACTTTGTATGTCCCCATAGGGGACTATCTATAGCAATCACTTGATTGCTAATACTGTTCAGTTTTATGCATAGGGCATAGCACTGATCAGTATTATCAGCAATCTTCTGCTCTGGTCTGCTCGATCTCAGGACAGAACAGAAGATCCCAGGAGATGGCCAGAGGCAGGTGAGGGGACCTCCGGCTGCCATTTTAGCTGACCGGATCGCCGCGGCAGCGCAGCGGGCGATCCGATCCTCTATTTAAACATGCACATTGCTGCAGATGCCGTGATCTCTATTGATCACAAAATATGAGGGGTTAATGGCGGACATCAGCGTGATCACTAATGTCTGCCATTACCGGGCGTGTCCCTGGCTGCTATCAGTGTCCTCGACCTGCAGTACATGACGCGAGCACCACTCTGATGCTCGTGGTCATGTACAGGACATAAATGTATGTCCTGGTGCGCGAAGTACCTCCGCACCAGGACGTACATTTACGTCCGGGGTCGTAATGGGGTTAAAGTGCATCGTATACTTTCTCATATGGACAGGTGGGGAGATATACTAAGATTTTAACCAATGTGTTTGTAGAATTAATAAAAAATATCAGGGTTTATGGTTACCAAGGGTTAAATTGTGGATTAATTTATTGGTGATCTATAGGAAGATAATATGAATCCATCCTTGTCCTATAGACCAGAACAGAAGACCCCAGGAGAGGCACGTGAGGGGAGGACCTCCGGATGCCATTTTAGCTGATCGGATCCCTGTGGCAGCGCAGCGGGCAATCCGATCCTCTATTTAAACATAGGCATTGCTGCAGATGCAGTGAACTGTATTGATCACAACATCTCATGGGTTAATGGTGGATATCAGCGTGATCGCTAATGTCTGCCATTACCGGGCGGGTCCCCTGCTGCTATCAGTGTCCCCGACCTGCAGTGCATGACGCGAGCTCCGCACCGATGCTTGTGGTCATGTACAGAATGTAAATGTACGTCCTGGTGCATAAAGTACCTCCGCACCAGGACGTACATTTACGTTTGTGGTCGCTAAGGGGTTAAAGTGCATCGTACACTTTCTCATATGGACAAGTGGGGAGATATACTGAGATTTTAACCAATGTGTCTGTAGAATTAATAAAGAATATCAGGGAATGTACTTTATGGTTGCTAAGGGTTCATTAGTGGACCACTTTATTGGTGATCAATAGGAAAATAATATGAATCAATCCTGGTGACGTAGAGTACACATGAAAGAACGCGATAAGCATACACTTCTCCCGGCTTGGGGTCTGAACACTCAGATTTCATCCAATCAAAACATTTGATATGTCTCTCTGACACATCAATAGTTTTCTTTTTTTTCTTGACAATACCCATTTAGGTACCCAATTAAGTGCCGTCCCTTCCACTCCCACCGCATTTATTGAGAAGTGTATGCTTTTCAATATATCTGGTGCATCTGCTACTGTTTATGTGGCAGCCTTCGAAATCTACACCAGCTTCAAGCTGGCAGAGATTCTTCCTACAATTTATGTTTGCTTGCATGTGTAAATTGTAGTAAATGTGGCACATGAAGCAGGCTTGTGACAATAATTTGAGACTACAGAATTCAATAGATGTCAGCTAGATCAATGAAAAAAGGTATCAAACATTGTAAACCACACCCCTACCACAAGCCACATATTCTTCATTTTCTGCCCTGCTTAAAAACCACTCTCCATCCAGAAAAGCTACAACCGTTTTTATGTTTTGACCATTTTTGCAAGCCAAATCCCCTTCCACAACCCCCCCCCCTTAGTAAAGATTACCCTTTTAAATGCCCACATACACCATAGTGAAAAGTTGGCTAACCCTGATGATTTTTGTGGGGCCTTCTGACCCTATAATGTGTATTTGGCCCTCCTGAATCTCCATAAGAGATGATTTGTGGGAGAGATGGCATGTTGAATTTCAATGTCTTACCATTTTGTTATAGTAGAAACCAACAGATCTCCGAATACAGCTCTGAACTGTGAGACTAAGGTAAATAGAGCTTAATAGTAGGGCTATTATGGGCCCCACAGAGATAGAGAGAGGTAACCCATCTCTCCTTGGTCCTATTCTCTTTATATCCCTGAATACCTGTGGATGACTCCCCTCTACAGAGAATCTGCACTGTAAGCATAAAATTATGAGGAATTGGTTTAAATACAATGTAAAGGGCATGGAAGACAAATTAAACAAAGGAAAAAACCTAGTGCTATAATGAGGGTCTCAGTTTGGTATGTGCTCTAGGGCTCCCTTTCTTCTACGTACATTCCTGGATGAGTAAAAAAAAAAGCTTTTGCAAAGTGATTCTTCTATTTATTTAAACAATATCACAGAAATGTAAAAATATATTTAACACACATCTATGTTAATCTCACTTTCTTGTGAGATCCCAAATACATAATTAATATCATGGCACAATATACCAAGAGTTGAAAGGTTTTTAAATCCGTTTTTTAGGCTTCTTTATAAAGAGATACTCAAGGATTGATGCAAGCACTAATAGTGCAGCACAAGCTTTAGGCAATTGAACAAGGTGAAAAAAGAAGTGTATATAATAATAAGCTTTACTGAATCTGCATGGTTGGACTAAAATGTGCTTACTTATTTAATGGCGTGCCTGGCAGGGTTCTATTGTCATAGCACTGTAGTGGTGTAGTTGTACGAGTCTACCAATAGAGCAGTTAAGAAGGCAAGCATATTAGACAAGGCGTACATTCATGAGGAAATGATTTATGTGATCGTACACTGTGTGAACAGTTCAATGATCATTGACAAGGATTAATACCATTGTTCTCTGTCAACTTTAGAAACCATTAGAGAGATCATTTTGAGAAACAAGACATATCTTGTGGGGAAAAAAAAAAAGCTCAGGGTTTAGAGCCAAGAATCCTTTCAGATGTTCTGTGCAGTCAGTAACTCAGCTATGGTATGTTTCAAAGAGCAGAAGCAGCAGAAATATTATAAAGCTTCACTCCCATTTACCCATTACACAATATTTGTCTTAGAAATATTATGTGAGGTGTCAAAATACTTCTGCAGCTAAAACTCTATTTTTGAGCCTCAATACTAGCTTATAAATAGGAGAAAAAGAAGGATACACTATATTTAACAAAAACAGAAAACAAAAAAGAATTATAAAAAAACAACAAAAAAACTGACGCACAATTACAATTATAAATTAAACAACTACAGAACACAACCTTAAATAAACAAAACGGATACAATAAGTAAAAAAAGAAAAAAAATGCTGTATAGTGTACCTTATTCATGCATTATAAGGGACATAAATACCTGTAGGTTGGTCACCATCTTTAAAAACACCTATATTAGTTTAATGTTAGGGAGTTCTGCATGTGTAACTGACAATCTTATCTTAAACGTGGTGTACAATTCATACTGAGGAATATTTTCTGGTAGAGATTCTAATGGCAGCCATCACCGACTGAATTAGCTGGCCATAGACCAGTGCGGAAATAGCCTGTCCCCATACATGTCAATGTACTCTGCATGGTATCCCTCCGAAAGTATGAACAACTTTATTCTTTCGGCAAATAAATTTCAGCGTCGGAAACCTCTGCAGCTGAAATTCTGTAGTATGCACATTGCAGTAGAATACCATTGATACCAATGGGACTCTGCTGCACTGTAATTTCCTTGGGGGAATTAAGCTCTGAAATTCAATACTGTGAACTTGTCTAAACACTGACAAGCTATATACCTGGCCTGGCTGCTGGTACTCAATCACCCATGGTAGTTCCTGTGGCCTTCTGGGTTGAACAGTATACACAGATTCCTTACATGCAGCAGTCACAATTTGACCTCAGCATTTAAAGGGCAAATCAATCAAAAAGAGGATTCTCTGACAGACAAACTTTGGCAATCCCTACAGAGGAGACACGTAAAGCAGGACCTTATTCTAGTCACATCCTGATTATAAAGGGGATAATACAATAATGAAGGGCCCTTAATGCCTGTCACAAAAATGCATATTGGCAATCATTAAGAAGTGAAATTTGCAAAGTTCTAGCACCTTTGAAGTTGGATTAGAAGGGTATTCATAGTGGTTAATATACACAATTGAATTTTCTCCTCTTAATGACCTCCAATACAACCTAATTCTAGCCCTCAGCTTTCTTACGGTGGGGCTAGAATAAAGTGTCATTGGTCTCCCATGCGGGGATGGTGGGCTCTGCTGTAACTACCCAAAGTTGAGAAACATTTCCTCTTACTATATTAACCCTTCACATGCTGTGGTCAACTCACAACGGCTACATTTGAGGAGTATTTGTGTGCTGCTTACCCCAGCTTACAGGCAACATGTTCACCAGGACCAATGGGTTTCAATGGTAGCCAGACTTCTAGAGTACTAGTGCAGTGTATTATACCATCGATCTGCAGCCACTGTCCTTGTGGGATTAGTAAAAAGTGAAAAAAAAGTACAGAATTGTAACAAATAAGAATTGTACATAAAACATACAGAAAAATATTTTGTATGGCCACGTCTGTAAAGACCCAAGCAATAAAATAATATAATCATTTTAGTAGTTATCCTGCATGTTGAGCATTGTGAAACAATAATAAATATGCCTTAAATTCCTGTATTTTGTTGATATGCCTTTAAAACAGAAAATAAAACAATGAAAAAGTCATATACATTCAAAAATGATACAAAAAATTGAGCCCTGACAAAAAGGCATCAGACAAAAAAAGAGTGGGTCTTGTAATGGGATGACACAAATTTTAAATTTAAAAAACTATTTTATTGTGCCAAAGTAAAGAAAAATGTATATGCATACATTTTGGATTGCTGTAATCGTATTCACAGAATAAACATAAGGATTTATAAAAACATGTTCAAAAGAGAAATAGAGCAGCCAATAAAGCAACCAATCAGATTGCTTATTTTATTTTCCAAAGGCCTTTTAAAAATGAAAGAAGCAATATGAGCGCTTTCTATTGGAAACTGGTGAATATTTTTTTTTACAAAGGTTTTGATAAATCTCCTTAAAAATATTTTTACTGTACAGTGAACAGTGTAAATTTTAAACTAAAAAAATAATGACTAAATCATTTTTATTTCTATTTCTACAGCATAAAAAAAATGTTCATGCAAAAAACAAGCTCTCACAAGGCTTTATTTATTTAAAAAAATATGCTTTATTTGGAAGGTGCAGATAAAAAAAAAATGCTTGGACATGAAGGCAGAAGGCATGAGGTGGGACAGGGCTATAGGGAAAAGAAAAAAAAAGAACAAATTTCATCCTAAAATTACAACAAGAATTCTCCTCAGCCTCCATGATTGCCCTTGTTGTTATGGCTGTGCTTGTAGATGGAGATGGAGTCACATTTTTGCAGCCTGGAACACTGGGTTCATCCTCCTGTAGAAAAAGTGTCTCAAGTATTTATTTTTTCTTAAGGGTTAATATGGTCCCTGGTGTCTTCCTGAAGTCTACACACCGAGTGATATGGGTCTTCATCTTTCCTCTATCCCAAAGTGTAAGTTGTGAGGTAAAGATGCAAGGTAAAGATGTAAGGTAAAGTTGTGAGGTGAAGATGTGAGGTAAAGATGTGAGGTAAAGATGTGAGATAAAGATGTGAGGTATAGATGTGAGGTAAAGTTGTGAGGTATAGATGTGAGGTAAAGTTTTATGGTAAAGTTGTAAGGTTGTCAGAGATTTGGGTGTATAGAGTCAACAGTTGAGATGTACCAATATTCTCTCTAACATGAGGCATATTAATAAATGTAAAGTGTTATATACAGTGGAGAACAAAACAGCATGAGAAATGCAAACCCACACTATTCATAAATTTCCCGTTTGTGTTTTAAAAAACAGTAGGCTGTTACACCCACAAATTCATATGGTGTGTAGAATTCTTGCTCCCTTTTCTTGCTCCCACACTGCATCCATTCACTGCAGATGATCTCTGGGAGTGATCTGATGTTTCTATAATGACTAGCTCTGCTTGGTGCACAGCTATGTGTGATATTACTGACAGCCCTGCCCACCAACCAGGAGGTGGAGGCGCTGGACCAATCAGCTCAGTGCTGGTGCTCACACTTCCTGAGGGAGGGATATTTAAACCAGCAGTTGTGAGGTGCTGCCACACTAATGACTGGTCTTATTTCAAGCCTTCATCTGCATTCCTTGTACTGCTTGGTTCTCCCTGAATTTGACTGTTTGCCTAACCTGACTTTGACTTTGTCTTCTGACTTTGTGCTGTGTTACACTAATGTGATAGAAGGATCAAGTAAAGATAAGGTGTCATATGACATATTTGATGCAGATTGTTTTGCAAAGGTTTACAGTAGTGTTGATGTGGATGAGATTTTAAAAGATATCCTCACACTGCACATATTTACAGTATGTCCATTGCTGTGTTGAGATTAAAAGCAGACTTTTCCCAATGTGCTTCAACGAGGAAGTCAAAATCTGCACTAAACTGGGGATTTTGCTTATAAAGGTTTTTCTTAGGCCTTTGAATGGCAGTTACACAAAAGATCTTGGATTGTAGATAGTTACAAAAAATTACTTTAGTATTTTATGATATTTTAAAATTATTTGCATGAGTAAGAGTGTACAGTCAAATGAGTATCAAACTGACTCACTTTATCACCTACCATTAGCGTATCTTATATACTCAAATGACAACATGAAACTGTACAGTAAATGGTTATTGGTTACATTAATATCTCTCATAACTGAAAATCATTGGCAATTGAGAGTTAATTGAGGTTGAATGAAGATGAAAGAAAGGAATACATTTTTACTTCAGAAATGCATGCAAAAAAAAATTATAAAAACATTATAAGAGTGAGGCCTCCTTTCCAAGTGTAGAACATTTAAATTGCATTCTAAGGGTATGTTCAGACGTACAGGATCTTCTGCATATTTTGTGAAGTTGATTTTGCTACCCATTGAAGTTAATTGGTAGCAAAATCAGCTACACAAAATATGCAGCAAAAATATGCATACGTGTGAACGTACCCTTATCTTGTGTAAAATTACATTTCAGAATGTAGAGTCGCTTGAAGCTCCAAGGTCCCAATATAACATTTGTAGCAGGGTCCCTACCTATCATGTACCTTTTATAATACTGTTTCTTTTTGACCTTTGGTCCTCCAAACCCGAGGAGATGGGTGCGTCTATTTACCTATAGTTGTATGAGATAAATTGCTCTGGAAGTGAGGCTCTGGAATTAAAGGGGTATTCTGGGATCTAAGCTTTTATCCCCTATCCAGAGGATAGGTGATACAATGTCTGATCGTGGAGGGGCCCGCTGCTGGGACCCCCCGTGATCTCCCTGCAGCACCCACATTGTATGTGGGGCTGCGTCTCCAGTGTCGGTAACCTCCGGGTTCTGGGAGGGGGGGTAAAAGCCGTACAGGGGGCGTGACGTTACGTCACGTCTCCAGCGTCGGAAACCCGGAAGTTTCTGACACTGGAGACGCAGCCCCGCATACAATGTGGGTGCAGCAGGGAGATTGCGGGGGGTCTCAGTGGCGGGCCCCCGTGATCAGACATTGTATCCCCAATCCTCTGGATAGCGGATAAAAGTTTGGATCCCGGAATACTCCTTTAAGTTTTAGTTATATTTCTGGCTTCCTGGCCTTAATAGATATTACCTTTTATTTTAAATCTGATCTTTTTAACCTAGACATAGTAAACTATAAGAATTTCTGAGGTGCACCCAGAAATGTAACTTGAGGGGGTCCAAGAGTTGCTTATTGCTGCTGCCCTCTTCAACCCCCCAGCAGATTCCCAGTTCTTTGTATCCATTACCAGCAGCAACATCCATCTTCTTTCTCCTATATTATAAGATGTGATGGTGAAGGAGCAGAGATGCAGGTGTAACGCATCTTTTGCATCTTTTCTATCTTTTCCTAAAATTTAGGCAGACACATGGTGTGAATGCTACTGATCTAAAATTGGCTGAACAGTGTTTCTTTTTCCATAACCCCTTTTATGTAAAGCAGTACTGGAGGATGATGAGTAGAACAAACAGGGGGACAGAAGGAGCAGCAGGAGCTGGAGAACAGGAGAAAAGCTGGTGAAATCTGTTAGATCTCCAGGATATAGAATTACTCCCTTAAAAAAGCCCATCTGTTTTTCCAGTACCTGATACAAAGGGAGCAGGCAGTGAAGAGGAGGATTTGTCTTTAAAGAAAATGGAGACAGACGCCTGGAGATTTCTGCAAAATTACATGTTACCAGCACGGGCACATAAACCTACAGAACATACAGCATAGGCACATAAACCTACAGAACATACAGCATAGGCACATAAACCTACTGCACAGACACTTAAACCAACAGAACCTACAGCATAGGCACATAAACCTACAGCACATAAACCTACAGCACAGACTCTGAAACCAACAGAACCTACAGCATAGGCACGTAAACCTACAGCACAGACACTTAAACCAACAGAACCTACAGCATAGGCAAATAAACCTACAGCACATAAACCTACAGCACAGACACTCAAACCAACAGAACCTACAGCATAGGCACATAAACCTACAGCACATAAACCTACAACACAGACACTTAAACCAACAGAACCTACAGCATAGGCACGTAAACCTACAGCACAGACACTTAAACCAACAGAACCTACAGCATAGGCACATAAACCTACAGCACATAAACTTACAGGACAGACACTCAAACCAACAGAACCTACAGCATAGGCACATAAACCTACAGCACATAAACCTACAGCACAGACACTTAAACCAACAGAACCTACAGCATAGGCACGTAAACCTACAGCACAGACACTTAAACCAACAGAACCTACAGCATAGGCACATAAACCTACAGCACATAAACCTACAGCACAGACACTTAAACCAACAGAACCTAAAGCATAGGCACTTAAACCACATAACCTACACTTCTTGGTAGGTACCAAGTGCAATTTGGCCATATTTTCGGTTACCATGTAAGTAAAAACTCTAAAATAGGAGTTATCCTTCATAAGACAAGAAATGTAAAAAGTGAATAAGTATGCAGTGTGGGGTTCAGATCCCTATCTTTATGCTCAGTATCCTTTAAAGTAGGACAAGTGATGACTAATGTATTTGCAGACGAATGTAGTTCACTTAACTTTTTCAGACAGTAGTCCAACTATCTTGATGGTTGCAAATTGCAAACGTGAAACATAAGCTTAGCAGTTACTTTTGCACAAGGTGGCACAGAGTACTAAACTGCTAAAATAATGCAATGTTAACAGGGGTTTATCAGATCAGTATTTAACCTCTAAACATTGAGGATCCTGTTGTCTTCACATGAACCTTCATTTGGTGTGTGTTACTACCCATCTACCCATCTTCTGTTGTCCAGACACAATGGCTAATAGTAGGGTGCACCTGGAATACTCAGACAGGGACCTCATTTTACCACCCCTTCCATTGTCTAATCGATATAGACAACTATCCAAATCAGGCTTACTATTTATGCTCCACAATCCAGCCCACACCTAAAGTCTTAACTTTGTAGAACATTTTAAATCTGGTTGGCCACAAGGTTTTCCCTATTTGAACACTTTTCTGCTCATCCTCTGCAGGTTACCTATGCTTAAATTATTATGTGCCAAAGAACATATCCTATCAATATTTTCTAATTACTAAACGGGTTATCTCAATTTAAAGGGGTATGCAAAGGATAGGGGATAAGATGCTTGATCGTGGGGGTCCCGCCACTGGGGACCCCCGTGATCTTGCACGCAGCACCCTGTTAGAATCAGTCCCCTCTCCAGACTCTCTCCTAGGACTTTACCCACATTTTCCAGCCCACCGGGGCACCTGAAAGCTGGACTAATTTATGCAGGATAAAGTCAGCAACTGCCGAGAAGTTCATCACAAATCGAATCACTGTAACTTCACTCATCTCTAATGAAGGGATTTATTCTGACTGCCATATTTGGAGTCGGGAAGGAATTTTTACCTCTAGTATGAGGGTTTTTTGCCTTCCTCTGGATCAACTCAGTAGGGACTCATTAGGGATATAGGTTGAACTTGATGGACTCTGTACTTTTTTCAACCTTATGAACTATGTTACTACAGCATAGCATTGTACAGTAAAAGTAATCCAATGCCTGCATATATAGTCCCCTATGGGTATTAAAAAGTGTAAAACAAAAATGTGTGTATATATATATATATATCTATATATATATATATATATATATATATATATATATATATATATCTATATATATATATATATATATATATATATATATATATATCTATATATATATATATATATATATATATATATATATATATATATATAAGTGTGTGTGTGTGTTTTTGTTTGTCTGTCCCCACAGACAGCAATGCATTTCCAAAAGGATTCCAGGATTCCACAGAAAGAATTAACATGCCAATTCTTTCTGCAGAGGCCAGAATCGGAATTTCCACAGCAGATGTTGCTTCAACATAAAAGTCCCAAAACAAAGAGTCTGCTGCAATGCATTTTTCAAGTGGAATCATACATTCTTCAGTGTGAAAGGGGCCAAAGGTAGTACAACTGCTGTTACCATGTGACACATACAGTCACTAACTGCTGCAAAATAAAAACCATACCGTAGATGGTAATATAGGGTACACTAGGCTGATATAATAATCAATAAGGTAAGACATGCTAAAAATATGTGGTAGTGGGGTGTGATGAGGGCAGATGTTGTTATCCTAGGAGCAGATGGCATTAACCCCTTATATTTGTGACGCTAGGTCGTGGTTTAGCCTAAAACCACCCAAAGGTATACAGCTGGATCCTGGGCTAGGCACGGGGGCAATAAAGACTCGAAACACCAAGTTACGGATAACGGTAGCTCTACTGAGGGTAGACAGTTGGCAAAGTCTATGTAGTTCAGCCAGGGCCCAAGAAGGTGACCAGTGACACAGAGACCTTAAGGGCTTGCTGGGACTTGTAGTAGGACTGGGCAATTGAATGCAGACCACGCTGACTTGACAGATGACAGGGACTGACTTGACTCTTGACTCATAAAGCTGTGACTTGAGCTTACATGAATTGATGGTGGCTGCAGGACTTGACTTTGAAACCTCCAACACTCTGGACACACACGCTAGGCATGACTGCACTGGACTAGAGATGAGCGAACTTACAGTAAATTTGATTCGTCACAAACTTCTCGGCTCGGCAGTTGATGGCTTTTCCTGCATAAATGAGTTCAGCTTTCAGGTGCTCCCGTGGGCTGGAAAAGGTGGATACAGTCCTAGGAGACTGTATCCACCTTTTCCAGCCTACTGGAGCACCTGAAAGCTGAACTAATTTATGCAGGATAATCATCAACTGCCGAGCCGAGAAGTTCGTGATGAATCAAATTTACTGTAAGTTCGCTCATCTCTACACTGGACCTCAGCTTCAAAAGAACAAGAAGAAAGCTCGCTCCACCCAGGGCTTATATGGGGGAGACTAGCAGGGAGCCAGAAGAGGACTCTTGGGATCACCTGGTCACTGATACCTCCGGGTAACAATCACATGACATAAATCTTGAAGACGCAACACATTTTATAATACAATGCACTGCAGAACATATGAACAGGGGGGGGAGGGACAGGTGTAAGGGAACCTGGGGACACTGAATGAGGCTGGCTGACAGAGCAGCAAGGGTACGGGGTAACATCTCCCGTACTGGGCCACCACAAATATATATATTTTTTTAAATAACGTTTAATATTTGTTAAGCTACATTCGCACCACCATTGTGAAATATGGCTGCCGGACCTTCGTCACATCCCATTCATTTAAATGAGCTGGACAGAGTCAGATAGGGACTCCGCTTAGCTCATCTTACCACAGTAAACGGTTTTGGTGCGGACTGAAAACCGTGGTGTGCCATAGTTTGTAATCCGGCAATAAAACTGATACGGTGCAAAAATAAACCAACTGGAGTCACTATGAATGGAATATGGCAACAGACGGTATTTAAATTTCCCCGCCGTATCACACAATAGTAGTGTGATGCACCTTTAAAGAGGTACTCTAAAGGTAAATCAACTGGTGACAGAATGTTATATTGATTTGAAAATTACTTTTATTTAAGAATCTTAATCCTTCCAGTAATTATCAGCTGCTGTATACTCCAGAGAAAGTTGTGTACACAACTTTCTCTGGAGCATACAGCAGCTGATAAGTACTGGAAGGATTACAATTTTAAACAGAAGCAATTTTAAAATCTGCTTAACTTTCTTGCACCAGTAAATTTTAAAACATTTTTTCCCTCCGGAGTACTCTTTTATGTTTGTCTATCTTTGAGCTTTGATAACCAATGCAGGTCAGTAGTTGCTGTTACTGGTGAATATGGTCAAGCTGACTTAAATCATTTATAGGCACACACAGTTTCCAAAAACTTACTGACTTTAATAGCTACCCTTGAATTTTTTTTTAATGTACATCAATCCTTGATCTTTACAGCCAATGCAAAATACAGTATTTTATCCTTTCTAAATCCTAAAAGAATCTTGCATAAATCAGACAAATTGAAATTAGCTAGCCCCATGGCATTAAAATTCCCCATAAACAGATCCTAATCTCAAATTCCATCAAATAAGGAACAGAAGGGGTCAGACAGACATTTTTACTTGCAATAAAAATGCAGGGTTAACTTCCAAATAGATCATCTGCATGCAGTGCTGGGATCGCAAACTCATAAACTAGGAAGAAATGAAAGATTGGTTATGTATAGAAAAGTATTACAATTTCGTATGAGCACATAGATCACTCTCAACGCAGTCACCAGGACAAGCAAAACTTACAGCTATGCTTGAAAGGGTCTAAAACTTGACTAATTATCCCCCACATTATCATATTCTATTCTAAGATTGTATTTAAAGTTTAATTTAACATTTCCAAAATGTACTCTTTTTCTATAGCCAGAATCTATAATATTCTTAGAATACTCCTCTGTTAAGTTGGTCAATTGAAAAGGAAACTATTTAACTGTTCAGAGAAGAGCCTTAAACTATAATGCTAGTGTGCGGAATTCAATGAGGCTTCAACATGTGTCAAGTTAATTAGGAATGGATGAATACATTTAGCTGAGGATTAGATTTTCCAAGTGGTGAGATACGCTGTGCTATAGTTGAGCCTGTATCTAAAAAAAAAAAAAAAAAAAAAGCAAAAAATATAAATAAATGTTTTTTCTGTTCATTATATTAAGTAATTTGCAACTCCTTGGAGTCATTCTATTTTTCAACATTTGAGATGTCTATTGTACATAAGGTTTATTAATCTTCTGACTGCATCAAATTAAGAAAATGCGCACTACTTCCTTAATGCACCAAATGTTGAAATATAGTTACCTTAATTGCAAAATAGTGACAGTTTATGAAATATCTAATTGACTTCTTAAAGGGGTACTTCGCAGCAAAGCACCTTATCTCCTATCCAAAGGCTTCAGGTTTACCAGGGGCTTGCAATACCAAATGTATATGATGTCATCTTTACTTTAGAATATTTTGATGATTTTCAAAACAGAGTTTAGCCTGTTACACTTTGTAGAGCATATACTGAGGCACACAATGCAGCTTTGTTGTGTGAAGCTATAAGCGCTGAGTGCAGCTCTGTACAGCACTGTATTAACCCCTTAACGATGCAGGACGTAAATGCACATCCTGGTGCAGTGGTATTTAACGAACCAGGATGTACACGTCCTGTACATGACTGCGAGCATCAGAGCGATGCATGGGTCATGTGCGGCAGGTTCCAGTTGCTGATAGCAGCCAGGGACCTGCTGATAATGGCCCACATCCGTAATCGCGCGGATGCCCACCATTAACCCCTCAGATGCCGTGATCAATGCAGATCACGGAATCTGCGGGGGTGCAGTCACTAAGATGGATGATTGGATAGCCTGCAGTGCTTCCGCGGGGATCTGATCATCCATAATGGTGGGCAGAGCTCCCCTCACCTGCCTCCGACCATTTCCCAGCGTCTCCTGCTCTGGTCTGAGATCGAGCAGACCAAAGCAGAAGATCGTCGATAATACTGTTCAGTGATATGCTCTATGCATATCACTGAACAGTTTTAGCAATCAAATGATTGCAATGAATACTCCCCTATGAGGACTATTAAAGTATAAAAATAAAAGAAAAAAAAGTTTAAAAAAATTTGAAAATCCACTCCCAATAAAAATGTAAATTGTCCCTTTTTCCCCATTTTACCTCCAAAAAGTGTAAACATTTTTTTAATAAACATATTTGGTACAGCCACTTGTATAAATGTCCAAACTATTAAAATATAATGTTAATTATCCCATACGGTGAACGGTGCGAACGTAAAAAAAAAAATTCAAAAGTCAAAAATTGTTGCTTTTTTGTAACATTTTATTACAAAAACTTTGATGAAAAATGTATTAAAAGTCTTTTCTAAATGCAAATGTGGTATCAATAAAAATTTTAGATTACGGTGCAAAAAATGAGCCCTCATACCGCCGCTTATACTGGAAAATAAAAAAGTTATAAGTCAACAAAATAGAGGGATTTTAAACGCACTAATTTGGTTTAAAAGTTTACTATTTTTTTTAAAGCAGTACAGTAATAGAAACATATGTAATCATGGGTGTCATTTTAATCATATTGACCCACAGAATAAAGAAAACATGTCTACTTTAGTGTAAAGTGTACAGTGTGATAACAAAACCTTCCAAAATTTGTAAAATTGCAAATTTCCCCATGCAAATAGTATTTTTTTTGGTTGTGCCATACATTTTATGGTAAAATAAGTGATATCATTACAAAGGACAACTGGTCATACAAATAACAAGCCCTCATACTGATCTGTAGATGAAAATGTAAAAGAGTTATGATTTTTAGAAGGTGAGGACGAAAAAAGAAAAACGTAAAAATAAAGTCATTAGGGGTTAAAGAGATACTCTACCTTAGCCCAAAGTTCACACAACCAAAAATATGCAGAATGTCCACCAGAAAATACATGCGGACATTCTGCACATTTGCTTGATTTGGCGGCACTTAGACTGCTCGGAAATGTGCCGACTCCATAGATATCAAAGCATTTCTGAGTAGAAACTGCAGAAACAATTAACCTGTTCTCATTGTTTCTGCTGTTGCCAAAATTGGGATATCCATGGCAGAAGTTTCTGTCGCGGAAATTCCACTGTGTGCACTGTGCAGCAGAACCCCATTGAAACCAATGGGACTCTGCTGTAGCGGAATTTTTGATTATGGCCACGAAATTTCACTTGCCAAAATTCTGCCATGTGAACAAAGCATCAGAAGCAAAACTGAGCGTCAAAACTCAGCCTGCCATATACATCTCCATAGTGCTTTATTCAACTTTCATTTAAGTCATATTTTAGGAAGAAATCATTTGAACAATATGAAATACAAAGTAGTTAATTCTTTTTACAATCCTTACTTTAATAATAGCACGCAGGATTGGAGCTAAACGCTAGTTTTACACATTAATATAAATGTTCCTTTTTTTTCTTTACAAAATGAAGATGTTCTTTTGTACGGTATTTTATGACAGCTATTAGATTAAATGAGAGATTGTTACCACGGCATCACACTGGGATAATGTCATGAATCTAAAACCCTTTCAAGCAATCAATATACAAAAACAATTGTGTGTATGTTCAAAATTGTTACATAAGCTTTTTAATTCCCATAGGGATGAAAGAGAGACCAATTCTCGCCATACTGTTCAAGCTGCAGTAAAGTACTTTGAGATGACAATATGAGTTTATTCAGTAGCATTTTACTTCTGCTTCTGAACTAATATGGTACCATACATTTTTTTTGCTTTTGAACTGAGTGATGTGTTTACATTATACTAGTTATTGAGGTTAAAAACAACATTGTATTACTTGGAATGTTCCTTTCTTGAGTGAAGAAAATCTAATCAACTGGTGCCAGAAAGTTTAACAGATTGGTAAATTACTTCTATTTTAAAATCCTAATCCTTCCAGTATTTATCAGCTGCTGTATGCTCCAGAGAAAGATGTGTAGTTCTTTCCAGTCTGACCACAGTTGTCTCTACTGACACCTCTGTCCATTTCAGGAACTGTCCAGAGCTGGAGAGGTTTTTTATGGGTATTTGCTCCTACTCTGGACAGTTCCTGACACAGACAGAGTAGTTTGGATGCCAGATGGTTGGACACGCCAAACTGTCACCAGCAGGGGAACGCATCTTGCTGCATTTTTCCATCCAGAATTTAGCAATAATGGACACTGGATGCTTAAAAACTGAGGACAACTGATCGGCATCAGTTGTAGCATTAGCTGTGTTGAGTTCATGCTGGATATATGTAAACCCAGGTATGACTCGGCTTAGCTTCGCGACAGGAGTTTGCAACTTTTTTTTATGCTTATGTACGACATTCATAAATTTGTGACCATTGCAAAGAAAAAATTGAAAGTTGCTTAGGTAAGGCTGCTTATCACTTTCTGCGTACCCACAAAAGTCGCAAAAAAAGTAACATTTGTGCACCCACGTTAATGATAAATCTCCCCCAAAGTATCTAGGCCAGAAAAAAAGTTGCAAACAGAAAAAATGAACAAAGAAACAAACAAAAAAATACATACGCAACCTAAGTAAATGTCTCTTTTGAATCAGCATCATAATATCATTTCTATGGTCTAGAGCAGACCTGGGCATTGTACGGCTGGACAGTCAGTGCGGGCCGCTCAGAGCCAATCAAAGGGCCGTATGTGGCCCGCGGGCCGTACAATGCCCAGGTCTGCTCTATAGTAAATTATGTTAACAGCAACTATACAAGATGACTGCCCATATAACAATGCATTAGGGGAAAAAAATAGAATCAGATAACAAAGAAAAGAACGTTTTAATCAGGTTTATAAAAAAATAAAAATAGCTTCAAAGGCCATGACCATTCATCTGCTTCCATTAGCTAAACTCACAATGAATCAGACATCAAAAACAGCTGAACAATGCATTTGGCTATTTCTGATATCTCCATTTATTTTTATGAAGGCAGCACATGTTAGTCCTCTTTCTTGGCTGGAGATAAAAAGGGCCCATTGTTCTCAGCAATGACAACCAATGTTTTTTCAACCAACGTGCCTCCAGCTGTTTTAAAACTTCAACTCCCAGCATGCCCGGACAGCCTAAGGCTGTCCGGGTATGCTGGGAGTTGTAGTTTTGCAACGGCCTGAGTTTATATTGCTGGTTCTATGTTGGAATGAAGTACTACATTGGAATAAGGGCAATTCAAAGTCTGCATTGGTATAAGGGTGATTCAAAGTACTTTCTCTAAACAGCATTCCGGAGAACACTGTAAATGAATTAACATGAGTCAGTGATCATGTATGATGTACGCCTGTTCTTCAAAAGAAAGGACAGCAATGTGACAAGTTTGAATCAGAAGATTACTGTATGTACATTGCTCAAAACTAACGCTGTCTCTAATCATTAAACAACAACGCTGATCTATGCACATATATATACCATAAATAACAATGGCTATTGAAGTATAAAATAAAAGAACATACACAATATGTATAAAGGAAGCCTTCATTCTTAATTCCATTCCATCACCATGGCTGTCAATCTGTTACCTTCAGAGTAGAAAATCAATCTTTATATGTCTCCGTTTTTATTGTCAATATTTTTTGACAGTAAAACTTTGAAGCAATAATTTCCATACTCACATCATACTATATATTTAAATTATCATCATTCCCTGAGTAAAAATATTTATTCGAGTGATCTGTTTTTAATGTATATTTTAATGCATTTATCCGATAAACCAAAGTGATGCCGAGGCTTCAAACTCATTTGAAATTTCTGTGATGTGTCGCAATTTAATAACAAACGACTCAATCACAGTCACATAACAGCATAACAGTTTGATGACGGCATTCATGTCACCTTTCTATGTACTTAAAGAGAAAGTCCACTTTTCATTTCTATAGCCAAGGGATTTATACCCCCCTCCCCACAACTACAACAACATCAAAAATTCCTACTGCTTGGATCCCAGAGATCAGCTGAAATTGGTGAAGAAATCAGGCAGCAAGTGTTCAGTTCCACCATTCTCAGTGGTGCTATGCATAGGCATATCGCTGATCAATATAATCTGCAATCTACTTCTCTTGTCTTCCAGAAGGCACACCGGAGAAGAAAACTGCAGGAGGCAGGTTAGGGGACCTCAGGCTGTCATCTTGACTCATTGTGCTGTAAGTCATCTGATGGGTCATCTAGGGGATAAGATGTCTGATTTTGGAGGTCCTGCCGCTGGGGACCCCCACAATCTGTCATTCAGCACCCACTTTTGCGAGCTCTCTGCAGCGCTGGAGGCTCCGAGTGTGCAGCGTGATGACCACGGGGGCGGAGTATTGTGATGTTACAACTCCACCCCCATGTGATGTCATGCCCCGCCCCCTCAATGCAAGTCTATGGGAGGGGGCGTGACGGCCCTTTGGATAGGGGATTAGATGCATTAGAGCCGGAGTACCCCTTTAAATGATCACAGCTCCTTCAGTTGCTTGATATAAAGGATGCAGATGTACGGCCTGGTAAGTTGAGTACCTAGGCATCAGGACATACATTTCTATCTGTTGCCCTTAAAGGGTTAAAAACCAGAGAACCGGGGAAGTGTCTGGGAGGTGGGCTCCCAACTTCTCCCTACCTGGCTTTGTTTGGTTTACACGTCTTTCCCTATACACAAAGTATATACTGAATCATTAGGCAATTCTGGGAGGATGAGGCCAAGTAGTTAATCTCCCAGATACTTTCTTTGGTTAAAACATATTTCTCTGCTTTGGAATAAGGTTACAATGTAAATCTACAGACAGGTGACCATTGGCAAAAATATTGCTCCTCAGCTATCTCCAACCTGTCTGTGGCCACCAAAAGCCAAACAAAGCTAATTCGACTGTCTTACGCAATTTCTGCAGCTCCTATTGACATTAATGGGAGCTGTGAAAATGGTATAGCAATGGGAGTCTTGCTGTTTATGAAACTCAATATATGTTAAACAGCATAGCTCACAGGGGCAAACCATTACATAACTCCTATTAATGTTGCACAAATTGCTTAAAGCAGTCAACTTTTTGGCTTTCCAATTATCTTCGGCGGTCGCAAACAGGATGGAAATGGCTGGTGAGCAATCTTTTTTATTTGTAGGCAAATCACTTTTACTCACAATTGCTTATAGGGTATTTAAATTGGGTTTTATAAACCAGGCATCCACTTTATAACTACTGTGTAAAGACATAAGCACATTGGAATTCAGCTGTTTAGAACAGGATATAAAATAAGTAAACATGTATAGTTTAATTAAATAAAACATTTTAAAAACATTAGGTATTTTGGATGAAGTTACCATCTAAATATGTATTCACAATATCAACTCCACCTTTAGTCAATGTAATTCATAATAGCCTCCAACCAGCAAAATCTGTTCAAAACACATAAAAAAAAAACATTTGTACTGCAAGTTCTGGGAATTTAGCCATGCCCTACTATGGTATTCTGACTCCAAAAACTCTAGAAAACAGAAGTGAAGTAATTATGTTATTAGTAAATAATAAACAACTTTATTTAAGATTCATAATTAAATACTTCCTAGAATTAAGAAAGTGACTTACATTGTTAACAGTTTGTCATTGTTCACTACTAGCCAGGGGCAAGATACTTCCAAGTAATCTGCATTTGCATGCTGAAGATAGAACAGAAGGGCCTTGTTTTCCATCAACAAACATTTCTTTTTTCTTGAGCCTTATTTTTATTTTTTAAAGAAGCTCAGAAAAATTATATGTATTTTTTTTACAGCTTAAATAATTTCCTAGCAGGTGGTGCTTTGGCCTCCTCAGACCATGAAGATGACGGCCAAGTAAAATGATTTTGTTGAGTTCAAATAGAATTAAGAAATGGACCTCTAGTTAATTTGTTGGCACTTCATCCAAAGCAAGTTGGATTTCTTTTTTTCTATCAGCTCAATTGCATGTGTGATGAATTTTTCTTTTCACAACACAATGATATTAGCAGTTTTAAATGGAGAAAAATACATTTACTAATTGTGATATTGCAGAAAAGCTGTAAAAAAAACTGTATGCAAAGGTGTCAATTTCAAGAATTAGTCTTTGCCTGGCATTATGTACTTTCAGGCTATGTTTCTGGAACTCTATTTTACATCTCAAAAAAGTGCAAAAAGGGGTTCTGCCCCAATGAATTGAATAAACATGTAGTTTGATTTATGTCTATAATGGTTGAAAGGTTCTTTTAGCTGTTTTCATAAAAAAAAAAAAAACTTTTTGACACTTTTTTGAGCCTTGTAGAACAGATAAGCTGTTTTGCAAATTAACAACCTACACAAAATTTCCCCCACTTCGTCCAGGAGTGAAGCGGGGCGAAATGCGTTGGGGTGTGAGGCGGGGGAACACTGGAGCTCGGGTTCAACCATATCACTTTGTTTGTACTTTCATGATTCTCCATGTACTTTGCTAGTGGTATATGTGTAATATGGATTTATGAGAACCAGTGATATAGAGATACTGATTCACCTATTTTGCTGCTATATGCACATATGCACCTTATTTTTTTATATTTACTTGTATGGGTATGCTAGGTTCCAGATTTGAGCCATATAGTTGCATTTGAATGTACAGGGCTATATATTGGGACTCTAGCATATACCAAAGGATAGGGGATAAGATGTCAGATCGCCGGGGTCCCGCTGCTGGGGACCCCCAGGATCTCCACTGTGGCACCCCGCTATGATTACTGCACAGAGCACACTCGCTCTGTGCACAGCGATACAGGGGCCAGAGCATTGTTACGTCACGGATCCGCCCCCTCATGACATCACAACCCGCCCCCTTAATGCAAGTCTATAGGAGGGGGCGCTATGGCCGCCACGCCCCCTCCCATAGACTTGTATTGAGTGGGCGGAGCTGTAACATCATGAGAGGGCGGAGCCATGCCATAACGATGCTCCAGCCCCTATATTGCCTGTCATTGCGCACAGAGCGAGATTGCTCTGTGCAGTAATGATAGCAGGGTGCCGCAGTGGAGATCCCGGGGGTCCCCAGCAGCGGGACCCCGGCGATCTGAAATCTTATCCCCTATCCTATTTAGTGAGGACGATCTGCTAGAGAACAGTCAGCAGCTACTGCCCAGCCAAGAAGTGGAGGAGACATCTGCCGCTTCCTCCGCTAGGCGGGCAAGTAGTGATATGGATAGTGACGTGGGAGGTGGTGTTGCGAGCATTAAGGCTCCTGAAGCAGGCACTGTTGAGGAACCTGCGGAGTACAACAGAGACATGCAGATACAACTGGATGATGATAAAGCTGATCACACTTGGGAGCCGGATGCAGAAGGGGCTTCATCATCATCAGGAGAAGAGGGTTGCAGTTTGTCCGTGAGGCAACAGCTGAGCCAGCAAGGTGGTAGCATAGTTGGCATGGTGGCAGAAGTGGAAAGTCTGGAGCCAAACGTGCCCAGAGGTAGTGGAACAGGAGTTCCTGGAGTCAGCGGCAGTAGCAATCAATCAGTGCGGACTGTTAGTGGGAAAATAAGCTACTCAGCGGTGTGGCAGTTTTTCATCAAGCATCCAGAGGATGTTAACCTGGCCGCATGCAAGATGTGTCGGCAGAAGGTGAAACATGGCCAGGGTCCCAATGTTGGCGCCACAGCCCTACGTTAACATATGCAGTGTAACCAAAAAGCAGCCTGGGAGAACCGCGGCTCTGATGTGGTGGTCCAGCCTTCTGCCAGCAATCCGTCGGCGAAGCCATGTCTAAGAGACAACAGTATGCGCCCACTCATCCAACGGCGCCAAAGCTGAATGTGATCCTGTCCAAGTTGCTGGTGCTGCTCTGTGTGAAGGACTCTGCACCTTTCAGAGAACTGTATGCCGGGACAAGGTCCCAAGCCATAATTTCTTTGCAAAGAAGGCAGTACCAGCCATGCACAGTTTTGTGGAACAGAAGGTAGGCCAGCCCTTGAGCCTGTCGGTGTGTACCAAAGTGCATGGCAGCGCAGACGTGTGGAGCTGTAACTATGGTCAGGGACAATACATGTACTTTACGGCCCACTGGGTTCCTGCACAGCCACAATAGCAACTTGGACAGGTTACCAGCTTCCGCCACCATGCTCTCAGGCCGTTGGTCCTATGACAGTGTGTAACTCCACCTCCTCAGTGCCCCTCCAGCATACCATGTGTGCAGGGAAAGGCGGTGTCACTCTGTTCTTAACATGGTTTTCCTTGGCGAACGGAATCACACAGGGGAGGAACTGCTATAAGTCATTCATCAAGAAATCAAATCATGGCTTATCCACGAAAACTGGAAATGGGGACCATGGTGACCGACAACTGGAAGAACATCTTGTCTGCGCTACGACAAGAAAGCCTTAGACATGCGCCCTGCATAGCACACGTGTTCAGTATGGTTGTCAAGCAGTTCCTGAAGTGTTCTCCCCATCTACAAGACATCCTTAAAATGGGAAGGAAACGTTGTCACTCGTACACCGCAAAGCACACCCTCCTTGAGCTGTAGCGTCAGAACGCAATGCCCCAACATAGTCTGATTTGCAACGTTTCCACGCGTTGGAATTCCACATTCCATATGTTGAACCTATACGTACAGAGAAAAGCCATCACCGATTTCTTGATGATCCAAGCGGATAGGGGGACTCCCCTGTGTAATTTCAATGTCAACCAGTGACAGCTCATACGGGACACCTGCCATTTGCTCAAGCCCTTTGAGGAAGCCACATTATTAGTCAGTCGCCAGGATTAGGGGATGAACAAAGTCATTCCACTGCTTCATCTACTACAACACGTGTTGGAAACAATGGCTAGTCAGGGCACTGGAGACGTGACGCCTACATCTCGCAGCCACATGAGCCCTGTGGGGGCTGAACTGGAGGAGGAGGGGGAGGGGCACAGTGGAGCACAGTTTAGGTTTCGTGAGATGGGCGTTTTTTCTAGTCATCTGACAGGAGAGGAGGAGCAGGAGAAGCTAGAGGAGCTAGAAAGTTATGAGGAAGGCGAAACAGGACCCAGACACACCGTGGCAGTATGCAGTGAAGATTTAGGCAGGGAGTCCCTCCGAGTCAATTGAACAAATGGCATGATCCATGCTCACTTGCTTGCCTGACTGCCGAATTGTCACCATTCGATAGCGGGATAACTTCTGGCTCTCCACCTTATTGGATCTTCGCTACCGACACAAAATGGGGGCCTTTTTTACACCCACCGAGAGGGAGGACAAACTGAACTACTACACAGACATCCTAAGTAGTCAGGTGGCTGATGTCTATCTGCGCCATCATCCATCCTCTCGCAGTTCTGACTCGGGGGGGGCTCTGCACTCACCTTCCACTGCCATAGCTGCTGGGAAGTGGTGGGTGGCAGGAGCAGTAGCAGCTCCATCAGCAGCAGCCTGAGTCCACCGTCACTGATGAGTAGCTTTCTTCACTCGCAAAGTGAAGCAACTCATCATCAGCAGGTAGGCCTGGAGCAGGACCAGAACCAGCAGGTGGTGGGATACCTTGACATGCCCATGCCAACACACCTTGATGAAAAATGAATAGGGCTAAATATATTTAAGGTGCTGCACCCCAGTTACATACATTCCTCCGCATCAGACCACATGTAAGTATTGAGGATATGCATTACGTAAAACTTAACTTTTAATAAAACTTAACTTTTAATACCAAGTATTGATGCGATGCAAAGACCTCTAAAAGGTGGAAGGGAACAATGTATGGTCCATTATAACAGTGGGGGGTAAAAACTTCCCCTCTAAGGCCCTACTCAAGCATTATTAATTCCCTTCTTGGCAAATGTTACTCGCCCGAAAAAGGGTGGCCCCACACAGGAACTTCTCCGTATTTCCTCCTACAAGCACTTCCATTTCCCAGGGTTTTTCGGCGGGAATAGAGTTTCCTGTGTGGTGCCGCCCTTTTTTTAGGGTAACATTTTCCAAGAAGGGAATTAATAGGGCGAGAGTAGGGCCTTACAGGGGAAGTTTTTACCCCACCTGCTACAATGGACAATACATTGTTCCCTTCCATCTTTTCGAGAAAAGTGTTACTAGTTTTAAAAAGGGCAGCCCCACAAAGGAACCAATCCCTATTTCCACCTAAAAACCCTGGGAAATGGCACTGTTCATAGGTGGAAATAGGGAGAGGTTCCTGTGTTGGGCCGCCCTTTTTAGGGCGAGTAACACTTGACAAGAAGGGAATTAATAATGCGAGAGTAGTGCCTTACAGGTGAAGTTTTTACCCCCATCGGTTGTTCCCTCCCACCTTTTAGAGGTCTTTGCATTACATCAATACTTGGTGGTGTAGGTGGCACATGGTGTTTTTTTACACACCTTTACTTTTGTTTGATTTAAAAAAAAAAATGTTTGGGTCCATATATTTTATCCTAAGTATTTTATTAAAAGTTACGTTTTACGTAACGCATATCCTCAATACTTACTTGTGCACACTAACACTTTTACAAAGGAGACAGTTTTCTTCTGCCTACCTGCCTCAGCTACTATTCTGATCCTGTCACCCACCTGATGCCACACATCTGATACCAAGTTCTACTTTTTTCACCCACGCTGATGCCACCTCCAGGCTGTCTCATACTGCCACCATATGTTCTCCTCTTGCTGATGACACCTCCAGCCTGTATCATTTTGCCACCATATGTTCTTCTCGTGCTGATGCCAACTCCAGGCTGTGTCATTCAGCCACTATATGGTCTCCTCATGCTTCCGCCACCTTCAGGCTGTGTCATTCAGCCACTATATGTTCTCCTAATGCTGCCGCCAACTCCAGGCTTTGTCATTCAGCCACTATATGTTCTCCTCATGCTGCCGCAAACTCCAGGCTTTGTCATTCAGCCACTATAAGGTCTCCTCATGCTGCCGCCAACTCCAGGCTTTGTCATTCAGTCACTATATGTTCTCCTCATGCTGCCGCCAACTCCATGGTGTGTCATTCAACCACTTTATGGTCTCCTCATGTTGCCGCCAACTCCAGACTGTGTCATTCAGCAACTATATGGTCTCCTCATGCTGTCGCCACGTCCACGCTGTATCATCCAGGCACTATATGGTCTCCTCATGCTCCCGCCACCTCTAATCTTTGTCATTTAGTTACTATACGGTCTCCTCATGCTACCGCTACCTCCACACTGTGTCATTCAGGCACTATATGGTCTCCTCATGCTGCCACCACCTCCACGCTGGATCATTCAGCCACTATATGGTCTTCTCATGCTGCTGCCACCTCCATGCTATGTCATTCAGCCACTATATGGTCTCCTCATACTGATGCCACCTCCAGGCTCTGTCATTGTGCCGCTCTGTGAGAGTGATTCTAATGGTGACGCCTCTGATCTGCATGTCATACTGAAGAACAGTAACCCAGAACACACCCTATGCGTGTCACAGCAAGGCAAAATGTTCTACACCCCTATTGAGGCTCTCTGTAGGCCAGAAGTAGCTGCTTTTAATAGTGCCGTGAATAAATTAGGACTGAAACAAATTTTGGGGGAAAATTCTGCCAATCGGCTGAATTGGATTTTTCAAAATTTGCTCATCTCTAGCAGTAACATATATTTCCCATAGACTTGCATGGGACCTTAAATAAAAACCCTAATTCTCGCAAATTGGGATGGATAAGGGTTAAATTACCTATCCTATGTTTGTTGTTGACATATAACTAACATGTGTACCAAATTTCTTGTTAATATCTTCAGCCATTCGGATGTGATGCTGGAACAGATGCAAGGCTCTTGATAAATTCTGCGCACAGACTTCGGGATCTATGGTTTAGACTGTATTTAACCCTGTTCCAGCATGGTTTGACATTTCGCCGAAAAATCGCTATTGATAAATTCAGCACCAATGCATTTTTCCGTCTAAATTAGACAAGAATGCCCCGTGTTTCAAAAATCCTCTAAAGCAAAAGTCGCAAAAAAGTCACACATATTTAGACCGACTTTCTGGGCGACAAATTTAGACGGGAAAAAACAGTCTAAATCCTTTGATAAATCTCCCCCATTGAGTTATATATATATATATATATATATATATATATATATATATATATAGATCTTAAATGAAGCCTAAAACAAAACAAGATGCCAGAATTGTTGATTTTTGGTCACATCACCTTTTAGAGGAAAAAAAAAAACAATTAAAGGTCCCATGTACCTAAAACTGGTACTGATAAAAACTAAAGATCAAAGATCAAAAGCAGAGACACACAGTTCCATAGATAAAAAAAAAAAAAAGTTTAAAATCACAAGGGTCAGAATATGGAGATTCAAAGCAGTCTTTTTTCTGTAAAAAAAAAAGAGGAGTTTTGTTTTTAAAAAGTAGCAATACTGACCTAAAGAATAAAGATAATATGTCAGCTTACCACAAAAAGAATGATGTAAAAACTCAACCAAACTGTGTTTTGTGTTTTTTCTTTTTTATATTTCACCCCAGAAATATTGTTTTTCTGGTTTAGCAGTACACTTTACAGTGTACCTGTGTCACCTATGTTATCTGCACTAATATGTAGGTACACACAGGTCGTGCAGGTGACACGGAGGGATCAGGTAAGTATATTTATCCTCAGTGTCACCTGCATGACCTGCCAACTTGGAGCATGGGCGCAGCTTCCTGCATTCATCACTTCTATTACGCAGAGAAGCCGCATCAGTGACGTCAGGAAGCTCCACCCGTGCTCCAAGTTGGCCCTGGAATGAAAACAATAAAGAAAGATAGCAGTAGAATGGGAGCACAGAATGATACCAGGTAAATATGGTTGTCATAGAAACATAGAATGTGTCAACAGATAACAATCATTTGGCCCATCTAGTCTGCCGAATAAACGGAATCCTATCAATAGTCCCTGGCCCTATCTTATATGCAGGATAGCCTTATGCTTATCTCATGCATGCTTACACTCCTTCACTGTATTTGCCGCTACCACTTTTGCAGGAAGGCTAGTCTATGCATCCACTACTCTCTCAGTAAAGTAATACTTCCTGATATTACTGCATAAGCTTTTGCCCATCTAATTTAAATCTATGTCCTCTTGTGGTAGTTTTTCTTCTTTTAAATATGCTCTCCTCCTTTATTGTATTGATTCCTTTTATATATTTAAAAATTTCTATCATATCCCCTCTGTCTCTTCTTTCTTCCAAACTATACATGTTAAGGTCCATTAACCTTTCCTGGTAAGTTTTATCCTGCAATCCATGTACTAGTTTATTAGCTCTTCTCTGAACTCTCTCTAGAGTATCTAGTCCTCCATTACTTCACACAATACTCCAAGTGAGGCCTCACCAGCAATACTTCAAGTGAGGCTTCACAGCAGCATGAGCACTTCTCTCTTTCTACTGCTTATACCTCTCCCTATACATCCAAGCATTCTGCTAGTGTTTCCTGCTGCTCTATTACATTGTCTTCCTACCTTTAAGTCTTCTGAAATAATTGCTCCTAACTCCCTTTTCTCAGATACTGAAGTCAGGACTGTGTCAAATATTCTATATTCTGCCCATGGGTTTTTACACCCCAGGTCCATTATCTTGCACTTATCCACTTTAAATTTCAGTTGCCAGAGTCCTGACCATTCTCCTAGTTTGCCTAAATCCTTTTCTATTTTGCAAATTCTTTCAGGAACATCAACCTTTTACATATCTTTGTGTTATCAGCAAAAATACATACCTTACCATCAAGACCTTCTGTAATATCACTAATGAAGATATTAAACAAAATTGGTCCCAGTACAGATCCCTGAGGAGCCCCACTGGTAACAAGACCTTGCTCTGAATATTCTCCACTGACTACAACCTTCTGTTGTATGTCACTCAGCCACTGCCTAATGCACTTAACAATATGGGAGTCCAAGCACAATGACTGTAGTTTATTGATTAGTCTTCTATGTGGGACATTGTCATCTACCTGTCACTGATGACAGATTTCCTTTAAGGGTGTCAATACAGAATAAAACATACCGCTCTGTAGACAGAATATTGAAAGAATAACTGCTCTCAAAAGTTAAGGAAGAAAAAATAAGAATGCAAAGTTAAAATTGGCAGTATCCTTAAAGGGTTAAACCACAACAGTATGAATGATCTTATTTTAGTACAAGGGTTTCTAGGCAAGAAGACAATACTTCTTTTCACAACTCTAAATCAGGGTTTAATTTATAAAACTTTATTGCTCTTCCTAAATAGGGTTCACGTGCCCCTGTAAATCCCCAGGGCATATTATTCTCCATTAAATCACAATAACCTTTTACAGCAGATACAAAACAAGAAAATAACATCTCTTCAGTTCATTAAATCGAGAAAAGTGAACAAAGGTAAATTACATTTCGACAGCAGCATAATTCCATTATATTCTAACACAAGACATAATCAACAAAATAATAAGAAGCTCTAAAAATAAGCTCAAGGTTAAAAAAATCAAACAAACTAAAAACAACATACTAATCTGTAATTGGTTAAACACCGTAATAAAGAAAAGAACAGTAATTCATAGTAAGAACCAGATAAGGCTTTTCTAACGGCCTCATTCAGAGATTTCTTTTGTACTTATTAAAAATCACATTTTACAGATGACCATATATACTATAGGTCCAGTAGAAATAAACTAATTATTCCTGCAAAGCAACTAGTGTGATCTTAAAAGCAGACCTATGCTAAACTAATGGGATGAATACTAAGTATAACTATAATGAAGTTATAAAATAATCAGTTATTTTAACTTTAACACGTTACCAAGCTAATGTTTTAATTGACCGTATTTCCATGTAGGCTCTTAACCATTCCAGGGATGGAGGACATACTCTGTTAACTACAAGATCTCAGCTTATTCTATTGTTTCAAGAAGGGAATTCTGGCACAGAGCTATCCAACAAAAGTATTCTTCTTTATTGTATCAAAACATTAAACCACAGACATCCAACCAAAGCAAAGAGTTAAGTCTGGGCAGGGATAGGTACGGCCCTGAACTAAATGACAACCTCAATCACTGCCTTTTGGTGTGGCAACCTCCTTAATAGGGTGGTCACAACCATGGTTCCTATGCTACTAAGGTGTAGGACATAGCAAAGTCAAAGTAACAAAGAACACTTTATGGATTTAAGGAAAAGTTCAGGACACAAAAGGGTTAACAAACAACAGAGCAGCAATAGAAACACAAACAGACATATGGACAAACAAACATTTAATCTGGGTCAAACAAGCCAAGTCAGTAAAAGAGAGAGTGAAGAAGTGCCAAATCTGAATGCAATACAGTAGTTAAAGACAGGCAAAGGTCAGACCAGGACTACATGTAAAAGAAATCAGAAAAACAATCATCAAATAAATCAGTGTACAAACACTAGTTAATAAGGTATGAGCTACAATCACGATCAAGGCTGGAGGCTAAGCAGGGATTTAAATATAGCACCTGGGAGTGTTAAGCTTTGTTCAGACGACGGAATTTCCGCACGGAGTATGTTGCACAACTTTTTTATTTTTATTTCCCTCCTGGTGGAAGCATCAGCATCATGCGCTGAACACTTCCGCCAGAGAGGATCCTGCATTGGGATGCCGGACGGGCGACATCCTGCATACCTTACAGCGCACATTCCAGTGCACAGGTGAGGGGTTGGGAAGGCAGCATTTTTGATTAAAAGGGTACAAGGGAAGGGGATTGAATTGTGAGCATGGGCAGGGACAGAAGCAGGGAGGGGGTTTGAATGAAAACCAGGGCAAAAGCAGGGACAGAAGCAGGGGAGTGGAATGAAAGCAGATTGGGGGTTTGATTGAAAGCAGTAGCAGAAGCGGGGGGGGGGGGGGGTTGAATGAAAGCAGGGGCAAAAGCCGGGAGGGTTGAATGAAAGCAGTGGCAAAAGCGGGGGGGGGGGGGGTTGAATGAAAGAATGGGGCAGAAGCACGGAGGGATGAATGAAAGCAGGGGCAGAGGCAGGGGGGTTTGAATGAAAACAGGGGCAGCAGAAGGGAGATTTGAATGAAAGCAGGGGCAGAAGCGGGGGGTTCGAATGAAAGAAGAGGCAGAAACAGGGGGTTGAATGGAAGCAGGGGCAGAATCAGGGGGGTGAATGGAAGCAGAGGCAGTATTAGTGGGGTAAATGGAAGCAGGGGCAGGAGCGGTGGGGTGAATGGAAGCAGGAGTAGTGGGGTAAATGGAAGCAGGGGCAGAAGCATGGGGTAAATGGAAGCAGAGGCAGGAGCAGTGGGGTAAATGAAAGCAGGGGCAGGAGCGGTGGGGTGAATGGAAGCAGGGGCAGGAGCGGTGGGGTGAATGGAAGCAGGGGCAGGAGTGGTGGGGTGAATGGAAGCAGGAGCGTAGGGGTGAATGGAAGCAGGAGCAGTGGGGTGAATGGAAGCAGGAGCAGTGAGGTGAATAGAAGCAGGGGTTGGAGCAGGGTTGTGAATGAAAGCAGGAGCAGGCATTGTGTGTGTGAGGCTGCTGGGGGAATTGTGTGCATGTGTCAGGCTGCTGGGTGAATTGTGTGCATGTGTCAGGCTGCTGGGGGCATTGTGTGCATGTGTCATGCTGCTGGGGGCATTGTGTGCATGTGTCAGGCTGCTGGGGGCATTGTGAGCATGTGTCAGGCTGCTGGGTGCATTGTGTGCATGTGTCAGGCTGCTGGGGGCATTGTGAGCATGTGTCAGGCTGCTGGGTGCATTGTGTGCATGTGTCAGGCTGCTGGGGGCAATGTGTGCATGTGTCAGGCTGCTGGGGGCATTGTGTGCATGTGTCAGGCTGCTGGGGGCATTGTGTGCATGTGTCAGGCTGCTGGGGACATTGTGTGCATGTGTCAGGCTGCTGGGGGCATTGTGTGTGTTTGTGTGTGTGTGAGCCTTCTGGGGGCACTGTCTGCATGTGTGAGACTGCTGGAGGCACTGTGTGAGGGGCATTGTGTGCATATGTGAGGCTGCTGGGTGCATTGTGTGTGTGTGTGAGAGAGAGACTGTTGGAGGCACTGTGTGTGACTGCTGGAGGCACTGTGTGTGTGTGTGTGTATGAGGCTGCAGAGGGCATTGTGTGTGAGGCTGCTGGGGGCATTGCGTGTGAGGCTTCTGGGGACACTGTGTGTAAGACTGGAGGTATTTGTGTGTGTGTGTGTGAGACTGCTGAGGGCATTGTGTGTGAGGCTGCTGAGGGCATTGTGTGTGAGGCTGCTGAGGGCATTGTGTGTGAGGCTGTCGGGGGCACTGTGTGTGAGACTGGAGGTATTTGTGTGTGTGTGTGTGTGTGAGACTGCTGAGGGCATTGTGTGTGAGGCTGCTGAGGGCATTGTGTGTGAGGCTGTCGGGGGCACTGTGTGTGAGACTGGAGGTATTTGTGTGTGTGTGTGTGTGTGAGACTGCTGAGGGCATTGTGTGTGAGGCTGCTGAGGGCATTGTGTGTGAGGCTGCTGAGGGCATTGTGTGTGAGGCTGTCGGGGGCACTGTGTGTGAGACTGGAGGTATTTGTGTGTGTGTGTGTGTGTGAGACTGCTGAGGGCATTGTGTGTGAGGCTGCTGAGGGCATTGTGTGTGAGGCTGTCGGGGGCACTGTGTGTGAGACTGGAGGTATTTGTGTGTGTGCGTGTGTGTGTGAAACTGAAGGTATTTGTGGCAAAAAAGATGAGGATGATGCTGGAAAAGTGCAGAGCCTAATATGTTGTTTAATTATTTTCTTTTTTTTAAAGGGTTCTGTGGTGAAGAGTTGTGACTGGAAGAAACCATCTTTACAGTCTGGGCCAGATGAAAAAGAAAAGTGAATGACTCCAATCAGAGAAGACATCACCAATAGCAGCACTGTAATCTACATAGCTAACAGATATATAGGTGATGTGTATTGCTTATTTTTAGCTATTTTTATTGTGCGTCAAATATTATTTGGTAGAGGTGCCCTGCAAAAAAAATAAAAATAAAAAAATTTGCGAGGGGTACCCCAAGCCAAAAAAATGTTGGGAACCACTGATGTAGATAATAACATTATATACAACATTTTTTATTTTTTTTGTGAAATTTTTTAAAATATTTTTTGGGGAACATTTTTTGGGTGAACAGCTGTCCCTGAAGCTATTACCTGTGCAGAAGCAAAATATAGAAAGTGAGGGCAAGACAAGCAGGGCTCTGTGCAGGCTACTGGCTTGTTAATCAGCTTACTGTGTGAGCCGGGAGCATATCATACAGCCTCAGTGCACAAAGCCCTGCTTGTCCTCAGTGTACAGAGCCCTGCTTGTCTCAGTGCAAAGAGCCCTGCTTGTCCTCAGTGCACAGAGCCCTGCTTGTCCTCAGTGCAAAGAGCCCTGCTTGTCCTCAGTGCACAGAGCCCTGCTTGTCCTCACTGTACAGAGCCCTGCTTGTCCTCAGTCTACAGAGCCCTGCTTGTTCTCAGTGTACAGAGCCCTGCTTGTCCTCAGTGTACAGAGCCCTGCTTGTCCTCAGTGTACAGAGACCTGCTTGTCCTCAGTGCACAGAGCCCTGCTTGTCCTCAGTGTACAGAGCCCTGCTTGTCCTCAGTGTACAGAGCCCTGCTTGTCCTCACTGTACAGAGCCCACACTTTCTGTATTTTGTTTCTACACACAGGCAATAGCTTCAGGGACAAGCCAGGATTTTTCACTCAAAAATATACACGTTTTAAACATATACATATCCATTGACGTAAATAATCATTGATTGATCTATTGCTTGGTTGATGCATTGATCCTCATGACCTAATCAAGATATTTATAAATGGAATTATCAACCTGTTGCTATTGCAAAGTTTACAGAGCTCCAGCGATGACTTAGGCTGGGTTCACACCACATTTTGCAATACAGTTCCCGAATCAGGTTTTTGATGAAAAATGTATTCCTCAAAACCAGACAAAATGTGTGTAAAAATTTTCATCCGTATACGGTTAAAAAACATATACGGTTTGAAAAATTATGTCTGGTTGCATCCTTTTTTAAAGAAAAAAATTGTATTCATTTTGAACTTTTCACTCCATCATGAATAAAGTTTCACTTGTTTGATTGAAATTCCAAGAAACAAACTTTCAGTGTGCACTGCGCATGTGCAAAGTCAAAAACCATATGGTGCAAACCGGATGGAACCACATGCACATACGGTTCTGTCCGTTTCCTATTGACTCCGATGTTAAAAAAAAAATTTAAACGGTTTCAATGCGTTTTTTTACCTGGTCCAAAAACTGTTGCAGGCTACGGTTTTGGGTACGGGGAAAAAAATGGGCAAAACCGTATAAGACGCAAAACGGACACAACCAGATGCATTGTTTGGCATACGGTTTTCAATGGAGTGTCAATGCATACAGCTTTCAATACGGTATTAAAATTAAAAACACATACGGGATCTGTATTGTAAAAAATTGGTGTGAACCCAACCTTAGTGTGTGGACACATGACTGTTGTGGGCAAACACAGGTCCCATCATTGTTGTAAACACAACTACAAAACAATACCAATAAAGTTGAATTGAAGCTTAAATGAAGGAAGATTCTGAAAGGTTTAACAGGGCAAATTAAAATAGAATAAGAATGGTTAAGCCTCTTAAGATACTTCTTGTATAGTAAAATAATTTTCACAGATGAATGCAACTTCCTTAAGTCAATAAGCAGAAAGGTAGGAGAACCTGCCAGAAAGTCGTTTAAGAATGAACCGTCTAGGATTATTTTGTGAGTTCATTACACTAGGCAAACATCTAAAATCAAAGTAATTGATTTGAAAAACAAAGATTATTTAAGAATTTCTGCAGCTTGGCACCCTGACTGCATTTATGCCATGTTTGCAGAACGGTTAGCAGATTGATCAGCTTTCAACTTCAGAAAACAAATTACTCAGTTAGAAAAATATTTTGCACATTGCAAATAAAAACAGCACTTAAAAATACATTAGTATAGAATGTGAATGTAGCTACATCTAACGGAGAAAACACCTGCTTCCTAAAAGCTGACAATTTTAAAGCTGACAGTTTAAGGTAATTGAAGAAAAAGTGTTGTATATATTCTCTTTTCATCTGATGATATATTGTCCTATGACAGATATTTCATATTTAACTTACTTGCTAAAAAAAACAGACTGTGTGTCATGCACATAATTTCCGTGTGTACACATTTACTGTTCTGTATTTCAAATTCTTCAGGACACCGTATCTAGCTAAACAATTCATTAGAAACACCAGAGGCAAAAAATGAGAAAGCAAAAGAATAGGAGTGTTCCCTCGTGTTATAGCGCAGGGCTGCGTAGAGACCCAACTACTTCACCATAGGTGAACACTAGTGTTGAGCGGCATAGGCCATATTCGAATTCACAATATTTTGCGAATATATGGACGAATATTCCTCATATGTTCGATAAATTTGCATATTCGTAATATTCGCATTTTATTTTCGCATATGCGAAAATTCGCATATGCGAACATAGCATATGCAAAAATTTGCATTAGCAAAAATTAGCATATACAAAAATTTGCATACGCAAAAATTAGCATGTGCGAAAATCAGCATATGCACATTTTCGCATATGTGAAAATTAGCATATGCAAATTTTTGCATATGCGAACATTTGCACGCCAGTCTCACACAGTAGTATTAGAGCCTTCTTTACACCACACAAACTGGAAACAGAGAGGGATGATCACTGTGATGTGTAGTGTGAAAAAAAAATATGAATATTCGTAATTTCGAATATATAGTGCTATATTCGCAAATTTGCGAATAAGCGATATTCACGAATAAAGTTTGCATTGCAAATATTCGCAAGCAACACTAGTGAACACTAACCTTGGGTGGTTGTGCTAAGAATGGGCACAAATCTATTCTAGACATATACATGTAACCAGCTGCTGCACTTCAGACCTCACCTACCAACTGCAGGGTTGCAGATCAAATGCACAAATAGAACATCAAACAAAAACTGGAGCTTTTGAAAGTGTTGCTGTAAATATCCTTCAATTCAGTAACCACAGAGACTTTAGCGTTTGGGTGTTTATTGAAATAGCTGTAATCAATAGGGACAGGTGTCTCGGCACATTCTTGTTCCTTCCTCAACTCCTTTTAGGCACACCTCCTGTGTAGGTGGCGTGCCTTGTGCCTCCTATGAGGCTTGCTCCACAGAGACGTAAGCTACGCCACTCACACCAGGAGATGTTCCTATAAGGAGTTGAGAAAGGCACAAAAGTGTGTCAAAATATGTAGTCTCTATTGCCCTGAGCTACTTCAATAAAGTATTATAGCAATATAGTATTTTGATAGACAACAGATGCCTGATAAACTGATAGCCCTTAAACGTGTATTGCTTTGCTCATAATCCTGGATATTAATTGCAGACCTTTATTTATGTTTTTAAGAGACATTCATATTAGTTTTATAAATGCTCTGCATTCTATTAACATTGAATTCTGTTCTCACATTAAGTACAATAATATTACAAAGCAGCTTTACTTTGTATTGGGAAAGCAAGAAAACATACTTGGTAGTGTACTATAAAGCCACGGTGAAGATAATAAAGAAAAATATGTTTATGCTCCTACTGGACATGTGCAAATAAATGTGTATTAAATCTTGATGTAACATTTATTTACCAAAGTATTTTATATTTTGTAAACCATCTTAAAGGAATACTTCAAGAAAAACATGTATACTGGCCCCAGATTTATCAATCTGCACAAGATAAAAATGTGTGCATTACTAATATCCCATTATCTCATGCAGATTAAAGGGGTATTCCAGGAAAAAAAAATTATTAAATATCAACTGGCTCCAGAAAGAACTTATGAGCTTCTGAAGTTAAGGTTTTTCTTTGCTGTCTAAATCCTCTCTGATGACACCTGTCTCGGGAAACGCCCAGTTTAGAAGCAAATCCCCATAGCAAACCTCTTCTAAACTGGGCGTTTCCCGAAACAGGTGTCATCAGAGAGGATTTAGACAGAAAAGAATAACCTTAACTGCAGAAGCTCATAAATACTGAAAGGATTAAGATTTTTTAATAGAAGTAATTTACAAATCTGTTTAACTTTCTGGAGCCAGTTGATATATATAAAAAAGTTTTTTTCCTGGAATACCCCTTTAATAAATCCATCAATTAAGCAAATCTAAAAGTCTCAGATTTGTCTAGTGTGTTCCTATGAAATGTAGCTGTTAAATTCACTTTACTGCCTAATCTTTGCCTCAGGCATGTAGAAACACAGTCCACACTGGGCTGTCCGGTGGCCGTGGCAACCTTCTGATGACCAGTGAGTTTCATGCATGAGTCCTCTTAATTAGAAAGGGACTCATGCACAGAACTCGCTGGGAGTCAATTGTACCGCCCGGTGCAGTTCAACCTCATCCAACCTGGACTACATCTATTACAAATTACAGTACAATACAAGTGAATGGGGGTTTAACCCCTTAAGGACTCAGCCCATTTGGGCCTTAAGGACTCAGACAATTTTATTTTTACATTTTTGTTTTTTCCTCCTCGCCTTCAAAAATCATAACTCTTTTATATTTTTATCCACAGACTAGTATGAGGGCTTGTTTGTTGCGCAACCAGTTGTCCGTTGTAATGCCATCACTCACTTTACCATAAAATGTATGGTGCAACTAAAAAAATACTATCTGTGTGGGGAAATTAATTGTGTTCTTTATTCTTTGGGTCAATACGATTAAAATGATACCCATGATAACATACTTTTCTATTATTGTTGCACTTAACAAAATTGCAAACTGTTTAACCAAATTAGTATGTTTAAAATCCCCCTATTTTGAAGACCTATAACTTTTTCATTTTTCCGTATAAGTGGCGGTATGAGGGCTCATTTTTTGAGCCATGATCTGTATTGATACCATATTTTCTTTTATAAAACTTTTAATACATTTTTTATAAATTTTTTGGGAATAAAATGTAAAAAAGCAGCTATTTTGGACTTTTTCTTTTTTTTTTTACGTTCGCGCCGTTCACCGTACGTATCATTAACATTTTATTTTAATAGTTCGGATATTTAAGCACGTGTCAATACCAAATATGTATATAAAACTTTTTTTACACTTTTTGAGGGTAAAATAGGGAAAATAGCACAATTTACGTTTTTATTGGGGGTTTTCAATTAGTTTTTTACTTTTTTTACTTTTATTTTTAAAAGACCAGAGCAGAAGACCCATGGAAGGCAGCAGAGGCAGGTGAGGGGACCTCCGTCTGCCATGCTGGGTGATCGGATTGCCGCGGCAGCCCTGCGGGCGATCCGATCATCCATTTTAGTGTCTGCAATACTGCAGATGCCATGATCTGTATTGATCACGGCATCTGAGAGGTTAATGGCGGACATCCACGTGATTGCGGATGTCTGTCATTACCGGCGGGTCCTTGGCTGCTATCAGCAGCCGGGACCTGCCTTGCATGACCCGAGCAACGCTCCGATGCTCGCGGTTATGTATAGGACGTTATTGTACGTCCTGGTGCGTTAAGTACCAGCTCACCAGGACATACATTTACGTCCGGTGTCGTTAAGGGGTTAAAATCTGCATGCAGGTAAAATGTGGATTGTGCTTTGGAATTGCAGTGATATCTTTGACAATGTTATTCTTTTTAAAGGATTTCATAACCTTTAGGCATTTCTCAAAAGTTTAAGGGTAATCCATCAGGCTACATTTAGATATCTTTAGATATCTAGTTATTAAAAACAGAGAGGAGTAGCACATTTTTACATTGCTCTGTTTCTTACAGTTGTGTGAACGTGCAAGACCTTCCCTAAAAAGACCAGAATTGCATTGTTAACTGAGAAAACAACTATATAACTATGGAATTACAAAATCAGTCTTAGGATTTTGAGACAAAGACATTAAAGCAGCTTCCAAAGCCTACAATAAATAGGTGCCACCTAGATTCCTCACATGGACCATGTCAGGTAAACTGAAAATATCCACTTTGAAAATATGACTTTTTGATCACTTTTTTTCAATAATGTGACCAAAAATCTGAAATTTTGGACCTTGATATTTTTTACATTTACACCGCTCACTGTACAGGAGTATTAATATTATACAGAATATATTGATATTGATATATGTATATATATTTTTTTTTTCATATATTTCTTTTATTGGTTTATTTACATTAATTTGAACTTTTTTAACTCTTTCACAGGGGATTAGATATAGTAGTTGTTTGATTGCAAATACTGTTCAGTGCTATACATAGGCATATAGAAAGATCACTGGTGCGGCTGAGAAGCTGGTGTGTTGAGCTCTTTCCACCACCTTGACTAATCAGACCCTCACAATTGCACTGCAAGTGGTCAGATAAGTCTTTCAAAGCCCCCCTTATGCTTCAGATGCCATGATCAGTATTAATCATATAATTTGAAGGGCTTCATAGCAATCAGGATCCGAAGTCTATGAAGCAAGCACAGCTTCTGCATCCACTTTATAGCGCCAATAAGGCTCAAGACGTACATCCTGGTGCACCAAGTACCAGGCAGCCAGGGCATACGGGTATATCCTGCCTCCTCTAGGGATTAAATTAATGTTACTAATAGTTGGATCCAGAGAACTAGCTCCTTTTTCTTTTCTGGGAAAACTTATTTTGTATATCCGTTTTCCCAGAATTCCCATTAAGAGGAAACTATCAGCAGGTTAGACCATGATAACCAGCTGATATGGGTATACTGATTAGCATGACACCATTCTATGCCTTTCTTGTGCAGCATTTTGTGAAAAATATTGTTTTAGAGATATAAATATGAATATTCCTCCTCTGCTGTTATGGCAAGGAAAGCCTTGCACAAGTGGTTGGTCACTGTAGAGGATGCATAGTCATCAGAAGGCATTTTACAGGAGGTGGTAGACTGATCAGTGCATTGATGAGGTAAAGTAAAGCCCCCAGTGCACCACATTTTTTCACAAAAACAGCACAAGAATAACAATGGCAGCATGCCCTGTTAGCTCATATCAGCAGGTTAAAATGGTTCATATCAGCAGCAGGTTAAAAAGAAAAAACGTAACCCCCCCCCCCCCCCCACTCCCCCCCTTAGTCTCAGGGAGTTAGTGACAAAGAACGTAAGACTAGACAGGTAGAAAAAAAAAGCCAAAGCACATCACAAATTAAGTATAAGCACAGTGGAAGGACAAAGTGTGCTTGTCACACTAGACACCTTTTTTTCCTCCTCTTTACTACTAGGTCAATCTACGGTATCCAATCCTTTTTCCCATTAACTAGAAAACGCATCTGTTTTCAAGGAACCACTGTTGATATTTTTATTTGATATGCTTGTTGTAGAAGTAGCAACAGGGATTTTAATATTTTATATTCTGTCTATGATTTATTGCCAACTTGGTCTGCCCCCACACCAAACATCTTCAAGCAGGCTGCAATTATTTTACCACCCCTACTGTAAATGTGACAGGTTTTGATGTTGACTTCTAGGGAACTCCTGACCAGCTCCCTGGTTGGGAATCACTGCCATAGACTTATAAATAAGGTTAGCCCTGCAGGCAAAAAACTTTCAAAACTGGCATGATGAAATTTAAATCAGCCTCTGAGTCATATACTTTCCAAAGAACTCAAAGAAATGAAACGCAATAGATAGAAGGTGACATAAGAAACAATACGTCTTCTATATAAATATGCCATTGTACCAATAGGTTTGAGAATGAACAAAATATTCAAAGGACTACACAAAAGCAACAGAGGCATTACAGTGCTGCTGCTAACAAAACATTTTACTGAAAAGACATTTGTATTTATAATACTACCACTCCAAATATATTGTGGGTAAGCAAGGAGAACAGCAATATTTCACTGGTATTGAATTGATTTAACACAATGCTTTACATTAGACTAAAGTGGGACATTCTTATTGACGTGTGCGCTAGTTTTTCGCAGTAATTGTAGACTATTAATTTACGATTGCTACAGGTGGAAGTGGGGCTGTTAAAATGTCAACTAGACAAAATAATAAGTCTTTTAAAAAAAAACTGCCACTGTATCTTCACAATGGTAAATGGAATAGTGTTCAAAAATATATCTATAACTATTTTTAAAGGGAAACAGTCATCATTTTCATGCTATGTATGCTATGCTTCAAGTCATGAGTGTGGTCCCCAGCAGCTTTTCCCCACCCCACAATAAGTTTATGCAAATAGTCAATATTTACACTCTTGCCCCTTCTTTTCCAAGACTTCTACAACTCTCCCTAGCCTGCTGGATATCAGCCTCTCAGGCAAATCCAGACTAATGGTAGCCAATTCTTGCCAATTTATTGGAATTTCTGTGTTTTCTTTTTTCATCTGCCTTTTGAGGTTTGGTCACAGGTTATCAATGGGATTGAGATCTAGAGAGTTTCCTGGCCATGGTCCAAACATTTCAAGGTTTTGTTCACCAAGCTACTTAGTTATCACTTCTGCCGTGTGGCATGGTACTCCATCATACAGGGAAAGACATTGTTTATCAACAAATTGCTTTTGGAGGATGTTTAAATATAATTCTTCATGGTAGGGTTCTTATGCAGAATTGTGAGTGAGCCCACTCCCTTGAATGAAAAGCAACCTGACACAAGGACTTATGGTAGCACTCAACTTTTCTTATCGGAATAATCTTTCTTCCAGATGTCTCAAACAGTCTAAAGGGGGCTTTATCAGAGAAAATACTTTAGCTCAGTCCTCAGCAATACAATCCCTCTACTAACTCCAGCAGGTCAATCTATGCTTAGTGTTTTTCTTGGAAAGAAAAGCTTATTTCCTGCCTTTCTTGACACCAGTCCAGCCTCCAAAACCCTTCTCCTCACTGTGTGCACAGATGCCCTGCTGTCATTCCTGAACAAGCTTTACACTGGCATTGAACCACTTGCTGGTATCTAAGCATCTTTCAAGAGCAACTTTTCACAAGGATCCAGGAGCAATGTGGCAATGAATAAGGCTTTTTTTTCCACTGTAAATATTATTTATTTGCATAAACATGATGCAAATAAGCGATCTGATTGGTTGCTCTGGGCAACTCAGCAATTTTCCTCTGTACCGGTTTTGATAAATTTCCCCCAATGTATTTGTCAATGAAGCTTTACAAATGTATAAAATACTTATAATGGTTCTTTACCATACCATAGAAACATCTGACTAAAAGATCTAAAAATACTAAAAGAGCAAACCTTGTGAACACCAAAATTTGTGTCGGTCTCAAAACTTTTGACCACCACTGTACGTATGAACTTCTGTCCTCTGCTTCTCCTATCTTCTTCGACTACTGTATAAGCAGAGTGAAGTGATCGGGCTGTGTTGCTCCCCCTCCTCTTCTGTCTGTAATATACTTGCGAGGGGGTTTTATGTGGTCCAGCTGCAGTGTAAACTGAGGTGACAACTGCTATAGTCACTGATAGGTCACTCGGCATTGCTGGCTTTGAGAGCAGAAACCTTCTTTAATCTAACACTTTAGACTAGGCAAGATCAGAAAGAAAAGAACCTGATTTCTTTCTTGCTGGCAATGCAGATTTTGAATCCTCATACACTTTCATAAATGTCCAGCACTACATTCCATTTAGAACAGGGGAAACAAATATGAACAGGGGAAACAAAGTCTACGCACAGCATATTGTTAGGGATGATTAATAGTGCAGGCAGTGCAGGGACACATGTCTTATGTTCGGAGAAGTTCCACTTCCTGTCCACTAACCAGGAATAGTGTTTAGCGGCTTAGGTCATATTCGAATTTGCGATCTTTCGCAAATATATGGATGAATATTCGTCATATATTCGCAATATTCACAGCTTTTTTTTACTATGCGCCATAAAATTAGCATCTGCATTCACCATAAAATTTGCATGTGCAATATCGCGTGATAAAATAGCTAAAAGAAGGGAGGGATCAATATGCACGAAAATTCATATATGCAAATTTTCAGGCACCTGCAAGTCTGACACAGTAACTAGAATTGGAGCCTTGTTTACACCACAAGCTGGGAGCAGGGAGGGATGATCACTGTGAAAAAAAAAGCAAATATTTGTAATTGTGAATATTTACGCTATATTCGCAATATTTGCAAATTCGCAAATATGCGATATGCACGATAAATATTCACATTTGGAATATTTGCACTCAACACTAACCAGGAACAGCACAGTCATCAAAAAAGCAATAAAAAGAAAAAATCTCTGAGAAAGACTTTTAAGTCTGCAGTCCCACACGTAGAGCTCATGCAGCATATTGCACGCTGTACAAAATGTGCTGCACAGTGTGAAATACAGGGTGGACCTTAATAAAATGGAAATGGTTGGTAATATTAACTTCCTGTTTGTGGCACATTAGTATATGTGATGGGGGAAACTTTTCAAGATGGGTGGTCACCATGGCGGCCATTTTGAAGTCGGCCAATTTGGATCCAACTTTTTTTTTTTCAATAGGAAGAGGATCATGTGACACATCAAACTTATTGGGAATTTCACAAGAAAAAAAATGATGTGCTTGGTTTTAACATAACTTTGTTCTTTCATGAGTTATTTACAAGTTTCTGACCACTTATAAAATGTGTTCAAAGTGCTGCCCATTGTGTTGGATTGTCAATGCAACCCTCTTCTCCCACTCTTCACACACTGATAGCAACACCGCAGGAGAAATGCTAGCACAGGCTTCCAGTATCCGTAGTTTCAGGTACTGCACATCTCCTATATTCACAGCATAGACAATTTCCTTCAGATGACCCCAAAGATAAGAATCTAAGGAGGTCAGATCGGGAGACCTTGGGGGTCATTCAACTGGACCACGATGACCAATCCACTTTCCAGGAAACTGTCCATCTAGGAATGCTCGGACCTGACACCCATAATGAGGAGGTGCACCATCTTGCTGGAAAAACTCAGGGGATGTGCCAGCTTCAGTGCATAAAGAGGGAAACACATCAAGTGGATTGGTCGTTGTGGGTCAGTTGAATGGCCCCCAAGGTCTCCCGATCTGATCCCCTTAGACTTTTATCTTTGGGGTCATCTGAAGGCAATTGTCTATGCTGTGAAGATACGAGATGTGCAGCACCTGAAACTACGGATACTGGAAGCCTGTGCTAGCATTTCTCCTGCGGTGTTGCTATCAGTGTGTGATAAGTGGGAGAAGAGGGTTTCATTGACAATCCAACACAATGGGCAGCAACTTGTAAATAACTTATGAAAGAATAAAGTTACGTTAAAACCAAGTACAGCTGTTTCCAATAAGTTTGATGTGACACATGACCCTCTTCCTATTGAAAAAACAAAAGTTGGATTCAAAATGGCCGAATTCAAAATGGCCACCATGGTCACCACCCATCTTGAAAAGTTTCCCCCTCACATATACTAATGTGCCACAAACAGGAAGTTAATATCACCAACCATTCCCATTTTATTAAGGTGTATCCATATAAATGGCCCACCCAGTACACTTTGCATTGTGTGAAGAGAATACACACACAGGGCTAGGTTTGGGGACGGGGCCACGTGTCACAGGATTGCGTCACAGCACATGAAATACGGTGCGTTAGCGCTACGTGGAACCATACCCTTAAAGGGGTATTCCAGTAAAAACTTTTTTTTCACATCAACTGGCTCCAGAAAGTAAAACAGATATGTAAATTACTTCTATAAAAATGTCCTAATCATTCCAGTACTTATCAGCTGCTGAAGTTGAGTTGTTCTTTTCTGTCTGACAACAGTGCTCTCTGCTGACACCTTTGTCTGTCTAAGGAGCCCAGAGAATGAGAGGTTTGCTAAGGGGATTTGCTTGTACTCTGGACAGTTCCTGAGACAGACAGAGGTTTCAGCAGAGAGCACTGTGTTCAGACAGAAAATAGCAACTCAAATTCTCTAGCTGATAAATACTGGAAGGATTAAGATTTTTTAATAGAAGTAATTTACAAATCCGTTAAACTTTCTGGAGCCAGTTGATATGAACACAATAGTTTTTTACTCGTATACCCCTATTAAAGCGATTATGGTCTGGCTGTAAGATATCTGTTAAAAGCTATTGCCAACTTTGTAGCCCAAGACTTGATACTGAAGTGATCAGGACATGGATTAGTTGAAAGATGGAAGTCACGAGTGTGAGATGCTGTAGATTTGTGCTCTATATATTTGTCTTTAATTTATTGCAGTTACGTTTTTTGCAACTTTTCAAGCAGATGATTTTCTCATGGTTGTGTAGGTATGTCAAAATAAAGTTATTCTTCTACAGAGGTCATGAATTTATCATGCGTGAAAAATTGCACATTTTGTTGCACATCTACACCAGTCAGGAACTGGCTTAAAAAACTGCCTATGGAGAGAGATTGTAAAAAGTCACAAAGAACAATTAAATAGAAATATAAAGTGGTGTACTGTAATTTCAATAAAATGTCTACTAACACCATATTTTACACATAGTCTGCAATCATTTAATAAATCTGGTTTACATATTCCTACCGCACAAATTAAAGGTTAGAAAAATAGTTCACCTGTACCATTCTTAAATTGGCACTGTCCTTAAAATTATTTTTTGACAAATGATACAGCAGGTAAAATAAATAAGATTTGTAATTTATTCCACATAAAAGAAAAATGTCTTTTATGTCATTTTCATGGCCTTTTAAATGTGGCCACTAGAGGTTTCCCTTCTGGTCCAGACTAAATTCTGTCTACTTTGCACAGACTTTGGTCTCCTGCTGGACTGGCAGAACACCAAAATGAGGAAGTGTGGTCTGGCCATAGGCAGTGAATAGCACTCGCTCTCTGCCTGTGTATTAAACATGGAAAGCATGCACCTCCTAAGTCTGGTCTCCTCAAAGTCTGTGCTTTTGAGCAGACAGAATGTGGTCTGGACCAGAAGGGAGACCCCTTGTGGCCAGATTTATAAGGTCATGAAAGTGACTTAAAGATACATATTTATTTTTATTTTTTTTCAGGGAGAAAATTAAAAATCTTATTTATTTTTCCTGCTCTATAATATGCAAAAAAAATGATAACTTTAACGACAGTGCCAATTTAATAAATTCCTCTTATTACCCCACTGTAAAGGAAAAAAACTACACAACATTCTGTCAGGTGTCAGTCACACAATAACATGCTGGAGAAAAGCTTTCTCCAGTAGAAAACATTTTTTTTTTTAATTAACTGGTGCCAGAAAGTTAAACAGATTTGTAAATTACTTCTATTAAAAATATTAACCCTTCCAGTACTTATCAGCTGCTGTATTCTCCACAGGAAGCACTTTTCTTTTTGAATTTATTTTCTGTCTGGCCACAGTGCTATCTAGTGAACTGTCTAGAGCAGAAGAAAATCCCCATATTAAACCTCTCCTGTTCTGAACAGTTCCTGACATGGACAGAGGTGTCAACAGAGAGCACTGTGGTCAGAAAGAAAATAATTTAAAAAAAAATAGAATTTCCTGTGGAGCATATAGCAGATGATAAGTACTGGAAGGGTTAAGATTTTTAAATAAAAGTAACTTACAAATCTTACAAAGTACAATTGGTCACGCAAAAACAAGCCCTCATATGGGTCTGTGGATGAAAATATGAAAGAGTTATTGATTTTAAGAAGGTCGGCGATTGATTGCTCCAAGCCTGAAATCCAGGCTTGAATCAATGTACTGCATGTTATAGTCCCTTATGGGGGCTATAACATTGCAAAAAAAAAAAAAAAAAAGTTACAAAAAAAAGTTAATAAATGATAAATAAATGATTTAACGCCTTCCCTAATAAAAGTTTGAATCACCCCTCTTTTCCCATTAAAAAAATGTGTAAATAAAAATAAACATATTTTGTATCGCTGCATGCGTAAATGTCCAAACTGTAAAAGTATATTGTCAATAAAAACGCACAGTCAATGGTGTACACGCAAAAAAATTCCAAAGTTCAAAATAAAGTGTTTTTAGTCACTTTTTATACCGAAAAAAATAAATAAAAGGCGATCAAAAAGTCTGATCAAAACAAACATGGTACCATTAAAAACTTCACGTTGCAAAAAATTAGCCCTGATACCACCCTGTACATGGGAAAATAAAAAAAAGTTATAGGAGTCAGAAGATGACAGTTTTAAACGTATACATTTTCCTGCATGTAGTTATGATTTTTTTCAGGAGTAATACAAAATCAAACCTATATAAGTAGGGTATCATTTTAATCGTATGGACCTACAGAATAAAGATAATGTGCCATTTTTACCGAAAACTGTACTGCTTAGAAGCGGAAGACCCAAAAAAATTATAATTTAGTTTTTTCTTCTATTTTATCGCATAATGATTTTTTTTCCATTTCGCCATGGATTTTTGGGTAAAATAACAGATGTCATTACAAAGTAGAATTGGTGGCAAAAAAATAAGCCTTCATATGGATTTTTAGGTGAAAAATTGAAAGAGTTATGATTTTTAAAAGGTAAGGAGGAAAAAACGAAAGTGGAAAAACGCTATGTTGTTAAGGGGTTAAAGGGGTACTCCGCTGCTCAGCATTTGGAACAAAATGATGTTAGGGTCGTTGGGAGCTCGTGACGTCATAGCTCCACCCCTCTTGATGTCATGCTCCTCCTCCTCAATGCAAGTCTATGGGAAGGGGAGGTGACAGCCATAACATACACTTGCTTTGATGGGTGGGGCGTGATGTCAAGAGGGGGCGGGGCTATGACATCACGAGCTCCCATCTCTAAGCATTCAAAACATTTTGTTCCAAACGCTGAGCAGTGGAGTACCCAGTCAAAATGGGCTTGGTCTCCACTGGAAAACATTTTTCTTTTTTAAATCAACTGGTGCCAGAAAGTTAAACAGATTTGTAAATGACTTCTATTTAAAAATCTTAACCCCAGTACTTATCAGCTGTTGTATGTTCTTTTCTTTTTGAAACAAAAATAGAGAAACAGAAACATAGCCGCACATCCACAATTTGTATTTTGATCCACTTGCTTCTCAGCATAAATTCAAAAACGAACAGGTTGCTAGTATACATTTTGATCAAAAAGTGCAAGCCCACTCGCCACATCAAGGCCACCTATTAAGAGTCTTTTCTTTTTGAATTTCCTTTTTGTCTGACCATAGTGCTCTCTTCTGAAACCTCTGTCCATTTTAGGAACTGACCGGAATAGGAGCAAATCCCCATAGCAAACCTATCCTACTTCGGACAGTTCCTAAAATGGACAGAGATGACAGCAGAGAGCACTGTGGTCAAAGAGGAAATTCAAAAAGAAAAGAACTTCCTTTGTAGTATACAGCAGCTGATAAGTACCAGTTGATTTAACAAAAAATTTTTCCTGGGGAGTACCCCTTTAAGTGGTTAAAGGAGTACTTTGTGAAAAACTGATACACTTTGTTTTTCTTTCTGCAAGGACTGAAGGAATGGGTAATGACAAAAAGGTTCTCTGTTTGCTGAATATTTGTGAGATGCTCTACCCCTAGCCCTAACTAGACCTAGAACAGGGTTAAAGTTTTGCCCTCGTAAAAAATGCTCATAATCTAGCCAAAAAAACTAACAAAAGAAATTAAAACTGTATGTATTTACAACTGTACATTAATTTAACATTCCATTGCACTGAACCACATTTCAGTATAGATTTTAAAATGAAGAATGTTAAAGTCGTTGGCTCTCTTATACCTCACAGGCAGTACTTCTATTTTATTGTGATTACTAGCATAAGGACATTTTATTATGTTTTACAGAACCTTCCCTCACTATGCAGTGTTTGAGTTTTTATACGTGTTATAACAGTGCCTGTGGTAAGAACAGCTGTTGTTTTATATCAGTTAAACGTAATATTTTACTAGAAGGGGTTTCTTCCATATATGTTAACAGATTTCAAATACTGAAACTTCACACCTTGCTACACTTTACTACACAGATGCCTTGTGGTCTCACTGAATATTTAAGGCAGATGCACCAGTCAAAACTAAGAAATGATCAATGAACATAGTAAGTAGACAAGTATATTGTAAATGGAAAATGCACTGATTCAGCAGTAAACAATCTTTGCTATAAAGTGGTTTCTTAAAGGGAACCTGTCTGGAGATTTATGCTGCACTAACCATGGGCAGCTTGAAATAGCTGCAGGTTCTCTTATGACAATGATCTAAAATGCTCATGAATTTCATAAAGATCATATCATACTCGAGTATAAGCCGACCCGAATATAAGCCGAGGCCCCTAATTTCACCCCAAAATCCCAGGAAAAGTTATTGACTCGACTATAAGCCTAGGGTGGGAAATGCATCACCCCCCCTGTCATCATCCAGATCCCCGTCATCATCCCCCCTTCATCATCACTGCCTGTCATCATCCCACCCCCCCTTCATCATCACCGCCTGTCATCATCCCACCCCCCCTTCATCATCAACACCTGTCATCATCCCCTTGTCATCATCCCACACACCCCCTTCATCATCCCCTTGTCATCATCCCACACACCCCCTTCATCATCCCCTTGTCATCATCCCACACCCCCCCTTCATGATCCTCTTGTCATCATCCCACACACCCCCTTCATCATCCCCTTGTCATCATCCCACCCCCCTTCATCCTCCCCTTGTCATCATTCCACACACCCCCCCTTCATCATCCCCTTGTCATCATCCCACCCCCCCTTCATCGTCCCCTCGTCATCATCCCACACCCCCCCTTCATCACTTCATCATCCCCTTGTCATCATCTCACACACCCCTTCATCATCCCCTTGTCATCATCTCACACCCCCCTTCATCATCCCCTTGTCATCATCCCCACCCCCCTTCATCATCACCACATGTCATCAGCCCCCCCTTCATCACCACCGCTTGTCAATGTCTGATACAGTGGTCTTCAACCTGCGTACCTCCAGATGTTTCAAAACTACAACTCCCAGCAAGCCCGGGCAGCCATCGGCTGTCCGGGCTTGCTGGGAGTTGTAGTTTTGAAACATCTGGAGGTCCGCAGGTTGAAGACCACTGCGGCCTTCGACATCATCCAGCCCCCCCACCCTCACCCCCTTTAGTTTTGTACTCACCTCCGCTCGGCGGGACGTTAGGGTGAGCTGGTCCGGGCCATCTGTGCTGCAGGACAATCCAGTGGGGAGGGATAGTCATTCTGGGATGTCCACCCTCACTGGGGGGGCCTCTTCTCCACGCTTCGGGCCCAGAAGAGAGGAGTTGCCTTGATGACGACGCACAGGGACGTTACTAATGAACGTCCCTGTGCGTCGTCGTCCAGGCAACGTGACTATTCCGGGGCCAGGCCCGAAGCGCAGAGAAGAGGCCCCCCCCGGTGAAGATGAACAGCCCGGAATGACTATCCCTCCCCACCGGACGGTCCTGCAGCACAGATGGCCCGGACCAGCTCCCCCTAACGTCCCGCCGAGCGGAGGTGAGTACAAAACTAAAGGGGGTGGGTTGTCTGGATGATATCGAAGGCCGCAGTGGTCTTCAACCTGCGGACCTCCAGAGGTTTCAAAGCTACAACTCCCAGCAAGCCCGGACAGCCGATGGCTGCCCGGGCTTGCTGGGAGTTGTAGTTTTGAAACATCTGGAGGTACGCAGGTTGAAGACCACTGAGGGCGGACAGTTCACTCGAGTATAAGCCGAGGGGGTTCTTTTCAGCACGAAAAATCGAGCTGAAAAACTCGGCTTATACTCGAGTATATATCGTAGTTTTAAAATGTAATTGAAATGGAATTCCATTTCACTCGGGTGGTCCTAGTCTGCGTCTTCTTGCCCACTTGATTTATTGGTCACAGTTAGAGACCAATCTATTAATCAAGCCCGATAAAATTATGCCACAAAAGGGTATGTGTTTATGATGTTTCTGGGCACTACCCCTTTATGTATGTTTTGTATCGGTGACACTGAACTAAGAAGCATTAACCCCTTAAGGATAATAGACATAAATAGACATCCTAGTTACCTGGTACTTAATGAAGTAGTCCAGTACCCCTATCTTAAGAATAAGGGATATGTTTCAGATCGCAGGGGAGTCCGACTGCTGGGACCCCACAATCTCCTGTATGGGGCCCCGGCTCTCTGGCCAGATAGCGTGTGTTGACCACCGAACAAAATGGCGGAAGACATGCCCCCTCAATACAGCGCTATGGCAGAGCCGGAGATTGCCGAAATCAGCACTCCGGCTCTCCCACAGAGTTGTATTGAGGGGACATGTCAGTCGCCGCTTTGTGCGGGAGTTGACATGCCCCCCTCCCGTGGACTGCCGAGGCCCCGTACGGGAGATCGCGGTGGTCCTCAGCGGTCGGACTCCCCACAATCTGAAACTTATACCCTATCCTTAGGATAGGGGATAAGTTTTCCTGTACTGGAGAACTCCTGTAACGCACAAAGACGTAAATTTATCTTCTGTACATGAAACAACTTCAGGAGCTGCGATTACTTCATGCACAGTGAGTACCAGCAAAATTGTGAAAAAGCCCTTGCTCCAGTAAAAATTTAAATCACTACTGTATATATGTATATATGCAAAAGTGGTACTAGTAAAAATTATAAAAAATATTTTATGGGTATCATTTTAATTGTATTGACCCACAGAAAGAAAGCAAACATGTAAGTTTTACCGTAAAGTGCAAGAAACCCTTCAAAGGTTACAAAATGAGTAAAAATGGGCTGTGTCCTTAAGAGGTTAATAGCAGTGAGTACGGATTACAGCTTGCAGGGCTTTCTGGACCAGCAGTTTATAATTTTTCACTTTGATCTGTGCAGCACATGGCTTTTATTGTACCTTCAGTAGAGGAAAAAAGTATTTGATTCTCTGATGATTTTGCATGTTTGCCACTGACAAAGAAATAATCAATCAGTCTACATTTTCAATGGTTTGTTTATTTGACCAGTGAGGGACGGAATAACAACAAAAGAATCCAGAAAACGCATTTCAAATAAATTACAAATTGATTTTCGTTCCATTTAGTGAAAAAAATATTTGATCCTTTATCACTGACCAAGATTCCTGTCTCAAAGGTGTCTTTTATACAGAGTTAAGATTAAAAGCAGGGCTGGTTTTGGGGGGGGGGTAGTAGGGGGCAACTTGGGAAATTGCCCAGGGCCTCCAAGTCCAAAAGGGCCCCCTGAACTCTTGCGCGAAATCACGGTAAAATAGTGGCAAAAATGCAGCGATTTTATGCAAATTGCATCAGACTACAGTAATGTGAGAGTGGCCCTGTAGGAGCCTGGACTTTAGAGAGCCCACAGAGCAGAATAGACACTCACACTGTATGGTAAAGGACCTTCCTGATGATGTCATCGCAGGTCCTTTACCATACAGTGTACAAAGTGGAGGAGGAGGTAACAGGGAAAAGAATGGAGGTAGGGGGCTGTGAGGAAGATGGGGAGACCAGTACATGTGATGAGGGGCATTTAAACTGTATATAGGGGGTAAAGTTAGTAACCTATGGGCGTAAAGGTAGCAGTATATGGGGAGCATAGGAAGCATAGGGGGTCATAAAGAGCAGTATATATGTGATAGGGGGGTCATAGGGAGCAGTATATATGTGATAGGGGGGTCATAGGGAGCAGTATATATGTGATAGGGGGTCATAGGAAGCAGTATATATGTGAAATACGGGATAATACAGAACAGTATACGTGAGATAGGGGGTCATAGGGAGCAGTATATTTGTGGTAGGAGGTCAAAGGGAGCAGTATATATGCGATAGGAGGTCATAGGGAGCAGTATATATGTAATAGGGGGTCATAGGGAGCAGTATATATGTGATAGGAAGTCATAGAGAGCAGTATATTTGTGATAGGAGGTCATAGGGAGCAGTATATATGTGATAGGGTGTCATGGGAAGCAGTATATATGTGATAGGGGGTCATAGGGAGCAGTATATATGTGATAGGGTGTCATGGGAAGCAGTATATATGTGAAATACAGGGTCATACAGAACAGTATATGTGAGACAGGGGGCCATAGGGAGCAGTATATGTAATAAGAGGTCATAGGGAGCAGTATATATGTGATAAAAGGGTCATAGGGAGCAGTAGATATGTGAAATATGGGTTCATATAGAACAGTATATGTGAGATAGGGATCATACAGAGCATTATATGTGAGATAAGGGACATACAGTGCATTATATGTGAGATAAGGGACATACAGAGCATTATATGTAAGATAAGGGACATACAGAGCATTATATGTGAGATAAGGGACATACAGAGCATTATATGTGAGATATGGGACATACAGAGCATTATATGTGTGATAAGGGACATACAGAGCATTATATGTGAGATAAGGGACATACAGAGCATTATATGTGAGATAAGGGACATAAAGAGCATTATATGTGAGATAAGGGACATACAGAGCATTATATGTAAAATAAGGGACATACAGTGCATTATATGTGAGATAAGGGACATACAGAGCATTATATGTAAGATAAGGGACATACAGAGCATTATATGTGAGATAAGGGACATACAGAGCATTATATGTGAGATAAGGGACATACAGAGCATTATATGTAAGATAAGGGACATACAGAGCATTATATGTAAGATAAGGGACATACAGTGCATTATATGTGAGATAAGGGACATACAGAGCATTATATGTAAGATAAGGGACATACAGAGCATTATATGTGAGATAAGGGACATACAGAGCATTATATGTGAGATATGGGACATACAGAGCATTATATGTGTGATAAGGGACATACAGAGCATTATATGTGAGATAAGGGACATACAGAGCATTATATGTGAGATAAGGGACATAAAGAGCATTATATGTGAGATAAGGGACATACAGAGCATTATATGTAAGATAAGGGACATACAGTGCATTATATGTGAGATAAGGGACATACCGAGCATTATATGTAAGATAAGGGACATACAGAGCATTATATGTGAGATAAGGGACATACAGAGCATTATATGTGAGATATGGGACATACAGAGCATTATATGTGAGATAAGGGACATACGGAGCAGTATATGTGAGATATGGGACATACAGAGCAATATATGTGATTTATGGGGTCATACAGAAAAGTATATATGAGAGGGGGCCATGGGGAGCAATGTGTGGAGGATCTTTTGGTCCAGTCTGGGGTCTGTACACCAATACACAGAATACCTGATCGGTGAGACCTGACCCCTGGGACCGACTACAGTAATGTGAGAGTGGCCCTGTGGGAGCCTGGACTTCAGAGAGCCCACAGAGCAGAATAGACACTCACACTGTATGGTAAAGGACCTTCCTGATGATGTCATCGCAGGTCCTTTACCATACAGTGTACAAAGAGGAGGAGGAGGTAATAGGGAACAGCATGGGGGGAGGGGGCTGTGAGGAAGGTGGGGAGACAAGTAGATATGATGAGGGGAATATAAACTGTATATAGGGGGTAAAGTTAGCAATATATGGGCATAAAGGTAGCAGTATATGGGGAGCAAAGGAAGCAGTGTATAATGGGAGAAGGGGGCCATAGGAAGCAGTATATGTGATAGGGGGTCATAAAGAGCAGTATATATGTAATAGGGGGACATAGGGAGCAATATATATGTGATATGGTGTAATAGGGAACAGTATATGTGATAGGGGTCATGAAGAGCAGTATATATGTGATAGGCAGTCATAGGGAGCAGTATATACGTGATATGGTATAATGGGGAGCAGTGTATATGTGATAGGGGGTCATAGGCGGTAGTATATATTTGAAATACAGGGTTATACAGAACAGTATATGTGAGATAGGGGGTCATAGGGAGCAGTATATATGTGATAGGGGGTCATAGGCGGTAGTATATATTTGAAATACAGGGTTATACAGAACAGTATATGTGAGATAGGGGGTCATAGGGAGCAGTATATATGTGATAGGAGGTCATAGGGAGCAGTATATATGTGATAGGAGATCATAGGGAGGGGTATAAATGTGACATACGGAGCAGTATATGTGAGATAGGAGACATACGGAGCAGTATATGTGAGATATGGGGTCATACAGAAAAGTATATATGAGAGAGGGTCATGGGGAGCAATGTGTGGAGTCTTTTGGTCCAATCTGGGGTCTTTACACCAAAGGTCATCACCAATACACAGAATATCTGATCGGTGAGACCGGACCCCTGGGACCGACTGCAGTAATGTGAGAGTGGCCCATCAGAGAGCCCACAGAGCAGAATAGACACTCACACTGTATGGTAAAGGACCTTCCTGATGATGTCATTGCAGATCCTTTACCATACAGTGTACAAAGAGAAGTATATATGTGATAGGAGGTCATAGGGAGCAGTATGTATGTGAAATATGGGGTCATAGAGAACAGGTTATGTGAGATAGGGGACATACAGAGCAGTATATGTGAGATATGGGGTCTCATGAGAAGAGAGGTCCCTTGTCCCCCAAATGATTGGAGCAGCAGCACATGATCACCTGCAGCTCCATTTGTTCTCTATTGGACTTATAAACATTGCTGATCGCTGCACTCATATGTATGGAGACCCCATAGAGAAAGAATGGAGTGACATGGGATAATGTGCTGCTGCTCCAATCACCCAGGGGTTCCAGTGGTCGGATCCTACCGATTAGATTTTTACACTGTCCCCTAGGTATGCTGTAGACATAGTTATGGGGCAGCAGCAAGCACAGCATTAGTGAAGCAGGATGGCAGTGTAAAGGATGGGGGTTGTGTTACTATAGAGTTTTGAGTAGACTGCAGAAGGGGCCACAGATGTCTTGGTATAGTCTTCAGTCATCAGGAGACAATATCATAATTGCCTGGGCTGGATGGAAAAGAGAACATATACAATCATAGAAGACATCCCCTGTGATCACGGGATGTAATAGTCCTGTGTGCTGTGACTGCTTCTGATCAGGTGTGAGCTGCTCTAACATAACCACAATACAGGAGTGTTTTAGAGTATGATTTATTCTAATGGTTAAAACGCAACTTTCGCATAAAAATAAGTCAATAACCATCAGCACAGCCTACTGATCACTGGTATACTGCAGCCTATGATCTGATCACTGGTATATTGCGGCTTACGACCTGATCACTGGCATACTGCAGCCTACGAGCTGATCACTGGTATACTGCAGTAGTGTTGAGCGGCATAGGCCATATTCGAATTCGCGAATATTTGCGAATATATGGACGAATATTTGTCATATATTCGCTAAATTCGCATATCCGTAATATTTGCGTTTTATTTTCGCATATGCGAAAAATTCGCGTATGCGAAAATTAGCATATGCGGAAATTAGCATATACAAAAATTTGCATAAGCGGAAATTTGCACGCCAGTCTCACACAGTAGTATTAGAGCCTTCTTTACACCGCACAAGCTGGAAGCAGAGAGGGATGATCACTGTGATATGTACTGTGATAAAAAAAAAAAAGAATATTCGTAATTACGAATATATAGTGCTATATTCGCGAATATTCGCAAATTCGCGAATATGTGATATTCGCGAATAAAATTTGCGAGCAACACTATACTGCAGCCTACGAGCTGGTCACTGGTATAATGCAGCCTATGAGCTGATCACTGTTATACTGCAGCCTATGAGCTGATGACGCAGCCAGTGACGCAAAAAATAAGCCATCATATAGAATTTTTGGTGAAAATTGTAAAGAGTTATGATTTTTTAAAGTTAAGGAGGAAAAATTGAAAATGAAAAAACGCCTTAAAGGGTTAATGCTTTGATAGAGTCTTGATTCTTCTGCAGGTAGAATGAAAAATTTACAATCTCAATATGGAGATAGTTAAATTATTTATTTATTTATTTATTATTCGCCAATCTAAATGGTATAATTCCATCCACATTATCCAAATTAGTCTTAATTAAACGATATACCATTTTTGTGTCTCTCACCAAGTCTATGTAAGAATTTCATTTCTACTCTTAGGAAAGCTGGATGGTCCGTCATGGATAGCCATTGTTTCGGTACTGTGTGATCCGTCCGGCTTGCTAGGATCTCACATGGTTTCATGGCTTCCATCTTGTGGATCTCTTTCAGTGGCAGACTTATTTGTCTTTGTCTGAGTCTTTTCTCTATGTCTAGGTGTGTCCCTAGGTCTCTTCTTTGTGTATTTTCCTAGTTCAGCTAACATTTGGTTTATTATTAATACAGGTTCTAGCGTAAAACGTGCATGATCACCCCTTGCCTCTATGGCATACAGTCGGGGGCACACTAATTCCTGCATAGACACAGGAGAACTCATAATACCATGTACACAAAGAGAAAATCGAGTTCAAACAACTCCTTAATTAAAATCATGATTTTATTGATACAATTTAAAAAACAATGTAAACAGACGCCAATAATTGAAAATGGGATTAAGGTTAGATTCCAGTACAAAAAAATAGGGCTACTGCCAGCTGCAATGGGCTAACATATAATATGGTGTAACAAATAATTAATATAGTATTTCAGTCTCTAAGAGAACTGCACTGCATATCAATTATTACTACTAAAGTGCTCTATATACGGTATTTATAATATACACTGACCACAATTGTGGGTATAATAGAATATAAATTAGTGCAAACAAGTGCTAAAGTAAGTTGCAACTCAGTACCTCCTTATAAAGGGAAACCCTGCAGCTTAATATGGGTAAGCTTACTATATGCACTTTATTTTACCAGTCTCTGTGTCTCTCTGCAATCTGCATGGATCCATAGATAAGCGCTTGTGCTACTATTATACTATCACACTATTATTGCGCAATATTATATCTTTGTATGTATATGCACATGTGAGTTGCAACTTACTTTAGCACTTGTTTGCACTGATTTATATTCTATTACACCCACAATTGTGGTCAGTGTATATTATAAATACCGTATATAGAGCACTTTAGTAGTAATAATTGATATGCAGTGCAGTTCTCTTAGAGACTGAGATACTATATTAATTATTTGTTACACCGTATTATATGTTAGCCCATTGCAGCTGGCAGTAGCCCTATTTTTTTGTACTGGAATCTAACCTTAATCCCATTTTCACTTATTGGCATCTGTTTACATTGTTTTTTAAATTGTATCAATAAAATCATGATTTTAATTAAGGAGTTGTTTGAACTTGATTTTCTCTTTGTGTACATAACATCTGGTTTAACAGACTTTTTATTATTTAGACACACCTTCGTAAATTGGAATTCCCCAATGAAGGTATACTGGGCATGTACATATGGTAATGACTATGACATCACTATAAAACCAAGAATGAATTTCTGGTCGGTGTAATGACAACTACCCATACACTAGGGTGTGCTATTGCATAAGCAATTAGCATCATTACCATTAAGGGTTAACTGTACAAAATCTATTTCAAACCCACATTCCACACTTGACGTGTGGAGCCCTAAATTATTTATTTATCGATTATTTATATGTGTCACACTTTATTAATCAACCATGGTGGATCTCCGGATATAGAGTCAACAGTTAGACATTTCTCACACTATCAAATGTATACAGAAGATGAGGATACAGTGTCTCTATAATACAAATGTGTAATTAATTATTAGTTAAATGGGTCAAATGGGTAATTAATTATTAGCTACAATAACATTCACAAGACTAGCAAAGCTTAAGATAAGGTCTCATTATCAAAGTCTATACTTGAGACATTATCACCTTCTCACCATGTCTTAGGAATGCAAGAACTGAGCAATGCTCCTAATGAGAATCATATATAAGATAATATATATATATATATATATATATATATATATATATATATATTGATGTAATTTACAATACTAACACTATATGACAAAATCCTACTGATTACCTAATAAAACTATTGTATGTTGAGGCCATTGTAAGTTGAGGGATCACTGTATATATATATATATATATATATATATATATATATATATATATATATATAATGTTCATTCAGATAAGACATAATAATAGGTTTCATAGTCTATACATGTCAATCCCCCTTATTCAGTGAGAACTTAAACAAACTCCTCTGTCGTAAATCTGGAATGACTAGAGAGGTACTCCCCTCAGACTGGGACATTCGTTGAGAAGGAACTCTGAATAAACTGTAGTCTCTCCATGAATCCCACTTAGGCATATTTAAAACATACATAACAAGGCAGACACATGCTATTAGGCTATTAAATATAGTGATTCATTTTTGGAGCGTCCAATAATATATAATATATAACATAATGTTTCTTCTATTATGTTCAATGTAGAAAAGTTTTGTTACATTATTTCTGTTTAGCACAAGCTTTTAGATTTTTTAACAGTAAATAGCTGTGTATTCTATGGATAAGGTCAGCTGAGATCCATTCACTTGAATTATCCACCATGGATTGGCTATTTGTATCAGCAGGTGTACAGCATATGAGTTCATAACACCCCAGAGTGGCTTATTTATATGATCTTTTTCGAAAATAAATAATAAAAAATCCAGGTCACTGTGCATCAAAAATCTGTATTACTAGCCTATATAGAGATCTGCTAAAAAGTATTAGTTGTAAATAATATACACTTGGAATCTTTAGTAACATTTTTAAGAAAATATTCATAGATGTGCCTCTGCAGGAAACAACTATTGTGATACTTAAGGTCACAGGTTACATATGGTTTTTCCTACCAACTTCTTCTTAATTTAACAAAACAGCATGATTCTTTAGGATAGGCTTGGTTGGTGTTTTAAAATAATGTAATATAAAGAGTTATTTGAATTTATCAAATATATTCAAGTCCCTATCTTATCGGAAAAAACAATATTTTGGTTTCTTGTTGCTCCAAGGATCTACCAGAATTAACCCCTTAAGGACGCAGCCCTTTTTCACCTTAAGGACTGAGCCTTTTTTCGCAATTCTGAACACTGTCGCTTTACGAATTAATAACTCGAAAACGGTTTTACCGAATATTCTGATTCTGAAATTGTTTTTCCGTGACATATTCTACTTTATTTTGTTGGTAAATTTTTGGCGTTACTTGCATCCTTTTTTGGTGAAAAATCCCAAAATGTCATGAAAATGTTGAAAATGTTGCATTTTTCTAACTTTGAAGCTCTCTTCTTGTAAGGAAAATGGATATTCCCAAAACATTTTATTTTTATTCACAAATACAATATGCATTGGCATCACAATAACGTTGGCATCATAAAATGGATATATTTTTGCTTTTTGAAAAAATTTGAGTGCTTCAAAGTAGAGAAGCAATCTTCAAAATGTCATGAAAATTGCTAAATCTGAAGGGACAGATGTTACAGAACTACAACTCCCAGCATGCCTGGGCAGTCTAGGCATGCTGAGAGTTGTAGTTTGGCAACATCTGGAGGGCTACCGTTTGGGCACCACTGTAACAGTGGTCTCCAAACTGTGACCCTCCGGATGTTGCAAAACTACAACTCCCAGAATGCCCAGATAGCCTTTGGCTGTCTGGGCATGCTGGGAGTTGCAGCTTGGCCTTCCTAGTGGTTGCCACAGTAAAGATCACTTTACTTTCACTTTCATTCCCCCCCCCCCACCGTCGTTTCCCTACCTGAGCCAGGATCTTTGCAGTCTCCAGCGATGATCAGCGGTTCCCAGACATCTTCTCCTCCAGGTACCGGCCTCCATCTTCTCCCCATGTTCCCCTCGACATCCAGGGGTGGGCAGAACGGGGGTTGCTATGGCAACCCACTGTCCTGCTCTGCCATTGGTCAGAGTCAGTACTGACCAATGGCAGGGGATAGGAGGAAATCGCAGCGACCTTACTCATAGCCCTCAGGATGATCGGGGCCGTCAATGACAGCTCCGATCATCAGCAGGACCAATACCTCCACCTTTGTGCAAGGGGGAGCAGGAGGAGCACTGCCAGAGCCCTACAAAAGGACCTCCAGCAACCACAAATGTGCATATGTCCACTTAAATGGTCAGAAACAGACTCCATGAGGTTGGTATCAGGGCCCGATGTCCACAGGTGGGGGTTGTGCTTACAGCCCAACACCGTGTAGGACTTTTGGCATTTGCCAGAGAACACCAAGATTGGCAAATTCACCACTGGCAGCCTGTGCTCTTCACAGATGAATGCAGGTTCACATTGAGCACATGTGACAAACGTGACAGAGTCTGGAGATGCTGTGGAGAGCGTTCTGCTGTCTGCAGCATCCTCCAGCATGATCAGTTTGGCGGTGGGTCAGTAATGGTGTGGGATGGCATTTCTTTGGAAGGCCACACTGCCCTCCATGTGCTTGCCAGAGGTAGCCTGAGTGTCGTTAGGTACCGAGATGAGATCCTCAGACCCCTTGTGAGACCATATGCTGGTGGGGTTGGCCCTGGGTTCCTCCTAATGCAAGACAATGCTAGACCCCATGTGGCTGGAGTGTGTCAGCAGTTCCTGCAAGAGGAAGGCATTGTTGCTATGGACTGGCCGGCCCGTTCCCCAGACCTGAATCCGATTGAGCACATCTGGGACATCATGTCTCGCTCCATCCACCAACACCACATTGCACCACAGACTGTCCAGGAGTTGGCAGATGCTTTAGTCCAGGTCTGGGAGGACATCTCTCAGGAGACCATCCACCACCTCATCAGGAGCATGCCCAGGCATTGTAGGGAGGTCATATGTGCACGTGGAGGCCACACACTACTGAGCCTCATTTTGACTTGTTTTAAGTACCTTACATCAAAGTTGGCAGCCTGTAGTGTGGTTTTCCACTTTGATTTTGAGTGTGACTCCATGTCCAGATCTCCTTGGGTTGATAAATTTGATTTCCTTTGACAATTTGTGTGTTTTGTTGTCAGCACATTCAACTATGTAAAGATGAAAGTATTTAATGCGAATAGTTAATTCATTCAGATCTAGGATGTGTTATCTTAATGTTCCCTTTATTTTTTTGAGCAATGTAGTATATATAATAAGTGTGGTTTATTCAAAGAAGGAGAAAATAAAAGTATATAAAAGTACAAATGTTATATACCATCAGCTGAGCACCTATCACTGGTCTATAAATACACCTTCATGTTCATTTTTTTTAACTCTTTCATTGAATCAACCACATTTATTACTTATAATATATGATTATGATTGAAGTTAAGCGAACCGAGACCCTTAAACCCAGATTCCATTTGAAATTCAAGGGGGCATGTCACGATTCCGGCTGGCAGGTAGTGGATCCTCTGTGCCAGAGAGGGATGGCGAGGACCGCGCTAGTGGACCGGTTCTAAGCCACTACAGGTTTTCACCAGAGCCCGCCGCAAAGCGGGATGGTCTTGCTGCGGCGGTAGTGACCAGGTCGTATCCACTAGCAACGGCTCACCTCTCTGACTGCTGAAGATAGGCGAGGTACAAGGGAGTAGGCAGAAGCAAAGTCGGACGTAGCAGAAGGTCGGGGGCAGGCGGCAAGGTTCGTAGTCAGGGGAGATAGCAGAAGTTCTGGTACACAGGCTTTAAACACACAACACGCTTTCACTAGGCACAAGGGCAACAAGATCCGGCAAGGGAGTGCAAGGAAGGAGACTAGATATAGCCAGGGAACAGGTGGGAGCCAATAAAGCTAATTGGGCCAGGCACCAATCATTGGTGCACTGGCCCTTTAAGTCTCAGGGAGCTGGCGCGCGCGCGCCCTAGAGAGCGGAGCCGCGCGCGCCAGCACATGACAGCAGGGGACGGGAACGGGTAAGTGACCTGGGATGCGATTCGCGAGCGGGCGCGTCCCGCTGTGCGAATCGCATCCCCAACGGCCATGACAGAGCAGCGCTCCCGGTCAGCGGGACTGACCGGGGAGCTGCAGGGAGAAAGACGCCGTGAGCGCTCCGGGGAGGAGCGGGGACCCGGAGCGCTAGGCGTAACAGTACCCCCCCCCCTTAGGTCTCCCCTTCTCTTTGTCCGGTAACTGCCTCCCCTGGGATGAGGACACCGGGAAAGGATGGAGGGATTCCTCAACGGCAGGCAGAACAGCAGGAGTAGGAATGGGGAGAGAGGGCAGAGGGCGAGACCTGGCACGGGGCAGTGTGACACCAGGACGAGGGCCATGAGGGGACACAGAGGCTTGCCTGATGGGACTGGGAGGGGGGGAGAGGCATTTCCTGTGGCAGGCAGAGTCCTTAATGACCTTAGGGGGACCGGATACAGGAGGAACCACAGGGTCACGGCAGGGAGTACTGGGAACCGGTTGAAGGCAGTCCTTGGAACAAGAGGGACCCCAACTCTTGATCTCCCCAGTGGTCCAGTCCAGGGTTGGGGAATGGTGTAGAAGCCAGGGTAGTCCAAGGAGAATTTCGGAAGTGCAATTGGGAAGGACCAAAAATTCGATTTTCTCCTGATGAGGTCCGATGCACATTAGGAGGGGCTGCGTGCGGAAACGCACGGTGCAATCCAACCTGGCTCCGTTGACCGCGGAAATGTGGAGTGGCTTGACAAGACGGGTCACCGGAATGCGGAATTTATTCACTAAGGACTCCCGAACAAAATTCCCAGAGGAACCAGAGTCCAGGCAGGCCACGGCTGAGAGGGAAGAGCTGGCTGAAGTAGAAATCCGCACGGGTACCGAGAGACGTGGAGGAGCAGACTTGGAACCAAGAGACGCCACACCCACGTGAGCTGGGTGCGTGCGTGCGTTTCCCAGGCGTGGAGGACGGATAGGGCAATCCACCAAGAAATGCTCGGTACTGGCACAGTACAGACAAAGATTCTCTTCCTTACGGCGATTCCTCTCTTCCAGGGTCAGGCGAGACCGATCCACTTGCATGGCCTCCTCGGCGGGAGGCCTAGGCGCAGATTGCAATGGAGACAGTGGGAGAGGTGTCCAGAAATCTAAGTCTTTTTCCTGGCGGAGCTCTTGATGCCTCTCAGAAAAACGCATGTCAATGCGAGTGGCTAGATGAATGAGTTCATGCAGGTTAGCAGGAGTCTCTCGTGCGGCCAGAACATCTTTAATGTTGCTGGATAGGCCTTTTTTAAAGGTCGCGCAGAGAGCTTCATTATTCCAGGAAAGTTCAGAAGCAAGGGTACGGAATTGTATGGCGTACTCGCCAACGGAGGAATTACCCTGGACCAGGTTCAGCAGGGCAGTCTCAGCAGAAGAGGCTCGGGCAGGTTCCTCAAAGACACTTCGAATTTCCGAGAAGAAGGAGTGTACAGAGGCAGTGACGGGGTCATTGCGGTCCCAGAGCGGTGTGGCCCATGACAGGGCTTTTCCAGACAGAAGGCTGACTACGAAAGCCACCTTAGACCTTTCAGTAGGAAACTGGTCCGACATCATCTCCATGTGCAGGGAACATTGCGAAAGAAAGCCACGGCAAAACTTAGAGTCCCCATTAAATTTGTCCGGCAAGGACAGGCGGAGGCTAGGAGTGGCCACTCGCTGCGGAAGGGGTGCAGGAGCTGACGGAGGAGATGATTGTTGCTGCTGTAGCTGTGACTGTACTTGCTGTAGTTGTGACTGGAGTTGCTGTGTCATGGTGGTCAAGTACGACAGCTGGTGATCTTGTTGGGCGATCTGACGAGCTTGCTGGGCGACCAGCGCAGGGAGGTCAGCGACAACTGGCAGAGGAACTTCAGCGGGATCCATGGCCGGATCTACTGTCACGATTCCGGCTGGCAGGTAGTGGATCCTCTGTGCCAGAGAGGGATGGCGAGGACCGCGCTAGTGGACCGGTTCTAAGCCACTACAGGTTTTCACCAGAGCCCGCCGCAAAGCGGGATGGTCTTGCTGCGGCGGTAGTGACCAGGTCGTATCCACTAGCAACGGCTCACCTCTCTGACTGCTGAAGATAGGCGAGGTACAAGGGAGTAGGCAGAAGCAAAGTCGGACGTAGCAGAAGGTCGGGGGCAGGCGGCAAGGTTCGTAGTCAGGGGAGATAGCAGAAGTTCTGGTACACAGGCTTTAAACACACAACACGCTTTCACTAGGCACAAGGGCAACAAGATCCGGCAAGGGAGTGCAAGGGAGGAGACTAGATATAGCCAGGGAACAGGTGGGAGCCAATAAAGCTAATTGGGCCAGGCACCAATCATTGGTGCACTGGCCCTTTAAGTCTCAGGGAGCTGGCGCGCGCGCGCCCTAGAGAGCGGAGCCGCGCGCCAGCACATGACAGCAGGGGACGGGAACGGGTAAGTGACCTGGGATGCGATTCGCGAGCGGGCGCGTCCCGCTGTGCGAATCGCATCCCCAACGGCCATGACAGAGCAGCGCTCCCGGTCAGCGGGACTGACCGGGGAGCTGCAGGGAGAAAGACGCCGTGAGCGCTCCGGGGAGGAGCGGGGACCCGGAGCGCTAGGCGTAACAGGGCACTCAGACCAGAAAGGGGTTATGCTTTAACCCCTTGCTGGGCTGAGTGTTTTGCGCCATTCTAGCAACGAGTTAGCGCTATTATGATTAGGAAGAACTTATGCCATGTAAATCAGAAATGTCAAAAGTTGTTGATCGCATCGAATATAACTCCAACTCCCCAGTCAGCAGAAAGATTGCTCCATTTCTCTGCTTGGAAGACTTTGCAGATATGACAGATTGCTGGTCTAGTGTGACAGCTTGTGGGCTGAATGCTATATGCCAGCTCAGCAAGAAAATAGTTAATTAGTGCTGCTTAACTTTTATTTTGGGGGGGAGGTGGAGCTATAGAAGAAGAAGATCAGACAGGAACAAGGTTGGTAAGTATGCATCTACTCAAATTGTGAGCTCTTAGCATGCCTTTTCGTGTTAAAAAAAAGGCATGTTAAAAATGTGAACAGACCATTTCTGTCAGTGCGTAATTGTTGGAAATATAAAATTATGACAAAAGTTATCCTGCACGGTGAACAGTGTAAACACAAAAAAAATGCCAAATGACAAAATTGCTGATTTTTGGTCACATCACATTCCAGAAAAAAAACTTAATAAAAAAGTGATCAAAAAATCATATATTCGCAAATGTGGTACCGTTAAAAATTACAGCTCATGGTGCAAAACATGACCATGACAAAAGTTATAGAGGTCAGAACATACTTTACGTACGTTGAACATACATTTTTTTTCCTTTTTTCATTTTTTTCCATAAAACTAAAAATTTGTATAATTGGAATTGTACTGTCCCATAAAATACAGTTAGCATGTCAGATTTACTGTATTGTGAACTCAGAAAAATTATTGCCCCAATAAATTGTGCAATTCCATATTTTTTTCAATTCTGGCCTACATTTTTTTTTTCTGGCTCTGTAATACAGTATATGATAAAACAAAGTGAGCCAATAAAAAGTACAATTTTTCCCACCAGAAATAAGCCTTAATACAACTTTGGAAGAAAAAAAAAAAGTTTTGGGTCTTGGAATAGAAGGAGCCAAAAAAAATTGCTGAGTCATGGAGGGGTTAAATAAAATGGAGGAGGGTTAAAACTATTTACTTTAATTTTGAAAATGATCATGGATAGCCATTGTTTCGGTACTGTGTGATCCGTCCGGCTTGCTAGGATCTCACATGGTTTCATGGCTTCCATCTTGTGGATCTCTTTCAGTGGCAGACTTATTTGTCTTTGTCTGAGTCTTTTCTCTATGTCTAGGTGTGTCCCTAGGTCTCTTCTTTGTGTATTTTCCTAGTTCAGCTAACATTTGGTTTATTATTAATACAGGTTCTAGCATAAAACGTGCATGATCACCCCTTGCCTCTATGGCATACAGTCGGGGGCACACTAATTCCTGCATAGACACAGGAGAACTCATAATACCATGTACACAAAGAGAAAATCGAGTTCAAACAACTCCTTAATTAAAATCATGATTTTATTGATACAATTTAAAAAACAATGTAAACAGACGGCAATAATTGAAAATGGGATTAAGGTTAGATTCCAGTACAAAAAAATAGGGCTACTGCCAGCTGCAATGGGCTAACATATAATATGGTGTAACAAATAATTAATATAGTATTTCAGTCTCTAAGAGAACTGCACTGCATATCAATTATTACTACTAAAGTGCTCTATATACGGTATTTATAATATACACTGACCACAATTGTGGGTATAATAGAATATAAATTAGTGCAAACAAGTGCTAAAGTAAGTTGCAACTCAGTACCTCCTTATAAAGGGAAACCCTGCAGCTTAATATGGGTAAGCTTACTATATGCACTTTATTTTACCAGTCTCTGTGTCTCTCTGCAATCTGCATGGATCCATAGATAAGCGCTTGTGCTACTATTATACTATCACACTATTATTGCGCAATATTATATCTTTGTATGTATATGCACATGTGAGTTGCAACTTACTTTAGCACTTGTTTGCACTGATTTATATTCTATTACACCCACAATTGTGGTCAGTGTATATTATAAATACCGTATATAGAGCACTTTAGTAGTAATAATTGATATGCAGTGCAGTTCTCTTAGAGACTGAGATACTATATTAATTATTTGTTACACCGTATTATATGTTAGCCCATTGCAGCTGGCAGTAGCCCTATTTTTTTGTACTGGAATCTAACCTTAATCCCATTTTCACTTATTGGCATCTGTTTACATTGTTTTTTAAATTGTATCAATAAAATCATGATTTTAATTAAGGAGTTGTTTGAACTTGATTTTCTCTTTGTGTACATAACATCTGGTTTAACAGACTTTTTATTATTTAGACACACCTTCGTAAATTGGAATTCCCCAATGAAGGTATACTGGGCATGTACATATGGTAATGACTATGACATCACTATAAAACCAAGAATGAATTTCTGGTCGGTGTAATGACAACTACCCATACACTAGGGTGTGCTATTGCATAAGCAATTAGCATCATTACCATTAAGGGTTAACTGTACAAAATCTATTTCAAACCCACATTCCACACTTGACGTGTGGAGCCCTAAATTATTTATTTATTGATTATTTATATGTGTCACACTTTATTAATCAACCATGGTGGATCTCCGGATATAGAGTCAACAGTTAGACATTTCTCACACTATCAAATGTATACAGAAGATGAGGATACAGTGTCTCTATAATACAAATGTGTAATTAATTATTAGTTAAATGGGTCAAATGGGTAATTAATTATTAGCTACAATAACATTCACAAGACTAGCAAAGCTTAAGATAAGGTCTCATTATCAAAGTCTATACTTGAGACATTATCACCTTCTCACCATGTCTTAGGAATGCAAGAACTGAGCAATGCTCCTAATGAGAATCATATATAAGATAATATATATATATATATATATATATATATATATATATATATATATATATATTGATGTAATTTACAATACTAACACTATATGACAAAATCCTACTGATTACCTAATAAAACTATTGTATGTTGAGGCCATTGTAAGTTGAGGGATCACTGTATATATATATATATATATATATATATATATATATATATATATAATGTTCATTCAGATAAGACATAATAATAGGTTTCATAGTCTATACATGTCAATCCCCCTTATTCAGTGAGAACTTAAACAAACTCCTCTGTCGTAAATCTGGAATGACTAGAGAGGTACTCCCCTCAGACTGGGACATTCGTTGAGAAGGAACTCTGAATAAACTGTAGTCTCTCCATGAATCCCACTTAGGCATATTTAAAACATACATAACAAGGCAGACACATGCTATTAGGCTATTAAATATAGTGATTCATTTTTGGAGCGTCCAATAATATATAATATATAACATAATGTTTCTTCTATTATGTTCAATGTAGAAAAGTTTTGTTACATTATTTCTGTTTAGCACAAGCTTTTAGATTTTTTAACAGTAAATAGCTGTGTATTCTATGGATAAGGTCAGCTGAGATCCATTCACTTGAATTATCCACCATGGATTGGCTACTTGTATCAGCAGGTGTACAGCATATGAGTTCATAACACCCCAGAGTGGCTTATTTATATGATCTTTTTCGAAAATAAATAATAAAAAATCCAGGTCACTGTGCATCAAAAATCTGTATTACTAGCCTATATAGAGATCTGCTAAAAAGTATTAGTTGTAAATAATATACACTTGGAATCTTTAGTAACATTTTTAAGAAAATATTCATAGATGTGCCTCTGCAGGAAACAACTATTGTGATACTTAAGGTCACAGGTTACATATGGTTTTTCCTACCAACTTCTTCTTAATTTAACAAAACAGCATGATTCTTTAGGATAGGCTTGGTTGGTGTTTTAAAATAATGTAATATAAAGAGTTATTTGAATTTATCAAATATATTCAAGTCCCTATCTTATCGGAAAAAACAATATTTTGGTTTCTTGTTGCTCCAAGGATCTACCAGAATTAACCCCTTAAGGACGCAGCCCTTTTTCACCTTAAGGACTGAGCCTTTTTTCGCAATTCTGACCACTGTCGCTTTACGAATTAATAACTCGAAAACGGTTTTACCGAATATTCTGATTCTGAAATTGTTTTTCCGTGACATATTCTACTTTATTTTGTTGGTAAATTTTTGGCGTTACTTGCATCCTTTTTTGGTGAAAAATCCCAAAATGTCATGAAAATGTTGAAAATGTTGCATTTTTCTAACTTTGAAGCTCTCTTCTTGTAAGGAAAATGGATATTCCCAAAACATTTTATTTTTATTCACAAATACAATATGCATTGGCATCACAATAACGTTGGCATCATAAAATGGATATATTTTTGCTTTTTGAAAAAATTTGAGTGCTTCAAAGTAGAGAAGCAATCTTCAAAATGTCATGAAAATTGCTAAATCTGAAGGGACAGATGTTACAGAACTACAACTCCCAGCATGCCTGGGCAGTCTAGGCATGCTGAGAGTTGTAGTTTGGCAACATCTGGAGGGCTACCGTTTGGGCACCACTGTAACAGTGGTCTCCAAACTGTGACCCTCCGGATGTTGCAAAACTACAACTCCCAGAATGCCCAGATAGCCTTTGGCTGTCTGGGCATGCTGGGAGTTGCAGCTTGGCCTTCCTAGTGGTTGCCACAGTAAAGATCACTTTACTTTCACTTTCATTCCCCCCCCCCACCGTCGTTTCCCTACCTGAGCCAGGATCTTTGCAGTCTCCAGCGATGATCAGCGGTTCCCAGACATCTTCTCCTCCAGGTACCGGCCTCCATCTTCTCCCCATGTTCCCCTCGACATCCAGGGGTGGGCAGAACGGGGGTTGCTATGGCAACCCACTGTCCTGCTCTGCCATTGGTCAGAGTCAGTACTGACCAATGGCAGGGGATAGGAGGAAATCGCAGCGACCTTACTCATAGCCCTCAGGATGATCGGGGCCGTCAATGACAGCTCCGATCATCAGCAGGACCAATACCTCCACCTTTGTGCAAGGGGGAGCAGGAGGAGCACTGCCAGAGCCCTACAAAAGGACCTCCAGCAACCACAAATGTGCATATGTCCACTTAAATGGTCAGAAACAGACTCCATGAGGTTGGTATCAGGGCCCGATGTCCACAGGTGGGGGTTGTGCTTACAGCCCAACACCGTGTAGGACTTTTGGCATTTGCCAGAGAACACCAAGATTGGCAAATTCACCACTGGCAGCCTGTGCTCTTCACAGATGAATGCAGGTTCACATTGAGCACATGTGACAAACGTGACAGAGTCTGGAGATGCTGTGGAGAGCGTTCTGCTGTCTGCAGCATCCTCCAGCATGATCAGTTTGGCGGTGGGTCAGTAATGGTGTGGGATGGCATTTCTTTGGAAGGCCACACTGCCCTCCATGTGCTTGCCAGAGGTAGCCTGAGTGTCGTTAGGTACCGAGATGAGATCCTCAGACCCCTTGTGAGACCATATGCTGGTGGGGTTGGCCCTGGGTTCCTCCTAATGCAAGACAATGCTAGACCCCATGTGGCTGGAGTGTGTCAGCAGTTCCTGCAAGAGGAAGGCATTGTTGCTATGGACTGGCCGGCCCGTTCCCCAGACCTGAATCCGATTGAGCACATCTGGGACATCATGTCTCGCTCCATCCACCAACACCACATTGCACCACAGACTGTCCAGGAGTTGGCAGATGCTTTAGTCCAGGTCTGGGAGGACATCTCTCAGGAGACCATCCACCACCTCATCAGGAGCATGCCCAGGCATTGTAGGGAGGTCATATGTGCACGTGGAGGCCACACACTACTGAGCCTCATTTTGACTTGTTTTAAGTACCTTACATCAAAGTTGGCAGCCTGTAGTGTGGTTTTCCACTTTGATTTTGAGTGTGACTCCATGTCCAGATCTCCTTGGGTTGATAAATTTGATTTCCTTTGACAATTTGTGTGTTTTGTTGTCAGCACATTCAACTATGTAAAGATGAAAGTATTTAATGCGAATAGTTAATTCATTCAGATCTAGGATGTGTTATCTTAATGTTCCCTTTATTTTTTTGAGCAATGTAGTATATATAATAAGTGTGGTTTATTCAAAGAAGGAGAAAATAAAAGTATATAAAAGTACAAATGTTATATACCATCAGCTGAGCACCTATCACTGGTCTATAAATACACCTTCATGTTCATTTTTTTTAACTCTTTCATTGAATCAACCACATTTATTACTTATAATATATGATTATGATTGAAGTTAAGCGAACCGAGACCCTTAAACCCAGATTCCATTTGAAATTCAAGGGGGCACTCAGACCAGAAAGGGGTTATGCTTTAACCCCTTGCTGGGCTGAGTGTTTTGCGCCATTCTAGCAACGAGTTAGCGCTATTATGATTAGGAAGAACTTATGCCATGTAAATCAGAAATGTCAAAAGTTGTTGATCGCATCGAATATAACTCCAACTCCCCAGTCAGCAGAAAGATTGCTCCATTTCTCTGCTTGGAAGACTTTGCAGATATGACAGATTGCTGGTCTAGTGTGACAGCTTGTGGGCTGAATGCTATATGCCAGCTCAGCAAGAAAATAGTTAATTAGTGCTGCTTAACTTTTATTTTGGGGGGGAGGTGGAGCTATAGAAGAAGAAGATCAGACAGGAACAAGGTTGGTAAGTATGCATCTACTCAAATTGTGAGCTCTTAGCATGCCTTTTCGTGTTAAAAAAAAGGCATGTTAAAAATGTGAACAGACCATTTCTGTCAGTGCGTAATTGTTGGAAATATAAAATTATGACAAAAGTTATCCTGCACGGTGAACAGTGTAAACACAAAAAAAATGCCAAATGACAAAATTGCTGATTTTTGGTCACATCACATTCCAGAAAAAAAACTTAATAAAAAAGTGATCAAAAAATCATATATTCGCAAATGTGGTACCGTTAAAAATTACAGCTCATGGTGCAAAACATGACCATGACAAAAGTTATAGAGGTCAGAACATACTTTACGTACGTTGAACATACATTTTTTTTCCTTTTTTCATTTTTTTCCATAAAACTAAAAATTTGTATAATTGGAATTGTACTGTCCCATAAAATACAGTTAGCATGTCAGATTTACTGTATTGTGAACTCAGAAAAATTATTGCCCCAATAAATTGTGCAATTCCATATTTTTTTCAATTCTGGCCTACATTTTTTTTTTCTGGCTCTGTAATACAGTATATGATAAAACAAAGTGAGCCAATAAAAAGTACAATTTTTCCCACCAGAAATAAGCCTTAATACAACTTTGGAAGAAAAAAAAAAAGTTTTGGGTCTTGGAATAGAAGGAGCCAAAAAAAATTGCTGAGTCATGGAGGGGTTAAATAAAATGGAGGAGGGTTAAAACTATTTACTTTAATTTTGAAAATGAATCAAATATTTTACTTTGAAAAAAAAAAGGTTTACTTTAAAGCCTTAGTAGTGGAAGATGTCTTATAAACAGAGTCCATTACTAAGCCATGGCTTACTGTTAGCACTAACCACCTGCTACCCATCGCTATAGGGGTTTTGGAAAGAGCCAGTACCAACAGGCCCAGAGCATCAAGAAAGGCACTGCGGGGCCTAGGCAGTAGCAGACTGATGTTAATTAGGCTGGGAGGGACAATAACATGGTCCTAGCCCACCTTTGTAATGTCAGGCTGTTGTTGCTTGGTTGGTTTCTGGCTGAGAATGAAAATATAGGGGATCCACACATTGTTTTTTAATTTATTTATGAAAACCTTGCGAGGTTTCTCTACATTTTAATTCATTTTTTTTAATATTCTGAATATGAGGCTGCATTTACACTTAGTGGAACCATGTGCTAAATTCAAATTCTAAAGAAATATTTATATCACTATAAGCAAGTAATCACAGAAAACAGGGGCAGATGCTGTCCGAGGGCCCGGTGGGGTACAGGGCCCACAGCTCCTGAGGATCCTGGACACTTGCCCCGGATCCCCAGCGGACAGCGCTGCCATCTCCTGTATGTGCGGTCCCCTCTGTGTGAGCTGTATATACGACCTACACAGAGGAAACATGACCTCCACCCCCACGCAGCGCAGGTGCCAATGACGTCACTCATCGGCGCCTGCACTGTGGAGGTAGGGAGATGCGAGCCCCTGCGGCACACCGAAGAAAATCACTGCGTGGGAATTCAGGTGAGCATAAGTTTTGTTTTTTGTTTTTTAACCTGGGAAGGGGGACGGTGAAAAACTCTGCTGCCTGCACCTATTGGGGGGACTCTAACTCTGCTGCCTGCACCTACTGGTGGGGGGACCTCTAACTCTGCTGCCTGCACCTACTGAGGGGGCACTCTAACTTTGCTGCCTGCACCTACTGGGGGGGACTCTAACTTTACTGTGTGCCCCTATAGGGGGACTCTAACTCTGCTGCCTGCCCGTACTGGTGGGGGGACCTGTAACTCTGCTGCCTGCACCTACTGAGGGGGCACTCTAACTCTGCTACCTAAACCTACTGTGGGGGGACCCTGCTGCCTACACCCACTGTTGAGGGACCCTGCTGCCTACACCTACTGTGGGGGAACTCTGCTGCCTACACCCACTGTGGGGGAACTCTTTCTGCCTACACCCACTATGGGGAACTCTGCTGCCTACACCTATTATGGGAGGACTCTGCTGCTACCAAACTAACAGGAGGGCTACTTACTAACTACATAGTGGGTTTTCATAGTGCCCCTCCCAAAATTAGATTGTGGATCCACCACTGGGTGGAGGAGGTGCTGGCTACCCACTTGACTAACTCCCTGGCTATCTAACTTTGTACCTGAATGCCTAACTACTTACATACATACCTGGCTATGTAACTACCTACATACCTGGCTGCCTAACTACCTACCTACATATCTTGCTACCTACCTACATACCTGGCTACCTAACTGTACATACATGGCTGCCTAAATACCTAGCTAGCAACCTACCTACCTGGCTAGTTACCTACCTACATATCTGGCTTCCTGATCTACCTACCTAGTTAACTATTTACCTGGCTACCTACCTACCGGCCCTTTTACCATGCAGGACATCAAGAAGGGCAAATTACAGTTTGTGGACTTATAGATGGAAAGAATGTGTAGAGGAGGGGGTGGCATTGGAAAAATGACTAACATGTTTGTCCTGCAGATGGTAAGAGATCAACATAGCGGTCTGATCCGGACGGAGAAGAAAAGAAAGAGGTTGTCGCAGATCATAAAAGATGTAATTGTGAACCCCTTGCTGGAACTGTAATCTCTTATATGGTATACACATCCTGTGCACAGCTGATATCTACTGCCATATGGTCCTGTATAGAATCACGTACTGTATTGCATACAAATCTCTGTACAGCTGGTATCTACCGCCATTTGGCCCTGTATATAATCACTTATATTGTATACAGATCATGTATAGTATACTGGTCTGTGTATAGTGGTTTTATTCAGTACCGTATGGTGGTATTATCCAGTTATTGTGTGGCAGTATATATTTACTTCTTGTATACTGGACCTGGTATTATTGGTCATGGAAAATTAGTTTTCCTACCTTAGAGTGTTTCTTATATATACAATTTAGTTTATTTTGTGTGTAGGGCTGGTGAAGGGATTTGGGTAGAATAGGGGCAGAAGTGTGACCAGCAGCAGAGCATCGCAGGGGGCCCTTACTTTTTTGGCCCGTGCGCCCTGTGTGTCGTCAATCCGCCCCTGCCAGAAAAGCAAACTTCTCACTCCAAAGGATGCAACATGCCTGTGGAATCACATGGCTGCCCGTTGATTTTAGTGATATGCCATGTAATGCTAATGCTACCCTTTTAAATTTTAGAAACGTATAAAATCATTGAAAATTATAATGTTCAACTTGATTCACAGTGCAAAGTAATAGCTTTGACTTCTGTGTGGCTATTATTAAATAATTCTACATGGCATTACCATGATTGACCTTGACTATCTAAATGGTATATAGATTGTAATGCTCTAATCATGACACAAGGATTTTATGAATAAATCCTAATTTTGGCCATCCTTCTTTTTTTGGGTACTTGACTACTGTTCCATGGTCCTGATTTGAAGAGTGAAGCATTATCATCAGTAGAGAGCTTTGTCATCATCGGTCGTATAAAAATGTACTGCATTCTTTAATCAAACAGGAGATCAGACAAAGAAATCAGACACAAGATGATGACTTATCAACGGACATTTGGCGCTTTTTTATCTCTGGATGTTCTTACAGGTCAAAAGCATTGAAATCAATAAAATAGCTTTTGGGAAGTTGTTTGAGAGCTTCTTGTATTAAACAAAACATGTGAAATGTGCTTTTGACTCACTTGTTTTGGTGATTAAAAGTGTAGCATCCAAAAAAAGCACCTCATCACTTAAGGAGAGTGTTTTAGTATAAAGATGACTTATGAGCCTAGCCAGAAGGTCTTTAGCCATAAAAGTTTTAAGATAGTTTTATAAAATAGTTTTCAGCTCAAAAGGTATCAAAAGGGGAAAAGTTACTTCTTCCTATTGCACAATTTGGTTAAGCCACTCTTCGCAAAAAAAAAAACATTTTCTCTGCAGCGGCACTCCGCTGTCATCACTACAGAGCAAACTGGCTCTGTGTGTGATGATGGGCCGATGCAGGGGACGCAGCATCGTGATGTCACGGCTCCCCCCCATTACGTCACGCCCCTCCCCTTAATACAAGTCTATGGGAGGGGGGTTATGATTTCCACGCCCCCTCCCATAGACTTGTATTGAGTGGGCGGGATGTGATGTCACGGGGGGAGCCGTGATGTCACAATGCTGCGTCCCCTGCATCGTTCCATCATCACGCACAGACAGTGTGCTCTAGAATGATGACAGGGGGGGTGGTGCTACAGAGATCACCGGGGTCCCTAGTGGCGGGACCCCCGCGAACAGACATCTTATCCCCTAACCTTTGGATCGGGGATAAGATGTCCGGGGAGGAGTACCCCTTTAAAACCTAGGTATGCATTTTCATGATGTCATTCTTTTAAAAAATAAATAAAGAAACTGAAATCATTTAGTTGAACTTTTTGTACATTTTCAGTTTCCAAAACTAGAAATGCATGTTATGCTATTTATGCTATGCTATGCTATGCTTTTTATTACTTTTTTAGCAGCATTTGTAAGCCAAAACCAGGAGAGAAATCTCCACAGGAGAATTTCATTATTTTTTTAGCAGCATTTCTAAGCCAACTCCTAATTTTATACCCACTCCTAATTTTAGCTTACAAACACTGATACAAAATACTTGCATGTCCAAGTGGCCAAACTCTATATTTGAAAACTTTTTTGCCACCAAGAGTTGATGGTTAGCTTGGAAAAGTAGTAGTTTAAAGTCATTTAAAACCACTTAAAAACACATACATAAATCAGGTGGAGGGCTATAGTGAGCAACACTGATCACTCCTGAGGAAGCCGCAGATAGCGGCGGAACGCGTGGAGCTGCTGTGGTCCCCTGTCCTGGTGAGGTATCCCTGGATCACACATTTATATTTGTGATCAGTGGTATTTTTCTTTTTCCCTTGTTTCATACTATTGGGCTCTTGTGTATTTTCAGTTCATTTTCTGATATATTGTTAATCTTTGTACTGCCCGTACAGATACAGGTTTTTACCTCCCTGTGTGTTGGGACACCCACCAGGGACCATTGTTGGTCTGGCAGGGGGCCTTAGGTGTTTTTGTAGGGCTACAGCCCTCCACCTGATTTATGTATGTGTTTTTAAGTGGTTTTAAATTTTGGTGTTGCTGCCTTATGTATCAGTATTAATAAAGATGTGTATATTTTCCGTATGACTTCTGGTGTGCGTCTTCAATAGTGGTTACTTTTTCTTTTCTTTTTTTCAGTATAGTCTTTGTTTAACCACTAACTGCACCCGCCCATTATTGTGGTGCCCATCCTGTAATTTTGTTTGTGTTTGTAGTTTAAAGTCATGTCCACATCACTTTCCATTACAAGCTTGTTATCACATTAAAGGGGTACTCCAGTACTTTAAAATGCATTGAACATGCAAGAAAACCCTCTCCCTGCAAGGCCCATTCTGAAGAGCACAGGGGGTATCTAGTTCAATCTTTCGATATATTTATTGTCTGGCTTTGGCTTGCAATAATCTATAGAGCTGTAGCTAGTAAAAAAAACATATTACCCACATTCATATACTTTTTCTGAATTAAAAAAAAAAAACATACATGGTTGCACATCTACAACATGCACCGTAACTCTAGGCTTCTCAGCAACATTTATAAATGTATCATGACCAGTAGTACTCCACCCATTTGGGACAGACGTTTTTAATTAGCAGGAGACTGCATATGGGTTTCCTCCTAGCATTCTCCTTTTGGCAGGGAGCACATGGTACGTGTTGAAACTAATGTCCAGAGCCGGGGGTTTGTTCGGGCAGCAGTGGGACTGCCTGGCTACTGGGTCTTTCCTCCTGTGGGCCTGGTGCCACAGTGACAGTGGTTGTTGCTCGGCACTATGCCAGTGTTAGTTTAGGGACCCACTCTAACTAGGTGGCCTTGACAATGCGAGTGGGCTTGTACTTTTGATCAAAATGAATACTAACAACCTCATAGTTTTTAAATTATGGTGAGAAGCAAGTAGATCAAAATACAAATGGTGGCCCCTGCATTTAAAGTACTCACTACCTTGAATTGGAAGTCAGTTTTGTATTTATAGCATACGACCCCTTTAAACCCTATAGGACATGCAATACATATGTACATCGCTGTGCTCTGGTACTTAGCACATAGCGAAGTACACATATTCCAAACATGTACTTGTCTCACAACATATTGGGAAAGACTCATTGAAGCACCCGCAGCATGTTTGCGGGGGTTCAAAGAGGCAAGATGGTGACAGGAGGTCTCTTTACCTCCTCCATGCAGCTATGCTATGATCTATCTGCATTGTCTGCCTTCTGGCAGGCTGTACAAATGGATGGCACAAAGCACTGAACAGTATAGCAATCAATAAATAGATTGCTAAAAATAGTGCATGTATTAAAAAATGTAAAAAAAAAAAGTATAAAAGTAAAAAAAAAAAAAAAAAAAAGGAAATAAGACCTGTTCCCAATAAAAAATTAAATCACATTTTTTCCCATATGACTAATGAAAAAAAGATAAAGAAATAAACTAATATATTTGGTATTGCCACATGTGGAAATGTCTGAACTATTAAAGTATAATGTTAATGATCCCATACGATAAACAACAAAAACGTAAATAAATACCAAAGTCCAAAATTGCTGAAAAAAGTCACAGTGCTACCAGTAAAAACTACAGATCACAAGGCAAAAAATAAATCCTCATACGACCCTATAAACGGAAAAATAAAAAAAGTTATAGGTAGTCAGAAGAGGACAATTTTAGGCCTCTTTCACATTGCCGTTAGAACACGGCAGTGTGACGGCCATCGGAGGAGCCTGGGGAAAGAGCGGGAGAAAAATTACTGCGTGTGCAGTATTTTTCTCCCTCTATTCCAATAAAAAAATAATGGCACCCGATGGCCCCCATAATAGTAAATGGGAGACGCCGGGACCTGTTGTTGCCCGTTGCTCCCCGTCACGAGAATGGCTGTTACAGTCACACAAAAAAAAAAGACTAACACCAGTTCTTGATGGCAAGCAATGGCAGTGTATAAGGGGCCTCAAACATATTTTTTTTTAAATAATAAATTTTACCTTCTGTTTAAAAAGCAGTACAATAATAAAAAAAACATGTAAGCATGGATATTGTTTTTATTGTATGGACCCACAGAATAAAAATAATTTATCAATTTTCAACCACAAATAATATTTTGTTTTTGAGTGATGTTCTCACAAAGTACAATTGGTTCTGCATAAAACAAGCCCTCATATGGGTCTGTGGAGGAAAAAATGAAAGAGTTATGGCACTTAAAATGCTAAGAGAAAAAAACAAAAACTCAAAAATTAAAATTTTATGTGCCTTCAAGGCCTAAATTGACTGTGTACTTAAGGAGTTAAGTCCAGGAATGTCTTAATATTTCACATCAGAAATAAAAAACCCAACAGTAGATGTTTGCCAACATTAGGTGATACTGTTCTTTCAGACCTAATAAAAATGTCTTGCACCAGTTTTTCAAGTATCTAAAATGTAATTTATCAGCCATTAAAGGGGTATTCTGGCCCTAAGACATCTTATCGCCTATCCAAAGGATAGGGGATAAGATACCTGATCGCGGAGGTGCCGCCACTGGGGACCCCCACCATCTTTCCTGCAGCATCCCGCTATCCTCAGCCTTCAGTGCGAACATCACTCCAAGTCTGATGAATCACGATCACAGGGCAAAAGTATCGTGACATCACGGCTCTGCCCCTGTGTGACATCATGCTCAGCCCCCTCAATGCAAGCATATGGGAGGGGGCATGGTGGCTGTAATTCCCCCTCCCATGGACTTTCATTTAGGGGGCAAAGCCGTGATGTCACAAAACTCTGGCCCGTGATCATGATTCATCAGACCCAAAGTGATGTTCGATTGAGAGGCTGATGACAGCATGGTGCTGCATGAAAGATTGCCCCAGCGGTGGGGCCCCCACAATCAGGCATCTTATCCCCTATCCTTTGGATAGGGGATAAAATGTCTTAAAGGGGTACTCCGGTGGTTAATTTTTTTGACTATATGGCATCTTCTTTGTAAGTTTTGTTTTTTTGCAATATAAAGTGTGATATATGTTTTGGCAGCATGTATGTCTTTTTCTTACCGGTTTGTTGGGCAGGAAGTTCTGTAGTTCAGAGGGTTTTCTTTTACTGTTGTCCACAGTTCTGAGTCTGTTGTGGAAAGGTGTCACAGCTTTTTTTTTCTCTCTGTCTGCATGAGAAAATAAGTCACGCCCCCTCATCTCATCCAGCTGAGTACACAGCTCCTCACCTCCCCTCCCCCTGCTCTGTATTCTAAGGACACAGGTCTGCACAGGAGAAGGACCTCACAGAGAAGAGAAGTGTTATCTGAAGGGGAGGATGAGAAAGTGCTCGGTCTGGGGATGTATGGACTGCAGGGGAATAAATCTCATACTGGGAATGATCTCTATGGGGGAGATTTATCAAAACCTGTGCAGAGGAAAACTTGCCCAGTTGCCCATAGCACCCAATCAGATTGCTTCTTTCATTTTTCACAGGCCTTCATAAAAATTAAAGAAGAAAGCTGATTGGTTGCTATGGGCAACTGGGCAAGTTTTCCTCTGCACCGGTTTTGCAACACCTGGAGGCACCCTGATTGGAAATCACTGGTGTATGCCCTACAGAGGTGTGGTGAACTACAACCCCCAGGAGACTACAGAGGCAGCATGCTCGTGTTATACCACAGACTGAAGACTCCTGAATGACACATGCTGGGAGTTGTAGTCTCTTTTGTGTGTGTATGCCAGTGTATCCCAACCAGGGCTGATTATATTAGTGTGCTGTGTATAAAGGGGCTTACCCGGGAAAATAGTAGGGTGGGTAAATGGCGGAACAAATAAACAAAAAAAAGGAGCTGCCCCAAACCAGCAAGGCATGTGGCATGCTGGGATTTGTAGTTTTCAGCACAGCAAGAAACAGGAAATATAAGCAAATATAGGAAAACAAAGTGGGGGATAAAAAGACAACAAAGAACGGAAATAGAGTAGGCTAAACAACAAGAATAGAAATGAAACAAAACAAATAGGGTAATTCAAAAACGGAAAAACACGTTGACCACCGGAGTACCCCTTTCAGGACAGAGTACCCCTTTAACAAAAAAGCAATTACTTGAAAGTAGAAAATTTGAAGCATTGTGTTAATTTATGTATTATTGGTAAAATACAGTCTATTCACTTGATGCGGCCAAGTGCAGATGCTTGTGACTATAGAAAACTAGATGATGCAATCAACTGTAATAATTTATGTCCCAAGTAAACCTAAATTCTAACTTACAAGACATTGTTTCATTATTTCAATCAATATGTTTAAAATAATCTTTCCAATACACACTATTTCTTTTACTTTTCACTTTGTAGCTTCTCCATTCTGGACATAACTCACCACTAGACAGGCAATTTGTGAGTGTAATGACATCTTCTATTAAAATAAATGAACACACAGTTAAAAAGCTAATTTATGCAGTTTGGTTTCATTTGTTTAAATCCCATCTGTTACCAAAATGTCTCTTTTTGGACTTTTGAATGCAAAACATTTTTAAATCTCTGCTCAAACTAAAATAATGTATGTCCATCTGCTATGGAAAGTTAAAGGAAAACTCTCAACTTGCTCCCCACGCACTAACCAGCGGTACTGGCTGATAGAGCGGGGGACGCTGATCAGTTTGATGCCTACTGTACCCGGATCCGCCTGGCAGATATCTTCATTTTCCCCTAATTTCTAATTAAGTGCTAACTGGCACAGACGGGGTAACTGCCACTCTGACGTCAGTGGCCGCACCGCCGAACAGCTCATCAATATTCCTCCCCTCCCTCCGCCTCTCCCTCTTCTCCCCATTCTGTAATGAAGAGGGAGAGGTGAGAGAGGGGAGGATTATTGATGAGCTGGGCGGCGCTGCAGCTGGCGGCCGCTGACACTGACATCAGAGTGCCAGTTACCCCACCTGTGCCATTTAGCACTTAATTAGCATATAGGGAAAAAACAAAGATATTGGCCGAACGGCCAGGCGGATCCGGGTAGAGTAGGAATCAAACTTATCAGCGTCCCCCACACTATCAGTCAGTACCTCTGGTTAGTGCGGGGGGAGCAAGCTGTCAGTTTTCTTTTAAAAGTAACAGCATAAACATTTACCTGTTTGCATCTATTATTTTGGCAACTTTGTAAGTTAAAGGGGTTATCCAGGTAAAAACTTTTTTTTATATATATATATATCAACTGGCTCCAGAAAGTTAAACAGATTTGTAAATTACTTCTATTAAAAAATCTTAATCCTTTCAGTACTTATGAGCTTCTGAAGTTTAGGTTGTTCTTTTCTGTCTAAGTAATCTCTGATGACACCTGTCTCGGGAAACGCCCAGTTTAGAAGAGGTTTTCTATGGGAATTTGCTTCTAAACTGGGCGTTTTCCAAGACATTTGTCATCAGAGATTACTTAGACAGAAAAGAACAACCTTAACTTCAGAAGCTCATAAGTGTCAGGGTCCGGACTAACGGCTGGTGAAGACACTGGAGGTGGATCCCCTGTACCAGAGAGGCGATGACGTGGGCCGTACTGGGGAATCGGTTCTAAGCAGTTACTGGTGTTCACCAGAGCCCGCCGAAAGCAGGATGGACTTGCTGCGGCAGTAACTACCAGGTCGTGTTCCCCAGTAGCGACTCGACCTCTCTGGCAGCTGAGACTGGCGCGGTACACAAGGACTAGACAGAGGCGAGGTCAGACGTAGCAGAAGGTCAGGGCAGGCAGCGAGGTTCGTAGTCAGGGGCAACAGCAGAAGGTCAAGGTACACAGGCTTGGGACACACTATAACGCTTTCTCAGGGCACAAGGCAACAAGATCCGGCAAGGACAGGAAGGGGAAGTGGGTTTTTATATGTTTAGAACTGATTGGGCCAGGCACCAATTAGTGGTGCACTGGCCCTTTAAATTTCATAGAGCCCTAGAGAGCGGGGCCGCGCTCACCGGGAGGGCAGTGAAGGAGGACGTGGTGGGTGAGAGACACGGGACGCGATCTGAGAGCGGGCACGTCCCGCACTTCGGATCGCGTCCCCTCAAAGTACATGGACGCAGCGCTCGCGGTCAGCGGTGCCGACCGGAGCGCAGCATACAGAAGCACACCACGAGCGCTCCGGGGAAGCAGCGTGCTGACAATAAGTACTGAAAGGATTGAGATTTATTAATAGAAGTAATTTACAAATCTGTTTAACTTTCTGGAACCAGTTGATATATAAAAATATGTTTTTTTCCTGGAATACCCCTTTAAAGGAAAGCTGAACATTAATATTACATGTGCGTAATATTATAACTTTTGGGAGCTTATGTTTCTATGCAGTGCATTTTTCTGTAAAAATGACATCTTATCTGAACTCTGTAGGTCCATACGGTTAAAATGATATCCTACGTATATAGGTTTGATTTTGTATTACTTCTAAAAAAAATCATAACTACATGCAGGAAAATTTATACGTTTAAAATTGTCATCTCCTGACCCCTATAACTTTTATATTTTTCAGCATACAAGCCAATATGGGGACTCATTTTTTGCGCCGTGATCTGAAGTTTTTGTGGGTACCATTTTTATATTGATCAGACATTTTGATCACTTTTTATTCATTTTTTCATTATATAAAAAGTGACCAGAAATACGCTACTTTGGGCCCCGCATTATATACCGGGACCAGGAGCAGGGCATACAGGTACGCCCTGCGTCCTTAAGAGGTTAAGGCCAAAATGGGCCTGTCCTTAAGGGGTTAATACAAAAAAGGGTTTTGAAATGTTGAGGTACAGTACATACTTGTTTGCATTTTTATTGATCCCTTCCTCCCTCCACCTCCTTCGGGTTTGCCACCACTTTTAACATCATTTATCACAATCATTGTAATGGCACCATGAATAAATATCAATAAAATTACATCGACCTGGAAACAAAATTAATTATTTCCAACATGTACTATAATTGTATTAATTTCATTTCACATTTATTTAAATAGCATTAAATGAATTGACTTACTTGGCCGTTGCAATGAGAATGGGCACAGATAATCAGGCACAGTATGAAGTACAGGCTAATTTTTGTCTTTCCCAGGCACTTAACTATGAACTGACTCACACAGGGATAAACACACTTTCTAGGCTTAGTTTTACAATTCTCAAGTTCTTACGTTGTTCAAGCCCACTTTTGCTAGTTTTACCAGAGAAATAAAATGATTTTAAATTGTCACATCTGTAATTTCAGCCATTAACATATTCCTGCAGTTGTCAGCACACTGACATGGTTATAACTTGCTATATTTTTTCATCTAAGATATAAACTGCACTGTCATTTTCCAGATGTCAGAATCCACTATACAACGCATTTTACAGTTAGAAAAGTTGACTATGTTTAAATTACAGCTGTTGAAATAATAGATTTTCTACAAAGATGGGGTTTGGCTGCTGAGGAAGATGGTCATGTGAAGCTGGAGATCTATCTCAACAGCTCCATGAAAGCTACTAAAAGCCTGCCAGTGCCATGTAAAGTGGTCCCCTAATGCTCAAAATCTCAGTGCTCTATACAGGAAGAAGCAAAGAGCCCAAGACACAGCTAATAAGCAGATTAAATAAATTTTTGCCATGGACCAGGAGAAAGTAAAAAACGCCCTGGAGACTGTGCTTCTTCCTTCACCAGCTGAAACAGACAAGTTTCAAAGACATCAAAGCTGGCCAGAGACTTGATTCCCTGATTAATCTACCCTCACTTTTCAGAAGAAATGTGTTGGAACCAATGGAATTATTCATTTATATGTTCAGTAGATAGGAACATCTAATCTGAGATTGAGTAAGGGTCTATAAGAACCCATTGGATTTTATATTGTTGTTGACTATCTATGCTAGTCAGATACTCTGTTGTGTCTGAGTGTAATTTCCTGAAGCATTTGTTCTTGCTTGAGTATCTAGGATGGTAATCTGACAATAAACAGGATTTACCTATCCCTAAACCACATATAATCTATTTCTATCACCTATTTTCTTAAACCACTTATAATGAGTACCTATTTCTATGACCTATTTCCTTTCCCGCTTCCACCCTTATTGTTTTGTTATTTAACTAGTTTTCTCAATGGACTAACATAATGAATTAAAATTAGCAAATTAAAGAGGGGAATTATTATTTGTTTTTTAAGTAATTTACATAAATGAAAGTGTATGACATTACCAATATACAAAATCTGTTGGCCTTCCTGTTAGGCTGCTTTCACACTGTGTAATTGCTTCGTTATAAACGGACGTTAATGTTTTTTTTTTCTACTTTGGCTGCCATTTACATCCATTATTGTAATGGAGTATAACGGGAGTTATAACGGGAAAGAGGATCCCATTCACTTGAATGGATTTCTCTAAACCCGTAATAACTACCGTTATTGCGGCCGAAGATAGCAAGAGAAAAAGACAGTGCAAGCACCGATTTTTCTCCCGCTATCTTCAGAACGGTCGGCACACTACCGGGAATAAATGGTAGTGTGAAAGGAGCCTAACATTTGGACTACAACATTGAAAGGTTTTCTGAAGAGGAGCTTTTGTTTGTAATGTATACATCTATGTAGCATATTGTGAATTTGGCAAATCACACATACTGTATAAATCCTTTATTTATGGCTATAAACTGATATTTTTTTTATGCAATCTATGTTATTCCTAGCAAAAGTAAAACAATTCATGAATGCATTTTTTAAAGAGGACCTGTGTCTAACACCATCACCACCCTCCCCCCAAAAATGTTTCATAATAATTAGTTTGCATCATTATTAAATAGCCTAGGGTGCCCTAATCACACACCCTTTTGTAGTTTCTTGATACACCCTTCTGTTTCTGACAGATAATGATTTATAATTTGTTTGGCATGGCCCAGCCCCCTCAATGCAAGTCTATGAGAGGGGGCGTGATGCCCATAGACTTGCATTGAGGGGGAGGGGTGTGACATAATGAGGGGGCAGAGCATTGACGTCACGATACTCCGTCCCCTGCACTGCCAGTCATCAGCCACAGAGGGATCCTCGCTCTGTGCAGCTGAAAACCGAGGTGCTGCAGGAGGGATTGCGAGGGTCCCCAGCGGTGGGATTGCCGCAATCTAACATCTTATCCCCTATCCTTTTGATAGGGGATAAGATGTTTAGCGCCGGAGTACCACTTTAATTTTAATAATAGGGATAAATATCAAGTGATAGGTGGGGTTATACAGTCAAGGGGTGTGTATTAGGTTTACACATCTTCTTATGTACAACATTAACCACGTATAAATTATAATCCCTCCCATCACCTGATCACTCCCAGTCACTCTCATTATTAAAGCTAAGTCCCGCCCATCTGATCCCCTGCATTGTCGAACTATAAACCATCATATCTTAGGAATGGGAGGGCATATAAAAAAAACTGTATAAAAGTGTTGGATCAAGGTACGCGATGATAATCAATGATTGTAAAATCTTAACATTTGTGTGTTGGCTACAGGTCCTCTTTAAAACAATACGAGTGAATTTATTTACATTTACTGCTGAATTTCTGCAAGTTTCTCATTCATCTGAGGCAAAGTTCACTAATTTACCAATGTATTTTATTTTATGTAGATACAGAAGACAGGACAGCACTCACCTTCAACTCAGCTTTACTCAGGTAAAGTGCTGAGTAAAGCTGTCCTGTCTTCTGTATCTACATTGCTATTTACTTCATTGGACACTGCACCACCGTTACCATCCGTTACCCCGATCATGCTGCTGCAGTCCTCTTTTAGCCACTCCGATTTACCCTAATCTTGTCAGTGCCGGACCACCCTACCCCTCGTATATTCTGTATTTTATTATATGTTTGCAGTTTGGTCTGTATTTGGCCCCAAAAAAGGGCACTTTTTAGGCCTGTTTTGTTGCCGATTGCACATAAGATAAAAATGTGTTGGTAAATTTTACACACTGTAAACTTAGCCTCTGATAAATGAGAAACTTGATTTAATTCACTCATATTGTTTTAGGAAATCAATTCATTTCAGTTTATAGTGAAAAAATAAAGGATATTTATGTGATATATGCCAAATTCACAAAATGTTGTCCATATAGTAGTTTGTGGTCAGTAGTGCTGGCTAACTTATCCTTGTTTGTGTTATACATACGGGGGAGTTGCTACCTCCATGTTGGCTCCTGCACCCCACCCACCTCTAGTAGGTGTATATAAGGTGCTTGGACATCTCAGACCTTGCAATGCCTGTTGAACTGATTACACAGAGGCATATTCACAGTGTAGGGTCCATCCCAATGAGGTCACCTTACCGTGGTGGGATGGTCCAAACTATTTGGCCACCAAATTGTGAGCTAATTACCTCACTTTTTCATTTTTTTGCACTATATCTGTATAGTAGTTCATGTTTTATCTGTATCTTTGTGCTAGCAGTGTGCTGCTGTATTTCTTCTGTTGCTATATATATATATATATATATATATATATATATATATATATATATATATACATTTTGAACAGTTTTTTCTTTCCAGAAAACCTTTCAATGTTATGGGCCAAATGTCAACTTTCAAAGAAAGGCCAACAGAATTTTACATTGTCATAGGTCTAAATTTTGGTAACTTATGGAAAAACTTTCATCTGAAGTTTTGTATTTTTCATTCCTCATGGAGGTCTACTGAGAATACTGGCACCATTTACTATTGTGCCCCATTGATCTCAGGTTCTATTGAGAGACCATGAAATCCAATCATTCCAACTCCATATTTATTATTTCCATAATTTTCCTTTGACGCAGAGATAATTCCATGACTGTTGTATGAAAGTCATTGACCATAAAATAAATTTTGAGTATACAGTAAGCCGTTGTATTATTTTATTTCTGCCAACTATAAAGAGTCCCGAATTTCCTTTTTCTTTGCATGAAAGTAAAGAGAAGTATGACAGCAGTATGTAAGGATCGATATACCAATTAAATGACAAGATTACTCTGAAGATTAGCATATGGTTCAATAAAAAGAAAAAGGCGCTTTCCTAAGCCTATTAGTACAAGACAAGCAGCAATTTTTATTTATATGGTTGCTCCCCACTGATCTCTCACTGGATGTGCTATTTAATACTCACTGTGCCTCCAAAAATGTAATGAGTATGTATACCCCACACTGTTCAACTACTAAAATAAAGCTACATTGTGATGTTCAGATAACCGGAGAAACACATTAAGAACAATCTTTAACACTCCATGTGATATTCTTGATTGAACTAAAAAGTAATCTGCTCTATATCATGAATTATTTTCTGTCCGACATTTATTATTCGAATGAGAAGTAAAAACTCTTTCAAAGCGGACCAAAAGTTTATAAGTATTGTTATGATCTGTACCAATCCCTTTATGGAATTAAAATTATAGCCCTTTACATATCAAGAATAAAATCCGACATGAGGGTTCCCTTGACTGGCAGGGTTGGCGACGCCAGTGGCCAGAGTGTGCAGTGCAGGTCAATGTTGGGAGGACTAAGAGTGCAGTGCATGTGAGGACTGTACCTAAGGGCTATTCTCTGGTCTGGGGAATCTCCATGAAGAAGGAGAGGGCTGAGAACACATGAGGGTTTTCTCGACTGGTGTGGTTGGTTGCTAGACAAGCAGATTTCTCGCTGGAAGAAAGTGTGGAAATATGACTCTGCTTCATGTGTGTGTGAAGGACTGTTTTTGAGAACTACTTGGCCAGTTTTGTCCAGCAGAGAATCGAGCTCAACATCTGGCACACATATTGTGGCATACCCCAAATCAAATGCTGTACTCATTTGTTTTGATATCAGCAGTCCAGACATTTCAGAGTGTGTAATAATAAGTGACAAGGTGAAACTCAGGAGTTCTGCCCAAGTGCCAAGATCATTTTCATAGGATGTAAACTCCACATAAGTACAGATCTGAACAATTTGTGGGTACTGTCCAAACAAAGACTTATCACTGTCACACATGAATAGGGTACAACTCATGCTCATCAGTCTGGAGCTTTATTCACACCAAAAATGTGATAGCAGTGCAACGTTTCGGGAAACTGCCTTTGTCAAGCATGCTAATATGCCACTAATAACTTATATATATATATATATATATATATATATATATATATATTTTTTTTACACATTTATATATATATATATATATATATATTTAGATTCATTTTTTTTATACACAAACACACACACATATATATTTGTAACTACGGAAAAACGGAAACAAAAAGCAAAACTTTAGCGACACTAGAAATGAAAAAAAAACTGTGGCAAATGATCACTGCTATCACAAATCAGTGATGGACTAGGTAAAAATGTAAAAGGGTAGTATGGAGGTGTGCGAGGTGGTGATAGGATGAAAGTGTGACAGACACTTCAAGGGGACTGACAGTCATTTTTATTATTTGTTCTTCACTGTCACTGTTATGGTCAGTGACAGATTTCAATTTCTTCACTGTAGCCTGTTCACCATCACAGGTTACAGCAGCTGATGAATTCATGAATCAGCACCAAGGTAAGGGGCACTGCAACACTTCTTGGCACTGCAACACTTTTTTTTACTGTACTGTCACTGTTATATTCAGTGACAGTTCCAAGGATCTTCACTGCAGCCTGTCAGATAACACAGGCTGCAGACTTCAGACAGGGATGATAGCAGCAGGGTAAGGGGCACTGCAGACACAATGCTGGGCACTGTGTCACTGTTGGGCACTCCTGGGCACTGCTGGGCACTGTACTGTCACTGGTATCTTCAGTGATAGTGACAAGAATCTTCACTGCAGCCTGTGAAATCAGACTTCAGACTTCAGACAGGGAGAACAGCAGCAGGGTAAGGGGCACTGCTGAGCACTGTACTGTCACTGTTATCTGTGACTGTGACAAGAATCTTCACTGCAGCCTGCGCACACAGGCTGCAGACTTCAGATAGGGAGGACAGCAGTTGCGGTAAGGGGCACTGCAGGGACACTGTTTTATAACTCTTTTATAATTTTTATAATTTTATAATTCTTCTGTTACATTAGCTCTGGCTCCGATCGCTACTCAGACAGAAGTGAGAGCTTCGGAGCCGGTGTTACTGTAACAAAGAAGCTGATACACTGTGATCTACAGGGACCATTCACAGAGCTCCCTGACCAGAACCAATCACAGATGGTCCTGGGATGGCAGGCAGAAGTTGTCTCTCGCTGGTAACAACGGGACTTCTGCCGGTTAACTGAATTACTAATATAAACGGCGGGATGCGCAAAGTACCTGCATAATCTGCCGTTTTTATATAAGACATTCTGCGGGAAGGGGTTAATATTGAGTGCTGAATTTTCTGGTCCCTGCCCACTCCCAAAAATTTAAAGAAAAAAAAAATGTTAATGTTAATTTTTGAACAGGGATCAATTTATGTGGACGGGCGGGCGGGGACCTAAAAATGTAGCCGACAATAATAAAAATGTAGAAAGGGGCCATTTAAATGTAAAAATTATAAATTTTCTATAATAATTTTTTTAAATATTTTTTTTATTAGTAATGTATTTTAATATTGTGTTTAATAAAGTCTGTGTGTGTTTCACTTTTTTTTCTAAATTTTTTAACATTTTTTAGGTAGTACTACTATTGTTCCATGATGGGAGCTGTAGTACCTTTACTAATAGACAGATCACCCCGGGTGTCACTCATGACACCCAATGCGATTGTCCTATCTATTGCAGAGATGGTGCGGCTTTCTCCTGTGTTCGCATCACTGCACTATACTCCAGCTCGCCAGTGATGTGAATAGAATTCACATCACTTACTCATATTTCCCGCAGAGAGCTGTGATTGGCCAGATGGTTTCAGCAAATCCCAGCTCTCTGTGGGAAATTTGAATAATAGGTATATATACGGCATATACTCATACTACAGTGGGATCAGAGAAGAGTGGCCGGCCACCCACATCTATACATTATACAGGACAATCGTAGTGGGTGTCAGAAGTGACACCCGCTGTGATCTGTCCTTACCTGCAGGTACTACTGCTGCCAACATAGTGCATACTCTGCTCCATTCTGTGAGCTGTACTACCTTAAGTGACACCCGCTGCAATCTATCTATTAATGCATGTACTACTGCTCCCAGCATGGAACAGAGTGTGCTCCATGTTGAGAGCAGTAGTACCTGCAGTTAAGGACAGATCACAGCGGGTGTCACTCCTGACACCCGCTGTGATGCAGAGAAGCAAACACAGGAGAAAGCTAATGAAGAAACTCGTTAGTTCAAATTCGACTTTGTCTGATTTGATTCGCTCATCTCTAATCAGTATATGCAATCAGAATATTACATGTTATTGTCCCCTATGGGGGCTATAAAAGTGGGGGGGGGGAATTTATATTTTTGGTCATTTTGTATACCATAAAAAATGTATAAAAAGCAATCAAAAGGTCCCATCAAAACAAAAAATGGTACTGATAAAAATGTCAGTTCATGGCGCAAAAAATGAACCTTCATACTGCCCTGTATGTGGAAATATAAAAAGATATAGAGGTCAGAAAAGGACATTTTTAAACATACTAATTTTTGTGCAAACAGTTATCATTTTCACCAGAAGTATAACAAAATCAAACCTATATAAGTTGGGTATCATTTTAATCATATGAACCTACAGAATTATAAGATGTCATTTTTACCGAAAAGTGCACTGTGTAGAAACAGAAGCCCCCAAAAGTTTAATTTTTTTTTTCTATTTTGTACCACAAATATTTTTTTTTGTTTCGTCGTAGATTTTGTCATTACAATGTACAATTGATGGCACAAAAACTAGCCACATGGCTTTCTAGGTACAAAATTTAAAGGATTATAATTTTTAAACGGTGAGGAGGAAAAAACGAAAGAGCAAAAATGGAAAAGCCCTGAGTCCTTAAGGGGTTAAGCATGTCAAAGTTATATTTACATTCAAGCTCATGCATACAAACTTATTACAGCTCCAGTAGGGCTGTCATGGAGATTCTTAAGACCCTATACCCCTGTATTCTTGTATTATTTCACTTTCATAGTGGAAGTAACAGTTTATTCAGATTTTTCTGATTTGGGGGGGGGGGGACATACACGGTTTGTAAAGCAAACATTTTCCAAAGGTTTCTTTTTTTTTACTTTTAATATTATAAAATATTATTCAAGAAAATAATTTCTCTTCTATATTTATTTTATAGATTGCAAGCTCTTGTGAGCAGGGATAACTTTCTTGGGCAGGGAAGGCTTAATGAAGATCGTCAGAATGTTCTTGTGCCCATTTGCTGCAAACAGTCATTCTCTATTACATAGGGAGATTTGCAGCCAAAGGCAGATTTTTTTTTTTTTATGGGTATAATCCAACTGATTAGTCAAAAAGTATATTGGATGATCACTGGCCCTATTTAACAGGGTGATATTGGCCGGTCCAGCAGAGAGCTGCCCTGGGACATAGGGCTCCTTCAGTTCAACATTACATGTGATTCAAAAGTTTGGTTTGCTGTTTTGGTTATCATCAGTGTATTGAATATGATCTATAAATGTTATATACTAATATACTGTTCTTTGTTTGTCCTTATACCTTGATCCTAAACTGAGTGTAAATGTGACAAAAGGCACCAGAACATTTTCATTTTCTTTAATTACGGATTTCTGTAATTTCCAGTTAGAACATGTATAGGTTAAAAACAGCTGTCACCCCACATTGTAGCGGAATCAACCACGGTTGTCTAAGTCTATAATTACAGTTTGCACATGAGACGACCTTTGATGACAGTTTTACTTGTCAACTGTAAAACAATATTGTATCTGATGCGCTGCTTGATGTTTGATTTACGACAACCATAAGTATACTTGAAGTGCATATGATCTGTCATAGTCACAGTTAGAAGTTTCTATCAGTAGGGGTTAATGGATATTTATAAGCAGAGAAAATTAACAGTATGGAAGCCACCTTTTTATGCCATGTGGAACAAAAATATTATAAAAAAAAGGGGTAATTCCATCAGAATTTTTTTTTCCAGGAAGTTCTTTTAACATATATTTTTTTTAACATATATTTACATGGCCACGCGTCATATCCGGTCGGTCCCGGTGGCCATCAATGGGCAGGACCCGCGGCTAATACAGGACATCACTGATCGAGGTGATGCCCTGTATTAACCCTTCAGACCTGGCGATCAAAGTTGACCGCCGCGTCTGAAGTGAAACTGAAAGTATCCCGGCAGCTCAGTCGGGCTGTTTGGGACCGCTGCGATGAAATCATGGCTTCCTGAACAGCTTATAGGACACCAGGAGGATCCCTACCTGCCTCCTTGGTGTCCAATCGGCAAATGACTGCTCCGTGCCTGAGATCCAGGCAGGAGCAGTCAAGCGCCGATAACACTGATCAATGGCATGTTAATACATGCCAGTGATCAGTGTCAAATATCAATGTGTGCAGTGTTATAGCCCCCTATGAGGGCTATACCACTGCAAAAAAAAGTGTTAATATATGTGATTTAACCTTCACTAATAAAAAGTTTGAATCACCCCCTTTTTCCCATAAAAAAAAAGTGTAAATAAAAATAAAAATAAACATATGTAGTATCGCCATGTGCGTAAATGTCTGAACTATAAAAATATATTATTAATTAAACTGCACGGTCAATGTTGTGCACGTAAAAAAAATTCCAAAGTCCAAAATAGCGTATTTTGGCTCACTTTTTATACCATTAAAAAAGGAATAAAAAGCGATGAAAAAGTCTGATCAAAACAAAAATGGTACTTCAGATCACGGTGCAAAAAAAATTAGCCCTAAAACCACTCCGTACACGGAAAAATAAAAAAATGTATAAAGGTTTAACACTGATAAATGTAAGGTAATGCACATGGGGAGGAAAAACCTGAGATGGGGTTATATATTAAATGGGAGAATACTTGGGACGACTGATGTGGAAAAGGACTTAGGAGTCTTAGTTAATAGTAAATTTAGCTGTAGTGACCAGTGTCAGGCAGCTGCTGCCAAGGCAAATAAAATCATGGGGTGCATCAATAGGGCTATAGATGCTCACGACTAGGAAATAATTCTACCGCTGTACAAATCCCTCGTCAGACCACACATAGAATACCGTGCACAGTACTGGGCACTAGTGTACAAGAAAGATATAGTGGAGCTGGAGAGGATTCAAAGATGGGCAACCAGGGTAATACAGGGAATGGGAGGACTACAGTACCCAGAAAGATTATCAGAATTGGGGTTATTTAGTTTAGAAAAAAGAAGACTTAGGGGAGACATAATAACTATGTATAAATATATCAGGGACAGTACAGAGATCTCTCCCATGATCTTATTCCCATGACTGTATCTATAACAAGGGGGCATCCTCTACATCTAGAGGAAAGAAGGTTTCTACACCAGCACAGACGGGGGTTCTCTACTGTAAGAGCAGTGAGACTGTGGGATTCTCTGCCAGAGGAGGTGGTCATGGTGAACTCTGTAAAAGAGTTCAAAAGGGGTCTGGATGCATTTTTGGAGAATGATAACATTGATGGTTATGTATACTAAATATTTAGGGACAGCATGTTGATCCAGAGATCTATTCTGACTACCATATTTGGAGTCAGGAAGGAATTTTTACCTCTACTATGAGGGTTTTTTCCCTTCCCCTGGATCAACTCAGTAGGGACTCATTAGGGATATAGGTTGAACTAGATGGACTCTGGTCTTTTTTCAACCTTATGAACTATGTTACTATAGGGGTCAGAATATACATTTTCCTGCATGTAGTTATGATTTTTTCCAGAAGTGTGACCTACAAAATAATGATAAGGTGACATTTTTACCGAAAAATGCACTGCTTAGAAACGGAAGCACCCAACATTTACAAAATGGCGTCTTTTCTTCAATTTTGTCGCACAATTATTTTTTTTCCGTTTCACCGTGGATGTTTGGGTGAAATGACTAATGTCACTGCAAAGTAGAATTGGTGGAACAAAAAATAAGCCATAATATGGATTTTTAGGTGGAAAATTGAAAGGGTTATGATTTTTAAAAGGTAAGGTGAAAAAAACCAAAATACAAAAATTTAAGTCCTTAAGAGGTTAAAATACTAAAAAAAAATATAGCTTTTTAATAACCAATATGCCAGGGCAAAGTGATGATAACGAGCAGAGACTTTTGCTCTGGCAGACATATGGATAGCCATTTAGTATTCAGCTGCCAAGGATCTTGGTGCCAGGTCAGCTGATTTTTTAGGGCTATCCCATATAAAGGGGCATTCCAGTTTTGTTTTTTTTTTGTTATTTTTTTTATACTGGGCTAACCTAATACCGCTTCCTCGATTCCACTGATATTGCTGTCCTCTTTCTGTTTCTGAAACCTGAAAATTGGGCTTGGGCACTTTGCACGATATTAAAATTTTTCTAGTTTCACCTGCATGTGTCATTTTTACCACAATTTGGAAATTAACAGGGAAAACAGTCAAAATGCAGTAAGAGTAATAAAAAAAAAACTGTGTGAATATAGCCTGGTAATATAATAAATGCATCATAACTGCACATGATGTGAAATTTCCTCACCCTGGTGAACTCCAGCACAAGCAGGCAGAATAACTCCTTGTAGTGAACAAGCTTAAAGGGGTACTCTGGCCCGAGGACATCTTATCCCCTCTCCAAAGGATATTCCGCTGCTGGGGACCTCCACAATCTTTCATGCAGCACCCTGTTATAGTCAGCCTTCAGAGCAAACATCGCGACGGGTCTGATGAATCATGACCACAGGGCCAGAGTAGGCTCTGCCCTGTGTGACGTCACACTCCACCCCTCAATGCAAACCTATGGGAGGGGGCTAGCCACCACGCCCCCTCCCATAGGTTTGCATTGAGTTGGTGGAGTGTGACATCACATGGGGGTTGAGCAGTGACATTACAATACTCTGGATCCGTGATCAAGATTCATCAGACCTGCAGTGATGTTCGCTCTGGAGGCTGATGATAGCAGGGTGCTGCATGAAAGATTGCTGGGGTCCCCAGCAGCGGGACCCCCGCGATCAGGCATCTTATCCCCTATCCTTTGGATAGGGGATAAGATGCCTTAGGGTTGGAGTACCCCTTTAAACAGAAAAGCACAAGGCATACACAACAGCCTCTACTTTGCTATTTAATATTAGCCCATTATATAAGCAAAAAATAAATAGAAAATGGTAACAAACATATAGCTCACTCCCCTCAATCTAGCGCACATTTTGATATTTTTGGGTCTTTTAAAAAATGTTCTCTTCATTAATCAATCATCTTCCAAATATGAGAAGAACCTGAGCACCTTCATATCGAAATTCCTAACCTTGAAAATGCAATTTCACTCAATGCCAAACAAACCATCTAAATCTAAGAAATAATCAGTGTTACGGCTTCTGTAGAACATAAGATATACAGTGGTAGCACAATTTTACCTTTTGCAGCACATGATATATTGCAACCAAGTAACATTTTTTCCTAGCTTTGACTTTTCAATTATATGTAGGTCAACATTTTGGAAACAAAAAGAAATCCAAAAACAATTTAACAATAATTTAACACAGGAGCACATAGTTTCTGCTTTAGATCTGTTCTTTTTAAAATAAATAACTTAAGTATAAATGCCCATTGTTATTCCAATGTACAGCTGCTCTATTTTACATCAGAGAAACCACAGCGCTACTATTATCACTGTCAAATAACAAAACATACACCTTTATCTACATTAAAGGAAAGCTGTTTTTGCTGTAGACACCACTGGATAGCTGTTAGAGTATAAAAGCAAACTGTACCATTCTGGGAGCTGATGGTTCCCAAACTTATTATTGCCTTTTTATTTCTCAGCCGAGTGTTAAGAAAGAGCTAAGATGCTCGAAGGGCCACCTTCCAGCCCCACCTTGACAGATGTATAGGGCACTGTATGTCGATCAAGGTAGGGCTGGGAGGTAAGGTCAAGCATGCCGGGTTTCTAGGTGCTAAAGCAGATTGGCACAGCCTCCTTGATACTTGGCTGAGCACAAAAAAGGTCATCACCATCAGCTCCCAAAAAAGTACAGTTTACTTTTCTATCCTCACAGCTATCCAATGGTGTTTGTAACTCTTAGCAGAAAAAATAGCTGACAGATTTCCTTTAAAAAAAAAAAAAAAAAAAAAGTTTCCCCATGACAACACTTCATGGATTATAACAAATAAGCATTGGGCAGAGGTTTGCAGACATTTACTTGGCTTACGACATGGATGAACAATTGGATCACAGGAAATAAAGATTTGTTAGCCGCAAACTGGATTGAAGAAGTTACAATTTATTGGCCTTTAAAAGGGGTACTCAGCCCAAAGGATAGGGGATAAGATGTCTAATTGCGGGGGTCCCACCACTGGGATCCCCCACAATCTCTCCTGCAGCACCCTGTGTCATCTGCTACGTGCCTGATGATGGGTGATACAGGGGTCGTGATGGCCACCACGCCCCCTCCCACAGACTTGCATTGAGTGGGGGAAATGAAATTACAAGGGGGCAGGGCCGTGATGTCACGGTACTTCATCCCCTGTATCACCCGTTATCAGGCACGGAGCAAACTCCACTCCAGGCAGCAGAGGTGCTGCAGGAGAGATTGTGGGGGTTCCCAGCGACTAGACCCCTGCGATCGGACATCTTATCTGCTATCCTTTGGATAGGGGACAAGATGTCTAGTGGCAGAGCACCTCTTTAACATCAACCAATGATACATGACTTAAAGTTAGGGTTCAAGGGTACCTGTCATCAGATTTTACCATATATAATGTGTGTCATGTTATTTTTTAGTAAAATCTGTTTCCTTACCATCCCCGGGAGACCTTCCTGCTTGCAGGGATCATGTGGATATATTTCAAAGTGTCTCCCACCAACCCTGTAAGTAGTCTCTTGGGCGGGGAATTATAATAACCTAGTCCTGTCTGCTGCACTGTAATCACACCCCTAAGCAGATGAAGCAGATTGATGACACAGGCCATGCCTGAGCTGTCAATCAAGCTGAGGGGGCGTGATTAAAGCTGCAGCAGATCGGTGACTATAGCTCCATGCGCAAATTGATGTTTATTGTACAATATGGAAGAGAAACTCCAAAGATACTTTATTTCCTCTGCGTTGAATAGTATTTTGCGAAGGCATATTTGTTTATTTATTTATTTGTTTATTTATCTGTTTAAATAGTTAAAGGTTAACATACATTATACACATATATTAACATTTGGTTTCAGGCACCTACATTTTTATTTGTACTATATTACTTGTCTGCTGATATTATTTTTATGCCAGTTTGTAAATTATCAAGAATTGTATAGCTCAGAGATTCTGTCCAGGTGCTGACCTCAACCCTCATTCACAGTCCTCAAGTGGATGTGGTATGTTTTTCTACACTGCAGACACTGCACTTCAAATTTCATTCCTAAAATTTACTATCCACAAAAAAAAAAAAAAAAAACACACACAAACATTGGAACAAAATACTTTTGTCTTCATATAATAACATCTGAATAAAACTATGCCCAAACAGTCAACATTACATAAAACATGTCAACATCTTTAAATGAATATTTTAAGAAACATTTTAAGAAATGTCATCACTTTATGTTTGATGAGGATTTGACTTTTGAGACATGGACAATTTAATGCTGAAAATGTTCAGGCTGTTCATCTATTTATTTAGTTACATATAATTACATTTATATTTGTGTTACTTACATGCAGTTTAAGTTAAGTCCAGAAGCATTTAAACAGTTTATTTACACCATACACATCATTGCAATTGATTTAAAGTAGAGCCATAAGTATGCGATTAAAATGGAGAAGTGCATTTACTTTATAGGAATTATAGCCATTTCATTACTCAGTCACTCCGGTTACACAAATTAAAAAGTAATGGGACAAAATAACATGTAAAGGGGTTGTCCAGCAAAAGAAACAACCTGTGTATGGTGTCAAAAAAAGCATAATAAGCCACTTTACTATTTAATGTTATTAGCCATAGTGCTCAGATCGCTCCATATCAGTTCTGCTCTCTCCTTTGTAGCTGTGGCATTACATCACACTCAGTGCTCGCACTGATGTTAAGAGGTGAGCTCATATAACTGCTCAGTAGGGTTTAAGGTAGTTGGAAGGGTTTTTTTTTGTTCTGATAAGACAGCAGTGAGCAGTGACTGAGAAAGGATTTGTTCTGTCTTAAAAGCTAATATCCAGAAAAATGGGCTTCCACGCTCATATAAATGCTCTTGTCCTGAGCAGACAATAGGAGGGGGAGGGGGGGCGGTAGGGATGGGGCAGAGCTGTGGCTGCAGGTTAAATGACTCTTGTGTCCACCATCCGCTAATCAGTTGGTGCTCTACAATTTTTGAGACAGTGTTCATATAGCAAACAATATCAAAGAAAACTAGAGTTTCGTTGCACTCACCATATTGTTGGAGACCAGAAGAAACGCCCTAGAGGTGGGAAACAGTCATTGTCTCAGGAGCACCATCCACTATGAAAATCTTTAAAGGGGTACTCAACTGGAAAACCTTTTTTTTTTTTTTTTTTTTTAATCAACTGGCCAGAAAGTTAAACAGATTTGTAAATCACTATTAAAAAATCTTAATCCTACCAGTACTTATCAGCTGCTGTTGTGATCAACAGGAAGTTATTTTCTTTTTGAATTTCCTTTCTGCCTGACCACAGTGCGCTCTGCTGACACCTCTGTCCATGTCAGAACCTGTCCAGAGTAGGAGCAAATCCCCATAGAAAACCTATCCTGCTCTGGACAGTTCCTAAAATGGACAGAGGTGTCAGCAGAGAGCACTGTGGTCAGGCAGAAAGGAAACTCAAAAAGAAAAGAACTTCCTGTGGATCATAACAGCAGCTAATAAGTACCTGGGAGAGGGACTCCGCCCCTAGGGACAGTAAACCCTGGAGAATAAAAGGAAGTCCTCTCCTCTCCATCCTTGCCTGTGGTTTCCTGTCCCTATGGGAAGCCTGGAGGAGCCCTGGTCTCAAGTGGGGCTTTAGGAAATGGCTGAGGTATTTCTTTATGCAGGGCCACTTGGTGTAGGTGGCTGAGAATCCCTTATGATCCCTGGTTGGGGATCTTAGCTAGGCTCACCTTCTATCCTCCATTTTCAAATCTCCCGCCCTTCCCCCACTCTCCTCCGTTAGCAGCCCATAGTTAACTTACAGATTTATTATGTCCACCGCCACTGGTAAGGAGTCTGAGCACAGTCGCGTGGACGGCTGTGGAATGGCTGCGGCCGACATGGGGGGCGGGGATTAGCATCCTCACTGCTGGCAAGTGACGATGCGAGAGGAAGCTGGAGGTCAAAGGGGGGTGGATGTGATGTCGCACCCCGGGCCTCTGGCGCTCGGGAGGCATCAGATTTAAAAGGAGACTCTTTTCTGCCACTCTTCCTCCTGCGGTGAGCTGGCCAGTCATTCATACCTGTCCAGCATTGGAGTGGGGGATTTTTTGCTGTGTTCCAACATGAGTACCAGCGGTGACAACCCGAGGCGTACTCCATCTGACTCATCTGCAAAGATGCCATTTTCGGTACTGGCAGTTTCTGAGTGAGTGTATGTTTTCTATGTTTACAAACTTCTTTGCTAAGTTGTGGTCTTTTTGGTTATTTTCAGCACGGTGATGATGCAGCACGGTGATTGGAAATCTTCCAAAAAGACGAAAAATCCTGAATGTAACATGTGTAGAGAAATACTACCTCCTGAATATGGGAAAGCTTCATGTCAGTCCTGTATTAATAAGCTGATCACTTCGGAGGTTCCAGCCTTAGTCCCGTCTCTTCTTACACAAATGCAGGATCTTATCAGAAAGGAGATCCACTCATCCATTCAGAATTTGCTGCTGCTAATCCTGTAGTCACTGATTCTACACCTCTTCCCACTGCTTCAAATGTTATTACTACTCCAGTGGTCTTAAATCAATCTGATTCTGAAGACGAGGGTATTATTGTGCCAGATGCGTCGGACTCAGGAGAGGAGTCAGATGAAGGGAAAGCCTCAGGGAAAGCATTTTTTTCCTTTGAGGACACTGATCAATTAGTAAAGTCTATATGTTCCGCTCTAAATATGGAAGAGCACAAGGAACCAAAGTCAATTCAAGATATCATGTTTGAGGGTCTTGATTCTAAAAAATACAGAGTATATAGAGTATTTCCTATACACGTGATTATCTCTAAAGTTATTCTAAAGGAATGGGAAAACCCTGACAAAAAGACTTTTTTGCCTAAAGCTCTAAAGAAAAAGTATCCATTTGCTGACACTTAAACTAAAACTTGGGATCACCCCCCAAAAATTGACATGTTTATTTCTAAAATCTTTAGGAAGGGGCCTTGGGACCCTTAATGATCCAGTGGATAAAAGAATGGACATGTTTCTTAAAAGAACATGGGAAGCTTCAGGGCAGCCTTGAAACCTAATGTAGCGGAGACTTCTGTCTTAATTTGGTTATATCAGTTAGCCTCTAACATACAAAATAAAGTACCAAGGAAACAGCTTGTCTTCCATCCCCACTATCCATAAAGGGGCAGCCTTCTTAGATTACTCCCCCTCAGATGCTATAAGGTTATCTGCCTGTGCTGGGGCATTATCAAATTCAGCTAGAAGGGTATTATGGTTAAAAAAAAAAAACTGGCCAGGTGAACTATCCTCAAAAAATAAGTTATGTGCCATCCCATGTGAAGGAGAGCATTTGTTTGGGTCTGTCCTTTCGGATATACTTGAGAAAGCAAATGATAGGAAGAAAGGTTTTCCCTGTGACTTTAGCAGACATAACCAGTCCTTTTGTTCCAGGTGGAGAGGTGGAGGCCAGAATAGAGGAAGGGGTCAGTCTCATTACAACAAGAAGTCCTTCTGTTAATGGAAAAAGGGGTTCTAGTACAGGCACCTTACAAATTATAGAAAAACTGTGCTTGATAGTAAATTGGGAGAAGTCGTCTCATCCCCAACAGAAAGTATTTTTGGACATTATTTTGGATTCTATACTGAAAAAATCCTTCCTCATGTTGATAACCAAAATTTTCAGGGGCCATGGGAATATTCTTTACAGTGTGTGTCCTCTAATTATAAAGAATTACTGGCAGTCCTTCGTGCCCTGCAGACAATTGGACACACTATCTCTCAGAAAGATGTTAAGATTCTTACAGATAATTCAACTGCTCATGCCCTTATAAATAGACAGGGTACAGCTAAGAGCCCTCATCTAATCTCTCTCTCTCTTCCCAGGTCCTCTCCTATGCAGAAAAACGCCAAGCACCAATATCAGAAGTTCATCTAAAGGGCTCCCTCAACACCAGGGCAGACTATCTGAGCAAACAATTTCCCCATCAGGGAGAATGGATTTGGGGCTTTCCTCAGATAGATCTGTTTGCCACCAGAGAGAATAGCCAAATAAAGCAATTTCTCTCCCTATCCCCCTCAGAGAACCCTACAGCAGTGGATGCACTGTCCCAGTACATCCCACGAGTCTGAGCTATGCCTTCCCTCCACTAGCATTAATACAGCGAGTTCTAAAAAAAAAGATTTGAGAGGACAGGGCGAGGGTCATTCTCATAGCTCCATCCTGGCCCTGCAGGGCATGGTTTTCCTGCCTCCAGGAGATGTCATTAACAGACCCTTGGGTCTTACGGAACAACCGGATCTTTTGTTTCAGGGTCCTATATTCCATCCAGATACTCACAGTCTGCACCTAACTGCATGGAATTTGAAAGGGTAGTTCTGAGAAACAAAGGTCTATCTGATTCAGTCATCTCTACATTACAATCAAGTAGGAAGCCTGTGACCTCAGCAATTTACTTCAAGATCTGGAAGGCTTACTTTAATTTTTTAGACCCATCCTTGGTGGACTTTAACAAACCCAATATTGCATCAATCCTGGACTTTCTTCAGAAAGGTGTAGAAAAAGGTCTTAAGTTAGTCACTCTCAAAGTACAAGTGTCAGCCCTAGGATCCTTGTTCTCTCAGTCTATAGCCAGTCATCCATGGATTATAAGATTCTTTAAGGCAACCAAAAGGCTCCAGATTCCAAAACTCCCTAAAACTCCTCTTTGGGATTTAACTTTAATTCTCAATATGTTATGTGGTGAACCCTTTAGGCCAGTTTCCTCCATCTCCATCAGACACCTGACTTTGAAGTCTGCTCTCCTGGTAGCTGTTACCTCTGCTCGTAGAATAGGTGAAATAGCTAATTTTTCTTGCCTTGAACCAAACACTCATTTCCTAGATGACAGAATAGTTCTTAGGACTGACCCAGCATTTTTGCCAAAAGTGGTGTCAAATTTTCATTTGTCTCAGGAGATAGTCTTACCCTAATTTTGTAGCAATCCGACAAATGATAGGGAAAAGTCCTTTCATGTGCTGGATGTAAGGAGGTGTGTTCTTTCTTATTTGGAAAGAACTAAAGATTTTAGGAAATCAAATGTGTGCATATTAATGTGCAATTAGAACATTAATAATTATAAAAAATACAAAAAATAGCATCAATCCAATAATCCGGCAACCTGATTATTAATGTTCGGATTATTGGATTGATGCAATTTTTTGTATTTTTTATAATTATTAATGTTCTAATTGCAGATATTGTGTGAATACCCCCACTAGGGCCCAGTGGTGGTAGATTCCTACATTTAGTGCCAGGATATTTTATATTGTTATTTTATGTAAAATAAATTTATAAATATAGAACACTTTTCTGGAATTATTGAAGTATAATTATGCACCTTTGTAGGTGAAATCTTTGAGGAGTGATTATACTTTATTCTACTTTGATATTATTTTGTCCGGTGGGTTCCGGTACTTAAAGGGGTTCTCCCTTGTTTATACTGTTTTTGTTATTATGTTTGTGTGTTATGTGTGTATTAGTATGTGTTTTTTTATGTGTGTTGTGATTATGTATATATGTTTTTTCTTACCTTGTGTGAAGATCCGGAAGCTGGCCCCTTTCTCTTCCAGCGGCTTGCTGTGTAACCTCGGCCTCCGCCATGTTGTGTTCGGTAAGTGGGATGTCGGGGGGTGTGTTCTTGCTTCTGTCCTTCCTATCTTCTGACGTCCGAGGCAAATCTCCTCTTCCGGCACATGTGCAGGTAGTTTGTTTGTTTGTTTTACCAATAAAGTTTTTTTTGTCTAATTGACAAACTGTCTGCGCTTGCGCGAAGCTACGCTATTAGTGTAGACCTAACATACGCTACGCTGTTGGCGTAGCACTTGCGTACTCGCGCATGCGCAGACAGTTTGTCAATTAGACAAAAAAAACTTAATTGGTAAAAAAAAGCAAAAAACTACCTGCATATGAGCAGGAAGAGGCCGCAGATTCGTCGCTGAGCCACGGAAGAAACAGGAAGAAAAGATTTGCCTCGGACGTCAGAAGATAGGAAGGACAGAAGCAAGAACACACACCCCTAAATCCCACTTACCGAACACAACATGGCGGAGGCCGAGGTTACACAGCAAGCCGCTGGAAGAAAAAGGGTCCGGCTTCCGGATCTTCACAAAAGGTAAGAAAATACATATATACATAATCACAACACACACAAAAGAAAACACATACTTATACACACATAACACACAAACATAATAACAAAAAACAGTATAAACAAGGGAGAACCCCTTTAATCACACTATCCTCAGATTTTTGGTTGTGAGCTGCACCAGTTTTTAGATTTGTAAATTACTTCTATTAAAAAATCAGAGGAAATGCTTTTCTTTTTGGATTTCTCTGATGTCACGACCATAGTGCTCTCTGCTGACCTCTGCTCTTCATTTTAGGAGCTGTCCAGAGCAGGAGAAAATCCCCATAGCAAACATATGCTGCTCTGGACAGTTCCTAAAATGGACAGAAGAGGTCAGCAGAGAGCACTGTGGTCGTGACATCAGAGAAATACAAAAAGATAGGCATTTTCTCTGTAGTATACAGCCCATGAAATGTTTTGGAAGGATTAAGATTTTTAATAGAAGTAATTTACAAATCTGTTTAGCTTTCTGGCACCAGTTGATTAAAAATTGTTTTCCAGAGGAGTACCCCTTTAAGCTACTGAAATAAAGATTTCTGCCGCAATATGGTGAGTGCTACAAGACTCTCATTTTCTTTTATATTGTTTTTATACATCATTGTAATTGTCTCTTGATGGTAGAATATTTGTATCAATGTGGTTTGGACTTAACAAGATGTAGTGAAAATGTTTGTTTTACCAAGTATAGAATTCTGCAATTATCCACTTTAGTAGTCCTTCATGCTATTCCTCTTCTTTTGGTGTTGCTGATCTCACCAATACTTTTCTACTTTTTAGAAATTTACAGAATTGTGGATTTTGGCCACTCCTATAGTGCTTTTTCTCTTATAAATTTGTATTAAATTCTGTAGGAGTTCCAATGTGCACCAAGAAAATGTGGTTCTTTACTTAGAACCAACTCTATACCTTTCATCAAAATGTCTAAATTTCAGTAAAGTTTTATTTTCTAATAGTTGTATGCAAGCATCTGGGGCATCTTCTGTACAGATGTTTACTTCAAAAGACCTTATCACCATTCCTGACATTTCTGTTTTAGAAAATGCATGCTTTTTGAATAGCTCTGTGTTGGTTTTGCCACTGTTAAATTATTTTTAATATAAATATAGGATTAAATAGCCAACTGAGTGTTACCAGCAGGAGGTGTCTCCATACATTGTCTGACACTATCCGATCAAAGCTGACAGACAGTGCCAGACAATGAAGGGACAAGCCCACAACTAATAGCATCCAATTGACAATGTAGTCTTACTTTCCTAGCAACAATAACAGAAGAACAGCAAAACACAAAGCTATGAGAAAAGATGTTTAGAATTGTAATTCCAAGGGAAACACATGTATTGACTCAAGGAGACCTCTCCAGAAAGCTTACAGGTCCTCTTTAAGGAACGCAGAGTTAGCAGTTGCCCCTGGGCACTTCTGCACCTTTTACTCATATAAAGACACCAACATTATAAAGGTATAGAGCCTGATACAGACTTTGCACAGCATTGATTCCCTTGAACCTAAAGTTACACATCTGTCTTGTAGAAACTATGTAAATTATGGCATTAGGTATGGTCATATGCTATTCCGGGTTTCTAACTTCAACTACACTCTTATGATTGAACATGTTTCTAGGTAAAGGGTTTGTTAAGATTTTTAAAATTAGTACTGGTGTCAATTCTTTTGTGTAGTTAGGGCAATAATGACAGTACGTACATGATTATATCATTAAGTAATCATGTACTTACTGTCATTTCCTTACCTACACAAAAGACCTGACACCTTTACTAATTTTAAAAATCTTAACAAACCCTTCACCTAGAAACATGTTCAATCATAAGAGTGTAGTTGAAGTCACCTGACTTTGATTTGAAGTTGATAAAATAGTCAACACAAGTTCATAGTTCTAAAGCAAATTAGGATTTTAATCAATTTATATAAAAGAGTTTTCCAAATCTGCTTACCGTTCCTGCTTTCTTCATCTATAGCAACTATAGTTGCTGGTGGACCAGGCCTTGCCAGTTCACAATCTACAAGTAAAGGAAAGAAAGGAATTAATTAACTACTCATTATGTGGAGAAGTTAAGTGATATTGCTGGCATGACCATTCTAATAGAGATGATATTAGGAGATCCGGGCTGCACTGCACACAGCAATGTAATTTAATGACTGCACAAAATGGTCATTTTACCAAAAATGTTGCTGAACAAAGAGGCATGAAGACCCCTGAAAAATGCAAACAACAAGCATCTACCACGTTACAACATACAACTGGTCACATGTAACACCAAAAGCCACAACTCCCAGCCATTGCACCCATGTTTGTTTATTTGGTTTTCAGAAAACACTTATGTCTGAGGCAAACATAGCTGTGAAGCTGAAATCCTTAAATGCTAGAAGTATATTATGCTAATTTAGTACAAAAAAATAAATAGATGATGAAAGGGGAAATGTTGTAATTAAAACTTCACAACAAAAACAAATATAATTGGAATTTAACTCTGATCAAGAGATCTAATTGAAGCGAGTGAGCAGAATCTGAATAATGCCATAAAGAGAATGGATATGAATAACAGACAAGCAATGTTTAGGACTTCCAGCTCATGACATCTTACCCTCATATTGCCAGTCTGCAGTCAAAAGTATATTCATCAAAGGAAGCAGAGAAGAATTATGAAAGAAAAGAAATGAGAAGACAATCATTTTATTGATGTCACATGCAAACAGTAGAATATAGGGATTAGCAGACAATAAGTAAGAGGGGGGAACAGGGGGTTTATGGAGGGCATATTAAATCCTATCATGAAGGAATAATCTAGATAATCCAGAAAAATATGCTATTATAGTTTAACAATAATAAGTATGTACTAAGGCAAGTCATAATGGACTGTATTAAAACAAATGTATGTTTTTACAATACAATGGATGTTGCACTGTCCCTGATCGAAAACAATATAAGTGTAAAAAAATATTGTTCAAAAAGCTTTCATTTCCTTCATTGTTGAGTGATGGTGCATATTTATTTATTTTTCTTTACATTACTCTCCCTCAGTTTATCAAAACGGCTTTAAAAGTTTCCCAAAAAATGTAAAAAGGGGTACTCCACTTTAAAAAAAAATTCAATCAACTGGTGACAGAACATTGAACAGATTTGTAAATGACTTCTATTTAAAATATACTTATCAGCTGCTGTATGCTCAATAGGAAGTTCTTTTCTTTTTGATCTTTCTTTCTGTCTGACCAGAGTGCTCTCTGCTGACACCTCTGTCCATGTTAGGAACTGTCCAGAGTAGCAGAAAATCCCTGTAGCATACCTATCCTGCTCTAGACAGTTCCTGGCATGGACAGAGGTGTCAGCAGAGAGCACTGTGGTCAGACAGTAAGGAAATTTAAAAAAGAAAATAACTTCCCCTGGAGCATACAGCAGCTGGTAAGTACTGGAAGGAATAAGATTTTTAAATAGAAGTGATTTACAATTCTGTTTAACTTTCTGGCATCAGTTCATTTAAAAAAAAAAAAAAAAAAAAAAAACATTGTTTTACAGTGGAATATCCCTTTAAGGGGTATAGACTATATTCATTAACATCATACTATGTAGATGTGTATTTTTGTATATAGTAACTAATATAATTTAAAAAGATGCCTTAAAAGACAACTCCTTTCAAAATGTGGATGCAGCGTCACTCCAGGCACTTAGAGAAAATAGCTGACATTGCCGGGGGAGCTGCAGACGATCAGGTGCTTCCTCTGCAGTGGGCACTGCTTGGAAAATAAGTATCATATTAGAGCAACCCCTTTAAATTCCACTTTTAAATATTTTAAGTATGCTAATACATATAAATTATTATTGTATAAAAAGAGGATTAGTTTAGACAAACAGGATAGTTAGGTAGATTATAGATAGATGAATACAGTAGAAAGATGAATAGAGTACATAGATTTATTCTATTTCTGAAAATACAGCTCATAAAAGCATATGCCATATATTGGTACAGTATAGTGTTTGATAATAAATAAATATATATATATATATATATATATATATATATATATATATATATATTTCAATAATAAATCAATCAATCAAAAAACAATAAATATGCAAAATAACAATTTTCTTCAAATAAGGGATCTTAACACTTTAATAGGATAATATGTTTTGTATTTTTATGGCATTATAGGCTTTACTTTATCTATATGAAAACCTACAAATCTGGAATTTAAATTAATGTATGATTTACATTATTTTTTCACCAGGTATAGTAAAAGAAATACTCAAACATTTTTGGTATAATTTGTCTTTCTTAAAAATATTATCTACAAGAACAAATATAAAATGTACGTGTACCTGCTTGTATTATTAAAAGAAAATGTACCAGTGTCTATATCATACATGTCACCATTTCACCAAACATATTTTGTCATTTTATAGATTGTATTGATTAGCATCAGTTCCTGTCATCAAATGGGAATGGAATTAAAACTAAGTTTAGAAGATAAGAAGATTTACTGATTAACTGGCAAATGTTACTTCTTTAAAGGGGTACTCCGGTGAAAACCTTTTTTCTTTTAAGTCAACTGGTGGCAGAAAGTTAAACATATTTGTAAATTACTTCTATTAAAAAATCTCAATCCTTCCTTTACTTATTAGCTGCTGAATACTACAGAGGAAATTATTTTCTTTTTGGAATACTCTCTGATGACATCACGACCACAGTTCTCTCTGCTGATGTTATAATAATAATAACACTTTATTTATTGTTGTCCTTAGTGGGATTTGAACCCAAGTCCCAAGCTCTGCAAGACAGCAGTGCTAACCGCTGAGCCACCATGCTGCCCTTAGCATACATCTGCTATGCATCTGCTATGCATCTGCTATGCATGGTTGCTAAAATGGACAGAGATGTCAGCAGAGAGCACTGTGTTCGTGATGTCATCAGTGTTCCAAAAAGAAAGGAATTTCCTCTGTAGCATTCAGTGGCTAATAAGTACTGGAAGGATTAATATTTTTTAATAGAAGTAATTTACAAATATGTTTAACTTTCTGCCACCAGTTGATTTAAAAGAAAAAAAATGTTTTCACCGGAGTACCCCTTTAATATCAGGAAGCCATTTTATTGTTATGCATGCATGTAAATAGATTTGTAAGTATTTGTTTCAAATAAAGGGGTATGTACATGTCATGTGGTTATCCCTACTGCACTGAATAGTAGATAGCAAGCTGACTGTGTGAGGTCCCAACTAGAGATTATCAAATTTTTTAAAAAGTTGATTCAGCTGATTCACCGAATTAAAAAAAAAAAAATATATATATTCGATCCGAATACATTCTCTGTGAATTTTTATTAGTAATGTATTTTAATAATGTGTTTAATAAAGTGTGTGTTTCCCTTTTTTTCTCTATTTTTTTTTTAGGTAGTACTACTACTACCAGCATGGAACAGACTGTTCCATGATGGGAGTAGTACCTGTGCTAATAGACAGATCGCTCCAGGGGTCACTCCTGACACCCACTGCAATCGTTCTGTATAATGTATAGATGTGGGCGGCTTTCTCGCATCTAGATAGGACGGTTGCATCGGGTGTCAGGAGTGATACCTGCTGTGATCTGTCCTTAACTGCAGGTACTAATGCTCCCGACATGGAGCACAAAAAAATTTAGCCGACGATAATAAAAATGTAGTGTGTGTGTGTATTTTTCACTTGTTTTCTTTTTTTTTACATTTTTTAGGTAGTACTACTACTCCCAGCATGGAACACGATGATCCATGATGGGAGTAGTACCTGTACTAATTGACAGATCACCCATGTCACTTCTGACACCTGTTGCAATCCTCCTGTAAAATGTATAGATGTGGCAAGACGCTCTTCTATGGTCCCCTGCACTGCCGTATATATACACCTACTCATATTTCCCACAGAGAGCTGTGATTGGCCAGATGGTTCCAGACACAGCTCTCTGCGGGAAATATGAATAATAGGTATATACAGTTGTGGCCATAAATGTTGGCACCCCTGAAATTGTTCAAGAAAATGAAGTATTTCTCACAGAAAAGGATTGCAGTGACACATGTTTTGCTATACACATGTTTATTCCCTTTGGGGGTTATTCATCAAGAGTGGTGTAGGTAAACGTCTTTTTACCGCATTAATTCATGCAGAGGAAACTGTGTACCTGCACCAAATGTATTACATGGTGCAGGGCATGTGATAAATCTGGTGCTGATCACTTTTCTCGGTGATTCCTTTTGTGCGACTTTTTATCCCGTGCAACAAAATGTGTGACTTTATAATAATGCTGTCAGCCAAGCCAGGGCGGGTGTAATAATAAGCCAAGTCAGGGCTGGTGTAGATTTGTGCCTAACTGAGCGCATGTGACACACTGAAAAGTTTCATGAATACCTGACCACTGCATGATTTCAACTGAAATCATGACTCTGAAATCATGCTCTTTAAAAAAAAAAAAAAAAAAACTTCTAAAGCAAAAGTTGCAATGAAAAGTCCCAAAACAGCATCTGAGACCAACTGTGAGACAAATGTACACCTCAAAACCAGGGTAAAACCAATGATAAATTCCCCCTTTGTGTGCATTGGAACTAAACCAAAAAACGTAGGGAAAAAAAGCAAATTGGACATAATGTCACACCAAACTCCAAAAATGGTCTGGACAAAATTATTGGCATCCTTAACTTAATATTTGGCTGCACATCCTTTGGAAAAAAAAACTGAAATCAGTCGCTTCCTATAACCATCAATAAGTTTCTTAAACTTCTCAGCCGAAATGTTGGACCACTCTTCCTTTGCAAACTGCTCCAGGTCTCTCTTATTGGAAGGGCGCCTTTTCCAACAGCAATTTTAAGATCTCTCCACAGGTGTTCACTGAGATTTAGATCTGGAGTCATTGCTGGCCACTAGAGATGAGCGAACTTACAGTAAATTTGATTTGTCACAAACTTCTCGGCTCGGCAGTTGATGCTTTTCCTGCATAAATTAGTTCAGTTTTCAGGTGCTCCGTTGGGCTGGAAAAGGTGGATACAGTCCTAGGAGACTCTTTCCTAGGAATGTATCCACCTTTTCCAGCCCACCGGAGCACCTGAAAGCTGAACTAATTTACGTAGGTTAAGTCATCAACCGCCGAGCAAAGAAGTTCGTGACGAATCGAATTTACTGTAAGTTCGCTCATCTCTACTGGCCACTTCAAAACTCTCCAGCGCTTTGTTGTCATCCATTTCGGGGTGCTTTTTGACGTATGTTTGGGGTCATTGTCCTGCTGGAAGACCCAAGATCTCGGACGCAAACTCAGCTTTCTGACACATGTCTGTACAGTGCTACCATTGGTAATCCTTAGATTTCATGATGCCTTGCACACATTCAAGGCACCCAGTGCCAGAGGCAGCAAAACAACTCCAAAACATCATTGAACCTCCACCATATTTCACTGTAGGTACTGTGTTCTTTTCTTTGTAGTCCTCATTCCATTTTCGGTAATTAGTAGAATAATATGCTTTACCAAAAAGCTCTATCTTGGTCTGATCTGTCCACAATACGCTTTCCCAGAAGGATTTTGGCTTACTCAAGTTCATTTTGGCAAAATGTAGTCTTGCTTTTTTTTTTCTCTGTGTCAGCATTGGGGTCCTCCTAAGTCTCCTGCCATAGCGTTTCATTTCATTTAAATGTCAACTGATAGTTTGCGCTGACACTGATGCTCCCTAAACCTGCTGGAAAGCTTGAATATCTTTGGAACTTGTTTGAGGCTGCTTATCCACCAACTAGACTATCCTGCGTTGACAATTTTCATCATTTTTTCTCTTCTGTCCGAGCCAAGGGAGATTAGCTACAGTTCCATGGGTTGCAAGCTTCTCGATAATGATGGGCACTGTGGACAAGGGCAAATCTAGATCTCTGGAGATGGACTTGTAACCTTGAGATTGTTGATATTTTTCCACAATTTTGGCACACAGACACACAATGCAAAAACTAAGCAAACTTCTCTCCTTTTTATCTGTTTTCAGGTGTGATTGTTATATTGCCTATACCTCTTACTTGCCCCAGGTGAGTTTAAGGGAGCATCGCATGCTTGAAACAATCTTATTTTTCCACAATTTTGAAAGAGTGCCAATAATTTTGTCCAGACCATTTTTGGAGTTTGGTGTGACATTATGTCCAATTTGCTTTTTTTCCTCCCTTTTTTGGTTTAGTTCAAATGCACACAAAATGAATAAACATGTGTATCGTCCTATCTATTGCAGACATGCGAGCACAGGAGAAAGCCGCTCGCATCTATACATTATACAGGATGATCGCAGGGGTGTCGCTAATGAAGAAATTAGTTATTTAGAATCAAGATGAAGTTTAGATTCGGTCTGAATTGAATTTCTTATGAAATTTGGAACAAATTCAACTTCATCAGATTCGGTACTGTCATCTCTAGTCCAAACCATTGGGACCCCTATGATCCAGAGAACAGAGACAAAACTGTCCTCTATAGCCAACACTCCTTTCTTTCTCTATGGGCCTGCTGAACGTTGCCAGGGACTGATCTGTTTGGTGGCCTAAAAGAAAATAATTGGAGTAAATAGAGGAGTGTCCTTAACGCTAGACATCTAATAGGGCATATGAACAGAATTTGTCATCATGGTATGAGCCAAATAAGCCAACTCCAGAAAAAAGCCAAATATTTTACTTTTTATTGAAACTGATTTGAGCATTATTTTCTAGTTCATTAGAAATGAGATAGAATAAAGAAGACCTTCCAACTCTTAGCTTATGCACTCTGAAAATAATTATTTGCTTCTTTCTCCAGTAATTCATCTAAATATTATTGATGTTTTACTGTTCTGAGAACAAGGAACTGAGAAGGACACAATCGTGAAGGACAGAGGATGGGCATCTAAAGCACATGGACCAAGTCTGTTATTTTGAAGTTCATTTGAATAATTTGAATTTCGATAAGTAAATAAATTTCAGTTCAAGTATAGGTAATTGCAGACAAAGAAGTGTATAGTCCAGCTCACTCCCTCAGCCGTAGCGCCAGGACCGGCGTGGGCAACACCGACTGGAACCAACAAGCAAAAGCAAAATGTCCAGCACGAATATCAAGGAACTGGATGTTTATTCCAATGAAAGCCAAAAAGACAAGGAGAACATGACATGTTCTCCTTGTCTTTTTGACTTTCATTGGAATAAACATCCAGTTCCTTGATATTCGCGCTGGACATTTTGCTTTTGCAAGTATAGGTAATATATCAGCAACAATCCTTTTATTTTAATTAATTTTGGAGCAAGTTTTACTGTCGGTTAGGTTTCAGATTAGACCTAAAAAAAACAAGAAAAAAAACCTGCTAATGTATGCATTAATGACACCATATATCTATGTGATATTTCCCATAAAATAGCTTTAAACCAGAAAAGAACATCAGTAATGCAAAAAAAAAAAATATATATATATATATATATATATATATATCACACACAATAACATTGAACAGCCAACCTTGCAAATCCTTTACACTTATGGAAGTATTAAATTATTAAAGTATAGCACCAACAAACACAATGAAAATTGTTAAAGAGTTTATACTAAGATGTAAAGCTATCCCCTTTCCATAGTATAGAAGATAGCTAGCAGACCTATTCTGAAAATTGAGGATAACTGTTTCCCAATAGAATGAAGCTGCAATGCACATGTGCAGCCATTGATAAATGTGCACACCAATGTTTGGCGGCCCCAATAGAGAACGACAGGAGTAAAGTCACAGAACATGGAGTGGGCTATGCCGTCTTAGCCCAAGTAGTTTTTAGAAAAAGGCTGCATCTCTTTAAGGACCTCAACTGTAACTTGCAGGCACATCAAAGCAGCAGTAGTACTGTAACAGTATTCTCTCACAGGTTAACTGTATGTTCATAACAAAACCGTGCAGGAGAAAAGTAACATGTCACTTCTTGACTGTGTGGTTCCTCTCTTTTCACTGTGGTCAATGGGAGCATGATTTCAGACACAGACTGTCATGACTAGTGGTGGACAAGGAAGAGTGTGCCCTAAGCTGTTCCTGTATACACTCTCCCTGCCTATTTGCACATCTGCCTAAGTGGTGGATCGACAATCATGGTGCCGGTCCCTTCCTGCGCGAAATTGCATAGGGCATAAAGGCACACAAATAATACTGTACATAGTAGGGGAAAGGTCAAAAACGTAACAGGAATACAATCAAACAACCAGATAAACCAGATAGGATATAAATATAAAAACAGGGCAAGATAGAGCATACTAATATACAGTCCAGAAACCGGAATTAAGATGAAGGCAGATATGAATAAATGAACAAGACTAGATATGTAACAAGTATACAGCAGAAACCAGATGATGCAGGGGATGAACAGAAGAACTGAACGTTAAAGGGGTACTCCGCTGCTCAGCATTTAGAACAAACCGTTCTGAACGCTAGAGCTGGTGCCAGGAGCTCGTGACGTCATAGCCCCGCCTCCTAATTACATCACACCCCGCCCCCAATGCAAGTCTAGGGGACCGAGCATGACAGCTTAGACTTGCATTGAGGGGGCGGGACATGACATCATGAGGGGGCTATGACGTCACGAGCTCCCGGTGCTGGCTCCAGCATTCGGAACAGTTTGTTCCAAACGCTGAGCAGCGGAGTACCCCTTTAAACACTAAACTGATGAGGAAAATAGATCACTGTTCACACTGGACACAGATAACTGACATACGCAGATAATAATTCAGAGGACACAGATCAGTGATAAAGTACACTGTAGAACACTATAGGTCAACGGTAAAGCACAGAGAAAACACTAGATCTGTGATCTTGTACTCTATAATCAGTGCATGTACTAAAAACACTTAAGATCATAAATCATGAATTCTATAAAAACGGATACAAGAAAACCTAACTCCACAACATGGAGGAACACAGGTCAAGATGCTAGACAGGATAATTTTCAAGATACAAGAAAGGATATAATAAAAACCAAACTCCACAACGTGGTGGGACAAAGGTCAGGATACTCACAGTGGGAACACAGACTAAGAAACAAGGTACAAGCAGAACGGACATAATTCTAAAAACAGACAATTGTACTTCAGACTATTAACCATGGTTAAAATCTCAGAAATATCACAATATAAATACAAGGTGCATGATAAGGCAGACATGAACAGAGTAGCACTAAAGCTAAGGTGCATAATAAAACATAGTCAGAGTAATTCAATCACCAGCAACCAGAATGCAGCAGAGCTAGGGTTTTAAAGCGACACCCAAGATGCAATAGGATGAAAACCTTAACTCTTCCAAGTCTTGGAAGAACTGCTCAGACCTAAAAACCAATGCCTGAACCAACCGCAGGGCATAAAAACACAAAAAACAGATAAATGGTCATTACACACAGTGTGGTTTTTAAAATATACTTTATGTGGAGCTCAAGGATCACTGGACACAAGAATGTATAAATCCTATAAATTTATTTAAAACTACAGTGGGGTCAATAAATAACAAGTCCTCGAGGCCGGTTGAAGCGCGAATGCGCAAAATAACCAATTATAACCTCTGAGTGCTACAACGTCTCTTCAGCTTTGGTCCGATGGTATTCTCCATTTAGGAGCTCCGACAGCCGAATCCGGCGGTGAGTGCGGATATACTTTGTTTCTCTTTCACATACATTGGATCTTTTAGTAACTATATGCTCCATAAAATATGGAAATTGGTAATAGAACAGTTCTGTAAATGTTTTCATATAGAAGTCATAGATCTTATAGCAACCATATGCAGCTGCTTGGTACCATGTACCTCTCACCCTCCGATGTGTGATCCATGGTGGAAGTGCGGATAGAGCTCCGAAGCACAATTCAGCCACTGCCAGATATAGCCGCAGACCTGCCATAGGAGCAGACCCCCTGCTTAGGGTGCAGATCTGCTGGAGTTTGTGTGTCTCTCCGCTCTGCGTCTCTCTTTCTAGGTAAATAAGACCTCCCCGTAGTTAGTGTCCTGCCTGCTGGCGTCCTTGACTGGAGTTTGAGCAATTAGTGGGGACTAATAGCAATCAGTACAAGATGTATATTATATACATCAAACGCATTTCAGAACCACCATAGATTACTTCGTCAGTGACAATTATATAGACTAATTGTCCTGGATGTGCAGATTTCTTCCCCATTGACAATTATAGCTGTTACTGTTCTATTACCAATTTTCATATTGTACAGAGCATATGGTTGCTATAACATCTATGACTGCTACCTAAACCTTTTGCAGAACCGTTTACAGAACTGTTGCATTACCATACTGTACGTAAAATATTTATGTATAGCAAGGCAGCGCGATCTATGATAGGGCATTGTTATCATCAATAGTGTTTTTTAATATTGGCTAATAAGTTTATATATTATTGCTTATGCAGTTTATATTTTTATAGTGTTATTATTATATGGCAAGGGTTGCGTCCACAAGGGTTCTGTGGGTGATAGCCCCGTACAATATGCTAATTGGTTCATATGTATATATTTTTAAAATCAATTTATCGGATTTATACATTCTTTTCTCTAGTGATCCTTGAACACCACATACTGTATATTTTAGATTATTTTTCTATTTTTCTCCTTGGAGTATGGAGTAAATAAGAATTGCTTGGACGAGGTGATTTTTATTGGAGTCTGCCTGATCTGCTATTATTATTTACTGTGTGGTTTTTGCCACAGTTTCCATGCCAAAAACCACACAGACACTAGCCATTTGAACATACCATTTGAGATGACACCAAGGCCTTGCTGTGCAGGTCCTGACAATATGGTTCACCAGGTTTTGAGCCAACTAACTCTAACATGCTCAAATGGGAAATATGGTGTTTCACATTGACCGTGAACACAGAATAATTTTACATCCGAAAGAGATTCTGCGAAGGAACAATAGAATCCCTTGGCATAGACTATTAGCATTTTATGCAAAGCATTGTGAGTTATTTTGCTTTGGATTTCAAAATACAAAAAAAAGGAGCATTGAGAGGCCATGATTAGGGATGAGCGAATCGAATTTGACAAATCCAAATTCGTTACGAATTTTGGGAAAAATTAGATTTGCATTGACTGCGTGAATCGCTTTATTAAACTCCATTTAGTGTGGTCCAGGCTCCAGGGCATCCAAAATGGCGGATCCACATATGAGCACATGGGGCAAGGAAACCTGGGAAGGCAGGAACAAGGGTAAGCAGGATGACCCTGAATCACATGCAGCATGCAGCCTATCAGCAGCCAGTCACCCCTTTGATGTCACAGCCCTATATAATCAGCAGCCATCTTGCAGTCAGTCACTTCTACCTTTTATTGCAGAGGGACAGAGAGCAGTGTTTTGCACATTGTGTTGCACAGAACAGCAGCAATTCACCTCTAGCCCAAATTCTGCCTAGAAGCACTGATAGGGAAAGGAGTGAGATTGAGAGAGAAAGTACAATTTTGGGTGTAGTACACGGCAATTGTGTACTGCAGCACTGGTGTGTACTGCTGGTGTTCTACACAAATACCTTTTTAAGCATACTGGAGCGCATTACCCTCCTCCTCATAAGTGCATACCACCTATGTGCATCTAAGTGGTGTACTATTTTGTTCCTGTTAAAGTCTTAAGGGCCTGGACACTGTGAAAGGCAAGCCAAAAGTACACACCGGCTGTTTTAAACATAGTGGAGTGTATTGTACTCCCCTCATATATGCATGTCAGGCAAAGAAGTGCCAGGACATACACAGAGGTGTGGCAGAGGCCTAAATTTATCAGGCAGAGGTTACAGCAGACTAGGGGCTAGTGGCAGCAGGGTTGCAGTGAGAGGCCTGAGATCCCGATATCGGCTAGCGGACGTGTCTCGACCAGCAACCCATCTACCATCATTGATTGGTTTACACGGTTATCCACTTCATCACATAACATCTGACACCCCCAAGTCAACAGTCGGTGGATTCCTCAGACACAACCCTCAGTTAGCATGGCCTGGGAGCAGTCCCTGTCTTCCCATTGCCTCTGTCTTATACTGTTCCCTCCCCACAGAAGTATCTTATGCTGTGGGTTCAGCTCCACTATTTAGGGAGGACAATCTAGAGCACAGTCAGCAGCTACTGCCCAGCCAAGAAGTAGAGAAGACATCCACCGCTTCCTACGCTAGGTGGGCAAGTAGTGATGAGGAGAGTGGCATTGGAGGTGGTGTTGCGAGCATTCAGGCTCCAGGTTTGCAGGTTGCCTGTGAGGCAACAGCTGAGCCAGCAAGGTGGTAGCATGGTTGGCAGTCAGCATGGTGGGAGAAGTGGAAAGGCGGTGTGGCAGTTTTTCATCAAGCATCCGGAGGAGGTTAAAATGGCCACATGCAAGATATGTCGGCCGAAAGTAAAGCATGGCCAGGGTCCCAATGTTGGCACAACGGCCCTGCATCAATATATGCAGCGCCATCAACGGCACAGAAGCTGAATGTGCTCCTGTCCAAGTTGCTGGTGCCGCAGTCCCTCCCTTTTCAAGTGGTGGACTCTGCACCTTTCAGAGAACTGATGGCTTGTGCCGAGTCAAGGTGGAGAGTCCCAAGCCGTCATTTATTTGCGAAGAAGGCAGTACCAGCCCTGCACAGTTTTGTGGAACAGAAGGTGGATCAGTCCTTGATCGTGTCGGTGTGTACCAAAGTGCACGGCAGCGCCAACGTGTGGAGCTGTAACTATGGTCAGGGACAATACATGTCCATTATGGCCCACTGGGTGAATGTGGTTTCTGCACAGCCACAACAGCAACTTGGACTGCTTCCACCTCCATGCTCTCAGGCCGTTGGCCCTGTGAAAGTGTGTGACTCCACCTCCTCATCCTCCACTGTGTCCTCAGTCTCCACTGCACGGACAAGTCTCAGTGCCACTCCGTCATACCATATGTGCAGGGCATGGCAATGTCACTCTGTTCGTCACATGGTTTGCCTCGGCAATCAGAGTAACACAGGGGAGGAACTGCTAAAAGTCATTCGTAAAGAAATTAAATCATGGCTTACTCCATGAAAACTGGAAATGGGAACCATGGTGACCTGCAACGGAAAGAATATCTTGTCTGCACTACGACTAGGAAGTCTGAGACATGCGCCTTGCATGGCACACGTGTTCAATCTCGTTGTCAAACGGTTCTTGAAGTGTTCCGCCCATCTGCAAGACATCCTAACAATGGGAAGAAAACTTTGCATGCACTTCAGCTACTTGTACACCTCAAGGCACACTCTACTTGAGCTGAGCATCAGAACGGCATCCCCCAATATAGTCTGATTTGCAACGTTTCCACATGCTGGAATTCCACCCTCCATATGTTGGACCGACTATAGTAACAGAGAAAAGCCATCACCAATTTCTTCATGATCCAAGCGGATAGGGGACTCCCCTGTGTAACTTCAATGTCAACCAGTGGCAGCTCCTACGTGACACCTGCCATTTTCTCAGGCCCTTTGAGGAAGCCACATTATTAGTAAATTGCCAGGATTACATAATGAACAACGTCCTTCAGCTGCTTCATCTACTATAACACGTGTTGGAAATTATGGCTGGTCAGGGCACTGGAGACATGGCTCCTACATCTTATGGCCATATGAGCCCTGTGGGGGCAGAACTGGAGGAGGAGGGGGAGGGGCACAGTGGAACACACTTTAGGTTTTGAGAGATGGGCACTATTTCTAGTCATCTGACAGGGATGAGGAGCACAAGCAGCTAGAGGAGCTAGAGGGTTATCAGGAAGGTGAGACAGAGCACCCAGACACACCATAGCCCCCTGCGCTCACCTTCCACTGCCATGGCTGTGGCAGGAGCAGTACCAGCTCCATCAGCAGCAGCTGATGAGTAGCTTTCTTCACCTGCATAGGGAAGCAACTGATCAGCAGCAGGTACACCTGGAGCAGGAGCTCAACCAGCAGGTGGTTGCATACCTTGACATGCCCATGCCAACAAACCTTGAAGATCCACTGGACTTCTGGGCAACCAAACTTGATTTGTGTCCGCAACTAGCAGAGTTTGCTCTAGAAAAGCTGTCCTGCCCGGCCAGTAGTGTGCCATCAGAGCAGGTGTTTAGTGCAGTGGGGGCCATAGTCACCCCAAGGAGAACTTGTCTGTCCATGAAAAATGTGGAGACACTGACCTTTGTGAAGATGAATCAGGCATAGATTAGCTAGTATTTCCACCCACCAACGCCTGATGCATCAGAGTAGATTGACCATGGTGCCACACCAACACTTAACAAATATGGATAGTGCAAAACATATTTAAGGCGCTGCTACCCAGTTACAGACATTCCTCCGCATTAGACAAGTGACTATTAAGGATATGCATTACGTAAAACTAAAATTTTAATATTATGCTTAGGATAAAATATATGGACCCACATTTTTTTGTAAATCAAACAAAAGGAAAGGTGTGCAAAAAACACCATGTGCCACATACACCACCAAGTATTAATGTGATGTAAAGACCTCTAGAAGGTGGAAAGGAACAATATATGTTCCATTGTAACCGGTGGTGGTAAAAACTTCCCCTGTAAGGCCCTACTCTTGCATTATTAATTCCCTTCTTGGCAAGTGTTTCTCATCCTAAAAAGGGCCGCCCAGACAGGAACCTCTCCCTACTTCCCGCTACAAACACTGCCATTTCCCTATACGCTATCCTCATGCTGCCACAAACTTTTGGCTGTGTCATATGGCCTCTTCATGCTACCGCCACCTCTAGGCTGTGTCATTCAGCCTCTAAATGGTCTCCTCATGCTGCCGCCACCTCCATGCTGTGTCATTCAGCCACTATATGGTCTCCTCATGCTGCCACCACCTCTGGGCTGTGTCATGTTGCTGCCTTTTGGTCTCCACTGGCTTATGTCAGTTTTTATAGCTTTTCAACAAAAATAAATTCTTATCAAACTAAAAATTTTCAGAAAATTCTGCTAATGGGACAAGTGAAAATTTTCATAAAATGTGATCATCACTAGTCCTCATATGTTATCTTTGGAATTACCACAAGAATCCAAATAAATAGGTTTGAGTGAAATTTTTTTACCATAAGTGATTAAATGAAACATTCAAAGTTTGATACGCAGTTTCGCAGTACCAGCTGTCTACCCAGTAGCCCTCTCGGGTCAGGCCTGCACCACTGAGAGGGAATACAAACTGACACACTAGTCTAAAATTGTGCCACCTGCGGCCTACATAGGCTGCCGCCACCTCCAGGCTGTGTCATTGTGCCGCCCTATGGTCTCGTCATGCTTTTGTCACCTCTAGGTTCTGTCATTGTGTCGCCATGTGATCTCCTTGTGATATTGATCTTGTAATTTGACAGTATTTTTTCAAAGTAAATGCTTGGGGCACCCAGGACACTCAATCATAAGCAGCGGACCATCAGCTCGATTTTTAAATACAACTAGGAGCTTTTCCATAGTTTACACTGCAGCAATCATATACTATTGGAGCTGGAATTACTGCGGCTGTTAACACCAGACTTGCCTTCCAATGGGTCCTCAAAAAAGGATTTAAAGTTTGCTTATTCCAATTACAAGGCTTTGTCATTGTGCAGCTGTGCGGCAGTGATTGTAATAGCGACCCCTGTGATCTGCATGTCATACTGAATAACAGTCTTATTTCACTAACACAGCACACTCCCTATGCATGTTACGACAAGGCAAAGTGTTCTACACCCCTATTGAGGCTCTCTGTAGCCTGGAAATAGCCATTTTTAAGAAGCGGCCAAATAGAATTTTTCAAAAATTCGCTCATCTCTAGCCACGATACATAATTTGCTAAACATGACATGTGGCGTACAGCAGGTAAAATTATTACAATTATTTTAAGCCTAATTGTTTGAGCAGTAGAGGCGGGAAATAACCCATGTAAACAAATTAACATAAAATCATTCTATTGTTGTGTAACAGAATGGATTGAAATAAATCAGTTATTTCTCCAAGAACAAATATACATCTTATTTTTTTTATTATTCAAGGTACAAATAGGCCAGTAATTACTACGGCTATCCAATTGACACAAAATGATACACTGTTGTTACCTCTTATTAGTTATCCTTTGCAGACTACATGGCCATTATGCTGAAATTATCATGTACCCTACAAGGCCAAGCAGAAGCTAAATGATTCATAAATGATTCATATGAAATTTGTGTATTCACTAAAAGCTGTGTTATCAATCTAACAGTAATATTTATATAAAAGCAAACTGCAGACTGCAAATACAGGTCATACAAAATTTTAATTAGCTTCTAAAAATAAGAATGAACATTATTCACACCCTTTATATAAATGTAACTTTGGAGATAATTTACAAATATTGAAGTTTTTATAAATCGGATAAATCAGATCAGAAAGCAGATGGAGCTGGGAGTGGTTTGGGAGCTAGAAGGAGGGGATTTGGTAGGTGATGACGTCATCCTGTAATTTACAGGAAGTCAGCGTTTAACACCCTGTTGCAACCATTAGACACTTCAAGATTTGGAGAGTTAGCCTTGTGATCACATGATCAAATTAGAGTAATAAAACACATAGATGCAGCTGGAATAAAATAAATGGCACTGTAGAACTAGTGATGGTAAGTGTGCCTGATATAGACAAAAAGGCAGGATGTTGAGGAACACCAAGCAGTCACATGTAGTCTGTTAGGGATCATGGTTGCTAGTATTCAATTTTCCTGTGGTGCCCCATGAGGCTAAATAAATTAGAACGCAGTACTCAAATTCAAATTTAAGAGGTAAAACTGTGACCAGGAAGTTAAACAGATTTGTAAATTACTTCTTTTAAAAAATCTTAACCCTTCCAGTACTTATCAGCTGCTGTATGCTTCATACGGAATTGCTCTAATTTTACAATACATCAGGATTTTTTTACGCCAAAAAAAGTCAGAAAAAAAAGTATAAACATAATGCTGTATAAAGCTGTGTGAGCAAAATACTCTATGAGAACACAGATTTTCTGAATCAGACAAACCCTTTAAAGTTTGATATTATACATAGTGCCCAATAATACAACATGCAATATTGTTGTCATTAAGAAGAAATAACACCAGAGAGACAAGTCTGAAGAGTGACGGATGACAGAACAAAAAGATGAAAATCTATTATTTACAGTGTGTGGTTTACATTTCTTTTGGGTTTTTTCAATTTGTTATTGAGCTTTGGAAAACCTCTATCATGTTACAGCTCCTACACTTCTGTGCTGTCATAACATGCATAATTTATACTGGATGTTAGTTACCAGGGCTCCAACATGTTAGTCCTTACATTGTTTGCATAAGAGGTAAATGTATTTATACAAGTCAACACAGTGCAGTGTGTAACAACTGTAAGCTGATCTCCTCCTCTAATTTCATCTTGACGACTGTTGCTAAAACACCTTTAGTGCAAACAATAGGCCCCTGTGTCCATTTCTCTTCAGATGATGATGAATATCGGACTGAAACATAATTGTCTTTAGTTACATTGCAAGCTATTTTCCATGGTGAAATCCATGGGGGAGATTGACTTAGGAAAATACACCAATATGTTGAGCCAAAAATTATTAAAAATAAATTACACATTTCGTAAAAGTTATTGGTTTATGTATAGACCAGTCATGAGGTGGATCAAGGAAGAAAAATATGCCTAATCTACCATCTACTAAACTGCACCAGTTCAATACATTTGGGGCAACCTGTGGCATTTTGCCAACTCCTAACGGTGCATCTTATGAAACTATAAATCAATCCTTGTTTCATCCATTCCTATGGGCAGATCTTCAAAGGGTTGTCATAGAGTTGAATATTAAAGGGGTTATCCAACATAAGGTGACTTTAGCAATTAAGTCTCATAGAGAAGTGAACATGCTTACCCAGGATCTGTGCTTGTGTTGGTGGTAAATGGCCGTGTCCCCCATCATGCTGCTGGATGGTTTTTGGAAAATGGGTACTTCCTGTTTCAGTGGCCTCCTTCCCTCAACCCCCTGGGATCCTTAGTTTCAAGGTGGGAGGTGACTTATTTACCTCTGACATCCCCTAACACACAAGCTGTGGATCTGCATGATGACGAATGCACGGACATGTGCTTCAGTAACATCATCATGTGCTTCAGTAACATCATCATAACAGACGAAGCAGCCAAGTCCTCTTTCAGCATCTGACTTGTTATGTATTGTCTCGGGCCGCACTGAAACTCATTTTGTAAGCTGCAAACAATTCACTTCAAGGGAAAAGAAAGTGCTGTGTCTACAAGATTGCTCTTCCTCCAGCAGGCTCTCACGTTTTAGTGATGTGACAGTGAAGATGTTTGAATATTCATTAAGGGCTGGGTGGGAAATCTTGATGAAGCAGGGGAGCTTGGTGAGCAGGTTCCCCACCTCCATTGCTCAGAGCTGTGCAATAGAATAGTAGCCATAACTCTTCAAGAACTTTACCAATAAATATAAGTAACCCCTCTTTTGAAAGCTGGTCACCTGCACTATAACCCAATATATTTAGTTTAGGGTGGGTGAACAAGCTGTCAGTTTCTCTTTAATCCTAAAGACTTGCCTGATCAAGAGGATCAAGGAGGTAACCATGTACAAGAGGATCAAGGCAGTGGTACTGTGCTAGTATGTTTTTGTGACCACTAACACTGAAAAAAAAATTTGTGGACAACCTGAGAGGCAATCAAAGGACACCAGGGAACTCTATAACAACGGTATAAGAGCAGTATGTACACATATAATCATTTTTTTTAAAGGGTTTAAACTTTTCCAGCAACATTGCCTGATGGCCCATTGATTTGTATGGGACTTTGGGCAAATGCCTCTCTAGAATGAGCTAGTCTCAGAGTGAATCATGGGATCAGAAGTTGACAGTCATTAGAGGTACGCTTTAATCTTTCTAACTAAAAATCTATGTTTTGATGATCCATCATAGTATATTAACAGTCATTTGGGAGACAAACCCTTTCATTCTAAGGAATATCATAAAAATGTAGTATGAGTGAGATTTGCTAGGAAAACTGTGTCAAGTACCATCCTGTTCTAAAGAATATTTTTTTTTCTCACTAGCGTCACACAAAAAAAATACTTCATGTGTTTTTTTTTTTGGTATGTTTTCTCTGAATAGTCAATTTAAATACAGTTATGGACATAAGATTGTTTATACTCAATTTCCTATGGATGACCTGAAACATGCTTTTTCATGGATTCAAATAATTTTCTTAGGGAATCAAGTATGCTCAAAAACTGTTCCCACCATGGTATGGCATACTTATTAAAGGGTTACTCCGCTCCCCAGCATCTGGAACATTGAGTTCCAAACACTATGTGCAGGCTTCCGTGTTCACGCCCGCCCCCTCGTGACGTCACGCCCCGTCATGGGACGTCACGTCCTGCCCCTCAACTCAATGTTCCAGACGCTTGGTAGCGGAGTAAGCCTTTAAATAGCCTAAACTTAACAATTCCCTGAGAGGATTACTATATTAAACATGTCCAATCATTATTACCTTTAGGCTGTCTGTATTTTTCCATATGTATTGGAGGTGGGTAAGATTTCTCCTTGAGGAGATCACTATTACTGGTATATGGAGCTTCAAAGACCATTAGAACTCCACTGGATATGCCCAATATACTAATACATTTTTTGGGGGGGTTTCTTTTTTTCTTGTTTTAAATATGTAAATTCAGATATTTGGTCAAATTTGAGGGCTAGTTTGATGATCAGCATTTCATTTTTTTTAAATTGATTGCAGGATGACTTGTTATTTATTCATGTAAATCTCTGCTCATTCTGGGCTAAAGGAGAAGTGGGTGGTCCTAACCAGGGATTGACGGCTCTCTCGATAAACACATAACTGTCAATCAGTAGGATCGCTCACTTGACTCTTTAGCACAGTGGTTTACATGAAGAAAAGACAAGAAACATATTTATATGGAATAATATTGCTGGTGTAACTCATCTGTCTTCCTTATTTACTGTTTTTTTATTTTTTTTTTAAGAAAAATATTTACCCCCAAATTTCAGAATTTACTAAATATTTTGTTCACTAACTCTGTGGATTGAATGTCCTTGAACCCTATTTATGATACTTACTGCAGCAAGTATAATAAAACATGATACCATTGTTAGAACTAATATATTTGATTGAGAAATCTGTAAAAAAAATATATACTGCAACATCTGAGATTAGCTATTCTCCATGGAACTGCCCTGATATTATAGTCATCTTATTAACAAGGCCTCATATTCCTATTCTCTGTATGAATGCAATTTATCATTAAAATCAAGTTAGGCAACAGACAGCTTGTAACAAATATTTCTAAGTTCAAACAGTTCCAGTGATTCCCGAGAGATCTACACATTGACTTAAATAGTCTCTTACTTTCTTGGCTTTCTACTCCAGAGCTTTAAATATGTGCATGCTTGTGGAAACACCACTGGACAAGCAACATCTGAGAAATCAGTGGGAGATTAAAAGCTTTACTCATTTATTATCTAAAAATATTGACTATCATTTCTGTTTAGAAAGACAACTGAAGATATTTATAAAATAACCAACAAAATGTGTTTCTGGCGTTGTATTTTAAAATCGTTTTGGTGTTTTTTCACTCCTTTTTAGCTCCTTTGCGGTTTTGCAAAGTTGTAGCATGTTGTGCCTTCGGTGTTTATTTTCCCTGAAATTGTGGCGTTTTTCTCCCATAGAAGTCTATGTGAGTGAAAAATGCCAAGAAAAACGACATGTGGGTTTTAACAATTTTGCAGGCAGTTTTTATTCTTTTTTGGACTTTAGTGATCCTTTAGAGATACCTTTTTTAATAAAATTTCAAGGGTACCATAAAAAAAAATACCAAAAAAAAGATTCAGTAGTGATGGAAAAAATTGTAACTAACAAAATGTATCTTTTTTTATAACAAAATTTGTATTCACTTTTAAAACAGGGATCAATTTATGTGGGCGGGAAGGGACCTAAAAATGTAGCCAACAATAATAAAAATGTAGTGTGTGTGTGTGTGTTTTTCTCTTTTTTTAAAATACATTTTTAGGTAGTACTACTACTCCCAGCATGGAACACATTGTTCCATGATGGGAGTAATAGTACCTGTACTTCTGACACCCGTTGCAATCTTTATATAATTTATAGATGCGGACGACCGCTCTTCTATGGTCCCCTGCACTGCCGTATATATACACCTAATCATATTTCCCTCAGAGAGCTGTGATTGGCCAGATGGTTCCAGCCAATCACAACTCTCTGTGGGAAATATGAATAGGTGTATATATATATACACGTCAGTGCAGGGGACCATGAGCGGCTGGCTGCATCTATTCATTAAACTGGAGGATCACAGCGGGTGTCAGTAGTGACACTCGCTGCAATCTGTCTATGAATGCAGGTACTACAGCTCCCAGCATGGAGAAGAGTATGCTCCATGTTGGGAGCAGTAGTACCTGCAGTTAAGGACAGATCAAAGTGAGTGTAACTCCTGACACCCGATGCGATCGTCCTATATATTGCAGAGATGCAGAGCGGCTTTATCCTGCGCTTCGCATCTCTGCACTATACTCCGGCCAGTGATATGAATAGAACATCACTCATTCATATTTCTGAGCGGGGATTGGCTGCAACCATCTGCCATCTGGCCAATCCCCAGGGCGGTAGTGAAATAGTAACATAAAACAAAACCTATATAAATTGGCTATTGTTTTATTGAAAAAATAAATAAATAAATAAAAAAAAAAAATATATATATATATATATATATATATATATATATATATAAAATATAAAAAAAAAAAAAATATATATATATATATATATATATATATATATATATATTATTTATTTAATAAGTTCTTTATTTATTTTTTGTTTTGCCATAGATTTGTGGTAAAATGAGTGAGGTTATTACAATGTTATAGGTTTGGTCCCATAAAACAGGCCCTTATATACAGTAGTCCCGTACGTAAAAAATTAAGTTATGAGTTTAAAAGGCGTGTAGGAAAGAATGAAAGCAGAAGAAAAATACTGTATGCTCAAGGGTTTAAGACAGTTTTTATAAATGTCCCTTACAGTGTAAAAATAAAGCTAGATTTCAAGTAGAGGGTGCCATTATGGTGAGTCAGAGAACTGACATCCCATGATATAAGTTACTAGAGACAAGATGAGCGTGTGAAGTGGTTCTCCAATCAACCTTTATGATAAAGTTGTCTAAAGGCTTGCTTGCTGCTCATAATGATACTTTTACCTGTAGTGGCTAAAATACACCAATCACTGGTAAATGTGGAGAAGTTACTTTGTCCTGACATGTACATCCAAACATACATCAACCAGTTCTAAAAGCTTTCATTTATAGAGGTATATATTATATGTACAATAAATGATGTGGCTTAAAGGGGTATTCCAGAATTTTTTTTATTTGACTATGCTATAGGGGCTGTAAAGTTAGTGTAGTTCATAATATAGTGTCTGTACCTGTGTGTGATAGTTTTCTCACAATTCTTCTGTGATTTTCATTCCAATATTTATTTTTACCAGCATACAAAATTACTGTTGCTTCAGATTTTTCCCAGGTTGCAATGCGGCCGAGACCTGACTCACTAGTCAGCTGATGACAGGGAGCCTGTCTGCTTCAATGGGTGGAGCGATCACTTGGTGGTGGGAGAGAGAGATCAATCTGCAACTAATGCAACAGCTGTAGGCACCCTGATTGAAAACTACAGGTCTTTTGAATGGATGAAGATCATTTATGTTTCAATGGATGGGGTGGCTGATGTGTGGGAGGGAGGAAAATGGAATTGTGGGATTTGTTGGCAAAAAAAAAAAAAGAAAAGAAAAGTCAAACAGGAAATACCAGTTCACAAAAAGCTAGCCACAGTGTTATGGTAATCTCACAACATAGCCATTTAGCCCCAAGTCAAGCGCAGATCCTTCCTAAGCATGTCCATTATTGTCTGGCAGGTACGTACTAAAATCGCGTTATGGTGGATAACTCCTTTAAGCGTGCAGCATAAAAATTAAAAATGAACACATTTACACATTATGATTAATGTGCTAAAGAACCTACTCAAATGTATTGTGGATTACCATAAACAGTTATAGAAATGCCCCATTGTAAACATTAGTATTAGAATATTTAAAAGGGGACATTTAAATAACAAAGACATGATGTTTTTAGGAATTCATAACCATTATGCTTCAAAACTGTTAGCAGAGCCCGAGTTGTTCTAAAACATTCTAAAAAAGAATTCTTTATACATTTGTTGAGCTTTACTTGCAATAAGAGACGAAATAGGAGAAAGGAGAAGAAAGATTGTGAATTGTTTTTAACTTTATCTTGTCTATGTTTAATGCTTTTGTAAAGACAGAATTTTTTTTTCCAGTAGTAACATTATTTAAAGAGGTTTTCTACATAGCTTTAAAGGGGTACTCTGGTGAAAACCTTTTTTCTTTTAAATCAACTGGTGCCAGAAAGTTAAACAGATTTGTAAATTACTTCTATTAAATAATCTTAATCCTTCCTGTACTTACTAGCTGCTGAATACTACAGAGGAAATTCTTTTCTTTTTGGAATTCTCTCTGATGACATCACGAGCACAGTACTCTTTGCTGATGTCATAATAATAATAATAACTTTATTGTTGTCCTTAGTGGGATTTGAACTCAAGTCCCCAGTACTACAAGGCAGCAGTGCTAACCACTGAGCCACCATGCTGCCCTTAGCATACATCTGCTATGCACGGTTGCTAAAATGGACAGAGATGTTAGCAGAGAGCACTGTGCTCGTGATGTCATCAGTGTTCCAAAAAGAAAGGAATTTCCTCTGAAGCATTCAGCAGCTAATAAGTACTGGAAGTATTAAGATTTTTTAATAGAAGTAATTTACAAATATGTTTAACTTTCTGGCACCAGTTGATTTAAAAGAAAAAAGGTTTTCACCGGAGTACCCCTTTAATCTTCAGTGATACTTATAACACATTCACCATTAAAACTTGAAGCTGTTCACATGCCCCAGTCACCTTCCATTGCCACTTCTGTATTATTGCATAGCAACTTGGGATTGGCTACAACAATGGCATGACCCAGCTGGACCATGTCATTAAAAAGAACTGACAATACGTCCTCAAAGCGGACCCTGATAACTGGCAACATGTATTTAACATGATCGTAAGTGGAAAATTAGAAATGAGCAATTTCACTTTCAATTTCCTCACATAATTGTATACCTCACTGCTCAGTTAAAGGGGTACCCCGCCCCTAGACATCTTATCCCCTATCCAAAGGAAACCCCACAATCTCTCCTGCAGCACCCTGTGTCATCTGCTGCAGGGAGCGAACTTCACTCCGTGCCTGATGATGGGCGATACAGGGGCTGGAGTATCATGGTGTCACGGCCCGCCCCCTTGTGATGGCCCACCCCTCAATGCACTCCCATAGTCTTGCATTGAGGGGGTGGGGTGTGGCGTCACAATATTCTGGCACCTGTATCAATCATCATCAGGCATAGAGCGAAGTTTACTCTGTGCAGCAGATGACACAGGGTGCTGCAGGAGAAATTGCGGGGGTTCCCAGCAGCAGGGTTCACAGTGACGGGACCCCCTGCGATCAGACAGCTTATTCCCTATCCTTTGGATAAGGGATAACATGTCTAAGGGCGGAGTACCCCTTTAACACTCACTCTATCAGCAGCACAGCAAATAGCATCTGCTATTTTGCCATCCTTGAGAAAGCCACGCAAGTGGCGAAACATGTAGAATGTAGCAGAGTATATAGATTTTAATTCTAGTGTCATCTATAGGTTAAGTGCTAAAATAATAAAAATATTTCCACAGGTGCCAAGAAAAAAAATTGTATAACATTTTTCAATGCTTATTATACCTTACCTGCAAGGTACCTCAATTTGTTTTTAATGCATTTTTATAATAAATAATGATAGTCTAGGAGATTTCCCTTTAACAAAGGGCTACATGCAGTAACATAACAAACAAAAGTTTTTACAATATTGTGCACAGTGATTTAGACAAACCCTACTATTGACTTAGTTTTTCGAAAGATCACATTTAGACATTCTTTATATGGCTAACATTTTCTAGTCTCCTCTACAGATTAGCCCTGTGGGGATTCTAGATGAATTCTTGAACACCTATGGAGTGTTCAGGTGCTTCATACTGGGTGGTAGAAGGTGATAAAGTTACACAGAAATATTTTAACTTTATAGCGATACTTTATTTTACCCTTGTACATTGGCTACCACCTTGAAGTTAGTATAGAAATCGTTTCTTAACACTTCTCTGACATGTATACTGTACAGTAACACATGAAAAAACATCCCATAGATGAGTATATAGATACATATTTATAATGAAATAAAAGGCTTGCTTCTACATACTCTTATAGGTACAGTACAAGTAAAGTTTACAATGTATTTTATCTATTCTGCATATTAATCTAATTTGCACCAAGGGCAACATCAGTATTATGGTTGCCTTTAAACGGCTGTTTGTTATTGTAAGACTTTTTTAATGACTAAGGCCAACAGACAGGCAGAAATGTGTTGGAACTAACATTTTATTCTGCACTGATGTCATGATCCGATTTAAATGATTTTGAATAAAGAAGTACCAATATTCTCATTGTATTGGCTTCCGGAGAATGTTTTTTTATCTGGATCTTATAAATGTATCTTTTCCTTAACATATTTTTAAATAACCTGAGACACCATATCACATATCAAGGTAGTTTACATTATTCCACCAGAGATGCTGTGGTGTGCCCCTTTGTAAGTAAAATGCCTTTTAGGACCAGGTTTGATGATAACAAACCCTTTCCACCTCTTTAGCATTTAGCTTCCTAATTTGAAGAGCGGTCAGTGAGCCTGCGAAGGGCTTTCAGAAATGTGCCACCAGAACTGTGCTGAATGAAACAGTGTGAAGGTGCATGCTGGAGCTCAGAATCCAAGATGGTACCTGCTTCCTGTACTGGTGCCACCTCTTTGCCATGTACTGGTTGTGTCTCCTATGCTTAAAATGCAGAGGATGCAGGGAATGGAGTAAGCAATTGCAAAGGTGGTGGCACCGGCACGTGGAGTAGTTACAAGCTATGAAATGCATCTGGACCTTACAGCCACATAAAATGACCTGTCGGGCTGGAATCAGCCCGTGGGCCTTGGTTTGACATTTGGGATGTAAGGGATTTTCTATCATGAAACATGAGAGGGAGAAAAGAGGAAGGAAGGAAAGAAAGAGGGAGGAAGAAAGGAAAAATGAAATGGAGATAGAAAGAGTATTCAATCTGCAAGGACTGTATCAAGTATGTATGACTGTTATGTTTATCATTAGGTGTATGGAGAGGAGTTCAGGGTATTCCACTCACTGGTTAGGATCGCGGTTTGGCGCCTCAGAGTAGCTGTCTTGTCAGAAATGCAGGTAAGGCAGCAGAAGTATATCCAAACAGGTTTATTGATAGAATAAAAGCATAAAATGGACAACATGTTTCGCGAGGAACTCTGCTTCGCGATGAACTAGATTCGTTTACATTTATGTTTTGTAGCAGATTTATGTCTATGGGAGGGGGTGTTGCGGCCGTTACGCCTCCTCCCATAGAATTAAATGGAGGGGGCACGGCATGACGTCACATTCCCGTCTTGAAAGCCCGGAGGTTTCCAAAACTTCAGACGCAGCTACGCATAGAATGCGGGCTGCTGCAGGGAGATCACGGGGGGTCTCAGCAGCGGCCCCCCCATGATCAGACATCTTATCCCCTATCCTTTCTATAGGGGATAATATGTTTTTGCCCGGAATACCCCTTTAAGTCAAGTTAAATCACCTCGGCATTCATGCTGGCTGGATCGTCCAGTGCAGCTGTGGTTACATTCGCTGTGCCAGCAGGGGAAAAACTGGTTACTACAGATGTTTTCCTGGTTGCAGGCTGTATGGGGGACACATCAGATGGCTTGGATGTATTCGGACAGTATCAGGCTGCTGTCCGGACGTGAGTTATTTTCTATTCTAGACAGTTTGGAAATGCTATGTATACTTGGTATTGTGTTGCTGTATAGTTTAAAAGGATGTGTACTTATCCCCTTTGGATAGGGGATAAGATTTCTAGCGGCGGAGTACCCCTTTAATAATGGGAGAGTAGGGCATTAAAGGGGAAGTTTTTACCCACATCGGTTACAATCATACGGATCATATATTGTTCCCTTCTACCTTTTAGAGGTCTTTGCATCACATCGGTACTTGGTGGTGTAGGTGGCACATGGTGTTTTTTGCACACCTATCCTTTTGTTTGATTTCAAAAAAATTGTGGGTACATATATATTTAACTTTTATCCTAAGAATATTATAAAAAGTTAACTTTTACGTAATGCATATACTCAATACTTACTTGTGGTCTGATGCGGAGGAATATCTGCATCTGAGGAGCAGCGCCTTAAATATGTTTAGCACTATCCATATTTGTGAAGTGTTGGTGTGGCACCATGGTCAATCTACTCTGATGCATCAGGCATTGGTGGGTGGAAATCCTGGCTCATCCATGCCTGATTCATCTTCACAAAGGTCAGTCTCTCCATATTTTCATGGACAGATGAATTCTCCTTGGATTTTCTATGGCCCTCGCCACGCTAAACACCCATCTGATTACACACTATTGGCCGGGCAGGGCAGCTTTTCCAGGGAAAACTCTGCTAGTTGCAGCCACAAATAAAGTTTGGCTGCCCAGAAGTCCATCAGATCTTCAAGGTGTGTTGGCATGTTTATGTCAAGGTATGCCACCACCTGCTAGTCCAGGTCCTGCTCCAGGTGAACCTGCTGATGATGAGTTGCTTCACTATGTGGATGAAGTAAGCTACTCATCAGCGACTGTAGATTCAGGCCGCTGCTGATGGAGCTGGTACTGCTCCTGCCACCCTACCCCTCCCCAGCAGCCATGGCAGTGGAAGGTGAACGCAGAGGGCCCCCCGAGTCAGACCTGCTAGAGGATTACGATGCACAGATAGGCATTGGCCAACTGACTACGTAGGATGTCTCTGCAGTAGGTCAGTTTGTCCTCTCTCTCAGTGGGTGTAAAAAAAAGCTCCCATTTTGTGGGTCCAATGTGGTGAAGAGCCAGAAGTCATTGTGGTGTCCCGGTACCGCATCCTATCTGGTACCTTTGTATATAAGTCCCCATAGCCAGAGTCCTAGGACGTCGGGGTACTTCTTAACTAGCCCGCCCCTAGGCACCTCTCACCTAGGTATTAGTTATCTAGTCATTCTTCAGGATTTGTATATATATATATATATATATATATATATAGGATTGTACAAGTGTATATAAATGGTTAATTACCTAGGCATGGCATAACAGGACCTGTGGATCACGTGACCGGGTGAAGTCTATGGTTTTGTGCTTGAGGACCTTTGGAGGTTCCTGTGACGTTTATCTCCCTTCACTCCTTGTAACGGTGAGTGACAGTTGATTGGATCAGTAAAAACAGCCCTGCCCTTGCCCATATAAGGGAGCTACGGCCATTGCTCACTCTTTTTCCTCGTGGGCTGTTGATGGAGAAGGATCTGCACTGCTGTCATCAGTGAGTTTAGGCCTGAGCCTTGCGGCGACGGCTGATATCTGCTAAATTGTGAGTGTGTCAATCCCTAAACACTCTACAAGATCACCGGACCTTATCTATCCCCTAAATCCGGATGGATCTTCGCAATATTCCCTAATTCAGAGACTTTATGAGAAGTCAAGGTCTGCAACAACTGTCAGTCATTGCACTAGATAGAAACTGTATTCCTGAGACTGTTACTGTTCATTTGGATGTACCGCAAGCATTTAAGTAAAGTTATCCAATTTCAAGTTCAAGTACCTTGTGGACCTTCAGTCATTTTATGCATGCACCTATCGTTACTGGGAAGGGCAGCGATAGGCCGGAGAATTACCTCAGCATACTAGCCCTCAGCCTGGCGTCACAAACTAACCATCGGTCCTGACTGCTGATAGCAACCAGGACCCACTGGATATTGCTCATGAGCACACTTTAAACTTTGAAAAACTGGACATGGGCATATAGGTATATCCTTTGTCCTTAAAGTGGTTATCTAGGAAAAAACTTTTTTTATATATATCAACTGGCTCCAGAAAGTTAAACAGATTTGTAAATTACTTCTATTAAAAAATATTAATCCTTTCAGTACTTATGAGCTTCTGAAGTTTAGGTTGTTCTTTTCTGTCTAAGTAATCTCTGATGACAAGTGTCTCGGGAACCGCCCAGTTTAGAAGAGATTTTCTATGGGAATTTGCTTCTAAACTGGGCGTTTCCCGAGACACGTGTCATCAGAGATTACTTAGACAGAAAAGAACAACCTTAACTTCCGAAGCTCATAAGTACTGAAAGGATTAAGATTTTTTAATAGAAGTAATTTACAAATCTGTTTAACTTTCTGGAACCAGTTGATATATATATATATATATAAAAAAGTTTTTTCCTGGAATACCCCTTTTAGTACCAGGACTTAAGGGCGTACTGGTGTGCCCTTAGTCCTTAACAGGTTAAACAGTATGCAGTGTATTATTTTTTTCGAGTGTATGTGTTGACAGCATAGTATAGCATTTTATACTACTGTTTGAAATTGTCATATAGTCAAAGCAAGCATTTAATTAATCACTTTATGATATGGCAGACTGTAAAGGTAGCCATACACCTTCAATATGTAAACTGTGAATGTTTGTCAGCCTCTCTCGATTGCCCTATACACATTAAATTTCGACATGGCTAGAATTTTTATGGAAAGAGGAGGGATAAGCTGTCGCTGGACATCTCTGGTGCCAGCTTATCTATTGGAGAACACAAGTGTCAAGGTGGTGAAATCCATCGAGCCCGACTCTCCACTGACATAATCTGTTTGGGCAAAATCGGGAGGCCCCTATACAAATCAGAGAGTTGGCAGAATTTAGGGGGTTTGGCCAATGTTTCATTAATGTATATAATTATCATAAGAGGGTACCATATGGAAACAGCTTCAACATAAGGTACTGCACAACTTGTCATCCATTTTGCATACTGCATCTAATGTGTGAGCAAACTTGTAGTGTAGCCATCACTAAAAAGAGCTAAAAAACTAAAAAGACAGTCCATGCAAGATGAGGTGCACTACTATTCCCCTCACACATCATTTTGGACATACTTAGGACATGAAGAGGAGGAGTGCAGCAATCCTATAATTACATTTATTTTTTGTATTTGCAAAAAGCAGCAACAAGAAGTAGTGTCTGATGGTCAATGCATCTGTCAGCAAGTGCTCTAATATATGTTGACAGTGCTTAGTTTCTAGAGATAGCACAGACAAAGGAAAACAATTACCCTATATTGTGATTTTTTTTTTTTTTTTTTTTTTTTAAGATGTGCCACAGAAGATGTTTAAAAATTTAGCTTTAATGTGTAGGTCCCCCCTTTATAGATGTAATCTATACAATAGTAAAGTAACTTTATAAGTAAACTGCGATCTTGTTATGATCTTATGTTCAGTTTGTTTTACATCCCTGAGCTACATTCCCAATTCTACATACAGTGACCCCTCGACCTACGATGGCCCCGACATACGATAATTTCAACATGCGATGGTCTCTCAGATCCCATCGCATGTTGAAGGCAGCATCAACATACAATGCTTTTTTATGTTGGGGCCATCGCCTAAACGGCTATCCGGCAGTGCAGACTGCTTCAGCTGCCGCCGGATAGCCGTTTACGGTGCCCCGTGAGCTCTGGTGATGTCTCTTACCTGTCCTCGGAGCTCTGGCGCGTCCTCTTCGGGATCCCCTGCATCGTCGGCGCTCTCCATCTACGTCATCACAACACTGCGCACGCCATCCCGTCATCCAATAGGAGCGGATGCCGGGGAAGCAGAGGCCTTGCCGGAGCGTCGGGGACACCTCGGGGACACCTCGGGGACGCGGCAACAGCGATGGACCACGACATCCCGGGCAGCGGTGACGAGCGGTGATGGTCCGGAGCGGCGGGGACAGGTGAGTACAACTTCCTCTAATGGTGGTCTACAACCTGCGGACCTCCAGATGTTGCAAAACTACAACACCCAGCATGCAACATCTGGAGGTCCGCAGGTTATAGACCAGTGTCCTATACTTTACATTGCACGGATCCCTCAACATGCGATGGTTTCAACAAACGATGGTCCTTTTGGAACGGATTACCATCATATGTTGAGGGACCACTGCACTTATCTTCTAAGGATCTTGAGTTTCAGCTTGTTTTGTATCCCAGAGCCACTTTCCCAGTTATGTCAAGTTGGGAGCTGAAATCTCCCAGCATTCTTGTTCTGGTGATTATCAATGAAGTGTGGGTTTTACCCCAGGCTAACTGTGGTTCATCCTTCTGCAAGTGATACTACTTACTTACTAAGGGCAACAATGCAGGGACAATGGAACATACAGAGCAGATCTATAGTTGCTCAGACATATGGTGTTACATTGTTTTTTTTTTGTTTGTTTTTTTGTGTGGAGTATTTGGCCAAACATTATTTTATGTTCATGTTTTTATCATTATAATAGACATATGCTGGGGGATTTTTTTTGTCAGAAAATATGCCATTTAGTTGTGGTCTTTAATGCCACAGTATTGGTGTAAAAAATTGCAGGGAATCAGTGTCACTTATTGTTTATCACTGCACTGTAGTTTGTGGTTTGCTGGTGTCATTCATATAAATAAGCACAGGGAACATTCTGAAATCCTCGTAAAAATGTGTGAATCGGCTTTAGCCTGTTTGCAAGACATAATTTATTCCATACATTTTATATGTGGGTGGAAGACTAGTGCTTTGCTAAGAGCATGCTTTTTTCCTTCAATTTTAATTTCAAATTGCTGAGTATAAATTTGCATGATTTTAGTTTTCATATCAATTTTATTAAAATGCATCAAAAACATATGCAATTTTCCTGTCATTTACAAGCATTTTCCAAGTGATTTTCATATAGTCATCATAAAATTTTGCTGCTATTATGAAAAGTACGCTGCTGCCATGTGTTCTTTAAAACGTTTGAAAAGAAAATGTATTCTAATTATTTTGTTAAGCCTTTTAAATACAGAAATAAAGAAACATTATACTTATTTAAATATATAGATTTAGTGAATATAAATACTGAAAAAAGGTAACTAGTTAGGAGAAAATTAATATAGAGTATACACAACTAACCATTTACCTCCATTATTTTGTCATCCTGCTTTGGATCTTTGGTCTGTCTTCTTTCCTTACAGATTACATTTGGATCTATGTTGTGAACTGGGCCAGAGGCAGTTAATCCCATGCACTGTGTACTGGCTCCCATTCACTGCAATGGGAACTGTGCTGCAGCTTGACATGACCACTAAACACTATACACCACAGCTGATCAAGAGGTACCAAGTATTGGCACCTGACCAATCAGATATTGTTGGCCTATCCTGAGAATAGGCCATCAATATGGGGAATTGGAAAACTCCTTTAGGGTAGGGTCACACGTAACAGACCCGTTGGTGACCCGACCCATTTTGAGCCATCAGCAGTTGCCACCACCGTTACCCTGACTCGCTCCACCCCTGGCCTGCTTGCAGCAGTAATCCACCACTATGAGCAGCTACACAGGGGACTGCAGCTGTCAGAGTGGACTCGCCGACTCGCAGGCCCTCTGTGTGGCTGCTCGTAGCGAGCAGGCCAGGGGCGGAGCGAGGCAGGGGAATGGGGGTGGCAACAGCTGGAGGCACAAAATGGGTCAAGTCACAGGCAGATCTGTAATGTAAAATTTGCTGAGGATCCGTTACATGTGACCCTACCCTTGAAGTAAACACAGAGATTACTTAGGCTTAGGTTTCCTCCAGTAGGAGGGAATAGCACGTTTTTTTTTTTTTTTTTGGCAATCCATTACTTTTTCTTCTCCAAAATAGAACATGTAAGTAGATGAGAATTGGTGAGAGACTTACACCCAAAGAGCTAAATATAAGCACATTGTATATGGGCCCATTCTTTCAGACAACATGTGTACATATAGCCTCTGAACTGGACAGTGTATGGGGTAACTCTATGGCATGAAGACTAAGGGGAAAAATATGTCTGGCACTCTATGAGGACACTATTTGAATTGAAAAGTCTATAAGAGCACACTCTGGTAGGCATGAAGTATGGAGACAGTCTCTAGAAGGAATAGTCTAACTTTGTTCACATGGTGGAAAGCCCATGCGTAATTTCCGCACGGACATTCCACTGCTGCAGAGTCCTATTGATTTCAATAGCATTCTGCTGCACTGTCTAGAAGAATCAATATAATTTAAATGATAGCCATGGTTACACACTTTTCTATTATTGGACTGCTTAAATAAAAAACAGTTATTTTAATTTTATTTTTCCTTAGGTGACTATACCAATCTTTTGATTGCTAATACTGTTCAGTGCTATGTATAGGCATTACACTGATCAGTATATTCTGCCTTCTACTTCTCTGTTTTTTCCAGAAGGCAGATCAGAAGAGAAGGGCTCAGGAGCTGGCTAGGAGGAACTCCAGCAGTCCTTTCCCCCCATATGACCTGTTTTTTGTGTCATTCAGCCAATATATGGTTTACTATTGTGTTTTTCTAAATCATGCCCAATAATCTGAATTTACCACAGGTGACTTCAATCAGGTTGTAGGAGCATCTTAGAGATGATCAAGAGGAATGGAGACCCGAGAACTAAGGGTCTGAATGCCTAATTCCATGCACAATTAGATATTGAGTGTGAGATTTAAAGGAAATGTTTTTATTTATTAAGCACAAAACCACAACATAAAATGTGAAAAGTGAAAAGTTCTAAAAAAAACTTACTAATGCAATATATATTTATTGGACAAAAAAATTGCAGTAAAAATTGTTTAATGTTGCCTAAATAGAATTTATAATTAGAATTAGTTTTTGTTATTATATGTGTATATTTTTCCATTGTCTGGGAAGGGGGTAGAAGGGGTGCTGGGTTTGTGTTTTCTGAAAATTGTGTATAATATGCTCTGTAACTTTGTCTATATCAATATTTTTTTTGCTGTAGCGATCACTTAAAATAAAAGAAAATGGCCCATTGTTAATATACAGTTTTTTATATTAAACATTATTTAATACATTTTTTTTGTGATTTTTTTTCAGCTCTCCACGTCCATGTCTATATTAATAAAATGTCTAAAACCTTGCAAGTTTCGCAATGGTCACTGAGACGCATAATAGTCTGACACTTCCTTTCCTCACTTCATTACATTATCATCACAGGAAGGATTTCAATAAAAAGTAATACCTTAGTTTTAAAGTTGGAGGCAGATGACACAGGATTCAGCACTGACAATAGGTGACTGACACAGTTCTCCTCCACCTCCCCTGTGCAGTCATATACTATGTCAATGATCTGCTATTAAAGGGGTACTCCGGCGCTAAAACATCATATCCCCTATCCAAAGATGCCTTAGCGCCGGAGTACCCCTTTAATAGAGATGAGCGAACTTACAGTAAATTTGATTTGTCACGAACTTCTCGGCTCGGCAGTTGATGACTTTCCCTGCATAGAGAGTCTCCTAGGACTGTATCCACCTTTTCCAGCCCACGGGAGCACCTGAAAGCTGAACTAATTTATGCAGGAAAAGTCATTAACGGCTGAGCCGAGAAATTTGTGATGAATCGAATTTACTGTAAGTTCGCTCATCTCTACCCTTTAACAAACCAAACAAACATCTGAGACAAGATGGTGGACCCCCATGGTCATGTAAAGAAAATAAAAATAAATAATAAAATGCAATCAGAAAATAAAAAGAATAGGAAACAAATATTATTATACTAAGAATACAAAATAAATAAGGTAAGAGTAGATGGGCCAGGTGGTCTTTTTAATCAACAGCCTTCTAGGTTGTTGTAATTGTATTAATTTGTAAAAAAATAAAAATAAAAACAAACAAAGTTGATAAAGGTATTACATTTCTTTTAATACTACAGTTTTGTAGGCTAGTAACTAGCCTCCTACAGAGAAATGAAAATAGGATATAAACAATAATGAAATACTGTGTAGTGTAATTTAAATTTAATTATTTTGCGTAGGCATGGAATAAACCAATTCCCAGAATGGTAGAAATTCCACCTATTTTGACAATATAATTAGGTAACATAATAGCAAATACTAGAGATTTAAACTAAAGACTTGAGCTAAACCCTGGATCTGTAAACAACCAAGGACAAACTGCTATTTTTTTCTTTTTATCCAATAGTTCCCTATTTTCTTTATTCCAAGTCATTTTGCTCAGATGCAAACAATGTCACATATTGTACGCTTCATAAGTTTAGCTGAAATGAAAAACCATGATAACCAGCATATCCTAAATATCATCAAAAAGTGTTATGCATAGAAAAAGAAAAGAAAAATAGGTATTACGCCTACAGAGATTTACTACGTTAGGTTTCGGCTTGTTGTTCCTTTTCTATTCTAGGCATCCACAACCCATTTACAAGCAAATTCACAAAGCTCCTGATGATTCAAGACATTGTTTGCCCGAGGATGGAAACTGAACTACAAAGGGTATGTGGAAAGCGAGCTATCTCTTCTAAGCTACTCTGGCATATTTGCTTCTGGCAATTGGCACAAGCTCAGAAGAGGATTTATTGAAACCTTGAAAGTTCCAAAACTTGATTTCCAGAAATTACCAGAAGTTGTGCCTAAAAATATGGCCTACTATTAGAGAATAATTTATTAATGGAAATAAGTTATACTAAATGCTAAACCCTTGAAACTGAGATTCAAAGAAATGGTATGAGAGTTACTCAAGTTTTATTAGACAAATATTACATTTTGTGTATAGTATCTGTTTATAAAAGATCATTTATGGTGGTAGGTATTAGGGATACGCCACTAATATTCAATTAGTAGTAGCTGGACTGCCATAACCCCGACAATCACTACAATTAAATGGCAGGGAAAGCTCTAGGCCACTTTGTCTCCAGACCATGAACATGTTGACCATGCACTTCCCAGAAAATTCTATGCATAGAGGACATAACATGAAGTTACATGACACTTTCCTCAAGGCACAGGTACTTTGTTCCAGCAGCTGTCAGGGTTCCCAGCAGTCTTACCACTACAGATCTTGAGACAATCCCTTCATCTATGGAGGTTTTCTGTAAATTCATGTTATGGCAAATGTCCTTAGTATTTTTTAATGTTAATAAAGAAAAGCTACAAAGTAGGTAAATATACAAGGCTACATATGCTCAGCCATATTGGGGTCAATGTAGGAATCATGTAATTTGTTCCTTTTTCTTGGCCATTTGAATGCAACCTTAAAGGGGTACTCCGGCGCTTATACATCTAATCCCCTATCCAAAGGATAGGGGATAAGATGCCTGATCGTGGGGGTCCTGCTGCTGGGGACCCCCGCGATCTTGCACGCAGCACCTCGTTAAAATCAGTCCCCAGAGCACATTTGCTCTGGGTCTGATTACTGACGATCACGGGGGCCGGAGCATTGTGATGGCACGGCTCCGCCCTCATGTGGTCCCCAGTGGCGGGACCCCCGCGATCAGGCATCTTATCCAAAGCTTAGATGTCTAAGCGCCGGAGTACCCCTTTAACTTACTGCGGATTATAGAAACTTCTAAAGCTTAAAAAAGAAATATTATCTTTATATCACATTGAACTGAGCTTTACTCTCACCAGTGAGAAAATAGCCAAGCTGGCTTGCAAAACCAATTAAAAATAATAATTAAAAAAAAAATCACACAAGGACACAATAGGTATGATCATATGTCATATCATGCTCTACTGAAGCACTGAACAGTTATGTATTTACATTGCATCTCTATGGCTCATTAAAAGCCATCAGACATGATTCTAAAGTTAAACTTAAATATATATATATATATATATATATATATATATATATATATATATGTCACTGTGTCTACATTACTTTTCTATGATCTGAAATTTTTTTCTCATTTAAACGTATTCTATCGAAAATTCATATATTGTCTGAACAAAAATATTTAAATATATTGTGTCTGTCATTTAACCTGTTGATGATACATTTAATGACATTAAAGACCAACTATTGTGCTGCTGTCAGTCATTTAACCCATTGAATGCCACAATCATTGAATTTACAGGTCTAAATGACATGTGCCATAGATGCCCTGTGACTAATTATTACCCCCCACATTATGATTTGGGCAGGCATAGGCTTTTACTAGGTCTCTGTGCCGACCAAATTGTCTCTGCTAATACAGCCTCCTTCAGACAGGCTTTACTAGAAGAATGCTGATCTAAGTAAATGCACTGCATTGATCTGTATAAGCAATTCAAAATAAAAATGGTATAGGGTCAGAGTAAGGCTATTTTATGCATAAAAAAGTTAAACTAGTAACATAGAAAAACTATAAAAAATTATTATGTAATTGTACTAACTTATAGCATAAACATATTAATTTTAACAAAAAGTGTACTGTAAAGAATTGCATTATTTTTGCTTGTATTTATTTTTTCTTTCTGAATTTCAGCCCGCACATTTTTTTTTCCAGTTTTCCTGAAAAATTTGTGGGAAAATGGATGGTACTATTAGTAAAAAAAATGGTGCTAAAGTAAAATTTGATAAAAAAAAAATAAAAATAGAAAAATAAAAAAGCATCATAATGCCTTAAAAATGCAAAACAAAGAGTTATTAAAAGATGAAAAGGTAAAATAGAAAATGTAAAAGTGAAATCTGGATGTGTCCTAACCCTTGTTTTTAAATACTAGTTTTGCACTTTTTCTTTGCCTATTGTTATTTTTTATAATAGGTCATATGTTTACAAATACATTTTACTGTGATATCTTGTGGTATTACTAGCAAAACTAAGTCTCTTAAGACCCAGATGCTCTGCAATGCTAAAGGGGCATGCAGTGGTCTCACTGATTCACAAAAAATCACTTGTCTAGCATATCTAGGCATTCCCAATGTCTATAATGCTTCCCTGCTCCAGCTGAGCCCTGTTTTTAAATCTTACAACTATGTACAATTTGTACAGGGCTCGGCTTCCAGCTGACTGTACATTAATCAGGGAAAGAGATGAGAAGGGAATCAAAGAGGTTTTACAGCATTTACCCTTCAAGGGCTTAGGAAGACTACTTTGTCTCTTGACATCTGGGAATAAAATCATTTTTCTATGTTGTGGGAGCCCAGACAGAAACATTGTACCTTGCACCACAGCTAACATCTAACAGTGTCAGCAATTTAAAATGTGAGTTTAATTTGACAGATTTCCTTTAAAGTACAAATCTAGGAACTGCATTTAAGGGGTAGTCCTGGGAACCACAGGGAAGCGGCTAAGTGTCTGATCACAGGTATCCGGCCACGATCCCCTGTACAGGGCCCTATGCTACTTAAGCTTCTTTGTCTCACTCCAGCCCCCACCTTCCTGGATGGACACAAGTGATGGCCCGCTCAGCCAACCATTGGTTGAGGTATGACATCGCTGCCTTTGGTGATTGGCTAAGTGGGCCATCATTTGCGTCCATCCAGGAGGGTGGGGGGCTGAATGAAGAATACAAAGTATAAAATGCATTGTATACATTATTTGTCTCAGATTTTATCTTATGCATTAGTTATTTTTACAGTACACAGGTTTCCACTGTCTTAAGAATGTGTTTAGATTTTTAAATCAGGTTTCGCATTATTTGTGTAGGAGTGTACAGAATATTACCCTGCTTAAAAAATATGTGGTTAATTGTACTTAGGGGGATAGACGCTATTCATATTTAATGTGTTTTTCTCCTTCAGTGCAAATGTTAGTGTCTTAAACATATTTAAATAGGTAGAGTATTTGTGGAGAATTTTAATTTGTTCACAACTGGTTTGTTATATATGAAGAAACACCGTAGTTTATATTAAGATTACCAAAACTTTTAAAGGGAGCTTGTCTCTGGGAGAGAATAAGGACCTCAATATGATATTTTAAAGTGTGCCTGTCATTGGAAAAAAATGTTTAATAAAATGTAGAAAATAACATTATTCTATAGAGCCAAACAGCTGTATAGAAACCTCTTTCTGGTTCCATAATCTAATAATGCAACCCCCCCTGTTTGGCACTCTAAGCAGCTGTTTATTGGATGTGTGTACTAATATTACTTTATTAAGATGTCATACTAATGTAATTTACAAATCTGCCCTATTGCTAGGCTCAGTGACTATAGCTTACCTACCTCATCAAATTAGTCTGATGTGCATACATTTATTTCTCTGTTTTTGAGCCTTAACAAAATTGTGCCCTTTTTCCCTCATTTGATTAATATTTTTTTTTTTACTTTTTTTGTACCTTTTTCCAGCGTTTGTTTTGCTACCAAATGCTAGCAAATTCTTTTATGCAAATTGTAAATCAAACATATTTTTAAACACAAAACAGCTAAAAAAAGGACATTGCACTTAACGTAACAGCTAGAGCTGAGCAAATTTTTTAGAAAAATTTGATTCAGACGATTCGCTGAATTTTCCCCCAAAATTTGTTTCGGTCTGAATTTATTCATGGTGAATCACTATTAAAAAGGCTATTTCTGGCCTACAGAGAGCATCAATAGGGGGTGTAGAACACTTTGCCTTGCTGTAACACGCATAGGGTGTGTTCTGGGTTAGTGAATTAATACTGTTATTCTGTATGGCATCGCTATTAGAATCACTGTTGCAGAGCGGCACAATGACAGAGCCTGGAGGTGGCATCAGTTTGAGGAGACCATATAGTGGCTGAAAGACACAGCGTGGAGGTGGCGGCAGCATGAGGAGATCATATAGTGGCTGAATGACACAGGCTGTAGTTGGCGGCAACATGAGGAGACCATATAGTGGCTTAATGACACAGCCTGGAATTGGCGGCAGCATGAGAAGACCATATAGTGGCTGAATGACACAGCCTGGAGGTAATGGAAGCATAAGGAGACCATATAGTGGCTGAATGACAGCATGGAGGTGACGGCAGCATAAGGAGAACATATAGTGGCTGAATGACAAAGGCTGTAGTTGGCGGCAGCATGAGAACATATAGTGGTTTAATGACACAGCTTGGAGGTGGCAGCAGCATGAGGAGAACATATGGTGGCAGTGTGAGACAGCTTGGAGCTGGAATCAGCATGAGGATAACCAACGGTGGCAGAATGAGACAGCCAGGAGGTGGCAGCAGCTGCATCAGGAGTCCTGAAAGGTGGCAATACAAGTACCCGGTGAAAAAAGAGGAGTGAAAAAAGAAGAACTTGGCATCAGATATGTGGCATCAGGCGGTTGGCAGGATCAGAAGAGTAGCTTAAGAAGGTAGGCAGAAGAAAACAGTCTCTTTTGTAAAAGTGTTAGTGTGCACAAGTAAGTATTGAGGATATGCATTACATAAAATGTAACTTTGAATAATATGCTTAGGATAAAATGTATGGACCCCAAATTTTCTTCTAAATCAAACAAAATAAAAGGTGTGCAAAAAACACCATGTGCCACATACACCACCAAGTATTGATGTGATGCAAAAAGACGTATGGTCCATTGTAACCAGTGGGGGTAAAAACTTCCCCTGTAAGGCCCTACTCTCGCATAATTAATTCCCTTCTTGGCAAGTGCCACCCTAAAAAGGGTGGCCCAACACAGGAACCTCTCCATATTTCCACCAACAAGCACTGCTATTTCCCAGGGTTTTTTTTTATGTGGAAATAGGGATTGGTTCCTGTGTGAGGCTCCACTTTTTAAGATGAATAACTCCTTCCTCGAAAAGGTGGAAGGAAACAATGTATTGTCCATTGTAGCAGATGGGGTAAAAACTTCCCTTGTAAGGCCCTACTCTCGCCCTATTAATTCTCTTCTTGGCAATTGTTACTCACCCTAAAAAGGGTGGCCCCACACAGGAAACTCTCTATTTCCACCTAAAATCCCTGGGAAATGGCAGGGTTTGTAGGAGGGAATAGGGAGAGGTTCACTTGCCAAGAAGGGTATTAATAATGTGAGAGTAGGGTCTTACAGGAGAAGTGTTTACCACCACCTGTTACAATGGGCCATAAGTTGTTCCCTTCCACCTTTTAGAGGTCTTTGCATCACATCAATACTTGGTGGTGTAGGTGGCACATGGTGTTTTTTTGCACACCTTTCCTTTTGTTTGATTTTAAAGAAAGCTTTTGGGTCCATATATTTTATCCTAAGCATATTATTAAAAGTTACATTTTACGTAATGCATATCCTCAATACTTACTTGTGGTCTGATGTGGAGGAATGTCTGTAACTGGGGAGCAGCACCTTAAATATGTTTAGCACTATCCATATTTGTGAAGAGTTGGTTTGGCACCATGGTCAATCTACTCTGATGCATCAGGCATTGGCGGGTGGAAATCCTGGCTGATCCATGCTTGATTCATCTTCACAAAGGTAAGTCTCTCCACATTTTTCGTGGACAGAGGAGTTCTCCTTGGGGTTACTATGGCCCCTGCAGCACTAAACTCCCGCTCTGATGGCACACTACTGGCCAGGAAGGACAGCTTTTCCAGGGCAAACTCTGCTAGTTGCGGCCACAAATCAAGTTTGGCTGCCCAGAAGTCCAGTGGGTCTTTAAGGTGTGTTGGCATGGTCATGTCAAGGTGTGTCACCACCTGCTGGTTCAGGTCCTACTCCAGGTCTACCTGTTGCTGATGCGTTGCTTCACTATGCGGGTGAAGAAAGCTACTCATCAGTGACTGTAGACTCAAGCTGCTGCTGATGGAGCTGGTACTGTTCCTGCCACCCCACCCCTCCCCAGCAGCCATGGCCGTGGAAGTTGAGCGCAGAAGGGCCCCCGGAGTGAGACCTGCGGGAGGATGAACGATGGAGCAGATAAGCATTGGTCAACTGACTACGTAGGATGTCTCTGTTGTAGGTCAGTTTGTCCTCCCTCTCAGTGGGTGTAAAAAAGGCCCCCATTTTGTGCTGGACCGCACTAAATTGAGTTTAATGAAGCGATTTTGTAATAGAGGCGATATTCGCATTTGTTGTGAATCAAATTTTTCCTGAAATTCGTAACGAATTCGGATTTGTCAGATTAAATTCCCTCATCCCTAGTAACAGCCATTTTAGTTACAGCCATAACATTACCATTCTACAATTTTACTAATTGAGAATTACCATCCATTTGTTTACTAAAACTCAATTTTAAAAAAAGTGTTTTTTTAGCCCTTAACCGGCCATGTATGGCTCAAAAATGGACTAACTACTGTGTGTGAACATACCCTGAGGCCCTGTCAATTTACCATGCTGTACACTGCAGCTCTAAAGTACATAGAGGCTAATGTGTTTGGACAGAGGCTTACCAAAAGTTCAAAAGATGAGACACTTTTTAGGAGAAAACATATTTTTATTTTAATCTGTTCTGCTTCTGTCTTTCACCCCAGTCTCAGTCAGGCTTTGTCACTACTGTTTATTGTATATTCAGATATAATGGCATAAAAATGTAATTACGTCAGACGAACCATAAATGCTACATGCACTGCTGTGGCTTTTCAACTTTTAGGTGATACTCCTTACTTAACAATACCATATATCCTATAAATAAAGCCCATATACACATAGGTACCATATAAGCAGACCATTTTCTGCTATGGGCCACTGTGTTAGATCAGCTAAGGCCAGGATTTCTGCATGTCTTATTTTAAAAGTAGTGAGAAACAGTCATGTATAGTCTCTAAGTGTAACAATGTACTGTAGATCCACCAAGTCAATAATAGATTTGACTGAGGAATGACCAAGGGGCAGATCCTAAGTGTACATTTTCCCACCTTAACCCCCGGAAGAAGGTGTATACTTTTATTAGGAACAACTAAAACAGTAAATAGAGCAAAGAACAGTCATAAATGGTAGGCACAAGTCATTGTAGGAAGGGTCCTCAAAAGTCTGGGGCACATTGGGATTGACTAAGGTTAGGGCTTTCTAAAGCACTCTGTTCCTTTAAAAGACCATAGTCCAACACATGAGAGTTTAGATATGGGAGCAGAGTGGCCACTGGAAGGACAGTGCCAAACACTGCTGTGGGTTAGCCAGAGCAGTATTAAAAAAGGATCATGAAAAGGGGATGAACATAGCGCAAGGTCGCTATAGTTGTCCCAGTCAATGTAGTTATAGTTGTGATGGTATCAAATAGCACCAAACAGGGACTCTATGTAATTCATAACTATTAGATTTCCTCTATGTATTATATGCCCCTCACTGTGTGGTTCCAGAATAGTTAGACTATGTTCACATGGTAGAATCTCTGCACCGTAAATTTCTGTGCGGACATTGAACTGACAGTGGAGTGCAGGCAGAACATGCCGGCACTAGGACCACTTGGAAATGCGCCGTGTCGTAGACAGAAATGTATTTCTGTATGGACTCCTCAGTAAGAAAAGACATGACTATTCTTTCTGCGGATGCCGGAACCTGAGTTTCCACTGTAGCTCTGGGCTATTAAGCATGATGCAACAAAAAGGTCAATGTAACATATGAAAAGCAAAATATCTGTAAAGGTTGTGTCAATGGGTTTGTTTTAGTCAATGTCAACGGTGAACGCACACATGAAATGACCTGTTGCTGTAATTTTCCCACTTGCTCTGTCTTCATTCATCCATTTATCCATCAATTCATTTGCAAATACATACCGAGGAGCATATCATTACAATATAGGAAAATTCAGTACGCTGCAGACATCTATAATAGTTGGCCTAATGATGATTGATGCTTTTATGGTACAATGAGCAAACCCAAAGTATTTACTGGTTAGTTTAATGCCTCAAGATACTAAAGCAGAAATAGCATAGATCTGTCACATATTTACCAGTGGAATTACAATACAGCTCAGAATTTTACGATATGGAAATGACCAACGAAAAAACTCCCCCATCCGGACGTAAATAATGCGGTGTAGATCCATCGACGACTAAAAGACAGGTGTTTTGTTAATTTTGTGAAAGAATGGCTAGCAGAAAAAAAAGCAATCTTTTTTAACAGATTGAGTTCATTTTTTTAAGTAGTCTCTAGAGCAATACAATTACTACTGTGTGTCATCAGAGCCATTGCTACTATTAGTTTAACGGATAAAATTACAGATAAGAGTCGCAATTGACTTTAGCAGGATCCCGAAGGCAAACTCCTGCTTCTTGCTGATTAGATTCATTCAATTACTATCCTAATTGTTTATGCACTGAAGCTCATTAAAAATAAAATCGCAGAAGTTCAGAAATGATTTCTTAAACCTTGTTTTGTTATGTTTAGAATTTCTGGGTCTGTCCGCAAATAAAGCGTTTCATCAATAATGTAAACCTTGCAATAATGGCTAATGCTTGTGTAATATAATACTGGGTTGATGTCTTACTATACTAAGCTGTAGCAGAGATGTTCAAACGGATTGGTAAGATTGCACCTGAAATCACAAATAATTTTTCCGCTCTTGGTAAAAAAAAAAAAAAAGATTCCACTTTTAGGTAATGCTATTTTAACTGTTGTTCCTGTATTCTTGCTAAGGGAACAAGCTACATAGGGAAAAAATAATCCTGTGTAGTGCTTAAGCCAGTGGTCTCGCACTGTGGTCAGACAGAAAAGAAATTGAAAAAGAAAAGAACTTCCTGTGGAGCATACAGCAGGTGATAATTACTGGAAGAATTATGAGCATGCTGGGTGTTGAAGTTTTGCAACATCTGGAGGGCCACAGTTTGAAACCACTGGCTTAAGACAATAGCTGCAGTGTTACATAATATGATAGTGGAGGTGGAGGTAGGGGCGCATGATTTTGTCAACATCTGTTAAACAACCCAGTAACATTCAGCAGTAGTTATTTGCCTGTGGTGTCGAGGACTTTAAAGGGGTTATCCAGGAAAAAACTTTTTTATATATATCAACTGGCTCCAGAAAGTTAAACAGATTTGTATATTACTTCTATAAAAAAAATCTTAATCCTTTCAGTACTTATGAGCTTCTGAAGTTAAGGTTGTTCTTTTCTGTCTAAGTGCTCTCTGATGACATGGGTCTAGGGAACTGCCCAGTTTAGAAGAGGTTTGCTATGGGGATTTGCTTCTAAACTGTGCAGTTCCCGAGACACGTGTCATCAGAGAGCATTTAGACAGAAAAGAACAACATTAACTTCAGAAGCTCATAAGTACTGAAAGGATTAAGATTTTTTTAATTGAAGTAATTTACTATTCTGTTTAACTTTCTGGATCCATCAGATATATAAAAAAAAGTTTGTTTTTTTCCTGGATAACCCCTTAAATAATGTTTTCCAGAATGTTTGTAAATAATAAATCTGCAGGATTTATGCTTTCGTTTGATGATTTTATTAACTTTTGGAATGCAGCTTAGGCATATACTGCAGACTGTTACACTGTATGGCATAATGAACTCTATAATATGACAATATGAAGTAAGCCCCCTCTAGTGGCAACTGCAGGTAGCCTGCCTTTTACGTTGTAAACAGTCATTGTCCTTTCAATATACTTTGCATAAATCAACTGCACAAGATCATATAAGAAACTTTGTAATACACTAATTAACAAAACAAAAATAATGACCCAGATAGAAATGCTGGATTGCAGCAAAACTTAGCATGCCATTATGTCTTAGGTAGATATGTAAAGGATTACTGCTGTGGTCTGGCTAGACACTGGATCTTTCCTCAAAAAAGCATTAAAGGGGTACTCCAGTGGAATTTTTTTTTTATCAACCATTGCCAGAAAGTTAAACAGATTTGTAAATTACTTCTATTTAAAAATGTTAATCCTTCCAGTAATTATCAGCTGCTGTATGCTCCACAGGAAGTTCTTTTCTTTTCAAATTTATTTTCTGTCTGCCACAGTGCTCTCTGATGACACCTCTGTCCATGTCAGGAACTGTCCAAAGCAGGAGAGGTTTGCTATGGGTATTTGCTGATAATTCCTGACATGGACAGTGGTGTCAGCAGAGAGCACTGTGGTCAGACATAGTAACATAGTTCATAAGGATGAAAAAAGACCAAAGTCCATCAAGTTCAACCTATATCCCTAATGAGTCCCTACTGAGTTGATCCAGAGGAAGGCAAAAAACCCTCATACTAGAGGTAAAAATTCCTCCCCAACTCCAAATATGACAGTCAGAATAAATCCCTGGATCAACGTTCTGTCACTATAAATCTAGTATACATAACCAGCTATGTAATTATTTTCCAAAAATGCATCCATACCCCTTTTGAACTCTTTTACAGAGTTCACCATGACCACCTCCTCTGGTAGAGAATTCCACAGTCTCACTGCTCTTACAGTAAAGAACCCTGTCTGTGCTGGTGTAGAAACCTTCTTTCCTTTAGACGTAGATGATGCCCCCTTGTTATAGATACAGTGCTGGTTATAAATAGATCATGGGAGAGATCTTTGTATTGCCCCCTGATATATTTATACATAGTTATTAAAGTCTCTACAGTGTAAGGAATGTAACACTCACAGCAATCTCTAACTCCTGCTTTCAAACTCTCTGTTTTATAACTCTCTTTCAAGAGCCTCTCTTCCAAAGCCACACTCAGAGCAAGCTCAGAAATGAGTCCCAAACTAAGAATTAAGCACCTGTGACCAATCTACCCCTCACCCTAGAGGCAGAGTAAAGAAATAAAAAGGCTGTTTAAAATTCAGTGATCCCTCTATGTGCAAATGTAAGTACTCACACAAGTCACTACAGCTTCAAAGATTCACTCCGCACAGCAGATATATCCCTATTTTATAACTCGCTTTCAAGTGCCTCTCTTCCAAAGCCACACTCAGACAGAGCAGACATAAAAGAAAAGAAAATAACTTCCTGTGGAGCATACAGCAGCTGATAAGAATAGGAAGGATTAAGATTTTTAAATAGAAGTAATTTTGATTTAAAAAAAATAGTTTTCTAGTGGCATATGACTTTAGAGAGTTTCCTCTTCTGCCCTACAAAAAGGCTCACAGAGGCTACTTTTCAGTAGTGTAGCTCTTGGTTAGAGATAATTGACGCTAGACATGACTCTATGATTGGAAGACACTGGAAGACATTTTGGCCAATTGATGGACTTAAAGAAAAAGAACATCATTAGACTAGGGGAGCAGAATGGTAATTTTGACAAATCACCAGTCATCTATGCTGTTCTGACCAAGCTTCAAGGAGGTGTAGGGAGCAGTAGTTACATGAGAACACAAAAACATGACAAGGAAGCTTTGGATGGCCCTCAAATAGAGAGGATTGTTTGATTCACTTACAAACACAAGCAGCTTCCACAGTTTCCTTGTCAACCATCCAAACACAGGTGACACTTTCATCACACACCCCTTCCTCTACCCTCACCATTTTCAGAAACTTGACAGAAGAAAGTTTGGTGTAAAAGCACCTATTACATATCCTGCTATTGACAGCAAACCACCATTGTTTGCAGTGTCATTGGGAAAGAGAAACCTTGACTGCTTGAGACTGGAACTGTGCCATCTTTAGCTGGATTGCAACAGACATGCTCTTTTCAGCGGTCTGTCGCTTATTCAAACACATACAGTATTTTTGTAAAAACTGACAATGCTGCATGATAAGTCATGGATAATCATGAACTGCAGTTGGCTCTGCCCCCTCCACAGCTAAACATTGCAGGATTATCCCTATGAACAGTAATGGAAAGAGCATGTCAGTATATTATGGCTATAACTTTGTTCCAGGTACTCAGCATTGAATGAGCATCCTTAGAACTGCTGATTGTCTGAGAACAATTGCAGATATTGGCTTAAAGCATGACTATTTATTTCAAAAGAAACTTTTGATAAGCCATATAGAGTCATTGGTGTTCAGACTCTCACCGATCACTACAATGAGCTGGGAGACACACTCAGCTAACCTCACTGCTCTCCCTGTCTCACTACAGGAGACAGATTCTAAAGTAACTTTATGGAGCCCAGCAGTGAGATGGAGAGAAAGGTGCTTAGATGAGTGCTTTTCACAGCTCATTCTGGCGATTGGTCGGGGTTTGAGCACCCAGACCCTGACCAATGAAAACGTTTGACAGGTCTCTATGAGAAGTCCAACATTTTTTAATTTTTTTAATTTTGTATGATAGCAATACTTTAAGAGCTCTTTACATAGTCCAATTATTGGCTGAATTAACAATATCGAATAGTTGATTCAGGAGGCACTCACCACCGTAGAATGTGCAAAAATCCAGATTCTTTATTGCATGATGCAGAGATTAAAGCGGACAAGTGTGGTCCACACTTGTCCGCTTTTATCTCTGCATCATGCAATAAAGAATCTGGATTTTTGCACATTCTACGGTGGTGAGTGCCTCCTGAATCTGCTATTTAAGTTTGTCTTTATGAACTTTATCCTTGCGGGATTGAGCACCCGAATCAGGATTGGTCCATGTATGGTGTACCTTCTACCTCCGGCTACTACACGCTATAAAGAGTTGTGGGAGAGCTAAATCTGGGCTAAGCTGTGCCGGCTTGTTCTTTCTTGTGATACTGCATGAATTAACATTATCATTGTTCCCTATAACCTATGACCGTTTATTATAGTTCCTGATTACTTCCACTGATAGGTGGTTACTTAAAGGGCCACCTTTCAGCCTAAGAACACTCCAATGCTCATCATGTGTGAACCGGGGATGTGTGACTGATTATGTTGAAAGTGAAGGGCACTTCACAATCCATATATATTGGTTGTGCTGCCCTACCTGCACAAGGCTTGAACCAAGGCTTGAACCTTGAACTAGATTGGTATTTGTTTACAGGCACGGTTCACCCTAAGTAAATAAGCCCTTACATTCCCCATCTTTCAATTTATAGTTTTGGGGGTGCATTTTACCAAACCAGCAGTATAGCTAGTGGGCTGGTAGATGTACCTTTGAGGACCAGCAGGGACACTCACAAGCCTTTTCAATTCCATGTTATTTATAAACAGGACTAGGGCAACAGACTGAAGGAAAATCTAGGTATGAAAAACTGTAACTAGGGGCAAATCTAGTGTCTACTTCATGATGTCATCATTTCTAAAGCACAAATACCCTCTAAAATTCTGGTCAATGAAAAGGAAGCATGTCAATTCTCCAATGCTTATATATGTGTTTTACATGCAGGACTTTTATTTTATTTAAGGAAAAACATAAGGAAAATGTTAATCACTCCCAAGATTGAATAAGTGAACTAGCAAATGCCACACATTTATGATTTATGTGCAACCATCCAACAATACTGGTTAGTATGTAGCTTGTGTGAAAAGCGCATCAGATAAACAGCTGTTCAGTAAAAGCTGTGCATCTCAGAGCATATATTACATTATTTTAAATGCATGGGACTACATGACGGCGGCTGGAGAGAAATCTTCCAGCTTTTCTTCTGCACATTATACTTTCAGTAAGAAAGTCTGATTACCCAGAGTGGAAGATTATTAATTCATGTCCTAAAGCTACACGACTTATTTCAGATAACTGACTTGGTGACCTGACCTTAAAGTTAAATTATAGATAAAATACAATTTCTTTTTATGCTTAACATCCTCTATAGTCGAAGCTATAGAGTGTATGATGATGTTCCCTTTCTGAGGCAGCACATTGTTTTATATTGCATGTTAAAAATGACAAATCTATGTCGGCTTTATACTACACAATGTAACGGCATGCAAAGTAGAAAGGGTGAGTCATAGTATCCATCCAATAAATTAATGAGGAGGAATGGCATTCAGCACGTCTGTGAAGGACATGTGCCCAAGTACTGTGTTATATAGGCAATGTAACAATAGAACAGAAAAGAATGGGAAGGCAGTGATGCCTTTTCAGTCTAAATGTATGAATTTCTAAGGGCAATCATTATATAGAACAATTAAAAGTACATTATAAATGTATAACAACATTTTCACAGACATAGTTGCATAATAATTGGACATTTTGATTTGTCACTTCATACTAGCTCTGATTAGAGTTGAACGAGCCGAGCCCGAATTTAATCTGAACTTTGGGGGGGTTTACAAATCTCCAAGCTTTACAACATTGCTAGGTTCGACTACGTGTGAACCTGGCAATGTTTTGCTGAGTGTGCTCACAGCTGACAGCCACAAACACAGCTCAGCACAGCAATGAAGAAGTTAATAAGCACTGCTGAGCAGTGCTAGTTAACTCCTTGGGGAGGAGGGGGGTGTATACATTATACAATCATCTATATGGCTGTATACTGTATACAGTGTTGAGAGTGATACTTACCATCTTGTTGCTGGTCCGGGCCTCTTCTTGTGTAGCCTCGCCCCTCGAGACATCATTAGAGGCGAGCCTACACAAGAAGAGACCCAGATTAACAACAAGATGGTAAGTATTCCTCTTTTCACTGTACAAATTGTATAGCCATATAGATGGCTGTATAGTGTATACACTCCCTACCCCAACCCAAAGAGTTAACCAGCGCTGTTCAGCAAGATGTTACAGTTAACTGGTGAATTTGCTGGTTTACTGTGACAAAAGAGTTAAGTTGCACAGCACAACTAAACCTTTTCTGTGCCAATTCACATTAAACGTGTTTGCTGCAAATAGAATACCGTATTTATCGGCGTATAACACGCACTTTTAAAGCTTAAATTTAAGGCAAAAAGCCTTTCCTGCGTGTTATACGCCGACAAATCTTCTGGTCACTCATTTAAAGCGGCCGCAGCAGCAGCTGCTTGTTAAGTATTAGCAGCACCGCCACGGCCACTTTAAATCAGTGACCAGCAGCGTCTTCTCGCGCTCTGGAAAACTGTCACATATTTTCCCCATGCACTATCCACAGGTACTGGTGGATAGTGCGGGAGACGCTGATTAAAATGAGCCCTACCTTGGTCGGATCTGCGCTACCTTTTAATCAGCATCTCCCGCACTATCCACCAGTACCTGAGTATAGTGCGGGAGAACCTCCCCCCTCCCTCATCATTCCCCCTTTCCTGCTTCTTATAGTTTGTTTATTTTCCTTACCTGGCTGCGCTTTCGGCAGGTCAGGTCAGGTCTGCCGGCGAGTCTTGCGGGGTCAGTGAAGCAGATGAGTTATGTCCTCTGCCGGCTTCCCTGTGCCGCATCACTCACGTCACTTTTCATTTCCTAAAGTCGCCACCGAAAAATTAGATCCCTGATGCCGTGCAAGGAGCCGGGAGAGGACGTGACTCATCTGCTTCACTGACCCCGCAAGACAGCCGAAGCACAGCCAGGTAAGGAAAGGGGAAGAGTGGTCTTCAACCTGTGGACCTCCAGATGTTGCAAAACTACAACTCCCAGCATGATGAGACAGGGGGAAATGATGAGGGGGGGGGGAATGATGGGGAATGATGAGACAGGGAAATGATGAGGGGGGGGGGGTGATGGGGGGATGATGAGATGGGAAATGATGAGGGGGGAATGATGGGGACATGATGAGACAGGGTGAGGGGGGATGATGAGGGGGGAATGATGGGGGACATGAGAAAGGGTGGGGAGATGATGATGGCGGACATGAGACAGGGTGGGGGGATGATGATGGGGGAAATAAGACAGGATGGGGGGATGATGAGGGGGGAATGATGGGGGACATGAGACAGGGTGGGAGGATGATGAGGGGGGAATGATGGGGGACATGATGAGACAGGGTGGGGGGATGATGAGGGGGGGAATGATGGGGGACATGAGAAAGGGTGGGGGGGATGATGAGGGGGAATGATGGGGGGACATGATGTGACAGGGTGGGGGGATGATGAGGGGGGATTGATGGGGGACATGATGAGACAGGGTGGGGGATGATGATGGCTGACATGAGACAGGGTGGGGGGAAGATGATGGGGGACATGAGACAGGGTGGGAGGATGATGGGGGAGAATGATGGGGGACATGAGACAGGGTGGGGGGATGATGGGGGGAATGATGGGGGACATGAGACAGGGTGGGGGGATGATGAGGGGGGAATGATGGGGGACATGATGAGACAGGGTGGGGGGATGATGAGGGGGATTGATGGGGGACATGAGAAAGGGTGGGGGGATGATGAGGGGGAATAATGGGGGGACATGATGAGACAGGGTGGGGGGATGATGAGGGGGGAATGATGGGGGACATGATGAGACAGGGTGGGGGGATGATGAGACAGGGGGAAATGATGAGGGGGGAATGATGGGGGACATGATGAGACAGGGTGGGGAAATGATGAGAGAGAAGGATGGGGGACATGATGAGACAGGGTGGGGGATGATGAGACATGGCAAAATTATGGTGGGGGGATGCACTATATGCTTAATGTCTGTATGGCTAGTGGTGGTCTATGACAGGGGGAGATAATGAGACATGGGGGGTGGCGATGAGAGGGGTAAATGTGGCACAGGGACTGATAAAAGGGAAGGAATGATGTGGCACTGGAGGGGACGGGACCAAACTAAGGCGCAGAAGAAAACAAAGTTGGGGTGATGATGTGGCATTTAGACCAAGTAATTTATTTTACATTTTATTTATTTTTTTACTTAAATTTCCCTGTTAAAATGGGGGTGCGTGTTATACAGTACTTTCCTAAAGTTCAGTGAGAATGGCGAGTCAAACTTTTGGAAAAGCTCGCTCAACTATAGTTCTGATGTTATACCTCTGTTGCTTTTGCTCATTGTCTAATACAGTGTTTCCCAACTGATGTGCCTCCAGTTGTTGCAAAACTACAACTCCCAGCAGACCCTGACTGCTAAAGGCATACCATCACACTGATGTTTTCTGACACACACACATCTGCCCTCATTTACTATTATAAACCCTACATGTATTGTCGGGTTGTGCGCGAGAATTTGCATCAAAATTAAAAAACCCAACTAACTCTCCATTTTACTAAGAAAATCCGAAAAAGGGGCGTGGTTGTCGGGGAAAGGGGGTGTGATCACATAAAAGGGGTGTGTTCCCAACATTTTCACAAAAAAACAACATATTTACTAAGGTTTCCACAGAAAATGTGGTGAATTTCAGCTGAGGAAAACCCTACAGATCAGAACATGTGTAAGAAAGCTACATTTAGGGAAAGTGGAAAATGTAGGGAAACTGTAGTAAATACAGTGAAAAAAAATTGTAGGGAATTAAAAACCCACAAAGAAACCTACACAACACTCTTAGTAAATCAGGGCCATTATATTTAGTTAATATCACTCAACAAGACCGAGAAAACCATGATCCATACAGACTCCTACACCAGCTTCACTGTGTGAGAGTATTAAGCAGCACAGATCAGAGAGATGCTAGCATATATTGTACTTTCACTCTACTTAAAGGGATACTTCGAAGGAGTAGCAATTTCGAATCAACTGCTGCCAGAAGGTTACACAGATTTGAAATTTATGTTTATTTAAAAATATTAAGCCTTTTAGTAGTTATCAGCTGCTGTATACTAAAGAGGAAGTTGTGCCGTTATTTTTACTCTGACCACAGTGCTTTATGCTTACACGTAGGTCCCTGTCAGGAACTGTCCAGATTAAGAGCAAATCCCCATAGCAAACCTCTCTGTGCTCTAAACAGTGTCTGACATGGACCTAGGTGTTAGCTGAGAGCACTGTGGTCAGACTGAAAAGAATTATACAACTTCCTCTGAGGCACACAGCAGCTGATAGGCACTGGAAGGGTTAATAGGTGTAATTTACAAATCTATATAATATTCTGGCATCAGTTGATTTTTTTCCCCTCAGGAGTACCCCTTTAAGAGCAACAACAGGCATCCACATTCATAGTTACTTTATTTCCGATATAATTCATTCAAATAAAACAATTTGCTGAATAAGACAATTAATAATCTCATCTTGACAACTCACATGGAACATTAGGGCAGATCTATTATTTAAAATATTTCACACAAAAAAAAAATGTGGATATACCTGGCACCACAAAGTATTTTAGACACAATTTACAACTAATCCGCCAAGGAGGCATTGCTTAGTAGTAAAAGGCAGTGTCTTATGGGAAAGGTGCGTGGCTTGAGATATGCCAAAATTGGAGCACATATAAAGCCAACTAATAGGTGGCATAAAAGAAGTCAAAAATGTCTCAAAAGTGTGCCAAATTTATAGAAAATAAAAGCAAGAGCCACTGTGATAAATCTGACACATTCTTAGACAGTCTATATAATAGACTGTTTTAGTACATCTGTCACATAATGAGTGCTAACTTCTGGCACATATTTGTGCATAGTCATTTCAAGAAGTTATTAAATGGAAAGGGTAAAATTTTAGTTTCCATAAATTACCCACAAGCCTGTTAAAATTACTTCAAGTTAGGGAATACATTTCCTTCAATGAGAAATCTTCTCTTGTTCTTTAAAAAAAAGTATTTCACTCACATGTAATTGTCATCCTATTGACTGAAAAAAACAACTGACTAATTTCACCTTTAATGCCTAAGTATCAAGCCCATTTTGGCCATTTTTTATATAGTTATATAGATTTATAAATTACTTCTATTAAATAATAAATCTTAATCCTTCCAGTTCTTGTCAGCTGCTGTAAACTACAGAGGAAGTTTAGTTTATGTTTATTTAAAAATATTAAGCCTTTTAGTAGTTATCAGCTGCTGTATACTACAGATGAAGTTGTGTCGTTATTTTTACTCTGACCACAGTGCTTTCTGCTTACACTTAGGTCCCTGTCAGGAACTGTCCAGATTAAGAGCAAAGTTTAGTTGTTCATTTCTGTCTGACCACAGTGCTCTCTGCTGACACCTCTGTCCATGTAAGGAATTGTCTGGAGCAAGAACAAATCCCCATAGAAAATCTCTCCTGCTCCGGACAGATTCTGACATGGACAGAGGTGTCAGCAGAGAGCAATATTTGTTGGGTGAAAAAAAAAAAAAAATTTTAAAACTTTTGAGGGCCTCCATTTCTTCGTAGTGCACTTTTCAGTATAAATGATCTTTATTCTGTAGGTTCATACAGTTAGAATGATACACAACTTTTGGAGGTTTCATTTTATTTTACGTCTTTAACCCCTTAACGATGAAGGGTGTAAATGTACGTCCTGTGAGGTGGTACTTAACGCACAAGGACGTACATTTACGTCCTAAGCATAACTGCAAGCATCGGAGCGGATAGAAGCCAGGGAACCGCCCGTAATGGCAGACATCCGCGATCGCGCGGCTGTCCACCATTAACCCCTCAGATGCCGTGATCAATACAGATCAAGGCATCTGCAGCATCGCAGTACTTTGAATGGATGATCGGATCGCCCGCAGCGCTGCCACGGCGATCCGATCAGCCAGCATGGCGGCCAGAGGTCCCCTCACCTTGCTCTGGCCGTCACTTGGGGTCTTCTGCTCTGGTCTGCGATCGAGCAGGCCAGAGCAGAAGATGACCAATAACGCTGATCAGTGCTATGTCCTATGCATAGCCCTGAACAGTATTAGCAAGAGGAATAAATCAACACGTAAAGGAGGAATAAATGAAAATGTAAAAATAAAATTGTCTGCATCCTTAAGGCCCAAATGGGCTTTGTCCTTAAGGGGTTAAAAAAAATTATAACTACATGCACCAAAATTAGTATGCTTAAAATGTCCTCATCTGACCCCTATAACTTATTTATTTTTCTGAGTATGGGGCTATATAATGAATCATTTTTTGTGCCGTGATCTTAAGTTTTTATCGGTATCATTTTTGTTTTGATGGGACTTTTTTTTTAGCCCTTTTTATAGATTTTTTTATGGTATAGAAAATGACAAAAGATGTGCAATTTTAGACTTTGGTATTTTTTTTAACGTTACGCCATTGACCGTCCGGTTTAACTAACCTTATATTTTAATAGTTTGGACATTTTTGCAGGCATGGTTATGTTTATTTTTTTATTACATGATTTTATTTTATTTACATTTTATTTAAAAAAAACTTTTATTAGGGAGGGGTTAATTCATGCATTTACTCTTTTTTTTTTTACTCCCCATATGAGGGCTATAACATGCAATCTTGCAATTGCATACATTGTTCAATGCTGAGCTTTGGTTGAGCTTTGGCTCAGCATTGATCAGTTTTATTGGTGCTCTGCTGCTCTAGCCTGCAGAGCCTGGCCAGAGCTTCTGAGCACCAATTGGACAGCGAGGAGGCAGGAAAAGACCCTCCCGCTGTCCACTCAGCTGATCGGGACTTGCAATTTTGCCACATATGTCCCAATCAGCTCCGCTAAGCTAACCAGCATGTTATCTCCGGCATTTAGATACCACAATAAACTTTGATTATGACATCTAAAGGGTTAATGCCAGTAATCAGCCTGATTGACAATGTCAGGCATTAATTGTGGGTCCAGGCTGCTGAAAGATACCGGGACCCAGCAGGTATGAAGTGTGCTCAGCTTGTGAGCACATTTCAAACCCGGAAATTGGACCTTGGTGGAAAACTTTTCTTTTTTGAATTCAACTGGTGCAAGAAAGTTAAACAGATTTGTAAATTACTTCTATTAAAAAATCTTAATCCTTCCAGTACTTATTAGCTGCTGAATACTACAGAGGAAATTATTTTCTTTTTGGAACACAGAGCTCTCTGCTGAATCACGAGCACAGTGCTCTCTGCTGACATCTCAGTCCATTTTAAGAACTGACCAGAGTAGGAGAAAATCCTCATAGAAAACATATGCTGCTCAGGACTGTTCCTGATATGGACAGAGATGTCAACAGAGAGCACTGTGCTCATGATGTCAGCAGAGAGCACTGTGTTCCAAAAAGAAAATAATTTCCTCTGTAGTATTCAGGAAAAAATTAACAGGTCTTAAATTTCTGACTCATTTGTTTGATTTGTTTCTCTTTATCTTCTTTTAGGACTTAGCTGATGCAGTGTTAGGCCAAATTTATGCAAAAATATAGACTATACTGAAGAAGTCAGAGACTTTTAAGTACCACTGTAAGGTGCTATTAAGACTGCAGTTTAAATGGAATTTGTGGCTGTAGTACCGTATGGATGAAATTTGCCTGTATTACACTTGAGTAATATTGGCCAAAGGTTCAGAGTTATTTTTTATTTATTTTAATGAAAGGACTTTAAGTTCAACATGAACTCGATGAACAATGCAGCACATAAGTATACATTGTCATTTGGAAACATCTATTGCTACTGCATTGTAAAAGGATTATCACACTTCAAGTAGATTAACAAAGATAATTAAGGGATTACCGAGGAGGCAAAGCAGAAGACGGATCTGTACTAACTAGAGAGCTGTGTGATTGTATCCAACATCATTATTATCACCACAACAAAATCCATATGAAACTCCATAAAAGCAACTGTTATACAGTATTCAATGATGCCTACACAGGTGTATACAACATCATCTAATTATTAATTACCTTTATGGAAGAAATTTATTCTTTTTTTAATAGTTTATTTATTAAAGTGGTTTCCTCTAGTTTTGTATAGTGACCTCACTGGGGAACATATGCTGGAGACATTAGCGTTTTTGACACTCCTTATTTGCCATACAATGTAACAGGAAATATAAATCTATATCTATCTATATATATCTATATATATCTATATATATATATATATATATATATATATATATATATATATATATGTGTGTGTGTGAATATGTAAAGCAGCTCATTACATCACCTTTTCAGGTAATGTTCCCTGGTATCAGCTTATCTCCTGTTAGGGAATATAAAAAGCTGATCGGGATTTTATGCCAAGCCAGACTACTCCCCAAAAGGGAAGTTTCTACCCATCTGCAGACAGCTGTTTCGTGGTTTTTGCCACCCGTCAGTACAGAGCAGGGTGATCTGGCTTGGTTGGGGTAAGAGGCCTGAGAGCAGCTAAAGGGGTTGAGTATTTACCTCAGGGTGAGGCCACCACTCCTGGTGTAACGGAGCTTCAGAAGGCCATTAATGGTGATAAGTACAGGGCTGCGGAGTGGCTATAAGTAAGCAACTACAAGTGGGGTCCTGCTGTTTACAAGAGGGGCCCTGCTGGCCACAAGGGGGTTTGAATAACATGGTTGAATAATTATTCTGTTATAGTTTGTTAAACATTTTAGTACCCGTTTGGTTCAGAATATTTTCTTTCTTCCTCTAAAACCTAGGTGCGTCTTATAGTGCGAAAAATATGGTATATATATATATATATATATATATATATATATATATATATATATATTTGTAACTATTCATTTGTGGGGTTTCACTTTTACATATCTCCTGGAATTACAAAAACAAAGTAGCAAACAGGGCTACCTCATTTGCGCAACTCCCATTAGAGTAAATAGGAGTTATGCATATTATACGTAACTTCCCTTGACCGCTTTCACCTTTTCCCAACCACCTCTGGCCGCTACAAACAGGCTGGAGGAGCTGGAAAATCAATAAGTACTGAGGTAGGACAACATGATTAGAAAAATAGAGCGGATTTCTTAAAAAATAAAACAAAAAAACAGCATTCAATTGAAATGAATTTAACCAAGTTGTAATGTCACTCTCAACCTGAGGACAGGTGTGGTGCTGTGTTTGGAAAAAATAGCACAGTTTTTCTATTTCTGGATAAACCCTTTAACCAAAGAACCTATTAAATTGGAGTTGTAGCACTGCTCTTATAATACAAAACTTAACCTCTTAAGGACTTAGGGCATACCTGTACGCCCTAAGCCCGGTCCCGGTGTGAAAAACGGGGTCACGCCGTGACCCAGCATCACACCGGGTCGGTCCCAGCTGCTAACGATAGCCGGGACCCTGGGCTAACAGCGTGCGGCACCGATCGTTGTGCCGCACGCTGTTAACCCTTCAGACGCGGCGATCAAAGTTGACCGCCTCGTCTGAAAACGAAAGTAAACAGTTCCCGGCAGCTCAGTCGGGCTGATCGGGACATTGCGATAAAATCGCGATGTTCTGATCAGCTGGGACGCAGGGGGAGGTCTCCTTACCTCTCTCCGCGGCGTCCGATCGGGGATTGATTGCTCCAAGCCTGAGCTACAGGCTTGAGCAATTAAGCCCCTATCTGACTGATCCCTGCAAAGCTATGGCTTTGCAGGGATCAGCATAAGAGATCATTGTGTGCAGTGCTATAGCTCCCTATGGGAGCTATAACACTGCAAAAAGAAAGTGAAAAAAAAAAGTTAACAAAGGTCATTTAACCCCTTCCCTATTAAAAGTTTGAATCACTCCCCTTTTCCCATAAAAAAAAACTGTGTATATAAAAATAAACATATGTGGTATCGCCGTGTGTGAATATGTCCGAACTATAAAAATATATTGTTAATTAAATTGCATGGTCAATGGCGTGCGCGCAAAAAAATTCCAAAGTCCAAAATAGTGTATTTTTGGTCACTTTTTATATCATGAAAAAATGAATAAAAAGCGATCAAAAGGTCCAATCAATACAAAAATGGTACCGATAAAAACTTCAGAACACGGCGCAAAAAATGAGTCCTCATACTGGCCCGTACGTGGAAAAATAAAAAGTTATAGGGGTTAGAAGATGAGAATTTTTTACATATAAATTTTCCTGCATGTAGTTAAAAAATTTTTCCGAAGTACGACAATATCCAACCTATATAAGTAGGGTATCATTTTAACCATATGGACTTACAGAATAAAGATAAGGTGTTATTTTTACTGAAAAATGCACTGCGTAGAAACGGAAGCCCCCAAAATTTACAAAGTGAATTATTTTCTTCAATTTTGTCGCACAATAATTTTTTTTTCCGTTTCACTGTGGATTTTTTGGTAAAATGACTAATGTCACTGCAAAGTAGAATTGGTGGTGCAAAAAATAAGCCATCATATGGATTTTTAGGTGTAAAATTTAAAGCGTTATGATTTTTAGAAGGTAAAGAGGAAAAAATGAAAATGCAAAAATGGAAAAATGCTGCGTCCTTAAGGGGTTAAAATCTTCTGCATAGAATGAAAACTTGCAATTCTGTATTTTGGGAGCTTAATGCATACTGATTTATTATTGAGTTACGTGTAGAAACCAGCTCATAGTCTCACTCTAATGGTGAATTTAGGCAGCAAGATTTTTATCTTTTACCTCTAAATCTTAGTAGGGGATTTCGAGCTCTGGAACTGAAAAAAGTTGCAAACACTGTAGAATATGTATAATACCTGGAAACATAAAAAAGATCCTACAACAGATGAGTTCAACATCAAGTTTATTAAAGAGGTATCCAAAGGAAAGGAGATAAGAAGTCTGATCGCGGGGGTCCAATTACTGAGACCCCAGAAATCTCCATGCAGACACCCAGCATTCGGGAGGCCTTGGTTGTGATGTCACACCATGTCCCCTTGTGACATCATGCCACGCCACCTCCATTCATGTTTAGGGGAAGGGTTGTGACAGCAGTCACGTCCCTTCCCATAGACATGAATGGAGGGGGTCTTCTGAACCTAACATTATGAACATAATGTTCAGAATGCCGGGTGTCTGCACAGAGATTGCAGTGTGTCCCAGCAGCCGGATGCCCACAGTCAGACATCTTATGCCCTTTCCTTTGCCTAGGGGATAAAATGTCTAGTAACAGAGTAAACCATGTTCTGTTCACATAATAAGAACATTAATTATAATATCTCCTGAAACTCTTGTTTTAGTTAAGAACAGTGAAACAGTTCCGCTAAGTTGGAAAATTGCTGTAGAGATAAAATACAACAAGGCCAGTAAAATATGTATAAAACAAATCCATAGCAAGTGTATTAGGTGCCTTCTTCAATACTAAACTAAACACACTAACTACAATTGCCAAACTCAATAGTGTAATTGGGTGCATGCTTATTTGCAATGTTTCAATAGAAAGTCAAGAAGCAGAAGTATTATGTAAATATTGAAGAATGAATAACTCCTCATATGAGTTCTTTACAGCTTAGGATGAAAATTCACATTTGTTTTCAATTTCTCCAACATAGAATGTACAGTACTGTGACTATGAATGAATCACCTAAGTGGTTTTGATTATTCAATGTATAATTTTCACAGCAACATATATATCTAAAGCTTATGTTCTCCCCCCTGAACACCCTTTAAAGTTTACACAGAGAATTAATGTTCATAAAAAGTTAAGTAACTTTGTATTATTTATCGTGCACAGATTGTAAGCTACAGCCACAATTATCCCCCAGAGCTACATTAAAAATTCTGTCGGATTCCAATGAAAGTAGTTAACAAATATTTCTATGAGTGTATGTTGACCCCTTTTGATGTAACAGACAAGTTATTAACCCCTTTCCTATCAAATAGCTAAACAGTTCTTGTTGTGAAAACTATGCTAGGATCTTCCCTTGCCATTCAGATGTATGAAAACCGTAATATATCTTTCTGAATGCAGACTTTTTTTTTTTTTACAAGGAATCAATTATCCATGTCTGATTAATGACTATACCTGGAAGACATTTAAAGCTATTAACATCTATATATAATACAATGAATACTCCAATTACTCTGTATAAATCTTACAGTTGTATGACACTCAATTGGTGCAAGAGGCCTGAAGTAGTTGTGACACGTTGAAATCAATAACTACTGTATGCATTCTAATGGGTGTAAAAAGTGCAGAAAAAAATTAAAGGCGAAGTATCCACATTTACAATTGACTAGGTTATGTATAGCAAACTATTTTGGATTTTTAAAAAGCGTTTTCATTAAAGGAATACTAAAAATGGTTTATTATCTCAGACAGGGGCAATAGCTAAAGCATATTATATCAGTACTGAAATAAGCCAATCTGTAGGAAATAGGCTGTGGGTGACCTTTCTGGGAACAGCATTAAAGTTATTCATCAATTTACACAGTCCTTTAAATCATCAAGCTCAAGAGGAAGGGCAAAAAAATATAAAATGAAAACAGCTACAGCTTTCTATTAGCATAGGTTGTAGCAAAATTAATTCCCCAAATGGAACATATTAAAGTGAAGATCCAACAGGCTTAGCCTGCTATTCTCATGACGCTTTTACATAACCCACATTATAACACTCCCTCCATTATGCCCCATGCAATAGCTTTAATTTTAGAAGACATTCAATAATGCCTGCCACCTTGACTGCTGTATGAACTGTCCCATAATCCATATTGCCAGTAATCATATAGCAAAGTATGGTCAGATCACATCTATATCATTGATCAGTCATACAAATGATTCACACTTGTGAGAAAGATTCTGGTTTTACGCTACTTTTGACATGATAGAGAATCAATGCTAGAGTCAACAGGATTTAATATTTCATTAACTGGTAAAGTTACTTTTACAGCAATGTCCTCCATTATTTCCTCTAAAGTGATCTCTATATGACCTCCTAAATAATTCAACATATGGACCTCACGCTTACTTTAGTATACATATTAATAATAAATATTGGACCTTTAGCTATATTCATATGATGCCGACTTTGTATGTTTGGTATATAAACCATGAAATTACTTAAATGGGTACTCCGCCCCTAGACATCTTATCCCCTATTCAAAGTATAGGGGATAAGATGTCTGATTGCGGGGGTCTCGCCCCTGGGGACCCCTGCAAACTTGGCTATGGCACCCCAGACACCCAGTGCACGGAGTAAACTTCGCTACGTGCTGTATGACTGGCAATACAGGGCAGAAGCTTATTTCATCATGGTCACACCCCACTTGTTATGTCATGTTCATGCCCCCTCTCGTAGACTTGCATTGAGGGGGCGTGGCCATGATGTCACGAGCCTCAGGCACTGCACCCGTCAGGTGCAGCAGGGGGATAGCGGGGGTCCCCAGGGGCGGGACCCCCGCGATCACACATCTTATCCCCTATTCTTTGTATAGGGGATAAGATGTCTAGGGGAGGAGTACCACATTAACTTGAAGCTCCAGAGCCCCAGTAAAAAAATATTATAAAAAAGGTCTCCCACTCTAACATTGGGTTAATAAAATAAAACAAAGCATTATGTACATTAATGATCCCCTCTTCTGCTATTCTGATGCTTTCCTCTTAATACACAAAATATGGCTGACAATACATGTTTAATCAATCAGTGCCTGATGTAGGAGACTGCTGAGGGTAGTGAGTGGGCATTTCCAGTGTGTCAAAATGGGAACAGGTATTAGAGATCAGATTGCTGGGGGATTTGAGATATTAGTAATATGTCTAAGTATATATCCCACCGGATAACCCATTTATTAGCAGCATGTGCAACTGTAGAGAACTTAGTTGTCTAGATCTAAAATAAGCTACAAGTGTATTGCTGGATGTACACACTACACACATTGAGCACAGAGCCTTAGCAAGACAGAACAAGGACTCTTTACTATTTAACCCCTAAAAGCTTTAGTCTGCAGGTCAAGTTGATATCATAAGTCTTGCAGAATTCCTTTAATTTACAAGAACAGTAAAACGTATGATATCCGCCTCCGAAACAGTTTTTTTTTCCAAAGGTCTGCTATAAGGTAAACATTTTCTAAATAAGTATTCAGCTAGCTTATGTGTATCACTACTCAAGGCTTCCCAATGCTCTCAGATTTAGATGAGACTGATATAGTGTTAGCCTCAAGCTGAATTTAATCCACGTACATTAAAACTGTAAATGTCACCCATGATTGATTTAATCCTTTTATTGGCACTTCTATCTTATAAAGATCTGGTTTGCAGTAAGAAAGTCTACCACACATCCCTCTATACAAGAATCACTTATAAGCTGTTCCTTTTTATGTCTTTCAAGCAATAAAAGATTTGTATTCTAATAATTCTAGATCAAATATTAGCTGTATTATTTTTTTTAAAGAATAAAGAAAGGGGAAAAAAGAAAGAAGAAAAAGAAGGAAAAAAAAGAAACAAATAGCAAAGAAGAAAAAAAATATTAGCTGTATTATATCAGGCACTTTGTTCTAATAGACTTACTAAAGTGAAGAAGAACAAGAAGGAAAATACATTCTTTGTTTGTTGTTTTTTTTCTCTTCTCAGTATAGCAGGATTATCCAGTGTAAGCTTTGATTCAGCTCTGTGAAGATTCCCATCTTCAACCATAGCCATTGCTGTCAAAAGTCTCCTAGCTATTTAACTAAATTAGGCTTAATATTGATTTAACAAGTGTATTATTATCTGTAGAATATCCAGTTCACATTATCTTCACATACAGTGACCCATTGTTAAAGTGTAGAGTATATACACAAGTAAACAAGCATGTGTATATACACAAGTAAACAAGCATGTGACAGGCTCTATAGCATTGCATAGGTGAAATCAATGAACTGCACTATGGGAAAAACATCTCCAAAAATCTACCATTTTGCTAAGGGTATAATTTAAACACTCACAAAACCCCTCCAAATGGTATTTTGTTGGGGTTATCAATTGTGCCATCTGTGCCATCAACTGCTTTTGCTAAAATGGCAACCTCAATTGATCACAAATACACATCCACTTTAATAGGAATTGGGGTAGTGATCTAAGACTGACCCTCAATCCATTCCCTCATTCTAGGCAAAAGAACATGCCAGATGAGCTAGAAATCTAACCATGTCTAATGGGACTGGAGTAGTAATACTAAAGACTGACATTCCTATTCATCTCTATGAAGAGGGACATTACATGACAGATATGAAGGCCCTTGATCTTAACAAGAATGGGAATCAAAGTACTAAGATCTCTCCATCCAAGGCTTTCATCACATATGAAAAAAGTACTTTAGCCCCATCACTTGGCAAAAAGAGTGCTACATTGGCCTTCATTTGAGTGGTTCCTGTTGCAGTTTCTATTTATTTGCTGCTCCCTTTTGCATCTGCTGAGCAGAGCTCAGTACACAATTGAGTTCAGTGCCGAGGGCTGAAGGGTGTGTGTGCAGTCTCAGCCAATCACAGCCTGAACTGCTCTCCACTGTGTGTAGCAGAGTGAGGGAGGACGTTCTCCCCAGCAGGGCTTCAGATGATGTCCCACCTGCTGGGGAACACCCCTTTCTAGTCTGTTGAGCTCAATGAGACTGAACAGAAGAAACACCACAATATGAAGGTAGACGACTAAAAAAAAACAATAAAAAAATAAAGGCAGGGCGGTTTATCATAAAGGGGGAAGTACATTGGGAGGATTATAAAATCTATTAACTCATTTCAGGTACTCTTTAAAACCTATACAAAGTGATGACATCTTATATGAACAGGAACCTGCTATGCTCCTCTCAACTTTAATTAAACAGATCTGTGTTAGCATGAAAGGCTATAATCTTTATAGAAATACGGTCATTATGTAGTATGTTAATAGTTAAGATATAAAGATATCACTATCGTTTCTGCTGTTAGACAACTCTAACACCTGTATCAGCTGACCTCCAACAGAAATGTGTCAACAGAGGGATTGCTAAACAATAGTATGCTGCATTGCTTTGACTGTGTACAGAATATATGAACTACAGTATGTCCTTGCTTGTCTGTTGATAACCACACTGTGCTAATAAACATCAGAGTACAGTGCCTATAATTTAGATGGAACTTGAAGATAGCAGGTAGCACAGCAAGGAACTGACTGTACTACAGCATGGTAACACGTGTAAATAGCTTTAGCTATGAAGAGGAACTGCTAATGGTATCATTTTTAAATGCTTTTTTTCTTTTTAAGAGGTACTACACTTTTATAGAATCCCTACATGTTAGGAAAGTTCCTCAAAACAAGGTATATTACAGGTGGTTAAGACCCCTACTACTCTACTGGGCAGCTGACATGAAATGTCCAATTTTCCTGCAATGCCATTACAGGAGAATTTTATGGAGTTGTTCAGGATTAGAAAAACATGGCTGCTTTCTTCCAAACCAGCACCACTCCTGTCCTCAGGTTGAGTGTGATATTGCAACTTGGCTTCATTTATTTCAATGAAACTAAATTGACAAACTGAGGACAAGAATGGCACTGTTTCGGGAAGAAAGCAGCTATGTCTTCCTATAATCCTCAATAGCCCTTTAAGCTTTACACAGTAGCCATTGAAATCAACAGGATGTCTGTATAATGCAGAGATGTAGAGAGACAGATAGATAGTTTTTAAACCGATAGGGGATCCTGTGTGTCACCTAGTCAGAGGCTATATACCCAGCAAAGGTGAGTAGAGTGAGCGTGTTAGGGTCCCATCCAAATGCAGGTCACCTTCGCGTAGTGGATAGGTACATGTTTTTAACAAAAAGCACATTTATTGCCTTAGTTTTTTGGATAAAATAGAGAAAAGGTTTTTATATATTATCACGTTCAGCACTGTTTATTCCAGCAGACATTATACTGTATCAATGGTGCAACCCCCATCCCCATATTCATGAGCATGTAAACGGCTGCAGGACAAATGTTTTTACATTGACATATAACACTTGGGTATTTTGTAATATTTTAATTCCTTATAATCAACATCAATCACTGTGAACGCCTATTGATTAATCAACTTAAAGCCTCCCCTCTGTTGGATATAGCACCACACAAGCTATCCATCAGTAGAGCGGAGAATACTGCTCCTCCGTCACACTGAGACTGAGATGTACCCCTGCTTTTGAAGAAACGGCATATCTTGCATCAGAATTTAACTTTTATACAGGTATTATATTCCAATAATAGAACAGCTACTTTCCATTTTATTTACATAAACAATAAATATTACTTCAAAATAAATAATAAACACATATCGCCTTTTATGGATCCATAAACCACATTGTAGAGGAAATAGCCACCTTTGAAACCACATAGTTCATCTAAGCAAAAATAAATAAATAACTAAACAAAGGCCACCAATTTAAAAGACACTTTTTTTTCTCATTTTTTTTTTTCTTTGCATTAAAATTCACATTGTGTATTTTCTTTCCGTAGAAGTTTATGGAAGGAAAAACACTAAGGGGGAGATTTATCAAAAACTGTGCAGAGGATAAGTTGCTGAGTTGCCCATAGCAACCAATCAGATTGCTTCTTTCACTTTTCAGAGGCTTTTCTAAAAATGAAAGAAGCGATCTGATTGGTTGCTATGGGCAACTGTTCAATTTTTCCTCTGGACAGGTTTTGATAAATCTCCTTCTAAGAGTTCCTTAAAAAATGAACCCTGAGAATTATAATGCAAACAAAATAAAAGGTAAAAAAATAAAAATTAATTAACAAAAGAAAAAACACCATGTGGGTCTGGCATTTTATACTTCTCTGTTGACTCCAATTTAATATGTTTTGGTCCACAAAAATACAGTGAGTATGAAAAGAGAAGCATTATGGGGGAGATTTATCAAGCTGTCCTCATCAATTTTTTGGCAGTAAAAAGGTGCAATTTTGGGATTTTGCTAAATTTTTGCCTTTTTGTCTATTTGACATAGACATTTTTGTAAAAACTGGCTGCGGGTTGTAGGGTTGTGTAGTTGCCCATGCAGTGGACAACATTTATTAACTGCGCCTTTGTTAAAAAGGCACAACTTTTTTGCGCAAACATTAAAAAAACCTGCAAATGTAGACCATGACCAACTTGGCTTGAAAAAAGTCAGACCACAGGAAAAATACTTTCAAGCATGGGGAACCACTTATTTAGAAAGGAGACCTCTTTTAGAATAGAGTAATTCAAATGAGCTAACTACTAAGCAAAGCAGGGTTGTGTGACAGAATAGTTTTTTTTTAATAAAAGAGCAATACATTATAATGAAGAGCAATATATTTGGACAGATTAGTACACACTATTTGGACATGCCAGACAAGCTAGTATTATCATGCTGTATTAGATTTCCCATTTGGCAACATCTGGAGACACCACTGCTGCTGTTGTATTTTCTAACAACGGGTTGGAGAGAGTATTCCAGCATTTGGGTTGCTCCATGGGCCAAATTGCCTTAAATTGTCACTCACCTAATAAACTGGAGAGCGCAAAGTGAGAGCCCCAAGCTTTGAGACCAGGAAGCGGTGACAATCCTAATCACAATGACCGCAGGGGAGACAGCTCGCTAACAGGTAAGCTGTGTTTAGTCTGAAGGTTGGTGCATGTGTCTTAACAAATAGTGTTGAGCAGTATAGGCCATATTCGAATTTGCGATATTTCGCGAATATATGGACGAATATCCGTCATATATTCGCTAAATTCGCATATTCATAATATTCACGTTTTTTTTTTCGCATAGGCGAAAATTTGCATATGTGAAAAATTTGCATACGTGAACATTTATGAACTTTATATGTATGTTGCTAATCTCCGACAACTGTATTTGCATCATTCTCATTGGCCCACAAGCTAAAAGAAGGGAGGGATCAATATTCGCGAATATCCGGAGGTCTCACACAGTAGTATTAGAGCTTTCTTTAGACCACACAAGCTGGAAACAGAGAGGGATGATCACTGTGATGTGTACTGTGAAAAAAAAAAAAAAGCGAATATTCGTAATTTCGAATATATAGTGCTATATTCACGAATATTTGCGAATTCGCGAATATGCGATATTCGCGAATAAAATTCGAATTGCGAATATTCGTGAGCAACACTATTAACAAACAGTCGCGATAGCTCTCTGTTATTCCAACTTGGGGCACACAAATTATTTCGCGCTCGGCAGGTTGTTATGTTATTGATCAACTTTGGTGATTAAGCACCAGGAGCAACCAAAATACCTAAGTAATCTTTAGGGATTTGTGGGGGGAAAAACAACACCAGTAGTAGTGTCTCCCGCTGTTGCCAGACTACTTCTGCATGATAATTATGTAATTTTAAAAAAGGGCCGTTGATACCTTGGTAATGTTTGGCATTCTTTGTAGCTTTTATTTAACTTTGTTCAAAAATAAGACAGGCAAAAACATTTTTTAACATTAAACACTTACAAGTAGGGCAACCTGCTATGACAGCACCTTCTGTATGGAGCACACAGGTCTCCGGAGCACAGACACCTCAGTCTGAGGGAAAACAAAAGGAAACTTCCAATTTGGTGGCTCACAGCCGTATGTGAGGTGAATTTAAATGTGTGCTATATTTATTAAAGCAAAGATCGAAAATGGTGCGATAACTTGTTAACGCTTTTAAGGTTGGAAAACTTTTTGGCATGTGTCTGACATAAGCCACATTTTAAGTGATTATACAGGATAAAAAAAAACAGAGCTGTTTTCTTCCAAATGTAGTGCCACCCCTGTCCTCAGGTTGTTTTTGGTATTGCAGCTCAGTTCCATTGAAGTGAAAGGAGCAGAGATGTAAAAGCACACCCAACCTGAGGACAACTGTGATGGTGTTTTTGGGAAAAAAAAATAGCTCTGTTTTTTCTGTTCCTGGATAACTCCTTTAATAATGAACATGTGACAGAATAGTAAATCCATGCATGAACCAAAATAGGCAACAGATGGACGGAAATATGACTACAGGATCACACGACATAGTACTCTCCAGGAAACATAATAGAAAGAGAAGGAATCAAAGGAAACCCTACATACCATTCTTAATGGAGACAATAGCATTACATTAGAGAATAACGACACTGTATGAAAATAATGCAATATCATTTAATGTTATGTAGACTTCAATGGAAGAAACCTCCGTTGGCATATATTATTATAAATAGACTTCTAATGATCTATTTCCATACATTTTTATACTTCCTAAGAGAGAAATAATCTACCTACAGTATCTATACTAGACGTAACAGCAAGTCAACAAGCTGGGCATAAAAAAAGAAAAAAGATTATTTTCTATATTGTTTTGATTTGCTTAATACAGTATCCAATTCATTTCCTGTTTGATTATGAATCTTTCCAAGCTTCATTATAGCAACATCCATGAATTGGTAATACAAATCTAAAATAGGACAGTTTCAGAGGGAGTTTAGCATCAGGTGAATAATTCATATATCTCAGTCCTCCACTCTTCTACTCGTGTGTATATTATTAGTGGGCTCTCATGTCGCTGTCATTCTTTAGTTGCCTCAGACCTAGAACAAAAGCATTACATCTTTTAAACAGAGCAATAATTGGAATTCTATTAAAGTATGAAGTATCACAAGGCTTAGAGGATAGCCCACTGAGGATGCCAAGTGCTAGAAATTAACCAAACTGTATGCTATTTATTACTAAAAGTGAATGTGTATTTGAGGTGGTTTCTATATGGACAGTGCTGCAATAAAGTCCAATTTGCATACTGAAAACATGGTGACATGCTTTTTTCCTCTATTGGATACTATTTATGAAAATAAAACTAACTCTTTAAAATGTCAGAGAATGTAGAAGGTAAATTGCTGTAGAGAAATCAAGGTAAACTGATTACTTTTTTATATATTGCTTCTTTCCTGGATCAGATTCAATTTTGTCATATATGTCATAAAATCCTATGACATTTCCTGCCCATTAACCCCTTAAGGACGCAGGATGTAAATGTAACGCACTTAACGCACCAGGACGTACATTTACGTCCTGTACATAACCGCGGGCATTGGAGCGATGACCGTGTCATGCGCGGCTGATCCCGGCTGCTGATCACAGCCAGGGACCCGCCGGCAATGGCCGACGCCCGCCAATAACCCCTCAGATGCCGGGATCAATACATATCCCGGCATTTGCGGCAGTACGCGATTTCAATGAATGATCTGATCACCCGCAGCGCTGCTGCGGGGATCCGATCATTCAGATCGCCACACGGAGGTCCCCTCACCTGCCTCTGTCCGGCACCCAGCGTTGTCTGCTCTGGTCTGAGATCGAGCAGACCAGAGCAGAAGATAACCGATAACACTGTTCTATTCTATGTCCTATACATAGAACAGATCAGTATTAGCAATCATGGTATTGCTATGAATAGTCCCCTATGGGAACTATTCAAGTGTAAAAAAAAAATTAAAAAAAATTAAAATTAAAAGTAAAAAAAAAGTGAAAAATCCCCTCCCCCAATAAAAAAGTAAAATGTCCGTTTTTTCCTATTTTACCCCCAAAAAGCGTAAAAAATAAATTTAATAGACATATTTGGTATCTCTGCATGCGTAAATGTCCGAACTATTAAAATAAAATGTTAATGATCCCGTACAGTGAACGGCGTGAACGTAAAAAAATAAATTTTTATATTTTTATTACATTTTAATACATTTTATAAAAAAAAAATATATAAAAAATGTATTAAAAGTTTTTAATATGCAAATGTAGTATCAAAAAAAAGTACAGATCAAAAAATGAGCCCTCATACCACCGCTTATACGGAAAAATGAAAAAGTTATAGGTCATCAAAATAAAGAGATTGTAAACGTACTAATTTGGTTAAAAAGTTTGTGATTTTTTTTAAGCACAACAATAATATAAAAGTATGTAATAATGGGTATCATTTTAATCGTATTGACCCTCAGAATAAATAACACACGTCATTCTTACCGTAAATTGTACGGCGTGAAAACGAAACCTTCCAAAATTAACAAAATTGCGTTTTTCTTTTTAATTTCCCCACAAAAATAGTGTTTTTTGGTTGCGCAATACATTTTATGATATAATGAGTGATGTCATTACAAAGGACAACTGGTCATGCAAAAACAAGAAGCCCTCATACTAGTCTGTCGATGAAAATATAAAAGAGTTATGATTTTTAGAAGGCGAGGAGGAAAAAATGAAAACGTAAAAATGGGCTGAGTCCTTAAGGGGTTAAAGTGCTACTGTTTATATATATATATATATATATATATATATATATATATATATATATATATATAAACAGTAGCACTTTAACCCCTCACAGTGATATATATATATATATATATATATATATATATATATATATATATTAAACACAAACATGTCAAAAGTTTTGACAAGACCCCCACCAACCTCTATATGTAGAAAGAGGAACTGGGGAGAGAAGCTTGGGAGTGGATATTTCTAAAGACCAGTGGGGGTCTCAGCACTGAGACCCACAGTGAATCAAAGCTTTTAAATTATCTGCATGATGTGTGAAAATGTTTTAAAATGACAGTAAAGCTTTAAAGGGGATCTTTCAGCTCCATTTTTTTTATAGCTACATAGCTGTTGACATATTGGATAGCTGTAAGGGTAAGTTCACACTATAGGAGTTCCATACTAAATTTCCATGAGAAAATTCAGTGCATATTCCGCATGCAGCGTATGGAACATTAATGGGACTTTGATTTTAACAGGTTTATTTCAGTAACAAATTCTGCATCAAATAATGGCACGGATACACAGAGAAAATTCCTCAGGGTGAACATACCTACAAATCTTGGTATGTTAGTAAAGGAGGTACTGAAAAGTGAGGGTGAGTGATTCATGCTAGGCTTTGACACTTAAGCAACTCAGCTTCTGCCTCCTTGACATGGCAACCACCATCCAGCACTAGGAATTGTACAGTTTGCTTTTATACCCTTTCAGCTATCCAATGACACCCACAGCACTTAATAGAAAATACAGCTGCTTCACCTATTAGAACATACTGCCATCTTACACCATTTTGATGTGACATGAAACTTAAAATGTAGCTTATGGTAATCTATGGGGTGTATACATGTGCATATTTAAAAATTAAAATAAAAAAGTATAAAAAAAAATAACATGCTACTTTCATCAGTTTGGTGGATGGAAAAATACCCATTGAGATCTATGAAGAGGGAGTAAAATACGAATTCATCTATTCATCCAAATTTCATCTATTTTGCATCCGTTTTTCAAAGTGAAAATCAATTTCCTGTCCAAAAGACAGCCATGAGTATTTACCATACAGAAATCCAGATGCAACACTGAAGGCAATGCTAGTGAAATATTGATGATATATATATATATATATATATATATATATATATATATATATATATATATATATATATTCCAATCTGAGTTAGTTATACCTTTATTTTTAATTTATGCATTCAGAGATTATCATTCCGATGGTTCGCTCAAACCCTTGAGATTAGCAAGCCCAGAAAATTGCATGAATAACATTACATTTTAACAGAACGTGCTACAAACCTTCAGTAGCTCACAGAGATTACAGCCTAAATCAGATAGTCTGAATCCATCTTTCTTATACTTTATAAAAAAAAAGGTTAAAATTAATTCAGCAAGAGAATATAGATATGTTGAGTTGGCGTTTTCACTTAATTGAAGTTAGCATGTACCAGTAGGAATGCACAGACATTCCCATTCCCCAGACAGCAATGTATGGATGAACAAGATCATTATTTTGGCAAAGGAATTTCACCTGAAAGCCACTGAAATTCCATAGTGCACTGTGCAATGGAATCCTGTTGATAGCAATGGCACCAAAATATATGTTTTTGCTAGACAGTGGCCATAAGAATATCTTTTTTACCTACTCTTACACACACTTCGGTACACCAGAAAAAAAGCATGGTAAAATGTGCACAGAGAGGTAGATTCCAATACCCCTCCCCTTTATTCACACCTGGTCCACTTGCCTCCAGCACAAAGTATTCTCAGCTAGAGCTGATAGACAGCTGATAGCTGGAGAAAAAAATGTGAGGTCATGTGAACATCAGGATTTATTCATGCATAGAAAGTACATGTACAGACACAGCTGAAAAGCTACATGATTATACCAATGCATTTAGACTAAACACACATATTCTTAATAATGGCTCATGCGTAAGTCTACGTGTGTGTAGTCGAAACATGGTGTCATTGTGTGGTTTACATCACAACAAATGCCCCACAGGGGGTACCAGGGTCATAATATATTCACAACTATTTTAGGGGAAACCCCCTAAGGGGAACCCTTAAACTAAGTACTGTATATTCTCGAGTATAAGCCGAGTTTTTCAGCACAATTTTTCGTGCTGAAAACACCCCCCTCGGCTTATACTCGAGTGAACTCTCCGGCCTCAGTGGTCTTCAACCTGCGGACCTCCAGAGGTTTCAAAACTAGTTTTGAAACCTTTGGAGGTCCGCAGGTTGAAGACCACTGCTGCCTTCGACATCATCCAGCTCCCTCTCACCCCCTTTAGTTCTGTACTCACCTCCGCTCGGCGCTGGTCCCAAGCTGCAGGACTGTTCGGTGGGGAGGTCGTCCGGTGGGATAGTGGTTCCGGGCTGCCATCTTCACCGGGGGGACTCTTCTCCGCGCTTCGGGCCCGGCCCCAAAATAGTCATGTTGCCTTGACGACGACGCACGTTCATTACCAACGTCCTTCTGCGTCATCATCAAGGCAACGCCTCTATTCCGGGCCCGAAGCGCGGAGAAGAGGCGCCTCCGGTGAAGATAGCAGCCCGGAACCACTATCCCACCGGACAGTCCTGCAGCACCGGACCAGCGCCGAGCAGAGATGAGTACAGAACTAAAGGGGGTGAGAGGGGGCTGGATGATGTCGAAGGCCGCAGTGGTCTTCAACCGATGGCTGTCCGGGCTTGCTGGGAGTTGTAGTTTTGAAACCTCTGGAGGTCCGCAGGTTGAAGACCACTGAGGGCGGATAGTTCACAAGAGGATGATGACAAGGGGATGATGAAGGGGGGTGGGGATGATGACAAGGGGATGATGACATGGGGATGATGACAAGGGGATGATGAAGGGGGGTGGGGAGGATGACAAGGGGATGATGACAAGGGGATGATGACAAGGGGATGATGACAAGTGGATGATGACAAGGGGATGATGAAGGGGGGTGTGGGATGATGACAGGCGGTGATGATGAAGGGGGGATGATGACAGGCGGTGATGATGAAGGGGGGATGATGACAGGGTGATGATGATGAGGGTCTGGATAATGACAGGGGGGGATGATGTATTTCCCACCCTAGGCTTATACTCGAGTCAATAACTATTCCTGGAATTTTGGGGTGAAATTAGGGGCCTCGGCTTATATTCGGGTCGGTCTATACTCGAGTATATACGGTACCTCCTAAAATTTAACTTTTATGTGTCCTATTAAAATATTAAAGTATATAATCTAAATGGTAAATGTTTGATTTTTCCTTATGGTGTGATCTACACCACTAATTATTGAAAATCACAGCCTCAGACCAGCTCCCGTTGTAATTTTATAAGCAGTAACTGCAATTAGTAGCAGAATGATTGTACAGGAACATATCGTGATTGGCTATGAGAACAACAACAAACATGTGACTTGAATACTCTGCTATGATAGGTTAAAATATCATAAGTGGAGATAGGCCGAGGGGCCGCGGCGAATATTTATGAGATCAGACGCCGTAGTATATAAAGAACTACGGGACACCCGCTGGCCATTAGCCACCAGCCCTTCCTGACGAAGCTGGGGTGCCAGCAAAACGTTGGAGGTGCTGGCTAATGCACGGAGTTTATAATTAGCAGCCACTAACAGCTCCCTAAAAATAGATCATCATATCAAAAGATGATGATCGCTGTACAATCATTCTGCTACTAATTGCAGTTACTGCTTATAACATTACAACGGGAGCTGGTCTGAGGCTGTGATTTTAAATAATTAGTGGTGTAGATCACACCATAAGGAAAAATCACACATTTACTATTTAGATTATATACTTTAATATTTTAATAGGACAAATAAAAGTAAAATTTTAGGAGGTACTTAGTTTAAAGGTTCCCCTTAGGGGGTTTCCCCTAAAATAGTTGTGAATTGTGTGGTTTACAGCATGTCCTTGTACATGTACTTTCCATGCATGAATAAATCAAAAAATTCACAAGACCTCCCTGGAAACCTTTTCTTCATTAGCATAGTAAAATACACCATTCTATACCACAGAATCCAGTAATGACAGTGCCCGTTTAACCCCTTGGGGACGGAGCCCATTATAACCCTAAGGACGGGAAAATTTTTTTGCAAATCTGACCACTGTCACTTTAAGTATTAACAACTCTGGGATGCTTTTACTTATAAATTTTTTTGTGACATATCATACTTTATGGTAGTCATAAATTTTTGTCAATACTTGCATCATTTCTTGGTTAAAAATTCCAAAATTTGATGAAAATTTAGCATTTTTCTAACTTTGAAGCTCTCTGCTTGTAAGGAATAGACATTCCAAATAAATTATATATTGATTCACAAATACAATATGTCTACTTTATATTTGCATCATAAAGTTGACATGTTTTAACTTTTGGAAGACATCAGAGGGCTTCAAAGTTCAGCAGCAATTTTTCCAATTTTTCACTAAATTTTCAAAATCGGAATTTGAAGGGCCTTCCTATTAGAAATACCCCACAAATGATCCAATTAAAAAACTGCACCCCTCAAAGTATCCACAATGTATCCAATTACTTTCAGTAAGTTTGTTAACCCTTTAGGTGTTTCACAGGAATAGCAGCAAAGTGAAGGAGAAAATTCAAAATCTTCATTTTTTACACTCGCATGTTCTTGTAGACCCAGTTTTTGAATTTTTACAAGTGGTAATAGGAGAAAAATCCTCCAAAAATTTGTAACCCAATTTCTCTCGAGTAAGGAAATACCTCATATGTGTATGTCAAGTGTTCGGCGGGCTCAGTAGAGGGCTCAGAAGGGAAGAAGCAACAATGGGATTTTGGAGAGTGAATTTTGCTAAAATGGTTTTTGGGGGGCATGTCACATTTAGGAAGCCCCTGTGGTGCCAGAACAGCAGAAAACCCAACATGGCATACCATTTTGGAAACTACACCCCTCAAGGCACGTAGCAAGGGGTCCAGTGAGCCTTAACACCACGCAGGTGTTTGACGACTTTTCGTTAAAATCGGATGTGTAAATGAAAACATTTTTTTTTTCACTAAAGTGCAGTTTCTTCCCCAGATTTACCATTTTTACAAAGGGTTATGGGAGAGTATGGAAATACCCCATGTTAGGACGTAAAATGCTCTGCGGGCGAAATGCAATGCTCAGAAGAGGAGGAGCGCCATTGAGCTTTTGGAAGGAGAATTCGTTTGGAATGGTAGTCAGGGGCCATGTGCGTTTATAAAGCCCCATGTGGTGCCAGAACAGTGGACCCCCCCACATGTGACCCCATTCTGGATACTACACCCCTCACAGAATTTAATAAGAGGGGCAGTGAGTATTTACACCCCACTGGCGTTTGACAGATCTTTGAAACAGTGGACTGTGCAAATGAAAAATAATTTTTTTCATTTTCACGGACCGTTATTCCAAAAATCTGTCAGACACATGTGGGGCATAAAAGCTCACTGTACCCTTTATTACATTACATGAGGGGTATAGTTACCAAAATGGGGTCACATGGGGTCGCATTGTTGTGCACCCGCCGAGCACTTTACATCCACATATGGGGTATGTTCTTACTCAGAGGAAATGGGGTTACAATTTTTTTTTTCCTATTTTCCCTTTAGGGTAATTTAGGGTAACACCAGCATTTTAGTGAAAACATTATTTTTTTTCATTTTACCATCCAAATTTAATGAAAATTCGTCAAACACCTGTGGGGTGTTTAGGTTCACTATACTCCTTGTTACGTTCCGTGGGGGGTGTATTTTCCAAAATGGGGTCACATGTGGGTATTTATGTTTTTGCGTTTATGTCAGAACCGCTGTAAAATCAGCCACCCCTGTGCAAATCACCAATTTAGGCCTCAAATGTACATGGTGCGCTCTCACTCCTGAGCCTTGTTGTGCATCCGCAGAGCATTTTATGCCCACATATGGGGTATATCCGTACTCAGGAGAAATTGCGTTACTAATTTTGGGGGGCTTTTTTTCCTTTTCCTGCTTGTGAAAATAAAAGGTATGGGGCAACACCAACATGTTAATGTAAACAATTTTTGGTTTTTTTATACTAACAGGCTGTTGTAACCCCCAACTTTTCCTTTTCATAAGGGGTAAAAGGAGAAAAAGCCCCCAAAATGTGTAGTGCAATTTCTCCCGATTACGGAAATACCCCATGTGGCCCTAAACTCTTTCCTTGAAATACGACAGGGCTCTGAAGTGAGAGAGTGCCATGCGCATTTGAGGACTATATTAGGAATTGCATAGGGGTGGACATAGGGGTATTCTACGCCAGTGATTCCCAAACAGGGTGCCTCCAGCTGTTGCTTAACTCCTAGCATGCCTGGACAGTCAGTGGCTGTACAGAAATGCTGGGATTTGTTGTTTTGCAACAGCTGGAGGCTCCGTTTTGGAAACACTGCCGTACAATACATTTTTCATTTTTATTGGGGGGGGGGACAGTGTAAGGGGGTGTATATGTAGTGTTTTACTCTTTATTATGTGTTAGTGTAGAGTAGTGTTTTTAAGGTACATTTGCACTGGCGTGTTACGGTGAGTTTCCCGCTAGGAGTTTGACCTGCGGCGAAAAAATTGCCGCAGGCCAAACTTGAAGCAGGAAACTTACTGTAAACCTGCCCGTGCGAATGTACCCTGTACGTTCACATGGGGGGACAAACTTCCAGCTGTTTCAAAACCACAACTCCCAGCATGCACTGACAGGGTATGCTGGGAGTTGTACTTTTGCAACAGCTGGAGGCACACTGGTTGGAAAATTCTGAGTTAGGTAACAGAACCTAACTGAAAGTTTTCAAACCAGTGTGCCTCCAGCTGTTGCAAAAGTACAACTCCCAGCATGCACGGTATGTCAGTACATGCTGGGAGTTGTAGTTTTGCAACAGCTGGAGGCACGCTGGTTGGAAAATTCTGTTAGGTAACAGAACCTAACTGAAGGTTTTCCAAACAGTATTTTCCAACCAGTGTGCCTCCAGCTGTTTCAAAACTACAACTCCCAGCATGTACTGACATATCGTGCATGCTGGGAGTTGTACTTTTGCAACAGCTGGAGGCACACTGGTTGGAAAACCTTCAGTTAGGTTCTGTTACCTAACTCAGAATTTTCCAACCAGTGTGCCTCCAGCTGTTGCAAAACTACAACTCCCAGCATGTACTAATCGCCGAAGGGCATGCTGGGAGATGTAGTTATGCAACAGCTGGAGGTTACGCAACTACAACTCCCAGCATGGTGAGACAGCTGTTTGCTGTTTGAGCATGCTGGGATTTGCAGTTTTGCAACATCTGGAGGGCTACAGTTTATAGACCACTGCACAGTGATTTCCAAACTGTGACCCTCCAGATGTTGCAAAACTACAAATCCCAGAATTCCCAGACAGCAAAGAGCTGTTTGAGCATGCTAGGATTTGTAGTTTCGCAAGATCTGGAGGGAAACAGTTTAGAGACCACTATATAGTGGTCTCAAACTGCAGCCCTCCAGCTGTTGCAAAACTACATATTCCAGCATGCCAAAACAGCAAACAGCTGTCTGGGCATGCTGGGAGTTGTAGTTTTGTAACATCTGGAGGGTTACAGTCTCAGACTGTAGCCCTCCAGATGTTGCTAGGCAACTTACCGGCTTCCGTAGGATCCAGGGAGCCGTCTTCTTCTGCCACACGCCGCCCGCGCCGATCTCCGTCGCCGCCCGCCGATCACCATCGCTCCGCAGCCTCCGGACGGGTAAGTGGACGTCGGTGCCCGGTCCTCTTCGTTTTCCCCATTCTGCCCGGCCTATTGTGGGTGGGCAGGACGGGGAAAACGAAAGTAAATCCCTCCGCCCCCGATCTGCTATTGGTGGTCGCATCTAGACCACCAATAGCAGGGATAGGAGGGGTGGCACCTCTGCCACCTCACTCCTATCGCTTCAGGGGGATCATAGTTGTCTTAGACAACCGCGATCCCCCTTCTATTCCGGGTCACCGGGTCACCATAGACCTGTAATGACCCGGAATCGGCGCAAATCGCAAGTGTGAATTCACTTGCGATTTGCGACGATTGCCGACATGGGGGGGGGGGTCTGATGAACCCCCTGGGCATTTGCCGGTTTGGTCCCCGCCCGGCGCACGGCAGGGACCAGAATTTCCACGGGTGTATGGATACGCCCTTCGTCCTTAAGTACCAGAACTCAAGGGCGTATGCATACGCCCTTCGTCCCCAACAGGTTAAAGGGTTTGTCCAAGACTAGAAAGACGTGTTTCCGAATTCCATTAAGTTGAAAAGTATCAAATAAATCATAAAGTAAAGTCTGATCACAACCTTCAATGAAGCTTCAGTCTTCCTCTAATGTGTTTAGCATTAAGATTCCGCATATATTTAATCATATTTTAAAGTCTATTTTTCCTTGACAAAGAAAATGGTCTGCCCAGTTGTCAATTTATTCATACATTTCAATGAACAATAACAGAGGGGGGACACAAAGAACAGTTCAACAACTGTATATATAACTCAATGAATAATTTACTGTTCGGCTGAATGAAGATATTCCTCAACGTTTAAGAATATGCTACATTTTTGTTCACTTTCTTTTATGTAAATCAGCAATTGTCTAAGTAAAGGAATGATACTTAAGTGAATGCATCATTCTGTCAGTAAAAATAAATAAATAAATGAAAAATGTGTGCTCTGGAATGGTTTGGCATAATAAAGATATCTATATCTAATAGTATTTAGCTTGTCTCCTGTCAAAAGTGCCCTTTAAGACACAATATTATGATTGATTATCATGGGATTAATCAGTAGAGCACATCTGAGATGGGAGCACATTGTTAAGTTTATTTCTATACAGTTACTAATATGGCAAATTATTTTATTATAAATTATACTGGTAATAAATACCCTGTTTTTTAGGGTTATTTACGTTCAAATTTTACAGCCGTTATTTGCTCATGTGCTCTATACAGATTTTAGAGTTACATAGTTCATAAATTAAAAAAAAAAAAATTACCAGTCCATCAAGTTCAATCTATAACCGTACTGTATTGATCCAGGGGAGGGCAAAAAAAACAAAACTTTATGAAATACCAATGATAGACACAAGACATGTGGTTTCTGCCCTGCACACATGCATGCTCTCTTTAGGTGTGTGCAGCCTCAGCCAATCAGACACTGAACCTCTATTTGCTGCTCAGAGCACAAAGATGAGGGCTGGCAGAGAAGAGCTGCAATGATTGCTGGGGGATGTAGGCAAGGGGAGAGAAGGGTAGCAAAGGATATGAAGCAGCCAGAGAAGACAACAACAAAAAGTATATCAAGTTCAACATATTACTTTATTTCTCTGTCTTTGTGTTGATGCACAAAGTCTGAGCTAGTCCATACTAAAATATGCCTCCAATTGTCAATTGTCTGCTTTGTGATCAATGTGACCCTTGCTCATCACAAGAATTACATTTTATTCATAATTTCTACCCTAAAACACCTGTGCCCCTTAACCTGCTGTTAGATCTCCTTAGCATTTGTATAGGTGATCGTGTGGACAGCCATCACATTAATGGGTTTTAACATAATACATGGTCATGTTGAGTCTGATAGAGTTGCTCTTTGTATTGGCTTGTTACTCAGGATCATGATAAACAGACAATTGTTCAACAACATTAACTTTCTTATAATACTTCAGAAAAAAAATTCACAATAATGCTAAAAGCAGAGCTTACTGCACTAGTACTATTACCTTTCATTGCAGAATTTTCTTTCAGCAAGAACAAAGCCCTCAAAAATCTTTAACTCACAGCAGATAGTCATCTAGACTACTTACAGGTAAGGGGCTGTGTGGTTCCCTGTTGACTACAAACCAGAGTCCACAGTTATTTTCAAGAACAAAGAGCCTCAAGAGGCAGCTAGAATGGGTAAAAATTCTCTAGACACTCATTAAATAAGTTCTGATCAATTCAATTATGGTGGCCGCCAATGTGACTCATGACTCCATCCAAGGACAACACGTTGCATTATTATTACACATTTGCTGCCTGCGTGCTTTGCGGCTTACTTCAGGCGATTTTTGCTGCCCATTTCCTTGAATAAAGAAGCAATCTGTGATGTTTTTTTTTTTGCTTATACAGTATAGCATAGGCTATCATTATAGAATAATAAAGAGTTTTTTGTGTGCATTTTGTTACCTCTCTTTGATGATGTGGCATGCGTGGGACTGGCTCTATTTTGGTTTACAAATACACAATTATGTGTGTTCTGTAATGCAACCTAGATTTCTCTTGAATCATCTGGCTTTGGCTGGGGTGTCTGATTATTGCAGAAGGTCATCTCATCAGACTGCTAGTGCTGGAGATCACCCATGTGAACTCAGTAAATTGCAAGTAAGTTTTGGTCAGTTCATACTGTGCAGTTTTGAGGCACAAAAGTGTTTGTTTTTTAGAGAAAGATTGCCATGAGGAGTAAGTGGTTTGACCTATAATCATAATTGATGTGTTTTATAAAGAGTTTAAGTCTTTAGGCTGTGTTCATCATTTTACTGCATTTTTTCACACATTTTACTGCATTTTCACAGTTTTTGCATCGATTTTCCAAAATCACACAAAAAAATTGCACATTTACCCTATTTTGTACAATTGCTGTACATTCTCAATTTTTTTAGAGCAAAAACAGAAGAAAGTAGCAAGAAACACAAAGTGTGGACAGTCACAGGAGCAGTGTATAACTACTATATAGTTATACACTGATCCCATAGTGATTGCAGATGGAGCTGAGAGGGGTGGGGAGAAATCGGGGAGCTAGTAAGAGGGTATCTCATAGGTGAGGATGTAGTTTACAGGAAGACAGAGTCTGACATTCTGTTGTGACCTTTAGGCCCTGAAAGATTTGGAGAATCAGACATGTGATCACATGACCTATTTGAAGTAATAAAACACATAGATGCAGCTGTGCTGGAATGGAACAGGTGGTGCTATAGGACTAGTGATGGTAAGTGTGCATGATATGGGCAAAAATATAAGAAATGCAGATTTATCCTTTTGTTTTAAATGTGTGGATTTTGTAGTGTGGCACTGTTTCTTCGATACACCATCTGTATACCAAGATTTTTGGGAATCTGAGTGTTTCTTATATGGCCATTGCTAATAGCAACAGTTTCAGTCATTTCAACTTAGTACATGTTTGTGATATACAGGTGGTGTAGAGATGCAAATAGGGGAAGGCGTTTGACCAGACAAGTGTCAGGTGTGTACGGGCCGATGCCCGCTGGTGTCCTCCCCCATAAAAAGGATTTGTTTGATATCAGTAGTCAGTATGAGTAAGGCCTCAATGGAGGCTGAAACAATATCCCTTTTGCTAAGTCTTTGTATTCTGGTTGTGATGAAATAAACTTCAAGATTTTACTGCACTACAAAACCTGGCTGGACATCTATTTCTTCCTTTAAATAAGAGAATATCTATACAATAATGAAGAAAACAGATTAAAATAGGAATTGAAATATAAAAAAGGTGATGCTGAAACAAAATATTTATACTGAAAGTATTATTTAGAAAAAAATTACAGAGAGGTCACATATAAAACTGAAAGAAACGAGTTCTGATGTAGAAAATGTTAAATTCCAATACATCACAAATCATTAAAAATAGTAAGGCTATGTTCACAAGGCAGGAAAATTTCAGAATGTCCCTCTGGAAAACAGAAACGGACATTGTTCCGCAAATAACATGTTCCGCCAATGCCAGAACAGCTCGGAAAGAAGTCTTTATAGACGGAAATACATTTCTGAGCGAATCCTGCTGAAACAATGAATATGTTAAAGGGGTATTCCAGGCAAAACCATTTTATATATATATCAACTGGCTCTGGAAAGTTAAACAGATTTGTAAATTATTTCTATTAAAAAATCTTAATCCTTCCAATAGTTATTAGCTTCTGAAGTTTTCTGTCTAACTGCTCAATGATGATGTCACGTCCCGGGAGCTGTGCATGATGGGAGAATATCCCCATAGGAACTGCACAGCTCCCAGGACGTGAGTCATCAGAGAGCAGTTAGACAGAAAACAACAACTCATCTTCAGAAGCTAATAACTATTGGAAGGATTAAGATTTTTTAATAGAAGTAATTTACAAATCTGTTTAACTTTCCGGAGCCAGTTGATATATAAAAAAAAAATTTGGCCTGGAATACCCCTTTAATTCTTCTGTTGGCCAGCTGAATCAGAATATCCACAGCAAAAACACCTGCCACGAATATTCCACTATGTGCACAACGGGACTCTTCTGCAACTAAATTTCCAAGAGGTATTTTTCTGGCAGATTTTACTTGGAAATTCTGCTGTGTAAACATAACTCAAGTAAATATCAATATGACCAAATTTGACTACCCAAACTCTATGAGATATGTCCATATGATGATATCTGTGTATTGTCCTATTTTTTTTTTTTTAGTTTTATTTTAATGTTTTAATTTTTTAATGTTTTAATGTTTGTGTCATGTGGCTGAGAGAGAAAGTATGAATCTGGTTAGGGTAATGTGAGTGTTTTTTTTTTTTTTTTGCCCCATCCCCACTGTTCCTCTGTTCCATATCTACACATAGGCTTAAAAGTGTTATTTCTAAGCTTAATCCAAGCATAGTACATGATTAAAGCAAGTCACTGTCCTGTTCCAGTCCACATCATGAAGTGAAGATAAGGTGCTTCTAATCTTCAGCTCCAAGAAGAAATTTTGTCTTAGAGGAGAATAACCCTGAGCAAGGGTCCCTATGCAACATTTACCTCTTTAGTGGCCTATGGTTGGAGCCAGTGCTGGATGACTATCATGTCATCAACATTATTCTGCATACGTCCCTCCAGGTATCATGCCGCAACAAGAGGTTGTAAGTAAAGAAAGCACACATATTGCACCACAATTCTTGCAGAATTTCAGCAGAATTCTGACAAAATTTCTGTGAAATTTCTATGTGTTCAAACCCCATTGAGTTCAATGGGATGCAACCTGCAATTCCGCAAAATTTTAAGACCGGTCTTTAAATTTTACGGAATGTGAATTTCCGCATTGGAAATTTCACCATGTGAGCATAGCTTTAGATATGACATACTAAGGCTATGTTCACACAGAATTTCATCACAGAATTCCACATGAAAATTCTGCAGAAATTAATTGTCAATTCACTTCAATGAAATACCTGCAGCAGAAATACTGCTGTGTGAATGGGACAGCGGAATCCCCTTGAAGTGTACTGGCTATAATTTCATGCTGAATTTTCATGCAGAATTACATGCAAAAATTCTATTCTGTTAGTGAACATAGCCTTACAGAACCTCTCAGGAAACCTGCTACAAAAGCAACCGATTATGGAAAATTTAAATAGCAAAATAAAAAATAGGTACTCTATTAGACAATTAACAGACTCCTATCTTCCTCAGGTCCTTCAAGTATAAATGATTGCAATAAAATGTCACCTGTCTTAGGGCCAATAAAAGTGACAACAGGTGCACTAGAGAGGAAAAGTAAGACAATTCGTAGAATGGGTAAGGTTTTACAGTTTGTGCCCAAAGACAATTATTCTCTCCTTAAAGGGGTACTCCGGCATTTAAACATCTTATCCCCCATCCAAAGAATAGGGGATAATATGCCTGATCGCGGGGGTCCCACCGCTGGGCACCCCCTGATCTTGCACGCCGCACCCCGTTAAAATCAGTCCTCGAAGCGTGTTCACTCCAGGTCTGATTACTGCCGATCACGGGTCCGCCCCCCTCATGCTCCGGGAACTGATTTTAACAGGGTGCGGCGTGCAAGATCACGGGGGTCCCCAGTGGTGGGATCCCCGCGATCAGGCATCTTATAAAATGTCTAAGCGCCGGAGTACCCCTTTAACCTTCCTGAGTAGCAGCCCTGACAAAAAGTGGCAAGTCTGCAAAATTTACAGCACATTGTGTTAAATGGGGATTCCGCTGTCTCATTCACATGGCAGAATTTCAGCTGAAGAAATTCCACATTCCAGATTCTGCAAAAACATTGAACCTCTTTTCCAGAATTCCACCCAGAGCCCCATTCAAGTGAATGGGATTCTGAATTCCAGCCAGAATCTGTTTGCTGAGCCCATAGAAATTCAGCATAAATTGCACACTCATTACGAGTACATTCCATACACAATCTGTGCAACTGCAAAAAATCTGCTGCCAGCTTGAAAGAACGGAATTTGTGTTGAAGCACAGATCATCTGCTGTGTAAACATAGCTAAGATAATATCTACAGCCAATATAGGTTGTGCAGTAAGTCAAAGTCTCCCAAAAAGTCTTTAGCAGAAATATAAAAATAAATAAATATATGAAAACCCAAGTGGAATTATTCTATAATTCATTGTTGTATATTTAATCCCCATATGGTGATAAATAATATTTACTATGCATAACTGCTTCATGAATGAGAACCATCTAATGTTGAAATTGCTTTCACCATTTCCATTGTCTGAAGCGCACGGAGTATGACCTTTTTATTGTCACGGTCCTGATACCAAGATGTTCTAAGTGACAGACTTCTTTAGAGGTTTTCTACTTACCCAAAAATTACTATTTTTCCTACTGAGTTTATAATGAAACTTATTTTATGATTTAAGCAAAACCATAACAGGAAACTATTTTCTAAAGTTTTTTTTATTTCTCCAAGGCTCAGTGGACATTCTTGGTTGCTCTGGAGAAAATTACATATCACAATATGAAATGCAAACAGTTCTATAGGTTGGACATAGTGAGCAAGTACTGACACTGACTTGAATCTAAAAGAGCTTGAACCAGTCCTAGATTTACCATGGATTGTACACAGAGATCAGAGCCACAGGTCTAAATTACATTTTGAGTCCATTTATTTTCTAAATAGACGGATACTACCTTTCAGTCACTTTCTCCTTATACATAATTCATAAATATTTATAATTATAAAAAAAAATGTTAATACATTATTATGAAATTGTTAGGTGAGATCCCCCATTCAGAACTACCCTAAGAGTTATACAATATGTCATTTTCCACAAGCTCCATCTTACAGCTTTGCTGACCGGGCAAGTAAGACTACCGTTATGTATCTTTGTGTGTTTTGTGTTTGTTGTAAATCATTGTTACTAGATTCATATTTGGGCATGTTATTTGGACAATTTACATTATTGAAACATTGTCATTGTTGTGCAGTGTTTACTTAAAGACAATCTGTCATCACTTTTATGATTTTCAAAATATTTTATCTATGGAGCTGTATGATGACTTATGTTTTGCATGTGACCTGTAGTTTTTACTGGGTCAAGGAGGTGATGATGGATGGAAGGAAAAGGTATGGGTAGATGAAGAGGGGTGGTATGGGTGGAGAGAAGGGAACGGCATGGGCAGATGGAGTTTAGCGGTACAGGAGGATGGAGGAGAGGGGTATGGGTGAATGTAGTGGAGGGGTAATATATATATATATATATATATATATATATATATATATATATATTTCGGACATTCCACATGCAGTGATCCCAAATATGTTTTTTTTTCTTTTTTTTACATTGTATTTGACTAGTATTTGAAAAATGGAAAAGAGGGTGATTTACATGTTTGTTATTTTTTATATTTTAAACTTCATTTATTTGTACATATTATTTTTTTTACTCATTTTTAATTCCTCAAGGGCAGTGAACAGTCAGATCTGCAACATGCCTTATTCAGATTGTATAGGCAGGTCTGCCATGGTAGGTATGGAGGCACCTGTCAGTTCACTCTTTGTATGCCACAATCGCTAAGGATCTGAACGCAGAGGGTTAAACTGCTGGTATCGGGCTGCTGCTGGCAGATGCGTGTAAGTGTGAACACCTGAGCTTGATCTATATTCTGTGACTGCCGAGCATTGTAAAAAGGTGTATCGGTAGTCATTGAGAAGTTAAGTAATATTCACAGTGAATATATATACATTACCTGTACTTACGGCAGACTGGAAGACACTATGTTACTTGCAAATTATTTCAAGTGGCTAACATTGTGACTTGCAAGCATGGAGATACAAGGAGATACTATACTTAATCTGAAAGCTGGCACTTGACATTAATTAGAAACGCACCTCCTGCGTAACTAGGCAGCAATTTACTTATGTCATCTGGATGATGCACACTCCGCGTTTCTCTGATAAGTCCCTGTCAAATGTTTCACATGGAAAATTAATGGAGAAAACTTGAGGATCAAGTCATTATTTCTAAAGAACAAACTCTGCTACATTTCTAATAAGTCCTGCACCTTTCTGCATGTCTTCAGCCTGTTTATAACTTTTTATATTTATATATAACAAATCTGAAATCAACTTCACACACACAATTGGCCATAACATTAAAGCCATGATATTTAAAACCTAATATTGTGAACATTCTCCTTTAGCTCCCAAAATACTCTGTGTGTATCTTTCTTTTGTCTCTCTCCGATCCTTAAAGGGGTACTCCGGCGCTAAGACATCTTATCCCCTTTTCTGGGCATACAAAATGATTAAGTATGGCTTGGGGTTGCTTTGAAATAATAAAATAAAATAACACAACCCGGATTTCTTCCAGGTGCTATTTTGATGGTCCCCATTCCCTGCTGCTTTCAGCTGTTTTCCGCTTCTTGTAAAATTTTGTTCATGAAGAAAATATCCTCATAGCCGAATCACTGGATAAAGCAAGTCACAGGCAAGCAGACATTTCCTGCAGTTTCCAAACATCACAGGAAGTGGTTAACAGCAAAGGGCAGACCGGATCGGGAGCTCTCAAAATGGCAGCTCCTGGGATCTGGAAAGCAGTAAAATGAAAGCAATCTTCCTAGACAAATAAATAATTATCATTATTATTATTATACGTGAGAATGGTTTCTCTACAGCTCTGGTTCATTCCTTTTAATGTTTTCCCTGCACAGAGGTACCCCAGGCCATACAAGAAACTTCAACACAACTCCAGTAGTTAAAACCAAATTTATATTCTATGATATGTAATTCCTTTTATTGCAAATATCTTCATGGTTTATAATGGTTTATAATCTAAGGCTATATTTGTCAATATTTTTAGAAATACCAGGAGTGGATCCAAAAGACAGATGCAAATCCCTCCTTTTGAGTTTTTGTCTTTATTGATTCCACTTTTGGCTGTGGTAAAAAGTTTGACCAAAATGAGTTCTAAGTGAAGCAAAGGAAAATTGTAAAGATAACAAAACATTTTGTGTCCACTTTCTACACAAGTTGCATTATATCAATCATTTCCAACATAATACAGATTAGATTTTGAGAAGTATTTTTTTTTATATATATAAAAAGAAAGATATTTTTATTAATTAGTTCTAGATTTACCTGGTTGTTATAGGTAACAATAAGCTCCTATAGCTTGGATACATGAAATACAATGACATACTATAAATTGAACAGTGAAATAATTTGTATATTTATGGAAAGGTCTAGAACTTAAAAAAGGGCAACAAGCACACTAATGTAAGTATAATGTATTTGTCATTACCTTCCATAAGAGCACTTATGAAAAGGAATAAAATGTGACAGCAATCCATACTCCAACTGCAATCACCACAAGTGCACTGTAGAATATATGGCTAATCAGCACAAAGACAAAAATATTTTTTCCCATGTTTTATAAGTATGTTTTCAGTGCTGCAAATAGTACCAGCATTTGCAAAACAAATGTTCTCTGTACAATATTAGTCTAGAAGAGACAATACTGGTAACAAAGTGTTAGTTGCATGTCAGGGAATGCACAGAGATTTCTGCAAACCATTATTCGGATTATTGGCACAATCACCAACATTTTTCACATCTGAATATTTCTTATATTCCATTTCTTATATTTTATACAACAAAACAGATCATACATATGATTACGTGGACCACCAAAAGTGCTTAAAGAACATCAGAAAGATTTTAGTGGTTAGTAAAATAGATCTACTCTGGCAATGTAACATTCCAGGGTTATTCCTTCTTTCTCTCTGTTCTTTCAAATGTAAGTCTCCAATGTGTATAAAGGGGTACTGCACCCCTAGCCATCTTATCCCCTATCCTTTGGATGTCTGATTGCGGGGGTCCTGTCGCTGGGCACCCTGCGAGCTCCCTGCTGCACCCTGCATTTGTTTAGAGTGTCCGATGAAGCGCCGAAAGCTCGTGATGTCACGGCCACGCCCCCTCAATGCAAGTCTATGGGAGGGTGCGTGACCACCGTCACGCCCCCTCCCGTAGACTTGCATTGAGGGGGCACGGCCATGATGTTAAGGGCCACTGCCCCGCATTGCTAGTCATCCAGCATGGAGCAAAGTTTGCTCCGTGCACCAGATGTCTGAGGTGCCACAGACAAGATCGTGGAAGTCCCCAGCTGCAGGATCCCCGCGATCAGACATCTTATCCCCTATCCTTTGGATAGGGGATAAGATGTCCAGCGGCCGAGTACCCCTTTAAGGGGAACCTGTCATCACTTTTATGCTAGCTAAACCACAGGTTATTAGGGTGGGCCCCAGCAGCTTCTCCCTGCCCCACCAGCCTTGATTAATAGATCTGTAGTGTTGAATATTAGACTTCGAAGTACAATAAGTGAAATTGCATTAAAACTGAGTGTGGAAAAAAGTAGGAGTTAACAAAGCCATAGAGTGCACTATTGGGCTGTATACAGAGATAGCGCAATAGGGAGCCTAAGAGATATGGTGCATGATGGTCCAGTGGTGAGTATAGTGTCCTTGAATGATGTTGCACAAGTAGGCTCATGTGTTGATGTGGAGAGAGAATCCAGTGAGTGGTGTTATTTAAGTTTGGGAGCTATTGCCTTGTTAATGTGGCCGTGAAAGTGCTAGCCAAGAGGCAGAAAGAGTGAACAGTGGATAGTGAGAGACTAGCTGCCCTGATGCCTAGTGAGAGGCCTTTCAATGCAAGTCTAGAAAAGCTGGTGTGATTCAGAGGGACAGTGAAAAGCCTAGGGGGACCATAGAACATAAGCCAAGTGATAGAGAGTATTCCCTTCCCTGAGTGAAAAGAAAAGTTTAAAGGTTGCACTGTAAACTGCAAGTTAAAGTTGACCTTTGTTGAAGTTACAAGTGTACCCCAGTTACTACTGATGTTATTGCTGTTCTTTCAAGTAAAGAGTTCCTCAAAGATTTGGCCTTATTAGGGCAAATGATTGTCCTCAATTAAAAACCAGTAAAATAGCCGATGTTTAGCAGAGGCTCCCATTCTGGTGCATTGTGTGTCATTGATTCACAGTTATCTGAACACATACATACGGGGCTGGTGCAAAGATTTTTGCCACCCTAGGCAAAAGTTAATTGTGCCGCCCCCATGACTCCGCTCATTGGCTCTACCCTTTGACACACCCTGTCTTACTATTGGGGTGACACACTGTTACAATCCTCCTCCCCCTGTAATCACCTTACTACTGGGGTAACAAAACATGCTGTAAAAAAAAACCTCCTCCGCATGTTATCTTCTTACTACTGGGGAGATGCACTGTAATGAAGCTCCTCCTCATGTAATTACCTTACAACTAGGGTGACACACTGTAACAAACCTCCTCCTCATGCAATTACTTTACTACTGGGGTGACACACTGTAACAAATCCCCTTCTTATTTAATCTCCTTACTACTGGGGTGATGCACTGTAACAAACCTATCCTTTTGTAACCTTCTTACTACTGGGGTGACACTGTAACAAACCGGCCACCTCCTCATGTTATCTCCTTACTACTGGGGTGACACTCTGTAACAAATCTCCTCCTCATGTAATCTTCTTACAACTGGGGTGACACACTGTAACAAACCTCCTCATGTAATGTTCTTACTACAGGGGTGACACACTGTAACAAACATTCTTGTAATATTCTTACTTCTGGGGTGACACACTGTAACAAACATCCTCCTCATTGTTACGCCGAGCGCTCCGGGTCCATGCTCCTCCCCGGAGCGCTCGCGGCGTTCACCGGCGGGGATGCGCCCGCGGCTCGCATCCCAATCTCCTCACCTGCCCTGTCCCCCGTCTGCTCAGTCCCGCCGCGCGGCCCCGCTCTCTAGGGCACGCACGTGCCGGCTCTCTGAGATTTAGAGGGCCAGTGCGCCATTGATTGGCGCCTAGGCCAATCAGTACCTGCACCTGTGCCTTCCTTATTTTAACCCACTTCTCCTTCCTGTCATCGCCGGATATTGTTGCCTAGTGCCAGTGAAAGCGTTTTGTGTGTTCCCAAGCCAGTGTTCCAGACCCTCTGCTGTTGCTCCTGACTATGACCCTTGCTGCCTGCCCTGACCTTCTGCTATGTTCGACCTTGCTCTTGCCTTGTCCCTTGTACCGCGCCTGTCTCAGCTGTCAGTTGGGGTTGAGTCGCTATCGGGTGGAACGACCTGGGGGTTACCTGCCGCTGCAAGTCCATCCCGCTTTGCGGCGGGCTCTGGTGAAAACCAGTAACCCCTTAGACTCCGTTCCCCTGGTACAGCCCACGTCATCACCCCACTGACAGAGGATCCACCACCAGTGTCCTCGCTGAATACCTACCTATCCGGATCCTGACACTCATGTTATCTCCTTCCTACTGGGGTGACATGAGACCTCTATTCCGGCTCGCCTCAACAAAGAAATGTCATGGCATGACTAAGGACCTGTAACGGTCCGAAACGCGTTGGCTCCTGCCTGATGCAAGTTTGTGTCTGCTGATCCTACAATAAAGTACCTGTCATTTTACCGCACTTGGCGCTGGACATTCCTTTGCTATACTGTTGATCCGGTCCGGGGACGCTGGCGTCTAGCCTGTGCGCTGGTGCTGGAAACACGAGGGAGAGACCTGTCCACACACAGTGTTGCTCCCGGCTCACCTCCTCCACAGCATCACACAACCATCTACACTACACTACCACCAGCATTTAGAAAGCCGGCTGGGAAGAAGGAGGGGGTAATGTTACAGTGCTGCGCTCCTGACATATAGAGGAGCACAGCGCCAGAGTTGTTTTAGGGCAACAACAGGTGGATTTTAATGAAATGTATCAGGTGGATTGATGTCTTAGCGCTGGGTGAAGAAGCACTGGTGTGACACTGTGCAAGAACTTTGTTGAGGCGGTCAGTGGGCCCCCTATCAAAAGTGCGCTATAGGGGACTGCCTCCTCCTATAGGTGGAGCCAGACCTGCATACATACTATCAATAAATACCTGGTCAGCTGTTCTAAGCAAAATCAGATATTTACTGGGGGTGCTAGGAGTGGAACCTGAAGTGATGAAGTAACTGATTCTGGAGCTGTATTCAGAAAAGAAGGTCTCTGATAATGCAGCAACTTTAAAGAGACCCCTTTTCTACCAATGATTTAAACTGTGTCAACCATTCTGTGGTTTGTCAGGCAAGGTAAAAGATAGTGATGTAAACCACTATACTGAAATGCCTTGGTGGGCAGATGTGGAAGGGTCACAATGATTTTGGGCACCAACTTGAAAAACCAGTATTGCATTATGACCTGGTCAATGACTACTCAAGAAAACAAATAAAACTAAAATAATTTATTTGTATAACTGGAAAGATCTGCGTGATTCGAACAAGGAAGCCCCCCCTTACAAGTTACTAAAATGTCATCCCCTTCCCTAACATTACTGTTCCTGCTGGGCAGATATCGGTTGAATGCAGGTCCTGGAGTTTACCCTGCAGTGTTTTTTCTCTTTCCACCAAATGCATATAACACTTGATGCTGAGAGCTTTGCCCCCTTTCAGATTATTCTGTATGCATTCTGGTCTAAGTGCAGGAGATAGCAACTAAAATGGACCAGAGAGCTAAGTATGAACAGTGTTAAGTGGCGGGCAGGAAGTCTGATAGCAAGTTTTTGGATATACAGTTATGTACAAAAAGTGCACTTAGTTGCTAAATCAAGACAACATCTTAAAATATAAGTATTCCAACATAGATTATAGTGAATATACTTTAGATTACTGAAGCTATCATTGTGACCATGGAAAGTACAAGAGGCAAAATGCACAGCTATGTGTTTCTGCTCCTTTTATTCTGGTGAGTAGTGGGGGTCTCAGCAGCTGGGCCCCTACTGATCAAAACTTTATTGAAAGTTTAGATATATATTAATGTAAAACATATATCGGCAGGACAATTGCTGCATACAGAAACACTGTACAACCAGTTATTTAAAAAAAAAAACAAAAAAAACATACTAGCAAATATTTCATCACGTCATCTAAGTGCACACAACAAATCTTGCTCATAGTGGTTGTTATGGTAACCATTGACAGCCTTCCATCTGGCATGCCAACCAAGGACGACTTTCACATAAATACAACTCTTAAAAGCACTTACCGGGCATGCTATCAAGGACAATATGTAACATTTTAGTGGTAATAAAATGCTTCAAAATATCAATCAAGTAATTACAACCTATGAAGCAGACGTTTAATTTGTTGGTGAGGATTGGTGAGATTCATATGTACCACAATCTTTCTACAGGAAAAAACTTGAAAGTTTATAAAAAAAATAAACACAGTTGTTCATTTGCCAAGTTCAATGCTATATTTTATGGGCTAGATAGACACAAATTTTGAAACATTGTAAAATAATTGTCAGTATTCATGTCATTGTCATCTAATCTAACTATTATTAATACATGTGCATTAGAGTTGAGCAAATCTTGTAAAAGTTCTGCCAAACGGACTCACCAAACTCTCCCAAAAAAATTGGTTTACCAGCAAACAGGTTCTCAGTGAAATGGCAATGAAATAAACCTCAAAACACATGTATAAAACTGGTTTTGGATAGAACGCCCTTTGTTGACTGGTTGACTTGTTTGAGGTTTTGTCAGGAGGAGGAAGAAGAGTTTGACGATTTGACTTTGAGCCAGGTATCAGTGGATTGTTAATCGTCTACAGAAATGTTCATGGATGGACTGTTCTATGATCTCTCAACCCCCCCCCTGGAAGACAGTGACATATTTGGCTTGCTCACACAGCTGCTGCTGCTACTTCCACCAGACACCTGACTGCTGCTACCTGTACTGCTGCTGGTACTGCCACCAACATTCTTACTTGCAAAGGCCATGGTGGGGGTGCTCCGTCCTCTACCCTGTCCAACAACTCCTTAAGGCTAGGTTTACACACTTATTCTAGCATTTTTGCAAAACTGCCACTGCAGTCTGGCAGTAGAAGTATAATGTGTTACTTTACATTTCACATTCATTTTGGATTCACTTCTTGCTTTGGCTCAAAAACTGCAGGGGCAGTTTTCCAAAACTGGCAGGCATGGACAAAAAAAGGAAAGGTCATAAACAATAGTAATAAAAAACAAATCTCTGGATCCAGTGCATTAGAAGAGTAAAAGTGATGCACAGAGGTAATACATGCATATTACACACTAGTGTAACTTGGCAATATGGGCTCAAAGTGATGAAAAAAATGGAATACCCCTTTAAAATGTAGGCTACTGGATGGGTCGAAGGTGCCTAATAATCTGTTATCCATAGATGGAAAAATATGTAATTTTTACAGCTAACTCATTTTACACAAAAAAAAAAAAATACAAAAATGAATAAAAACAATCTCAGCACCCCCTTAATCTCATTATTTCCTTTGATCATATTTTGTCAAATGTTGTTATCAAAGCTGAGGAATATGTTAAGAATTCTGCAGTTTGTGTCTCAGAAAATTTCCATTTCCTCTCTTCTGATTTTCACAATGCCGTGTCTAGCTGCTGCAGGAAAAACGATTCCACTGCTGTGCTTGTAATAAGAAATAAATAACATTAAACCCCGCTTCTTTGTTAAGTTTACTCCCAGACATCTTCAACTTAAAATAAAGGAGAGATGGGGGAAATTAAAGAGGTATTCCAGGAAAAAATGTCATTTGACTATGCTACGGGGGCTGTAAAGTTAGTTTAGTTCATAATATAGTGTCAGTACCTGTGTGTGACGGTTTTCTCACAATTCTCATGTGACTTTCAGCCCAATATTTATTTTTAACAGCATACAAAATTATTGTTGTCTCAGATTTTTCCCAGGTTGCAATGCGACCAATACCTGACTCACTAGTTAGCTGATGACAGGGAGCTGGTCTGCTTCAATGAGTGTAGCAATCGCTTGGTGGGAGAGAGATCAATCTGCAACTAATGCAACAGCTGTAGGCACCCTGATTGAAAACCACAGGTCTTTTGAATGGATGCAGCTCATTTATGTTTCAATGGGTGGGGTGGTTGATGTGTGGGAGGGAGGAAAATGGAATTATGGGATTTGTAGTAAAAAAAAAAAGTCAAACAGGAAATACCAGTTCACAAAAAGCTAGAAACAGTATTATGGTAATCTCACAACATAGCCATTTAGCCCCAAGACAAGTGTAGTTCATTCCTAAGCATGTCCATCACTTTCTGCAAGGTACGTACTGTCACGATTCGGCTGGCTGGAGGTGGATCCTCTGTGCCAGAGAGGGATTGGCGTGGACCGTGTTGGTGGACCGGTTCTAAGTTGCTACTGGTATTCACCAGAGCCCGCCGCAAAGCGGGATGGTCTTGCAGCGGCGGTAGCAACCAGGTCGTATCCACCAGCAACGGCTCAACCTCTCTGACTGCTGAAGATAGGCGCGGTACAAGGGAGTAGACAAGAGCAAGGTCGGACGTAGCAGAAGGTCAGGGCAGGCAGCAAGGATCGTAGTCAGGGGCAACGGCAGGAGGTCTGGAACACAGGCTAGGAACACACAAGGGAACGCTTTCACTGGCACAATGGCAACAAGATACGGCAAGGGAGTGCAGGGGAAGTGATGTATAAATAGGGAGTGCACAGGTGAACACACTAATTAAGCCTGCTGCGCCAATCAGTGGCGCAGTGGCCCTTTAAATTGCAGAGACCCGGCGCGCGCGCGCCCTAAGGAGCGGGGCCGCGCGCGCCGGGACAAGACCGACGGGGAGCGAGTCAGGTACGGGAGCCAGGATGCGCATCGCGAGCGGGCGCCTCCCGCATCGCGAATCGCATCCCGGCTGAGTGAGACATTGCAGCGCACCCGGTCAGCAGGTCTGACCGGGGCGCTGCAAATGCGAGAAAATTTCGAGCGCTCCGGGGAGGAGCGGGGACCCGGAGCGCTCGGCGTAACAGTACCCCCCCCCCCTTGGGTCTCCCCCTCTTCTTGGAGCCTGAGAACATGAGAATAAGACTTTTGTCTAGGATGTTGTCCTCAGGTTCCCAGGATCTCTCTTCTGGTCCACAGCCCTCCCAATCCACCCAAAAAAATTTTTTTTCCTCTGACCGTCTTGGAGGCCAGAATCTCCTTCACGGAGAAGACGTCAGAAGAACCGGATACAGGAGTGGGAGAAACAAGTTTGGGAAAGAAGCGGTTAATGATGAGTGGTTTAAGGAGAGAGACATGGAAGGCATTGGGAATACGAAGAGAAGGAGGAAGAAGGAGTTTATAAGAGACAGGGTTGATCTGGCACAAGACTTTGAAAGGACCAAGATAGCGTGGTCCCAGTTTGTAACTGGGGACACGAAAGCGGACATATTTAGCAGAGAGCCATACCTTGTCTCCGGGAGCAAAAATGGGGGGAGTTCTTCTTTTCTTATCGGCAAATCTTTTCATCCGGGATGAAGCCTGTAAAAGAGAATTTTGGGTCTCTTTCCATATGGTGGAAAGATCACGAGTCACTTCATCCACAGCGGGCAAACCAGAGGGCAAGGGAGTAGGGAGGGGGGGAAGAGGGTGACGGCCGTACACCACGAAAAATGGGGACTTAGCAGAAGATTCGGAGACTCTGAAGTTGTATGAGAATTCGGCCCATGGTAGAAGATCTGCCCAGTCATCCTGGCGGGAGGAAACAAAATGCCGTAAATAGTCACCCAGGACCTGATTAATTCTTTCTACTTGCCCATTGGATTGGGGATGATAAGAAGAGAAGTTTAATTTAATCTTGAGCTGTTTACAGAGGGCCCTCCAGAATTTAGACACGAATTGGACGCCTCTATCCGAGACGATATGCGTGGGCAATCCATGAAGGCGAAAAATGTGTACAAAAAATTGCTTTGCCAACTGAGGCGCTGAAGGAAGACCAGGAAGAGGAATAAAATGTGCCATCTTGAAAATCGATCAACGACCACCCAAACAACTGTGTTGCCACGGGATGAGGGCAAGTCTGTAATAAAGTCCATACCAATCTGTGACCAAGGCTGTTCGGGAACGGGCAGAGGATGAAGAAGGCCAGCAGGCTTCTGGCGAGGAGTCTTATCCCGGGCACAGACAGTACAGGCCCGCACAAAATCAACAACATCCGTCTCCAGAGTCGGCCACCAATAAAAACGAGAGATGAGTTGCAAGGATTTTTTGATGCCCGCATGGCCTGCGAGATGGGAGGAGTGTCCCCATTTGAGAATCCTGAGACGCTGGCGTGGAGAAACGAAGGTCTTCCCTGGAGGAGTTTGCCTGATGGAGGCTGGAGAAGTGGAGATCAGACAGTCCGGAGGAATGATGTGTTGCGGAGAGACCTCTACTTCAGAGGCATCAGAAGAACGAGAGAGGGCATCGGCCCTAATGTTCTTGTCAGCAGGGCGAAAATGAATTTCAAAGTTAAAACGGGCAAAGAACAATGACCACCTGGCCTGGCGAGGGTTCAGTCGTTGGGCAGACTGGAGAAAGGAGAGATTCTTGTGATCAGTGTATATGATAACTGGAAATTTTGATCCCTCCAGCAGATGCCTCCATTCCTCAAGCGCCAATTTAATGGCCAGTAGTTCTCGATCCCCGATGGAGTAATTTCTCTCCGCTGGAGAGAAGGTCCTAGAAAAAAAACCACAAGTAACAGCATGCCCGGAAGAATTTTTTTGTAGAAGGACAGCTCCAGCTCCCACTGAGGAGGCATCTACCTCCAATAGGAAGGGTTTAGATGGGTCAGGTCTGGAGAGCACGGGAGCAGAAGAAAAGGCAGACTTGAGATGTTTAAATGCGTCTTCCGCTTGTGGAGACCAGGACTTGGGATTGGCATTTTTCTTGGTTAAAGCCACGATAGGAGCCACAATAGTGGAAAAGTGTGGAATAAATTGTCTGTAATAATTGGCAAACCCCAAAAAACATTGGATAGCACGGAGTCCGGAGGGGCGTGGCCAATCTAAGACGGCAGAGAGTTTATCTGGGTCCATTTGTAGTCCCTGGCCAGAGACCAAGTATCCTAGGAAAGGAAGAGATTGACATTCAAAGAGACATTTCTCCATTTTGGCATAAAGTTGATTGTCCCGAAGTCTCTGAAGAACCATGCGGACATGCTGGCGGTGTTCTTCTAAGTTGGCAGAAAAAATCAGAATATCGTCCAGATAAACCACAACACAGGAATATAAGAGATCACGAAAAATTTCATTAACAAAGTCTTGGAAGACGGCAGGGGCGTTGCACAGGCCAAAGGGCATGACCAGATACTCAAAGTGTCCATCTCTGGTGTTAAATGCAGTCTTCCATTCGTCCCCCTCCCTGATGCGGATGAGATTATAAGCACCTCTTAAGTCCAGTTTGGTAAAGATGTGGGCACCTTGTAGGCGATCAAAGAGTTCCGAGATAAGAGGTAAGGGGTAGCGGTTTTTTACCGTGATTTTATTAAGTCCGCGGTAGTCAATGCAAGGGCGTAGGGAGCCATCTTTTTTGGACACAAAAAAAAATCCAGCTCCGGCAGGAGAGGAGGATTTGCGGATAAAGCCCTTTTTTAAATTTTCCTGGATGTACTCAGACATGGCAAGAGTCTCTGGAGCAGACAGAGGATAGATTCTGCCCCGGGGTGGAGTAGTACCCGGGAGGAGGTCAATAGGACAGTCATAAGGCCTGTGAGGGGGTAAAGTCTCAGCTTGCTTCTTGCAAAAGACGTCAGCATAGTCCATATAAGCCTTAGGAAGACCGGATACAGGGGGAACCACAGGGTCACGGCAGGGAGTACTGGGAACCGGTTTAAGACAGTCCTTGAGACAAGAAGTGCCCCAGTTCTTGATTTCTCCTGTGGACCAATCAAGGGTTGGGGAATGGCGTTGAAGCCACGGTAATCCAAGAAGAATTTCAGAAGTGCAGTTGGAGAGGACCAAAAATTCAATTTTTTCGTGATGAGGTCCGATGCACATTAGGAAAGGTTCCGTGCGGTAACGCACGGTACAGTCCAATCTTTCATTGTTAACAGAATTGATGTAGAGGGGTCTGGCGAGACTGGTCACCGGGATGTTGAACCTGTTGATGAGAGAGGCCAAAATAAAATTTCCTGCAGATCCGGAATCCAGGAAGGCCATAGCAGAGAAGGAGAAGGTAGAGGAAGATATCCGCACAGGCACAGTAAGGCGTGGAGAAGCAGAGTTAACATCAAGAACTGTCTCATCTTTGTGCGGAATCAGCGGGCGTCTTTCCAGGCGGAGAGGACGGATAGGACAATCCTTCAAGAAGTGTTCGGTACTGGCACAGTACAGGCACAGATTCTCCATGCGGCGCGTGTCCTCTCTTGAGGTGTCAAGCGAGACCGGTCAACTTGCATAGCCTCCACGGCGGGAGGCACAGGAACGGATTGCAGAGGACCAGAGGAGAGAGGAGCCGGGGAGAGAAACCGCCTCGTGCGAACAAAGTCCATATCCTGGCGGAGCTCCTGACGCCTTTCGGAAAAACGCATGTCAATGCGGGTGGCCAGATGAATAAGTTCATGCAGGTTAGCAGGAATTTCTCGTGCGGCCAGCACATCTTTAATGTTGCTGGATAGGCCTTTTTTAAAGGTCGCGCAGAGGGCCTCATTATTCCAGGATAATTCGGAGGCAAGAGTATGGATGGCGTACTCGCCAACAGAAGAATTACCCTGGACCAGGTTCAGCAGGGCAGTCTCAGCAGAAGAGGCTCGGGCAGGTTCCTCAAAGACACTTCGAATCTCCGTGAAGAAGGAGTGTACAGAGGCAGTGACAGGGTCATTGCGGTCCCAGAGCGGTGTGGCCCATGACAGAGCTTTCCCAGACAGAAGGCTGACTACGAAAGCCACCTTAGACCTTTCAGTAGGAAACTGGTCCGACATCATCTCCAAGTGCAGGGAACATTGTGAAAGAAAGCCACGGCAAAACTTAGAGTCCCCATCAAATTTATCCGGCAAGGATAATCGTAGGCCGGAAGCGGCCACTCGCTGCGGAGGAGGTGCAGGAGCTGGCGAAGCAGATTGTTGCTGGAGTTGTGGTAATAGCTGCTGTAGCATCACGGTCAGTTGAGACAGCTGGTGGCCTTGTTGCGCTATCTGTTGCGACTGCTGGGCGACCACCGTGGTGAGGTCGGCGACAACTGGCAGTGGGACTTCAGCGGGATCCATGGCCGGATCTACTGTCACGATTCGGCTGGCTGGAGGTGGATCCTCTGTGCCAGAGAGGGATTGGCGTGGACCGTGTTGGTGGACCGGTTCTAAGTTGCTACTGGTATTCACCAGAGCCCGCCGCAAAGCGGGATGGTCTTGCAGCGGCGGTAGCAACCAGGTCGTATCCTCCAGCAACGGCTCAACCTCTCTGACTGCTGAAGATAGGCGCGGTACAAGGGAGTAGACAAGAGCAAGGTCGGACGTAGCAGAAGGTCAGGGCAGGCAGCAAGGATCGTAGTCAGGGGCAACGGCAGGAGGTCTGGAACACAGGCTAGGAACACACAAGGGAACGCTTTCACTGGAACAATGGCAACAAGATCCGGCAAGGGAGTGCAGGGGAAGTGATGTATAAATAGGGAGTGCACAGGTGAACACACTAATTAAGCCTGCTCCGCCAATCAGTGGCGCAGTGGCCCTTTAAATTGCAGAGACCCGGCGCGCGCGCACCGGGACAAGACCGACGGGGAGCGAGTCAGGTACGGGAGCCAGGATGCGCATCGCGAGCAGGCGCCTCCCGCATCGCGAATTACATCCCGGCTGAGAGAGACATTGCAGCTCACCCGGTCAGCAGGTCTGACCGGGGCGCTGCAAATGCGAGAAAATTGCGAGCGCTCCGGGGAGGAGCGGGGACCCGGAGCGCTCGGCTTAACACGTACTAAAATCACCTTATGGTCGATAACCCCTTTAATAACCTCTGTGTTCTCAGTAAGGTTTTTGATTTTTATTACATTTTTTGCTAAATCTATTTATTTTATAAAAATGAAGATAATCCTACAGAGTGACAAATAGTCAAGGGAATCATTGGTAAGGAACAGTAACAATAAAAAGGTTAAAGGTGATAAACATAGAAGGTCCACTTAATTAAATAATGATTTGGGACGAATACAGTAATAACTACAGTGAAGGTTATTTATTGACAAAATGTAATTCTACAGTGAGCAATATCTACTGGTCAGCAATTAACGTGATGGATCCAATACAACCAGGATAATAAAAAACAGCAATATGACTTCCTGTGGAGTACTTTTCATTTTTGCTATTAAGAAACAGTGTGCCTACATTTATCTGTTTCCCATATTTGCAAAATAGAGATGCGACCTAGTGTATGTTCTTCATATGTTCTTCATAGTGTAAACTGGTGTTAAATATAATGTATATGACTGATCTCCTCCTGTACCTTTATCTGATATTTGGTCAAAATGTAATAATATGATAAAGGAACAGTAGCTATTTGAACACAAAATAATAGCTTAACCAGTGTTATTATTACAAGTTTAACATTGAAAAAACAAACAACAAAAAAACAAAGCATGTTTTTATTTGCAGCTAAATTAACCACTTCCAGGCCGAGCTCATTACTCAATTTCAAATAATAATAAAAAAATGTAAAAATCTGATTTAAAAATAGCATCCAACGATGCTTAAAAAAAAAAAAAAAGTTGTTGCTTCCTTTTCAAGCAACTGTAGACACAGCTGTGGTGGAGGCTATGTGGTCCATGTTGGGTTACCTGTTCTTTTTTCTTTGGTATTGTGAATTTGCACAAGAATACTTCTCCACATAAATCTCATCTTTACCAAATTAAGCAAAAGGAAATGCAGGAACATGGTGGTATCAAGTGTAATAATTGCCATAAGGAGACCTGTGTTATTTTATAGGTTGATAGGAGATTGATTGCTATTCTTTGGGGCTATCAAGTATATTTTGGGGCTGTTCTGATTATATAATTACACAATGGTACTGATGTTAAAATGGTTGTATGCTTTTTTCGAATGTTCCCCTAACAATAAAGTGATCACAAAGTGTCCTTCTACTTAGATCCCTGCATTCAGATGTATGAATGTGGGGAAAAGGAGCAGTAAGTGATAACTTTTTCCCCAGTGCCACAGGGTTCACAGTGCCACAGGGGACACAAGGCATTACACAGTACCCAATAAAATCCATGTGTTGTTTTTGTAGTGCAGGACAGGACAGGTCCTCTAAGACACTATTTGTAACCACTCTACTTTCATTAACCCCTTACCAACATAGGACGTAAATGTACGTCCTGATGCACTGGTACTTAACACACCAGGACATACATTTCCAACCAATACCTGACACGAGCACCGGACCGGTGCTCAAATCATGCACGGCAGGTCCCGTGCCTACACTGAACAATGCTATGCCATAGTATAGCATTGATTAATGTTATCAGGGCTCCATTGCTCCAGCCTGCCATGGCTGACTAGAGCATAGGAGAACTATTTTTTTTTTTTTTTTTACATTTTAGTATAATGTCCGTTTTTGCATTTTCCCGTTTAAGGCCCTGTTTAGACTTTGTCTTTATGTATTATCTGTTTTTGTGCTATTTTCCCTGGCTAGGGAATAGTTAATGGTATTAGCCAATGAGAACTCAAGTGGGGCTATTTAAACCTGAGATCTTCTATATTCTGTGCTGGTTATTAGATTTTCTCTGACTATGTTATTAGTTTTACCTTTGCTATGTGTTAATGTCTGAGTTTTAACCATGGTTGATTCCTGTTATGATTTTAGTCTGCTTGATTTTTAGTACATCTATCGTTTTTTAGGATTATTTATGTCCATTCTGCTTAACCTTATCTTAGTCTGTGTTCACACTGTGAGTCTTGCTTGTACCCGTGTCCTGTATTTATTATCCTGTTCCATATTCCTCAATGTTATGGACTTTGGTTTTGTAATATTCCTGTTTGGTATCCTGACCCGTATTCTCCATGTTATGGAGTTTGGTTTTGTATTATCCCTGTTTGTTATCATGATCCATTCTTAGTATAGTGTTCTGTGTATTATATTTCTGTTTCCTTCTAGGCCAGTATCCTGATCCCATGGTGGAGTGTGCCCATTGTCTAGAAGTCTTTTTGACATATGTACTTATGTCTCTCCATGTTTGCAGTGAGGACTCTAGTTTGTTCTTTTTGTTCAGTGTCCAGTGTGAACAGTGTTCTATGTTTCATGACCTGTTAACTGTTCTACATTCAGTTCATCTGCTCATCCCCTACATCTCCTGGTTTCTGCTGTATACTTATTCCATATCTAGTCTTGTTCATTTATTCATATCTGCAGTTTATCTTGATTCCGGTTTCTGAACTGTATATGAAAGTATGCGTTATCCTGCCCTGTTTGTATATTGATATCCTGCCTGGTTTATCTGGTTGTTTTCCGTTACATTTCTGACCAGTTTACGACTATGTACTGTATTATTTGTGTACCTTTACGCCCAATGCACTTTAGTTGTAGGAAGGGACCAGCACTTTAGTTGTTTATCCGCTGTTTAGGGTGAATTGGCAAGTAGACAGGGAGAGTGTTACTAGGGGCAGATTAGGGCTCACTCTCCCTGACCATTCCATCGGTCATGACATTTAGATGTCGAGATTAGTGATGTCTGCCATGAGACACGGGCCCCGGCAGCTATTAGCCGCCGAAACCCATGTCTAATAGTGGACATCACCAATATGTGCGCCTCATAGAAGCGTGTCTGAGGGTGCATCATAGAAGGGGAGCGGGTGCAGGATGTACACGTATATACATCATTGGTATACTATGAAAAAAATAAACTAGCACATGTTTTGAGGAATTTTTAAAGATCGATTCATACACCCTAAGGTTAGTTTAAGTCAATTTACTATATAAATAATATATTGTTTTGATAGTTTAAATGACTACTCATGTACTGTGATAATGAGGACATTTTTCATTAGAAACATATCTCTGTAGAAAGTGAACAGTCAGGCAGTATAGGGTGTGCTGTACAGTATTTTCTCTAAGTGGAAAGACCTAAAGAAAATCATGAAGTACTGTAGATCTAAAACTGACGGCCTGGAAAATCCCTGCTGAGCTCACCTCATCTTTCCACTGTAATTCACTTCCAAGTGCAGGCGTAGGAAACTACTGCATTTTACATCCGAGGATATCATGATATACAGCATATCATATCTCTGATGCTAAATACTTAATAGTTATGTCACACAGTATATTTGCCAAGATATTGCAACCATAATAATGATGTAGTAAAGTTATTATAATGGAAAATGTGACTTCTGTGCATGCAGCAGAAAACTGCAGCTGTGCTATAAAGCAGCAGCTCTTGACTGGGAAAACCCACTTTGAATTACACAGCTAATTGTACTTGAAGGAAGGGACATTAACATAAAACATTACCGCTACTTATTTCCCTTCTCTATATAAGGCAACTAAAGCAACTCTACACTACTGACTTTATAACCTGCCCTAGGTATGGTATATTTAAAGCCCCATTATTCCTCTGTCTTCTCTCAAATTCTTTCAAAACCAACCTTTACACAGATATTATAAAAAAAAAAAAAAAGATAATCAGATTTTCGCATATACACTCCTCAATATTGAAATTGCGACACCAAAAAGGAAAAAAAAATGGAATTATGGAAAACGCAGAATCAATAGACATGTTCATAATATACAGAATATATTCAGAAATACACACGCTTACATGCCTTGGCATGTTATCAATAAGGTTAGTAATGGTGGTAACTGCCATGCTGAATGCACCTAGGCATGTAAATCATCAAGTTTCTCTGCTGGCAGCTATCTTTGCAACTGCTGACCAATGTCCCAAATATCTTCAATAAGAGACAAGTCCAGAGATTCTGCAGGCCACAGTAGCACATTTAGGCCATATAGGCTGCAAACAGTAGTATTAGCAACATACAGCCTGGTATTGTCATGTTGTTGCTCCTGGAACACTTTGGAGAGCTGCTCCTACCACTGGTTCTACCACTAAATTGATGTAAAGCTGAGCTGTGAGAGAACCTGGAAAGAAGAATAGAGGTAGAGGGGTCTGGCTACTGTATTATATCCCAACCTACACCATAATCCTGCGAGTAGGACCAGTGAGACAAAGGGTCTCTTTATAGCATTACCAAAGTAGTCTTCAGACCAACCTCCTGCTATCACTGCATCCATGTCAAAAGTTAGATTTGTCGCTGAAGAATAGAGACCTCCATTCCAGTCTCCAATACTATCTTGATCAGTGGCATGAGGTCAATGGAATATCTTCGGCAGAACATTTGGCTAATAGCTTCTGTTGGTTTGTGTAGACACTGATCAACATCCTAGACCTGGTATGCAAGGTTGAATTTCACTATCAGTACAGAAAAGATCACTACAGACCATCTTTCTAATCTGACAAGCTGTCACTTCTGTAATTCCAGTTTGCCATTGACCTTCTAACCATTAGGGCATGCAATGTTGAACAGTGCTGACATCTCCACCTGCGCACATGGCTATCTGCAAAAGTGATAAACCAAAGTATATCAGTTTAAGAATACTGTTCCTCTGAGTTTGTGACAGTGGCGATAACTGGCACATCAATAAAAAGGGGGCATCACACAGTTGGGCAAGGGATGAGTAGTGCCTAGCTTCCTCCAGACATAATGTTTAGAATATAGGCCAAAAACTTCAATCTGAGTTTCCTGAGACCAGAGAATCTTGTTGTTTATTTAAGTTGAGAGTCCTTTAGATGCTTTTTTTATGCAAACTCCAGGACAGGTGAAGTTTTTTCTTTTTTAACCGAAAAGGGGCTTCTTTCTGGTCACCCTGTTTCAAAGTCCCGATTAGTGGACTGCTGTAGCGAGGGTTGAACTTCTGGGAGCTTCTCCCATCTGCAGAGAAGAGCTTTAAAGTTCAGCCAGAGGAACCATTGGTTTCTTTGTCACCACACTAACCAAGGCCACTCTACCCTGATTACTTAGTTTGGTAGATCGACAAGCTGTAAGAGGAGTCTTGGTTGTTCCAAAAGTCTTCTAATTAAGAATTTTGGAAGCCTTTTTGGACTTTTTGGCTTTTAGAACCTTTCAGTATGGCAGATTTTTTGTTGTATTTTTCTCCAAATTTGTGCCCCCAAACCATCCTGGCTCTGATTTCTACATGCAGTTCTCTCCCCCTTATTGTTTGTTTTTTGCTTTGATATGCACCCTGAGCTGTAAGACTTTATACAGACAGGACTTTCCTAATCATGTCCAATCAACTGAATTTACCACAGGTGACTCCAACCAAGGTGTAGGAACATCTCAAAGATTATCAAGAGAAAAGGACATTGACATAGCAAGGGGTCTGAATGCTTATGTCATTGTGACATTGTGACATTTTTCCTTTTAATAAACTTGATAACTGTTCTAAGCAAGTTTTAGCAATGTCACTACCACCGTTTTTCTTACTGCTTTGTTTGATACAGAAAAATAAGAGTGTTCCTTCTACCAATGACTTGTTGTCCTTAGATTCTAGTCCCAATGTAAAGGACAGGCCAATACAGAGATATAACCTCCTGTTTACATGAAATGAGAATACTCAAGAACCAGCTGACTCTTCTCTCGGTTGACATAAAGGTTGAATAGAGACAAGGCACAATTAATATAATGTCCACTCTTAATTAATTATGTTGTAAATTACCAATGGATAGAAAAGCACATGCAAGCCTCTTTACATAACAAGAAGGTTCATATATTTACAAGGCAATACTTGGATGCAGCTCTTAAGATCTTACAGTGTTTTAAGATGCACTCTGGCATTCTTAGCACCCCACTCATTCCCAGCTTTTTAATTAAGATCTGTCTTAATTAGTGCTACTCCATAAATAGACTCCTCAGATCTATAGAGGAGTTCTTATAATAGAAGCTGCAAAACCATCAAACTTTTGCCCAATTATGACCAAAGAGAGATGCAATATAATAGCGTTCATTACTTAGAAGACAACCTTGGAACAAAATAAAAAGAATGTCTATAGCTGATCATTTTGATCTTAACATTTTGATATAAAATGTTAGGATTTGAATGAAAAAGTCAAACTGTGTTAGAACTAAAGCTCTGTTCACATCACATTCAGAGTCTGCATTGAAGGTATCAATCAAGAGACTTTGACATAGGCTGTGACAAATCCCATTCTACATAAGGTAAGGTTAAAGTCAAGTTGCTAATCAGCTTCTACTATACAAAAGCTCTTTGTATCAAATAACATAGTCTACTATGCTATTCCCTACAGCAGAAATTATATACCAACATATACTGCTCCAACAGAGGCAAAATGGACATTCTATTGGCTTAAGTTGGGTTCATGAAGCCCAATGATAATGTTTGACTTATGCACTAAGAGCTATTACCTGCAAATTAGCCAAAAGTAGGCTCCAGATGTGATAGGAATAGAGTCTAAACGTGACTCTATAGCCTTTAATCTTTGCAGATCCTAGGATATATTTAAAATAATATCAGGGTATAAAGCTCATACAAGTATGTCCTTAGATGGTAGTTTTAAATTAGAACACCCATGGTTACAGAATATAGAAATGAAACTTGGTAACAATAGATTTTTATGATAATGCATTTGCGGCTCTACTTATGGTGCATTTGTAATAAGGAACACACTGTTGGCGATCTCTGCAGCAAGCATCCATTGCGTATGTTCCTGTCGTAGCACTAATAAATTACACTTGTCACCTAACTTAAACCTGTTCTTTAATTCTTCCATATCTCAGTTTGCTATACAGTAAAATAATATCTTTAGAAGTAAGGTAAAAGTGCAATGTGGCAAGGTGCTCATTGATGCAAAAAGTGGTCACTATTTTTCAGGATTTACCATTGTTAGGCTAAGTTTCCACTTGTTTTTTTTTTTTCTGCCACTGCAGTTTTTGAACCAAAGCCAGAAGTGTACTCAAAAGGAACAGGACATGTAAAGGAAGGACTTACACTTCTCCTCCCTTATAGATCCACTTCTGACTTTGGCTCAAAAACTGCAGTGGCAGTATTCCAAAAACTGCCAGAAAAAAGAAAAAAAAACAAGTGGAAACTTAGCCTTATGAAGGCAGGTGCCATGTCTGTAACAATGTTAAGGTAGGTGGTATGTGTCAAAGTAACTTCCACACACAGAGGCATAACTATAGGGGGGAAGTGGCAGCCACACTGAGGGCTTGGTTCCTGAGGGGCACCAAAGGCCTCTACATTCCATAAGAAGACACCAGTATTATAAATGGCACATGATAGATATGGGCCTGGATGCAGATTTTGCACTGGAATCCAAGAGCTACAAGAGTCACTCCACCCCTAGACATCTTATTCCCTATCCAAGAGGATCTCAGTTGCGGCATTTGATGACATCTGATGCTCGGAGCAAAACTTTGCTCTGTGCTGGATGACTGGTGATGCGGGGTGGAGGCTTGTGATGTCATGGTCATGCCCCGCTCCTGGCGTACATTTAGGAGACATAGCCGTGATGTCACAAGCGGGGCTCGGCCATGACATCACGATCCTCCGTCGCTGCACCTGACGGGACCCATAGGGGATAAAATGTCTAGGGGTGGAGTACCCCTTTAGGAATATTGGCCGGAGCCACATTGTCCCACTGCATATCTTCTCTCGGTAAGGGACACACAGGCACCTGGCTGGTTAAGTAAGAAATCCACAATGAAGATTTGAAGCAAGAGAGGCACTCACCAATGAAGATTTTAGGCATAATTTATATACAAACAGATCACAGACATTGTGCAGGTGCAGACGAGTACGAGTTGGAAACATACGTGTATAGTGTAAAAACAGAGCTATGGTCATGTGTGTGACCTATATTATTTTATAAATAAAGACTGTAGTCTTCATTAGTGAATGCTACTCTTGATTCACATCTGTGCACCACCTGAAAGGCTTTTTATAAGTAATGTTACCATAAGCCAGGGTGGCTGACTGCATGTTTGGGCCAGATTGAGACTGAGTGGTAGTACCAATAGCTACACCTTTATTGTAAAATAAAATGTGACTGATCACATCAGGAGTAGATCGTCCCCTTCCATTGCTTTATATGCTAGTTACAATGATCATGTATACTGTAGTTTTTGCAAAAAAGAGGTGGTTTGAATAACTAATAACCTATGGGTGCCATCAAGTGGGTTCACTTGGTAGCACCCCTAGGTTTTTGGTTATTTATGCTGAGCTGCCTCTTTTTATATAACACCTGTACCAAACAGATTATCATTTTTAGGCCTATAAAAAACTTGTGATCAACAACATAGGAGCATTTTGTCACTTGCTGTTGATAGAAACATTAGTTTAGGTTAATATTCATGCCTTTAAGCTCCCTATTGAGAAAGTGGATTGGTAGATAAACATATATAAAGTCACGATGATTAGAGCAATGATATTTTCATAATGGAGGTAAATCTCTGTAGTGAAAAGCTAACATTTTTTACAATATTTACATTCTTTATCAATTTGTCATGGTTTCGGAGATCTTTTTTTAAATATCCATAAATAAAGCTAACATTTTTAACTTTCATACATAGTAGTCTGTGCATATTTTTTGATGGTCACATGACCACACCAATTTATATATATATTTTTTTATTGGAAATAAGCAATTAGGGTGTGTCGACGTGGGATAAAATACCAAAAATGTTCTGCTGTAAAAAGTTCATTCTGCACCAAATGGTGCAGATTTGTTCCTGTAGATTTTGAATGGATTATGTTAACTAAAATAAAAATATTGTTAAAATCCCCAGATTTTTGCTGCAGAGCAACAGTAAACCCAAACCTAAAAAACTGTGGATTTTGACTTCCCCATTGACACTGGGGGAAGAAATAAACATAAAATATGCAATCTGTAGATCATGATCTGTAGTGATTGAAATGTGGTGAATTTTTATAGCCATCAATTTTTGCATGGACTTTTTACTTATTTTTTAAGCAGCATGTGGACAGGGTTTCTACTGATCTCACTAGAGATCTTTTGCATACAAATGCACATTGTGTCCACCCTGTGTCTACAATTCCTGATGGCTAGCAAAGATCTTGAAAACTGGGAGCAATGGATATAGAAAGTATGAAGGAAACATGCATTGCTTTTTACTTTATAAATAATTGTCTGAAACTATCATTCTTCTTTAAGAGAAAGAAGTTTACCATATTAACACCATATTTTAGTTTAAGACTACGCAAAAGTACACAATTATATATATTTTTTCCTAAAGTTTAAAATGAGGCTAATAGCATTGAGAACTTTACTGACTCACCTGTGCATTCTGATCTGATGAATCTTCAATGGGACTCTTATGTATTGCTGCTTAACCTATGGATGACTGCCTACCCTGGAGCAAGAATGTAAGCTAAAGAGTATATGTTACACTTTGCCACTGTCCCTAAAGTTTGGTTTTGCCTATGCGATATATTCCGGGTGGGGGGGACGACAACACTTTGTGGACTGTGAGCATTGTAGATGTAATGCTATACCTTCTCACATTAGTGAACATTAACAATAAACATCTATGTATACAGCATAAACCACTTACAATAAATATCTATGTATACAGCTTAAAACACAAAACCAGGATGCTTACTACTGATATAACATTTATTCACAAAATTACTTTTTTTTCTAAACAATTGACTTTTCTTTTTGCTTTTCATCTCTCTCTCTCTCTCTCTCTCTCTCTCTCTCTCTCTCTCTCTCTCTCTCTCTCTCTCTCTCTCTCTATATATATATATATATATATTAAACTAAAGTCCTGAATTCTTGCTGTTTTCACGCTGGTCACTGAGCTTCAAACTAGGTTGACATTTCCTGTTCTGTATAGATTGTATCTCAGCAGTCATTTCATTATCACCACAGGTAGGATTACAAAGAAAGGTAACTTCTAAATTTAGATAACAAAGTTCATACCATTCACAATAGGTAATGGTCACAGATCACATCTTTCCTACACCATGACCATTGCACAGGTCACAAAGCATGCCTCGAACACCCACCCATAGATGTCAATGAACATCTTCAGTTCACAGGTTCCTATGGTTCATGCATCTGCTGTGAACAGTAGAATGACTGCCCGCTTAATCCCGTAGGAACCTGTAGACTTGCTGGCCCCTAATCATATATAGAAAATAAAATGTCTGTGCGACACATGGAAAGTTAATATAACAGTAACAGTATAACACTAACAGGCCAAAAAGAAGGGAAATCACAGTTAGGGTATGGATGCAAACATTTATTCAAAGCATTTTAGATTTCCTAGCTACAGTACCTGTGCAATCTAAATACTGTATTATAGTTTTAGTGATTAGTGCTGGATCCAGTCTAGAAAACGGCTAAATCCATGTGTCAGTGAAGTGTTAAAAAATAAATAAATAATAATAATAATAATTCAGACTACAAGAAAATAACATTTAAAAAAAAAAAACTATTTTTATTAGTGTTCAAATGGTGTAATTTATTTGACAGGATTGTTTTTTTTTATTGAACTCATTGGGCTATTCCTTAAAATATATGAAAGGGGAAGTTCACTTTACCCCACATGAAATATGTTTCATATTGCAATTCCAAATGTATTTTTTTTTGAGCTTTTTCACTATAGTGATGGAACCTTGCTAGGATATTCCAACCCTACTTAAATGATGGTGATGGAAAGTTCCTTTATCATACTTAAAAGGGTTTTCCAGGATTAGGAAAATACAGCTGCTTTCTTCCAAACACGGTGCCACACCTAGTGGTGCTGCAAACTATATATATATATATATATATATATATATATATATATATATATATATATATATCCTTTATCATACAGATGCTTAGAAGACAATAAAGGGTTAACGTGCCATACCTTCATCACTCTGTGCCCAATTGCATTTGATGTAATTTCCTAACACGATTGCAAAAGTTATCCAGTTCCAGAGCTTCAGTATCATTTTCTGTCAAACGACACTCGGGGCCAATCTGAAATGAGAGAAAAAAACAACAACATGAAGATATGACACGCTCATTTATCACTGACTGTCACGTCGAGGAGGATTCTATTTTGTTCATCATCGGTGACTGGCATCAATAACAATGTTGCTGCTCTTCTTCACAGAAGTAAGCTGAGTGACTTTACTTATTGCCCTCTAGCAATTCTGAAAAAAGAGGTTTTTAAGGTTTTCTTATAATAAATCTGCAGTAAACAGCAACTTTTGTTTTCCCTTTTTTTCTTTAACATTAAGAAGTGTCAGGAGTTCAGAAAATGATAGCAAAGTACTAAAATTGACTGTAAAATATTATGGTAGTTGTAGAAAACATCAATCTAGAAATCAAACCTGTCTCTTCTATGATACAAACGTCAGCATGAAATCTCAGATGTAACTTAAAAGCAAGCCATGCTGAAATACCAGCAGACCTACAAAAGCAAGCTAATATACTTTATTTCTACCAGGACCACTCATGGGCTATGTGAATTTTTATGAAGAGCATTTACCCCGGGATTATATTTATAAGAGCTATGCAACTGACAGGCTTATGTAAACACTGCATATGGGTGATAATAAAAATGGTGTATTTGTATCTTGTAAAGTGCTATTTAAACCCCAAATAATGCAAAATAACTACCTCCTTATACCACAATGTAATAACTAGTGTTGTTCGCGAATATTTGCAATACAAATTTTATTCGCGAATATCGCATATTCGCGAATTCGCGAATATTCGCGAATATAGCACTATATATTCGTAATTACGAATATTCTTTTTTTTTTTTTTCACAGTACACATAACAGTGATCATCCCTCTCTGCTTCCAGCTTGTGTGGTGTAAAGAAGGCTCTAATATTACTGTGTGAGACTGGTGCGCGAATTTTAGCATATGCGAAAATCTGCATATGCTAATGTTCGCATATGCGAATATTTGCTTGTGCAGGTTTTCGTATATGCAAATTTTCGCATATGTTAGTGTTCACATACGCGAATATTTGCATATGCGAAAATAAAACGCGAATATCCGCGAATATATGACAAATATTCGTCCATTTATTCGCGAATATTCGCGAATTCGAATATGGCCTATGCCGCTCAACACTAGTAATAACTATACGTCAAAGTGCACAAAAGTACAGTTATGTCATGAGAATGGTGTAGACTCAGGACTTGTGGTTGTGTCATCTGCATTAGTATGTCATGGCTGAGACTCTACTGCAATTACTTGGATCAGGCCTATCTGTATCTATTTAACCTCTTGAGATGATCATTCACTTTCAATAGTTGTTGGTCATCAGCCATTTCTTCCGACCTCCCCACACACATGAATGTTTGGCACAGCCGAACGTTCAAGTGCACTCTATGGAGAGAATAGAATTGGGCAGTTGAAATTAACACACCCGGCCCTTTTCTCCTCAAATATCATCGTCAATCTCACCAAATTCAGCGAGTTTGGCCTACTTTTTGTAAAATGTATGGACCCCTTTTATAGGCCACATTAAAACATAACAGTGTGAAGGAGCTGCCTCTGTTATCCCTTAAAATACCACTTGATTTGGTCACTGGTTGCTAATGGGTTGTCATAGCTGCCAGGGGCCTAACAAAGACCTGTGTATTTCAAAGTTTTAATAAAAATCCTAAAAAATGATTATGGAGTGTGTTTTTGGCCCATATAACCCACCTAAAAATTTTTTTAAATGATAACCAATGACTTATGTATACCCTAAAATAGTATCATTGAACAATCTAACTTGTCTCAGAAAAATCAGACACTCATCAAGCTACTCTGAAACAAAAATAGAAACGTAATGCACCGGTATGTGATGCAATTTTTTTTCTATGAAAAATTATTTTATTGTGTAAAGGTACCAAAATATAAAACTACAAATAAAAAAAAAAAAAAAAAAAAAAAAATATATATATATATATATATATATATATATATATATATATATATATTTTATATCTTACAATGTATAAGGCTTTGTTCACACATACACAAACACAGTATTTTGGGCTATTGGAGCCTGAAATGGCCATAACATGATCTTAACAGAAAAATGCCTGTTAATCACCATTCAGTAAAGTTTTATGGTCATAATTTTATCATAATTTTCATCTATAAAGCTTAGTGCAAGGTCCTTTTTTGAGCGGTAAAAGGCCCCAAAAGTGGCTAGTTTTCAAGGGTAAAAGAAAAAGGATCGAAAATGTCTGAAAAATATTTCTAAAGCCCATAATTGGCTAAAATAAAACGGCAGAAGAAATGACTAACTTTGTTTGGGCATTTTTTTCTTTTTACTAAAAATCTTTACTGCTTTTACTGTAGGTGGCATAGATTTCTGTCAGAGGCTTGCTGATCAGCCAAAGATGTGCCAGATTTATTAAGACTTATTAAGTGTGCATTTTAATTAATTTGGCAAATCTAAGTCTGTGTTCACATGTTATGACCAATTAGCCATACCGCAGCTACTTACTGCATGTGTTTTTGCTAAATGGTGCGTTTTTCCACAATTATACAAATTATGTAAATTTTGGTTAAACAAGACATTTCAACCAAAAAATTGGTAATTTGTAACAAAAACACATGTAGTATTTAGCTATGGTACCGCTTAGTAGCCGCAATGTAAGCACAGCCTTACACTAGAGGAATTTTCCTTAAAGGTGTACCCCATCCCAAGACATCTTATCCCCTATCCAAAGGGCACTGGCTTCATAAATTTTATGGTGATACATGGCCTATGGTAATTTTGCCACCATATGTGTAAGCTCACTAACATGCTTCTTATCTAGATTTTCTTCATACCATTTTCAAGCATGAACGTGTTGGATTTGTGGCACCCAAATGGCACACAAGAACAGTAACCACAGCATATAGCCTGTACAACACAAAACCAGCTAGGAACATGCTAAAAGTGTGGTAAAGACACGTTAGTAAATATGGGCCCTTATGTACAATGAATTTTATTTGCTTTTTTAATTGTGTTAAAATATGCCCTCAAAAATGCATGAAAAATGTCATTAAAAAAATGTATGTAGCCTTTTAAAAAAGTAAGTATTTCAGAATGTATTTTAATGCAGTTTTAATTGCCAGATCTCATCACGGTGTGAAGGAGCTCTAAATCGTCTGCTCCCGCCTGCTCTGTCACTTTGCCTACTCTTTGACAAAAGGCTAATAACATTCGCCCTGCTGCAAAACAATGTGCTTTTAAAGATGTCCATAGCTCCAGATGACAACTGTATGACCTTCAAGTAGCTATCTTTTGTTTAGTCTCCTATTATTCTCATGCCTTTTGAACATGAAAAGTGAATGGTGCCTCATCTATTCACTTACTAATGGGCACAGTGATCCAAAGTGGTAAGTTAATCTCGGTAGAATTCACAGTTACACACAACAAAAGCCATAATTTTTATACTAAATGTACAAAAATATACTTCCATAAGGTCAAATACTACAATTGGAGCATACATCAATTTAGCATGATGTGCCTAATACTTATAGCAATTCTAAGGAAGCTATATATTTATAACAATTCTAAAGAAGAAATATATGTAATAGGCAATCTTAATAGTCAACTTGTTCTTTAAAGTCCTGATAAAAAATATTGAACCGATGGGAGGGGGGAAAAAGGGGGACCCTTTAGCTCAAGGGTCAAACTATTAAGTGTTGCGCCTAACCCCCCCGTTTAGGCGCAACACTTAATATTTTGACCCTTGAGCTAAAGGGGTGCGTGAAAAAGACTAGCACTGAAATGAGCAACTACAAGTACTGATATATACATATATTAATTTGCATGGAGTTGTGTAGCTAGCACTGTTTCCTTGCAACAATAGGGCCCCGGGTTCAAATTCCGCCAAGGACTACATCTGTAAGGAGTTTTTATGTTCTCCTCATGCTTATGTGGCTCTTCTCCTGTTCTTCAGTTTCCTCCCACACACCAAAAACATGCTGAATTCAAAACTTAGATTGTGAGCTCCAATGGGGACAGGAACTGATCTAAGTAATTGCAACCTTTGTACATAGCTGTGGCATGTGGTCAAACAATATAAATAGAGGATTTATTTTTGTTATTTAATACTTTAACATGTGCCAGAACTTTTTCCTTGTTATCTCACTTCCACTTCCAACAAATTTTCTCACACAATAAAAATCACCGAGACGTGCCAATTTCGGTGGTATCGTGTGTTTGGTGGCCTCCTGACTTTCCTCTGATGGCAGATGTCAGGGGTGAGAAGGATGCCTGATCATTTTGCTCTCAGGGAGATAAGCCACTTCTAGAGGAGTCCTTTTCTAATCTTATGAAACTATTAGTCTTACTCAACTGTCCTGTGACAAGGTCGCCACAAGCTATCTCCGCCATGTTTGTCTCCAAATCAATGAAGTAAAATCAATACAATCAGGATTTCCTTTAGTACTTATTCATTTAAAACATCAGCCACTCGCCGATTGCATATCTGTCATGTGGAATTATTTTCATACCGACCAGCAGACAGACATGTAAGAATGTGTTCAGTCCTTTATATGTCTCTACGTTGTCTCCACGTTTCAGGGCCATCCAGAATTCTTTAAGGTTTTGTCAAGATTGTTCATAGCTGTCAGTTATCCCTGAAGTTTCTTACCTTTGACCAAGTACCTATGTATAAGGGTATACTATAGTTGCCTTCAGCATTGCCATGCACATAGTAGCTTCTCCACAAAAGCTAGTTGTTTTAGGCAACAATATCACACCCCATTGTTATTAAATGATAGCTGCAGTCATGACTGAATAATAACTACAAGTCACTCACTGGTGTCATGGTAACTAACATGGACAAGTGATATCCTCGAGCAGTGGTGCTTTAATATAGATTAATATAGATATAATATAGGTTAATATAGATCCGTGCAGTTATCTCATGCTATACACAAATTGTCAAGCCATGGATTCAACATTGGTGTCTAGCCTCATAAACAAAATGGTATTATCTATGCCCAAGCATCAAGCTTTGTGTCGCACCTTTGCTTGTCATCAAAGCAGTTTTTGGTGTCAAATATAATTGGAATTATAAAAACAAAACTAATACTTAAAAGGGTATCTCAATGTTCCCAATTTGAGCGATACTTACTTAGCCGTGGTCCCCTCAGGTCCTGCTGCAGCTTCCTATTGGCTTCTTTTGGTACACCGATGCTTGTCTCTTCTGCCTTATTCCAACAGGAGAGGTCAGAGCAAGACCTGCTCACTCCAATCACTTACTGAGACAGGACATTGATGCAGCCAGTGATTGGCTGAGAGAGCAGGTCCTTCCTGGACCTCTTGTTTCAAGAACAGTAAGAGCATTGCAGCCTGACCATTGTGTCAAGATTTTGGTGACACTGGAATATCCCATTAAATATCAGTACTACATCAATAGCTTTTACCTAGTGTACATTAAAGCTGTTTTTAGAATAAATGGCCTATTCTTATTACTCTCTGAAACTCAACCAATGAACTAACTTGGGTATGTCAGCCCCATTTAATTAAACATATAGGGTACTGTCAAAATTCTTAAAGGGTCATCCAGGATTTAAAGTAAAAATAATAATAATACTTTGTTTTCATTTTATTTTACAAACAGAGTGCATTCGTGTGTCAGTCCATGCAGTGCATCTGGTATACATGATTATCCCTGTTTTAATGAATAGGTAAAAGTTGCTATACCAGAAACAGCCTAGGGACTAAAGTAGTACTTCATTTTAAGAAAAAAAGAAAAGCAGACATTTAATTTTTTTTTTCAAATCCAGAGTAACCCAGATATCCTGCCACTGGAACATGATCGGAGCAATGTTTTAGAGAGTTATACCTCTTTAAAAAATTTTTTAAGGAAAATAAAAATTGGCTTTAAAGTAGTCATCCAGGATAAGAGAAAAATGTGTTACCTTCATAAAACATACCCTATCAATTAGGTTTACAAATAATACATTGTTCACTTGTAATATTTTGGTTATTTTTCCAATATAGGCTTTCTCTGTGGGTGTTCCAGTCCTTGTTTTGGCTACAAATACTGACCAAAATACTACATGTGAACCTGACCTAAGGTATGAAAGTTGCTATGCAAAAAAAAATAATATGCAACAATATTTGATATTTCAAATGTTTCAGGCACGTTTGCTTTTTACTGGGATATTCCTGTAATGTAATATTACCATCTAATGTAAATCTATAGTAAGCAAAGTTCTAAACCATTAACACTACTTTCAAGAAAATCAACAGTAGTTAAGTGAATCCAATCTGTTCAGCAAGCAGCCTGCCGCAACCTGAAGCAAATTGTTTTACAATATACTATACCTATTAAAGATAGGAAGTTAAACAGGCTTAAATGTTTATTACACTCGGTGTATTGTGAGAGCTTATCTGGAATATTTATTTTTCAATTACTGTGATAGGCATTTTTAATTTATTTAAACAGAACGACACAATGCAACTGAATTAGATTGAAACAATACATTATTTTTTTCTTTAACTGATTCAATTACTTTGTGTCCTGGGAAAACGTGTATTATCTACAATTGTACCTAGTTTTTCAGCTTTTTTTTCCATTGACTATCCAGAAGCACAGATCATTGAAATAACGCTCCTTTATGAATAATGACTGATCAAGGTGGAACGTTGCCAAGGTGAGAAGATGCTAAATCTAGTACAAAACGAAGACATGAGATACCTCTGCCAATTGCTCACTGCCACCCCCCGTCTGATGGGTTACAAATTAATATGCTATCTGTAATCTACCAGAAGACTAAATCAATGCTTCATAGTCCCCACAAAATCTCAAGGCAAAAAGAAAAAAGTACAATTGGTCTTGATTCAATTCTTCAAGGACACCTCATCCGCTATTCAGTTTCAGAGGATTTAGCAGTCTCATATCTTCTTAGGTGGATTGCGATTATTGCCTGGAAATGTAATTCTCTCAGGTTTCTACCTCATGCTGCTCAACTGTAGTTTGCAGCTGCTATTACCTTTATGGTTGGGTTCAAAAATGTCCGATGTCTCCAACCTAGCCTAAACTCACCACAACTGATCACATCAGTTGGCATCAGTTGTTTAGCATCCGGTGTTCACTTAATTGTTTATGCCAGACAGAAGAGCATTGCAAGATATGTTCCCCTGTCCGGCACCCATGTTCCACCACCATGCCAGATGAATGTGTACTGTCCCATTCAAATGAATGGCATCAGTTCTACAATGCATTTCCCTTTGGTGTTCTTCTACAGCGCAAGAACAAAACACCACCATATGACGGACATATGTTTGGGCCCCAAGATCTACCACCATGTTCCTAACAATTTAACTGGGTTCATATTAAATATTTTGGTCTGCATTTGGTCGATACTATGGTTAGTATTTTTAGCCAATCCAAGAGTGAAACAAATACAGATAAAAGCTATAAGGCTTACCGTATATACTTGAGTATAAGCCGACCTGAATATTAGTCGAGGCCCCTAATTTCAACCCAAAAACCCAGGAAAGGGTATTGACTCGACTATAAGACTAGGGTGGGAAATACATCATCCCCCCAGGTCATCATCCCCCTTGTTATCATCCAGACCCCCATCATTAATAACCCGTCATCATCACCCTGTCATTATCACCCCCGTCATCATTCCCCTGTCATTTTCACCCCGTCATCATCACCATGTCATCATCCCCCTCGTCATCATCCCCCCCTTCATCATCACCACCTGGCAATTCCAGTGGTCTTCGACCTGTGGACTTCCAGATGTTGCAAAACTATAACTCCCAGCATGCCCGGACAGCCATCGGCTGTAGTTTTGAAACATCTGTAGGTCCGCAATTTGAAGACCACTGCGGCCTTCATCATCATTCAGACCCCCCTTTAGTTTTCTACTCACCTCCTCTCGGTGGGAGGAAGGGTGAGCTGGTCCGGGCCATTTATGCTGCAGGGACCGTCAGGTGGGGAGGATTAGTCGTTCCGGGCTGTCCATCTTCACCGGGAAGCCTTTTCTCCGCTCCGGGCCAGCCCCGGCCTAGTGGCGTTGTCTTGACGACGACGCACAGGGACGTTCATGCGCAGGGACATGCCTGCTGCGCACAGACGTCCCTGTGCGTCGTCATCAAGGCAATGTCACTAGGCCTGGTCAGGCCCAGAGTGGAGAAGAGGGCTTCCCAGTGAAAATGAACAGCCTGGAATGACTAACCCTCCCCACCGGATGGTCCCTGCAGCATAGATGGCCCGGACCACCCTTCCTTCCCACTGAGGGGAGGCAGTAGAAAACTAAAGGGGGGTCTGGATGATGACAAAGGCTGCAGTGGTCTTGAACCTGCTGCAGTGGTCTTCAACCTGCAGACCTCCAGATGTTTCAAAACTACAACTCCCAGCATGCCCAGACAGGCGTTGGCTGTCCAAGCATGCTCGGAGTTGTAGTTTTGCAACATCTGGAGGTCCGCAGGTTGAAGACCACTGAGAAGGGATTGACAGGCGGAGAGTTCACTCGAGTATAAGCCGAGGGGGGCATTTTCTGCACAAAAATTGTGCTGAAAAACTCGGCTTATACTTGAGTATATACGGTAGCAGTTTTTTGGACTACTGTCACTGCAGTCTTTGAAAAAAAGCCAGATGTTGATGATGAAGAAGAAGAGGTAGAAGTCCTTCCTATGGGTTGGAATCTTGCAAATTCTGCCTATGGATTTTTACATTGCAGGGGTTACAATGTCAGGCAAGTGGATAGATTTTACAAATCTCATCCCCATGCTAGGAACCTTTTCTACCCAAATATGAGAATGCTTTGGATTTTAATATCTGCAGAATAATAATTTTGTTGCAGATTTTTCAACATGGATTTCATTACTTTAAGTGTAAGGCAAAGTTTTCACAGAGGTTTTAGTGCGTTTTAGTTTTGGCCTTTTTTTTTTTCCTGGTGTTTCTATCACAAGTCATGTGATTGATTCATTCATTCATTGATTCATTCATTGTGTGATTCAAGGATCTCTATAGAAGAATTGGTGAAAAGAAACGCCAAGAAGAATACTTTACTTACCTTAACCTACTTAACCTACATAACCTACACAACCTACCTTAACCTAGCTTGCATTTTTCATGGCATTTTTTTTCTGTTAATGCTCAGCTTATCATTGGGTGCAGCAACGTCTAGTGTTGAGTTGACCAGCGATTGGCTGAGCAGGCAGGTCCTGTTTCGAGCACTTGTCTCAGAAGTAGGTTGAGGAGACTAGAGGCAGGGCACCAAAAGAAGAACTGGAGCTGCAGGACCAGGGGACTTTCAGCCACAGGGTATGTACTATATTGCGGCCCAGCACCAAGCAACAAAACCACATGTGGTTTACTGAAAATTGTCACAGTGTTTAATAGCCAATACAGAAAAATAAATGTACCCGACATGTCTTTTGACACACAAAACACAGCAATTTGACCCCAATGTGTGAACCCAGTCTTAAAGCGTACCTATCATATCACAGAAAGAAAAAAGTTATATGTTACTCAGTACCTCATCCTGATCACGTACATATAACTTTAATGTGTCTAGCTAATGGGGTGACACACTGTAACAAACCTCCTCCTCATGTAATCTCCTTACTAACGGGGTGACACACTGTAATAAACCTCCTCATCATGTAATCTCCTTACTAATGGGGTGACACACTGTAACAAACCTCCTCCTTATGTAATCTCCTTACTAAAGGGGTGACACACTGTAACAAACATCCTCCTCATGTAATCTCATTGCTAATGGGATCACACACTGATAACACACAGTAACACCCCCTTCCTCATGTGATCTCCTTACTACTGGGCTGGCACACTGTAACAAACCTCCTCCTCATGACATCTTTTTTACTACTGAGGTTAACATTGTAACAAACCCCCTCCCCTTGCCATCTCCTTACTACTGGGCTGGCACACTGTAACAAACCCCCTTTCCATCTCCTTACTACTGGGGTACATGTTGCTGTCACACTTGTGCTCCTTCTTCTCCTCTATGCTATGGATGGAGCTCTGCACCGAATCTTTCTTCTCTCACTCAATGCTGCTGAGAGCTAGGGAGGTGTGAGGGGGTGCGGCCTCCTCAAAGCCAATCACAGCAGCTCACTCACTGCCTGCTCTCCTCTGCTCTCTGTGTTCAGAGATCTTCACACAGGGAGCGCACACAGGCTTGGAAAGTCTCCCCCTCACTTCCTGTATTCTGACTGAGACGCTGATGTTGCTAACGTCAGAAATATTTAGAATATAGTGATATATATTAGCAATAATGAATATTCTTGTTTTTTTATATGCAAATTTATGCAAATATTTATGTGAATATTTATGCGATATCAGCACTTCTAGACTGGACACTGATCCCTCCCTTCTTTTAGGTGAAATATATAATTGTGTATGGGCACTATGGGAATTTCATTACGAAGTTTTGCATGAAACAAAAAAATGATCATAGCGAATATGCAAATTTTGTGAACATAGGACAAATATTCGTCCACATATTCGCAATATATCACAAATTCTAATATGGCCCCTGCCCCCATCACTAGTAATAAGTAGAATGATTCACTTATAAAAACCAATAAGATTGTCGGCATATGAGTAAGCACTGTTCCATAAAGAACTCACAATGTACTGTCATTATGTAAGGTTGTCTCTCTATTCAATACCTTATGAACAACACATCCTTTCATTTGAGGGGTTGGAGATTTATAAACAATATTACAATTTAAGCTTCTTACTTTCATTTAAAATAAGAGATGCCAATTCCAGGCTTTTCCTTTACTTTAATTGGCACATACAATATTCAGATTTTTCTACTACTTATTGGCTAAATAACAAAATTCAATATGTTTCCATTTCATCTTCCATTATTTTTTCAACAAATATAGAAGCTGAAGATCAGAGCTTCTGTCATTATTTACATATCAACAAGGATATCTTTTGGACATAGTACGGTAAGAGAAATCTTAAAGAGACTTTTATTAGCAGTACTGTACTTCCTTCTACAACCTGCAGCCAGTGGCAATGGATAAAGCATTAGACCAGGTGATAGTCAAGGCAATCATACAATGCTCAATGGTGCTACAAGTGTTGTACGGTTGCTGAAGCTGCACGTCCTGCTTCTCTGTTTAGACATTAAAGGGGTACTCTGGCACTAAGACATCTTATCCCCTATCCAAAGGATAGGGGATAAGATGCCTGATCGTGGTGAACCCAGAACTGGGGACCCCCGTGATCTTTCACGCAGCACCTCGTTACCATCAGCCCCATCACACAGGGTGGAGCTGTGACATCACAATACTCTGGCCCCGTAATCGGCAGTCATCAGACCCAGAGCAAACATGCTCTGGGGGCTGATGGTAACGAGGTGTTGTGTGAAAGATCACAGGGGTCCCCAGTGGCAGGATCCCCGCGATCAGGTATCTTATCCCCTATCCCCTAGCGCCATAGTACCCAACTTTTTAAAATTGATGGTCTATCCTCTGGACAGGCTATCAATATCAGATCGGGTGACGGGTGCAAGTCTGGGGGAAAAAGTGTGGGAATTCCACCTAACATTTCCACTCAAGAGCTGGTCCTGGAGCCTCCTGCTAATGAAAAAAGTGTTCCAGCTATGGAAAAAGCGCAGGATCTCAGTTCCTATATGTTCCTGCAGGACTTGAGCCCTGGTACCATTGGTAGTGGCAATAAACGGAACTGCAGATTTGTCCTGTTCACTTTAATATCAGACCTTTACCCCTATAATTCTTGACTTTTTTAAAAATATGTCCTAAAAACTCTTCTTTCCAGGCAGGCATTTCCTATTCCTCAATGTAAAGCTTCTCTGCTTACCAGACCCTTCCACATTATTCCCCAGAACTTGACACAGTCATTTACCAGTATACTTTACACTCTGTGCTTGTCACATCTGTACTTAAACAATTGAAAGGTGACTGGCTAGTGCAGCTTTCTGCTTCCTACCCCCTCCCCCCCCCCCCCTTTTTTAAAAAAAATTATTTCCTCACACATCGTATGCTACCGTGAACAGGACCATCATTAAAACTGACAAATAGTTTGTTACTGTGTTTTGTCTGATTGAATCTGTTCATGTTCCGTCTGTATTGTAAAGTGCTGTTTAATATGCTGATGCTCAATAAATAGAGATTTTTTTTTTAAATGGCATGCCAATCATTCATTGTTTAGACTTTACCTACTTTCACCAACGTCAAAAAGTGTATATCACCTATTAAGACAAATGAACAGTAACTGTCTTTATGAGACAACCTATTTCATTGTAATAAGAACTCATGTGTAGTAGTATTATTAATAAATGTTTTAAGGCTTATAATGTATGTTTAAACAAAGACACAGTCTACTAATCCTTTCAATTTTAATACTACAGACCAGTTCCCTAATCCAGATGTGTGAAAAATGTGATGTCAGAAATTATGCATAGTGGCCATTTCTTTGAGAAGACCATGTCCATAGATTACCTTATTTTACTAAATAGATGGGAAAAAAATGAATGTGTTTCCAGAAGATGAAAAATCTACTGTACATGAAAACATTTATTTCAATTACTTACACTGACATTAAAAGTTTCATTATCTCTTTGCTCCTGGGTAGGAACATAGTAGCCTACAAGCAGAAGACATCTGTTAAATGTAAAGTTATAAGAATCACAAACATCTCTACAGCCCCTGGTCCTCGCGATTGTTTGAGGGATCTATAATCGACCTAAGGAACAAAAGCCATTCCTGCATTAAAGGTTAATGTATTTATTATATATATGTATATATATATATATATATATATATATATATATATATATATATATAAAATGTATTTCAATCAATCAAGCTGAATTCTGAAATAAAGAGTACTGTTGGGTTTAGAAGAAGTATATGTAAGTTCTCATTTTCTCTATCCTCTCCAAAAATTTTGTGAAAAAAAATAAATAAAAAATAATATAAAAAAAAAGGATTATTACAAATGTATAAATAGGTGCAAAAATTCTACACATCATGGTGGCAAACATATTTGTGTAACCAGGAGGACAATACAACTGAATAAGTTTTAAAGCCATATTTATGGAGCAATTTGTACAAATAGCTGGTTATTCTCCATTGAAAGAAGAAACCCAAGAGGTTCAAAAATACATCTAGCAAGAATTTTAAAAAGTGCTATATACAATGTAATTTGTTGACCAAATCAAACATTGTCCCTCTGATGGCAAAAAACACAATTTTACAGAAGTTAACATCAACCACTAACAATATGAACAGTCTGGCCTGCTACATTGTGGCTTCACCATGTTTGAAAAATAGAGGGAACATTTATCAATATGTGTTCAGTAAAAAGCGGAGGGAATTTGCATAATCTTTGCTCAAGATTCAGCCGTTCTTAAAATGCACGCACATTTTCTCTGTTTGTGCTCACCAAATAGGTGTGGCATAAAGGAAAATTGGATGCAGTTCTGTCTAAAGGGGGCCTTGTTGCCCACTCTTGCCAAAATAATAAAATTTTACGCTTGCTAGCTAGCTAAGGTGCACATGGCTTATGAGCATGGCTAGTGAGAGGTGCTGTGGACCAATACCGTTGGGCCACTCACTAAATTTGAATGCAATATTTCTGAAATCAAACTGATAACCCCCCAAAAAATAAATATTTATAAACTATTTACATAATAATCAATTACCGCTACTGAGTCTATTGAAAGCTGTCAACATCAAAACAAAAGACATACTGACTACATGACATGGCTATTCCAGGGAAGTATATATTTAAAAAAAGCTCCAAAGCCCCAACACTACCTGGATATGTTTTCTGTAAACCAACCTGACTGATATGCATGGCTCCTATGGCCCCTGTTGTCTTCTCTGGCTGCTTGATATACTTTGCTATCATTGCCTACCTCTCCTAGCAATCATTGCAGCTCTGCCAGCCCCCACCATCCTGATCTGAGCAGCAAAGACAGGTTCAGTGTCTGATTGGCTGACGCTGCACACACCTCCCAGTTCTCAGCATTAAAGGGAGCATGACTCATCAGTGCAGGCCAGCAACCACATGGTCTGTGTCTCTCAGGTGGGTGGGGGCTGCTTTCAGAGAGGGACTTTGACAGACAGAGTGGATGGCTGGATGATCTAATTCCCTCACATCATGCATGTAAGTGACAACCAAAGAGGGTAAACTGCTCTATATAGCTAATTAATAATATTTAGACAACAAAATAGGTTGATGAGAGGAATAGGATAGGCTATGGGTTTAGTTCCCTGGAGTACCCCTTTGTATTAATTTCCTAGGAGCCTCAAAGGTTCATACTACTTTTCTAAGATCCTGAAAAATCAGAGGACAACTAATACTGATGTTGGACGCCAGGTTATATTGCATAACAAGTTTATTCTGGATTTTTTGTTATTGTATTTGAATTTTTGATAACTCTTCTAGAACATACTGTTTATGGTAGATATATTATTGTTTGCTGTTTTCAAGTTGTTCATTATTGCAGGGTTAGGAATTGTTATGTCTATTTTTAATTTCTTGAAATTCTGAGACATAGAGTGTTTTTATTCTCTCATGTATAAATAAAATAAATCAACCATTAATTATCTAATTATCCTCATATGCCTCATATGGTGTCTGGGCAGGGCATGACAATTGTTCCCCTGGAGCACTTACTATGTGATTACATCCATAAGATAGTGATGAGATTACCAGTTTATTTTATATAAAATAAAATACTGTGCAGGTTAAAAGCTGCTCAGTAATGCTTAAGTTTGACTAAAATTGCAATGAATGTGTTTGATACACTGTATGTATGTTATGTGTATATTAATTAGTTTTATTGCAGAGAATGTTTTTGATGTTTATGCCGTACATAATGTACAGGATGATGGGTCACAACACATAGCAATGCCGTAGCTTCAAAGCTTCAAATTGCTGTTGCTGGCAACAGAAATGGAAGTTTTCTAAGATGCCCAACCCAGGGAGAAGTGCAGGCACTGGTACAGATTATTAAGAAGCCTATTACTAGGGTCAGGGCATGCATAGTGACATCAATAAGCAAAGACATCACATTGAGTGGGAGGAGCCTTGAGTGAATGATAATGGACTGAATAAAGATGCTATTTGAAGACTCTATGGACAGACCTTGTATCACTCATCCAAGTAGGAGCAAATCCCCATAGAAAACCTATCCTGCTCTGGACAGTTCCTAAAATGGACAGAGGTGTCAGCAGAGAGCACTGTGATCAGACAGAAAGGACATTCAAAAAGAAAAAAAAACTATCTGTGGAGCATAACAGCAACTAAGAAGTCCTGGAAGGATTAAGTTTTTTTTTTATAGAAGTAATTTACAAATCTGTTTAATTTTCTGGCACCAGATGATTAAAAATAAATAAATAATGTTTTCCAGTGGAGTACCCCTTTACGATTCAGGGACCCGTTCTGGAGTTTACCAAGGGTACCAGAGGTTGGACCCTCGTTGGATATATTTCTAGATATGAAAAAAAAATTAAAAAAAATAAACTTTTTTGATTCAAAGTTTACAGATACCTGTGAATGTCAACTTATAAAGATAACAGTTTTCCAATGTATTTGTAATTTATGGTAGAACTTTTCAGTTATTTGCATTATGTATTCAAGGGAACTTCAATTTAAATCTACAGCGTATTCAGACAAGTTTGGTGTACCGTGTAAATTTAAAAAATGAAAGTGACGTCTGTTGAAGAGCTGAAATGAAGCCAAATTCTTCGGAGTGTGCTCATGAAGGAGAATCAGGTGACATTGATTATAGTGTGACCTTCGGGGAAAATGAATGTTGCTTTCAACCATGCCATTATTCTGATGGAAGTATTGAAGTCTGGCATATGTCCGAACATGTCAATACTGATGCGAATGTGCTCTTCATTTCTTCAAGTTTGTGAACAGATTTAACTTTTAAACTATTTCTATAGTTTATACAAATAAGTAGTCAGACCACAAATGGAATATAGAGGGAATAACTGAAAGCCTTTACAGTTCTTTTTGTGACATGAACTTTGCACTACTAATGACATAAATTAAAGGGGTACTCCGGCGCTAAGACATCTTATCCCCTATCCAAAGGATAGGGAATAAGATGCCTGATCACGGGGTCCCGCTGCTGGGGACCCCCATGATCTTGCACGCAGCCCCCTCAATGCAAGCCTATGGGAGGGTTGCATTGAGGGGGCAGAGCGGGATGTCACACGGGGAGGGGCCATGACATCACAATGCTCCGGCCCCATGATCGCCAGTAATCAGACCCGGAGCGAACATGCTTCTGGGACTGATTGTAACGGGGTGCTGCGTGCAAGATCACGGGGGACCCAGCGGTGAGACCCCCGCGATCAGGCATCTTATCCCCTTTGGATAGGGGATAAGATGTCTTAGTGCCGGAGTACCCCTTTTTTTTAAGGGAAACTGACACCTTGTTCACCCACACTAAACCCAATGAACAGGGATATAGTGTGGGAGAACGTTACTAAAAAGGGGTATAACTAATCCAGATTGGTGGTCCATTTACAGAGATCCAGGTTGTATTCCGGCACCATTGGTAATCCCCCCTGAGTGGAGGCAGGAGCCAGTATACAGAGCCTCCCTTCCTCCGCCTCTTCTGCTCCCATATGCCTGCTTACCTAACGCTCACATGAGCAAAGGCTTTATGAAAATTTATGAGGTAGGGGGGCATAGGAGAACAGAAGGGGTGGAGGCAGGAAAGTTCTGCATACCAGTTCCACCTCCTTTGCACAAGGGATATCATTAATGTTGCCTGTATACAGCCTGGATCTCTGGATATGGACCACCAATCCGGGAAAGTTACACTTTTTTTTTTTTTTTACTACTGTTTGACTGCACTATAACCCTGTTTATTGGGTTTAGTGTGGCTGAGAAAGGTGTCAGATTTGCTTTAACCCTTTAAGGACTCAGGGTTTTTCCGTTTTCGCACTTTTGTTTTTTTCCTCCTTACCTTATAAAAATCATAACCCTTTAAATTTTGCACTTGTAATTCAATATTATGTGTTATGTTTTGCGCCACCAATTCTACTTTGCAGTGACAGTAGTCATTTTACCAAAAAATCCTCGGCGAAATGGGAAAAAAATTCATTGTGCGACAAAAATGAAGAGAAAATGCAATTTTCTAAATTTTGGGGGCTTCCGTTTCTACGCAGTACAGTTTTCAGTAAAAATTACACCTTTTCTTTGTTCTGTAGGTCCATACAATTAAAATGATACCCTACTTATATAGGTTTGATTTTTTCTTACTTCTGGAAAAAATCCTAACTACATGCAGGAAAATGCATGAAAATTTCCTTGTACGGGGTGGAATGTAGGCTCATTTTTTGCATTCTGATCTGAAGTTTCTAGCAGTACAAGCTTTGTATTGATCGGACATTTTGATCGCTTTTTATTTATTTTTTATCATATAAAAAGTGACGCTATTTTGGACTTTTTTGAGTGTACGCCATTGACCATGCAGTTTAATTACTGACATATTTTTATAGTTTGGACATTTCTGCATGCGGCGATACTACATATGTTTATTTTTATTTACACAGTTTTTTTTATGGGAAAAGGGGGGTGATTCTTACTTTTATTAGGGAAGGGTTAACCCCTTAATGATGCAGGATGTATATTTACGTCCTGTGCCGGCTCCCACGATAAGAAGCATCACATTGCGTTGGTCCCGGCGCTCATCAATGGCCAGGACCTGTGGCTAATACCACACATCGCCGATCACGGAAAGCTGATCATCAAAGCTGACCGCCGCTTCTAAAGTGAAAGTGAAACTATCCCGGCTAGTCAGTCGGGCTGTTCGGGACCGCCACTGTGAAATCGCGGCATCCCGAACAGCTTACAGGACACAGGGAGGGCCCTTACCGGCCTCCTCGGTGTCCAATCGACGAATGACTGCTCCGTGCCTGAGATCAGGGCAGGAGCAGTCAAGCGCCGATAACACTGATCATAGGCGTGTTAATACACGCCAGTGATCAACATGAGAGATCAGTGTGTGCAGTGTTATAGGCCCCTATGGGACCTGTAAAGTGCAAAAAAAAAGTTAAAAAATTGTTAATAAAGATTATTTAACCCCTTCCCTAATAATAGTTTGAATCACCCCCCTTTTCCCATAAAAAAAATAAAACAGTGTAAATAAAAAAAATAAACATATGTGGTATCACCGCGTGCGTAAATGTCCGAACTATAAAAATATATCATTAATTAAACCGCACGGTCAATGGCGTACGCACAAAAAAAATTCCTAATTCCAAAAAAGTGTATTTTTGGTCACTATTTATACCATTAAAAATTAATAAAAAGTGTTCAAAAAGTCTGGTCAAATCAAAAATCATACCGATATAAACTTCAGATTACGGCGCAAAAAATGAGTCCTCACACCGCCCTGTACGTGGAAAAAAAAAAAGTAATAGGGGTCAGAAGAAGACATTTTTAAACGTATAAATTTTCCTGCATGTAGTTATGATTTTTTCCAGAAGTACGACAAAATCAAACCTATATAAGTAGGGTATCATTTTAACCGTATGGACCTACAGAATAATGATAAGGTGTCATTTTTACTGAAATATGCACTGCGTAGAAACAGAAGCCCCCAAAAGTTACAAAATGGCGTTTTTTTCTTCAATTTTGTCGCAAATTGAAAGGGTTATGATTTTTAAAAGGTAAGGAGGAAAAAACTAAAGTGCAAAAACTGAAAAACCCCGAGTCCTTAAGTGGTTAAGTGGTCCTTAAGGACCAAGCCCATTTTCACCTTAAGGACCAAAGCATGTTTTGCACATCTGACCACTGTCACTTTAAGCATTAATAACTCTGGGATGTTTTTACTTATGAATTTGATTCCGAGATTCTTTTTTCGTGACATATTCTACTTTAACATAGTGGTAAATTTTCGTTGATACGCATCATTTCTTGGTGAAAATTTAAAAAATTTCATGAAAATTTGGGAAATTTTGCATTTTTCTAACTTTGAAACTCTCTGCTTGTAAGGAAAATAGACATACCAAATAAATTATCTATTGATTCACATATACAATATGTCTACTATATGTTTGCATCATAAAGTTGACATGTTTTTACTTTTGGAAGAAATCAGAGGGCTTCAAAGTTCAGCAGCAATTTTCCAATTTTTCACAACGTTTTCAAAATCTGAATTTTTCAGGGACCAGTTAAGTTTTGAAGTGGATTTGAAAGGTCTTCATATTAGAAATACTCCATAAATGACCCCATTATAAAAACTGCACCCCTCAAAGTATTCAAAATGACATTCAGTAAGTGTTTTAACCTTTTAGGTGTTTCACAGGAATAGCAGCATAGTGAAGGAGAAAATTCAAAATTAGCATTTTTTACACTCGCATGTTCTTGTAGACCCAGTTTTTGGATTTTTACAAGGGGTAAAAGGAGAGAAATCCCCCCAAAATTTGTAACTCAATTTCTCTTGAGTAAGGAAATACCTCATATGTGTATGTAAAGTGTTCGGCGGGTGCAGTAGAGGGCTCAGAAGGGAAGGAGCGACAATGGGATTTTGGAGAGTGAATATTTCTGAAATGGTTTTTGGGGGCATGTCACATTTAGGAAGCCCCTATAGTGCCAAAGCAGCTAAAAAGAACCCATGTGGCATAATATTTTGCAAACAACACCCCTCAAGAAACGTAACAAGGGGTACAGTGAGCCTTAACACCCCATAGGTTTTTGACAACTTTTCGTTAAAATTGGATGTGTAAATAAAATTTTAAAAAATTTCACTAAAATGCAGTTTTTTTCCCAAACTTACCATTTTTACAAGAAGTAATAGGAGAAAATGCCCCCCAAAATTTGTAACCTCGTTTCTTCTGAGTATGGAAATACCCCATATGTGGATGCAAATGCTCTGCTGGCACACTACAATGCTCAGAAGAGAAGGAGCGCCATTGGGCTTTTGGAGAGAGAATTTGTTTGGACTAGAAGTCGGGGGCCATGTGCCTTTACAAAGCCCCCTGTAGTGCCAGAACAATGGACCCCCCCCCCACATGTGACCCTATTTCGGAAACAACACCCCTCACAGAATTTAATAAGGGGTGCAGTGAGCATTTACACCTCATTGGTGTTTGACAGATCTTTGGAACAGTGGGCTGTGCAAATGAAAAATATTTTTTTTCATTTTTATGGACCACTGTTCCAAAAATCTGTCAGACACCTGTGGGGTGTAAATGCTCACTGTACCCCTTATTACATTCCATGAGGGGTGTAGTTTCAAAATGGGGTCACATGTGGGGGGGCCCATTGTTCTGGCACCAGGGGGGCTTTGTAAACACACATGGCCTTCAATTCCAGACACATTCTCTCTCCAAAAGCCCAATGGCGCTCCTTCTCTTCTGAGCATTGTAGTGCACCCGCAGAGCACTTTACGCCCACATATTGGGTATTTCCTTACTCAGGAGAAATTGCGTTACAAATTTTAGGGGGCTTTTTTCCTTTTACCTCTTGTAAAAATGAAAAGTATGGGGCAACACCAGCATGTTAGTGTAAAAAAAAATTTTTTTTTACACTTACATGCTGAAGTAGACCCCAACTTTACCATTTCATAAGGGTAAAAGGAGAAAAAGCCCCCAAAATTTGTAACACAATTTCTCCCAGGTACGGAGATACCACATATGTGGCACTAAACCGTTGCCTTGAAATACGACAGGGCTCGGAAGTGAGAGAGCGCCATGCGCGTTTGGGGCCACAATAAGGGATTTGCATAGGGACGGACCCGGATGCAAGAATTACATTTGCCTCCGATACCAAAAATACCCTACGGCAGTGTTTCCCAAACAGGGTGCCTCCAGCTGTTGAAAAACTTCCAGCATGCCTTAAAAGTCAATGGCTGTCCAGCAATACTGGGAGTTGTTTTGCAACAGCTGGAGGCTCCGTTTGGGAAACAGTGTCATACGAGAATTTTTTTTATTTGGGGGGGGGGACGACTGTGTAGGGGTATATGTATATGTAGTGTTTTAAAATTTATTATGTGTAAGTGTAGTGTAGTGTTTTTAGGGTACACTCACACGGGCGGGTTCACAGCGAGTTTGAGCTGCAGCAGAAAATTTGCTGCATCTCAAACTTGTAGCAAGAACTCGCTGTAAACCTGCCCGTGTGAATGTACCAAAACTTACTGACTGACTAATGACAACGACCAGCAGCAGGGGACCAGTCTGATTGGTCCCCAGCTGCATAGTGTCATCGGTCAGCTGTACAGAACAGCTGAGATGACGTTTCTATCACCATGCCAACGGACATGGTCATAGAAAATGTATTGGACGTGTATACACGTCCATTTGCGGGAAGGGGTTAACCCCTTAAGGACCAAGGGCGTACAGGTACGCCTTTGCTCCCTGGTACTTAAGGACCAAGGGCGTACCTGTACGCCCGTGGGAATTTTGGTCCCCGCTGCGCGCCGGGCGGGGATCGCGCCGGGGTGACTGCTGATATCTATCAGCAGGCACCCCGCGCAAATGCCCAGGGGGGTCATTAGACCCCCCCCCATGTCGGCGATCGGCGCAAATCGCAAGTGAATTCACACTTGCGATTTGCGCCGATTCCGGGTCATACGGGTCTATGGTGACCCGGTGACCCGGAATAGAAGGGGGATCGCGGGTGTCCTAGACACCCACGATCCCCCTGTAGCGATAGGAGTGAGGTGGCAGGGTTGCCACCCCTCCTATCTCTGCTATTGGTGGTCTAGACGCGACCACCAATAGCAGATCGGGGGCGGAGGGGTTTACTTTCGGTTTCCCCGTCCTGCCCACCCACAATAGGCGGGGCAGAACGGGGAAACCGACAGGGACCGGCGCCGAAGATCCACTTACCCATCGGCGACGGCAGCGGCGACGATCAGCGGCGGCAGCGGGCGACGATCGGCGGAAGAAGAGGACCGCGACGCAGCTCCCTGGATCCAATGGAAGCCGGTGAGTAACTTAGCAACATCTGGAGGGCTACAGTCTGAGACCACTATAGTGGTCTCTAAACTGTAACCCTCCAGATGTTGCAAAACTACAACTCCCAGCATGCCCAGAGAGCTGTTTAGGCTTGCTGGGAGTTGCAGTTTTGCAACAGCTGGAGGTCTACAGTTTGAGACCACTGCAAAGTGATCTCTATACTGTGCACCTCCAGATCTTGCAAAACTACAACTCCCAGCATGCCCAGACAGCAGTTTGCTGTCTGGGCATGCTGGGAGTTGTAGTTTTGCAACATCTGGAGGTCCACAGTTTGGAGACCACTATGCAGTGGTCTCTAAACTATAGCTCTACAGATGTTGCAAAACTGCAACTCCCAGCAAGCCTAAACAGCTCTCTGGGCATGCTGGGAGTTGTAGTTGCGATCTCTCCAGCTGTTGCATAACTACATCTCCCAGCATGCCTTTCGGCGATCAGTACATGCTGGGAGTTGAAGTTTTGCAACAGCTGGAGGCACACTGGTTGGAAAATACTGAGTTAGGTAACAGAACCTAACTGAAGGTTTTCCAACCAGTGTGCCTCCAGCTGTTGCAAAAGTACAACTCCCAGCATGCACGGTCTGTCAGTACATGCTGGGAGTTGTAGTTTTGAAACAGCTGGAGGTTTGCCCCCCCATGTGAACGTACAGGGTACATTCACACTGGCGGGTTTACAGTAAGTTTTCTGCTTCAAGTTTGGACTGTGGCAAATTTTTCACCGCAGCGCAAACTCCTAGCGGTAAATTCACTGTAAACCCGCCAGTGTGAATGTACCCTAAAAACACTACACTACACATAATAAAGAGTAAAACACAACATATACACCCCCGTATACTGTCCCCCTAATAAAAAATAAAAAACGTATTGTACAGCAGTGTTTCCAAAACAGAGCCTCCAGCTGTTGCAAAACAACAACTCCCAGCATTTCCGGACAGCCACTGACTGTCCAGGCATGCTGGGAGTTTAGCAACAGCTGGAGGCACCCTGTTTGGGAATCACTGGCGTAGAATACCCCTATGTCCACCCCTATGCAATCCCTAATTTAGACCTCAAATGCGCATGGCGCTCTCTCACTTCGAAGCCCTGTCGTATTTCAAGGAAACAGTTTAGTGCCACATATGGGGTATTTCTGTACTCGGGAGAAATTGCGTTACTAATTTTGGGGGCTTTTTTTCCTTTTACCCCTTATGAAAAAGAAAAGTTGGGTCTACACCAGCCTGTTAGTGTAAAAAAAAATTTTTTTTTACATTAACATGCTGGCGTTGTCCTTTACTTTTTATTTTCATGGGAGGTAAAAGGAAAAAAAGACCCCCAAAATTTGTAACGCAATTTCTCCTGAGTACGGAGATACCCCATATGTGGGCGTAAAATGCTCTGCGGACGCACAACAAAGCTCAGGATTGAGAGCGAACCATGTACATTTGAGACCTAAATTGGTGATTTGCACAGGGGTGACTGATTTTACAGCGGTTCTGACATAAGCGCAAAACAATAAATACAGACATGTGACCCCATTTTGGAAACGACACCCCTCACGGAACGTAACAAGGGGTATAGTGAGCCTGAACACCCCACAGGTGTTTGACAAATTTTCATTAAAGTTGGATGGGAAAATGAAAAAAAAAATTTTTTTTCACTAAAATGCTGGTGTCACCCTAAATTTTTAATTGTCACAAGGTAAAATAAAAGCCCCCCAAAATTTGTAACCCAATTTCTTCTGAGTAAGAGCATACCCCATATGTGGATGTAAAGTGCTCTATGGGTGCACTACAATGCTCAGAAGAGAGGGAGCGCCATTGGGATTTTGAAGATAAAATTTGTCCGGAATTGAAGGCCACTTGTGTTTACAAAGCCCCTATGGTACCAGAACAATGGACCCCCCCCCATATGTGACCCCATTTTGGAAACTACACCCCTCATGTAATGTAATAAGGGGCGCAGTGAGCATTTACGCCCCACAGGTGTCTGACAGATTTTTGGAACAGTGATCCGTGAAAATGGAAAATGTAATTTTCCATTTGCACAGCCCACTGTCCCAAAGATCTGTCAAACGCCAGTGGGGAGTAAATGCTCACTGCACCACTTATTAAATTCTGTGAGGGGTGTAGTTTCCAAAATGGGGTCACATGTGGGGGGGTCCACTGTTCTGGCACCACGGGGGGCTTTGTAAATGCACATGGCCCCTGACTACCATTCCAAACGAATTCTCTTTCCAAAAGCTCAATGGTGCTCCTCCTCTTCTGAGCATTGTAGTTCGCCCGTAGTGCACTTCAGGTCCACTTATGGGGTACCTCCATACTCAGAAGAGATGGGGTTACAAATTTTGGGGGGTATTTTCTGCTATTAACCCTTGCAAAAATGTGAAATTTGGGGGGAAACACACATCTTAGTGAAAAATATATATATTTTTTTACATATGCAAAAGTCGTGAAACCCGTGTGGGGTATTAAGGCTCACTTTATTCCTTGTTACGCTCCTCAAGGTGTCTAGTTTCCAAAATGGTATGCCATGTGTTTTTTTTTTGCTGTTCTGGCACCATAGGGGCTTCCTAAATGCGACATGCCCCCCGAGCAAAATTTGCTCTCAAAAAGTCAAATATCACTCCTTCTCTTCGGAGCATTGTAGTTCGCCCGTAATGCACTTCATGCCAACTTATGGGGTGCCTCCATACTCAGAAGAGATGGGGTTACAAATTTTGGGGGGTATTTTCTGCTATTAACCCTTGCAAAAATGCGAAATTTGGGGGGAAACACACATTTTAGTGAAAATTTTTTTTATTTTTTTTACATATGCAAAAGTCGTGAAACACCTGTGGGGTATTAAGGCTCACTTTATTCCTTGTTACGTTCCCAAAGGGGTTTAGTTTCCAAAATGGTATGCCATGTGGGTTATTTTTGCTGTTCTGGCACCATAGGGGCTTCCTAAATGCAACATGCCCCCCAAAAACCATTTCTGAAAAACGTACTCTCCAAAATCCCCTTGTCGCTCCTTCGCTTCTGAGCCCTCTACTGCGCCCGCCGAACACTTTACATAGACATATGAGGTATGTGCTTACTCGAGAGAAATTGGGCTACAAATACAAGTATACATTTTCTCCTTTTACCCCTTGTAAAAATTCAAAAATTGGGTTTACAAGAACATGCGAGTGTAAAAAATAAAGATTGTGAATTTTCTCCTTCACTTTGCTGCTATTCCTGTGAAACACCTAAAAGGTTAAAACACTTACTGATTGTAATTTTGAATACTTTGGGGGGTGTAGTTTTTATAATGGGGTCATTTGTAGGGTATTTCTAATGGGAAGACCCTTTAAATCCACTTCAAACCTGAACTGGTCTCTGAAAAAAAGCGAGGTTCAAAATTTTGTGAAAAATTGGAAAAGTGCTGCTGAACTTTGAAGCCCTCTGGTGTCTTCCAAAAGTACAAACACGTCAATTTTATGATGCAAACATAAAGTAGACATATTGGAAATGTGAATAAAATAAAAAAATATTTTGAATATCAATTTTCCTTACAAGCAGAGAGCTTCAAAGTTAGAAAAATGCAAAATTTTCTAATTTTTCATCAAATTTTGGGATTTTTCACCAAGAAAGGATGCAAGTTACCACACAATTTTACCACTATGTTAAAGTAGAATATGTCACGAAAAAACAATCTCGGAATCAGAATGATAACTAAAAGCATTCCAGAGTTATTAATGTTTAAAGTGACAGTGGTCAGATGTGCAAAAAACGCTCTGGTCCTAAGGTGTAAAATGGCCTGGTCCTTAAGGGGTTAAAGCGGTACTCCGGTGGAAAACTTTTTTTTTTTTTTTTTAATCAACTGGTGCCAGAAAGTTAAACTTATTTGTAAATTGCTTCTATTAAAAATTTGCAATCCTTCCTGTACTTATTAGCTGCTGAATACTACAGAGGAAATTATTTTCTTTTTGGAACACAGAGCGCTCTGCTGAATCACGAGCACAATGCTCTCTGCTGACATCTCTGTCCATTTTAAGAACTTTCCAGAGTAGGAGAAAATCCCCATAGCAAATATATGCTGCTCTGGACAGTTCCTAAAATGGACAGAGATGTCAGCAGAGAGCACTGTGCTTGTGATCTCAGCAGAAAGCTCTTTGTTCCAAAAAGAAAATAATTTCCTCTGTAGTATTCAGCAGCTTATAAGTACTGGAAGGATTAAGATTTTTTTAATAGAAGTAATTTACAAATCTGTTTAACTTCCTGGCACCAGTTGATAAAAATAATAATAATAATAATAATAATAATAATAAAGTTTTCCACCGGAGTACCCCTTTAAATTATCTTTTTTTTAACACTTTTTTTTTTGCAATGTTATAGCCCTCAATAGGGGCTATAGCACTGCACACACTGATCTTCTACACAGGTTGCTGCCATGCATTAACATGGCAATGATCAGTGTTATCGGCGGTCGATTGCTTAAGCCTGGATTTCAGGCCTGGATCAATCGCCTAGGACGCACTGTAGGAAGGTGACGGACCCTCCACTTGCATTCTAGCTCGCAATGTCACCGCGATGGTCCCGATCAGCCTGACTGATCTGCCGGGAGTGTATTTTTGTTACTTTAGATGAGGCGAGGCACAATGATCATTGCCGTACGCATTTAGCCCAGGGTCCCGTCTTTCATTGGCTGCTGGGACCGACCCGCTATGAAACATTATAGACTGGGTGCAGGGTGTACAGATACGTCCTGCGTCCTTAAGAGGTTAACTATTAGTTATTACCTTACTGTCCAAATTAAAGCTTTTAAGACCATCTTAAAATGACCTGTTTCCAAAACTAGCAATCAAAGCTGAGCATAGTGCAAAGTAGATGTAATTTTTGGCGCAGGAGTTTTAATTGTATGATAAGCAGACCATATGTATATGCACAATTTGTTGCAGAATTGTGTAGCATTTCCCCAACAGCTGTACATTTGTTGCAAAAATCTGCTGCATGTGGGCTTACTCTATAGTTGAGACCACATGTGGCAGATTTATAAACCCCATTCACAGGTACCAGAAAGCAAACAGCATGGGAATGCGACTATTCTGTGGATTTTCCAATCTATAGCATGCTCATTTTCCTGCAGAAGGCAGATTTTGCTGTGGGATCACGACAGATTTGAATTGAATTCTTTGGCAGATAATCTCTTGACCCTAATGACCTTCATTTCACATAAGGAAAGCTACAGACTATCCCCACCGAATGACAATACGTATGTGGATCCATGGCAATAATACAGTACAATAGCAGCACTGAGTACACTGTTGCATTGTCTAGGAGACACACATTGGGATATTGTAAGAGTTAAAATACCTAATGTCAGATAAAAATATACTGACTGAGCAATCACCTATAGCAATGGTCACCAACTATGCAAGTGGCACCCCACATAACTCTGTCACTCTGCTACCTGCCATCCTTGAGAAAGCCACATATAGTGGTGAAACATGTAGGATGGTAGCAGGGTATTTATTTTAATTGCACCAGTATCCACCAACAGAATCAAAGCAATAAGAGACATTGCACACTGCAGGTACAATTGCCTTTTAGTGGAATAAATACAAATTGCTATCAGTCAGCATTAGTTAGTGCTGAAATCCTCCCTAAGCTAGTTTAATAAGAACAGCCATACAATATAGGGTTGGATAGTAGTAAAAGATGGTGGAACTAGATGTGGTTTTAATTATACATTTCCTGGACTAATTATAAATAAACTGATTAAAAGTTAAGTTTTATAAAACATTGTTGTTTAGCACCCCACATTCAACTCCAATACATCCCTGCATTTCACAGGAGTTACTAATTGTACTCCTTGTACTGTACTGTAATGCTATATACTATTTTCTTAGCAGCAGTGGTACATTTTGCTGCATTGGATCTCATAATATTAAAGGGGTTATGCACCATAAGGTGATTTTAGTATGTACGTGCCATACAGTAATGGACATGCTTAGGAAGGATCTGCACTTGACTTGGGGCTAAATGGCTATGTTGTGAGATTACCATAATACTGTCACTAGCTTTTTGTGAACTGGTATTTCCTGTTTGAGTTTTCTTCTTTTGCCTACAAATCCCATAATTCCATTTTCCTCCCTCCCACACATCAGCCACCCCACCCATTGAAACATAAATTAGCTGCATCCATTCAAAAGACCTGTGGTTTTCAATCAGGGTGCCTACAGCTGTTGCATTAGGTGCAGATTGATCTCTCTCCCACCAAGCGATCGCTCCACCCATTGAAACAGACAGGCTGCCTGTTATCAACTGACTAGGGAGTCAGGTCTCGGCCGCATTGCAACCTGGGAATAATCTGAGACAACAGTCATTTTGTATGCTGCTAAACATAGATATTGGGGAGAAAATCACATGCAAATTTTGAGAAAAACGTCACACACAGGTGCAGACACTATATTATGAACTTCACTAACTTTACAGCCCCTGTAGAATAGTGAAATAAAATAAAAAAAACTTGAATACCTCTTTAACACATGGGAACAAGACATTCAAGGTAGATAATATCTACAGTACCACATAGATATTAAATTGATTTTGCTTTCAGCCTCCATTTGACATACAGGTATTTGCTGGGAAATGTTTGCGACATACCATACTGTATAGAAGGGATATATATATATATATATATATATATATATATATATGTTTTTACATCAACTGGTGCCAGAAAGTTAAACAGATATGTACATTACTTCTATTAAAAAATCTTTAGCCATTCAGTACTTATTAGCTACTGAATACTACAGAGGGAATTCTTTTCTTTTAGGCTCAGGGTTCTCTGCTGTCCATTTTAAGAGAGAAAATCCCCATAGCAAACATATGCTGCTCTGGTCAGTCCCTAAAATGGACAGAGATGTCAGCAGAGAGCACTGTGTTCGTGATGTCAGCAGAGAGCACTGTGTTCCAAAAAGAAACAAATTTCCTCTGTAGTATTCAGCAGCTAATAAGTACTGGAAGGATTAAGATTTTTTAATAGAAGTATACAAATCTGTTTAACTTTGTGGCACCAGTTGATTAAAAAAAAAAAAAAAAAAAAGGTTTCCACAGGAGTACAACTTTAAATGTTGGCACCCCTGAAATTTTTTCTAGAAAATAAAGTATTTCTCACAGAAAAGGATTGCAGTAAAAAGTTTTGCTATACACATGTTTATTCCCTTATTGTGAATTGGAACTAAACCAAAAAAGGGAGGGAAAAAAGCAAATTGGACGTAATGTCATACCAAACTCCAAAAATGGGCTGGACAAAATTATTGGAACCCTTTAAAAATTGTGGAAACATAAGAATGTTTCAAGCATGTGATGCTCCTTTAAATTCACCTGGGGAAAGTAACAGGTGTGGACAATATAAAAATCACACCTGAAAGCAGATAAAAAGGAGAGAAGTTAGTTAACTTAGTCTTTGCATTTTGTGTCTGTGTGTGCCACACTAAGCATGGACAACAGAAAGAGAAGAGAACTGCCTGAAGACTTGAGAACCAAAATGGTGGAAAAATATCAACAATCTCAAGGTTACAAGTCCATCTCCCGAGATCTAGATTTGCCTTTGTCCACAGTGCGCAACATTATCAAGAAGTTTGCAACCCATGGCACTAAAGCTAATCTCCCTGGGCGTGGATGGAAGAGAAAAATTGATGAAAGGTATCAATGCAGGATAGTCTGGATGGTGGATAAGCAGCCCCAAACAAGTTCCAAAGATATTCAAGCTGTCCTGCAGGCTAAGGGAGCATCAGTGTCGGCGCGAGCTATCCGTCAACATTTAAATGAAATAAAATGCTATGGCAGGAGACCCAGGAGGACCCCACTGATGACACAGAGACATTAAAAAGCAAGACTACATTTTGCCAAAATGAACTTGAGTAAACCAAAATCCTTCAGGGAAAATGTCTTGTGGACAGATGAGACCAAGATAGAGCTTTTTGGTAAAGCACATCATTCTACTGTTTACTGAAAATGGAATGAGGCCGACAAAGAAAAGGACACAGTACCTACAGTGAAATATGGTGGAGGTTCAATGATGTTTTGGGGTTGTTCTGCTGTCTCTGGCACAGGGTGCCTTTAATGTGTGCAAGGCATCATGAAATCTGAGGATTACCAATGGATTTTAGGTCGCACTGTACAGCCCAGTGTCAGAAAGCTGGGTTTGCGTCAGAGATCTTGGGTCTTGCAGCTGGACAATGACCCCAAACATACATCAAAAAGCACCTAGAAATGATGCCAACAAAGCGCTGGAGAGTTCTGAAGTGGCCAGCAATGAGTCCAGATCTAAATCCCATTGAATACCTGTGGAGAGATCTTAAAATTGCTGTTGGGAAAAGGCGCTCTTCCAATAAGAGAGACCTGGAACAGTTTGCATAGGAAGAGTGGTCCAACATTCTGGCTGAGAGGTGTAAGAAGCTTATTGATGGTTATAGGAAGCCACTGATTTCATTTTTCTTCCCCAAAGGGTGTGCAACCAAATATTAAGTTAAGAAAGTCAATAATTTTGTCCAGCCCATTTTGGAGTTTGGTGTGACATTATGTCCAATTAGCTTTTTTCCTCCCTTTTTTGGTTTAGTTCCAATACACACAAAGGGAATAAACATGTGTATAGCAAAACATGTGTAACTGCAATCCTTTTCTGTGAAAAATAAATCTTCAGAAGTGCAAACATTTATGGCCATGACTGTGTATATATATTATATATATATATATATATATATATATATATATATATATATATGTACAGTGGTCCCTCAACATACGGTGGTAATTCGTTCCAAATGAACTATTGTTAGTTGAAACCATGTATGTTGAGGGATCCGTGCAATGAAAAGAATAGGAAGTTATACTCACCTGTCCCCGCTGCTCCGGACCATCACCGCTGCCCTGGATGTCGCCCTCCATCGCTGTCGCCGCGTCCCCGGGGTGTCCCCACCGCTTCAGACCGTCTCTGCTGCCTGGGATCGTTGGTCTTCATCGCCATCATCACGTCGCTGTGCACGCCGCTCCTATTGGATGACAGGACGGCATGCGCGGCGACGTGATGACGACGAAGGAGAGCGATGGCGATGGAGGTGATCCTAGAGAGAATGGTCCGGAGCATCGGGGACAGGTGAGTGACCATCACCGGAGCACACAGGGCACCTTAAACGGCTATCCAGCGGCAGCTGAAGCAGTCTGCGCTGTCGGATAGCCGTTGCATGCAATGGCCCCCGACATACAAAAACATTGTATGTTGATGCTGCCTTCAACATGCAATGGCCTCTGAGAGGCCATCGTACATTGAAATTATTGTATGTCAGTAATTAGGTTAGGTTAATTAGGTGCAATATAGTTCCCTCACATTAGGTGCAAAATAGTTCTCCCACATTAGGTTGTAGTTCCCCACATTAGGTGCAGTATAGTTCCCCACATTAGGTGCAGTATAATTCCTCCACATTAGGTGCCATATAGTTCCCCCCCACATTAGGTGCAGTAACTATACTGCACACCTAATGTGGGGGAACTGTACTGCACACCTAATGTGGGGGAACTGTACTGCACACCTAATGTGGGGGAATTGTACTGCCAGTTTAATATTGGGGAACTGTACTGTCAACCTAATGTGAGGGAACTATACTAACTATGTGTATATATGTGTGTTTATATATATATATATATATATATATATATATATATATATATACGCACGCGGCGTGAGTTTGTGCTTTATGGTGTAAACCCTAATGCAATAGGCTGCGTACGCCTATGATGAGGACAAGTACTTGAGGACATAGTTTCAGCCCTTAGGAGGAGAGTCTCAGTAGAAATGATACTTGGTCACACAGGTAACCAACATCAATATAAAGAGTAGGCAATATAAACACCGTTTACCAGAAAGATTACTACTGCCTGATTTTGGCATAGTGATACTTGTACAAAATACACCTCCTTTGAAAGCAGCCTTCCAATACTCAATATAAACAAAATGCATTTTTAATCAACTAGCTAATAGGCTGGGGCTTCTGGGTAATTACATGCTCTGCAATTTTCTTTGCGTTGACACCCCTTTCATCGTATTTCACATGAAGTCACATGTCTACTTGCCATTCCATACTAGTTATTAAATGAAGCACTTTGAACTATAGATTAATGTACATAACATTTTAAATTACTTATTCATTTTTCTTTGAAAATTTTTAAAGATTCAGAAAATGTGTTCAGTATGAAGAGTGTTCAGGACTTGTATTTCAGGGAAGTTATTTACACACCGAGATAACCTCTTAGGATTGTAGTGTAAAATGTTTTCTTTCTCCCTTCCTCTCTGTTCATGAAAATGTCATGCTAAGGATCAATCCCATTCAGAGTCAACTTTCATCTTCTGCATTCAGAGGATTTAGCTGCACAGAAGAAAAAAAAAATCAAAGCTTCAGTTGAACTAATTTTTCTTGGAATCCTCATCTGCAATATCTTTGATATATATAGACATTTAAATAATGTGAGGGCTATAAAAGATAAACGTGGATGAGAATGGCTACATATGTTGTTCAACTGCACTTATGGAAAAGTAAGTACAGTTATAATCAATTGGCCCAGAGATCCCTAGGGGTTGTCCCCATATATCTGTTAATCTGATACAGTTTTTCTTCGGCATAATAGAAAAACAATGGAGGGAAACTAATGATAGAACCAATTAGATTGTGGTCATTCCTGGCATAGACGACTGATAGGAGAATGCATTTTCTTACCCGGCTCCGAAATTTCATTACACAAAAAAAAGAAAAACAAGTTGTAGTCAGCTTTTTATTATTTGGACATAGTCTTAAAGTCATACAAATACTCCATGTTATATCCCCTCTAATTTCAGTGATACATGCAAAGATCAAGATGCAGCAGAGATATCTATACCCCATTATGAGAATTCGGGGTCGATCTTGTTGAGGATTTCAAGCGGATTTTGGAATTTTTTTGCTCGTACGCCATTAACCGTGCGGTTTAATTCATGATATATTTTTATAATTCGGACATTTCCGCACGTGGCGATACCACACATGTTTATTTTTAAAAGGAAATTTGGAAAAGGGGGTGATTCAAACTTTTATTAGGGAAGGAGTTAAATGATCTTTATTCACTTTTTTTTTGCAATGTTATAGCTCCCATAGGGGGCTATAACACTGCACATACTGATCTTTTACGTCCTTCAATGGTTTCTCATAGGAAACCGTTGATCAATGATTCTGCCGCTTGACTGCTCATGCCTGGATCTCAGGCACTGAGCAGTCATCCGGCGATCGGATAGCAAGGAGGCAGGTAGGGATCCTCCGGCTGTCCTGTAAGCTGTTCGGGATGCCGTGATTTCTCCACGGCGATCCCGAACAGCTCCCTGAGCTAACCGGCAACGTTTTAGTTTCACTTTAGACATGGCGATCAACTTTGAACGCCGTGTCTAAAGGGTTAATAGTGCGCGGCACCGCGATCGGTGCTGTGCGCTATTAGCCACGGGTACCGGCCGTTGTTAGAGGCCGGGCCCGACCCGCTATGACGTGGGGCCCCGCATTATAGAACGGGAGCGGACTCATGACGTACATGGGTCCTGAAGGGGTTAATGAATGTTTTTGAAAACTTTTTATTCAACTTTTTTTTTTACACTTTTAGTCTAGGAGGAATCAGTAAATTCCTCATACAGATCAATGTGGTTCCATAGAACCACATTGATCTGTGTTCTCTGTGCTCAATTGATAAAGCCTGGTCCTGCCAGGCTTTATCATTGTCAGAGCTGCTGCAGTCACAGGACATGGGGTAAACCCTCTGGCTAGCTCTGCAGTGGATCACCCCTGTGCGGTCAAGCTGCGGGGGGGGGCGAGGGGGGGACCCATAGCAACCAATCAGATGGCTCCTTTCATTTTTGAAAAGGCCTCTGAAAAATGAAAGAAGCAATTTGATTGGTTGCTGGGCAACTCAGCAACTTTTCCTCTGGACAGGTTTTGATAAATCTCCCCCCATGAACCCTGCAAATCAGTAGAGAACTGGATCTTCACCCACCGAATATTGATAACCTATCCTGAGGATAGGCCATCAATTCTAAAACCTAAAACAACCCCTTTAATAATGCAATCCATGTGATATTGATCATTAAAATACCTATGTATGAAGAGTATTAGTCTTGCAGCTTGTAAACAGAAAATTCTACTTACTTCTGTCTGTAATTTTACATATGAATAACAACATGAAACCTTTTGAAACTACTGGAGTGCAAGGCAACTGTGTATAATGCAGGAGCTGTAACAATTCTTCTTGGTCATTATATAAAATGTGTTCTTGACAAACTACATGGCACACCTACACTTTCTGTAAGGACTAAAAACAGAATTCAATGATGGCACTAAATAGACACCTTAAAGGGGTATTCCGTCACTAGACATCTAATCCCCTATCCAAAGGATAGGTGATAAGATGTCAGATCGCCGGGGTCCCGCTGCTGGGGACCCTGGGGATCGCTGCTGCAGCACCCTGCTATCATTACTGCCCAGAGCGAGATCGCTCTGCACGTAATGACGGGCAATACAGGGGCCGGAGCATGGTTACGTCACGGCTCCGCCCCTCGTGACGTCACGGCCCGCCCCCGTCAATACAAGTCTATGGGAAGGGGAGCGTGGTGGTCGTCACGCCCCTTGCCATAGACTCGCATTAAGGGGACGGGCCGTGATGTCATGAGGGGGCGGAGACATGACGTCACGCTGCTCCGGCCCCTGTATCGCCCGTCATTACGCACAGAGCGAACTCGCTCTGTGCAGTAATGATAGCGGGGTGCCGCAGCGGCGATCCCCGGGGTCCCCAGCATCGGGACCACGGCGATCTAACATCTTATCCTCTATCCTTTGGATAGGGGATAAGATGCCAGGGGCGGAATACCCCTTTAAGGGTCAGTTCACATGTGCGTATTTTCAGCTGCAGAGTGTGTATACCTACATACAGTATTCTGTGCAGATTTGATGCACAGGATTTGAAGCAGTGTAAAGGCATTTAGTTTACATTGGAATCTGCAGCAGAAAATCTTGCACATTCAATCATGTGCATCAAATCTGCACAGAATACTGTACATGCGAATACATCATAAGATTTGATTTGGCTTACTTAAAAAACAGAACATTAAAAAATGTTAAAGCAGGAATCTGATTGGGTTATAGAGTCATGGTTGTAAATGTTGTCACCCCTGAAATTTTTGTTGAAAATGAAGTATTTCTCACAGAAAAGGATTGCAGTAACACATGTTTTGCTATACACATGTTTATTCCCTTTGTGTGTATTGGAACTAAACCAAAAAAGGGAGGAAAAAAAGCAACTTGGACATAATGTCACATCAAACTCCAAAAATGGGCTGGACAAAATTATTGGCACTCTTAACTTAAAATTTACTTGCACACCCTTTGGAAAAAATAACTGAAATCAGTCACCTCCTATAACCATCAATAAGCTTCTTACACCTCTCAGCCGGAATGTTGGACCACTCTTCCTTTGCAAACTGCTCGAGGTCTCTCTTATTGGAAGGGCGCCTTTTCCCAACAGCAATTTTAAGATCTCTCCACAGGTGTTCAATGGGATTTAGATCTGGACTCATTGCTGGCCACTAGAGATGTAACGAATTGCTCGCCGGCGAACAGTTCCCGGAGAATTTAGCATGTTCGCGTTCGCCTCGCCCGGCGAACAGTTGTGAAGTTTGATCCGCCCCCTATACTTTAACATTGCAGTAAACTTTGACCCTGTGAGTAAGAGTCAGCAGACACATTACAGCCAATCAGCAACAGTTCCTCCCTTCCAGACCCTCCTACCTCTTGCACGGACACCATTTTACCTTCATTCGGCATGCTGCAGGCTTAGGAAGTGGAGGGTCAGAGAAGCTGCTCCTGCTGTATAGGGAAAGCAATAGCTAGGTTGCTACTAGGTGGTGTATTCAGGGTCTAGTTTACTCCTAAAGCACTAGTGTAACATCTGCTTTAAGTACAGCACCCAAAAAGCCCTTTTTAGGGCTCAAATATCAGTCCGTGTGTCTTGCAACAGCTGGAGGCACCCTGGTTGGGAGGGAACAGCTTGTTAAAAGGGGTACTCCAGAATAAAACTTAAGTTGCTTCAAGCAACTAACTATTACAGTATTCAAAGGGCAGAAAGATATCAGTCCGTGTGTTTTGCAACAGCTGGAGGCACCCTGGTTGGGGACCACTGCTTAAAAGGGGAACTCTGCTGGCATGCATTTTTTCTTTAAAGCAACTAACTACTACAGTATTCAAAGGGCTGAAATATATCAGTTGTTATGCCGAGCGCTCCGGGTCCCTGCTCCTCCCCGAAGCGCTCGCGGCGTTTCTCTCCCTGCAGCGCCCCGGTCAGACCCGCTGACCGGGAGCGCTGCACTGACATTGCCGGCGGGGATGCGATTCGCATAGCGGGACGCGCCCGCTCGCGAATCACATCCCAAGTCACTTACCTGTCCCGGTCCCCGACTGTCATGCTCTGGCGCGCGCGGCTCCGCTCTCTAGGGCGCGCGCGCGCCAGCTCTCTGAGATTTAAAGGGCCAGTGCACCAATGATGGTGCCTGGCCCAATCTCCCTGATTCCTTGCACCTGTTCCATGCCCTACTTATACCTCACTTCCCCTGCACTCCCTCACCGGATCTTGTTGCCTTTGTGCCTTGAGAAAGCTATTACTGTGTTTACCCATACTGTGTTCCTGACCTCCTGCTATTGCCATATTGACTACGAACCTTGCCGCCTGCCCCAACCTTCTGCTACGTCTGACCTTGTCTCTGCCTAGTCCTTCTGTCCCACGCCTTCTCAGCAGTCAGCGAGGTTGAGCCGTTGCTAGTGGATACGACCTGGTTGCTACCGCCGCAGCAAGACCATCCCGCTTTGCGGCGGGCTCTGGTGAATACCAGTAGCACCTTAGAACCGGTCCACCGGCACGGTCCACGCCAATCCCTCGCTGACACAGAGGATCCACAACCAGCTAGCCGAATCGTGACATCAGTCCATGTGTTTTGCAACAGCTGGCGGCACCCTTGTTGGAGACCACTGCTTAAAAGGGGAACTCCGCTGGAAAGCTTTTTTTCTTTAAAGCAACTAACTACTACAGTATTTAAAGGGCTGAAATATATCAGTCCGTGTGTTTTACAACAGTTGGAGGCACCCTGGTTGGAGACCACTGTTTAAAAGGGGAACTCCGCTGGCAAGCTTTTTTTCTTTAAAGCAACTAACGACTACAGTATTCAAAGGGCTGAAATATATCAGTCCGTGTGTTTTGCAACAGCTGGGAGCATCCTGGTTGGGGACCACTGCTTAAAAGGGGAACTCCGCTGGCAAGCTTTTTTCCTTTAAAGCAACTAACTACTACAGTTTTCAAAGGGCTGAAATATATCAGTACGTTACTCGACGCTCATGCGCAATGCCTGTAGGCTCATGCGTCCTTTTGAGGAGGTGACAAACCTAGTCAGTCGCATCGAAGGCACCATCAGTGACATTATACCGTTTGTTTTCCTCCTGGAGCGTGCCCTGCGAAGAGTGCTGGATCAGGCAGTAGATGAGCATGAAGAGAAAGAGTTGTGATCACCATCACCACCAGAAACAGCCTAATCAGCATCGCTTGCTGGACCTGTGGCAACGCTGGAAGAGGATTGTGAGGAAGAGGAGTCAGTGGAGGAATGTGGCTTTGAAGAGGAGGAGGAAGACCAACCACAACAGGCATCCCAGGGTGCTCATTGTCACCTATCTGGTTCCCGTGGTGTTGTACGTGGCTGGGGGGAAGAAGATGATACCTTCCCTGACATCACTGAGGACGAGGAACGGGACATGAGTAGCTCGGCATCCAACCTTGTGCAAATGGGGTCTTTCATGCTGTCGTGCCTTTTATTTTGAAAAGGATTTCTTTGTGTTTTTCACCATCCTGCATTATAGAGTCTTATGGACTTTATGATAATTTAAACTTGAATTTTCAAGAGTACTAACCATTACACAAAGGAACGCTTGTTGCGTGTGATTTTTTAACTTACATTTTCAAAAGTAAAATAGAGAGAGGGAAGAACTCTGTTTCTTTATTTGATGAAAAATGTTATTTAGAAAATAATTTATTTGTGTGTTTCTCCGTCCTGCATTATAAAGTCTTCTGAACTCTTGGATATGCGCTTGTTCTTATTTTTCAGCCATGTGTACATGCCTAATTTTTCTGGCCTCTGGTGCTGCACTTTTTCTGCTGCTGCAAATTTTCTGGCCGCTGCTACAGCAGCGGCTGCAACAATACCAGCTTTTTGAGCCATGTGTACATGCCTAATTTTTCTGGTACTCTCTGCTGACATCTCTGTCCATTTTAGCAACCGTGCATTATTAGATGTATGCTAAGGGTAGCATGGTGGCTCAGAGGTTAGCACTGCTGCCTTGCGCTGCCTAATGGGGGGATCTAACTATGTGCTGCCTAAAGGGAGGCTCTACCTATGTGCTGCCTAAAGGGGGGCTCTAACTATGTGCTGCCTAAAGGGGAGATCTAACTATGTGATGCCTAAAGGGGGGCTCTATGTGCTGCCTAAAGGGGGCTAAATCACATTATTCCAAAGAATTTAGGAATGTTAGGCGATTTATGCCCTTTATGGATTAAAACCAGACTCTGCATCAACTATGTAATTTTCCATGGGAGTTTTGCCCAGCACGCCACAGTCCAGGTATTAGTCCCCTTGAAACAACTTGAACATTGAAGTCAATGGCGGTTTGCCCGGTTCGCAAACATTTGAGGAAGCTCGCGTTCGCCGTTCGCGAACCGAAAATGTTATGTTCGCGACATCACTACTGGCCACTTCAGAACTCTCCAGAGTTTTGTTGCCATGGATTTCTGGGTGCTTTTTGACATGTGTTTGGGGTCATTGTCCAGCTGAAAGACCCAAAATCTCAGACGCAAACCCAGCTTTATGACACTGGGCTGTACAGTGCGACATAAAATCCGTTGGTAATCCTCAGATTTCATGATGCCTTGCAAACATGCCAGAGGCAGCAAAACAACCCCAAAACATCATTGGACCTCCACCATATTTCACTGTGGGTACTGTGTTCTTTTCTTTGTAGGCCTCATTCCGTTTTCAATAAACAGTAGAATGATGTGATTTACCAAAAAGCTCTATCTTGGTCTCATCTGTCCACAAGATGTTTTCCTAGAAGGATTTTGGCTTACTCAAGTTTATTTTGGCAAAATGTAGCCTTGCTTTTTTATGACTCTGTGTCAGCAGTGGGGTCCTCCTGGGTATCCTGCCATAGTGTTTCATTTCATTTAAATCTCGACGGAAAGTTTGCACTGACACTGATGCTCCTTGAGCCTGCATGACAGCTTGAATATCTTTGGAACTTGTTTGGGGCTGCTTATCCACCACCCGGACTATCCTGTGTTGACACCTTTCATCAATTTTTCTCTTCTGTCCACGCCCAGGAAGATTAGCTACAGTGCCATGGGTTGCAAACTTCATTATAATGTTGTGCATTGTAGACAAAGGCAAATCTAGATCTCTGGAGATGGACTTGTTAACTTGAGATTGTTGATATTTTTCCACCATTTTGGTTCTCAAGTCCTCAGACAGTTCTCTTCTCCTCTTTCTGTTGTCCATGCTTAGTGTGGCACACACAGACGCACAATGCAAAGACTAAGTTAACTTCTCTCCTTTTTATCTGCTTTCAGGTGTGATTTTTATATTGCCCACACCTGTTACTTGCCACAGGTGAGTTTAAAGGAGCATCACATGCTTGAAACAATCTTATTTTTCCACAATTTAAAAAAGGGTGGCAATAGTTTTGGCCAGCCCATTTTTGGAGTTTGGTGTGACATTATGTACAATCTGCTTTTTCCCCTCCTTTTTTGGTTTAGTTCCAATTCACAATAAGGGAATAAACATGTGTATAGCAAAACGTGTTACTGCAATCCTTTTCTGTGAGAAATACTTCATTTTCAAGAAAAATTTCAGGGGTGACAACATTTACAACCATGACTCTATAACCCAATATATATATATATCATTTTGTTATATATATAACAAAAACATCCCATAAAAAGGATTAGAAAAAGAATATAAGTAATAAGTATTTTATGCTCACAGGTTTTAAGCCTAAGCAAATTCATTCCAGACATATTCCTGCCTTGTTAGGTATAAGGAGAGATTCATTAAGAAGTGATTAAACATTAATGAAGCAATTACACTATTGCACATATCTCTTTCTACTACTATTAAAAAAGGTTTATCGACTTCCAGTAAAACTATGACTTCTAATAAGAAGGTTTTACATTTTTTTATATAAACAGTTCCACTCTATAGCAGAAAACAAAATAAATTTAGTTGTAATAAAAGATATTTCCTGTCCATTATTTATTATCTATGGTTAATTTTTATTAGAAATTTTATGAACAGGAATCTCACTGGATTAAAAATGTCAATTTTATACTTTCCAGTTAACTAAAATATATATATTCTAGGTCAAGCGGAGAATATGAATTTAGCTTAAGTTAGAATTTTAATGATCATTATTTAAATAAAAAGGTACATTAGGAATATTGCAAGGTGAAATAATAATAATTATATTATTTTAGTTTTAGTATAGAGTGTACAGAGAGATATGGTGGGGGAGAGAAGACAGGATATGCTCTATTCATGCTGCCTTCCTTTTGTACATTCAGTATACAAGCCAAGTTGTATATTTCATAAATGGTATCCACAGATGTATGTAGATGCGATGCATGTGTCAAGTTCGGCAGTAGGGTACAGTGCACACTAATGCTTACCCCAGCCACTGTCCTCGCATATTTGAAAGTTCTAACCTAAATGGTTGCCCTCAACTGGGTGATGGCCCCTACGCAGGACTAAGTGTAGGGGCATCAGGACAGTCAGAAAGCCTGGATCTGCATGAAATGGGCATATTAAATAAAAATAAGCAGGCATGGGATTAAACCAAAACAAGTCAGAGAGTCAAAACCTAGAGGGGAGCATAGTACAAAATCAGACACAACAGAGTCAAACCAGGAGTGCACATCAAGTAAAATTCAGAAGTCAAAACCAAGGCCAGGAAACAGGCAAATGGTCAGAATCCAGGGATGCTGGTTTGAATCCGAGGATGTTGGGATTTGGCCATCCGGTGGGAGGTGTGAGTACCAGCTCTGAGCTGATTGGCCCAGTGTCTCCACCTCCTGACGGTTAGCAGGGCTGTAATATGACAGGTAGCTCTGCACTGAGGAAGCCCCAGGAAGCTCTCAGTGGTGCTCTCCAGGGGACGGACACAGTGCTGGAACAAGGACAGGCACATTTATGACAAAATGCCAAAAGAATGTCCTTTCTGCACGCTCTTTGTCTAGTCACTATGCATCAATTGTCAATCAATTAATCAAATGTTATATGCCTGTGCCATATATTTGATATATATGCCTGTACATTTGCCCAATGGATATGTAGAGCAGCACAGCATTACCCACTGTAGTGTAAATACAGCCTTAGGGTATAGAAAAAACTGATTTTTCAGCACAGTGAACGGTTCTGAACGTTTTTAACTTTATTCACATTAAAACCACACTGAACAGGAGGACATCACTGGAGCAGTGATGCATTGCGGCCACACAAAATGGCCTAACTCATCACTGCTCCAGTGATGTCCTCCTGTTCAGTGTGGTTTTAATGTGAATAAAGTTTACACTGTTCTGAAGAGTCACTGCCCTGGACAATCTGTTTCATCCACATTCAAGCATTGTGTCTATGCCAGTCCAAGCAGCAGTAAGGCAAGAGGGTGAGCTGACACCTACCTGTTTCCTATACGTAGCCTTATGGCATGTTCTCATTTAATTTGACAAAGTATGCCTAAGTAGTTGCAAACATCGGATACTGGTATAGATTAGTATATGTTTGCTATACATATACCCAGAACATGGTGTGAACCTAGCCCTAATTCTAAAAAAAACTATCAATTTTTCACTACTAAGTAGTCAAGTATAACTTTCATTTTCTAGGCTTTTATCAGCAAGAATAAAAGGGAAGTCGACGCTTAAAGGGCTGTTATGCCAAACATATGTTTTAACATTAAATTTAGGAATAATGCTGAAAGTCAATGATATCAATAATTATGGACCAAATGTTTATTTAGTGAGTACAAATGGTTCAGTGCGCAGAAGATTTTTTCTTTCTCTCAGAATCACTTCGGTAAATAAAGTGTCCAAATTAGCAGTGTTCTTTTTCTCCCTCCATTTGCATATCCCAGAAGTATTTCATGCAAGTAAACACATGAGTGGCAAATTTGTCGGTAATCTCTGTTCTTCTGACTTAATAAATTACAGATCCTCTTCGAATGTAGAATACAGTACAAATGACTATCATGCAATGCTAATGGATTTCAAGGGGGTTTGCAGTTTGCCATGTTTTTCTTACACTCCAAAAATGGTGCTTTGAAAATTGTGAAGAATGGCAGCACCAGGGATCAGTGGGTAAAGATAACTAAACCCCATAAGATTCATTTCAGAAGATTGGACTTTAGGCCAGTTTTTGATTAGAAAGTCAATTAATGGGGTATTCCAGGAAAATATATTTTTTTAATATCAACTTGCTCCAAAAAGTTAAACAGATTTGTAAATTACTTCTATATAAAAATCTTAATCCTTTCAATAATTATCAGGTGCTGAAGTTGAGTTGTTCTTTTCTGTCTGGCAACAGTGCTCTCTGCTGACATCTCTGCTTGTCTCAGGAACTGCACAGAGTAGAAGACAGGTGTCATCAGAGAGCACTTAGACAGAAAAGAACTTTAACTTTCAGGAGCCAGTTGATATATAAAAAAAAGTTTTTTCCTGGATAGCCCCTTTAAGATGTGGCCCTTCTTACACTCAAGTCAAGCACAGAACATATAAGAAGTTGTTTTCCTCCTGCTCAGTGTAGGCTGGATGCTAAACAATTAATCTGTAGGCGCTATATAAATAATTAAATAATAATAATAATTATCATGGCAGTTAGGTATCATCCAAAGGCCTCAGTGAATGCCATAATAAGAATCCAAATAGACACTGCCACAGCCTACCAACAAAATGTAAATCTCTGTAGACAAAATAAAAAGATCAAAGGCATCAAAATATGGCAATGCAAAGCATTTGTCTGTTACTTGTTTATTGGTTTTACTTCAAAAGTAGGAAAACACAAGAAAACAAGAGAAAATGTATTGTTCTGACCGAAGTTGAATACAATGATAACGAAAGCCAGTATTTTTGGCTAGTGATACATTTGGGACAGGACATGTGTAAACCCTGCATTACTTAGCACTGTGGAATCTTTGTTTGTTTATTTTTGTTTTTTTACATTCTTTGCATGAGTAGTCATGGGTATTTGGTCTTTGTAGTACTGTATGTAATATTTGGAATCATATTGTACATATGAAAGGTGTATAATAACATATACGGAAAAGTATTCAAATTATTTATTGAACTGGACATTTTTTTTTTTTTTTTTTTACCAGTGTGCAATTTATAGCATTACATACCCTTTTTATTTTAAAATGGGTAAAGTTTAATGGGAAACTGTCAGCTTACTCCCCCCGCACTAACCAGCGGTACTGGCTGATGCGGGGGATGCTGATCAGTTTGATGCTTACTGTGCCTGGATCCGCTCGCCGTTCGGCCAATATCTTTGTTTTTCTGTTGTATGATAATTAAGTGCTAACTGGCACAGGCGGGGTAACTGGCACTCTGATGTCACTGACAACAGCCGCAGCGCCGCCCAGCTCATCAATATTCCTCCCCTCCCTACACCTCTCCTTCTCCCTCTTCATTACAGAGCAGGGAGAAGAGGAGAGGCGGAGGGAGGAGAGGAATATTGATGAGCTGGGCGTCGCTGCCGCCGCCGACGGTGATGTCAGAGTGCTAGTTAACGCCACCTGTGCCAGTTAGCACTTAATTAGCATATAGAGAAAAACAAAGACATCAGCCGGATGGGTGGGCAGATCCGGACACAGTAATCATCAAACTGATCAGCATCCCTGCATCAGCCAGTACCACTGGTTAGTGCAGGGGGGAGCAAGCTGACAGTTTTCCTTTAAGTTTTTGATATCAAGGTGATTTTTCATATTTTTTAAAACTTTTTTTTACTATTTTGTATATTTTTTTACACTTTTTAATTCCTCCTTGGGATCTTCTAAAATTAATCAATTGATTGCTTATTTCATGCAATGCATTGCTATTGCAAAGCATTAAAGTGATTTCTCTGTAAGTTGCAAGTACAACATACCTACAGCCAATAGCATTCAGACCTTTTGTTACAGCACTTAAAATTTTAACTCTGGGGGCCTCCTATTTATTTTATTCATCTTGGAGGTGTTTCTACACCTTGATTGGAACAACCAGGACTTTTCTTAACATGTGTTTTTCTGTTTTTGCATTTTCATTTCTTTCTCATCACCCTCTAAAAACCATAACACTTTCAATTTTGCACCTAAATCCCATATTAAGGCCTTTTTTTTTTTTTTCGCCACCAATTCTATTTTGCAGTGACAGTCATTTTACCATAATATCCATGGAAAAACTGAAAAAAAAATGAATTGTGCGACAAAATTGAAGAAAAAAAGCTATTTTGTTAATTTTGGGGGATTTCCGTTTCTTTGCATTTTTCGGTAAAAATGACACCTTATCTTTATGTTGTAGGTCCATACAATTAAAATGATACCCTACTTATATAGGTTTGATTTTGCATTACTTCTGAAAAAAATCCTAACTATATGCGGGAAAATTTATACGTTTAAAATTGTCATCTGACCCCTATAACTTTTTTATTTTTCCACGTACGGGCCAGTATGATGGCAAATTTTTTTGGCTGTGATCCTAGGTTTTTATCATTATAATTTTTGTATTGATCGGACATTTTGATCGCTTTTTATTCATTTTTTCATTATATAAAAAATGACCAAAAATACGCTATTTTGGATTTCATATTTTTTGTGTGCATGCCATTGACTGTGTGGTTTAATTAACAATATATTTTTATAGTTCGGACATTTTCACACACATATGTTTATTTTTATCTACACAGTTTTCTTTTTTTTAAATTGAAAAAAGGGGTGATTCTTACTTTTATTAGGGAAGGGGTTAAATGATCTTTATTAACTTTTTTTTCACACTTTTTAAATGTTATAGCCCCCTCTAGTGGCTATAGTACTGCACATACTGATGTTATACACAGATCACCCCCATGCATTAACATGGAGATGATCAGTGTTATCAGCGATCGACTGCTCAAGCCTGGATCTCAGGCTTGGAGCAATCAATCGGCGATCGGACATGACGGGGGCAGGTAAGGCCCCCCTCTGCTGGCGTTCTAGCTGATCGGGACATCGCAATTTCAACGTGATGGTCCCGATCAGCCTGACTGAGATGCCGGGAGAATATTTTTGTTACTTTAGATGCAGCGATCAACTTTAAACACCGTGTCTAAAGAGTTAATAGCGAGCGGCACAACGATCAGTGCCGCACGCTATTAGCCCAGGGTCCCGGCTTTCATTAGCCGCCAGGACCGATCCGCTATGACACTGGTCTCCCCACTATGAAGCTGGTCTCCCCACTAAACTAAATAATTAAAGAAAAAGGGACTTGCTAATAGAGGTGACCAAGAATCCACCTCAGTGCATATGTGAGAAACATCCAGCAGGTCAACCATCATTGCAGCATTTCACAATTTGGGCTATATTGCAGAGTGGACAGAAAGAAGCCTTTCATCAATAAAAGACACATGAAAGCCTGGCTGAAGTTTGCAAAAAGCCCCAGAGGGACTGTGATAAACAAATTCTGTGGTATCATGAAACCAAGATTGACCTTTTTGCCTAAATTCTAAGCATCGTGTCTGAAAAAAAAACAATCATTGCTCATCACTTGCCTAATACCATCTTTACAGTGAATCATGGTGGTGGCAGTATCATGCTGTGAAGGTGTTTTTTAGTGGCTGAGACAGGGAGACTGATCAGAGTTTAAAGAAAAAATGAATGAAATAAAGTACAGAGATATTTTTTATGAAAATCCGATTTAGGGGCTCTTGATGTTATATTAGGCCGGAGGTTCACCTTCTAACAAGAAAATTACTCTAAGCACACAGCCAAGACAACACAGAAGTGGCTTAGAGGAAACTCTGTAAATGTCCTTGAGTGGCCCAGCCAGAGACCGCACCAAAGGAACATCTCTGGAGGGACCTAAAAAATATCTCCATCTAATCTGTAGAGAAAAATGGAAAAAAATACTCATATCCATCATACCCAAGAAGAATGGGGGCTAAGTACTGAGTAAAGGGTCTGAATACTTATGTCAATACAATAGTATAGTTTTTTCCTTTTCAATAAGAAAATATTTTTAGCTTTCTGTTTTCCATTCCATTCTGTTTTCATTATAGCAATAATAGAAAAAAACCTCCAGTAGTCGACGGGATTCAAGGCGCTGAACACAGAAGTAAAGAGGGAACTGACGTTTTAATCACCCATGATGCAACACTTTCACAGTACAACGACTTCATCAGGCAGGATGCCCGATGAAGCAGTTGTACTGTGAAACGCGTTGCATCATGGGTGATTAAAACGTCAATTCCCTCTTCCCTCTGTTCAGCACCTTGAATCCCGTCGACTACTGGAGGTTTTTTCTATTATTGCATGGAATTGGACGTGGAGCGGCTGCAGTCACTTGATATATTCTCTACTTTTATCCATTGTTGCACTTGGGGAGTGTAACCTCGTGTGGTAAGCATTAACTTTGCCCAAGCCCCCCTCCGTGCAACCACGTTAATACACTACAGAGCGCTGTCTGTCTTTTATTTCATTTTTCATTATAGGGTATTGAGAGCATATGGCCACAATAAAACAAAATGTGAAAAAAGTGAAAGGGCCTAAAAACCTTCCGATTGCATTTTAAAAAAAATGTGCAATGCTTTAATATTTGGGTTTATATAGGTTTTCTTCTTTTTATATGGTTTGTGAAGATAGTGAATGTAGTGTTTTTATGGACATGTAATTAAGGGACCCACAATTGTTTTCTCAAATATTAGAATTTTTTTCAAACATAAAGGCTAAGGTGTTTCAGAAGCCATTTTAAAAGCAATTCAATTCTCCACCATGACGTGAAGATTACATGTTCTGAATATTGTGTCAATATATTAGTAAAGACAAAAAAAGGCTCTTTTCTGATTTAAACAACTAAATAGATCATAGTCAAGTGCCATCATTTTATACATAATCATGTGCTGTGTGGAGAAGGAAAGACATTCTATCCGATGATCCTATTCACATTTTCTATAAAAGAAAGTATGACACATTAATAGAGGTTACTCAAGATTGATTAGATGCTCCTAACCTGAAAATGAGAGTATGCCTCCAGACGACCTCTAGATTATGTCCTCTAGAAGTCTGTATCATTGATGACAGCAGCGGAGTGATTGAAAGAATCCTCAATGCATATACAGTTGCCAACCACTAAGTAAACCAATATCTATTTAAATCTGAACATACATGGCATATTTTATTTATAGGCAAGAAAACTTAAAATAGTGCATCGCCTTAGCATTTACATGATGCATTCTGTTCTCTAATTACATTCATTTGCATTTTATTGTGATATTCTTTTAAATTAAACCTATTAAATTACTTTCTATCATGTCCACATCCATCTTCCCGTACCCTCTAACATAACAAGCTTTATCTTTTTTGTTGTTGTTTTTTTTCTGTTTTCCTTGCTTGGTTGTTGGAGAACAATATAATTAACATGTCTAAAGGTAATAGAAGGCTCAATGAATGTGTTGCATACTATATTATCTGAAAATATTAAAGTGTCTCTCTTTGGAGGACCCTAAGTATATAGTCATTAAAGGCACAGGCCATTTATTTTGCTGGTTTCTATGCAGTTCTTTATTCCTTTGTGAAGATACTGCAAGAGAAGGAAAAAAAATGGCACTGCCTTTTGGAAAAACATTTGACATGTCCTAGGAGTACATGCAGGCACATTCACTATAAGTAAGCCACATTTTTTTTTCACACTCAACACGCTTCCTCATGGCTCACATCAGTCCCAACTGATGACCTACAGAAAGATCTCGTTGCCAATTTTTTAGCTTTATTTGTGTTTCCGTTTGGTGAAAACAAAGACCTGTCTCAAGATCTATGCAACCTAATTTTTGCAAAACATAATGATAGCTTTGGATACGGGCACATTTCTAAGCTTCCGAATGTTTCAGTGTGCACTGTTTGGGTGATAATACATAAGTGAAAAGACAATTATTTCACCATAAATTGCCTTGACTGGGTGCTCTTCACAAGATTTCTGAGCAACTGCATTATCATTAAATAGCTTACGGTGCTCTAGTCACACATCTCTTTCTGTTCTTGACATATGAGGGTTTATAGTTTGTCTGACAATTCAGGGAATCAGTCACATGGGTGTGAACTTAATTTTGAATAATGGGAGAAATCAGGTGATGGCCGAGATTATATATGTATTAGGCATTCATACACCTCAACGTACAATATTAAAACCTGCTGACTGCATAATCCTGCCCATCATCTGATTTAGTCCCTGAATTGTCAGACAAACTATAAACTCTCATTTCTTAGTGACAGGAGGACAGATCAAGAAACTTTGAAAAAAAAATGTATGTGATCAGGGCACCATAAGATATTTAATGACAGTACAATCTGTTTTTGGGGTGTTGGCCATAGGTCCAAACTAGGAGGTATCTTAGGGGACCACTTGGCTATAAAAATCAGGTGATGGGCAGGATTATGCAGTCAGCAGGTTTTAATATTGTACATTGAGGGGTATGAATGCCTAATACATATCCTAACTATATAATCCCGGCCATCACCTGATTTATCCCATTATTCAAAATTAAGTTCACACCCATTTGACTGATTCCCTGAAATGTCAGACAAACTATAAACCCGCATATCTCATAAGCAGCTTGATGCTGGTCACGGTAATAAAACATTATCAAGATACAATGCCCTAATATAATGTATATGTTAGTACATTATCCGTTAACAAAATATTATAATTCACTTAATAGTTATGTGTTTATAAACAAAAGTCAAATGTCGGTTGATTGAGCTTTAACAAGTCATGGAACCTGTGGTAACAGTCCTAATAATGTACATGGCCCCATTTCCTGTGTGTCAAGTCCTGATCTCCCAGCTACAAGTAATCGGCTTACCCATGGCTGTAGACCCCTATGATGATGTTAGTTCAGGTCATCAGACCAGTGGTCAGGGCAGGACCTGAAGCCATATTCCAGGTGCTATAATGTGAATTCCCCTGCAGAAGTGATATATTCTGTTATTTTAACGTATAAGGAGAGGATTAGTGGATCAGAACACATGGATTATACATTATTTACAGATGTATCAATGTAAATACCCTATTAACTTATATTTTATACTTGATTGTCTTATATATTCTATGGCAGAGAAGCTATGGGGAATTTAATATTCTTTTAGCTTCTTGGTAAACCTATACATAGACACAAGCCGTATTTAGGCTGCTTATATGATTTTCCACTCCTAAACTGTGATTATAATATACTAAATTGCTGATTTTACTGCATTTTCTTCATATATGGTATGTCAACATGTAAATGAGAAAATATAAGAAACTCAACTGCACCTATAATTACTTTTACTGTCAGAAAAAATATATTCAATCCCAGAAGCCAAAAAAGATGTTATTTGCTATTCACTTTTTCTATTCAACCGCAGTATTTATTTCAAATATCTTATTAAAATATATTCAAATAATTTCTAAAGACTCCTTTTAGCTACCAAATATCAATTAACTTATTGGATTAAAGGACATTAACGTACATGTTCTAAGCAAAAGGCTAGTACTAAGCCTAAAACTGAATAAACCATTTCTAAATATAGTCAACTAAGCTATTTTCCAAACAATGTTTCCTAAGGAGAGATTACACAGCAAGATCAGAATTCTCAGACTCAGTCAATATACTTAACCGTAATGGACGGGAACCTTTGCGTAGTATTGACAGATCTGCACTCATACACAAGCAAAAGAAACAAGAAGAAGAAAAGAATGGTTGTACTGGACATAAAACAAATTACTAGGTGTCAAACCATGCAAGACATTGGCACTGGCTGGTTTAACCCTTAAGTTTTATAAATAGGTTTAAAAAAAATACAACAACATTGCTGTATTTCTTATTGGTATTTTTTGACCCAGTTGTGCAAACACCAGGAGCCCAATAACCGATTTCAAGCATTTTTATGCATTCATGGCGCATTTTGAACCAAATAGATTTATAGCCATATGCACTATGACCGTCATTTAAAGGTAGAGGGAAATGTTGACATGGCTTACTGCTTGAAATAGTCACATATCTACTCCACACTACATTTCAGTTCTTCCTCTTCTGGTGATGTGTTATCCCCTTAGTAACTGCCTGTTTAGCCAATCCCTTAGTGGGTAATTCTTGCAGGGACAATGCATCACAGGAAGTAGAGAGAAGTAGAGAGCAGTGGGACCAGGAGCTGTCAGAACAGCAGTGGCAGGGGGTCAGGTAAGGGGAGTATATACATATATATATATATATATATATATATATATATATATATATAATTATTATTATTTTTTTTTATATAGAAAAGTACCCTGAGCCGATTCTAAATATTTTTTCATCACTGAAATTAAACTAACATTTTTCAAACAAGGCACATACATTTGTTATTATATTAACGATAGTATTAACTATGCTAAAATGAGGCCATTTTGTCAGCCAAGGTGCATACCGGCACCTAATGTTTAGTTGTTTATTATTTATATCTGTGGAAGTTGCATTACCTGGCTACTAAAATATTCAGATCGTCTCTTGGATCAGTTCCTAAAGTCTACACACTGGAATTCAGGACATGAAAAAAGTTAAATCTAAATTATCAGGATGCACCTTGCCCCATCAGAAATATCCATATTCTCGTCTACTTTCATGTCATGTGGGTTGTGTACAATACTGATTCCCTTCAATTTATTCAGTTGATTCCTGACACAATGACTCACCAGCGGGAGCCGCACTAATTAGCAGATTCCAGAGATACTGCTCAGTCTCCAAATATCATTTTACATAGTGACCTAAATTATGTTAAGAGTTTTACACCCTTTAAAAACCTAACATGCAAGGTGCAGTCAAAATATTAAATATAAAATAAAGCACGCATTTCTTTCCTGTGTGGGACTAAATGAAATCCAGTAAGGTCTTCTTCACACACACACAAACACTGGCGCAGATTTAACAGTGTCAGTGTCAATGACCCGTATCATCACTCTGCTTCTTAAGCAGACAGAACAGAGAGGAGACACAGGCTGTCAATCATACCGAGGGGACATCACTACGGCCGGAGTGGCGGGACTAGGTAAGCATAGCTCCCCGCCCAGGAGACTATACAGGGCAGCGGGGGGAGACTTACAAACTTTATATCCTCACCATATCTGCAGGCAGAAACCCCCCCCAGGGATGGTGAGAATGAAGAATTTTCCATATATGACATATTGCCAAGCTTTTATATATAATAAAATCTAATGATTTGTTCCTTTTAAAGTGGTTTTCTCGGCAAAATCTATTTTTTCTCTAAGACTGGGGGTTGTATTAAAATAATAAACATATATTCTTCACTTATTCTGTTGCATCAATGCTCCCAATCCTCTGGGCGTGCCTTCCCACCCCACAAAACCTGCCTGCTCAGCCTAATTAGTGAGGCAGGACACTGCTGTAACCACTAATGGGCAGAGATGGGTAGGTTTTCTGGATGAAGCGGAGACTAGCAGAGGACATTGGTGCAACAATCAAGGTAAGAATGCTTACAATTTTTATCCCAGGACACCATAGGGACACCTTAAAGGAGTACTCCGCCCCTAGACACCTTATCTCCTATCCAAAGGATACGGGATAAGATGTCTGATCGCGGGGGTCTCGCCACTGGGGACCCTTGTGATCTTGGCTGCAGCACCCTAGACACCCTAGACTGGCGATGCGGGGCGGAGGCTTGTAACATCACGGTCATGCCCCGCTCGTGACATCACGGCCATGCCCCCTCAATGCAAGTCTATGGGAGGGGGCGTGACTGCCGTCACGCCCCCTCCCATAGACTTGCATTGAGGGTGCGTTGCCATGACGTCACGAGCGGGGCGTGGCCATGACATCACGAACCTCCCCTCAGCATAGCCACTATAAAAATATACTTTAAAAACCTTATCTACTGTAAACTCTTTGTATGAATGCAGCTTTACTGCTTGTGATAAGCTACTAATTTTCATGTATTTCACATTCATAGGACTGTGAAAGAGATCCATACATATTGTGTCAAGAATGAAATCAAACTACATCAGTAGAAAGGAAGGAAACACTTCCCGATTACAGGATTTCCTGCTTGGCCCTAAATGGATGCTTTTTGTTTTATTTTATACAAATAGAACCACAGTATAGCAAACTGAATGCAGCCTAAAGCTACTTTCACATGGCAGTATTTAGATCAGTAGTCCACATGAGTGCTTTTAAGTCAGAACTGGAGTGGGGCACAGACATGGAGATATGGATCTTTCCATTATACTTTTTATCTTTGTTTGTTCTACACCCTGTTTAGCCTTACAAATATAGTCATCCTCAAGTTAATATTTTCTAGTTCCAAGACAACTATTGTAAGTTGAAATAGTATTGTATCTTATGGTAAAACTACTTATTGTTCCTAAAGACCACATAATTTCAACCCAAAAAAATGAGGATTAAAAGAGTACTATCATGCATAAAATTTTGCCCCTATCCAAAAAATAGGGGATAAGTGTCTGATAACGGGGCATGGGGGTTCTGACTGCTGGGACCCCCTGCAATTTAGCAAAACCTGTGCAGAGCAAAGGTTGAGCTGTTGCCTATAACAACCAATCAGATTGCTTCTTACATTTTTGTGAAGACCTCTGAAAAATAAAAGAAGAGATCTGATTGGTTGCTATGGACAACTGGTCAACTTTTCCTCTGCACAGGTTTTGATAAATCTTTCCAAATGTGTATTAAAGGGGTTATCCAGGAATCGAAAAACAGAGATCATTTATTTCAAAGACTGCTCCCTGTCTGTCTCCAGCTTGGGTGTGGTTCTGCATCTCAGTTCCATTGAAGTGAATGGAGCCAAGTTGTAATACCCCATCCAAAGTGGAGACAGACAGGGAGCAGTCTTTGAAAGAAATTAGGTCTGTTTTTTTTATTCCTGGATAACCCCTTTCAAAAAACTGCAGTCATACAAATGTTGTATTTTTGACATGGTTATATACAATAAGGGATATTTATCATTGCTTTCCTGACATTTTCTTGGCTGCAATTTGGTCCAAAATTTTTGTGCAGTTAGCTTTTGTGCAAAAATTTTGAGTAATTTCAAAATGGACAATTTTGGAAAAAGTGACTGTGAAATGCAGTTCTTCATTCTTTACTATGCAGTGGATGAGATTCAGTAACTGCATCTATTTAAAAAGGTGCAAAATAATGCATAAGTGTAAAAATAAATAAAAAAAAACATGCAAATTCATACCACCTCTGTCTTGCCTTACAAAAATGACATCCTGCAGCAAGGTGATTTTTCCTTTGTGCAAAATGTATCAAAGACTGTGCACCTTATTGATAAATTTGGCACATATAAGCCAAAAACAGAGCAAGAAAAAAAACCAAGAACACACGGACATATATTGATAAATCTCCCCCAGTATGTGCAATGATAACTGCTTTTCCACAGAGAAAAAAAACCTGCTGCTTTTTATTTACTTGTTTTCATTGTATACTGTATGAACCCTGCCTACAGCACAAACTGGTGACAATGAATCACTGAAACATACAAAAGTTTTTACCTATGTTGAAAAAAAAAAATATCATACTTTAAATACTTTGAAGGCATCCACCTACTCAGGTCCCATTTATTTGATCATGTCTTCCCACACTGCATTCACTTCAAGACTGATGCTTTCTTTTATAATCTATGTGAACTTCTAGCGCAGTTCATTGATATTTTATAAAATGTAGCTTCAATTCTTGAGAGCAACACAAAAGTCTTTTTAATAATATGTTAATCCTTGTAACCAAGTTCATTTTGGCTCAAGGCAGATAAAAAAGTAAGCAACTATATGTTACATTATGCACTCCGGCTGCACACACTGGCCATGAGCGTGTAGTCCCGTTACCTACTGCTGCCGGAGGAGCTGGGACTCGCATCACGGGACGTGCCTGCATGCCAGACCCAGTTTGTCACTCACAACCTGGTGCTTCTCCAGAGTGCGTGTCCCCATCCCCGAAGGTGCGCGCCTGCCAGAGCTTTGAGATTTAAAGGGCCAGTAAGCTCATTAGTGTAATTCACCTGTGGCTCATTGATAAATTCCTCCACCCTCCTCACTTCCTTGCTGGATGTTTGTTGTCTTGAGCCTGAGAGAAAGCATTCCTGTTATTGCCTTGCTGTGTATCTGATCCTTTGTTCCGTGAACTGACCTTGCTCCTTGCAGTCTGCCTACTGACCATTTGCTACGTTCCTGACTACACTACTGTGCCAACTGCCCTGACCTTCTGCTATCCTGACTACGAGCTGTCGTATCCCTCCCGTGCCTCGTATCTCCTCAGCCGCCTGTGTGGTCGAGTCATGCCAGGGGTCGCGACCTGGGTGCCGCCTGCAGCAACAAGTCCATACCGCTTTGCAGCGGGCTCTGGTGAAAACCAGCGGCACCTTAGACTCTGCTCCCTGGTACAGTTAGAGTCATCTGCCACACAGGTCCAGCGGATCAACATCCAGCGGGGTTCCTGTCTTCTGAAACGTGAGTGTTACAGCAAGATCTGGCAATGGATCCTGCTGGGGTACCCCGTCTGGTCGCGGATCTTCCCTCTGTTGTGGTATGTCAGTCGTAGAAGTTGGCCCGACAGGCGCATCAACTTTTTTAACTTACTGCTATGATGCAACAGCTTTTGGCCTCACAACAGCAGCAGGTACAGCAACCTGTCCCACTCCCACCACCGGTTCCTGCAGTGTCTTCTGGCTCTCAGCTACGTCTTCTGTTTCCTTCCAAGTATGATGGGGATTCCAAGTTATGCAGAGGCTTCGTTACACAGTGCTTCATGCACTTGGAGCTCATGTCTGAACAGTTTCCGACGGAACATGCTAAGGTGGCCTTTGTCATTAATCTACTGTCCGGAAAAGCCCTGGCCTGGGCTACACCCCTTTGGGACCGTGGTGATCCGGTATCCTCCAATTTGTCAGCCTTCTTGGAGGAATTTCACAGTGTCTTTGAGGAACCCGCACATACCTCTTCTGCTGAGACGGCTTTGCTGAACCTCAGTCAAAGGAAATCTTCTGGTAGTGACTACGCCGTTCAATTCCGCACTCTTGCCTCTGAACTTGATGAGGCCTTGTGTGCCACATTCAAAAAAGGACTGTCAAGCAGGATTAAAGATGCCCTTGCAGCACGTGATCCTCCACCCTCTTTGATTGAACTTATCCGCTTGGTCACTCACATTGATGTGTGTTTTGCTGAGAGATAGGAGGAACTGCGCTTAGAGAGGGAACCTGTCCGAACAAGGAGATATCCTCGTCGAGCACCCGTGTTTCAACGTCCACCTCTTCTCTTTCCTGCGCCTCTTGCCGAAGAGGCTATGCAAGTGGATCATTCTCGTCTTACTCAACAGGAGAGGCCATGACGACGTAGTGAGAATTTGTGCTTGTATTGTGCTAGCCCGGAGCACTTCCTCAAGGACTGTACAGCTTTCCCACAGCGTTCGGGAAACGCTCGCACCTAGGGTTTGTGGGAGAGGCGTCCCTGGGTGTGAATACTACCTCTCCATGCTTAACTAATTCTGTACAGGTCTTCGCTTCAGCCAAGTCTTCCTTCAGTGCTACAGCATTTTTGTATTCTGGATCAGCAGATGACTTTATTGATGCTTCTTTGGTCCACAAGTATCATCTTCCTGTTACTCGGCTTGCTAAGCTCTTGTTCATCTCCTTTGTTAATGAACAAAATCTGGACTGTATGGTTTACTTCCATACTGAATCCCTTGTAAGTGGGAGTATTGCACAAAGAAAAGATTGAATTCTATGTTCTGCCACACTGTACTTCAGAGATTCTTCTTGGTCTTCCTTGGCTGCCACACCATTCTCTGCAACTGGATTGGAGAACTGGAGAGATTATTCGTTGTGGACCAGACTGTCAAAATGTTTGCCTCCAATCAGTTCAGTCTAAAATAATTTTTCGGCCTCCTCCTTTACCCGGCCTGTCACCATCTTACCAAGTTTTCTCTGATGTTTTTGGCAAGAAACAGGCTGAGTATCTGCCTCCACATCATCCTTACAACTGCCCTATTGATCTTCTGCCTGGTACCACTCCTCCTCATGGAAGGATATCTCCTTTATTGGTTCCTGAGACCAAAGCCATGGCTGAGTATTTTTAGGAGAATCTTCAAAAGGGATTTATCCATAGGTCCTCTTCTCCTGCAGGAGCTGGTTTCCTCTTTCTAGCAAAGAAGGATGGCTCACTCGGTCCATGCATTGACTACAGGGGACTTAACAAAATCACGATCAAGAACCGTTGCCCTCTACCCCTTATCTCAGAACTTTTTGACAGTCTACATGGTGCCAAGTTCTTCTCCAAGTTGGACTTACATGTAGTGTATAACCTCATTCGTATCCGCAAGGGAGATGAATGGAAAATGGCCTTCAATACTTGTGACGGACATTTTGAGAATGTCGTAATGCGATCTGGTCTCTGCACTGCTCCAGCCGTTTTTCAAGAGTTTGTCAATGATATCTTCAGTGATCTCCTCTACACCTGTGTTGTTGTATACCTAGATGACATCCTGATCTTCTCTTCCAACTTAGAGCAGCATCGTACTCATGTTCGTCTGGTTCTTCAGCGACTACGGAAGAATCATCTCTATACCAAACTGGAGAAATGCCTGTTCGAGAAATCTAGTCTTCTGTTTTGTGGCTACATTTTCTCTCATCAGGGCCTGCAGATGGATCCAGATAAATTGTTTGCAGTATTGGATTGGCCTCGTCCTTCGGGCCTAGGTGCTATTCAATGCTTTCTGGGATTCGCAAACTATTATTTTCAATTTATCCCACATTTTTCATCCTTGGTTCCTCCAATTGTGGCTCTCATGAAGAAGGCATCTAATGCTAAGTCTTGGCCTCAAGAGGCTGAAGAGGCCTTCTCCCGTTTAAAGTCTGCTTTTGACTCTGCTCCCGTGCTTACAAGACCTGATCCAGCGAGGCCCTTTGCTTTGGAGGTTGATGCCTCATCTATTGGAGTGGGTGCCGTTCTCACTCAGAAAAACGCCAAGGGCAAGAGTGTAACTTGTGGGTTCTTCTCCAAGACATTCTCTCCTGCTGAGAGGAATTACACCATTGGAGATTGTTAACACCTCGCTATCAAGCTAGCTTTGGATGAATGGTGGCGTTTATTGGAAGGTTCATCTCATCAGGTCAGCATCTACTCCGACCATAAGAATCTTCTATACCTTCAGTCTGCTCAGCGTTTGAACCCCCGCCAGGCTAGGTGTTCACTGTTTTTTTCTAGGTTCAACATTGCTCCTGCAGACAGGGAATACGTTTTGTTATACCGCATAACTCCATTAAAGGACACATTGAACAAGCTATCTGATCTGTCAGCAGCAAATTCACAGCAAAAATAACTCATAAGATTGATATATGCTTTTTCTCTTTAAAGTGTTTTATTATTTAAAAAAAATAATGCAATAATGGGACACAGGAAAGAAAAAAAAGAAAACCGGGAGGAAAAGTACAACAAAAGCTATAGATACATCTGCATACACAAGTGGGTATATAAACAGTCATACAGACCAATGCAAAAAAAAAATGTAAAGGAAAAAAAATATATAAAAAACTAGAAAACTATAGAAGAACAAACTAGTAGGCTCAGAATAAACCTAGCTAAATCACTGATATATAGCTTTGTGGTGAAAGGCTATGTAGAGCTTGCATTTTATTTCTTCTTAATCTAAGTCCAATGGGTTTTAATGAGTGATTCACAGCTTCCTCTGCATACACATTTACACATGGATGGCTGTTTCTCAATGAGTAAGGCCACCCACTAAACTCCTACTTTCATTCAATAAGTTACAAGTTATACTGAATAATTTTACACAAACCTATGTATTAAACCGCTCTGATCTACCTTCACTAGAACATGATGCTGGTAGATAAGATTGTATTTACATGGTGCCAGGTTCTCTTTCAAATGGTTTTCACGGTAAATTTTATTGATAGCCTATCCTGAGGGTAGGCCATCAATAGCTGAGCTGTGGGGGAGGGGGAAATTTAATGGAGGCAGAGCTGCAGTAATCTGGCAAAATGTACAAAGTAGACTTCAAGCTCTGTACACTGTGTTTACATGCGGGTGCAGCAGCTCGCCAGTACAGTTGATCAGTGGGGTGGTGGCTGTAGGCACCCCAATGGTCAGCTACTAATAGTCTATCCTGTGGATGTGACAACAAACCAAAACACAATTCTGGCATTTTTCTTGTCCACCAAGTAAGATTGTTAACATTATATTTTAACAGTATGGACAATCCTGCATTCAGCAATACCAAATAAATATGTTTTTGAGTGATTTGAAATAAATACTACATTAAACAAACAAAAAAATAATGTTCCACCTTTCCACCTTTGTATGAGCAATGATTTGATTGCTTATACTGATCAATGTATTACACATGTATTGACTTGTTAAAAATATTGTAGGTGGTCTACAAGTATAGCTTGCCTATGGCTGATCATAATAGTAGATTGGTCACAGAGACCTAGACTGGCTACCTGTGCACCATGCCTATCGATTGGCTCCCTGCGATTGTGTTGCGGGGGAGCCAGTTGGACCCCGACTGTCCTCTGAAGTGCAGTATAATTGTCTAGATGCTGCTATTTACAATAACAGAGGCAGCTACGTAGTTTAATAACCAGCAACAATACCCATTCTGTGCCGGTTACTGAGTATATATAGTTTATAAAGTAGTTTATATTGCAATATACAGCAATATTTACATAAGAAAATAAATACTGTTTGAAGTTAATTTTAGGCAGTACAGTTTAAATATGAGAACAGACATCACCTTGCTTTTAAAATCCTGAAAAGTAATTTTCTTACAGGTCAGATACATTTGCATCACCCCTGTTTGCATAGAACTGTGGCTGGTCACAGCGTTCCCTCAATGCAGTCATCTGGGCTGCTGCTCTCCAAATCTAGCTACCTTGGGCTATATGGCCACATCTTAAAGGAAAATATGCAGCACATCTTGCAGTCTCGACTGTTGAGCATCTAAGTTAGCTATCAAAGTTGGGGGTTTCTTTGTTTCACTGTCTCCAGAGAATCAAACTTTTGTTTACCATCTCAAGAGGAGACATCATTGTAGATGCACAATTATATGCATCTCTGATTCATCCATTCAATGCCATCTATGTTACGTCCAGCAAGCAAGCGTCTCATCAAAGATCACTGGGCATTCACAAACATACATTTGTGTGAGACAGATAAATTTATGTTATCACTATACCTTCCCTCCATTTATACATACATCTCAAAAGGACTTCTTATGACCATCTCTGACTGTGACTGACAGTGACTGCTTTATATATATTTTTATATTTATCCACCTCAAGTGCAATTCACCATTTTCATAATTTATAATATGTTCTTAATTTCCCCTCCACCCCTGATGAACCCATCTTAAATATATGGGAGAAACACGTAGGATCATGGAACATGAGAAACCTGTACATACTATAGCCACTTGTTAATTGTATTTTACATGAGTGGTTATTATATACCCTTTTCCCTATTCACACTTATAATAGTGAGGGTAGGGTCAAGAATAGGTAGGGATATTTAATGTTCAGGTTACTCACCTATACCCTTATTCCCTCCCTGTCAGCCAGTTTGCTGACATAATCAGTTTTCATCAATTGAGCATGAAATCGCTTTTATAAAATTGCTGAGGTCTTTTAACTTGTATAAATTGTCACATTTGGTGTATATTACACTGTCATTGTATATGATTTTATAAGCATTCAGTAAAAGTTATATTTTATACTATAATATCTATGCCTGATTGGTTGAGTTCATTCTGATATTATATATATATATATATATATATATATATATATATATATATGCCAACTTCTTTCCAAGGGTATTATTATCAGGTTCACCTAGAGGGGTGATGCACTACCGGTTTCCCTCTTTTTTTGGTTATAGAACTATGAAAGAAAGAAATCTTTCATGAAATTGATCCTTAGAGGACATGAAAAAGGGTGACCAAATAGTAAATGAGGAACAATGCAATGTAAACACACACTTTTTAACCCCCTTAACGACCACGAGCATATATTTACGCTCGTGGCCAGCTCCCGTTATGTGAAGCGCGCTCAGGAGCTGAGCATGCTTCATACCCAACAGGTCCCGGTTGTTATCAGCAGCCAGGATTCACGGCTAATACCAGACATTGCAGATCGGGCTGATGTCTGGTATTAATCCTTTAGACGCACGATCAAAGTTGAGCGTGGCATCTGAAAGGGGAGAAAAGCGTTGCCGGTTAGCTCGGTGGGTTGTTCAGAACTGCAGCGGCGTCCCTAACAGCTGAGAGGATAGCGGGAGGCTTCTTAACTTGTCTCCTGCCGTCCGATAGTCACTCTGCTGCTCCATGCCTGAGATCCAGGCTGGAGCAGCAGAGCACCGATAACGCTGATCAATGCAATGGCTATGGCATAGCATTATTCAGTGTCTGCAATCAAGTTACTGCATGTTATAGTCCCCTATGGGAGCTATAATGTTGCAAAAAAAGTGTAAAAAAAAATAGTTAATAAACGTGATTTAACCCCTTCCCTAATAAAAATTTGAATCCCCTGCCTTTTCCCCATAAAAAAAATATGTAAATAAAAATAAATATGTGGTATCGCCGCGTGCGTAAATGTCTGAACTATAAAAATATAATGTTAATTGAACAGCATGGTCAAAGGCGTACGCGTAAAAAAATTCCAAAGTACAAAATTCCGTATTTTTGGTCACTTTGTATACCCTAAAAAACAAAACAAACTAAAACAATAATGGTACTGATAAAAACGTCAGATCATGGTGCAAAGACTGAGCCCACATATATCCCCATATACGGAAAAATAAAAAAGTTATAGGGGGTCAGAATATGATAATTTTACACATGCTAATTTTGATGCATGTAGTTATATTTTTTTAAGTAGTAAAATAAATTAAAACCTATATGAATTAGGTATCCTTGTAACCATATGAACCTACAGAATAAATATATGGTGTCATTTTTTACGAAAAGTGTCCTGCATAGAGTCGGAAGCCCCCAAAAGTTACAAAATGGCGTTTTTTTTTTTTTGGCCTACAAATATTTTTTTCTAGTTTTGCCATAAATTTTGTGGTGAAATGATTGATGTCATTAAAAAGTACAATGTACAAAGTACAAAGTACAGTGTTATGATTTTAGAAGGTGATGAGGAAAAAAAGAACATGCAAAAACGGGGTTAAAAAAAATAAAGACAAAATAAAGAAAAAAAGGTTACTTTCTAGTTCCCATTTGGAAATAGATCACATTGGCAAGTTTTTCTTTAATGTTTATGGCAAAATAAAAAAAAAATTTAAATTGTTAAAATAATATATATAGAGGGAGAACTGATGTTTATACAGTTTGCGGCCATCATAAATGTTTTAAGGTACAAAGCTGGTTAGCATTTCATATTTAGTAGTGCCAGCATTGGGATGGTGGGTTTTACAAGTGTAAACTTAGATGGACAGTCTCAAGATGCTTCAGATTTATCAATTTACCTCAACCACTTCAATAAATCTGTTCAGTGGAATAAAATTTTTTACATATGTCTTGGGGCACAATAAAAACACAAAAGCAGTAATACTTACCTACCCCAGTCCATTACAGCTTTTGATCTGATGCCTCTGACCCCTCGCTCATCACTACTGCTCTCTGGTTCTTGTGAAGAGTCAATTCTGCAGAAACTGCCTACTTGGCTCATCACTGGCTGAGATGAAATACCGCTGCAGAGAGAGATAGGCTCAGGAACCAGAATCAGTAGTGATGAGTGGGAAACAGGAGGCATCAAAATGGAACCTGTATGTCTTTTTTTTTTTTTTCAATATGCCAGCCATAAGTTAAAAAAATAAAAATAAATATCTATATGTATATCCACAAACAACCCCATTAGGACTGTCCAAATATGCATTGTAGAATTAGACAGTTTAGTTAATGTTTGTCTCTATCTAAAGGATAGGCCATCAATGTTTGATCTGTTGGTGTCTTACTGTACTTCTAGGACAATTAAGGGGCTGTGCCTGGTATTACAGCCGATACCATTCAACAGAGAAGTTGAAGATGTTTTGCTGCCCATGTTTTTCAAAACAGTCAATGTATACTGTATCTTGTATATCATGATGCAAACTCTCAACAGTAGAGAAAAGTATAGGGTGAATTGATCTTTATCAATTCTACACTGATGCTCACAGTCACAGATCAAGGATAATTTTGGACATCAAAGAAATGTACCATAGCTTTTGGACCAGCATTACTACTTTTACATGAGTATTTCTTAAAGGGGTATTCCAGGAAAAAAAACTTTTTTTTTTTAATATCAACTGGCTCCAGAAAGTTAAACAGATTTGTAAATTACTTCTATTAAAAAATCTTAATCCTTTCAATAATTATCAGCTGCTGAAGTTGAGTTGTTGTTTTCTGTCTGGCAACAGTGCTCTCTGCTGACACCTCTGCTTGTCTCGGGAACTGCACAGAGTAGAAGAGGTTTGCTATGGGGATTTGCTTCTAAACTGGGCGGTTCCCGAGACACGTGTCATCAGAGACCACTTAGACAGGAAAAGAACAACTCAACTTCAGCAGCTCAAAGGATTAAGATTTTTTAATAGAAGTAATTTACAAATCTGTTTGACTTTCTGAAGCCAGTTGATATATAACCCCTTTCACAACCAGGTCTAAGATGTTCCTTTAACTGCTGATCAGTAGCAATTCCATGAATTATTTAAAGGAAAACTGTCATCAGTGTCACCGCACTAACCAGCTGTTACAGGCAGTTAGTGCGGGTGATACAGAAGACATTTGACCTTTACCAGTGGACATCCAAGGAGATTATGGTTTCCTTACCAAAAACGGGTTGCATGACTAAATCCTATAAAATGCATCCAAAGGACCGATGCCCTCAGAAAAGTTAATGTAGCAGGTCACACAGAACACATATTTAGACACTGGAACAGCAGGGGTTTTCCCTTCTGAGTTATTTAGTGAGAACCATTTGGGGCAACATTAGGTAAAGGGGATCCAGTCACCACTTCAAGCTGCCTTGATAAGAATAGCATATAGTGACAAAAAGTACCTAATAGTCACATATAACCAGGACCCTGCAGAAACCAGTGTATAGGTCACTAGTACATCATGTTGCCCCGAGTAAAGATTTAAAAACATGGTGAGAGATCTCCTTTAAACATCCATGTACTGGATTATAAAACTGGATATCAATTGTACTTTTTTTTAAACAAATTTTGGCATATTTCTGGATCACTTATTTTGAAACAAAGAAAAACGGAAAAGTCCAAGCAAGTATCCCTATTAATTGAAAAAAAGGAATCAACAAAGAAAGAAATGAAAAAGGAAAAGCCAATGAATAGTTATCTGAGCCTGTTGGTTTCATTTAAGTGTAGGTTTCGAATACTTCTAAAGATTGCCACAAAAATGTTACATCAGTAATAGCTGCTATTAGTATGACAGCACAGCATGTGCCATCCAAAATTAGCACCACTACTTTTAATAGCTTACTTTCATTATATTATCACTGTGAATGCCTATAAATGAGGTCAGGAGATAAGTGATGTACTGTAGGTCTATGAGAGTGATCATTAACTTTCTACACTAACAGGCAACACACTGGCTTAAAAGATACAAGCTTATTTCTTGTGGACACTGATAGCAGAGTATTAAACAGCATTCAAGGTTTACTTTCCAACTTTAGCAAATAAATAGACCATTTTCTAATATTCTTTTTGCATCAATTGCTTACTGTTAAGATCTTGAGAGAGTTATTTATTTTTTTACTTCATTGTTTGCTTCTGGTCATGTGATGGACACAGTTACTTGGCTTGTTACAAGACGAGGCTAATGCATAAATGGTAACATTAGGTTCACACTTTGTTAAAGGGTACCTCTCATCAAATAAACTTTTGATATATTTTAGATTAATGAATGTTTAATAACTTTCCAATAGCATGTTAATGAAAAATATGCTTCTTTCTATTGTATTTTTCCCGATCAGTCCTGTCAGCAAGCATTTCTGACTCATGCTGGAGTCCTAAACACTCAGAGCTGCCAGCCTGCTTTGTTCACAGCCAAACAGGCTGTGAACAAAGCAGGCTGGCAGCTCTGAGTGTTCTCCTTTGTGAACAAAGCAGACTGGCAGCTTGTAGTGTTTAGGACTCCTGCATGAGTCTGAAATGTTTGCTGCCAGGACTGGTAGGGAGACCCCTAGTGGTCATTTCTTCAAAGTGGAAAATTAAATAGAAAGAAGCATATTTTTTAATAACATGCAATTGTAAAGTTATTCTGCATACATTAATCTATAATATATCAAAAGTTTTTTTTTTTGATGAGAGGTACTCTTTAATGCAGTATGTCTTAGCTAGATTTTAGCATTCCATCAAAAAAGGTATAGAATCAAAGGCGAATGACCAGGGAGTCAGGAGTTTGTCTGGCGCAGAGAGGAACCATCCTCTCTGCGCCAGACAAACTCCTGACTCCCTGGTCATTCGCCTTTGATTCTACACCTATCCAGGAGGGCTGCTGTGGACCTGCCTTCATATCTCTTCTGCTCTTAACCTTGTTGTGTGTGGGCGCACAACCAACTTCGGTAAGCGGCTTGGGAATCACCTTCCCCTACCCCCACCTGCAAGATCTACTGATCCCGCACATGAGGCGCCTTCCTTCCTTTCTCTAGATCAAAAAAGGTATGACATTGTATACCACTGTGCACCACAACAGGCCCCATTCACTTAAAGGGAATCCGTCTTCAGTGTCAACCTTACTAACCTGCTGGTACTGGCTTTTAGTGCAGGTGGCTCTGATGATATCAACACTTACCTACCCCCCCATCTGTGATCCCATTCCTCTGTTATCCTCCTTATTCTGGTGGCAGACTTGGTGCATGGTAGGAGCATGCTGACGTTATTCTGCCTGCCTCTTCGCTGGGCCTGCTGCAAGCAGGATTGGGGAAGCAGCAGCAGTGACATCAGAGTGCTCCTGCCATGCACCAAGCCTGCGACCAGAATAAGGAAGATAACAGACGAATGGGACCACAGATTGGGGTAGGTAAGTATCATTATCATCAGTATCACCAATACTAGACACCTGTATCAACATTTAGTGCAGGTGACACTGATGACAGATTCCCTTTAAATGAATTGAATGTACTTGGCCAGTCCTAGATGTTCCTTTAACTGCTGATTAGTAGCAAGTGCATGAATTGTTCAACAGTGGACATCAAAGGGGACCTTCTAAAGGACAGTGAGATTACTGTTTCCTTACCAAAAGCAGGTTACATGACTAAGTCCTGTAAAATGCATCCAAGTGACCGCTTTTTGCAAAAACACGTTTATATAGGAGAACTTTATAGCTTAGCAGATCACACTATTGAGTAGAGATGAGTAAACAAAACCTATAGAACTCAAGTTTGGTCAAATTGATAATTTTTGGACCACTTAGAAATAGCCATTGTTCCTTTGATACCTCTGTATGCAACACCAGAAAGCATCTGCCTCAAAAAAGGGATAGTTTTTAAACATTCATTTTAAAAAGCATGAAAAATCCACTAGTTCAGGGTGCTTTTTTCCAGCCTGTTAGTTACCACCTTTTACCATATGTTTACCCATAGCCATACATGTTGCTATAACATTGAAACTAAATTTGCCTTAGAAACAGCTCAGAAGTCCGTACATATACACTTCTAGGTGACCTAACAGTATTCAACAGGGATTTAAAGGGCCTTAAACAGTATTATACACACATTTTTGGGCTCTTGGTGAAGTACAGGATTGAAAAGAACTAGTGTGCCCAGAACCAGAACTTTTTGCCAGAGTTTGGTGAACTGGCAGAACCAGACTTTTGAAAAGTTCCGTCATTTAGACCTGATAAATAAGCGTATGCATGTGGAAAGTGGACCAAATATGTCCGGGTCATGCTATTGAGTCTTATCAAATAATCACATATATGTGGAAAGTGAATATGTTTGAGTCAATAAAGTGAATGGGGCAATACTAGGACATACTGCCCCTTTGTGTCCAGCACATGGCTAAGAGAGGTGTGTAACATCTTGTGCTCCGGATGCACATCCGGGCCGTGAGCGCATTGTCTGCTCCCCTTCTCTGGCTGGCGGGGCTGGGATTCGCACTGCGGGACACGCCCGCATTCGAATCCCAGCCCGTCACACACCTCGGCCCCCTGCTGTTTCCTCACAGTTCCAGCGTGCGTATCCCCACCTCCAAGGGCGCGTGAGCGCCAGAACTCTCAGATTTAAAGGGCCAGTGCGCCCATAATTATGATTTGCACCTGCACGTTCATTATACGTTTCTGCACCTCCCCCACTCTCTGCCAGATCTTTATTTGCCTTTGTACCTGAGAGAAAGCTGTATTCCGTGTTTCCTTGCCGTGTACCAGACCTTGCATTCCATGACCTGACTGTGATTCCAGCCGCCTGCCTATTGACCTTCTACTACCCTACTGACTACTCTCCTGTGCAGCCAGCCCTGACCTTCCGCTAGCCTGACTTTGTCTTGCCTCATCCCTTCTGTTCCACGCTTCACCTCAGCCACTTGTGTGGTCGAGTCGTATCAGGGGTAGCGACCTGGGTGCCGCCAGCCGCAGCAAGTCCATCCCACTTTGCGTCGGGCTCTGGTGAAAACCAGCGGCTCCTTAGACTCCACTCCCTGGTACGGCCCGTGTCATCTGCCACACAGGTGCAGCGGATCCTCTATATCTCCAGCTCCAGACCACCGTGGTGTCAAAGATCTACTATCTACTGAATGCTAGTCGACTGCGGTGAGTCTTACAAGATGACAGCAAGCAGAGATCTTAAAAATAGGGAGTAATTAATACAAAAAGTGTATTGGGCTCAATCTAGCAAGGATCAGCTTCTTCCATATCAAGTTTATAAGGGGTATTCAGTTACACTGTATGAGCCCAGCTTTAAGTACAGACTGCTCAAATTACAAAACAAAAAGCAAAACAAAATAGACTGCATGTATGAAAATTATTATACAGACACACAGCTTCACAGCATATCGAAAATACAATCATTGCCTATATATATAGTTTTCTATGCCCCTCAACATCTATCAAGGACAATGGGAAAATCATGGAAAAAATAGCACATTAACTAACTCTACACACATTATATATATATATAGCCAAAATAATGAAGAGAGCAGCACAACCTCTCATTGATGCAATAGCAGGTGCACGCGGTGTGAAAGGTCCCGGGTTAGGGGTCCTGCAGAGATACAGCCAAGATAAACGAGGACCGCAGCACTCCAAGAATGAGGTAAAAAAAGATTTATTGACCTGACGCCAAAGAACAATGTTTCAACTGCCCAATTGCAGAGCTTGAGAAAGACAGCAATTGGGCAGTTGAAATGTTGTTCCTTGACGTCAGGTCAATAAATCTTTTTTCCCCTCATTCTTGGAGTGCTGTGGTCCTCTTTTATCTTGGCTATATATACATATATATATTTATAGCCACCAACAATGATTGTGACTCAGTTAAAGAGTACCTGTCACCAAATAAAACTTTTAATATAGTGTTCCTTGTGTAATTAGCAGACACTTTCCCATTCACTTACTTTTAAATTATCAACATAAATATATTTAAAATGTAGTAAAAAAAAACAGCCACTAGGTGGCGCTGTTCTTATCCCTTCCATAATTGATACAGTAATTTGGTCTCCTCCTGGCCTGGCAGGAGACCAAACTCAGGAAGTGCTTCTCTGCACTGAGCTTGATTGACAGTTGCACTGAGCCTCACTGAAAGCTGCAAAGAGCCTCACTGAAAGCTGCACAGACTGAAAGCTGCACATAGCTTCACTAAAAGCTGCACAGAGCCTGAGGTCTTCTATTCATCACAGCATTACAAAAAGGGCAGAAGTGGTCCCCCAGTAGCCTTCAGTGATGTCATGGCTGCTGGGGAACACCCACTTCCTCCTGATGGGAGATTGCACTATGTGAGCAAGAAGAAGATACACAGCTTTTTGAAGTTCTTTAAAAAAAAAAATTATAATTAAGGGTGGGAGGAGTGTTAGGAGTAGTTAGGGAACACAGCCTGAGTTAGTTCAGAAAAGTTTATTTGGTGACAGATACTTTTTAAGATATTGCATCACCTTTACCTTTATGGGACAGATGGATGGGTATATCCATAGTGCAAGCAAAGAAAGTAGTGGCACCAGACCCTGGTGCCTAAAAAGGTCCAGAAGCCCCTGTGCTACATGAGAGGACACCACCAGTATTCTAAATGGCCCGTGTTTTTTTCTTCTTCTGGGGGTGGGGGTTAGGATAGTTAAGATTTCACATTGAAGCCCAAGAGCTTATGGCTAGTCCTCTGTGTTTAAATTATGGATCACTAGAATTTAGGAGCTATAGGTTCTCTACGGAATCTATATTAATCTGACACTGACAATCATTAACAGGAAATGCCAAAATATTCTTATCAACCCTGTTGTTGAACTTAAACATTTATTATTTTATCTTCAGGGAAGGGAAAAATTTTAAACAAATGGGAGTTATGAGAAGTTTACATAAGATGATCTCCAATTTAAATATGTTTTAGCAATACCTCTTGAAAAATAGTAATGTCATCCAGACGTACTGTCAAGCCATCTGCTCCAAGTATTTAAATGTATAAGATATGTATCGTTATCTATAGCAACCAGAAATTCCATTAAACAAATATCATTAATCCTTCTGACAACTGCAACAAGGATTAAGTGAAGAGAATGGCACAGTGAGGCTAAAAGTACTTTACTACAAAACTATTATATGGACATATTTTTGCAGTTGGGTCCAGCTTTAAAAGTCTTCTCGATGTATAATTGGATGGTAGCATATTTAATACTGTGCCTATACCTATAATGGTCAGCACTGTTTATCCTGAGACTTTACAGAACGAATAACATTGTAAAGTGCTGTTAAAAGCCCCATTTAGGCTTGTTAAATCAAATTACCTGAGCAATTCATAGAATAAGGGGGGGGGGCAAACTAAAAGGTGAAGGAAGGCTCCTCTGACAAGCTCTTAGTTACAAGTTCTTAGTGCTACGGAATAGCTCCTTCCTTTCACTCACATCATAAGATTGTTTTTGGATCAGACTTTGATCGTGGCCTCAATAGAACAAGAAGTGAAATGGAAAATAAAACAGGTACAAAAGTGCATGAGAGCAACATCACGCACACTGTGGCACATCATTTCTCATTACCGGTTGGGTGGACTCACTTTGCTATTCTATGAAACCCAATTTGGTTGGAAGAAACCACAATACCTCCAGAGAACCAAACACTTCCATTGCATCGCATACAACAAATCCAACAATCATTTCATTGGTTGGCAAAAAAAGAATACCAATATGAAGAAATATATAATAAAATTAAATATAATGTTAAAAAATATCATACAAAATTATTCCTTGATGTAACATTACTAGTGGGTGACTAGGCTGCAGAACTAGTCTTGACCTATAGAAGTCCCTTTCCAGGGTCAAAATAATAGCTCCCCAAACTCTGATGTCCCCCCTTTCTTAATAGTAGAGCAGGATAGGAAATGCACCAATGTGTAACTACTCATCGGGATAACTGGATTGAAGAATGGGAGTAGTAGTACCTGCAGGGCAATCCAGCAGTAACTAAAAGACAATAGGGGAGGTTTATCAAAAATTGTGCAGAGAAAAAGTGGTGCATTTGCCCAGAGCAACCAGATTGTTTCTTTTATTTTTCAGAGTCCTTTAAAAAAAAAAAAAAAAAAAAAAAAAAAAAAGAAAGAAGCAAGCTGATTGGTTGCTATGGGCAACTGCACCACTTTTTTCAATGCACAAGTATTGATAAATCCCTCCCCCCCCCCCCCCCCCAATGACTGTAAGATACATATGTAGAAATGTCCTGGATTTGTGAACAAATGATGGGAGTAGTTGGTACCACTTAGTCATGCAAACCAATAACGCAGTATTTTACAAATAGTGTGCCTCCAGCTGTTGCAAATCTACAACTCCCAGCATGACTGGACAAGCAAAGGCTGTCCAGGCATGCTGGACTTTGTAGTTCTGCAACAGCTGGAGGCACACTGCTTTGAAAACACAATGATCACAAGAATCACATTTGTTGGTCAGAACAAAAAGGCTACAGCACCCAAACTGGCTACAGCACACAAACAGGGCAGAGATTCACGAAGGGCAAACAAAATAACACCAGAAGATGGAAAGAGTAAAATAGTTCCTCAAATAAGCTTGGAAAGGCTAAAGCCTACGCACAAGCAGATAATAACTAAAATCCTGATCTATTCCCTAAGGCTGCTGCCAGAGACACTAAATCAAAACACAGAAGACACTGACATGATGGATGACAGATAATGGATATCGAACTGTCATGTGTAGCACTTCAACATTGTTTGATGCAACAATTAGCCAAGGCAATGTATCTTTACTACATCAGAGAGAAGACCAATACAGCTACATTAATGGAGTTCTCAGGGATAGAAAAATGTATCCCCTGTTGTTAGGATGTCAGATCATGGGGAGTCTGACTGCTGGGACCCCCGCAATCTCCTGCACAGTTCCTTGACTCTGCATTAGAAGAGCTGTGGTCGTCACAGCTTTGTGAGGTTGTAGACACAGCTCTTTTCATACAGAGAGTCGGGTGCACCATGTGGGAGATTGCGCAGGGGGGGGTGAGGTGTTGGTTATCCTAGCGGTTGAAGCTGTAGATACCCAAGTGCAGTGCTACGGCTCTCCCATAGAGATGCATAGAGGAGGTGTGATGGCCAAAGCTTTGTGCGGTGGTCAACACACCCCATTCATGAGGAGAGCCAAGGTGCCATATGGGAAATCGCAGGGGGGTTCAAGCGGTCAGACCCCTTGCAATCTGACATTTATTCCTTATCCTTAGGATAGAGGTTACATTTTTCTATCCCAGAGCTCTCCTTTAATGAGAAAATCTAGTGGTGTTTAATTCAAAAATATAACCTTGTCAGACCTTTTCCTAAAAAAGTACATTGACATAAAGTAACGGGGTTATTGGCATGTTGACTTTTATATGGAGTATAGACTTTAAAAGCGTTGTCTCAGTACAGTTATTGATGGCATATTGCTAAGATATGCCATCAATGTCTGTACTATTAAGCAGAATTCTATTGCTTGTATATTCCGTTTTACATTAATGTTTACTATACAGTTTACGAGGGACATTTTCGTCATCAGATGATGTGGAGAAATCAGAACATTAAATGGTGAATGGTAAATTTCAGCAAAAGTAAGCTGCTGTTTTCAATGGGTTTTAGAGTTTTAAGGGGAAAAAAAAGTTTATTACTTGCTTCCTTTACAGTTCTTTAAAGTGGTACTCTGGTGCTCATCATCTTATCCCCTACAAAAGGATCAAAGATGTTAGATCATGGGGATTCCGCCGCTGGGAACCCCCACGATCTCTCCTGCAGCAAACCCGTTTTTCAGCTGCACAGAGCAAGGTTCCCACTGTAGCTGATGACGATTCTTAGAAGGATTTCTGTATTGTGCGTCCACATGTACCCATGTACACTGTCCTATGTCTTTGTTTGCAGTAATAAAGAAGTTGAAGCATCTATGGTGAGTTGCCCAGTTTTCCTATTCTTCATATGAAACTTTTTTTCTCTGTGCTTTGCTCACTCAGCAGGTGCCGCTCTCACTCTGGACAGTATTACTCAGTGGCCTTCCCCCAAGGTCTTGACAAGGAGCTATGGCTATATACACGTTGGCTCTGCTTAGACCTTTATTCCTTCGACACATATTCCCAAGTGGTCTTTTCATGATTCTTACGTGGGGCCTTTACACACCCTACACAAGTTCACTCAATCTACATATTGGCCCTCATTTACTCACAGCATTTCAACTCTTTTTGTCGGGTTGTGCGCCTAAATTCTGAATGTGCAACAGAAAAAAACCGACAGAATCAGAAACACTCAGAGTGAAAAAAAAACTACACAATGGACGTGGTTTTCGGGAAAAGAGGTATGTTCCCTACATTTCATCCAAAATCACTAATCTTTTTTGAAAACCACTCATGTGAATTTTCTGGCAATAAAACTCTACACTTTAACCCCTTAAGGACAATTTTATTTTTACGTTTTCGTTTTTTCCTCCTTGCCTTCAAAAAATCATAACTCTTTTATATTTTCATCCACAGAGTAGCATGAGGGCTTGTTTTTTTTGGGACCAGTTGTCCGTTGTAATGCCATCACTCACATTAACCATAAAATGTATGGCGCAAAACAAAAAATACTATTTGTGTGGGGAAATTAAAAAGAAAACCGCAATTTTACACATTTTGGAAGGTTTCGTTTTCATGGCGTACAATTTACGGTAAAAATGACATGTGTTCTTTATTCTTTATTCTTTCAATACGATTAAAAGTGTACCCATGATAACATACTTTTCTATTACTGTTGCGCTTAAAAAAAATTGTAAACTTTTTAACCAAATTTGTACGTTTAAAATACCCCTATTTTGAAGACCTATAACTTTTTCACGTATAACTTTTTTCTGTATAAGCGGCGGTATGAGGGCTCATTTTTTGCACCATGATCTGTACTTTTTATTGATATCATATTTGCTTATATGAAACTTTTAATACATTTTTTATAAAAAAAAATTGTGAATAAAATGTTATAAAAAAGCAGCTATTTTGGACTTATTTTTACATTCACGCCGTTCACCATGCGGTAACATTAACATTTTATTTTAATAATATGATACCAAGTATGTATGTAAAATACATATGCGGTTATGCATAGGACATAAATGTACATCCTGGTGCGTTAACTACCAGCTCACCAGGACGTACATTTACGTCCGGCGTCGTTAAGGGGTTAAAGCATGTATAAAGTTTCCGAAAGCGGAGTAAATTAGTAAATAACATGGAAACAAAAGGTCGGGGAAAGCAAAAAAACACAAGACCTACACTCTACTCTTACTAAATTAGGCCCACTGTCTGCAGCTGTGTCCACCTCTCTGAAATCTGCACAAAAAACATGCCAATCCCAGATACAGGATTCTCCAAATCACCAGGCCTGATCTACATTAGACCCAAGATGTCAAACCTTGGATAAATGGACATTGTCTGGCCTAGCTGTGTCACATTAACCCTGAGTTTTCCCCACAGCTATAAAAAATAATATTAAGACACACATTGTATCTTCAACATACATGCTCAGCTGATCAGTTTATAACAATTTTATTAAATTTTATATTTTATTATTTATATATCCTGAAGCACACTAAAATAAATTAAAACACACTACAGGTAAAATTCAGCAAAGCTTAAGGGGTACTTCAGTGTTTTATAACATATCACCCAACTTATCAGCATGCCAACCTTAAGTTGCTCGCAGCGTGGAGATTCGAGGCCCTGTTCTGGAGATCCACAAGGATTCCAGAGGTCTGACCCCTCTCAACAAAAACTTATACCCAATGCTGTTACCGTATTCTTTGCCGTTTAAGATGCACTTTTTCTTGCCCAAAACTGGGGGGGGGGGGGGGGGGGGGGGAAGTAGGTGCGTCTTATATGGCAAATACACATTAAAACCCTGTCCTATCGCGGCGGTCCCTGCGGCCATCAATGGACGGGACCCGCGGCTATTACAGGACATCACCGATCGCGGTGATGCCCTGTATTAACCCTACAGACGTGGCGATCAAAGCTGACCGCCGTGTCTGAAGCGAAAGTGACACTAACCCGGCTGCTCAGTCAGGCTGTTCGGGACCGCCGCGGTGAAATTGCGGCTTCCCGACCAGCTTCCAGGACACCGGGAGGGACCTTACCTGCCTCCTCGGTGTCAGCTCCGTGCCGGGATCCCCTGCATGGCTGGGGCTCTCCATCGTCGTCATCACGATGGCGCGCACGCCATCCCGTCATCCAATAGGAGCGGCATGCGTAGCGACGTGATGGCGACGACGGAGAGTGAGGATACCGGGCAGCAGAGATGTTCCAGAGGGATGCGGTGACAGCGATGGGGGGCGACATCCAGGGCAGCGGTGACGAGCGGTGACGGGTCCGGAGCGGCAGGGAGACGTGAGTACTACCTCCTATACCAGTCGTCTTCCATCTGCGGACCTCCAGATGTTGCAAAACTACAACTCCCAGCATGCCCGGACAGCCAACGGCTGTCCAGGTCCGCAGGTTGAAGATCACTGTCCAATACTTTACATTATATTTGGTTCAGAATATTTATTTTCTGGATTTTTATCCTTTAAAATTGGGTGCGTCTTATATGCCTTTACAGCGTCCCTATTGCAAATCATCAATAAAAACTAGTGTAAATTAGATTTTTTTTTTTTGTGACTTTTTCAAAGTTACTAATGATTTTTCCCAAGAATCACAGTAACACTATTTTACTGCAAATCATAAATAACTCCATATAGCTAATGATGTGTATTTGGAATCTAGATTTCTTTCCTATTTATAAAACAAGCCGGTGAAGACAGCCTTATGTTTGGCATCTTACTGTGAAAGACATAGCACAGGGGATTTTTGCAAATTGTAAAGTTGCTTTTCAGATGTGAATAATAATTAGACTATAATTACTGAATATAATTCTATTGAGATAAAACAATGCGAGGAGAATGAAGTGCGTAACCAGACAGAACATGTATTTATAACCTTCAGTCATTTCGATTTTTTATTCATGAAAGGAAACGAGCAAGTGATTGAAATGGTCCCAGGAATGTCATTTAGAATATATGTAGAGATGAATATGAGAACAAGTATATATTGCTCATTTTAGAAGCCTTTCATTGTAAATGTTATGTACTGGCCCTGTCTTTTAGGCAGCCCATCATTAACTCTGTAGCAGAACATGACTGAATGACATAAAAATGAGAATAAATGCATACCAAAGGTTTTCATCTGCCATATGTACATGAAAAGCTTTGTTCAGCTAGTCCATAGCATAACCCTGAGCTACAGACACTTAAGTCTTGTAGATATATCTTAAAATATACTTTAATGAGACACCAATATAATCTGTTGGCTGTTGGTTGCTTTGCGCACTGTGCATCATCTTCTACTGTCACTGGAGTGCCATACATTTCCATGTTGTTCCATGTCATACCAATAAATTAAAGGGGTACTACCGTGGAAAACTTTTTTTTTTTTTTATCAACTGGTGCCAGAACGTTAAACAGATTTCTAAATTACAGTGGTCCCTCAGCATACGATGGTAATCCGTTCCAAACGGACCAGCGTTTGTTGAAACCATCGCATGTTGAGGGATCCGTGCAATGTAAAGTATAGGACAGTGGTATACAACCTGCGGACCTCCAGATGTTGCAAAACTACAACACCCAGCATGACCGGACAGCCGTTGGCTGTCCGGGCATGCTGGGTGTTGTAGTTTTGCAACATCTGGAGGTCCGCAGGTTGTAGACCACTGTTAGAGGAAGTTGTACTCACCTGTCCCCGCCGCTCCGGACAGTCACCACTCGTCACCGCTGCTCGGGATGTCGCCATCCATCGCTGTCGCCGCGTCCCCGATGCTCCGGCAAGGCCTCTGCTTCCCCGGCATCCGCACTCTCCGTCGCCGCCATCAGGTCGCTACGTACGCCGCTCCTATTGGATGACGGGACGCGTGCACAGCGATGTGATGACGTCAATGAAGCGGATGCGCCGGAGCCCCGAGGACAGGTAAGTGATAGTCAGCGGACCACACGGGGCACCGTAAACGGCTATCCGGTGGCAGCTGAAGCATTGTATGTTGATGCTGCCTTCAACATGCAATGGCCTCTGAGAGGCCATCGCATGTTGAAATTATCGAATGTCGGGGCCATCGTAGGTCGAGGGGTCACTGCACTTCTATTAAAAAATCTTAATCCTTCCAGTATTTTTCGGGGCTGCATACTACAGAGGAAATGTTTATCTTTTTGGATTTCTCTTATGTCACGACCACAGTGCTCTCTGCTGACCTCAGCTGTCCATTTTAGGAACTGTCCAGAGCAGCATTTGTTTGCTATGGGGATTTTCTCCTGCTCTGGACAGTTCCTAAAATGAACAGCAGAGGTCAGCAGAGAGCACTGTGGTCGTGACATAAGAGAGATCCAAAAAGATAAACATTTCCTCTGTAGTATACAGCCCCTAAAAAGTACTGGAAGGATTACGATTTTTAAATAGAAGTAATTTACAAATCTGTTTAACTTTCTGGCACCAGTTGATTAAAAAATCAAAAAAAAAAGTTTTCCATGGTAGTACCCCTTTAACTAGGAAATGTAGCAGCTGTCTTTTCCTGGGTCCAGACACCAGAGGAACTGAGCATTCAAATTCTTGGTTGCCAAGCCTTTATGACCGTCAGTATTGACAAGTTCCCACCTTTATCTTTCCCTTAGTATAGTTTATTCCAATTTAACACATTATCACTACATGCTATGAGAACACTTCTTCATTTACATATAACATAGCTATCAATTGAATTCTCATTCAGCCAAAAGCTATCGTTCCGATCACCCCATGCAGGTCTTCTCGATAGAGAAAAAGCCATGGCCAGATAAATCTGGTGGTGGCTTATGTCCCCAAGAACAAAAGGATTGGGTAGCTGAAATCCAGCACACCTGATAACCTCCGACATCTGCCCTCCGGGGTAGAGGTGGTAGGCCACCATACACAGAAGACAGCTGGCCTCTTCTGCCAAACTTAGTGGGTCATTTTAACACAATCGTAAGTCAAGCCTTGTTGTAAGGATACAGATGATCAAATATACTGGTTTATCAGACAATCATAGAAAAGTACATACTGTATTACTGTATATACATAATTATTATTTAGGACCATCCCATGCTGGATAAGAAAATATTCTGAATTATAGAACAGGCATATTAAAGTAAAGTATAAGGAAACTCATTAATATGGATGGAGAATATCTAGAAAAAGACATAAAAAGGATCAAATCTGCTACTATAACTTAGTTCTTAATTAAAAAATAATTTCCCAATTGGTTGTTTTAGTTCAGTTTTCAACTTTAGTTCTTGATGAAATTCACATATTGTCTGCAGGACATAACTAAAATAAATGCCAGATTATTGGATGGGGAACTGGAGGAATTTCCCATTGTATAAAGGAGAAATCATTCTTAATTATTCTCATTTAAGGGAAATAAGTTACAGTATTAGTGGGAAGCAGGTGAGAGGTTGGGATAAAAACGAAGCCAACTTTTAACTGGTGCACCTAGATGCAATTGTTTGTAATAAATGTATAACATGAAGTGTTGTTTAACTTGTTGTTCAGTCCGATCTATTAATTACTGTGAGTAGATTTCCTCCCAAGGTAATCGCTCCATCATGTTAATAACACCAAGATGTAGGTTAAATAAGATTAGTCTGTGATGCTGGACAAGAGGCCATGGGATTATTGATGTTGAGAGCTAAAGTATAGGATAGGGTGGGCCAGAACAACTGACAGGGTAATTATTACCACTGTCTCTCTCGAACATCTATATTTTGAAGCTATATGTGCCTCTGAGATATACGTACATTTGCACTAAAATATAATATGTAAAAAAAAAAACTCTGTAATTAATTCTAATAAATATACACAGCATGAATTAAAATCAAAGTTGATTTACATAGTTAAAAAAGTTAGGTTTATCCTCCTCCTATGCAAATGGTGAAGAAAAATTTCTTACAGAAATTTTGGAACGGAAAATCCTCTTTTTGCTCCATGCCAAAATGTGGCAGAATCAAAGTGGAACTGGCACTTATTTGGCATGAAATTTGAAACAGAAAATACAGTCCCATTGACTTTATAGGATTCTACCTGCACTTTGCACATCCTGCTGCAAGAATGGGCATGTGAAGAATTCAGATAAACGGTGGAGTTTATTATGTGGAAACTACTACTTGCTGAAATCCCATTGAAATCAATGGGAGTCTGATTCAAGGTTGAATCCACTAGGAATTGAACATGGAATTCTTCTCAGATTTTGCCTTAATTTCCTTGACGTGAACCCTTAAAATATTGGGTTCTAAGGTAGCCATATGAGGGGAATGCTGTGCTGTAAATTCTGAAAGTAAACCCTCCTTTACATACTGTATTGTAAACAATCATGTAGTGTACAATGAAAGATGAGATACTGGGCCTGATTGTAAGTATCATAAATTAAAGGGGTACTTCGGTGGAAAACTTTTTTTTTTTTTTTTTTTTTTAACTGGTGCCAGAAAGTTAAACAGATTTGAAAATTACTTCTATTAAAATATCTTAAACCTTCCAGTACTTATTAGCTGCTGAAAACTACAGAGGAAATTATTTTCTTTTTGGAACACAGTGCTCTCTGCTGACATCATGACCACAGTGCTCTCTGCTGACATCTCTGTCCATTTTAGGAACTGTCCAAAGCAGCATATGTTTTCTATGGGGATTTTCTCCTACTCTGGACAGTTCTTAAAAGGGATAGAGGTGTCAGCAAAGAGCACTGTGGTCATGATGTCAGCAGAGAGCACTGTGTTGCAAAAAGAAAATAATTTCCTCTGTAGTATTCAACAGCTTATGAGTACTGGAAGTATTAAGATTTTTTTAATAGAAGTAATTTACAAATCTGTTTAACTTTCTGGCACCAGTTAATAAAAAAAAAAAGTTTTCCACCGGAGTACCCCTTTTAAGTGGCCAAAGAGCACCGGCCTAGCACTATACATGTTGCCACCACCACACACTGTAAAAATTACACAATGTAAATATCATCCCACTGTGCCCAAGTAATGTCCACCTATAAAGGTAGTGGGGTAATTTTCCAGGCCTGTCCATTTATTTATCCTCAACTCTTAGTGATCCTGAGACCCTCACTGGTGGCTACATAGGCATCTTAATATGCCAGTAAAGGCAGAACCATAGCAGGGAGCTAAATCCAATAAGCTTTTAACACAATGATTGTTCTAAACTTCACTGTACTAATCCCTGCTGGGAAAGAAGAAAAAACCTTAAGAGACAGCATTGACTTTGTAAGCCAAATCCCTCTGCCTAGACTATGAAGAAACAAAAAGATTTGGTAATTACACATTCAGTTTGCAAAATACATTTTCCTCTGTTATTACTCTTGCTCGCACTTGCTCTTCAGCATAATGCAGCAAACAATTACACAGATTTTGGTTTTCTTACATTGTGTAGAATTGCGTAGACAGAATCTGTTTCTCTTTCATTATATATGTAGAATGTTTTCTCCTTGATTAAAGTGGAAATTCTCCCCCAAAAATCTGATTACTTCTTATATCACTGCTAGAGATGAGTAAAGCAAAGCTGATGAATCCAAATTAGTTACGAATTTCATGAAAAATTCAATTTGCAACAAATGTGAATATTGCTGCAATTTTATCGCGCAAATCGCATACATTTCAACAAGCTGCCTCAACTTCATAAACCTTAGCAGAGGAGGCAGGAATAATTTTTCAGCACAATTCTGTGTCGTTGTTCCATAACAAATCATCTGCTGGTTATACTAGTCTGTAGATGGTATAATACCCAGCAGTCCATTCCTAAGAGTGCAATTTTGGGTTTAGTACATATCTTTTATGTGCTCCAGCACTGTTGTGTACTGCAAGTGTTGTACTCAGATACTTTTTTAAGTGTACTGTAGAGCATTTTTCTGCCCTCATAAGTGCATAACACATACCTACATCTAAGCAGTGTACTATTTTGTATCTGTTAATCTGTCAAGGGCCTAGATACTATGAAAGGACAGTCAAAAGTACACATCTGCTGCTATTCTAGACAAATACTGTTTTAAGCGTAGTGAGGCGTATTGTACTCCCCTCATATGCACAGTAAGTATGTCAGGCAGAGAAGTGCCAGGACATGCATAGAGGAGTGGCAGAGGCCTAAATTCATCAGGCGCAGGCAGAGGTCGTGACAGACTAGGGACGAGTGGCAGGAGGAGTTGCAGCTAGAGGCCTGAGCTCCCGGTTGCAGCTAGTGGTCGTGTCTCGACCAGCATCCCATCTGCTCTCATCGATTGGTTAACACGGTCATCCACTTCATCACAAATTACATCTGATACCCCTAGTCAACAGTTGGTGGGTTCCTCAGACACAACCCTCAGTTGGCATTGCCCGGGAGCAGTCCCTGTCCGCCCATTGCCTCTATCCTATGCTGTTCCCTCCCCTACAGAAGTATCTTATGCTGTGGGTTCATCTCCACTATTCACTGAGGACAATCTAATAGAGGACAATCAGCAGCTACTGCCCAGCCAAGAAGTGGAGGAGATATCTGTTGCTTCCTCCATTAGGCGGGCAAGTAGTGATGAGGAGAGTGACTTGGGAGGTGGTGTTGCCACCATCCAGGGTCCTGAAGCAGACACTGTTGAGGAACCTGAGGAGAACATTAATGATGTGCAGACACTTGTTGATAATGATGAAGCCAATCGCAATTGGGAGCCAGGTGCAGAATGAGCTTCATCATTTTTAGGAGAAGAGGGTTGCAGGTTGCCAGTGAGCCAGCAAGGTCTTAGCATGGTTGGCAGTCAGCATGGTGGCAGAAGTGGAAATTCTGGAGCCAAACGTGTCCGGGGGAGACCCCCTGCTTCGCGGCAGCCTACCTTCCTGGGAGGCACTGGAACAGGGGTTCCTGGAGACAGCAGCGGTACCAGTCAATTAGTGAGTACTGTTGGTGGGAAAATCAGTGTGGCAGTGTGGCAGTTTTTTTTATCAAGCATCCGGAGGAGGTTCACATAGCCACATGCAAGATGTGTCAGCAGAAGGTGAAGCATGGCCAGGGTCCCAATGTTGGCATCACCGCCCTGCGTCAACATATACTGCGCCACAATAAAGCAGCCTGGTAGAACCGTGGCTCCGATGTAGTGGTCCAGCCTGCTGCCTCACCCAGTGGCACGCCGCTCCCTCTTTCAGCCAGCAGAGGCTCAAGCACCTCAGCCGAAGGGAGCTGTGTGTCATACCCTTCTTCTGTCGTTCCAGATGCTCCTGCTCCTCCTACTTTAAGTCAGTCATTCCAACAATCCATCGGCGAAGCCATGTCCCAGAAGAGACAACAGTATGCACCCACTCATCCAATGGTGCAGAAGCTAAATGTGCTCCTGTCCAAGTTGCTGGTGCTACAGTCCCTCCCTTTTCAAATGGTGGACTCTGCACCATTCAGAGAACTGATGGCTTGTGCCGAGCTCAGGTGGAGAGTGCCAAGCCGTCATTTCTTTGCGAAGAAGGCAGTACCAGCCTTGCACAATTTTGTGGAAGAGAAGGTGGGCCAGTCCTTGAGCCTGTCGGTGTGTACCAAAGTGCACGGCAGTGCCAATGTCTGGAGCTGTAACTACGGTCAGGGACAATACATGTCCTTTACGGCTCACTGGGTGAATATGGTTCCTGCACAGCCACAACACCAACTTGGACAGGTCATGCTGCTTCCTCCTCCACTCTCTCAGGCCTCTGACCCTGTGACAGTGTGCAACTCTCCCTCCTCATCCTCCACAGTGTCCTTAGCCTCCACTGCCCAGACAAGTCTCAGTGCCCCTTCAGCATACCATGTGTGCAGGGCACGGCGGCGTCACACTGTTCTTCACATGGTTTGCCTTGGCGAACGGAGTCACACAGGGGAGGAACTGCTAAAAGTCATTTGTAAAGAAATCGGAGCATGGCTTACTCCACGACAAATGGAAATGGGAACCATGGTGACTGACAACGGGAAGAACATCTTGTCTGCGCAGCGACTTGGAAGGCTAAGCCTTGCGGCCTGCATGGCACACGTGTTAAATCTGGTTGTCAAGTGGTTCCTGAAGTGTTCCCCCCAATTTGCAACATATCCTAACAATGGGAAGGAAACTTTGCATGTACTTTAGCCACTAGTACACTGCAAAGCACACCCTCCTTGAGCTGCAACATCAGAATGGTATCCCCCAACATAGTCTGAATTGCGACGTTGCTACACGTTGGAATTCTACCCTCCATATGTTGGACCGATTAAATGAACAGCGAAAAGCCATCACTGATTTCTTGATGATCCAAGCGGATAGGGGTACTCCCCTGTGTAACTTCAACGTCAACAAGTGGCAGCTCATACGTGACACCCGCCGTTTGCTCAGGCCCTTTGAGGAAGCCACATTATTAGTAAGTTGCCAGGATTACGGGATGAACGACGTCATTCCACTGCTTCATTTCTTACAACACCTGTTGGAAACGATGGCTGGTCAGGGCAATGGAGACGTGGCACCTACATCTCACGGCCACATGAGCCCTGTGGGGGCTGAACTGGAGGAGGAGGAGGAGGGGGAGGGGCACAGTGGAGCACAGTTTAGGTTTTGCCAAATGGGCGTTTTTTTGCTTGGGTAGTGACAGCCGAATTGTCACTATTCGGCAGCAGGATGACTTCTGGCTCTCCACCTTATTGGAACCTCACTTCCGGCACAAAATGGAGGCCTTTTTCACACCCACTGAGAGGGAGGACAAACTGACCTACTACAGAGACATCCTACGTAGTCAGTTGGCCGTTGTCTATCGGCCCCATCGTCCATCCTCTCACAGGTCTGACTCAAGGGGGCGCTCTGCGCTCACCTTCCACTGCCATGGCTGCTGGGGAGGGGTGGGGTGGCAGGAGCAGTACCAGCTCCATCAGCAGCAGCCTGAGTCTACAGTCGCTGATGAGAACCTTTCTGCACCCGCATAGTGAAGCACCTCATCAGCAGCAAGTAGACCGGGAACAGGACCCGAACCAGCAGGCGGTTGCATACCTTGACATAGTAATGCCAACACACAATGAAGATCCGCTGGACTTCTGGGCAGCCAAACTTGATTTGTGGCTGCAACTAGCAGAGTTTTCCCTGGAAAAGTTGTCCTGCGCAGTCAGTAGTGTGCCTTCAGAGCAGGTGTTTAGTGCAGCGGGGGCCATAGTCACCCAAAGGAGAACTCATCTGTCCTTGAAAAATTTACAGACACTGACATTTGTGAACATGAATCAGGCATGGATCAGCTAGGATTTCCACCCACCAATGCCAGATTTATGAGAGTAGATTGACCATGGTGCCACACCAACACTTCACAAATATGGATAGTGCCAAACAGATTGAAGGCACTTCTCCCCAGTTACAAACATTCCCCAACATCAGACCTTTTTTCCCCCACCTTTGTCACCGTGTACTGGTATTTCCACCCATCGCATCACTGTGACCGGGTCACTTTCAAGACTCCTGATGCTGCTGCTGTCACCTCCAGACTGTCTCATTCAGCCTAAATATTGTCTCCTCATGCTTCAGCCAACTAAATTGCAGTAAGAATGTGTGAAAAACATGCTGTTTACTTCCTCTTCAAAAACATTCATTCTTGTTGCCTGTTGGAAAGGCCTGAGCATGTGACAGGTGTCTTTGATTAGTTGCCAATGACGGAGCTAAAAGTCACACTGGCTCCAAAAGGTGATATGTTCCACCGTTTTTGGTGCTGTAGGTCTGTAGGACATGTATAAAGGCATAAGAATGACTAAATGGAAAGCAAACTTTTCTGCACATAGCCAGCACATCACTAAGACCGACACAGTTTTTCTAAAAACATTTTAGGACACTAGTGTTACGCCGAGCGCTCCGGGTCCCTGCTCCTCCCCGGAGCGCTCACGGCGTCTCTCTCCCTGCAGCGCCCCGGTCAGTCCCGCTGACCGGGAGCGCTGCACTGTCATGGCCGTCGGGGATGCGATTCGCACAGCGGGACGCGCCCGCTCGCGAATCGCATCCCAGGTCACTTACCCGTCCCGGTCCCCTGCTGTCATGTGCTGGCGCGCGCGGCTCCGCTCTCTAGGGCGCGCGCGCGCCAGCTCTCTGAGACTTAAAGGGCCAGTGCACCAATGATTGGTGCCTGGCCCAATTAGCTTAATTGGCTTCCACCTGCTCCCTGGCTATATCTGATCTCCTCCCCTGCACTCCCTTGCCGGATCTTGTTGCCTTGTGCCAGTGAAAGCGTTTAGTGTGTCCAAAGCCTGTGTACCTGAACTTCTGCTATCCATCTTGACTACGAACCTTGCCGCCTGCCCCGACCTTCTGCTACGTCTGACCTTGCCTCTGCCTAGTCCTTCTGTCCCACGCCTTCTCAGCAGTCAGCGAGGTTGAGCCGTTGCTAGTGGATACGACCTGGTTGCTACTGCCGCAGCAAGACCATCCCGCTTTGCGGCGGGCTCTGGTGAACACCAGTAGCCTCTTATAACCGGTCCACTAGCACGGTCCACGCCAATTCCTCGCTGACACAGAGGATCCACTACCTGTAGCCGAATCGTGACAACTAGTTATCACATGTGCCATACAGGTAGCATGTGTCATACCACCCAGTTGCAGCACAGCCACAATGATTGTGCTGTTATCGGCAATAACGTTTTCCCCTCTCTGATTACAAACAGCTATTTCCTGGCCTTGTTGCGGTGGTGCCTCGTTTTGGGGGATGCTGACCTAGTGGGCCACAAAAGACATATATTGGCCTACTACTCCAAGTATTTTCTATGGCATGAACTGTGCTGCACACTGACAACTGCATGGAGTGGCCCACCCTCTCTGCCACATGATTGTGCAAAGTGGGGAGGGCTTTTCTTTGCATTCCACCTGGGCTGGGCATACCCCTTAGCTCCATAAAGGTTGTTTACATCACCAACAATTTGTCCAGGTGCAAATTAAGTTGCATTACAACATGGTGACTGGGTAAATACTGCTGTCTGTATCACATAGATTCCCCAATAGTTTGGAAAGAAAAGGAGGACACAACAGTGATAAGTTCAAGACAGAGATTGCTACACAGGCCACCACGTCTACCACCACCAGTCCCAAAAGTGCTATGCTTTACCATTGCTGTGGGTCCGCTCGCGTGAACGTACTCTAAAGGCTGACGGGAAGTTGTTGGTAGTTTTAGTTTTGTAACAGCTGAAGGCCCCCTGGTTCATTACCACTGTCCTAGACTATCACATAGAACAGATCATAAATTAAGCAATTGACTTTCAGTAAGAATATAAACTTTTTTTCCTTAAAGGGGTACTCTGCCCCTAGACATCTTATCCCCTATCCAAAGGATCTTCCTGCTGCACCCGGCATTCGTTTAGAGTGTTGGATGCAGCACCGGAGGTTCATGACATCACGGCCATGCCCCCTCAATGCAAGTCAATGGAAGGGGGTTTGATGGCCCCCTCGCTCCGTGCACCAGATGTCTGGGGTGCCGCAGCCAAGATCCTTTGGATAGGGGATAAGATGTCTAGGGGCGGAGTACCCCTTTAACACAAAATTAAGGCGCACAGAGGAAGATTTGCGTAAGCAAGAGCTCAAGGCAGAAAAATAGCTAATGCCAATGCATTTGATATAGCACTTTAGAATATACTAGTACTTTATATGTAATGTTTAACAAATTGTAAAAGAACTAATGATTTCTAACAGCGATAATGAGTAAAACTTATCAATGTCTGTAAGAGTTAAACACAATCTGCACCAATGAGCTCCTATCTCAATATGTCATTGCTCTGTGTCAGATGTTTCCAAAAAATGCTTTTTCTACTAGATGCACAGAACTATCTGCATGAGTTCGAATTGAATAAGCCGTGTTTTCCACCAGAAATGTAACAGCACTTGAGAAAAGAGCTACATAGTCAGAAATTGGTAATCATATGTAAGTCAGTCATTGTCTTGGAACTAAATGTAAAATACACATCTGTTTTACAACCTTGTTCACTGTGCAGCAAGTGCATCATCTGAGGCGTAAGGAAACCCACTCCACTTAAGTTACTGCCTGCCTGAAATAAACATGTTCGGTTTGCCGCAGTATTGTCTCTTTTGAAGTAGGTTTATCGTAGAGACATTTTACAGGCAATTTCTTGTGGATCATAATGGCATCTGTGCAGCTTACAATAGATGTAAACACAACAATAAAACAAATGCATACACAACAATTATACATGGATGTATTCGGAGAATGATTGCGCCATGCTCCTTGGCATCGCCACTTTATAACATAATTTTGTATTAAAAAGGCCATAAACCACACTGTGTGACCAACCTTTTCTTTAGTTTTTTTTCAGGACAAAAAGACTTAATATCAGGGATGGACCAAAATTTTCATAATTATCCACTTTGCCTTTTTTTTTCAGTCACACCCCATTGTAAAGCCACCAAACCACCAAAACACCCTCAATATAATTTCCTCAGAACAAAATAGACCACTAGGGGTCCCCATAATATTCAGAACATAATCCTGCCTTGCTGCAGCATCACCTTTGTCTCAGCTGAAGCACAGATTAGGACAAAGTCCAGAAAGTGAGGGTGGGACTAATACTCCTCTGTGCTGTCCTATTAGACTCCTGTCTTGAAAACAGAGAAGAGGAGTTAAAAGAACAGCCTGCAGTGATTGGATGAAGAGACCCAGCACTGCATAGCAGACTCCGTAAGGAAGTGAATGCATGGTAAGTGAGGGTGGGCTCAATGCTTGCCTCTGACATGCCCCTTCCTGAGCAGTGGATGTCAGAATGGGTAAACAGTAGTACAGAGGAATTTGTGAGCCAAATACAGAAGCTAGACACATAAAAAAGACATGTAAAGCATCTGCATGACCTAATGAGTAACATATGAAGATTATTATTTTCTGTGACATGACAGGTTTACACTTTAACTGTAGGATTATGCTACTGTGAAACTGGCCTAAGGCGTTAACCCATGGGCATCAAGGCCATATGATCGCCAGGTGCATATGGGTTTCCATGACAGCCAGCAAACTTATCAAGAACCTCAGGCCTGACATGCTGGCAGTCATAATACACTGCAGTAAAGGTACAATTTTGTTAATCTCTCTCTAAAAATTAGTGATCAAAAAGTATCTGAAAATAATACCAATCTCATCTACCGTTTTTTCTGCAAAACACAATCCCTCATTCAGCTCAGTTAAGAAAATAAATACATTTAAAAAAAAAGGTTATGGGTCCTGAAAGGTGTCAACACTTTTTGGTGTTTTTTAACCCCATTTTCACTTTAACCCCTTCATGACCCAGCCCATTTTCACCTTCATGACCTGGGCATTTTTTGAAAATCTGACCACTGTCACTTTAAACATTAATAACTCTGGAATGCTTTTACTTATCATTCTGATTCCGAGATTGTTTTTTTGTGACATATTCTACTTTATGTTATTGGTAAAATTTCACTGATATTTGTATCCTTTCTTGGTAAAAAATCTAAAAATTTCATGAAAATTTTGAAAATTTAGCATTTTTCTAACTTTGAAAGTCTCTGCTTGAAAGGAAAATGGATATTCCAAATAAATTACATATCGATTCCCATATACAATATGTCTACTTTGTGTTTGCATAAAAAAATTGACATGTTTTTACTTTTGGAAGACACCAGAGGGCTTCAAAGTTCAGCAGCAATTTTACAATTTTTCTCAAGATTTTCAAAATCGTAATTTTTCAGGGCCCAGTTCAGGTTGGAAGTGGATTTTAAGGGTCTTCATATTAGAAATACCCCATAAATGACCCCATTATAAAAACTGCACCCCTCAAAGTATTCAAAATGACATTCAGTAAGTGTGTTAACCCTTTAGGTGTTTCACAGGAATAGCAGCAAAGTGAAGGAGAAAATTTGAAATCTTCATTTCTTACACTCGCATTTACTTGTAGACCCAATTTTTGAATTTTTACAAGGGGTAAAAGGAGAGAAATCACCCTAAAATTTGTAACCCAATTTCTCTCGAGTAAGGAAATACCTCTTATGCATATGTAAAGTGTTTTCGGTGGGCGCAGTAGAGGGCTCAGAAGGGAAGGAGCGACAATGGGATTTTGGAGTGTGAGTTTTTCTGAAAGGGTTTTTGGGGGGCATGTCCCATTTAGGAAGCCCCTATGGTGCCAGAACAGTGGACCCCCCCACATGTGACCCCATTTTGGAAACTATACCCCTCATGGAATTTAATAAGGGGTGCAGTGAGCATTTACACCCCACTGGCGTTTGACAGATATTTGAAACAGTGGACTGTGCAAATCAAAAATTTTATTTTTCATTTTCACAGACCACTGTTCCAAAAATCTGTCAGACACCAGTGGGGTGTAAATGCTCACTGCACCCCTTATTAAATTCCATGAGGGGTGTAGTTTCCAAAATGGGGTCACATATGGATATTTATTGTTTTTCGTTTGTCAGAACTGCTGTAACAATCAGCCACCCCTGTGCAAATCGCCTCAAATGTACATGGCGCACTCCCCCTTCTGGGCCTTGTTGTGCGCCCCCAGAGCACTTTGCGCCCACATATGGGGTATCTCCGTACTCAGGAGAAATTGGGTTACAAATTTAGAGGGTCTTTTTTCCCTTTTACCTCTTGTGAAAATGAAAAGTATAGGGCAACACCAGCATGTCAGTGTAAAAAATTCATTTTTTTACACTAACATGCTGGTGTAGACCCCAACTTCACCTTTTCATAAGGGATTAAAGAAGAAAAAGCCTCCCAAAATTTGTAAGGCAATTTCTCCCGAGTACGGCGATACCCCATATGTGTCCCAAAACTGTTGCCCTGAAATACGACAGGGCTCCAAAGTGAGAGAGCGCCATGCGCATTTGAGGCCTGAATTAGGGATTTGCATAGGGGTGGACATAGGGGTATTCTATGCCAATGATTCCCAAACAGGGTGCCTCCAGCTGTTGCAAAACTCCCAGCATGCCTGGACAGTCAATGGCTGTCCGGCAATACTGGGAGTTATTATTTTGCAACAGCTGGAGGCTCCGTTTTGGAAACAGTAGCTTACCAGACGTTTTTCTTTTTTTGGGGGGAGGGGGGCTGTGTAGGGGTATGTGTATATGTAGTGTTTTTTACTTTTTATTTTAGGTTAGTGTTAGTGTAGTGTAGTGTTTTTAGGGTACAGTCACATGGGCAGAGGTTCACAGCAAGTTTGCCGCTGGAAGTTTGAGCTGCAGCGCAAAATTTGCGCCATCTCAAACTTGCAGCACTCACTGTAAACCTCCGCCCATGTGTACCCTGTACATTCACATTGGGGGGAGGGGGCAAACATCCAGCTGTTGCAAACTCCGGGCATGCCCTTTGGCTGTCCGTGCATGCTGGGAGTTGTAGTTTTGCAACAGCTGGAGGAACACTGGTTTGGAAACACTAAGTTAAGTAATAAACTTTCAAGTGTTTTGCAACCAAACTTAGTGTTTCCAAACCAGTGTGCCTCCAGCTGTTGCAAAACTACAACTCCCAGCATGCATGGTCTGTCAGTGCATGCTGGGAGTTATAGTTTTGCCACAATTGCAACAGCTGGAGGCACTGAGGTAGGAAACGGACAATGTTTCCCAACTAGTGTGCCTCCAGTTGTTGCAAAACTACAACTCCCAGCATGCCCAGACTGCCCAGGCATGCTGGAAGTTGTAGTTCGGCAATATCTGAAGGATCAGATGTTGCCGAACTACAACTTCCAGCATGCTTGGGCAGTCTGGGCATGCTGGGAGTTGTAGTTTTGCAACATCTGGAGGTCCACAGTTTGGAGACCACTGTATAATGGTCTCCAATCTGTGCTCTTCCAGATGTTAGAGAACTACAACTCCCAGCATGCCTGGACAGAATGAGCATGCTGAGATTTGTAGTTTTGCAACATCTGGAAGAGCACAGATTGGAGACCATTGTACAGTGGTCTCCAAACTGTGGGCCTCCAGATGTTGCAAAACTACAACTCCCAGCATGCTAAGAAAGCCAAAGGCTGTCTGGGCATGCTGGGAGTTGCAGTTTTGAAACTCTCAGAGGCAGCAGTGAGATCGCTTTACGGCGATCTCACTGCTGCCAATGAAGACCGCCAGGACCGCTCGGGACACCGCTCGGACGGGTAAGTGACGCCGGGGGACGGGTCAGGGACACTTAGCAGAGCGGTGTGTGTCCCGATCCCCGTGATGGGAACTCACACACCGCGCTGCTAAGTATTTTCATAGCGAAACGCTGCTATCAGCTAGTCAGATTTGACCAGCTGATAGCAGTGATCGCTGGGGGGGGGGGGGGGGGGGGGGTGGGGGGATGAAACCCCCGTGGTCGCACGGTAAGATGGCTGGCTATCAGTGATAGCCACCATCTTTCCGGGCGCTGCGGGATGCCGCGAGTAGCGGCAGTAATGTTCATGACGTACCTGTATGTCATGGGTCGGGAACACCTTGCCACCCATGACGTACAGGTATGTCATAGGTCGGGAAGGGGTTAAGGACTAAAAATTTTTGACCCCTATAATTTTTAATTTTTTTGCGAACGGGGCTATATGAGGGCTCATTTTTTGTGCCGTGCTCTGTAGTATCGGTACCATTTTTGTTTTCATGGGCCTTTTTGATTGCTTTTTATTAATATTTTTATGGTATATGAAGTGACCAATTTTGGACTTCGTTTTTTTTTTTTTATGTGTACGCCATTGACCGTGTGGATTAGCTAACCTTATATTTTATTAGTTCGGACATTTATGCATGCGGCGGTACCACATACGATTATTTTTTATTACATTATTTTATTTACAAAATAGGAAAAGGGGGGTGAACTTTTATTTGGGAGGGGATCTTATTCACATTTATTCTTTTTTATAATTTTTTTAATACTTTTTACTTTTTTTTTTTTTAGTTCAGACAGGAGGCTATATTATGTAATCTTTTGATTGCATACACTGATCAATATGATGCCATAGCATAGCATTGATCAGTGTTATTGGCACTCTGCTGCTCCAGCCTGCTGACCAGGCTTGAGGCTTGAAGCTGATCGGACAATGAGGAGGCAGGCGAGGACCCTCCCCTTGTCCAGTAATCTGATTGGGACATCACAATTCTGTCCCGATAGTCTCGGTCAAATCTGCTGAGCTGCTGGGATAGTTTTACTTTCCCTTTTGTAACCGCGATCAACTTTGATCGCGGCATCTAAAAAAGGTTAATGCTGGGAATCGGCGATGCCTGGCATTAAGCATGGGTCCTGGCTGCTGATAGCAGTCAGGACCCACAGGGTTTGAAGCATTCTCCCCTTGTGAGAATGTTTTAAACCCCAGTAACAGCATCAGGGCATGCAAGTTCACCCTGCGTCCTTAAGGACTCTGCGTCCTTAACGGATTAAAACCAGGGTAAACAGTGGCAAATTAAAAAAACTATGGAAAAAATGGTAATGTATAAACAAAGCCTTATGGGGGCATTTTTTGATTGTGGGTGTAAGTGAAGCATTTTTTCCACCTTTTTTTGAGTGTTGGTAATGTATCAGAGCACTAAATTTATTAAATGATCGCAGGGCTTTTGATAAATATTGTGGAGTTACACATTTTCTGAAATTTCACTCTTCACATACACCAAAAAGCTAAGCTATGTCTAGGCTGGGGTATTTTTGCAACATTTTGGTGGTTTTTGTTTGGGGTATTTTTGGTGGCTTTTGTGGCAAAATTGCAAATAAAAAAAGTTGCAATTGATACATTTATTACCACTGCATAAGAGTAATCTCAGCAGCTGGTCAGTATGTTCTAAGAACCCGAAGGGTAAATCTTTTGTTTACCCGAAGGGTAAAGTTTTTTGTTGTTGTTCTGGTTACTTTGGAAATGCCCTGTTCTCTGGATGGTCAGCTGACCTTGTTTGCTCCCTATTTAAAGCAGCTCTTGCCTGCAATAGAGCTCTTACTTCTAGCTAGCGTCTGTACTGTATCTTGTATTTCTGGCATATTTGACCCATTGGCTCTGACTCCTTTCCTGTTGCTGCGATCTATTATCTCTTGGTACTGACCAGGCTTGTGGACTATGACATATTGTGTGTGTATGCTTAGTTATTATTTCTGTTAATGTGTGTGTGTGTTTCCATACAGTGTCCCGACCTCTGTCTGTATTATAGTTTATGTTGTTGACGTTTGACCCCCTGCACGTATTCCGGCAGGGACTGTCACAGTGGTTGTGGACCCATTGCCTAGGACAGGTACACAAGTATGCAGGGCAAGGGGGAATATGTACTTGACATATGTACTTTAAACCCAGATGTCGTAAAAAAAAAAGCCTGAGGTGCAGCACTGCACCAAATGTGTGACAAAAATACACACAATAACAGCTCGAAACACAACGATAAATGCCTCCCAAACCTTGTTAGATAAATTCTTCAGAAAATACACTATGGTGGAATAACACATTCAGGTAGCATTTTAGTTGCGTTCCGTATTTATTCCCTGTCTGCTTCTTTGCCTGTGGGAATGCTCAGCACAAGGCAACATGTTGTAACATTGTTCCCTATATGCCCTTATGAAGATATATATATATATATATATATATATATATATATATATATATATATCAGTGAAATTATTATGTTGTAGGCTGTAACGGCTGGTAAGAGGCGATGCCATCATTCAAGGTGTGGGGCATGAGCTAATAGGCAAGATTCAGCCACACCTCCTGACAATGAAAGCACTACACAACTTTCTGTCAGTGAGTTAAACAAAAACATCATAACTTAGTAATCAAACTATATTAGTAAGGCATATGTATTTGGGTATAATTCAAAAAATAGGACATGAACACAACCTTTGAATACTTTTAGCTTTTTAATGCATGCATATTCTTGGAAAGAAACACACCTTTTTGATATTTATTTCAACTGATTCTGGATTAATTAATTTGGATTAAATAATTCAATTGAGACAACATGATGTTCTGCGAGTTAATGAGGATGCTTTTACATGTGCACATCTATTCCAAGTTTTGGGTTTAAAAACTGCATCACAACTATATATGAAAAAGCTCTCTCATTAGGACACAAGATGTCACCATGCTTTTCTAGTTCCATAATAAAACCCAATTACTAAGGCCAGGTTTTTATGCTTTGGCCATTTGCCTCGCGGGCATTAACAACATCTTTACATGTTTAGTTTTGTTGAGATCCTTTCTCGTTTCGCTATGTCTTTGCAGTGATTTTGACAAGATATTACAAATCCACAAAAAGTACCATTATGAAACCACAACAAATGAATACAGCCCACAACTGTGATATTACACAGCCTTAAGACTGTGTTCACATTTTTAGCTTTTTAATTGCAATTATTAAATGAAAAGTCAGGAACAGACCATTAAAGGGGTACTCCGGTGGAAATTTTTTTTTTTTAAATCAACTAGGCCCAGAAAGTTAAACAGATTTGTAAATTATTTCTATTAAATAATCTTAATCCTTTCAGTACTTATTAGTTGCTTAATATTACAGAGGAAATTATTTTCTTTTTGGAACACAGAGCTCTCTGCTGACATCACAAGCACAGTGCTCTCTGCTGACATATCTGTCCATTTTAAGAACTGTCCAGAGTAGGAGAAAATCCCCATAGCAAACATATGCTGCTCTGGACAGTTCCTAAAATGGACAGAGATGTCAGCAGAGAGCACTGTGTCCGAAAAAGAAAATAATTTCCTCTGTAGTATTCAGCAGCTAATAAACACTGGAAGGATTAAGATTTTTTAATAGAAGTAATTTACAAATCTGTTTAACTTTCTGGCACCAGTTGATAAAAAAAAAAAAAAAAAGTTTTCCACCGGAGTATCCCATTAACCCCTTAACGACGCAGGACGTATATTTACGTCCTGCGCTGGCTCCCGCGATATGAAGCGGGATCGCGCAGCGTTCCTGCATCATATCGCTTCGGTCCCGGCGCTCATCAACGGCCGGGACCCGCGGCTAATACCACACATCGCCGATCGCGGCGATGTGCGGTATTAACCCTTTAGAAGCGGCGGTCAAAGCTGACCGCCGCTTCTAAAGTGAAACTGAAAGTATCCCGGCTGCTCAGTCGGGCTGTTCGGGACCGCCGCGGTGAAATCGCGGCGTCCCGAACAGCTGATCGGACACCGGGAGGGCCCTTACCTGCCTCCTCGGTGTCCGATCGACGAATGACTGCTCCGTGCCTGAGATCCAGGCAGGAGCAGTCAAGCGCCGATAATGCTGATCACAGGCGTGTTAATACACGCCAGTGATCAGCATAGGAGATCAGTGTGTGCAGTGTTATAGGTCCCTATGGGACCTATAACACTGCAAAAAAAATGTAAAAAAAAAGTGTTAATAAAGGTCATTTAACCCCTTCCCTAATAAAAGTTTGAATCACCCCCCTTTTCCCATAAAAAAAATAAAACAGTGTAAAAAAAATAAAAATAAACATGTGGTATCGCCACGTGCGTAAATGTCCGAACTATAAAAATATATAATTACTTAAGCCGTACGGTCAATGGCGTACGCGCAAAAAAATTCCAAAGTCCAAAAAAGCGTATTTTGGTAACTTTTTATACCATTAAAAAATGAATAAAAAGTGATCAAAAAGTCCGATCAAAACAAAAATCATACCGATAAAAACTTCAGATCACGGCACAAAAAATGAGTCCTCATACCGCCCTGTACGTGGAAAAATAAAAAAGTTATAGGGGTCAGAAGATGACATTTTTAAACATATAAATTTTCCTGCATGTAGTTATGATTTTTTCCAGAAGTGCGACAAAATCAAACCTATATAAGTAGGGTATCATTTTAACCGTATGGACCTACAGAATAATGATAAGGTGTAATTTTTACCGAAATATGCACTGCGTAGAAACAAAAGCCCCCAAAAGTTACAAAATGGCGTTTTTTTAAATTTTGTCGCACAATGATTTTTTTTTCCGTTTCGCCGTGCATTTTTGTGTAAAATGACTAATGTCACTGCAAAGTAGAATTGGCAACGCAAAAAATAAGCCATAATATGGATTTTTAGGTGGAAAATTGAAAGGGTTATGATTTTTAAAAGGTAAGGAGGAAAAAACGAAAGTGCAAAAACGGAAAAACCCTGAGTCCTTAAGGGGTTAATGGAGGACATGGATAAAGAAAAAACTGAGACTTCTCTGTCCAAATCCTTATTTTTTTTATTCCGTATTCAAGAATTGCAATAAAAAAAACCTGCATAAAATTATCAATTTAAAATAATTACTAAAATGCATGCTCCTTCAATTCTTACTTTTCAAGACTGCACATCTTGGTGAAGCCAATTGAGGAAGGAGAAACCAAGAGGTATGAGAGCTGCAAGGGTGTATGCTGACCACACAGATACCGTTCCCATTCTAACATTTGGTGTGGCAGAAACTTAAAAGAGGTACTCTGGTGGAAAATAATATATATATATATATATATATATATATATATATATATATATATATATATATGTTTTTTTTTTTTTTTTATTATTATTTTTTCTGGTGGCAGAAAGTTAAAGGGGTACTCCGGTGAAAACCTTTTTTCTTTTAAATCAACTGGTGGCAGAAAGTAAAACATATTTGTAAATTACTTCTATTAAAAAATCTCAATCCTTCCTTTACTTATTAGCTGCTGAATACTACAGAGGAAATTATTTTCTTTTTGGAATGCTCTCTGATGACATCACGAGCACAGTTCTCTCTGCTGACATTATTATAATAATAATAACACTTAATTTATTGTTGTCCTTAGTGGGATTTGAACCCAAGTCTCCAGCACTTTAAGGGAGCAGTTCTAACCACTGAGCCACCATGCTGCCCGTAGCATACATCTGCTATGCATGGTTGCTAAAATGGACAGAGATGTCAGCAGAGAGCACTGTGCTCATGATGTCATCAGTGTTCTAAAAAGAAAGGAATTTCCTCTGTGGCATTCATCAGCTAATAAGTACTGGAAGGATTAAGATTTTTTAATAGAAGTAATTTACAAATATGTTTAACTTTCTGCCACCAGTTGATTTAAAAGAAAAAAGGTTTTCACCCGAGTACCCCTTTAAACAGATTTGTAAATTACTTCAATATAAAAATCTTAATCCTTCCAGTACTTATGAGCTTCTGTATACTACAGAGGAAGTTGTATAGTACTTTTATGTCTGACCACAGTGCTCTGTGTTCACACATCTGTCCATGTTAGGAACTGCCCAGAGCAGGAGATGTTTGCTATGGAGATTTACTCATACTCCTATTTGGACAGAGGTGTCAGTAGAGAGCACTGTGGTAAGACTGAAAAGAAAAAAAAAAACGACACAACTTCCTCTGGAGCATACACCAGCCTGGCACCAGTTGACTTGAAAAAAATTGTTTTCCACCGCAGTACACCTTAAGCTTGCTATACAAAAGACTGTCACAGTGATTTTATAATTAAAAATACAGCAGATGGGGATGGTACCCTGTTTTGCTGGTGCCCCTGAAACCAAACATACCATCTAGAAGTGTATACTTCCCTACCTCTGCTCTATGCCTTCATACAACTCTGTAATAACTCCATCTTAGACACTGATGCTAATTGTAATTGAGTATAAATAGTAAATATTTTATCTTCTTCATGATCTTGTGTTCTTACACAGAATTTGGACAGTTAGTGTATCAACTGATTTCTTTGAAGTGTCTATGCAATCCTTGCCTTGATTAATAAATCCTGCAAATTACAGCAGCTATAAATGAGCAAAATTATGACCGAATCTCTTCATTGCCTCATTATTTTGTTAAAGTTTGCATACTGCCATCACTACTTATAAATAGTAAAGAAGTATATTAATATGTTTTGAAGTAGTTGATTTCAGGCTATCAAAATAACCCAAGTGGAACACAAATAACTGTATCTAACAAAGACATTCAAATGAACTAAAATCTGATTAAAAAGAGCATCTGGAATGGAGACAAAGTAAAAAAAAAAAAAAAGAACAAAAGTATTGCAATTCTAGGCTTATCTAAAAGCTTTGTTAACTACTTTATAGTTATTCTTAATTTACAGACTTGGAGTTACCAAACTTCTTTAGTATAGGGCCCCTATTTTGAGGGTCAAAACAAAATTGCACACAAAGGATGTTGCTGCACTTGTTCTTCATCTTCGGTAAGTCTTTCTATCTAGCACTAGTGTCTTCATTCTGGCTCAAAGAATGGAGACAAATTCATGGATTTACACACATTGAGGGTTGGGTGGGGTTGTTGGGTAAGGCTGCTTTCACACTATGAAATTCACCCGTTAATAAACGTATGTTATTATGTATTATTAACAGACGTTTAATAACGGGTGAATTAAGGGATGCTACAAAACATCCGTCATGTACTGGACGTTTTTACACCTCTGCCTACAGACTCCCACAGCCAGGACTACTACTACTCCCATCATGGAACAGCCTTGTTTCCATGATGGGAGTAGTAATTCCCTAGCAGCGGGAGTCTGCAGACAGCTGGGGAGCCTACATTAGTGTTTGTACTACTACTTCCATCATTGAACTGAGTCTGTTCCATGATGGGGGTTGTAGTACAGGGGCTGAGGGATTGATCGCACCGGATCTCACTTCTGACACCCGATGCGATCAGAAGTTATTAAGCAGGGGAACGGGCGGCATGCTCCGCAACCCTGAGATCACAATGTATTTTTTATTTTCATTTTAAAATTCCCCGCGGGGATCCCTGAAAGGCCGGTACTGAGGAGCCAATCAGGGATCCCCCTGGTGTTTTAAAAAATGGACAATGTGAGGGGAGATATGTATAATAAAAGTGTTTATTGGGGGGGGGGGGGGCATAGAGCGCTATATATCTAGCCCCCGCCAGCGCATTAATAAAAATATGACCCCGACATATTTATAAGTATATATCTATACCCCCCACCAGCGCATACTATGACCCCGCCAGCGCATTTACAAGTATATATCTATACCCCCAGCCAGCGCATACTGTGACCCCCCAGCACAAACTGTGACCCCGCCAGCGCATTTGTCCTAATTTTCTATTGCAGCGCTATAAGTGACAACCATACCTATCAGAACGTATTCAGCAGCGGCCCGGCCAGATGATCCTGACAGATATACTATTCATTCATAGCGCCGGCAGCTGTGTATGTATATAGATGTGCTGGGGGGGCAGACATATAGCATTATCTGCCCCCACAGCGCTTCTATATACATATGCAGCTGCCGCGATATGAATGAATTCTATACCTGTCAGGATCATCAGCCGGGCGGCTGCTGGATGCACTCCTGACATATATTCTTGTCATATATAGCGCATTTGTACAGCGTTATATATGACAAGTATTTATGTCAGGAGCGCATCCAGCAGCCGCTCGGCCGATGATCCTGACAGATATGCAGCTGCTGCTCTATGAATGAATAGTATAACTGTCAGGATCATCGGCCGAGCGGCTGCTGGATGCGCTCCTGACATATATACTTGTTATATATAACGCTGTACAAATGCGCTATATATGACAAGAATATATGTCAGGAGTGCATCCAGCAGCCGCCCGGCCGATGATCCTGACAGGTATACAATTCATTCATATCGCGGCGGCTGCATATGTATATAGAAGCGCTGTGGGGGCAGATAACGCTATATGTCTGCCCCCCCCCCCCCCAGCACATCTATATACATATACAGCTGCCGGCGCTATGAATGAATAGTCACGATCATCTGGCCGGGCCGCTGCTGAATACGTTCTGATAGGTATGGTTGTCATGTTACATATAGCTGCAATAGAAGATTAGGACAAATGCGCTGGCGGGGTCACAGTATGCACTGGCGGGGGTATAGATATATACTTATAAATGCGCTGGTGGGGTCACAGTATGCGCTGGTGGGGGTATAGATATATACTTATAAATGCGCTGGCGGGGTCACAGTATGCACTGGCGGGGGCTAGATATATAGCGCTCTATGCCCCTCCAATAAACACTTTTATTATACATATGTCCCCTCACATTGTCCATTTTTAAAACCCAGGGGGATCCCTGATTGGCTCCTCAGTATCGGCCATTCAGGGATCCCCGTGGGGAATTTAAAAATGAAAGTAAAAAATACATTGTGATTGCAGGGTTGGGGAGCATGCCGCCCGCTCCCCTGCTTAATAACTTCTGATCGCATCGGGTGTCAGAAGTGAGACCCGGTGCGATCAATCCCTCAGCCCCTGTACTACAACCCCCATCATGGAACAGAGTCTGTTCCATGATGGGGGTAGTAGTACAAACACTAATGTAACCAGTCCGGCAGACTCCTGCAGTGTGGAATTACCACTCCCAGCATGGAAACAAGTCTGTTCCTTGCTGGGAGTAGTAGTAGTAGTCCCTCTGAGTCTGATGTCACCTCTTCTGGGCATGCTCAGTAAAAATAATGTCCGTTATAATAACGGCATTAACGGGGGAATTTTCTAACGTATGTGGGCCATAGACTTCAATAACATACGTTATTATACCCGTTTCTTGTCACGTGCGAAAAATTTGTGCATGTCACGTTATTTCTCCCGTCACAACTAAAGTACGTTAGTCATGACGGGCTATAACGTGTGACAAAGGATAAACAAAAAAAACCATTGACTTTAATGGTTTTTTTTTAACGTGTGTTAATAATTATGTTTCAAACGTACGTGTATTAACGGGAGAACCTCATAGTGTGAAAGCAGCCTTAGATAAATAAACGGAAATGAAAAGAAGACAGGGATTGCACTTACCATCCAAACAGTGTTTATTGGTAGGTGTCAGACATTACAAGCTGGTACGGAGGTGGAGGATGTAACAGGGACAGACTGTTTCCCGCTGCTATGGCGCTTCTTCCAGCCAGTCTTCCATTTGGTATACCGGCTGGAAAAAGCACCATAGTAGCGTGAAACAGTCTGTCCTGGTTACGTCCCCTGCCTCCACCTCTGTACCAGCTTGTAATGCCTGACACCTACCAATAAACACCGTTTGGATGGTGAGTGCAATCCCTGTCTTCTTTTCATTTCCGTACATGTATGCTATTGGATATATGCACCACAGCCCCCCCACGTCATGATACAGGAAACCCTAGCTACCCACAGAGTTCAATTGTTGCCGTTTGCCTTAGTCTAGTAGCGCCGGACTACCTTCTCTTATTCCCAGTGCTTTAGATAAAGACTGTGAAAACTAAACTGTCTGTTTTTGCTCATGGCAACCATTAAGAACTTGAGTGTAATTTTAACTTAGCTTTTTAAGAGAAGAAACCCAAGTGGGGAATGGTTGTTATGGGCAATGTCAGCACCAGCAGGGTTAACAGGTGTTGACAAGGTGTTGTTTGCAAGGTTGCCGGGTTACGCCCTGCTGTCTGAGTGGCTAGCTACTGATTGACGATTGACCACATGTGCATCTCCCTATATTACCAGGCATAAGTCACTGGGAAGATGCCTGTCAAACTGGTCATTACCGCAGTAGCTAGCATTCCCTTATTCCCTTGTATACCCAGCAACTTGACTTCTGGCTTCATATCTGACTTCTTTTTGGTTATAGCGATTCAGCACGTCTTCCCACTCCTGGCTTGACTCGGTTTGACTGACCTACTTTATGTGTGTATGTTTAGTTTGTCTTTGTTAGTTGCTTGTTTCCCTGTTGCTCCTGACAAATAACAGGATTGTAATTTATTGTGTTGACATTTGACTCCCCTCACTTATTTAGGAAGGGATTGTCGACCAGTTGCCGGCCTATCATTTAGGATCGGCGGACAAGTAGGCCAGGACAGGGGCGCGGGTAAGCTTAGCGAGCACTCCTTCCCTGCCCATTCGTGACAGGAAAAAACTGAAAGTTTTCCCAGATTTTAGTTATTCCTCCAACTGTTTATAAAATAAGAAAATTAGACAGAGCAAATCTGGAATCGATAATTCAGGGCCATAATCCCAAATCCAGTAATACACATTTCATTATTTTAAAATGGTGGAGAAAAATCAACTTTTCTTCCCATAAATCTAGTACTACCACCGATCATCTGGATGATCCACTGCTGCTTCTTTCACTGATCGCCATAAAACATTTGTGGACATATCCACTTTAAAACAAACTACAAAAGTTCAAAACATTGCAAGTAGAGATGAGCGAACTTACAGTAAATTCGATTTGTCACAAACTTCTCGGCTCGGCAGTTGATGACTTATCCTGCATAAATTAGTTCAGCTTTCAGGTGCTCCGGTGGGCTGGAAAAGGTGGATACAGTCCTAGGAAAGAGTCTCCTAGGCTGTATCCACCTTTTCCAGCCCACGGGAGCACCTGAAAACTAAACTAATTTATGCAGGATTAGTCATCAACTGCCGAGCCGAGAAGTTCGTGACGAATCAAATTTACTATAAGTTCGCTCATCTCTAATTGTAAGTATCATCCATTGTGTTTAATGGTCTCTTTTTATTATCTCTATTTATTGAATGAATAAAACTGGGTAAAAACAAGGGGGCACTGGTGCTCAAGATCTCTTTGGATATAGGGATAAAAGAAAGTGATTTGTATTGGTTGTGAGTCTATTAGTAATGTACTAAGATATTAAAATCAAATGAGGTGTAGTCATAAAATATTGCATAGGCTAGCATATATTTGAACAGCATGGTAGTATAGGGCAGTATAAGAACATAATATATAATGCCATATAGCCCTTGTAGCTGCTACATGGTAAATACTGACTGTAATATGCATATAATAAAATGGTCGTCAACCCTGTCTTTAAAACAAAGACATTTCTTACATATTAAAAAAAAAAAAAAATCAGGTTTCTGTAAAAAATATGAAAAATAATACAAAATCTTGCATCTATTGCATAATGTGCATTGATCGTAAATAGTCTCCAATGAGGGAGAGGACTCTCCATACTGCCGATATAATTAACGGTGCTTCAGGATGATGAATGATGATACTAATGGAAATGGTATAGCAGTTTATAACAGTAGCCTGTGGGGGGAAAAAAGCTTGTATAGTCTGGTGCTATGCAACACTCCTTACCATGTGATTGCCCGCAGGCTTGTAGCACTCACCCTTTCTTGTTCCCTACATACTCATACACATTTCTCATCCCTCTGCCTTTTTTGTTAATATATGAAAGTCGTATATCTTTTGCATTCTTTTTTTTTTTTACTTTCTAATATACAGTAAGTTTACTATACATACTTTATATTAATATAACAATCCAGGAATTCCCCCTTACTACATACTCCTACATATACATGGTTGGTTACATCTATGTGTAAAGCAAAAAATACATGGTATATCTTGTTATCTTTGTGTTAGTTTTAAATTCCTTTACATACTGCCTTTTACTGGACATTACGCGATCACCATAAACATATTGTGCTATTCCCATCTATCGATCCATCTATTCGCAGGTAAAGGCCAAAATCTAGGGTAAAATTCAGATACTCCCACCTTAATATTGCAACAGAGCAAGTAATACAGTTTTATACTTTTTCAATAATTTTATTTAAACCATTGGCTTGCAGGGTATTTATCCTAAAGATCCAATAGCTTTCTCTTTTGTACCAGGTTTAAATCTTGACACACTTTTATTTATTAGTCTTGGATTATTGGATTACTTTTAGATCCCTGAAATCACTATGATGACATTCCATGAAATATTGTGAGACACATTAGTGGTTATGTCTAATATTGAACCTGTGCTTGTTTATTGTCCTGTCAAAGTAAGTACGGGTGTCTATTTTGAGCAAATAAGGGAATAATTATAGGTCAGGTAATAATTATAGATACATTCCTGAAGATGGATGATATTTACAGTATTTTAAGTTTTTTATGAATTATTGTTCTAAAGTATATATCAATAAAATGTTTATTTATTTTTTTTTCAACACTTGGCACATTTATTTTTACTTGTGGATAGGTGATAAGTGTTTAATGGGTCTCAACATAAACAATGCAGTGTAGATCATACTTGTTGCATATCATTTCTTTATAGTTCTTTTTTCATAAACACATTACAAAACCAGCATATTTGGGGGGAAAAAAAAAAACACACACAAAAAAAAAACTAGCAGTCCATTAGTAGAAAGTGTTATGCCTTTGGGCTGTTATTAAAGGGGTTATACAGGAAAAAAAAAAATTATATATCAACTGGATCTAGAAAGTTAAACAGATTTGTAAATTACTTCTATTAAAAAAAATCTTAATCCTTTCAGTATTTATGAACTTCTGAAGTTAAGGTTGTTCTTTTCTGTCTAAGTGCTCTCTGATGACACGTGTCTCGGGAACCGCCCAGTTTAGAAGCAAATCCCCATAGCAAACCTCTTCTAAACTGGGCGGTTCCCAAGACACGTGTCATCAAAGAGCACTTGGACAGAAAAGAACAACCTTAACTTCAGAAGCTCATAAGTACTGAAAGGATTAAGATTTTTTAATAGAAGTAATTTACAAATCTGTTTAGCTTTCTGGATCCAGTTGATATATATAAAAAAAAGTTTTTTCCTGGATAACCCCTTTAATTCACATGCATCTTGATGGTTATCTGACAGCTAGGATTCCCAATGATCTTAGGAAGAGGGCCTGTAATGCACCTGTTTGATATCAGAGGCATTGGAGTTTGTGCTATGCTGCTTTAATCAAAGTCTATGAGACTTCATGAGGTAGTCGAGTGCAGAGTCACCTATCTCCAGCAGTCTTATAGAGTTTCAATAGTCACCAACAAAAACAAAGGCAATGCTTCATCAAATAATGAACGGGCAATCATATGCCAAAGATTGAAAACTAACCCATCCCCCCCAAAAATAAATAAATAAATAAATAAATAAAATAAAAAGCAGCACAGATTGCAAAGCATAATACACTTGAAGAAAGCTTTATTAAAGATATTGAAATATACAAGTTAAAATACCAGCACCCCCAAACCTCCCACCAAAAACACAGAGACTCCCAGGAGAAGGAATACGTGACTAAGTGGACTAGATCAACACCTCAAGGTAAGTAACACTACAAACAGACATGAGTATAAAATAACTACAGAGGACACCCGGATGCATGATACCACTATAAAAAGCATACAAATACAAAAGACAAGTACAAATTAAGGTACAAGTACAAAGCCAAACAGAAATTACAAACCAAAATGTTTTCCGTGCAAAGCGAGTATTCCTGGAGCGCTGTGTACCCCAACGATCGTTTCGCTCAATAGAGCTTTGCCCCCTGACAAAGCTCTTCTGAATGTTCCAGTGAGCACTGTTGGGGCCATAATACAACAGTGGAAAGACAATTATTCCCCCATGAATTTGCCTTGACCAAGTGCTCTCTGCAAGATTTTTGACAGCTAATTAATAAAAACTTATCAGAAGAGTTGTCCAAGAGCCAAGGACCACTTATAGAGAGTGTCAAAAAGACCTGAAATTAGCATTAGCAGGTACCATTGTGTCAAAGTAATGCATTCTGCCACCATGGCCTGTTTGCACGCTCACCACTCAGGACTCCATTGCTGAACAAAAAGCATGTTGAACCTTGTTTAATGTTTACTGCACATTTGAAAAAGCCAGTGAAATACTGAGAGAATATAGGGGGAGATTTATGAAAACATCCACAGAGAAAAAAGTGGAGCATTTGCCCATAGCAACATATTGCTTCTTTCATTTTTCAAAGGATTTTTCTTCTACACCACGTTTCATTTTTCAAAGGATTTCTTAAAAATGAAAAAAAGCTATCTGATTGGTTGCTTTAGGCAACTGCTCCACTTTTCCTCTGCGCTGGTTTTCATAAATCTCCCCCATAGTGTGGTCAGATTAGAGCAAAATGTTACTGTTTGTATACCATAATACACACCATACTTGGAGGAGAAAGGCACTGCACATAACCTTAAAAACATCATCCCAACAGAGGGGAAAACATTATGGTGTAGGGCTGCTTTTCACCAAATGGTGCTTACACACTTAACATAATTGAAAGGATTAATGGGTGAATTTACCGAGAAATTTTTGGCAAAAATTTGGTGCCATCTACCAGAATGGTGAAAATGAGGGCAGACATTTTAGGAAGATAACGATCGCCAAGGAAACTCGCAAATGGTTTCAAAGAAATAAAATAAAACTGCTGGAATGGCCCAGCCATTAAATCCCATTGGAAATCTATGGAATCAACTGAAAATAATGATTCATAGAAAGGCCCACGGAACCTTCAAGATTTCAAATCTGTTCATGTGGAAGTATGGGCAAAAATCACACTAGAACAATGCATGTGATTAGTTTCTCAGAAGGCATCTTGAAGCTGTCATTACCAACAAAGGCTTTTTGTCCAAAGTATAAAATTAATATCAGTAAGCATGTTCCATACTTTTTCCCTATGCTATTTTACATTATTACACACAACTTAATTTCTGAGCTTATTTGTTTTGGTTTCTTTGTATGTATAGATTAATTGGATATACCATTAGTGTTGGGCGCGAATATTTGCATTTCAAATTTTTATTGGGAATATTGCAAATTCACGAATAAGTGAATATTGCGAATATATTCACTATATATTCGAAATTGCGAATATTCATTTTTCCGCATATGCGCATATTCCCATATGTGAATATTCACATATTCCTTCTTTTCACTTGTGGGCCAATTAGAATGATGCAAATAAACTTGTCAGAGGTTATCAACAACATCCCTAGCAACCAATAGTAAAGTTGTCCACCCCCTTACTGTTTTCTTCCTTTAATACGCAAATATGGAAATATTCACATATGCGCAATATTGCAAATTTGAATATGGCCAATGCCGTTCATCACTATATACCATGAGGTTTCGGTAGCATTTTATTTAAAATATATATATATATATATATATATATATATATATATATATATGCAATGGATGTTATTATAGCTTATGGCTGACAGATCAATGGATGCCTAGCAGTGGTATCCACCACCCACGGGCTGTAATGGCATCTGTATATAATGAAAACATTCACAAGTATCCATTCAATGGAACTCATAATAGTCTGGGCCACTGCAAGGAATCATCACAGTCTCCATTAAATGTATGCATCATATTTTTTTTCCTAGTGTATATGTTAAACAAATGGGAAAAACATTTTGTCACCCTATACTTTTGTATTCTGTACTGAAGCTGTATGTGCAAAATGACAGGATTTATTTGATGAAAGCTTTTGGAATTGCTTCATTTATTTATTTATTTTTATCTAAAATAATAAATGTGGAAATGTTGTCGAGATAGTAGAATAGCAACATTTATTGGTATTTAATGCAAGTTCCAAATCCAAAATGTCATCATTTAACTTCATAGTTAAACATTTGTAGACATAGCAATATCCTATTAAGCTCTTATTGGTTGATATTAGTAAACAGTGTTCTGGTTCAGCCAATGTACCTTATCTGAGAAGCTTATCAGGAAGTCAATTTTATAATTACAAATCATATTACATTAAAGTATCCATGTAAATATTTAAAAAAAAGAAGAAATTACATCCACCCGTCAAAGTCCTCGGTTATAACAGTGTCTGTTTGCTTTTGACAGCCCTCCAAAATACCATAGTTTCCAGACATGTAGTCTAGAGTTTAAACTTGTTTACCGAAGAGTTTCAGGGATTACCGACACAGATAAGTGTTTATCCTTTTGTCTTTTTTTCTGAGCTGCAAAAAGATTGAGGGATTTTAAGTGTAGTGGTTTTGAAAGGAAAGTCTAGGCTGCATGTTGTCCTTGAATGTCCTCATCTTATTACACATCAATTAATGTGGACATCAGAAAAACGTTATTTTTTTATAAAGGTTTGGTACGTTTTTAATGCCTCAAAATTTGAATTTCTCAAGAAAAAAAAAACTGTAACTTTAAAATGTACAGTACAATGGAAGGAAAAAGGAATAGTAGGTGTAGGATGATGTTTTTACTAAAGCTGGTCTCATTCCACTCGAGTGAGAAACAGAAAGGTCTGAGTATCAAAGCACAGGAAGAAATTAAAGGGGACTTGTATCTATTTGTGCTGAAACTGAGTATAAATACCGTATTTTTCGCCCTATAGGACGCACCGGCGTATAAGACGCACCCAATTTATAGGTGCAAAATCTAAAAAAATTAAGATTTTGAACCCAATAGTGGTCTTCAACCTGCGGACCTCCAGATGTTGCAAAACTACAACTCCCAGCATGCTGGGAGTTGTAGTTTTGCAACATCTGGAGGTCCGCAGATTGAAGACCACTGCATAGGAGGTAATACTCATGTGTCCTCGCCGCTCTGGACCCGTCACCGCTGCCCTGGATGTCGCTCCATCGCTGTCGTCGTGTCCCCGTCGCTCCGGAACGTCTCTGCTGCCGGCCGGGTATCCTCGCTCTCCGTCGCCACCATCACGTCATTACGCACACCGACGCACGTACGCGACGACGTGATGACGAGGAAGGAGAGCGCTGGCCATACAGGGGATCCCTGAACGGAGAAGACACCGAGGAGGCAGGTAAGGTCCCTCCCGGTGTTCTGTAAGCACTAACCCGGCTATTCTGTCGGCTGTTCGGCACCGCCACGGTGAAATCGCGGCGGTCCCGAACAGCCCGACTGAACAGCCGGGTTAGTGTCACTTTCCCTTCAGATGCGGCGGTCAGCTTTGATCGCCGCGTCTGAAGGGTTAATACAGGGCATCACCGTGATCGGCGATGTCCTGTATCAGTCGCGGGTCCCGGCCACAGGGACCGCCGCGATAGGGGTGTATTCGCCGTTAAGACGCACCGACTTTTTCCCCCGTACGGCGAAAAATACGGTAGATTAATTGTGTGCCTAGAGAGAGACAAGAAACCGCTATGCCCTTCAAGGTATGGGGTCACCCACTTAGATTCCAAGTGGTCACAAAACTCAGCTGTATCCCAGGCATTATCACAACTGACCCAAGGGTGGCAGTAAGAAATTACAGTTAGATGTAGTTGATATGCCTTTATAAAGCTTAGCAAATAAGCACTATCATTGCACACTCTGTGTAGTGGCGGTGCAGCACTACTGTAAGATCAACTATTATATAAAATCAAGTGAATAGAAGCTGTGGATGCTGTAGAATTGACCCACCACTAGTAGGGGCATAGAGTTAAACATTTCTGGCCCCATACTTTATGTAGTGCAAGAGCGGACAGCTGAAATGTTTCTTGAAAACCCCTTTAAAGGGGTTATCCAGGAAAAAACTATTTTATATATATCAACTGGCTCCAGAAAGTTAAACAGATTTGTAAATTACTTCTATTAAAAAATCTTAATCCTTTCAGCACTTGAGCTTCTGAAGTTAAGGTTGTTCTTTTCTGTCTAAGTGCTCTCTTATGACACGTGTCTTGGAAACCGCCCAGTTTAGAAGAGGTTTGCTATGGGGATTTGCTTCTAAACTGGGCGTTTCCCAAGACACATGTCATCAAAGAGCACTTAGACAGGAAAGAACAACCTTAACTTCAGAAGCTCATAAGTACTGAAAGGATTAAGATTTTTTAATAGAAGTAATTTACAAATCTATTTAAAATTCTGGACCCAGTTGATATATAAAAAAAGTTTTTTTCCTGGATAACCCCTTTAAGACACAATGGCCAAACCAGGTAGTTTCTAAAAATAAACATAGAGCTATGGAAGCCTACAATGGACAAATAGGTATAATAAGGTATAAGATAAAATAATATATACCCATATGATTGAAGACTGAAGTAGTAGGGAGAAGCCAGTTCACTGCTGCCATTAGTGACCACTTTCACCAAGGAAGTGAAAAATAATGAAGCTGCTTTTGCACATGGCTCCTTTTCATTGAAGTCTATTAGAATTATGGAGGGAGGAAATACCTTTTAATAAAGTGGTTTTCCAGGGAAAAACTATTGATGGCCTATTCACAGGGTAGGTAGAGGCAGAAGAAAAAAAAACCTTTAGATGGCTCTGCTGTTCCAATAGAAGTAATGTCCAGACCAGGAATATTTTCAAACAACTGGAGTGATTTATTAAAGAAAAATAAAAAACAAAGTACAATAAAGGATGACACGTTTCGGGGGAGCCATCCCCTTCCTCAGATCAGTATGGGGTACATAAACATAGCCAGGGTATAAATACATTTAGAATTGGCACCAATACAAAAAGGGGGTGGAGCCAATAGCATTACATCATACGCTTTAAATGTATTTATACCTTGGCTATGTTTATGTACCCCATACTGATCTGAGGAAGGGGGTGGCTCCCCCAAAATGCGTCATCTTTTATTGTACTTTGTTTTTTATTTTTCTTTAATAAACCACTCCAGTTGTTTGAAAATATTCCTGGCCTGGACATTACTTCTATTGGAACAGCAGTGCCATCCAGAGGGTTTTTTTCTTCTGCCTCTACCTACTCTCCACAGGATTGGATTACTCCTTTCTCCTGCGACCCTAGGCACAGCAGTTCAGTTCCTGGTTTCTACAGCTACCCACTTTGTTGGGTTATATGCAAATTTTACATTTGCTCCATCTGAGCGGCCACTACATAGCACATCTTCCTACCCTACCCCCCTCAGGGTCTAAGTGGTAATACATGAGGCACCCCCCACCAGTCTTTCTTTTTTCTCTTTCTTACAGGTATTCACAGGGCAGACTATAAATAATTGATCGTCAGGGTGCCAACACTCAGCATTCGAGCCAATCATCTGTTTGGCATCCACATAATACTGAGAATGGTGCAGAAAGCAATTGGTTTCGGACTCAAATTAGTTGCAGTGCAGCATTACTCAGCCTCAGCTCCTATTAAAGTAAATAGGAGCTGAGGCTGCAGTATCCGGAGTTACCAATATTTATTTTGTTGCTATAGCGACAACAAATGATGAAGTTCTGTTTTTAGTATAAAGCATTGGCAGGGGTGCCGGCATCTGGTGGATAGAATACCTCTTGTTTTATTTTATTTTTTCTTGTTTCCTTTTAATTAAGTTAAAGGGTACCTCTCATCAAAAAAACTTTTGGTATATTATAGATTAATGTATGCAGAATAACTTTACAATTGCATGTTATTAAAAAATATGCTTCTTTCTATTTAATCTTCCACTTTGAAGAAATGACCACTAGGGGTCTCCCTACTAGTCCTGGCAGCAAGCATTTCAGACTCATGCTGGAGTCCTAAACACTATGAGCTGCCAGTCTGCTTTGTTCACAAAGGAGAACACTCAGAGCTGCCAGCCTGCTTTGTTCACAGCCTGTTTGGCTGTGAATAAAGCAGGCTGGCAGCTCTGAGTGTTTAGGACTCCAGCATGAGTCAGAAATGCTTGCTGACGGGACTGATCGGGAAAAATACAATAGAAAGAAGCATATTTTTCATTAACATGCTATTGGAAAGTTATTCAACATTCATTAATCTAAAATATATCAAAAGTTTATTTGATAAGAGGTACCCTTTAACTGAAAAAAACTCTTCAAATGCAATATTTAAATTATGTAAATTATACATATTTTAGTATAGTATAGGCTGGAAACCGAGCTTAGCCAGTTCCCTGAGCCACCTCTGCTGCTTGTAGAAAACTCCTTTAAGAGAAATAACACAATGATTTTTTGGGATGCTATTACTCAGTAATGATGTTCTATGAAGCCTTTGACTTTTCTTACCCAACTGTTCAACAACAGAGATAACTCCACTACAAAAGTTACGGATATACCAGCTTTACAGTCTTGTTAAATCTTTTTAGAAAAGGATCAAAGAACACTATAGTTTTGCACAGGAGCTACAGAAGATCAGAATCTGTTGCTGAAATGTTTATGTGATGGGTACAACATTATGAAAACAGACAAAGCCAAATGCACCATCCTTTAAGGAATACTGTATTTTATTCTAACATGAAAGACAGACCATTTAGGAAAGACAGATTCATTTTCTAAACACACTTTGTGACAGCATGAGGAGGCATGCTTGTGTTGTAAAATTCATGCTTGCATCTCCAAGGAGCCAGTTCAGCATTCAAGGCAAGGCGTAATTTTTGTCTGTTCAGTGGTTCTGAAACATATGGAATTAGGCCCTTAGAGATGTCTTCAACTGCTATGACAATGTAGGATTTCAAAACACCTATTTTTTATGTGGATCTATTTTTTCTTAGGCATAAATAAAATGAATGGTTAGGTTAATGGGACAGCTATCATATGATGGACATATCCTGGTAGGTCTTATTTATTCATAATTGAGTAGATTATGTAGGTTTTAGCAAGGTTCTAGTTGGGATTTGACATCCATTGGGCTAATACATTAGAGCTATGGAGAACCACATGAACTTAAAAGGGGTACTCCAAAGGATAGGGTATAAGATGTCTGAACACGGGGAGCCCGCCGCTGAGGACCCCCACAATCTTCCTGCTGCACCCGGCATTCGTTTGGAGCGTCGGGTGCAGTGCCAGAGGCTCGTGGCATCACAGCCACGCTCCCTCAATGCAAGTCTATGAGAGACTTGCATTCAGGGGGCATGGCCGTGACGTCACAAGCCTCCGTCCCACTTTGCCAGTCATCCGGCATGGAGCGAAGTTCGCTCCGAGCACCGGATGTCTGGAGTGCTGCAGCCGAGATCAGACATCTTATCCCCTATCCTTTGGATAGGGGATAAGATATCTAGGGGCAGAGTATCCCTTTAAAATGGTATTCCCACCCTAGACATGTATGGCATATCCACAGGGTATGCCATACACTTTTGATAAATGCAGGTACTATCTCTGGGACCTGCAGCTGTCTCTAGAATGGGGCCCTCCTGAATCCATCCACCCAGGTTGTCGAGTCCATAGGTGGCTAGGATTACAGAAACAGCCAGGTGGACTGTCCTATGCTGTTTCTGTAGCTCCCGTGAAAGTAAATAATTGTGCTTTACTGTTTCCATAACTCTCTAACATCTATGGCAACTACAGAAATAGTATAAAACAAATTACTTGCCACCTTTTCCAGCTGCAACTAAGGTCAAAAAGCATTTGGGCTTCATTCTAGATATAGGTGCAGGTCCTATGTCTACCCTGGGGTGGCGTCGCTCCAGCAGACCTCCATATCTACTGTATGTTTATAACTAGGTATGTATGTGTGCATCCTTATATGAGTCTGTTTTTCTAACATTTTTGGGAGTAATCCATGGTCCCTATGGTTTATAGAGCACATATGTATAAATGGATACCTACCTATCATATACTGACTTTGATTAATGTAGGTCTGTACTGGAGTGACGCCTATTCATTCTCCATTTTACATTTGTAATAAGTGTCTCCAATCTCGTTTTTTTGGTATATAATCTATTTGTCCTTGTAGAACCAAGGAATGTGGGATGACCAAAGAAGACTACTACTTTAATGTTTGTATACTATGCAGCTCTTTCCCATGGCTAATAAAAGTTATTTTTTTTTATTGAATGTTTTCTACAATAGATACAATAGTAACAGCTAGATTCCAAATGAAGCAGCAGTGCTTTCAGTGGAGTACAAATGTCAATACCAGCAAATCCCTATGCAATGTGGCTCTGAACACAGTGATCCAGAGGTCTGTAGCCTCATAGGAAAAAAAAAATGTAAAGCCTCTGAGATGAGGTGGCAAGAGTTGTGCCCATACTAAGCAAGTGGTTGAACTTTTATGCTCCTTTGCAGAATGTTTTAAGTTGTAGTGAGGTTTCTCAGGGGCTAGGTTTAGTACCGCCAGCATGGATTCTGAAACAAGCTTCCTTTGCTAAACTATACAGTAACTTTATTGTTTGTTTAGCTTTTGAAAGCTAAATATAAAATATCTCAAGTTAGAATGAACTCTATATGACAGACACAGTACTTTATATACAGAACCATTCAATTAAAATATACAGAACCGTATACAGTATGGTTTTTATAGACACTAGCAATGTGCATATTTTCTGTGAAAGCAGATCCCTGTGTATTTAAGATATATGTTCAGACAGGTTTATGTTAAGAGGCCGGAAGAAGCATGCATCTACGAGCGAAACTGCCGGCGTAGCCTCTGAGCGCCACAAGATACCAGCGCCGAATGCCGTGACCTGGCTACCCGACACCGGACACTGAGATGCAACAGTCTTAACTTTGCGGTGAGTGCACCTACGTCTCCTATTGTTGTTTCAGTTGATACTTCATATCTTGTACGTGGACCCCGCAGGAGACTGGTATCGGAGGTCACCGGGGACCTTGCTGCAGACGCCATTAGGTGATATGGTTCCCCATGTGTGCTCTCCCTGCACCTCTACTTTGATTTTTAAATATAAAGTTAATCTAATGTGAAAGTAACTGCTAACAAAACCCCACAAATGTATACTGGAGGGAGGGTAGGAAGTATGTGCAACAAGGAACTTTGTCCCACTTGCTGACTCACTAGAAGGGTGAGAAGAGTCTTAATTTACATAATTCAATGTTAAGCGATGCTAATGGAGGACAGATTTATTTTCTCAGTGAATGAGGCTGAGTTGGTGGCAATGCTTAGCTAGTTAAGATCCTTAGCATGTGTGAGGCAGATTTGAAGTCAAGTAAGGTTTTGGGATGGGGTTGTTCAAAGTTGATGGCAGCAGCCAAAATTATTTAAATTAAAGGTGTACTCTGGCAAAAAACATTTTATCCCCTATCCAAAGGATAGGGGATAAGACGTTTGTTCGCAGGGGACCCCAGTGATCTCCGGCCAGGCAGCGGCAGCGTCCGGAACACGGAAGCTTGATGTCACACCTCCATTCATGTCTATGGGAGGGGGCGTCACAGCTAGTATGTACCCGTCATGTCTCCTCCCATAGACATGGATGGAGGAGGCATAGTGGCTGTAGTCGCTAGTCATCCAGCATGGAGCACAGTAAATCAAGGGGGTCCCCAGCGGCAGGACCCCCCACAATCAAACATTTTATCCCCTATCCTTTGGATAGTACCCCTTAAAAAAAATTCCTCCTCCTCAGCCATTACCCTCTGATAAAGTTCTGGGCCCTAGGCCTGGGCTGGCAGAATGTCCATAGTGTGAAAAAGCCCTAAGTCCCTGCACACCCCTCCACACTTTTCTTCCCACGACCCCCTGACCTTATTTTCCCCTTCTCCTCCACACTCCTCTGTCCCCCACAGACCCCTTTGTCTACTTCTACATAGTGTTGAGCGGCATAGGCCATATTCGAATTTGTGATATTTCATGAATATATGGAAGAATATTCGTCATATATTCGCAAAATTTGCATATTTGCATATTCACTGCCTTTTTTGCTATGCACCATAAAATTTGCATGCGTATTCACCATGAAATTTGCATGCGCATGCGGAATATTGCGTGGTAAAAGAGCTAAAAGAAGAGAGGGATCAATATGCGTGAAAATTCACATATGCAAATTTTTGGGCGCCCGCCAGTCTGACACAGTAACTAGTATTGGAGCATTGTTTATACCAAAAGCTGGAAGCAGGGAGGGATGATCACTGTGATGCGTACTGTGAAAAAAAAAAGTGAATATTCGTAATTGCGAATATTTAGCGCTATATTCGCAATATTCGCAAATTCACGAATATGCAATATTTGTGATAAATATTTGCATTGTGAATATTCGCGGCCAACACTATTTCTACACACTTCTCTGTGTTCCCCTCTGCGAGACAAGAGAAAAGGGCCTCATCGGGTGGGGTAGAGCAGGTAGAGTAGCCACATATGATTTATTAAAAAAAATAAAAATAAAAAATAAAAACTTTAAAGAATTTTAGGGTACGTTCACACGCTCTTTGTTTTTGCGGGTTTTCCACAGCGTATTTGAAAGGGGCTGTCCATAGCAGATTGTCCGCGGTGGAATTTAAGCTGCGGAAAATCCGCTGCGGACAATCTGCTATGGACAGCCAAGAAGAGCCCGCCCCTTTCAGATACGCTACGGAAAACCCGCAAAAACAAAGAGCGTGTGAACGCACCCTTAAAAGTCGGGGGCTTAAACAGACAGACGGTCCACCAGGCACATGCCCAGAGTGCCTAAGAGCTAGTCCGGCCCTGAGGCTGAACTAGCTACTTGATTCAGCTAGTGGGCAGGCCTATATAGGTTCTCATTTATATTCTGGGTGCTGCATACATCCTATCATTTGTGACCAAATCACAGAATATTTAAGCCTCATCTTAGTTCCATCTAAACACACCCAAAAATATCTCAGAACTCCTCTCTTAATGTAAATTGGCACAACTCTTGTAGTCTAGTTGTGCCAATTATACAACTGTTTAAACATTATTCTAATAAAACTTTCAGACAATTTAATAAAAAGCAAACACCTTCCGCATGACAAAAAACATGAGAAAAATAAGACTTATTTAACCTTATACTATTTCTGCTCCATTTTCATTGCCTTCTTCTGTCTGTGTTCTCTGCAATAAATGGATTCTTTAGAAGATGGTAATAGACCCCATTTGGGATTATAATTCAAGATGAATAAAGTTGGTCCAATTTGGTTTGCAAATGCATATGCAGATTTAATAGATGTTTCTACAAAGAATCTTTAGAGTAAAATTGCTTGCTTTGCACTCTCATGAAGATCATCAGTATTACCAGCGTTTACCAAATTCCTCAGTCTTGCATATTTTAACCTCTACTTAGATATGAATGATTGTTTGAACTGATAAAGCGCTTGCAAGGCAACAAAGTTTTTTACTGAAACCTTTCTCTGGAGTAAATACATTATTTTTATTGTTAGAACAAATACACCTTAAATGTGTAAGATTCAAAAAATCTTTATATGTTGCATATTTTGGCAAAACATTTAACCTTTTTCATACCCATCCAGAACATAATCCTGTCCGGCTGCAGAGGCATTTTTGTCCCAACTAAGATACAGGCAGGGACAGTTAAGTGTGTGTGTGTGTGGGGGGGGGGGGGGTGACTAGCACTATTCTGTGCTCACTCCTGTCCTATTAGACTGCAGAATGCAAACAGAGAGGAAGGGTTACAGAGCAGCATGCAGTGATTGGATGAATCTGCACAGCAGACTCATGGATGAAGATGAATCATGCATGAGTGAGGACACAGACCCTCAAAAGCAAAGAATGGAAAACCAAGGGACCAACAAACTGAAGGTGTTTGTGAGAGAAATATAGGTGCTAGACATGTAAAAAATACATGTACATGACCATTATCAGGTACTGAGTAATATATAAAAAATGTTAATAGGGATATGACAGGTACTCTTAAAAGTATAAATATTCCATCAAATACTCAGCTTTCTGGGCCCCTAAGAGTGTAACAGGGATTTTTAACTGTGGTAATTGGCAAGTAAAAAAAATATAAGTGTGTAAGGGGGGACTAGAGGATGATTTTCCCTTGCAGGATTACATTACAGGATGTCATTTTATAATTAATTTTCTGTCACTTTAAATGACCATTTGATACTGTACCTGAGAGACTGAATATATTTTGCGTGTTTAGCTTTTTTTTATACATGTACAATATTTCACATTAATGAATACATCCTTTACATTATTGTAAATATGCTATGTATTTTTATGTGACAACACTTAAGAAATCTTACTTTGCTACAATGTAAAGTAGTGAGTGCACAGCCTGTATAACAGTGTTTAATGTTGTGTCCCCTCAAAATATCACACGGCCATGTCTAAACCTTGGCAACAAAAGTTAGTACACCCCTAAGTGGAACTGGCCAAATTGGGGGAAATTGTCATTTTTTTCTGTCTGACTTGTTAGTGTTATAAGTTCTCAGGTGTGAATGGGGACTAAGCATCTTACATTTGTTGATATAGCTCTCACACTCTCTAATACTGGTCACTGGAACTGTAACATGGCACCTCATGGCAAAGGACTCTCTGAGGATCTTAAAAAAAAAATGTTTCTCTGCATAAAGATGGCCTTGGCTATAAGAAGATTGCCAAGACCCTGAAACTTGGCACCAGTAAAGTGAAAAATACTATCCCCTTAACGACGCAGGACGTATATTTACGTCCTGCGCCGGCTCCCGCGATATGAAGCGGGATCGCGGCGTGATCCTGCATCATATCGCGTCGTTCCTGGCACTCATCAACGGCTGGGACCCGCAGCTAATACCACACATCACCGATCGGTGAAATCGCGGCGTCCCGAACAGCTTACAGGACACCGGGAGGGCCCTTACCTGCCTCCTCGGTGTCCGATCGATGAATGGCTGCTCTGTGCCTGAGATCCAGGCAGGAGCAGTCAAGCGCCGATAGCACTGATCACAGGCGTGTTAATACACGCCAGTGATCTGTGCAAGAGATCAGTGTGTGCAGTGTTATAGGTCCCTATGGGACCTATAACACTGCAAGAAAAAAAGAAAAAAAAGTGTTAATAAAGGTCATTTAACCCCTTCCCTAATAAAAGTTTGAATCACCCCCCTTTTCCCATAAAAAAAAATAAAACAGTGTAAAAAATAAATAAACATATGTGGTATCGCCGCGTGCGTAAATGTCCGAACTATAAAAATATATGATTAATTAAACTGCACGGTCAATGGCGTACGCGCAAAAAAATTCCAAAGTAAAAAAAAGTGTATTTTTGGTCACTTTTTATACCATTAAAAAATTAATAAAAGTGATTAAAAAGTCCAATCAAAACAAAAATCATACCGATAAAAACTTCAGATCACGGCACAAAAAATGAGTCCTCATACCACCTTGTACGTGGAAAAATAAAAAAGTTATAGGGGTCAGAAGATGACATTTTTAAACGTATACATTTTCCTGCATGTAGTTATGATTTTTTCCAGAAGTACGACAAAATCAAACCTATATAAGTAGGGTATCATTAACCGTATGGACCTACAGAATAATGATAAGGTGTAATTTTTACCGAAATATGCACTGCATAGAAACGGAAGCCCCCAAAATTTACAAAAGTTTTTTCTTCGATTTTTTCGCACAATGATTTTTTTTTTCATTTTGCCGTGAATTTTTGGGTAAAATGACTAATGTCACTGCAAAGTAGAATTGGTGACGCAAAAAATAAGCCATAATATGGATTTTTAGGTGGAAAATTGAAAGGGTTATGATTTTTAAAAGGTAAGGAGGAAAAAACGAAAGTGCAAAAACTGAAAAACCCTGAGTCCTTAAGGGGCTTTACAGTTGTTTCACAGGACATGTTCCACCCAGAACAGGCTTTGCCATGTAATGACCAAAGAAGTTCAGTGCACATGCTCAACAGCGTATCCAGAGGTTGACTTTGGGAAATTGATTTATGAGTGCTGCCAGCCTTGCTGCAGAAGTTTAAAGTATTGGGGAGGATCAGCCTGCCAGTGCCCAGACCATAGGCTGAACACTGCATCCAATTGGTCTGCATGGCCATCATCCTAGAAGGAATCCTCTTCTAAAGATGATGCACAAGCCCCCAAGCAATTTGCTGAAGACAAGCAGACTCAAAACATGGATTACGGGAACCATGTCCTAGGGTCCCATGTTCCAATGGTCTAATGATAAATTATTTGTGAGGAGCACAAAAACGAATTTGTTTTGCCTACAGTAATGCATTGTGGTGGGCGTGTCATGGTCTGGGGCTGCATGAGTGCTGCTAGAACTGAGGAGCTACAGTTCATTGAGGAAACCATGAATGCCAACATGTACTGTGACATATTGAAGCAAAACATGATCCCCTCCCTTTGGAGACTGGGTCGCAGGGCAATATTCCAACATAATGATGATCCCAAACACCTATAAGACAACCACTGGCTTGCATAGAAAGCTGAGGGTAAAGATGATCGACTGGCCAAGCATGTCTCCAGATGTGAACCCCATTTTGCATCTGTGGGGCATCCTCAAATGGAAGGTGGGGGGTGCAAGGTCTCTAACATGCCCCAGATTTGTGATGTTGTCATGAAGGAGTGGAAGAGGACTCCAGTGGCAACCTGTGAAGCTCTGGTGAACTCCATGCTCAAGAGGCTTAAGGCAGAGCTGGAAAATAATGGTGACCACACTAAATATTGATTCAGTGTCCGATTGGCTGAGGCTGCACACACTTCCCAGTTCTCAGTACTAAATGGAGCACGACTCATCAGTGCAGGCCATAAACCACATGGTCTGTGTCTCTCAGGAGGGTGGGGGCTGCTTTTAGAGGCGGATTTGCTCTATAAAGCTAATGAATGATATTTAGACAATTAAATACGTTGATAAGAGTGAAATGATGGTCACTGGATTTAGTTCCCGGGAGTACTCCTTTAAGTTATTTTGAGGGGACACAACATTAAACACTGTTATACAGGCTGTACACTCCTTTACATTGTAGCATAGTGTTATTTCTTCTGTGTTATCACATGAAAATATATAATAAAATATTTACAAAAATGTAAAGAGTGTACTTATTTATTGACGTCGATATAATGTTGCACTCTAAATGGGTTGTACTTTATTAATGCAGGTGCTCAGGGAGGGAGTTAGAGACCCTGCATCGGTCTGCTGTTCAACCGCACTATAACCCAGTGTATTGGATGTAGTGTAAGTGAAAGGGATGACCATTTTCCTTTAACCCCTTAAGGACCGATGCAAATAAACCTGTACGCCCCTGAAAGACCAGGCCTGTTTTTTCAAATCGGGGATGTCTGTCTTTATTAGAGAATAACTCTGGTAAGGTTTTGCCAATCACGATAATTCTGACAATGTTTTTTTGTCACAAGTTGTCCTTCATGTACATAGTAAAAGTAAGCCGATATCATTTGTAGTTTTTTTTAACAATGTAAAAAATCATGAAATGTTTCAAAAAATTACGATTGTTTGCTATTTTAACACTAATAGGTTGCATATATTTATACATACTGACCAAATAGTTTATGAAACTTATACTTTCAGATGTCTACTTTATTTTGTTGTCATTTTTTGTCTTTAATTAACATTTTAAATTAGTTAGAAGCCTAACAATTTAACTTGAAATTTAGAAAATTTTTAAAATTTGAAAAGTACATCTTTTTTTATGTGCTATGCAAGGTTTGCAGAAATTAAAAGGTAGTAGAACATAGGAACACCCCCCAAATGACCCCATTTTAAAAACAAGACCCCTCAAGGTATTTGCTAGGGGGTACAGTGAGTATTTTAACACCATAGTTTTTTGACAGGAATTATTACAAAGTCAGTGTTAAAAATTCGAAATTTGCAATTTTTCACAAATGCATCATTTGGGGGGCATATTTTTTGTACATCACTTCTGATATTGAAAGAAATGCACCCTATATTTTATTTAGCTGCTTGACCCATGTTCGGAAATACCCCCGCTTTGGCCATATATGGTTCCTTGGCCGCGTGGTAGGACTCAGAAGGAGAGGAGCGCCATTTGGCTTTCATGGCAGAACAGTACCCCCACCCCCACAAGTGACCCCATTTATATACCACACCCCTACAAGTTATTGGCTGGACCAGGGACCTCTCTGATTGGTCCTTGGTCGGCTAGCAGTATAACACGTCTGTCTGTGACAGTTAAGGCTCCTGATGGATATATCCGCCATGTTTCGGGAATAAGCACCCGCTTATGGTGAATATATCCATCACTGCTGCGGCTGGGTAGCTCAGTGTGTCTGCTGATGACTGCTGGCGGGAAATCCGCCGCTATGAGTGGACATACAAAGCTACCCAGCCGCAGCAGGGAGCTCATTACTGTGACTGCTGCATAATGTGTAGGATCACATGGTGGGATGCTGCGGATGTCCGCCAATGCGATCCTACACATTATGCATTTTTTTTATTAGATTAATTTAATAAATGTATTTTATATATATGTGGGCCAATTAAAGTGATGCAAATACACTTTTCAGAGGTTATCAAAACATCCCTAGCAACCAATAGCAAATTTGCCCACCCCCTCACTGTCTTCTTCCTCGAATACGTGAATATGCGAATATTCGCATATGCAAATATAACAAATACGCGAAATTGGCGAATATAGGACGAATATTCATCTATATATTTGCGAAATATTGCAAATTTGAATATGGGCAATGCCACTCATTACTAATCATGAATAGATTATTAACTTGACTTTAGTAATGTTATGTTGTTCCTTTATTGTAAGGAGAAGGTTATAGTATAATTTTTTCACAGCATGAAGGTTCGATCCCCTATACCATCAGTATTCAGTGTTGACGGATCAAATGTATGTTTGACAATGAAACTGAGTAACTAAGTGGTCTCTAAAAATTTGCACATATTTGTGCAGATTTTTTACATAAGCCATCATCTGTATTTCACTAATAATAGTATTATGTTTGCATAATGCATACATTTAATTATGATTTATCCAATTTTGATAAATAATTTGTTATTTAAAAGTGGAAGGTTCTCCAGTAGCAGAAAGTCAATTGATCTCTCTATATAAAGTAATCAAGGTTCTTCCTGGTTATTATTTTCTTCTTGCTGTGTTTACGGTTATTGCTTATTTGAAAATATACCAGAATAATTTAAATGGACTTTAATCTATTTAGGACCAGAGTTTTCCAATCTTCATTAAGACCTACAAGAGACACTTTCCTTTCAGATTCAGTTTCTTTTTGTTTGTTTGTTTTTTTCCTGATTATTTTAGTGCATTTCTTAAATAAAATAAATTAATAAATAAAAGATTTTTTTTTCCCCATTTCCATCACCAATCAACCTTGGCAACTTAAACTTGTCACAGGGGAGACAATGGGGTGACTGCGGTCCTATAGCTTCTATTGGCTATGGCATTTAAGAGGCTGATGGTGCTGGCTTGGCTCCTGATCCTGCTACATTACCTCACCTTACCGATTGTGGTAACTATATCCAAAATGTATGGTGGGTGTTAGGAAGGGGTTTTTGTGGTATGAATTTTGGGACTTATTTAAAAGAACTGGTAAAATGAATGTGAGTTAACAATATCTATATATATATGAAACTCAATGTGTGTATGTGTGTATGTGTGTATGCGTGTGTGTATGTTCCAGCATTACGTCCAAACGGCTAAAAATATTAACAAGAATGTCAACAACAAACATAGGATAGGTAATTTAACCCTTACTCACCCCATTTGCCAGGGTCAGGGTTTTTGTTTAAAGTCCCATACAAGTCTTTGGGAAATATATGTTACTGCATAACTTCCACACGATTGGAGATATTTCGATAATACTTGGTCACATGTTACTTATATGTCCACTTAAAATAAAGGATAGTTAATTTAACCCTTAACTACCCCCATTTTTGAGGGTCTGGGTTTAAAGCCCCATACAAATGTATAGGAAATGTATGTTCTCACATAACTTCAGTATGGCTGGAGATATTTCAATAATACCTGGAACAAATATTACTTATATGTCAAATAAAAATATAGAGAAAGGGAAAAAAAAAAGCAGAAGTGGTGCTAATAGTGCAGTAAATCCCAGATTATATGGGAGGCTGGTGAATATTTATGTGAAATTTGCTCATCTTAGTGTGTTGTGTGGGCAGGCACAACACTGTATAACGCTTGTGGAAAAAAAATTCCAATGTCGGGAGGCAGACGGCCGTTGGTACCGCTGTGGCAGAGCTGCGAATGCAGAGGAAAACAGATGGAAAGAGAGGAGCGTGGCAAGGCTAACCTCTCTGGACCAGGAGGAAAAATCAGATTTTCAGGCTCTAAAGGCGCACTCCCAGAGACTTCAGATGTGTAAATCAAATGCTGTCTTTATTATGTCAAGGATGGCAGTTTACAGCAAGGACAATGTGTTTCAAAGGTTACACCTTCTTCTTCAGGTCCAGGTCAAATAAAAATATATGATAGTTAAATTAACCCTTACCTACACCCTTATATAAAAGATGGGTTTTTGTTTCAAGACCCATGCAAGTATATGGGACTTTCGTTACCTTACTTCACAAGCTCCGCTCTGCATCTCCTGGTGAATGTGTCAGTCTGGCTTGCAAGCCACACCCCATCTCACAAAGACAAGCCCAACCCCTTTTATTCTCTTCCCATTTTTTGTGCATCGGTCTGGCTTGCAAATCACGCCCAGTCCCACAAAGCCACGTCCCCTTCTATTTTCAGCTTACAATATCTTCATCACAAATCAGTCCCACCTGAGGACAGGATATGAGGTCGGGATAAGAGGTCGGGATATGAGGTTGGGCTATGGGGAGGGGCTATGGGGAGGGGCTATGGGGACTGGATATGGGGACGAGATATGGGGAGGGGATATGGGGACGGGATATGAGGACAGGATAGGAGGTCGGGATAGGAGGACAGGATATGAGGACGGGATATGGGGACGGGATTTGAGGATGGGATATGAGGACGGGATAGGAGGTCGAGATAGGAGGACGGGATAGGAGGTCGAGATAAGAGGTCGGGATATGAGGTAGGGATACGAGGATGGCAAAGGAGGTCAAGATATGAGGACAGGATATGAGGACGGGATAGGAGGTCAGGATATGAGGTCGAGATATGAAGTCAAGATATGAGGATGGGATAGGAGGTCAGGATATGAGGTCAAGATATGAGGATGGGATATGAGGTCAGGATATGAGGATGGGATATGGGGAAGGGATATGAGGTTGGGATATGAGGATGGGATATGAGGATGGGATAGGAGGTCAGGATATGAGGTTGAGATATGAGGACGGGATACGAGGACGGGAAATGAGGATGGGATATGAGGTCAAGATATGAGGACAGAATATGAGGACAGGATAGGAGGTCGGATATGAGGTCAGGATATGAGGTCAGGATATGAGGTCAGGAAATGGGGTCGGGCTATGGGGCTATGAGGTCGGATATGAGGATGGGATATGAGGATGGTATATGAGGTCGGGATATGAGGACAGGATATGAGGACAGGATATGAGGACAGGATATGAGGACAGGATATGAGGACGGGATATGAGGACGGGATATGAGGATGGTATATGAGGTCAAGATATGAGGTCAGGATATGGGGACGGGATATGGGGTCGGGCTATGAGGACAGGATATGGGGTCGGGACATGAGGTCGGGACATGAGGTCAGGATATGGGGACGGGATATGGGGTCGGGCTATGAGGACAGGATATGGGGTCGGGACATGAGGTCGGGACATGAGGACAGGATATGGGGTCGGGACATGAGGTCGGGACATGAGGATGGGACATGAGGACAGGATATGAGGAACATAGAACCATAGTATAAAAGTTCAGAAGACACAGATCAGTGAGAAGCACAGGGGACACTATATCAGCGAACATGAACAGAGGACTCAGTGGCCGTGAACAGAGGACACTATAGATAAGCGGTCATGAACAGTACTCCAAAGATCTGAATAAAGAACTAATAAACATATAGAGTTCAAAACACCAAACAGGAAAACGGATAAGTCTGAACATAATCCAGAACAAAACAGGAATAAGATGAATCTCCTAGAAAAACCTCGGATAGACATAGGAATAACAATACCCTCTGAGTCCCCACAGACAGGTAAACAGGATCAAACAGGAATTATCGCAATCCCTCCGAACACCTCCCATGGACAGGTAACAGGGATGCCAAGTTACAACTCAGAAAAATGGATACAACAGGATATAATATAGAACATTGTTCACACTGAACACAAGACAGGAATAGCAATCCCTCCAAACACCTCCAGTAGACAAGGAGTCCCCATTGAGCGGTAACAGGGATGCTGCATAGGACACTTTTCACACTGGACACACAAACTGGACACTCCACTCCACTAATGAAGTAGCCATTAATAATAAATTCAAATAGACTACTGGCCAGCAACATACTCCACAGTGTGGTCAGGTAGCTGACCCAGTAGGAAAACAGAAATATAAAACACAGAGCTTCATATAAATGGATACAAGAGAAAACACATTGTGAACAGACACATAACAAAAATGACATACAAATCTTAAAACTGACTAAACAAACACAGATTAAAATCTACAATAAGCATGTACCTAACCGTGGCTAAAACCAGAAAATACAAAGTGCATGCTAAGATAGAGATAGAGAGTAGATTAAAAGCTCAAATAAAGAGTGTTTCACCAAGAGCTCCATGCATCATCTCCAGCATCTTAGCAAGTCAGGATATAATGAAGTATCACCAGCCCTGAGGCTAGGCTGAGCTGACTTTAAATAGACAAACCCTAGACTAGAGCTATTGGCTGAAAAAGCCAGAGGCATTAACTATTCCCTGGCCGGGGAACATAAAACTGTTCACACACAAGCAATCCCATAGCTGTGTGTGAACACAGACCACGACAGACATGATAGTGGTACAATGTCCATAGTCCCACAAGGTTGGTGGGCCGAACAGTGCATTAATGCCTGGCAGCGTCTAACTGGTATCCAACACTGAGAAAGTCACAAGTAATGAAAAAGAAGGGGGGAAAACACTAGCTATTGTAGTTAGTATACAGTACATTGAATAGGCCACAGACCACAAGGGAACATACGTATTTAAATGGAAAAGAGTCTGCAGCTTTAATGTTATCATGAGCAATCTTTCTTAATATGTTCTTCATTGCAACTTTGGAATGCAGGTAAACCTTTTTGAGTTATTCAACTCACTAATGTAAAATAATGTATGAAATAAAAAATAATTGAAAAATCTACTTTGATTAAAGGGGTTATCCAGGAAAATACTTTTTTTTTTTTATCTCAACAGGCTCCAGAAAGTTAAACAGACCTCTTCTACTCTGTGCAGTTCCCGAGACAAGCAGATATGTCAGCAGAGAGCACTGTTGCCAGACAGAAAAGAACAACTAAACTTCAGCAGCTGATAATTATTGGAAGGTTTAAGATTTTGTTTATCCCTTTAAATCTGAAAACTGTAAATTGATCAGTACCAATACATTGATTAAATATAGATACCGATGTTACAAAGCTGAGTAAGGCTTCATGTGAAAGGCAGAGCTGTAATGTAGCTGGTATGGTACAGTATAATGCAGGTATTCCCCCATCGAATTAGTGTATGTAGGGGGAATTTCTCTATAGAAATCTATGTGTGCCATAATAGAGCTGTGTGGTACAGAGCCATAGCTTTGAATGTATGAGCCTTTAGTTGTATATTACAATCCTTGTCACAGTGACAACTCCTTGTGACATTTAACACAAAAACATCCTTGTGAGATCCCAGGGTAAATACACAAATATTCCAAAATCCACCTGAGGGTTTCCACCCAAAGGTGGGAATAAACCCCCTATATAAATTATAACTTTTATTACAATTAAAATTACTAATCAATCAAGAACAACATATTCCAATTGCAATAACTTTATTAACAGCACTATTGTAGTGGTAGAAGTGGTTCAAGACAGGGGTATTTACAGAAATATAAGCAGTCAGTGATTATGGAAAACAGATCAGATGGGGACAACTGGTCTTATCACTATCTGTGTTTCCTGCCTGACAATACTGTAGATCCCCTTTCCTAATGACCTGGGCCTACACTGGAACCTCCTAGTAGACCCTAGGCTAAATGGGGAGGGGCATACTTCTAGTATTGCAACAACAAGATACCACAGGAGAATGGCCCCTAGGATAGGGGGCTATGCATATAAATGCACAGATAAATTACAGGAAAACCAAACATGTGGTAGAAAAAGAATAGAAGTACCCGTGGAAAATGACCATGGTTATATTACAGTATTCAGACAAGGGCAGTAGTCTGTACAGCATAGTTAGGGTATACATATGCACATATAGATAGAACCATAACAATCCAACACGTTTTGCTACTCTATTACTACAGGTAGCTCCTCAGGGATCAGTAAAGAATACTTAGAGAGGGGTCATTGGAGACCTTACATCTGGTTGTTATGTGTCATCACATGTATAGAAGCTTGAGAGAGTGTGCACATTAGGTATTCTTCATTTTGTTGTGTAATATAGGTGACAAAGGTCTGGGCAGCTGTTATTGGTGAATAATCTTGTATGTGGATAAACTGGTAACTGATAAATCCTTGGTGATTGGTAATTCCCACTCTGGAGCCACTAGGTCTTGTGCAAGGGTAACCCGGTAGCAGGTGGGTAATTGGGGAAAAATAGTAATAATCCCCACTCGGGAGCAACTGGTATGTGTGTCCCTTGGGTAGGAGCTGGGTCCTGTCCAGAGATCCCAATGGGAGGGCCGGGGAAAAAAAAGATAGTAAAAAAATTACTAAAAGGATTATTATGTATGTTAAAAATATAGTAGTCTTCAATTATTGTGGATACATTTTCCGGAGATTACTATCTCCCTGTCCTGCAATACCACACAATGGTGGGAGAAATTGAGAGGAGATAAGAGAGATATATTTTCCAGTGGAGTTGATATCAATATGCAGTGCGGCCACACAATATCTTTCCAATCCTTATCTAACTCCGTCCCTAAATATCCCTTCTCTGTCCACAATAAAGCTACTGAAACACAAAACTTTGTCCTCCCCAATGTTTCTCCATCCACAACGGCTTTGTCAAGGAAGGAATCCCTAATTCCTTGTGACCAACCCCCAAAATTGCATTAAATCATGGTGTTCTAGTAATGTAGTAATTGTAAAGGAGATCTCTTCTCCATTATGCACAGAGTATAGTGGAACTGAAAAAAAATATCACAGAAAAATTTGTGTTGATAAAGGAGAGGTCTTTTTCATGGAAGTAATCCTTTGGAGAAACTGCACACAAGCATAGTCTGTGCCTATGTACAGTGATGTGCCGCAACTTTCTCTAACCTGTGGGCAATGTGGTGTAGGAAGGGGAAGGGATTAATCCTGAAGCTCCTATTGACTTCAATGGGAGCTACAGCTTGTAACATATCATTTATTTTACTAGTGGTAGCTACTTCTTTTTGATGTGGTTACCCATTTCTCATTGAATTCAATAGGAACATGGTTTTAAAAAAGTGACACTGCGTGTTTCTTCTCATGGAAATTGATTTCTGCACCAAAAATCATGCAATACTAAGCTGTGTGAGCATGCCATAACTGTAATAACACAGAGGCTATACACAGGACTGCAGATACATTTGCTATTGAATTACTATTTTAGAGAAATAATAATAAGCAAAAAATACTGGTCTATAGGAATAAATTACACATTTAACGCTGCTACATGAACTGATAAAAGGATAAAGAATGATATAGTAATATATATATATATATATATATATATATATATATATATATATATATGAGAGAGAGAGAGAAAGAGGGAAAAAGAGAGAGAAAGAGAGAGAAAGAGGAAGAGAGAGAGAGAGAGAGAGAGAGAGAGAGAGAGAGAGAGAGAGAGAGAGAGAGAAAGAGAGATGAGAAGTCTAAAATTCCCAAATTCTTAATCTTCTGTAAATGTCAATGTGATATTTAATTTACACAGAAGCTGATGTACATAGAGATATGTTAAAATAGAGTACACCACTCCTAGAAACTTGACAGTACAATATGCTGAGATAAGGCAGCTGTCCGAGATACTGAAACACATTTGGAAGCCTCATATCATATTTACTGCACTCATTATTGCTTCATTTCTTTAGAGATTTCTGCTAATGTGATCTTTGATGAGCACGTTGGAAATTTATGTTTGTTAGATAAATGTGATGTATGCCTACAGCAAACATTACAATAAACATGCAATAAAAGCCACAACTTTACGTTCCCTTAATAAAGTAAAAGAGCTGCAACTTTCACTTTTGCTGAAAAAAAATCAGATCATAAATTGCCATTTGCCTTGGAGTCCTTGAGCGCTTAATGTATAATCAATAATATCTCTTTGATCATTACATTACCAATAGGCAATTGCTATTGTGTAATGAACTTTTCCCAATGAATCTTTACTCGCCTAATTAATATCTACATGTATTATACAATGAAGTCATAAAGAGTTTTCTAGAGGTCAATGGCAGCATTGGGGGTGGTGACAAAGCAATAATGATCCATGCAAAAACCCCATTAGCAATAAAACCAGGACAATATCCCATCTAATGCCTTTGTAATGCATGTTCAGGCTAGCATGCCTTGTAAACTATGCACAGATATATCTAATGTCTACTATTTCCCATCAGGGTAGGCTTATTATGCTCTATAAGTAATTAATGTTCTTTATGTTCTTCATTTTTTAACATTTGTGAGGTAGAGGCAGATCATTTTGTGCTATTGTTACCATTGCTTACTATGGTAAACATTTGTTGAAACTGCATTGCTATATTATTTCCTTTGTGAATTTGTCTTCAATGAAATGGTAGTTGAACATGTAATTGTATGCATCAGCAAAAGCCACACTCATTGTAAACAGGAGTTCATAGCGCAGATAAATGTACCTGCCAGGGTTATACACTTCTAATTTCTGACTGGTGTATATTTTGTTCCCCGGACAAAATTACCTACAATTGTGTTAATTTAATAGTGCAGATATATTGTCCTATGTTTAACTCCACATCATAAAAAGGTTATTTGTTAGTCATTAACATTTGCCCCATTTACGTAATTGAAGCATTTCACTGGTTTGTTAACACAGATGTAGCTACATACAATATTGGGAAACTGCATTAGGAGCAATACATGATTATTAAAGGGGTATTCCCATCTGAAGAAGTTTTTCCTATCCACAGGAGAGGGTATATCAAACTGATCAGGATGATGGGGAGGGTGGTACTAACCACTTAGACCCAAGAATGGTGCTTTACTTATTCTAATTGGGGCCTTCTAACAATGCTGAGTTAAATACTTGTCCATTGACAATAAAAAGAAACTTGTGGTACACACCTCATAAAACACAAAAGGGGTGCGCTGTGGATCTTGCTCTTCTCTTTCTCCACCCTCTCTCCTCTCATCACACTCTCATTTCTCCTTCTCCCCTCTGCCTATTCCTTTCCTAGTCCTCTCTACCTTTTCTCTACTTCCTCTCTTTCCTCCTTTTCCTTCTTCTACCCTTCTTTCTCTGATTCTCCTCCTTCTCTCTCCTCTCCACCCCCTCCCTCATTTCCCTCATATAGATGATGGTATGCCGCGCTAGATTAAACTGCACTTTGCTTATTCTTTGCTTATCCGCGGTCAAACTGTTGATTACAGCTCGGTGGCATGAATACTATTCATCTATATTATTTTACTAGCTTGCGTAGCTGCTGAACTATCTCTGATTGTTCATTTTTGTATGTATATGAAAATTTAATAAACATTTATTTGGAAAAGAATAAAAAATAAAAAAAAAATAATAAAAACAAAAAAAAACACAAAAGGGGTTTCACAGGAGTTCCAACATTAAATCAAACTCTTTAAGCATTAAATTTTCTTAAAGTGTCCTTACCACGTAAAAAAAAGGGCCTGGGCACCTAGACCCTGTCTGATCAAAACTTTTAGGTATGTGTCACATGTCAAAAATTAAAAGTGATAAGGATACAGTAAAATTCTTTATTTTAGGCCCATCTATGGTAATGTACAATGTGAGTCAAAGAGGATGGTGCAAAAATAAAGGCTTACAGTTAGGTAAATGGCTGGTGACTGAAAATCAAAGTAAAACTGGCTTAGGTGCACTAAGCAACCAATCACAGTACAGCTTTCATTTTCAACAGATACATTTTTCATGCATTTACACAGTGTGACATAAGATGGTGATAGCCAGGCAAAAAGCAGCCACCACCATGAACCCCCCCCCCCCCCCCCCCCACCAGGAACAGAAACTGAATGACCCAAAACAATGCATCACTGAAACAGTGGAACCCATATACAAGAAGAACAGGACTATCGCCTAGACATCTGCTGTGTCACTCTGAACATGTGTAGCATATAGATAAATCTTGGATAGTTAGTGTGTCTTTTTGTATTATTACATTTCTCTTAGTTATGAATACTGAGGCTATATTTTTGCACCATCCTATTTGACTCACCCTGTACTATTATATTTTACTACTAAGAATTTAGAAATTTAGATTTAGCAATGCCAAGACTGGTGCCAATCCTTTGTCGAGTAAATGATAAACCACTAACAGATTTAGGTTTTATGCAGAGGGCCGTATAATGGATGCCTACAACATATGAGATGCATCCAACCATAAAATAGTACTCATAGAAGCCAGTGGGGCACTAAAGTTAACAGACATTTTTTTTCTGGTGGATTCTGCATGAATCCATAAGCAAAAGTAAAGCTACATTTCCTCAGATGGAGATATTTTACCATAGAAACATTGAGGCAGCTAAACATGGCAGCATTTCAGAGCCACAGGGACTCCATGTGTAATCCCTACATGCTCCATGCACATGGCAACATGAGTCTCATACAGAGCTCAACGGAGCTGGATTTGTTATGCACAGCAGAGCAAAAGTGCTATTTGGACAGTGGCAAGCAGGGGTGGAATTGTGATAAATGGTATTAGCATGTACTTTCAATTATTTAGGTTACAAGAAAAAATAGACTAGCAAAGATTACACCTTTAAATGACAAATATTATAATTTTGCTAGCCCACTGTATATCTGCGTTTTAAAGATACATTATGTAGACAAAGGTCATAGCTGTAGCATTTAAACTATTTATTTAACATTTATTATTGTATTTAAGAACCATATAAAATACAGTGAAGAATAAAAACATGCTTAATGTAAGCAGAAATCAATAATGAATGCACCAGGGCAATATCTACAATACAAAATAGGACTCTTATAAGCAGTAATGAGAAACAGAAATGTTTATAAATAATACAATGTATAATAAACTACACCATACATAATAAAAGCAACAACAAAAAAAAAGAAAGCACACACTTTTTAGCCATAACTAGGGATGAGTGAATCAAATCTGATGAATCCAAATGTGTTACGAATTTCAGGACAAATTTGATTCGCAACGAATGCGAATATGGCCGTGATTCGATCATGCGGAATGCTTCTTTAAACTCCATTTATTGCGGTCCAGTATCAAGGGCATCTAAAATGGCAGATCCACATGTGAGGATACGGGGCAAGGAATGCTGGGAAAGCGGGAACAAGGGTAGGCGGGATGATCCTGAATCAAATGCAGCATGCAGCCTATCAGCAACCAGCAGCCAGTGACTTCAGTCTTTTATGGCAGAGAGATAGAGAGGGACAGACAGCAGTGTGTGTTGCACAGAAAAGCATTTTTTACAGCAGCGATTCATCTCCCAATCACATCAACCCTCTGTTGCATAGAGAGAGGGACAGAGAGCAGTGTGTGTTGCACAGAAAAGCATTTTTACAGAAGCGATTCACCTCTCAGTCACATCAGCGTTCTATTGCAGAGAGGGACAGAGAGCAGTGTGTGTTGCACAGAAAAGTGATAGGGAGGGAGTGAGATTGCAATTGTGAATTTTGGGTGTAGTACACAGCAACTTTGTGCTGCAGCACTGGTGTGTACAGCAACTGAAAAGCTAATAGTTGCCAGCCAGTTAGGATGAGCAGAGCACTAAAAGCATATTGTCCTCTATTAAGTGTAACTGTGTGTACATCTAAGTGCTGTACTATTTTGTTTCTGTTAAAGTCTTAAAGGGCCTAGATACTGTGAAAGGCAAGGCAAAAGTACACATCTGCTGGTGCTGTAGACAAATACTGTTTTAAGCTTAGTGGAGCGCATTGTCCTCCCCTCATGAGTGCATACCACATAAGTACATCTTAATGGTGTACTATTTTGTTCCTGTTAAAGTCTTAAGGGCCTAGATAGTGTGAAAGGCCAGGAAAAAGTACACACCTGCTGATGTTGTAGACAAATACTGTTTTAAGCGTAGTGGAGCGTATTGTACTCCCCTCATATATGCACTAAGTATGTGGGGCAGAGAAGTGCCAGGACGTGCAAATAGGAGTACAGAGACCTAAATTCATCAGGCAGAGGTCGCAGCAGGGTAGGGGCGAGTGACAGCGAAAGTCGCAGTGAGAGACCTGCACTCCCGTTATCAGCTAGTGGTCGTGTCTCGACCAGCAACGCATCTGCCATCATTGATTGGCTAACACTGTCATCCACTTCATCACAAATGATATCTGACACCCCCAGTCAACAGTCGGTGGGTTCCTCAGACACAACTCTCAGTTGGCATGGCCTAGGAGCAGTCCCTGTCCTCCCATTGCCTCTGTCCTATGCTGTTCCCTCCCCCCAGAAGTATCTTATTCTGTGGGTTCAGCTCCACTATTTAGTGAGGACGATCTACTAGAGGACAGTCAGCAGCTACTGCCCAGCCAAGAACTGAAGAAGACATCCGCCGCTTCCTCTGCTAGGCGGGCAAGTAGTGATGAGGAAAGTGCAAGGCAAGGCAGCAAGGGAGCAAGGCAGTCAGAGCTCAGGCAGGGGAGATGAGGAACAGTGCTCTGGCTTCTAGACCTGCTCTAGCCATGCTTCCTCTCTCCCCTTGCTCTGGATTTCCATGGAGATCTGCATCTTCAGCTCAGGGGAGATAAGGAAGGGGGCGTGTACCTCCTCTCTCCCCTTGCTCTGCCCTCCCCTAGCTCTAGCTTCGGAAATCTTAGGAGAGCTGGGGGAGGAGCGGACACAAGAATTGACAGGGCGCAAAAATCCACCTTACACCGGCCCTCCCCTGTACTCCACCTGTATGCGCGCTCCAGAAAGGGAGCGCAGCAACAGGAAGAAGGGTGGATGCTGGCCCGGCCAGGCTTCGGATGACATCACGCCTGCCGGGCCACGCCCACCTCCTGCCCTTGTATACTGTTCAACACTGAACTACCAAAGTTGCTATGAAAAAGGTATATGCATGGGGTTTTAAACAAAAATAAATACAGGGATAGAGATAGTTAGAGTCAGGGACAGATGGGGAGGGGGATTAATGAAAGTTTAGTTGATGATAGGTGCTCTTTAAGGCACTGCTCCCCAGTTACAGAAATTCCTCTACATCAGACCACAAGCATGTATTGAGGATATGCATTACATAAAACTTAACTTTTAATAATGTTCTTAGGATAAAATATATGGACGCAAATTATGTTTAAATCTAACAAAAGAAAAGGTGTGCAAAAAACACCACGTGCCACCTACACCACCAAGTATTGATGTGATCCAAAGACCTCTAAAAGGTGGAAGGAAACAAAGTATGGTCTATTGTAATTGGTGGGGGTAAAAACTTTCCCTGTAAGGCCCTACTTTCACATTATTAATAATTCCCTTCTTGGCAAGTGTTACTCGCTCTAAAAAGGGTGTCCCCACACTGGAACCTCTCCCTATTTCCCCCTATAAACATTGCCAGTTCCCATGGTTTTTAGGTGGAAGTAGAGAGAGTTTCCTGTGTGGGGCTGAGTAAAACTTGCCAAGAAGGGAATTAATAGGGCAAGAATAGGGCCTTACAGTGGACGTTTTTACCCCCACCTGCTACAATGGACAATACGTTGTTCCCTTCCAACTTTTGGAGGAAAGTGTTACTTGTCTTAAAAATTGCGGCCCCACACAGAAACCAATCCCTATTTCTGCCTAAAAACCCTGGGAAATGTCAGTGTTTGTAGGTGGAAATAGGGAGAGTTTCCTGTGTGGGGCAGCCCTTTTTAGGGCGAGTAACACTTGCCAAGAAGGGAATTAATAATGCGGGAGTAGGGCCTTACATGGAAAGTTTTTACCCCCACTGGTTACAAGGGACCATGCGTTGTTCCCTTCCACCTTTTAGAGATCTTTGCATCACATCAATACTTGGTGGTGTAGATGGCACAGTGTTTTTTTTTTTTGCACACCTTTCCTTTTGTTTGATAAAAAAAAAAAAAAAAATTGGATCCATATATTTTAACCAAAGCATATTATTAAAAGTTAAGTTTTATATGCATATCCTCAACTTGTGCTCACTAACACTTTTACAAAAGACTTTCAGGACTCCTGATGCTGCTGCCACCTCCAGGCTGTTTTATTCTGCCACCATATGTTCTCCTCATGCTGATGCCACCTCCAGGCTGTCATTCAGCCACTATATGGTCTCCTAATGCTGCCGTCAACTCCAGGTTGTGTCATTAAGCCACTATATGGTCTCCTCATGCTGCCGCTAACTCCAGGCTGTGTCATTAAGCCCCCATATGTTCTTCTCAGGCTGCTGCCAACTCCAGTCTGTGTCATTCAGCCACTATATGGTCTCCTCATGCTGCCGCCAAATTCAGGCTGTGTCATTCAGCCACTATATGGTCTCCTCATGCTGCCTCCAACTCCACGATGGGCCATTAAGCCCCTATATGGTCTCCTCATGCTGCCACCACCTCCACGCTGTGTCATTCAGCCACTATATGGTCTCCTCATGCTGCTGCCAACTCCACGCTGTGTCATTCAACCAACATATGGTCTCCTTATTCTGATGCCACCTCCAGGCTCTGTCATTGTGCCCCCCGGCAGTGATTCTAATAGCGACGCCTCTGAGCTGCATATCATACTGAATAACAGTATTATTTCACTAACCCAGCACACAACCTATGCATGTTACAGCAAGGCAAAGTGTTCTACACCCCTATTGAGGCTCTCTTTAGGCCAGAAATAGGCATTTTTAATCGTGATTTGCCGCAAAAAAATTTGGACCCAAAAAATTTGGGGGACAAAATTCCGCAAATTGGCAAAATCAAATTTTTCAAAAATTCGATCATCTCCAGCCATAACAATAAACCCACCGACAACTGCCAAAATGACCAATATTGATCTCCTGACAATGTCACCTGCAAAAAAATAAATAAATAAATAAATAATAACATACATTAGGTACCAAGTAAACAGTCAGTTCTTGAAGTTGTGTGTTGGATGAAGGAATAAAGGACAAGTGTAAAAACTGCATATCATGTGGGTTGTTCCAGGTAAACAGTCGTTAGGGCCAATTAAGGATATCTAGTGAATGGATAGGGGAAAAGATGTCTGATAAAGGGGGTCCCGCCGCTGCGGTACACCAAACATCTGATGCACAGAGCGAACCTCACTCCATGCCGGATGACTGGCAATGCGTGGCGGAGGCTCGTGACGTCACGGAAACGCACTGCTTGTGACGTCACAGCAACACCCTCTCAATGCAAGTCTGTGGGAGGGGTCATGATGGCCATCATGCCCCCTCCCATAGACTTGCATTGAGGGGGCGTTGCCGCAAGGCCACGAGCCTCCGCCGCACAAGTGCTGCTCTCGACGCTTTAAACAAATGCCAGGTGAAGCAAGGAGATTGCGGGTGTCCCTAACGGCGGGACCCCCGCGATCAGACATCTTTTCCCCTATCCTTTGGATAGGAGATAAGATGTAAAGGGGCGGAGTACGCCTTTAATACACATAGGGATGGTTGGATCATCTGTCTGATTCATTCATACAAAATATTTTCTATAGCAGATATTAATGAAAAGATCAATGCTGTCTATGATAGAAAGGTGTCACATAACACAGTGGATTGCAGCTTGCTGTATATGGGGCTGTGCACCTGCAGAACAGTCATAATGAGGAACCCTAATGATCCCATGACCATCTCTGAAAGCACCTACAATGAGCACTTGAGCCCCATAATACAACTAATAAGCAATGGGAAGACAAGACATCAGGATGCATTACGAAAGAAAGGCAAGTTGGGGGGGATGGGAGGGGGGGGGGGAGGCGTCATACAGCAGTATGATACCCAAGGCAATGTTCTTGGGTTCTGGCATTCCCATGCGTGTTACTTTGACAAATAGAAGCATACAACATGTTTTCAGATAAAAACCATTCAGCCAATCTAGTCTGCCCAATATTCTGAAACCGTGTTTCCCTACCAGTTTCTCAACCTTTGTCTGGGCATGATGGAAGTTGTAGTGTTGCAACAGCTGGAGGCATGCTGGTTTGGAAATCATGTTCTGAATAAATATTGTTGTTAATAAATACCTATGGTACAGTTTGGAAATTTTGAGGAGTTCATGGTTTACCAATTTTGCAAATGTCAATTAGATCAGCATCTGTAAAATGAACAGGATAAACAAGTCTGATCCAGGGAAGTCCTACCTGAGAAGTAACATAACTTAAAACTCACAGAGAGCTCTGTGTTCCAAAAAGAAACTAATTTCCTCTGTAGTATTCAGCAGCTAATAAGTACTGGAAGGATTAATATTTTTTAATAGAAGTACTTTACAAATCTGTTTAACTTTTTGGCACCAGGTGATTTAAAAAAGTTATAATACTGTGTAATATTCTTCTATTACCTCTGTGTATCCTATTTTTCATGCACAGGATCCATTCCCAGAAGTGCAGTAGTGCAAGTCTTATTATTTTACTGTTGTCCCTGACCTTTTCCAGCATTCCACAAGGCCCTAGACAATATGTCATAAGTCACATGGTCTCCAGGGTAGGCTGCAGTGGGTGGGGGCGGAAAGCAGGGAAAAAGGGATTTACTGAAGTAATGCTATCCACCCATCCTCTGCAGCATAGCCATGCTATCCTGGAGAACATGTGACTTATGACTTATTGTCTCTGGTCTCTGAATGCTAGGAAAGGACAATAGTAAAATAAAAATGCCTACACTACAGCACTTCCGAATTTGGGTCCTGTGCATAAGATGGGACAAAGTGGTGAACTAAGGTAATAAAAACATATCACACACTATTATGAATTGGCATGATGGGCTCAAAGGCTGAAGAAAAATAATACCCCAATCTTGTGGAGTCTAAGCCTTAATGAGTCATATATGTTTTGGATGCAAAATCACAAGCTAGAACAGGCCGGCACAGCTTGGTCCAAACTCAGCTTTCCCACACCTTTTTACAACATGTGGTAGTCTGGGGCAACAGCTGTACCACACATGCAACAATCGTGATTCGGTTGCTCAAACCCACAAAGGCAAAGTTCATAGAAACAAACTTGAATTGTAGATATGTTTTGGGGCCACAAAAGGGACCTGCACTATTGTGCAGGAAGTTTTAATGTTATGGCTAATTGGTAATATGCATCTCCACATAGAATGTACAAAATAAAAGGTATCTGCTGAGCAGCCTGTGATTTATATATATTTCATATGGCCAAGTGGTACAAGGCTGGTTTCCCATTGCCTTTTTTTTATACAGTTTATTGTATGTGAAGAGGAAACAGAATAGGCTTGAAATGGAACTTGATATGTTATCCACACTCCTGACAGCGGATTAGATGTTGTTTCAAGATTACATCTGAGCACACGAGTGCAAGAGAGACTATGAGGCCATCCAAGAGTACAAACCTGTAATAAAACTAAAAAATACACAAGATCTCCTCTATTTTGTGATTATATATATATATATATATATATATATAGTGTGTTTGAAAATACTATTTTAGCACAAATTTAGGGTTCTTGCTTGCAGGGTATCGAAACGTTTGCCCACGTGTATCTTGACTTGGATACATTCACGTGTACCGTATAAGCTGTGGATTTTCTACTGCAGTTTTGACTCTGTGTTCAACTATTTATTTCCATATTGAGCATCTGCATTTACTGAATATTGTAACTTCCGAAGCTCCTTGGTCCCAAATTAAAATAGTTGTCCTACCAACCATCCTTGATATCCTTATATGAGGAAGATACCTCTTGGGAGCCCTTAGGCTACAGTGTCCTACTACGACCACAACCACTGTACCGCACAACATGTGTGATGCTACCTATATGATACGCTATTAGAATATATCTATAAGCTTATGTTTTTTTTTTAAATATACATATGGTCTGAAAGACACTACCACTATGTTAGCCATGGTGGATGCAGAAACTATACTTGAACATGTGCTCTGTGACCTAAGAGGACCCAAGCACCCTAATGGTAGTAAGCAGCACTTGGAAATATATTTTCCATTGTGGTCCACACCTTTAAAACACAACACAGTCCCCTATATATAATAAACAGTACCTGTATTTCTTCTTTCCATATACTGTCTATATTTGCAGCTATATAATTAGATTTAATTAAAACCATTCATGGAACACCACAGAGACATACAAACTGAATACAATGTATAAAAGAACTAAGAGGGGATGTTCCATGCTTAATGAATGCTTCACTTGTTTAACCTTCCTCTGGATTGTATTATGCTGTGGTTCTGTGAATGGGATCCGCTGCATTACATTTTCCACTTTGGATGACTTGCGTATTCAGCATAGAGAAACTGTTGTATGTGTGAAATGTTATTTCCCTGAAGTTAAAGCTCTCAGTCACTGTAGCAGGTGGCCTGGCAGAGTCGACAACTGAGTAAGATACAAAAACTCGACAGTAGACTAGTTCAGCGTGTCCAGCAATTATAACAGGGAATATGGAAATCCAATCTCACTAAATGTTTTCTTTTCCTGTTTAGATCTAAAAGACTCACTGAGGGCATGTATATAATGACTTATTGTATAACATACAAAGAACTGAAAACACAAATCCATTACAGAAGTACTGTAGCAATTCATTCTGCTGTGACGCTACAAAGAAACGTTTCCTTAAATATCCAAAATACAGGATATCTTTAAAAATAAACCAAAATTATGGATGTTTGTGCCTCATAGTAGCTGACATGGAAATTACTTAAAGGGGTACTCCGGCAAAAAAACATCTTATCCCCTATCCAAAGATAGAGGATTAGATGTCTGATAGCGGGGGTCCCGCCGCTGGGGCTCCTCCTAGAGACATAAATTAAGGGGGGCATGGCGTGACATCACCAGGGGCATGGCCATTGCTTCCCATCCCCACCTCGGAGGCAGTGCCCGGCACAGAATGCCGGGGGCTACACCGAGATCGTGGGGGTCCCCAGCGGCGGGACCCCTGCGATCATACATCTTATCCCCTATCCTTTGGATAGGGGATAAGATGTATACAGCCGGAATACCCCCTTTAAATCTCACAGTGTCTGACTTCTTCCTTGGCTCATGATTCCACTTTGCATCCCTTTGCCTCCGGCTGCAGTCCCCTGGTGCTGGTGGGAACGCACAAAATTGTATGTAAAGGAGATGGGGTATACCCCTACCCTTCATACACGTATATAGTCATCCTACTTTCAATATGGTTCTTTAGTCTACCAAGTAGGCAGACAGTTATATCCCCAACATAAAACCATTGCCTTGTAATAATTTCAGCACAAAAGGAAAAGACTCATTAAGGTTAAGTTTCCACTTATTTTTTTTTTTTTTTTCTGGCAGTTTTTGGAAAACTTCCACTGCAGTTTTTAAGCCAAAGTCAGAAGTGGATCCATAAGGGAGGAGAAGTGTAAGTCCTTCCTTTATATGTCCTATTCCTTTTGAATACACTTCTGGCTTTGGCTCAAAAACTGCCAGAAAAAAAGTGGAAACTTAGCCTAACAAAGTAATCAATAGAAAAAGGTAAGAAAGACTACAGACATACAGTGGTCCCTCAAGTTACAATATTAATTGGTTCTGGGATGACCATTGTATGTTGAAACCATTGTATGTTGAGACCAGAACTCTATGGAAACCTGGTAATTGGCTCTGAAGCCACCAAAATGTCATCCAAAAATAGGAAAAATCGAGGATTAAAGAAAAATAAGTAGATAACTAATACAGATAAAGCAAATCCTTACATATAAAAGTAGGAAAGATCTTCTGGGAGCTGTAAATCACTGTCTATACCAGTGTTTCCCAAGCAGGGAGCCTCCAGCTGTTGCAAAACTACAACTCCCAGCATGCCCGGACAGCCAAAGGCTGTCCCGGCATGCTGGGGGTTGTAGTTTTGCAACAGCTGGGGCCACCCTGCTTGGGAAACACTGGTCTATGTAGAGGAAAGGGGCTTCTTTGGGGTCCTGTACAGTGCACACAGTGTCCTAAAAAGTAACATGGAATCTCCCGCATCTGGTGTCCAAAGGAGCATCTAACCCTGATACAGGTAAAGTGTACAGAACATGTAATACCAGACACCAGTCAGTGCATGCACTTCAGTAATACAGGGTTTTTTACCAGTGTATGTCCATTTTGATTGGTCGGTTCTTCCAGCCATTGACAGGTTTCACAGATCTGGACTGTCTGTAACATTGTATGTTGAGTCTGGTTTCAACTTACTATGGTCCAGAAAAGACAATTGTATGTTGAAACTATTGTATGTTGAGGCCATTGTAAGTTGAGGGATCACTGTATTTAAATATACTATATATTGTTTTAGCATTCATCAGTAGCTCTGTGGAAAACATAGTTATATGTGAAGTCAACACTGCTTCAGTGAAAATACCTGCTCCAATATGCCAATATGGTTAAATAAGTTATTGCCAAGCTCCTTACTTTTACCAGGTGTGTGATCTGCCACAAATAGGACTGTCAATATTACGATAATTAAAGAAGTATGATTAAAATATGGATGAAAATGTTATCATATTTCATCTGTATTTCATTAGGATGGCAATTATTTTTGCATACGTTTTCTAAAGTATAATTTTCTTGTCTAGAAGACAGCCCATCAGTATTTACTAAGAGACATACAGATGTAAAGCAATGCTGATGAAATCCTAATGACAAATTGCTGTTATTTCATCCTTAGTATGTCCATATTCAGGATCCGTATGTACCTACATACTCATGGGAAACCTTCAAGGGGTATTCTGGTATGAGAAAATTGTCTTTAACCCCTTGGGGAGTTCTTACGTTTTTGCACTTTTGCTTTTTCCACCTTACCTTTTAAAAATTATAACCCTTTCAATTTTGAACCTACAGACCCATATGATGACTTTTTTTTTTTTGTGTCACCAATTCTACTTTGTAATAACATCAGTCATTTTACCCCAAATTCTACGGCAAAACCAAAAAAAAAATTTATAATAATAATAATAATAATCATTGTGCAACAGAATTGAAAAAAAAAACTAAAAAAAAAAAACATTTTGTAATTTTGCTGTTTCTATGCAGTGCATGTTTTTAGTAAAAATGACACCTTCACTTTTCTGTAGGTCCATACAATTAAAATGATACCCTACTTATATAGGTTTGATTTTGTCTTACTTAATACAAAAATAAGCTATTTTGGACTATGGATTTTTTTTAATGTGTAAGCAATTGACTGTGCGGTTTATTGATATATTTTTATAGTTCGGACAATTACGCACGTGGCGATACCACACATGTTTGTATTTATTTTTATTTACCCAGTTTTTATTTAAATGGGAAAAGGGGGGGTGATTCAAACTTTTATTAAGAAAGGGGTTTAAATCATCTTTATTAACTTCTTTTTCACTAACTAATAAAGTGTTATCATAAACTGTACTGGCTTCAGCATGCTTTTGCATGATTCCCCCTGTCAGGAAGTTGTGTAGTTCTCTTATTGTCATTGTAGTATTGTCTCCAGCTCCCCAGCTCTTCCGTCAAGACAAACACATCATCTTCTATTGTCTCAAGAGGTTGGACTGGGTCTTGTCTTTGAGCTGAAGCCCTGCCCACTGAGTAATGCCATCACTTCTGACCTGTGCCTACAGCCTACATCATCATCTTCCTGTCATATACAAATGTTTCTTTATTGGGATTTTAACCCCTTACGGACGCAGCCCTTTTTCACCTTAAGGACTGATCCCTTTTCCGCAATTCTGACCACCGTCACTTTACGCATTAATAACTCTAAAACGCTTTTACCAAATATTCTGATTCTGAGATTCTTTTTTCGTGACATATTCTACTTTATTTTGGTGGTAAATTTTCGGCGTTACTTGCATCCTTTTTTGGTGAAAAATCTCAAAATTTCGTGAAAATTTAGAAAATGTAGCATTTTTCTAACTTTGAAGCTCTCTGCTTGTAAGGAAAATGAATATTCCAAATAAATTTTATTTTTATTCACAAATACAATATGTCCACTTCATGTTGACATCATAACATGGACATATTTTTACCTTTTGAAAAAATTAGAGCAGCAATTTTCAAAAATTTCATGAAAATTGCTAAATCTGAAGGGACAGATGTTACAGAACTACAACTTCCAGCATGCCTGGGCAGTCTAGGCATGCTGAGAATTGTAGTTTGGCAAGATCTGGAGGGCTACTGTTTGGGCACCACTGTAATAGTGGTCTCCAAACTGTGGCCCTCCAGATGTTGCAAAACTACAACTTGGGAGTTGCAGTTTGGTACCCACTAGGAAGGGCAGCAGTAAATATCGCTTACTGCCCCCTTCCTCCCCCCCCCCCCCGCCACCGTCGCTTCCCTACCTGCGCTGTGATCTCCACTGTCTCCAGTGACGATCGGCAGTCCCCACGGCATCTGATTCCAGCAGACATCCAGGTCCTTAAGGACTTAAGGACTCGGGATGCAGGGCGTATGCATACGCCCTACGTCCTGAAGAGGCTAAAGAAGAATTAGCTTTGTTTACAGTATGATGCCTTGTGGTGAGCAATGCCATAGGTAGGGGAGCAGACAGGCAAAGAATACTGCAGTTTTTGCAGACTCGCTGTGTGGAGAGAGAGTCTGCGGTGTACAGCAATGTTCTACAGCAGCTCTGGGTGGGACCGGCAGGAATTCTGTGGGAGGAGAGCAGACGATTTGGGAGGGCTGTGATGATGAGTTGGGAAAAAAAAACAATGCATTCTGGGAATTGCAGTACTGAGTAACTGTGCAACTGCTGATATAGGAAGAGACTCACAAACACACAAAATTGATTTTTGGTGGCTCAGGACTGGGGCAGACCGGTAAGTAAAGCTATATGCTTCTGCGGCATTTTTTTTTACCTGTTATTAGAGTACCTCTAAAAAGGAGTTAGCCAAGATTAGCAACACACAGCTGATTTCTTCCAGAAACACCTACCGTATTTTTCGTCATATAAGACGCTCCGGCATATAAGACGCACCCAATTTTAAAGGATAAAAATCCAGAAAATAAAGATTCTGAACCAAATACAATGTAAAGTATAGGACAGTGATCTTCAACCTGCAGACCTTCAGATGTTGCAAAACTACAACTCCCAGCATGCCCGGACAGCCGTTGGCTGTCCGGGCATGCTGGGAGTTGTAGTTTTGCAACATCTGGAGGTCCGCAGGTTGAAGACCACTGGTATAGGAGGTAGTACTCATTTGTCCCCGCCGCTCTGGACCCATCACCGCTCATCACCGCTGCCTTGGATGTCGCCCTCCATCACTGTCGCCGCGTCCCCGGGGTGTCCCCTTCACTCCAGAACGTCTCTGCTGGCCGGTATCCTCGCTCTCCGTTGCCGCCATCAAGTCGTTACGCATGCCGCTCCTATTGGATGACGGGATGGCGACGAAGGAGAGCGCCGGTCATGCAGGGGATCCCGGCACGGAGCAGACACCGAGGAGGCAGGTAAGGTCCCTTCTGGTGTCCTGTAAGCTGCTCGTGACACCGCGATTTCACCGCGGCGGTCCCGAAGAGCCCGACTGAGCAGCCTGGCTAGTGTCACTTTCGCTTCAGACGCGGCGGTCAGCTTTGATCGCCGCGTCTATAGGGTTAATGCAGGGCATCACCGCGATCGGTGATGTCCTGTATTAGCCGCAGGTCCCGGCCGTTGATGGCCGCAGGGACCGCCGCGATAGGACATGGTTTTAATGTGTATTTGCCGTATAAGACGCACCAACTTTTCCCCCCCCAGTTTTGGGGAAGAAAAAGTGCGTCTTATACGGCGAAAAATACGGTATGTTTTTTAAATCCTGGATAATCTCCTGAAGGCTGATTCTAATGGAGATACCATGGCCATATTTTAGTCCCCACACCAAGAACCCTTTATTGTTCTGTTTAGAATAACCATAAAGCATAAAGGGAATTAAATGCTGCTATATTAAAGCAATGTGCAAGATTATTACCCTTTCTGGTCCCGAAATAGATAAATTATTACAGAAGAGACCACAAGTTTAATTGAATATCACTGAGTATTTGGCAGAGCATCAATTACAGGACTTGATCCTTGTATTTTAATTAAGATCACCAACGTAATGAATTCGTGAATTAAATAGTTTACTAATTCATTAAACTTTGTTACACAATACATTATGCTAAGGATTCCTTCTACATCTTTTACTTAAAATTGTTACTGATCTCCACAAAACTTCTAGACTTGTGACAAATGGAAGAGACAGAACCATCAGTCACTCTAATAGTCCCCGTCACTGCCACATTAGCACCAAGGATTACCGTACATGTATAGCATAAGATTATTAATTTTAGACACATTCACACTTCGCTGATCCTTAGTTAACCGTCTCAAGGCTATTGTTGTGATTGTGCATGGTGGCACACAGGGGCGTATGACAGTTTAGCTGAAATGTTCATTTTGATTCTCTTGATATAAAATGAAGGAATTATTCCTCATACACACAGCCTTCCTACCAGAGACCCATCTTAACTCCAGGACACCCTCTGTGATTGTCTAATGTATTATTAGGGGTGGGAACAGATGACCTTGCAAAGACCCTTAAATGGTCCCCTTTAATTATCACCAAGGACTAGTAATTTCACTGTTCTCTATCACCATCACCTGAGGTCAGGACAATAATAACTCTGCCCATTGTTTCTTCCACATTTCATGGTTGATAAACTGAATTAGAGGCTTGTCAGCTTTCTATATATAATTGCATTTCAGTCAATACTTCTGGCTCATTTGACAGAGAATCTAACCCGCAATCCATTATTATACGGTGCATTGCTAATTTTGCAAAACAATTGCTCAAGCTTAGATAATTTTATGACTTACAAGATTTATTAGGACCTTTAAAATTGTTTGTAATATAAATACATTAATTAATTAATTGATTTGGTTAATAAAATTGTACCTTGAGTAAAAGGGGTTCAGAAATATGTAAAAGGCCACTGTCTTACTGCAAATTAAGGGAAGAGTTACCATTAAGGGAATTTGGCAATAAACTAGGTTTGGTTTGCATCACCTTTAGGTATTGCAGTCTCTGGGCTGTTTAAAGGGACATTCTTGGCACACTTCTGGCTTAAAAAAACACATTACATAACATATATTTCAAACAATCAGCTGAAACATGGTGTATACCAAGACTATAACTGTAAACCTCTTCTAGAGGCCTATGATATAACTGAGAAATAGTTGGGCTGAAAGGAGCAACTTGAGAACTTATATTCCAAGTCAAGTTGAAATCAATAGGAAGTCAAAACCTACAATATATGCTTCAACAAATCCACAAGAAATCCTCTGTAGATCCTCACTTGTGAACATACCCTTAATGCAGGGTTTAAAAAATAAAATGTATCCCTCTGATCAGAAAGGTAAAATAAATGCTTAATACAGAGATTGATCTATCTATGCTTGTAATGTTGGATTTGTCATCACACCCTTAGGCTAGGATCAGACTACGCAATCTCCAGGCAGAAAATTTCCGCCCGGAGATTCCGAGTGCGGCCAGCGCCGACTGAATCAGTTGGCCCTAGGTCCGCGCGGACATTGCAGTCTCCAATAGAACTGCAATGTGTTCCGCAAGTATTTCCGCCTGAAGAAAGAGCAACGCCATTCTTCAGGCATAAATTTCTAAGCGGATTTTCTGTTCACAAATTCCGCTTCACAATTCGGAAGGGTGAATTTGTGAACGGAAAACCATTCACTACACTATACATTTTAGCAAGCAGAATTTCCGCCTGCAATTTCAAAGCGGAATTGCAGGCAGAAATTCCATAGTCTGAACCTAGGCCTTAGCATGCGTTCACACGGGGGTATTTGTCAGCGGATCCGCAGCTGCGGATCTGCTGACAAAGGCCTCTAAAGTGCTGCCCTCTTTGTGCCTGCTAATAGCGGCAATCCGCCGCTACCAGCAGGCACACAGTGAAGTGCGAGTCGCAGTGTACTCGCACACATCGCGGCCGCTCTCTGTGTAGCTCAGGGAGCCGGGGGAGCGGCCGCGATGTGCGGATACACTGCGACTCGCACTTCACTGTGTGTTTGCTGGTAGCGGGGGATTGCCGCTATTAGCAGGCACAAGAGGGCAGCACTTTAGAGGCCTTTGTCAGCGGATCCACAGCTGCGGATCTGCTGACAAATACCCCCGTGTGAACGCACCCTTAAAAGGTAGAAGTGTACTGCTAGGATCCAAACCAATCCCAAGAAGATTGGGTAAAGGTTTTTAGGTTCTTATACAGGCACAGTATCTCTAGAGAACAGGTAGGCAGTGGTGCTATAGAGGGGAAAAATAATTAATTTTTTGTTTTACCACTACTCTATATACCATGTCCATGTAAAAACAATATACCCACCCCAGCAAACTTTTGCAGCTAGGGTATACATGAGAGCATATATATCTGTTATGCTGCCATTTTCTCCTAATTTAACTTTTTAACTTGTGCAGCAAATATGGGGACCTTAGAGACACAACTTCTCTAAAGTCTTGAGTCCCAGTGCTAAGTTTGTACCAAGGACACCCCCCCCCCCCCACACACACACACACCCCGCCACCTGTTATTTATAGGACTGGATTTTCTTTGGTGGTAGAAGGGGCTTTGAGGTCTATTAGGCATTGGGGCCCGGATTGTACTATTACCTTTGCACCCCTTCAAGTTACTGCCCTTAGACTCCAACATTTTATATATTTAAATATCATAGGACACATTTATTTAAGGCTATAAGCTCCATATTATTTAGCATTTCAACATATATTATTTAAGTAAATAAATGTAACATTTATTACCAAAAGCTACTAAAAGGAACAAATAATAACAGGTGTCAATAATATTGTGCTGCTGCGAGTCCCAGCTTTATTGCACTTACTTAACAATTGTCTGTTATATGATCTGGACACAGGTGCCAAGTGCTAGTGATATGGATCTCTTGTGATGTCAACTTCCAGTGACATGGCCATGATACTAGATTTCAGTAATACAATAACAACCAGAGTCACTACCGCACCATAGTACACATAACTACGGGGCAACATCCAGGGGGCCTGCGAGCCACATGGCTCCAAAGTCACCATTTTAAAGGGGGTACTCCAGTGGAAAACTTTTTTTTTTAATCATCTGGGGCCAGAAAATTAAACAGATTTGTTAATTACTTTTATTAAAAAATCTTAATCCTTCCAGTACTTATTAGCTGCTGAATACTACAGAGGAAATTATTTTCTTTTTGGAACACAGAGCTCTCTGCTGACACCACGACCACAGTGCTCTCTCTGACTCCTCTGTCCATTTTAAGAACTGTCCAGAGTAGGAGAAAACCCCCATAGAAAACATATGCTGCTCTGGACAGTTCCTAAAATGGACAGAGATGTCAGCAGAGAGCACTGTGGTCATGATGTCAGCAGAGAGCACTGTGAACCAAAAGAAAAGTATTTCCTCTGTAGTATTCAGCAGCTAATAAGTTCTGGAAGGAATAAGATTTTTTTAATAGAAGTAATTTACAAATCTGTTAATTTACTTTCTGGCACCAGTTGATTAAAAAAAAAAAAAAGTTTTCCACCGGAGTACCCCTCCCTTTAATAATATCCCAGGTAGGTGCAACACAAGGTTAGGAGGACTTATTATACTAAATATTAGAAGCCCTAAATGTGATATTACTATACCTCAAAAGTTTATTGTTGTGGAACAACTTTCTACTGTGCCTAAGGCTAGGTTCAGACTACGGAATTTCCGACAGAAATTCAGTCGCAAAATTTCCGTCAGAAATTCCACTTGCTAAAATGTCTAGTGTAGTGAATGGTTTTCCGTTCACAAATTCACACTCGGAATTTGTGAAGCGGAAAATCCGCTTAGAAATATCGGCCTGAAGAAAGGCGGGTGCTCTTTCTTCAGGCGGAATTCCTCGAGGAACACATTGCAGTTCATGGGAGACTGCAGTGTCCGCGCGGTCCTAGCGTTCGACTTATTCAGTCGGCACAGGCGGAACTCAGAATCTCCGGGTGGAAATTTTCTGCCCAGAGATTCCGTAGTCTGAATCTAGCCTAAGGGTCTATTCAAATGGTGATATTACCGCATGCGGAATTCCACCTAAAATTAAAGCCATAGACTTCTATGGGATTCCGCATTCCCATTCGCACTTCTGAATTACCGCTTGCGGAATTCCGCTAGCGGAATTCCGCAAGCGGTAATTCAGAAGTGCGAATGGGAATGCGGAATCACCATAGAAGTCTATGGGCTTTAATTTAAGGTGGAAATTTCGCCGTGTGAATAGACCCTAAAAGATTCAGGTCTCTGCAACTTTACCAGAGCTTGTCCACACAGAACAAAGTATTATGTATGATAACTACACATTTGGCATCATGTATGGGTTGCTCAGGTACATCCAAAGTGCAGTGATAACATTGCACATATTCATTGTTAATATTGAAGGTTTTCGTTTCTCAGCGCCCACAGTGAAGCAAATCCACCAAAAATAGGAGGCACAAAGATGACTGCAGATGTGATCCCCAGATCCTACAGTGCAAACAAATGGACACCTAGTCACAAATACCTTACACCGCAGTCCAGACCACCACCGCAACATGTGTCACGCACCGACTTCATGAATGTTAAGCAGAGTAGAGAAATTAAAAGCCACAGCTGAGGGACAATCGCTTTGCATTTCCATACGGATGCACTGATCCAGATTATGAGAAACCTCCCTTGACACCTCAATAAAACAACAGGGAACATTCATTAGGTGGACTTGCCATTAGGATGATGCACTTCATTAAACCCGGTACAACATACAGGACTGGTTCTAATGCAGAGCTCAACCATCAGACATTGCATTCCTTGTGTACAGAATAAGAATGCTTTAGTGATGATAATGAGATCTCATGTACTGCTGCCACAGCAAGGGCACTCAGACATCCTAATAGAAGCACAAAAGACCAAATCTACTCATTAAATAAGGAAAGGCTGCAGTTCTGCAAACAGAAGCTCAACAGATCAAACATATTCAGAGCCATCAATGCAAACAGAACCTTCATAATGATAATGTGGAATATCCAGCAGACCTTGTGAGGGCAGAACATCACAGTTCTAAACATAGATAATAGATAGATAGATAGATAGATAGATATGATATGATATGGATAGATAGATAGATAGATAGATAGATATTAGATAGATAATTAGATAGATAGATCATATATAGATAGATATGAGATAGATAGATAATAGATAGATAGAAAAATGGATAGATAATAATAGATATGAGATAGATAGATGATAGATAGATAGATAGATAGATAGATGGATAGAAAATAGATGGATAGATAAATATGAGATAGATAGATATGGGATAGATAGATAGATGGATAGATAGAAAGATAGATAATAGATAGATAGAAAAATGGATAGATAATAATAGATATGAGATAGATAGATAGATATGAGATAGATAGATGATAGATAGATGGGTAGAAAAATAGATAGATAGATATGAGATAGATATGAGATAGATAGATAGATAGATAGAAAGATAGATAATAGATAGAAAAATGGATAGATAATAATAAATATGAGATAGATAGATAGATAGATATGAGATAGATAGATAGATGGATAGAAAAATAGATAGATAGATAGATGTATAGAAAAATAGATAGATATGAGAGAGATAGATAGATAGATAGATAGATAGAAAAATAAATAGATAGACCATAGATAGATAGATATGAGATAGATAGATATGAGATAGATAGATAGATGATAGATAGATGATAGATAGATAGAAAATAGATAGATAGATAGATAGATATGAGATAGATAGATGATAGATAGATAGAAAATAGATAGATAGATAGATAGATATGAGATAGATAGATGATAGATAGATGATAGATAGATGATAGATAGATAGAAAATAGATAGATAGCAGCAAACATAGAATTGAATATTAATGCCAACTACTACTTATTACCCCCAAACCAGTAATCCAGTGCTGGAACATCCTACAGGGACAGAAATGCCTTTGATCTCTCATCATATACTGGTGCAGTCATTTACTTAATAAACCCATCAATTAATCTGCCATTTACTCCATTTAAGTAAACAGGATCATTTCTTAGCCACAGGCTACTACATACAGAACAGTGAGCCCATTGGACACAGCAGCACTCTCCATCAGATAACTGCAAACTTTCCCCCTAACTTTCCCAAAGAGGACATAGTCTACACACAGAGAAGCAGTTCTCCTGCCAACAGCTATTGGGGAATTGGGAGACTCCATGTGCCTTACCTGTATATGAGGTTACAGCTGACAGTATTCCATAGATAGCATAATAACCCAGTAAGTAACCATACACGGGGACTCTGCTAATACAAATGCAGGTGCTGAGGGTCTTTCCAATTCATCCAGAGATTATCCTTGAGAAGTGGGCAGCAGCCAGGAGGAGATCCCATAGTCAGCAGGAGCAGTACCCCTCATCCCCACCACAGCCTGCAGCAGAGGGCTTCATTATTAAATGCAAGAGTGCACTCACTCAAGGCTAGTGTTCTCTCCCAGTACAAGAGGATTAGGTTGCTGAAATCCGATCACATGAAAGACATCAACATATGTGAGGAATGGAGGAAGCAGCAGCAGCAGCAGCTTGCAGAAGGCAAAGAATCCCAAAGCTTCCTATTAGATGGCAAGCAGCAAGTGCAATGTGTGCAGGCTGGGAGGCATCCTCTCATCTATGGCTCAGGAATGTTGTGGCTGCTGGAGCAGATCTAGCAGCAGGTAAACAGGCTTGTGTCCTCTCCTCAATGCAACCATTAACTCCACCCTCTGCCATCTGATCTTACTAAACGTGACAATTACTGGAGCTGCTTCTGAGAGAGGCACCAGAGTGTGGGCACAGGCTGGAGACACATCTGAGCTGTGTGCCTGCTACTGTTACAAGAGAGATGCTGTATGCCAATGAGTGTCTGATACAATGTACAGAGCCCTGTGTGGGGGGGTCACAGGAGGAGGAGGAGGATGCTGGCTAGTGGCAATCAGTCATTCCTGTTTGAGAAGTCTTAATACATTGCCCTTTGTAGCCTTATATATGCATTATAGCTAGACCAGTGTTTTCCAACCAGTGTGCCTCCAGCTGTTGCAAAACTACAACTCCCATGCTGGGAGCTGTCGTTTTGCAACAGCTGGAGGCACATTGGTTGGGAAACACTGAGATAGACACTCTGCCTAAGAGAAGCCTTCTGCAAAGTCAAGACCTAGGCATAATGTCACTGATAGGAATAGGAGTGTTGGTTTAAAGGGGTTATCCAGGAAATTATATATATCGACTGGTTCCAGAAAGTTAAACAGATATGTAAATTACTTCTATTAAAAAAAAAAATCTTAATCCTTTCAGTACTTATGAGCTGCTGAAGTTGAGTTGTTCTTTTCTGTCTACGTGCACTCTGATGACACCTGTCTCGGGAACTGTCCAGAGTAGAAGCACATCTCTGTGCAGTTCTGTGACAACCAGAGTGCCTCCAGCTGTTGCCAAACTACAACTCCCAGCCTTCGGCTGTGCGGGCATGCTGGGAGTTGTAGTTTGGCAACAGCTGGAGGCACACTGGTTGGGAAACACTGAGATAGACGTTCTGCCTAAGAGAAGCTTTTGCATTCAACTTCTGCAAAGTCAAGACCTAGGCGTAATGTCACCGATAGGAATAGGAGCATTGCTTTAACCCCTTAACGACGCAGGACGTATATTTACGTCCTGCGCCGGCTCCCGCGATATGAGGCGGGATCGCGCCGCGATCCCGCATCATATCGCGTCGGTCCCGGCGCTAATCAACGGCCGGGACCCGCGGCTAATACCACACATCGCCGATCGCGGCGATGTGCGGTATTAACCCTTTAGAAGCGGCGGTCAAAGCTGACCGCCGCTTCTAAAGTGAAAGTGAAAGTGACCCGGCTGCTCAGTCGGGCTGTTCGGGACCGCCGCGGTGAAATCGCGGCGTCCCGAACAGCTGATCGGACACCGGGAGGGCTCTTACCTGCCTCCTCGGTGTCCGATCGACAAATGACTGCTCCGTGCCTGAGATCCAGGCAGGAGCAGTCAAGCGCCGATAATGCTGATCACAGGCGTGTTAATGCACGCCAGTGATCAGCATTAGAGATCAGTGTGTGCAGTGTTATAGGTCCCTATGGGACCTATAACACTGCAAAAAAAATGTAAAAAAAAAGTGTTAATAAAGGTCATTTAACCCCTTCCCTAATAAAAGTTTGAATCACCCCCCTTTTCCCATAAAAAAAATAAAACAGTGTAAAAAAAATAAAAAATAAACATATGTGGTATCGCCGCGTGCGTAAATGTCCAAACTATAAAAATATATCATTAATTAAGCCGTACGGTCAATGGCGTACGCGCAAAAAAATTCCAAAGTCCAAAAAAGCGTATTTTGGTCACTTTTTATATCATTAAAAAATGAATAAAAAGTGATCAAAAAGTCCGATCAAAACAAAAATCATACCGATAAAAACTTCAGATCACGGCGCAAAAAATGAGTCCTCATACCACCCCATACGTGGAAAAATAAAAAAGTTATAGGGGTCAGAAGATGACATTTTTAAACGTATAAATTTTCCTGCATGTAGTTATGATTTTTTCCAGAAGTGCGACAAAATCAAACCTATATAAGTAGGGTATCATTTTAACCGTATGGACCTACAGAATAATGATAAGGTGTAATTTTTACCGAAATATGCACTGCGTAGAAACGAAAGCCCCCAAAAGTTACAAAATGGCGTTTTTTTTTCGATTTTGTCGCACAATGATTTTTTTTTCCGTTTCGCCGTGCATTTTTGGGTAAAATGACTAATGTCACTGCAAAGTAGAATTGGCGACGCAAAAAATAAGCCATAATATGGATTTTTAGGTGGAAAATTGAAAGGGTTATGATTTTTAAAAGGTAAGGAGGAAAAAACGAAAGTGCAAAAACGGAAAAACCCTGAGTCCTTAAGGGGTTAAAGGGGTTATTCAGGAAAAAAAACAATTTGTAAATTACTTCTATTAAGAAATCTTAATCCTTTCAGTATTATGAGCTGCTGAAGTTGAGTTGTTCTTTTTTCTATAAGTGCTCTCTAATGACACCTGTCTCAGGAACTGTCCAGAGTAGAAGCAAATCCCCATAGCAAACCTCTTCTACTCTATGCAGTTCCCGAGACAAGCAGAGATGTCAGCAGAGAGCACTGTTGCCAGACAGAAAAGAACAACTCAACTTCAGCAGCTGATAATTATTGGAAGGATTAACCCCTTAACGACCAAGGACGTAAATTTATGTCCGGGTGCTGCGGTACTTAGCACACCAGGACTTATATTTAAGTCCTGTACATGGCCTCGAGCATTAAAGCGTACCTGTCATAGTGCAAAAAAAATAAAAAATAAGTGATATGTTACTCAGGACCCAATCTTGATCATGTGCATATCATTTTTATGTGTCTCGGACCTATATATCCAGAGATATAAGCATTTATCTGCTGGTGAGTTACTTTTTCATTGTGCAGGCTGGAGGGGGCGTGTCAGTCTGTCTCCCTCACAGGAGCAAGCCTGTGCAGTCAGCCAATCAGTACTCTCTACTCTGTAACCCTTTCCTCTCTTGCTGTGTCATGTGTCAGAGGAAGATACTTGGAGCTTGCCTGCAGTAATCAGAAGACATTATGGTGAATTCATAACAGGATAAAGTGTATAAATATAAGAATAGATCTTTATAAAATTAGTGCAAGGATTTTTTAGATAAAAGTACAGCATTTTTATGAATACAGGTTCTATCTGTTTTATCTTCTCCTAGTAAAGCTGGATGCTAATCAGAATAGCTGTCACTATGTGTGTCATTCATCTTTCACAGACTCCTGAATGTCTGATCAACTTCTTTGTCATTCAGGAGTCCGAGAAAGCTTTGACCATTTCAGCATGCTGGGAGTTGTAGTTTAGTAACAACTGAAGCTGCAATGTAAATAACTGTGTTAGAGCAGTGTTGCCTCCAGCTGTTGTAAAACTACAGCTCCCAGCATGTCCACACATCCTTTATCTGTAGTTTTGCATACACAATAGAAATCTCCTATACTGGATACCGGTATGCTTTATGGCCGGTATCCAGTATGCTGTAAAATCTAGACTAGTCTGTCTGGCTAAAAGACAGGCGACCCCTAGTGGTGGCTATTTTGAGCTTGAATTTCAGGTGAAAATTAAAAACATTTTTAACAGGTGTATATTGTGAAATGTCATATTATAATGAGTCCTGCAATATATGAAAAGTTTTTAACAATGACAGTGCCTCTTTAAAACGATGCTCAGACCATGCACGGCCGGTCCCGGCTGCTGATCGCAGCCAGGGACCCGCCGGTAATGGCTGACATCCGCGATCATGCGAATGCCTGTCATTAACCCCTCAGATGCCGTGATCAATACAGGTCACGGCATCTGTGGCAGTGTGGTCAGAAATATAGATGATCGGATCGCCCGCAGAGCTCACGTGGCGATCCGATCATCCAGAACGGCGCACGGAGCTCCCCTCACCTGCCTCCGCTGCCTTCCACAGGTCTTCTGCTCTGATCAAGCAGAGCAGAAAATGACAGATAACATAGCATATCACTGAACAGTATTAGCATTCAAAGGATTGCTATAAATAGTCCCATATGGGGACTATTAAAGTGTAAAAATAAAAGTAAAAAAAAATATATATATATATATATGAAAAAAAAAAAATGAAAAATACCCTCTCCCAATAAAAATGTAAAATGTACTTTTTCCCATTTTACCCCCATAAAGTGTAAAAAAATAAAATAGTAATTAATACACATATTTGGTATCGCCGCATGTGCAAATGTCCAAACTATTAAAATACAATGTTACTGATCCTGTAAGGGGAATGACGTGAACATAAAAAAAAAAAACGCAAAATTGCTGCTTTTTTGGAACATTTTATTCAAAAAATGTTTATAAAAAAAATGTATAAAAGTTTTATATACACAAATGTGGTATCAATAAAAATTCAAAAAATTCAAAAATCATGGCACAAAAAAATAAGCCCTCATACCGCTGCTTATACGGAAAAATGAAAAAGTTATAGGTCGTCAAAATAGAATGACTTTAAACATACTAATTTGGTAAAAATGTTTGCAATTTTTTTTAAGCGCAACAATAATAGAAAAGTATGTAATCATGGGTATCATTTTAATCATATTGACCCACAAAATTAAGAACACATGTCATTTTTACCGTAAATTGTAAGGCGTGAAAACGAAACCTTCCAAAATTTGCTAAATTGCGGTTTTCTTTTTAATTTCCCCACACAAATAGTATTTCTTTGGTTGCATTGTACATTTTATGGTAAAATGATTGATGTCATAATGCAGGACAACTGGTTCCACAAAAAACAAGCCCTCATGCTGGTCTGTGGATGAAAATATAAAAGAGTTACAATTTTTAGAAGACGAGGAGGAAAAAAATGTAAATGCAAAAACAAAATTGGCTGGGTCATTAAGGTCAAAATGGGATTGGTCCTTAAGGGGTTAAGATTTTTTAATAGAAGTCATTTACAAATCTGTTTAACTTTCTGGAGCCAGTTGATATAAAAAATAAAAAAAAAACTGTTTTTTTCCTGGAATACCCCTCTCAATCCTTTCAGTACTTATTAGCAGCTGTATGCTACAGAGGAAATTCTTTTCTTTTTGAATTTCTTTTTGTCTTGTCCACAGTGATCTCTGCTGACACCTATGTCCGTGTCAGGAACTTTCAGTGGGTAAGTAACTGGCTCAACCATAGGAAACAGAGGGTGGTTATTAATGGTACTTATTCTGATTGGGTGACTGTTACTAGTGGGGTATCACAGGGGTCAGTCTTGGGTCCTGTTCTATTTAATATATTTATTAATGACCTTGTAGAGGGGTTGAATAGTAAAGTAGCAATCTTTGCAGATGATACTAAACTCTGTAAAGTGTTAAACACAATAGAGGACAGTGCACTGTTACAAATGGATCTGAATAGGTTGGGGGTTTGGGCTGAGTGGCAGATGAGGTTCAACATGGATAAATGTAAGGTAATGCACATGGGGAGGAAAAATCTTAGACAGGGTTCTATATTAAACGGGAGAATACTTGGGACGACTGACGTGGAAAAGGACTTAGGGGTCTTAATTAATAGTAAACTTAGCCGAAGTGACCAGTGTCGGGCAGCTGCTGCCAAGGCAAATAAAATCATGGGAAATAATTCTACCGCTGTACAAATCACTAGTCAGACCACACATGGAATACTGTGTGGTACCAGTGTACAAGAAAGATATAGTGGAGCTGGAGAGGGTTCAAAGACGGGCAACCAGGGTAATACGGGGAATAGGAGGACTACAGTACCCAGAAATATTATCAGAATTAGGGTTCTTTAGTTTAGAAAAAAGAAGGCTTAGGGGAGACCTAATAACTATGTATAAATATATCAGGGCACCATACAGAGATCTCTCCCATGATCTATTTATACCCAGGACTATATCTATAACAAGGGGGCATCTTCTACGTTTAGAGGAAAGAAGGTTTCTACACCAACACAGACAGGAGTTCTTTACTGTAAGAGCAGTGAGACTGTGGAATTCTCTCCCAGAGGAGGTGGTCATGGTAAACTCTGTAAAAGAGTTCAAAAGGGGTCTGGATGCTTTTTTGGGGAATAATAACATCGCTGGTTATGTATAATAGATATTTATGGACAGCATGTTGATCCAGGGATTTATTCTGACTGCCATATTGGAGATGGGAAGGAATTTTTACCTCTAGTATGAGGGTTTTTTGCCTTCCTCTGGATCAACTCAGTAGGGACTCATTAGGGATTTAGGTTGAACTAGATGGACTCTGGTCTTTTTTCAACCTTACAAACTATGTTACTATGTTACTATGTTAGGAACTGTCAAGAGCAGCATGGGTTTGCTATGGGGATTTTCTCCTGCTCTGGACAGTTCCTGATATGGGCATCAGGTGTCAGCAGAGAGCACTGTGGACAAGACAAAAAAGAAATTCAAAAAGAAAATAATTTCCTCTGTAGCATACAGCTGCTAATAAGTACTGGAAGGGTAAATATTTTTTTTTAATAGAAGTAATTTGCAAATCTGTTTAACTTTCTGGCACCAGTTGATTTAAAAAAAAAAAAATTCAGCTGGAGTACCCCTTTAAGTTTTTTATACCCGTGCTTATTCTTAGAAGGTCCCAATTACAGAACTAATGTTAACCCGATAACGATCATGGACGAGTATAGACGTCCAGGTTGGCGGCCGTTCCCGCACCTGGACGTCTATACTCGTCCATTAGTCTCGTGGGTGCTGCCCAGTGCACCCACGAGATCGCGGCAGGGACTCGGCTGTATCACACAGCCGGGACCCTGCTGCACTGCCAGGACCGAAGTAAACTTCGGTCCCGGCAGTGTTTACCCTTACAGCCGCGGTCGGAAATGACCGTAGGCTGTAAGTGTTATGACAGAGGGAGGTGGCTCCCTCTGTCTCCTCTGCAGCACCCCGCATCGCGATCGCGGGGTGCTGTGTGTAATACGTGGCTGGCCGGGGCCTGCCGCACTGCCGGGAGTGAAGTTCACTTCACTCCTGACAGTTTAACCCTTACAGCCGCGGTCAGAAGTGACCGTGCGCTGTAAGGAGTTCTGACAGAGGGAGGGGGCTCCCTCTGTCTCTCCTGCAGCACCCCGGAGCATCGCGGGGCGCTGCTGCATACCTGGGCAGCCGGGGGTCCTAAAAAGACCCCCAGGCCTGCCCTGGGTATTGCCTGAAAGGACGTGCCAGAGGCACGTCCTAATATGCTGCCTGCTAGTGAAAACTGGCAGGCAGCATATAACTGCAATGCTTTGTAATACTAAGTATTCCAAAGCATTACAAAGTGTAAAAATAAATAAATAAAATAAAAGTGTAAAAATAAATAAAAATGTAATAAAAGTGCGAAAAAAAAAAAAAATATTAAAAATACATTTATTAAATGAATCTAATAAAAAAAATGCATAATGTGTAGGATCGCATTGGCGGACATGGCAGAGCATGTAATATGCTGCGGATGTCCACCATGTGATCCTACACATTATGCAGCAGTCACGGTAATGAGCTCGCTGCTGCGGCTGGGTAGCTTTGTATGTCCACTCATAGCGGGGGATTTCCCGCCAGCAGTCATGAGCGGACACACTAAGCTACCCAGCCGCAGCAGTGATGGATATATTCGCCATGAGCGGGTGCTTATTCCCACAACATGGCGGATATATCCATCAGGAGCCTTAACTGTCACAGACAGACGCGTTATACTGCCAGCCGATCAAGGACCAATCAGAGAGGTCCCTGGTCCAGCCAATAACTTGTAGGGGTGCGGTATATAAATGGGGTCACTTGTGGGGGTGGGGGTACTGTTCTGCCCTGAAAGCCAAATGGCGCTCCTCTCCTTCTGAGTCCTACCACGCAGCCAAGGAACCATATATGGCCAAAGCGGGGGTATTTCCGAACATGGGACAAGCAGCTAAATAAAATATAGGGTGCATTTCTTTCAATATCAGAAGTGATGTACAAAAAATATGCCCCCCAAATGATGCATTTGGGAAAAATTGCAAATTTCGAATTTTTAACACTGACTTTGTAATAATTCCTGCCAAAAAACTATGATGTTAAAATACTCACTGTACCCCCTAGCGAATACCTTGAGGGGTCTAGTTTTTAAAATGGGGTCATTTGGGGGGGTGTTCCTATGTTCTACTACCTTTTAATTTCTGCAACCCTTGCATAGCACATAAAAAATATGTACTTTTCAAAATTTTCTAAATTTCAAGTTAAATTGTTAGGCTTCTAACTAATTTAAAATTTTAATTAAAAACAAAAAAATGACGTCAAAATAAAGTAGACATCTGAAAGTATAAGTTTCATAAACTATTTGGTCAGTAAGTATAAATATATGCAACCTATTAGTGTTAAAATAGCAAAAAATCTAAATTTTTTTGTAAAAATGTCATGATTTTTTGCATTGTAAAAAAAAACTACAAATGATATCGGCTTACTTTTACTATGTACATGAAGGACAACTTGTGACAAAAAAACAATGTCAGAATTATCGTGATTGGCAAAACGTTACCAGAGTTATTCTCTAATAAAGACAGACATCCCCGATTTCAAAAAACAGGCCTGGTCTTTCAGATTTATATGTATTGGTCCTTAAGGGGTTAATAGGAGGTGTTCACATAGTTGTACTTTTATTTTCAAACTTACAGAAAGGGGTAAAACTATTTTTTTTTCATATCAACTTGTGCCAGAAAGTAATAAAGATTTGTAAATTACTTCTATTAAAAAAATCTTTATCCTTCTAGTACTTTTCAGCTGCTGCATACTACAGAGGAAGTTGAGTTGTTCTTTTATGTCTGACCACAGTGCTCTCTGCTGACACCTCTGTCTGTGTCAGGAACTGTCCAGAGTAGCAGCAAATCCCCATAGCAAACCTCTCTTGCTCTGGACAGTTCCTGACATGGACAGAGGGGTCACCAGAGAGCAGTGTGGTCAGACGGAAATATATATATATATATATATATATATATATATATATATATATATATATATATATATTTCCTGTGTAGCATACAGCAGCTGATAAGTACTAAAAGGATTATGTTTTTTTTCTTTTTTCTTTATAGAAGTAATTTACAAATCTGTTTAACTTTCCTGCACCAGTTGATTTGAAATAAATAAATAATTTTCCACCGGAGTACCCGTTTAAATATACAGTATGAAATAGACAGTCCTCCCCATAGAAGTGAACAGAGGTGACACATTGAGAATCCTTGTATTTTTTCCCTATTTAGATGTATTTACATGGGATATGTCATGTGGTAGAAGATAAAGATAAAAAAAATGGGAAAATACAAAAGCAAGGCTGTGTTCATGCTAAGTTTGTGGTGTAAGTTTGTTTCTAATTTCAACAGTGTAGGGCTAAGTTAGGATACATTTGGGTTGAGTAAGTCAGTATACCTTTTTTTTCTATAATAAAAAATATAGTGGTGATTCTTTTCATTTCATGGGTACCACTCACTGGACACAGCTATGTTAGAACAGTTTATGGGTGCCTTGTTAAAATAGTGCAGCGTAGAGCGTCCCCTTATGCATGACAACAATTCACCTATAATTATGGGGTACGGCATTTGTGAGCCCAGTGTGTCCTCTTACCCATTAGATTATACATGCCAAATACATATTTCTCATCCCATAAAGAGTATTAAACTCCTTAAATGCAGGGCGATAGTTTTTTTTGTTTTGTTTTTTTGCAGTATGTTTTTGATGGATTCCATTAATATACAAGTGATTCAAATTGATGCATCAGTCTTCATTAAATTCATCATGATCGGTTTCTTCTAGATGACAGCTTAAAAAATTAGATTGAAAAATGACTAAACACTGATGTCAATTTGCCAATGTTTAATCCGTCTAGATCAGCTGTTAACTAACAAAATGCACTCCAAGGCAGTGGCGGATCCAGGGGGGGCAACGGGGAAATTGCCCCCCCGAGATTGCTGTGAGTACACAGCGTGGGGGGTGCAGGGACGCGATCCACTGCAGGCTGGCCCGATGGCGTCACATCATTGCGCCGGCGCCCGGAGATCCCGTCCCCGCGGCCCGCATACTGTAAGTAAGAAGAGTATGCTCAGGGCCCAGGGGATTAGGGGAACAGAATATGTGCCACTGTCAGGAGCACTATATCGTGCAGGAGGAGGGGGGAGGGGGATTTAAAAACTTGGGGGCAGAGAAATGGGAATATTTAATGTGAGGAGCTGCAGGGCAAAGCACAGAGGGCATTATATGTGAAGAGCACATGACAGGGGGGCCTCCTGTGCTGTGCCCCTCACATATAATGCCCCCTGTATTGTGCCCCTCACATATAATGCCCCCTGTGCTGTGCCCCTCACATATAATGCCCCCTGTGCTGTGTCCCTCACATATAATACCCCCTGTGCTGTATCCCTCACATATAATACTCCCTGTGCTGTGCCCCTCACATATAATGCCCCCTGTGTTGTGCCCCTCACATATAATGCCCCCTGTGTTGTGCCCCTCACATATAATGCCCCCTGTGCTGTGCCCCTCACATATAATGCCCCCTGTGTTGTGCCCCTCACATATAATGCCCCCTGTGTTGTGCCCCTCACATATAATGCCCCCTGTGCTGTGCCCCACACATACAATTCCCCCTGTGCTGTGCCCCTCACATATAATACCCCCTGTGCTGTGCCCCTCACATATAATGCCCCCTGTGCTGTGCCCCACACATATAATGCCCCCTGTGCTGTGTCCCTCACATATAATGCCCCCATCATGCACCCCTCATATATAATGCCCCTTTCATGCGCCCCTCACATATAATGCCCCCTGTGCTGTGCCCCTCACATGTAATGCCCCCTGACGGGACAGCACAGGGAGCATTATATGTGAGGGGCACAGCACAGGGGGCATTATATATGAGGGGTGCATGAAAGGAGCATTATATATGAGGGGCGCATGATGTGGGCATTATATGTGAGAGGCACCTGATGGGGGCATTATATATGAGGGGCGCATGATGGGGGCATAATATGTGAGGGGCACAGCACAGGGGGCATTATATGTGAGGGACACATGATTGGGCATTATATATGAGGGGTGCATGATGGGGGCATTATATTTGAAGGGCGCATGATGGGGGCATTATATGTGAGGGGCAAAGAATGGGGGGGCATTATATGTGAGGGGCAAAGAATGGGGGCATTATATGTGAAGGGCACAGCACAGGGGACATTATATGTTAGGGGCACTGGACAGAGGGCATTATTATCATGTGGGGGGAACAGGACGGGTCATAATTATTATATGTAGGGGCACAAGATGGGGCATTATTACTATATGTGAAGGCACAGAGTGTTTTGCATTTCAGAAGTATAGTGTATATTATGAGGAATTTCTGGGGTGGCACATTTTTTATGGGCCACAATGCATTACGGTATTTTATTCAGAGGGTGCACTGCACAGCAAGTTATATTCAGAGAGTGCAGTGTGTGGTAGTATTAAATTTAGAGGGCACAGTGTGTGGTAGTATTATATTCAGAGGGTACAGTGTTCGATGGTATTATATTTAGAGGGTGCAGTGTGTGGTAAATATTATATTTAGAGAGTGCAGTGTGTGGTAGTATTATATTCAGAGGGTGCAGTGTGTGATAGTATTATATTTAGAGGGTGCAGCGTGTGGTAGTATTATATTCACCGGGTACAGTGTGTGGTGGTATTATATTCAGAGGGTACAGTGTGTTGTATATCCAGGGGGTACAGTGTGTCAGAAGTATTTTCAGAGGGTGTGTGCCAGTATTATTTTCAAAGAATACAGTGTCTGGCAGTATTATAATAATTATTGTTTTCATATAGAGGATTAGAATCCGCTGACATAGTGAGGAGCTATCTGAGCATAAAGTTCTGCAGAGAGAAGATTTAGCTGGAACAAGTCCTGGTGGTATGTACCAGCTGAATTAGATAAGGAAAGACTATAGAGAAGACGTCACCTATAGTCACTGATATCATTGTGTATTCTCCTCACTATAGAGAAGACGTCACCTATAGTCACTGATATCATTGTACATTCTCCTCACTATATAGAAGATGTCACCTGTAGTCACTGATATCATTGTGTATCCTCCTCACTATAGAGAAGATGTCACCTGTAGTCACTGATATCATTGTGTATCCTCCTCACTATGTCCCATCAGAGCTGTAGTCACTTGTAAGTTCTGCAGTTATGATGGGTGAAACAACAACTCCCAGAATCCCCTTACCACTATTTAGGTCATACTGGGAGCTGTAGTTTTAAATGGTAAAAACTTCTTTACCACTTTCCCATTCTGTGGCAATAGGTATATTTGATTATTATTCTGACATGTGAACATGGCCTAAGAGTCTTAAACAAGGTTAGGACTGTATGATACATTTAATAATATTGTAAGTTCCGTTAGCAACATCTTATTTTCTGTCCGCCAACACAAAATACTCTAATAGTGCCCCTCCCGAGACTCGACTCTGGATCCGCTCTGTAGAGTAGACTCTGCTCCAAGGTCCTTGCACACAAAGCTGCATCACGTGTAGACTGTAGACCCTGTGATGCTCTGTGAAAAACATATTATCCTTGTGGAAAGATATTCTCCATAGAACATGCCATCAGTTTTCTTTTCATCAGATTTGTAGGGAATTCAACAAATCATCTATATGTTCCACATCATATATATATATATATATATATATATATATATATATATAGATAGATAGATAGATAGATAGATAGATAGATAGATAGACAGTAAAGGTATAATACACTTTAAAGGAGTTAAAGGGGTACTCCAGTTGAAAAAAAAAATCAACTGGTGGTAGAAAGTTAAACAGATTTGTAAATTATTTTTATTAAAAAAAATCTTAATCCTTCCAGTACTTATCAGCTGCTGTATGCTCCACAGGAAGTTGTATAGTTCTTTTCAGTCTGACCACAGTGCACTCTGCTGACACCTCTGCTCTGTCCATGTCAGGAACTGTTCGGAGCAAGAGAGGTTTTCTGTGGGGATATTCTTTTACTCTGGACAGTTCCAAACACGGACAGAGGTGTCAGGAGAGAGCACTGTGGTCAGACAAAAAATAACTTCACAACTTCCTCTGTAGTATACAGCAGCTGATCAGTACTGGAAGGATTAAGATTTTTAATAAAAGTAATTTACAAATCTGTTTAACTTTCTGGAGCCAGTTGATATGAATTTTTTTTCCCACTGGAGTACCCCATTAAGGTGAACCGTCAGTTAGTTTTTAGAGTATAATTTAAGGACATAGCTGTGTTTGACTTTTGACCATGAATCTGTCAATACCTCTCATAAGTTAACTGATCTCTCCAAAGATATTCAAATTAGGCTTTGAAGCCCAATGGATGTTCCCCTCAGCTGCTTAAAGGGGTACTCCGGCGCTTAGACATCTTATCCCCTATCCTAAGGATAGGGAATAAGATGCCTGACCGTCGGGGTCCCGCCGCTGGGGATCCCCGTGATCTTGCACGCAGCACCCCAGTTAAAATCAGTCCCCGGAGCATGTTTACTGTCACGCCCCCTCCCATAGGCTTGCATTGAGGGGCGGAGCATAACATCACACGGGGGCGGAGGTCGGTAATCAGACCCGAAGCGAACATGCTCCGAGGACTGATTTTAACTGGGTTGCTGCGTGCAAGATCACGGGGGTCCCCAGCAGCGGGACCCCCGCGATCAGGCATCTTATCCCCTATCCTTTGGATAGGGGATAAGATGTCTAAGCACCGGAGTACCCCTTTAAGTCCTGCATAGGTTAGCCCCTGCATAGGTTAGCCCCCTTTTCCCACCGGACCCAAAACCATGGTCGTCCGGTGGAAAACCGCATACGGGGACAAAATGAGCCAACTGGGTCAGCTCATTGAAATGAATTACATACGGGCGGCATACGGCAGGGATACGGGAGCACCCGGTTTTAGCTCCCCACAGCTGTATGCGGCTCCAGTATGGCTGAAAACGTGATGTGAACCCAGCCTTACTGCAGCATTTATTCAAGCACACTGGGGGAAATTTATCAAAACATGTGCAGAGGAAAATTTGCCCAGTTGCCCATAGCAACCAATCAGATCGCTTTTTTTAATTTCTAACAAGGCCTTTGCAAAATGAAAGAAGCAATCTGATTGGTTGCTTTAGGCAACTGTGCAAATTTTCCTCAGCACAGGTTTTGATAAATCTCCACCACTGCGAATACATTATATGGCTTTATTCTGAGACTTCTTGTAGTTCTACTGATTTTAACTATTGAGCTACAGCTGCAATCCACCTGAATGTGCTGAGCTGCTTACAATTTTGTTGACTGCAACTGACACTCCAGGAGAATTTATTCAATTTGGCTGTTAAAGGGGTACTCCCGTGGAAATCACTTCTATTAAAAAATCTTAATCCTTCCAGTACTTTTTAGGGGCTGTATACTAAAGAGAAATCCAAAAAGAAATGCATTTTCTGTGATGTCCTGACCACAGTGCTCTCTGCTGACCTCTGCTTTCCATTCTAGGAACTGTCCAGAGAAGCTTATGTTTGCTATGGGGATTTTCTTCTTCTCTGGACAGGTCCTAAAATGGATAGCAGAGGTCAGCAGAGAGCAATGTGGTCAGGACATCACAGGAAATGCATTTCTTTTTTGGATTTCTCTTTAGTACACAGCCCCTAAAAAGTACTGGAAGGATTAAGATTTTTTAATAGAAGTGATTTACAAATCTGTTTAACTTTCTGGCACCAGTTGATTTAAAAAAAAAAAAAAAAAAGGTTTCCATGGGAGTACCCCTTTAAGCTGATTCAGATTTGATGGCAATTTTTGTGTCTTACAGGAGCAGTAAAAGACAGTAGTCCCTGCTCCTTTACACCAAGAGGTGAGGCATACGTTTCTCTTGGCCCATCCAGTGTAATCCAAAGTATATACCATAGCCACTTACCTCCATGGGCTGCATACACCCATATACCTTTACGAACACCAACTAAGTGGCAATACATATAGGAGGTCCCTGCACACATAACAGTATAAATTCCCATCTGAGATCTTTTACTTAGAAGCTGAGAATGCTGGGAAAGGGAGTGGAGGTGCAGTCTGGGCAAGGATGCTGTCTACTTAAGAGGAAAGAGGACATTTGGCACCCTCTGCACCTTTCATGCTTTTGGCACTGCAAGGAGGTGATGGCAGAGGAACTTTGGGAAAAGTTGAGGCAATCATCATCCGAGAGACATCTACTGCACGGTCCTTATTTGTGGATGACACTGGTGGGACATCACCACTTACCTCCAGGGCCACCGTCATACACATGCTTTGGGCTGGTCACAGAATGTTGAGACTCCCTGTACAGTAGCTGGGACTCTTTTTTTTTTTTTTTTATGACAGAAGTTGCGGCTCCTGTGCTTTTCCTGTACTTTCCAGAGCAGTTCTATGCTGTCAGAGTAGGGGACTATAGAAACAATATGCAGGAGCAGGAACTACTGTCAAAGAAAAGATTCCTTTGATAAATACCCCCCATACTCTTTCAGTGTTCACCTTTTTATTGCTAAGGATCATCCACAACTGAAAGGTAAAATGCAATCTATGATTCTTCATTAAGACAGTAAATTCACTTCAGCTGTTACCGATAATTACAAGGGCCCAGGCAGGTGTACTTTCACATTAGCATGGTAAATTCCCTAATAACTCAACAGAGCGCACGCAGTAATGTTCCTCCTGTACTGTAATGTAGGTAACATTTTGCTGTGTAATATGATTCCAAAAGAATCTAATATAGCCAAGATCTTTTTTTTCTCCTTTTACAGTTTAAGTGTTTTATTAGAAGAAAGCAGACCTGGGACTTACTAGGATTCTGCTGCCCTCTATGTGCAGCCCTCAGAACTGCATGCATGCTGTATGGCTTGAGGCACCTGCAATTAGTAAGTTTTGCTCTTGTGGTAAATGCCGGCAATGTCTCGGCAGAATCATCGCACCAATTACTAGCAGGTGCTATAGCCTAAAAAGCTAAATGATGTATCGTTAATCAACAGCAGTCTGTTAATGTGCAGCGCTCAATCACACTTGTGTACTGGATCTGCCTTCTCCTTCATCTCTATTATATTCGAAGTTGTAGGCAGCTTCTCCTTGCTAAAATCCATTTACAAGGTTCTTTGACAAGAAAATTATTTCTTTCTACAATCCAGTAACGCAAACGATGAACTTAGTTCAATCTATTGGATGAAACCACAAACAAATTGTAGCTGCCAGGCGAACAGATAGGAATGAAAGGGATATATTTTTCTTTCTCTCAAGGCACGGTCAGTTAATTACGCCGTGCTTAAGATAAAGCGCGATACGTAAAGCTCCAAAGTAAAGACAACAGGGAAACACCCTATCTGACAAATTAAAAGTTTTCCTTCACACGGACTGTATCCTCTGCAGAGTTGTTGCTGCAGTTTCCATGCTGGCGCATAAAGACGTGAACACTGCATCTGGACACTCATGCTGGAGTCCTAAATCTCAGACTGCAGCCGGGACACAGGCAAACTCCCTGGAAGGAAGCATATTTTTTAATAACATGCAATTGGAAAGTTATTCTGCATACATTAATCTATAATATATCAAAAGTTTTTTTGATGAAAGGTACCCTTTAATGGGGTACTCCGCTGCCCTGCTTCCGAACGCTGTGTGCGGGCTTCCGTGTTCAGGGCCGCCCCTCGTGACGTCACAGAGTTTCGTTGAGGGGAGGGGCATGATGTCACGAAGGGCGGCCCTGAACACGGAAGCCCGCACACAGCGTTCGGAACAATAAACTTTCGGACACTGGGGAGTGGAGCTCCGGAAGCATGGCAGCGGAGTACCCCTTTAAAGGGGTACTCTGCTCCTAGACATCTTATCCCCTATCCATCATGGCCATGCCCCCTCAATGCAAGTCTATGGTAGGGGGCATGACAGCCGTGATATCAAAAGCCTTCGCCCTGCATTGCCAGTCATCCGGAATGTAGTGAAGTCCGCTCCGTGCACCGGATGCCTGTGGTGCTGCAGTCGAGAACACCGGGGTCCCCAACAGCAGGACCCCTGCGATCAGACACCTTATACATTATCCTTTGGATAGGGGATAAGATGTCTAGGGGCAGAGTACCCCTTTGAATCCGCAGCAGCTACAGTATGTGTGAATTTACTCTTACAGGGCTTTCTTACTTTTTCTTTAACTCTTTCTTAGTGTTGCTGATTTAACCTAGTAACAGATAATGCTGCAGTAAAGGCATGATCAGAGACTGGCACGTGCAAGTCTTTCTTAATAAAACTGGGATCTGATCCAACATGAAAAGAGATATAAAGTGCCTTTCCCTCTGCATCGCAAAGGCCAGTTGGTGATAGTGCCCTTACTGACATTTACCTTGTTACTGAATTGCCAAGGCAGCCCTAACATGGAGTTAAACTAAAGGCGAAAAGGCAAAGGCAGCTCAGGATGACATCAAAATGATTAACTTTCCCTTTGTAGATTTCTCTGCTTATATGCAAACTGGATTATGGTTATACTTTCTATATGTTATGCACTGTTTTATTCCTGTATGATGTACAGTATCTGTAATGTGCTGACAGTATGATGCATCTAAAATGTTTCACCTCTATGTTTATTTTATTACTGAATTTGTGAAAAGTAGCAAATGGAAAAATAAACATGGCAGGATTCTATGGAACAAGATGTCTCTAGAATGGTATTCTGTCTTATATATATATATATATATATATATATATATATATATATACCGTATATACCGTATATACTCGAGTATAAGCCGAGTTTTTCAGCACGATTTTTCGTGCTGAAAACACCCCCCTCGGCTTATACTCGAGTGAACTCCCCCACCCGCAGTGGTCTTCAACCTGCGGACTTCCAGAGGTTTCAAAACTACAACTCCCAGCAAGCCAGGGCAGCCATCGGCTGTCCGGGCTTGCTGGGAGTTGTAGTTTTGAAACCTCCGGAGGTCCGCAGGTTGAAGACCACTGCGGCCTTCAACATCATCCAGCCCCCTCTCACCCCCTTTAGTTCTGAGTACTCACCTCCGCTCGGCGCTGGTCCGGTCCTGCAGGGCTGTCCGGTAAGGAGGTGGTCTGGTGAGGAGGTGGTCCGGGCTGCTATCTTCACCGGGGAGGCCTCTTCTAAGCGCTTCGGGCCGGGCCTCAGAATAGTCACGTTGCCTTGACAACGACGCAGATACGTCGTTGTCAAGGCAACGGCTCTATTCCGGGCCGGAAGCGCGGAGAAGAGGCGCCCCCGGTGAAGATAGCAGCCCGGACCACCTCCTCACCGGACCACCTCCTTACCGGACAGCCCTGCAGGACCGGACCAGCGCCGAGCGGAGGTGAGTACTCAGAACTAAAGGGGGTGAGAGGGGGCTGGATGATGTTGAAGGCCGCAGTGGTCTTCAACCTGCGGACCTCCGGAGGTTTCAAAACTACAACTCCCAGCAAGCCCGGACAGCCGATGGCTGCCCGGGCTTGCTGGAAGTTGTAGTTTTGAAACCTCTGGAGGTCCGCATGTTGAAGGCCGCAGTGGTCTTCAACCTGCGGACCTCCGGAGGTTTCAAAACTACAACTCCCAGCAAGCCCGGACAGCCGATGGCTGCCCGGGCTTGCTGGGAGTTGTAGTTTTGAAACCTCTGGAGGTCCGCAGGTTGAAGACCACTGAGGGCGAATGATGAGAAGAGGATGATGAAGGGGGGGGGGGTGTGGGGATGATGAAGGGGGGTGGGGATGATGAAGGGGGGGGTGTGGGATGATTACAAGGGGATGATGAAGGGGGGATGTGTGGGATGATAAGGGGATGTGTGGGATGATGACAAGGGGATGATGAAGGGGGGATGTGTGGGATGATGACAAGGGGATGATGAAGGGGGGATGTGTGGGATAAGGGGATGTGTGGGATGATGACAAGGGGATGATGAAGGGGGGATGTGTGGGATGATAACAAGGGGATGATGAAGGGGGGATGTGTGGGATGATAAGGGGATGTGTGGGATGATGACAAGGGGATGATGAAGGGGGGATGTGTGGGATGATAAGGGGATGTGTGGGATGATGACAAGGGGATGATGAAGGGGGGATGTGTGGGATGATGACAAGGGGATGATGAGGATGTTAATGACGGGTCTGGATGATGACAGGGGGGGATGAGGTATTTCCCACCCTAGGCTTATACTCGAGTCAATAACTTTTCCTGGGATTTTGGGTTGAAATTAGGGGTCTCGGCTTATACTCGGGTCGGCTTATACTCGAGTATATACGGTATATATATCTCCACTGTATATATATATATATATATATATATATATATATACACACACAGGGTCAAGTCCTGGGAAAAAAAATGTGGGAACTCCCCCAAGATTTCCACTCAAGGGATGGTCCTGCAGGACTCCTGCTACTGGGAACCGTGTTCCTGCTGTGGAAAAGTGCAGGAACTCAGTTCCCATGCCTTCCTGCAGGACTGTAATTTTCCAGTGTTTGTGCTGTCCTGTGGTTGCTCCAAGAGTGGAAGCTGCTGGACAGCCTAACTGGAGGCCTAGAAAAGACTTGCTTGAAGCCGCATGGCGTGAACTCAGGTGTGAACAAACACCTAAGAATTACAGGTGGATTTTTGTTGCATTTTCTTCTGTTCTACAATTAAAGACTGTTGCCGTGTGTGAATAAAACACTGAACTTTGATTTGGAAAACGATGTCTCCTTGCTTCTATACTGCAACTGCACGTACTTGTAAGAGCGAGTCCTCACAATATTTACAGTATATATATATATATATATATATGTGTACAGTATAAATATATATATATATATATATATATATATATATATATATATATATACTGTCCCTCATAGACGTCTGACAGGTAAGTTAAGGTCTTTGGGTTTGGAAATTTTAGTTTGTAACTGGATTGAACACTGGCTCATGGATCGTACCCAGAGAGTGGTGGTCAATGATTCGTACTCTGATTGGTCCCCGGTTATTAGTGGTGTACCCCAAGGTTCAGTACTGGGACCGCTGTTGTTTAATTTATTTATCAATGATATAGAGGATGGTATTAACAGCTCTGTTTCTATCTTTGCAGATGACACCAAGCTTTGTAGCACAGTACAGTCTATAGAGGATGTGTATAAGTTACAAGATGACTTGGATAGACTAAGTGTCTGGGCATCCACTTGGCAAATGAGGTTCAATGTGGATAAATGTAAAGTTATGCATCTGGGTACTAATAACCTGCATGCATCGTATGTCTTAGGGGGGATTAAACTGGCAGAGTCACTGGTAGAGAAGGATCTGGGTGTACTTGTAGATCACATACTACAGAATAGCATGCAATGTCAGGCTGCTGCTTCCAAAGCCGGCAGGATATTGTCATGTATCAAAAGAGGCATGGACTCAAGGGACAGGGACATAATACTCCCCCTTTATAAATCATTGGTACGGCCTCACCTGGAATATGCTGTTCAGTTTTGGGCACCTGTCCATAAAAGGGACACTGCAGAGTTGGAAAGGGTGCAGAGACGCGCGACTAAACTAATATGGGGCATGGAACATCTTAGCTATGAGGAGCGATTAAAGGAGTTACAATTGTTTAGTCTTGAGAAGAGACGTTTAAGGGGGGATATGATAAACATATATAAGTATATTAATGGCCCATACAAAAAATATGGAGAAAAACTGTTCCAGGTTAAACCCCCCCAAAGGACGAGGGGGCACTCCCTCCGTCTGGAGAAGAAAAAGTTTAGTCTCAAGGGGCGACACGCCTTCTTTACCGTGAGGACTGTGAATTTATGGAACGGTCTACCTCAGGAACTGGTCACAGCTGGAACAATTTACAGCTTTAAAACAGGATTAGATACATTCCTGGAACAAAATAACATTAATGCTTATGAAGAAATATAAAATCTCATCCCTTCCCAATATCGCGCCACACCCCTACCCCTTAATTCCCTGGTTGAACTTGATGGACATATGTCTTTTTTCGACCGTACTAACTATGTGACACTGTGGCAAGATAAGGGTGTATTTCCCTAGCTAACCCTGGAGAAACCTCCACCTGTGACCTAATTAATGAGGTAGCAGAAAGATGAAGTGTATTTAAAAGGAAGTCAGACAGAATAGTTGGGGCTCTCCCCAGAAGACAGCAAGGTGGCTGTAGGGGGAGGTAGGGGTCCTGATGAGGAACACACAGTCAGAGCTGTGAGTGTCCCTAATAGCCAAGTGTGGACAAGACACACAGCAAGACGTTGCAAATGCTGTGTGTGACCAGGGAGTAGAAGGTTGCAGGAGGCATAAGTTTAACTGGCCGGGAAAAGCCCACCAGTTGATAGTCAGGGTTTGCTGGATTGTTTAGTTAGTGACTAGATGGTCTAGGATTTTGTTTGTTCCTGTGTTATGTTTTTATTTATCCTTCAACCTGTCTAATAAAGCTGGTGATGGGTCAGACTTGCATAAAGAACTGTTGTTTGCATGCTGAATGAAGTAGAAACGTGTCCTCTGGCTGTTTCAAGGACGATCCCAGAGCTATCCCCAGGGTGAAATCCTTACAATATATATATATATATATATATATATATATATATATATATATATATTATGGTAAGGAAAACTATCAGAGCTGAACCTCGAGCCTTCCTGACCCTAAACTAAAATCAGCCTGAGTTGTGCCATAACTGCTGTGACAGATACACCTAGGAAGAGGACAAAAAACAAACAATAGGAAATATTATGAAAATCTAAATTGACAACAAATCATAGGGAATAAGTTGTCTTTTGCTGTAGATGTCCTTTAATGACATGGCTTGGTGAGCAAGCCGAAATGTAGCACACTTTGATGTCTGAATAAAGACCACCATTTTTCACAATGTTGGAGTGCTGCTGCCCATTCGTTTGTATACCGGGATCTGGGGTCCGTAAGCATCCTGCACCCTTGCATCTATACTATTTTTGGTATGCTGCTCTCTTTGGGGACTATTCTCTGTTCCACAGCAAATGGTGTATGTGTGTGTGGCTTTGCAGTAGGAATGAGGCCTCAGGTAATATAAAGTAAAGCTGTGATCAGAGGCATACTTAGAGTCTTGTGGGCCCCATGGCAAATGATCTACTAAACATTTAAGGCGACTTGTTCGAGCACCTTCCTCATCACTATACAAAATCCCCATCTGTATTATACTGCCCCATTTAGTAGATAAGTCCCCCATACTGCCCCCATATTGTAGTGAGGCCCCTCACACTGCCCTCATGTAGAAAGCCCTCCCCCTACACTGGACCCAAGTAGTAAGCCCCTCAACTCTGCTTAATAAAGCAGCTTTATGCTCCCTTTATTGTAATTAGGCCTCCACACTGTCCCATAAAGTAGGGCATCCATTGTGCCCTCATCAAGTAGCTAGGCCCCTACACTGCCCTAACATAGTAGCCAGACCCCCTTTCTGCCATCCATGTAGTTATTAGGCCCCTCACACTGCCCCCAAATTAAAGTGGGGCCCTCTTGGTGTTCCTATTGAAAAGTCTGGCTCTCACAATGCCTCCATTTAGTAGTTAGGCCCCTCTGTGCCCCTATATAATTGTTAGGTCATTCACAATATCCCCATATAGTAATTAGGTCTTCTATACTGCCCCTCTATAGTACTTTGGTCCTGTACACTGCCCCCACATAGTAGTTAGGTCCTGTACATTGTCCCCATACGTAGCAACATGAAAAAAAAAGATATCATCTGTCAAAAGGCTCTCCTGCAACTCCTCTGTGTCCTCCTGATGCTTGGGCCTGTCCTCTCCTCTGACCTTTCTGTGCAGGTAGCACCAGAAGTCCTCCCAGTCCCCATTTAGTGGCGTAGTCCAAGATTGTATTCAGCTTGACGGGGCACCAACTGTTAAAAGCTGCATTTGCTTTGGGACTGTGAACATGTGTCTCAGATTCCCAGACAGGCCCCTTTCCCCCCTAGAAGCGCAATCATTATTCCATTGGCTGGGAAATGGTAATAGAAGTGGTTATCTGGCCAAATGTTTCCTCCTGTTGTGTTTACCACTGCTGTAAAACATTTTTTATTATCTGATTGTTTTGTGATTAGTGATTTTGAGTTTGTGGCTTGTTTATAGCAACAAGTAGGTCTGAGGCCTGTACGTCATACAGAAGCCTGTCTTTCTGCAGGAGAGGAGAATTGGCTGCAGGCTTCTGAGGCAATGGTTTGCTGGTGGCCTAGGTTCCTGGCCCTTGTCAGTACAGATCAGTGTATTGGTTGGCTTTATTTTGTTAAACGCATATTACACAGAATACAGGAGAAGCAGCAGTGACCTAGTGTTAGACACAGAGGTGGTACTAAAGAGCCAACTTTACTTCTTACTTATTTAATATGCATTCATTTTATAGGACTCATAGAGACATAAGACAAAGACAATCTCCCATAAAACGCCCCTTGTCAAGTCATCCAACATCTTGCTCTGTACTTATGAGTGCAAGAATTATGGAACAGCTGTCTACAAATGGACCCTCTTCATTTGTAGGAGGGTGTGGCTTGGCCTATTATCCAAATGCATATGACAAGGCTCTTTTATCAATTATAGGGTAGCAACCTCAAATAGATGGTACTAGAGAGACAGTTTTTTTTTTCTTCTGTACGATAGCTAATCTGTGGTCAGAGAAAGGATCATGTAAACAGAACAAAGGCCTTAAACTAATCTTATACTGATAGATATTGGCAGTTCTGTTAACATTGTATTGTAAGAAACATTTAAACCATAAATACTGTCAGAGGCTTAACCCTCCTCCTCTTCACTTCTTGCTTCTCAACTGAAAGAAACACCTCAGCTGATACTAAGCAGCCCCTTATTTCCCTGGCTAACTGCTAACTAGCCAGACCTTTCCCAGCTGCCTTTTTAACTGCTACAGGTGAGAATGCTTCTGCTCTTGTGCCGTCTCTGACCTCCAAGAGCGTTCCTAATTGTGATTCCAAGTATGACCCTGGCCTGGCCCATGTCCACTTTGGTTCCTGATCCTGGTTCTTACTACACTGCTTCTGGTATTCTGCTTTTACTAATTCTGAGTATAAGCTTTGGCTCCTAACCCCTTGCTGTGTTTGACCAAGTCCCTGAATCCTGCTATTGTTTGTTATTTTCATATATTTTTTCTGCTATGTTAAGAAAGGTGGGAATTGTACTGTACTATAGTTTCCATCTGGTTTTGTGGTTCCTGATAAGAACCACTTAGGCCAGGTCCACACTGCAGAGTTTCCGGGCAGAATTTCTTCCGGAGATCTTGCTGGCGACGCTAGGACCATGCGGACTGCATTGCCCTCCCTTTAGACAACACTGCATTTGTGAGCAGATCTTATGGTGGACACACTCAGAAATGCCATCTAATGGGATGGCAATGTCATCTATGTGGTCCTTGCGTCACCTGTGGGATCTCTAGCGGAAATTCTGTCCAGAGATTACGCAGTATTAACCCGGCCTTATTGTGAACACAAACACTAAGTAGGAGATTTATCAAAACTTGTAAAGAGGAACAGTGGAGAAGTTGTCCAAAGCAACCAAGCTGGAATCTGGTTGGTTTCTATGGGCAACTACTCCATTGTTCCATTGTGCAAGTTTTAATACATTTCCCTCTAAGTTTTGTTCTTCAATTGAAAATTATAATAAAAAAAGATTGATGTGGCATTGCACATGTGTGTCTCTACACATAGAGGCTGTATGGACCACATACACAGCTCTACTATGATTGGCCCTTGGGAAAATATATTATAAATAAATAATCTTAATTATTTAATTTGTTTACACCAGTTTTTGATGTACGTTGTACAAATAACTTTTGTGGTCACATTCCAAATTAAAAAAATAATGAGAAAAATTTGGTTTTCTGACTGTTGACTGTTGGCATAAGGCATCTGTTAATATAAATGTTTTACTAAAGCTGTTTCATGAAAAGAGAGAGTAGACTGAATTCCCGTTCTATTTCCCTTATCCATTAAGCTGTATCTACTTTCTTAAATCATTCCTTAGCTCGATTTTTATATCATTCTGTGGAAACGTGTACACTGTGCCTGATAATAAAGACATATGACCCTAGTAACTATGTAACAGAGCAACTAAAATAGAAAATCAATAGATATGAGGAGAGGTGCAAAAATATGCACAACATGAATGGACCAAGGTCATTGGAAAGCCATATAAGAGGTCATTAATGGTTCTTCAGTTCTCATGAAAGACTATACTGAATAAAACTTTTCTTTATTTGAATCCCTGCGATCATACTTTCTCCACTCAAGTGTCCAAAAGAATTGTTTCCAAAAAATGTCAAGGATATGTGATTTGATTTATCAAAACCTGTGCAGAGTAAAATTTGTGTAGTGGCCCATAGCAACCAATCAGATTGTTTCTTCATTTTTCAGATGCCTTTGAAAATGAAAGAAACAATCTTGTCACCAGACGTATTGCAGGTAGCTTATCTTCCCGAGAACAAGAAGATCAAGCAGCTGAAATCCAACATGCCCCACAATATAATCAGTCGGGGAGAGTTGAGAGGTTGTATTATGACTTCTCTACGTGTATAGGAGCTATAAAGGGAATCTGTCTGCTGTATTTGCTGCTAAGAGCAGACACCCACAGATAGCTGTTAGGGTAAAAAAGCAAACTACCTTTCCTGGAACTGATGCTGGTTGTCAATCTTAGGCTGGGTTCACACCAAATTTTTGCAATGCAGTTCCCATATACGTTTTCAATTTGAAAACCGTACGGAACCGTATTGAAAACTGTATGCATTGACTCTCCATTGAAAACCGTATGCCAAAAGATGCCTCCGGTTGTGTATGTTTTGCATCCTGTACGGTTTTGTCAGTTTTTTCCCGTACCTAAAACTGTAGCCTACCACGGTTTCTCGTCCGGGTGAAAAACTGTTTTGAAACGTATACATTTTTCAAACAAGTGAAACTTTATTCATAATGGAGTGAAAAGTTAAAAACATATACTTTTTTTTCTTAAAAAATGGATGCAACCAGACATCATTTTTCAAACTGTATATGGTTTTTAGCCATATACGGATTAAAATTTGTTTGCATGCTTTGATACAGTTTAGTCAGGTTTTAAGGAATCCATTTTTTTTAAATCAAAAACCTGATATGGGAACTGTATTGCAAAAAAATGGTGTGAACCCAGCCTTATAAAATTTTCTTATTTTTCTTACCCAATTGTCAAAGAGGCAGAAAAAAATTCCGTAAGTGCAACAGCCTGACATGCCTCCTCGCTCACCCTCACCTCCCAGTCCCTCCTTGATTGATGTACATGGCTCAGCTTAAAATCAAGGAGGGGTTGGGAGGTAAGGGCAAATGAAGACATTTTCTAGGATGTGATACTTAAAGGGGTTATATATCAACTGGCTCCAGAAAGTTAAACAGATTTGTAAATTACTTCTATTAAAAAATATTCATTCTTTCAGTACTTATGAGCTTCTGAAGTTGAGTTGTTCTTTTCTGTCTAAGTACTCTCTGATGACACGTGTCTCGGGAACCGCCCAGTTTAGAAGCAAATCCCCACTGCAAACCTCTTCTACTCTTTGCAGTTCCCAACACAATCAGAGATGTCAGCAGAGAGCACTGTTGCCAGACAGAAAACAACAACTCAACTTCAACAGCTGATAATTATTGAAAGGATTTAGATTTTTTAATAGAAGTAATTTACAAATCTGTTTAACTTTCTGGAGCCAGTTGATATATATAAAAAAAAGTTTTTTCCTGGAATACCCCTTTAACCCCTTAAGGACAATTGACATAAATGTACGTCCTGATGCGGTAGAACTTAACGCACCAGGACGTACATTTATGTCCTGTACATGATGCGAGCACCGGACCGGTACTCTCATCATGCACAGCAGGTCCCAGCTGCTCTCAGCAGCCAAGGACCCCCCAGTAATGGCGGACATCAGCGATTGTACTGTTGTCCAACATTAACTCCTCAGATGCCATGATCAATACAGATCCCAGCATCTGCGGCAATTCGAGCATTTAAATGGCACTGCCGTGGGGATCTGATCATCCAACATGGTGGCCGGAGGTCCCTTACCTGCTCCAGCTGTCATTCCGTGTCTTCTCCTCTGGTCTCACATTAAGCAGACCAGAGAAGAAGATCGCCGATAATACTCATCAGTGCTAAGCCTATACATAGTACTGTTCAGTATATGTAATCTAATGATTGCTATAATTAGTTCCCTATGGGAACTATAAAAGTGTAAAATAATCAGTAAAAAAAAAGTGAAAAAAAGTGAAAAAGCCCCTCCCCCAATAAAAATGTCAATGTCCCCTTTTTCCTATTTTATACCCAAAAAAGCATAAAAAAATGTATAAACATATTTGGTATCGCCGCATACATAAATGTCCAAACTATCAAAATATAATATTAACTAACCCATATGGTGAATGACGTTAAAAAAAAAAAAGCCAAAATTGCTGCTTTTGTGTCACATTTTAAATTTAAAAAAAGCAATTAAAAAGTTAAATATACAGATAAAAACTAAAAATCATGGCACATAAAATTTGCCCTCATACAAGCCCTTACACTTAAAAATGAGAAAGTTATAGGTGGTCAAAAGAGAGCAATTTGAAACATATTAATTTTGTTTAAAAGTTTGAGATTTATTTTAAGCGGAATAATAGTAGAAAAGCATGTAACCGTGGGTATCATTTTAATTGTATTGACCCACAGAGTAAAGAAAACATGTCATTTTTACTGTACAGTGCACCACAGGAAAACAAAAACTTCTGAAGTTTGCTACATTGCAGTTTTCTTTTCAATTTCCCCACATAAATAATATTTTTTTGTTTGTGCTATTCATTTTAAGGATAAAATAAGCGATTTTGTTGCAAAGTAAAATTAGTCACGCAAAAAAACATAATATGTGTCTGTGGATGGAAAGAGTTCTGATTTTTAGAAGGCGAGGAGGAAAAAACGAAAATGCTAAATAAAATTGGCCTGTCCTTAAGGCCAAAATTAGGTGTGTACTTAAAGGGGTACTCTGGCGCTAAGACATCTTATCCCCTATCCAAAGGATAGGGGATAAGATGCCTGATCGCGGGGGTCCCGCCACTGGGGACCCCTGTGATCTTCCACGCCGCACCCCGTTAGAATCAGCCCCGGAGCGTGTTCGCTCTGGGTCTGATTACTGGCGATCATGGGGACGGAGCATAGTGACTACAAGGCTCCGCCCCTGTGTGATGTCACACTCCGCCCCCTCAATGCAAGCCTATGGAGGGGGCATGACAGCTGTCCTATCCTTTGGATAGGGGATAAGATGTCTTAGTGCCGGATTACCCCCTTTAAGTGGTTAAAGTTTTTTTTTTTTTTTTTTTTTAAATCAACTGGTGCCAGAAAGTTAAACAGACTTGTAAATTACTTCTATTTAAAAATCTTAATCCTTCCATACTTATCAGCTGCTGTATACTACAGAGGAAGTTCTTTTCTTTTTTAATTTCTTTTCTGTCTGATCAAAGTGCTCTCTGCTGACACCTCTGTCCACGTCAGGAACTGTTCAAAGTAGGAGAAAATCCCCATAGCAAACCTATCCTGCTCTGGAAAGTCCCTAACATGGAAAGAAGTGTCCGCAGAGAGCACTGTGTTTTTTGTTTTGTTTTTTAAAGAAAACAGCACTGTACATGTTCCTAGGTTGTCTGTGGTATTACAACTGAGCACCAATGACTTAAAGGGGTACTCCCATGGAAAACTTTTTTTTTTTTTTAATCAACTGGTGCCAGAAAGTTAAACAGATTAGTAAAAAAAAAAACTTGATCCTTCCAGTACTTATCAGCTGCTGAATACTAAAGAGAAAATTATTTTTTTTTTGGGAACACAGAGCTCTCTGCTGACATCATGACCACAGTGTTCTCTGCTGACATCTCTGTCCATTTTAAGAACTCTCCAGAGTAGGATAAAATCCCCATAGCAAACATATGCTGCTCTGGACAGTTCCTAAAATGGACAGAGATGTCAGCAGAGAGCACTGTGCTCATGATGTCAGCAGAGAGCTCTGTGTTCCAAAAAGAAAAGAATTTCCTCTGTAGTATTCAGCAGCTAATAAGTCCTGAAAGGATCAAGATTTTTTAATAGAAGTCATTTACTTATTTGTTTAACTTTCTGGCACCAGTTGATAAAAAAAAAAAAAAAAAGTTTTCCACATAGTACCCCTTTAAATGGAACTGAGCTACAATGTCATACATAAACATAGGACATGCATTGTGCTGTTTATGGGAGAAATCAGCAATTTTTTTCTAATTCTGGATAACTAATATCTGATATTAGGACACAGGGATTCATTCCCATTCTATCTCAACCGAAACAGAAAACACAGGCAGGAAGAATTGGCCAGGGATATGCCTGAAGACTCATGCAGTGCAAACTATGTCAGCCTAACCTACCAATCTTAATTCAGTGTTGAGGTAAAGATGCCTATTGTCACGATCCTTCCCAATATCCAGGTAAAGAAGATGAATCTGAAATGCGTAGTCCGTTGTACACTTCTGTAATAAACCTTTAAATATACGTAATGTCCATAACATGATTCATTTTCTTTGTCTGGATATCTGGGAGAGGGGAGAATGCTGTTATGGCATAGCAGACTGAGTGTTGTACTGTGCCAACTAGTGGAGGAACTCCTAGGTGTATACTACTGGCCAACAGCTTAGGCCTGGTCTTGCCACTTTAAAGGAGTGCTCGGCTGCTCAGCTGGAGCCGGCGCTGAGAGCTCGTGACGTTATAGCCCGATCCCCTCATGATGTCACACCCGGCCCCCTCAATGCAAGTCTATGGGAGGGGGTGTGACAGCGTCACGCCCCCTCCCATAGACTTGCATTGAGGGGGCGGGGTGTGACATCATGAGGGGGCGGGGATATGATATCACAAGCTCCCGGCTCCAGCGTTGGAAACAGTTTGTTCCAAACGCTAAGCAGCGGGTACCCCTTTAAATGTAGAGAATAAAAAATAGCTGTTCTCTATGGAGAAAAACTGCCAAATAAAGTCCATTTGCTTATATCACCTCCCATTTGGATCTGATTTGTGTCCTATCCTGGACTGACCAACGTCTGTGAGGAGAGCGCCCGAATATACCGATATTTTCTGCTGCAATGCAGACCACAGTTCTTTCCATGTTCTCTATGGAGGGGACTCTCAGGGGCTCAAAAACTCCTTATCATCACTGTGAAGGGTTAATATAAAGGGGTACTCCGGTGAAAACATTTTGTCTTTTAAATCAACTGGTGGCAGAAAGTTAAACATATTTGTAAATTACTTCTATTAAAAAATCTTAATCCTTCCTGTACTTATTAGCTGCTGAATACTACAGAGGTAATTCTTTACTTTTTGGAACGCTCTCTGATAACATCACGAGCACAGATCTCTCTTCTGACGTTATTATAATAACAATAATGCTTTATTTAATGTTGTCCTTTGTGGGATTTGAACCCAAGTCCCCAGCACTGCAAGGCAGCAGTGCTAACCACTGAGCCACCATGCTGCCCTTAGCAGACATCTGCCATACATCTGCTCTGCATGGTTGTTAAAATGGACAGAGATGTCAGCAGAGAGCACTGTGCTTGTGATGTCATCAGTGTTCCAAAAAGAAAGGGATTTCCTCTGTAGCATTCAGCAGCTAATAAGTACTGAAAGGATTAAGATTTTTTAATAGAAGTAATTTACAAATATGTTTAACTTTCTGCCACCAGTTGATTTAAAAGAAAAAAGGTTTTCACCGGAGTACCCCTTTAACATAACTATGAAGATTTTGAAAAATCCTTTGAAATAAAGGCATTTTGTTTGCACCCCTATTACAATTATAATCCATGTTTTAACTTTATTTTTTTTTACAGACACAGGCAAGAAAAGGCAGATGTATGCGCTATTTAGTGCCAGTGAAGTGCTGGATTACAACCTCTATTAGCAATGTAATGAATGCTGTAACCGGTGATAGTCCACCAGCTTAAGATATCTGTGCAGACTAAGACTGTTTGACAACAGAGAGCACTGAAAGACTATTTCACACAAGAGGACAACTCAAGGAGTCTTATTTCCAGAAATCTTTAAATGTTGGTGCATTGCACCTATGGCCATTAATTTCATAGACACCTTCATTTGCTCCATTTGATAAGTGGCCAAGCAATTTCCTTGTTGTTATTAGGTGGCTCCGGCAATGAGAACTCCTGTACTTAGCTGTGCCTTTCTGGGAATTATTTGTGCAAAAGGGTGATAAGGGCAACCTCCTTAAAGAGATTGTATCAGTACTTATTAAAACCAGTAGAGATGCACCTAGCCTTTCTGCTACCCAAGACAAAAAGTAAAATGTCCCCCTTCCCTCCATGTTGGAGATAGAGAATTGTACACACAAGCGAATCCTGCTCAAATGCTTTAGTGAAATATTCCCTATATGTCACAAGTTCAGGTCTTAGATGTTATACTTTGCAATACAACATTACCCCCAACATAGAAGACAGGAGAAGTGCAGTGTTCATATATACAGAATAAGAACAAGAAGTGGTGCTGTGCAGTGTCCATGTATACAATATTGATGTATACTGAGATTATACCCATCATACAGAAGAAGTGGCTCTGTGCAGTGTCCATATATACAGAATTTGAACACATAGTGAGATTACACCCAGCATGCAGGACTAAAGAAGTGGCACTGCACAGTGTCTATATATATATATATATATATATATATATATATATATATATATATATATACAGCAACAGAAGAATGCAGCAGCACACTGCCAGCACAAGGATATAGGTGCAACATGAATATGCAGTTAAAACATGGAGAGCTATACAGCTATGGTGTAATAGATGCAAATGTGAAACTAAACTAAACTGAAATAGTGAGGCACTTAGCTCGCAAATTTGTCTCTGCCGGCGGTCAAATAGCTTGGACCGTCCCACCGCGAAAAGGTAGCCTCCTGGGACGGACCCTACACTGTGAATATGCCTCTCTGTGAACAGTTCAGTAAGCATGGCAGGATCTGGAACATCCAAGCCACCTTGTATACACACCTGATAGAGGTGGGTGGGGTGCAAGGCCAACATGGAGGTAGCCACTCCCCCGAATGTGCAATACAGACAAAGAATAAGTCAGCCAGCACTTTAGTTGATACCAACTAAAGTGCTGGCTGACTTATTCTTTGTATATATATATATATATATATATATATATATAATATTAATAGATACTGATATTATATCCAGCATACAGGACTAGAAAAGTAGCACTGCACGGTGTCCAGCAAACTTGCGTTCTTCCTCCGGTCATGACCGGAGGAAGCACGCAAGTCGTGCGAAACAGAGCTCGGTCGTCTATTACTGTCCCCCCACCAACCTCTTCCGATCTATATGTGTGTGTGAGTATGCTTCAATAAAGAAGAAGATACTTTTTGCTGAAACCTGATGAGTGGCCGATGTCTTCCTTACTTTCTTCTTGTGAACAATACTATGAAGAAACCCAGAATACAGAAGTAGATAAGTAGTACTGTGCACTGCCTAAATATACAGAATATGAGAAAATTCTGGGAATTACACAGCATACAGGACTAGGGAAGTACAGGACTACCGCAGCTGCCAAGACTGGGATTGCACCGGTCAGTCCTGATCACGGAATCAGTAATGATCACAGAGGCGCCTCCCCCCTGTATACCAGCGGTGATCCCGCAATGCGATCGCGGGATCCCGTTGGTTGCCATGGCAGCAGGAGGCCAGCTGATGGCCCCCTGTCTACCTAATACAGTAGTCTGTGAGGTCCAGCCATAGGCTGGATCGCACAGGCTGTTAGTCAATGTAGAACTGACAGTTATACAGTGCTGCAGTACAGTTGTACTGCAGCATAGTATAACCTGTAAGAATAAAAGGTTTTTAAATAAATTTATAAAGTGTAAAAAACATAAATGCCCCTTTCCCACTAAAACCCTGAATTATCAAGCAAAAAATAAAAAAAACTATACATAATAGGTATTGCCACATCCATTATGACCTGTACCATAAAAGGATAATGGTATTTACTCTGCATGCTGAACGCCTTTAAAAAAAAAAAATATAATAAAAAAAAATTAAAAAACGCAAATTTTGGTCCAAAGCGTGGAATAAAAAATATCAAAAAACTATTTCAGAATTGTGTCACTAAGTAAAAGCATGTACGAGGTATTACCACATAAAGAGACATGTGCCAGATTTTAAAAAATTGGGCTTGGTCATTATTATGAAAGGGGGCGGCAGGGAGTTAGTGAGCCCTAACTGTCCCTAAAACTGCTGTCCCTTCCTGTTGCACATCCACCCTAAACGACAGATCGACAACCACAAAGATATTCCCTATACTGTGCTAAAGTGCATGGGCAGAAAGTCAAACCAAACAAATGGAACAGTCAGAGGCAGGGAACAGTACATGTCAGGAAACAAGTGCTACAAAGCAACAAACAGTTAATACAAGGCAGGATATAGCGCACTAAACAGGACAGGATAACTAGAGCACCACTCACACTAGACAAAAAGACAACCCACTCCATAAAAGGAGTAGCCAGCAATAATAACTCCAAATGGACTCCTTGCTATTGGCACACTCAACAATGTGGAACGGATACCAGCCAAGAAGAAAACATAAATAAAACTACATAAAACATGGGCATAGACTCAAACATACTCCTAGTTAGACGGATTAGCAAAGCTCGGAACTGGATTCTATCCTGGGAGGTCCAGTATCCAACTAGGTCAAGCAGGACTAATACGAAGGCACAATGTGAAAACGGACTAAGAGTCACAAAACTAAGGCAAAACAGAATACAATCTGAACACGGGACTAAACAAAGAACAGTAAATATATGCAATGCAAGAATTCTAAAACCAGACAAGCTACTAAACAAAGCAGGATAAAATACAGATATTAATAACATAGACAGGACAGATAACCATGGTCAAACTTAGGAAATGTGCTCAGAGAGACAAAGGTGCATAAAGAAACATGGTCAGAGTAAAAGGTGAAATTACCAGCCCAGAGCAGCATCTGAGGAGGCCTTATATACCGTACACAGTACTGAATGGCTGGAAGAATTAAAGGGGTATTCCAGGAATTTTTTTTATTTGACTATGCTACAGGGGCTGTAAAGTTAGTGTAGTTCACAATATAGTGTCTGTATCTGTGTGTGATGGTTTTCTCACCCCAATATTTATTTTTAACAGCATACAAAATGACTGTTGTCTCAGATTTTTCCCAGGTTGCAATGCAGCCGAGACCTTACTCACTAGTCAGCTGATGACTGGGGGCCTGCCTGCTTCAATGAGTGATCAATCTTCAACTAAGGCAACAGCTGTAGGCACCCTGATTGATAACCACAGGTCTTTTGAATGGATACAGTTCATTTATGTTTCAATGGGTGGGGTGGCTGATGTGTGGGAGGGAGGAAAATTTAATTATGGGGTTTTTAAGCAAAAGAAGAAAACTCAAACAGGAAATGCCAGTTCCCAAAAAGCTAGTGACAGTGTTATGGGGTAACATTCATGGTAGTAGTAATAATGCTGATGGATGTGGATTCTCTGACCTGTGCAGCTGATGACACAAGCCGTATCGAGGAGCGGAGTCTAAGGTGCCACTGGTCTTCACCAGAGCCCGCCGCAAGGCAGGATGGGCTTGCTGCGGCAGGCGACACACAGTTTGATACCCCCGATACGATCACATAGGTAACTGGGCAAGACAAGGTACAGAAGGATGAGGCAGAGGCGTAGTCAGACTTAGCAGAAGATCAAGGCAGGTGGCAAAGGTGCATAGTCAAATAACGAAGCAGAAGGGTCAAAATACACGGGCAAGGCAACAGACAACTGGGAATGCTTAATCTCAGGCTAGGGGCACTGAAAATCCTGCAGGGAAGTGTGGGAGGTAGAGGGACTTATAGAAGTGTGTCAGGTGTTGCACATAATTATGGGCGTACTGGCCCTTTAAATTTCAGAGCTCCGGCACGCGCGCCCAATAAGACGGGGACACATGTGCCAAAGCTGAGAGGCAGTGGAGGAGGAGCGTGGTAAGTGACTGGCTGGGAAATTATAATTTTTATTTGTTTTTTTTGCATATGAAGTGACCAAAAATCAGCAATTCTGGGCTTTGGAATGTTTTATTTTATATTTTAACATGTTCTCCATTCTCTGTGGGGTTTCATTAACATTATATTTTAACCTCTTGGGGACATATTCCAGATCCTTAAAGGGGTACTCCGGTGGAAAACTTTTTTTTTTTTTTTTTTTAAATCAACTGAAAGTTAAGTTAAACAGAAAGTTAAACAGATTTGTAAATTACTCCAATTAAAACATCTTAATCCTTCCAGTACTTATTAGCTGCTGAATACTACAGAAGAAATTATTTTGTTTTTGGAACACAGAGCTCTCTGCAGACATCACAAGCACAGTGCTCTCTGCTGACATCTCTGTCCATTTTAAGAACTGTCTGGAGTAGGAGAAAATCCCCATAGCAAACATATGTTGCTCTGGACAGTTCCTATAATGGACAGAGATGTCAGCAGAGAGCATTGTGTTTGTAATGTCAGCAGAGAGCACTGTGTTCCAAAAATAAAATATTTGCCTCTGTAGTATTCAGCAGCTAATAAGTACTGCAAGGATTAAGACTTTTTTATTTGAAGTAATTTACAAATCTGTTTAACTTTCTGGCATCAGTTGATTTAAAAAAAAAAATTTGCCCACCGGAGTACCCCTTTAAGGACTCAGGCCAAACCTGTACGCCCTGGTCCAGTTTAACCGGTTTAAACCATTCTCACTGGCGGAAAACGGGTTAAACCTAGTGGGTCCCGGTTGCTATGGGCAGCCAGGATCCACAGCTAATGTTGGGCACGGCAGATCGGGCCAATACCCAGCATTAACCATTTAGACGCTGCGATTAGAGATGAGTGAACTTACAGTTAATTTGATTCGTCGCGAACTTCTCGGCTCGGCAGTTGATGACTTATCCTGCGTAAATTAGTTCAGCCTTCAGGTGCTCCGGTGGGCTGGAAAAGGTGGATACATTCCTAGGAAAGAGTCTCCTTGGACTGTATCCACCTTTTCCAGCCCACCGGAGCACCTGAAAGCTGAACGAATTTATGCAGGAAAAGTCATCAACTGCCGAGTTGAGAAGTTCGTGAAAGATCAAATTTACTGTAAGTTCGCTCATCTCTAGCTGCGATCAAAGTTGATTGGGCCGTCTAAAGTGAAAGTAAAAGATTTAAATCACCCCCCTTTTCCCATTTTTTAAATAAAATAATGTAATAAAAAAATTAATAACAATAATCATATGTGATACTGCCACATGCATAAATGTCCGAGCTATTATAATATAAGGTTAGCTAAACCACAAGGTCGATAGCGTACATGTAAAAAAAAAAAAAAAAATCCAAAATCGGGCATTTTTGGTCACTTCATATTCCATAAAATTATTAATAAAAAGCAATCAAAAAGTCCCATCAAAACAAAACTGGTACCGATAAAAACTACAGACAACAGCACAAAAAATTAGCCCTCATACTGCCCCATACACAGAAAAGTAAAAAAGTTATAGGGGTCAGAAGATGCCAATTTTAGACATACTAATTTTGGTGCATGTAGTTTATAATCTTTTTAAGTATTTAACAGACACCAATATGTTCAGCTCACACCCCCTGCCCGCTGCGCCCGGACTGGCATGGGCAGCGCCTAGTAAGCAGGAATCAGGAACAACAGAATGTCCAGCGCAAATATATAGAAACGGAATGGTTTATTGCGGTACTTCAGCTCAAGGATGACAGCGATACAGGTGACGCATTTCGACCCTAGAGATGGGCCTTAGTCATACTCAAGTATAAGGTATATGCAAGCTTTATATATGGAGCACCTCTCATGGCCCGTCCAATCACGAGTCACGATCACAGGTAAGCCCCTCCCCCGTTATTCTGGACAGGCGTGCCGTGATTTCAAATTTCGGCACAGCACACCTATGCAGTGAGGGTAAATATGAAGCTTGGTTCATGCTATAAAATACAAGGTGGCAGACAAGAACAAAGATACTTGCACCATAGTGAGCCTTGTAACATATAATACATTCATAAAAAATCACTGATCAACAATAAAAAGAGAGACAAACCTTTATTGTCTGACAAATTTGTTAGGGCAAGACATGCTAAAACATATGTAGATATGTAATACTTTAATACAGAAATATAAAATTGCATTAAGCCCCGAACAAACTGCCAGACATGCATACACATAAAATAAATCAACACATGAACAAGGAAATGGGGCATGTCCATTATCCTCATGTAGCTATAAATGCACTGTATAATAATAACTCATATGGACCTGAACCCCAGGAAGAAAAGGGTATGAGATGTATATGCATTAGACAAAGGGGACCTATATTCAATAGTGTAGAATCGGGTCCATTTTTTAATTGAGACCATATACGGCTACCCAATTTAATAATCCAGAAGACCTCCCGGTCAAGTAATTTAAGTTTAGTGTTACCCCCTCTGATTGTAGGGGTGACACATTCTAAGCCTTGTTACATGAGGGTAGATGTGTTACCCCCATGGGCCTCGGCACAATGCCTAGACACCATTGACACATGCCTTGAACTAAAATGAGGTATGTCGGAAATGTGTTTACGTATGCGAACCTTTAAGGGGGTGGTCGTTCACCCCACATACTGTAAATTACATTCCCGACATGTAAATACGTAAACTACATAGGGAGTGTTACAGTTGATGTACCTTGTAATTTTGCCTTGCTGCAAAAACTGTGAGAGGTAAACTATTTTTTTTTTGGTCGACTGGGAGGGTTACGGTCCCGAGGAGAGATCTTGGGAACCTGAGGAGAATATCCTGGACCATGACCTTCTCAGGAGTTTTCTCTCTCGTAAAAGGAAGGGGAAACCAAAGGGGGGGGTACTGTTACGCTGTGCGCTCCGGCCACACACGCTGGCCGTGAGCGCATGGTCCCCTTACCTTCTGCTGCCGACGGGACTGGGACTCGCATCGCGGGACGTGCCCGCATGCGAGCCCCAGTCCGTCACTCTGCGGATGTTTCTCCTGCCTCTGCCTCCGCCTCTCTACACCGGCGCACCTGTCCCTGTCCCTTCGGACGTGCGCGCACTGGAGCTTTAAGAGTTAAAGGGCCAGTACGCTCATTAGTGTAATCCACCTGTGGCTTGTTTATAAATTCCTCCACCCTACTCAGTTCTCTACCGGATCTTTGTTGCTTGTGCCATAGAGAAAGCATTCCTCGGCATTTCCTTGCTGTGTACCAGTTCTCCTGCTTTTGTGACTTTGACCTTGCTCCTATGCTGCCTGCCTACTGAACTCCTGCTACATCCCGACTATGCTACTGTGCTGCCTGCCCTGACCTACTGCTATCCAGACTACGAGTTGCCTCATCCCTCCTGTGCCTCGCATCTCCTCAGTCGCCTTTGTGGTCGAGCCGTGCCAGGGGTAGCGACCTGTGTGTCACCTGCAGCTGCAAGTCCATCCTGCTTTGCAGCGGGCTCTGGTAAAACCAGCAGCACCTTAGACTCCGCTCCCTGGTACAGTCCGAGTCATCTGTCACACAGATCCAGCGGATCCACATACACCGGAGTTCCTGTCTTCAGAAACGTGAGTGTTACAGTGTGGCACTGTTTTTAAAATGGAGCCTTAAGCTGTTGAAAAACAACAACTCCCATTATTGCCGGACAGCCACTGACTGTCAAGGCATGATGGGAGTTTTGCAACAGCTTTGAGATACCCTGTTTGGGAAACATTGCCATAGGGTATTTTGGTGGTGGATGCAAATGCCCAATTTAGGCCTCAAATGCACATGGCACTCTCTTGCTTTGGAGCCCTGTCGTATTTCAAGGCAACAGATTAATGCCACATATGGGTATTTCCGTACTCGGGATATTTTTGGGGGTCTTTTTCTCCTTTTACCCTTTATGAAAAGGTAAAGTTGGGGTCTACACCAGCATGTTAGTGTAAAATTTTCTTATTTTTACACTAACATGCTGGTGTTGCCCCATACTTTTAATTTTCACAAGCAGTAAAAGAAAAAAAAAGACCCCCAAAATTTGTAATGCAATTTCTACTTATATTGAGTACTGAAATACCCAATATGTGTCTGACAGATTTTTTGGAACAGTGGTCCGTGAAAATGAAAAATTTTATTTTTCATTTGCACAGCCCACTGTTCCAAAGATCTATCAAACACCAGTGGGGTTTAAATGCTCACTGCACCCATTATTCAATTCTGTGAGGGGTTTAGTTTCCAAAATGGGGTCACATGTTGGGGGCGGGGGGGGTTTCACTGTTCTGGTACCACGGGGGCTTTGTAAACGCACATGGCCCCCGAGTTCTATTCCAAACAAATTCTCTCTCCAAAAGCTCAAAGGTGTTTCTTCTATTCTGAGCATTGTAGCTTGCCTGCAGATCACTTTATATCCACATATGGGGTATTTCCATACTCAGAAGAAGTGGACTCTTTTTTTCCCATCACCTTGTGAAAATGAAAAATATGGGGTCACTGTAATAGAAAACTTCCTGCTGAACTTTGAAGCCCTCTGATGTCTTCCAAAAGCAAAAACATGTCAACCTTATGATACAAACATAAAGTAGTCATATTGTATATGTGAACTAATATATAATTTATTTGGTATGTCCAATTTTCTTATAAGCAGAGAGTTTCAAAGTAAAAAAAAAATGTAAAATTTTCACCAAGAAATTATGCAACAATCAATTCTACCATGAACATAAAGTAAATTATGTCCCGAAAAAACTTTCTTGAAATAAGAATGAAAAGTGAAATAATCCCAGAGTTACTTTAAGTTACAGTTGGCGTTGGTGTGCCTGCTCAGGTATGTCCTTCATATAAGGATGTACTGGCTGATGTCTCAATTTCACATCAGTTTTGAGGGTTAGCTAATGTCATTGTTACATCCACCACAGTAGTTCACCTATGTTTGTATTTTTCATGTTTTTGTATTTTATATGTTATACACCCACACCCATTAATCTGGGCAGGATGCCATTGTGATACTTGTAGTCGGTAGCAGGCATCATCCATTGCATACATTTTTTGCTAGGGATCGCTCATAGCAATGGAACACAAGTGTAGGATTTGCTTCCCCCCCCCCCCCAATATAAATGCACATCCTCATTTGGGATTGAGCAATTCCTGCCATTTTAGACCATGTCTTTGTAGTTGCTTATACTTTGAAATGTTATACTAATGTGCCTTTATTATCATGTATAGGTAGCATTTAGGTGCACCTGTGAGGCCGGCAACACATCAGCCAACTTGGGTGGGGCTTATAGCCTGTCTCACTCCTCCCATTGTATGTGTGCTCAGTCACACTGGAGGTAACCTGGGAGCAGTCTGTGAGTCAGACCTAATGCTTTTGTAATTGAACCACTGGCCCCTGGTTTTACTTATCATGCACAGGCAGGTTTAGTGTTAGGTCCTATGTGACTTGAGAAACCTTGCCGTTGGTGTGTGGGCTCAGGTATGTCCTTCATATATGTATAACCCTGTGGAGTCACACAGGATGCATTATCTGAAATGCCCAGTAGATGGCAAGATGGACTCAGTATGCTGTTAATAAAACATTGAGCATTGATCACATGACTTGCTGCCTTTTCAGTCACATGATTGTGGCATCATCGCAGGTCCTGTTAGGATACTTCCTGCACAGCTCTGAGGAAGGAGGTCCTGGAAGACTTCAAGAAGTTACCACATGCTCAGCCAGAGAAAGGACATGCTTCTAGCTGTGAGAGACTGTAGCACAGAGATAGCACCTTGCTGAAAGAATTTGCTTCACCCAAGACCACACCAGCTGAGAGAGGGACCTGCTGGCAAAGACAAGCACTGAGTCCAGACGTCTGGTGAATCCAGTGAGAGGAGACTGCAGCTGACTGACCTGGTTAATTGTGTTGTGAGGGTAAGCCAAGCCTCTCTCTGTATCACCAGAGGGCACCTGTCTCCTCACTCACAGTAAAGACTCTGAGGTCCAGTGACAGACATTGCACAGCTCAGGCTGCTTCAGTCACACTGTGGAGCAGGACTTATAAGGGCCCCAACTCTCCTATGTGCACCAACGGCCATTAGGGCGAAGATAAGGGGGTGGGTGCAGGTGTGCTGGTGGGTGGGTGAGGAAAATCCACATTGCATTGTTATCTGTGTTACTCTATTGTATTTTCCTATATATGTTGGTCCATTTGCTACTTACTATATAAAGTTAGTTCCAGTTAGGCTGTGACAGTCTCATTGCACCAAGTATGTTCCCAGTGGGACCCCACATCCCTACCCCGGATGCTCCACTGGGTGGAGGCACTGCCGTAGACATGTACCCCAGCTCCCAGATAGCGGAGGCTCAGGATCCGCCTGTCAGGCATAGTGAGTTAACTAGGTTTAGGGACCCCGAAGACACTAGGGGGCACCCTCAAAACCCAGTTACATAAGGATATACTGGCTAATGTCTCAATTTTACATCAGTTTTGAGGGTTAGCTAATGTCATTGTTACATCCACCACAGTAGTGCACCTATGTTTGCATTCTTCCTTTTTTTTAACCCCTTAAGGGTTAACCCGGGGTTTTTCCGTTTTTGCATTTTCGTTTTTTCCTCCTTACCTTTAAAAAATCATAACTCTTTCAATTTTGCACATACAAATCCATATGAGGGCTTATTTTTTGCACCACCAATTCTACTTTGTAATGACGTCAGTCATTTTACCCAAAAATCTATGGTGAAACAGAAAAAAAAATAATTGTGAGACAAAATTGAAAAAAAGGCCATTTTGAAACTTTTGGGGGCTTCCGTTTCTACACAGTAAATTTTTTGGTAAAAATGACACTTTATCTTTATTCTGTAGGTCCATATGATTAAAATGATAACCTACTTATATAGGTTTGATTTTGTTGTACTTCTGGAAAAAATCATAACTACATGCAGGAAAATGTATACGTTTAAAATTGTCACATTCTGACCCCTATAACTTTTTTATTTTTCTGCGTATGGGGCGGTTTGAGGGCTCATTTTTTGCGCCGTGATCTGACGTTTTTAGCAGTATTTTTGCATTGATAGGACTTATTGATTGCTTTTTATTCATTTTTTCATGATATAAAAAGTTACCAAAAATGCACTATTTTGGACTTTGGAATTTTTTTTTGCACGTACGCCATTGACTGTGCGATTTAATTAACAATATATTTTTATAATTCGGACATTTCCACACGCGGTGATACCACATATGTTTATTTTTATTTTTACTTACAGTTTTTTTTTTTATGGGAAAAGGGAGGTGATTCAAACTTTTAATAGGGGAGGTGTTAAATGATCTTTATTCATTTTTTTTTCACTCCCTCTGTCATCCCTGAGCACCCCGCAGCGCGATCGCTGGGTGCTGTGTGTAATCCCCGGCTCCCTCTATCTCTCTCCTGTAGCACCCCGCAATGATCGCGGGGTGCTACTGGTTACCTGGGCAGCTGTTTTTTTTTTACTAGGACCCCCAAGTCTGCCCCGGTAATTGCCTGTCAGGACGTGCCAGAAGTGCAAAACTAGCAGACAGCATATAACTGCAATGCTTTTGAATACTAAGTATTCCAAAGCATAAAAAAAATGTAAAAAATTATATAAAATAAATAAGTATAAAAATAGTAAGAGTAAAAAAAAGTGTAAACAAAATAAAATAAAAAAATACATTTATTGAATAAATATAATGAGCGGACACACTGAGCTACTCAGCCACAGCAGTGATCTCATCCTTGTGACTGCTGGGGGGGCAATCACTGTGTGAAATAAGCTGCGGATGTGCTCTATGTGACCCTACACTGTGTCTCGTTCATACTCTGCAGTATGTTAGAGGTATCCGTCAGCATCACATCAAAAAAAGTAATGCTGACATATACTGTAGCAGCTCCATTCATTTCTGAATGAGACTGCTACAGTATACATTGGCATCCCTTTTTTGACATGACAACGGACACCTATACTGCAGAAATGCAGTATGAATGGGGACTATGCATATTTGCAGCTAAATATGGCCTAAGCGGGGGTATTACCGAACACGGGGAAAACAGTGTAATAAAATATGGGGCGCATGTTCTACTTTTCAGATGCAATGTACAAAAAATATGTCCCACAAATGATGCATTTGTGAAAAAAAAAGAAAGTTTACATTTTTCCACTGACTTTGTAACCATTCAAGCCACAAAAAAGGACTCAAAGTACTCACTTTTGGTCAGGGTGAATACTTTAGGGGGTGTAGTTTCCAAAAGGAGGTCACTTGTGGGGGTGCGGTATGGTTCTGGCAACTAAAACACTTTGCAGGCATGAAGTGCAGCCTGTAATCCATTCGGCCTAAAATGATGCCCTGAAAGCCAAATGGCGCTCCTCTCATTCTGGGTCCTACCACATGACCAAGGAACCAAATATGGCCAAAGCGGGGATATTTCCAAACACGGGCTACAAAACTACAAGGGATATCGAATTACTTTTACTATGTACATGAAGGACAACTTGTGACAAAAAAAAAACAATGTCAGAATCATCGTGATTGGCAAAACGTTACCAGAGTTAGTCTCTAATAAAGTCAGACATCCCAGATTGGAAAAAACAGGCTTGGTCTTTCAGGGGGCGTACAGATTTACTTGTGTTGGTCCTTAAGAGGTTAAGAATAACATGTTGGCTGCTTGCAGCTTTATATAGAAGAAGCAATAAAGTGTATTGCATACTCTCTTATCATTCAGGTGTGTAACAGTATGTAGTAAGCATTTATTCTGGAAAAAGTTCCTCCAGTGTAGTTGTTTATGCTTGGTAAATGTGTTTGTGTTTTTGCCTGTTCTTATCTCTTTTTACATTTTGCACTCTAGGAATATATATAATAGCTTTACTTTTTAAGTATTCATTACATGTCTGCCATATACTTCCTTTGTAACAGAGCATTTCATAACTATGTAAATTTATTTGGACTTCTGCCTGGATGTCCTTGGGCGTCTCCTTTGCCAGTTGTTGTGATTTGTTCATGTTATTGTATGAATTTTTACTTGATACTATGAAACGAATCAGCATAACATTTCAGCTCAAACATTAACTTTTACCTACATGACTGTAATTTCTTGCTTAATATTTTCCCATATGATATTATGACTCTTTCCCTCTTTCTTTTTTTTTTTTTTTAAATCATTTTAAATAGAGATGAGCGAATTTTTGAAAAATTCAATTTGGTCGATTCTTTCCATAAAAATTTGGTTCGGTACAAATTTAAAAATGCCTATTTCTATGCTACAGAGAGCCTCAATATGGGTGTAGAACACTTTGCCTTGTCGTAACTTGCATAGGGAATGTGCTGTGTTAGGTAAATAATGCTGTTATTTAGTATGACATGCAGATTACAGGCCTCACTTTTAGAATCACTGGCGCAGAGCATCCTGATGTGGCAGCAGGGTTGGGAGACCATATGGCATCACAATTGAAGAGATTAAAGAGATGTTTTAATGTAATTTTTATTTAAATTTATTTTACTGTACTTTTCTAAAATCCTTTTTTGAGGACCCATTCTGGTGAGCATTGAGCTAGGGGCCCGCCACGAGGCGAGCTACCACCTGTTCCAGCCCCTGCTTATGTCTTACTCGAATTGGGAATGTTTCATTTAATCAGTTCATTGTTATCGCTCCAACCTGTTTCATTGGATTCTTGTGGTAATATCAGATGTAAAATATGACGACAACCATGAGGCCTCAGTCTTGAAAAGATTACAGAGATTTTTTTAAAGTTAAAGGGGTTATCCACCATAAGGTGATTTTAGTTTGTACCTGGCAGACAGTAATGGACATGCTTAGGAAGGATTTGCACTTGTCTTGGGGCTAAATGGCTATGTTGTGATATTACCATAACACTGTGGCTAGCTTTTTGTGAACTGGTATTTCCTGTTTGACTTTTCTTTTTTTACTAAAAATCCCACAATTCCATTTTCCTCCCTCCTACACATCAGCCACCCCACTTATTGAAACATAAATGAGCTGCATCCATCAAAAGACCCGTGGTTCTCAATCAGGGTGCCTACAGCTGTTGTATTAGTTGCATATTTATTCCTCCACCCATTGAAGCAGACAGGCTCCCTGTCATCAGCTGACTAGTGAGTCAGGTCGTGGCTGCATTGCAAGCTCGTAAAAATCCGAGAAAACAGTAATTTTGTATGCTGTTAAAAATAAATATTGGGGTGAAATTCACAGAAGAATTGTGAGAAATCCGTCACACACAGGTACAGACACTATATTAGGAACTACACTAACTTTACAGCCCCTGTAGCATAGTCAAATAAAAAAAAAATCCTGGAATACCCCTTTAACCCCTTAACGACGCAGGACGTATATTTACGTCCTGCGCCGGCTCCCGCAATATGAAGCGGCATCGCGCCACGATCCTGCATCTTATCGCGTCGGTCCCGGCACTCATCAACGGCCGGGACCCGCGGCTAATACCACACATCGCCGATCGCGGAGATGTGCGGTATTAACCCTTTAGAAGCGCCGCCGCTTCTAAAGTGAAAGTGACCCGGCTGCTCAGTCGGGCTGTTCGGGACCGCCGCGGTGAAATTGCGGCGTCCAGAACAGCTTGCAGGACACCGGGAGGGCCTTTTACCTGCCTCCTCGGTGTCCGATCGGCGAATGACTTCTCCGTGCCTGAGATCCAGGCAGGAGCAGTCAAGCGCCCATAACGCTGATCACAGGCGTGTTAATACACGCCTGTGGTCAGGATGAGAGATCAGTGTGTATAGTGTTATAGGTCCCTATGGGACCTATAACACTGCAAAAAAAAAAGTAAAAAAAAGTGTTAATAAAGGTCATTTAACCCCTTCCCTAATAAAAGTTTGAATCACCCCCCTTTTCCCATAAAAAAAATAAAACAGTGTAAAAAAAAATAAAAATAAACATATGTGGTATCGCCACGTGCGTAAATGTCCGAACTATAAAAATATATCATTAATTAAACCGCACGGTCAATGGCGTACGCGCAAAAAAATTCCAAAGTCAAAAAAAGCGCATTTTTGGTCACTTTTTATACCATTAAAAAATGAATAAAAAGTGATCAAAAAGTCCGATCAAAACAGAAATCATACCAATAAAAACTTCAGATCACGGTGCAAAAAATGAGTCCTCATACCGCCCTGTATGTGGAAAAATAAAAAGTTATAGGGGTCAGAAGATGACATTTTTAAACTTATAAATTTTCCTGTATGTAGTTATGATTTTTTCCAGAAGTGCGACAAAATCAAACCTATATAAGTAGGTTATCATTTTAATCGTATGGACCTACAGAATAATGATAAGGTGTAATTTTTAGCGAAATATGCACTGCGTAGAAAGGGAAGCCCCCAAAAGTTACAAAATGGCGTTTTTTCTTCGATTTTGTCGCACAATGATTTTTTTTCCCGTTCCGTCGTGCATTTTTGGGTAAAATGTTTAAGGTCACTGCAAAGTAGAATTGGTGACGCAAAAAATAAGCCATAATATGGATTTTTAGGTGGAAAATTGAAAGGGTTAGGATTTTTAAAAGATAAGGAGGAAAAAACGAAAGTTCAAAAACTGAAAAACCCTGAGTCCTTAAGGGGTTAAACAGAAGATTTTGAATAGATTCAGAAGTTTAAAGTGCCAGCAGCAGGAAGAAATCACATGGCGGCACAATGACAGAACCTAGTAATTGGAATGAGCAAACTTAAAATTCTTTTTTGAGGACCCATTGGAAGGCAAGTCTGGTTCCAGCGGCCGCGGTAATTCCAGCTCCGATAGTGTATAATTTCTGCAGTGTAAACTATGGAAAAGCTCCTAGTTGTATCTTAAAATTCAGCTAACGGTCTGCCGTGAGGCCAGCTACTGTCTGTCCCAGCCCCTGCCTCACAGCGCACGCCCATGCTCTGAGTGTCCACTTGAAAAGGGAGGGAATGCAGTTCCAGCAACTTGGACAGGAGCACATTCAGCTTCTGTGCCATTGGATAAGTGGGCGCATAAAGCTAGAAGTGGCTGCAGTGAAAAAGCTCATACTTGTATCTAAAAAAAATCGAGCTGGCAGTCCTCTGCAAGGTGAGGTACCACATGTTCCAGCCCCTGCCTGTGAAAGTGCAAATGTTTCATTTAATCAGTTATGGTTAATTGTTATTGCTCCAACCTGTTTCATTGGACTCTTGTGGTAATTCCACAGGTAATATATGATGTCGACAACCATAGGGCCGCACAATGGAAAAGATTGAAGAGATTTTTTTTAATTTAAATTGAAGATTTTGATTAGATTCACAAGTTTTATGTCCTGGGTGCCCGAAGCGTTTACTATGAACTAATACTGCATGACCACAAAACCCAATATGACAAGGAGTCACATGGCGGAACAATGAAAGAGCCTAGAGGTGGCAGCAGCCCGGCGAGACCATAGGGCCTTACAATTGAAAAGATTAAAGATATTTGTAAAATTTAAAGTGAAGATTTTATATAGATTAACGTTTTAAAACTTTATTTAAATGTGCCAACAGCATGAGGAGACCATATAGTGGCACAATGACATGGCCTGGAGGTGGCAGCAGCAAGAGGAGACCATATAGTGACAGAATGGCCCAGCCTGGAGGTGGTAACAGCCTGACGAGACCATAGGGCCTCATAATTGAAAAGATTAAAGAAATTTTTTTTTTAAATTGAAGATTTTATATAGATCAAAATTTTAAAAGTTAAATTTAATGTGCCAACAACATGAGGAGACCTTATGGTGGAACAATGATGCAGCCTGGCGGTGGCAGCAGCAAGAGGGGACCATTGTGCAGGGGTCTCAAACTGGTGGCCCTCCAGATGATGCAAAAATTCAACTCCCAGCATTCCCGACAGCCTTTAGCAGCAGAAAATGGCTGTTTGGGCATATCCAAGCACGCTTGGCATTGAGGTTTTGCAACATCTGGAGGGCCATCAGTTTGAGACCCCTGATATTATGGCAGAATGATCCAGCTTGGAGGTTGGCAACAGCCTAACGAGACCATAGGGCCTCACAATTGAAAAAATTAAAGATATTTTTTAAATTTAAATTGAAGATTTCAAATAGATGAACCTCAAAAGTTTCATTTAATGTGCCAGCAGCATGAGGAGACCACATGGCAGCACAATGACACAGCCTGGAGGTGACAGCAGCATGAGGAGACCATAATGTGGCAGAATGACCAAGCCTGGAGGTGGCAATAGCCTGATGAGACAATAGGGCCTCACAATTGAAAAGATTAAAGATATATATTTTTTAATTTAAATTGAAGATTTTGAATAGATTAAGATAAAATGTTTCATTTAATGTGCCTGCAGCATGAGGAGATCACATGGCCACGGTGTGTCTGGGTCCTCTGTCCCGTCTTGCTCATCACCCTGTAGCTCCACAGTCTGCTCCTGCTCTTCCTCCTCTTCTGTCAGATAACAATAAAAACCACCCATTTCACAAAACTTAAACTGTGCTCCACTGTCCCCCTCCCCCTCCTCCTCCAGTTCAGTCTCCATAGGACTCATGTGGCTGTGAAATGTAGGTGCCACGTCTCCAGTGCCCTGACCAGCCATCCTTTCCAACACTTGTTGTAGGAAATGAAGCAGTGGAATGACGTAATTCATCACATAATCCTGGGAACTGACTAATAATGTGGCTTCCTCAAAGGGCCTTAGCAAACAGCAGGTGTCATGTATGAGCTGCTGCTGGTTGACATTGAAGTTACACAAGGAATTCCCATCAAGAAATTGGTGATTGCTTTTCTCTGTTCGTATAGTCGATTCAACATATGGAGGGTGGAATTCCAACTTGTGGAAATGTCGCAAATCAGACTATTTTGGGGGATGCCGCTCTGACGCTGCAGCTCAAAGAGGGTGTACTTTGTGGTGTACGAGTGGCTGAAGTAAATACAAAGTTTCCTTCCCATTGTTAGGATGTCTTGCAGAAGGGGAGAACACTTCAGGAACTGCTTCACAACCAGATTGAACAGGTGTGCCATGTCGGTCACCATGGTTCCCATTTCCAGTTTTCATGGAGTAAGCCATGATTCGATTTCTTGAAGAAAGAATTTTGGCAGTTCCTCCCCTGTGTGACTCCGATCGCCAATGTGAAGAACAGCATGACACTGCCGTGCCCTGCACACATGGTTTGCTGAAGGGCCACTGAGATTTCTCCATGCAGTGGAGACTGAGGACATGGTGGAGGATGAGGAGGCGGAGTCGCACATTGATGCAGGACCAACTGCCTGAGAGCATGAAGACGGAAGCAGTGTGACCTGTCCAAGTTGCTGTTGTGGCTGTGTAGGAAACACATTCACCCAGTGGGCCATAAATTACCTGTATTGTCCCTGACCGTAGTTACAGCTCCACACATCATTGCTGCCTTGCACTTTGGTACACTATGGTAGAGTGGGGTGGTGGGTGTTAATACCAATACCCATTGACAAAGGTGGGTAAAAGAAGGAGAACTTGGTATCAAATGTGTGGCATCAGGTGGGTGGCAGGATCAGAATAGAATCTGAGGCAGGCAGGCAGGCAGAAGAAAACTGTCTCTTGTCAATGTGTTGGTGTGCACAAGTAAGTATTGAGGCTATGCATTACATAAAACTTAACTTTTAATATTATTCTCAGGATAAAATATATGGACCCCAAATTTTTTTTTTTTAAATCGAACAAAAAGAAAGGTGTGCAAAAAACATCTTGTGTCACCTACACCACCAAGTATTGATGTGATGCAAAGACCTCTAAAAGGTGGAAGGGAACAATGTATGGTCCATTGTAACCGGTGGGGGTAAAAACTTCCCCTGTAAGGCCCTACTCTTGCACTATTAATTTCCTTCTTGGCAAGTGTTACTCTCCCTAAAAAGGATGGCCCCACAAAGGAACCTCTCCCTATTTCCACCTAAAAACACTGCTATTTCCCATGGTTTTTAGGTGGAAATAGTGAGAAGTTCCTGTGTGGGACCACCCTTTTTCGGACGAGTAACACTTGCCAAGAAGGGATTTAAAGGGGTATTCCAGGAATTTTTTTATTTGACTATGCTACAGGGGCTGTAAAGTTAGTCTAGTTTATAATATATGAACAACAGAGAGGCATCAACTGGGCACTGCAAGTGGGAGAAATGAATGGAACAAGTCAAAGAAATGTCTCTGTAGCAGTGGGGGTGGGATGATGTATAAAGCAAGGTACTGTATGGTGCTCACATACAGCGAGATGATGCAAACTTCAACAGAAAAAGAGCAGAAAAAGCGGAGCACACACATGGAAATCTTGCTTGTGATGATTTATTTAACCCCTTAAGGACACATGACGTACTGGAACGTCATGTGTCCACTCCCGATCTATAACGCGGGGCCACGGCGTGGCCCCGCATCATAGCGGGTCGGGCCCGGCCTCTAACAACGGCCGGGACCCGTGGCTAATAGCGCGCGGCATTGATTGCTGTGCCGTGCGCTATTAACCCTTTAGACACGCTATTAACCCTTTAGACGCGGCGTCTAAAGTGAAACCGAAAGCATGCCGGCTAGCTCAGTGGGCTATTCGGGATAGCCGCGGCGAAATCGCGGCATCCCGAACAGCTTACTGGACAGCGGGAGGGCCCCTACCTGCCTCCTCGCTGTCCAATCGCCGAATGACTGCTCAGTGCCTGAGATCCAGGCATGAGATGCGGCAGAATCATCGATCACTGGTTTCTTATGAGAAACCAGTGATCAATGATAAAGATCAGTGTGTGCAGTGTTATAGGTCCCTATGGGAGCTATAACACTGCAAAAAAAAAGTGTAAAAAAAAAGTGAATGAACATCATTTAACCCCTCCCCTATTAAAAGTTTGAATCACCCCCCTTTTTCCATAAAAAAAACACAGTGTAAATAAAAATAAACATATATTGTATCGCCGCGTGCGGAAATGTCCGAATTATAAAAATATATCGTTAATTAAACCGCACAGTCAATGGCGTGCGCGCAAAAAAATTCCAAAGTCCAAAACAGTGCATTTTTGGTCACTTTTTATATCATGAAAAAATGAATAAAAAGCGATCAGTAAGTCCTATCAATGAAAAAATGAGCCCTCATACCGCCCCATACACGGAAAAATAAAAAAGTTATAGGGGTCAGAAGATGACAATTTTAAACGTATAAATTTTCCTGCATGAAGTTATGATTTTTTCCAGAAGTACGACAAAATCAAACCTATACAAGTAGGGTATCATTTTAACCATATGGAGCTACAGAATAAATATCAGGTGTCATTTTTACCGAAAAATGTACTACGTAGAAACGGAAGCCCCCAAAAGTTACAAAATGGCGTTTTTTTTTTTCAATTTTGTCTCACAATGATTTTTTTTTCGTTTCATCGTAGATTTTTGGGCACAATGCCTGATGTCATTACAAAGTAGAATTGGTTGCGCAAAAAATAAGCCATAATATGGATTTTTAGGTGCAAAATTGAAAGAGTTATGATTTTTTAAAGGCAAGGAGCAAAAAACGAAAATGCAAACACGGAAAAAAACCCGGTCCTTAAGGGGTTAAAATGAACAGCAGCAGGTTCCAAAATCCCGACACCAAGCAGAACTGGAGGGGCAGGAGCTATTCACCTAGACTAGTTCATAATATTGTGTCTGTACCTGTGTGTGATGGTTATTTCACTATAGTGTTGCTCGCGAATATTCACAATTCGAAATTTAATCGCAAATAAGCACTATATATTCGCTTTTTTTTTGCAGTACACATCACAGTGATCACCGATCATCCCTCTCTGCTCTTCGCATATGTGCATATTCGCGAATATTGAGCCCTCCCTTCTTTGATGGTATAGGAAACTAATAGGCTAGCTAGTGCAGTGGTCTCCAACCTGCGGACCTCCAGATGTTGCAAAACTACAACTCCCAGCATGCCCGAACAGCCGTTGGCTGTCTATGCATGCTGGGAGCTGTAGTTTTGCAACATCTGGAGGTCCGCAGGTTGGAGACCACTGCACTAGTGCATTAACTCTGTGATTGGTTGGCCATTGTGGTCTATGGGGATCTCACAGTATGTAAAACTGTAAGATGAGCAGGAGGGTCTCAGCAGTACAGTGGATGGGAGACCGTGCGGTGGGTACCGGGGTGGGACAGAGTGGTAACCGTGGGAACTAGGTTAATGGGGTACAAAATATGGGTATTGGGGTTCATTGAAACTGGATGTAGTGTAAGGTTGGGTATTCATCAAAACCTGTCCAAAGGAAAACTTTCTGAGTTGCCCAGATTGCTTCCTTCATTTTTCAGAGGCCTTGTGAAAAATGAAAGAAGCTATGTGATTGGTTGCTATGGGCAACTCAGAAATGTTTCCTCTGGACAGGTTTATCAAAACCTGTGCAAAGGAAAAGTTGTCCAGTTGCCCATAGCAACCAATCAGATTGCTTCTTTCATTTAGCAGAGGCCTTGTGAAAAATGAAAGAAGCGATCTGATTGGTTGCTAAGGGCAACTCATCAGCTTTTCCAGGAAAATCTGCTGAGTTGCCCATAGTAACCAATCAGATCTCTTCTTTCATTAAGCAGAGGCCTTGTGAAAAATGAGAGAAGCAATCTGATTGGTTGCTAAGGGCAACTCATCAGCTTTTCCAGGAAAATCTGCTGAGTTGCCCATAGCAACCAATCAGATCTCTTCTTTCATTTAGCAGAGGCCTTGTGAAAATTGAAAGAAGCAATCTGATTGGTTGCTATGGGCAAATCAGCTTTTACAGGAAAGTAAAGTTTAACCACAACACTGTAACACTCCGTCCCACCCCTGGACTCGAACCAACGCATGGTCTCCCATACACTGTACTGCCGAGACCCTCCTGCTTATCATACAGTTTTGCATTTCGTGAGATCGCCATAGACCACAATGGGCCTATTAGTTTCAACAGGCTAAAAATCACAGAGTTAATGCACTAGCCCTATAAAGAAGGGAGGGCATAATATTCATGAATATGCGCATATGCGCAGCTATTTTCAAATATAACGAATATGCAAATTTCGTCCATATATTCGCGAAATATCGCAAATTCGAATATGGCCTATGCCGTTCATCACTACTTTACTATTCTTATCTGATTTTCACCCCAATATTTATTTTTAACAGCATACAAAATTACTGTTGTCTCAAATTTTTCCCAGGTTACAATGCAGCCGAGACCTGAATCACTAGTCAGCTGATGACAGGGAGTCTGCCTGCTTCAATGGGTGATCAATCTGCAACTAAGGCAACAGCTGTAGGCACCCTGATTGAAAACCACAGGTCTTTTAAATGGATACAGATCATTTATGTTTCAATGGGTGGGGTGGCTGATGTGTGGGAGGGAGGAAAATGTAATTATGGGGTTTTTAGGCAAAAGAAGAAAACTCAAACAGGAAATACCAGTTCACAAAAAGCTAGTCACAGTATTATGGTAATCTCACAACATAGCCATTTAACCCCAAGACAAGAGCAGAACCTTCCGATGCATGTCCATTACTGTCTGCCAGGTACGTACTAAAATTTAATAGTGCGAGAGTAGGGCCTTACAGGGGAAGTTTTTACCCCACCTGTTACAATGGACTATACGTGGTTGCCTTCCACATTTTACTGGTGGTGTCGGATGTCACTTGGGATGTAGTGGATGACCGAGTGAACCTATCAATCACAGCTGCTGGGTTGCTGGTCGAGACACGACTGCTAGCTGAGCTCAGACCTCTTGCTCCAACTCCTGCTGCCACACGCCACTTCTTTGTGCATGTCCTGGCACTTCTCTGACTGATATACTTATACACCAGCGTATATGTTACACATATGAGAGGAGGACAATGTGTTCCACCATGCTTAAAACTGTATTAGATTACAGAGACAAGTGTGTAGCTTTGGCTGGCCTTTCACAGTAACTATGCCCAAATTAGTTTAACAGGAAATTATATAAAGGACACAGCGTAGGTGTACGTACAGTTTGAACTTATGAGAGGAGGACTATGCTCTCCACTACAAACTGTATAAGGCTATAGAAACAAGTGTGTAGCTTTGGCTGGCCTTTAACAGAACTAGGCCCAAATTAGTTGAGAGGACAATATGCTCTGCTACACAACCTGTGTTAGGCACTGTAATCAGGTTACTATGGCTTTTTGTGCTCACCCTAACTGGCCCCTGTTAGCTCTAGAGATGCTGTACACCCAACTGTAGCAGTACAGAATCGTTGTGTAGTACAGCCCAGTACAGTATTATTATGCACCAATAGCAGGTGACAATGGCTTTTAGTGCTCAGCCTAACTGACCCCTATAAGCTTTAGAGTTGCTGTACACAACTGCAGAAGTAGAGTTGCTGTGTATTACACCCATAAGTGTACTCTCTCTCTCTCCCTTCCCTGTAAGTGCTTTTCTGCAGTGATTTGGGCTTGTGCTGAATCACTGCTGTCAAGCTGTTTTTCTGTGCAACAACACTCTGCTCTATCTCTCCCTGCAATGAAATGCTCTCTTTGAAATAAAACGCTGGAATGACTGGCCGCAAGATGGCTGCCAATTATATAGGGCTGGGACATCACAGTGGTGGCTGGCTGCTGATAGGCTGCATCCTGCATGTGATTCAGGATATCCGCCTTCCCGCCTTCCCAGAGTTCCTTGCCCCATGTCCTCACATGTGGATCCACCATTTTAGATGCCCTGGAGCCTGGACCGAACTAAATGGAGTTTAATGAAGCGATTCATGCAATCGAATCGCGGCAATATTCAGATTCGTTGTGAAGTGAATATTTCCTGAAATTCGTAACAAATTCAGATTTGTTAGATTCGATTTGCTCATCCCTAATTTTGAATGTAAAGAGTTAAATCTGAACTCGGGTGTTTGCATTGGCATTTATGACCATCATATAATGAAAAACATGTGTTTTCTCTTTTAAACCTATTTTTAAAGCTGAAAACTGCAACACTAGATTTCATGACATATAAGAACTATTTGGCTCAAACACTGCATCAATTTTATTAGCCTTTCTAAAACCTTAAGAACTGACAACTCAAGGTTCATTCCTCAAAGGGCATGCACATGAGAAAATGTAATAGAATCCTTGATGTAGCTAAGGTAATCATCAGCTCAGTCATTTTGGGAAGAAAGAGCATTCTAGTTTTAGGCTGGTGTAATGCCATTTGAGATGCATTCTGGAAAGTATCGTAAAATACATTTATCTTTATCGGTGTGCAAATAATATAACAGAATTTTCAAACTTACTTCACAGATTCCATTCCATTTTAAAGCTGCTAGGGTTTATATACACACTAGTATAGAATGAAGCAGTGAACGGCTTTTTGTAATGCTTGACTCGATTATACAAAACTGCCGAGGTTAGCCTGATAAAGCCTCCTGGGTCCACTTTTTTTTAACCTGAAAATGTGCAATTTTGTCCATTGGTTGTGTCTGGTATTGTACCTCTATACCATTCATTTGGATGGGGGTGAGCAACAATACCAAACACAGCTCATCGGAAAGAGGGGAGCCGTTTTAAAACTCACTCCAGACAACCATTTTAACAATATTTAATTTTAAAAGCCCAAGTTCCTCCACTGTAGCGATGGGATTGAGAGGCAATGGACACACAGAATGGAAGGGATCTCAAGTTTATTCACCCATGATGCAACGCGTTTCACAGTAAGACTGCTTCATCAGGCATGCCTTTATTCATCATGGTGAGTAAACTTGAGATCCCTTCCATTCTGTGTCTCCAGCGCCTCTCAATCTCGTCACTACGGTGGAGGAACTTGTGCTTTTATATTTAAGGTTGACGTGGAGCGGCTGCAGGCACCTTAACCATCACTCTGACCCATAGTTACACTTGGTGGAGTGTAACTTTATGTGGTAAGCACCACTTGTATTTTATCTATCCGAGTCTCTCAACGTTATCCCACTATGGAGCGCTGTCTATGTCTCGTTAATATTTCATTTTTATATTTATATAAAGACAATAAACACAAGTTCTTTCATACAAATTTGTGTACTAATTGATATTCTCACCTATCTATAGGATATACAAACAGTAGAAATAGCCAGTGCTAAACGATAAAAGCTTTATTCGGATCCCAATTAAACCCCATGAAAAGTGGAGAACAGCCAAAAGACAACTCACAGATAGCGTGGACGCATTTCGGGTAAAACCCGAAACGCGTCGATGCTATCTGTGAGTTGTCTTTTGGCTGTTCTCCGCTTTTAATGCAGTTTTATTGGGATCCAAATAAAGCTTTCATCATTTACCACTGGTATTTCTACTGTCTGTTGCAACTACATTGGAGTCGCAAGCCGTGCTGGGGATCCAGTGAGCTGACCATTCCTGCTTTTCTATCTATAGGATATGTCATAAATTTCTTACAGGTGTGGGCTTCTATTTTGAGGTAAAGGACACTCTGACCATGTCCTGGTTGTAACTGCTGGAGATATGTGGATCCTGTGGATATGCCATAAATGACTCAACATTTCTTTTCATATATTTTATTTAAAATACTGTATGTGTACAGTATTACAGGGAATGTGACAAGCAATGGTGCAAAATGAATGTTTGATATGCATGAAACAAGGTATAATAATGTGATCTTTTATTGATGCATTGAATTAAAAACAAGCCTAATAAAAATCAAATTGAAGCTATTTTTCATGAATGACATATCTTTAGAAACTAGACTTACAGATTTACTTGCTACAGATGTTGCATGTATTAATCTTATGATGGTCATGCAAATGAGATACCAATAGACCAGGTCTTATCTCCTAGGAGACTATCCTTTGGTAAGAACAGGCTCTGCCACAATAATTGACTGGCAATTTCAGGCCAACCCCTTCATTCACACATGACCTATGTGACCTTATTGATGATGTGTCTTGTACACAATGATACAAAAATGATGGTTCGCGTATAAGTGGGCAGGGGTTCTTCTCATTTCTTCTCATCATTACCCTTGTCTGTCACTGCCTCCTAAGAATAAAGAATTGGGTACAGTAAAATTCAATGAATCCAACTCATTCTTTGTCCTGTGATCCTCAGAGTAAAAAATAAGATGCACTCACCCAAGCCTATGTCTTTTCGGCAAACTTTATTCTTCGGACATTAAAAGCACAGCGGGTAGATACGGCAGGAACAGCCTCGCAGCAAGGCTGCGAGGCTGCTTCTGCCGTATCTACCCGCTGTGCTTTTAATGTCCGAAGAATAAAGTTTGCCGAAAAGACATAGGCTTGGGTGAGTGCATCTTATTTTTTACTCTGAGGATCACTTGCTGTATTGCTTCTTACGAGACTGCACCCCCGAATAGCCACCCAGGTATTATTACCTAGCTTCAGTCTCCTATAGACTTTACTGGTGGATTGCAGTGCCGGACTTACCTCCTTCTCCTATTTTGCTCATTCTTTGTCCTTTTTTTCCCCCAGTAGCAGATGTTGGGGATTCATTAGTCAATTAGTATTAGCTTAGATTACTGTTAGATTACTGTTTATGGCAAGCATTACTTTTTTCCACATAAGCCTAAACATAAGAGTAATACAACACAGTGCTCTAGCGTTTTGTTTTAAAAGAGGTACAATGAAGAGAAGTGATAATTTGGCATAGCTTTTGGGGTAAAAAAAATTAGCAAAACTGCACAAAAGGGAAAAGAAAATGCATTTTAATTAGACAGTAACTTATTATTATTTATACATAAACTATACTATACATAAACTAAAGTGTAGCTGTCATTTTAACTAACTTTGGACATGTCATAGTAATCAAGAGTACCCATTAAACTTTGCTACCTTGCAGGAATTGAAGGGGTACTCCATTGGAAAACGTTTTTTAAATTACTTCTATTAAAAAAATCTTAATCCTTCCAGTACTTACCAGCTGTTATATGCTTCACATGAAGTTCTTTTCTTTTTGAATTTCCTTTCTGTCCGACCACAGTGCTCTATGCTGACACCTCTGTCCGTGTTATGAACTGTCCAGAGCCAGATAGGTTGGCTATAAGGATTCCTGTCCTACTCTGGACAGTTCCTAAAATGGACAGAGGTGTCAGCAGAGAGCACTGTGGTCAGACAGAAAGGACATTCAAAAAGAAAAGAACTTCCTGTGGAGTATATAACAGCTGATAAGTACTGGAAGGATTAATATATTTTTTTATGGAAGTAATTTACAAATCTGTTTATCTTTTTGCCACCAGTTGGAAATTTTAATATACCCTACTAGGGAATTCTGGGTGTTAAGATGTAGATCCCACTGTTTTGGACTCATATATTAAATCTAGGCCATAGAGTTTATTTTAAAGGCATCACAGGCTCTGTAGTACCCAACACATGCATGCATAACATGAGCAAACCATTGTCTGCGGTGGCACTGAACATGCTGATGAATTTTCCCACATAATACAGCTATGGGACACTTAATAGTAACTTTTAAAAGGAGACCCTAGGACAATCTCTTTGTAAAATCTCTTGAAAAACAGTAAGACCCTTTATTTCAACATCAGTGTTTACAATAGTTTTAACCCCTTAAAGACGAAGGACGTATATTTACATTCCTACGCCGGCTCCCGCGATATGCCACGGGGTCACGTCCCGGCGGCTATCAACGGCCGGGACCTGCGGCTAATACAGGACATCTACGATCGCGGTGATGGCCTGAATTAACCCTTCAAAGCTGACCACCGCGTCTGAAGTGAAAGTGAAAGTAACCCGGCTGCTCAGTCGGGCTGTTCGGGACCGCCGCGGTGAAATCGCGGCAACCCGAACAGCTTTAAGGACACCGGGAGGGCCCTTATCTGCCTCCTCGGTGTCCGATCGATGAATGACTGCTCTGTGCCTGAGATCCAGGCAGGAGCAGTCAAGCGCCGATAACACTAATCACAGGTGTGTTAAAGAGTACCTGTCATCATCTAAACTTTCCCTGATCCCCCTCCCCATCTGTCCCTTACTCTAACTATGCCTATCCCTGTGTTTATTGAGGTTTAAAACGCTGTGGAAATACCTTTTTTTATCCCTCTTCATTAGCTCAGGAGCACTGTCTTTCTGAGGGGTGGAAGGAGGCGGGTCCCGGCAGGCATGATGTCACATGAAACATGGCCGGGACTCTGCTTCTGCCAGTCTTCCTGTATGCTGCTCTCCCTCTGCAGCAGTGTTTCCCAACCAGGGTACCTCCAGCTGTTGCAAAACTACAACTCCCAGTATGCCCAGACAGCCAACAGCTGTCCGGGCATGCTAGGAGTTGTAGTTTTGCAACAGCTGGAGGCACCCTGGTTGGGAAACACTGCTCTGCAGTGTGCATACAGACTAAGTACAGGGGAGGGATGGCAGCCTGTCTCTCTCTCTCCTGTGTCTCTCTGCACTAAACAGTCAATGCTGAGAACCAGGGTCGGTGGGAGCAATTACAGAGACAGTGATTAAGATGAATGTCAAGAGGGGGGCACAGAGCAGGGAGTGCATTGAGATAATACAATGTATAAGATAACTTGTGGTGAGGGGCAGGGAGAACACAGAGCAGGGGGGAGGGGGAGGTGACTGGCTGTTATATGAGAGGCATGTGCAGGCATGTAGCTCACAGTACTGAACTTCCGGTGGAAGGACCAGAGCCCTTTCAGCATTAGTCCTAAATGCTGTACACTTACTATGAAAAGCATAGGAAGCTGCCTGCAGACCAGGCATAGAAGAGAGACCCCTAGTGGCCAAAAGTATAAAATGAAAAAACTGGTATAAATATTAATATTTTTTAATGAAGATATATTACAATATCTCTTCATTAATGATTATGAACAACATATTAAACATTTTTGTTGATGACAGGTACTCTTTAATACACGTCAGTGATCAGCATGAGAGATCAGTGTGTGCAGTGTTATAGGTCCCTATGGGAGCTATAACTCTGCAAAAAAAAAAGTAAAAAAAAAAGTGTCAATAAAGGTCATTTAACCCCTTCCCTAATAAAAGTTTGAATCACCCCCCTTTTCCCATAAAAAAAAAATAAAACAGTGTAAATAAAAATAAACATATGTGGTATCGTCGCGTGCCTAAATGTCCGAATCATAAAAATATATCGTTAATTAAATCGCACGGTCAATGGCGTACACTTAAAAAAATTCCAAAGTCCAAAAAAGCGTATTTTGGTCACTTTTTATACCATTAAAAAATTAATAAAAAGTGATCAAAAAGTCAGATCAAAACAAAAATGGTACCGATAAAAACTTCAGATCATGGCGCAAAAAATGAGTCCTCATACCACCCTGTACAGAATAGGACATTTTTAAACGTATACATTTTCCTGCATGTAGTTATGATTTTTTCCAGAAGTATGACAAAATGAAACCTATATAACTTGGGTATCATTTTAACCATATGGACCTACAGAATAATGATAAGGTGTAATTTTTACCTAAATATGCACTGCGTAGAAACGGAAGCCCCCAAAAGTAACAAAAGGGCGTTTTTTTTTCGATTTTTTTTTCTGTTTCAACGTGAATTTTTGGGTAAAATGACTAATGTCACTGCAAAGTAGAATTGGTGACGCAAAAAATAAGCCATAATATGGATTTTTAGGTGGAAAATTGACAGGGTTATGATTTTTAAAAGGTAAGGAGGAAAAAACGAAAGTGCAAAAACTGAAAAACCCTGCGTCCTTAAGGGGTTAATATCCACAATCTATACTCTAAAACAGAACTTAATTTCTGAACATCTTTAAACAGTTAAAACTTGCCCCTATTTGATTTGCCTAACTTTTCAAGTGTTTTGTTTTGTACAGTTTTTACAATCTTAGTTGTATTTTATTTATAAACAAGGTTGCATCTTATAAAAACCATTAGTAGAGCATATCAAAAATCCTTATAACATGAACTTTCTGTCAATATTGCTCAAGTGCTTTTCTAAGAAACAACTGATATATTTTTATTCAGCTTTGGGAGCTGTTCATTTTCTACAGTGGAGGCTCTATTGCAAATTATGACAGGTTTAAAAAATAGATCAACTTGGAACACTAAATTATTATTTTTTTTTTCTCTGTAGGCCAGACGCCAGAACCTTGTGTACCTGTCATTTGCAAAATGTTTTATATGATGTAGATAATACATATATATATATATATATATATATATATATATATAAAATGTATATTTGTAATATACAAGTAGAGAAAAAAAACAGACATGGTCGCACATCTACAACATGCACGATGATCTAAGGCTTCTCAGCAAAATGTATTAAACTAACAGGCTGTTGGTGTACTTAATGTGCAAGCCCGCTAGCCACGTCATGGCAACCTATAAGTAACGGGTCCCTAACATCCCTAGCATAAAATGGCGCCAAACTGAGCGGCGACCACCACCGCCACAACACCAATGCCCACAGGGTGAATGGCAAACCTAGTGCTTTCCCAGTGTTAGGTTAGGGACCCACTCTGACTAGGTGGCCTTGACGTGGTGAGTGGGCTTGTACTTTTTGATCAATATATATACTCAATAGTAGCAGAGCATGAAAGCGATCCTGAACTCACCACAATAGTATAGGTCATCCGGCTCTTTCCCAGGGCCTCCAACAGATGGGCAGGCAAGGCTGGCTTGAGGCGCTCAAAGGTGACTGCCGGTGGTTTCATGCAGCGTGGTGCACTTCTTCTCCTCTGAGTGCCCCACACCAGCCTTGCCTGCCCATCTGTAGAGGCCCTGGGAAGGAGCCGGATGACCTATACTATTGCCTAGAGTGCAGGATTGCTTTCATCCTCTGCTACTATTGATTCTTAATTTGCTATAAACTACTATTCCAAGCACCACCGCGGGTCGTTGTTCCTGAATATCCACAGTGTCGATCCAGTGTCCATATATAGGTGCTGTCACAGTAAACAGGCTCCGGTGCCGATCTGTATTCTACTTTATGAGCTATGTGTATCAAAATGTATACTAACAACCTGTAAGTTTTTTAAATTATGCTGAGAAGCAAGTAGATCAAAATACAAATGGTGGATGTGCGGCTATGTTTCTGTTTCTCTATTTTTGTTTCATATTTGTAGTCTATGCCCTCTTTCATAACCAGCACTCCACTCCACCCATTTGGCCCAGGAGTTTTTAATTAACAGTAGACTGCATATGGGTTTCCTCCTAGAATTCTCCCAGCCCTCTGGCAGATTGCACATGGTAGGTGTGGCGGCCTTTGTTTCTGTGGTGTTTTGTCTGTGGGGTGGTGTGGCCCAGAGCCAGAGGCTTTGTCGGGCAGCAGTGGGGCTGCCTGGCTACTGGGTCATTCCCCCTATGGGCTTGAGGTCGAAGATCGCTCTGTGTCTGATGACTCACGATACAGGGGACGGAGCATCATGATGTAACAACTCCACCCCCTCATGATGTTATGCCCTGCCTGCTTAATGAAAACCTATGGGAGGGAGCGTGACGGCCACCATGCACCCTTCCATAGACTTGCATTGAGGGGGCGGGGCATGACATCACAAGAGGGCCCCTGTATTGTGAGTCATCAGACACGGAGAAATCTTCGCTTGATAAGGCTGATGACAGGGGGTGCTGATTGAGACATTGCAGGGGTCCCCAGCAGCAGGACTCAATCAGACATCTTATCCCCTATACTTTGGGGATAGGGGATAAGATGTCTAGGGCCGGAGTACCCCTTTAAGTATCTGATCAACTTGTACAAGTGCCAAATTGTGATGGCAAGATAACTGATATCAAAGTTTCTCCAAAGCAGAAGGTTTTAAAATTATAATTTTTTTTCAGCGGTTGGTACCTACCAAATTTGGTCCAATGTAAGACATTGGCACCATGGACCCTTGGAAAACCAGCAACAGGGTAATGGCTGTCCAAGTCTCAGTGATGTATGGAGGATGAAGAAAAACTACTCAACTTTGTGTGATTCCAGAGAAGAGGAGGTAGGAATGTTAACCCTCAATTACTGTAGCACAAGCTGCTGAAAATGTCCAAGCAGGCTTTGAAAGGCATCAGAACACAATGTGCATTGTACAATGCAGTATAGCTGTAGATCAGTAATAAAGTTCAGCAAGCCGAGTCTCCCAAACCAGGATTTGATCCAACAGGAAATTTTTCATCATGGAAAATTGATCCAACAGCAAACTTTTGAACATTGCCAGATTTGCATGAGCCAACCGTCACGAATACAGCTCAATCCTGAAGAGAAGGAGTTAATTAGTGCTGTCAAATGTATACACAAAAAGAGGCCTGGACCAGCGATGAGATGGTCAGCATCCCTCTCATCGTTGTATACATCATACAACCATATAGATGGCTGTATAATGTGTTAACCCCCTCCACCCATTCCCAACCAGAAGTTAACTAGCATCTAAATAACTCCTTCCTTGCATTTCTGGTGCTCAGTCTAGGAAAATGTTACAGTATAACAGCGAGTTTTCTGGTATACTGTGACAAAAGAGTTAAGTTGTGGTGCAAACACTTTTGTAAAGTTCAGCGAGCCTGGCAAACTGTCAAAAGGACTTACAGGCTTTACAGGTCCTAAAATCAGAACGGACGATGAAGTAATAGAAGAAGGTAGCATGGTCTGAGATGGCATCTGGGGAAGAGATGGCCCCAGAATGTATTGTGGGAGGAAGATAAGTAAGTGGAGGCAGTGTGATGTTATGGGCAATGTTCTGCTGTCATGCATCACCTGCAAATATTGTTGCAAACCAAGTACAACCCTTCAAGACAACAGTATTTCATTATTGCTGTGGCCTTGTTGAGTATGATATTGCCCTGGGAAACATGACAAAGAGTTTAAAGGGGTACTCCCACCCTAGACATCGTATCCCCTATCCAAAGGATAAGGGATAAGATGTCTGATCGCGGGGGTCCCGCCTCTGGGGACCCCCGCATTATTGCATGCGGCACCCACCTATTTTTTCACCGGAACCGCTGGAGGGTCTGAGTCGCGACTATGGGAACGGAAGTCCATGACGTCAGGACTCCGCCCCCATGTGACTTGTTGCCCGTCCCCTCAATGCAAGTCTATGGGAGGGGGCATGACGTCATGCCCCCTCCCATAGACTTGCATTGAGGGGACGGGCGTGACATCACATGGGAGGGGGGGGAGTCCTGGCGTCTGTGAAATGCGCTGGAAAAGCAAGTAAGATCCATAGAAGTCGACACTCACAACAACAGAACTTCATGAATCTACTGCTAAAGTCTTAGTGCCAGGTATAACCACCATAACCAGGTATAGCCACCTTTAGTTGTCTTATGGACTCCATACTTGTCTTATTTGCCTTATGGACTTCATGGCTGATTGATCTATACATACAATATGGTATTTCAGAGCTGTTCACCTCTCAGTCTAGTCGATAATGTTGGCTTTGTTTTTACTTTTCCTCCTAGTCTCACAGATATCAGATCAGTTACAAGAAAGATCGAAACACTGCTTTAACTTACCTAGGAGTAGATATAATGAGTCACCAACACTTGAACTTACAGTCTATGTGGTTAAGTCACTTCACACTGAACTCCCTGACATCTTGTTAGTGTCTGATAAATAGAAAGACCCAGCTGAAAAGACTCACACATAGCCACTCAATGTTATCTCAGCTGGGAAAGCCCCAAGGAACTGTCAGAAATACTACAGTAATGTCCAATATGATGCTGAGAGGATGCACCTCCTGCTAATTTGGTAATATTTAGCTCTGGGAAAACATGGTGGGAACCTTGTGCCTGAAAACCATCATGTATCATTAGGCTAATAGGTGTCTATTCAATCCTTCCCGAGGCAATGTAAGTCCTGGGAAAATGCTATGGTCAAAATAATAAAGAGTCTCAATGTAAAATATCCAAAAGTTGGCTACACAATTTCCAGCACTGCCCAGAGGTTATCAAATGTGTGGAATAAAGCCAGATAATAAAATTTAAATTAACTATTTACATCCAATTGTCGTATTTTTATTTATCATTTTTCAGATAATTTAACCCCTTAAAGGGCAACTGTCATGAATTTAGGGTTACATAACCTACACACAGCATTTGTACTCTGTGCAGATTGTGTCTGCAGTAGTCTTTTTACCTTAGTGCTCATTGCTTTTATCACCCCCAAAAACATTTTTGATAGCAGCTGCACACTGTTGGATAGGCGTGGGGCAGGGTTCGCTATGCCCCGCCACGACACGCCTATCCCCTGTACGTCAGCGCTGGGACCGCTGTGTGATTGACACACAGGTCCCAACACATGCGCATTTTAGCTTATCCCCCGTGCCCGCCACAGCGTGTTATCCTGGCAAGACCTAGCTCACACCGCTTGCCTCCTCAGTGTGCCTGCGCACTGCTAAAGGCAGAGAGCGCAAGGGTTTCCGGTGAGTTTCCCGCTAGGAGTTTGAGCAGTGGCAGAAAATTTGCCGTAGCTCAAACTTGAAGCAGGAAGCGCACTGTAAACCCGCCCGTGTAAATGTACCCTGTACACTCACATGGGGGGGGGGGGGGGGAGGGCACACCACCATCTGTTGCAAAATTACAACTCCCAGCATGCACCAACAGACCATGCATGCTGGGAGTTGTACTTTTGAAACAGCTGGAGGCACACTGGTTGGAAAACTTTCAGTTAGGTTCTGTTACCTGACTCAGTAATTTCCAACCAGTGTGCCTCCAGCTGTTGCAAAACTACAACTCCCAGCATGTACTGATCACCAAAGTTCATGCTGGGAGATGTAGTTATACAACAGCTGGAGGTAAGCAACTACAACTCCCAGCATGACGAGACAGCTGTTTGCTGTCCGAGCATGCTGGTAGTTTTGCAAGATTTAGAGGACCATGGTTTACAAACCACCGCACAGTGATCTCTACCAACTGTGGCCCTCCAGATGTTGCAAAACTACAAATCCCGGTATGCCCAAACAGCAAAATGCTGCATGGGCATGCTGGGAGTTTTAGTTTTGCAACATCTGGAGGGCTACAGTTTAGCGACCACTGTATAGTGGTCTCCAAACTGTAGCCCTCCAGATGTTGCTAGGCAACTCACCGGCTTCCGTAGTCTGCACCAGAGAGCCAGCCACACGTCATCGCTGCCCGTTGCCGCCGATCGCCACCACCGATGGTAAGTGACCTCTGGCGCCGATCACAGGACAGTTCCCCCGTTCAGCTCGGACTACTGTGGGTGGGTAGAATGGGGGAACCAAACTTTAACCCCCCCCACACCTCCGATCTGCTATTGGTCGGTCGCTTCTGACGGACCAATAGCAGGGATAGGAGGGATGGCACCCTGCCATCTCACTCCTATCCCTTCAGGGGTACTGTGGGTGTCTTGGACAGCAACGATCCCCCTTATTTTCTGGGTCACTGGAGACCCGTATGACCCGGAATCGCCACAGATTTGAAGCGATCGCCGACATGGGGGGGTGTCTCAGGACCCCCTCGGTGATATGTTGGGATACCTGCTGAATGATTTCAGCAGTCATCCCGGTCCAGTCCCCAACCGGCTAGCGGCGGGGACCGGATTTCCCACGGGCGTACCCATACGACCTCAGTCCATAAGGACTCTAAAATGGGGCATATGGGTGTGCCCTCAGTCCCTAAGGGGTTAAATTTAATTCAAATTTGGCCAGTCAGGTGACCAAGGCCTGGCTGGCTGGAGGGAGGGAGGGTGTTTGCAATAGCAACCTTCAGCATTTGACGGTGGTTTACTGGAGGAAGAAGTAGTATCCTGCATACAGCAGCAGGTTGAGAAACCATTAAAATTAATTAAAATTTGCCCAGCCAGGGGGCCCATGCCTGGCTGTCTGGAAGGAGGGAGGCTGCAATAGCAACCTTCACCATGTCACAATGGTTTACTGGAGGAAGGTGTCATAGCTTACATACCTCAGCAGGTTGAGAAACCATTAACTCCTTAACGACGAAGGACATATATTTACATGCTGCACCGGCTCCCACGATACGCTGCGGGGTCCCGCGACTAATACAGGACATCACCGATCGCGGTGATGCCCTGTATTAACCCTTCAGACGTGGCGATCAAAGCTGACCTCCAAATCTGAAGGGAAAGTGAAAGTATCCCGGCTGCTCAGTCGGGCTGTTCGGGACCGCTGCGGTGAAATTGCGGCATTCCGAATAGCTTACATGACACCGGGAGGGACCCTACCTGCCTCCTCGGTGTCCAATCGGCGAATGACTGCTCCGTGCCTGAGATCCAGGTAGGAGCAGTCAAGCGCCGATAACACTGATCATAGGCGTGTTAATACATACCAGTGATCTGTGTAAAAGATTGGTGTATGTAAGGATATAGGCCCCTATGGGAGCTATAACATTGCAAAAAAAAAAGTAAAAAAAAAGTGTTAATAAAGATCATTTAACCCCTTCCCTAATAAAAGTTTGAATCACCCCCCTTTTCCCATTAAAAAAATAAAACAGTGTAAATAAAAATAAACATATGTGGTATCGCCGCGTGCGTAAATGTCCGAACTATAAAGATATATCATTAATTAAACCGCACGGTCAATGGCGTACACGTAAGAAAAACATTTTTGGTCACTTTTTATACCATTAAAAAATGAATAAAAAGTGATCAAAAAGTCCGATCAAAACAAAAAGGTACCGATAAAATCTTCAGATCACGGCGCAAAAAATGAGTCCTCATACTGCCCTTTACGTGGAAAGATAAAAAAAGTTATAGGGGTCAGAAGAGGACATTTTTAAACGTATACATTTTCCTGTATGTAGTTATGATTTTTTCCAGAAGTACGACAAAATGAAAACTATATAAATAGGGTACCATTTTAACCGTATGGACCTACAGAATAATGATAAGGTGTCATTTTTACCGAAATATGCACTGCGTAGAAACGGAAGCCCCCAAAAGTTACAAAATGGCGTTTTTTCTTCAATTTTGTCACACAATTATTTCTTTTTCTGTTTTGCCGTGGAATTTTGGGTAAAAGGACTAATTTCACTGCAAAATAGAATTGGTGATGCAAAAAATTTGCCATAATATGGATTTTTGGGTGGAAAATTTTAAGGGTTATGATTTTTAAAAGGTGAGGAGGAAAAAACGAAAATGCAAAAACTGAAAAACCCTGCGTCCTTAAGGGATTAAAATAAATATAAATTTGGCCAGCCAGGTGACATATACCTGGCTGGCTGCAGGGAGGGAAGTTGCAATAGCAACCCTCAGCATGCCACAGTGGTTTACTGGAGGAAGGTAAAGTGTCCTGCGTATAGCAGCAGGTTGAGAAACCTTTAAAATCAATTAGAATTTTGCCCCAGCCAACAAAACAGCCCGGGCTTGGCTGGAAGTTGCAGGTTTGCCAAAAATTCAATTTAAATTTTTCTTTTTGTCACAATGAGACCACAGCAATGGAACAAAACTTTTTTTTTACACGTATATCCCCTGGCTGTAGCTATAACTCCACATATCAACCCTGGCATGCACTGTTCTGCACACAGACAAGTTCATGAAGTGGCTTTCTTTACAAAGTAATGATGACTAGGTACAGGCCACTGGTACTGGGCTGGCCACACCCCATTAGTTGCCTGAAGGCTGTGGAGTCAACAAAATGGTGTGGGAGGGCTTGTGCCACAAACAACTTGGCCAAGTAGGAATTATGGTGCACTACAACAAGGTGACTGGGAGAATACTGTTGTCTGGAGGACATATATTTTTCAATGGATAACTGAAGGGATTGGGGAGGAGGAGGGCATGACACTGATGAGGAAAATACCGAATATGTGCTGCCTGTGGAAGAGGCCTGGCTGTTAGACAGTTGGGAGGGATTTGGAGGATCATCAGTAGCAGCAGCGTTTCCCTCACGTTGTGGGGCCTCTCAACTGTCCGACGCAGCCATGTGGTGACGCTCAATATGCCCACGTAGAGACGTAGTTCCCAGGGGTGGACATACCGCCTGTGCAGCCGGTTCAGCGCCATAGGAGCCCAGCATGTGAGGGGGCCTGCTGCCCTTCACTGTGCCACCCCTGCTCACTGTTCTTAAGCAGCCGCGGCACATAATAATGTAGCGAGCACTTAAGACAGTGAGTCTGCAGCCGGCCGGCCCGGGTCTGGCGAGGGATGTCATGCAAGTGATGTACCGCCGCAGACCCGAGCAGGAGGATGTCAGTGATGTCACTCATCAGGCCACCGCTGTAGAGTAAAAGAGCTGTGCAGGCCAAGTAAGTGTGTCTATGTGTGTGTCTCTGTGTGTGTCTCTCTGTGTGTGTATGTGTGTGTGCCTGTGTGTGTGTCTGTGTGTGCCTGTCTGTGTGTTTGGGGGAGCTATGCTACCTAATGTGGGAATCTATGCTACCCAATGTGGGGAACTATGATACCTAATGTGGGGAAACTATGCTACCTAGTGTAGGGGAACTGCTGCCTACCTAATGCTGCAGATTAATGTGAGTTGCAGTGCAATTTATGACACAGGTTTTTTTTTTTTTTTTTTGGGGGGGGGGGGGGTCAGGCACATTCTTTGCACAGGGGCCCTCTGCTGTCTTTGTCCACCCCTGGTAGTTCCTACGCTCGGACCCTGTCCCCAGCATATTTTCTGTTTGCAGAGACTACATTTTGCCACATTCTCTGCATCAGGTAAGGTATAAAAGAAGTTCCAAACATCAGAACATCGGTCAGAGACTGCACCACCTGACTGTGCCCCTCCTCTGGATGTTTTTTTAATAGAAGCTGAACAGGCAGCAGCATCACAATCACCTGAGCTCATCAGACCAGCAACCCTATGCCAGTTACATTTCACAAGTTCCTTCCCTACCTCGGCGATGCTGCCACTACCCTCCAGCTCTGAACACGTCAGCTCATGCCCAGGTGGTTCCCAAGTCCTGTCCAACACCACATCATCGTCAACATCAAATTCCTCATCGTCCACACTACTCCTCTCTGCATGGACTTCTTGGGCTCCTTGCTCGCCCTCAGCATCCTTTTTGGGCAAATTTTCACAAACCTACTTGATCCTTAATCCTTTCAATAGTTATTAGCTTCTGAAGTTTTCTGTCTAACTACTCAATGATGATGTCACGTCCCGGGAGCTGTGCATGAAGGGAGAATATCCCCATAGGAACTGCACAGCTCCCGGGACATGAGTCATCAGAAAGCAGTTAGACAGAAAAAAACAACTCAACTTCAGAAGCTAATAACTATTGCAAGGATTAAGATTTTTTAATCAAAGTAATTTATAAATCTGTTTAACTTCCCGGAGCCAGTTGATTTATAAAAAAAAGTTTTGGCCTGGAATATCCCTTTAAATTCAGGTATATGCAGGTATGAGCCTTGAAAAAAGGCTTTGGATTTGTGGTAGCAAAAGATGAGCCCTTCAGAGGCTGTGATTAGAATGTCCCCTTATATGCTGTTTTAGTGTATTGGAGCCCCTATAGGATTCTTGGATGGGGATTGAATCCAGTTCACACACACACAAGGTCTCTCTTTCTAATCTGTATCTCTCTGTTTTTCTCTCTTTTTCTAATCTGTATCGTTCTATCTTTCTAATAACTAACTATCCCTAGTTCTTTTGTCTCTCTAACACTTTTTCTCTCCCTATCCCTCTCTGTCAGCAGTTTTGACGCTCTGTCTGCAGTGGGTGGACGTCACTGCCCTCTTATCTGAGTAAAGATGTCCTCCCCTCTTGGCCTTTGTGCTGATTGACACAGTAAGCAGCAAATCACATGATAGACCTGGGTTATCATGTGGTATGCTGATGTCCCTGATGTAATTTCACCACCACGCTATTTACGGTCTGGTAATAGCTGTACGCCGAGCCACAAAAATCGCAAAGTTTGGGCCGCTCATCTCTAGCTACTATGTAACCATGCACATATGATGCATTTAAAGAAGTACCGTATTTATCGGGGTATACCACGCACCGGCCTATAACACGCACCCTCAGAAGCGGCGCCGGCAATGGGGCAGCGGCGCCAATACCCAGGGGGAGAGAAGGGGCAGCGGCACCGATAGCCAGGGGGAGAGAAGGGCCAGGAGCAGGGCTCTAGACCCCAGGACAGGCAGGGGCAGAGAAGCCGGCAGAGGTGGCGGTCTCTGCACCTGCACAGCCGCTGCAATTCATTGATTTAAGGCGCCCGCTTTAAATCATTGAACTGCAGCGGCTTATCGGCGTATAACACGCAGGTAGACTTTAGGCTAAAAAAAATTTGCCTAAAAAGTGTGTGTTATACGCCAATAAATACAGTATTCCGACAGTTACAGTAAAGCACTTTATATTTACTTTAGATAAACATATGTTACATTTATCAGTAAGGATAAGCCATTTGTAAATAGGTAGAGGTAGAAAAACTGGCTGTTTTTTTCTGTCGTCAGCATGCTATTTTTGTTGGACAGCTGTGAAAAGTAAAAAAAAATCCAAAGTACAAAGTAATATGTTTTGCATTGCAGAAGAAAAATTCAGGTTTCACTGATATACGTATCTAATATTAGAACACTTTAATAACCCCTTCCAACACTTGCTGACAGTTGCCAGCATCAGAGATTACTCTGATGTTTGTGATTTAACTCTTAAGATGAAGCAGTTGCTACTGAATAGTGAGTTATTTGAAAGGTGCAGTGTCTCTTCCAATTATCATCCACATAGCACAATTACCACAGGCAGTCTGTAAATGGATAAAATAATCATTCATTGCAATATAATAACATAATAGTACCATTCCCCCTCTCCCCCACAACAAAAGCTGCTGATTTTTTTTCTCTTCTTTTTTCTTTCTTTCTTTTTTAAGAGATTTTAATTTCATCCCACAAATATTTATTTTCTTGTTTTGCAAAACATTTTATGGTAAGCTTGAGGATGCCACTACAAAGGAAAACTCTTCCCCCAAAAAAGTCCCCAAATCACTTTGATAGAAAAATAAAAACTTAATGGTGAGAAGTGAAAAATGTAAAAAAGGGAAAGAAGTGAAGAATTTTAAAAAACTATGATGTAAAGGGGCTTGGAAGAAACATCATTATGAGAATAATAATGGTAATAATAATCATAATAATAATAATAATAATACATACAGGTATGTCATCTAAATCATAAAAGTATACTCATCCTAGCAACTTCTTTAAATAAAGCTTAAAGAATAAATCTTAATAATAAAAAGGTCTTAAAAATACAAACAAGAAGAAAACCTGACACCCTGATCACTCTACACAAGAGGTGTTTACTAGAGCAACGAGACATTTTACAAAGACCTACAATCTCTCCATCTGTTCACAGTCAGGGATTAAATTAAATCCCATTGAGCGTCTATAGTCTAAAACCTAGGGAACAGTAGTAATTGGTTGTTAACATAATTGAGAGTATTGTCACTTTTGTCTTTTACGTTTTTTATTTTGAAGTATTTTATAAAACAAGTAAATATTCACAACATATATAGAAAATGTTCCACACATATTGTAAGCCCCCAAGCAACCTCTGTTGCAAAAATTTTAGGTTATTGTTCAGCACCTCTTATGTGATGAAAAGGGTAATCATATTTTGATTCCGGAAAAGGGGAAAAATATCCAATATTCTTGGAAAGTCCCCAGACACAAAAAATTTTTATTGAACTTATTAACTTATGTTTCTGTTTTAGAACATATTTAGGCTACCGTATGTTTTAGTACAGTATTTTGGGCCATCTTTTGAGCCCTTAATAGGTAAAAGAATGTGTGGGAACATAGCTTCATGCAAAAAAAATTAATTAAAAACAAGGCTAAAAATTTGAAACAAAAAGAGAGTGGAAACAAAGCCTTAGGGTGTCCGTGGACCTCATACTAAAGTCGGTTAAACTCACCTCCAGTGGATCTAAGGTGTCTAAGGTGTATGGTTGTCCTTCAACGCTCCAACAACATCACCTGTCAGGCATGTTGTTTTTATTTTTATTTTTTATTTTTTGCCCAACCCTATTGTTCTGGGAGGAATAAGTTGGCACAAGAGCATTCTGGCTGTGTCTTACCCCTCCCCTACCTGATAGTGAAACATGAATGTTCAATCATGCTGAACGTTCATGTGTTTGGAGTGGTCAAGAGAACAGCTATGTACATCTTTAGGCCATGTTTGTACACAATTATTTTGAACTTCATTTGAAGTCATAAATAGCTAAAGAAAAAAAAAAAAGCATAATACAGCAGAAAATAAGACTCTTAAAACAGTGTGTGAACATAGCCTTAGATTGTTATTACCCGATATTGATCACCCTGCCTTTTTCCTCTTGCCATTTCTATGGCTTTTGCATTCAATAAATCTAGATATTTTTTTTCATACATTGACAAACAATAATTATGTAAATAAATAAGTAAATTAAGTAAATGATTAATATTTATGCACCATGTAAGCACACAAAAACAGCTGTATACTGTATGTGCCTACCTTAGCATTGAAAACCCATACAGATATGTGGGTATTTACAGTTTTGTATAAAACTTGCACTATGTGATATATTTCAAGTACAATTCACGATTCATAGGCTAAGGCAATACATCCAATGCTGATCTACAGTACTGTAACGCTTAATGAAGCTTTAGAGGAAGGTATTTGAGCAATGCAATGCATTTTTAATATCTAACACAACCTAAAAGTAAACTTGACAAGGACAAATCTACTTTACCTAGATCAAGGACATAATGTGTCTAAACAATTATTACATTATTATCGGCATTCTTGGACTCTCTTATGGGATTAAATCATTGTGACTACACATAAAAAAATAATGAACTTCTGGGGCAGAGACGGTGACAAAGTAAAAAGAATTTGACATGAGGATAAGTATGAGACACGGGTCTTTGTCTCCCTTCTCTTTTCATTAACTCACAATGTGAAGTGTTTGTTGTGTAATCTCATTTCCATCCTAGATCATTCCACGCTATATGTTTATTGCATACTTTACAGTTCTGTCTTGTAATTATGTATATATATATATATATATATATATATATATATATATATATATAATTATTGTATTTTTTTACAGTGTTTGCCTATGGCATGGATATCAAAGGCAAAAGCTACTGCAATAATAATCATAGATGGCTAGGAAGGAACCATTTCTTATTCTAATTATACAGCAAGATCAGCCTAATCCTCTAATTCTTTCACTTGGCATGTCTGTTTGGAAGCCACTTTATACTATATACATAAAACACAACATATAACATAATCTGTATTACAGAGAGTACAATAGCTGATATCCTTAGATGAAGCTTCAAAACAGATAGTGGCATTACAAATAGCAGTGAGCTATAAATTCTTGTACTTTCACAGATGGTACAGTTTGGATCAAAGCATTCAAAAGATGCTAAAAAATATATCAGCATTCCCTGGAAGACTCATAATTTTATTGATCTAACCTGAATAAATTTCCCCGAAGACCCATCGGCATTCGTCTTGAAGTGTCACTTTTGGGAAGATCTCCGTGTATACTTCATCTTGAGTAATCAGGGGTGAAATTTTGGCTACCCATCAGCTCTGCACAATGCAGGGAAGCTTGGACAACAAATTGCCTTTCTCGTTCTCTCCACAACCAAATCCCAAAGAAGATTATAGATGTAGATGCCAGACTCAGTCCTAAAGCCTTCATGCTGGCAGACTTTCAGATTTTGTGTTAATGTACTTTCTAAATTATAAATTGGAACAGTAGTTAACTACAGGACCTATACGTAGAAAACTTGAAAATGTTTTTGCAGTGATTTACCAGAACAATTTCATTGATTTTTGTGCATTTGTATGAAAATAGTTTTCATTATTGTTTTGCTGACTGCAATGGACTCTCACGACATACAATACAGATAGCAAAATTTCAATCTTCTTTATCATTAAAGAAAAAGCTCTGGTTCTTTTGTACATTGATCATGGACACTGTATTTTCCTTTCATGGATTCTGTGTAACAAAATAATGGCATGTTCCAATGCATGCAGTGGTTCTATTGTACATTGATCATGAACACTGTATTTTTCTTTCATGGATTCTGTGTAACAAAATAATGGCATGTTCCAATGCATGCTGTATTACAGAGAAGGGATGCATTACCATGTGGAGGCACTATATTACTCTACAGGTCCACAATATGATGTTCTACCATATGGGGGCTATTTTTGCATCGTTGACATGTGCATGATTCCTAAATCTTCTAAATTTCTGCACCTTTATATATAAAAATAAAAAATAAAAAAGTCTCCTGCATTTGTGTCAGTATGTACTGTAGCTCCAGTATTCTGTTCATCAGGAGACTTAGTGTTAAAAACTCCTGAACCAATAAAGGGTTTAAACAGCTTTTAAGGACATGGGATGGGGATTTAGATAAAAGAAATCTAATCTGAATAGTGGGATAAATGGATATTTCGGAAATAAATTGTGATTCTCATCCGAGAGCAACGCTGCACATGGAACTAAAATTTGTTGGGCCTCCTGGAATTGCTTTCTGAAGAAAAATCATTATTGTCAACATAACAGGGAAATGTAACTAGAACCATTTTGGCAAGTGCTATTCAGGGTTTTGCTTTAAATCTTACAATCCGAATAGAATAGAGGAAATGTGACATTTTAAAAATAACCATGTGCTATCTATCATGTTTCTATTATGTCTGTTGTAAAAAGAAACTATAGCATATCAGGTTGTTATTTTTCCACAGCGAATGAACAATAGCCTTTGACAGCAATCACAGTCATGCCGCAACCATAAATAATAAGAGATATGAATCCTACTGCTGAGTTGTGTTATATGGCATTTACATTAAGCTGTGCATCCAATGCTTTCATTAACCATCTAAGGAATCAAGATGTTCACTGTATGAATGTATAGGAAATGATGTGGATAATTTATACATAGTCATCAGTTTACCTTGGCATTAGTTGACCTCAGTTGACCTGATATATTGATCAGTCAATAAATATATACATATTGATATTTTGTAATGTACTCAAAATAAAGTATCACAGTCACATCCAGTTTGGAAAACAGTGCAGACTCTCACCCCAATCACTGTCCCTACCCACTTGGATGATCTGCCCTAAACAGCAGCCCCCCAACTGGGCGATGGTCCCTATACTTGCAAAGTGCACGGACATCAGGGAAATCAGACAAGCTAGGTCAGAAACAAACAAACTAAATGGTAACAAAATCAGCAAATGAGGGGTTAACTAGGACCAAGCCAGAAAATCAAAACCGGAATCAGAGTCAGAACAAACAAGGATCAAACCAGTTGGGTAGCATAGTACAAAGTCAGCTAGGCATGGCCAGGTCAGGTCACAATCACAGGTCAGGTGACAGCAGCTCAAGTCAAGTGAGGCCCTGCACTCACACGTCCTTATTGGCTGGGTCAGTAGTGATGAACAGCCCTGTGATATGCAGGGCCGATGAGAGACGCCAGCAGCAGGGTAGAAGCTGTGTGTTGTCGGAATGTAGAAGAGGGTAAAGAGAGGGAGGGGCGCATAATAATGTTCAAAATGGCCCAATATAATTTTAATTCATTATTTTTGCCTGTGGGACCATAACCCACTCCCTTCCTTGCTATCAATGCTGTTCCTTTGGAGATAGGAGTCCTGTACAGGTTTTCACTACCCAGCAATGGATGGTGTTACAATAAATCAGGGATTGAAATGTCAATCTGATATATCAGCTGATTCAGTAAAATCAAAAACCTAATAGTTTTAAACATTTATTTTCAGGCTTATCTAGTGTCAATATATTTTGCAGCATGGTAGAGAGTTTGTCATAAATTATGCCCAAATGGACTCACAATCTAATCTAAATTCCTGTGTCAGACGAGAGAGAGAGAGAGAGAGAGAGAGAGAGAGAGAGAGAGAGAGAGAAGTTGAGAAAACCCACACTAAATGGCACAGCACATACAAAGCCCTCATATATGTTGCCTTTGGTTGGACTTGAACTTACAACCTCAGTTCTACAAGCAGAATTATAGCTAGAAGTTCAAATGGAGAGGAGGGGGTAGGTGGGCTCTCAACTGCGTTTTTGCAACTGCAGAGGTGCAGCCTTATCATAGCTGTTATAAGCACCTAGTGGATATGTAAAATAAAATGAAAAACATTTTTTGCCATCTTTTGAAATTTTAGTTTTTATGAAGTTTACACTGCAGTAAAAATTACATGATAATGTTATTCCTCAGGTCAGTACAGTTGCAGCAAAACTATATTTCTATCATTTTTGTAACATTTAAGTACTACTTTTCTGACCCCGGATTATTTTTCTGTAACATCTGTGGTAGGTGGATCCACTGACCTGTTGAGGAAGATGAGTCTAAGGTGCCGCTGGTTTTCACCAGAGCCCGCCACAAAGAGGGATGGACTTGCTGCGGCTACCCAGGTCGCCACCCCTGATACGACTCATCCCCACAGGCAGCCGTGGTATAACCTGGCACAGATAAGATGAGACTCAGATGTAGTCAAGACTGGCAGGAGGTCACGATAGATGGCAATGCAGCAAGGTCAGGTCACGAAGCAGGTGGTCAGAAGGCAGGTGGCACAGGAAAAGGTCAGGTCACGAAGCAGGAGGTCAGAAGGCAGGCAGCAAAAGAGCAAGGTCAGTATACGTAGCAGGAGATCAGATACACGGCAAGACTAGACACAAAATATGCTTTCTCTTGGCAACTAGGGCACAAAGATCTGGCAGGAAGTACCGGAACTAAATAGGGACAGATTCGGCAAAGCACCAATTACTGGTGCACTGGCCCTTTAAATTTAACAGAGTCGGTGAACACGCCCCATAGGAGGCAGGGACGTGTGAGCCGACAGGAACGAGCTGGAGGAGGAAAGAGCGGGGCTTGCAAGTGAGCGTGCCCCTAACCGGACCACGGGAACATGACGGGAGAAGGCAGGGACAGGCGAGCGGCCCCGGGACCGCGTGTGGACTGCGGCACTGCCAGGGACAAGGGAAGACAGGAGAGAGTGCTCTCAGCCGGAGAGCCTGACCGGAGAGCCTGACCGGAGCTCGAGAATAAACATTTTCTCAATGTAGTTGTGTAATGATTCATTTTTAGCAGGGTGATCTGTATTTTTACTGTTACAAATTTGGGGTAAATGTGGCATTTGTTTGCTTTCTAAGCCTTGTTTTCTGGAGGAGAGATGATTAAAAAACAGCAATTCTGGCATTGGATATTCTTTTTCTCTGATAGTATTTACCATGGGGGATATATAACATTATGTTTCAATAGTTTCCCAGAATGAAGATGGTATATGGTAATAATGGATGCATTCAATGAGGTGATAGTTATGGAGATGTAAGTGGCATGATGTAGTAATAATTATGTAGTAGGAAGTGCTATCATCAACAAGTATGGCTATTATGAGTACTCTTCTATTATGGGGGAGCTCTTCGTATTCTATAATAGGTTGATGCTGTTTTCTTGGTAATAGTCAATATGAAAGTGTAATCATTTATCTATCTTAGATGAAAAAGAATTATGTATGATATATAGACATAACATTCAGACAATAAACTTAATGTAATGAATATCTGGTAGAGCAGCTTTAATCTTATAAATAATATGTAAGAAAAAGGAAGTAGATTATAGAATAAACAAGTATGTACTCATTTTGATATAGAAACATAGAAAAAGTCTCAGCTCACCTGGGGCTTGCATGGCTGCCTCCGGACATGTAGAAAAACTATAGAAAAGCCAGCAAGTAGAAGTAAAATGTAAGTCTTTATTCAGGATTCTTCCTTAAGAAAACTTCACGGTGGCAGACAAACAACGGACATCTCAAAAATATAAAACACTGTCCCTCCCCTTCCTGTGGGAATGGGGAATACACCCTGAGGTATATAAGGGTGCCTCATTTGAGGATCTAAAGGCTATGAGTAAGGATCAAAAGATCGGAAACGCGTCAGCTTTGCTTGGGACCCCTATCTTTTTGTGCAGTGTTTTATATTTTTGATATGTCCGTTGTTTGTCTGACACCATGAAGGTTTTTTAAGGAAGAATCCTGAATAAAGACTTACATTTTACTTCTACTTGCTGGCTTTTCTACAGTTGTTCTACTCATTTTGATATATTTTTTTTTTATATTTTATTTTTTACAACAGTGATGACTTTGGCATAATGATACATTAATAATATCTATACCATTACATTATCAATATGAATCTAGCCCTTGGATTATCTTCTATTCATTCTGCTATAGCAGCACAAGCGCAGTTAGAAGAGCGAGGTAGGGCTCCCATTAAGCCCAGAATCCTGCGTTGTAGTGGTGTAACCATAAAGTGTCATTGCAGAGGTCTTGTGATCATGAATTGAAAGCACAGTACAGTGTAAAACAAGGTACAGGAGAGAGAGGTTCTGTACCAACGTAGGACTGGTAGTAGTGAGTGGCAGCAGGGGTGGTGGACTTGTGGTAGTAGTAATGCGTCAAAAGCAGATGCAATAGATTAGTAGTATTCATAATAAGTCAACAGCTGGAATGGTGGGGTGGTTTTAATAGTAGCGAGGTGACAGCAGGGGTGGTAGACTGGTGGTAGTACTAGCGAGTCGACAGGGGGAGTAGACAAGTAGACAAGATAGACAACTCTGGTTTGCTGATGCTGATTCTACTTCCAGGCACATGGCTGCTGCTAGTTATACTAGGCATGGGCACATGGCTGCAGACACCTGTACTGGGCCGGGAGAAATGGCTGCTGCTACAACAAGTCCTGGTCGTGGGCACAATGCTGGTTCTCAAAGTGCAGCAACTGCCTCCACCATGCTTCCTGGCAAAGGACAAAGCAGCATTGTCCTTTCCTCTACCCAATCCTTGTCCAATCTTTCGATTATAAAACATTGTTAACTGGAATTTTAACAGAATAAATGATAAAACTATACTGTATGTGTGCTATAGTCACGCAAAACCTGTTTTTGTGACAATATCACTTACTGTACCTATTTGTGTTTCACCACTAAAAACTGTCACACTTGACTATGCATTTAAACAATGTGTTTAACCCCTTAAGGTGTCACCCCTCCTATCCCTGCTATTGGTCAGTACACATAATGACCAATTGCTATTGGTCATTATGTGTATGCCATCGATTGTGCGGTTAAGCTACCCTTATATTTTAATAATTTGGACATTTACGCATGTGGCAGTGCCATATATGATTATTTTTATTTTATTATTTTATTTATAAAATGGGAAAGGGGGGGGGATTCAAACGTTTATTAGGAAGGGGTTAATTAACTTTTATAAACTTTTTTAACACTTAATTATTTTTTTATAACATGCAATCTTTGATTGCAGATACTGATTGTCACGATCACACCCTATCGGTCCATCTAAGACATTAGAGAGAGTGTGATTGTGCAAGGGTTAAGGCAACCAGACCTCTGGGTATCCACTACTAGTCCCAGCAAGTCACCAAATAAACCCTTAGATAAACGTGTTTCCACCAGAGCTTCCTTGAGAAAGGTGAACTCCTTTATTTAGAGATCAAAGACCAGAGCTGATTCATTAAACATTTAATCTGATAAAAGGTATCAAAGTGCTGACTATATAAAAGTACAGAAACAAATGACATACAGTTACAAAAATATGAAAGAGTTTAGCAAGGCAAGTTCAGAAAACAAAAGATGAAGTTCTTACAGCATGATGGTATAGCCGTCCTTGTCAGTGAGAGTCCCGCTCTTGTCAGCTTTTGCCACAGCCTACAACAACAGTTGAGTCCAGCATTTTAAGTCTTATCTGCTTCTTTGGAGGGAAACTCCATTCCCCCCCTCCCCTCTGATCCCACCAGGTGGGGCATCTCTCTTCCTGACCCCTTATCTGTTTGATTATATGATGGGACTAGGGTGCATGACTTCAAAAGAGATACCAAACAGCCAGACCCCCAATACACAAACACACAGTCTGAATGACCCTCACCCCCAGGTCTTAGTTTATACACAGATACAATTATAAAACACATGTATGTTTCCATAATCAGGCCTTGGGCCTGACCCCTCCCCCTTAAGATGGGGACAGAGAGATCTTGCCTTGCCAGGCTGATAGATCTGTCTCCCTTAACCGTCTATTTCTTTTCTTGACACCACAGGCCCTGCATTCCCAGGCAAAGATGGCACTGATGGGGCCTATTTCCTCATTTAGCTGCCTTTTCTTTGTAGCTAAGAGCTGTGGATTGATCTCCACATCCTGACGGGATCCCTGGCTCTTAGCTTCCTCCACTAGGTCCAGTAGGGGATCACTACTCAGCCCTTCCTCTGGTGCACTACATACACTGAGTACCACCTTCTCAGGGTCATAGTATGCATTTTAATCTGGTACTGTCTCTGCCTCTGACCTTTCTCATCAAGGGCTACTACATATGTGGTGGGTTCTAGGCGCTGCTGCAGAATGGGGAAGGGACCCTCCCAGGCGGCCTGCAACTTATTCTGCCTGATGGGGTTCAGAACCATTACCTTCTGTCACACTTCATAGACCCGGTCCCTTGCATTGTGATCATACCAGTACTTCTGCCTGGACTGTGCTGCTGTGAGGTTGTCATGTACCAGCCCAGTCAGTGCCTGCATCCTGTCCCTGAATCTCAGAACATACTCCACCCCAGAAGTCTCAGGGGCATGGAGCCCCCCTTCCCATTCTTCCCTAACTAAATCTCGGGGTCCCCACACTTTGTGACCATATAATAACTCAAAGGGCGAGAAACCTGTAGGCTCTTGGGGTACCTCCCTGTAAGCAAATAACAGATGGGGTAAATACTTTTCCCAGTCTCTGCCCTCCGATTCTACAAATGTTTTTAGCATTTGTTTCAAGGTGCCATTGTTACTGGACACTCTGTCCAACCAATGTAGAGGGTTGTGATCAGTTATGACAGTAAAATCCCTGCCATACAGGTATGGCTGTAATTTTCCAATGTAGAGGGTTGTGATCAGTTATGACAGTAAAATCCCTGCCATACAGGTATGGCTGTAATTCCTTCTCTATGACTGCATAGGCCACCTCAACAGCTCTTTCCTGTACTGCCTAGGAACCACTAACGGCCTTTCTCCCTCCGGGGCCCCTAGCATGCCTTTGGAAAGGGACTCCCAGTACAAGATATCATTTTCCCAATAAACCTGATGCCCCTCTGTTTCAACATCTGTATGCTCAGCACGTTGTCTCAGCCCTTCAAGGGAAGGGTCACTGCGCAGAGCTTCCCGGAAATGCTCATTTCCCTCCCCCCATCTTGTGGCATCAGGGAGCACATTTCCCCCAGGTGACCTAGCATCTCCACTTTCCTCCGCTGTGGCTTGCATGTCACACAGCTTGCCCCTTGCATCACCATCCTCCCTTCTTTTTAAAGCTGCAGCCCTGGCACGCTGCTGACGCGTTACCACTGCCACCATTGGTATGCCTCCCTGGGGTTTACCTTCCTCCCCCTCAGTTCCAGACATAACAATACAGGCATCATACACAGGGCTATCACTCCTTCCCTCCTCCTCCTTAGGCTCACAGGATTGGGACATATCACTCACTGCTGGTCCCTCATCCTTAAATGTCACCAGGGGCACACCAACCCCTCCCCCTAGCCCATCTCCACTAGGTTTTAGCATTGGCAATGCATTGTCACCACATTTTACAATACACCCAATTTCACTTTTGGAAAACATTACTGGTTCAGTCACAGGTAAACATTTATCAATCCCCTGCACTCCCTCCCAGTTACCACATTTCACAATACACCCCACTTCACTTTTGGAAAACATTACTGGTTCAGTCACAGGTAAACATTTATCAATCCCCTGCACTCCCTCCCAGTTACCACATTTCGCAGTGTCTCCCAAAGTCTCGCACAGTACCTCAGAATGAACAGGGCTCTCTCCTAGCCCTTCCGGTGTGCAGGTAGTGTCCTCTGGAGCATAATGACAGGGCATCCGACCCAAATCATCCCCCAGCAGAACATTAACAGGGATGTCCTCAGACACCCCCACCTCCCGCAAACCTTTGCCTGTACCCATATCCAGGTACACACGGGCCATGGGCACAGCAGGCCGAACACCTCCAATTCCTTTTAAAGCCATGGTTCTTCCAGGGTTGATGTCCTCTGTATCCACCACTTCAGGCCGCACCAAGGTAAAGGAGGCTTCAGAATCTCGCAAACCCACTGTCACCCGATCACCCACAGTTACACTCTGCAGGTTATCAGCTCTTTTCTCCACCGCTCCGGACACCAGAAGAACAGCTGTGTGTCCTCCAGCTACTGGTGGAGAATTCTTTTTGTTGGGGCAAGTGGCACTCAGGTGCCCAATATAGTTGCATCTGTAACATCGGCGGGTGTCCCCCTGACCCAATGTGGCTCCTGTTGCTTTTGGTGCTGATGGCAAGAATTTTCCGGCTGGCTTGGTGCTGCTGGTGGTGCTCTGTGGGCGTGTGGCTCCCCTCCAGGTACTTGTTCCAGCTTGTGCAGATCCACGCTTTGCTGTTGGTGCCCGGTTGCTGGCAAAGTCATCTCCAAGTTCTGCTGCTTCCATTGCTGTCTTGGGCTTGTGGTCCAATATCCACTCTCTGGCTTCAAAGCTCCGTGTTTGGAGAAACTGATCCAGGACCATCAAGTCCTCCAGGGCCTCATAGGTAGTGACTTGTAGGCCCCCAGTCCATTGCCTGAATGCAGTCCTTAGCTGACCTGCATGTTGAGTGCAGCTTTTTGTGGCACTTTGTTGCAAAGTCCGAAACTTTTTCCGATAAGCCTCTGGAGTCAGATTAAACTTTTTAACAGGGCAGATTTTTATTGCCTCATAGTCCTGATCATTCTCAGAGGGAAGAGAAGCAAACACATCCAGAGCTTTGCCTTGCAACCGTGGGGTTAGATATCGTCCCCACTGTTCCTTAGGTAGATGGAACTGCCGGCAAACCTTTTCAAATCCCCTCAGGAACACATCCAGATCACCATCTTTCTCCAACATGGGGAAATGTTCTAAGCAAGGTTTGTGGTCTCCTTGATCCTGCACATCACTGCGTGCAGATAAAGCATCCCCTCTCAGCCTCAGAACCTCCAGTTCATGCCTCCGCTGGGCCTCTCTCTCTCTGCCACCTCTCTCTCTGCGGCTCGTGCCTGGGCCTCTCTCTCTGCGGCTCGTGCCTGGACCGCTCTCTCTGCAGTTTGGTACTGGAGAAGCAGTTGTAGTTTCATATTGGCATCCACATTCCCAAGGTGTTGTAAGGCAGTTCGCAAGAAGAGTCCAAGGCCTCATGTGGAGTACTGTCCTGATGGGGAGTAATGTTGTATTCCCCAGGAGATATCAGTCCTTGGATGACAGTTCCAGCTGTAGGACTTTGTCTCAGGTCATTCAGCTCTTCTGCACGGGCATCATACTCCACAAGATCAGCAATAAGTTGTTCCTTGTTCTTTCCTGCAGTAGGGGTGTCCTTTTCTTGGCACATTAGCTCCAGTGCTGGCTTGGACTGCTTGCGATATGCCTCCATATTTCCGAGATGAGACAGAGGAGGTAAAACAGGAGATGGGGAGGACAGAACTGTCTTGCACTCTTTTTGTATGTCTTTTAAACCAGCACTGAGCTCTGTCTTTTACTGGAATTTACACACAAGAATATGTATGCAATTTCTTTTAGTGCTAAGATTTCCCTACAGGTAAAATCCAGCAAGCACTAAAAATCTCTAAATATATCCCGACGCTGCCACCAGTTGTCACGATCACACCCTATCGGTCCAGCTAAGACATTAGAGAGAGTGTGATGGTGCAAGGGTTAAGGTCACCAGACCTCTGGGTATCCACTACTAGTCCCAGCAAGTCACCAAATTAACCCTTAGATAAACGTGTTTCCACCAGAGCTTCCTTCAGAAAGGTGAGCTCCTATATTTAGAGATGAAAGACCAGAGCTGATTAAACATTTAATCTGATAAAAGGTATCACAGTGCTGACTATATAAAAATACATAAACAAATGACATACAGTTACAAAAATATGAAAAAGTTTAGCAAGGCAAGTTCAGAAAACAAAAGATGAAGTTCTTACAGCATGATGGTATAGCCGTCCTTGTCGGTGAGAGTCCAGCTCTTGTCAGCTTTTGCCACAGCCTACAACAACAGTTGAGTCCTGCATTTTAAGTCTTATCTGCTTCTTTGGAGGGAAACTCCATTCCCCCCCTCCCCTCTGATGCCACCAGGTGGGGCATCTCTCTTCCTGACCCCTTATCTGTTTGATTATATGATGGTACCAAACAGCCAGACCCCCAATAAAATGCAATACACAAACACACAGTCTGAATGACCCTCACTCCCAGGTCTTAGTTTATACACAGATACAATTATAAAACACATGTATGTTTCCATAATCAGGCCTTGGGCCTGACACTGATCAATGCTATACCATAGCATAGCATTGATCAGTGTTATTGGTGCTCTGCTGCTCCAGCCTGCATAGCAGGCTGGGAGGAGCAGATCTCCGATCGGATGGTAAGGAGGAAGGTAAGGGCCCTCCTGCTGTCCTTTTAGCTGATAGGGACATTGCAGCATGGTCCTGATCAGCTCCGCTGAGCTGCTGGGATACTTTTACTTTAGTTTTAGACTCCACAATCAACTTTAGATGGTGCATATAAAGGGTTACTGCTGGGCATCTGCCCAATCGGCAGTGCCCGGCATTAACCCTTGGTTCTGGCTGCTGATAGCAGTCAGGACCCATGGGGTTTGAAGCGTGCTCAGCTTTTGAGCACACTTCAAACCCCAGTAACGGGACCAGGGCGTAAATGTACGCCCTTGGTCCTTAAGTATCAGGATGCAAGGGCATTCCTGTACACCCTTCATCCCCAACAGGATAAACAACATGTTTGGTAAAGTCACACAAATTCCTTATTTTCCTGTTTTGTTCTATTTTCTTGAATGTACCCCAAACAAAAAAAAACTGGCCTTTTGTCCTGAGATGCTGCTCCAAATTTATCATATTGTTTCTTACATCTTTACCATTCCTTTTTTGTACCTTAAAAAATATATCTGAATTTTTCATATGGACAACTGCTTCACTTTTCCTTTGCATGTTTTATTTTAATTTTTAGCTTTTTATGTCTATAAACGACCTTATTGTCCACCTCTCTCTCTCTCTCTCTCTCTCTCTCTCTCTTCTCCCCCTCTTCTCCCCCCCCCCCCCTCCTCTGGCTGATGATCTCAATTTTTATTTTTGGCAAACAAACAGGAGTCGTAATCTTTTTTAGACATGGTCAGGAGAGGGTCTAGATTTGCGTTTTTTTGCGCCAGTTGAGAAAAAATGTTCAAAAAAATCTAAAACATGCAGAGATGTTCTAGCAATACCAAAAGGTCAAAATGATGGATTTTATAACTTTATAACTTTGAAAAAAAAAAAAACTCCCAAAAAACCGCAATTACCTAAAAATAACAGAAATTCACAAATGTAGACCAAAAAAGCAATAGAACACAATGATAAATAACCCCCATTTTCTGCAGTTTGCTGCAGCTACTTTTTGTTAGTGTCTATTGTAAGACCAAAACTGGTCAGCACTGCTGAATCCCTCATGCCCAGGAATTGTTTTTTTTTTTTTTTTACATAGGGTGGCACTTAACGAATTAATCCTGCTTTAATCTTTATTAACCTGCAGTTACAAACATAATCTTGCCATGGGCATGGACGCCAGTGAGTATCTTTATAGTGGATGACAGCTGTTTCTCTCTTTGCAGCACTTTAACAGACCCTGCACTCCTCCACCGAGGTCAACAATTTATCACATGCCCCTGTTGATGTCAATTAGGAAATGGCTTACAAATAATTGCAATGTAAAAAAGCATTAACCCCTTAAGGACCGTGGGTTTTCCCGTTTTTGTACTTTCGTTTTTTCCTCCTCACCTTTTAAAAATCATAACCCTTTCAATTTTGCACCTAAAAATCCATATCATGGCTTATTTTTTGCGCCACCAATTCTACTTTGCAGTGACATCAGTCATTTTACCCAAAAATCTACGGCGAAAATTTTTTGTAAATTTTGGGGGCTTCCGTTTCTACGCAGTGCATTTTTCAGTTAAAATGACACCTTATCTTTATTCTGTAGGTCCATACGATTAAAATAATACCCTACTTATATCAGTTTGATTTTGTTGTACTTCTGTAAAAAAATCATAACTACATGCAGAAAAATTTATACGTTTAAAATTGTCATCTTCTGACCCCTATAACTTTTTTATTTTTCTGCATATGGGGTGGTATGAGGGCTCATTTTTTTGAGCCTAGATCTGAAATTTTTAGCGGTACCATTTTTGTATTGATCGGACTTTTTGATTGCTTTTTATTCATTTTTTCATGATATAAAAAGCGACCAAAAATATGTTATTTTGGACTTTGGAATTTTTTTGTGTATACGCCATTAAACGTGCGGTTTAATTAATGATATATTTTTATAGTTCGGACATTTACGCACGTGGCAATACCACATATGTTTATATTTATTGTTATTTACATGGTGTCTTTTTTTATGGGAAAAGGGGGGTGATTTGAACTTTTATTAAGGAAAGGGTTAAATCACATTTATTAACTTTTTTTTTTTATACTTTTTTTTTTGCAGTGTTATAGCTCCCATAGGGAACTATAACACTGCACACACTGATTGCCAGATCTGTTCACTGCAAAGCCATAGCTTTGCAATGATCAGCGTAGTGTTTTACTGTAGGTAACCGGGTATGCCACTATTGCAAATTCCTTATTTAGGCCTCAAATGCGCATGGTGCTCTCTCACTTCACAGCCCTGTCGTATTTCAAGGCAACAGTTTAGGGCCACATATGGGGTATTTCCGTACTTGGGAGAAATTGCACTACAAATTTTGGGGCGATTTTTCTCCTTCTACCCCTTACATGGCTCAGAAGGGAGAGAGCGCCATGTACACTTGAGGCCTAAATTGGTGATTTGCACAGGGGTGGCTGATCGTTCTGACATGAACGCAAAAAAAAAAAAAACACCCACATGTGACCCCATTTTGGAAACTACACCCCTCATGAAACGTAACAAGGGGTATAGTGAGCCTTAACACCCTTCAGGTCTTTGACAAATTTTCGTTAAAGTTGGACATGAAAATAAAATTAAAAAAAATTTCCCCTGAAATGCTGACGTTACCCCAAATTTTTCATTTTTGCAAGGGGTAATAGGAAAAAAAGCCCCCCAAAATTTGTAACCCATTTCTTCTGAGTATATAAATACCCCATATGTGGAAGTAAAGTGCTCTGCGGGCAAGCTACAATGCTCAGAAGAGAAGGAGCGCCAATGTCTTTTTGAGAGAGAATTAGGCTGGAATTGAAGGCTATGTGTGTTTACAAAGCCCTCATGGTGCCAGAACAGTGGACCCCCTCCACATGTGACCCCATTTTGGAAACTACACCCCTCACGGAATGTAACAAGGGGTACAGTGAGCATTTACAGGTCAGGTGTCTGACAGATTTTTTGAACAGTAATGTAATTTTTCATTTGCACAGCCCACTCTTCCAAAGATCTGTCAAATGCCAGTGGGGTATAAATGCTCACTGCACCCATTATTAAGTTCTGTGAGGGGTGTAGTTTCCAAAATAGTATGCCATGTGCTTTTTTTTTTTTACTGTTCTGGCATCATGGGGGCTTCCTAAATTCGACATGCCCTCAAAAACCATTTCAGCAAAATTCGCTCTCCAAAAGCCCAATGTTGCTCTTTCCCTTCTGAGCCCTCTAGTGCTCCCACAGAGCACTTTACATACACATGAGGTATTTCCTTACTCGAGAGAAATAGGGTTACAAATTTTATGGGGCATTTTCTCCTATTGCTCCTTGTGAAAATGAAAAGTTTGGGGTAACACCAGCATTTCAGTGTTAAAAATCACATTTTTCATTTTCACGTCCCACTTTAACGAAAGTTTGTCAATCACGTGTGGGGTGTTAACCCCTTAAGGACCGGGGTTTTTTCCGTTTTTGCATTTTCGTTTTTTGCTCCTTGCCTTTAAAAAATCATAACTCTTTCAATTTTGCACCTAAAAATCCATATGATGGCTTATTTTTTGCACCACCAATTCTACTTTGTAATGACGTCAGTCATTTTGCCCAAAAATCTACGGTGAAACGGGAAAAAAATCATTGTGCGACCAAATTGAAAAAAAAAACGCTGTTTTGCAACTTTTGGGGGCTTCCGTTTCTACGTAGTACATTTTTCGGTAAAAATGACACCTGATATTTATTCTCTAGGTCCATATGATTAAAATGATACCCTACTTATATAGGTTTGATTTTGTCGGACTTCTGGAAAAAATCATAACTAAATGCAGGAAAATTAATACGTTTAAAATTGTCATCTTCTGACCCGTATAACTTTTTTATTTTTCCGTGTATGGGGCGGTATGAGGGCTCATTTTTTGTGCCGTGATCTGAAGTTTTTAACGGTACCATTTTTGCATTGATAGGACTTATTGATCGCTTTTTATTCATTTTTAAATGATATAAAAAGGGACAAAAAATGCACTATTTTGGACTTTGGAATTTTTTTGCGCGCACGCCATTGACCGAGCAGTTTAATTAATGATATATTTTTATGATTCGGACATTTCCGCACGCGGTGATACCATATATGTTTATTTTTATTTACACTGTGTTTTTTTATTGGAAAAGGGGGGTGATTCAAACTTTTAATAGGGGAGGAGTTAAATGATCTTTTTTAACTTTTTTTTTTAACTTTTTTTTTGCAGTGTTATAGGTCCCATAGGGACCTATAACACTGCACACACTGATCTCCTATGCTGATCACTGGTTTCTCATTAGAAACCAGTGATCAACGATTCTGCGGCATGACTGCTCATGCCTGGATCTCAGGCACTGAGCAGTCATTAGGCGACCGGACAGCGAGGAGGCAGGAAGGGGCCCTCCCGCTGTCCTGTCAGCTGTTCGGGATGCCGCGATTAGCCGCGGCTATCCCGAACAGCCCGACTGAGCTAGCCGGGAACTTTCACTTTCACTTTTAGCGCTATTAGAGGCGGGTCCCGGCTTCACTATGACGCCGGGCCCGCCGTGATATGACGCGGGGTTACTGTGTAACCCCGCGTTATATCAGAAGAGCAGGACCAAGGACGTACCGGTACGTCCTTGGTCCTTAAGGGGTTAAGGCTCACTGTACCCCTTGTTACGTTCCTTGAGGGGTGTAGTTTCCATAATAGTATGCCATGTGGGTATTTTGTGCTGTTCTGGCACCATAGGGGCTTCCTAAATGCCACATGCCCCCCAAAAACCATTTAAGCAAAATTTGCTTTCCTAAAGCCAAATGTGACTCCTTCTCTTCGGAGCATTGTAGTTCGCCCGCAGAGCATTTTACGCCCTAACATGGGGTATTTCCATACTCAGAATAGATGCGGTTACAAATTTTGGGGGGCATTTTCTCCCATTACCCTTTGTAAAAATTGTAAATTTAAGGGAAAAAACTGCACTTTAGTGAATTTTTTTCCTCATTTACACATCCAACTTTAACGAAAAGTCGTCAAACACAAGTGGGGTGTTAAGGCTCACTGGACCCCTTGTTACGTGCCTTGAGGGGTGTAGTTTCCGAAATAGTATGCCATGTGCTTTTTTTTTTTACTGTTCTGGCATCATGGGGGCTTCCTAAATTCGACATGCCCCCAAAAACCATTTCAGCAAAATTTGCTCTCCAAAAGCCCAATGTTGCTCTTTCCCTTCTGAGCCATCTAGTGCTCCAACAGAGCACTTTACATACACATGAGGTATTTCCTTACTCGAGAGAAATGGGGTTACAAATTTTATGGGGCATTTTCTCCTATTACTCCTTGTGAAAATGAAAAGTTTGGGGTAACACCACCATTTCAGTGTTAAAAATCACATTTTTCATTTTCACGTCCCACTTTAACGAAAGTTTGTCAATCACCTGTGGGGTGTTAAGGCTCACTGTACCCCTTGTTACGTTCCTTAAGGGGTGTAGTTTCCATAATAGTATGCCATGTGGGTATTTTGTGCTGTTCTGGCACCATAGGGGCTTCCTAAATGCCACATGCCCCCCAAAAACCATTTAAGCAAAATTTGCTTTCCTAAAGCCAAATGTGACTCCTTCTCTTCTGAGCATTGTAGTTCGCCCGCAGAGCATTTTACGCCCTAACATTTTTACGCCATAACATTTTACGCCCTAGATGCGGTTACAAATTTTGGGGGGCATTTTCTCCCATTACCCTTTGTAAAAATTGTAAATTTAAGGGAAAGGCTCCACTTTAGTGAATTTTTTTTCCTCATTTACACATCCAACTTTAACGAAAAGTTGTCAAACACCTGTGGGGTGTTAAGGCTCACTGGACCCCTTGTTACGTGCCTTGAGGGGTGCAGTTTCCAAAATAGTATGCCATGTGTTTTTTTTTGCTGTTCTGGCATGTGACATGTGACATGCCCTTCAAAAATCATTTCAGAAAAGTTCACTCTCCAAAATCCCATTGTTGCTCCTTCCCTTCTGTGCCCTCTACTGCGCCCTCCGAACACTTGACATACACATATGATGTATTTCCTTACTCAAGAGAAATTGTGTTACAAATTTTGGGGGGCTTTTTCTGCTATTACCACCTGTAAAAATTCAAAAACTGGGTCTACAAGAACATGCGAATGTAAAAAAATTAAGATTTAGAATTTTCTCCTTCACTTTGCTGCTATTCCTGTGAAACACATAAAGGGTTAACAAACTTTCTGAATGTAATTTTGAATACTTTGAGGGGTGCAGTTTTTATAATGGGGTAATTTATGCGGTATTTCTAATATGAAGACCCTTCAAATCCACTTCAAAACTGAACTGGTCCCTGAAAAATTCCGATTTAGAACATTTTGTGAAAAATTGGAAAATTGCTGCTGAACTTTGAAGCCCTCTGATGTCTTCCAAAAGTAAAAACATGTCAGCTTTATGATGCAAACATTAAGTAGACATATTGTATTTGTGAATCAATGTATCATTTATTTGGAATGTCTGTTTTCCTTACAAGCAGAGAGCTTCAAAGTTCAAAAAATGCAAAATCTCAGAAATTGTCACGAAAAAACAATCTCAGAATCAGAATGAAAGGTAAAAACATCCCAGAGTTATTAATGCTTAAAGGGACAGTGGTCAGAATTGCAAAAAATCCTCCCGTCCTTTGGGTTATAATGGGCTCCGTCCCCAAGGAGTAAAATTTCCTTACACAAAAAAAAAATGTTTGGGTTTACCATACATTTTACTTTTAGGGTAAAATGAGTGATGTAATTGCAAAGTACAACTGGTCACGCAAAAAACAAGCCCTCATATGGGTCTGTGAATGGAAATATAAAAGAGTTATAAATTTTAGAAGGTGAGGAGGGAAAAAAATGTTAAAAAAATTAATTGGCAGCGTTAAAGTGTTTTTAAGACTCAGTTATGGCAACATGCGGTAACCTGCATGCAAAACCATATTAAATAAACCAGAACTGCTTTAACACAATAAGCTAGATATGTGTAACTTTAACATGCTTTTTGTGTGGCAGAGATGACAGCACAGTAAGTACTGAAGGGGTTTGCAGAACAATATTAACCCCGTAAGGACAAGGCCATTTTACACCTTAGGACCAGAGCGTTTTTTGAACATCTGACCACTGTCACTTTAAACATTAATAACTCTGGAATGCTTTTACCTATCATTCTGGTTCCGAGATTGTTTTTTCGTGACATATTCTACTTTATGTCTACTTTTGTCGATACTTGCATCATTTCTTAGTGAAAAATTCCAAAATTTGATGAAAAAATTGAAAATTTAGCATTTTTCAAACTTTGAAGCTCTCTGCTTGTAAGGAAAATTGATATTCCAAATCATTTTTTTTATTCACATATACAATATGTCCAATTTATGTTTGCATCATAAAATTTACGTGTTTTTACTTTTGAAAGACACCAGAGGGCTTTAAAGTTCAGCAGCAATTTTCCAATTTTTCACAAAATTTCCAAAATCACAATTTGTCAGGGACCAGTTCAGGTTTGAAGTGGATTTGAAGGGTCTTCATCTTAGAAATACCTCACAAATGACCCCATTATAAAAACTGCAGCCTCCAAAGTATTCAAAATGACATTCAGTCAGCATTTTAACCCTTTAGGTGTTTCACAGGAATAGCAGCAAAGTGAAGGAGAAAATTCACAATCTTCATTTTTTACACTCGCATGTTGTTGTAGACCCAACTTTTGAATTTTTACAAGGGGTAAAAGGAGAAAATGTATACTTATATTTGTAGCCCAATGTGTCTCGAGTAAGCACATACCTCATATGTCTATGTTTATTGCTCGGCGGGCGCAGTAGAGGGCTCAGAAGCGAAGGAGCGACAAGGGGATTTTGGAGAGTACATTTTTCTGAAATGGTTTTGGGGGGCATGTTGCATTTAGGAAGCCCCTATGGTGCCAGAACAGGAAAAAAAAACACATGGCATACCATTTTGGAAACTAGACCCCTTGAGGAACGTAACAAGGAATAAAGTGAGTCTTAATACCCCACATGTGTTTCACGACTTTTGCATATGTAAAAAAAAAAAAAAATGTCACAAAAATGTGTGTTTCTCCCTAAATTTAACATTTATGCAAGGGTTAATAGCAGAAAATACCCCCCCAAATTTTTAACCCCATCTCTTCTGAGTATGGAGGTACCCCATAAGTTGACCTGAAGTGCACTACGGGTGAACTACAATGCTCAGAAGAGAAGGAGTCATATTTGGCTTTTTGAGAGCAAATTTGGCTCGGGGGCATGTCGCATTTAGGAAGCTCCTATGGTGCCAGGACAGCAAAGAATACCCACATGGCATACCATTTTGGAAACTAGACCCCTTGAGGAACGTAACAAGGAATAAAGTGAGCCTTAATACCCCACAGGGGTTTCACGACTTTTGCATACGTAAAAAAAAAAAATGTTCACGAAAATGTGTGTTTCCCCCCCCAAATTTCACATTTTTGCTAGGGTTAATAGCAGAAAATACCCCCCAAACTTTGTAACCCCATCTCTTCTGGGTATGGAGGTACCCCATAAGTTGACCTGAAGTGCACTACGGGCAAACTACAATGCTCAGAAGAGAAGGAGTCATATTTGGCTTTTTGAGAGCAAATTTTGGTCGGGGGCATGTCGCATTTAGGAAGCCCCTATGGTGCCAGGACAGCAAAATAACCCCCACATGGCATATTATTTTGGAAACTAGACCCCTTGAGGAACGTAACAAGGGGTACAGTGAGCATTTACCCCCCACTGGTGTCTGTCAGATCTTTGGAACAGTGGGCTGTACAACATTTTTTATTTGCACAGCCCACTGTTCCAAAGATCTGTCAGACACCAGTGGGGTGTAAATTCTCACTGCACCCCTCATTACATTCCATGAGGGGTGTAGTTTCCGAAATGGGGTCACATGTGGGGTTTTGTTTTTTTGCGTTTGTCAAAACCGCTGTAACAATCAGCCACCCCTGTGCAAATCACCTCAAATGTACATGGTGCACTCTCCCTTCTGGGCCTTGTTGTGCGCCCCCAGAGCACATATGGGGTATCTCCGTAGTCGGGAGAAATTGCATTACAAATTTTGGGGGGCTTTTTTCCCTTTTACCTCTTGTCTAAATGAAAAGTATAGGGCAACACCAGCATGTTAGTGTAAAAAATTTATTTTTTTACACTAACATGCTGGTGTAGACCCCAACTTCACCTTTTCATAAGGGGTGAAAGGAGAAAAAGCCCCCCAAAATGTGTTAGGTAATTTCTCCTGAGTACGGCGATATTCCATATGTGACCCTAAACTGTTGCCTTGAAATACGAAAGGGCTCCGAAGTGAGAGCACCAGGTGCATTTGAGGCCTGAATTAGGGATTTGCATACGGGTATTCTACGCCAGTGATTCCCAAACAGGGTGCCTCCAGCTGTTGCAAAACTCCCAGCATGCCTGGACAGTCAACGGCTGTCCGGCAATACTGGGAGTTGTTGTTTTGCAACAGCTGGAGGCTCCATTTTGAAAACAGTGGCGTACAAGACGTTTTTCATTTTTATTGGGGTGGGGAGGGGGGCTGTGTAGGGGTATGTGTGTATGTAGTGTTTTTTACTTTTTATTTTATTTTCTGTTAGTGTAGTGTAGTGTTTTTAGGGTACAGTCACATGGGCGGGGGATTACAGCGAGTTTCCCGCTGCGAGTTTGAGCTGCCGCACAAAATTTGCTGCGTTGCAAACATGCAGCCTGATACTCACTGTAAGCCCCCTGCCCATGTGAATGTACCCTGTACATTCACAGGGGGGGGGGGACCTCCAGCTGTTGCAAAACTACAACTCCCAGCATGCACAGTCTATCAGTGCATGCTGGTAGTTATAGTTTTGCAACAGCTGGAGGCACATGGGTTGGGAAACACTGAGTTAGGAAACAGACAATGTTTCCCAACCAGTGTGCCTCCAGTTGTTGCAAAACCACAACTCCCAAACATTCTCAGGCATGCTGGAAGTAGTAGTTCGGCAACATCTTTAGAGCCAGATGTTGCCGAACTACAACTCCCAGCATGCTTGGAGTTGTAGTTTTGCAACATCTGGACGACTACAGTTTGCAGACCACTAATACAGTGGTTCCCAATCTGTGCCCTTCCAGATGTTGCAAAACTACAACTCCCAGTATGCCAAAACTGTCCAGGCATTCTAAGAGTTGTAGTTCTGCAACATCTGAAGGGCCAGATGTTACAGAACTACAACTCCCAGCATGCCTGGACAGTAATGGCATGCTGTGGATGTGTAGTTTTGCAACATCTGGAAGGGCACAGTGGTCTCCAAACTGTGGAACTCCACATGTTGCAAAACTACAACTCCCAGCATGCCCAGACGCCAAGGGCTGTCTGGGCATGCTGGGAGTTGTAGTATACAGGGTCCCAATACAGCAATGCATGTCGCTTTACGGGATCCGGGTCTTCAGGGACGAGGTAAGTAACGAGGCCGGGCCCCAGCACTGCCCCGTCCCCCGCTGCGTCCTACGGTCTTCTTCCTGTCCTCTCCGGACTTCCAGGGGCTGGGCAGGGTGGGAGGAAGTAACCGCCCCCCCCTGCGATTGGTCGGTTAACTAACCGAAGAATCGCATGGGATCGGAGGAGGTGGCAGGCTTGCCACCTCGCTCCTATACTTTAGCATAGTCCTGGCTGTCTGTGACAGCCGGGATTATGCAATATTACCGGGCAGTCGGGTCCCAGAGCCCGGTATCGCCGCAGATCGCAAGAGCAATTTCCCTACATGGTCCCCCTCGGCGTTTGCCCTGGATGCCTGCTGAAGCATTTTAGCAGGCATCCGGTTCCGATCTCTGACCGGCGAGCGGCAGGGACCAGAAAACGCCATGACGTCCTGGGACGTCATTGGTCCTTAAGGCCCAGGGTACCATGACGTCCCAGGACGTCATTGGTCCTTAAGAGGTTAAATGCACCAGAACTGTATTAACACTACAGGCTATATACATGTAACTTCAACACGGCAGAGATGACAGCACAAGGAGTACATAAGGTGTTTACGGAACAATATGAAATACACCAGAACTTTATTAACACTGCAGCCTAGATATGTGTAAGGCTGGGTTCACACTAGGTTTTCTTAAATACGGTTCCCGTATACGGTTGGGTGGAGGGGGGCGGGGCTTAACCGCGGCGCCCGCACTCAGCCGTATTCGGGAACCGTGTTTAATGCAAGTCTATGAGCCGACCGGAGTGAACCGCAGCCTCCGGTCGGCTTAGTTTTCGGCCTTATGCGGTTTCCCGACCGCAGGCAAAAACGTGGTCGACCACGTTTTTGCCTGCGGTCGGGAAACCGCATACGGCCGAAAACGAAGCCGACCGGAGGCTGCGGTTCACTCCGGTCGGCTCATAGACTTGCATTAAATACGGTTCCCGAATACGGCTGAGTGCGGGCGCCACGATTAAGCCCCGCCTCCTCCTCCCAACCGTATACGGGAACCGTATTTAAGAAAACCTGGTGTGAACCCAGCCTAACTTCAACACGCTTCTATTATATTCACAACTGTGTTGAGAGGTCCTATAGATTTATAGTTGCCACTTGAGTACACTTTGTAGGTGGGTGGCAAAGATCACTGCACCTCACTGGCTACTGTGGCTGGTTCAGGAACACTATTATAGTGACAAATCACTACTGTGTTGACTGGCCCTATAGGCATATAGGTGCCACTTGAATACGCTTTATAGGTGGGTGGCACAGATCACTACCCCACTGGCTATTGTTGTTGGTTCAGGAACACTATTCAATTCAGGTATATGCAGGTATGAGCCTTGAAAAAGGCTTTGGATTTGTGATACCAAAAGATGATCCCTTCAGAGGCTTTGATTAGGATGTGCCCTTACATGCTGTTTTGATGTAAAGGAGCCCTTATAGGATTCTTGCATGAGGATTGAATCTTGTTCACACACAGAAGGTCTCTATTTCTAAGCTGCATCTCTCCATCCTTCTAATCACTAACCGCCCCTATATCTGTATCTCTCTCTCCCTGTCTCTCATAGTCCAGCAGTTCCGCCGCTCTGAATGTAGTGGGTGAAATCACTGCCCTCTTATCTGTGTAAAAATGTCCTCCCTCTTGTTGTTTCCTATTGGCCTTTGTGCTGATTGACACAGTAAGCAGCAAATCACATGATAGACCTCGGTTATCATGGGACGTGCTGATGTACTTTCATCCTCTCACTGCCCCTCCTTGCCACCCTGCTTCTTCCATCTGCTAAAAAACCATGCTACCTAGGTTTTTTGTGCTATTTACCGACCCGCACAAGCCAAATCGGTAAAAGCTTGAGTGTTGCCGAGTCAGAAAAATCCTAAAGTTAGGTTTGAATCCGGGCTCGCCTAATTCAGCTTGCTCATGTTTAATTATTATGTATCCTTCTTGACCCCTTAACCCCTTAACGACGCAGGACGTATATTTACGTCCTGCGCCGGCTCCCGCGATATGAAGCGGGATCGCGCCGCGATCCCGCATCATATTGCGTGGGTCCCGGCGCTAATCAACGGCCGGGACCCGCGGCTAATACCACACATCGCCGATCACGGCGATGTGCGGTATTAACCCTTTAGAAGCGGCGGTCAAAGCTGACCGCCGCTTCTAAAGTGAAACTGAAAGTATCCCGGCTGCTCAGTCGGGCTGTTCGGGACCGCCGCGGTGAAATCGCGGCGTCCCGAACAGCTGATCGGACACCGGGAGGGCTCTTACCTGCCTCCCTGGTGTCCGATCGACGAATGACTGCTCCGTGCCTGAGATCCAGGCAGGAGCAGTCAAGCGTCGATAATGCTGATCACAGGCGTGTTAATACACGTCTGTGATCAGGATGAAAGATCAGTGTGTGCAGTGTTATAGGTCCCTATGGGACCTATAACACTGCAAAAAAAAAGTTAAAAAAAAGTGTTAATAAAGGTCATTTAACCCCTTCCCTAATAAAAGTTTGAATCACCCCCCTTTTACCATAAGAAAAATAAAACAGTGTAAAAAAAAATAAAAATAAACATATGTGGTATCGCCGCGTGCGTAAATGTCCGAACTATAAAAATATATGATTAATTAAGCCGTTCGGTCAATGGCGTACGCGCAAAAAAATTCCAAAGTCCAAAAAAGCGTATTTTGGTAACTTTTTATAACATTAAAAAATGAATAAAAAGTGATCAAAAAGACAGATCAAAACAAAAATCATACCAATAAAAACTTCAGATCACGGCGCAAAAAATGAGTCCTCATACCGCCCCGTACGTGGAAAAATAAAAAAGTTATAGGGGTCAGAAGATGACATTTTTAAACGTATAAATTTTCCTGCATGTAGTTATGATTTTTTCCAGAAGTGCGACAAAATCAAACCTATATAAGTAGGGTATCATTTTAACCTTATGGACCTACAGAATAATGATAAGGTGTAATTTTTACCGAAATATGCACTGCGTAGAAACGGAAGCCCCCAAAAGTTACAAAATGGCGGTTTTTTTTCGATTTTGTCGCACAATGATTTTTTTTTTCCGTTTCGCCGTGCATTTTTGGGTAAAATGACTAATGTCACTGCAAAGTAGAATTGGCGACGCAAAAAATAAGCCATAATATGGATTTTTAGGTGGAAAATTGAAAGGGTTATGATTTTTTAAAGGTAAGGAGGAAAAAACGAAAGTGCAAAAACGGAAAAAACCCTGAGTCCTTAAGGGGTTAAGGACAAAGGCCATTTTGACCTTAAGGACACAGCCAATTTTATTTTAGCACTCTAGTTTTTTTTTTTCCTTCTCTTTTTCTAAAAGCCATAACTTTTAAATTTCCATTCACAAACCCATATAATGGCTTGTTTTTGCATGACCAGTTGCACTTTGTAATGAAATCACTCATTTTACCCTTAAATGTATGGTAAACCCCTCAAATTATTTTTTGTGTAAGGAAATGTAAACAAAAATCATAATTTTGTCAATTGGGGGGGGGGTGTTGTTTTCACGCTGTACACTTTATAGTAAAAATTACAGATTTTCTTTATTCTCTGGGTCAATACGAGTAAATCAATACTCATGGTTACATACATTTCTATCATTGTACTGCTTTTAAAAAGTGTCAAACTTTTTTACAAAATCAGTACGTATAAAATTGCCCTATTTTGACCACTTCTAAATTTCTTATTTTTCTGTATTCAGGGATATGTGAGGGCTGTTTTTTGCACCATGATCTGTAGTTTGTTTTAGTACCATGTTTGCACATTTGTGACTTTTGGATTGCTTTTTATAAAAAAAATTGCAGTTTCATGTGACAAAAAAGCTGCACTTTTTTTATGTTTACGCCGTTTGCTGTAGAGGATCATTCACATTATATTTTTATAGTTCTGACATTTGCGCATGCGAGGATACCAAATATGTTTATTATTTATTGTTTGTTTTTACCCTTTGTATTAATATGGGGAAAAGGGGTGATTTAAAACTTTATTGGGGGAGGGTTTTTTTTCCACATTTTTTTTACATTTATTTTACACTTTTATAGTCCCCATAGGGGACCATCTATAGCAATCATTAGACTGCTAATACTGTTCATTGCTATGCCTAGGGCATAGCACTGATCAGTATTATCATCAATCTTCTGCTCTCGTCTGCTGGCAGGCAGATCAGTGCAGAAGACCCCGGGAGATGGACGCAGGCAGGTGAGGGAACCTCCATCCGCCATCTCGGCTGATCTGATCGCCGCAGCAGTGGCGCCTGTGATCAGATCAGCCATTTTTAAGTGCCACAGATGCCATGATATGTATTGATCACAGCATCTGAGGGGTTAATGTCAGACATCGGAGCAATCGCTGATGTCTCCTTTTACCGTCAGGTCCGGGGCTGCTGACAGCGAGCGCAGCTCCTGAGCTCGCGTCACAGCTGCACCATAAATGTACAGCGCTGTGTGCTAAGTAACATTTACGGTGCATGTCCTGAATGGGTTAAATGCAAAAGTTGGACAGCTGTTTTTATGTCAAAAGTATGGTAGCTTGTGAAGTGTAAAAGAGTGTTAGAAGTGGTCAGTTTCTTTTTTGTTTACTGCTTTGGAATATAGTAAGATATGTTGTATTTCTACTGTCTGGGCTGTTAAGTACCCACTTCATACACTCCCCTCACACAGATCTGCTCCATTCAGCTGCTCTATCTAGAATGGCCACTACAGCTGTGCACATAGGCATTTTTTTGTGCCTAAATTGCTTCTTAATTGGCTGGATGCTGTTTGCAAAGCATTATTTGCATCCCTGAGGTCAGTTGATCCTTCCATCTAATTGCAAAGCATTCTGGGCTACCTGTGGTCATTTAAACCTCCTTTCTTCTCTTATTCTGACATGGCAACAAGACCATTTTACCAGGTTCGACTGAAATAAACCAAACAATGTTTGCCTTCACTCCAAAGTGAAGTTCTCCTAAAGTTTGGGCTAAAACTGTTTTGCTGGTTTTGGTTTGCGCAACCAATGGAATATTCCCAAGTAAACACCTCTTCATGGCGGATCTCTAACTTTTATTGCACCCTTCACTGCTATGTTGCTCTGCACCATGATAGCCTTTGATATTGGTGGCATGAGGTCAAAGTAACACCTGTAGGTGGCTTTTAGCCCAATGTTGGGCACTTGTCTTCTGATCGTTTGTGTTGACACTCTTCAATGCCCTAGGCTTGGTATAAGGTGTATAATTTTACTTGCAGTACAGAATGTGCCGCTATGTGCCATTCATCTAATTTGACAATCCGTCTGTGCAATGGTTTACCTCTGTGCACCTCTTGCTGTCAAAAACTTTGTGCTAGTGTGCCTAGAAGAATGGATGCTGTCATTGGAAAAAAAAAAAAACTTTATATGTATAAATGTAATAATGAAATATGTAAGTGGAGGCTTTAGTACCCTGTTGGGCCACCTCTAGCCTAGATACAAGATGAGATGTAGTTTGACACAGAGGCAAACAGGTTTAACCTCCTGTGGCACAACCGGGCCTTTTGATCCTGCACATTCATGTGTTGCAGAAGCTGACCATATATCCTTGATTGGCAATAAATCTGGTAGCCAGCAGGAAATGTTGCAATCTGATGGAGACATTCCTGAGAAACCTTTGCTGTGTGTGGGCAAGCATTGTGTAGCTAAAAAAATAACATGTTGGAAGACCTGCAATAAGAAGCAACAAATTTGGCTGCAGAAAAATTGATATGTGAAACAAGTAATATTTTTTTTTATCCATCTGAAACACTGCAATGTTTAACCTAACAATGAGTTCCTTTCCAAGCGGGGGACTATGGTCGAGTCTCTTAAAAACTGGACTATAAGTCCCAACACTGTGCCAGTTCTACAAAATCTTTTCTGGACATGTGGCTGCAGGATATTCTGTACAAATTGCTGAGCTGTTAGTGTAACTCATATCCCTACTAGGGGTGACTGATGTTTGCAACAACTCCCCAGATCATCACACAAAAAATTGGAGCAGTGTGTCATTTACGGCAAAGGTAAAATTGCTATGCAAATCCAACCATAGTCGAATCCCACACAGAACTGAGATTTTTTTTGCAAATAATCATGCAGTTTCACTCTGTAGCAATCCAGATTTCTTGTTCACAACTTCACTGCAATGGAAGGCGACAAAGGCTGGCAGTCAGTGGCAGTCCAGTTAGATGCCCCTCTCAAAGTGTGTCAACTAGGTACAATGTCTTCCAGTGCATCATAGAGTCATGTCTAACAGTGAACAATCTGTCACCAAGATGTACACTACCCAAAAGTAGTCTCAGTAGGCAGTCATGACAGTCAGCATAACAGACATAACTGCATTCAGAGTTTTGCAACAATCCCATATTCACATTTGGATGAAATACATAAAAAGATGCAATTTAAAAGTTCTATTGGTTCAAAAAAAACATGCCCTCGTGTGGCTCAGTAGATGAAAAAAAAATAATAAAAAAATAATGAGTTATGACTTTTACAACCCAAGGAGGAATAACCAGAAATGTAAAACTGACATTGTTGTTAAGGGGTTAATCTGGTTTGAAAGAGTAGATGAGTTTAGCTTATTCAACATTTCTATGTATTCTATGTGAACTCTCCCAATGACAATGCCAGAACATATTATATGGCTACCATCTGTTTTTCCACTATGTATTACAGAATAATAATAGAAGGTAAATGACAAAGAATAACATAGACTGCATGGGTCAGAATGTCTTGGAAAGCCTACTTTTTGTTCAGCATCTTTCTTCAGATTATTTGCCAGGTATTAGTGTATTATGTGAGCTGCCTTCTCAATCCCATTTAATAATAGCTAGCAAATATACTGTTCTACTTATTTTCTAATCCTCTCATCTTTCTTCACAATATGATACCATTCCAAGTCAAAGCTTATGATAAAACCTAGAGAAGAGTTATCATACTCTACAACACTATTTATATATGTAATGGAGAAAAAAAAAATCATATATATATATATATATATATATATATATATATATATATATATAATAGGAAAGCTAAATTCTAATGGCGATTTCAGTAAACACTTTGATTTAAGCATTTCTTAGTCCTAAACAGTCTTACTAGCTTCAGATTAAAGTTTATTTTTTAACTGAATGCGTTTTACTAGGACATGTCGGGACTTAACCAGTGTGTGTGTGTTTGTGTGTGTGTGTGTGTGTGTGTGTGTGTGAGATCTAACTTCTTGGAATTCCTGCTGATCCTAAGAATAAAACCAGTAGTTCTCCCCTTCTCTGTTTTTCTATAGCACAAAAAAAAAAACAGCAAAAACTGTCTCAGTTAGAAATAACTCTTTCATAAAGCTTAGTCACAGTATACATATCTTAAAATGTATGATGTGAGAAGAAAACGTATGTTTTGGTATGCCTTTTGAGGGTAGGGTCAAACGGGAGCACATCCGCAGCGTAATTGATGCTGTGGATGCAATGCTGGCAGTCACAGAGCTACGATAGAATAAACTCCATGCTACTGCCGTAGCTCTGTGTGTCGGCTTGTGATTGTGAATCACCTGCCGGCAGTCACCAGCTGACTCACAGAGCTATGTCAGCAGCAGGGAGCTCACTTTGCCGTAGCTCCATGACTGCTGGCAGCGCATCCAATATGTCTTTCCAATCACAGCACAGCACATACTCTGCTATGCTAGCGAAAGTGTACTGAACAGGTGGTCACTGTGCTGGCCTGATTATTAAATGGCATGTGATAGAAAAGGAGTTACACATGTAATTGTCAAGGTGTAAGCACAAAGGAAACAAACATTATCAACACAGCAAGGAATGGGTTACGCTAAGCATGAAACAGCTTCTGCATGTAATGATAATGACAAGTCAAAATGGAGGTGGGGTGTGTGCATTGCAGCACTGTTGACATAAAGGTGTAGGTGCATGGGTATTTGCACATATGACAGCTGCCTCAATTTACCTTTCAGGAACAGTGTGGATCATCTGGAGTAAGCAACTTGCAGGCACACAGCCCAGGTTTTCTCTGACTTTCTCACTCTATCTAGCACAAAGCAACATCTAAGACTTTCCAGAACTTCCTGTAAATTGTCCATATCTAGCTGTTACTGGAGACAGAATGCCCCTGATAAGAGGCAGTAAACAGCAGATTGCAGGAAGAAAGACACCTAGTTGTCAAGACTTTAGATATTTTGTCCAAAGTTAAGATCTCACTGGATGTTAGTTCTGAGACCTTCTGCGATCTTGTGTTACAAGTTGTGAAGTGCAAGGTAAATGAAGTGATTTACAGTAAGGAATCACATTGGCTATCAAATAAAGCTAGTTGTTTAAAACACCATTGACCATTTAATTAAACTATATGAAAGAAGCGAACATGTCATTGAAAGCATGAAAACAAAAAGGGGTAGTTTTATCAAAACCTATTCTACATAAGTGGTGCAGTTGCCTTTAGCAACCAATCAGATCGCTACTTTCATTTTTTAGAGGCTTTGAAATAAGCAAATCTGATGGGTTGCTATGGACAACTGCACCTTTTTCCTTTACACAGGTTTTGACAAATCTACCTCAAAGTCTATTAAAAAGTTATAGAACTTTCTAGGCACTCAAAAGTGGGGCTTTACAACATGTGTGATTTATAGTTTCAACCATAATCTACAAGTAAGCCCCTTATAACCTAATAACTATGTTTAAATATATCAGGGGCAGTACAGAGATTTCTCCTATAATCTATTTATACCCAGGACTATATAACAAGGGGGCATCCTCTACGTTTAGAGGAAAGAAGGTTTCTACACTAGCACAGATGAGGGTTCTTTATTGTAAGAGCAGTGAGACTATGGAACTCTCTTACAGAGGAGATGGTCATGGTGAACTCAGTAAGATAGTTCAAAAGAGGCCTGAATGTGTTTCTGGAGATTAATAACATTATAGATTATGGATACTAGATTTATAACCTTGATCCATGAATTTATTATGATGGAGTTCGGAAGAAATTTTTCTCCACAGTGTGAGACAATTGGCATCAACTTCAAAAGTTTTTTTTTTGCCTTTTTCTGGATCAACACAGTAGGAACACAAAAGGGATATAGGTTGAACTTGATGGACACTGGTCTTTTTTCAACCTTATGAACTATGTTACTATGAACTATATCTAATATAGGCACTTAGTTCCTGTTAGCACATGACAATTTCTGCCACCTAGTTGCATTCTGAGAACCTCAATTTGACTTTAATTATGACTGATTAATTAAATTGAGTCTCCAGATGATTCCTTTAAAAAATTAGGCCACTGCAACCATTGTCAAAGCCAACAGCACACCTAGTGGTGAGCCTACATTTAACACTAGAACCTAACACTATTAGTTGGCCTGTGTAAAATGGCATAACTTATCAAGCCATAGTCAAACACAGTAATGGGAACAAATAACACATTGGCAAGATACTAGCAGGTTTGGGACCAATTTGTATGTAGGGTTTGGCTGGTCAAGCTATAAATATGTCCAGTATTTCACATAAATAACTACGCCCCCTCACATTTTTGTAAATATTTTATTTTATATTTTCATGTGACAAAACTGAAAAAATACTACACTGCTACAATGTAAAAGTAGTGAGTAGATCCTGTATGCATTGGCATATATACATATATACATATAACTGATCAGTTATATAGATGATCCACATGTATAGCCTTCCAGAAAGCAGGCAATAGACATTGATCACAGCAGAGCAGCATGGAGGAGGTAAGGAGACCTTTTGACTCATCCCCCTAATGCTTTAGATGCCTTTATCAGTCCTGAATATGGCATTCAAGTGGTCAAGGGCTGACATCAGTGTGATCGCTGATGTCCACCAATAGTGATGGGTCTGTGGCTGATGACAGCAGCCCTCTTGGAGATACCTGTTCAGAGACGCGATGATCACAGAACCCTGCTACGTACATGTATGTTGCTGTGTGCTAAGTACCAGGGCACAGTGATGTACATGTGCATCATGTGCCCTCCAGGAATTAAGCATTGGGCCAATTTTAATTTTGCCTTTATGCTTTTTTCTCCTCAGCTTTTAAGAAACATAACTCTTTTTCACATTTTGGTGGTTTTGTTTTTGCACAAAAACACTTCACAATAAAACTATCACGGTATCTTTATTCTGTAGGTCAATGTGATTACAATGACACCCATGTTTACATGGCTTTTGAATTACTTTTGAAAGACACAAGGCAACAAACATCCAGTTTGTGACATCATTTCCAGCTAGCCTTGGAAATGACATCACATATATGGCGCAGAGTCCAAAGAAACAAAACATTTACTTGTCCAAAGAAAAAAATTGAATAGTACAGTTAAAGATGACATGATATATGTACAGCTAGCAGGATGTGTTCTCAAATGGGACAGGCTGGGTTGAGCTGTGTCAGAAAGGAAAGGAAGGAAAAATAGGACATATTAGCAGGTGTTAACCAGATACGGATAAGGGGAGTAAGGAATGAGGAGAGAGTGGTCACTGCAATCAGAAACAGTTTGTGATCACAAAAAACAAGCAAAATAGTTTTGCTCATTCAGCCCCTGTGGTGTAACTGTTTGCAAGCAAAAAAAATCCACTTGATCTCTCTCTGCAGATAAGGCCTTAAAGTGACAGCTAATAAGGCTCCGGATGTAAAATGTGATACATATGTCATTGCTATAAAACTCCTTGGCTGTTTTTGAATGCTTGCAGGCTATATAGCCACTGCAGCGACAACACCCAGCCAATAATTGTTTTGTCAAGCCAGGTCCCTTTAACGGTCTTTCCCATGACAATGAGGCTTGGGCAAACAGTATTGATGTATGAATCAGAACTGGTAGCAGTGGAATTAGTAGGGGATGTCAGTAATATGCACACAGTCGCTTTGTATTACTTCAGTTCACACTGAACAAGAAATTATTTTCTGTTTCGGAAGCAGATATACCCCCATCTCAGGGAAACGGCCATGAGGAGCCCCTGTGCCCTCACAGACACGAATGTCAACCTGGGCCACCTTCTCTCCTGGCATTATTATCATCCACAGCCCTTAGGGCAGAGATCCCTAAGAGCCAATATTTGAGGATGAAACATAATTGTTTCATGACAGAAGAGTTCCAGAAACAGTTAGCTGACCTAAGGGACAGGTTTAAAGCAGGTGGGTATACCTACATGCCACCCACAGGGATAGAACATCACTGTTAACAATATAACCATCTAAGGAGAGTGACAATATTACCCATATTATTGCCAAATTTGACAGAGCCACTCAAGCGGTGAGGTCCACACTTGACAAATACTGGGCAGTACTACTCATGGACCCAGATTTAGCATACACCTTGGGCCCTAAGCCCATTATTACATTCTGAAAGGGCCGTAGTCGACGGTAGAGGCAATTGTCATTTCCTTAGAGCTGAAGAGACCTAAAGAATATTCTTCTACTCAGCTGAAAGCATCTTTCTGTACTGTCACTGTGCTCCCTGTTGTTTATCTTCTTTTCTGAGTACTGCTCTTCTAAAATTGGTATTAATCAGCGCTAACCTTCAGTATTGTGGAATCTCTGATTGATACCAATCAAAAAAGAAGCAATATAGGTCACCAAACTTTTTCTGACATATGTTTATAGAACTTGCATGATCCCATTATCTTTCCTCCTTGTAGAGATGACCCTTGTTATGCATGTCCCAGCTCTGCCCTTTCTCCAGACAGAGCTACTTGATCTAGTGCAGAACATTTTGTACTGCGTTTGTATGGACTGTGTTATACTCATTACAACTACTAATTTGAAATACAGTTTAAATACATTTCTGCAAAGAACAGAGACACATGCATATTTTTTCAGTTGCTTTTGGGCAACAGATATGGTGACCTGGGGGACGACATAGGAGTAAAGTGTGCCCCTGTAGTTAGTCTCACTCATTCAAGAGCAGGAGAAGTCACAGATGTCATGGGTGGGTAAAGGGTAAGGTAGACTCAAAAGGCCCCCTTTAAAGTAACTACAAATTGTCAAATTGATGTAAAGTGTATTTCCTCTGGGCCACTTCCCAATTTATAATATCTTCTCTACTGATATGTAGATGCCCTTTGGACTCCTGGACTCAAAGGGTGTTGCAGCATAACCGGCAACTTTTACTAGACATCTTCCACATAGTGTAGGCTGAGATGTAGATCCCCTGAAAACTTTGGAAAAATATTGTGAGTTGCACAGGACAAACTGATCTGGCCCAATCGGAGGTCCACAAAGGACCATATTTTATAAGGGGCTATGGAAAGCGTTATCCCATCAGTCTTTGGAGAATTCATAAAAAAGTCCTTGATGTACAGGCTAGGATAAAGTGTTTATGTAGGACTTTTGTAGTCCTTTGCAAAGTAACCTGTATTAGTACACATTATCCTGGTAAGCTTTAAAAATTGTATTCTACCTCCAGTTTAGACTAACAACAGCAACTCTTCTGCACTATTAGATCCTATTGAGACTATTGAGACAAGTAGAGCTAGAGTTATATAGGGAGCTAATATAATACCTCACCTAGTAACTAGAAGATTCTAGAAAGTTCTGGTGAATTCCAACAACAGAAGTCAGAAAGTGTATTTGAATGTAAATGAAAGGATTTAACTACTTGATACCATCTACCATTATCTAGTAATCATACACAAGTGCTATTTAGACAACATTACAGTATATTTTACATACAGTATGATAAGGTCAGGTCATGGTGGGTGAGGTGATGAAACACAGAACCACTGCCCCTTTGCTTGACTTCTGTTAACATTTTTTTTTTTTTTTTTTTTTTACTATATACTGCATGTTGATTGCTGTGTAATATTGTATCGTATTATAAATACTGGCTGTTTTCTACTTTCATCCCATGTCTGGAGCACACTGCAATTTATTATCTAAATTTGTTCAACCATTATTGTGGTTAGTGCAGTGATATAGTGGCTTATGCTCATGGCACTTCTTTATTTATTATAGAGATGCCACACTGTGGCTATTGCAATCCTGGGTGGTGTGCAATCACATTGATGAAAAATTATTCCTCCATCCTCTTAAAGGGTAACGCTCAGTAAAAAATTTTTTGCTATGGCACTCCTTATGGTAAATAAAACATATTCAAAAAGCTCAAGAGCACATTTCCCCCATCTTATACACAGACTTTGAACCAAAGTGCAGCCTGGAGAGCTGAGGGGGGGGGGGGTGTCCAGCCTCATCCAATCATAGCTCCTCTGACACTTAACTGCCATATGCTGTTGGACACCCCCCCCCCCCCTCAGCACTCCAGGCTGAACTTCCTATGTTTGGGCTTCGGTCCAAAGTCTATGTATGAGATCGGGGAAAAATGCTCTTGAGCTTTTTTAAGCATAAATAAAACAAAGAAAACTTCATTTTTTTTTTTAAACAATGTATATTAGAAATATTTTTTATTTACCATAAGGAGTGCAATAGCAAAAATTTGTTTTAATGAGTGCTTATTTAAGGTTCATCAAGGTGAGCCAGCTTGTTGTAATGGATGAGGCAACACAAAGCTCTCTGCCCCTCTCTGTAATACAATGCTGTAGAAAGTGACTGGGAAATGAATGGCTGCAGTAAAAAATCTTTTCTGTGCAAAAACGCACTGCTCTCTGTCCACCAGAACACTGATGTGACTAGGAGGTGAGACGCTGCTGGAAAAAGCTTTTCTGTGTGATACACACTCACACAGGCTGTCCGTCCTTTTTCTCTGCAGTGAAAGGATGAAGTAACGATCAGGAATATGGTTGCCGATTACACAGGGCTGTAACATCCCAGGGCTGACTGGCTGCTGATTGGCTGCCTCCTGCATGTGATTCAGGGTCATCCCGCCTATCCGCCTTCCCGCCTTACCTGCCCACCTTCCCAGAGTTCCTTGCCCCATGTCCTCACATGTGGATCCACCATTTTAGTTGCCCTGGAGCATGGACCACACTAAATGGAGTTTAATAAAGCGATTCACGTGAAAGAATCATGGTGACATTTGCATTCATTGCAAATCAAATTCTTCATGAAATTCATAATGAATTCGTATTTGTCAGCTTCGATTCGCTCATCTCTAATTATTACTATGAGCAAACACATGGCTGGCCTCTACAGAAAGCTGTCTAATAATATATTTATACTTCTGATGGATTTGTATTTATACTCTTAATAGCTATGAGTAGTGATGAGGGGATACCTTTCGTCAAACTGCCCACTGGAAGTAAAGTGACAGTTGCCACTCCCCCTTTTCGCACAGAGCCTCAATAGACCACTCCCCTTTGTGACATCATGTTACGCCCCCTTCCTTGTATAACTTTGCCCCCCTTTCTCTCACATTCACTGCCGTAATCTCCTAAATGGCTGTGAATGTCTTTAGTAATATGCAAACATGTTCCGACATGTCTGCATAGCAGAATGCCTTATAATAAAAACAGACCTCAATGTATCATTTTAGAGAGCTTTATTAATAGAAGTAATCATATATTCAAACCCGTTTCAAAGAATTGTTTCTACATAAAACATACATAAAAATATTTTTTATAAAAGATAAGTGCAATAAGTGCATGGTTAAAGGGGTACTCCGCCCCTAGACATCTTATCCCCTATCCAAAGATAAGATGTCAGATCGCCGCGGTGCCGCTGCTGGCCCCCCCCCCCCGCTGCGGCACCCCGCTATCATTACAGCACAGAGCGAGTTCGCTCTGTGCGTAATGACGGGCAATACAGGGGACGGAGCCGCGTGATGTCATGGCTCCGCCCCTCGTGACATCACGGCCTGTCCCCTTAATGCAAGTCTATGGCAGGGGGTGTGACAACCGCTGTGCCCCCTCCCATAGACTTGTATTGAAAGGGGCGGACCAACATGTCACGAGGGGCGGAGCCGTGACGTAACAATGCGTAACGATGCTCCGGCCCCTGTATTGCGTGTTATTACATGCAGAGCGAACTCGCTTTGTGCTGTAATGATAGCGGGATGCCGCAGCGGGGATCCCGGGGCTCCCCACCAGCAGCACCGCGGCGATCTGACATCTTATCCCCTATCCTTTGGATAGGGGATAAGATGTCTAGGAGCGGAGTACCCCTTTAAATTGTTATAACATTCAACATAGAGTCAAAGCAGATTAATATCATATATTTATTTTCAGGGATAACCACGCAGCTTGTATTAAAGGCACAGTTCTTTTTATTTAGGAAACATGCTTCCTTGTGTTATACCAGCAGGAGAAGTCGGTATCAGAATGATTCTGCCTTTAGGGGTTGAGGGTACCAGAGGCACTATTCAAATCCATTTTTAAACCATCCAGCGCCTCTCTAGTAGACAATTATCAACCACTGTAGAGGGTATATTAAGATCAGCCATGGCATGCATAAATGTATCCAATCTAGGTGGTATTTTTTTTTTTTTTAGCCGACTATGACTCCGAGTTGTATTTTTCACCAAGTCCACCATGTTAGAGCTGGGTAAAACATTGCCCTTGTAAATAAATTTACCTCTTTCATTCCAGGCTGTTATGTCGTTGTTCTGTAGCAGCCTACTTAGCAAAAGTTCAGCATTTTTCTTAAAACAGGGATTGACATGACTTAAAATTCAATTGACAGCATCACCTTTATCAGAGGATACATTTGCTAATTGCTGATGATCAGAACTACAAGATGCAACAATGTTTAAAGTTGCTAGCTCTTTCTCACTCTGTTTAGCAAGAACCAAATATCTTTGCAATATATCAGTGTATTTCTTAATTTTCACATGATCTGACAAATCACCACGGTGTAAAGTACTGCTAATCTCGCCATCCAGTCTTTGCATTACACTCTGGTGTATGTTAGGTGTAAGTGTAACAGCCTGACTCAGCTTGTAGAGTACTTGTTTGGATACCAAGTACATTTTCTCCGCATGATCCATTACTTGTAAAAGAGTAGACTTGTTATTAAAGGAATCGCAACTCACAATAGCAGTCCTATGAACCCTCTTGTTTGGTTCACTAGGCACTTCTTTTTCTTTATGGGCATGGACCTATCACTTAGCTTTTTTATAGCTTTACGCCACTTTTTCAGTATATTTTTGTGGCGTTCTTTTAGAGGTATTCGCCCTTTTAAGATATTTAGAGCGGTTTCCCCTATGGCGCTTGTCGTAATATAGATTTTCTAGCTGAAGGAGTGGCTTTAACAAGGGTTTTTAAAAGTGCTCAATTACGCCTTAATCTCTCAGACATCTTGACACTGCTATGTACAACCCATTGAATGTGCAACAGGATGAAACCATCACTTTTTTTAGAGAGTTTTCTTTTGAATATACAGAGCAGGTAAAGATGGGGGAAAGAAGCATGATCTTAAACGATACTGCTCGGGGGGTGTTTGCCCTTAAAGGGGTACTCCGGCACCCCGTTTATAATCAGTGCCCGGAGCGTGTTCGCTCCGGGTCTGATTATGGTCGACCACAGGGCGGGCGGCGTGTGACGTCACGCCTCCGCCCCCGTGTGACGTCACGCTCCGCCCCTCAATGCAAGCCTACGGGAGGGGGCGTGATAGCTATCACGCCCACTTCTATTGGCTTGCATTGAGGGGCGGAGTGTGATGTCACACGGGGGCGGAGGCGTGACGTCACACGCCACCGGCCCTGCAGTCGCCGGTAATCAGTCCCGGAGCGAACACGCTCCGGGCACTGATTACAAATGGGGTGCCGTGTGCATGATCCCGGGGGTCCCCAGCTGCGGGACTCCCGCGATCAGGCATCTTATCCCCTATCCAGGCATCTTATCCCCATCTTATCCCCTTTAAATCAACTAGCAAATGCCCATAAAGTTCTTTTGTAGCATCCTCAAAAGCTTCTAAGAAGAAATGGGTTTTCCCGGGGTACATTTGTCTCGCTAATGTTAGAATTTGCAATTTATCATGTGGATTATCGAAAAGAACCATGTACTTGGTATTTAAATTTATGGTCCTACTCTTTTTACCCTGACAAAATATACTTTGCACTAAATATAATATTCTTAGATTCCTGTGATGAACATACTTGGTAAATGCTCTTTCTATTTCATTATTCTCGCTAGCGCTCTCCATGAGATCATCAACAATGGTTAAATTTACCTTGTTAGGTGGAAAAAGATCATCATCTATAAATGTATGCGGTAGTCCTTCAATAAACCTAATGTTAGGAAAAGAATGAGACAGGTCATCATACAGTTTTTGCCAACACGCATAAAACCAAACAATATTGTCAGGCTTGTGTGTCAAATAAGTAGCACTATTTAACAGCAGCTCTTTTACAAAATAACTCTTTCCTGAGTTGGAGGGGCCTGCTAAAATGCATGGAAAAGGATGTTGTAACCGTGTGTCCATGATTTTAATAGATGACAGGTATCGGTGTCACTGTCTAATGCGTGCCGTGTTTAACCATGCCTTTGTGTTTCGTGCAGACCGTTGGGCTCACTGCTCCTGAGATTCTTAAAAAGGGCTGCTAGATCGTCTGAAAAAGAGTGATTTAATGTCAAGATAAAAGCTCTAGAAGCCAAAAAGTAGTGTTGTAAAATCGTCTATCAAGTGTCTCTTTGTATAGATGCATCTTTACGTCTTGCTCAGCGATCTTGTTTCAATACTCCAGAATTTCTTATTTCTAACAATACCTGGCTGCTCAATAGTTGTAAGTTTTTTGGTCTCAGAGGAGGAATTACGGGGATAGTCAAAAATGTAATCCTTTAAGCTATGAAAATTAATAACCAGTGTGTTAACATCATTAAGTGTTATACCCTTCACCTTTAAGACTGTTTTACCTGTATTGAGTTTGTACCCATAGGTTTTTGGTCCGGCAGAGAGAAATTATGCGATGTGTGAGTCATCAGGAATTTCACTTGTTAATTCCCCCAAACAATCGCCTAAAGGCAAATTCCACTCAACCTCTCGATGCACAAAAATGATTGAATCTTTGTCATGATAAAGGCATCTATCATGCTATCTGAAGTGAGTACAATTCTAGTCTGGCATAGGCTGTTTTAAAAAAGGCTATAAAAATGTTTTTGTTTCCTTTGACTGTGTGATGAACCTTTGTGTATTTGCAATTCACGGTTTCTGTTTCATCATCAATAAAATTTAACCCAAAAACCTCATAGTAGGGTGCAAAGTAATTTTTGATGGAACTAAAATTGTCATAAATGATGGAAAGATGGCCTACAGGATATGTCATTTCATTCCACTCATGCTCCCAAATGAGTAAATGAGTCGTATTTGGAATCCACAACTCTATAGATATGTGTTTTTTTTAAATCCAAAATGCGTGATACAACTGTCCATAGCATGTCTTTGTCATCTTATGTGTGTCATTTTCACTATAGCAAATGGGACAACCGTGGTAAAAGCAACCCTGAAATTCAAATGCTATGTATTGTCCGTCGACATAGGCATACCCGTCTACAAAATATTTTCCGACCTGCTTTTCGCCACCTTTCAATGGATGCTATATGTTCTCTGTGTGGGCTATGTACATGAGCCATTGAATGGCTGGTGTTGAGCAATGTTTTTTTGTTTTGTTGTAATTGTCATGGGGTACAATAGCAATGGTGTTTTTTTTTTGTAAAAACATGTCCATGCATACAGAAGCCAGAGTAATAAGCTGAAAAGGATCAACACACTGGGGCACCACAATGTTTCTCTTTTGTCCGAGTCATCTCCATCCCTTCATCTCTGTAGAGTACACAGGCCTGTTTCAAAACATTTACATCTTGTTTACAGTAAGATTTTAGTTCGGCTTTAAAATCAAAAGTGTGTTTTTTATGTATCTCATACCATTCCATGAACTCTATTTTCCCACCAGCCATCATATATTCCACACCATAGTAGTTGGCATCTGGCAACATCCCTACAGAGTCCTGATTCTCTTCTGTGTTAAAAAAAAAAAAGTGTGTAAAGTGTCCCTTTGCACCTGAAAAGCCCGTAGCTTGGGGTAGTTTACTAAGCTTAATGGGGATGAAATTTTGAGAGTCTAGGAATTGCATTTTTAAATCAGTTAGTGTTATGCACATAAGTTGTTGAGCAATCATTTTTACATCCAACTTTTCAGTAATCAGCTCTCTAACAACAAAGTAAGAGTCCTATCTTCCTGCATTGTGGGCTATAAAAGTATAACCTGTAAATTTACCACTGGTAAAGAACTGCACAAAGTCACGGGTACAGGTCATGCCCTCAAATTCCCAGTAAGTATCACCGTACAAAGTTGTGGCATGAATAATGTTGAACGTGTGTGTACCTGTTTCCTGTTGGCATTCGTAGTCATAGAAGGTATAAAGATCAGATTTTTCCTTTGACTTACACCTCTGCATGTAACAGAGGTGATCATCAAATCTTTCCAATTGAACATGGCACACACTGCAGCGTAATCCTGTACACCTGTGTTTCTTCTCAGTGGTGTATACAAAATGATGGCCCCGATCACAAAATGTTTTAAGGCGGCAGAAGTTGCGGTCATCTCTGGCTATGTGTATGTGTAAATCTAAACAAACCTGTGATCGACAATACACACGACAGGTAGGGCAGCATGGTTGGGTCTCTACACTTTCAGTACAGATTTGTCTATGACAAGCCCGACAAATAAACTGACACAAGTGATTTTTTTATAGTGTAACACAGACCCACATTTTTTACAAAAGTAACGGGAACAAAAAAAGGCCTTTATAATTTTAATGCCATAATAATGCTCATCATGGTGTAGAATACACACGGTCTTGTCAGTGGACTTATTGTCTGTGTGAAAATAACCCCAATCACTGTTACTGTAGTACAACACATTAATGGTAATGTCCATGTAGCTCTCAAAATCTGCAATGTCGTTAAAGCTTACCATTTCAGTAACGGGAATGCACAATGCTGTGTGTATCTGTCGGGCACGTGACAATAAAAACTTATCATCAACGTCACCATAATACATGACCGTAACAAGGAGCTTCAAACAATCTGAAGCCAGACATTTAGCGTTACTCTGTAATGTGGATGCTACTGCATCCAAGAAAGTCTCTGCATTCGCCCCACTTACAGCCTCCACAAATGACTGTGTATGATCTAGATTCACACAGCTAAAGTGGTCTGTATACTCAATACCATCAAAGTCTTTTAGGTCTCTGTGTCTATGAAAGAAATGTTGCAGTCTTGGGGTTATGTCATCAGCCTGAATAGAGTTGTATTCTGGAGCAGCATGTATAGCATTTTGTGAACCATGCATGGCCGTGCTGGTACCTTCTAGAGGGTCATTATCGTTTTGTGAGTTTTGTTGTCGTGTTATGGTGTTGTCTGTGTTTATACGGTTAAGTCTTTGTGCCTTTCGAAATCTCTGCTTTGCTAATGATTTCTTAGATTTCAGTAACATTTTTACAGTTTTTATAGCTCTTGGTCTTTTAAAAACGGCTGATCTACGGCTGTTAAATTTCTTTATGCCACCACCAATCATGGATAGTCATTGGGGCCTCCTTGACTGTTTTTTCAGAAGGTTTTCAAAGACATATTTGAACTGACGACTTAGTTCAGACAGCTCAGCTACCTTTTGGGGTACGGTATGCATGTAGTTAATGATGCATATTGGTCTACCAAATAAGTTAACTGATTATGCTTATTTAGTATGTGAACATGTTCAACAGACATTCTGTTTAATGTCATTAGAGACGTAGTGGGCCATTGACCATGCATATTCTGTGCTTCAGCATTAGGTGGTGCAGCTGTGTGTTCACTATGTGTATTTTGAACTCGTTCATTATGATAAGCCCGAAAATTGTCTGGTTTCATGCAGCGTGGCTTACCAGTGCCGACTTGAGTAGGTCTGGGTTCATCTACTTTTAAAATTGTAGGTAGTGGAGTAATTATTTTATTAGAGGCGTTTTCAGGGTACATGGGGGTTTGTATAGTGTCTGTGTCCTTCACTGCTGGGGCTTTACTGCTATGTTTTTTACCTGTGCTGGTGGCCCGTCACTCTTGCGAGCAGCATATGGATGAAACGCTTGTTGAGGCCTTGACATGTGCGGCTCAAACTCTGGGCTTATGCTTATTGGACCTAAAATAGAGAGTTAAGAGTTGTAAGGCATGTATGTTACACATAGTTACACTTATTTCCACACATCTTCAATATACCCTCAATAGAAGTAAAGAGATCTGAGAGCTGAAAAATATCACAGAGACTATAGTGCTGTCAGTATATGAGCAATGCATGTTTAACAAGTTAAATAGATGCTACATTTATAAGTATACGTGCACAGTAATACTAACTTGTTTGATTCATTGTTCTGGGCCCTGGATCTTCTTCTTTTGTTGTAGTAGTTACTGTGAAGGTCGGTTTTCTGGGTTCAAGGGGTTTCCACACAGTGAAATTAGTCTTACACATATAAATTTAGATATTAACTCTGTAATGGTTTTGTATTTCTACACATTTAAATGCTTTTAATATATTTCAGCATGCAATGCCTAGTTGCTACACTACATTTATAAGTATATGAGTATAATAATAATTACTTGCTTGATTCATTGTGCTGGGCCCTGGTTCCTCATCTTTTTTGTAGTAGTTACTGTGAAGGCCAGTTGTCTGGATTTAATGGGTTCCCACAGTGTGAAATTAGTTAAACACATATAAATATATAGATATTAACTCTCTAATGGTTCTGTATTTCTAAGCAATTTTAATATGTTTCAGCAGGCAATACCTTTTTTTGTCCCAAGTACTCTGTGTTTTTCTCTGTTTTTCTTTCCTAGCAGTAGACTGTTGATTGCTCCATGATTCTGCTTGAACATTATACATTGCTGTTTTGGTATAAAAGCACAGTAAAATTATCAGTGTCCTTTTGCAGTCATATGATCACATAAATAATGTAAATGTTTAAAAATATCAAAGCATTTATTTGCTAACATTTAAAATGCATATAGATAGATAAGCATTGTAAATTTATAAAAACATCAAGGCAGTCATTAGCTAGCTTATGCAAGCACACATCCACATGAGAAATTCATGTTGTATACAACGTACCATTTATGTTGGTTCTGAAACGTCATTAGTCTCCATAATGTAGGTAATTTCTGAATCCACATCACAAATCCCTGATACTGTATAAAATAGAAACCAGTTAATGAACTATATTTTTGCAATCAATCCCCTGCATGATTAGTTGTATACATACAAAACATACTATGTAGAGCAGCCTCTATTCCATCAACCGCATTACCGGCCTGATTCAACAACAGCCATTTCAGAGGCCAATGCATATATATATATATATATATATATATATATATATATATATATATACATTTATTTATGTGTGTGTGTTAATTACCCAATTCTGAGTCTGAAAGATCAATGCCGTGTATCATCTCATTGTCTTGATTGAAATTTTGCTCAGCCATCTGAAATCATTACACGTCTGTTACATATAATAAGCCTACAGCTGCTTAAAACACACAAACTCACTGACTTATACAAACTCAGTTTAAACAGTGGGAGATTTCACAGTTATGAAATCAGACACTTACATTGGATCTCTAGAGTGCGGTGATGCAGGAGCTTCAAATCTGGAATGCTAACAGACAAGCCAGGGTCTTGAGTGATTCTGAATACCAAATTTGAGTATTGTTTATAGTTAAAACCCCTATAGTATAGCCCCTTTATGATGTAGTTGACAGGGATTACATACTGTTCTTTGGAATGTTTAACATTTCCATATGTTGATACGCCTGTGTAAAGAAATTAAACAGTAACAGTCATATAATTCAGTGAATGAAAAATCGAGCGTCATAGAACATCATATCAAAATCTTATATAGAAGACACTTGTGGAAACACTTTGTGATAACCTGTAAATTGCTTTTAATATAATCATGACACAAACTCGTACTGATAAAATACTGCAAAGGTAGTATTTCACAGCTAAAATTCAGGAGTCTTTTTCAGGAATTGAAAGCCTATATCGTGAAGTTAAAAAGCGGGGAATAAAGTGGCAGGAACTACACGAGTGGTTAGGCCAGCAAGATGCTTATTCATTGCTAGAAATTTTTTTGAACGTAATTCCGTTATAGTATCAGATATTGATTTTCAATGGCAAGATGATTTTGTTAGCATGTTGCCACATACAAAAAAAAATGTCGGCATAAAATATACAGGGTGGACCATTTATATGGATACACCTTAATAAAATGGTTGGTGATATTAACTTCCTGTTTGTGGCACATTAGTATATGTGAGGGTGGAAACTTCAAGATGGGTGGTGACCATGGTGGCCATTTTGAAGTTGGCCATTTTGAATCCAACTTTTGTTTTTTCAGTAGGAAGAGGGTCATGTGACACATCAAACTTATTGGCAATTTCACAAGAAAAACAATGGTGTTCTCGGTTTAAACATAACTTTATTCTTTCATTAGTTATTTACAAGTTTCCGACCACTTATAAAATGTGTTCAATGTGCTGCCCATTGTGTTGGATTGTCAAAGCAACCCTCTTCTCCCACTCTTCATACACATATAGCAACACCACAGGAGAAATGCTAGCACAGGCTTCCAGTATCTGTAGTTTCAGGTGCTGCACATCTCGTATCTTCACAGCATAGACAATTGCCTTGAGATGACCACAAAGATAAAAGTCTAAGGGGGTCAGATCGGGAGACCTTGGGGGCCATTCAACTGCCCCACGATGACAAATCCACTTTTCAGGAAACTGTTCATCTACGAATGCTCGGACCTGACACCCTTAATGTGGTGGGGCACTCTCCGAGGTCCGAGCATTCCTAGTTTCCTGGAAAGTGGATTGGAAACTTGTGAAATTCCCAATAAGTTTGATGTGTCACATGAACCTCTTCCTATTAAAAAAAAAAGTTGGATTCAAAAAGGCCGACTTCAAAATGGCCGCCATGGTCACCACCCATCTTGAAAAGTCCCCCCCCCCTCACATATACTAATGTGCCAAAAACAGGAAGTTAATATCACTAACCATTTCCATTTTATTAAGGTGTATCCATATAAATGGCCCACCCTGTACATGTATGGTTCTGGGCTGGCAGGAATATTTAAATCTCTCTTGAGAAGGGCGGGACCATTGTTTCGGCATGGATAAGCAGCAGCAAAACTGCATTACACAACAGCTGCTAAAAATATTTCTAAAGATACTATATCAAGTGCCTCAATGGTTATAATGGATAAATTAAACCAACCACCAAAGGAGCAGGGAGGCTCGGGTCTTGTTTATGTTGTAAAAAAGTGCCGTAAGAGAAAAGCATCCTCATTTCCACCGCTACTCATGAATAAGACTGTAGCGCATAAAAGGCGTCGTCTTCAGAAATCAAATAGATGCGCAGCTGACGACATCTTCTAGTGGAGGTTATCATGGCTTTCATACACAGCGGTTCTGTAGAATGCACCAAATCCGAGTTGAATATTTTTAATATACCACCCGCACAGACAAGTATTGAAAAATCTCTTTTTGTAGAAGTTCAGCCTATTGCTGCCCTGGCTGATAATGCCCCATTGAAATTTTTCATATCGGGAAGCAATGAATATTATTATGATCTGAATAACTCCCTCTTGTACATAAACTGCGGTTTTGTTAAACCAGATAACACAGCTAACCTGTGTGGGTTTTATTAATTATTATATAGCAACACTTTTTAATCAGGTTGATGTCACCCTTGGTGACAGACTAGTATCCCAGTCAGATAACCTAGAAAGTTATAGAGCCTACATAGAGACTATTTTAAATTATAGCCCCCTAACACTTGCATCACAGTTTACAGCTGAACTATATAGATACAGCTGGACAACACTATGAAAGAAATATTGATGCCCACAATTCAGGATTCTGCAAGAGAGCTCGTGCTGTAACCTGCTCTAAACCTGTAGAGCTTTTGGGACCAATTTTTGGGGACATTTTTAATCAGCCAAAGCTCATACTAAATGGCCTGGATCTAAAGATTAAATTGACCAGAAATAAGGATGCTTTTTCGTCTGATGTCTGGTGAAGCCAACCAATTTAAAGTAAAGATCTTACAAGCCGCACTTTATGTGAAAAGAGTGCAGGTCTCACCTGCTCTGAGAATAGGTCACAGCCAGGCGCTGCTGACGGCTACAGCAAAATTTCCCGAGTCTAAAGGTCTATTGTATACCAATGGGCAGCCACATATCCAACCATGAAAATCTATTTCTAGGCCAAATCCTTAAAACGGTTGTTATAGGCTTTGTGGACAATGAGGGGATCAGTGGAAGCTATCTGAGAAACCCTCTGTTTCCACCACTATAATATAAACCAGGCCACATTATATATTTTTATATATTTTTCCTTTGATTTGACACCTGATCAAGAACTTGGGGGGCACATCTCAATTGTTAAGACAGGGAATTTCCGTGCTGAAATAAGATTTGCTGAACCAACACCTCACACTGTTAATATGCTTGTATACTCTCTAAACACAAACATTCTTGAGATAAATAATAGAAGGGAACTCCTGCATGACTTTAATTGATGCGTGGCAGCAACCTATTATTGAGCATCTGCTTGGGAAGCATAGATAATCTTCAGCTCACACTGCTCGCTAAATCAGATTTGTGATCGCCCGCATATTTGAAGGTGTGTATCCTTTTGATTTCATTCCTTAACAGCATTTTGTAGGGAGACCTGCAGCATATATTGTGATTAAGGATGATTCCCAGAAGCGCAAACGCCACTGGGTGTTAATAGTACTGTGTAATAATAAGTCTGCCCTCTTTTTTGATAGCTTTGGGTTCACACCTAACGCTGAGATATTTCCAAGAGTCTTTATACAATTTTGAAAAATAAATTGTGCTACATGCACTTATCAAAACAATCAATTGCAAGACACCACCAGCTCTTTTTGTGGGCATTATTGTGTATTAGAGATGTCACGAATTGTTCGCCGGCGAACAGTTCCCGGCAAATTTAGCATGCTCGCGTTCGCATCGCTGGGCGAACATATGTGAAGTTCGATCCGCCCCTTATACTTTAACATTGCAGTAAACTTTGACCCTGTGAGTCAGAGTCAGCAAACACATTACAGCCAATCAGCAGCAGTCCCTCCCTTCCAGACCCTCCTACCTCTTGCACGGATGACATTTTACCCTCATTCAGCATGCTGCAGGCTTTGGAAGGGGAGGGTCAGAGAAGCTGCTCCTGCTGTATAGGGAAAGTGATAGCTAGGTTGCTGCTAGGTGGTGTATTCCGGTCCAGTTTACTTCTAAAGCACTATTGTAACATCTGCTTTAACCTCTTCAGGACATAGGGCGTATGGATACGCCCTGCATCCCGAGTCCTTAAGGACCGAGGGCGTATCCATACGCCCGTGGGAATTCCGGCCCCCACCGCTAGCCGGTTGGGGACCGGAGCCGGATGCCTGCTGAAATCGTTCAGCAGGCATCCCGGCATATCGCCCAGGGGGGTCATTATGTCCCCCCATGTCGGCGATCGCCGCAGATTGAATTATCCAGCGATCTGCGGCGATTCCTGGTCAATCGGGTCTCCAGTGACCCGGTGACCCGGAATTACTGGCTGTTCGGGGCCGTCTCTGACGGCCCCGAACAGCCAGAGCCTGCAGGGGTGAGGTGGCACTGGTGCCACCTCACGATCGCCCTGATTCGTCGGCCGGATTACCGGCCGACCAATCAGGGCGCCTGCTGCGGGTGTCACTCCCTCACCCGCTCCGCCCCTCTTCCGGAGGACTAGAGCGGGTGCGGGACGTGCACCCCGGGTGCTGGGGACCCCGATCCCCGGCATCAATGTTGGGATCGGGGCCCCAGGAGCAGCGGCGGCGGCGGGACTGACCTCACGCAGCTGGATCGTTGGAGGTGAGTGACAGCCTCCTGCTGTTGCTTAGCAACAGCTCCCAGCATGCAAAAAGGGCATGCTGGGACTTATGGTTTTGCAACAGCTGGAGGCACATTTTTTCTATGGAAAAGTGTACCTTCAGCTGTTGTATAACTACAACTCCCAGCTTGCACAAACAGCTAAAGTGCATGCTGGGAGTTGTAGTGGTGCATCTGCTGGTTGCATAACTACAACTCCCAGCATGCCCGTTGGCTGTCGGTGACTGCTGAGAGTTGTAGTTTTGCAACAGCTGAAGGCTGAAGGCTGAGTTTTTTTTTTACCTAACTCAGTGTTTCACGACCGGTGTGCCTCCAGCTGTTGCAAACTACAACTCTCAGCAGTCACCGTACACCATGCACCGTACATGCTGGGAGTTGTAGTTTTGTAACAGCTGGAGGCACACTGGTTTTGAAACACTGAGTTAGGTCACAAACTCAGTGATACATAACCAGTGTGCCTACAGTTGTTGCAAAACTACAACTCTCAGCAGTCACCGACAGCCAACGGGCATGCTGGGAGTTGTAGTTATGCAACAGCTGGATGTCCCCCCCCCCCCCCCAATGTGAACGTACAGGGTACACTCACATGGGCGGAGGATTACAGTAAGTATCTGGCTGCAAGTTTGAGCTGCCGCAAACTTTCTGCTGCAGCTCAAACTGCCAGCGAGAAACTACTGTGAACCCCCGCCCGTGCGACTGTACCCTAAAAACACTACACTACACTAACACAAAAAATAAAATAAAAAGTAAAAAACACTATGTATACACATACCCCTATACAACCCCCCTCCCCTCCCCAATAAAAATGAAAAACGTCTGGTACGCCACTGTTTCCAGAACGGAGCCTCCAGCTGTTGCAAAACAACTCCCAGTATTGTCGGACAGCCGTTGACTGTCCAGGCATGCTTGGAATTTTGCAACAGCTGGAGGCACCCTGTTTTGGAATCACTGGCGTAGAATACCCCTATGTCCACCCCTATGCAAGTCCCTAATTTAGGCCTCAAATGCGCATGGCGCTCTCACTTTGGAGCCCTGTCATATTTCAAGGCAACAGTTTAGGGTCACATATGGGGTATCGCCATACTCGGGAGAAATTGTGTTACAAATTTTGGGGGGTATTTTCTGCTTTTACCCTTTTTAAAAATGTAAAATTTTTGGGAAAACAAGCATTTTAGGTAAAAAAAAATATTTTTTTTACATATGCAAAAGTCGTGAAACACTTGTGGGGTATAAAGGTTCACTTACCCCCTTGTTACATTCGTCTAGTTTCCAAAATGATATGCCATGTGTTTTTTTTTTTGCTGTCCTGGCACCATAGGGGCTTCCTAAATGCGGCATGCCCCCAGAGAAAAATTTGCTTTCAAAAAGCCAAATGTGACTCCTTCTCTTCCAAGACCTGTAGTGCGCCAGCAGAGCACTTTTCACCCCCATATGGGGTGTTTTCTGAATCAGGAGAAATTGTGCTTCAAATTTTTAGGGGCATTTTCTGCCATTACCCTTTTTAAAAATTAAAAATTTTGGGGAAAAAAAGCATTTTAGGTAAAAACTTTTTATTTTTTTTTACATTTGCAAAAGTCGTGAAACACCTGTGGGGTATTAAGGTTCACTTTATCCCATGTTACATTTCCCGAGGGGTCTAGTTTCCAAAATGGTATGCCATGTGTTTTTTTTTTTGCTGTTCTGGCACCATAAGGGCTTCCTAAATGCAACATGCCCCCCAAAAACCATTTCAGAAAAACGTACTCTCCAAAATTCCCTTGTCGCTCCTTCGCTTCTGAGCCCTCTACTGCGCCTGCCGAACACTTTACATAGACATATGAGGTATGTCCTTACTCGAGAGAAATTGGGCTACAAATGCAAGTTAAAATTTTGTCCTTTTACCCCTTGTAAAAATTCAAAAATTGGGTCTACAAGAACATGTGAGTGTAAAAAATTAAGATTGTGAATTTTCTCCTTCACTTTGCTGCTATTCGTGTGAAACACCTAAAGGGTTAAAACGCTGACTGAATGTCATTTTGAATCCTTTGGGGGGTGTAGTTTTTATAATGGGGTCATTTATGGGGTATTTCTAATATGAAGACCCTTCAAATCCACTTCAAACCTGAACTGGTCCCTGAAAAATACAGAGTTTGAAAATTTTTTGAAAAATCGGAAAATTGCTGCTGACCGTTGAAGCCCTCTGGTGTCTTCCAAAAGTAAAAACTCATCAATTTTATGATGCAAACATAAAGTAGACATATTGTATATGTGAACCAAAAAAAATGTATTCGTAATATCCATTTTCCTTACAAGCAGAAAGCTTCAAAGTTAGAAAAATGCAAAATTTTCAAATTTTTCATCAAATTTACGGATTTTTCACCAAGAAAGGATGCAAGTATCAACAAAAATTTACCACTATGTTAAAGTAGAATATGTCACGAAAAAACAGTCTCGGAATCAGAGTGATTAATGTTTAAAGTGACAGTGGTCAGATGTGCAAAAAACGCTCCGGTCCTTAAGGCCAAAATGGGCTCCGTCCTGAAGGGGTTAAGGACAGCACCCAAAAAAGCCCTTTTTAGGGCTGAAAGATATCAGTCCATGTGTCTTGCAAAAGCTGGAGGCACCCTGGTTGGGAGGGAACCGCTGGTTAAAAGGGGTACTCCAGGATCAAACTTAAGTTCCTTCAAGCAACTAACTACTACAGTATTCAAAGGGCTGAAAGATATCAGTCCGTGTGTCTTGCAACAGCTGGAGGCACCCTGGTTGGGGACCACTGCTTAAAAGGGGAACTCCGCTGGCAAGCTTTTTTTTCTTTAAAGCAACTAACTACTACAGTATTCATAGGGCTGAAATATATCAGTCCGGGTGTTTTGCATCAGCTGGAGGCACCCTGGTATGGGACCACTGCATAAAAGGGGAACTCTGCTGGCAAGCTTTTTTTCTTTAAAGCAACTAACTACTACAGTGTTCAAAGAGCTGAAATACATCAGTCTGTGTGTTTTGCAACAGCTGGAGGCACCCTGGTTGGGGACCACTGCTTAAAAGGGGAACTCCGCTGGCAAGCTTTTTTGCTCATTGTCACACTAGTGCAAATCACATTTAGTGTGACAGTTGTGCAAAAAAAAAAAAAAAAAGTATCAACAAAAATTTACCACTATGTTAAAGTAGAATATGTCACGAAAAAACAGTCTCGGAATCAGAGTGATTAATGTTTAAAGTGACAGTGGTCAGATGTGCAAAAAACGCTCCGGTCCTTAAGGCCAAAATGGGCTCCGTCCTGAAGGGGTTAAGGACAGCACCCAAAAAAGCCCTTTTTAGGGCTGAAAGATATCAGTCCATGTGTCTTGCAAAAGCTGGAGGCACCCTGGTTGGGAGGGAACCGCTGGTTAAAAGGGGTACTCCAGGATCAAACTTAAGTTCCTTCAAGCAACTAACTACTACAGTATTCAAAGGGCTGAAAGATATCAGTCCGTGTGTCTTGCAACAGCTGGAGGCACCCTGGTTGGGGACCACTGCTTAAAAGGGGAACTCCGCTGGCAAGCTTTTTTTTCTTTAAAGCAACTAACTACTACAGTATTCATAGGGCTGAAATATATCAGTCCGGGTGTTTTGCATCAGCTGGAGGCACCCTGGTATGGGACCACTGCATAAAAGGGGAACTCTGCTGGCAAGCTTTTTTTCTTTAAAGCAACTAACTACTACAGTGTTCAAAGAGCTGAAATACATCAGTCTGTGTGTTTTGCAACAGCTGGAGGCACCCTGGTTGGGGACCACTGCTTAAAAGGGGAACTCCGCTGGCAAGCTTTTTTGCTCATTGTCACACTAGTGCAAATCACATTTAGTGTGACAGTTGTGCAAAAAAAAAAACCTTTTTTGGCTGTTAAATAAAACCAGTCGTCACTAGAGATGAGCGAACTTACAGTAAATTCGATTCGTCACGAACTTCTCCGCTCGGCAGTTGATGACTTTTCCTGCATAAATTAGTTCAGCTTTCCGGTGCTCCGGTGGGCTGGAAAAGGTGGATACAGTCATAGGAGACTCTTTCCTAGGACTGTATCCACCTTTTCCAGCCCACCGGAGCACCTGAAGGCTGAACTAATTTACGCAGGAAAAGTCATCAACTGCCGAGCGGAGACGTTTGTGACGAATCAAATTTACTGTAAGTTCGCTCATCTCTAGTCGTCACTGTCAGTTCACGTCACAGTTGCCAGTTTTTTTGCACACAGAGCAAATTGTGTCACCGTAGTTCAAATCACATTAGGTGTGACAGTTGTGCAAATTAAAAAAAAAATACTTTTTTGGCTGTGTGTTTTGCAACAGCTGGAGGCACCCTGGTTGGGGACCACTGCTTAAAAGGGGAACTCCGCTGGCAAGTTTTTTTGCTCATTGTCACACTAGTGCAAATCACATTTGGTGTGACAGTTGTGCACATTAAAAAAAAAAAAACTTTTTGGACTGTTAAATAAAACCAGTCGTCACTGTCAGTTCACGTCACAGTTGCCAGTTTTTTTTTGCCTGCAGGGCAAATTGTGTCACCTTAGTGCAAATCACATTAGGTGTGACAGTTGTGCAAATAAAAAAAAAATACCTTTTTTGGCTGTTAAATAAAACCAGTCGTCACTGTCAGTTCATGTCACAGTTGCCAGTTTTTTTTGCCTGCAGGGCAAATTGTGTCACCCTAGTGCAAATCACATTAGGTGTGACAGTTATGCAGATAAAAAAAAATATATCTTTTTGTCTGTTAAATAAAACCAGTCATCACTGTCAGTTCATGTCACAGTTGCCAGTTTTTTTGCCTGCAAGGCATATTGTGTCACCCTAGTGGAAATCACATTAGGTGTGACAGTTGTGCAAAAAAAAAACTTTTTTGGCTGTTAAATAAAACCAGTCATCACTGTCAGTTCACGTCACAGTCGCCACAGTGTGACACTTGTGCAAATTTTACCAAAAAAAATGACAGGCAGAGGAAGACTTCCCCGCAGGGGCCGTCGTGGTGCTGGGTAGAGATGTCGCGAATTGTTCGCCGGTGAACAGTTCCCGGCGAATTTAGCATGTGCGTGTTCGCATCGCCGGGCGGACATATGGGAAGTTCGATTTGCCCCCTATACTTTAACATTGCAGTAAACTTTGACCCTGTGAGTCATAGTCAACAGGCACATTACAGCCAATCAGCAGCAGTCTCTCCCTTCCAGACCCTCTTACCTCCTGCACGGACGCCATTTTACCTTCATTCGGCAAGCTGCAGGCTTAGAAAGTGGAGGAACAGAGAAGCTGCTCCTGCTGCAATAGGGAAAGCGATAGCTAGGTTGCTGCTAGGTGGTGTATTCAGGGTCCATTTTACTCCTAAAGCACTAGTCTAACATCTGCTTTAAGGACAGCACCCAAAAAAGCCCTTTTTAGGGCTCAAATATCAGTCTGTGTGTCTTGCAACAGCTGGAGGCACCCTGGTTGGGAGGGAACCACTGGTTAAAAGGGGTACTCCAGTGTAAAACTTAAGTTCCTTCAAGCAACTAACTACAGTATTAAAAGGGCTGTAAGTTCAGTCCGTGTGTCTTGAAACTGCTGGAGGCACCCTGGTTGGGGACCTCTGCTTAAAAGGGGAACTCCGCTGGCAACCTTTTTTGCTCATTGTCACACTAGTGCAAATCACATTTGGTGTGACAGTTGTTCAAATAAAAAATAAAAAAAACTTTTTTGGCTGTGAAATAAAACCAGTGCTGCCTAAAGGGGGGCTCTAACTATGTGCTGCCTAATATCGGGGAATCTATGTGCTGCCTAAAGGGGGATCTAAATATGTGCTACCTAATATGGGGGAATCTATGTGCTGCCTAAAGGGGGGCTCTATGTGCTGCCATAAGGGGGGCTCTAACTATGTGCTGCCTAACATGGGGGAATCTATGTGCTGCCTAAAAGGGGGATCTAACTATGTGATGCCTAAAGGGGGGATCTAACTATGTGATGCCTAAAAGGGGCTCTATGTGCTGCCTAAAGGGAGGCTCTACCTATGTGCTGCCTAAAGGGGGGCTCTAGCTTTGTGCTGCCTAATATGGGGAATCTATGTGCTGCCTAAAGGGGGATCTAACTATGTGATGCCTAAAGGGGGGCTCTATGTGCTGCCTAAAGGGGGCTAAAGCCTATTATTCCAAAGAATTTAGGAATTATAGGTGATTTATGCCCTTTATGGATTAAAACCAGACTCTGCATCAACTACGTAATTTTCCATGGGAGTTTTGCCATGGATCCCCCTTCAGCACGCCACAGTCCAGGTATTAGTTCACTTGAAACAACTTTTAAATCACTATTGTGGAGAGAAAGAGTCCCTGTGGGCTTTAAAATTTGCCTGCCCAATGAAGTCAATGGTGGTTCGCCCAGTTCGCCGATTCGCGATCATTTGCGGAAGTTCGCGTTCGCCGTTTGTGAACCAAAAATGTTATGTTCGCGACATCACTAGTGCTGGGATTCCCTTTGGCCCTAGAATGGCCAGTGTTCAGAGGCCACGTACCCTGAACCCCCAAAGTTCTGAGGACTTAGTTGACTGGCTATCACAAGACACCCAATCTACTACAGCTTCCGCTGAGAACCTTGACGCACCATCCTTCTCCTCCTCTAGCTTAGCTTCGGGCACCTCTCATGCTACCACTTGCCCGCCTGCCGCCACCACCAACACTAGCACCACAGCAGCTTTACTTGATCAGTCGGAGGAGTTATTTACAAATCAGTTTGAAGACATGAGTGATGCGCAACTATTATTGCCAGAGGATGTAGTTAACAGGGATATGTCTCAGTCAGGCAGCATTACACACATGGACGTTCAGTGTGATGATGATGTTGTACCCGCTTCTGCTTCCTTTCTTGAGGTGTCAGATAGCGGTGAAGGTGTTGATGATGACAATGTGTCCGTGGATGCCACGTGGGTGCCCGCTAGAAGAGAAGAAGAGGGGCAAAGTTCAGATGGGGAGAGTGAGAGGAGGAGGAGACGAGTTGGAAGCAGGGGGAGGTCGTCGCAAGGAGCTAGTGGCACAGTCAGACAGCATGCGTCGGCACCTGGGGTCAGCCAGACGGGACGCCAATCAACACATGCTGTTGCCACCACCAGAATGCCGTCATCGCAGAGCTCAGCAGTGTGGCATTTTTTTGGTGAGTCTGCCTCTGACAACAGCGAGGCCATTTGCAACCTGTGCCAGAAGAAACTGAGTCGTGGGAAGTCCAACACCCACCTAGGCACAACTGCTTTGCGAAGGCACATGATGTCACATCACAAACGCCTATGGGATCAACAAGTCAGTACAAGCAGCACACAAAGTCAAAGCAGCCATCCTCCTCCTGGTCCAGCATCTTCAGCCAGGTCAACCACTGCTGCCCTCCTTGCCCCCTCTCAACCATCCGCCTCTCCGTCTCTCGCCTTGAGCAGTTCCTGCTCATCTGTCCACAGTCAGGTGTCTGTCAAGGAGATGTTTGAGCACAAGAAGCCAATGTCTCACAGTCACCCCCTAGCCCTACGTCTGACAGCTGGCTTGTCGGAACTGCTAGCCCGCCAGCTTTTACCATACAAGCTGGTGGAGTTTGAGGCCTTTAAAAAATTTGTAGCCATTGGGACACCACAGTGGAAGGTACCCGGACGAAATTTTTTTGAACAAAAGGCAATCCCTAACCTTTACTCCATTGTGCAAAAGGAAATTATGGCATGTCTGGTACACAGTGTAGGGTCAAGGGTCCATCTGACCACTGATACCTGGTCTGCAAAGCATGGTCAGGGCAGGTATATCACCTACACTGCACATTGGGTAAACCTGGTGACGGCTGCCAAGCATGGAATGCGTGGCTCTGCAGAGGAGTTGGTGACACCGCCACGACTTGCAGGCAGGCCTGCTGCCACCTCCTTTACTCCTCCTACTCCATCCTCTTCCATAACCTCCTCGGCCGAGTCCTCTTCCACTGCTGCATCTTGCTCCACATTACTGGCAACCCCAGCTCCCCAGGTGCTATTCCACATCCCGGTTACGACAGTGTCATGCCATCTTGGGGTTGACTTGCCTCAAAGCGGAGAGTTATACCGCACCAGTGCTCCTGTCGGCCCTGAACGCACAGGTGGACCAGTGGCTGACTCCGCACCAACTGGAGATCGGCAAGGTGGTTTGTGACAATGGGACAAATTTGTTGGCGGCATTGAGGATGGGCAAGTTGACACATGTGCCGTGCATGGCACATGTGTGTAATCTGATTGTACAACGCTTTGTGCTCAAGTACCCAGGCTTACAGGATGTCCTGAAGCAGTCCAGGAAGGTGTGTGGCCATTTCAGGCATTCCTATATGGCCATGGCGCACTTGTCAGATATCCAGCGGCGAATGAGGCCAGTGCCAGTGAGGCGCTTGATTTGCGACAGCCCGACACGTTGGAATTCAACACTCCTAATGTTCGACCGCCTGCTCCAACAAGAAAAAGCCATCAACAAATATATGTATGACCGGGGTGCTAGGACATCATCTGCAGAGCTGGGAATTTTTTTGCAACGTTACTGGACGCTCATTCACAATGCCTGTAGGCTCATGCGTCCTTTTGAGGAGGTGACAAACCTGGTCAGTCGCACCGAAGGCACCATCAGCGACATCATACCGTTTGTTTTCTCCCTGGAGCGTGCCATGCGAAGAGTACTGGATCAGGCAGTAGATGAGCGTGAAAAGGAAGAGTTGTGGACACCATCACCACCAGAAACAACCTTATCAGCATCGCTTGCTGGACCTGCGGCAATGCTGGAAGAGGACTGTGAGGAAGAGGAGTCAGAGGAGGAATGTGGCTTTGAAGAGGAGGAGGAAGACCAACCACAACAGGCATCCCAGGGTGGTGCTTGTCACCTATCTGGTTCCCGTGGTGTTGTACGTGGCTGGGGGGAAGATGATACCTTCCCTGACATCACTGAGGACGAGGAACGGGACATGAGTAGCTCGTCATCCAACCATGTGCAAATGGGGTCTTTCATGCTGTCATGCCTGTTGAGGGACCCTTTTATTTTGAAAAGGATTTCTTTGTGTTTTTCACCATCCTGCATCGTAGAGTCTTCTGGACTTTATGATAATTTAAACTTGAATTTTCAAGACTACTAACCAGTACACAAAGGAACGCTTTTTGCGTGTGATTTTTTAACTTAAATTTTCAAAAGTAAAATACAGAGAGGGAAGAACTCTGTTTCTTTATTTGATGAAAAATTTTATTTAGAAAATAATTTCTTTGTCTGTTTCTCTGTCCTGCATTATAGAGTCTTCTGGACCCATGGATATGCGCTTGTTCTTATATTTCAGCCATGTGTACATGCCTAATTTTTCTGGCCTTTGGTGCTGCACTTTTTCTGCTGCTGCAATTTTTCGGGCCGCTGCTTTCATCTTGATTTGATGAAAAATATTATTTTGAAAAGGATTCCTCTGTGATTTTCACTGTCCTGCATCATAGAGTCTTCTGGACTTTCTGATAATTTAAATTTGAATTTTCCAGAGTACTAACCATTACACCAAGGAACGTTTGTTGCGTGTGGGTTTTAAATTTAAATTTTCAAAAATAAAATACAGAGAGGGATGAACTCTGTTTCTTTATTTGATGAAAAATGTTATTTAGAAAATAATTTCTTTGTATGTTTCTCCATCCTGCATTATAGAGTCTTCTAGACTCTTGGATATGTGCTTGTTCTTATTTTTCAGCCATGAGTACATGCCTAATTTTTCTGGCCTCTGTGCTGCACTTTTTATGCTGCCGCAATTTTTCTGGGCGCTGCTACAGCTGTGGCTGCAACAATACCAAATTTTTGAGCCATGTGTACATGCCTAATTTTTCTGGTACTCTCTGCTGACATCTCTATCCATTTTATCAACCGTGCATATTAGATGTATGGTGAGGGTAGCATGGTGGCTCAGAGGTTAGCACTGCTGACTTGCAGCGCTGGGGCCTTGGGTTCTGTGCTGCCTAAAGGGGGGCTCTAACTATGTTCTGCCTAAAGGGGGGCTCTAACTATGTGCTGCCTAATATGGGGGCATCTAACTTTGTGATGCCTAAAGGGGGATCTAACTATGTGCTACCTAAAGGGGGCTCTATTTGCTGCCTAAAGGGGGCTCTAACTATGTGCTGCCTAATATGGGGGAATCTATGTGCTGCCTAAAGGGGGATCTAACTATGTGATGCCTAAAGGGGGGCTCTATGTGCTGCCTAAAGGGGGCTAAAGCACGTTATTCCAAAGAATTTAGGAATAATAGGTGATTTATGCCCTTTATGGATTAAAACCAGACTCTGCATCAATTATGTAATTTTCCATGGGAGTTTTGCCATGGATCCCCCTCCAGCACGCCACAGTCCAGGTATTAGTCCCCTTGAAACAACTTTTAAATCACTATTGTGGCCAGAAAGAGTCCCTGTGGGTTTTAAAATTTGCCTGCCCATTGAAGTCAATGGCAATTCGCCCGGTTCGCGAACATTTGTGGAAGTTCGCGTTCCCCATACGCGAACCAAAAATTTTATGTTCGCGACATCACTATTGTTTATTTATGTTGTATAAATTAACGCGTAGAATGACATATAGCAGTACATTAGAATTATTTACCAGTGATTTTAAAATAAATTCTCAGCTTGTTGAAATTTTTGTGAGAGATAATTTTAGTCATGTAAAAGCAACCTGTAGTCCACAATAAATAAACATACAAGCCTGTCTATGTGAAAACATGATATACATTATATATATATATATATATATATATATATATATATATATATATATATAGTAACATAGTTCATAAGGTTGAAAAAAGACCAAAGTCCATCAAGTTCAACCTATATCCCTAATGAGTCTCTACTGAGTTGAGCCAGAGAAAGGCAAAAAACCCTCATACTAGAGGTAAAAATTCCTTCCCGACTCCAATATGGCATCAGAATAAATTCCTGGATCAACGTTCTATCCCTATAAATCTAAGATACATATTAGTTATTATTCTCCAAAAATGCATCCAGACCCCTTTTTAACTCTTTCACAGAGTTCCCCATTACCACCTTCTCAGGCAGAGAATTCCACAATCTCACTGTTCTTACAGTAAAGAACCCTTACTGTTCTTACAGTAAAAACTGGTGTTTTTTATTCCCAAAATAAAGTGCAACATTTTGGCTGCAATACCCTTTATCAAGCATAGTGAATACAGAGGAAATGCACATTTATATACATATCAAACAATTTCCATTGTCAAAACACAGGTGTAATTAGTATACAATCATTAATATCCACACCTACAATGTGTGTCAATTGGTGCAAAAAACTGTCAATCAACGTGACGTCATGTAGTCATAACAACCAGTATACACAATAAAGATATACTCAATATAAAATGTTCTCTGTGGTTTAAACCCAAATAAATATAATCTGTGCTTAGGTAGCTTCATCCTCAGTCTCCCTGCAACTTAGATCGCTAGTCCGTTTAGCCAAAGCAGCCTGTAAACAAACCGACTGCGCACACGTGATCAGCGTTTCAGTGCGGTTACCTTCAGTCCTCTACTAATCTGCCAGTTGCATATAGCACGTCATGGATATCGCACTCTCTGTGTCATGCCCATACCCGAATAGGATATTCTAGGTTCTATGCGCCTGCGCCAGCACGACGCGCACGCATGTCCCTCTAAATCAGGGTGACGCGAGTGCATCGGCAAACCGCGCATGCGCAGAGCCTGTTTATGAACAATACAATGTACACCATTCAGTGCTTACATTCAATTCTGATGCATTTATTTTAATGATATTACAGCATGTTGTATGAGGTATATAAACAAAAGTACTGGCATTTATGGTAAGGACATAAAGGAAATATTATGACATTTAAATAACTGGCTGCAGTATTAGCGATCTGGACTGAGATGAAGGTCCTTCAAATCATCACCAATTGAAAAGAAGTATCAGTGCCTAAAAATTTGAAAAAAAAGACAGGGGGAAATTATTACTGGGCAGGATGCTGTAAAGGGAAAAAAAAGGAGGGGAAAAAGGGGGAAAGAAAAAGTAAAGAGGAATAAAAAATATATAAAAATATATAATTAAAAATATATAAAAATAAATATAGAATTAAGAAATAAAAAAATAAAACAAAAAATAATAAAAAGTAAAAAATAAAATAAAAAAGAACAATAAAAATTAAAAATAATTAAAAATAAAAATGAAGGAAGTAAAAAAAAAAGAAAAAGAAGAAACGGAAGAATTGAAAACAGAAAGGAAAAAAGAAAAAGAAAAAAAGTGAGTAAAAGTGGAAAAGGGAAGGAAAAAAGGGAAGGGGGGAGAAAGTAGGAGGGGAAGGGGGAAAGGGGGTAAGAGAAAGAAGGAGAAAAAGGGAAAGAACAAAAAAAGAGAAGTGTAAAAAAGAGAACATAAGGAAAAGCAAAAAAGGGACAAAAAGAAAAAAGAAAAAAAGATAAACAAAATCATGAAAATTAAAAAGAAAAAATGTATACAAACACTGTTCAATTACATATAAGGTTTAAGGCTGAAATCCATATTTAGCCCTTTAGGATGCATGGAATTTAGAGTATAAATCCATTTAAGTTCTTTCTGCCTAAGTAATCTCTCATGATCACCGCCCCGCCCTTGAGGCGGAACATGATCAATGATACGGAATCTCATCTGGCTAATGTTATGTCCATACTCTGAATAATGTTTGGAAATCGGTAAGTTAATCGCCCAGTTCTAATGGAGGATTTATTCTACACTCATTTGTCGTCTCACCAATATATACCAGTCCACAAGGGCACTGTAACATGTATACTATGTAACTCGATCTGCATGTATGATGACCATTGATTTTGTATAATTCCCCTGTGTGAGGATGAGAGAAAGTGTCCCCCCTTAACTTACAATGGCTACATAATCTACATGGGAAATTTCCTTTTTTGGAGTTGTAAGAAAGGTCTGTCTAGTTGCTTGTTTAAAACTCCCCACATCTGATTTTATTAACCAATCTTTAAGTGTTTTACCTCTTTTGTAAGCCATAACTGGATATCCTTTTAGTCCTAGTGTCCTACTCACCAGTATCCAATTTTTACGAATTGTTTTGGCTATGGCCTGACTATTGCGATTATATAAAGCTACAAAAGGGATTCTATCATTCTGCTAAGCAGGTGTGTCAGAACATGTTTACATATTACTATAAACATTCACAGCCATTTAAGAGATTACGGCAGTGAATGTGGGAGAAAGGGGGGCGAAGTTATGCAGGGAAGGGGGCATGACATGATGTCACAAAGGGGTGTGGCCTATTGCGGCTCTGAAAAGGGGGTGTGACACCTGTTACTTTACTTCCAGTTGGTGGTTTGACGAAAGGTATCCCCTCATCACTACTGCTATGTTATACTATAGTAATAGTAAGTAAATATTCAATTATATACAGATACTGTATGTACAAATACATACACAAAATATTACCCTTTATATAACAAGGTGACTGCAAATGATACGAAGCAATAAACATTCTCAGCCATTAACTTGTCAGTCACTCGTGTTGTACTCACTTATTTTTCTATAAACATTCAATCATTTTAACCGTAGTTGTCTTGTCCAATCAATCACTGTTTGTTGATATTCCTAATAGAAATGTAAACTTTGATTTATTTAATTTAGTATGTATAATAATTCAGTCTATTCTCTTGATAATGAGGATTTAAAGAGATTCGCAATGATCTGTCCTGGATACAATAGTGAAGTGTATCTAAAAAGTGCAAGTTTGTATGTTTCCTGTATAAAGTATCTCACAAAAGTGAATCCACCCTTACATTTTTATTTCATATAATTTCCTGTGACAACACTAAAGAAATTAACCACAAAATAGAAGAAGGGACGGCACTGCTAGTAGAGTATCACCTTGTAGTACCTGATAGCTTGTAGAGGGGCCACGTTTTAAAAGAGGAATCGCAATCCCACAACCAGTCTTTCGGTGCTCAGTGGCAAAAGAACAAAAGTAGAATTTCCAAGCAAGCACATAGAAAGGATACTCTCGGCACTCGATACGCTGGTATAAAAGGTACTTCTTTATTTCAAGCGAAGGGATTCACAGACATCGTGAGCGGAGACAGGGGTAGACAAGTCAATGACCGTTTCACCGCAACTGCGGCTTCAACTGGACCATGAGGGTCCAGTTGAAGCCACAGTTGCGGTGAAACGGTCGTTGACCAGTCTCCCCTGTCTCCGCTCCTGATGTCTGTGAACCCCTTCGCTTGAAATAAAGAAGTACCTTTTATACCAGCGTATCGAGTGCCGAGAGCATCCTTTCCACGTGCTTGCTTACTAAAGAAATTAAACTATAATGTAAATTAGTGAATGCACAGTCTGTATAACAGTGTTTAAAGTTGTGCCCCTCAAAATAACTCAACACACAGCCATTTCTCCGGTGGAAAACAATTTTTTTAATCAACTGGTGCCAGAAAGTTAAACAGATTTGTAAATCACTTCTATTTAAAAATCTTAATCCTTTCAGTACTTATCGGCTGCTGTATACTACAGAGGAAGTTATTTTATTTTTGAATTTATTTTCTGTCTGACCACACTGCTCTCTGCTGACACCTTTGTCCATATCAGGAACTGTCCAGAGCAGGAGTAAATCCCCATAGCAAACCTCTCCTGCTCTGGACAGTTCCCGACATGGTGTCAGCAGAGAGCAGTGTGGTCAGACAGAAAATAAATTTGCCTTAATTGCTCCCAAAGTGTCAATGATTTGTGTGGCCGCCATTATTTTCCAGCACTGTCTTAAACCTCTTAAGAGTTCACCAGAGCTTCACAGGTAGCCACTGGAGTCCTCTCTTACTTTTCCATGACAACATCACAGAGCTGGTGGATGTTAGAGACCTTGTGCTCCGCCACCTTTCATTTAAGGATGCTCATTAGTAGGATAAGTTGCATAGTAGGATTAAGGTCTCAAGACATTGGTCAGCCTATCATCTTTACCATCAGTTTCTTTATTAAGGCAGTAGCTGTGGAGTGATAACACCAAATTTAAGATACCTGCTCCCCATTTACACCAGAGGCATTGTAACACTTATGCATTACATGAATCTAGGAAGAAAAATTTCCATTTAGGGGCATACTCACTGTCAATACTAAGGTTTAAACATTAATGGTTAATGGCTGTGTGTTGAGTTATTTGAGGGGATAGAAAAATAAACACTGTCATAAAGGCTTTGCACTCACTTATTTACATTGTAGCAGAGCTTTGTTTATGTATAATATGGGAACATCAGGTGACAGTACTCCATGGTGCTATATCGAAGGGTTGATTAGGCATACTGTATAGACTGATAGGGGGTAACTCTTGAACCTTGAAGCCAACATGTCTTAACTAGACAGTACAATATGCACTATTAAGCTCGACAAGTGTCCATACATTAAGTCCAACAAAGATTAAAGTATTAGTGTTGCTCGCAAATATTCGCAATGCGAATTTTATTCGCGAATATCGTGAATTTGCGAATATTCGCGAATATAGCACTATGTATTCGCAATTAAGAATATTCGTTTTTTTGTTGTTTTTTTCACAGTACACATCACAGTGATCATCCCTCTCTGCTTCCAGCTTGTGTGGTGTAAAGAAGGCTCTAATACTACTGTGTGAGTCTAGCGCACGAATTTTCGCATATGCGAAAATTATTATATGCTTATTTTTTGCACATGCAAATTTTTGCTTACATCAAATTTTCATATGCTAATTTTCGCATATGCTAATTTTCGCATATACGCGAATTTTCGCATATGTGAAAATAAAACGAGAGTATTACGAATATGCAAATTTAGCGAATATATGACGAATATTCGTCCATATATTCACAAAATATCACAAATTTGAATATGGCCTATGCCGCTCAACATTATAAAGTCAACTGTAAAATGTTGTAAAATATGTGTAAACTGGATAAACAGTTACCTTCAAGGACAATGTGCAGACTATGGTGTGAAGGAATCGAAGATCTGTACAAAGTTACCTAAATTCAGTTTAAATATTCCAGAAAATTTATGTATAGATTACTTGAGTTGTTACCAACATCTGGTGAAAAATTCATGCCAAAAGCACCTTAAAATATATTTACTAAGAAAAATAGTGATGTGTTCAATACTTATTTTACCCACTGTGTGTGAAAGCACATATCAATACAAGCAAATACAATACAAGTAAATATTAGCAATAAAAGGAAATCACAATTGAATGATAAAAAGTAAATGATTGTTGTATGTAGTTACAGATACCAAAACCATACATTCATCCCTTCTTCCATCCCATGGTTGAACTTGATGGACATGTTTGTTTATTTTTTGTTTTTAACTATACTATGTACTTAGTGAACGGATGATACTACAAAAGAATGAACCACAAAATGAAATGAACCACAAAAACTACAAAAACTTACCAACTTTCCTTGAATCTTACCCTCAATCTATCCCTGAACACTAACTCTGACACCAGACAATATTGACTCCCATGGTCCCTGCAAATGTCCCTAAAGAAGTATACAAGGCAACCCTAACACAAACAACCCAAAGTAAAAAAAGACAAAGCATATTTCTTTGCAGATACTAAACAAGGAAGCTATAGAAACAATAAACAAAGTCACTAATGTATGTATCATGGAATGTACTGTATGTACAGGAAGAGGGACTACTGTCTATTGCCATATTCCCTGCTTCTGCAGAGTACTGAGTAAGGATGCATATACTATATGCATTGCTAATCACATTGTAACGTACCGGTCAGGTGACAGGAGGTGGATCTACTGAACCAGAGGGGCGATGACGTGGGCTGTACTAGGGGAACGGAGTCTAAGGGACTACTGGTCTTCACCAGGGCCCGCCGCAAAGCGGGATGGTCTTGCTGCGGCAGGTAGCCCCCAGGTCGTTCCACCCGATAGCGACTCGACCCCTCTGATAGCTGAGAATGGCGCGGTACAGGAGGAGCAGGCAGAAGCATAGTCAGACGTAGCAGAGGTCAGGGCAGGCGGAACAGGTTCACAGGCGATAGTCAGGCAACAGGTCAAGGCAGGCAGTACAGGTTCACTAGCGGTAGTCACGGGCAACAGGTCAGCAACAGGCAAGGGCAACACAGAACACTGGAAACGCTTTCACTCGGCACAAGGCACTAAAGATCCGGCGAGGGCAGGAAGGGGCAGTAGACATTTATAGGGGCCGTATGGACCAGGCACCAATCAATGGTGCACTGGCCCTTTAAACTTCATGAAGCCGGAGCGCGCGCCGGGAGACAGAAGCAGCGCAGGAAGAAGGGGCTGCAGGCAAGGGGACATGGGATGTGGCGCGTGTGCGGGGATCAGCCGCCACGCTAACTGCATCCCTGCCGGAGGAATCCCTGCGCTCTCGGTCAGCATGTCTGACCGGGACGCGCCTGGACAAAGCAGACGGGGGCAGGGGCAGCGAGCGCTCCGGTACAGAGGAGGGGACCGGAGCACTCACTGTTACAGTACCCCCCCCCCTTTGGTCTCCCCCTCCTTTTGGTACCAAGGAAACTGAGGATGAGGCTGCGGTCCAAGATGTTCTCTTCAGGCTCCCAAGATCTCTCCTCAGGACCGCAGCCCTCTTAGTCGACCATAAAAATGTTTCTCCCCAGGATGAACTTCGATGCCAAAATCTCCTTGACAGAGAATACATCCATAGTGCCGGACACACAGGTAGGAGTAGCGACCTTGGGGGAGAAGCGATTAAAAATGGCAGGTTTTAGGAGGGAGACATGGAAAGAATTGGGGATTCTGAGGGAGGAAGGAAGGTGGAGTTGGTAGGATACTGGATTGATTTGCTTCTTGATTTTATAAGGTCCCAAGTAGCGGGGACCCAACTTGTAGCTGGGAACCTGGAATCGGATATATTTGGAGGAGAGCCAAACTTTGTCACCAGGAAAAAATTCTGGAGGAGCTCTGCGTCTCTTGTCTGCCTGGAACTTCATGCGAGCAGAGGCTTTGAGGAGAGCAGTGCGGGTTTCTTGCCAGATGGAAGAGAAATCTCGGACAAGGTCATCAACAGTAGTGTTGAGCGGCATAGGCCATATTCGAATTCGCGAATATTCGCGAATATATGGACTAATATTCGTCATATATTCGCGAATATTCGCATATTCGTTATATTCTCGTTTTATTTTCGCGTATGCGAAAATACGCGCATGCAAAAATTAACATATGTGGAAATTCGCATATGCGAAAATTAGCATATGCTAATTTTCGCATATGCGAATTTTCGCACGCCAGTCTCACACAGTAGTATTACAGCCTTCTTTACACCACACAAGCTGGAGGCAGAGAGGGGTGATCACTGTGATGTGTACTGTGAAGAAAAAAAAACAAAAAAAAACAAAACAAAAAAACGAATATTCGTAATTACGAATATATAGCGCTATATTCGCGAAATTCGCGAATTCGCGAATATACGATATTCGCGAATAATATTCGAATTGCGAATATTCGCGAGCAACACTAATCAACAGCCGGTACGGGAGAAGAGGAGGACAGCGGCAGAGGTGGAAGAGGATTGTGACCAATTACTACAAAAAATGGAGACTTGTTCGAGGCAGAGGAGTGTTTGTAATTATAAGAAAATTCTGCCCAGGGAAGCAGATCAGACCAGTCACTGTGGCGTGAGGACACGAAATGACGTAGATAGTCTCCCAAAATGTGATTCACCGGTTCCACCTGGCCATTGGACTGAGGGTGATGGGAAGATGAGAAGTCCAACTTGACCCCGAGCTGACCGCAAAGAGCCCTCCAAAATTTGGAGAGAAATTGTACCCCACGGTCAGAGACAATGTGCTTGGGAAGACCGTGGAGGCAAAAAATATGCTGAAAAAACTGTTTGGCCAACACAGGTGCAGATGGAAGACCAAACAGAGGTACGAAGTGGGCCATCTTCGAGAAGCGATCAACTACGACCCAAATGACCGTCATTCCATGGGAGGATGGGAGATCGGTAACAAACTCCATGGCGATGTGAGACCACGGGACCTCAGGAATAGGTAGAGGAGACCAGTAGGCTTCTGGCGAGGCGACTTGTCCCGAGCACAAATCATGCAAGCTTGGACGTAATCCGAGACATCTTTCTCCATGCTAGGCCACCAGTATCTTTGGGAGATGAGCTGAAGAGTCTTCTGTACCCCAGGATGGCCTGCGAATAAGGAGGCATGGCCCCACTTGAGGATTCGTAGACGCTGACGTGGAGACACATAGGACTTGCCTGGAGGGAGAGAGCGCAGATCCACTGGAGCAGCGGCAATTAGATGCTCAGGCGGAATTATATGCTGGGGAGTTAACTCGTCTCCCAGCAAGTCGGAGCAGCGGAAAAGGGCGTCAGCCCTGAAGTTTTTGCTCGCAGGACGAAAATGAATCACAAAATTAAAGCGAGCAAAGAACAAGGACCAGCGAGCCTAACGTGGATTCAGCCTTTGTGCAGATTGGAGATAGGCAAGGTTCTTGTGGTCCGTGAAAATACTCACAGGATGGATGGAGCCCTCGAGAAGATGCCTCCATTCCTCGAGTGCCAATTTTATGGGCAATAGTTCCCTATCACCAATATAATAATTTCTCTCAGCGGGAGTGAAGGTCTTGGAGTAGAATCTGCAAGAAAGTGTCTTGCCCCTGGGTGACTTCTGGGTAAGTATGGCTCCCACGGAGGAGGCATCCATTTCCAGGGAAAAAGGCTTAGTGGGGTCAGGTCTGGATAGTACTGGTGCAGAGGCAAAAGAGGCTTTCACTGCCTCGAAGGCCTCTTCAGCTTGAACAGGCCAAGATTTGGGATTAGCCCCCTTTTTGGTCAGGGCTACAATTGGTGACACCAGAGTGGAATAATGGGGAATGAATTGCCTATAATAATTGGCAAAACCCAAAAATCTTTGAATGGCACGGAGTCCAGAGGGACGTGGCCAGTCCAGTACCGCTGAGGGCTTGGCTGGGTCCATCTGTAGCCCTTGGGCTGAAATGATGTACCCTAGGAAGGGCAGACTTGACCACTCGAACAGACACTTCTCGATCTTAGCATACAGGCGATTCTTTCTAAGGCGTGAAAGAACTTGACGGACATGGACCCGGTGTTGGTCCAGGTTGGAAGAGAAGATAAGGATGTCGTCAAGGTATATAACCACGCAGGTGTAAAGCAAATCTCTGAAAATGTCGTTGACAAATTCTTGGAATACAGCAGGTGCGTTGCACAAACCGAAAGGCATCACCAGGTATTCAAAATGGCCATCCCGAGTGTTGAAGGCGGTCTTCCACTCATCACCCTGTCGGATTCGGATCAGATTCTAAGCTCCTCGCAGATCCAACTTGGTGAAGATCCTAGCCCCATGGAGACGGTCAAAAAGCTCAGAGATCAAGGGAAGAGGATAACGATTCTTGACAGTAATCTTGTTAAGACCTCTGTAGTCTATGCAAGGACGGAGAGAGCCGTCCTTCTTGGTAACAAAGAAGAAACCTGCCCCAGCGGGGGAGGAAGATTTCCTTATGAAACCTCTCTGCAGATTTTCACGAATGTACTCCGACATGGCGAGAGTCTCTGGTGGTGAGAGTGGGTAGATTCTACCCCATGGTGGAGTAGAACTGGCACCAAATCGATACGACAATCGTAAGGTCTATGAGGTGGAAGAACTTCTGTTTGCTTCTTGCAGAAAACGTCAGCGAAGCAGTGGTAAGGCTCCGGAAGACCAGGTGGCGGAGGAACAACGGGGTCTCATTTGACAAGAACAGACTTGAGACAACGACCGGAGCAGGAAGGACCCCACCTCAGGATCTCTCCGGAGGATCAATCCAGGATGGGACAGTGGTGCTGAAGCCATGGCAAACCCAAGAGGAGTTCAGAGGAGAAGGGAAGAACCAAGAACTCCAGCATCTCAGTATGCAAAAATCTGATGCCCATGGCATGGTAATGGTAAGGTGCGGTACTGCACAGTGGCAGAAAGTCTCTCCCCGTTGACAGTAGAAGTGAAGAATTTCTTGGGCAGACGGACGACAGGGATTTGATGCTTGTCAATCAAGGAGGCATGGATGAAATTGCCAGCAGATCCAGAATCCAAGAAGGCAATGGCAGTGAAGGTAGACTTGGGGGAAACGGAAAGCTACACAGATACCATAAGACGTGGAGAGGAAGAATCCACACCTAGGAACGCCTCTCCCACGTTTGCTAGGTGCGAGTGTTTCCCGAAAGCGGTGGACGAAGAGGACAGTCTCTGAGGAAGTGCTCGGTACTGGCACAGTACAAACACAGGTTCTCGTCTCTGCGACGGCTCCGTTCCTGCAGGGTCAGGCAAGACCGGTCCACCTGCATGGCCTCTACAGCGGGAGGCCCAGAAACGGGTTGCGGTTGACACAGAAAAATAGGAGCCAGATGAGGATAGCGTCTAGGACAAGCTCTCGCTTTCTCCTGAAGGAGTTTCTCGGCGAAACACTTGTCGATCCTAGTGGCCAGTAGAATAAGGTCACTGAGAGTAGACTGTATTTCCCGTGCAGCTAGGACGTCTTTAACTTCACTATTTAGTCCTTTCTTGAAAGTGGCACAAAGGGCATTATTGTTCCAATTCAACTCAGAGGCGAGGGTACGGAATTGAATGGCGTATTCACCCACGGTAGAGCCTCCTTGGGTCAGGTTAAGCAAAGCAGATTCTGCGGAGGTAACCCGGGCAGGTTCCTCAAAAAATCTCCAGAACTCTTGACAGAAGCTCTGGACGGAGGTAGTGGCTGGATGAAAGCGGTCCCATAAAGGTGTAGCCAGGCCAGGGCCTTCCCAGAGAGCAAGCTGAGTATGAAAGCCACCTTCGCTCGTTCGGACGGGAACTGGTCGGCCAGTAACTCGAGATGGAGAGAGCACTGCGACAGGAACCCACGGCACTGCTTCGGATCACCGTCATACTTGTCAGGCAAGGACAAACGGGTTCTGGCACTGGAGACGGCTGTAGGCTGTGATGAAGCAGCAGGTGCAGGCGGAGGTGACGGCTGTTGCTGGGCAGACAGGAGTTGCTGCATTATGGCAGCCAACTGGGCCAACTGTTGACCTTGCTGGGCAATCTGCTGATTCTGTTTAGCCACTACGGTGGTAAGATTCGCAAGGCTAGGAAGAGGCGTCTCAGCGGGATCCATGGCCGGATCTTACTGTAACGTACCGGTCAGGTGACAGGAGGTGGATCCACTGAACCAGAGGGGCGATGACGTGGGCCGTACTAGGGGAACAGAGTCTAAGGGACTACTGGTCTTCACCAGGGCCCACCGCAAAGCGGGATGGTCTTGCTGCGGCAGGTAGCCCCCAGGTCGTTCCACCCGATAGCGACTCGACCCCTCTGGTAGCTGAGAATGACGCAGTACAGGAGGAGCAGGCAGAAGCGTAGTGAAACATAGCAGAGGTCAGGGCAGGCAGAACAGGTACACAGGCGATAGTCAGGCAACGGGTCAAGGCAGGCAGTACGGGTTCACTAGCGGTAGTCACGGGCAACGGGTCGGCAACAGGCAAGGGCAACACAGAACACTGGAAACGCTTTCACTCGGCACAAGGCACTAAAGATCCAGCGAGGGCAGGAAGGAGCAGGAGACATTTATAGGGGCCGTATGGACCAGGCACCAATCAATGGTGCGCTGACCCTTTAAATTTCATGAAGCCGGCGCGTGCACCCTAAGGAGCGGGGCCGCGCGCACCAGGAGACAGAAGCAGCGCAGGAAGACGGAGCTGCAGGTAAGGGGACACGGGATGCGGCGCGTGTGCGGGGATCAGCCACCACGCTAACCGCATCCCTGCCGGAGGAATCCCTGCCCTCTCGGTCAGCATGTCTGATCGGGACACGCCGGGACAAAGCAGACGGGGTAGGGGCAGCGAGCGCTGTGGTACCGGAGGGGACCGGAGCGCTCACTGTTACACACATTACATTTGCTCAGCTAAACAATGGAAACACAAGCTAAGCCATAAGTTACAAGGACTACACAAGGATGAACTGACCAGGAAAAAAATTAGGCTATTCGATCAGAAAGAGAACAGAAAAGTTCACACTAAGGAAATTCTGCAAGGAATTTCCTCAGCGAATCTGAGCTTGCCCATGAACTGTTTTAATGTTTTAGGTTCATGCAGAATTTGCCACCAAAAATTAATCCCTGAAATTCTGTGTGGATTGATTTTCCTCATGATATGTCCATAGTGTGCATGAGCCCTAAGCAAACTTAAGCTGAGCAGCAAGATCATCTGAGCCATACTAGTTAATCAGATGTGACACAGTATATATGTTAAAATCTCCCTTAGCGGACACCTCTAGAGAGAACAAATCTTTCAAAAATTTGATTTGGCTCATTTGTCGAATTTTCCAAAAAAATTAGCTTTTATACGAATATATTCGCAGCAAATTGCTATTAAAACGGCTATTTCCGGGCTACAGAGTCCATAGAGTTCAACCTATATCCCCAATGAATTCCTACTGAGTTGATCCAAAGGAAGGCAAAAAACCCTCTTACTGGAGGTAAAAATTCCTTCCCGACTCCAAATATGGCAGTCAGAATAAATCCCTCGATCAACCTTATGTCCCTATAAATCTAATATCCAGAACCTGTAATGTTATTACTCTCCAAAAATGTATGACTAAGGCGACTAAGGTTGCTGAAACGCGTCACTCTACTCCATGATCCGTGTTGCTGTTTGCTGTGTGAATCTACAATAAATTTCATCTTGCATCGTGCTTTTGTGCTGGACATTGCTCTATTTTTCTACTCTCCAAAAATGCTCCAAAGAGTTCACCATGACCACCACCTCCGGAGAGAGTTCTCACTGCCCTTACAGTAAAGAACCACTGTCTGTGCAGTCCTGGGTATAAATAGATAATGGGAGAGATCTCTGTACTGCCCCCTGATATATTTATACATAGTTATTAGGTCTCTTCTAAGACTTCTTTTTTATAAACGAAATAACCCTAATTCTGATAATCTTTCTGGGTTCTGTAGTCCTCACATTCCTGGTATTACCCCGGTTGCCCATCTTTGAACCCTCTCCAATGCCACTATATTTTTCTTGTACACTAGTAGTGTACACAGTATTCCACGTGTGGTCTGACTAGTGATTTGTACAGTGGTAGAATTATTTCCTTGTGGTGGAAATCTATGCCCCTATTGATTCACCCCATGATTTTATTTGTGTTGGCAGCAGCTGCCCGACACTGGTCACTACAGCTAAATTTACTGTTAACTAAGACCCCCAAGTCCTTTTCCACGTCAGTCGTCCCAAGTGTTCTCCCATTTAATACATAATCCCAGCCCGGATTTTTCCTCCCCATGTGCATTACCTTACATTTGTTACGCTGAGCGCTCCGGGTCCCTGCTCCTCCCCGGAGTGCTCGCGGCGTTCTCCTCTCTGCAGCACCCCGGTCAGACCCGCTGACCGGGAGCGCTGCAATGTCTCTGCCGGCGGGGATGCGATTCGCGTAGCGGGACGCACCTGCCCGCGGGTCGCATCCCAATCCACTCACCTGTCCCGTTCCCCGGCTGTCATGTCCCGGCGCACGTGGCCCCGCTCTTTATAGCGCGCGCGCCGGCTCTCTGAGATTTAAAGGGCCAGTGCACCACTAATTGGTGCCTGGCCCAATCAGTGTCAATCACTTCCATTGATATAAAAACCCACTTCCCCTTCCTGTCCCTGCCGGATCTTGTTGCCTTAGTGCCTTGAGAAAGCGTTTAGTGTGTTCCCAAGCCTGTGTACCCAGACCTCCTGCTGTTGCCCCTGACTACGACTCTTGCTGCCTGCCCTGACCTTCTGCTACGTCCGACCTTGCTCTTGCCTTGTCCCTGTGTACCATGCCTGTCTCAGCTGTCAGTGGGGTTGAGTCGCTATCGGGTGGAACGACCTGGGGGTTACCTGCCGCTGCAAGTCCATCCCGCTTTGCGGCGGGCTCTGGTGAAAACCAGTAACCCCTTAGATTCCGTTCCCCTGGTACGGCTCACGCCATCACCTCAATGACACAGAGGATCCACCTCCAGTGTCCTCGTTGCATACCAGTCCGGATCCTGACAACATTTATCAGTGTTGAACCTAATCTGCTCCTTCTCAGCCCAAACCTCCACCACCTTGTGGTGTAGAACACTTTGCCTTGCTGTAGCACGCATTGGAAGTGTGCTGGGTTAGTAAAATAATACTGTTATTCAGTATGACATGCAGATTACAGGTGTCATTATTAGAATCACTAATGACAGAGTCTGGATGCACTATGGTTGCTTGCAGTCTTTGAATGGGGAGTGCTTCTTGTGATGATCTCAATTGGCATACTATGAAATGACTTCTAAAATCTGCCTGCAGTGATGCGGTCTTGAGGTCAATGGATTTCCCCTGTGCTGATCTGTATTGTCAGTAACGCTGATTAGTGACCACACAGTGTCTGCTCTTTCTCTAGCCATAACGAATGCGGGCTTGAGGTGAATGGATTAGCCGCAGTAAAGATCTGTATTGTCAATAACGGGGATTAGTGCACATACACAGTTGCTGCTCTCAGAAATGCTAGTCCGGCAATGGCTGCTGAATATATAGGGCTGTGACATCACAGGGCTGGCTGGCTGCTGAAAGGCTGCATGCCGCCATGTGATTCAGGGTGATCCTGCCTTCCCAGACTTCCTTGACCTATGTCCTCACACGTGTAGCCACCATTTTAGCCCCCTGGCCTTCACAAAATGTAGTGAATGAAGGGATTCGTTACCATGAAGAGCAAAATAATTTTAATTAGTTGAGAATCAAATTTTACATGAAATTCTTAACAAATTCAACTTCGTCAGCTTCGATTCGCCCATCTCTAGATACCTCCCAATTGGGGACACCTCCCAATAGAGGACAGTTTTAATTTCCTGGCAGAGTCTCATAAGGCTTAATATATTTGCACCCTCTGAATAAGGGACACTCCCATTAGCGGTTGAGGACGCATCTTATAGGGGACAAAACACTCCCAATAGGGGACAACCAGGCTGATGTGCCGGCCCTACCTTGTACACAGGGCCGCCATCATGGGGTACTGCCAATACTACAATAAGGGTACCAGGCTTCCAGGCCTCCACTGCACCCATCTGCAGCAGCCCCAGCACTGAAGCAGAAAACCGCCGGCCACATTATTCATTCCCCCTCCTTCCTTTATCCCCCTGTGCCACTTTATTTCTCCTGTACAAAATCATCCCTCCCTTTATTACCCCCTGTGCCACATAATTTCCTCTTGATCCCACCTGTTCTATTTCATTCCCCCTTTATTACCCTGTTCCACTTCATAAAGAGGGAGGTGATGAATTTACACAAAGGGTGGGAAAGGGGGAATAAAATAGCACTGGGAGATGAAAGGGAAATTATGTGGCACAGTGGGTAAAGGGAAGATAATATGTCACAAGGAACAGGGGGAATAAGGGTAATAATTATAATCTAAGCTGCTGAGGAAAAGTCCTATGGAGGACTTGAAACACATCCAGCTATAATCTATTAACGCCACTCTATCCAGCCATATCCAAGATTTAACCATCTGTTCCCATTGCAGCATTCTTTAGACACAGAAAATTCTGTGCACACCGACACGCCACGAGGACATTGCCGGCTCTTTGGCTGAATGAATGAAACCACCACAGCCCCTAAAGGACCGAACTTACCACTAATACCATCACTGCTGCATATTTTGAGACGGCCGAGTCTCTTACAGCCACCTCTTTCTTCATATGAGCTGGGACTATCATTTCAATAAGGTACCATTTATGCAATTGCATTCTGAAGTGCTGCAGTCCCCTTGTCTAAAGCCCACACACATCGCTGCATACTTGTGAGACTGCAGAGTCTGTAGTAGCGCCCTGAGAGCGAGGCTACATTGTATCATTACTAATCTATCTGCAACTTATTTCTAACATTGTATCCATTACTAACATTGTATCCACTTCATAGCATCGCTATATCAATTGAGACGGCCGAGTCTCTAATAGTGAACTTTGATATAGAAAACCAGAACTTTACCATCACTGTGGACATTACTGTTACCGACTCCAATGGATACCATTATTACAGATTTCATTCATTACTCTCTTTTTGCTGCTATATTTATTGGGATAATTTTTTAAACGTGTGTCACCCGCATTTTTTAACTGAATAGCCACAGGCGTGTGGCCAATTATTTATGTCCATTTTTAGATGGTTTTACTTTCAATGTATTTTTTGCCATATTAATTGAATATTGCTATTATCCATTTATGTTTCTGCTGACCCACAAGGGCCCTGTGAGTCATGGTACACATACTACATTTTATTTAAACATTGGCCCTCATTTACTACTGAAAACCCATTATGTTTTGTCAGGTTGTGCGCCAGATTCTGTCGCATTGGGCATGAAATTCCGTCTGCGCCAGAATCTGCACCAGAATTTGTGAGAGAATTGAAAAAACCCCGACTAACTCTCCATTTTGCTAAGAAAACCCGAAAAAGGGCCATGTTCGCCGGGAAAAGGGGGCATGGTCTCCAAAAAGGGGTGTGTTCCCGACATTTTCAAAAAAGCCCAACATATTTACTAAGGCTTCCACATAAAATGTGGTGGATTTGAGCTGAGGAAAACCAGACAGATCAGAGCATGTGTAAAAAAAGCAAAGTGTAGGGAAAGTGGAAAATGTAGAGAAACCTTAGTAAATACCATTGAAAATAAATTGTAGGGAATTAAAACCCACAAAGAAACCTACACTCCAGGGCCATTGTGTACATTCATATATAAATATTAATAAATCAATTTAAATTCACCAATATTCTAGACCCTGAGCCTCAATTTCTTTCCTATTATTTTATATATCTTAGAGATTATTTGTTTATTCTTGTCTCCCCTTAAAACCTTCATTATCAAACACTCCTAAATTCTTAACTCCCTTTCTTATCTATTTTTTTCACTGCCTCCCTTAACTGTGCGTATCTAAATAGTGAGATCATACTATTGGGGATTTTATATTGTGCACTCAGCTCCTCAAATCATCTGAGTTTCTCCCCTTCAAAAAATTGTGCGACATATTTTAAATTATAACTATCCCAAAATCTCCACTCCTGTCCCTCAAATTCCTTAAATTTCATGTTATTAAATAGTCTTTTGCAATCTATAGAACCTTCCACCCTCATTACCTTCTTCATTTGTGCCCATACCTTATCCACCATCTGCGCTATTGGTCCCCCCCCCCTTCCATTTGAAGATTTCCAAACAATCTTCTCACATTGTCTGCCGTGGTTCTTTCGCTCATAAATCCACATTGGTCCTTTGATATTAATAAAGGCATTACCATGGCCAATCTCACTGCTAACGTCTTTTCCAATATCTTCATATCAGTATTTAGCAGCGAGATTGGCCTATACGCATCTGGCTCACATAAATTTTTCCTGGGCTTAAGAATCAGCGTTATTACTGCCTCCTTCATTGAGGGGGGTAGTGTTCCTCTCTTTAAGGTATATTTGAATAACTTCACTAATCTGGGAACTAGAATGCTTGCATACTTTTTATACATCTTGAATGGTATCCCATCCAGACCTTGGGCTTTTGATCTGGGTGCTTCTTTTACCAACTTCCACACTTCACCTTCTGAAATCTCACCTTCCAACATCTCAACAGCTTCCTCTGTTAACCTTGGTAATTCACATTCATTCATATATTTTTGTATATCTTCTTGTTCTATTTTTATTTGTGAGCCATACAGCTAGAAAGACCTTTATAATTTCTTCCTGTTCTCTTATAACCCATCCCCCTTTATCTTTGATGGCTACTATTGGTGTTTTTTCCTTTCCTTCTTCTACTAATTTAGCCAGCCACCTCCCTGGCTTCCCTCCTTCTTGATATCTCTTTTGTTCTGACTTGAACAATTTTTCTTTGCTCTCACTATCAATAATTATTTATACCTCCCTATTGCTTCTTCCCATTCTTTTCAATCTTTTTCCAATCATGTTTCTACAAAGTGCTGTTCTGCCTCCTCTACTTCACTTCTTTTCTCTTCTTCCTCTATCTTTGATTTCTTCTTTGTTCTTACAATTTTCTCCTTACAAATGCCCTGCAATACCACCTTGAATGCATCCCAAACCATCCCCTCTGAAGCTGTTCCATCATTAATCTCAAAATATGTTTTTATTTTATCCCCTACCTCACTGTCCTCCCCCATACCTCTATCCAGAATGGATCTATTCTCGTGTTCATCTGGCGTGTTCTTCTATTTGCCTTCTGGAACATTAGCGGTGCATGATCGGATATATTCTGAGATTCATATTTTATACCCCCTATTAATGGGATAATCTCCTTATCACCAATTATCATATCTATACAGGATAATGTTTTCTTAGATTTATTGTAACATGAATATTCTCTCAATTCGGGGTTTCTCTCTCTCCAGTAATCCACCCATCCTAATTCCTCCACTATCCTTTTCAAACCTGTTATTTCAAAACTCAGATTTTGTCTTCCTATCCTTAATCTATCTTTCCCTTCATCCATTACTGCATTGATATCTCCCATCACCATAATTGGGATACCTCCTTTATCATTGGCAAACCAACATAATCCCTTAAATATTTCTAATGAGAAGGGGGGTGGCACATAGACGAAAGCGAACAGCAGTCTTCTTCCTTCCCAATTTAATACTAAAAATACATATTTTCCTTCTTTGTCTATTTTTGAGTTTAACACTTCTGCCTTCATCCCTTTATGTATTAACACACTTCACCCTCTAGAATAACAAGTATGTGTTAAGTTAAATTGCTTTGCGATCCACTTCCTCTGCAAGATCTTTATTTTATCTCTAGTAGGCAAATAGTACCTGGTAGATGCTTATCAATTACTTTATAGACTGTCGTTCGCTTCATCCTATCCGCCAGCCCCCTTACATTCCAAACCAATGCCCTCATTCACGTATTTGGAGAGAGAGAGAGAGAGCGAGAGAGAGAGCCTTCTGCCGAGCCCCCCCCTCCTTTGAAATTGCAGAAAATATTTTCTGACAATTCCTCTATCTTGAGCCCCCCACCAGGCCAGCCATCTTATCCATTTCCCCCTTTACAATATAGCAATATATTTAACCCCTTAAGTACGGAGGATTTTTCAGATTTAGCATTTTCGTTTTTTCCTCATCACCTTCTAAAAATAATAACACTTTCAATCTTGCATCTAAAGTTCCATATGATGGCTTATTTTTTGTGCCACCAATTCTACTTTGTAATGACATCAGTCATTTTACCCACAAATCTACGGGAAAACGAAAAAATAATAATTGTGCAACAAAATGGAAGAAAAATGTCATGAACCGGCAGGACAGGTAGTGGATCCTCTGGACCAGAGAGGCGATGGCACGGGCTGTACTGGAGGACCAGTTCTAAGCAGTTACTGGTCTTCACCAGAGCCCGCCGCAAAGCAGGATGGATTTGATGCGGCGGTAACTACCAGATTGTGTCCCCCAGTAACAACTCGACCTCTCTGGCAGCTGATATAGCGTGGTACACAGGGAGAAGGCAAGAGCGTAGTCAGGCGTAGCAGAGGTCAGGGTAGGCGGCAAGGGTTCACAGGCGAGTAGACAGTAGCAACGGGTTCGGCAACTGGCAAGGCAACAAACACAGTAGGGAACGCTTTCTCAGAAGCACAAGGCACAAAGATCCGGCAAGGCAGGAAGGGGGAGGCAGTTTATATATGAAGGACACAGTAGCAGGTGAGGAACCAGCGCATTAATTACCGGTGCTCTGGCCCTTTAAATTTACTGAAGCCGGCACGTGCGTGCCCTAGAGAGCGGGGCCGCGTGCGCCAGGATGCAGGAGTGCAGGGAGCCGTGCGCCGAGGAACAGGTGAGCCGGGCAGGGAGGCGGCACGTGAGCGGGAACCAGCCGCTACACCAGCCGCATCCCTGAAGCTGTGGAACCCGCGCTCCTGGTCAGTGCGTCTGACCGAGAGACACCGGGACCCTGGGACTGAGGCAGCGGGCCCACCCGGGGCCCCGCCCCCGCCGCCCAGCGGGCGCCCTGAGGCAGCGGGCGCTCCGGTCCGGAGGTGATGATTTGAGCGCTCGCTGTGACAGTACCCCCCCCCCCTTAGGTTTCCCCCTCTTTTTGGCACCAAGAAAGTTGAGGATGAGACTGCGGTCCAAGATGTTATTCTCAGGCTCCCAAGACCTCTCCTCAGGACCGCAGCCCTCCTAGTTGACCAAAAAAAATATTTTCCCCCGAACGACCTTGGTAGCTAAGATTTCTTTGACCGAAAAAATATCTGAGGTACCAGTGACAGGGGTGGAAGTTTAGGAGAGAAGCGATTAAAGATAACAGGTTTGAGAAGGGAGACATGGAAAGAGTTATGAATTCTGAGGGAGGGGGGAAGATGGAGCTGGTAGGACACTGGATTGATGCGGCTCTTGTCTCTGAAGGGACCCAAGTAACAAGGGCCCAGCTTGTAACTTGGTACCTTAAATCTGATGTATTTCGAGGAGAGCCACACCTTGTCACCGGGACTGAATTCGGGAGGAGCTCTACGACTTTTATCGGCCTCGGACTTCATACGGGCCGAGGCCTTGAGGAGGGCTGAGTGGTTCTCTTGCCAAATAGAAGAGAAGTCCTGAAGGAGGTCCTCTACAGCTGGTACAGAAGAGGGGACAGAGGTCCGAGGTAGAGGTGGCAGAGGATGACGACCATAAACCACAAAAAATGGAGACTTATTGGAGGCGGAAGATTGTTTGAAATTATAAGAGAACCTCAGGAGACGCTTATAGAGGTTCATAAACGTCCATATGAATTAAGGGGTTAATTTCAATATGCAGGGGGATTTCATTTATTGCAGTTTATCTGATCCTTTCCTTTTAGAGCCACTCATTTGGTTCCTCCACTGAGGCAAAAAACCATGACCTGTCTTTATACATCACCCTGAGTTTGGCCGGAAATAAAAATGAATACCTGATGTTTGCTTCTCTTAGCCTCCTTTTAACGTGTATAAAGGTTAACCTCTGCTGCTGTGTTGCCCTTGAATAGTCTGCATACAAAATTATCTTGTTACCATCAATTTCTCTATCTACCCCTCTAGCTGCCCTCTCTGTCTATCTCCGATAGTAACCTAACAAACATTGTTCTCGGATGGGCTCCTGGTAGGGGAGGTTTTGACGGGACCCTGTGAGCCCTCTCTACTTCAAATAAATCAGACAGACCCTGTCCATCAAAATTTTTCAATTTCCAGCTTTTAACAAACCCTCGACAATCTTCTCCTTCTACTTTTTCTGGGATCCCCACTATTCTTACGTTTGATCGCCATCCTCCAGATCTCTCACTTTAGCATTCAGTTCCTGACACATTCTTGATAGTTCACCCACTTTTCTCTCTAACTCATCTGTCTTGTGTTATATCCCTTTAGTTTCATCTTCTACTTCATTCAACCTTTCTCTGATTTTATGAAAGTCCTGTCTAAATATTACGGTGTCCTGTCTAACTTCCCCTAGCTGGTTTTTAACCTCCTTTATTGCTTCATTTGTTTTTTCTACTCCCTCAAATATTTTACTGAGCATTGTTTTAGTTCCTTCCTCCTCCTGACTATCTTCTACCTCCTCCTCAGAATTTTCAGCTGCTGTCATCTTTTTTTTTCCTTTCCAGTTCTTGTTGATTTTCTTTTTCCCCCTTTATCACCATGGATCTGAAAAATGTTTCCATCGACCCTCCGCCCGCCGCTCCTTCTCCTTCTGACGGGTCGATGTACAACCGCCTGACATGCGGCTGGATGCCGAATAGTCCTTCCCTGCATTTTTCTTTCCGCCCATTATACAATTCAACACACTGAATTCAGAACACCAGGAGAAAAAAAAAAAAAAACTCTATCCAAATTTTTTGCAGTACAATATTCCAGTTACAATTATTGAGCCTCAGGAAGGAAGCAGTTAATCATTAAAAATGCATCAGTTTTTACAAATTCAGCAAGTTAGATTCAAATGACCAAGAAAGAAGTTCTCTATCCAAATCTTTAACCACAAAATTACAATAGCTAGTGAGTGCATGGTCCTGGGTTTATAGTAATTCTCAAAGTTATTAATAAAAGGCTCTGACAGTCCAGCTGGATATTTTTTCCATATTCAGTCCCACGTAAAATGGTCCAACCTTCATACATCAGAGGGGCCAATTTTAACCCCTCTGGATTAGATAAAAAGTCTCTATATTGGCTGGAACTCAGCAATGATCATCATTAGAAAAATTCCACAGTCCTGAAAAAATTACAAACAGCCCCCCAGTTCCAAGTCAGTGGGCAGAGAAATGTCCCCACAGTTGTAAATGCTTTGGTCCCAGTAAACGTTTATGATGTCCAGAGCCTAATAGTATATGTTCAGAACACACCGGGCAAAAAGGGCAGGGATCCCCCCCCCCCCCCCAAAAAAAGGGAAAGAAACAAAAATTGCAGCACAGCAGTTCCTATGGTAATATCAATCTAGCAGAGTGCTTATGGTGGAGTCCCGCAACCCCTAGAACAGAGCAGTCCTCAGAAAAAACTCTCTCCCAGTGCATCAATCTCAAGAGGAATCTTGAGCTTTTTAATTACCCCACCAATCTTTACTTGTCAACTATACACTGGAGCTCCACTCCTTCTCACCACTCCTGTGTCTCCGTCCTGGAGTCCCGGTGTCCTACGTGGGCTGCTGCCTCCTCTATCTTCACTCTCCTCCGACAGACACCACCCTGCCTCTACACGCACCTCCCCGCCGCTCAGCCCTCTCAGCCCTCTCCAACCAGCATTCACATTCGGGGCTTAGCGATCGTGGCGGCAGCCTCACAGGCAGAGGCCAGATACAGGGTCAGGGAATCCTACCACCATCAGCTGGCTAGCTGTGCCGGGCATTCAGAGCGGCGTTACGCACCTCCACCTTACCGGGTATAGTTACAGTGAAATTATTCACCATCAGCCTTTTCAGGATATCTGGATTGTAGTCAGTATATATGTATATATATTAGTGTTTTTAGAGGAAGCAAATCTATACAGATCTGGAAAGTAGCAGCTGAATGTCAACTAAGGATATGGTCAAATGTAGCACAAATGCAGCGGGTCCCAGGAGTGGAAATTCTGTTTGCGAATTTGAGCTGCTGAAAAACCAGCTCAAATGTGCTACATGTGAGCCTACCCTAATGGCTTATTTACATTATGAAATAGGGGGCGGAGATTCCATCTGGAGCAGCCACAAAACAAGCCGCTGATAGAACTGCTTCAAAATGCGCCATCTCAATAGAGAATAAAAGCAGAAATCATTTATTGTAGATTCTGTGCTTTTTTTTATTCCCCTAGATGATGCAGGACACATCTGAATGCCCTGGCTTCCTGATATATTGTACATCGGAGGCATCTGGACTTTAAGGAAAGTGCAAGAGCTGAGCTTGTTTCATAGACCAAATGCCCAGGCTGCTATGAGCAACCTGGGACAGGCCACTAATGGTGCACATTAGAGATTCCACCGATGCTTGACATTAAAGGGGTGGTGGAAACCTTTTTTTTTTTTCCTCTGGTGGAAAACCTTTTTTTTTTTTTTTAAATGAACTGGTGCCAGAAAGTTAAATTACTTACATTTAGAACTCTTAAAGGGGTATCCCAGGATCTTTTTGTATTTGACTATGCTACAGGGGCTGTAAAGTTGGTGTAGTTCATAATATAGTGTCTGTACCTGTGTGCGACGGTGGTCTCACAATTCTTCGGTGATTATCGCCCCAATATTTATTTTTAACAGCATACAAAATACTCAGAACTGACATCACTAGTCAGGTGATCAGAATGAGTCTGCCCTGCTTCAATAGGTGGAACGACCGTTGGGTGGGAGAGAGTTCATTTTGCAACAGCTGTAGGCACCCTGTCTAGAAAACACTGATTATTGCATTGAATGGATCACAGGTGTGTTTCAATGGGTGTGGTGGCTGATGTGTGGGTGCGTGGAAAGTGAACTCATACTTACAAACTATGGAACTATGGGATGTGTAGTTTAAAGAACAAAATTCAACACAAAATACTCAGTTCTGACTAGTGTTGCTCGCGAATATTCGCAATTCGAATATTATTCGCGAATATCGCATATTCGCGAATTCGCGAATTTCGCGAATATAGCGCTATATATTCGTAATTACGAATATTCGTTTTTTTTTTTTTTTTTTTTTTTTCACAGTACACATCACAGTGATCATCCCTCTCTGCTTTCAGCTTGTGTGGTGTAAAGAAGGCTGTAATACTACTGTGCGAGACTGGCGTGCGAAAATTTGCATATGCGAAAATTAGCATATGCTAATTTTCGCATATGCGAATTTGCGCGTATGCTAATTTTGTATATGCTAATTTTCACATATATTAATTTTCGCATACGCGAATTTTCGCAAATGCGAAAATAAAACGAGGATATAACGAATATGCGAATATTCGCGAATATATGACGAATATTCGTCCATATATTCGCGAATATTCGCGAATTCGAATATGGCCTATGCCGCTCAACACTAGTTCTGACAGGTACGTACTATTAAAATCCCCTTATGGTGGATAACCCCTTTAATCCTTCCAGTATTTATCAGCAGCTGTTGACATAGCACATGCATTGACATAGCACTGATGAGTAATATCAGTGTTCCACTTGTATTGTCCGACCATACAAAAAGATTCCTGGAGTGATCTAGTAGCAGGTGAGCAGAGCTCCAGCTGTCATATTGTCTCATTGGTTCCCATGTGATCACAATGCAGGTAGTTAATTGTCTCCCTAATGCTTCTGAAGGTTTAAAGGGGTACTCCGGTGGAAAACTATTTTTTTTTATGAACTGGTGCCAGAAAGTTAAACAGATTTGTAAATTAGGTTTCAGAAGAAGGGTGGAGCCAGCACTGATAAAAGTATCCTTTAATATAATCCAGGTTAAAATCCTATGGCAGGCAAACAATGAAACACAAGGACAATAGTGCAAGACTGCATAGCTGGAAGTCCTCGAACGCCTAGATTTGTAAATTACTTCTATTTAAAAATCTTAATCCTTCCAATACTTATCAGCTGCTGTATACTGCAGCGAGAGTTTTGACAGAGGTGTCAGCAGAGAGCACTGTGGTCAGACAGAAAAGAAATTCAAAAAGAAAAAAGAAAACTCTCTCTGTAGTATACAGCAGCTGATAAGTAATGGAAGGATTGATATTTTTAAATAGAAGTAATTTACAAATCTGTTTAACTTTCTGGCACCAGTTCATTTAAAAAAAAAATAGTTTTCCACCGGAGTACCCCATTTAAACCTTCAGAAGCATTAGGGAGACATTGAACTACCTGCATTGTGATCACATGGGAACCAATGAGACAATATGACAGCTGGAGCTCTGCTCACCTGTTACTAGATAACTCCAGGAATCTTTTTGTATGGTCTGACAATACAAGTGAAACACTGATCTTACTCATCAGTGCTATGTCAATGCATAGCACTGAACAGTAAGAACAATCAATAGCTTGCTATAAATAGCTACCTATTGTGACTCAAGAAATAAGTCATAAAAAGTTGTATTAAATGTGAATAAACCCATCCCCAAATGAAACGAAATCACAACCTTTTAAAATCTTACAAATAAAAAAAATAAACATATTTGGTATCACCACATCTGGAAATGTCTTAGCTTTAAAAAATATAAATTTAGATGTTAAAAAGTCCAAAATTGCAGATTTTATGGTCACGTCATATCCCAGAAAAAAATAAAATAAAAATAAAAATTAGTGATCAAAAAATCACATATACACAAGATTGGTACCAATAAAAACTATAGTTGATTGCACAAAAAAATTAGCTCTCATACAGCTGCGTATATGGAGAAATAAAGTTATATGGGGTCAGAATAGGACCAATTTAAACATACCTATTTTGTTAAAAAGTTTTACTTTTTTCAAAGCAGTACAATAGTAAAAAGTAGAGATAAGTGAAGTTACAGTGATTGGATTCTTCACAAACTTCTCGGCTCGACAGTTGCTGACTTTAGCCTGCATAAATTAGTTCAGCTTTCAGATTCTCCGGTGGTCTAGAAAAGGTGGATACAGTCCTAGGAGACCAGGTCTGAGGAGGAGCTGTTTGTCAGGCGCAAAATGGCAATTACCATGCTACTTGTGTAACCTGACCGTTGAAGTTTTTCTGCACCCCAAATAAAGAAGTTTTGCACAACATCATAACCGTGAGTGCCTTCGTCACTCTTTTATGCACATTGAAATTGCATCTCCACTATAGAGAAAGATCACCACAGTTTATGTGAATACTTGTGTTGCTCGCGAATATTCGCAATGCGAATTTTATTCGCGAATATCGCATATTCGCGAATATAGCACTATATATTCGTAATTACGAATATTCTTTTTTTTTTAACTGAATTTTTTTTTCACGGTACACATCACAGTGATCATCCCTTTCTGCTTCCAGCTTGTGTGGTGTAAAGAAGGCTCTAATACTACTGTGTGAGACCGGTGTGCGAATTTTTGCGAACATTTGCATATGCAAATTTTCGCTTATGTTAATTAAGGTATATGCTAATTTTCACATATGTTAATTTTCGCATGCGCGCATTTTCGCATATGCGAAAAATAAATCAAGAATATGCGAATATTCGCGAATATATGAAGAATATTCGTCCATATATTCGCGAATATTCGCAAATTCGAATATGGCCTATGCCACTCAACACTAGTGAATACACCTGTGTTCCATTGCTCTGACAGACTGGACTTTGATGTCATATGAAGTCTATATTATTCAGTTTGTGCCAATCACTTTTTCTACTTGGTTTCATAAAAGAGTTATGTGTCTAAAATGGTGAAGAGGATAATGTGAAAGGCCAAAACAGGCTGTGTCCTTAAAGGGGTATTCCGGCTTTAGACATTTTATCCCCTATCCAAAGGATGGGGATAAGATGTCTGATCATGGGGGGCCCGCCGCTGGGACCCCCCACGATCTCCCTGCAGCACCCGCATTATGTGCGGAGCTGCATCTCCAGACTCGGAAACCGGAAGTTTCCTAGACTGGAGACGTGACGTAAAGCCACGCTCCCCTTGTTACATCACACCCCCTCCATTCATGTCTATATGAGGAGGAGTGGCATCACATCACATTTCCAGTCCCGGAAACTTCTGGTTTCCGAGCCTGGAAACGCAGCTCCGCACATAATGCGGGTGCTGCAGGGAGATCGTTGGATAGGGGATAAAATGTATAAAGCAAGAATACCCCTTTAAGGGGTTAAATCCTTGTTAGAGAAGGGCATTTGTTTTTATTCTCTATTCCATTAGCATTTGTAGCACTTTTCTGGAGTCGTTCGTGTTATCTTCTCTGTCGGTTTGTGTGGGAGGGATGTAAAAAGCGATGCATGAAATGAATAAGGTGAGTACAGAAAATTTATAGTGCAAACAATGTAAGTGTTTTTACCTTTAGTTATGGAGGCAAACACTTATCATAAACCTTGATGAATATTCTCAATAGTTGTGTATCATTTAATAAAATATGGATGCAAAAATCTACAGTTAATAGGCATCTCCCATAGCGAGCTACAGTGTGCTTGCATAATGTATGGATAATGGCTTATACAGCAAAGCTATAATTCTTTAATTATAAAAGAAAAACTCGCAGAAAGTTAATAGAACTGACCTTTTACGTCTGAATTTTAAAATTCAGGCAAATTGAAGTCTATGGTCTATAGCAGTTGAAAGGCCGTGAACTGCCATAAAATGCAGCTTGTAGTTAGTAGTGGAAGGTAGTGCAGACTTCCTGGACACGGACTGCTGGGACAGTTTGTCGCTAGAAAGAGTTTTCAAGGTCTTTTTCAATCATTAAATATATATGAAAATGGTTTGAACTCAGTAAGATTATTCACTTACTAATGTGCTGTCTGTAGCTAAAATGCCTGTGTAAGCCGGTATCATATGCAGCTACATGACCCTGCTTCTGGTATATATCTGATGCTTGTGTGACAGTCATACTCTGAACAGGTGGTTATCTCTCTTTCTTTGTACCAGGGGGCATCACTCATCACATGCCTCCTAAACTCAGCACTTCCTCGCTCTTCCCCTTCCCTCTTTGTCTCAAAATGGATCTGTTTCCAAAGATGAGCAGGAGCTCTATTAAACAGCAGAACAACAAGAGAGACGTTATTGTCAGAGTGCTACATCTGTCTTACAGTATGCTCCGCTATCAGCATAGTGCTCGTTGAACCTAGAAGGGACACTCGTCTTTTACAGGAGTCTGTGTTTCTTTACATATTTTCCATGGCATCCCTGGCATAGGACTCCATGGAAATAAGCACAGAGATGGCTTTTGTATTATGTTTGTTGGGCTGGACGTAGAGTGAATGGCCCAGAAAATCTTCACACAGTGAGCCAGTAATGTATAAAGATTTGTTGGCTTACTTCTGATAAGCGGGACAGACTCAGTGAACTGGGAACAAAGCTCCAGACTCAGTTAGTCTTCGTACAGTTAACTGACAAAACATAAAGCATCACTGTCTTACTTTTACTTTATAGTACATGAAGCTCTCTATACTGGTAGTGTAGGGCACCAATCATTGTGCAAGTGACATGCAATGCTTATTCAGTGTTCATCATATAGGGAACGCTATACAAACTGTGAAAACTGCATCAAGCAGTGTGAGAGCCTCCGTTTGCAGGTGCTGTGCATCCTTCAAGATGTTGTGCCACGGGAATACATTTATTTAACCTGTTCAGGACCCAAGACGTATGCATACGTCTCGGGACCCTGTTACTTAAGGACCCAGAACGTATGCATACGTCCTGAGTCATTCCGGTCTCCGCCGCTCTCCTGGCAGAGATCGGAACCGGATTCCTGCTGAAATCGTTCAGCAGGCATCCAGGGCAAATGCCGAGGGGTGCCATTTATGCCGCAAATTGCTGCTGAAATCACCACAGCGATCTGTGGCGATACCGGGCTGATCGGGTCTCTGGGACCGACCGCCCGGTAATTTTGCATGATCGCAGTTGTCACAGACAGCCTGGACCATGCTGAAGGCTAGGAGCGAGGTGGCAAGCCTGCCACCTCCTCCTTTCCCCTGCGATCTGTCGGTTATCTAACCGACCAATCGCAAGGGGGGGCGGTTACTTCCTCCCGCCCTGCCCGGCCCCTGGAAGTCCGGAGAGGACGGGAGGAAGACCGGAGGACGCGGCGGGGGATGGGGGAGTGCTGGGGACTGGCCCCGGTACTTACCTCGTCCCTGAAGACCCGGATCCCGGCGATGAAGAAGGCGGCGGCGACAGGTGAGTTCCTCTTCAGCCGCGGTCGAGCCCTTAACAGCAATGCACGTCGCTGTAAAGCGACAAGCATTGCTGTAATGGGATCCTGTATACTACAACTCCCAGCATGCCCTGACAGCCCTTGGCGTCTGGGCATGCTGGGAGTTGCAGTTTTGCAACATCTGGAGGTCCACAGTTTGGAGAACACTATGCCCTTTCAGATGTTGCAAAATTACCCATCCTCAGCATGCCCTTACTGTTCAGGCATGCTGGGAGTTGTAGTTCTGTAACAACTGGCCCTTCAGATGTTCCAGAACTACAACTCCCAGCATGCCTGGACAGTTTTGGCATACTGGGAGTTGTAGTTTTGCAACATCTGGAAGGGCACAGATTGGGAAACCACTGTATTAGTGGTCTGCAAACTGTAGTCCTCCAGATGTTGCAAAACTACAACTCCAAGCATGCTGGGAGTTGTAGTTTGGCAACATCTGGCTCTAAAGATGTTGCTGAACTACTACTTCCAGCATGCCTGAGAATGGTGTGGTTTTGCAACAACTGGAGGCACACTGGTTGTGAAACTTTGTCTGTTTCCTAACTCAGTATTTCCCAACCCGTGTGCCTCCAGCTGTTACAAAACTATAACTACCAGCATGCACTGATAGGCTGTGCATGCTGGGAGTTGTAGTTTTGCAACAGCTGGAGGTTCCCCCCCTGTGAATGTACAGGGTACATTCACATGGGCAGGGGGCTTACAGTGAGTATCAGGCTGCAAGTTTGCGATGCAGCAAATTTTGCGCGGCAGCTCAAACTCGCAGCGGGAAACTCGCTGCAATCCCCCGCCCGTGTGACTGTACCCTAAAAACACAACACTACACTACACTAACACAAAATAAAATAAGTAACAAACACTACATATACACATAACCCTACACAGCCCCCCTCCCCAATAAAAATGAAAAACGTCTGGTACGCCACTGTTTCCAAAATGGAGCCTCCAGCTGTTGCAAAACAACAACTCCCAGTATTGTCGGACAGCCTTTGACTGTCCAAGCATGCTGGGATTTTTGCAACAGCTGGAGGCACCCTGTTTGGGAATCACTGGCATAGAATACCCCTATGTCCACCCCTATGCAAATCCCTAATTCAGGCCTCAAATGCGCATGGCGCTCTCACTTTGGAGCCCTGTCGTATTTCAAGGCAACAGTTTAGGGCCACATATGGGGTATCTCCGTACTCGGTAAAAATTGCCTAACAAATTTTGGGGGGCTTTTTCTCCTTTCACCCCTTATGAAAAGGTGAAGTTGGGGTCTACACCTACATGTTAGTGTAAAAAAAAAAAAATTAAACTAACATGCTGGTGTTGCCCTATACTTTTCATTTTGAAAAGAGGTAAAAAGGAAAAAAGCCCCCCAAAATTTGTAATGCAGTTTCTCCTGACTACGGGGATACCCCATATGTGGGCGCAAAGTGCTCTGGGGGCGCACAACAAGACCCAGAAGGAAGAGTGCACCATGTACATTTGAGGTGATTTGCACAGGGGTGGCTGATTGTTACAGCGGTTTTGACAAACGCAAAAAAAATAAAACCCCACATGTGACCCCATTTCGGAAACTACACCCCTCACGGAATGTAATGAGGGCCGCAGTGAGAATTTACACCCCACTGGTGTCTGACAGATCTTTGGAACAGTGGGCTGTGCAAATTAAAAATTATGTACAGCCCACTGTTCCAAAGATCTGACAGACATCAGTGGGGGGTAAATGCTCACTGTACCCCTTGTTACGTTCCTCAAGGAGTCTAGTTTCCAAAATGGTATGCCATGTGTGGGTGATTTTGCTGTCCTGGAACCATAGGGGCTTCCTAAATGCGACATGCCCCCGAGCAAAATTTGCTCTCAAAAAGCAAAATATGACTCCTTCTCTTCAGAAGAGATGGGGTTACAAATTTTGGGGGGTATTTTCTGCTATTAACCCTTGCATACATGTGAAATTTTGGGGGGGAAACATACATTTTAGTGATTTTTATTTTTTTCCATATGCAAAAGTCGTGAAACCCCTGTGGGGTATTAAGGCTCACTTTATTCCTTGTTACGTTCCTCAAGGGGTCTAGTTTCCAAAATGGTATGCCACGTGTTTTTTTTTTTGCTGTCCTGGCACCATAGGGGCTTCCTAAATGCGACCTGCCCCCGAGCAAAATTTGCTCTCAAAAAGCCAAATATGACTCCTTCTCTTCTGAGCATTGTAGTTCGCCCGTAGTGCACTTCAGGCAACTTATGGGTTACCTCCATACTCAGAAGAGATGGGGTTACAAATTTTGGGGGGTATTTCCTGCTATTAACCCTTGCAAAAATGTGAAATTTGGGGGGAAACACACATTTTAGTGATTTTTTTTTTTTTTTTACATATGCAAAAGTCGGGAAACACCTGTGGGGTATTAAGGCTCACTTAATTCCTTGTTACGTTCCTCAAGGGGTCTAGTTTCCAAAATGGTATGCCATGTTTTTCTTTTTTTTTTTTTTTGCTGTTCTGACACCATAGGGGCTTCCTAAATGCAATATGCCCCCCAAAAAACATTTCTGAAAAACGTACTCTCCAAAATCCCCTTGTCGCTCCTTCGCTTCTGAGCCCTCTACTGCGCCCGCCGAACACTTTACATAGACATATGAGGTATGTGCTTACTCGAGAGAAATTGGGCTTCAAAATACAAGTATAAATTTTCTCCTTTTACCCCTTGTAAAAATTCAAAAATTGGGTCTACAAGAAAATGCGAGTGTAAAAAATAAAGATTGTGAATTTTCTCCTTCACTTTGCTACTATTCCTTTGAAACACCTAAAGGGTTAAAACGCTGACTGAATGTCATTTTGAATACTTTGGGGGGGGGGTGCAATTTTTATAATGGGGTCATTTGTGGGGTATTTCTAAGATGAAGACCCTTCAAATCCACTTCAAACCTGAACTGGTCCCTGAAAAATAGTGAGTTTGAAAATTTTGTGAAAAATTGGAATATTGCTGCTGAACTTTGAAGCCCTCTGATGTCTTCCAAAAGTAAACACTCGTCAATTTTATGATTCAAACATAAAGTAGACGTATTGTATATGTGAATTAAAAAATAATTATTTGGAATATCCATTTTCCTTACAAACAGAGAGCTTCAAAGTTCGAAAAATGCTAAATTTTCAAATTTTTCATCAAATTTTGGGATTTTTCAAGAAAGGATGCAAGTTACCACAAAATTTTACCACTATGTTAAAGTAGAATATGTCACGAAAAAACATTCTCGGAATCAGAATGATAACTAAAAGCATTCCAGAGTTATTAATGTTTAAAGTGACAGTGGTCAGATGTTCAAAAAATGGCCGGGTCCTAAGGTGTAAAATGGCTGGGTCCTTAAGGGGTTAAATAGGACTGTCGTTTACAAAACTTTTTTCATATAATGTAGAAAATAATGTTATGTGCATATCTGTAATATACATTGGTTAAAAAAAATATATATATATTTTTGGGTAAAAAAAAATGCCACTAGATATCCTAATCTTACCACTAGATATCCTTCCACTGTCTAGAAAACTGTCTTGTCTCTCCAGCTATTGCCTGTGTGTCTCGACTAGGACAAAGTACAGGTGTATGGATAGAACAAGCAGGGGTCCCAGCTTGTCCATCAACAGAGCAGCCAGTTGTCAGCACTGAGGAGGGAGCAAGGAAGTTTCCGTATAAGATGTGAGGGCAAATGTCATGCTTTCCCAAGGAAATGCGCCCTCCTTCTCCATGAACTGAATGCAGTGTGATCAACATAAACAAGGAAAGTAGGAGCCATAAAAAAATGAACACCAGTATTTAAGCTCATGGAGAGGATCAGCACCAGATGCATTTTTTTTTTTCTTCTAAATCTTAGGACAGTTACACTTTAGATGAAACTCAGTAGCAGATATATGCAGCTGTATAAATATTAAGTTGAATATTTCTGCAATAAATGTACTATAGCTTTTCTGATTTATATGCTGTACGGAATTGGACTTCAATTATAGTTTTCTATTCAAATAATGATGTTTCTTATTTTATCAGTATTTTTAACTGGCATGATACCACTTGTTAAAATGCTGTATGTCTTTTATTTGTTATTGTTGTTTGTTATGTATGAATACCAACATTAAACTATGGTTCAGCAGGTACACTGCTGCCCACAGAATTTCCACTCAGAATTTTTTTTAGGCAGACATTCAGCCGTGAGAATGAGCCCTACGTGCCACAAGAGGCACTTTACAAGACAAAGCCAGGCCGAATGGTACTCGTACTTCTGTGAACATTCTGCATTCGGAGCTACCAGCACCAGATCTTGTGATGATGTGTGTGCCCAAGTACATTTAGTGGGGCAGATCATTCTACAGAGAACCGTAAAGAACTTAATTGAAAGCATGCCAAAGCATGTAAGTGTCTGTATGACTGCATGTGTGTTACGCCGAGCGCTCCGGGTCCCCGCTCCTCCCCGGAGCGCTCACAGCGTTTACCTGCTCGCAGCGCCCCGGTCGGACCCGCTGATCGGGAGTGCTGCGATAGTGTCCCGTTCCCCGTCTGTTCAGTTCTGGCACGCGCGGCCCCACTCCCTAGGGCGCGCGCGCGCCGACTCTCTGCGATTTAAAGGGCCAGTGCGCCGCTGATTGGCGCCTGGTCCAAATTAGTGAATTCACCTGTGCACTGGTCTATATCACCTCACTTCCCCTTCCCTGTATTGCCGGATCTTGTTGCTATTGTGCCAGTGAAAGCGTTCCTTGTACGTCCCAAGCCAGTGTTCCAGACCTCCTGCCGTTGCCCCTGACTACGATCCTTGCTGCCTGCCCTGACCTTCTGCTACGTCCGACCTTGCTCTTGCCTAATCCCTTGTACCGCGCTTATCTCAGCAGTCAGTCGGGGTTGAGTCGCTATCGGGTGGAACGACCTGGGGGTTACCTGCCGCAGCAAGTCCATCCCGCTTTGCGGCGGGCTCTGGTGAATACCAGTAACCCCTTAGACTCCGTTCCCCTGGTACGGCCCACGTCATCACCCCACTGACACAGAGGATCCACCACCAGTATCCTCACAGTACCCGGATCCTGACAATGTGTAGCTTATACTTTATATTAAATTAATTAAGATATTTTGAATATCCTTAACATTTCTATTGATCCATGATTTTTCCTTCTTGGTGTAAGAATAAAAATTTTAAGGGGTATGTGTTATGAAGTGTTACGGAGTTAAAGTGTAATTTTTGTTTCAGGTGACTTTTTAGGATAAGCTGTCATGTGTGTACATAAGGAAAAGCACTATTTCTGGCCAGTAGAAAACTTGTGTATGGTATCTTCCAGTGAGTTTTTTATATTCATTTACTGATCTATGCAAAGTTTAACTTTAATGGGCACTGTCAGATACAAACACTTTTTATATGTTGTACATCTAGGCAAAAAAATCACTTTTCTAATAAACTTCATAAGAAAATGTTATTTTAGTCCTTTTTATAGAAACCATGGCTTATAAAATCATGGCTTTGTCTAAGCTGAAGCACGTAAGTACTCCCCTGTGCTCTCGTCTATCTGATAGTACTCCTCTGTGCTCTCTCCTGTCCTATCAGACAAGATAGAGCACAGAGGAGTCCTGTCAGACATGATAGAGCACAGAGGAGTGCTATCAGACAGGAAAGAGCACAGAGGAGTCCCATCAGACAGGAAAGAGCGCAGAGGAGTACTATCAGACAGGAGAGAGCACAGGTGAGTCCTATTAGACTGGGGATATCACAAAGAAGTACTATCAGACAGGGGAGAGCACAGAGGAGTGCTATCAGATAGGAAAGAACACAGAGGAGTACTATCAGACAGGAGAGAGCACAGAGGAGTTCCATCAGGCAGGAAAGAGCACAGAGGACTATCAGACAGGAGAGAGCACAGATGAGTACTATCAGACAGGAGAGAGCACAGATGTGTACTATTAGACAGGAGAGAGCACAGAAGGGTACTGTTAGACAGGAGAGAGCACAGAGGAGTCCTATCAGACAAGAGAGAGCACAGAGGAGTACTATCAGACAGGAGAGAGCACGGAGGAGTGCTATCAGACAGGAGAGAGCACAAAGGAGTACTATCAGACAGGAGAGAGCACAGAGGAGTACTATCAGACAGGAAAGAGCACAGAGGAGTCCCATCAGACAGGAGAGAGCACAGAGGTGTCCTATCAGACAGGAGAGAGCACAGAGGAGTACTATCAGACAAGAGAGAGCACAGATGAGTCCTATCAGACAGGAGATAGCACAAAGGAGTACTATCAGACAGGGAAGAGCACAGAGGAGTGCTATCAGACAGGAAAGAGCACAGAGGAGTACTATCAGACAGGAGAGAGCACAGAGGAGTTCTATCAGACAGGAGAGAGCACAGAGGAGGACTATCAGACAGGAGAGAGCACAGAGGAGTGCTAGCCCACCTGTGCTTCAGTTTGGACAAAGCCCTGATTTTATAAGCCATGATTTCTATAAAAAGGAAATAACATTTTCTTATGAAGTATATTAGAAAGGTTAATGTTTTGCCGAGATGTACAACATATAAAACGTTTTTGAATCTGACAGTGCCCATTTAAGTGCTTATTTAAAGAGAATTTCTTTTAATGCACATTGAGATAACAGACGTCAGATTTTGAAACCACAGCTTTCCTCTTGCTGGCCATTTTCTTCTATAAGAAAAAAGTTATTGCCTTATGAGACAACCCCTTTAACCCCTTAGGGACTCAACCCATTTTCACCTTAAGGACTAAGCCCTTTTTTGCAATTCTGACCAGTCACTTTATGCATTAATAACTCTGGGATGCTTTTACCTTTTATTCTGATTACAAGATTGTTTTGTTGTGACATATTCTACTTTGACATAGTGGTAAATTTTTGTCATTACTTGCATCCTTTCTTGGGGAAAAATCCCCAAAATGTCATGAAAATTTAGCATTTTTGTAACTTTGAAACTTTCTGCTTGTAAGGAAGATGGACATTTCAAATAAAATGTACTGTATGTTCTTGTAGAGCCATTTTTTTACAAGGGATAAAAGTAGAGAAATTCCACCAAAATTTGTAACCCAATTTGTAACCCAATTTTACAGATGAGTGATTTTAGAAAAAATTGATTTGGCTGATTCGCCGAATTTCCCGGAAAAATTTGGTTCGGTCTGAATTCATTTGTGGTGAATCACTATTAAAACGGCTATTTCTGGCCTACAGAGAGCCTCAATAGGGGTGTAGAATGCTTTACCTTGCTGTAACACGCATAGGGTGTGTGCAGGGTAATTGAAATAATACTGTTATTCAGTATGATATGCAGATCAGAGGCGTCACTATTAGAATCACTGTCCCGGAGCAGCACAATGACAGGAAGGTGGCATCAATATGAGGAGACCATATAGTGGCTGAATGACACAGAGTGGAGGTGGTGGCAGCATGAGGAGAACATATAGCCTCAATAGGGGTGAAGAATACTTTGCCGTGTCTTAACACTCATTTAAAGTAAATTTTTTTTAAATAAACTAGGGGATACAATGAAAAAAGAAAAAAAAATTAGAGGAAAGGGGGAAAAACGAAATACAAAATAGACCCATCATGTATAGAGATGAGCAAATTTATTTGCTTTGAATTGCTATTAAAAACGGCTATTTCTGGCCCACATAGAGGCTCCATAGGGGTGTAGAACACTTTAACTTGTCCTAACACGCATAGGGAGTGTGCTGTGTTAGTGAAATAATACTGTTATTCAGTATGACATGCAGATTACGGGCATCGCTATTAGAATCACTGCCACAGAGCGTCTGTATGTGGCAGCAGGGAGACCATATGGTGTCAAAACTGATGAGAATGAAGAGAATTTTTATGTAATTTGAATTAAATTTTATTTGAATTTATTTACATTTTTGGAGTACCCATTCTGGTGAGCATCAACCTGTCGGTCCTCTGCCAGGCGAGATACCACCTGTTCCAGACCCTGCCTCTGAACGCCTCCCTAACTGTGAAAGTGCAAATGTTTCATTTAATCAGATATGGCTCATTGTTATCACTCTATCGATTTTTTGAAATTTTAATTTAAGATTTAATAACAAAATGTGTGGTTACAAAAGACCAAATCCAACAAGGAGTCACATGTCACATGGCAACACATGACCAATCTAGAGGTGGCAGTAGCATGAGAAGACCATAATCTGGCAGAATGACACAGCCTGGAATTGGCGGCAGCAAGTGGAGACCCTATAGTGGCTGAATGACACAGCCTGGAATTGGCGGCAGCATGAGAAGACCATAGGGCCTCACAATCCCTAAGATAAAAAGATGAATTTTCTAATCTAAATTGAAGATTTATGGTAGCTAGTGCTACCATAAAAATGTTTAGGTGATGTCCAAGCAGCACGAGAAAACCATATGGTGGCTGAATGACACAGCCTGGAGTTTGCAGCAGCATGAGGAGACAATAAAGTGGCTGAATGGCACAGCCTGGAGTTGGCAGCAGCATTTAGTGGCTGAATGACACAGCGTGGAGGTGGCGGCAGCATGAGGAGAACATGTAGTGTCTGAATGACACAACCTGGAGTTTGTGGCAGCATGAGGAGACCATTTAGTGGCTGAATGATACAGCCTGGAGTTGGCGACAGCATAAGGAGACAATAGGGCTTAACAATCCCGAAGATAAAAATTTGAATTGAAGTTTTATGGTAGCTTGTGCTACCTTAAAAATTGTTAAGTAATGTACAAGCAGCATGAGGAGACCATATACAGGGGTCCCTCAAGTTACAATAGTAATTGGTTCCAGGACGACCATTGTATGTTGAAACCATTGTATGTTGAGAGCATAGCTTTATGAAAACCTGGTAATTGGTTCTAAAGCCACCAAAATGACATCCAGAAAGAGGAAAAAGTGAGGATTAGAGAAAAATAAGTAGAGAACTAATACAGATAAAGCAAATCCTTACATATAAAAGTCAGAAAGAGTTGCTGGGAGCTGTAAATTACTGCCTATGTAGAGGGCAGGAACTTCTTCAGGGTCCTGTACAGTACACGCAGTGTACTAAAAAAAGTAACATGGTGCCACCCTCACCTGGAGCAGTTAAAGAGTAGTACAGAACATGTAGTACCTCCCTGTACTGTAGGGGGTGCTACCAGACAGCCAGTCAGTACATGCACTTCAGTAATACTGGTTTCAAGTTGCAATGGTCCAGAAAAGACCATAGTATGTTGAAACTATTGTAAGTTGAGGCCATTGTAAGTTGAGGGATAACTGTAGTGGCTGAATGACACAGCCTGGGATTTGCGGCAGTATGAGGAGACAATAGGGCTTCAAAATCCTGAAGATTAAAAGATGAATTTTCAATTGTAAATTGAAGTTTTATGGTAGCTAGTGCTACCTTGAAGTTTTTAGGTAATGTGCAAGCAGCATGAGAAGACCATATAGTGGCTGAATGGCACAGCCTGGAGTTTGTGGCAGCATGAGGAGACCATATGGTGGCTGAAAGACAAAGCTTGGAGTTTGCCGCTGCATGAGGAGACCATATAGTGGCTTAATGACACAGCCTGGAGTTTACAGCTGCATGAGGAAAAGATAGGGTGGCTGAATGACAGAGCCTGGAGGTGGCGGCAGCATGAGGAGAACATATGGTGGCAGAATGAGACAGCCTGGAGGTGGCAGCATCAGGAGTCCTGAAAGTGACCCGGTGACCGAGTGGTGCGGTGGGTGGCAATCACCCGGTGATGAAGGTGGGTGAAAAAAGGTCTGATGCAGAGGAATGTTTGTAACTAGGGAGCAGCACCTAAAATCTGTTTGGCACTATCCATATTTGTGAAGTGTTGGTGTGGCACCATGGTCTACTCTGATGTAACACGCCTTGGTGGGTAGAAATCCTGTCTGATCCATGCCTGATTCATCTTCACAAAGGTCAGTCTCTCCACATTTTTTGTGGACAGGCGAATCCTCCTTGGAGGGACAATGGCCCCCACTGCACTAAACACCCGCTCTGATGCCACACTGCTGACTGGGCAGGACAGCTTTTCCAGAGCAAACTCTGCTAGTTGTGGTCACAAATCAAATTTGGCTGCCCAGAAGTCCAGCATGTCAAGGTATGCCACCACCTGCTGGTTCAAGTCCTGCTCCAGGTCAACCTGCTGCTGATGAGTTGCTTCACTATGCGGGTGAAGAAAGATACTCATCTGCAATTGTCGACTCAGGCTGCTGCTGATGGAGCTGGTATTGCTCCTGCCACTACACCCCTCCCCAGCAGCCATGGCAGTAGAAGGTGAGCGCAGAGGGCCCTGAGTCAGACCTGCTAGAGGATGGACGATGGCGCAGATAGGCATTGGCCAACTGACTACGTAGGATGTCTCTGTAGTAGGTCAGTTTGTCCTCTGTCTCAATGGGTGTAAAAAAAGGCCTCCATTTTGTGCCGGAAGCGAGGGTCCAATAAGGTGCAGAGCCAGAAGTCACCCCATTGCCGAATGGTGACAATTCTATGGTGACTATGCAAGCAAGTGAGCCTGCATTGTGCCATTTGTGCAAGTGACTAGGAGGGACTGACTCCCTGCCTCTATCTCCACTGCATACTGCCACAGTGTGTCTGGGTTCTCTGTCTCGCCTTCCTCATATCCCTCTAGCTCCTCTGACTGCTCCTGCTCCTCCTTTCCTGTCAGATGACTGGAAAAATTGCTCATTTTGTGAAACCTAAACTGTGCTCTACTGTGCCCCTCCTCCTCCAGTTCAGCCCCCACAGGGCTCATGTGGCTGTGAGATGTAGGCGCCACGTCTCCAGCACCCTGACCAGCCACCGTTTCCAACATGTGTTGTAGGAAATCAAGCAGTGGAATGACGTTCATCCCATAATCGTGACAACTGACTTATAATGTGGCTTCCTCAAAGGGTCTGAGCAAACGGCAGGTGTCAAGTATGAGCTGCCACTGGTTGACAATGAAGTTACACAGGGGAGTCCCCCTATCTGTTTGGATCATCAAGAAATCAGTGATGGCTTTTCTCTGTTCGTATAGTCGGTCCAACATTTGGAGGGTGGAATTCCAATGTATGGCAAAGTCGCAAATCAGACTATGATGGGGGATACTGTTTTGACGCTGCAGCTCAAGGAAGGTGTACTTTGCGGTGTACGACTGGCTGAAGTGCATTCAAAGTTTCCTTACCATTGTTAGGATGTCTTGCAAATGGGGGAAACACTTCAGGAACCACTTGACAATCCAGATTGAACACGTGTGCCATGCAGGGCGCATGTTTCACCCCTCCTTGTCGCAGCGCAGCCAAGATGTTCTTCCCGAAGTAAGTCACCATGGTTCCCATTTCCTGTTTTTGGGGAGTAAGCCATGCTCCGATTTCTTGGTGAATAACTTTTAGCAGTTCCTCCCCTGTGTGACTCAGTTCGCCAAGGCAAACTATGTGAAGAACAGTGTAACACCTCCGTGCCCTGCACATTTGGTATGCTGAGGGGGCACTGAGACTTGTCTGGGCAGTGTAGGCTGAGGACACGGTGAAGGATGAGAAGGCGGAGTCGCACACTGTCACAAGACCAATGGCCTGAGAGCGTGGAGGAGGAAGGGGCGTGACCTGTCCAAGTTGGTGTTGTGGCTCTGCAGGAACCATATTCAACCTTTGGGCCTTAAAGGACGTGTATTATCCTTGCCCATAGTTACAGCTCCAGACCTTGGCGCTGCCGTGTACTTTGGTACACACTGACAGGCTCAAGGACTGGCCCACCTTCTCTTTCACAAAATTGTGCAGGGCTGGTACTGCCTTCTTCGCAAAGAAATGACACCTCGGCTCAGCACAAACCGTCAGTTCTCTGAAAGGTGTGGAGTCCACCACTTGAAAAGGGAGGGACTGCAGCACCAGCAGCTTAGACAGGAGCACATTCAGCTTCTGAGCCGTTGGATGAGTGGGCGCATACTGTTGTCATGGACATGGCACATGGCTTCGCCGATGGATTGCTGGCGGAATGACTGACTCAAAATAAGAGGAACATTAGCATCTGGAGCGACAGAAGGAGAGTATGACACACAGCACCCTTCAGCTGAGGTGGTGGAGCCTTGGCTGGCTGAAACATGGAGCGGCGTGCCACTGGGTGATGCAGAAGGCTGGACCACCACATCAGAGCCACTGGCCACACTTCACCTTCTGCTTACATATCTTGCATGTGGCTATGTGAACCTCCTCCGGATGCTTGATGAAAAACTGCCCCACCGCCGAGTAGCTGATTTTTCCACCAACAGTCTGCACTAATTGACTGCTACTGCCGCTGTCTTCAGGAACCCCTGTTCCACTACCTCCCGAAAGGTAGGCTACCACGAAGCGGGTGGTCTCCCTGGGCATGTTTGGCTCCAGAATTTCCAATTCTGTCACCATGCTGACTGTCAAAAATGCTACCACCTTGCTGACTCAGCTGCTGCCTCACGAGCAACCTGCAACCCTCTTCTCCTGATGATGATGAAGCCCCTTCTGCACACTGCTCCCAATTGCGTCCGGCTTCATCATCATCAAAAAGTGTCTGCACGTCAGTGATGTCCTCCTCAGGTTCCTCAACAGTGTCTGCTTCAGGAGCCTGAACGCTCGCAACACCACCTTTCACGTCACTTTCCTTATCACTACTTGCCCGCCTAGCGGAGGAAGTGGCAGATGTCTCCTCCACTTCTTGGCTGGGCAGTAGCTGCTGACTGTCCTCCAGTAGATCGTCTTCACTAAATAGGGGAGCTGAACCCACAGCATAAGATACTTCTGTGGGGGAGGGAACAGCATAGGACAATGGCAAGGGGAGGACAGCGACTGCTCCTAAGCCATGCCAACTGAGGGTTGTGTCTGAGGAACCCACCGAATGTTGACTGGGGGTGTCAGATGTCACTTGTGATGAAGTGGATGACAGTGTTAACCAATTGATGACGGCAGATGGGTTGCTGGTCGAGACATGACTGCTAGCTGATACCAGGAGCTCAGGCCTCTAGCTGTGACTCCTGCTGCCACTCGCCCTTAGTCTGCTGCAACCTCTGCCTGATTCATTTAGGCCTCTTCCACTCCTCTGTGCATGTCCTGACACTTCTCTGCCTGACATACTTAGTGTGTATATGAGGGGAGTACAATACACACCACTACTCTTAAAACAGTACTATCTAGAACATCAGCCTGTGTGTACTTTTGGCTCTCCTTTAATAGTAACTAGGCCCTTAAGACTTTATCAGGAACAAAATGGTACAGCACTTAGATGTACGTATGTGGCATGCACTTATGAGGGCAGAAAAATGTGCTAAAGTACACTTAAAAAAATATCTGTGTACAACACCAGCTGGTGAGTACTTTTGCCTGGCCCTTCACAGTATCTAGGCCCTTGAGACTTTAACAGGAACAAAATAGTACACTACTTAGATGTACATTTGTGGTATTCACTTATGAGGGGAGAAAAAAGCGCTACAGTACGCCTAAAAAAGTATATGTATACAACACCAGCAGTACAAACCGATTCTGCAGCACACGGTGGCTCTGTACTACATCCAAAAATGTACTTTCTCTCTCAATCTCACTAGTTTCCCTATCAGTGCTTCTAGGCAGGATTTGTGCTTCAGGTGAATCACTTCTGTTCTTTGGTTCAACACACTTCTCTTTGTAATAGAATGCTGTAAATAGGGACTGGGAGGTGAATCACTGCAGTAAGAATGCTTTTCTGTGAAACATACACTGCTCTCTGTCCCTCTCTCTGTTCAACAGAACGCTAACTTGACTAGGAGTTGAATTGCTGCTGGAAAAAGCTTTTCTGTGCAACACACAGCATTGTCTGTCCTTATCTATCTCTCTGCAATGAAGGGCTGAAGTGACTGTCCGAAACTACCCTTGTTCCCGCCTTCCCAGGATTTCTTGCCCTATGTCTTCACATGTGGATCTGCCATTTTACATGCCCTGGAGCCTGGACCTCACAAAATGGAGTTTAATTAAGTGACTTGCGCTATAGAATTGCAACAATATTAGCATTCATTGCAATTCAAATTTCGACTAAAATTTGTAAGAATTCGGATTTGTCAGATTAATTTCGGTCATCCCTACCCAATTTGCCTTGAGTAAGGAAATACCTTATATATGGATGTAAACTGCTCTGCAAGCACACTAGATGGCTCAGAAGAGCAAGAGTGACAATGGGATTTTTGAGAGCGAATTTTGTTGAAATAGTTTTTGGGAGGCATGTCGCATTTAGGAAGCCCCTAGGATGTTAGAACAGAAAAAAAATAACACATGGCATACTATTTTGGAAACTACACCCCTCAAGGCACGTAACAAGGTGTACAGTGAGCCTTAACACCCCACAGGTGTTTAACAACTTTTCGTTAAAGTCAGACAAGTAAATTACTTTTTTTTAAATTAAAATGCTGGTTTTTCCCCAAATGTTTCATTTTTACAAGGGGTAATAGAAGAAAATGCCCCCCAAAATTTGTAACCTAATTTCTTCTGAGTATGGAAAAACCCCATGTGTGGATGTCATGTGCTCTGCTGGCGCACTACAATGCTCAGAAGATAAGGAGTCACATTTGGCTTTTGGAAAGCAAATTTTGCTGAAATGGATTTTGGGGGGCATGTTTCATTTAGGAAGCCCCTATGGCATTCTATTTTGGAAATTACACCCCTCAAGTAACGTAACAAGGGATACAGTGAGCCTTAACACCCCACAGGTGTTTGACAAATTTTCACTGAAGTAGGACATGAAAATGCAAAATCAAATTTTTTTCACTGAAAATGCTGGTGTTACCCGAAATTTTTCATTTTCACAAGGGGTAATAGGAGAAAATGCCCCCAAAAAATTGTAACGCCAAATAACCCATATATGGATGTAAAGTGCTCTGTGGGCATATGTGGCCCAAAGCTGTTGCCTTGAAATACGACAGGGCACCAAAGTGAGAGAGCACCATGCACATTTGAGGCCTAAATTAGGGATTTGCATAGAAACGTACTCGGATGCAAGCATTACAATTTCCTCCGCTACCATAAATATTCTACGCAAGTGAATCCCAAACAGGGTGCCTCCAGCTGTTGCTAAACTCCCAGCATGCGCAAACAGTCAGTGGCTGTCCGGCAATGCTGGAAGTTGTTGTTTTGCAATAGCTGGAGTCTCCGTTTTGGAAACACTGCCGTACGATGTTTTTCATTTTTATTGGGTGAGAAGGGGGGCACAGTGTACGTGTGTGTATATGTAGTGCTTTACCGTTTATTTTGTGTAGTGTAGTGTTTTTTAGGGTACATTCACACAGGCAGGGGTTTACAGTGAGTTTCCCGCTAAGAGTTTGAGCTGGGGCGGAAAATTTGCAGCAGCTCAAACTTGAAGCAGGAAACTCACTGTAAACCCTCGCCCGTGTGATTGTACCTAAACCTTGAGTTAGGTTCTGTTACCTAACTCTGTATTTTGTAACCAGTGTGCCTCCAGCTGCTGCAAACCTACAACCCCAGCATGTACTGATCGCCGAAGGGCATGCCGGAAGTTGTAGTTATGCAACAGCTGGAGGCACACAACTACAGCTCCCAGCAAGTCAAGACAGCTGTTTGCAGTTCATGCATGCTGGGATTTGTAGTAATGCAACATTTGGGGGACCACAGTTTCGAGACCACCGCACAGTGATCCCCAAACTGTGACCCCCCCAGATGGTGCAAAACTACAAAACCCAGCAAGCCCAGACAGTAAACTGCTGTGTGGACATGCTGGGAGTTGTAGTTTTGCAAGATCTAGAGGGCCACAGTTTAGAGAACAGTATACAGTGGTCTCTAAACTGTAGCCCTCCAGATGTTGCAAAACTACCGCTCACTCTGGGGATGGAGCCTCCGGTGCCACTCCCAGCACAGTTCCCCCACTCTGTCCGGACTACCGTGTGTGGGCAGAGCGGGGGAACCAAAATTTAACCCCCCTGCCCCCGATCTGCTTTTGGTCGGTTGCTTCTGACCGACCAATAGGAGAGATAGGAGGGGTGGCACCCCTACCACCTCACTCCTATCCCTTCAGGGGGATAGGGGCTGTCTTGGACCGCCCCAATCCCCCTTATTTTCCAGGTCATCAGAGCCCCGGTATGACCCAGAATCGCCACAGATCGCCAGTATCAGGACCCTCCCCCCCCCCCCCCCCCAGGCGTTGCTGCTGAATGATTTGAATGGGACCAAAATTCTCACGGGTGTATCTGTATGTCCTGGGTCTTTAAGGACACGGGGTGCAGGGCTTACCTGTACGCCCTGCATCCCCAAATTTAATGTATACTCTATTTGCTCCCTATAACCACTTATGGCCCATATATTAATAATAATAATAATTATTATTATTATTATTAATAAGTCTTACACGGATGACATTCTGCCAGTACTATATCTTCCAGTACTATAATTTTGTATTCTGGGCAGATTCACACAATGCTTCAAGCATTACCCTTTACAAATACTGTAGCTGTTCATACTAGGTACTTCAGCTTCTAACAATATTCCAGTTCTGCAGTTAGGCTTAACACCTAATTGAAAATATTTCCTTCATAGGTTTTTATCATAGACATATGCATGAACACTTAAATGGCTTGTTACTTAGCCTAACAACACAATTTAGCTGGCATATTACTACATCAGTGGATAAATGCACCACTTATGTAGTTTTTTTTCCAATTCATGTTCAAGGAATAATCTATGGAGATTTGACTAAGAAGAATGTCTGAAAAAATGGGTCATGCATGAACATTTATTGCAGACTTGCAATTTTAAGGTTTACTTTCTAAAAAGGAATAAAAGTATCTTTACCTGGCAAGTAACACATAAGATATCTGATACACTTATTTAAAAAAGTAGATCAAGAAGAAAACAGCATTGCCACTGCTGCCATGTGACTACCCAAACAAAATCGTAGTAAGGTTGCTATCTGAAATCCATCCACAGGTGCTGCAAATAACTAGGTAGTCCTCACATCAAAAAGTATCAGTCCATATAAAACATCAATGGCCAGAGAGGGAAAAAGGAGCACTCACCTCTTCAGCGCAGCAATCTGATGGACGTGTACTGAGTCTTAGTTAATCCAATGGCTTCAGGATGGCATCAGCGGGTGGCAGTTGTTTTGAGGCAGGAGAGATAACTGGACACCGGGCGACAGTGTTTCGTACTGTTCTGACACTTTCTCAAGCCCGTGCTGGCATTGCTCTGTTCCCCTGTTTAAATAAAGCTGCCAAAAGCTGCGCGCACAGCATCAACGTAATGGGATGTTTCTATGAATTAATGGACACGGAGAAGAGCGATATGTCATCTTCATAGATAGTAAACGATTAAACAGAACGATCCACAGCCTGCGGTAAATATATGAGTGAATGATATTGTTCTTTTAAAGGAATGCTCCAAACTCGTTTTTATCATTAAGTCCATGTACTTGACTTTAACAGGACAGTATATCTGTGGTTTGGCTATAAGGTAAATTTAAAGGGGTACTCTGGTGGGGAACAAGTGGAAAACAAATGTTTTCAAATCAACTGGTGCCAGAAAGTTAAATTGATTTGTAAATTACTTCTATTAAAAATATTTAGCCTTCCAGTACTTATCAGCTGCTGTATGCTCCAGAAGGAGTTGTGTAGCTCTTTCCAGTCTGACCACAGTGCTTTCTGCTGACACCTCTGTCCATGTCTGGAATTGTCCAAAGCATGAACAAATCCCCATAGCAAACCTCTCCTGCTATGGACAGCTCCTGACAGGGACAGAGGTATCAGAAGAAAGCACTGTGGTCAGACTAGAAATAACTTTCTCTGTAGTATACAGATGCCAACAAGTACTAGAAGGCTTAGAATTTTTTATATAGAAGTAATTTAAAAATATTTTTAACTTTCTGGCACCACTTGATTTTTCCCACCGGAGTACTCCTTTAAGGTTCTCAGATAGGAAAATAGACCATCCCTTCCCTACCATCATCCAGAGTACTGTCAGCTCATTAGTATAACAGTCTTCAGAACCTGGCAATACACATTTTCTCTAATTACCGGGACAGGTAAATGTGAGTCCTATCACATTATTCATTCTTGAAAATACATATGATTTTGTTGCTGGTCACTCTGTTCCTATTAAGAATGAAACAGCACTAGATGTCATTTGTATATTTCGAGCCGTTACGTGTGACAAGGTGGAATGTTTTGGGGACAATAAACAGATAAGATTTTTGATTGATAATATTAAAAGTTACACTTCAGAATTGCATTCACCCACCTCCTACCTAAAAGATGACTATTGACTGAAGGTTTTTGTATTTTTACTGTTATATATATTATAGGCAGAGTTTTAACCAGTAATTTAGGGGCTCAACAGCAAAACATGAACTAGAGCCCCATTTTAACATGACCACCTTCAACAGCAAGTTTTTGCTTAAAAAAAAAAAAAAAATATATATATATATATATATATATATATATATATATACAACAAAACAACGTGAAATAACACAGTGATATAATACGGTACTTTGTGGATAATTATGGACACTGTGATGGATGGGCAAATGTGTGCAGTGATGTTATAGCAGTAGGATGCACACTGTGATGTCAAAGGACAGGGTCAAACAACTCAGTGACATTATAGTAGAATAATAGTAGTATAGTATACGAACAATAATGTCACTTAAAAAGGAAGTATATCCACACCAATATATAACAGTACAGAAACAACACAAAACTGTTTGCCATGTAGACGGAAAGTATTGAGAAACCATTGTGTCTTATACAAACATTATGGTATCCCAGTACAGGGACAGTACAGCGATTCCACAGCATTGAAATAATGTAAAATGTTATGCTACAGAGAAGAGAATATGCACAAAGCAGGGTATCCTTGTAGCTGTATTCATTTCTGGGTTCCATAGCACTACATATGCCTTCTACCCTTGTTATATAATATAATTTTCATTTTGGCATTTTTGTTTGTTCATTCCTCCCTTCTAATAGCATAACACTTTTCTAGAGAACTATGTGAGCCTTATTTTATGCTGGACCAATTATACTTTGTAATCACTAATTGTACCACAAAGTCTATCATGAAAAAAAATTGTGCAAAATTTAGTTTTTAGGCAGGGCACATTACAGTGAAACTGATCTGTTATTTTTATTCTTTATCTTTATTCCTTATCTTTATTTAAGTTGTGTTTTATTTTACTTATCTAACTTCTTTATAAAAAAAAATAATAAAAAAAGGAATATGCAAGGAATTATACTTTTTTTTATTTTAAAAATGGACGAAGGAAGGAGTGATTTAACTTTTTATTTTGGAGGGAGGATTTTATGTATTTTTAAAAGCATTTTTATTATTTATTTTACACTTATGATGTCCGCATATGTGATTATTATAAGCAGCCATTGGATTGCTTATACTTTTTAATGCTATGCAATTGCATAGTATTGTGCAGGGAAATTGGGGCTGTTATAGTACAGTCTTCCAAAAGTACACTGTTTTAGAAAAGCCAATATTGCTGATACGGAGATCTTCAGGAGGCCTCCGCAGGCCATATTAAATTATCAAACGTGTTCTGAAGAAGCTAAAAAGAGGTCCCAAACCATTGGAAACTGTTATTTTCTTAAAATTTAAATGCTTCTATTGGTATTGATTGCAGCATGTAAAGGATTAAATTATGGACATCAACGTGATCACTTATCTATGTCATTGACGGTGAGTGCCTACCTCAGATGCCAACCAGTACTCACCGGGCATGAAGGGAGGTCTGCTCCTGAGCTTGCTTTATGTTCACATACAGTGGTCTGCTTTTTCCAATTTCTAACAAAAGTTATTAATTCTACTATTCCACCAATATTGCTCTTTCTGAGTGTTGCTGTGTAAGAGGGGGCGTGAAAGAGGAGTTTCAAAAACTGTGATTATCTGTTGTGCGGAGTGAATCTGTGGAGTGGGTGCGACTGCCTATAGCCCACATTCATATTTTGGGTAAGTTTTTCTCTTTTGCACATAGTGGGATAACTGTTAGAGTTTAAACACCCTTTTTCATTTTTTTTTTTTTTTTTCTCTGTTCCACCTCTAGGGGGAGGAGGAGTAGATTGGGCACAGGTGTATAAATCTTAGCTTGGGACTCTTGTTGAGAGCTTGCTCTTTCTGAGTGTTGCTGTGTAAGAGGGGGCGTGAAAGATTAGTTTCAAAAACTGTGATTATCTGTTGTGCGGAGTGAATCTGTGGAGTGGGTGCGACTGCCTATAGCCCACATTCATATTTTGGGTAAGTTTTTCTCTTTTGCACATAGTGGGATAACTGTTAGAGTTTAAACACCCTTTTTCATTTTTTTTTCTCTGTTCCACCTCTAGGGGGAGGAGGAGTAGATTGGGCACAGGTGTATAAATCTTAGCTTGGGACTCTTATTGAGAGCTTGCTCTTTCTGAGTGTTGCTGTGTAAGAGGGGGCGTGAAAGAGGAGTTTCAAAAACTGGAGTTTGAAAGCAGGAGGTTGAGATCGCTGTGAGTTTTAATTTTTGAACCCACAAGGTCTACAAAAAATTTTAAGTGTAATTTTGACTGTCTGTTTTTTTCCTATACATTTGTGAAATCCCCATAACTAGATGGCCTCCATGTTGGAAAATGCAGTCCAATGTACATCCTGTTCAATGTATGCAATCCTTGAACAACAGTTTGAGGGTGCATATTGTTGTGCGAGATGTGTGCTAGTTGTCCGTTTGGAAGCCCAGATCCTGCATCTAGAGGGGCGACTGGCAACAATGAGAAGCATTAACAACATGGAGAGGAGTCTCCTGCTCACTGAGCAGGCACTCTCGGGAATAGAGGTGGGGGAGGACAGTGGGACGGAGTTGCAGGACAGTCAGGCAGTTAGCTGGGTTACAGTTAGAAAGAGGGGTAGGGGAAAAAGTGTCAGGGAGGCTAGTCCTGAACTGGCACACCCCAACAAGTTTGCCCGCTTGGCAGATGAGGGGGATGCCATTACAGAGCTAGCAGAACTGCAGCAGGATACCGCCTCTGACCGCCAGGGGGGTGTCTGCTCCAGTAAGGAGGGAGGGAGGAGTACAGGGCAGGCCAGACAGGTACTAGTGGTGGGGGACTCAATTATTAGGGGGACAGACAGGGCAATCTGTCACAAAGACCGGGATCGCCGAACAGTGTGTTGTCTGCCTGGCGCACGAGTTCGGCACATCGCGGATCGGGTTGACAGGTCGTTGGGCGGGGCTGGAGAGGACCCAGCAGTCATGGTACATATTGACACCAATGACAAAGTAAGAGGTAGGTGGAGTGTCCTTAAAGATGATTTCAGGGACTTAGGCCGCAAGCTTAAGGCAAGGACCTCCAAGATAGTCTTTTCTGAAATACTACCAGTACCACGAGCCGCACCAGAGAGGCAGCGGGAGATTAGGGAGGTAAACAAGTGGCTCAGAAGCTGGTGTAGGAAGGAAGGGTTTGGGTTCATGGAGAACTGGGCTGACTTTGCTGTCGGTTACCGGCTCTACCGTAGGGACGGGCTGCACCTCAATGGGGAGGGTGCAGCTTTGCTTGGGGAGAAGATGGCTAGAAGGGTGGAGGAGTGTTTAAACTAGGGACTTGGGGGGAGGGAACCTACAGCAAAGAGGGGGAAGATAGTGTAGATAGAGAGGTGGGAATTATAAATGTACCTGGGGGTGGAGCGGAGGGAGGGGTTAGAATAGTTAATAGGAATAAGCTTCATAGAAAAATAAAACGTACACCCTTGAATTCCATTAACCCCAATAACATAAAGGATGGAAATGTAAAGTGTATGTTCACAAATGCCAGAAGCCTAGCAAATAAAATGGGGGAGCTTGAGGCCTTGATACTGGAGGAACATATTGATATAGTTGGGGTCACTGAGACATGGCTGGACTCCTCGCATGACTGGGCTGTCAATCTGCAGGGGTTTACATTGTTTCGCAAGGATAGAATGAACAGAAAAGGTGGTGTAGTCTGTCTGTATGTAAGAAGTGGTATGAAAGTCAGTGTGAACGATGCCATAGTGTGTGATGATTCTGAGGATGTGGAATCATTGTGGGTAGAATTACAAAAGGAGGGAAATACTGAAAAAATAGTATTTGGTGTAATCTACAGACCCCCTAATATCACTGAAGAGATAGAAGTTCGGCTTCATAAACAAATAGAGAGGGCCGCCCGGGCAGGTACAGTGGTAATAATGGGAGATTTTAACTATCCAGATATAGAACTACAAAGGGGCGACAATTCCTAAATTTATTGCAGGATAATTTTATGGGCCAGTTTGTGGAGGACCCAACAAGAAGTGATGCCTTGTTGGATCTGATCATTTCCAACAACGCAGAGCTGGTTGGTAATGTAACTGTGCGGGAAAACCTTGGTAATAGCGACCACAATATAGTTACTTTTGACTTAAAATGTAGAAAACAAAGACAGGCGGGGAAGGCAAAAACATATAACTTTAAAAAGGCAAATTTCCCTGGGCTGAGGGCTGCACTACAGGACATAGACTGGGGGGAGGTGTTGTCAAATACTGATACAGAAGGTAAATGGGACATCTTTAAATCAACTCTAAATAACTATACAGCTAAATATATACCAAAGGGGAACAAATATAAACGATTAAAACTAAATCCTACATGGCTGACACATGATGTTAAAAGAGCAATAAACAACAAAAAAATAGCCTTCAAAAAATACAAATCTGATGGGTCAGCTATAACATTTAAACAGTACAAGGAGCTTAATAAAATCTGTAAAAATGTAATAAAAACAGCAAAAATTTAAAATGAGAGACAGGTGGCCAAAGAAAGCAAAACTAATCCTAAATATTTTTTTAGATATATAAATGCAAAAAAACCAAGGACAGAGCATGTAGGACCCCTTAATAATGATAATGGGGAGGTTGTCACAGGCGATCAAGAGAAGGCGGAGCTACTGAATGGGTTCTTTAGTTCTGTATACACTATGGAAGAAGGAGCTGACATTGGCCAGGTCAGTGCTGGTAACACATCATGTAATGTACTGAACTGGCTTAATGTAGAGATGGTACAAGGTAAGTTAAGTGATATAAATGTAAGCAAATCCCCAGGACCGGATGGACTACACCCAAGAGTTCTTAGAGAGGTAAGTTCAGTAATATCTGTACCCCTGTTCATGATATTTAGAGATTCTCTGGTGTCTGGTATTGTGCCAAGGGACTGGCGCAAGGCGAATGTGGTGCCAATCTTCAAGAAGGGCTCTAGGTCTTCCCCAGGAAACTATAGACCGGTAAGTTTAACGTGCATTGTGGGTAAATAGTTTGAAGGACATATAAGGGATTACATACAGGAATACATAGGGGATAATTGTATTATAAGTGATAGCCAGCATGGGTTTACTAAGGATAGAAGTTGTCAAACCAATCTAATTTGCTTTTATGAAGAGGTGAGTAGAAGCCTTGACAGAGGAATGGCTGTGGATATAGTGTTTCTGGATTTTGCTAAAGCGTTTGATACTGTCCCTCATAGACGTCTGACAGGTAAGTTAAGGTCTTTGGGTTTGGAAATTTTAGTTTGTAACTGGATTGAACACTGGCTCATGGATCGTACCCAGAGAGTGGTGGTCAATGATTCGTACTCTGATTGGTCCCCGGTTATTAGTGGTGTACCCCAAGGTTCATTCCTGGGACCGCTGTTGTTTAATTTATTTATCAATGATATAGAGGATGGTATTAACAGCTCTGTTTCTATCTTTGCAGATGACACCAAGCTTTGTAGCACAGTACAGTCTATAGAGGATGTGCATAAGTTACAAGATGATTTGGATAGACTAAGTGTCTGGACATCCACTTGGCAAATGGGAGGTTCAATGTGGATAAATGTAAAGTTATGCATCTGGGTACTAATAACCTGCATGCATCGTATGTCTTAGGGGGGATTAAACTGGCAGAGTCACTGGTAGAGAAGGATCTGGGTGTACTTGTAGATCACAGACTACAGAATAGCATGCAATGTCAGGCTGCTGCTTCCAAAGCCGGCAGGATATTGTCATGTATCAAAAGAGGCATGGACTCAAGGGACAGGGACATAATACTCCCCCTTTATAAATCATTGGTACGGCCTTACCTGGAATATGCTGTTCAGTTTTGGGCACCTGTCCATAAAAGGGACACTGCAGAGTTGGAAAGGGTGCAGAGACGCGCGACTAAACTAATATGGGGCATGGAACATCTTAGCTATGAGGAGCGATTAAAGGAGTTACAACTGTTTAGTCTTGAGAAGAGACGTTTAAGGGGGGATATGATAAACGTATATAAGTATATTAATGGCCCATACAAAAAATATGGAGAAAAACTGTTCCAGGTTAAACCCCCCCAAAGGACGAGGGGGCACTCCCTCCGTCTGGAGAAGAAAAAGTTTAGTCTCAAGGGGCGACACGCCTTCTTTACTGTGAGGACTGTGAATTTATGGAACGGTCTACCTCAGGAACTGGTCACAGCAGGAACAATTAACAGCTTTAAAACGGGATTAGATACATTCCTGGAACAAAATAACATTAATGCTTATGAAGAAATATAAAATCTCATCCCTTCCCCAATATCGCGCCACACCACTACCCCTTAATTCCCTGGTTGAACTTGATGGACATATGTCTTTTTTCGACCGTACTAACTATGTAACTATGTAACTATGTAACTATGTATTAAGGGGATAAGTGCATGGGTGTTCCATGGGTGGGGTTGGGGGCTGAGTCGACTACTAAGACCCAGGGGATCTTAAAAGAGGGGTAACAAGTCTCGCATGAGAATAGAGTGGTGGACAGACATGCAAACTGCCCCTTAATTTTTTGTTGATGGGAGCTGCTAGACATAGCTGAGCGCTGTACTCAGCTTGCTGTACTCGGCTATCTTCAGCAGGTACCATAGATAATAAACTTATCTTGTGAATTGGGGAAGTGTTAAAGGGGTACTCCGGTGAAAACCTTTTTTCTTTTAAATCAACTGGTGGCAGAAAGTTAAACATATTTGTAAATTATTTCTATTAAAAAATCTTAATCCTTCCAGTACTTATTAGCTGCTGAATGTTACAGAGAAAATTCCTTTATTTTTGGAACACTGATGACATCACGAGCACAGTGCTCTCTGCTGACATCTCTGTCCATTTTAGTAACCATGCATAGCAGATATATGCTAAGGGCAGCATGGTGGCTCAGTGGTTAGCACTGCTGCCTTGCAGTGCTGGGGACTTGGGTTCAAATCTCACTAAGGACAACAATAAATAAAACATTATTATTATTATTATTATTATTATAATAACGTCAGCAGAGAGAACTGAGCTTGTGATGTCATCAGAGAGCATTCCAAAAAGAACAGAATTTCCTCTGTAGTATTCAGCAGCTAATAAGTACAGGAAGGATTAAGATGTTTTAATAAAAGTAATTTGCAAATATGTTTAACTTTCTGCCACCAGTTGATTTAAAAGAAAAAAGGTTTTCACCGGAGTACCCCTTTAATGCTTGGAGAACCCATTTAGGCCCATTCCCGCTGTGCCATTGTCCTAGGATTCAGGTGATGCTAGTCTTCTTTACTCTTGCAGTTCTTCCACTGATGTTCTGTACAGTGCACCCAGAATGCATTGCAGCACAGTGTATGAGTATGTCAGCTTTGATATATGTAGCAATGGACTGTACACTGAACTTCCCATACTGAGCAGTCTATGAGAAGAGAGGAACGGCCTGTTTCTACAAACTTCAGAGTGAACATAACTGTATATTATGCTACAATGCAATGTACACAACATCAGTGGAAGAAGAGGAAGCACAGAAGAGGTGTAATGCAAGGGAAGCCATTTCTATGGTATCCATGTGCCCTAATTTGGTATATAGAAAGATGTCTTCATAAGCTTTGTGTAATGAAGCAACAGAAGCTATTCAGCATTATAAGGATGAATTATACTGGTCATCCATTCAAACAAATAAGCAGGATTGCAGGATTTTGTAACAATGGACATTTCAACTTAAACTTTTTAACTTCTGACCTTTTCTAAAGGTCCATTGTATGTTCAAAGCAGAAGGAAATATACACACAGGCATATGCAGAACGGTAATCACATCTTTCAATGTTCAACAATGATTACTAGGAAATCAAGGACTTTTTGTATTCATGTTGGTTCAGCTCAGACACAGATGTGTTGACCTAGCATTTTAGAAAATTATCTACAAGCAGCACCATTGTACACTTTTTACCAGTAAATTATGTGCCATCTGTTTGTGTGGATAAAACGGTGCTTCATTCATCATACGCAGAAGTAATTAATATCACATTCTCCAAGCTTTAGAAATGTACAGTGAAAAAGATTGTAAAGGACATCTGGTCAACATTTGTCATGTTTAAGAAAAAAAACTCCTTCTAAATGTTTATTTCTAGATTGCATAATATAGTTTATGTCTGGGGCCATATTGATTCAGTAACCCTTTGACATCTTAATATATTGGAAATAATTACAACACAATGCACAGTAAGTCTGATTCTAAGAAATGTAACCATTACAATCTAATAGTGTGAACAGGCAGTTATTAACAAAAATACAATATAGCCCTCCATTGCACAGAAAAGTCAAATACCTATGGAAAAAAGTAACCATATTCCAATATTAATTTCAAACTCGATTCAGATGTCCTCGGTATTGGATATTTGCCGCTCCATTCAACTGAAAAAAATGCAAAAAAAGTGAACACAGTACATGGATTTTTTCAACATTCATATTTCATCATTTATTAATCTGGGCATAATAGCGGGAACTAGAGGAGAGAGAGAGAGATAGCATAATGGACTAGTGCCATGGTCTTGCATGTTCATGGACAGTTACTCAACACTAAAATTACTGACAATTAAGAGTACCCTAAGGTTATTCATTACTTTAAAGGGAGATAAAATTATTGGTAAATAACTCCCAGTTGTGTTATTGTCTAATATACTTTTATTTTAAAATTTCCTGTGTTCAACCCCCCAAAAAAGAAAAGTTGTGTGTTACTGTCTTTACCCCCTCTCCATGTCATTTCCCAGCAGTATTTTCATATTTGCTCAATCCCCCTTCCTTATTGGGGCAGTGCATCACACATTTATCTCAGGATGCTCTTCTCTAATAGTGATGCTGTAAGTAACATTGCTGAAAAGCACCTAAATATCTACCAGCGCCCTAACACTCTGCAATTAATAATAAAGGAAACCATCAGTATACTGTAAAGGTGCACTTTCATGGTATCACCTTCAGTAATTTTCTCTTCTCTTCTTTTTCATCTTTTTTCATCTGTTTTCTTCTTCCTCTCCTTCTTCCCTTTCTTTTCCTTTTTCTACGCACTATGTGCGGCCTGCTATTGTTTTTTCAGATGACATCTTGAGAAGAATGTCTACTCACGGATAGAAGACCCTGTTTATTATTATTATTCTTACTTTTAGTGTATACTACTCTTTGCATACGTATCTAATTTATGTACACTTTCTCCTGGATAGGAACTGGGTATACACACACTAACTATTAATCTAATTATTTTAAAATATTTTTACAATATTTTTCATATTTATATTGACTCACCAAGTTTTATTATTATTAATGTGGTGCATTTCACTATAATATACTTGTATTTATACACATATTTTCCCCATATGTAATATTTGACACTTATTTATGTCTTTTTTCTAGTATTCAATTACACTTGTCAGGTCTGAGGTTTTGATGAAATGTATCAAGATTTCATGCCATAATTCATATGTTTTTAAACAAACACTTACATTGATGTGATCTAAGGTGATACAAGGTGCTCAACTCCAAGTGCAGTTGTGCACCTACGTTGGAGTGGAGGACCTGCACCTATGGATCACAATGTGGTTTCACAACTGTGGTTAATGTAAACAATGACATTAGCTAACCCTCAAAACTGATGTAAAATTGAGACATTAGCCAGTAAATCCTTATATGAATTACACACTTGAGCCCGCACACCACACCAAGGTTTCTCAAATGGTGCGGGTCCTATCAACTAACCTACCTGGCCAGATAAATAAAACCAGGAACCAAATTACGGCAGCCATAGGCCCGACTTGCAGATTGCTCCTCAGTCACCTCCAGTGTGAATCTAGGCACACATACAATGGGAGGGAGTAGACAAGCTACAAGCCCCACCCTGGTTGGTTCATTTATAGCAGGGCTCACAGGTGAAACCCATATGCTACCCAGCAAGATAAAAGGGTGCATTAGTATAAGCTCTAAGCAAAGACCTAACGGCATATATATATATATATATATATATATATATATATATATATATGTATTAGAATATATATTTCTGTATTATGTTTTACTTCACTGCATGACACCATTTTTACACTTTTTGCACTGTGTGGGCACGGTTTTTCACCTTAATACACTCCTTTTTCTGCTCAGCAGTTCCTTTCTTGTCGCGTGAGCATTTAATCTACTGTATTATACTTACCATGGTGTTGGATATCCATTCTTTCCCTGACTTAATATGGCTGCCATATGAGTATGAGAGGAGATGCGCAATCGTGCGACCCTCTCGCATCTTGCAATATACTTCTTTACCCGAATTCTCCGGACTTGAACGATATACTTGCATATGTGTTCTTTCCCTGACTTAATATGGCTGCCACACGAGCATGAGAGGAGATGCACATGCGCGTGTTCCTGAATCCTCCACGCTAATTATTTACACAGCGTGATGACATGGTGAACATGTGCAATTCCGGCCAAAATGGTGACCGGGTAATGGAACATGGGAGCATACAACATGGCATGATCACAGGTGTGTAATTTAAAGGGGCATTCCAGGAAAAAAAAACTTTTTTTATATATCAACTGGCTCCAGAAAGTTAAACAGATTTGTAAATTTCTTCTATTAAAAAATCTTAACCCTTTCAGTACTTATGAGCTTCTGAAGTTAAGGTTGTTCTTTTCTGTCTAAATCCTCTCTGATGACACCTGTCTCGGGAAACGCCCAGTTTAGAAGCAAATCCCCATAACAAACCTCTTCTAAACTGGGCGTTCCCCGAGACAGGTGTCATCAGAGAGGATTTAGACAGAAAATAACTACCTTAACTTCAGAAGCTCATAAGTACTGAAAGGATTAAGATTTTTTAATAGAAGTAATTTACAAATCTGTTAAACTTTCTGGAGACAGTTGATATATATAAAAAAGTTTTGTCCTGGGATACCCCTTTAATTTCTTTGTCTATTGGCTGCATGAATATGTAAATAGCTAGACTATTCTACTTGCCATACATTCCCTGAGGGAGCTTTGTGCGAAACGGCATTGGGTGGCTCTCTGCAGTGGGTGAGATGTCTGTGAGGTGAATGTTTGATGTGCTGAGATTGTCTCTATGTGTGTGTGGGCTGTTGTTTATGTAGTATCAGCTGCATTACATTGTTAGGTTAATCCCTATGTATACAAGACTCCTACTAGCCCTGTTCTCTGGTTGACAAATCAGCATATCTAACTGTGCTTGCTTATTACCTTCCTGCGGTCCTTTCTTTTTTGTTTATGGGGTACCTGTGCATGTGTCATTAATATCCTGTGTGTATACCCAGACATATATAGTTTTATGATAGCTAGTATTTTTTTATACAGCTGTTACTGGTTTATGTGTGTACACACACACACACACACACACACACACCAATAAACAGGTATATACTTTTATCCTCTCTGAATTTAGCTATGCACTAGATGCCCACCTTAATACCCATGAGGAGATGCCTTTGTAGTCTGTCTGCTGCTGTTCTATTTTAATTGATTTTATAAGCATTCACCTTTACTAATAAAGATTGTACATTTTTTGCATCATATTGTCTATGTGATTTGATAGGAAATGTATTAGATTTGTGCCCACAAGGGACATATAATAAACCAAAAGAAGGGCTGAGTTGTCAAAGGTAACAATAAAAGTGTCAAGCTTGTTGCAAACAGGCGAAAAGAGTAGCTGGCAAGGATCCTGAACAAGAACAACTCAAGTTGCCCCATCGTGCTTAGTATGGACAGTCTCACTTACAAACTTTTTCTCCAGATGTTCCCCCTTTTTGCTTTCGGGGTTGTCTCCAAGAGGGAAATATGCACCATATATGGTGGTCATGCCCAATTGTAATAATTTAATTGGTCGCGTAAACAGGCAGTGTTCACTGAGGTTATACAGGGTTCACCTGTCTGTCTTGCCTGTCATATTGTCTTCTTGGAGATTGAAAACTACACATGATCAACCCCATTTTTAGACTTATGCAATTTATGTTTTTAGCTACTAGGATTCATATTGCTCATAAATAGAAATCAGTACCTCTTCTCCTGTCGGTGGTGATTCATACAATAAATACTATTATACTCCATGAGAAAATTGTTGCAGTCAGAGGTGACACTATGAACCTTTTTAATAAAATCTGGCTTCCCTTGTTATCCTCTTTGCATGTCACAGATATTGCTCATTATATTTTAGTGCAATATCATTATTATATGCTGCATCAAGTTATGGTTTTGATTTTCATATATGTACTTGTACTTTATTTCTACCTGTTTCTACTTCCTAGTAGTAGGACCTGCTGACACTTGTAGTCTCACTTGTTCAGAAGTAGGGAAGTCAAAGATGTCACAGTGGCTGGAGTGGACATATAGGGGGAGATTTATCAAAATCTTTGTAGAGTAAGGGTGGTGCAGTGGCCCACAGCAACCAATCAGATAGCATTTTTGAAAAGGCAACTGCACCACTCTTCCGCTATACACATTTTGATAAATCTCCCCCCATAGACTTCAAGTGTCCCCTTAAGAGTCACTAGTAGTTGGTCAGTGTATATCCCTTGGGGAATTTCTCAATAAATAATGTCCTTGCTGCTGGTAATTGGAAGGCCATTGGTGTTAGTAATGCAGGTTAAACCAAAATTCTGGGACTCAAGGAGGTTGTCCATAGAATATATAATTAATATCTTAAAATGCACATACCTCTAGCGTGAGGGCCCCAACCCCTACCTGTTAGAATGCAGTGATCACAGATTACTTTGTTTTTGCAGCCAATTCTGTTGGAAAGCAATTGGGCTGTTCTACGTTGTTTTTATAATACCCATGAAGGTGCATAGAAGTTATAGAAATGCGACTAAACTAATATGGGGCATGGGACATCTTAGCTATAAGGAGCGATTAAAGGAGTTACAATTGTTTAGTCTTGAGAAGAGACGTTTAAGGGGGGATATGATAAACGTATATAAGTATATAAATGGCCCATACAAAAAATATGGAGAAAAACTGTTCCAGGTTAAACCCCCCCAAAGGACGAGGGGGCACTCCCTCCATTTGGAGAAGAAAAGGTTTAGTCTAAAGGGGCGACACGCCTTCTTTACCGTGAGGACTGTGAATTTATGGAACGGTCTACCTCAGGAACTGGTCACAGCAGGAACAATTAACAGCTTTAAAACAGGGTTAGATACATTCCTGAAACAAAATAACATTCATGCTTATGCAGAATTATAAAACTACATCCCTTCCCCTTATCACCTTACACCCTTCCCTTCAATTCCCTGGTTGGACTTGATGGACGTATGTCTTTTTTCAACCATACTAACTATGTAAACAGCTTAACATACTAAGCTCTGCTGTTTTTATAACTTATAACATTACTTTATTGATGCAGGAGACACAGAACAAAAGCTATTGTATAATTTAACCCCTTAAGGACCGGGGTTTTTTCCGTTTTTGCATTTTAGTTTTTTGCTCCTTGCCTTTAAAAAATCATAACTCTTTCAATTTTGCAACTAAAAATCCATATGATTGCTTATTTTTTGCACCACCAATTCTACTGTGTAATGACTTCAGTCATTTTGCCCAAAAATCTACGGTGAAACGGAAAAAAAAAATCATTGTGAGACAAAATTGAAAAAAAACCTCAGTTTTGTAACTTTTGGGGGCTTCCGTTTCTACGTAGTACATCAGTACATTTTTAGGTAAAAATGACACCTTATCTTTATTCTGTAGGTTCATATAATTAAAATGATACCTTACTTATATAGGTTTGATTTTGTCGTATTTCTGGAGAAAATCAGAACTTCATGCAGGAAAATTAATACGTTTAAAATTGTCATCTTCTGACCCCTATAACTTTTTTTATTTTTCCGTGTATGGGGTGGTGTGGGGGCTCATTTTTTGCGCAGTGATCTAAAGTTTTTAATGGTACCATTTTTGCATTGATAGGACTTATTGATCACTTTTTATTCATTGTTTCATTATATAAAAAGTGACCAAAAATGCACTATTTTGGACTTTGGAATTTTTTTTGCACGAACGCCATTGACCGTGGGGTTTAATTAACAATATATTTTTATAATTCGGACATTTCCGCACCGGCAATACCATATATGTTTATTTTTATTTTTATTTACACTGTGTTTTTTTTTTAATGGAAAAAGGGGGGTGATTCAAACTTTTAATAGGGGAGGGGTTAAATGATCTTTATTCACTTTTTTTTTTTTTGCAGTGTTATAGTTCCCATAGGGACCTATAACACAGCACACACTGAACTTTTACATTGATCACTGGTTTATCATAGGTAACCAGTGATCGATGATTCTGCCGCTTGACTGCTCATGCCTGGATCTCAGGCACTGAGCAGTCATTTAGCGATCGGACAGCGAGGAGGCAGGTAGGGATCCTCCAGCTGTCTTGTAAGCTGTTCGGGATGCCGCAATTTTGCCACGGCTATCCCGAACAGCCCACTGAGCTAACCGGCATGGTTTTACTTTCACTTTAGACGCGGCGTTCAACTTTGAACGCCGAGTCTAAAGGGTTAATAGCGCGCGGCACCGCGATCAATGCCGCGCACTATTAGCCACGAGTCCCGTGTTAGGGGACAGGCCCGGCCCCGCGTTATAGATCGGGAGCGGACACATGACGTTCCAGTACGTCATGTGTCCTTAAGGGGTTAAAATGTAACATAACATCTCTAGACTTGAGTGTTGATTCTTGAGGCTGCAACCAGATTGACATTTGTCTTACAAGGGTGTAGAGTGTATGGAAGAAGATTTCCAGGTTACAGTCCCAAGAAGGACCATTGCTTGGCAGCAAGACACATCAGGGATAAAATTACAGACACTAGACCAGATGAGAAGTATGGGACAAGACAGACCAGGAGCACAGATGCCAGGAACACAGAAAATGAAGTGAAGCCAGTAAGCAGACACTTGAGCAGACTCCTTGGCATGTTTGGTCAAAACAGAAGACAACTTGAACATGAGGCCGAGTTCAAAAGATACAGCAACTGCACAAAACCAGAACATAGGTTATGAGACAGACTTGTTAAAGGGGTTATCCACCATAAGGTAATTTTAGTATGTACCTGCCAGACAGTAGTGGGCATGCTTAGGAAGAATCTGCTCTTGTCTTAGGGATAAAATGGCTATGTTGTGAGATTACAATAACACTGTGGCTAGCTTTTTGTCAACTGGTATTTCCTGTTTGATTTCTCTTTTTTTTTTTACTACAAATCCTATAATTCCATTTTTCTCCCTCCCACACATCAGCCACCCACCCACCCACCCATTGAAACATAAATGAGCTGCATCCATTGAAAAGACCTGTGGTTCTCAATCAGGGTGCCTAAAGCTGTTGTATTAGTTTCAGATTGATCTCTCTCCCACCAAGCGATCCCTCCACCCATTGAAGCAGACAGGCTCCCTGTCATCAGCTGACTAGTGAGTCAGGTCTCGGCCGCATTGCAACCTGAGAAAAATCTGAGACAACAGTCAGTTCGTATGCTGTTAAAAATAAATATTGGGGTGAAAATCACATAAGAATTGGAAGAAAACCGTCACACACAGGTACAGACACTATATCATGAACTACAATAACTTTACAGCCCCTGTAGCATAGTCAAATAAAAAAATTCCTGGAATACCCTTTTAACAGGGAGGCATGAAGCTGAGTCCAATGCATACAGGAAGTGGGCTAATACCAAAATATAGGCTGAACTGTGCCAACATTTAAGCAAAGAATGAGAGAGTCAACTAGGTTTATGTATATATACAGTGGGACAAAAAAATATTTAGTCAGCCACCAGTTCTAGTATTTAGTCAGCAAGTTCTCCAACTGAAAAAGATGAGAGAGGCCTGTAATTTTCATCGTAGATATACTTCAACTATGAGAGACATAATGAGAAAAAAAAAATCTATAAAATCGCAAAGTCTGATTTTTAAAGAATATATTTGCAAATTATGGTGGAAAATAAGTGTTTGGTCAATAACAAAAATTCCTCTCAATACTTTGTTATATACCCTTTGTTGGCAATGACAGAGGTAAAACGTTTTCTGTAAGTCTTCACAAGGTTTTCACACACTGTTGCTGGTATTTTGGCCCATTCCTCCATGCAGATCTCTCTAGAGTAGTGATGTTTTGGTGCTGTTCCTGTGCAACACGGACTTTCAACTCCCTCCTAAGGTTTTCTATGGGGTTGAGATCTGGAGACTGGCTAGGCCATTCCAGGACCTTGAAATGCTTCTTTTAAACCACTCCTTTGTTGCCCAGGCGGTGTGTTTGGGATCATTGTCATGCTGAAAGACCCAGCCACGTTTTATCATCAATGCCCTTGCTGAAGGAATGAGGTTTTCACTCAAAATCTCACAATACTTGGCCCTATTCATTCTTTTCTTTACACAAATCAGTCATACTGGTCCCTTAGCAGAAAAACAGCCCCAAAGCATGATGTTTTCACCCCCATGCTTCACAGTAGATATGGTGTTCTTTGGATGCAACTCAGCATTCTTTCTCCTCCAAACATGACAAGTTGAGTTTTTACCAAAAATTTCAACTTTTGTTTCATTTGACCATATGAAATTATCCTAATACTCTTCTGGAGAATGGTCTCCAGCAAACTTCGGAAGGGCCCGAACATGTACTGGCTTAAGCAAGGGGACACGTCTGGCACTGCATGATTTGAGTCCCTGGCAGCGTAATGTGTTACTGATAATAGCCTTTGTTACTTTGGTCCCAGCTCTCTTCAGGTCATTCACTAAGTCCCCCCGTGTGGTTCTGGGATTTTTTCTCTTCTTGTGATAATTTTGACACCACGGGGTGAGATCTTGCATGGAGCCCCAGATCGAGGGAGATTATCAGTGGTCTTGTATGTCTTCCATTTTCTAATAATTGCTCTCACAGTTGATTTATTCACACCAAGCTGCTTGCTTGAGGATTCAGTCTTCCCAGCCTGGTGCAGGTCTACAATTTTGTTTCTGGTGTCCTTCGACAGCTCTTTGGTCTTGGCCATAGTGGAGTTTGGAGCGTGACTGTTTGAGGTTGTGGACAGGTGTCTTTTAAACTGATAAGTTCAAACAGGTGCCATTAAGACAGGTAACAAGTGGAGCCAGAAATCTTGCTTGTTTGTAGGTGACAACAAAAGCCATAATAGAGCAGTATAAGGTACTACGTGAACCCTTAGTTCAAAGAATTGTCATCCAGCATAAACAATATTTGGAGAAACCAGTGCTCAGGATTAGAGATGAGCGAACTTTTGAAAAATTTGATTTGGCTGATTCGCTATTTCTGGCCTACAGAGAGCCTCAGTAGTGGTGTAGAACACTTTGCTGTGCTGGGGTAGTTAAATAATGCTGTTATTCATTATGACATGCAGATTACAGGCATCACTTTTAGAATAACTGCCGCAGAGTGGCACAATGACAGAGCCTGGAGGTGTTGGCAGCATGAGGAGACCATATAGTGGCTGAATGACACAGTTTGGATGAGGCTGAAGCATGAGGAGACCATATAGTGGCTGAATGACCAAGCTCGGAGGTGGTGGCAGCATGAGGAGACCATATAGGGGGACATTTATCAAAGCATTTAGTTTTTTTTTTTTTTTGCTTAAAATTGTCGCAAAAAAGTCGCACGTGCGACTACTGTCTTTTTTTCTGCGACTTTTTGCCCTAAGCAAAAAATAAAAATCTTGCTTACCAAAGCAAAAAGTGATTTTTGACTTGCAGTGGTCAGAGATATATCAAGTGCGAAAGTCGCAAAAAAGTCGCATTACATGGAAAAACCTACTAAATTTACTCCAGCTCAGACCTGGAGCAGAAAAAGCCACTACCAAAGCAAAAAAAGAAAATTTGCTTACGTGAAAGAAATTTATCAACAGGCTGAAAGCAGTTGATAAATAAGTCGCACATAAGCAAAATAAATAGTAAGAAAAAAAATAACTAAAAAAAGGAATACATAAGCAAACATTGATAAATGTCCCCCATAGTGTCTGAATGACGCAGCCTGGAGCTGGCAGCAGCATAAGTAGACAATAGGGCTTCAAAATTCCTAAGAATAAAAGATGAATTTAGAAATGTAAATTGAACATTTAGGGTATCTTGTGCTACCATACAAATTATTTAGGCCCAGACCCAGGCCAAGCAGCATCAGTAAACCATATATTGGCTGAATGGCACAGCCTGGAGTTGGCAGCTGCATGAGGAGACACTAGGGCTTTACAATCCCCAAGATAAAAATAAGAATTCTGAAATTTAAACTCAAGATTTTGGGTAGCTAGTGTTACCATAATAACATTTTTATTCCCAGACCCAGGCCCAGCAGCATCAGAAAACCATATATTGCCTGAATGACACAGCCTGGAGTTGGCTGAAGCATGAGGAGAACATATAGTGTCTGAATGGCACAGCCAGTGTCACGATGCCGGCTGGCAGGAGGTGGATCCTCTGTGCCAGAGAGGGATTGGCGTGGACCGTGCTAGTGGACCGGTTCTAAGTCACTACTGGTGTTCACCAGAGCCCGCCGCAAAGCGGGATGGTCTTGCTGCGGCGGTAGTGACCAGGTCGTATCCACTAGCAACGGCTCAACCTCTCTGACTGCTGAAGATAGGCGCGGTACAAGGGAGTAGACAGAAGCAAGGTCGGACGTAGCAGAAGGTCGGGGCAGGCAGCAAGGATCGTAGTCAGGGGCAACGGCAGGAGGTCTGGAACACAGGCTAGGAACACACAAGGAAACGCTTTCACTGGCACAATGGCAACAAGATCCGGCGAGGGAGTGCAGGGGAAGTGAGGTATACATAGGGAGTGCACAGGTGAACACACTAATTAGAACCACTTGCGCCAATCAGCGGCGCAATGGCCCTTTAAATCGCAGAGACCCGGCGCGCGCGCGCCCTAGGGAGCGGGGCCGCGCGCGCCGGGACAGGACCGACGGAGAGCGAGTCAGGTACGGGAGCCGGGGTGCGCATCGCGAGCGGGCGCCACCCGCATCGCGAATCGCATCCCGGCTGGAGGCGGTATCGCAGCGCGCCGGGTCAGTGGATCTGACCGGAGCGCTGCAGTAGCGAGAGTGTAGCGAGCGCTCCGGGGAGGAGCGGGGACCCGGAGTGGTCGGCGTAACAGTACCCCCCCCCCTTGGGTCTCCCCCTCTTCTTAGAGCCTGAGAACCTGAGGAGCAGACTTTTGTCTAGGATATTGTCCTCAGGTTCCCAGGATCTCTCTTCAGGACCACAGCCCTCCCAATCGACCAAAAAAAAGGTTTTCCCTCTGACCTTCTTGGAGGCCAGTATCTCCTTTACGGAGAAGATGTCCGAGGAGCCGGAAACAGGAGTGGGAGAGATAAGTTTAGGAGAGAAACGGTTGATGATGAGTGGTTTAAGAAGAGAAACGTGAAAGGCATTAGGAATACGAAGAGAAGGAGGAAGAAGAAGTTTGTAAGAGACAGGATTAATCTGGCACAAAATTTTGAAAGGACCAAGATAGCGTGGTCCCAATTTGTAGCTAGGAACACGGAAGCGGACATATTTAGCGGAGAGCCATACCTTGTCTCCTGGAGAAAAAATGGGGGGAGCTCTTCTTTTCTTATCAGCAAACTTCTTCATGCGTGAAGAAGCCTGTAAGAGAGAATTTTGGGTCTCTTTCCATATGGTGGAAAGATCACGAGATATTTCATCCACAGCGGGCAGTGTAGACCCCAACAGGCTGGTGTAGACCCCAACTTTTCCTTTTCATAAGGGGTAAAAGGAGAAAAAGCCCCCCAAAATTTGTAGTGCAATTTTTCCCGAGTACAGAAATACCCCATATGTGGCCATATGTAGCCCAAACCTCCAGCTGTTGCAAAACTACAACTCCCAGCATGCAATGAAAGACCGTACATGCTGGGAGTTGTACTTTTGCAACAGCTGGATGCACACTGGTTGGAAAACCTTCCGTTAGGTTCTGTTACCTAATTCAGTATTCCAACCAGTGTGCCTCCAGCTGGTTCTATTACCTAATTCAGTATTCCAACCAGTTAGGTTCTGTTACCTAATTCAGTATTCCAACCAGTGTGCCTCCAGCTGTTGCAAAACTACAACTCATCATGTACTGATCGCCGGATGGTATGCTGGGAGATGTAGTTATGCAACAGCTGGAGGTACGCAACTACAACTCCCAGCATGCCGAGACAGCTGTTTGGGCAAGCTGGGAGTTGTAGTTTTGCAAGATCTGAAGGGCCACAGTTTAGAAACCACTGCACAGTGATCTCCAAACTGTGGCCCTCCAGATGTTGCAAAGCTACAAACCCCAGCATGCCCAAACAGCAAACTGCTGTGTGTGCATGCTGGGAGTTGTAATTTGCAAGATCTGGAGGGCCACAGTTTAGAGAGCACTGCACAGTGATCTCCAAACTTTAGCCCTCCAGCGGTTGCAAAACTACAAATCCCAGCATGCCCAAACAGCAAACAGCTGTCTTGGCATGCTGGGAGTTGTAGTTTTGCAACATCTGGAGGGCTACAGTTTTGAGACCACTGTATAGTGGTCTCAGACTGTAGCCCTCCAGATGTTGCTAGGCAACTCCTCGGCTTCTGTAGGATCCAGGGAGCCGCATCGTCTCCCGCTGCCACAACCAATCTTCGCCGCTGCCGCTGATGGGTAAGTGGACCTCTGGTGTCGATCCCTATCGGTTTCCCCGCTCTGCCCAGCCTACTGTGGGTGGGCAGAATGGGGAAACCGAACGTTAACCACCCCGCCCCCGATCTGCTATACTATAGGTCGTCGCTTCTGAATGACCAATAGCAGGGATAAGAGGGGTGGCACCCCTGCCACCTCACTCATATCCCTTCAGGGGGATCGTGGGTGTCTTAGACAACACCAATCTTCCTTATTTTCCAGGTTACCGGGTCACTGGAGACCCATATGACCACAATTCGCCACAATTTGCCAGGGTGAATTCACCGGACATTTGGGGCGATCACTGACATGGGGGATCTCAGGAGCCCCCTGGGCATTGACACGGGATGCCTGCTGAATGATTTCAGCAGGCCACCTGTTCCAATCACTGCCCGGCGAGCTGCGGTGATCAGAAATACAGAGGGCGTACAGCTACGCTCTCCGTCCTTAAGTGACGGGACACAAGGTCGTATCCATACGCCCTCCGTCCCCAACAAGTTAAAAGATGAATTCTGAAATTCAAACTGAAGATTTTGGGTAGCTGGTGCTACCATAACATAAATACATTTTTATTACCAGACCCAGGCCCAGCAGCATCAATAAACCATACATTGGCTGAATGACACAGCCTTGAGTTGGCTGAAGCATGAGAAATTTATGATTTTTAAATTTAAATTTAAGATTTTGAAATTGAAATTAAGGATTTTGAAATTGAACTTTTAACCCCTTAAGGACGTTTTTCAGTTTTTCCATTTTCCTTTTTTCCTCATCACCTTCTAAAAATCATAACACTTTCAATTTTGCACCTAAAATTCCATACTAAGGCTTATTTTTTGTGCCACCAATTCTACTTTGCAGCGACATTAGTCATTTTACAAAAATATCCACAGTGAAACGAGAAAAAAAATATTAATTGTGCAACAAAATTGTAGAAAGAATGCCATTTTGTAACTTTTGGGGGCTTCCGTTTCTACACAGTGCATTTTTCAGTGAAAATTACATCTTATCTTTATTCTGTAGGTCCATATGGTAGAAATGATACCCTACTTATATAGGTTTGATTTTGTATTACTTCTAAAAAAAATCATAACTACATGCGGAAAAATGTATAAGTTTAAAATTGTCATCTTCTGACCCCTATAACTTTTTTATATTTCCACGAACGGGCCGGTATGAGGGCTCATTTTTTGTGCCGTGATCTGAGATATTTATCAATAACATTTTTTTATTGATCGTACTTTTTGATCGCTTTTTATTCATTTTTTCATTATATAAAAAGGGACCAAAATACCTTATTTTGGAATTTGGAATTTTTTTGCGCATATGCTATTGACCGTGCGGTTTAGTTAACAATACTTTTTTAATAATTCGGAAATTTACGCATGCGGCGATACCACATATGTTTATTTTTATTATTATTTACACATTTTTTTTGTTAAATGGGAAAGCAGAGTGAGGGAGGGAGGTAAGGGGACCTCCGCTTGCGTTCTAGCTGATCGGGGCATGGCGATTTCACCGCTATGGTCCCGATCAGCCTGATTGAGCTGTTGAGAAGCTTTTACTTTCATTTTAGATGTGGCGATCAACATTGAATGCCGTGTCTAAAAGGTTAATAGCGCTCGGCACAACGATCAGTGCCACACGCTATTAGCCCAGGGTCCCGGCTGTCATTAGCTGCCTGGGACCAACCCAGTATGACACGGGGTACAGGTACGCCCTGCATCCTTAAGAGTTTAACTCCCAAGTTTTGGTGACCAGGATCTCGGCGTGAGGGTGCAAAGGACCAAATCTAACAAGGAGTCACATGGCAGCACAAAGACAGAGCCTGGAGGTGGCATCAGTAGGAGGAGACCATATAGTGGCTGAATGGCACAGCCTGGAGTTTTGCACAGCATAAAGTGACCATTGAAATTTAAGAATCTTAAATAGAAATTTAAGATTTTTAAATTGAAATTGAGTATTTTGAAATTGAACTTTTAACTCCCAAGTTTTAGTGTCCCGGGACCCAGCGTGTGGGTACAAAGGACCAAATCTAACAAGGAGTCACAAAAAGCCCCTATTTTGTAATGGTAGTGATGGTCTAATAAGGTGGAGATCCAGGAGTCATCCCACTGCTGAATGGTGACAATTTGGCTGTCACTACGCAAGCAAGTGAGCATGCATCGTGCCATTTGTGCAGGTGACTCAGAGGGACTCCCTGCTTCAATCTACACTGCATACTGCCACGGTGTGTCTGGGTCCTCTGTCTCGCCTTCCTCATAACCCTCTAGCTCCTCTGGCTGCTCCTGCTCCTCCTCTCCAGTCAGATTACTAGAAAAACCACCCATTTGGCGAAATCTAAACTGTGCTCCACTATGCCCCTCCTCCTCCTTCAGTTAAGCCCCCACAGGGCTCATGTGGCCGTGAGATGTAGGTGCCACGTCTCCAGTGCCATGACCAGCCATCCTTTTCAACACGTGTTGTAAGACATGAAGCAGTGGAATGACATTGTTCATTCCATAATCCTGGCGACTTACTAATAATGTGGCTTCCTCAAAGGGCCTGAGCAAATGGCAGGTGTCGCGTATGAGATGCCACTGGTTCACATTGAAGTTACACAGGGGAGTCAAGAAATCGGTGATGGATTTTCTCTGTTTGTACAGTCGTTCCAACATATGGAGGGTGGAATTCCAATGTGTGGCAACGTCCCCAATCAGACTATGTTGGGGGATACCTTGCTGACGCTGCAGCTCAAGGAGAGTGTGCTTTGCTGTTTACGAGTGGCTGTAGGGCATGCAAAGTTTCCTTTCCATTGTAAGGATGTCTTGCAAATGGGGGGAACACTTCAGGAACTGTTTCACAACCAGATTGAACACGTGTGCCATGCAGGGTGCATGGCTCAGCCTTCCCAGTTGCAGCGCATGCAAGATGTTCTTCCCATTGTCAGTCCCCATGGTTCCCATTTACAGTTTTCGTGGAGTAAGCCATGCTCCGATTTCTTTACAAATTACTTTTAGCAGTTCCTCCCCTGTGTGACTCTTTTCGCCAAGGCAAATCATGTGAAGAACAGTGTGACACCGCCTTGCCCTGCACACATGGTATGCTGAAGGGCCACTGAGACTTGTCTGGGAAGGGGAGGCTGAGGACACGGTGGAGGATGAGGATGCGGAGTAGCACATTGTCACAGGAGGAAGTGGCATGACCTGTCCAAGTTGATGTTGTGGCTGTGCAGGAACCACATTCACCCAGTAAGCCATAAAGGACGTTTTGTCCCTGATCGTAGTTACAGCTCCAGATGTCAACGCTGCCATGCACTTTGGTACACACCGACAGGCTCAAGGACTAGCCCACCTTCTCTTCCACAAAATTGTGCAGGGCTGGACTGCCTTCTTCGCAAAGAAATGATGGCTTGGCACTCTCCACCTTGGCTCGGCACAAGCCATCAGTTCTCTGAAAGGTGCAGAGTCCACCACTTGAAAATGGAGGGACTGCAGCACCAGCAACTTAGACAGGAGCACATTTAGCTTCTGCGCCGTTGGATGAGCACATACTGTTGTCTCTTGGACCTAGCTTCACCGATGGATTGTTGTTGAAATAGCTGACTAAAAGTAGCAGGAGTAGGAGCATCTGGAGCAACAGAAGTAGGGTATGACACACAGCCACTGGGTGATGCAGCAGGCTGGACCACTACTGATGTCCTCCTCAGGTTCCTCAACAGTGTCTGCTTCAGGACCCTGAATGCTGGCAAAACCGGCTCCCACGTCACTCTCCTCATCACGGGGGGAGCGGCAGATGTCTCATCCACTTCTTGGCTGGGCAACAGCTGCTGACTGTACTCTATTAGATCGTCCTCACTGAATAGTGGAGCTGAACCCACAGCATAAGATACTTCTTTAGGGGAGGGAACAGCATAGGACAGAGCCAATGGTAGGACATAGACTGCTCTTAGGCCATGCCAACTGAGGGTTGTGTCTGTTGACCAACTGTTGACTGGGGGTGTCAGATGATCATATGGTTCTCTATGCTTAAAACAGTATTTGTCTAGAACAGCAGCAGGTGTGCACTTTTGGCTGTCCTTTCGCAGTATCTAGGCCCTTAACAGATTAACATGTACAAAATAGTATACTACTTAGATGTAGGTATGTGGTATGCGCTGATGAGGGTAGAAAAATGCTCTACAGTACACTTAAAAAAATATGTGAGTACAACACCAGCCGATGAGTATTTTTGCCTGGACTTTCACGGTATGTAGGCCCTTGACAGATTAACAGGTACAAAATAGTACACTACTTAGATGTACATATGCGGTATGCCCTTATGAGGGCAGAAAAATGTGCTACAGTATGCCTAAAAACTCTGTATTTTTGTAAAACACCAGCCGGTGATTACTTTTGTCTGTCCTTTCACACTATGTAGGCCCTTGACAAATTAACAGGTACAAAATAGTACACTACTTAGATGTACGTATGCAGTATGCACTTATGAGGGCAGAAAAATGCACTACAGTATGCCTAAAAACTCTGTATTTTTGTACAACACCAGCCGGTGATTACTTTTGTCTGTCCTTTCACAGTATGTATGTCCTTGACAGATTAACAGGTACAAAATAGTATACTACTTAGATGTATGTATGCGGTTTGCACTTATGAGTGCAAAAAAATGCGCTGCAGTACGCTTAAAAAAAGCGCTTTTTTTTAAATACCAGCAGTACATAACAGTGCTGCAGCCAAAAAAAACTGTGTACTAAACACAAAATTGCACTCTGTCATAGACTATTAGGAATGGACTGCTGGGTATTTTATTGTCTACAGGCTAGTATAACCAGCAGAGGATTTTTTGTGGAACAAAGACACTGAATTCCGCTGAAAAATTATTCCTGCCTCCTCTGCTAAGGTTTATGAAGTTGAGGCAGCTTGTTGAAATGTATGAGGTAACACACAGCTATCTGCCCCTCTCTGTAATACTATGCTGAAGAAAGTGACTGGGAGGTTAATGTCTGCAGCTGCCTTAAAAATCCTTTTCAGTGAAAAACACAATGCTCTCTGTCCACAAGAACGCCGATGTGACTAGGAGGATGTTAAACGCTGCTGGACTGCGCTTTTCTCTTCTATAACACACACAGGCTCTGTGTCCTATGATCCTTCGGCAGTGTATTATATTGAAGTGAGGAGTCGGAATTATGGCTTCCGATTATATAAGGTTGTGACATCACAGGGGTGACTGGTTGCTGATAGGCTGCATTCTGCATGTAATTCAGGATCATCCCGCCTACTTCCCTTCCCACCTTGCCTTCCCACCTTACCAGCATCCCCTGCCCCATGTACTGACATTTGGATCCACCATTTTAGATGTCCTGGAGCCTGCACCACAGTAAATGGAGTTTAATGAAGCGATTTGCGTGACAAAATCACATTCGTATTTCCTGAAATTCGTAACAAATTTGGGTTTGTCAACTTCGATTTGCTTATCTCTACCCAGGATGTGCTAAAACTTAACTTTTACTATTCATCAATAAAATTAAAATGATACGTGGACACATTATCCTTTTCATTGTTTGTAGGTGACCAAATACTTATTTTCCACCATAATTGGCAAATAAATTATTTAAAAATCAGACAATGTGATGTTATGGATTTTTTTTCTCATTATTTCTCTCATTGCTGAGGTATACCTATGATGAAAATTACAGGCCTCTCTCATCTTTTTAAGTGGGAGAACTTGCACAATTGGTGGCTGACTAAATACTTTTTTGTCCCACTGTATATGCATATCAAATCTTGATAAACCTTCAGAAACAGCTGCATAGAAACAGAAGTCAGAGTCAGGTAGCCTTAACTGATACCTTTTTGGTATAAATGAGTGATTCATACAGAACAGAATTTACATAAATTAGCCGATTCAAATTGGATCCTGCCAGCAGAGAAGATGCAAGTTAAGGTGGCCATGCACCTTCAATAACTGTCGGACAAACATTTGACTGACAATTGTCTCTCTTGATCTCCCACTCCTCTGGCAGTGGCTTTTTTTCCTGAGAATGATGGGGTTGGGCAGTTGGAATCCTGTTGGAGAAGAGTGATGAGACCACCATACACATTAGACAAACTGCCAGTGCTGCCAAAGTTGGCTGGTGTGGCAAACTTTTGACTTAGATATATGGGGGCTTAATCAGCTTAAGGGTACTTTCACACATACAGAATCCTGTGCAGATATGATGCGCAGGATTTGTAACTGCAGATAAGAAGCTGTGCTTAGTGATGAGCGGCATAGGCCATATTCGAATTTGCGATATTTTGCGAATGTATGGACGAATATTCGTCATATATTCTCGAAATTCGCATATTTGTTATATTCTTTTTTTGCGCATATGCGCATTAACTCCGTGATTTTTTGTCCATTGAAACATATAGGCCCATTGTGGTCTATGGGAATCTCACAGCATGTATAACAGTTAGATAAGCAGGAACGTCTCGGCAGCACAGTGGATGGGATACCACCACGGGTTTGAGTCCCAAAACAGTGTTGCTTTACTGGAAAAGCAGCTGAGTTGCCCATAGCAACCAATCAGATTGCTTCCTTCCTTTTTCACAAGGCCTCTGCAAAATGAAAGAAGCAATCTGATTGGTTGCTATGGGCAACTGCACAACTCTTCCTCTACACTGGTTTTGATGAATCTCCCCCATACAGGGAGATTTATCAAAACCTGTCCAGAGGAAAAGTTTCTGAATTGCCCATAGCAACCAATCAGATTGCTTCTTTCATTTTTCCGAGGCCTTTTCAAAAATGAAGGAAGCAATCTGATTGGTTGCTATGGACAACTGCACAACTCTTCCTCTACAATGGTTTTCTGCATATGCGCATATTCGCGAATATTGAGCCCTCCCTTCTTTAATGGTATAGGGAACTTTGACTAGTGCATTAACTCTGTGATTTTTTGCCCATTGAAACCAATAGGCCCATTGTGGTCTATGGGGATCTCACGGCATGTATAACAATAAGATAAGCAGGACCATCTTGGAAGCACAGTGGAATGGGAGACCACCAGGGGTTTGAGTCCCAGAGTGTTACAGTGCTGTGATTGAATTTTACTTTACTGGAAAAGCAGCTGAATTGCCCATAGCAACCAAACAGATCGCTTCTTTCATTTTTCACAAGGCCTCTGCAAAATGAAGGAAGCAATCTGATTGGTTGCTATAGGCAACTCAGAAACTTTTCCTCTGGACAGGTTTTGATAAATCTCCCTCTATGGGGGAGATTCATCAAAACCAGTGTAGAGGAAGAGTTGTGCAGTTGCCCAGAGCAACCAATCAGATTGCTTCTTTCATTTTTGAAAAGGCCTCTGAAAAATGAAGGAAGCAATCTGGTTGCTATGGGCAACTCAGAAACTTTTCCAGGAAAAGTTTCTGAGTTGCCCATAGCAACCAATCAGATCGCTTCTTTCATTTTGCAGAGGCCTTGTGAAAAATGAAGGAAGCAATCTGATTGGTTGCTACTGCTTTTCCAGTAAAGTAAAGATTAACCAAAACACTGTGTCCCACCCCGGGTTCGATATACATGCCGTGAGATCCCCATAGACCACAAGGGGCCTATTGGTTTCAATGGGCAAAAAAATCACAGAGTTAATACACCAGTGATAGTTCCCTATACCATTAAATAAGGGAGGACTCAATATTCGCGAATATGCACATATGCGCATATATTTTCTCATATGCAGGAAAAAAAAAAATATTCATAATTATTAATATATAGTGCTCTATTCGTAATATTTGCAAATTCGCGAATATGTGATATTCGCGATTAAAATTTGAATTGCGAATATTCGTGAGCAACACAAGCTGTGCTCAGTCATTTAGTTTACATTGAAATCTGCAGCAGAAAATCCTGTTCATCGAATCCTGTGCATTAAATCTGCATATGTGTGAATGTACTTTGAAGGATCCAATACTACACCACTTAGTTAAGAAGTTCGTCGTATCATTTAAATGGGCACTGTCAGATACAAAAACTTTTCATATGTTGTAAATAATACAAAACCATTAGGTTTTGCAATTACTTTCATTAGAAAATTTTAAGTATTTAATACTGTAAAAGCCAGTCAAACAACTGCCCCCCTGCCTGCTTGGACACAAACTAGTCCTGCTGTGTCCATGCGTCATCACCTATGTCATGGACACACTTCCTTGATTGACAGCTGCGAGTGCAGGGCTCAAAGCTGGAGGAAAAATCCTCCCACTGTCAGCTTGTGTCCTGCTACTGTCAGTGAGGACAAGTTGGGATTGGAGTTTTGCTAAAGATAGGGGAGATGTGAGCAGACAGCATACTGAGGGAGGGGGCGGAGACCTGCACAGTGAGGCCACGCCGCCTCCCTTTGAGAGGAATTTAGACTAGTGAGCTAAATTAAAAGTGTAATAAAAAAATAAATAAAGGTGCTAGAAACATAAAAATTAGATGTACATGGTCAGGATTAGGTACTGAGTGATATATATAAAAAATGGTTGGCTCTGACGGGTACCCTTTAAAGCTCTTGGACATACTGTATAAAAAAAATTCCTCCAGTCCCTGTCATTTATAGAGTACATGGAGGCACATGCACCCACTATATTTACATTATATAAATACTATTCTGTCCCCCACAACCTATATCAAAGACTGAGTAACAGTTTCTTGCCAAGATCCATCACACTTAATATAATTAGTGCTTGACTAAGAGTCTACCACGCTAGAACGGAAAGTTGATAAATTAATTAAAGTTCTTTTTTCAGAATAATAGCACAGAACATTTCACACTTTCAACAATCTGAGAAGCTCATAAAGAAATGGTAAGAGAGCTGATTCAATGGTGTCTTACCTTAACCCCTTAAGGACACATCGCATACTGGAACGTCATCTGTCCACTCCCGATCAATAACGCGGAGCGGGCCCGGCCTCTAACAACGGCCGGGACCCGTGGCTAATAGTGCGTGGCATTGATCGCGGTGCCGCACGCTATTAACCCCATAGACACGGCGTTCAAAGTTGAACGCCGCATCTAAAGTGAAAGTGAAAGTATGCCGATTAGCTCAGTGGGCTGTTCGGGATAGCCGCGGCGAAATCGCGGCATCCCGAACAGCTTACAGGACAGCAGGAGGGTCCCTACCTGAGATCCAGGCATGAGCAGTCAAGCGGCAGAATCATCGATCACTGGTTTCCTATGAGAAACCAGTGATCAATGTAAAAGATCAGTGTGTGCAGTGTTATAGGTCCCTATGGGAGCTATAACACTGCAAAAAAAAAGTGAATAAAGATAATTTAACCCCTTCCCTATTAAAAGTTTGAATCACCCCCTTTTTCCCATAAAAAAAATAAACACAGTGTAAATAAAAATAAAAATAAATATATATGGTATCGCCGCGTGCGGAAATGTCCGAATTATAAAAATATATTGTTAATTAAACCGCACGATCAATGGCGTACACGCAAAAAAATTCCGAAGTCCGATCAATGCAAAAATGGTACCGCTAAAAACTTCAGATCACGCGCAAAAAATTAGCCCTTATACCACCCCATACGCACAAAAATAAAAAAGTTATAGGGGTCAGAAGATGACAGTTTTAAACGTATTAATTTTCCTGCATGTAGTTGTGATTTTTTCCAGAAGTACGACAAAATCAAACCTATATAAGTAGGGTATCATTTTAATCGTATGGACCTACAGAATAAAGATAAGGTGTCATTTTTACCGAAAAAGACCCCAAAAGTTACAAAACAGCGGGTTTTTTTCAATTTTGTCTCACAATGATTCTTTTTTCCGTTTCGCTGTAGATTTTTGGGCAAAATGACAGACGTCATTACAAAGTAGAATTGGTGGCGCAAAAAATAAGCCATCGTATGGATTTTTAGGTGCAAAATTGAAAGAGTTATGATTTTTTAAAGGCAAGGAGGAAAAAACGAAAATGCAAAAATGGAAAAACCCTCGGTCCTTAAGGGGTTAACCCCTTAAGGACAAAGGTCATTTTGGCCTTAAAGACCAGAGCATTTTTTGCTTATCTGACCACTGTCACTTTAAGCATTATTAACTCTGGGATACTTTTACTTATGAATTTGATTCCGAGATTGTTTTTTCGTGGCATATTCTTCTTTATCATAGTGGTAAATTTTCATTGATACTTGCGTCATTTCTTGGTGAAAAATAAAAAAAATTTCATGAAAAATTTGAAAATTTTGCATTTTTCTAACTTTGAAGCTCTCTGCTTGTGAGGAAAATAGACATACCAAATAAATTATATATTGATTCACATATACAATATGTCTACTTTATGTTGGCATCATAAAGTTGACATGTTTTTACTTTTGGAAGACATCAGAGGGCTTCAAAGTTCAGCAGCAATTTTCCAATTTTTCACAACATTTCCAAAATCTGAATTTTTCAAGGGCCAGTTCAGTTTTGAAGTGGATATGAGGGGTCTTCATATTAGAAATACCCCATAAATTACCCCATTATAAAAACTGCACCCCTCAAAGTATGCAAAATGATATTCAGAATGTTTGTTAACCCTTTAGGTGTTTCAAAGGAATAGCGGCAAAGTGAAGGAGAAAATTCAAAATCTCAATTTTTTACACTAACATGTTCTTGTAGACCCAGCATATGCAGGAAAAAAACAAATATTCATAATTATTAATATATAGTGCTCTATTCGTAATATTTGCAAATTCGCGAATATGTGATATTCGCGATTAAAATTTGAATTGCGAATATTCGTGAGCAACACAAGCTGTGCTCAGTCATTTAGTTTACATTGAAATCTGCAGCAGAAAATCCTGTTCATCGAATCCTGTGCATTAAATCTGCATATGTGTGAATGTACTTTGAAGGATCCAATACTACACCACTTAGTTAAGAAGTTCGTCGTATCATTTAAATGGGCACTGTCAGATACAAAAACTTTTCATATGTTGTAAATAATACAAAACCATTAGGTTTTGCAATTACTTTCATTAGAAAATTTTAAGTATTTAATACTGTAAAAGCCAGTCAAACAACTGCCCCCCTGCCTGCTTGGACACAAACTAGTCCTGCTGTGTCCATGCGTCATCACCTATGTCATGGACACACTTCCTTGATTGACAGCTGCGAGTGCAGGGCTCACAGCTGGAGGAAAAATCCTCCCACTGTCAGCTTGTGTCCTGCTACTGTCAGTGAGGACAAGTTGGGATTGGAGTTTTGCTAATGATAGGGGAGATGTGAGCAGACAGCATACTGAGGGAGGGGGCGGAGACCTGCACAGTGAGGCCACGCCGCCTCCCTTTGAGAGGAATTTAGACTAGTGAGCTAAATTAAAAGTGTAATAAAAAAATAAATAAAGGTGCTAGAAACATAAAAATTAGATGTACATGGTCAGGATTAGGTACTGAGTGATATATATAAAAAATGGTTGGCTCTGACGGGTACCCTTTAAAGCTCTTGGACATACTGTATAAAAAAAATTCCTCCAGTCCCTGTCATTTATAGAGTACATGGAGGCACATGCACCCACTATATTTACATTATATAAATACTATTCTGTCCCCCACAACCTATATCAAAGACTGAGTAACAGTTTCTTGCCAAGATCCATCACACTTAATATAATTAGTGCTTGACTAAGAGTCTACCACGCTAGAACGGAAAGTTGATAAATTAATTAAAGTTCTTTTTTCAGAATAATAGCACAGAACATTTCACACTTTCAACAATCTGAGAAGCTCATAAAGAAATGGTAAGAGAGCTGATTCAATGGTGTCTTACCTTAACCCCTTAAGGACACATCGCATACTGGAACGTCATCTGTCCACTCCCGATCAATAACGCGGAGCGGGCCCGGCCTCTAACAACGGCCGGGACCCGTGGCTAATAGTGCGTGGCATTGATCGCGGTGCCGCACGCTATTAACCCCATAGACACGGCGTTCAAAGTTGAATGCCGCATCTAAAGTGAAAGTGAAAGTATGCCGATTAGCTCAGTGGGCTGTTCGGGATAGCCGCGGCGAAATCGCGGCATCCCGAACAGCTTACAGGACAGCAGGAGGGTCCCTACCTGAGATCCAGGCATGAGCAGTCAAGCGGCAGAATCATCGATCACTGGTTTCCTATGAGAAACCAGTGATCAATGTAAAAGATCAGTGTGTGCAGTGTTATAGGTCCCTATGGGAGCTATAACACTGCAAAAAAAAAAGTGAATAAAGATCATTTAACCCCTTCCCTATTAAAAGTTTGAATCACCCCCTTTTTCCCATAAAAAAAATAAACACAGTGTAAATAAAAATAAAAATAAATATATATGGTATCGCCGCGTGCGGAAATGTCCGAATTATAAAAATATATTGTTAATTAAACCGCACGATCAATGGCGTACACGCAAAAAAATTCCGAAGTCCGATCAATGCAAAAATGGTACCGCTAAAAACTTCAGATCACGCGCAAAAAATTAGCCCTTATACCGCCCCATACGCACAAAAATAAAAAAGTTATAGGGGTCAGAAGATGACAGTTTTAAACGTATTAATTTTCCTGCATGTAGTTGTGATTTTTTCCAGAAGTACGACAAAATCAAACCTATATAAGTAGGGTATCATTTTAATCGTATGGACCTACAGAATAAAGATAAGGTGTCATTTTTACCGAAAAAGACCCCAAAAGTTACAAAACAGCGGGTTTTTTTCAATTTTGTCTCACAGTGATTCTTTTTTCCGTTTCGCTGTAGATTTTTGGGCAAAATGACAGACGTCATTACAAAGTAGAATTGGTGGCGCAAAAAATAAGCCATCGTATGGATTTTTAGGTGCAAAATTGAAAGAGTTATGATTTTTTAAAGGCAAGGAGGAAAAAACGAAAATGCAAAAATGGAAAAACCCTCGGTCCTTAAGGGGTTAACCCCTTAAGGACAAAGGTCATTTTGGCCTTAAAGACCAGAGCATTTTTTGCTTATCTGACCACTGTCACTTTAAGCATTATTAACTCTGGGATACTTTTACTTATGAATTTGATTCCGAGATTGTTTTTTCGTGGCATATTCTTCTTTATCATAGTGGTAAATTTTCATTGATACTTGCGTCATTTCTTGGTGAAAAATAAAAAAAATTTCATGAAAAATTTGAAAATTTTGCATTTTTCTAACTTTGAAGCTCTCTGCTTGTGAGGAAAATAGACATACCAAATAAATTATATATTGATTCACATATACAATATGTCTACTTTATGTTGGCATCATAAAGTTGACATGTTTTTACTTTTGGAAGACATCAGAGGGCTTCAAAGTTCAGCAGCAATTTTCCAATTTTTCACAACATTTCCAAAATCTGAATTTTTCAAGGGCCAGTTCAGTTTTGAAGTGGATATGAGGGGTCTTCATATTAGAAATACCCCATAAATTACCCCATTATAAAAACTGCACCCCTCAAAGTATGCAAAATGATATTCAGAATGTTTGTTAACCCTTTAGGTGTTTCAAAGGAATAGCGGCAAAGTGAAGGAGAAAATTCAAAATCTCAATTTTTTACACTAACATGTTCTTGTAGACCCAGTTTTTGAATTTTTACAAGGGGTAAAAGGAGAAAAAGACCCCCAAAATGTGTAACCCAATAACAGCAGCATTTTTTTGTGAAAAAATAAATTTTCATATTCAACAAAAAATTCTTCAAACACCTGTGGGGTGTTAAGTCTCACGATACCCCTTGTTACGTTCCGTGAGGGGTGTAGTTTACAAAATGGGGTCACATGTGGGCGTTTTTTTTTTTTTTTTTGTTGTGTTTATGTCAGAACCGCTGTAACGATCAGCCACCCCTGTGCAAATCACCTCAAATGTACATGGCGCTCTCACACCTGAGCCTTGTTGTGCGCCCACATATGGGGTATTTCTGTACTCAGGAGAAATTGTGTTACAAATTTTGGGGATCTTTTTTTCCTTTTACCTCTTATGAAAATAAAAAGTATTGGGCAACACCAGTATGTTAGTGTAAAAAATATTTTTTTTTTACAATAACAACTTTACCTTTTCGTAAGGGGTAAATTGAGAAAAAGCCCCCCAAAATTTGTAACGCAATTTCTCCTGAGTACGGAAATACCCCATATGTGGGCATAAACTGTTGCCTTGAAATACAACAGAGCTCCGAAGTGAGAGAGCGCCATGCGCATTTGAGGACTAAATTAGGGATTGCATAGGGTGGGCATAGGGGTGTTCTATGCCAGTGACTCCCAAACAGGGTACCTCCAGCTTTTGCAAAACTCCCAGCATGCCTGGACAGTCAGTGGCTGTCCGGCAATACTGGGAGTTGTTGTTTTGCAACAGCTGGAGGCTCAGTTTTGGAAACACTGCCGTACCAGATGTTTTTCATTTTTATCGGGGGGGGGGGGGGGGAATGGTGTAGGGGTATGTGTATATCTAGTGTTTTACTCTTTTTTATGTGTAGTGTAGTGTTTTTAGGGTACATTCACATATAGGGTTCACAGTGAGTTTTGCGCTGGGAGTCTGAGCTGCAGCGGAAAATTTGCTGCATCTCAAACTTGCAGCGAGAAAACTCGCTGTAAACCCGACTGTGTGAATGTGCCATGTACATTCACATGGGGGGGGGGGGGGGGCAAACCTCCAGCAGTTGCAAAACTACAATTCTCAGCATGCAGTGACAGAAGGGCATGCTGGGACTTGTAGTTATGCAACAGCTGGAGGCACACTACTATAACTTTCAGCATGCCCTTTGGCTGTCCGTGCATGCTGGAGGTTGTGGCTTTCAACAGCTGGAGGCACACTGGTTGCAAAACACAGAGTTTGTTACGTAACTCAGTGTTTCCCAACCAGTGTGCCTCCAGCTGTTGCAAAACTAAAACTAAAGCGCATGGCGCTCCCAGGCAGAGAATCTCTTTGGTACTATGATGGCTACAGGTGGATCTGATTCGGAGTCCACTCGTGTTTTAAAGAATTCCTTACGTAATTTAATACATCGGCGCACAAAGATATGGTGGAATAGGACTTCGCTTGAGCAGTACAAATCCAGGGGTCTTATCCCCCGTGGGCTGCGTATCCAAACCTTCCCCGCATATGGTAAAGATGATGAGGTTTTTTCAAAAGCCTGGGAGGAGGTATGTCATAAGAGTGCAATGACTTTTATCCAGCTGATTGTTGACCTTAACACAAGGACCTTGGATGCCTTGTCAGGTGAAATTGATTTAGCCATGAAGCAGATACAGGAGATAACATCATCGCAGGAATATGATACATTCCTGAAAGAAATGGAGGAATCCTTTGTGCTCTGGGAAAAACAGATCCAATCCCAAAAGTCGAGTAAGTTCCAACGAGATGTGAACGATTACCAGAACCAAAAAGTGTATAAGTGGAAATTTCATACCAGAACCAGGAGTGAATCTGTCTCTTCCGGGCCTCTCGTGATACAGTCTCAGACATTTCATCCACTGCATCCACATCATCACGGGTCCAACCACACAGAAGCAAAAAGAACACCTCCTCTGGGTCATCCTCTCGTAGACGATACGAACGAAATATTCATCATGATAATCAGCGACATTCCATGAAGGTAATAAATTTATCTGATCGGGTGTTGTCGGATGCTCAAGTGGCGGTCCTAAATCATGGTTTATCCTTTTCTCCTACTACCAGCGTTGATAGGTTCGAGGCTCTCAAAGACGTACAGCTCTTTGCACGAAAATTGATTTTCAAAAAGATGTTCCATAACTCCACCTCTGCCTCTATTTGTGACACGCGTGATGAATTACTTGCACTTCAAGCTCTTGAGGACTTATCGGGTGAAAATGAAATACAGAATGACTGGTTCCCCACACAATTGTATCCTAGATCAAGTAAGTTCCCTCTGTTGGCTACTTACCCTAATGTAGATACTTTTGTACAATTGGTTTCAAAGGACATTGAAAAGCTATCGTTTATAGCTCCTTTTAATAATTGTTCTCATGATGAGAGACAGGCCATCCAGGAGTTAAAAGATATGAAGGATATCACAATTAAACCCTCCGACAAAGGGGGTAACATTGTACTATGGCCTGTCAAACTATATGAAAAAGAAGTGTTCAAACAACTGAAAGACACATCATGCTATAAACGACTGACATATAACCCTCTTTCCAAATTTCAGGCTGAGTTACGGCAAATTTTGAATCAAGCAAAAGATGAGGACATCATCACCTCTAAGCAATATGATTCTCTGTGGATTGACAACCCGACGATTGCCACCTTCTACCTACTGCCAAAGATTCATAAGCATGCCACTATACCACCAGGTAGGCCCATCGTGTCAGGGTGTAACAATTTTTGTGATAGAATTTGCAAATTAATAGATCACGTATTACGAAAAATTGTTGAAACATTACCGTCCTATCTCAGGGATACGACGGATGTATTGAGGCGAATGGAACACATCCATATGGACAGCGATATGCTTATTGTAACATGCGATGTAGAGTCACTCTATACTTCTATTCATCACGTTGATGGTCTAAGAGCAGTTCAAGCTTTCTTGATGATGTCTGAAGCAGATAACAATTTGAGTAGGTTCATCACAGATCTTCTTAGCTTTACCCTGACACACAACTTCTTTATTTTTAAAGAAGTTTTTTACCTTCAATTGCGGGGGACCGCTATGGGCGCGGCCTGCGCCCCAGCTTACGCTAATCTCTTTTTGGGATTTTGGGAGCGGTCTATTTTTCTCACCGATTCCCCTGAATTCATCGATCGAGTACAATTGTGGGCACGTTATATCGATGATATAATTTTTATCTGGAAAGGAAGTGTGGCAGAATTGGAAATTTTTATCCAGACCTTGAATAATAATAGTCTTAATATAAAACTGACTCACAAGGCTGGTCGTAGTAATATGGATTTCCTTGATGTTTCTTTCAGTGTGGACGACCAGGGATATGTCCAATCCAATTTGTTTCGAAAACCAACCGCAACCAATTCTCTGCTGCATGCACAATCAGCACATCCACCGAGCCTAATTAAAGGTATACCTATTGGTCAATTCCTGAGGTTGAGAAGAGTATGCTCCACTGAAGCTGATTTTGAGAAATGTGCCCTCGACCTGTTTAACAGATTCAGAGAACGAGGCTATAAGGAACAATGGCTCAGGAGAGCATATTTGAGAGCGAAACACACCAAGAGAGATGCCCTTTTGCAACCAAAGCCACGTGAGAAACGGGTTAACCAGGTGAGACTTATTTCTAGGTACCATGCACAAGTCCCTGAGTTTCGTAATATTCTATCTAAATACTGGGAGGTTCTCCTGATAGATCCAATTCTCAAATTATACTTACCTCCAAGACCATCAATCACCTTCCGACGGTCACCGAATTTACGGGACATATTGGTCCAAAGTCATCACCGAGCCATAGTTCAGAAACCTGCTTTTGAGAGACCTGAACCCAGATGGGGATGTACCCCCTGTGGAAAATGCAAGGCCTGTGTCAATATTTGTACGGATACTGTATTCCCTAATTCAAATGGCTCACGCATTTTTACCATTACTCACAGGATTTCATGCGACACCATAGGGGTGATATATCATGCAACATGCCCTTGCGGCCTCATATACATCGGGATGACGACCAGAGAGCTTCGAAGACGCACACGAGAACACGTACTTGGAATTTTGGCAGCCAAAGAAGAAATGGATACCACAAAATTAACAACAATTCCACGGCATTTTAAACAATATCATGATAGTGACCCACACGGATTTTCGGTAAGAGGGATTGATCGTATTTTTATTGGTACTAGAGGTGGTAATTGGAAAATACAGCTTGCACGCATGGAGACTAGATGGATATACAAGTTGAAAACTTTGCGCCCCGATGGCCTTAATGATCATGCTAGCTTTGCGCCATTTTTGTAGCTAGATATAATTATGAGTTGACTCCGTTTCGTTTTGTGTCTAGTCTACTCCTTGATTGGAGTTTTTTATTGTCTTTTGATTTTAATATTATTTTAATCTTATTCATTTCTCTTTTTCTCTTTTTTTCTTTCCTTTCTTTTTTTCTTTATCTTTAGGATGTTCTGTCTTGTGGTCTGAGGGGCTGAATACTTCTGTGTGGATGACCATACTGTTACCCTTTGTTGTACACCAGTGACTGAGACTTGAATGAATAAATTATTATTTTTTAATTTCTAATTCCTGCCATACACCTGGGAGATTTATAATTTATTAATAGAGCATGATTATTATTAACGTAATATTGGTCACCTGATTTATATTAATTATATAGTGATTATACTATCATATTATTGTACACATTTATATTATTGTACACATTTATATAATTATTTATTTCTGCAGTTGTTTCACTTTATCGATTTTGATGCACTTATATTATGGTCTATAGTTTTATATTTGTTTTCAATTATTATTATTATTATTAATACTAAATTTACATTTTTTGGTATATGATGTCTTTTTGACGCACTACTATATGTTTTTCTGTAGAGTACATTTCTGCACATTATCAACTGTTTTTATATTACCCGCACTGGGGATATATATATATATATATATATATATATATATATACACACAAATATAATTTATTTTTACATATTGTTTATATGTAATTATGTATATGGATCTGTATTTTAATCACTTTGATGGTTTCCATCTGAGGGTTTACATATGTTTTTATGAGCTATGTTTTTTATTTTTTACGGGACTAACACTATATCTACCATTATTATCCTATTTGGTAAGTATATACCTCTATCGATTTTTCACTATTTCCACTATTTTCACTATCACGTTTGTTTTTTTTGCACTTTGAGCACCTTTCACCGATTTTTTTCACTTACCGGGGATGGTTTCTTTTTTCCTTTTTTCTTATTATTATCAATTTATTCTCTTTTTACTGGCCATCATTATTCTCTAACGGAGATCTTGTGGCCACATTAGTTATGTAACTATTATCATGTGACCATATTAGCTATTGTCATTTGATCTCTCCCCTGTTAATATGGCTGGCGCCGCCAACGATCACGTGAGTTGGTCACATCACGTGATCGGCTGACTCATCTGTCGTTGAGCTGTAACATGATCTCATGGTTATGGTGCGCCATGGGACGCTGTGGTGCATCGGTCATGTGATCTCGGCTCGATGACGTGCGGGTCAGGTGATCGGGAGCCGGACCGGATGTGGCGCTGGAGGAAGTGACGTCACCCGCCGAGATAGCGGGTACCAGCGCCACATGCGGTACTTGTCCTATCACTAAGGCTGTCGGAACTGATGCGCATCCACAAGTAGGTGATTTTGTAACACACTCATCACCATTGGCTGTAATAGCTGCCCCTCAACCCTACCCTAACCAATTGTGTTTGGAGGACCACTACAAATAGGAACGCCCTTTAGCACTAGACACGCCCCCTGACGAAGCCCATACGCGAAACGCGCGTTGGGGTACAGGTAGTGATCTCCCTTATTGGTGTATGGCAGGTATTTGTTACTTTTTGCTGTTTTTCATGCTCTCCTCTTTTCTATTATATAATGCTGCTGATTTACCTCTGAACAGGGCTAGGTGCTATATAATTTGTTACGTGCACTTTACTTATAGCCCGTTTGAGGATATATACCAGCTCTGTACACTCATTATATGTATGTTTTATTATTTAATTTTACTATCTATGGGCATGTTGCAATTTGACATCTGTGGACTGTATTCCTGCCGTCTGTACTGTTTACCATTGTGGATTTAGTATCACTACCTCTTTCTGTAGCTTTCATCTGTATAGTACCTTGTATTTTATGTATGATTTTATAATGCACTTGAATAAAGATTATTCACTATTTTTGTATTCAAATCAGTATACTGGTATCTTCTTTTGTTGGTGTAGTTAGTTCATGATAGGATCCAGTTTACGCAATTGCCTGTTAGCCAATTGTGTTTGTTCAGTGACAGAGAAAACTAAAACTCCCAGCATGCATGGTCTGTCAGTGCATGCTGGAAGTTATAGGTTTGCAACAGCTGGAGGCACAAGGGGTTGGGAAACACTGAGTTAGAAAACAGATGTTTCCCAGACAGTGTGCCTCCAGTTGTTGCAAAACTACAACTCCCAGCATGCCCAGACAGCCAAAGGGCATGCTGGGAGTTGTAGTTTTGCAACAACTAGAGGAGAACAGATTGGGGACCACTTTGTAGTGGTCTCCAAACTGTGGCCCTCCAGATGTTGCAAAACGTCAACTCCAAGCATGCCCAGACTGCCCAGACAGGGCCAGATGTTACAGAACTACAACTCCCAGCATGCCTGGACTGTCTAGGCATACTGAAAGTTGTAGTTTTGCAACATCTGTAAGAGCACAGATTGGAGATCACTGCACAGTGGTCTCCAAACTGTGGTCCTCCAGATGTTGCAAAACTACAACTCCAAGCATGCCCGGACAGCCAAAGCCTGTCTGGGCATGCTGGGAGTTGTAGTTTTTAAACTCCTAGAAGCAGCAGCGAAGATCAGTGATGATCTTCACTGCTGTCTCTGATGCCGCCGCCTCCTCCACTTGCCTGACGCCTCCACGTGTGCCTGCCGTCGGTCCCCGGTCTCCACTGCTGTGCCGGTCTCCCCACAGGTATGTGCTCTTCACCCGCCCTGCCCAAAGTCTAGGGGAGGGCAGAGCGGGGGATCTGAACTTTCACCCCACATCAGCTGAGACACTGTGATTGGTCCACAGGGACCAATCACAGTGATCGCTGACCAGGACCATCCACAGATGGTCCTGGGGGGCTAGCAGAAGTTGTCCCCCGCTGGTAACAGCGGGACTTCTGCCAGTTAACCCATGCGATGCCGCGCATCGCCGGGTTAACTGAATGACGTCTATAGACGTCGGAATGCGTGAAGGACCTGTGCAATCCGATGTCTATAGACGTGATTCTGCGGCAAGGGGTTAAAGGGGTATTCCAGGAAAAAATTTTTTTTTTTTTTTTTATATATCGACTGGCTCCAGAAAGTTAAACAGATTTGTAAATTACTTCTATAAAAAAATCTTAATCCTATCAGCTGCTGAAGTTGAGTTGTTGTTTTCTGTCTGGCAACAGTGCTCTCTGCTGACATCTCTGCTTGTCTCGGGAACTGCACAGAGTAGACAAAGTTTGCTATGGGGATTTGCTCCATAAGTGGGTGGTTCCCAAGACACGTGTCATCAGAGAGCACTTAGACAGAAAAGAACAACTCAACCTCAGCAGCTCATAAGTACTGAAAGGATTAAGATTTTTTATTAGAAGTAATTTACAAATCTGTTTTACTTGCTGGAGCCAGTTGAGATATATATATATATATATATATATATATATAGATAGATAGATAGATAGATAGATAGATAGATAGATAGATATATATATATATATATATATATATATATATATATATATATATAAGAAATAATAGATCAAGGGGAGCACCGTGCACCAGGATTCCAGATCATGGTCATAATGTGAATCAGCTTAGATTCACTATTATTGAACATGTCCCCATGCCCAAAAGAGGAGGGAATAGACAAAGAATTCTTAAACAAAAAGAGGTGATGTGGATTGATAAATTAAATTCATTACATCCAAACGGCCTTAATATAGATTTTCCTGTTCGTGCCTTTAATTAGGTACTTCTACGTTTCTGGGATTCTTTAGGAACTTTGAAATTGCAGAGCCAGCGATGTTCCACTATTTTTAGTTTAGTTTTAGTTTTGTTAGCTACTCCGTAGTAATGGTGCTGTAACTTTTTTTAGGAATTCTTTTATATTGGTCACTTACACTATGCCTCTCTATATTTCTAGATACTCACCATCTGGGTCCGGAGACAAGTCGGCGTTGCACCTGTGACCACCATATGGATTCTGCTGAATATACAGGGTAATATAGGATGTCGAACATCCCACACCATTTCATGATTGCAGCTTTATGGGATCCTGGACATAGTATTGGGGATGACCTAGTTTAGAAAAGGGGCATAAGATATTTATTTATTTAATCACATTGTATTAGGGAGCGCATAATGGGGGTTATGCATGTCCCAGTGGGCAGCACTGACGAACTATATATGGAACCACATAGTGATTGAGTCCTAGTTGTGGGACCAGAACACGGCGATGGTTCCCTAAGAACAGGCTGTAGACCTGATATGAAAGTGTTGTCAGACTAGGCTGCTGATATCACTGGTTTCTGTCCATAGGACAGACCCCTACAAAATGAGCCATGGCCGCAAACCATATACAATGTATTGTGCTATACCTTTTGAGTTTAATATATGATATATTTATTTAAAAATGATTCTTGCCCATAATTATATGTTGGTATGGTCATCTGCAGTACTTTACCATGGCGCCTGTACTTTAGCTGTTGGTGTGCGCGTGCGCACAGAATATTGGCACATGCGCTGTGGAAATATGGACACCTTACGCTGAATTATCACTCACCCGGCAACTGGTGACGATTTCCGGCGACGACCGGAAGTAGTGAATCGGCACCTGCGTACTGGGTTTGTGTACAAACACCCTGCTCTCAACGGAAGTTGACACCGATTGGATATCCACGCTGCTGTCAACGGGTGAACGCCGCCTCTTGAACCGGACCTCAGATGAATTTATTAGAGTTTATATGCACGGTACACTATTGAATCACTGTATTGTATGAATAATATGTAAGCACTATATATGATTGTATACCGCTGTATTTATAACACATATACATGAGACCGATGATGGTCTATTTGATTATTTTTCTACTTTGTTTTGATTTTGGTTTGGGCACACCCCCCTCATTTGTGTATTCAATTGAAGGGCCTATATATATATACACGCTTGTACAATGTTTGATATGCTTGAGAAAGGCTCTATTGTTGAGCCGAAACGTAGCTTTTCTGCACAGATGTGTGAATAAACCCACGCTTTCATTGGTATACTGGTGTGCCGCTTCTACTTGATTATATATATATATATATATATATATATATATATATATGTATATAAAACTTTCCCTGGATAACCCCTTTAACCTGTTGTGGACGAAGGGCGTATGCATACGCCCTTGCGTCCTGGTACTTAAGGACGAAGGGCGTATCCATACGCCCGTGGGAATTTCGGTCCCCACTGCGTGCCGGGCGGGGACAGAACCGGGTTGACTGCTGATATCTATCAGCAGGCACCCCGTGCAAATGCCCAGGGGGGTCATTAGACCCCCACATGTCGGTGATCGGCGCAAATCGCAAGTGAATTCACACTTGCGATTTGCGCCGATTCCGGGTCATTACGGGTCTATGGTGACCCGGTGACCCGGAATATAAGGGGGATCGTGGGTGTCTAAGACACCCACGATCCCCCTGAAGAGATAGGAGTGAGGTGGCAGGGGTGCCACCCCTCCTATCCCTGCTATTGGTGGTCTAGACGAGACCACCAATAGCAGATCGGGGGCGGGGGGGTTTACTTTTGTTTTCCCCGTCCTGCCCACCCACAATAGGCGGGGCAGAACGGGGAAAACGAAGAGGAGCGGCGCCGAAGATCACTTACCTGTCCGGAGGCAGCGGAGCGACGGCGATCGGCGGGCGGTGACGGAGATCTGCAGGCAGCTTGCGGCAGAAGAGGACGGCTCCCTCGATGAGACGGAAGCCGGAAACATCTAGAGGGCTACAGTCTGAGACCACTATAGTGGTCTCTAGACTGTAGCCCTCCAGATGTTGCAAAACTACAACTCCCAGCATGCCCAGACAGCTGTTTGCAGTGTGGGCATGCTGGGATTTGTAGTTTTGCAACAGCTGGAGGTCTACAGTTTAGAGACCACTGCACAGTGATCTCTATACTGCCCTCTAGATCTTGCAAAACTACAACTCCTAGCATGCCCACACAGCTGTTTGCTGTCTGGGCATGCTGGGAGTTGTAGTTTTGCAACATCTGGAGGTCCACAGTTTGGAGATCACTGTTCAGTGGTCTCTAAATTGTAGCACTCCAGATGTTGCAAAACTGCAAATCGCAGCATGCCCAAACAGCAAACAGCTGTCTCGGCATACTGGGAGTTGTAGTTGCGTAACCTCCAGCTGTTGCATAACTACATCTCCCAGCATGACCTTCTGTGACCAGTACATGCTCGGAATTGTAGTTTTGCAACAGCTGGAGGCACACTGGTTGGAAAATACTGAGTTAGGTAACAGAACCTAACTGAAGGCTTTCCAACCAGTGTGCCTCCAGCTGTTGCAAAACTACAACTCCCAGCATTCACGGTCTGTCAGTACATGCTGGGAGTTGTAGTTTTGAAACAGCTGGAGGTTTGCCCCCCCCCCCCCATGTGAACGTACCGAGTACATTCACACGGGCGGGTTTACAGTAAGATTCCTGCTTCAAGTATGAGCTGCGGCAAATTTTTCGCCGCAGCGCAAATTCCTGGCGGGAAACTCACCGTAACCCGCCAGTGCGAATTTACCCTAAAAACACTACACTAACACATAATAAAGAGTGAAACACTACATATACACCCCCTTACACTGTCCCCCCAGCCTCCAGCTCTTGTAAAACAACAACTCCACGCATTTCTGGACAGCCAATGACTGTCCAGGCATGCTGGGAGTTTAGCAACAGCTGGAGGCACCCTGTTTGAGAATCACTGGCGTAGAATACCCCTATGTCCACCCCTATGCAATCCTTAATTTAGTCCTCAAATGCGCATGGCACTCTTTCACTTCGTAGCCCTGTCGTATTAGTTTAGGGCCACATATGGGGTATCGCCGTACTCGGGAGAAATTGCACTACAAATTTTGGGGGGCTTTTTCTCTTTTTACCCCTTATGAAAAGGAAAAGTTGGGGTCTACACCAGCCTGTTAGTGTAAAAAAAAAAATTTTACACTAACATGCTGGTGTTGCCCTTTACTTTTTATTTTCCATTTTATTTTAATTTCAAGAGGTAAAAGGAAAAAAAGACCCCCAAAATTTGTAACGCTATTTCTCCTGAGTATAGTAATACCCCATATGTGGGCGTAAAATGCTCTGCGAGCGCACAACAAGGCTCAGAAGTGAGAGTGCACTATGTACATTTGAGGCCTAAATTGGTGATTTGAACAGGGGTGGCTGATTTTACAGCGGTTCTGACATAAACCCCCCAAAAAAATAACCACATGTGACCCCATTTTGGAAACTACACCCCTCATGGAATGTAACAAGGGGTACAGTGAGCATTTATGCCCCACAGGTGTCTGACAGATTTTTGGAACAGTGGTCAGTGAAAATGAAAAATGTAATTTTTTTTGTTTGCACAGCCCACTGTTCCAAAGATCTGTCAAACGCCAGTAGGATGTAAATGCTCACTGTACCCCTTATTACATTCTGTGTGGGGTGTAGTTTCCAAAACGGGGGTCACATGTGGGGCAGTCCACTGTTCTGGCACCACGGGGGGCTTTGTAAATGCACATGGCCCCCAACTTCCATTCCATTCCAACTTCTGGCCATGCAGCAACAGCAACTGCAGTAGCCCGCAACCTGCTCCAGTGTCTCCACGCGTTCCTGAAGCATCTTCTGGGTCCAAGTTACGTTAGCCTCTACCCTCCAAGAATGATGGTGATCCCAAGCTGTGGAGAGGCTTCGTTACGCAGTCTTCTGTGCACCTAGAGCTAATGTTGGACCAATTTCCTAAGGAACGAGCCTTGGTGGTTAGTCTGCTATCCGGAAAGGCCTTAGCCTGGGCTACTACCCTTTGGGACAGCAGTGACCTGGTTACCTCCAACTTGACAGCATTTTTGGCCGAATTTCGCAGTGTCTTTGAGGAACCCGCACAAGCTTCTTCAGAGACGACTCTACTTAATCTCAGCCAGGTGCGCTCGTCATTTGGTGACTACGCAGTTCAATTTCGCACTTAAGCCTCAGAACTGGCATGGAATGATGAGGCTTTGTGTGCAACCTTCAAAAAAGGACTGTCTAACAGGATAAAAAAAATGCCCTCGCTGCACGTGATCCTCCGTCTTCCTTGTCTGAACTTATCCACCCGGCAACACATATTGATGTGCGTTTTGCTGAAAGACAGGAGGAACTTCGTTTGGAGTGAGAACCTATCCGAACACGGCAATATCCTCACCTGGCACCTGTGTTCCAACGTCCTCCTCTACACTCTCCTGAGCCTCTTGCCGAAGAGGTTATGCAAGTGGATCATTCTTGCTTGACGCAACAGGAGAGATCACGACATCGCAGTAGGAATTTGTGTCGGTATTGTGCTAGCCCGGAGCACTTCCTCAAGGATTTAACCATTCCTCCACAGCATCCGATAAACACTCACACCTAGGGCACATGGGAGAGGCATCCCTAGGTGTGAATATTACCTCTCCTCGTTTAACCATTAAAGTGCAAGTTTTTGCTTCTGCCAAGTCCTCCTTCAGCGCTACAGCATTTTTGGACTCTGGATCCGCAGGTGACTTTATTGATGCTTTGGTCCACAAATATCATCTTCCTGTTACGGCTGGCCAAGCCCTTGTTCATCTCCTCTGTTAATGGTCAAAATCTTGATTGTATGGTGCACTTCCGTACTGAATCTCTCTTCAGGCAAGTTGGAGTGTTGCATAAAGAAAATATTGAATTCTATGTACTGGCACACTGTGTTTTTCTTGGCCTTCCTTGGCTTAGATGTCATTCTCCACATCTGGATTGGAGAACTGGAGAAATTATTCGTTGGGGACAATTCTGTCAAAATCGTTGTCTCCAACCAGTTTGGCCTAAAGTTGTCTCTCGTCTTCCTCCTTTTTCTGGCCTGCCGTCACCTTACTAAGATTTTTCTGACATATTCTGCAAGAAGCAGGCTGAGTCTCTGCCTCCACATCATCCTTACGACTGCCCTATTTATCTTCTGCCTGGTACCACTCCTCCTCATAGTAGGATTTACCCCTTATCGGTTCCTGAGACCAAAGCCAGGCTGATTATATCCAGGAGAATCTCCAAAAGGGATTTATCCATAAGTCCTCTTCTCCTGCCGGAGCAGGTTTCTTCTTTGTAGGAAAGAACGATGGCTCACTCCATCCATGCATTGACTACAGGGGACTTAACAAAATCACAGACAAGAATTGTTACCCACTACTTCTTATCTCAGAACTTTTTGACCATCTCCGTGGTGCCAAGATCTTCTCCAAATTGGACTTACGAGGCGCTTATAACCTCATTAGTTTCTGCAAGGGAGATGAATGGAAGACAGCCTTCAAAACTTGTGATGGACATTTTGAGTATCTCGTTATTACTTTTGGTCTCTGTAATGCTGCAGCCCTTTTTCAAGAGTTTGTCAACGATATCTTCCGTGATCTTTTCTACACCTGTGTTGTCGTATACCTAGATGACATTGTGATCTTCTTTACCAACTTAGAGGAGCATCGAACTCATGTTCATCTGGTTCTTCAGCGTCTATGGAAGAATCATCTCTATGCCAAATTGGAGAAATGCCTATTCAAAAATTCTAGTCTTCCATTTCTTGGCTACATTGTTTCTCATCAAGGCCCGCAGATGGATCTAGATAAATTGTCTGTGTTATTGGATTGGCCTATGTGCCATTCAATGCTTTCTGGGATTCGCTAACTATTATCGTCAATTTATCCCACATTTTTCTTCCTTTGTTGCTCCAATTGTGGCTCTCACTAAAAAGACTTCTAATCCTATGTCTTGGCCTCATGAGGTCGAATAGGCCTTCTCCCATTTAAAGTCTGTGTTTTCCTCTGCTCCAGAGATCCAGAGAGGCCCTTTGCTTTGGAGGCTGATCCCTCATCTGTTGGAGACGGTGCCGTTCTTACTCAGAGAAAAGCCAGGGGCAAGCAGGTTCTTCTCCAAGACCTTCTCTCCTGCTGAGAGATCGTGACCTACTCACTATCAAGCTTGCTTTGGAGCAATGTTGTAATTTATTGGAAGGATCTTCTCATCCGGTCAGCATCTACTCCCACCATAAGAATCTTCTTTACCTTCAGTCTTCTCAGCGATTGAACCCTCGAAAGGCAAGGTGGTCTCTGTTCTTTTCTAGGTTCAACTTCTTCATTCACCTCCATCCAGCAGACAAGAACATCAGGCAGATGCCCTCTCTAGGTCCTCTGATGTCATTGGTTTGGCCTCCAGGCCTAGGCATATTATTCCTCCTGATTGATTTCTGCTGAAATTCTGCAAGCTCCTACTGGAAAATCCTTTGTGCCCGCCAGATTGAGATGCAAGGGGCTGAAATGGGGTCATTCTCCCTTGACTGCAGGTCATCCTGGAATACGGAAAACTCTTCTTCTAATCTCTCTGCATTACTGGTGGCCCCATCTTTAATGCTATGTTTCAGATTTTGTCCGTTCCTGTGATACTCATACAGCCTTTACCCATTCCAGAGACTCCATGGCAGTATATCGCTATGGATTTTATCACTGAACTGCCGCCTTCTCGTAATAATACTGTCATTTTGGTCATTGTAGTTCGGTTTTCCAAGATGGCTCATTTCATTCCCCTACCTCCTGGTATTCCTTCTGCCCCACAGCTGGCGAAGTACTTCTTGCTGCATATCTTTTGTCTACATGGTCATCCTCTGCATATCGTTTCGGATCGTGGAGTGCAGTTTGTCTCTAAGTTCTGATGAACCCTTTATACCCATCTGGACATCAATCTGGGCTTCTCCTCGGCCGACCACCCTCAGTCCAACGGTTAGGGGGAGAGGGTTATTCAAATTCTTGAGACTTCTCTTCGTCATTTTGTTTCATCTCACCAAAACGATTTGGTCAACCTTCTTCCCTGGGCTGAATTCTCATATAATCATAAGGATTCCGAGTCCATGAGGTTTGTCTCCCTTCTTTTTTCTCTACGGATTCAATCTCTGTTCTCCTCTTCCTCTCCCAGATTCCTCCGTTTTGCCTGCTGTTGATGAGCGTGTCTGTGACTTCTCCACCATCTGGCAACAAACCCCACAGTCGTTATCTCAGGCTTCCTCACTCATGAAGGCGTAGGCTGATAAAAGTAGAAGACCTCCTCCGTCCTTCTCTCCTGGTGACATAGTGGGGCTTTCCTCCAAATACATTTGCTTCAAGATCACCTGCTACAAGCTTGGTCCTAGCTACCTTGGTCCCTTTCAGGTTCTGCAAAAACCTTAATCCTGTCTCCTACAAACTTCAGCTGCCTGCTACCTTACATATTCCCAATTCTTTCCACGTCTCTCTTCTCAAGCCTCTTCTCATAAACCGGTTTTCTCAAAAGAATCTTGTCCCCACACCAGTCTCTGTCTCTTCTGATATCTTTCCGCAAAAAAGAGATTCTTGCCGCAAAAAAAATAATCCTGGTGAACTGGAAGGGTTACGGTTCTGAGGAGAGATCTAGGGAGTCAGAGGAGAATATTCTGGACCGTGACCTTCTCAAGAGTTTTCTGAACCACAAAAGGAGCGGGAAACCAAAGGGGGGGGGGTACTGTTATGTTTAAAGCTCTGGGCGCACACGCTGGCCGAAGCGCATGGCCCCGTCACCTCCTAGCAGGGATGGAATTCGTATTGCGGGATGTGCCCGCATGCTAATCCCAGCCCGTCACTCACCTGGGCTTTTCCTGCCTCTTTCTCTGCCTCTCTGCTTTGGTGCGTGTGTCCCTGTCCCCTAGGGCGCGCGCGCCAGAGCTCAGAGATTTAAAGGGTCAGTATGCCCAATAATCTAGTGAACACCTGTGGCTCAGTTATAAATTCCTCCTCCTCCCACACTTCCCAGCCAGATCTTTGTTGCCCCAGTACCTGAGAGAGACCGTACCTGTTAGTTGTCTTGCCATGTTACTGACCCTTAGCTTTGTGACTTGACTTTGCTCCTTTGCTGCCTACCTTTTGGCCTCATGCTCTGTCCCTGACTACTCACCTGTGCCACCTGCCCTGACCTGTTGCTATCCTGACCATGAGTTGCCGTATCCTATCTGTGCCTCAAAACTCCTCAGCCGCCTGTGTGATCGATCTGTGCCAGGGGTAGCGACCTGGGTGCCACCTGCCGCAGCAAGGTCATCCCACTTTGCGGCGGGCTCCGGTGAAAACCAGTGGCACTTTAGACTCCACTCCCTGATGCATTCCGTCCCATCTGCCACACGGGTCCAGCGGATCCACTACTACAAGCGTTTCTGTCTGCAGAAGTGTGAGTGTTATATATGCTGTTGTAATACATCCACTGTGTTCATTGTTTATATTCTTTGTTGTCTGTTTTTTTTTTAAGGGATACAGCTAGCCAAAAGTGGTAAAAATAAAACCTTAAGATATATATATATATATATATATATATATACACACACACCATGATTTCACAAGGCATCCCAGCTGATTTGTTTTAAACTCAGACCCCCATCGCCCCATAGACAGCCTTGAAGCTGCAAAACGCTACACAGACCATGAGCCCATGCGCTAGTTTCCTTTGTTAGCTGCAGGAGGAGGGGCTACCTTGAGAGTGCTGAGCAGGTCACATGGTTACAGAAGCAGTGAATATAGATGAGGGAGGTGTATATGCCTTAGCCAATCAGGGACAATCACACACTGAAGCGCTGGCTCTCTGAGTTGAGAAGAAGGTAGTGTGAGATTGCAAAGTGACGAGTTGGTCACCAATGTCTAATCATGTGTGATGAGAACTGCAGGACTTCCTGCCTGGAGGAAAAGATGTGAGAAACATGCTCAGCAAAGATTACACTTGTACATTACAAAGTTATATAACTTTACCATGTGCACCTATATAAAGATAATTTTGTTTGGCAGCAGCTCTCCTTTAAACCATTTATACATTTTGTAGGCCTTTTTCTTGTAGGTTATATTCTTTCATAATAATTATCTTACATCTGAAATAGCGGACTCAATGTTCCTACTCTTAGTGAACAGACATCAAGAAGGCAACAACTAAACGATATATTAAACAAGTGCTCAAATTATTCATGAGTTGGAGAAAAACTAATTTATGTGCATGGAGACAAAGTCTTCAAGCTGATGTGTTCTCTAATTAAGAAAAGAAAACCTGCATACAGTATGAACTTCCCATTAAAACAAACAAATAACAAAATAAATATTGTCTAAATTCCTCAGATATTACACTTCTCTTTGTTAACTTATTATTGATTAACTATTTGGCCATAGAAAGCCGCTAAAGAAACTAAAACATACTCAGGACACCAAAAATGGCTTTCTAAACAATATCTTCCCAAACTAAAATAATCAAAACAATTTAGTTTGTGCTCACAGAAGAAAAACAAAAAAAAAAACTGTATCCTGTTGAACTGTGGAAAAGTTCAGGTCCTGATGGTCTGCCAATACAATTTTATAAAACCTGCCTGATATATGCAACACTAGGCTTTAATACTCACAATTCCCAAAGCAAATCCTAGAAGCACATATTTTATTTTAATTCATAAGGAGAGGAAGTGTTCCAAAAATTATAAGTCAATGTCATTATTAAAGGGGTACTCCCGTGGAGTTTTTAATTAACTGGTGCCAGAAAGTTAAACAGATTTGTCAATTACTTCTATTAAAAAATATTAATCCTTCCAATACATTTTATGGGCTGTATAATACAGAGGAAATGCTTTTCTTTTTTGGATTTCTCTGATATCATGACCACAGTGCTCTCTGCTGACCTCTGCTGTCTGCATTTTAGGAACTGTCCAGAGCAGCATATGTTTGCTATGGGGATTTTCTCCTGCACTGGACAGTTCCAAAAATGGACAGCAGAAGCAGAGAGCACTGTGGTCGCGACATCAGAGAAATCCAAAAAGAAAAGCATTTCTTCTATAGTATATAGCCCCTAAAAAGTACTGGAAGGATTAAGATTTGTTAATAGAAGTAATTTACAAATCTGTTTAACTTTCTGGCACCAGTTGATTTAAAAAAAAAAAAGTTTTCCAAGGGAGAACCCCTTTAAGGGGGCTTCTGTTTCTACACAGAACATTTTTCGGCAAAAATGACACCTTCTATTTATTCTGTAGGTCCATACAATTAAAATGATACCCTACTTATGTAGGTTTGATTTTGTTGTACTTCTGGAAAAAATCATAACTACATGCAGGAAAATGTATTTGTTTAAAATTTTAATTTTCTGACCCCTATAACTTTTAAATTTTTCCGTGTATGGGGCAGTATGAGGACTAATTTTTTGCACCATGATCTGACGTTTTTAGCGGTACCATTTTTGTATTGATAGGACTTATTGATGGTGAAAGGTGACCAAAAATACACTATTTTGGACTTTGGAATACTTTTGCGCATATGCCATTCATCATATGGTTTAATTAACAATATATTTTTATAGTTTGAAAATTTCCGCACGCGTCGATACCACATATGTTTATTTTTATTTTTATTTACACGTTTTATTTTTTATTTTTTTTAAATGGGCAAAGTGGGGTGATTCAAACTTTTATTAGGGAAGGGGTTAAATGATCTTTATTCACAGTTTTTTTTTCACTTTTGTTTTTCAGTGTTATAGGTCCCATAGGGGGCTATAACACTGCACACACTGATCTTTTACATTGTTCAATGTTTTCTCATAGGAAACCATTGATCAACGATTCTGCCGCTTGACTGCTCATGCCTGGATCTCAGGCACTGAGCAGTCATTCGGCGATCGGACACCAGGAGGCAAGGTAAGGGACCCTCCTGCTGTCTTACAGCTGTTCGGGATGCCGCAATTTCACTGTGGACATCCCAAACAGCCCCCTTAGCTAACCGGCAGCAATTTACTTTCACTTTAGACGCAGTGTTCAACTTTGAACGCCATGTCTAAAGGGTTAATAGCACACGGCACCGCGATCAATGCCACGTGTTATTAGCCAAGGGTCTAACAACGTCCGGGCCCGACCCGCTATGACATTAGAACGAGAGCGGACTCAGGACGTACATTTACATCATGGGTCCTTAAGAGGTTAAACTCAGATCTAAAGTTGCAGGCAGGCCTACAGTCTTGAAGTGTGCCTGTCATTTGAAAAAAGCTTTGTAGTTGTAGATACATGTCGAGAATGTGAAGTGTTCTCTACTGGCTCTGACCTTGCTTATTCTCGCCTTCGGTCAAGGTCAGAACACTCAGACCCCAATTGATAATAACTTTTGACATGTCCCTAGGACAAATATTTTTAAAGTCACAATATGCTTTGATGTTTATGCAACTTACTTCCAAAGCTGATAACAACAGTAAAGGTTTGCTTTGTTTAGAACAGAGAAACAATTCAGTATGTTTACTCAGTCTACCCCACTATGCAAAAGAGATTGACCTTCAAATCAAATTTGTATGTATGGACATTGAGAAGTCCAGAGCAGGAGAAGTTTGCTATGGGGATTCGCTCCAACTCTGGACAGTTCCTGACATGGACAGATGTGTCAGCAGAGAGCACTGTGGCCAAACAGAAAAGAACTATATAACTTCCTCGGGAACAAACAGCAGCTGATAAGTACTGGAAGGATTAAGATTTTTAACTAGAAGTAATTTACAAATATGAAACAAATCTAGAGGAAAGAAGAGGGCAACTCACCCACTGTAGTGCAATTGTAGTTTATTTTCTTCGGTGCATACAATGCATAGCAGCGGGGATATACAGCGTGCGGGCAGGGGGCTGCAATCAGATGACAGCTGTTTCGGGCGCTGCTACGTCCTTTCTCAAGCTTGAGAAAGGACATAGCAGCATCCGAAACAGCTTTCACATATGAACTGCCTTGTCAGAGTGAGCACCCCCTTAGCTGTATTTAGTGTGCATGCTACTGCACAGAAACCAACCCTATGTGAACAGTGGCGTTGTATGATAGTGCCAGATCCACTTGTTTACTTTACTATTGCCTAATTTACAAATCTGTTTACCTTTTTGCACCAGTTAGTACCACTTTAAGGAAGACACTGGTCCAGTGCCAAAATAGATAGCTTTCATTTTCAACAATTTGTATGTTTTCACTATTGTTTAAACTACTGTTTTTATTTTTTGCCATTTTTTTAATTGGGAGACTTGGGAGATTTCGTCTGGAAGTATCAAATTCCAGTGCCGATTTAGAAAAGCATTTTTTACTCTGTAATACAGTTTTTGTATGGCCAGGCTATCAGCCTACTGCTATTAATATGGCTTACTAACCATGGTGATTGGTGGAAGCCAAATCTGGCCAAACAGCATTATTGAAGGGTTTATATAGAACTAAATGGCAGCCATGTAAATGAAAAGCCACTCTTACCTTACTTACCTTAATATTTTGTTAAGGGGTACAGTTTGTCACTAGTGTTGAGCGGCATAGGCCATATTCGAATTCGCGAATATTCGCGAATATATGGACGAATATTCGTCATCTATTCGCAAATATTCGCGTTTTATTTTCGCATATGCAAATATTCGCGTGTGCGAAAATTTACATATGCGAAAATTTGCATATATAAAAACCCGTACAAGTAAAAATTCGCATATACGAAAATTCGCACACCAGTCTCACACAGTAGTATTAGAGCCTTCTTTACACCACACAAGCTGGAAGCAGAGAGGGATGATCACTGTTATGTGTACTGTGAAAAAAACAAAAAAAAGAATATTCGTAATTACGAATATATAGTGCTATATTCGCGAATATACGCGAATTCGCGAATATGCGATATTCGCGAATAAAATTCGTATTGCGAATATTCGCGAGCAACACTATTTGTCACAATTTTGTTAAGGAGTTCAGTTTGTTTGCCAACCCCAGGATTTAGGGCATGGAAAGACTATACCTTTGTTTAATCTATTCTCTGTTTGTATAACACTGGTCTTTTCTAATTCAGCTTATAGGTTATTTGATGGCTTGTTTACCTGAAACTAAACCCAATACACAGGGTGAACAGGAGTAAAAAAAATATATAACTTACTCCTTACTCCCATTGTAAAGATATACTCCTTTTTGCAAATATGAACATTTTATATTGTTTGGAATTGAGACAGGGGCTGTCATTGCGAGCATCTCTGTCTCCATCCCCTCTAGTCCCTCCCACCTCATAAATATTATATAGCCTCCCACCTCATAAATATTCATTGAATATTCACTCTCACTTCATGACGTGAGATATTATGATTACGTGAAGGCTCTGATCTGATGGCCTCACTATACCCAGGTGGAGCAGAGCGCTCACGTGATCATAGTCTCTCCTGTCAGGAAGACGTATCCCTGGAGGCTCTTCAGGTATATTTGTTACTGGTATAATAGTCCAACAGGTTTAGTAATGTTGCCCTAGACATTTTATTTACCCTGGTGGTAGTATTTTTTTTTTTTAACATTATCTCTGTAAAGCACTGTTTTGCACTTGTATGTTATTTCCTGTGGCATATCCTTCCTTTTATTGCCCTAGACATATATGTTTGCTCTGTTTCCCTCTGTATTTTTCATCCCTATCTTAATATTATATGGTAAATTGTGGTCCAATAAAAGTGATGGGTGACATTTACTAAGACAAGTACACATGTAAACATTGCCTAAATAGCCAAAATATACCGAGAATCTGAGATTCATTATCCAACTTTCCACCTATGCACATGCTATTAGCACAGTGTAGGCCAGAGGATATATTTATTGCACAAAGTGGGCATGGTTTCACTGGCATATCATTTAGTACCCAATGTATCATCTGCAACTAAATTGCTCACATCCCACACCACCCCTGACCACTCAAACCTAACTGTAACGTCAATACTCTGTTCTCTTTTTCCTTGTCCTCTCCTCGGCCTTTGACACAGTAGACCACTCTCACCTATTACAGTGTCTCTCATCCCTAGGCGTCACAAATTTAGCCCTCTCCTGGATCGCCTCATACCTCACAGTCGCACATTTAGCTTCTCTCACTCTCATGCTTCCTCCTCACCTCACTCTCTCTCTGTTGGAGTTCCCCAAGGCTCTGTCCTGGGGCCCATACTCTTCTCCATCTACACCCTTGGCCTGGGACAGATTATAGAATCCCATATCTTCAAGTACTACCTCTATGCTGATGACACTCAAATCTACCTCTCCCTCCCTGATATCACCTCCCAGATTGTCTGTCAGCTATATCCTTTTTTTTCTCCTCCTGCTTTCTCAAACTCCACATGTAGAAAACGGAATTCATCATCCCCCCCCCCATCTTGCTCCAACCCCCCACCTGGTCTATCAATCACAGTCACTGGCTCTACCCTCTCTCCAGCATCTCAAGTCCACTGCCTTGTGGTCACTTTTGACTCAGCAATGTCATTCAAACCACACATCCAAACTCTTATCACTGCCTGTTGCCTTCCCCTCAAAAACATTGCTCGAATCTGCTCATTACTCAACTTTGACTTAACTAAACTATTGGTACATTCCTTCATCATCTCCTGCTTGGACTACTGAAACATCCTCTTCTGCAGCCTTCCATGAAAAACACTTTCTCCCCTCCAATCCATCCTCAACTGTGCTGCTCGAATAATCCCTCTCTCACCACACTTCTCCTCGGCCTCTCCTCTGTGCCAATCCCTTTGCTGTGTGATGACTGGTTCTGCCAGTACTCGTAGGGTTAATGTTTTCTAGCCCTGTTGTTTGTTTTGGTTGCTGGGACGACGCCTCTTTGCTCCTGGGTGTGGTTCAGCTTGCTGAGCCAATTAGATTCCTCCTGGTTGCAGCTCAGGCATATATAAGGAGGCCCTTTTCAGTCATAAACTGTTTGTGATAGTTCTTAGTAACTGACTTAGCAATCTCTGTACTCTTTCTGTTTTTTCTGGTTTTGTGACTCCTGGCTCGGCTTTTGACTTCCTTTTGATACTGTACTTTGTTACTGTTCCCTTTGTTACTGTACTTTGTGCTCTCCTGTTTTAAACTCAGCTCTCTGACTACGTATTTTTGTGTTTGCGTGTTTAGGTTTGTTTATTGTTAGTTGTGTGCCTCCAGCCTTTACCAACTTTTTGTCAGTTTTGTAGTTTATTGTTTTGACTTTTTAACTGTCCCTCACTAATTTAGTTAGGGTCTGTCTCCGTGGTTGTGGACACGTTATTTAGGACAGGTAGGCAAGTAGACAGGGATAGAGGGCTTGGGTGAGCTCAGGGCTGCAATTTATCCCTGCCTATACTTGACATACTGGCTACCCATTGCCCAACAAACTCAATTTAAACTGTTCACCATGACATATTAAGCCATCCACAACCTGTCCCCTCCAAACATCTCCAACTTCATCTCCCTATACCGACCTGCAAATAATCTCTGATCATCTCAAGGCCTCCACCTATGCTCCCCCCTGGTCCGCAATTCACATGATCATCTCCAAGACTTCTCCCGAGCTTCCTCCATACACCGTAACTCGCTACCTCGGCACATCCGGCTCTCACCAATCATCAAGACCTTCAAAAGCAACCTGAAGACCCATCTATTCAAGCAAGCCTATGACCTTCAATAATCCTGCTGCCACTTCCCCATTAATGGCTACTTCACGACCTGCCCACAGCTTCCCCCCTTACCTACTGTTTCCTTCCCCTCTCCTTGTAGATTGTTAGCCCTTGTGGGCAGGACCCTCTGTCCCTATATGTCAGTCGGCAGGTTACTCTGTGTAATGTTCAATGTTCCCATGTTTTCCCATGTTGGTGTTATGTACTGTTACCTTTACCATATGTAAAGTGCCCTGGAACCAAGGGCACTATATAAATAAATAATTGTGCAATGTTTACTTTAACATGTATACAATGTATACTTTTAACTATAATGTATTTATGTACAATATTCTTGTGGATAAAAAAAAGAAAAAAATGATCACAATTTTTTCTCTCATTTTTACTGTGAATAGCACCATTTTGAATGAAGCATTAAAATTGCAGGGTCATTATTTTTGGTACCACTATTGGTGTTATAGTGGTTTCCAAACTTCAGCTTGGTGCTTTAACACCATGTCCAGTTTTCAAAACCTCCTGTCCATAGTTACTTTCCATTAAACAAGCAAATAATCACCCCAGTTTTGCTTGTTATTTGCCCAAAGCTCTCTCCTTGGAAAGTATAGCATGCATGCCAGAAGTACAGTTTTATGTGCCAAACAACAGCATAGTGTTTCACTTTACAAGGAGCTGGAATTTCTGACAAATCAATAGACACAAAAAATTGCACAGAATATGTGTGTCAGATTGCGGAAAGTAAATCATCCCTGATATTTTGATTATTTCGGTGTAGTTACTAACTCTTTATAAAATTAAATATTAAATTTTTTATTTTATATGGTGTATATACATTGTTTTTGCGTATGGTACAATTTTGATACTCTAAATCAGTGGTTCATAACCATGTTGGAGGTACTGAACCCCACCAGTTTCATATGCGCATTCAGCGAACCCCTCTTAATTGCAAAAAAATAAAATATGATTTTTTCAAATTCAAAACATAGGAGGTATATATTTAAGTATATATTTATACATATGGGCACAAAATGAACAAAACCATGAAGAACAAAGAACAAAACCATGAAAACATGATTTTCACACAAAAACAAAAACATAATGAATATTTACTGCAAATCAGTGTGACTTCTGCTGTTGTCTTTCAGAGAGCAGTTCAGAAATGGACGGCTTTACCTTGGCAAATGCCACTCTCATGTCATTTTCGCAACAGTGGCAGTGTTCTCCCACATTAGGCAGGCAGTGTTCCCCCACATTAGGCATGCATTGTTCCCCCCACATTAGGCAGGCATTGTTCCCCCCACATTAGGCAGACAGTGTTCCCCCCACATTAAGCAGACAGTGTTCCCCCCACATTAGGCAGACAGTGTTCCCCCACATTAGGCAGGCAGTGTTCCCCCACATTAGGCAGGCAGTGTTCCCCCACATTATGTAGGCCAGTGGTCTTCAACCTGCGGACCTCCATATATTGCAAAACTACAACTCCCAGCATGCCCGGACAGCCAATGGTTGTAGTTTTGCAACATCTGGAGGTCCACAGGTTGAAGACTAGTGATGTAGGCAGTGTTCCCCCACAGACATACAGCCTCCAACCATATGCAGTGTATGGCTGGAGGCTGTATATGCCTGTGTACTGCCCACTTCAGTGCTCCGATCACCGCTCCGGCTATAGCAGTAGGTCTCGAGACCGGCGGTCGGAGCACAGAAGATGACGTGACACTGGTCACTTACCAAGCTGGCCAGTGCACGTCTTCCTCCTTCTCTATCCTCCGGTCCTCGGCGCCTTCGTTTCCATGGGTGCACGCACGGGATATCAGTGACGTCCCGGCGTGCGCTATGTCCCGGTAGCCCTGCGTTTTAAACTTAACGTGGGGCGGCAAGGAGTTAATAGTGATGGGGGAAATTGCCCCATTGCTACAGGACGGGCAAACACAGGCTCTGCTCGGGGCCCCAAGCAATTGCTTGGTTTGCCTGTCCTGTTGTGAGCTCCCCCGCCGAACCCCCGGGACTGACTCACCGAACCCCTGGGGTTCGAGCAAACCCAGGTTAAGAACCACTGCTCTAAATAGAAACAACCAGATTTCTTGCTGTGTGTATGTGATTGCAGGGAGTAACGATGCACTACAGGATTTTAAGCAAGGTATAACGGTATAACGTTAGTTACAATGAGGTGGTATAGTTGATACTTTAAGCCTAAAAGTACATATGCAATAATATTTAAAAAAAATCCTAAATAAAAACAACACATTCCATAGACAGGATTAACATTAGATGTGCCCTGTTGACTTAACAGGGAAATAAGAAGGGGGGCCTCTCATCACATTATATTTTGTTGACACGTTTCCCAGCATTATTTTTGAAAGAACAAAGGTTCTGACAAGGTTTATCTACATGAGGTTACAAATATGTTAATTCTTCTACATTAGGTTATAAACTTATTTTGGAAATGATGGTATTGATAGGAAAACATTTAAAATACAGCATCAATATAACATTCTTAAGTTCATTAACTAATGGGCTGATCCATATTCAATTGAGACCAAATAGAAGACATGACACAGCCTGACACCAATCTCGATTTTGTCTCTTCACTTATCCATAGTTTGCCGATATTAGCATTTTTAGCTAAAATTGTAGCAAATTCAGTAGTATTTTGCATTTTATATTGATACAGCTTTGACCTAGCAAAATATGAATTCTCTGTTATGAAGTTGCTGATAAGGAAAGACCGAAGCCCACTTTTTTTCCTAAGCAAATTTGGGCTCAGCTGGAGACTGTTTTGAAATAAACATGCCTTATGTTATAAACCAAGAATAAAAAAAGCATTTGTGACACATAATAATGACTTCACATTACCATGGCAACATGACAACAAAATGAAAACTAATAGGTCAAAAGTCCCACAAGTAATATGCATAGCTGCCACTAAAACATATATGAAGTCCAGATAAACTGGCAAACAATAACATTTATAGCAAAAAATATATATAACAAAAAATAGCATCGTGGGAGATTTATCAAAACTTGTGCAGAGAAAAAGTTAACCAATTGTGCATAGCAGCCAAGAAGATTGCTTCTTTTAACAGTAGTAGGAGGACAGAGGGATGGAGGCAGCATAGTGGTCTTTAGGAGGAGAACAGAGGGGTCAGGAACGGGCATAGGGGTCTAAAGGAGGAGAACAGAGGGGTAGAGGGGGACAGATGGGTCTGGAGGAGGACTTGAAGATGGAAGAAGGAGAAGAGAAAGACAGTACGGGGATGGTAGTATTGTTTTCAGGGCAAAGTATGTGCTGGGTAATATTCAGGGATGCAATGTGTGGCAGAGTTATATTAAGGGAGCACAGTATTTGACAGGGTCATAATTGTCTTCCTCTTCATATAGAGCCAATGATGTCAAACTCTGCAGAGGGAAAATGTAACTGGAAGAAGTCCTGATGCCTGGACAAGATGAAAATAAAGACAATAGAGAAGACATCTCCTTTGAGTCAATATATTGTGGTAGCCCTTGGGGGGTGTATGGTAGGGATGGTAGAATGTTGGTATATGAGGGGTTAATATTAACCCAGTCACTCGTGACGCCAGGGTGAGGGCTGGTATGCTGAATCTATGTTCCGGCCTATCGCCGCCCTTCCCAGAAGCGATAGGTGCAATGAAATGACTGAAGGTCCACAAGCAGATTTAACTTGAACTTCAATAACTTTACTGCAGTGCTTGCAATATCCAATATGTAATAACAGTCTCTTAATACAGTTCTTTGGTTGCTTAGCGACTGGTAGAAATTGTGGACCTTGCATAAGACTTATAGTCTCTGAATTTAGGGAATGATGTGCAGATCCGTCCGGATTTAGGGGAAATATTGAGTCCGGTGATGCTGCAGAGTGCTTAGGGGATGACACACTCTATAATTTATATCGTTCGGCCGTTGCCGCAAGGCTCAGGCCTAACTCACTGCAATTACTGTAATACAGGTCTTGCTTACTTGCTATCCCGGGAACAAGAGGAAGATAATATGGCCGCCGCTCCCTTATATGGGCAGTGGGCGTGGTGATTTTGATTGGTCCGAACGTCTGCCACTCACTTTACATGTTGAGATGGGATTGCTTACGTCACAGACTCCATGTACACTGTAGAACCAGAACGAGGCTACAGACACCAGAATGAGGCCTGGAACGCATCCAGAGCGATGCTTGGAACGCATCACATGACCCGAAGGCCCTGCAATGCCGTAGAAACAAGTAATTAACCATTTACATGCAGAAATAACACTATATACATTATTTTATAGATAAATTAGTAATCTATATACTATAATGGAGGCGACTAGGGGCGAACTGACCAATAAAGACTACTAAGTCCTAGGGACTCTGGCTATGGGGACCCACAGATAAATAAGTACCGTGTGAAATGTGGTACTGGGACACCTCAAACCCCCTTACTAAACATAAGTCGGCCTCAACGTCTGTCCCCTGAGACAGAGGGACTAGGACGAGAATTAGAACAGGATGCTATAGAACAGGATGATTTATATTTATGCTAGACATCCTACTTAGACATTTGAATCCTATCTAGACATTTGAATGATATCTAGACATTTGAAGGCTATCTAGACACTGGAATGCTATCTAGAAACTTAAAGGAGCTATCTATACTTTAGCCTCTAGCTTCCTATATAACCTTATAAATCTTATTATATATATTTTTCTTAAGCTTACTAGACATTAGTTCAGCTCTCTATACTGTTAGCTTCAAGCTGACTATACATTTTGTTATCTCACACATTTTATGCCAACAATAAGTTACCTGTTAGTTATTACACGAAAGGTATACTGGCTAGCCCTAAGCTAGGTCACAGTAAAGGTGGCTGCTAGGGTCTATCGACTACACGCTACTTACCCCTAGAGCACTTTCTCAACAACCTAATAGGTTATTCTGAAAATTATGTGTTTACTTTTGTACTAGCAAGAGCATTTACTGGCCAGGCAGAGCATCTCACACACACAATGAATAAAGAACAGAAGTGTACCTAACAGTGGCAGGAATTGGGTATCAATATGCTCCAATTCCTTAAGTGTTACTTAAGTGAGATATTTATTTGTTTTTGTGTATGTACTAGAGAAATTTTGGTGATTAATGTAGGGTACTATGTGCAAGTACTATTTGAAAGGGAATCCTCCCTATTATTTTTGTTCCGAGATAGGTGCTAGTGGTGGGCGACAGCAATAATACTACCCTCGGAGGAGCCGGGGTGTCCCCTATTGGGTTACTACTAAACACCTTGGATTTATGATACATTTGTATGTACAAGAATTGGATTCAATTGTAGTATTGAGTGTGCACGTGCAGTACGTCGATATTTTCCATGCACAACTCTAAGCTATTTTTATGTACATAGACATTTGACTATATTTTCTATGTACAGACCTTACTTACTACTTATGTACACAGACACAGGAACATCTTTTCTGTGTACGGAACCATATACATATTTACTATACATTTATTAACACTCCAACATATTTCAGGTGCATTCACCCGATAAGTGCGACATTTTTCATAAGAGTTGTTATGAGGATGGTGGTATATACATGAAGCAGGCATGTAAGGATCAAGAGTCCACCTACACTAGGAGTCCACTTGAGGAAAATATACAAAATGGTGTGTAAGGATCAGCAGTCCACCTACACTAGGAGTTCAATAGAAAGTGAACACGGCCTTAACCACAACTCAGCCGGGTACAGTCCTTGGTGAATTTTCTACAGGCTAGGAGTCTCTTCGACTTATTAGTCAGGCACAAGCTTGGTGGTTACGTTGCTGAACTTTAAACTGAAACAAACTTAGCACAGTCCTGCTAGGCACTTTTCTTGAACTTGGTTACTGTAAAGCAAAATGGTTAGACAGAGAAAAAAAAACAATAAGACATTACTTTAGAGTCTCTTTAGAAGATGTTCTTCTTTACTCTTGTAGTGCCTCTCTTGGTTCCCCTATATCTGCCAACATCAGGGGCAGGATCAGACTTGACATAGCTTTGCCACACCACATGGGTGAGGATAGAGTGGTGGAAAGCTGCTTGAGAAGGGGTTACAGGCTTACTAGCCGGGATCACAGTGGGGCAATAGGGCTTGAGCACCATCTCCAAACTAGGAGCAACCCATGTCCCTTTCGTGGGTACATGAGGAATTGGCAAACTCTCACTGCTCCGAGAGGGCTTTGGTACATCTGTGGGTACCCCAGGGTTAGACAAACTCTCATTGCTCCGAGAGGGTCTAGGTACTGACTTGGGTGGCAGCAATTTTGGCCAGTTTTCTTCACCCTGTGTAGAACTTGACTCTCGATGGTATGAAGAAGATGAAGAACTTTGTTCTTTGCTGTACATATCAGGTGATGAACTTGACTCTTTGTTGTACACAGAAGATGATGCACTTGACTCTTTACTGTACAAAGAAGATGATGAACTTTTCTCTTGAAGCTCCTCCTCCTTGGGTACGCTTGGTGGAGGCTTTAGGAGCAGACCTTGTCGGCCTCAAGTTGAAGGGATCAGACTCCCAATCCGTTGACGGGAAATATTTGAAAGGAAGCTGTGTTGGGGCTGTTGGTCTTGTGACCGCTGCAGCCCATTCTCCATGAAGGCTCTGGACGGGGGTGTACTCCACAATTTCACCCACCTCCAAGGTGTTCAACTTCTTATAGAGATATGGCCTTTGCACTGCTCGCTGGTTTATGAGGATGGTCTGCCCAGTGTGGCAGTCAAGGAGTGTCCCATAACCTCTGACCTTGTTGAACTTGGCCACAGTTGCTCTTCTCCTTTCTAATGGCTCCTCCTCTTCTCGGGGGTGATCCCATTTGCGAATATACAATGCCTCCATTTCTTTGGTGTTTTCTTGCCACCGTGCTTTCTCTTCAGGGGGCAAGTGTACGTGTTTCGGGGCATAAAGTTCTTTGTGTCGGGCCTTTAACTTTTCCATCAATTCAGCCAGCTCGGCTTCTTGACAGGCCCTTTCCCTTTCTGCTGTTGGGATTGGTGGGAGTGGCTTCCCAGGTATTGGTTGAAGTACTCTGTGCATGTACTCGATCAGCTCCGGCTCATCTCCGAACACCCATTGCGGCAATTCTGGTGAGCATGGTCGTGCACTTGGCAAACTTGATCGAGGAATGACCTCAGGGCTGGAGGAGGAAGAATAGGCCGCCTCTGGCGGGGTACTCACAGCAGACTCCTCCGACGGGATCTCAGCCCACAAGCCCCAGGTCCTGTGGTGAGGGGACAATCTCACCGGTGACACACCTCCAGGTGTCCCTGCACTGTTCGCTGGAGGTGTCTCTGGCCAATCGTCGTCATCATCAGGCAGTGGGGGAAGATTGCAGGCCCCCTTTTCGTCTAATGACAACTGCTGCAGACGGTCAGCAAGCTCTTTAAAAAGTTGGGCTGCGACTGCCACAACTTTCTGTGTTTCCGGCGCCATTTTGCCAACTTGACCACGTGGAACGCTGCTCTCCGCCATGTCTGTATCCTCCGGCTCTTTCTGCAGACTGGAGAGGTTGCTCTGTGTGGCGTCTCTTATATCGGGTTTCTCTAAAATGGTGCTGGGCAGGAAGGACACTATCGGTGCAGCCCCGACTTCCTGTCCCTCCAGAAACGACTCCTGCATCTCTGAGTTCCATTTTGGCTGTGACACAACAACTTGATGGCCACGCCCAGGGGCGGGGCGTGGCACAGCGCAGGCTTTCTTCGCGCGCTTTTTTGGTAACAGTTGAGGTCCGCCCTTGCTGACTGGACCAGAGGATCGCAGCATAAATTTGTTGCGCAGTTTACACATTTTAACTGTAGACAGATCTTCACCTCCCCCCTTACTTTTCTCTTGGCCCCCTTGTATGATGTAAAACAAGCACCGTTCCTGTACACAGCAACACATGAATAAAGTTATTTTCTTAGTGGGGAGTACACTTTCACTAGTGGCAATGGTAGGCACACACCCGAATCCTGTTCGTGCAACGCCAAAAAGGCTTTGTGGTAGCCCTTGGGGGGTGTATGGTTGGGATGATAGGATGTTGGTATATGAGGGGTTAATATTAACCCAGTTACTCGTGACGCCAGAGTGAGGGCTGGTATGCTGAATCTATGTTCCGGCCTATCGCCGCCCTTCCCAGAAGCGATAGGTGCAATGAAATGACTGAAGGTCCACAAGCAGATTTAACTTGAACTTCAATAACTTTACTGCAGTGCTTGCAATATCCAATATGTAATAACAGTCTCTTAATACAGTTCTTTGGTTGCTTAGCGACTGGCAGAAGTTGTGGACATTGCATAAGACTTATAGTCCCTGAATTTAGGGAATGATGTACAGATTCGTCCGGATTTAGGGGAAATATTGAGTCCGGAGATGCTGCAGAGTGCTTAGGGGATGACACACTCTATAATTTATATCGTTCGGCTGTTGCCGCAAGGCTCAGGCCTAACTCACTGTGATTACTGTAATACAGGTCTTGATTACTTGCTATCCCGGGAACAAAAGAGAGATAAGATGGCCACCGCTCCCTTATATGGGCAGGGGGCGTGGTGATTTTGATTGGTCCGAACGTCTGCCACTCACTTTACATGGTGAGATGGGATTGCTTACGTCACAGGCTCCATGTACACTGTAGAACCAAAACGAGGCTACAGGCACCAGAATGAGGCCTGGAACGCATCTAGAGCGAGGCTTGGAACGCATCACATGACCTGAAGGCCCTGCAATGCCGTAGAAACAAGTAATTAACCATTTACATGCAGAAATAACACTATATACATTATTTTATAGATAAATTAGTAATCTATATTCTATAATGGAGGCGACTAGGGGCGAACTGACCAATAAAGACTACTAAGACCTAGGGACTCTGGCTATGGGGACCCACAGATAAATAAGTACCGTGTGAAATGCGGTACTGGGACACCGCAATATAATTGTGTATTCTGCCCGTTTCACATCACTGTTGTAGTCACTTGTAAGTTCTGCAGTACTTTTAAATCGATTGAAGATGCTGAGGAAAGGATTCTAATGCTGAAACGCGTACAGTTAAGGGTTAATATCGCACTGATATCACTCAACCAGTGATTACAAAACAGGATTCCTGCCACGGAACCACGAGGAGGTAACCCTCCCACACCTGCACAGCAGGGGTTACCAGAGAATAGGACGGGGAAACTACTTGCCACTGCACAGACCCCATACAACACCAGAGAGCGCAAGCCCTACAGACATCATTGTCTAGGCTGAAATCGCATGCAGGAATTCACCCCTGCACTGCGCATTGGCAGAACTTATAAAAAGACCTGCGCTCCTGGTGTACACCGGAGCTCCACGAACGGGATGCACAGAGCGCATACAGCTCATTACTTCTAATATCTGCCGGCTCACCTGCTCGGTCTGAGCGAATCCACTGAACTATACATTGGCTAAAACAGCCCAGACTACAAAAGGGTAAGAGGTTTCCTAAACCTAACCTCACTTTATTCACAAAACCCTGGTACCAAAGTTTGGCAAACTATAGGTCACAGTAGACCAAGAAGCATATAAATTGTTACATTAACCCCTTAAGGACGCAGGGCGTACCTGTACGCCCTGAGTCCACTCCCGTTCTATAACGCGGGGCCACAGCGTCATAGCGAGTCTGGGCTGGTCTCTAACAACGGCCGGGACCTGTGGTTAATAGCACGTGGCACTGATCACGGTGCCGCACGCTATTAATCCTTTAGACACGGAGTTCAAAGTTGATCACCACGTCTAAAGTGAAAGTAAAGTACTGCCGGTTAGCTCAGTGGGCTGTTCAGGACAGAACAGCTGGCAGACACAAGGAGGGTCCTCACCTGCCTCCTACTTCGCCAATCACCGAATGACTGCTCAGTGCCTGAGATCCAGGCATGAGCAGTCGAGCGGCAGAATCATCGATCAATGTTATCCTATAAGATAACAAAGATTGATTTAAAAGATCAGTGAGAACCCCCCTATGGGAGCTATAACACTGCTAATAAAAAGTAAAAAAAATAAATAAATAAAAATCATTTAACTCCCTTCCCTAATAAAAGTTTGAATCACCCCCCTTTTCCCATAAAAAAAACAAAACAGTGTAAATAACAATAAACATATATGGTATAGCCGCGTGTGGAAATGTCCAAATTATAAAAAATATATCATTAATTAAACCGCACGGTCAATGGCGTATGTGCAAAAAAAGTTGAAATTCCAAAATAGCGTATTTTTGATCACTTTTTATATCATGAAAAAATTTATTAAAAGCGGTCAAAAAGTCTGATCAATACAAAAATGGTACTGCTAAAAACTTCAGATCACGGCACAAAAAATAAGTGCTCATAACGCCACGTACGCGGAAAAGTTATAGGGGTCAGAATTTTCGTGCATGTAGTTATGCTTTTTTCCAGAAGTACGAAAAAAATCAAACCAATATAAGTAGGAAAGAGAAGAGATGGTTGGCTCTCAGGACCAGGCTGTATTCTTATTCAAGGAACAACAATGAATCAGCAAAGGTAGCCAGTGGTATAGATGAATACTTTATTTTACGGATCCCATAAAACTGCATGCAAGCGGGATATCAGCCCTCAAACAACTCACAGCAGGCGTGGACGCGTTTCGGGTATGCACCCTTCGTCTTAGCACAAGACGAAGGGTGTGCTAAGATGAAGGGTGCATACGTGAAACGTGTCCATGCCTGCTGTGAGTTGTTTGATGGCTGATATCCCGCTTGCATGCGGTTTTATGGGATCCGTAAAATAAAGTATTCATTTATACCACTGGCTACCTTTGCTGATTCAATATAAGTAGGGTGTTATTTTAATCACATGGACCTACAGAATAAAGTGAAGGTGCCATTTTTACCAAAAAATGTACTGTGTAGAAACTGAAGCCCCCAAAATTTACAAAATAGCGTTTTTTTTCGATTTTGTAACAATGATTTTTGTTCCGTTTCGCCGTAGATTTTGGGGTAAAATGACTGATGTCATTACAAAGTAGAATTGGTGGCACAAAAAATAAGCCATCATATGGATTTTTAGGTGCAAAACTGAAAGAATTATGATTTTTTAAAGGTAAGGAGGAAAAACAAAAGTGCAAAAATGGAAAAACCCTGAGTCCTTAAGGGGTTAAGTAGATCTACTGGCTATACATTGAAAGTGATATAGTTATACTAAACCATTATATTTTATTATACTATGTTTTATCTTACAGTATATTAGATGAATACTTTTATGTAATGCACAGGCTGTTGTGGGACACAAGGCCCCTGTGATTCCACACAAGATAAAACACTACTTATGTTATATTATATTTTTAATACATTTTAAATATATAACCTAGAGGACTGGAATATTATTTTTTATTTTGTTTCAACTTCCTGTATGTAAATATCTTATGATTTTGTAGTTTGATACATAGCTTGTGTTTCCCCCTACGCTTGTACTCCTCCCAAGTGAATTCCAAGTATTCCCCATAAAGAATTTTTTTATAAGTGCCTGTCATTTTAAGAATTAAATATAAAAATGTCCCCTTGGCTTCTTGTGTAGGTAGTGAAAATAAAAAAATATGAAGGTCAGATTTTCCAAACATACACCCTGTTCCAAATTATTTACCTAAATAATCTATGTAAATAACAGTCAGCATACCGGTAATTCTCATGTTATCTAATATTAACATTAATTAATCTAATATCTAATAGTAATATTAATAGATCTAATACAATTCAAATTTTATTGAACAAACCTCCTAATGATAACAGTATTTCTTTATAAACATCAAAAACTTACAATGCATTGTGCCAAATGCACCGTAAGTTTAAAAACACTTTATAGGTTATAAAGAACTGAAAATTGTAATTTGTTGTGTTTGCTAAATATTTACTGAAAACAAAAGCTATTTCAATCATAATGTTTAACAACATTTTAACTTTTTAACCCCTTAAGGACCAAGCCCATTTTCAACTTAAGGACCAGAGCACATTTGCACATCTGACCACTGTCACTTTAAGCATTAAAGGGATATTCCGTGATTTTTTTTTATTTGACTATGCTAAAGGGGCTGTAAAGTTAGTGTAGTTCATAATATAGTGTCTGTACCTGTGTATGACGGTTTTCTCACAATTCTTATGTGATTTTCACCCCAATATTTATTTTTAGCAGCATACAAAATGACTGCTGTCTCGGATTTTTCCCAGCTTGCAATGCGGCCGAGACCTGACTCACTAGTCAGCTGATGACAGGGATCCTGTCTGCTTCAATGGGTAGAGGGATCAATCTGCAACTAATGCAACAGCTGTAGGCATCCTGATTGCAGACCACAGGTCTGCAGCTCATTAATGTTTCAATGGGTGGGGTAGCTGATGTGTGGCAAGGAGGCAGATGGAATCATGGGATTTGTAGGCAAACAAGAAAACTGAAAACAGGAAATACAAGTTCACAGAAAGCTAGCCACAGTATTATGGTAATCTCACAGCATAGCCATTTAACCCAAGACAAGCGCAGATCCTTCCTAAGCATGTCCATTACTGTCTGCCAGGTACCTACTAAAATCACCTTATGCTGGATAACCCCTTTAATAACTCTGGGACGCTTTTACTTATGAATATGATTCTGAGAATGTTTTTTCGTGACATATTCTACTTTAACATAGTGGTAAACTTTTGTCCATATTTGAATCATTTCTTGATTAAAAATACTAAATTTTCAGGAAAATTTAGAAAAAATTAGTATTTTTCTAACTTTGAAGCACTCTGCTTGTAAGAAAAATAGACTATTATATGTTTATTCACATATACAATGTCTACTTTATATTTGCATCATAAAGTTGACATGTTCTACTTTTGGAAGACACCAGATGGCTTCAAAGTTCAGCAGCAATTTTTCAATATTTTTTTTTTTTCTAAATCAGTATTTTTCAGGGACCAGTTCAGTTTTGAAGTGGATTTGAAAGTCCTTCATATTAGAAATGCCCATAAATGACCCCATTATGAAAAACTGCAACAGTCAAAGTATTCAAAATGACATTCAGAAAGTTTGTTAACGCTTTAGGTGTTTCACAAGAATAGCAGCAAAGTGAGGGAGAAAATTCAAAATCTCCATTTCTAACACTAACATGTTCTTGTAGACCCAGTTTTAGAATTTTTACAAGGGGTAAAAGGAAAGAAATCTTCCCAAAATGTGTAACCCAATTTCTCTCGAGTAAGGAAATACCTCAAATATGAACGCAAAGTGCTCTGTGGGCGCACTAGAGGGCTCAGAAGCAAAAGAGCAACAATGGAATTCTGGAGAGTGAATTTTGCTGAAGTGGTTTTTGGGGGGGGGGAATATCACATTTAGGAAGCTTCTATGGTGCCACAAAAGCAAAAAAAAAAACACATGGCATACTATTTTGGAAACTACACCCCTCATGGCACATAACAAGGGATACATTGAGCATTAACACCCCACAGGTGTTTGATGACTTTAACGTAAATTTGAATGTGTAAATGAAATATTTTATTCAATAAAATGCAGTTTCTCCCCAAATTTACCATTTTTACAAGAAGTAATAGGAGAAAATGCCCCCAAAAAGTTGTAACCCATTTGGAAATACCTCATGTGTGGATGTAAAGTGCTCTGTGGGTGCACTACAATGCTCAAAAGTGAAGGAGCCACATTTGGATTTTTTGAAAGCAAATTTTACTGAAATGCTTTTGGGGGGGCATGTCATATTTAACCCCTTAAGGACCGGGGTTTTTTCCATTTTTGCACTTTCGTTTTTTGCTCCTTGCCTTTAAAAAATCATAACTTTTTAAATTTTGCACCTAAAAATCCATATGATTGCTTATTTTTTGCGCCACCAATTCTACTTTGTAATGACATCAGTCATTTTGCCCAAAAATCTACGGTGAAAAGGAAAAAAAAAATCATTGTGAGACAAAATTGAAAAAAAAACCGCTTTTTTGTAACTTTTGGGGGCTTCCATTTCTACTTAGTAAATTTTTCGGTAAAAATGACACCTTATCTTTATTCTGTAGGTTCATACGATTAAAATGATACCCTACCTATATAGGTTTGATTTTGTCGCACTTCTGGAAAAAATCATAACTTCATGCAGGAAAATTAATATGTTTAAAATTGTCATCTTCTGACCACTATAACTTTTTTATTTTTCCGCATATGGGGCGGTATGAGGACTCATTTTTTGCGCCGTCATCTGAAGTTTTAAACGGTACCATTTTTGCATTGATAGGACTTATTGATCACTTTTTATTCATTTTTTCATGATATAAAAAGTGACCAAAAAATGAACTATTTTGGACTTTGGAATTTTTTTGCGTGTACTCCATTAACCGTGCGGTTTAATTAATGATATATTTTTATAATTTGGACATTTCCGCACGCGGCGATACCATATATGTTTATTTTTATTTACACTGTGTTTTTTTTATGGGAAAAGGGGGGTGATTCAAACTTTTACTAAGGAAGGGGTTAAATGATCTTTATTCACTTTTTTTTTTCACTTTTTTTTTTGCAGTGTTATAACTCCCATAGGGACCTATAACACTGCACACACTGATCTTTTACATTGATCACTGGTTTCTCATAGGAAACCAGTGATCGATGATTCTGATGCTTGACTGCTCATGCCTGGATCTCAGGCAGTGAGCAGTCATTCGGCGATCGGACAGCGAGGAGGCAGGTAGGGACCCTCCTGCGGTCCTGTAAGCTGTTCGGGATGCCGCAATTTCGCCGCGGCTATCCCGAACAGCCCACTGAGCTAACCGGCACTTTTTACTTTCACTTTTAGCCTCGTGGCTCAGCCTCGTGGCTCAGATATTAGCGGCTGGTCCCGGCTTAACTATGACGCTGGGCCCGCCGTGATATGATGCAGGGTCACCGTGGGACCCTGCGTTATATCACGGGAGCGGGACCAAGGACGTACTCATACGTCCTTGGTCCTTAAGAGGCTAAGAAGCCCCTATGGTGCCAGAACAGCAAAACAACACATGGCATACTATTTTGGAAACTACATCCCTCAAGGAACGTAACAAGGGGTACAGTGAGCCTTATCACCCGACAGGTGTTTGAAGACTTTTCCTTAAAGTCGGATGTGTAAATAAAAAAAAAAATTGATGGTGAATGTCGACGGTGAATTCACACCGGCGATTTGCTGCAATTCCGGGTCATACGGGTCTCCGATGTTCTGAGTTTCCCACTGGGAGTTTGAGATGCAGCGGTGAATATGCTGCATCTCAAACTTGCAGTGAGAAACTCACTGTAAACCCCCACCCATTCACATGGGGGGGGGGGGGGCTAACCTCCAGCTGTTGCAAAACTACAATTCCCAGCATGCCCTTTGGCTGTCTGTCCGGGGGTTGCAATTATGCAACAGCTGGAGACACACTGGGTGCAAAACACAGAGTTTGTTACTTAACTCATTGTTTCCCAACCCGTGTGCCTCCAGCTGTTGCAAAACTGCAACTCCCAGGATGCATGGTCTGTCAGTGAATGCTGGGAATTATAGTTTTGCAACAGCTGAAGGCACACAGGTTGGGAAACACTGAGTTAGGAAACAGACAATGTTTTGCAACCAGTTTCCCAACCCGTGTGCCTCTAATTTCCCAATCAGCATGCCTGGGCAATCTTGGCATGCTGGGAGATTTGCAACATCTGGAAGAGCAGTTTTGAGACCACTGTACAGTGGTCTCCAAACTGTGGCACGCCAGATGTTGCAAAACTATCACTCCCAGCATGCCCAGACAGCCGAAGGGCATGTTAGGAGTTGTAGTTATGCAACAACTGGAGGAGAACAGTTTGGAGACCACTGTGTAGTGGTGTCCAAACTGTAGCCCTCCAGATGTTGCAAAACTTCAACTCCAAGCATGCCCAGACTGCCCAGGCATGCTGGGAGTTGTAGTTCAGCAACATCAGAAGATCTTTTTTCTTCCCCATATTGCTTGAAAATATTTCTCTGCATATTCCCTTAACCCCTTTTTTTCCGCTTTTGCACTTTCGTTTTATCCTCCTTACTTTTTAAAAATCATAACCCTTGCAATTTTGCACCTAAAAATCCATATGATGGTTTATTGTTTGTGCAACCAATTCCACTTTATAATGACATCAGTCATTTTACCCAAAAATCTACAGTGAAATGGAAAAAATGCTACAAAGTTGAAGAAAAAACAGCATTTTGTAAATTTTGGGGGCTTCTGTTCCTATGCAGTAAAATTTTCAGTAAAAATGACACCTTATCTTCATTCTGTAGGTCCATATGATTAAAATGATACCCTACTTATATAGGTTGGATATTGTCATACTTCTGGAAAAAATCTTAACTAAATGCAGGAAAATTTTTACTTTTAAAATTGTCATTTTCTGACCCTTATAAGTCATTTTCTGACCCTTATTTTTATGCGTACGGGGTGGTATGAGGGCTCATTTTTTTAGTGGTACCATTTTTGTATTGATCTGACTTTTTGATTGCTTTTCATAAATTTTTTCATGATATAAAAAGTGACTAAAAATACGCTATTTTGGACTTTGGGACTTTTTTTGAGCGTACACCTTTGACCCCTGCCTTTTAATTAACAATATATTTATAATATATAATTTAGACATTTCCGCACGTGGCAATATCACATATGTTTATTTTTATTTTTATTTACACTGTTTTTTTTTTTTGTTGTGGGAAACGGGGGGTGATTCAAACTGTGATTAGGGAATGGGTTAAATGATCTTTATTCACTTTTTTTTTTTTTTTTTCACTTTTTTTGCAATGTTATAGCTCCCATCTCTCGAACAGCCCTCTAAGCTAGTCGGGAGCAGTTTACTTTCATTTTAGATGCAGCATTCAGCCTTAAACGCCACGTCTAAAGGGTTAATAGTGTTCTGCACCGCAATCAGTGCCGCACGCTATTAGCCTTGGCGTTATCGAAAGGGTGTGGGCAGAGGGTGTACAGGTACCCCCTCTGTCCCCAACAGGCTAAGGACAGACCCATTTTTTACCTTAATGACCAGGCTCTTTAAATGTCTCTTTAATGGTAATAACTTTAGAATGCTTTTTCTGAGCTGAAGGATTTTGAGATTCTTATTCATGACATATTGTACTTTATAAAAGTGGTACATTTTTATTGACACATGAAGCATTTTTGTGAAAAACTCCAAAATACTGTGAAAAACTGGAAAATTTCTGGCATTTTTTTTCATTTTATAATTTTTTTTATGGTGTTCACTGTGAGGTAAAAGTGATGTTATATTTATTCTGTGGGTCGGTATGATTATGGTGATACCAATTGTATATAGCTTTTATGTTCTTTTTCTGAGCAAATTTATATTTTTTTCCCTTTTTTGCGTTATCATGTTCTGACGCATGTTCCGTGTTGTTGTTTTTTTTTTTTTTTACTGCATTTACCGTGTGGGATAATTTACATTATAGCTTTATAGTATAAGTCATTACGGACATGGCAATAACTAGAATGTATATGATTTGTGTTGTTTTATGATAATACAAGGCTTTTATTGGGAAAGGGGCATTTTTTAAATACTTTTAATGAAGAACATTTTATAATGTTTTTCCACTTTTTACAGGTTATACTATGCTGCAACACATTTATACTGCAGCACAGTATGACCTGATCAGCTGAACACATCACAGCCTGAGCGATCCAGCCTGTGGCTGGATCTCACAGGCTTCCGTAGCAGGCAGACAGGAGGTCATCATCTGTAATTGACAGCTGGGTCCCACCGGCAATCTTCTGAGCTGCCCACAGCAGAGCAAGAGATCGCGAGGACAAATGCATACTTCCCAGCGCGAACATGTTGGGTGCTGGGACGTCTGCATATGTCCCATAGCGGGAAGGGCTTAATAATGTGGAACACCCACCTTTAGTAGTTTTTCCATAAATTGGGCTCACCTGGCAATCTAATTATCACAGGTGTTCGAGATTTTTTTCAGTGATCCAAAGAGCCCTGAGACACAATGCCAATTAAACTGAAAAACAAAATATTTAATCTTTGTGACACTTAAATAGAATTTGCATAATCATTTGGAACAGGGTGTAAATCCACTATTAGACAAAATAATCTTTTGTTCTCACTATTTTGAACAATATAAATACTTGCAATCACAACTGAGGTTCCGAACCATACAACAAATAAAAGTGTTGTAAGGGGAAAACCACATGTTTCTGATGGAAAAAAACATGAGGAATTTTAAAAAACACTCTCTAAAAGGACATTACAAAAATAACAAACGGCAAAATGTAAGAATGTACAATTTAATATCTATAAACTGTTGTGCACAACAAACATATGCATATGTTCAAAGAGCAAGCGGGTGCAACCGATGCTTAGGTTATCAAGAACAAGTGGAAACTCATTATAGCCTCCCGGCAACAAAAGTCCATCAATAACAGCAGAGCCCAAGAATGAACACACAGGAAAGAGAAATAAGAAGAAAGAGAAAAAAAATGTGGAAGGGGAAAGCTGATAAGGGCTAGGGAAAGCACTGCTATCTACATCTCACTGGAAAAAAAACAGGGGCGGCATTGAGCAATCTGGGACAAACCGGAATAATCCAGCCATGATCACCAGACAATTTAGAATACTTCCTCCTTATTGGTTTAAAGGAAATCTGTCACCAGTATCTCCTGCAGTAACCTGTCGGTACCGAAAGGCGGTGCAGTTGACACTGATGACAACGTTACTTACCATGTCCCATTATGTGCAAGGGATCTCCGGTAATCTTCTCCGTTAGCTTCAGCTCCGGGCTGGGGTTATCCACCATAAGGTGATTTCAGTACTAACCTGGCAGACACTGATGGACATGCTTAGGAAGGATCTGCACTTGTCTTGGGGCTAAATGGCTGTATTGTGAGATTACCATAACACTGTGGCTAGCTTTTTGTGAACTGGAATTTCCTATTTCAGTTTTCTTTTTTACTACAAATCCCATAATTAAATTTTCCTCCCTCCCACACATCAGCCACCCCACCCATTGAAACATATATGAGCTGCATCCATTCAAAAGACCAGTGTTTTTCAATCAGGGTGCCTACAGCTGCTAGTTGCAAATTGATCTCTCTCATACCAAGCGATCGCTCCACCCATTGAAGCAGACAGGAACCCTGTCATCAGCCGACTAGTGAGTCAGGTCTCGGCCGCACTGCAACGTGGGAAAAATCTGAGACAAAAGTAATAAGTAATTTTGTATGCTGTTAAAAATAAATATTGGGCTGAAAATCACATACGAATTGTGATAAAACCATCACACACAGGTACAGACACTATATTATAAACTACACTAACTTTACAGCCCCTGTAGCACAGTAAAACAAAAAAAAAATCCTGGAATACCCCTTTAAAAACTGTGGAGACAGTCATTGACCAGTTCAGTTTAGTCCTTACCAGCTGCAAAGATACCACAGCCATCTTCCAAGAGGTTGTTATAGCAATTTTAGCAATCAGGATGAGAAAAGGTGCAATTTTTGGAATGTTTTAATGCCCCAGGAATATGGTCATTCTATAATCACATTAACCTAAGTAAGTGAAAATAACATATTAAACATATTCCTCCAAAAGGACAAGCCTTAGAGCACGTCCACCATATATGAAAAGGAGAACCTTCTACCAGTTTGCACACTGCAGAATAAGCCGGGACCATCATCGCAAATTCGCTCCGGGAGTAACACAGGTGCACTTCTGGAACATTTGCCTTATACATACAAATACTGTAACATTGTCCAGTCTCTGTTTATCATTTTATAAATGTAGTTCTTTGTGTAACATACTTTGTTAATTTTTACTAGGATCTTTATTGTTCAGATGATTATGCATAGTTTTTATATCTTAGCAGATGCTATTTATCTATTGTTCTATTAGTTTCTAATCATTTTGTTGCTATGTTGCCATGGTAATGAGATGCAATTGACATGTGCCAGATGTGCAACATTTTAGTCCTGCTTTGTAACATATGGCATGTAGGATTAAGAAAGGTTACATACTACAATGAATGTATAGATAAAAATCATCCATAAGATGATACAAGACAACAAATACAGCTAGTGCCAGCCTTTCCTTATCCACCACTTTTGGGATGCTTTCCTAGGCATATGTACCACAAAATTGTAGACTGTCAACTGAGATTCCTTTTTACAAGTCAATAAAGGTAATATGTGACCAGAAAATGATCTATTGTTTAAATCAAGTTTTTATGTTAAACATATTTCTTTTTAAAGAATTTAAATTTTTCTATCTATTCTGCTTAAAAAAAAAATATCCAAAAAAATGAAAAGTTTTTAGTCTCCCCATTATGCCTATTAATTGACACATTCTGTTCTGTAGGGATCACTTTTTAGCATTTCTCTTTTTATCAGCAATGTTGTAAAGGGTTGTCGAGAACCCACCAGTGGAAATGATTCCGGAGGCTCATCCCATCGTTATTGTACAAGAAATTTACACTTAATCACTTTTAAGTCTCATGCCCATAAATGCCACATATCACAACCATTGTAGATCATAGGCACAGTGGCTATGAACATGTGACCACCAAGACTTAATAGTAAGCCATGGTGTGGTAACTATCTGTATGTTAAGGTAATAACCCATTTAAGTTTCAACCAATTTAACCCTTATTCTTTCATACTTTTGTTGACAGAGCCACATGGAGGCATGTTGTTTACAGGGGGAGTTAAATGACATATTACCACTTAAATGTATTGTGGAAACAATTAATTGTGGTAAGGTTGGCTGAAGAAGACACAAGCAGTAAGAAGCTGCAGACTGAAAGGGGAGGGAGAACACATCTGGCATCATTATAAGTTCAGGAGGGGGCTCAAGGAGGGTCCACCACTACGTTGACATAGGACCCAAGTGAAACCACTTAGCCACTTAGGGACCACGGACGTACAGGTACTCCCTGATGCCCTATTACTTAAGGACCAATTGCGTACCTGTACGCCAGGGGGAATTCCGGACCCAGTCGCAGGCCGGGCGGGGACCGGACCAGGATGACTGCTGATACAGTGGGGATCAAAAGTTTGGGCACCCCAGGTAAAAATTTGTATTAATGTGCATAAAGAAGCCAAGGAAAGATAGAAAAATCTCCAAAAGGCATCAAATTACAGATTAGACATTCTTATAATATGTCAACAAAAGTTAGATTTTATTTCCATCATTTACACTTTCAAAATAACAGAAAACAAAAAAGAAAAGGTGTCTGCAAAAGTTTGGGTACCCTGCAGAATTTATAGCATGCCCTGCCACCTTTGCAAAGCTGAGACCTGCCAGTGTCATGGATTGTTCTCAATCATCATCGGGGAAGACAAGGTGATGTCAATCTCAAAGGTTTTAAATGCCCAGACTCATCTGACCTTGCCCCAACAATCAGCACCAAGGGTTCTTCTAAGCAGTTGTCTAGAAATCTGAAACTGAAAATAGTTGATGTTCATAAAGCTGGAGAAGGCTATAAGTAGATAGCAAAACGTTTTTTAGATGTCAATATCCTCTGTTCGGAATGTAATTAAGAAATGGCAGTCATCAGGAACAGTGGAAGTTAAAGCAAGATCTGGAAGACCAAGAAAAATATCAGACAGAACAGCTCGCAGGATTGTGAGAAAAACAATTCAAAACCCATGTTTGACTGCACAATCCCTCCAGAAAGATCTGGCAGACACTGGAGTTGTGGTACACTATTCCACTATAAAGAGATACTTGTACAAATATGGTCTTCATGGAAGAGTCATCAGAAGAAAACCTCTTCTACGTTCTCACCACAAAAATCAGCGTTTGAACTTTGCAAATGAACATATAGACAAGCCTGATGCATTTTGGAAAAAAGTTCTGTGGACCGATGAGGTTAACATTTAACTGTTTGGCCAGAGTGAGCAAAGGTACGTTTGGAGAAGAAGGGGAACATAATTTAATGAAAAGAACCTCTGTCCAACTGTTAAAAGGGCACTGTCACAAACCTTTTATATATATATATATATATATATATATATATATATATATATATATAAGTGTTGTAGTACTGATGTACTACAACATATTTCTAATATGCTTTAATTATTCTTTTTTAAATTAAAAACCTTTATTTTTATTCTGAAAGCCGTCACGCCTAAATTCGGACCGATGCCGAGCAGGCAATCGGTTCAAATTCCTTCAGCCTGCGCTCACTCCCTGTCTGTCAATCAGACAGGCGGGAGCGAGCGCATTGGCTCTCTGGCCTCAGACTCCAGCCACTCCTCCCGCACCATGTCGCTGTTGCCGATCTTACACTACCTGGCCTCACACGACGCCCCCGCCCTCTGCTGCTGCTTAGTATTGCGTGGGTAACGGCACGGCCATAACAAATTTATTGTTTTCACCACAAGGTGCCTCCAGTTTTTTCACCAGTACAACTCCCAGCATGCCCTGACAGCCAATTGATGTCAGGGCAAGCTGGGAGTTGTAGTGGTGAAACAGCTGGAAGCACCCTGTATAGGTTAACTAAGGGCGAAAGTCCCCCCCTGCAGGCATCAGTGACATCGTGCCTGCTTGGGAAGTCTGCCACGTAGTGATCACACTACCAAGCAGACAAAAAGGCAAAACAAGGCAGGGAGTGGGTTAGGGATAGATGGGCAATAGGCAGGGAAAAAAAAGATGATGGAAGCAACTCTTTAAGCTTTGGGATGGATCAATCATGCTTTAGGGTTGTATTGCAGCCAGTGGCACAGGGAACATCTCACGAGTAGAAGGTGCCACCCCTCCTATCCCCGCTATTGGTCGGTCAGAAGCGACCAACCAATAGCAGATCGGGGGCGGGGGGGGGGTTAAGGTTCAGTTCCCCCACTTTGCCTACCCACTGTTGTCCATGCAGAGCAGTGGAACCATCGGTGACCGACGCTGGAGGTCACTTAACAACGGAGGCGGCGGCAGTGGGCATGTGGCTGGCCCCCTGGTGCAGACAACGGAAGCCGGGGAGTTGCCTGGCAACATCTGGAGGGCTACAGTTTGAGACCACTATACAGTGGTCTCTAAACCGTACCCTCTAGATGTTGCCAAACTACAACTCCCAACATGCTCAAACAGCTGTTTGGGCATGCTGGGATTTGTAGTTTTGCAACAGCTGGAGAGCTACAGTTTGGAGATCACTGTGCAGTTGTCTCTAAACTGTGGCCCTCTAGATCTTGCAAAATTACAACTCCCAGCATGCCCACAAAGCAGTTTGCTGTCTGGGCATTCTGGGATTTGAAGTTTTGCAACATCTAGAGAGTCACAGTTTGAAGATCACTGTGCATTGGTCTCTAAACTGTGGCCCTTCAGATCTTGCAAAACTACAACTCCCAGCATGCCCAAACAGCTGTCTCGGCATGCTGGGAATTGTAGTTGTGTACCTCCAGCTGTTGCATAACTACATCTCCCAGCATGCCCTTTGGTGATCAATACATGCTGAAAGTTGTAGTTTTGCAACAGCTGGAGGCACACTGGTTGGAAAATACTGAGTTAGGTAACAGAAGCTAACGGAAGGTTTTCCAACCAGTGTGCCTCCAGCTTTTGCAAAAGTACAGCTCCCAGCATGTCAGGGCATGCTGGGAGTTGTAGTTTTGCAACAGCTGGATGTTTGCCCCCCCCTCCCATGTGAATGTACAGGGGCGGGCTTACAGTGAGTTTCCTGCCTCAAGTTTGAGCTGCGGCAAATTTTCTGCCGCAGAGCAAACTTCTAGCGGGAAACTCACTGTAAACCTCCTCCAGTGTGAATGTACCCTAAAAACACTACACTACTCTACACTACACTTACACATAATAGAAGGCAAAACACTACATATACACCCCCTTACACTGTCCCCCCCAATAAAAATGAAAATGTATCGTACGACAGTGTTTCCAAAACTGAGCCTCCAGCTGTTGTAAAACAACAACTCCAAGCATTTACGGACAGCCACTGACTGTCTAGGCATGCTGGGCGTTTAGCAACAGCTGGAGGCACCCTGTTTGGGAATCACTGGCGTAGAATACCCCTATGTCCACCCTTATGCAATCCCTAAGTTAGTCCTCAAATGTGCATGGCACTCTTTAACTTCAGAGCCCTGTCGGATTTCAAGGAAATAAGTTTAAGGCCACATATGGGGTATTTCCGTACTCGGGAACAATTGCACTACAAATTTTAGTGGGCTTTTTCTCCTTTTACCTCTTATGAAAAGGAAAAGTTGGGGTCTACACCAACCTGTTAGTGTGAAAAAAAAAAAAAAAAACATTTTTACACTAACATGCTGGTGTTGCCCCATACTTTTAATTTTTACAAGAGGTAAAAGTAAAAAAAGACCCCCAAAATTTGTAACGCAATTTCTCCTGAGTACAGAAATACCCCATATGTGGGTGTAAAATGCTCTGCAGATGCATAACAAGGCTCAGGAGTGACAGCGCACCATGTACCTTTGAGGCCTAAATTGGTGATTTGCAGAGGGGTGGCTAATTTTATGGGGTTCTGACATAAACGCAAAAAAATAAATACCCACGTATGATGCCATTTTGGAAACTATACGCCTCACGGAACGTAATAAGGGGTATAGTGAACCTTAACACCATAGGCGTGCGCAGCCTATTGCATTAGGGTGTGCACCCTAAAGCACAAACTCACTCCGCGCATGCGTGTGTGTGTGTGTTTATGTATGTATGTATATATATATATATATATATATATATATATATATATATATACACACACACACATACATATACACACACTCTTGCTTGCATAGTGTAGGAGGATTGTATCCAGGGCCGGTTTTAGGCTTAACATGGCCATGGGCAAAATCAGAAGTGGGGTCCCAAAAGTCGTAATAGTGCACTAATCAGATTAGCACTATTAGTCACTTCAAATACCATAAAAAAATATCTAAAAAGCAAAAAAAAAAAAAAAAATAGTACTACAAATCACAGCGCTAAAAATGACCCTCACATCCCCATATACCGAAAAATAAAAGTGCTATAGGGATCAAAATAGTACAATTTTATATTTTTGTATAGTTCCCCCACATTAGGTTGGCAGTATAGTTCCCCCACATTAGGTTGGCAGTATAAATCTCCCACATTAGGATGGAAATATATTTCCCCCACATTAGGTTGGCAGTATAGTTCCCCCACATTAGGTGCAGTATAGTTCCCCCACATTAGGTTAGTAGTACAGTTCCCCCACATTAGGTTGGCAGTATAGTTCCCCCACATTAGGTTAGTAGTACAGTTCCCCCACATTAGGTTGGCAGTATAGTTCCCCCACATTAGGTTGGCAGTATAGTTCCCCCACATTAGGTTGGCAGTATAGTTCCCCCACATTAGGTTAGTAGTATAGTTCCTCCACAGGTGCAATATAGTTCCCCCACAGGTGCAATATAGTTCCCCCACATTAGGTGCAGTACAGTTCCCCCACATTATGTGTAATATAGTTCCCCCACATTAGGTGCAGTACAGTTCCCCCACATTAGGTGCAATATAATTCCCCCACATTAGGTGCAGTACAGTTCCCCCACATTAGGTGCAGTATAGTTCTCCACATTAGGTGCAGTATAGTTATAATTGTAGGGACAAGTCTAGAATTTACCATGAGGCTTACGGGACTAATTCTACCCCTGATCTTATATTTGCCAAGGGGTTCAATGGGCGGAGCCAAAGGGTAGTTAAAATTAGGTTTTGCCTAGAGTGTCAAAAATCCATGCACCAGCCCTGACTAGACCTACCACTTGTGTGTATGTTTGCTGGTGTTTATAGGGAGGCATTTGATGTGGATTTGAAAAAAAAATTGTAAGTTGAATGGTAAAACTCATGTTTTTCTTTACTTGGCAAACAGAAGAACTCTTTTACTATAAGATGGGGGCACAGAGGGGGGAATATTCCAAATAGAATATTTTTTTGCACCAGATTGGTTGAAAAAGTGATGCGGCACCCAGCAAGCTTGGAGCAGCATGCACCTTGTAGTTTTGGGTCTGCAGCTGACCCAAAACTAGGACTCCCAGCATGTTACACCATAATCTAAATTGTACTCCTATATAGATGTGTGGAGTTGTAGTTTTGGTCATCATAGATTGTATCAGGGCATGCTGGGAATTGTAGTTGGTAACTGCACCTCCCAGCATTGCATTCCTTCAAGGAATGCAATTCTGGGATTTGCAGTTACCAACTACAATTCCCAGCATGCCCTGATACAATATATGGTGACCAAAACTACAACTCCCATTATGTTGCACTGGGGGTGCTGTGTGTGTGTGTGTGAAGTGCTGTGTGTGAGTGTGGTGGGGGGGTGCTGTGTGTGAGTGTGGGGGGGGTGCTGTGTGTGTGTGTGGAGGGGGTGCTGTGTGTGAGTGTGGGGGGGGGTGCTATGTGTGTGTGTTTGAGGGGTGCTGTGTGTGTTTGAGGGGTGCTATGGGTGCTGTGTGGGGGATTGGGCACATAATACATACATAATATAAAATACATACATAATACATAAAAAAAAAAAAAAAAAATGATTATTTCAGCTACCGGGTCGATGCTGTAGTCGATTTTAGTATATTTTCTGGTAGAAGAGCACGGACTGCAGAGAGTGGGCCGTGTTCCGTGTATCAGAACAAAGGAAAAAAGAAAGTTGCCTCTTTCAAGGTGCTTGTAGTATTAAAACATCAAACCTTTAATCTGTATGCATTAAAAATAGAAAAAGGTGACATCAATCATTAAAGAGAAGTGAAACGCCAACACGTTTTGAGCAAAATGTCGCTCTTAATCATGGCTATATGTAGCTCGAAACGCACTGGAGTTTCACTTCTCTTTTATGATGTCACCTTTTTCTATTTTTAATGTATACAGATTAAAGGTTTGATGTTTTAATATTACAAGCACCGTTATCCTTGGAAGAGCTGGAGGAAACTTTATTTTTTCTTTTGTTCTGATTCATAATACATATATACATACGTCATACATACATACACACATCATACATGCATAATGCATAAATACATACTATATGCATACAAACATAATACATATATAATACATACACACATCATACATGCATAACCTACACACATATATATTATATATATATATATATATATATATATATATATATATACACACACACATACATACATAATGCATAAATACATACTATATGCATACAAACATCATACATATATAATGCATGCATACATCATACATACATATGCACACCATACATAATACATACACAAATCCATTATATATACATAGACATCATACATAAATACATCATACATACATAACATACAGTACATACATAACATATATGGTATGTATGTACTGTATGTTCTGTATGTATGATGTGTGTATGTATGATGTATTTATGTATGATGTGTGTGTATATATAATGGATTTGTGTATGTATTATGTATGGTGTGCATATGTATGTATTATGTATGTATTATATATGTATGATGTTTGTATTTATGCATTATATATATATATATATATATATATATATATATATGTATAGAAAGGAGAAGACTGTAGCACTCCAATAAGATGAAAAGTGAATGTGGCTTTATTCCAATTCCAATTGGAATAAAGCCACATTCACTTTTCATCTTATTGGAGTGCTACAGTCTTCTCCTTTCTACATTGTGAAGTGTCTCCCGTGACCTGGGATTCCGACCGTGTGCACCCATCCTCGACCTATAATCTACAGAGTGCTGCTCCTTATCCTTTGTTTTTTTATATATATGTATATATATTATACATACATAATGCATAAATACAAACATCATACATATATAATACATATATGATACATACATATGCACACCATACATAATACATACACAAATCCATTATATATACACACACATCATACATAATACACACCATACATACATATAACACACCCCATACATACATATTACACACACCCCACCCCCCTCCCGTCCTCGGTCTGTGCACTTTTCTTACCTGCGGCAGCCATGTTGGGGTCAGAGGCCGGGCACGTCCACTCCCATCTACTGCACACTTTGCACCATCGCCCACTTCTTCCTCATGCCGAGGAATGGACACTCGGTGCCAGGAGTTGCGGCCAGGAGCATCCCAGAAGGTGTAAGCAGATGTGCTCAGCTGCGGGGCAGCCCCTACGTCTGCAGTTAGCGCAGCAGTGTGCGCGGCCGGGGAAGGGGGAGGAGCGGCCCGGAGGAAGGGGAAAAGAGTGTCCCAGAGGAAGGGGGGATAGAGCGGCCGAAGGACGGGGGATAGAGCGACCCGGAGGAAGGGGATAGAGCGGCCCGGAGGAAGGGGATAGAGCGGCCGGAGGACGGGGGATAGAGCGGCCCAGAGGAAGGGGGGATAGAGCGGCTGGAGGACGGGGGATAGAGCGGCCCGGAGGAAGGGGATAGAGCGGCCCAGAGGAAGGGGGGATAGAGCGGCCGGAGGACGGGGGATAGAGCGGCCCAGAGGAAGGGGGGATAGAGCGGCTGGAGGACAGGGATAGAGCGGCCCGGAGGAAGGGGATAGAGCGGCCCAGAGGAAGGGGGGATAGAGCGGCCGGAGGACGGGGGATAGAGCGGCCTGAGCCGCAAATAAAAAAAATGCACTTTTAAACATCCGGTGTGCCCTGAAAGTCTTTCAGGGCACACCGGATGTTTAAAAATGCATTTTTTTTTTAAATTTGCGGCTCCGGCCAATCTATCCCCCGTCCTCCGGCTGGTGATGTCGGGGATGTCCGGTGGGGCTGGGGTTTAGTAGTGAGGAAAAAAAAAAAAAGTTCTGCAGCAGCGGGCCGCGGCTGCGGTGATTAGGGTGTGCCTGTGCACACCCGGCACACCCCGTGCGCACGCCTATGCTTAACACTCCACAGGTGTTTGACAAATTTTCATTAAAGTTGGATGGGAAAATGAAAAAAAAAAAATTTTCACTAAAATGCTAGTGTTACCCTTTCATTTTCACAAGGGAAAATAGGAAAAAAGCCCCCCAAAATTTGTAACCCCATTTCTTCTGAGCTATAACATACCCCATATGTGGATGTAAAGTGCTCTGTGGGTGCACTACAATGCTCAGAAGAGAAGGAGCGCCATTGGGCTTTTGGAGAGAAAAATTGTCCGGAATTGAAGGCCACGTGTGTTTACAAAGCCCCCATAGTGCCAGAACAATGGCCCTCCCCATATGTGACCCCATTTTGGAAACTACACCCCTCACATAATGTAATAAGAGGTGCAGTGAGCATTTACGCCCCACAGGTGTCTGACAGATTTTTGGAACAATGTTCCGTGAAAATGAAAAATTACATTTTTCATTTGCACAGCCCACTGTGACATGCCCCCCAAAAACCATTTCAGCAAAATTTGCTTTCCAAAAGCCAAATGTGACTCCTTCTCTTCTGAGCATTGTAGCTTGCCCGCAGAGCATTTTACGTCTTAACATACATAGAAGAGATGGGGTTAAAAATTTTGGGGATTATTTTCTTCCATTGCCCTTTGTAAAAATGGTTAATTTGGGGGGAAAAAACTGCACTTTAGTGATTTTTTTTTTACCATTTACACATCCAACTTTAACAAAAAGTCTTCAAACACCTGTGGGGTGATAAGGCTCACTGGACCCCTTGTTACGTGCCTTGAGGGGTGTAGTTTTCAAAATAGTATGCCATGTGTTTGTTTGTTTGTTTTTGCTGTTCTGGCACAATGTGACATGCCCCCCAAAAACCATTTCAGCAAAATTCACTCTCCAAAATCCCATTGTCGCTCCTTCCCTTCTGAGCCCTCTGCTACGGTCACCAGACACTTCACAAACACATGTGAGGTATTTCCTTACTTGAGAGAAATTGGGTTACACATTTTGGGGGGATTTCTCCTTTTACCCCTTGTAAAAATTCAAAAACTGGGTCTACAAGAACATGCGAGTGTAAAAAATGAAGATTTTGAATTTTCTCCTTCACTTTGCTGCTACTCCTGTGAAACACCTAAAGGGTTAACAAACTTTCTGAATATCATTTTGAATACTTTGAGGGATGCAGTTTTTATAATGTGGTCATTTGTGGGGTATTTCTAATATGAAGGCCCTTCAAATCCATTTTAAAACTTAACTGGTCCCTAAAAAATTCCAATTTAGAAAATTTAGTGAAAAATTGGAAAATTGCTGCTGAACTTTGAAGCCCTCTAATGTCTTCCAAAAGTAAAAACATTTCAACTTTATGATGCAAACATAAAGTAGATTTAACTATATTTATACAGTAAGGGCAGTTACATACAAAAACATATCAGAAACCTACGGATAGTAACAGCTATATCTATATGGACAGTTGCCACCTCCCTATCTGGCGCCAAAACATTCCTCTAAGCCAGTTTATGCAGCTTCGCAGTAATTGCTGTTAAAAAGAAGGTTTTAAACATGAATTTCTGAAACTGTGTAGTAAGTTCGTACAAAAGGGATATGATAGTACCAATCTTGGCACAATCATGAATGAAATTACATACTTACATAGTTACATAGTTAGTACGGTCGAAAAAAGACATATGTCCATCAAGTTCAACCAGGGAATTAAGGGGTAGGGGTGTGGCGCGATATTGGGGAAGGGATGGGATTTTATATTTCTTCATAAGCATTAATGTTATTTTGTTCCATGAATGTATCTAATCCTGTTTTAAAGCTGTTAATTGTTCCTGCTGTGACCAGTTCCTGAGGTAGACCGTTCCATAAATTCACAGTCCTCACAGTAAAGAAGGCGTGTCGCCCCTTGAGACTAAACTTTTTCTTCTCCAGACGGAGGGAGTGCCTCCTCGTCCTTTGGGGGGGGGGGGGGGGGGTTTAACCTGGAACAGTTTTTCTCCATAATTTTTGTATGGGCCATTAATATACTTATATACGTTTATCATATTCCCCCTTAAACGTCTCTTCTCAAGACTAAACAATTGTAACTTCTTAAATCGCTCCTCATAGCTAAGATGTTCCATGCCCCATATTAGTTTAGTCGCGCGTCTCTGCACCCTTTCCAACTCCGCAGTGTCCCTTTTATGGACAGGTGCCCAAAACTGAACAGCATATTCCAGGTGAGGCCATACCAATGCTTTATAAAGGGGGAGTATTATGTCCCTGTCCCTTGAGTCCATGCCTCTTTTGATACATGACAATATCCTGCCGGCTTTGGAAGCAGCAGCCTGACATTGCATGCTATTCTGTAGTCTGTGATCTACAAGTACACCCAGATCCTTCTCTACCAGTGACTCTGACAGTTTAATCCCCCCTAAGACATACGATGCATGCAGGTTATTAGTACCCAGATGCATAACTTTACATTTATCCACATTGAACCTCATTTGCCAAGTGGAGGCCCAGACACTTAGTCTATCCAAGTCATCCTGTAACTTATGCACATCCTCTATAGACTGTACCGTGCTACAAATCTTGGTACAGTCTATAGAGGATGTGCATAAGTTGGGAGTGTAGACACAGGACCTCTTAAAAGAAAAGGTATATTTCCATCAATACAAGGTAAAAGAAAGACACGGCAACTCACCCAAAAGACTGTTGTAACTGATGAGATTTATTCCGGCATCCTAGCAAAATCAAAGGTGGATAGACACGCTACAGCATGGAAAAGGGGGAGAGTGGGGCAGGTGTAGGGACTGGCAACGTTTCACGTCAAATGACGCTTCTTCCGGCCACTCCTTCTTCTCGATCTGCATAGACTTTATACACCTTGATGACGGAGGACACCAGGTGAGTGAATGATCAATAGGTTAAAATAAACAATAATAATATACAGGTTGAAAACGGCAATTCAAAAGCAGTCACAAGAAAGCGCTTAAATCGTTACGTTCATTAAGTCCCAAAGCGCAGCATCTGCTGATCCATTTATATTCTTGTTGGAGCAGACGTACTTCGACTGATGTTGAACTTCTTTTATACTCTAGTCTTTCTATGCCAGCAAATTTGAGGCAAGATGGATCTGAATCATGAAGAGATGTCTTTTGGTCTTACCAATATAAAAGAAGCCGCAAGGGCAAATAATTCAGTATACTACATTTGTACTGCGGCATGTAATGAATTGTCTGACTGAGATAGAAAAACCGCCCAATCTGAATGAAGATGTAGCTAAATTTTGTTTGCAAAACGAACAGTTCCTGCAGGGAACATTCCCAATAGGAGCAGTTTTATTCAGCCAGGTTGAAGCACTAATATTTTGTAAGTGTTTGTTTCTCTGGCGTTTGATCATATCACCAATTGTTATATTTTTCTTATAAGTTACGATAGGTCGATTAATAGCTACTTTTTGAAGATCTTCATCTTGTTCTAAGATGTACCAATTGTTCAAAATAGCATTTTTAATTGCAAAAGAGAAAATAAAATGTTTATTTTCTTCCTGGCTGGGACATATTTTTTGTTTTTAAAGTGTCTGGCGATCTATTAAAGATGCTTTTTGTATGCTTTCTCTATTATTTTTTCGTGGTATTTCCTGTCACGAAATCATTACATGGTAAGACCAAAAGACATCTCTTCAAACGTTTTAGAGAACATTTAACAGGCAAAGGTGTTAACCGTTTTATTACATACATGAGGGAAGTACATGATTCAGATCCCTCTTGCCTCAAATTTGCTGTCATAGAAAGACTAGAGTATAAAAGAAGTTCAACATCAGTCAAAGTACCCCTGCTCCAACAAGAATATAAATGGATCAGCAGATGCTGCGCTTTGGGTCCATTGGGATTTATTGAACGTAACGATTTAAGCGCTTTCTTGTGACTGCTTTTGAATTGCCGTTTTCGACCTGTATATTATTATTGTTTATTTTAACCTCTTGATTATTCACTTACCTGGTGTCCTGGTGTTAGTATCCCTGCCCACCTGCACCTCCGTCATCAAGGTGTATAAAGTCTATGCAGATCGAGAAGAAGGAGTGGCCGGAAGAAACGTCATTTGAAGTGAAACGTTGCCAGTCCCTGTCCCTGCCCCACTCTCCCCCTGTTTCATGCTGTAGCGTGTCTATCCACCTTTGATTTTGCTCCGATGCCGGAATGAATCTCATCTGTTACAGCAGTCTTTTAGGTGAGGTGCCATTTCTTTCTTTTACCTTGTATTGATGGAAATATTATGCTTCTACCTATGACACTGAGCACCCCCCGAGACCCATATTTTTAGACCCAGTGCATTAACCCTTGCAGTGCCTAGTCCTGTTTCTTCTGTTTGGCTTTCTTAACCCATTCCCACAGAATGTCATATATAAACGCCGGGTTGTGCAGTGCGTTCGCGCATCCCGACATTTATAAATCCCATTCAGTTAACCCGGCGATGCGCAGCATCGCACGGGTTAACCAGCAGAAGTCCCGCTGTTTCCAGCAGGGGACAACTTCTGCTTCACCCCCCAGGACCATCCATTGATGGTCCTGGTCAGCGATCACTGTGATTGGTCCCTGTGGACCAATCACAGTGACCTGGGGTGAAAGTTCAGATCCCCCGCACTGCCCGCCCCTGGAAGTCGGGCAGAACGGGGGACGATGGCTGCGGGGGCTCGCGGGGACCTGCGTCATAGGAGGGGAACACGTGGGGACCGGCGGCCTTACCTGAAGCAGCGGCGGGACAGAGGGGCAGCGCGGGACCGGCCACATTGACGAGCAGCGACGGGACCGGCAGGTAAGTATATGGTCCTCAGAGGCAGCAGTGAAGATCTTCACAGCTTCCTCTAGGAGTCTGAAAACTACAACTCCCTGCATGCTAAGACTACCTTTGGCTGTCAGGCCTTGCTGGAAGTTGTGGTTTTGCAACATCTGGAGGGCCCCAGTTTGGAGACCATTGTATAATTTACCCCCCACAGAAGTCTGACAGATCTGTCAGACATCAGTGGGGGGCAAATGCTCACTGTACCCCTTGTTACGTTCCTCAAGGGGTCTAGTTTCCAAAATGGTATGCCATGTGTTTTTTGCTGTCTTGGCACCATAGGGGCTTTCTAAATGCGACATGCCCCCCGAGCAAAATTTGCTCTTTTAAAAAGCCAAATATGACTCCTTCTCTTCTGAGCTTTGTAGTTCGCCCATAGTGCACTTCAGCTCAACTTATGGGGTACCTCCATACTCAGAAGAGATGGGGTTACAAATTTTGGGGGGTATTTTCTGCTATTAACCCTTGCAAAAATGTGAAATTTGGGGGGGAAACACACATTTTAGTGAAAATAATTTTTTCTTTTACATATGCAAAAGTCGTGAAACACCTGTTCCTAAAGGGGTCTAGTTTCCAAATTGGTATGCCATGTGAGGGTTTTTTGCTGTTCTGGCACCATAGGGGCTTCTTAAATGCAACATGCCCCCCAAAAACCATTTCAGAAAAACATACTCTCCAAAATCCCCTCGTCGCTTCTTCGCTTCTGAGCCCTCTACTGCGCCCGCCGAACACTTTACATAGACATATGAGGTATGTGCTTACTCAAGAGAAATTGGGCTACAAATATAATTATACAATTTCTTCTTTTAACCCTTGTAAAAATTCAAAAATTGGGTCTACAAGAACATGCGAGTGTAAAAAATGAAGATTGTGAATTGTCTCCTTCACTTTGCTGCTATTCCTGTGAAACACCTAAAGGCTTAAAACGCTGACTGAATGTCATTTTGAATACTTTGGGGGGTGCAGTTTTTATAATGGGGTCATTTGTGGGGTATTTTCAATATGAAGGCCCTTCAAATCCACTTCAAACCTGAACTGGTCCATGAAAAATAGTGAGTTTGAAAATTTTGTGAAAAATTGGAAAATTGCTGCTGAACTTTGAAGCCCTCTGGTGTCTTCCAAAAGTAAAAACTCATCAATTTTATGATGCAAACATAAAGTAGACATATTGTATATGTGAATACAATTTTTTTATTTGTAATATACATTTTCCTTACAAGCAGAGAGCTTCAAAGTTAGAAAAATGCAACATTTTCAAATTTTTCATCAGATTTTAGGATTTTTCACAAAGAAAGGATGCAAGTTACCACAAAAATTTACCACCATGTTAAAGTAGAATATGTCACGAAAAAACAATCTAGGAATCAGAATGATAACTAAAAGCATTCCAGAGTTATTAATGTTTAAAGCGACAGTGGTCAGATGTGCAAAAAACGCTCTGGTCCTCAAGGCCAAAATGGGCTTGGTCCTTAAGGGGTTAAAAGAAAAGGAACTACAAAATAGAAGTATTGGGAACAAGTTATCAGTAATAAAAAGGTCGCACATCAACTGTAAGACCAAGGGAGTTTAAATATGGGATTGATTGCTCCTGCGGAAAAACATACGTTGGTCATACTAAGAGGGAATTATCCCCAGAATAAAAGAACATTTACATAATATCAATAGAGGATATGAGGGTCATCCACAATAAACAAAAGCATAGTTAATCTTTTGGTGTCTCTTTATTCTATGATTTTGAAAAAATAAAACCACATTGAAGAGGAGGAGATTTTTTGGTTGAAATGTCAAGAAAGGAAGGAGAATGGATCTTTACCCTTAACACTATGAGACCAGTGAGACTTAAATGCGTACTCCGGTGGATTTTTTTTTTTTTTAAATGAACTGGTGCCAGAAATTTAAACAAATTTGTAAATTACTTCTGTTAAAAAAATCTTAATCCTTTTAGTACTTTTTAGCAGCTGTATGCTACAGAGGACATTCTTTGCTATTTGAATTTATTTTTCGTGTTGTCCACAGTGCTCTCTGCTGACACCTCTGTCCGTGTCAGGAAATGCCCAGAGCAGCATAGGTTTGCTATGGGGATTTTCTCCTGCTCTGGACAGTTCCTGATACGGGCATCAGGTGTCAGCAGAGAGAACTGTGGACAACACAAAAAATTAATTTAAAAAAAAAGATTTTCCTCTGTAGCAAACAGCTGCTAAAAAGTACTGAAATGATTAAGATTTTTAATGGAAGTATTTTACATATCTGTTTAACTTTCTGTCACCAGTTCATTTGAAAAAAAAATGTTTTCCAATGGAGTACCCCTTTAATACAGACTTGGAACTTTTAGCATTTTTATAAGGATTATATTGGTCACTATTCACATTGCATGCATTTTTTACTAATGTGAAGAGATCTGCCAATATTCAGGAGTCCTACAGGTATCATCCTTTAGAAAGGAAGCCGTATCCCTTCTGAAACAGTTCAGAGACATTTTTGGACCTACAGAACAACAGTAGTGACGTCACTTACTCTTCTGCTTCCATGGTACTCGCGGTCATACGCTGGTGAAATGCCGCCGGCAGGGGCAGATCTTCCTGCGCCACAGATCTGAAGACATCAGAAAGGGTCAACGGCAGCAATTCATGGCAATTTACTGCACTACAGGGGATCACAGTTAGTACATCGGATGCTGCAATATTTTCAGACCCGGTACTCTATGCCCCGGTACTCTATGAACAGGGGTACTTGCTTATGAACTGTACTGTGCATTAACTTTATATATAATTTCAGTATCGGAGCCTCTGTGAAACAAAGGCACTGGCTTTCCTTTCACTATATTTTCAGTATTAGAGTCTCCGTGAACAAAGGTAATGGCCTATAAATTGTACCTGATGCTAACTTTTACAACTTAGGATAATATTATCAGCAATTAGAATAGGAACTATACAGTGGGGATCAAAAGTTTGGGCACTCCAGGTAAAAGTTTGTATTAATGTGCATAAAGAAGGAAAGATGGAAAAAGGAAAGATGGAAAAATCTCCCAAAGGCATCAAATTACAGATAAGACATTCTTATAATATGTCAACAAAAGTTAGATTTTATTTTTCATCATTTACACTTTCAAAATGACAGAAAAAAATGGCGTTTGCAAAAGTTTGGGCACCCTGCAGAATTTATAGCATGCACTGCCCCCTTTGCAGACCTGCCAGTGCCATAGATTGTTCTCAATCATTATCTGGGAAGATCAGGTGATGTCAATCTCAAAGGTTTTGAATGCCCAGACTCATCTGACCTTGTCCCAACAATCAGCACCATGGGTTCTTCTAAGCAGTTGTCTAGAAATTTGAACTTGAAAATAGTTGACGCTCACAATGCTGGAGAAGGCTATAAGTAGATAGCAAAACATTTTCAGATGTCAATATCCTCTGTTCGGAATGTAATTAAGAAACATCAGGAACAGTGGAAGTTAAAGCAAGATCTGGAAGACCAAGAAATATATGAGACAGAAAAGCTCACAGGATTGTGAGAAAAACAATTCAAAACCCATGTTTGACTGCACAATCCCTCCAGAAAGATCTGGCAGACACTGGAGTTGTGGTACACTATTCCACTATAAAGAGATACTTGTACAAATATGGTCTTCGTGGAAAAGTCATCAGAAGAAAACCTCTTCTACGTCCTCACCACAAAAATCAGTTTTTGAACTATGCAAAGGAACATATAGACAAGCCTGATGCATTTTGGAAACAAGTTCTGAGAACCAATGAGGTTAAAATTGAACTTTTTGGCCGGAATGAGCAAAGGTACGTTTGGAGAAGAAGGGGAACAGAATATAATGAAAATAACCTCTGTCCAACTGTTAAGCATGGGGATGGATCAATCATGCTTTGGGGTTGTATTGCAGCCAATGGCACAGGGAACATCTCACGAGTAGAAGGAAAAATTGATTCAATAAAATTTCAGCAAATTTTGGATGCTAACTTGATGCCATCTGTGAAAAAGCTGAAGTTAAATAGAGGATGGCTTCTATAAATGGATAATGATCCTAAACACACCTCAAAATCCACAGGGGATTACATCAAGAGGCGTAAACTGAAGGTTTTGCGATGGCCTTCACAATCTCCTGACCTCAACATAATTGAAAATCTATGGATAGACCTTAAAAGAGCAGTGTGTGACAGACAGTCCAGAAATCTCAAAGAACTGGAAGACTTTTTTAAGGAAGAATAGGCAAAGATACCTCAAACAAGAATTGAAAGACTCTTGGCTGGCTACAAAAAGCTTTTACAAGCTGTGATACTTGCCAAAGGGGGCAGTACAAGATATTAACTCTGCAGAGTGCCCAAACTTTTGCAGACGCCATTTTTTTGTTTTCAATTATTTTGAAAGTGTAAATGATGGAAATAAAATCTAACTTTTGTTGACATATTATAAGAATGTCTAATCTGTAATTTGATGCCTTCTGGAGATTTTTCCATCTTTCCTTGGCTTCTTTATGCACATTAATACAAACTTTGCCCAGACTTTTGATCCCCACTGTATATATCTAGGTGCCCTCTGCACCAGTGTATTAAAAAAAAAAAAAAAATATATATATATATATATATAGCAACAGAAGAATTCTTTGTCTATGTATATATATATATATATATATATATATATATATATATATATATATATATATATATATATGTACAATGTACACTTTGTCTGTGGTGTTAAGGTTGGGTCCACCCTTATACACATGGGCAGCATACTCTATAGTGCTGGGGTAGCCCCATAAATTATTAATTTTACAAATCTGTTTGTAACTTTTTGACACCAGTTGATTTAAAAAAAAAAAAAAAAAGTTTTCCACGGGAGTACCCCTTTAATTTGATACTGCCATCAATGCTAACAACAACAGCAACAATAACCCAAACAGCAAAAGACTACTAATAACAGCAATGACCAAAAAACAATGTTTACAATCACAGGACACAAATTATGGTTATGGCACAACAAGTACCCAAGAAACGTTTCCTTTTTTTTTTTTATCATACTACCCTGGTATAACTATAGTGCCTATAAATGTTGTGTTTACCATAACAACTAGTTAACTTGTGACTTTACCCTTTCTGGAGTCATATTTAAGAAAATATTACAGTTTGATAAACACAGAAGATTTTTATTTCCAGCCTATAGATTTGAATTGTTTTATTTTTTTCTCTAGCCACTGCATATACAGCAAAAAGAGCAGAAAGGATGACATTATACCTTTTCAGCATGCCCAGTGAGCGGATAAACCCACGGGAAGTAAGAGTCTCTTTTCAAAGATATGCTTCAATGATCTTCAGCTTACTTTATTCACAGGAGAGAAAAGGTCAAAGCATTAGTCAACAGTACAATTCAGGGCCCATTCTCCAGGTATATAGCTGAAGCACGGTTACATTTCACCCTGACTTGATATTTGAGTCAGACTGTTCAGTAGGAACTGCTAATTCTCTGTAGAGCTTATTCGTCTGGAAGGAAATGTAGCTTGGTAAGAAAGTCTGACCATTTCCATAAACAGAGGTAATTATATTGTGGAAGAAAGCTTCGCTTTAAAATGCCGACGTTCCTAGCTATTGATGTGACTCCAGTTATTGCTTATACAACTTTTTCCTTCTGGGACTGTAACTGTGTTGACATTGCAGGCTTTTGACGGATGAGATTGGATGGTTAATTTTTTTGCCCCAGTGCTAAGTAAAAATGCCTTACAAGATTATTGCAGGCTATAATGAATGAAGCCGTTTTTATCTGATCAAATAGGCTGATCTCGTGTGATTTCTCAGATAACAGGGTAGGGGCGAATGATAAATCCTCACTCCGGCTGCCATGGAAACCCAGTTGAACACAAGTATTTCAGCAAAGGCAAACTCACAAGTAAAATGATTATAAAAGTCGTTACGTACATTTAATTTTCAAGTTTTTATTGATGTAAAAGGAAAGTCTAATTGAGAGACACAAGGGTTTTCTACCTTCTCTGATTTATAGCAGTTCAGCACAGAGTACTGTCTGTATTCTGGTTTTTAACCCATTACCGCAGAATGCTTTATATAAACAGTATAAACTACGGGTAATGAAGCAAGTTAGCGCATCCCGCCATTAATATAAGGCATTCAGTTAAACCGGGGATGCGTGGCATGGCACAGGTTAACAGGCAGAAGTCCCGCTGTTATCGGCGGGAGAAAACTTCTGCCTAACATCTCAGGATCATCTTTGATTGATCGTGGTCAGTGATCATTGTAATTGGTCCCTGTGGACCAATCACAGTATCTCAGCTGACCGGAGAATTGCAGGGCAGGGGGTAAAAGTTCAGAACTCTCCCTCTGCCCCCTGGAAGTCCGGGCAGAGTGGGGCAAGATGTCGGCGATGGTGCAGGGGCCGTTGATGCCCGTGGGACTGGCGGCAGTTACCTGATGACACGCGGGGACCGGCGGCAGAAAGGAGGCAAGTGGAGGCAGCGGCGGCAATGTCAGAGGCAGCAGTGAAGATCGCTGTAAAGTGATCTTTACTGCTGCTTCTTGGAGTTTCAAAACTACAATTCCCACCATGCCCAGACATTTTGCAACATCTGGAGGGCCACAGTTTGGAGACCACTGTGCAGTGGTCTCCAAACTGTGCTCTTCCAGATGTTGCCAAACTACAACTCTCAGCAAGCCCAGACAGTCCAGGCATGCTGGGAGTTGTAGTTATGTAACATCTGGCCCTCCAGAGGTTTCAAAACTACAACTCCCAGCATGCCCAGACTGCCGAAGTCCATGTTGGAAGTTGTAGTTGTGCAACAACTTGAGGCACACTGGTTGAAAAACATTGGCCCTAATATACTAAGCTAAAACCCACTTGTTTTTGTCAGGTTTTGTTGGTGCACAGTGTGCAACAGGAAAATCCAACTAACCCGACATTACACTGTGAAAAGCCTATTTACTATTGAATTCACAGAAAATCCTTTGAATAAATGGATGAAAATTTCCACCTAGAAAAAACGTGTGAAAATGTTCACAACTTGTAAATCTGCGATCCCTATAGTAAATTGTGTGGAATCCAACATGTCTGAAACATTTCCCACTAGTAAAAACTCTAGACTCTTAGTAAATGAGGCCCATTGTCTGTTTTCTAACTCAGTGTTTCTCAACCCATGTGCCTCCAGCTGTTGCAAAATTATAACTCCCAGCATGCACTGACAGACCATGCATGCTGGGAGTTGTAGTTTTGCAACAGCTGGATGCACACATGTTGGGAAACACTGAGTTAAGTAATAAACTCTGTGTTTTGCAACCAGTGTGTCTCCAGCTTTTGCATAACTACAACCCCCAGCATGCACAGACAGCCAAAGGGCATGCTGGGAGTTGTAGTTTTGCAACAGCCGGTTTGCTCCCCTCCCCCCCATGTGAATGTACAGGGTACATTCACATGGGCGGGGGTTTCCAGTGAGTTTCTCGCTACAAGCTCTGCGGCGCACTACAATGCTCAGAAGAGAAGGAGCGCCATTGGGCATTTGGAGAGAGAATGTGTCTGGAATTGAAGGCCAGATGCGTTTACAAAGCCCCCATGGTGCCAGAACAGTGAACCCCCCACATGTGACCCCATTTTGGAAACTACACCCCTCACAGATTTTAACAAGGGGTGCAGTGAGCATTTACACCACACAGGTGTCTGACAGATTTTTAGAACAGTGGTCCGTGAAAAGGAAAATTGCAATTATTAATTTGCACAGCCCACTGTTCCAAAGATCTGTCAATCGCCAGTGGGGAGGAAATGCTCACTGCACCACTTGTTACATTCCATGAGGGGTGCAGTTTCCAAAATAGGGTCACATGGGGAGGGGTCCACTGTTCTGGCACCACGGGGGCTTTTTTACCTGCACATGGTCTCCGACTTCCATTCCAAATAAATTATCTCTCCAAAAGCCCAATGGCGCTCCTTCTCTTCTGAGCATTGTTGTGTGCCAGCAGAGCACTTTACGTCCACATATGGGGTATATCCATACTCACATTTTGGGAGGCATTTTCTCTTATTACCCCTTGTGAAAATGAAACATATGGGGTAACACCAGCATTTTTGTGAAAAAATCTAATTTTTAATTATCACATCCAACTTTAGCAGAAATTTGTCAAACACCTGTGGGGTGTGAAGGCTCACTATACCCCTTGTAATGTTCCTTTAGGGGTGTTGTTTCCCAAATAGTGTGCCATGCAGGGCTTTTTTTTTTTTTTTGCTGTTCTGGCACCGTACAGGCTTCCTAAATGTGACATGCCCCCCAAAAACTATTTCTGCAAAATTTGCTTTCAAAAAGCCAACTGTGACTCCTTCTCTTCTGAGCATTGTAGTGCACTCGCAGAGCACTTTATGTCCACACATGGGGTATTTCCATACTCAGAACAAATGGGGTTACAAATTTTGGGTGACATATTCTCCTATTACATCTTATAAAAATGGTAAATTAAAAAGAAAAACAACAGCATTGTAGTGAAAAAAAATGTATTTACACATCCGACTTTAACAAAAAGTCGTCAAACACCTATGGGGTGTTAAAGGGGAACTCCGGTAAAAACAAGTAAATTACTTCTATTAAAAAATCTTAATCCTTCCATTACTTATAAGCTGCTGTATAAAACAGAGAAATTTGTGAATTTATTTTCTGTCTGACAACAGTGCTCTCTGCTGACACCCCTGTCCGTGTCAGGGACTGTCCAGATTGGAATGATATCCCCATAGCAAACCTCTCCTGTGCTTGTCAGTTCCTGACATGGACAGTGGTGTCGGTAGAGAGCACTGTTGTCAGACAGAAAAGAACTTCACAAATTTCTCCATAGTATATCTGTAGTATACAGCCACTGATAAGTACAACAAGGGTTAAGATTTTTTTAATAGAAGTGATTTACAAATCTGTTTAACTTTCTTGCACCAGTTGATTTGAAAACCTTTTTTTTCCACTGGAGTTCCCCTTTAAGGCTCACTGAACCCCTTGTTATGTTCCTTGAGGAGTGTAGTTTCCAAAATAGTATGCCATGTGGGGGGGGAGGGGGTTGTTGTTCTGGCACCATATGGGCTTTTAAAACGTGACATGCCCCCCGAAAACCATTTCAGCAAAATTTGTTTTCAAAAAGCCAAATGTGGCTCCTTCCCTTCTGAGCATTGTAGTGCGCTCACAGAGCTGAGGTATTTCCATACAACTGGGGTTACAACTTTGGGGGGGCATTTTCTCCTATTACCGCTTGTAAAAATTGTAAATTTTGGGGGGAAAAAACTACATTTTAGGACCCTTTCACACTATGGGGAACATTTATCAAAACCTTTACAAAGGAAAAGTTGCCCAGTTGCCCATAGCAACCAATCAGATTGCTTCTTAGATTTTGCAGAGGCCTTGTTAAAATTGAAAGAAGCAAGCTGATTGGTTGCCATGGGCAACTGGGCAACTTTTCCTCTGAACAGGTTTTGATAAATTCCCCCCTATATGTATGATTCCCCCCCCCCCCCTGTATATAGATGTGCTGCGGATGTCAGACATATATCCATATGTCTGTCCCCCACAGCACTTCTATAATCCTATGCCTTCGCAGCACTATGAATGAAAAGTATTCTATCAGCAGCATATCTGGCTGGCCCGATGCGCTACTGTTAGAATCATTTTCATTCATAGCGCTGCAAAGGCATATGATTATTGAAGTGCTGTGGGGGCCAGACATATGGATAGATGTCTGATTCCCGCAGCACATCTATATACGGGGGGGGGGGGATCATACATATAAACATGGGGTAAATAAGTTTAAAAACCCCGCCGGGAGCCCTGAATGGCTACGCTGTACCGGCAATTCAGGGCTCCCGGTGTGGAATTTAAAAATGAAAGTAAAATACACCGTACAACGCAGGGGAGTGGAGCATGCTGCCCGCTCCCCTGTTTAATAACTTCTAATCACATTGGGTCTCAGAAGTGAGACCCGGTGCAATCATTTCTTTATCCCCTGTACTACAACCCCCATCATGGAACCGAGTCTGTTCCATGATGGGGGTAGTAGTACAAACAGTCATGTAGCCTACCCAGCCAACGGCAGACTTCCGCAGCCGGGGAACTACTACTCCCATCATGGAAACAAGTCTGTTCCATGATGGGAGTATTAGTAGTCCCAGCTGTGGGAGTCTTCAACCAGAGTTGTTAAAACAGCCGTATATGAGGGATGTTATAATGGGTCTTAATGGATAAATATGCCCGTTATTTTGACAGACATTATTCAGCCGTTAGCACCCGTTATTTCATCCGTTATTATAAATCCGTTTTCTACACAGAAAAGGAATGTTTAATATCGGACGAATACTCATAGTGTGAAAGGAGCCTTAATGAACAAAAAAATGTAATTTACACATGTGCCTTTAACGAAAAGTCATTGTTAAAATGGTAAATTTGAAAAAAAAAAAACGGCATTGTAGTGAAAAAAAAAAGAATGTCATTTACACATCCAAATTTAATGAAAAGTTGTCAAAAACCTGTGGGGTGTTAAGGCTCACTGTACACCTTGTAACCTGCCTTGAGGGGTGTAGTTTCCAAAATATTGTGCATTGTGGGTTGTTTTTTTGCTGTTCTCGCACAATAGGGGCTTCCTAAATGTGATATGCCCCCCAAAACCATTTCAGCAAAATTCACTTTCCAAAATTCCATTGTCGCTCCTTCGCTTCTGAGCCCTCTAGTGCACCAACAGAGCACTTTACGTTCATACATGAGGAATGTCCTCACCCGAGAGAAATTGGGTAACACATTTTGGGGGCTATTTCTCCTTTTACACATGTTAGTGTAATAAATTGAGATTTTGAATTTTCTCCTTCACTTTGCTGCTACTCCTGTGAAAAACCTAAAGGTTTAACAAGCTTTCTGAATGGCATTTTGCATACTTGGAGGGGTGCAGTTTTTATAATGGGGTAATTTATGGGGTATTTCTAATATGAAAACCCCTCAAATCCACTTCAAACCTGAACTGGTCCCTGAAAAATTCTGATTTTGAAAATGTTGTGGAAAATTTTAACTTTGAAACCCTCTGATGTCTTCCAAAAGTAAAAACATGTTAACTTTATGATGCAAACATAAAGTAGGCATATTGTATATATGAATCAATGTTTTTTTTTTTTTTTTTTTTTGGTATGTCTATTTTCCTTACAAGCAGAGAGCTTCAAAGTTAGGAAAATGCAAAATGTTAAATGTTTTCATGAAATTTTGGCATTTTTGTGCCATGCGCTATTAACCCTTCAGACGCGGCAATCAAAGTTGATCGCCGTGTCTAAAACAAAAGTAGAAGCTTCCCGGCAGCTCAGTCAGGCTGATCGGGACTATCGCGATAAAATCGCCATGTCCCTATCAGCTAGGATGCGAGCGGAGGCCCCATTACCTTGCTCCGTTGTGTCTGATCAGCGTTTGATTGCTCCAAGCTTGAGCTACAGGCTTGAGCAATCAACCCCCTATTACGCTGATCCATGCAAATCTATGGCTTTGCAGGGATCAGGGTAAAAGATCAGTGTGTGCAGTGTTACAGCCTCCTATGGGAGCTATAACACTCCAAAAAAAGAAGTGAAAAAAAGTTAATAAAGTTAATTTAACCCCTTCCCTAATAAAAGTTTGAATCACCACATTTCCCATAAAAAAAAACATATGTGCTATTGCCGCATGCGGAAATGTCCAAACTAGAATAATATACCATTAATTAAACCACACGGTCAATGGCGTACGGGCAAAAAATTCAAAAATACGAATTTTTGATCACTTTTTTTATCATGAAAAAATGAATAAAAAGCAATCAAAAAGTCCGATCAATACAAAAATGGTACCGATAAAAACTGCAGAACACGGCGCAAAAAATTAGCCCTCATACAGGCCCGTACGCAGAAAAATAAAAAAGTTATAGGGGTCAGCAGATGATAATTTTTAACGTATGAATTTTCCTGCATGTAGTTATGATTATTTTCAGAAGTATAACAAAATCAAACCTATATAAGTAGGATATCATTTTAACCGTATGGACCTACAGAATAAAGATAAGGTTTCATTTTTACCAAAAAATGCACTGCGTAGAAACGGAAGCCCCAAAAGTAACAAAATGAAATTTTTTCTTCAATTTTGTCGCACAATGAATTTTATTTCCGTTTCGTCGTGGATTTTTTGGTAAAATGACTAATGGCACTGCAAAGTAGAATTGGTAGCAAAAAAAATAAGCCCTCATATGGAATTTTGAAAGCGTTATGAGTTTTAGAAGTTGATGAGGAAAAAATTAAAATGCAAAAACAGAAAAATGCTGAGTCCTTAAGGGGATAAGGACCAAGCCAGTTTTCCCCTTAAGGACCAGAGCGTTTTTTGCACATCTGACCACTGTCACTTTAAGAATTAATAACTCTGGGATGCTTTTACTTTTCATTCGGATTCTGAGATTGTTTTTTAGAGACATATTCTACTTTATGTAAGTGGTAAATTTTCATCGATACTTGCATCATTTCTTGGTGAAAAATTCAAATATTTGATTAATTTTTTTTTTTTTTTTGCATTTTTCTACCTTTGAAGCTCTCTGCTTGTAAGGAGAATAGATATTCTGTATAAATGATACATTGATTTAAATATTCAATATGTCTAAAAAGTTGACCTCTGTTTGGCTAACATGGGATGAAAACTTCAAATAAAACTCATTTTAATTAAGATCCTCTAAAAACATATCCAAACTAGCACAGTCACCTTTCCAAATAAAAATGTCATCTATAAAATGTCGCTAGAGGACCAGATTTGCGGACAGACCCCCATTAATAAAAATACTGGAGGATTCTCAAAAACCCATGTACAGGTTCGAACTGGGCGCAAATCTGGTCCCCATGGCGGTGCCCCACTTCTGTGACTAAAAAACATCAGTATATATAAATAAATCATGCATAAGAATAAAATATATGCATTCCCCAATGTAATCAACATGTGTGGGTGAGAGGGTAGTTTGCTGTTTTAAAAAGAAATTTGGCCGCTTGTCAACCTCGGTCATGTTCAATGACCATATATAGTGACTTGACGTCTAAAGTGTCCAACAAAAAATTGTCACACCACTAAACCTCACGTAAAATTTGTAAAACATGTTTAGTTTCTTTAAGATATGCAGGTAGAGTGACCACACATTTCTGTAGGTGGACGTCAATGTAGCGAGACAAGTTTGATTTCAGGCAGTCCATCCCTGAGATAATGGGTCTACCTGGAGGGTTTGTGGAAGACTTACATATCTTTGGGATTTGATAAAAGCTGCCTCCTCAGTTTTTGATAAAAATAAACTCTGCTTCCTTTTGTATCAAGATACCTTAGTTTCGACCCCATGTGCAGACGGGTCTTGTTTTAAAATCTGATATCGTTTGGGAATCCCTAAAATATGAAGGGATTCTTGAAGGTTATCCTCTGCGTTCAAAATGACAATACAGCCCCCCTTATCCGCTGGCCTAATAACAATATTGTTATTAATTTGTAGTGATCTAAGGGCCAGTTGTTCAGATTTCATAAGATTGTTCTGAGCGTACTACTGATTGATTTTTAATTTATGGATATCATTAGTCACCATTGTTACACATTGCTCTCCGGCCACTTGCACTGGCCATGAGCGCAATACCCCGCATTCCCCTGCTGCCGGCGGGCTGGGATTCGCATTTCAGGACGGGCCCACATGCAAATTCCAGCCCATCACTTACCTCGGTCCTCCACTGCCTCTTCCTCTGCCTCTCAGCTCTGGCGTACGTGTCCCCGTCTCATAGGGCGCGGGCACACCGGAGCTCTGAAATTTAAAGGGCAAGTACGCCCATAATTATGTGCAGCACCTGACACTACTCTATAAGTTCCTGCACCTCCCACTCTTCCCTGACGGATGTTCAGTGCCATTTGCCTGAGATTAAGCATACCCTTGTCTGTTTGCCTAGCCCGTGTTCTGACCCTTCCCCTACATTATTGACTACGCACCTTTGCCGCCTGCTTTGACCTTCTGCTAAGTCCGACTTCGTCTCTGCCTCATCCTACTGTACTTCACCTTGCCCAGCTACCATTGAGGTCGAGTCGTATCAGGGTAGCGACCTGGGTGTTGTCTGCGGCAGTAAGCCCATCCTGCCTTGCGGCGGGCTCTGATGGAGACCAGCGACACCTTTGACTCCTCTCCCTGATACGGCCCGTGTCATCAGCCACACAGGTCAGTGGATCCACATCCAGCAGAGTTACAGCAAGATCCGGCCATGGATCCCACTGGGGTACCTCTGCCTGAAAATCCAGATCTTGCCACTATAATGGCTCTCCAGTCACAGCAGTTGGCCCAGCAGGCGCAAAAGTTAAACCAGTTGTCCGCTATGATGCAGCAGTTGCTGACTTCCCAGCAACAACCGCAGTAGCCTCCGCCTCCTCCTGCTCCGGTAATGCCTCCCACTCCTGCAGTCGCCACCGGATCCAAGCTACGTTTGTCTCTTCCCAAGAAGTATGAAGGGGACCCCAAGTCCTGCCATGGATTTGTGACACAGTGCTCGGTGCACATAGAGCTTATGGCGGAACAGTTCCCTACGGAACAAGCAAAGTTGGCCTTTGTCGTCAGTTTGTGAACTGGAAGGGCTCTGGCCTGGGCAACTCCGTTATGGGATCGCAGAGACCCTCTCACAGCCAGTCTTCAGGCTTTCCTGATGGAATTCCGAAGCATTTTCGAAGAACCTACATGAGCTTCTTCCGCTGAAACAGCTTTGCTGAGCCTTTCTCAGGGCAACTCCTCTGTGGGCAAGTACGCTATCTGATTTCGTACTCTGGCTTCAGAATTATCTTACAATAATGAAGCTCTTTGCGCCACTTTCAAAAGCGGACTCTCTAGCCATATTAAGGATGTCCTTGCTGCCATCTACCTTAAATGATCTTATACAGCTTGCCTCCCAGATTGATATCCATTGAGCGACATGAGGAACAACGTCAAGAAAGGGAGTCTGCATGACCTCGACGCTTTCCTCGCCTGGCCCAAGTCTTCCAACAACCACGCAACCTTGAACGTTGCCTCCTGCATCTGAGGCAATGCAGGTGAATCGGTCTCACCTGACTCTGCAGGAGAGAACTCGCCGACGAGCTGAGAATCTTTGTTTCTACTGCGCCAGTGCAGATCATTTCCTTAATGATTGTCCTATATGTCCCCAGTCACAGGGAAACGCTCGCACCTAGGGTTTGTGGGAGAGGCTTCCCTAGGTGTGAACATCAACTCTCCACACTTGAATTTATTGGCCCAGCTTTCTCTACCCTCCAAAGACATTATTTCTGTCCTTGCCTTCCTGGATTCTGGTTCAGCGGGAAATTTTATTGATGCCTCCCTAGTTTATAGGTATCATCTGCTGGTGTTTTGCCTGTTGAAGCCCTTGTTCATCTCTACAGTTAATGGAGAAAATCTGGACTGTACGGTGCTATACCGCACAGAACCACTATCTATGCAGGTCGGAGTCTTGCATAAAGAGAACTTGTCCTTATATGTACTTCCTCACTGTACCTTCCCTCTCTTGCTTGGCCTTCCTTGGTTGCAACTCCATGCCTCACAGCTGGATTGGAAAACTGGAGAAGTTCTCAGTTGGGGACCTTTTTGCAAAGGTCACTGTATTCAAACTCGTCCTTCTAAGTTGGTGTTTCCTACTCCTCTGCCCGCTTTGCCTGCGTATCTTCAGGACTATGCTGATGTCTTCAGTGGGAAGCAAGCTGGAGTATTGCCACCTCATCGACCCTACGATTGTCCTATTGACCTATTGCCCGGGACCAAAGCCCCTCTGGGGAAGAATTTATCCTCTGTCTATTCCAAAAACTCAGGCCATGACTAAACATATTCAAAAATGCTTCGAAAAGGCTTTATCAGGAAGTCATCTTCCCTTACCAGAGCCGGATTCTTCTTTGTAGCGAAAAATTATGTTTTTTTGTGTCCCTGCATTAACAATCATGGACTGAATAAAATCACCATCAAGAACTGCTACCCACTTCCCTTGATCTCAGAGTTATTTGATCATCTGTGTGGGGCAAGGATCTTCTCCAAACTTGACCTTCAAGGTGCCTATAACTTGATTTGCATAAGAAAAGGTGATGAATGGAAGACTACATTTAATACTCAGGATGGACATTTTGAGCATCTTGTGATGCCATTCGCACTCTGTAATGCTCCAGCAGTCTTCCAGGAGTTCATTAATGATATTGTTCGTGACCTCTTATACACCTGTGTCGTGGTCTATTTGGACGGTATTCTCATCTACTCGACCAATGTTCAGACTCATCGTTCCCACATCTGAAAGGTCTTACAACGTCCCCGAGACAACATCTAAACTGGAGAAGTGTTTTTGAATAAACAGTCTTCCTTTTCTGGGTTACATCACTACTCGTCAAGGTCTACAGATGATCCTAACAAGTTGTCTGCTGTACTGGACTGGTCCCGACCTACCGGCTTAAAAGCTATTCAGCGCTTTCTTGGTTTATCGGCAATTTATTCCTTATTACTCCCTCTTGGTGGTTCCCATTTTAATTTTAATCCCAAGGTTTGGACTCCAGAGGCTGAAGATGCTTTTAAACAGTTAATGTGCTTCGGCTCCGATCCTGTCTAGACCCGACTCTAGCAAGCCTTTTCTTTTGGAGGTGGATGCTTCTTCAGTTGGAGCAGGTGCTGTCCTAACACAAAAATCCTTTAAGGGAAGAATTATTACCTGTGGTTTTTTCTCTAAAACTTTCTCTCCCGTGGAGAAAAACTATACTATAGGATATCGTGAACTCTTGGTTATAAAGCTGGCCTTGGAAGAATTGCATCATCTTTTGGAGAGTTCTGTACATCCTATTACTATATTTTCTGACTACAAGAACTTACTCTATCTTCAGACAGCCCATCGACTCAACCCACAGCAGGCCCGATGGTCTCTGGTCTTCTCCAGATTTGACTTCTACATCCACTGCTGTCCTGCAGAGAAGAATTTACGAGCTGACGCTCTTTCCAGATCTTCTGATGTTCATGACCAAGAATCTCCTTCTCATCATATTATTCTTCCTGAGAGTCTCATATCTGAATCTTCAGTACCTGCCTCCAGGAAAGCCTTACGTATCTCCCCGTTTAAGACTCAGAGTCTTGAAATGGGGCCATTCCTCTCTTCTGGCCTATCATTCTGGAACTCATAAGTCCCTACAGCTCCTCTCCAGACAATATTGGTGGCTTAGTTTAACCCGTTAAGGACCCAACCTGTTTTCACCTTAAGGACCAGGCCATTTTTTGCACATCTGACCACTGTCACGTTAAGCATTAATAACTCTGGGATGCTTTTACATTTCATTCTGATTCTGAGATAGTTTTTTTGTGACATATTCTACTTTATGTTAGTGGAAACATTTTGTCAATACTTGCTCATTTCTTGCTGGAAAATTCCAAAATTTGATGAAAAAATTGAAAATGTTGAATTTTTTTTTAGCTTTGAAGCTCTCTGCTTATAAGGAAAATGTATATTCCAAATAAATTATATATTGGTTCACATATAAAATATGTCTACTTTATGTTTACATCATAAAGTTCACATGTTTTACTTTTGGAAGACATCAGAGGGCTTCAAAGTTCAGCAGCAATTTTCCAATTTTTCACAAAATTTTCAAAATCAAAATCTTTCAGGGACCAGTTCAGTTTTGAAGTGGATTTGAAGGGCCTTCTTATTATAAATACCCAAGAAATTACACCATTATTAAAACTGCACCCCTCAAAGTATTCAAAATGACATTCAAAAAGTTTGTTAACCCTTTCGGTGTTTCACAGGAATAGCAGAAAATTGAAGGAGAAAATTCTAAATCTTCATTTGTTTACACTGGCATGTTCTTTTTGAATTTTTACAAGGGGTAAAAGGAGGAAATTCTCTCTCCAAAATCCCAATGGCGCTCCTTCTCTTCTGAGCATTGTGTTGCGCCCACAGAGCACTTTACATCCACATATGGGGTATGTTCTTACTTAGAAGAATTGCAGTTACAAATTTTGGGGGGCTATTTTCCTATTCTCCCTTGTGAAAATGAATAATTTAGGGTAACACCAGCATTTCAGTGAGATTTTTTTTTTCATTTTTAGATCCAACTTTAACAAAAATTTGTCAAAGAACTGTGGGGTGTTAAGGCTCACTATACCCCTTGTTACATTCTGTGAGGGGTGTAGTTTCCTCAATGGGGTCACATGTTGGTATTATTTTTTTTTACACTGACATGCTGGTGTAGACCCCAACTTTACCTTTTCATAAGGGGTAAAAGGAGAAAAAGCCCCCGAAAATTTGTAACGCAATTTCTCCCGAGTATGGAAATACCCCATATGTGGCCAAAAACTATTTCCTTGAAATACGACAGGGCTCCAAAGCGAGAGAGCACCATGCGCATTTGAGGCCTATTTTGGGAATTTGCATCCGCCATCAAAATACCCTACAGCAGTATTTCCCAAACAGGGTGTCTCCAGCTGTTGCAAAACTCCCAGCATGTCTTAACAGTAAGTGGCTGTCTGGCAATACTGGGAGTTGTTTTTTTTATCAACAGCTGGAGGCTCCGTTTTGTAAACAGTGCCTACAAGACATTTTTTTTTATTGGGGGAGTGGGGACTGTGTAAGGGTATATGTATGTGTACTGTTTTTCTTTTTATTATGTCTTGTGTAGTGCAGTGTTTTTAGGGTACCTTCACACGGTCTGGTTTACAGTGAGTTTCTCGCTGGGAGTTTGGGCTGCGATGGAAAATTTGTGGCATCTCAAACTTGCAGCAGAAAACTTGCAGTAAACCCACCAATGTGAATGTACCCTGTACATTAACAGGGGGGGGGGGCAAACCTCCAGCTGTTGCAAAACTACAACTCCCAACATGCACTAACAGACCATACATTCTGGAAATTGTAGTTATGCAACAGCTTGAGGCACTGGTTGTGCAACACTGAGAGTTTGTTACTTAACTCAGTGTTTTGCAACCAGTGTGCCTCCAGCTGTTGCAAAACTAGAACTCCCAGCATGTACAGTCTCTCAGTGCATGCTGGGAGCTGCATTTTTGACACAGCTGGAGACATACTGGTTGCGAAACACTGAGTTAGGACACACACTCTGTTTCACAACCAATGTGTCTCCAGCTGTTGCAAAACTGCAACACTTAGCATGTATTGACAGACGAAGGGCATGCTGAGAGTTGTAGTTTTTAAACAGCTGGAGGCACACTGCTACAACTCCCAGCATGCCCTTTGGTAGTTTGTGCATGCCGGGAGTCGTAGTTATGCAACAGCTGAATGCACACTTTTTCATAGAAAAAATGGGCCTCGAGCTGTTGCATACCTACAACCCCCAGCATGCACAGACTACCAAAGGGCATGCTGGGAGTTGTAGTTGGAACTCCAGCTGTTGCTCTTTGGTTATGCATGCAGAGAGTTGTTGCTAAGCAACAGCAGGAGATGAACAGGCCTCACCTCCTGCAGTATCCTGCCGCCTGCACTGCCAGGACCATTGCCGTTGCTGCCACTGCTCCTGCCAGGCTCCTGCGGGACCACTGCTCCTGAGGGGACCCCCACCAGACAAGGGAAAGGTAGGAGACCCCCCCGGCCCCGGTCTCCACCCCAATTGCCACCCGATCGCCGCCCAGCAGGACAGTGATTGATCGGTCATTCCGACCGATCAATCACATGATTGTGAGGTGGCACCCGTGCCACCCCATTGGTCCCGTTTAATCGTTCTTTGATCCTTTACCTGCCAGCACCTATCAACATAAGTCTTTAAGAAATAAGTAATCTTTTTGCCCCCCGAATGAACAATCAGATGCATTTAGTACTTTTGAGAATATGGTGATTAATTATATATATAATAATCTTACTAAATTTGAACAACTGGCCCATAGATCACTACAAATTAATAACAATATTGTTATTAGGCCAGCGGATAAGGGTGGCAGTATTGTCATTTTGAACACAGATGATTACCATCAGGAATCCCTTAGTCTTTTAGGGGATTCCCAAACAAATCAGATTTTAAAACAAGACCCGTCTGCTAAATTCCAAAAATAATTATCTGTTTTAATCACACGGGGTCACAACCAGGGTATCCTGATGCAAAAGGAAGCAGAGTTTATTTTTATCAAAAACCCTAAGAAGGTGACCTTTTATCAAATCCCAAAGATACATAAGTCTACCACAAAACTTCCAGGTAGACCGATTATCTCAGGGGTGGACTGCCTGAAGTTAAACCTGTCTCGCTACGTTGACGTCTACCTACAGAAATGTGTGGTCACTCTACCTGCATATCTTAAAGACACTAAACATGTTTTACAAATTTTACTTGAGGTTGAGTGGTGTGACAATTTTTTGTTGGGCTCTTTAGATGTCACTTTACTATATACGGTCATTGAACCTGACCGAATTAGACAAGCAGTCAAATTCTTTTTAAAACAGCAAACTACCCTCAGCCCCACACAAGTTGATTACATTGAGGAATGCATCTTTTATTCTTACACATATTTTTTTTTTTTATATATAATGATGTTTTTTTTACCTGCAGAAATGGGGCATAGCCATGGGAACCAGATTTGTGCCAGGTTATTCAAAACTGTACATGGGTTTTTGGGAATCCTCCAGTATTTTTATTAAAGGGGGTCTGGCTGCAAATCTGGTCCTCTGGCGGCGTTTTATAGACAACAACATTTTTATTTGGAAAGGTGACCATGCTAGTTTGGATATCTTTTTAGAGGATCTTAATAAAAATTAGTTTTATTTGAAGTTTTCACCCCATGTTAGCCAAACAGAGGTCAACTTTTTAGATTTAACTATATTCATACAGGACAAGCAGTTACATACAAAAATGGATCAGAACAGCTATATCTATATGGACAGTTGCCACCTCCCTATCCGGCTCCAAAACATTTCTCAAAGCCAGTTTACGTGGCTTCGCCGTAATTGCAGTCAAAAAGAAGGTTTTAAGGATGAATCTCTGAAACTGTGTAGTAAGTTCGTACAAAATCGAGAGGATAGTACCAATCTTGGCACCCTCATGAATGAAATTGGAAGTGTAGACAGACAGGACCTCTTAAAAGAAAAGGAACTACCAAATAGTTCCTAAAAAAAAAATCAAGGTACCTGTCATCACCACATACACTAAACATAATTTTCTTTTCAAAGGTATAGTGAAGAAACATTGGAATATACCGTACTTTTCAGACCATAAGGCGCACCGGGTTATAAGGCGCACTATCAATGATTGACTGCCAATGGGTTTATTTTCATACATAAGGCGCACCGGGTTCTAAGGCGCATTAAATGAAACAAAACTCTGAAAGCACAGCGGAAGAAGAGGAAGCTGTCACGTTTCCGGCTAGAGGAAGTGCGCGAGCCGCACTAAACAACTTGTTCCGGTCAAGCCCCGTCCTCCACCGCAACTCCCCCGCCTGAGCCCTGTATCCCGTCTGAAGGACTGCAATAAACCTACCCTGCTTGGTGAGTACCAACCTACTTGTCTTTCTTCTCCGTTGGATTTAAAACTCTGATAGCGTTGAGTTTGAAATCCGCTTCGTAAGCATGTCTCTTAACAGGAGCCGTTTTTGGGGCAGCGGGTATAGAAAATAAATGAATGCACACACCTCCTGACTACGATGGCCATAATGCCCAATCCAAGCAGTGCAGCTTTGTAGCTTACCAAAGCTACGAAGCTGCCCTGCATGGATTGAGCATTACGGCCATCGTAGTCAGGAAGTGTGTGCATTCATTCATTTTCTATACCCGCTGCTGTGAGCGCCGTGTACCAGATATCAGTTCTAGGTCAGAAAACACAGCCATACATTAGGTGCACCACATTATAAGGTGCACTGTAGATTTGTGAGAAAATTTAAGGATTTTAAGTGCGCCTTATCGTCCGAAAAATACGGATAAGGATAAGGATGAAATAGTAGGTGAATTTTTACCTCCCCCCCTCCAACCCTCGTACTACTGTCCCAGATGATAACTATATCGTCGATATATCTCCGATATAAAATGCAATGATGGAATAAAGGGTTTGGGTATATGAGTTGTTCTTTAAATTTAAATTTTATATCGGAGATATATCGACAATATATTTATCGTCTAGGACAGTAGTACCACCAATCTGAACGAGTTCATATCTTCTCTTAACCACAACACTTGGAATGTACAGTTCACCCACACTCAGTATACAAACCATGCTGAATTCCTAGATGTAGTTGTATCGCACGACGAACATAGAAAGATCAAAACAAAAACCTTTTTCAAAACAGTGGACGGGAACAGCTATTTAGACTACACGAGCTGCCATTCAGACAAATGGATGAACAACATCCCATACGGACAATATAAATGTATTTGCCGAAACTGCACGTCAAAAGAAGATTTCCAGAGCCAAATCAGAATATTCGATGAAAGGTTCAGATCAAAGGGGTACCCTAAATCTCTCATTCACAATAGCAAACTAAAAGCGAGCCTTTTAGACCAGAAAACATGTTTACAACCCACAACCAAGAACTCTAGTGAAAAAAGCGAAAAGGAACAATCATATACATACAATTTTCTGACCACCTACTCTACAGATCACAAAGCAATAAAGAAAATGTTACAGTCCCATTGGAGCATCTTGATGATGGACCCTTTTCTACAAGAGATCTTACCTCCAGGTCCACAGTTTATTTTTAGAAGAAATAAATCCCTAAAAAGTAGTCTGGCTCCAAGTAAGCTGAAAACATCCATAAAATCCCTGTCCTTAAGTGAAGGAATAACAGGAGCATACAGATGCTATTCCATGAACTGCAAATTTTATTTGAGTATAAAAAATCAATTTAAGGAAATTGCTACCAAAGTCACCGGAGAGACATACAAGATTATTACGTTGTATATCTGCTAGAATGTACCTGTGGCATCCAATATGTGGGAAGTACCACACAAACCCTGAGCGCTCGGCTCAATGAACATCGTTTCAAAGTAAAAACAGGCTATGCATTGCATAGCGTATCCCGACATGCCTCCTTACAGCATAAGTGTGATTTTTCTCAATTTACAGCACTATCCTTAGAACATATTCCAGCGACCAGTCACCGATGGCATACACAGCTATGCAGGAGAGAGAATTTCTGGATATTTAAGCTCAAAACTTTAGTGCCACAGGGCTTGAATGAATATATTGAACATTCAGTCTAAAAAACCTCCAGTCCTCTGAAATTACAACAGTGCCTAATTCTCCTAAGTTTCCAACATCTGGAGGTCCACTTTTTAATGACCACCATCCTAGACCTGAAGAAAAACTTTAATTATAGAATATCGGCAAGGAAAATATAATATATTCCGTTTCAATATATCGGTCCTGCGCGTAGATGCAGTCAAAATCTCCCTCACTTTTTTGACTCGGGTAGGCGCCGGTCTGATTGGCAAAAACCCAAGAAGCCGTCCGGATCCTGATTGGACACAGATATACACATATATACAGATGGTGATTGGCCCACATTCATATCACATACCCATTCCAGGCAAACTACTATTGGCCGATCACATGACCAAACCTAGCTCAAGCAAATTTACCAAGCTCTATTGATGACATCCTCTGAGAAGAAGCCCCATGATTGTCTGCTTGCCATTTATGAATGAAAAAGCGGGCGTTTCAAAACACAATATGAAATACTACACATCTAAGCCTCGGCCTCAATCCCAAATGTCCCGGCCTCGTTTGGCTTTACAGAGCGACCCTAGACAAACTGCTCCAGAATCTTAATTTTAATATATATTGGGGGAAATTTATCAAAGGATTTAGACTGTTTTTTCCTGTCTAAATTTGTCGCACAGAAAGTCGCAGTCTAAATATGTGCGACTTTTCTGCGACTTTTGCTGTGGAGGATTTTTAGAACATGATGCATGCAAATCTATTTTAGACAGAAATGCATTGGAAAATGCATTGGTGCTGAATTTATCAAGTGCGACTTTTGTGCGACAAGTCCATCTGCCCAAAATACGCTGAAATGTCAGACCATGTTGGAGCAGGTCTAAATGCAGTTTAAGCTGTAGACCCTGAAGTCTGAGCACAGAATTTATCAAGGGCTGTGAGACCTTTGATAAATTAGGAGCACAATAGACAGGAGACTACCACATACGCTGGTCTATAAGCATACCCAGAATAGACTAGATTAGTAAATGTCCCCCATTGTGTATTTTCTTTGTGAAATGTATGTATATGTGTTTTATTATATATGGTATGTTTAAATGCTCTGAAAAAGCGCTTTTTAACCATGCCTTGATACCGGCACTATTTCACCTTGACCTTTGACCTTTGTATTTTGGCGCCAGAAACAACTGTATTTAAAAGAGCCACTGCATGACAATCATTAGACACCCTTTCTTGCAATTGAAAAAGGGAGAACTTACTCCTGAAACACATTTTGCTTCACTGTCCATTATATTTTATTGTTTTTAATGTGTCAATAAAATAATTTTTGATACATACTGCTGGACTGATGTCTGAAAGTGATCACTAGAGAGCAGCACCAATGCAAAGGATTTTTTCCTGATTTACAAGTTGCTTTCACATTTGCAGGCTGCAGCTCGAGATCCCAAGTCTGTACCCCATACGGAGGGGTTCTATGCAGGAACCCAAGGGTCATCTCAGGTGAGCACAACACCCCCACAAGGGAACCTGGGGACTGATTCCTCACAGAATTACGCAAGGCGTTGTTTTCTGTTTTGCAACATCTGGAGGTCTGCAGATTGAAGACCACTGCATAGGAGGTAATACTCACGTGTCCCCGCTGCTCCGGACCCGTCACCGCTGCCCTGGATGTCGCTCCATCGCTGTCGCCGTGTCCCCGTCGCTCCGGAACGTCTCTGCTGCCAGCCGGGTATCCTTGCTCTCCGTCGACGCCATCACGTTGTTACGCAGGCCGACGCACGTACGCGACGACGTGATGAAGAGGAAGGAGAGCGCCAGCCATACAGGGGATCCCTGAATGGAGAAGACACAGAGGAGGCAGGTAAGGTCCCTCCCGGTGTCCTGTAAACACTAACCCGGCTATTCAGTCGGGCGGTTCGGGACCGCCGCGGCGGTCCCAAACAGCCCGACTGAACAGTCGGGTTAGTGTCACTTTCCCTTCAGACGCGGTGGTCAGCTTTCATCGCCGCATCTGAAGGCTTAATACAGGGCATCATCGCGATCGGTGATGTCCTGTATTAGCCGCGGGTCCCGGCCGTTGATGGCCGCATGGACCGCCGTGATAGGGGTGTATTCGCCATATAAGAAAAAGTGCATCTTATACGACGAAAAATACGGTATATATCAATATGTGAAAAAAAAAAAGCAAAAGAAAAGGGTTTGAATGCATTAGATAGATAGATAGATAGATAGATAGATAGATAGATAAATAAATGTATTTATTCATCTATCTTGAATTAAGGTAATTTTAAAGTAATAGATTTTATATCAATTATTAAGGGAAAATAGAATTGTGCTATGTATTATAAAGCACATTGTGTGCATTTTGAGATTACAGGCTGTGTTTGTTTCACTGCTAGTTTCGTCCTACCCAAAATAGTCCAATTATTACAGAAAATGGGAATAAAATCTCCTGGGTGGCATTTGCATGCAAAGATGAAAAATTAAAAACATAAACTGCCTGCATGTGTTACATTAGAAAGAAGAGAAACCATTCTCCGAGCCATGAGTCACATTGATGAAAGAAACAAACGGTATGTTAGGCAAATATAGAAGGAGAAGCAGAAGGACATGAGAAGGTGGAGATGATACATTATTTTATTCAAATGTGACTCGTGCATAAAAACTCTACATTTGATAATAGCTAATGAAGATGAAAGATCACATGAATGCAGGTATGATATGAATGTATGAGGAGCTGGGGCATAAAGAAATGACTTTAGAGTTGATGTCAGCTATCACACAAGTCAGAGTGATTCATTACACACATTGAACTTTTATTAATAATAGTATGTACATAAAAAAGTCATTGTGTCTATAGCATCAGGAATCCAGGTATCAGCATTTGTTATATCATCGCACAGGGAAATTCTAGTAATTTGACATTTTATAGTTTGATATTTTTTGTATAGAAGTTCAAAAATAATTAATAATATTCAATAAGGGTGGACCAGAATCAAAGCAGTTAGTAGTGATCATTGTAAAAGGGTAGATGCCTAACCTGAACAGACAAGTATTACATTTGTTTAGTCTTGCAAAGAGCCGTTTAACTCCTTAAGGACCAGGTTTTTTTTTCCGTTTTTGCACTTTCATTTTTATTCCTTACATTTAAAAAATCATAACTCTCAACGTTGCACCTAAAAATCCATATGATGGCTTATTCTTTGCACCACCAATTCTACTTTGTAATGACATCAGTACTTTTCCCCAAAAATCTGCGATGAAATGGAAAAAAAAATAATAATTGTGCGACAAAATTGAAGAAAAAACACTGTTTTGTAAATTTTTGGGGTTTCTGTTTCTATGCAGTACATTTTTCATACACCTTCTCTTTATTCTGTAGGTCCATAAGATTAAAATGATACCCCACTTATATGGATTTGATTTTGTCGTACTTCTAGAAAAAATCATAACTACATGAAGGAAAATGTATACGTTTAAAATTGTCATTTTCTGACCCTTATCATTTTTTTATTTTTTCTGTGTACGGGGCGGTACGGGCCTTATTTTTTGTGCAGTGATCTGACGTTTTTAGCGGTACCATTTTTGTATTGATTGGACTTTTTGATTGCTTTTTTATTCATTTTTTCATGACATAAAAAGTGACCAAAAATACGCTATTTAGGACTTTGGAATTTGCCATTGTTAGAGGCCGGGCCTGACCCGCTATGACAGGGGGCCATGGCGTGGCCCCATGTTATAGAAAGGGAGAGGACTTAGGACGGATCGTTACACCCTGTGTTGTTAAGGAGGATATGATCAACTTATTTAACTCCTTGGGGACGGAGGGCATATGCATACGCCCTTGCGTCCCATCACTCAAGGACAGAGGGCGTATCCATACGCCCTCTGCATTTCCGATCACTGCTGCTCGCCGGGCGGTGATCGGACCGGGATGACTGCTGATATATATCAACAGGCATCCCGTGGCAATGCCTAGGGGGGTCCTGAGACCCCCCAGGTCGTGATCATGATAAATCACTGGTCAATTCAGAGCAGCGATTTGCCCGTGATCCGGAAAATAAGAATGACCATCTTAAAGGATAGGAGCAAGGTGGCAGTGTTGCCACCCCCTCCTATTCTCTGCCATTGGTCGGTCAGGCTGACCACCAATGGCAGGAGGGGGGCGGAGAGGTTAGAGTTCATTTCCCCTGCTCTGGCCACCGATCGGAAGTCGGTACAGAGCGGGGGAACACGGGTGGCAGCAGGAGGAGCGATGGCCGGAAAGTGCGGCGGAGAAGGCTGCAGTGAAGATCGCAGTAAGTGATCTTCACTGTGGCCTTCTAAAAGCTGCAAAACTACAACTCCCAGCATGCCCAGACAGCCAAAGGCTGTCTGGGCATGCTGGGAGTTGTAGTTTTGCAACATCTGGAGGGTCACAGTTTGGAGACCACCGTGTAGTGGTCTCTAAACTGTGGTCCTCTAAATGTTGCAAAACTACAACTTCCAGCTTGCACTGACTGTCTGGGCAACATCTGAAGTGGCACAGTTTGGAGACCACTATAAGGTGGTCTCTAAACTGTAGCCCTCCAGATGTTGCAAAACTACAATTCCCAGCATGGCCAGACAGTCAGGGATGCTGGGCATGTAGTTCTGCAATATCTGGCCCTTCCTATGTTGCAGAACTACAACTCCCAGCATGCCTGAACAGTCTGGGCATGCTTGGAGTTGTAGTTTTGCAACATCTGGAGGGCTACAGTTTGGAGACCACTACTTAGCGGTCTCCAAACTGTTCTTCCCCAGTTGTTGCATAACTACAACTCCTAGCATGCCCAGACTGTCCAGGCATACTGGGAGTTGTAGTTCTGCAACATCTGAAGGGCCAGATATTGCAGAACTACACGCCCAGCATCCTTGACTGTCTGGCCATGCTGGGAATTGTAGTTTTGCAACAGCTGTAGGCACACTGGTTGGGAAACACTGTGCTTGAGTCTGTTTCCTAACTCAGTGATTCCAACCCGTGTGCCTCCATCTGTTGCAAAACTACAACTCTCAGAATGCACTGACAGGCCAAACATGCTGGGAGTTGTAGTTTTGCAACAGCTGGAGGCACATTGGTTGGAATCACTGAGCTAGAGTCTGTTTTCTAACTCAGTGGTTCCCCACCAGTGTGCCTAGAGCTGTTGTAAAACTACAACTCCCAGCATCTACGGTCTGTCAGTGCATTCTGGGAGTTGTAGTTTTGTAACAGCTGAAGATTTGGGGTGTCCCCCCCCCATGTGAATGTACAGGGTACATTCACACGGGCAGGTTTACAGTGGGTTTCCTTCTACAAGTTTGAGCTGCGGCAAATTTTCCACCGAAGCTCAAACTCCCAGCGGAAAACTGTGAATCCCCGCCTGTGTGAATGTACCCTAAAAACACTACACTACACTACCAAATAATAAAAAGTAAAACACTACATATACACCCCCTTACACGTCCCCGTCCCCCCCCCCAAAATAAAAATGAAAAAAAGTCACATACGGCAGTGTTTCCTAAAGGGAGCTTCCAGCTGTTGCAAAACCGCAACTCCCAGTATTTCCGGACAGCCACAGACTGGCAGGCTGGGAGTCTTGCAACAGCTGGAGGCACCCTGTTTGGGAAACACTGCGTAGGGTTTTTCTGTAGGTAACCGGGTCCGCCCCTATTGCAAATTCCTTATTTATGCCTCAAATGCGCATGGTGCTTTCCGTACTCGGGAGAAATTGCACTACAAATTTTGGGGCGATTTTTCTCCTTTTACCCCTTATGAAAAGGTAAAGTTGGGGGCTAAACCAGCATGTTAGTGTAAAAAAAAATTAAAATGTTTACACTAACATGCAGGTGTTGCCCCATACTTTTCATTTTCAAGAGAAATTGACCCCCAAAATGTGTAACACAGGGGAAATACCCCATATGTGTACGTACAATGCTCTGCGAATGAACTACATGGCTCAGAAGTGAGAGCGCCATGTACATTTGAGGCCTAAATTGGTGATTTGCACAGGGGTGGCTGATCGTTACAGCGGTTCTGACATGAACGCAAAAAAAAAAAAACACATGTGACCCAATTTTGGAAACTACACCCCTCATGGAATGTAACAGGGGATATAGTGAGCCTTAAAACCCTTCAGGTCTTTGACAAATTTTCGTTAAAATTGGACATGAAAATAAAAAAAAAAATTCCCCTGAAATGCAGGTGTTATCCCAAATTTTTCATTTTCGCAAGGGGTAATAGGAAAAAAGCCCCCAAAAATTTGTAACCCCATCACTTCTGAGTTTATAAATACCCCATATGTGGAAGTAAAGTGCTCTGCAGGCGAACTACAATGCTCAGCAGAGAAGGAGCGCCATTGGGCTTTTTGAGAGAGAATTAGGCTGGAATTGAAGGCTATGTGTGTTTACAAAGCCCCATGGTGCCAGAACAGTGGACCCCCTCCACATGTGACCCCATTTTGGAAACTACACCCCTCACGGAATGTAACAAGGGGTATAGTAAGCATTTACGCCCCACAGGTGTCTGACAGATTTTTTGAACAGTCTTTCAATGTAATGTAATTTTTCATTTGCACAGCTCACTGTTCCAAAGATTTGTCAAATGCCAGTGGGGTATAAATGCTCACTGCACCCATTATTAAGTTCTGTGAGGGGTGTAGTTTCCAAAAAAGTATGCCATGTGTTTTTTTTTTTTTTTTTTTTTTTTACTGTTCTGGCATCATGGGGGCCCCCAAAAACCATTTCAGCAAAATTCGCTCTCCAAAATCCCAATGTTGCTCCTTCCCTTCTGAGCCCTCTAGTGCACCCACAGAGCACTTTACATACACATATGAGGTATTTCCTTACTCGAGAGAAATGAGGTTGCAAATTTTGTGGGGCATTTTCTCCTATTACTCCTTGTGAAAATAAAAAGTTTTGGGTAACACCAGCACTTCATTGTTAAAAATCACATTTTTCATTTTCATGTCCCAGTTTAACGAAAGTTTGTCAATCACCTGTGGGGTGTTAAGGCTCACTGTAACCTTGTTACGTTCCTTGAGGGGTGTAGTTTCCAAAATAGTATGCCATGTGGGTATTTTGTGCTGTTCTGGCACCGTAGGGGCTTCCTAAATGCCACATGCCCCCCAAAAACCATTTCAGCAAAATTTGCTTTCCTAAAGCCAAATGTGACTCCTTCTCTTCTAAGCATTGTAGTTTGCCCGCAGAGCATTTTACCCCCTAACATGGGGTATTTCCATACTAAGAAGAGATGGGGTTACAAATTTTGGTGGGCATTTTCTCCCATTACCCTTTGTAAAAATTGTAAATTTGGGGGGAAAAAACTGCACTTTAGTGATTATTTTTTTTTTTATTCACATATCTGACTTTAAAGAAAAGTCGTCAAACACCTATGTGGTGTTAAGGCTCCCTGGACCCCTTTTTACGAGACTTGAGGGGTGTAGTTTCCAAAATAGTATGCCATGTGTTTGTTTTTTGCTGTTCTGGCACATAGGGGCTTCCTAAATGTGACATACCCCTCAAAAACCATTTCAGAAAAATTCCCTCTCCAAAATCCCATTGTTGCTCCTTCCTTTCTGTGCCCTCTACTGCGCCCTCTGAACACTTGACATACACATATGAGGTATTTCCTTATTAGAGAGAAATTGGGTTACAAATTTTGGGGGCTTTTTCTCCTATTACCCCTTGTAAAATTTCAAAAACTGGGTCTACAAGAACATGCGAGTGTAAAAAATTAAGATTTTGAATTTTCTCCTTCACTTTGCTGCTCTTCCTGTGAAACACCTAAAGGGTTAAAACACAGACTGAATGTCATTTTAAATACTTTGAGGGGTGCAGTTTTTATAATGTTGTAATTCATGGGGTATTTCTAATATGAAGGCCCTTCAAATCCACTTCAAAACTGAACTGGTCCCTGAAAAATTCTGATTTAGAAAATGTTGTGAAAAATTGGAAAATTGTTGCTGAACTTGGAAGCCCTCTGATGTCTTCCAAAAGTAAAAACATGTCAACTTTATGATGCAAACATTAAGTAGACATATTGTATTTGTGAATTAATATATCATTTATTTGGAATGTCTGTTTTCCTTACAAGCAGAGAGCTTCAAAGTTTGAAAAAGCTAAATTTTCAATTTTTAATAAATTTTGGAATTTTTCACCAAGAAATTATGCAAGTATCGACAACAATTTACCTCTAACATGAAGTAGAATATGTCACGAAAAAAACTATCTCAGAATCAGAATGAAAGGTAAAAGCATCCCAGAGTTATTAATGCTTAAAGTGACCTTGGTCAGAATTGCAAAAAATGCTCCCGTCCCTAGAGTTATAATGGGCTCTGTCCCCAAGGAGTTAAAGTATACAAATGGTCCACACAAAAAATATGGGGAAAAACTCTTCTATGTATATCCCTCAAAAGACAGGGGGAACTCCCTCCATTTGAAGAAAAAAATGATTAGTCTCCAGGGGTGACAATCCTTCTTTACCATTAGAACTGTGGATTGGAGCAGTCTATTTCAGGAACTGGTCACAGGAGGAACAGTTAAGGGCTTCAAAACAGGGTAAGATACATTCCTAGAACAAAAAACATTAATGCATACACAAACATCCCCTCCCTTTCATCCAGCTATACCCCTTCCCTTCACCTCCTTGTTTGAACTTGATGGACATGTATGCTTTTTTAATCATACTTTGTAACTATGACATATGTCTTTTTTCAGCCTTGCAAACTACTGTATGTCTCTATGACATCTGATGAAGCCATAGTTGAAGGCTTAAACACATATTATTTCTGACCTTCTGCATTAGCCACATTAAAAGTAAATTTAATTTATTATACTTTTCAGCATTTTCATAAACTATAATCTCAGCTCTCATTGATACAAATTTACGTTGTTTTGTTTTTTTATTTCCTTTTTTGTAAATTGATTTTCACTGTATTATGGGATGACAAAGTTTGCAAATCCAAAAGGCCAACCTGTCACAGATCATTTCCAGCATAGGGATGTTCACCATCATTACCTCAACAGCCAGGTTCAGTCATACCTGGGTTGTGCCTTTTCTCTAGCAGATACACTAAGCCCAGATCCCATTGACAGTAGATTGAACTATTGATAACAATTGCCCTAGTATGCCATTGATGTTCTGTCTTGTCCATCATCCAGTGTAGCTTCACAGAGGGGTTTTATTGAGACGTCAGGCTTGGGACCCCTAAGTGAACAATATTGTCCTCCAAAAACATGGAAAAGCTCATATTTGATAAAATTTATAAGGTATGGAATGGTGTGGGTGTTAAAACCTCTGTACCTGGTGTGTCACTGAATAAATATGCCATTGCTGCTGTCAGCTGGCTAGTACTAACATTACTACTACAGTCAACTTGCTACTACTATCACCACTCTACCATCCCTGCTGCCACTACTACTACTACCAGGCCTACACAACCATAGAACAACTAGATGATCCTAGATCCTAGAATTTTTTTTTTTATTTATTTAAAAATGAATAAAAAATACACAAGTGCAATATATGTAACACAACTGTTCCCCACCTATCCATGTACCTTTTTGAAAACAGACACACTTAAAAAGATATGCAAAATCTGAGGAGATGAAATGTTGACCACTCGCCCATAGCAACCAAACAGATCGGTTCTTTTATTTTGCAGAGGCCTCGTTAATACTGAAAGAAGGGATCTGATTGGTTGCTAAGGGCAACTGGTCAGCTATTCCTCAGCATAGATTTTGATAAACCTCACCTTATGTGTTTTCTGAGCTCACATTTTTTTTCAACCATACGTGTGCCACATAAACTGGTACAAAATGAAAAAAAAAAATGAAAACAACTACGGGGGACATTTATTATGGTGCTTAAAGACTTTTTTTGCTTACTCTGGGCGCACAAAAAGCACTTTTTAATGCAACTTTTTTGGGTAGGTATAAAGTTGCAAACAGCCTTACCTAATCAACTTTCAGTTTTCACTTGGTCACAAATGTATGGTCCCACTTAGGCAAAAAAAAAAGTCACACGCCCCTTCAAAAAGTCTCAAGTAAATCCCAGGTCTATTACAAAGTAAAAGGAAACAATAGAGAGCACTATTATCCTTTTGAACAGGTGTCCTGCAAAGAAAACTTTTTTCTGTCAATATTTCCCACCTTTATGTGAGTGCCACTAGCATGATGAAATGTACACTTGAACAATCGTGCGCAAATGTGACTCAAAACACTGTACACCTTTTTCCTAGCACACTTTACTTAGATTTTGCCTGCCCCCGACAGATAACTGCAGTTCACCATGCAGTTATTATATGTGTAGTGTGTTAGTATTGTACTATGAGTACACTGTTTCTTGGACTCTGAACACACACATTGTCCCTTAGGGTGCATTCACACTAATTTTTCTACATACGGTGACCTGTAAAATGTTAAAACCGGTCACTCCCGTATCCCAGCCGGACCTGCCCGCATCTTATTCATTTGAATGAGAGATAGTTACTCTGTTTGGGTCATTTCTGCCCCATATTCAATTTTGTGGCTGGACTGAAAACCGTGGTATACTATGGGTCCGGCTAGGATACGGGAGCACCAATTTTGACATTTCCCAGTCTAATCTGTTCAGCGTATGAAGACAACTTAACCCCTTAAGGACCGGAGGTTTTTCCGTTTTTGCATTTTCGTTTTTTGCTCCTTGCCTTTAAAAAATCATAACTCTTTCAAATTTACACCTAAAAATCCATATGATGGCTTATTTTTTGCGCCACCAATTCTACTTTGTAATGACATCAGTCATTTTGCCCAAAAATCTATGGTGAAGCGGGAAAAAAAATCATTGTGCAACAAAATTGAAAAAAAAAACCCTGTTTTGTAACTTTTGGGGGCTTCCGTTTCTACGTAGTACATTTTTCGGTAAAAATGACACCTGATATGTATTCTGTAGGTCCATACGATTAAAATGATACCCTACTTATATAGGTTTGATTTTGTCGGACTTCTTGAAAAAATCATAACTACATGCAGGAAAATTAATACGTTTAAAATTGTCATCTTCTGACCCCTATAACTTTTTTATTTTTCTGTGTATGGGGCGGTATGAGGGCTCATTTTTTGCGCCGTGATCTGAAGTTTTTAACGGTACCATTTTTGCATTGATAGGACTTATTGATCACTTTTTATTCATTTTTAAATGATATAAAAAGTGACCAAAAATGCACTATTTTGGACTTTGGAATTTTTTTGCGCGCACGCCATTGACCGAGCGGTTTAATTAATGATATATTTTTATAATTCGGACATTTCCGCATGCGGTGATACCACATATGTTTATTTTTATTTTTATTTACACTGTGTTTTTTTTTTATTGGAAAAGGGGGGTGATTCAAACTCTTAATAGGGGAGGAGTTAAATGATATTTATTCACTTTTTTTTTTCACTTTTTTTTGCAGTGTTATAGGTCCCATAGGGACCTATAACACTGCACACACTGATCTTCTATGTTGATCACTGGTTTCTCATAAGAAACCAGTGATCAACGATTCTGCCGCATGCCTGGATCTCAGGCACTGAGCAGTCATTCGGCGATCGGACAGCGAGGAGGCATGAAGGGGCCCTCCCGCTGTCCTGTCAGCTGTTCGGGATGCCGCGATTAGCCGCGGCTATCCCGAACAGCCCGACTGAGCTAGCCGGGAACTTTCACTTTCACTTTTAGCCGCGCGGCTCAGCTCTGAGCGCGCGGCTAAAGGGTTAATAGCGCGCGGCGCCGCGATCGGCGCTGCGCGCTATTAGAGGCGGGTCCCGGCTTCACTATGACGCCGGGCCCGCCATGATATGACGCGGGGTTACTGTGTAACCCCGCGTTATATCAGAAGAGCAGGACCAAGGACGTACCGGTACGTCCTTGGTCCTTAAGGGGTTAAGGGTTACTCCGGTGGAAAACATTTTTTTTTTTTAATTAAACTGGTGCCAGAAAGTTAAGCAGATTTGTAAATGACTTCTATTAAAAAATCTTTACCCTTCCAGTACTTTTTAGCAGCTGTATGCTACAGAGGAAATTCTTTTCTTTTTTAATTATTTTTTTTGTTTTGTCCACAGTGCTCTCTGCTGACACCTCTGTCCGTGTCAGGAACTGTCGAGAGCAGCATAAGTTTGCTATGGGGATTTTCTCCTGCTCAGTACAGTTCCTGATACGGGCATCAGGTGTCAGCAGAGTGCACTGGGGACGAGACAAAAAAAAAATTCAAAAAGAAAAGAATTTCCTCTGTAGCATACAGCTTCTAAAAAGTACTGGAAGGGTAAAGATTTTTTAATAGAAGTCATTTACAAATCTGTTTAACTTTCTGGCACCAGTTGATCTAAAAAAATATATATATAGTAAATTTGAGTAGCCGTATTAGTCCAGTGATGCAGATGCAAATCATAAAATGTTGCAGTATCTTGTAATACCTTTCTTATTGGACTAACAGCATTTTGTAGAGACAAGCTTTCGGGATTCCTCCCTTTATCAAGTCCAAAGCAAATCTAAGCTCACAAGTAGAAGACACAGGTAGAATCCTTATACAGCAACATCCCTCACAGAGAGGGAATTGATGCATGCTCCCTGTTCCTCTCATCCCAAACCCACAACCAGAAATACAGCCCTGAAGTCATCACTAAACTAATAGAATTCATCCTAACACATAACTACTTCAGCTTCAACTGTGACATATATCTACAAATGATGGGCACTGCAATGGGGACCAGGATTGCACCACAATATGCAACTTATTCATGGCTGACCTTGAACAACGATTTCTAGACACACAACTTCACAAACCCTACAGATACTACCGTTACATTGATGATATTTTCATCATTTGGACAGAAGGAAAAGAAAAACTCAGAAAGTTTCATGATGCCTTTAACACATTCAATCCATCTATCAAACTCAAAATGGACTTCTCTACAGAAAGTGTGACCTTCCTGGACACTACTGTCACAATAAACAGGAACACACTACAAACGTCTGTATACAGAAAACCCACAGACCAATCCAGCTATCTACATAAATCTAGTTTCCATCCATCACACACAAAGAAAGGCATCATATACAGCCAAGCTACCAGGTATCATCGCATCTGCTCCAACCCTGATGACAGAGACCAGCAACTACAAACACTGTCCGAGAAATTCAAACAAAAAGGGTACAAACCAGGGACAATCAATAGGAAAATACACTCAGCCCTTCAAACACCACGGGAGCACCTGCTACAATACAGAGAGATACAACCATCACCACGCGTACCACTGGTAGCCACATACAATCCGGCCCTTGAAGAAATACGAAAAATGATAAAGGACCTACAGCCGATGTTGGCGGAAGATGAGATGCTAAAAGAAATCTTCCCTGAACCTCCCATCTTGGCCTTCAGACAACCACACAATTTAAAACAAAAGCTGGTCAGCCGAAAATTACCTACAGAAAGAACAGACACAGAGAATGGGACCAAACCCGGCAACAAACCACGCTGCAAACTCTGCCAACATATCTGCACCAAGATGGAAGCCACCCACAACAACAAGACATATAACATTAGGGGACTATACTCCTGCACATCTCCAAATGTGGTCTAGAAGATACAATGCACCAAGTGTGACATGGGATGCTACATTGGTGAAACCAGCCGGAAACTCAACGAAAGGATGAATCTTCACAGACATTCCATCAACCGCCATAAAGAGAATGACTACTGCACCCCAGTTTGACATCATTTTACCCAAACAGGCCACTCCATATATGACCTTACAATCAAGATACTGAGAGGGAACTTCAAAAACACACACAAGAGAAAGACTTTTGAAGCCAAAATGATACTGTTTTTTGACTTGAAAAACAGGGGACTTAATGTGGATTTGAGCTTCTTATCTCATTATCAAAATTTCTTATAACCTGTGCTGTACTGGATTTTCTTATAACCTGCACTCTGTTCTCTTTTAAATCTCACTATGTCCTGCTTAATTCCCAGTCTCTCCCCTGCTCCCCCCTCCCTCCCCCTTTTTCTCATCCTTATCTATTTAGTCTATATAGCAGGACAATTTATGGCCCATCTTAGTGTGAATTCTCCACATCTATTTTCTTAACCCCTGCATATTGTGAGATGTAACCTGTGTCTTCTACTTGTGAGCTTAGATTTGCTTTGGACTTGATAAAGGGAGGAATCCCGAAAGCTTGTCTCTACAAAATGGTGTTAGTCCAATAAAAAAGGTATTACAAGATACTGCAACATTTTATGATTTGCATATATATATATATATATATATATATATATATATATATATATATGTTTTCCACCGGAGTACCCCTTTAATGTGAATGCACCCTTACAAAGATACTCTCATATATGTTGCCTTTGATAACAGATGAGCCTAGGTTCCCCTGCAGAAGACAAAGTTGAGTTGAGTTGGAGGTTATGAAAACACAGTAGATCTCTTATATCACAATCCTCATCTGCATCTATGGATGGGGAAAAAATGTGTTTAGGAAAATTATCAGAGGAATGAAAATAAACATAAAGATTATCTTTCATATCTCAAAATAAAATGTTACTCAGTATCTAATTAGGATCATTAAAATATTTATTTTATGTGTCGTGTCTAGCACCTATATTTCCCTCACAAATAGCTTCTTTCTCTTGCTAACTTGGCTTGTCATTCTGTGCTATGGAGGGGCGTGCCATCACTCTGCATGGCTATTCTTCCTCCCGAAATCTGCTGTGCAGTACTGGGTCTCTTAATCCAATTACTGCAGGTTGCTCTGTAATCCCTCTTCTCTGTTTTCAGACAGGAGTCTGATGGAACAGAAGTGATCATAGATGAATGGTAGTCCCACTCTTACTTACTGGACTTAGTCCATGCCTATACTTAAGCTTGGACAAAGATGATGCTGCAGCCAGACAGGATTATATTCTGGATTGTATGGGAACCCCTAGTGTTTTTTTTTATTTTTTTTCATAAGCCATGATTTGTATAAAAAGGAAATACATTTTTTATAAAGTTTATTAGAAAGTGTTTTGCCAAAATGTACTACATATCAAAGGTTTTTGAATCTGACAGTGCCCATTTGAAAAATTGCAGGTTTAACTATTTTACATCTGTTTTGCAATAGATCTAAAGATTATTTTTTTGCATATGTTAGGTATTGTTTAAGTGGATAAAAGTAACATTAAAGCCTTTTACCCTATCACAGACTATATAGATATCTCTATTAAAGCTATTCTCAAAATTCCAAAAACCATAAAGCAAAGCTAAAATGAATCCTTTATTACAAAATGCAAAAAACACAAACAACGTTAAAAGATAGCACCGGTTATAGATACATTCAGATACAGTGAGGTCAATCCCTATATATACACCTATTCCCAACGCGTTTCCCCGTACCCAGATTAATAGTACGGTTCATCAGGGGTTTCAACAGAATGTGTATACGTATATAAAATGACAGGCGGTCAAATAATTATAAAGTAGCATATATAACTCCCTTCCACTACAAAAATAGGGAAAGAGAGGGGACAAGTGTGGTATCAGAGGACATCAATACATTAACAGAAGCATGAATAAAGCATGACAACATAAAAGCACCTGAAGCTAGGCTGACAATACAATACATTGATCTTCAATTAGGTTCGGTCTGAGTTGCTTCTCTTATGTTGTTTTAGCCTTGATATGGTAAGAAAGGGGTCCCAAATGTATTGATGTCCTCTGATACCACATTTGTCCCCTCTCTTTCCCTATTTTTATAGTGGAAGGGAGTTATATATGCTACTTTATAATTATTTGACCGCCTGTCATTCTATATATGTATACACATTCTGTTGAAACCCCTGATGAACCGTACTATTAATCTGGGTACGGGGAAACGCGTTGGTTATAGGTGTATATATAGGGATTGACCTCACTGTATCTGAATGTATCTATAACCGGTGATATCTTTTAACTTTGTTTGTGTTCTTTGCATTTTGTAATAAAGGATTAATTTTAGCTTTGCTTTATGGTTTTTGGAATTAAAGCCTTTTAGCAAGCAAACTGCAGTGTTTTGAATCTATAAAGTAAAACTCTATACCATCTGAATTGTAGTGCAAGATTGATGCTCTGCCACATGGAACAAAGGACTGTGTACGATACATGCTGCTTTTTCTTATCACCTGCCTAACCAGGCACTGTCAGGAACAGAATTTACTTTTTCTAGAAATAAATAAATAAAAGCTAATGTATTTATAAGACAAATAGACCTGTAAATTATAGATGTCATACTTACATCATACGACTTTGTATGAACCTTGAACAAAGTTCTGCATGTACATACTGGCTATTGTATGTGTGCAGTTTCACACTTCCTGATCTGTTGCTTTATATGAAGAGAGAATAAATTAAATTAAATAAATGACCAAAGATGGATAAAGACGGATACCAGTTGTATTACTGTTATTGATTTTGTGTCATTCTCATAGGCTATATTATTCTAAAAGTTCTAGAACAGACCAAACTCCTCGGTGTGTCCCGAATTCTTAAAAGGGTTATCCACCATAAGCTGATTTTAGTTTGTACCTGCCAGACAGTCATGGACAATCTTAGAAAGGAAACATGCTTGTCTTGGGGCTAAATGGCTATGTTATGAGATTACCATAACGCTGACATTTTTTTGTGAACTGGCTATTTCCTGTTGGAGTTTATCCCCTTAAACTACAAGTCCCATGATTCCTTGTTTGTATGTGTGAAGTCACTTTTCCCCCTCTCACACATCAGCCATTCCACCCATTGAAGCAAAGACAGGCTCCCTCTTAACACCTGACTAGTGATGTAATGTCTTGGGCCGCTGTTACGCCGAGCGCTCCGGGTCCCCGCTCCTCCCCGGAGCGCTCGCTTCACTCTCCCCGCGGCAGCGCTCCGGTCACGTCCTCTGACCCGGGGCGCTGCGATTCCGCTGCCAGCCGGGATGCGATTCGCGATGCGGGTAGCGCCCGCTCGCGATGCGCACCCCGGCTCCCCTACCTGACTCGCTCTCCGTCTGTTCTGTCCCGGCGCGCGCGGCCCCGCTCCCTAGGGCGCGCGCGCGCCGGGTCTCTGCGATTTAAAGGGCCACTGCGCCGCTGATTGGCGCAGTGGTCCCAATTAGTGTGTTCACCTGTTCACTTCCCTATATCACCTCACTTCCCCTGCACTCCCTTGCCGGATCTTGTTGCCTTAGTGCCAGTGAAAGCGTTCCTTGTGTGTTCCTTGCCTGTGTTTCCAGACCTTCTGCCGTTGCCCCTGACTACGATCCTTGCTGCCTGCCCCGACCTTCTGCTACGTCCGACCTTGCTTTTGCCTACTCCCTTGTACCGCGCCTATCTTCAGCAGCCAGAGAGGTGAGCCGTTGCTAGTGGATACGACCTGGTCACTACCGCCGCAGCAAGACCATCCCGCTTTGCGGCGGGCTCTGGTGAAAACCAGTAGTGGCTTAGAACCGGTCAACTAGCACGGTCCACGCCAATCCCTCTCTGGCACAGAGGATCCACTACCTGCCAGCCGGCATCGTGACAGTAGATCCGGCCATGGATCCCGCTGAAGTTCCTCTGCCAGTTGTCGCTGACCTCACCACGGTGGTCGCCCAGCAGTCACAACAGATAGCGCAACAAGGCCAACAGCTGTCTCAACTGACCGTTATGCTACAACAGTTACTACCACAGCTTCAGCAGTCATCTCCTCCACCAGCTCCTGCACCTCCTCCGCAGCGAGTGGCCGCTCCTGGGATACGCTTATCCTTGCCGGATAAATTTGATGGGGACTCTAAGTTTTGCCGTGGCTTTCTTTCCCAATGTTCCCTGCATCTGGAGATGATGTCGGACCTGTTTCCCACTGAAAGGTCTAAGGTGGCTTTCGTAGTCAGCCTTCTGTCCGGAAAAGCCCTGTCATGGGCCACACCGCTCTGGGACCGCAATGACCCCGTCACTGCCTCTGTACACTCCTTCTTCTCGGAAATCCGAAGTGTCTTTGAGGAACCTGCCCGAGCCTCTTCTGCTGAGACTGCCCTGTTGAACCTGGTCCAGGGTAATTCTTCCGTTGGCGAGTATGCCGTACAATTCCGTACTCTTGCTTCAGAATTGTCCTGGAATAATGAGGCCCTCTGCGCGACCTTCAAAAAAGGCCTATCCAGCAACATTAAAGATGTTCTGGCCGCACGAGAAATTCCTGCTAATCTACATGAACTTATTCACCTAGCCACTCGCATTGACATGCGTTTTTCCGAAAGGCGTCAGGAACTCCGCCAAGATATGGACTCTGTTCGCACGAGGCGTTTCTCCTCCTCGGCTCCTCTCTCCTCTGGTCCCCTGCAATCTGTTCCTGTGCCTCCCGCCGTGGAGGCTATGCAGGTCGACCGGTCTCGCCTGACACCTCAAGAGAGGACACGACGCCGTATGGAGAACCTCTGCCTGTACTGTGCTAGTACCGAACACTTCCTAAGAGATTGTCCTATCCGTCCTCCCCGCCTGGAAAGACGTACGCTGACTCCGCACAAAGGTGAGACAGTCCTTGATGTCTACTCTGCTTCTCCACGTCTTACTGTGCCTGTGCGGATGTCTGCCTCTGCCTTCTCCTTCTCTACAGTGGCCTTCTTGGACTCAGGATCTGCAGGAAATTTTATTTTGGCCTCTCTCGTCAACAGGTTCAACATCCCGGTGACCAGTCTCGCCAGACCCCTCTACATCAATTGTTTAAATAATGAAAGATTGGACTGTACCATACGTTTCCGCACGGAGCCCCTTCTTATGAGCATCGGATCTCATCATGAGAGGATTGAACTTTTGGTCCTCCCCAATTGCACCTCGGAAATTCTCCTTGGACTTCCCTGGCTTCAACTTCATTCCCCTACCCTGGATTGGTCCACTGGGGAGATCAAGAGTTGGGGGTCCTCTTGTTCCAAGAACTGTCTAAAACCGGTTCCCAGTAACCCTTGCCGTAACTCTGTGGTTCCTCCAGTAACCGGTCTCCCTAAGGCCTATATGGACTTCGCGGATGTTTTCTGCAAAAAACAAGCTGAGACTCTACCTCCTCACAGGCCTTATGATTGCCCTATCGACCTCCTCCCGGGCACTACTCCACCCCGGGGCAGAATTTATCCTCTCTCTGCCCCAGAGACTCTTGCCATGTCCGAATACGTCCAGGAGAATCTAAAAAAGGGCTTTATCCGTAAATCCTCCTCTCCTGCCGGAGCCGGATTTTTCTTTGTGTCCAAAAAAGATGGCTCCCTACGTCCTTGCATTGACTACCGCGGTCTTAATAAAATCACGGTTAAGAACCGCTACCCCTTACCCCTCATCTCTGAACTCTTTGATCGCCTCCAAGGTGCCCACATCTTCACTAAATTGGACTTAAGAGGCGCCTATAACCTCATCCGCATCAGAGAGGGGGACGAGTGGAAAACGGCATTTAACACCAGAGATGGACACTTTGAGTATCTGGTCATGCCCTTTGGACTGTGCAACGCCCCTGCCGTCTTCCAAGACTTTGTCAATGAAATTTTTCGTGATCTGTTATACTCCTGTGTTGTTGTATATCTGGACGATATCCTAATTTTTTCTGCCAATCTAGAAGAACACCGCCAGCATGTCCGTATGGTTCTTCAGAGACTTCGTGACAACCAACTCTATGCCAAAATTGAGAAATGTCTGTTTGAATGCCAATCTCTTCCTTTTCTAGGATATTTGGTCTCTGGCCAGGGACTACAGATGGATCCAGACAAACTCTCTGCCGTCTTAGATTGGCCACGCCCCTCCGGACTCCGTGCTATCCAACGCTTTTTGGGGTTCGCCAATTATTACAGGCAATTTATTCCACATTTTTCTACCATTGTGGCTCCTATCGTGGCTTTAACCAAAAAAAATGCTGATCCCAAGTCCTGGCCTCCTCAAGCAGAAGACGCCTTTAAACGACTCAAGTCTGCCTTTTCTTCGGCTCCCGTCCTCTCCAGACCTGACCCTTCCAAACCCTTCCTATTGGAGGTTGATGCCTCCTCAGTGGGAGCTGGAGCTGTTCTTCTACAAAAAAATTCTTCCGGGCATGCTGTCACTTGTGGTTTTTTCTCTAGGACCTTCTCTCCAGCGGAGAGGAACTACTCCATCGGGGATCGAGAGCTTCTAGCCATTAAATTAGCACTTGAGGAATGGAGGCATCTGCTGGAGGGATCAAGTTCTCCTGTTATTATCTACACCGACCACAAGAACCTCTCCTACCTCCAGTCTGCCCAACGGCTGAATCCTCGCCAGGCCCGGTGGTCTCTGTTCTTTGCCCGATTTAATTTTGAGATTCACTTTCGTCCTGCCGATAAGAACATTAGGGCCGATGCTCTCTCTCGTTCCTCGGATGCCTCAGAAGTTGAACTCTCTCCGCAACACATCATTCCACCTGACTGCCTGATCTCCACTTCTCCTGCCTCCATCAGGCAGACTCCTCCAGGAAAGACCTTTGTTTCTCCTCGCCAACGCCTCGGAATCCTCAAATGGGGTCACTCCTCCCATCTCGCAGGTCATGCGGGTATCAAGAAATCTGTGCAACTCATCTCCCGCTTCTATTGGTGGCCGACTCTGGAGACGGATGTTGTGGACTTTGTGCGAGCCTGCACTATCTGTGCCCGGGATAAGACTCCTCGCCAGAAGCCCGCTGGTTTTCTTCATCCTCTGCCTGTCCCCGAACAGCCTTGGTCTCTGATTGGTATGGATTTTATTACTGATTTACCCCCTTCCCGTGGCAACACTGTTATTTGGGTGGTCGTTGATCGATTCTCCAAAATGGCACATTTCATCCCTCTTCCTGGTCTTCCTTCTGCGCCTCAGTTGGCTAAACAATTTTTTGTACACATTTTTCGTCTTAACGGGTTGCCTACGCAGATTGTCTCGGATAGAGGCGTCCAATTCGTGTCTAAATTCTGGAGGGCTCTCTGTAAACAACTCAAGATTAAATTAAATTTTTCTTCTGCATATCATCCCCAGTCCAATGGACAAGTAGAAAGGATTAACCAGATCTTGGGTGATTATTTGCGACATTTTGTTTCCTCCCGCCAGGATGACTGGGCAGATCTCCTCCCATGGGCCGAATTCTCGTATAACTTCAGGGTCTCTGAGTCTTCCTCCAAATCCCCATTTTTCGTGGTGTACGGCCGTCACCCTCTTCCCCCCCTCCCTACTCCCTTGCCCTCTGGTCTGCCCGCTGTGGATGAAATTTCTCGTGACCTTTCCATCATATGGAGAGAGACCCAAAATTCTCTCTTACAGGCTTCATCACGCATGAAGAAGTTCGCGGATAAGAAAAGAAGAGCTCCCCCCGTTTTTTCCCCTGGAGACAAGGTATGGCTCTCCGCTAAATATGTCCGCTTCCGTGTCCCTAGCTACAAGTTGGGACCACGCTATCTTGGTCCTTTCAAAATTTTGTGTCAAATTAATCCTGTCTCTTATAAACTTCTTCTTCCTCCCTCTCTTCGTATCCCTAATGCCTTTCACGTCTCTCTTCTCAAACCACTCATCCTCAACCGTTTTTCTCCCAAATCTGTTCCTCCCACTCCTGTTTCTGGCTCCTCGGACATCTTCTCGGTCAAAGAAATTTTAGCTGCCAAAAAGGTCAGAGGGAAAAATTTTTTTTTAGTGGACTGGGAGGGTTGTGGTCCTGAAGAGAGATCCTGGGAACCTGAGGACAACATCCTAGACAAAAGTCTGCTCCTCAGGTTCTCAGGCTCTAAGAAGAGGGGGAGACCCAAGGGGGGGGGTACTGTTACGCCGAGCGCTCCGGGTCCCCGCTCCTCCCCGGAGCGCTCGCTTCACTCTCCCCGCGGCAGCGCTCCGGTCACGTCCTCTGACCCGGGGCGCTGCGATTCCGCTGCCAGCCGGGATGCGATTCGCGATGCGGGTAGCGCCCGCTCGCGATGCGCACCCCGGCTCCCCTACCTGACTCGCTCTCCGTCTGTTCTGTCCCGGCGCGCGCGGCCCCGCTCCCTAGGGTGCGCGCGCGCCGGGTCTCTGCGATTTAAAGGGCCACTGCGCCGCTGATTGGCGCAGTGGTCCCAATTAGTGTGTTCACCTGTTCACTTCCCTATATCACCTCACTTCCCCTGCACTCCCTTGCCGGATCTTGTTGCCTTAGTGCCAGTGAAAGCGTTCCTTGTGTGTTCCTTGCCTGTGTTTCCAGACCTTCTGCCGTTGCCCCTGACTACGATCCTTGCTGCCTGCCCCGACCTTCTGCTACGTCCGACCTTGCTTTTGCCTACTCCCTTGTACCGCGCCTATCTTCAGCAGCCAGAGAGGTGAGCCGTTGCTAGTGGATACGACCTGGTCACTACCGCCGCAGCAAGACCATCCCGCTTTGCGGCGGGCTCTGGTGAAAACCAGTAGTGGCTTAGAACAGGTCCACTAGCACGGTCCACGCCAATCCCTCTCTGGCACAGAGGATCCACTACCTGCCAGCCGGCATCGTGACAGCCGCACTGCAACCTGAGAAAACCTGAGACAACTGTCATTTTGTATGCTGTTAAAAATAAACATTGGGGCAAAAAAAATCCCGGAATACCGCTTTAACTCCAACTGAATACGCCTATCATGAAGATGTCCTAAGTTAGTTAAGTACTATTCATTTTAATAAAGGCAGGATGATTTTGATATTAAAGTTTGTGTTTTCGGTGACTTTGTGAGTTGGGAATTATTTCTGCACTGATCATCAACATTGCTTTTCATATACACAAAGAAATAATCTTTTTTTTTTTTTTTTTTAGCTCACCCCATAGCTAAGCTATGTGTTTTAATCTATATCCTGTTCTGGAGTGCTGAGATTCTTCATCTTGTTTAAGGTTCTGTGGGAGTGCTTGCTTTTCATAGCATGAAAATGTTTCACTTGGATATGGCTATTTCAGAATCACCATAAGTGTATGTCATTGGAGAGAGGTCATAAGACTAATGGAAATGGATCATCTTCTGTGTAGAGAATATAGGAAACAGAATGTTCATCATAAGACATGGAGGAATTGGCTTCTATTTACTGACTCTGTGGCAATACACATTATAAAGCTATAAACCTATTGACCTTTTTTTATACTAAACACCTATGTGCTGAAAAAGAATATTTAGTGCTTGATCATGATGTTTTTTTCTCAGTGTTAATGCAATCTACCCAATTAATTAACAAGATTTTACAAAAAGAAAAAAAAAACATATGATATCATTCTCAGTTGTACAGAATAATAAGAGTACAGTACAATGAGAAAGCTTAGCTTCAAGGACATGTTTCACTGGCTCTAAAAATGATAGCTTTATTTACCCCAGCAAATCATCTTGGTCTACTTTGTGTAGAATTTATTGCTATATCTTAATTTGAAATTGTCGATAGCCTGTAAATTTCTTATTCCCAGTCCTGCCTTGTACATTGCTTACCACTGTAGATTCATCTTGAGAATATTCCCTTTCACAGAGCATTTCAAGAGTAAAAAAAAAAAAAAAAAAATGTCTTTCCTTGACCTTTCTTTCTTTGGTTATATGTTCATATTTTGGTGTTGCCTCATGAAAAAAATTAATGATGACTGTATGCATTACTATATGGACATATGTATCAGATGGACATCATAAAGAGGGTTCACCGCTTGTGATTCCACCCTTATAAGGCTGAATTCACATATGTCCGGCATCCAGCATAAGTGAACTCAGCCTAGATCTGGACGCAATTGATGCCACAACTGATCACAAGATGTCATCAGTTGTATGGCATCCGGCATCCATTGTTTCTGGATGGCAGATAAGGGAACGTAGCAAGCTGTGTTCCCCTGTCCGGTGCTCTCCGGCATGTTCAACCGTCCGGCATCAAAATTGAGATGCTGGTTGATTGTGAACTGTCCCATTCAATTTAATGGGATCAGTTCTAGCATCAGTTTCCCTTCAGTGCACGCCAGAGGGAAACTGTGCCAGATGCCTGATATATGTGAACCCAGCCTTAGCAAGATTGCAGAGCTTGCTGTAGCAGCAACTACTGTTATTGTAGAATCTGGCTGTCTGGTTGTAGCTTTCCTTGGCAAAATCAGCTGTGTGCCAAGCAGTAGGACTCTGGGACACAGCAGTTGCATTTTTAAATTAGGACATCATGTACTACTTCTGGGTGGCCTCCCGGTTTTAGCTTATATATTGACATAGATACATTGTTAGAATACAAGACATACACTTAGTGCTTCTTTTTTAGGTACGTCTGTTCAGTTAGTTGTTAGTACAAAACTATTTAACTAATCACATAGCAGCAACTAAATGTATTCAAGCATGTAGATGTGGTCAAGAAAACTTGCTGAAGTTCAAACTGAGCATCAGAATGGGGAAGAAAGGGAACTTAAAGTGTACCTGTCATAGTGCAAAAAAAGTGATATGTTACTCAGTACCTAATTCTGATCATGCATATATCATTTTTATGTGTCTAGAACCTATATATCCCTAACAAATAGCATTTATATGTTGCTCATTTGCTTTTTGTTCTTGCCTTATGAAGGGGGCGTGTCCATCTTTCTCCCTCACTGTGATGACTCATCTGCTCTGAGTCTGGGAGCAGCCTGGCAGTCTGCATATCACTTCACAGTAGTTTTTATGCATACATCTGTTCCTAGTAAAGCTGGATGCTAATCAACATAGTGGTCACTATGTGTGTCATTCAGCTTTCACAGACTCATGAATGTCTGATCAGCTTCTTTAAAATAGAAAATAGAAAAAAATCAGGGAGTGCTGCTGCCAATAGCCAAGGAGAACCAAAATAAAAGGCAATATCACAAATGATGTGTACTCACCCGGTGTACGTGATGACCACCACAATAGGGATCACCACGAACACCTCAAGAGCCACGTAAACTTCAATAATGTCAAAGGATATTCTTTCTACACCCTAAGGGTATCCGCTCATAGAGTCAGAGATCGCTAGTATGTTCCAGAAGAACCATAGGTAAATCCATCATGATGCATATAAAGGATAAAAGAAAAATATATATATACCAGCGCTCAAAGGATAATATGATCCACTCACATATAAGCTGTTTGGTAACTTACTCCACAGTGGGGGGATGTCGACTCAACCACATACGCCCCTCCACGTTGATGTATATGGGTTTACCTAGTCCACGTGTCTGGATCTTATACCGCTAGTCAGCCACCGCTTCCACGGGTCACCTTAAGGGATCGGACCGGACGAAACCACCAAGGAGATACACGGGAGGTATTCCTATATTAATATTTTATTGCGACGTGTTTCTGAGGTATCGGCTAGTGCCACCTCCTTCTTCAGGCATGTTATACATAATGATTTATTATCTTTTTATATCTTACCTCCAGTCCCCCCTGTAGCGTCCTCCGGGCGGCATCGCATAGCATGTGACGGACTTCCGGTCGGCGTCCGGTCACATGATGAGCTTTGCGTTCCACACGTCGTCACTTCCTGTCGGCTATGGAACGCAAGCTAAAACCAGATGCCAGAACCAGAGAAACCCTGCAGCCGGAACCCTAGAAACACATAAATTACATAAAAACCTCACAAAACACAATAATATACTAAAAGATAAACATTATCTAACATATTCCTAATAATAAATATTACAAAATTCATAAAAAATACATATATAATTTTATAAATAATAATATTTCTAATAAACATGCTTCAGACTTTCATTCAACCCATGAGGGAATAATGAATTCATACAAAATATCCAAAACATTTCTTTTTGACAAAGGGTTTTAAAATCCAAATTATTAATTCTTTCTAAAGGGGTCACTGCCATATATTTAGGATCACTATTATGAGGAGTGGAAAAGTGCCTAGACACACTATGTAAATTATAATCATTCTTAATGTTGGATCTATGTTTATTGATCCTGATGCGTAAACTATTAATGGTCCTCCCTATATATTTGAGGCCACAGGGACACTCAATCATATAAACAACATCATTGCTACTGCAATTTAAAAATTCTTGTATAAGGTGTGGTTTAGATTCCCCTGGAATAAGGACTTCTATTCTCTTATTACAAATATGTGTACAGCATTGGCACCTCCCAATGCTGCATCTATATACTCCCTTAACAACCCCCGTACTCCTATTTTTATATTTTTATTGTTTTTTTTAACTCTAGGTATTGAGGGGGCAAGGATATTTTTTAGAGTCTTGCTTCTTCTAAAAATACATATAGGTCTATTTGGAATAATTCTTCCCAAAATTGGGTCATTCTTTCCAATGACTCGTTAAAATGTTATTAATATCGGAATATGAATTATTATACCTTGTAATAAAAGCAATTTTAAAATCAGTTTCTTCATTAGAATTTTCTGGATTTCCCTTCTTTCTTTCGTTACTTGCAATCTGTTTGCGTATATCCTTTGATCCGTTCTTCCGCACCCCTAATTAAAGGTTGAGGATATCCCTTTTGTTAGAAACGAGATTGTAAAATCCATAGCTGACTATTAAAATCAGCATCGGATGAACAATTCCGTCTAATTCTTTTCATCTGGCCATAGGGTATATTATTTTTCAAGCTCCTCTTATGGCAACTATTATGTTCTAGATAGCTGTTTGCATCCACCTCCTTAAAATGGGTGGTGGTATGCAAACAGCTCTCCCTGACAATAATTTCGAGGTCCAAAAATATGGCTTTTTCCCAACTTGTATTGGATGTAAATTTGAAGCCCCAATCGTTATTGTTAAGCTCCTCTATAAAACTAAGCACTGACTCCTCACTCCCGTCCCATATCATGATAATATCGTCAATAAACATCTTGTAAAACATGACCCATTTATCTTGGATCCGTGTCTTGAAAGCCCCTACGTACAGGTTTGCATAGCAAGGGGCAAATTTTGTCCCCATTGCTGTGCCGCAATTGTATGTGCAATCATATACGAAATAATTATGTTTTAAGGTATTTGTTAGAGCATCTTTTATTAACTTTTTCTGTTTATCTGGCATTAATGGATCTTCTTTTTAAAAAAGGTCTACTGCTTCCACACCTTCCACAATTTTTTTCTCCCAATATCTTCTTTTGGAGAAGACTTGCCACACCCCCATATACAGACCATTATTAGTCCTGTGGGTACAATTCCAATAATAACAAAATGGAGTTTAAAAACATTCCAACACATCACAATTAAACCTTTTTCGACCCTTAACGCACCTGTATATGAAGGGTCGGGTGAGAGGAATATGGCACTGGCCCACAAGTCGTGTCCACCTAATAACCGGCAGATGCCCGATATTTGGATGTAATTATCGACACTGGAGATCGCTCCAGTGTCCTTCATTTAAATGGTTAATGCAACAAAATTACATTGATCTATGTCAGCTATCTACTAATGGCTGATAATAGGCCCCTAGGGGGTCCAAAAAAAAGTGAGTGGAAGAAAAACATGGGGTTAAAACAGCATTCAACGGTTTTTTTTTGTTTTTGTTTTTTCCCCTTATAACAAATAATCCAGGTTTGGTATAATTGGAATCATACTGACCTACCAAATAAAACGTGCATGTCAGTTTTTCCATATTGTGAAAAATGTTTCCCTACAATTTCGCACAATTTCATATTTTCTTTCAGCTTTGCCCTACGTATTATTTTCTGGCTTTGCAATACATTATATGATAAAATGAAGTGTGCCAATGAAAATTTGCAACTTGTCCTACAAAAAGAAGCCCTAATACAACTGTCAGTCGAGAAATATAAAGGTTTTGGGTCTTAGAAGGTGAGGAGGGAAAAAAACAAAGCCACAAATCAAAATTTGGGAGGATGCGAATAGGTTAAAGGCACTGGACAATTATTTTCAACAGTGTGTGGTCACACATTACATACCATTACTCAGAGGACCAGACTTCTATACTTTTATATCAATAGAAGCTATACAGATCTACAGTATGTGTATCCTTGGTAACAGACAACACTTGTAATCTTTTCCTGCTTTTATATACTTTTCTTTCTGAACATATACATTTGCACAGTACTGTATACTGGAATGTAGAAGGTGCAGATTGCCATGCGGTAATAACTCAATTATGAATTATGAATTATGGTCATAAAAATTATTCATTATGAAAAATTGTATATTATGAAAATTATTAAAAATATAAAAATTATGACCTGGTGAATTGTAGACAAAGCCAATCAATACAATTCACATCTGATTCCGACTATTTCCTCAGATATCAACAAGTTCTTTTTATGACGGGATGACATTAATGCTTAAGAATGTAGTTTTGCAATATACAATAATACACAGGTATTATAAATAGAGATGTCGTGAATTGTTCGCCGGCGAACAGTTCCCGGCGAACTTAGCATGTTCGCGTTCGCATCGCCTGGCGAACATATGTGAAGTTCGATTCGCCCTCTATACTTTAACATTGCGGTAAACTTTGACCCTGTGAGTCAGAGTCAGCAGACACATTACAGCCAATCAGCAGCAGTCCCTCCCTTCCAGACCCTCCTACCTCCTGCACGGACGCCATTTTACCTTCATTCGGCATGCTGCAGGCTTAGAAAGTGGAGGGACAGAGAAGCTGCTCCTGCTGTAATAGGGAAAGTGACTCCTAAAGCACTAGTCTAACATCTGCTTTAAGGACATCACCCAAAAAAGCCCTTTTTAGGGCTCAAATATCAGTCCGTGTGTCCTGCAACAGCTGGAGGCACCCTGGTTGGGAGGGAACCGCTGGTTAAAAGGGGTACTCCAGTGTAAAACTTAAGTTCCTTCAAGCAACTAACTACAGTATTAAATGGGCTATAAGTTCAGTCCGTGTGTCTTGCAACAGCTGGAGGCACCCTGGTTGGGAGGGGACCGCTGGTTTAAAGGGGTACTCTGGTGTAAAACTGAATTTCCTTCAATCAACTAACTACAGTATTAAAAGGGCTATAAGTTCAGTCCATGTGTCATGCAACTGCTGGAGGCACCCTGGTTGGGGACCACTGCTTAAAAGGGGAACTCCACTGGCAACCTTTTTTGCTCATTGTCACACTAGTGCAAATCACATTTGGTGTGACAGTTGTTCAAATAAAAAAATAAAAAAAACTTTTTGGTTGTGAAATAAAACCATTGCTTCCTAAAGGGGGGCTCTAACTATGTGCTGCCTAATATGGGGGAATCTATGTGCTGCCTAAAGGGGGGCTCTATGTGCTGCCTAAAGTGGAGCTCTAACTATGTGCTGCCTAACATGGGGGAATCTATGTGCTGCCTAAAGGGGGGATCTAACTATGTGATGACTAAAGGGGGGATCTAACTATGTGATGCCTAAAGGGGGGATCTAAGTATGTGCTGCCTAAAGGGGGATCTATGTGCTGCCTAAAGGGAGGCTCTACCTATGTGCTACCTAAAGGGGGCTCTAACTATGTGCTGCCTAATATGGGGGAATCTATGTGCTGCATAAAGTGGGATCTAACTATGTGATGCCTAAAGGGGGGCTCTATGTGCTGCCTAAAGTGGGCTAAAGCATGTTATTCCAAAGAATTTAGGAATAATAGGTGATTTATCCCCTTTATGGTTTAAAACCAGACTCTGCATCGACTATGTAATTTTCCATGGGAGTTTTGCCATGGATCCCCCTCTAGCACGCCACAGTCCAGGTATTAGTCCCCTTGAAACAGCTTTTAAATCACTATTGTGGCCAGAAAGAGTCCCTGTGGGTTTTAAAATTCACCTGCCCATTGAAGTCAATGGCGGTTCACCCGGTTCGCAAACATTTTCGGAAGTTCGCATTCGCCATTCACGAACCGAAAATATTATGTTTGCGACATTACTAATTATAAAGTATGCAGATTTATTGGTTATACGGTTATGAACATATATGAGTAATAAACACAATATATATGCAAATGAATATCAATTAGACATATTAGTAAACATAAGAAGTTTGTTAATTGACTACATATACTAGAACAATACATGTGAGTAGTAAGTAACTTGTTACAATGAAACAAAAGCTACTAGGTTAGGAATATCATATAAGAAAAAGGTTACATATCACTCTATCCAGAGGAATCTCATGATATTAAGATGAGCAATATCTAATTATAGACATGTCAATATGGAATGCTAAATACACTCCCCACACCCTTCTAACCAACAACATATCACATGATTCCAAGAATGGGCAAATCCCTCTAAGGATATTAAACATGGAAGAACTATGATATACTTCCACCCCATTCTGGACTATTTTCTATACATGATCTTGGTAAGACATTAAGACAAATAGCAGAGTTTTATGATCTCGCTAGACTATATTTTAGGAGGAAGAACTTGAAACAAGTTTCCTGTGTGGGAAATATACTTATAACACTTAGTTTGGTGAGTAGGAATTCTATCAATGTCTAAGCAATTATTTAATGCTTTGATAGATTATGAGTCTTGATTCTTCTGCAGTTAGAATGAAGTCTCACAATATCCTAAAACTATAATCTCAATATGGAGATAATTAATTATTTTACTTAATTAATTTATTCGCCAATCTAAATGGTATAATTCCATCCATATTATCCCAATTAGTCTTAATTAAATGGAACACCATTTTTGTGTCTCTTACCAAGTCTATGTAAGAACCTCGCTTCAGCTCTTAGGAACGCTGGACGGTCCACCTCATTGTCATGGATAGCCATTGGTCTGGTACCGTGTGATCAGTCCATCTGCTGGGATCTCACATGGCTTTCCCCCCTGGTTGAACCTTTTTCCTGTGTCTTTGTGTGTTCTCTACAGCCTACAGTTCAGTACTACAGTCTCTGGTTTACCAGACTTTTTAATTAGTTAGACACACCCTCCTAAATTGGAATTCCCCAATGAATGTAGATTTGGCGTGTACATATGGTAATGACTATGACATCACTATAATACCCAGAATGCATTGAGCATATCACCCATAATGCCTTTCCTGTCGGTGTAATGTCAACTACCCATACGCTGGGTGGGGGGGCTATTGCATAAGAAATTAGGATCCTTACCATCAAGGGTTAACTGTCAATAACTGATCTTTAACCCACATTTCACACTTGACGTATGGAGCACTATATTAATAGGTGTGACAAATGTAAGTAATCAAACCATGGTTTCTCCAGACATAGAGTCACCAACTAGACATTCTCAACACTATCAAATTCATGGGAAAGATAATAATACAATGGATGATTCTCAAACAGAGATGTGTGAATGTCTATGTGTTCAGTCAAATGGGTAATTAACTGTTAGTCAGAATAGCATTCACAAGACCTATTATCTAAACAACCATAAATATCTAAGGAGACAAGAATCATTCTTCTCCCAGACTGGCACTTTTAGAGATGAAATTTCAGAATTGTGGCCTACTTAGACTATACACAAAATGGCCGACATCATGCGGTTATGCTTTGAAACATATTAAACATAGTGATTCATTTTTGAGGCCTAATTAGCATGACAAGATGGAAGGATTACAAAATTATTTTGGTAAAGTATTCAATATCACACAAGGGCAACATTTGCATGGACTTTGTATATTTTCCCCATACATTGACAGACTTTACATTTTTTTTTAACCTGGTTTTTAATTTAATGCCAAGAATTTTATTTTCCTCAATGTAAATAAAATAAAATGAAAATCTATCAGAAACATAACGGACACTTTATAAAAAAAAAAAAAAACATTAATTACAAAAGGCATCTTGTGAAATTATGAACAAAGCCTAACACATATCTGGCAGAGTGATATAATATCTAAAAAGAAGTGGATATTGGAATGCCATGAAGATTAAACTAAGAGCAAATTTTATTTTTACTGTGGACCCGCCACACAATTCTAGGGTGTTGTCTACTTTCTAGGTCCTTGAAATCACAGGGACTAACAAATGGTAACATAATACTGGACTTTCCAAAAGAAGTTCCCAAATTGATGACTTTTGTGATCTCTTTTCTTATTCTGTATAACCAACAAGAGGGAAAGCAAAACACTAAAGTGATGCACACCCATCACTTTAGTGTTCTTTCCCTCACTTCCTTTTTGGTTATATTGTACGTTATTTTTTGGTTGAGCCCCCAATTCTTTGCATCTTTACTTCTGGCCTAACTTACATTTAAATGAGTATTGTATTGTTTTATTATTTTTACATTTTTATGCTGTAGTGGCTGTAAAAAAAGATAGCAAGGGATACTTACCTACAGATCCCACTGTAGTTCCATCTAGCGCTTGTCTCTTCTCCCTGCTTTCGAGGATATGCATTAGAGATTTAAAACAAAAAAGAGAAACATAGCTGAAAATCCACAATTTGTATTTTTATCTACTTGCTTATAAGCATAATTTCAAAAACTAACTGGTTGTTAGATACATTTAGATCAAAAAGTACAAGCACACTCATTACGTCAAGGCTACTCAGTGAGAGTGGGTCCCTAACCGAACACTGGCATACTGTCAGGCATTGACCACTGTCTCCACAACACCAAGCCCACAGGGGGAATGACCCAGTGGCCGGGCAGCCCCACTGTTCCAGGCCACACCAATCCACAGACAAAGCATCACAGCAACAATGGCTACCACAGAGCACCACACCAGTGTGAACACCTACCATGTGCTCCCTGCCAGAGGGCTGGGAGAATGCTAGGAGGAAACCCATATGCAGTCTACTGCTAATTAAAAATGCCTTGGCCAAATGGGTGGAGTGGAGTGCTAGCCATGAAAAGGGGACATACTAAAAATGTAAAACAAAAATAGAGAAGCATAGCCCACATCCACAAATTGTATATTGATCTACTTGCTTCTCAGCAGAATATCAAAAACGAACAGGTTTTTAGTATACATTTTGTGGATGGGTGACTATGTTTCTCTATTTGTTTCGCATTAGAGATTTAATCATCTCATGAGTGAAAGCTTTACGTATTTGCATCAGAAGATATTAAAAGTGCCCAATTAGCTATTTACTAGCTTCAGAAGTGTCCTGTCTTGGCCAGGGATAAGCAGGCAGGTCCTGCTCAGATGCTATACTTTAAAATTAGTAAGAAAAAGATAAGTAGTATAATTTAAAAAAGAAAAAGAAAAAAATATACAAAGAATAAAAATTCTAGGAAAACCTCCTTTAGGAATCATTCAAAGAATTAATGACTCTTTTGTGGTGGCTAATGTATATCATCTTCTATTCCTTTAGTTGCAACTCTAAGTATACTGGTAGTCATTGTTATGTAGATGTTATACCTCCTTAGCAATAAACATTTAACCATGTAAAAGTGAACTAGAAAACTAGAATAATGATCATGATGTGCCAGACAGTCTTTGAAGAGCTTTTATCAGAGTTGGCAATAGAAAGAGTTACAGTTTTCCTGCCAATGAATTCTACATCTACATGTTTCATTAGAAACTGTCTGCTTTAAAACTTCCTTTCCACCAGTATCTAAATGTGTTCGAACATTCAAACACTGTCAGGCTCAGCTGGCATAAACCTGGCAAGGGCAGTAAAAATGACAGAACAGATAAAAAACACATGGCATTTTGGCATCTGAATGAAAGGAGGAAGCACTGGGAACACCAAGATGACGTCAGGGTAGCCCAGCATACCTTGTAGAAATCAGCAAGATCACATGACCCCAGATTATCCAATCTGTGATATTTAATGCACCAGAATGTACATTTACATCATGTACTTCCTGAAAAAAATGTGAATAAGCCCCTCCCCCAATAAAAAATTGCCCCTTTTCCCCATTTTACGCCAAAAAAAGTGTAAAAAAAATAAAAATTAAAAATAAATATATTTGGTATGAACACATGTGCAAATTTCTAAACAATCAAAATATAACGTTAATGATTCTGCATGGTGAACGGCGTAAACATAAAAATGCACAATTGCTGTTTTTTTTGTCATATCACATTTTAAAAAAAAAAGTAAAAGTTTTTAAACAGTGCAATGATAGAAATTTATCTAAATATGGGTAGCATATTCTTTGTATTGACCCACAGAATACAGAAAAAAATAAATTTATACTGTAAAGTGTACCGCATGAAAACAAAACTCTTCGAAATTTGCTAAATTAAGGTTTTCTTTTCAATTTCTCCACAAATAATAATTTGGTTTTTTTTTCCATACATTTTATGGTAAAATGAGTGATGTAATTACAAAGTACAATTGATCATGCAAAAAAACAAGCCCTCATATGAATCTGTGGATAGAAATATATAATAATAGTTATGGCTCTTAGAAGACGAGGAGGAAAAAACAACAATGCAAAAATTGGCTATGTCCTTAAGGCCAAATGGGATGTGTCATTAAGGGGTTAACTAGCACACTACCTGACCGATTAATATACTGGGATTTCAAAATAAAATAGAAAGGTGCAAACTTTTTTTGGTATCGTAACTTCAAAACTTGTTTACTGTAAAATCAATCTGCTGAACAATGATACATAACAAAATACAATAATGCAATATTAAAAGTACTTACTAAGCTGATATGTATCAGTTATTATTTGTAAATCAGTGACAAAAAAAACATAGAGGGTGCTAGGTACGTTTGTCAAGAACCCATGGGTCTCCTCTAATTTTCATTTTCATCCAAATACTTGGATTATCAATAGGAAATAGATCACGTCATAGCATTATTTTTTAATGATATTATACTGTGCTTAACAGATCCTATAGAGTTGATAGCGGAGTAATGTCCCTAATCCATAAGTATGGGAATTTGGCACTTTATCATCTGGGAAAAAAAAACTGAAAACTCAGGCTCTTCTATTGTATACGTCCTCAGTGGCGGTGGCAGGCTTAGGCTGGGTTCACATATGTGCAGCGTCTGGCACAGTTTCCCTCTGGCGCGCACTAGAGGGAAACTGATGCTAGAACTGATCCCATTCATTTGTATGGGACAGTTCACAATCATCCAGAGTCCCAATTTTGGCTCCAGATGGTTGGACACGCCGGACGGCACCAGACAGTGGATGCTGGATGCCATACAACTGATGACAACTGATGCACGATGTCACAGGTTCACATATGCCAGAAGCCGGACATGTGTGAACCCAGCCTTACAGGGACCAATATGACATTGTAGACAAAAATATATTAAATATCTTGGCATAACACTTATAGCAGGTCATGGGAAATTGTTTCCAGCTAACTTTGACCCTCTCTTAAAAATGTTTGCAAACGAAGTTAAAAATATTATAAGATATGAGGTATTTTAGGTAGGAAGGGTGGCCACTTTTAAGATGCTCTTATTACCAAAGTTTTTATATTTATTTAGGACATTGCCCATTAGTGATGAGCGGCATAGGCCATATTCGAATTCGCAATATTTCACGAATATATGGACGAATATTCGTCATATATTCGCAAAACTCGCATATTCGTTATATTCATTTTTTTGCGCATATGCGAAAATATATGCGCATATTCGCGAATATTGAGCCCTCCCTTCTAATGGTATAGGGAACTATGACTAGTGCATTAAAGGGGTATTCCAGGCCAAAACTTTTTTTTTTATCAACTGGCTCCGGAAAGTTAAACACATTTGTAAATTACTTCTATTAAAAAATCTTAATCCTTCCAATAGTTATTAGCTTCTGAAGTTGAGTTGCTGTTTTCTGTCTAACTGCTTTCTGATGACTCACGTCCCAGGATCTGTGCAGTTCCTAGGGGGATATTCTCCCATCATGCACAGCTCCTGGGATGTGACATCATCATTGAGCAGTTAGACAGAAAACTTCAGAAGCTAATAACTATTGGAAGGATTAAGATTTTTTAATAGAAGTAATTTACAAATCTGTTTAACTTTCCGGAGCCAGTTGATATATACCATATATTATACCAGGCAAAAACTTTTTATTTATATATATATATATATATATATATATATATATATATATATATATAAATAAAAAGTTTTTGCCTGGTATACCCCTTTAACTCTGTGATTTTTTTGCCCATTGAAACCAATAGGCCCATTGTTGTCCATGGCGGATCTCACTGCATGTAAAACAGTAAGATAAGCAGGACCGTCTTGGCAGCACAATGGAATGGGAGACCAGCACTGGTTGGAGTCCCGGGGTGTTACAGTGTTGTGGTTTAACTTTACTTACCTGGAAAAGCTGCTGAATTGCCCTTAGCAACCAATCAGATTGCTTCTTTCATTTTTTCACAAGGCCTCTGAAAAATGAAGGAAGCAATCTGGTTGCTATGGGAAACTCAGAAGCCTTTCCAGGAAAAGCTGCTGAGTTGCCCATAGCAACCAATCAAATCGCTTCTTTCATTTTGCAGAGGCCTTGTGAAAAATGCCATCTGGTTTTCTACAAATTTCTTATAAAAAGCAAGTAGTATATTATCAAAATATATATGGGCAGGGCAAAAATATCTTTCAATGTTAGATGAATATAGAAAAGGTAAGATTTTGGAAGTCCATTAAATAGCAACATTAGTATCACATGTGCGAGTATGGTGGAATATATCTTATCTTTCCCTTTGGGTCCATATAAAAACACAAGATGTTAAACTATATATATTTGAAAAGAAACATGAATATTTTTTTTATTTTTTGGCAGAATACAAAAATTTACTTATCCAGTAATAGCCTCACGAAAGGCATGGCCTCCTCAGACAGTATTGGTATTTTTTTTTTATTAACTTTAGTCAGGGGTTTATATTGTATGATCTGCATATGATCATTGGCACAACATTGGAAGACTGCATTGATTCAAAAATATGGGGTGTTATTTTTGAGGTTAATAACAGTTACATATATGAACATTTATTGGCACTGAAGGGGGGAAAATATTTGGTTTTTCATGGGAAATAAATCTAAATCTATATATATATATATATATATATATATATATATATAAAACTCAACGTGTGTGTGTGTGTGTGTGTGTGTATGTATATATGTATGTATTTATGTTCCACAAAAACTTCCAAACGGCTAAAGATATTAACATGAAACTTGGCACACATGTTACTTATATGTCAACAACAAACATAGGATAGGTGATTTAACCCTTACTCCCCCCCCCCCCCCCCATTTGCCAGGGGCGGGTTTTTTGTTTAAAGTCCCATACAAGTCTATGGGAAATATTTGTTACTGCATAACTTCCAAACTGCTGGAGATATTTCGATAATACTTGGTCACATGTTATTTATATGTCCACTTAAAATATAGGATAGTTAATTTAACCCTCAACTTCCCACATTTGTGAGGGTCAGGGTTGTTGTTTAACGTCCCATGCAAATCAATGGGAAATGTATGTTCTCACATAATATCCGTACGGCTGGAGATATTTCAAAACCTGGTACACATATTACAGGTCAGGATATGAGGACACGATGGGAGGTCGAGATAGGAGGTCGAGATAGGAGGACAGGAAGGATGGTCGGGATAGGAGGTCGAGATAGGAGGTCGAGATAGGAGGATGAGATAGGAGAACAGAATAGGAGGACGGGATAGGAGGATGGGATAGGAGGACGGGATAGGAGGTCGGGATAGGAGGTCGGGATATGAGGACAAGAAAGGAGGATGAGAAAGGAGGACGGGATAGGAGGATGGGATAGGAGGACGGGATATGAGGACGGGATAGGAGAACGGGATAGGAGGACAGGATAGGAGGTCGGAATATGAGGATGAGAAAAGAGGATGGGATAGGAGGACGGGATAGGAGGTCAGGATAGGAGGTCGGGATATGAGGCCGAGAAAAGAGGATGGGATAGGAGTATGGGATAAGAGTACGGGATAGGGGGGCATGGCCTGGCAGCTGAAGTGCATGGTCGCATACTAGGAGAGCTCCGTGTTACCGCCTGCCATAGCGACTATTCCACAGCGACATACCGCTCGGACCTCTCTGAAAGGATACTCTAATTCCTCCTCATCATGCCGGCGAGGAGAAGAAAGCCTATCAAGGTCGGTAATCTGGCTAAATTTCACTTTGTGCCGCGAACGGCGGCGGAGCAAGATGGCGCCGGCGGCCTGCTCACCTCACAGACGGCTGCACGATCCTCGCGCTCTCAAGCACAAGGCACCGGAGGGTCCCCGCTGTTGAACCGGAGATCCACCTCGGACTCAGCTCTGCATGCCTCTACCCTGTCTCCACCGCAGGCGGCAACGGAGCGCGGCCCTTCCCCGCGCGGCGAAACCAACAGGAATGGTGCAGCTGGAAATGGTGAGAGGCGGGCCTCGGTGGGATCTCCAGCCTCTCTCCCTGCAAGCTCCCCTTCTCAGAGCCCAGCAAAGCAGCGTCCTAGATTGGAGGAAACAGGCGAAAGGAGAGAGGTAGGAGCTTGGGACACTGACACACAAGGGAAAATTGATATTGCAGATCCCCTGGCCTCAATCCCGGTTAATAATCAATCTCTTACTGACACCACTCTTAAAGATATGCTGCTGCTGCTGCGTACCTCTTTCCAGCAGGATATTCATAGGCTGATTGCCCCATTAAAAACCTCTGTGCTGGACATTGGGAATAGAGTGGATCACATTGAGCAAAAGTTTGAGGAATTTGCAGATTCGCATAATGCCCTTATAGATCTAAGAGATGGGCTGGAGGATGAAGTTACAATGCTTAAACTTAAAGTTGCTGACCTTGAAGATCGTAGCCGACGCAACAATGTGAAACTGCGCGGCATTCCAGAAACGGTTGCACCAGCTAATATTTTGGACTATGTCCATTCAATTTTGCAGTTGGTATTGCCTGATTGTACAGCACAAGAACTCACCAAAGACAGGGCTCACAGGGTCCCAAGACCTAGGCACCTGGACGATTCCATCCCCAGAGATGTCCTGGCGAGAATTCATTTTTTCCATATTAAGGAACGGTTTATGGAATATACTCGCCGCCGTGATGGCCTGCCGGCACTCTATCAAAAAATTGCTGTTTATGCTGACCTTTCTGCAGCAACCCTACAAGCCCGTAGAGAGTTACTCCCAGTGACCACTACTCTACGCAATGCAAAGGTTATGTATAGATGGGGATTCCCAGTGCGCCTGCTAATTAGACATGAGAACTCTCTACATGTAGTGCGCAGCCTAATGGAAGGCGAAGACCTGTTGAAATCTTGGGGACTGGCTCCAGTATACCCGTCTGACTTTCTAAAATCTTCCAAGCCTCCAACTCGCATGAAGGACTGGTCTACAACCTGAGGTCTGATGTGATGTCCGCTAACCCAGTTGGAATGCGGGCTCCTATGTAGTGATCAGGGTGCTCGGTTACAGTGTGGACTCTAACCCCCACAATCTGTCGGATAGCTGTGGCTTCGGCAAGCTATCCTATTTGTTTTTTCTTATGTTCTTAGTATACTGTTTTATAGTTACATGTTATTTAAACAGTGGTGCTACTATCATAGATGATCTACTAGAAGTACTCTGTGTCATTAGGGCAGGCGCATGCTGGCTGGGAGATGCGCCTTGCCTTCCCGATATTCATTATTTGCTATGGTATATTGCATATTGGATTGACTTATTATTATGGCTATAACTATTGCAAGTCTAAATGTGAACGGTTTAAATGCACCACATAGACGTACATACTTATGGAAGGAAGCACAATTGCTCAAATGTGATATATTGTGTGTCCAGGAGACGCATCTGCTCGCCAGAGATGCCTTTCGTGTGCACCATCCAGCTTTCTCACATGTTTTTCATTCTCATCACAGATCCAAAGCTAGAGGAGTAATTATCGCGATCAAAAATACAGTGGCGTTTACACTTCATGATGTCGTGGCTGACCCATACGGAAGGTACTTGATTCTTCGTTGCACCATTAATGCCACCAAATTAACCTTAGTCTCTCTGTATGCACCTAATCAGGGGCAACTTCGCTTTTTGAACCGATTGATGGGAGTGGTTGGTAGGATGGCCTGGGGTTCTTTAGTGCTCTGTGGGGACTTCAACACTGTCTCAGACCCCTCTCTAGATTCTACGTCTTCTTCTCGTTTTCTTGCAAATTCTCTTTCCTCTTTTCTATCCTCTAAGGATCTTTATGACATTTGGAGGATTCACCATGCTACAGATAGATCATTCACCTTTTTGTCAGGAGTGCATAACACGTACTCTCGAATTGACCTCTTCCATGTAGATAGAAACCTTATTGCTTTGAGACGCGATTTGAAATGTCTTCTTTTGGCGTCTTATGAAAAATTGCATCGGAAATTGGGGGCTAGATATTATTCTCAGGATAACAAAGCGGGTAAATTGCTTGCTAGCCGCCTAAAACAGAGACAAGCAAAATCTAGAATCCCCTTTTTGCTTCACCCTACCACAAATGACAAATTATACACTCCCTCTGATATAGCGAATGGCTTTGGGGCCTTTTATTCCCATCCGTACAACCTGAAGGATACTATCCCGACTCCCTCTGATCTCACTTCCTCTATACACTCCTATCTTTCCCGGCTCCAACTTCCCTTGCTTTCTGTCACTCAACTTACAACTCTCAACCAGGACATCACGGAGGCTGAAGTAGCTAAGATTATTAAATCATTGCCATTAGGGAAAGCACCGGGACCGAACGGGTTCGCCTCTTCATATTATAAAGCTTTCAGTGACTTATTAGTGCCTTACTTGGTGGGGTTCTGCCGCTCAGCAATGAAGTCAGGTGAATTTCCTAAGGAAAACCTGGAAGCAATTATAACCACTTTACCTAAGCCGGGGAAGTCCCCAGATAGGCCAAAAAATTTCCGGCCTATCTCGCTATTGAACCAAGACCTGAAAATTTTTGCAAAATTAATAGCTAACCGCTTATCGGTAGTTCTGCCGTCTTTGGTACACACGGATCGTTGCTGGGCGGCAGGGTTCAGACAACACTAGGAGACTCTTGGACATTTTTTATTATTTGGAACGTGTCTCTGAGACGGCGGTAGTTCTTGCCTTGGATGCTGAGAAGGCGTTTGACCGACTCCGCTGGTCGTTTGCCTTCTCGGCCCTGTCTCAGATGGGTCTGTCGGGCAGCATTATGACAGCCATCAGGTCGCTGTATTCCCAACCCACGGCCAGGGTACTCGCCAACGGGGTACTGTCTGATTCTTTCACCATTACTAATGGATCCCGGCAGGGATGTCCCCTGTCGCCCTTGATATATATATATATTATCAATGGAACCATTGGCACAATCAATTAGGCTTGATGATAGGATACTGGGTATATCTATAGGACAGGACATTCACACCATATCACTCTATGCAGATGATGTTATTCTGTCTGTAGAGGATCCGGAAATATCGCTGGCAGCGGTAATGGATAATATTGAACATTATGGCAACCTATCTTACTATCACTTGAATAACGCAAAAACTCAGGCCTTGCCAATCAGTGTCTCCCCCACCCTCTTGTCATCCTTAAAGTCCAGATATCTGTTTGATTGGTGCTCTAAGAGCATTCAATATTTAGGCATTCAGCTATCTTACCCCACCAAGTTACTGTACTCTAAGAACTACGAGAAATTACTGGTCACTATAACATCTGATATGGAGCGTATGGCTGTAGCTGAGATATCATGGGTAGGGAGGGTGGCCACTTTTAAAATGTTCCTGTTGCCCAAATTTCTTTATCTTTTCCGCACTCTGCCTATTCTTCTCCCGTCTGTCTTCTTTTCCAAGGCCCACAGAGCACTATCTGCTTTTATTTGGAAGGGTCGTAAACCCAGGCTGTCCTCTAGCATCCTTTCTAGATCTACGAATCGCAGGGGCTTAGGCTCCCCTAACCTACAATTTTACTATATCTCTACATTGGTATATATGATGAAGAGTTGGTGGTGCAACGAACGATCCATGCCATGGCTAGCTATAGAAAGCATCTCTGTACTCCCCTTTACACTGAAAGACGTATTATTGGCTCCCTTTTGGAATATTACTCCCTTATATTGCCTGGAACTACTTTATCTCACACTCTAATAGTCCAGTTAAAGCTATAATAAATGATCTGCCGTTATCCTTTATACAGGCTAACATACCGAATATAGATTTAGCTGTATGGACCTCTAAGGGTATCTCTCATGTACGACATGGTAGCGGGTTCGTTGATGTCATTTGACGCTCTGGCTGCTAAATTTCATTTACCTAAACATGATTTTTATAAACTCTTACAAGTAAGACATTTTCTACAGACCAAACAGCTTTCTTCAGAGGATTTAGACAGCTCAGCTATCCGCCTCCTATCCTCTCCTAGAGGGGGGCTTAAACAGTTTTACAATGCCTTGCAACAACAGTTAGCTGATAGTAAACCGTACCCCTTAAGGGTATGGGAGAGGGAAATGCATATGTCCTTTTCTATGAGTACATGGGAGAGGGCCCTTTCTTACACACATAAGGCCTTTCAATGTTCATCCCACATGGAATCCGCCTTGAAAACTGCTCTACGCTGGTATCATACCCCGGATAAGCTAGCTTATATGTATTCTGATGTATCTGATAAATGCTGGCGTGGATGTGGCATGAAGGGCACGCTCTTCCATATACTTTGGACGTGTCCTAAGGTTCAACCCTTTTGGACGGCGTGTGTACATCTATTAAGAGAAGTGATTGGTAGGGGAATACCATGGTCACCGCAATCTGCTTTATTGTTTTTAAATATCTCATCAATACCGTGCAAACAGCGGGACTTCTGTTGTATAGTTTGTATAATAGCAAAAACGGCCATAGTGAGCCACTGGAGATCAGATGTCATTCCCACTACGGAATCGCTGATAGCGAAAATCAATACCACGTATTCGTACGAGAAAATCTTAGCATTGGGACTAAATAATTATACTAAGTTTAATAAGAGATGGTTAGCCTGGAAGAACTATATAGGACATATAGGACACATAGACGCTTTCTGATTTCAGGAGTTTATTTACCGTTCACTTATGCAGAGCACACAGAATATATTGCTAATGACTTATAATATTATGGCACTGAGTACACAATTAATAATCCAAAATACATGACTGTGGATGAGTAAATTTAGATCATCAATGAATGTGATGTCTATCGTTCATATTTAAGTACCACTGTAGGTTGGTTTGTTTGGTTTAAACTGTTTGACAGATACCCACTGCTTTCAATAGATGATAGCTATGTGAAGCTAGATTGAATTTGCGGTGTATTTCTGAGGTATGAGACCGATGTTTCACTTCTAATGCAAATGTTTGTAAAATTTTTTTAAACTTAATAAAAATTATTTACAAAAAAAAAAAAAGGAGTACGGGATAGGAGGACGGGATAGGAGGTTGGGATATGAGTAGTGTTGCTCGTGAATATTCGCAATGATAATTTTATTCGCGAATATCGCATATTCACGAATTTTCGCAACTATAGCACTATATATTCGTAATTACGAATATTCGTAATTTTTTCTTCTTCTTTTTTTTTCTTCACAGTACACATCACAGTGATCACCCCTCTCTGCTTCCAGCTTGTGTGGTGTAAAGAAGGCTCTAATACTACACCGTGAGACTGGTGCTTGAATTTTCGCAAATGCAAATTTTTGCATATGCTAATTTTCACATTTGCAAATTTTCGCTTATGCAAATTTTCACATATGCTAATTTTTGCATAAACAAATTTTCGCATACACGAAAATATTACGAATATACGAATTTAGTGAATATATGACGAATATTCGTCCATATATTCGCGAAATATCGCAAATTCGAATATGGCCTATGCCGCTCAACACTAGATATGAGGACGAGAAAGGAGGACGGAATAGGAGGTCGGGATATGAGGACGAGAAAGGACTACGGGATAGGAGGTTGGGATATGAGGACGAGAAAGGAGCACGGGATAGGAGGATGGGAGAGGACGGACAGGATAGGAGGTCGGGATAGGAGATTGGGATAGGAGGATGGGATAGGAGCACCGGATAGGAGGACGGGATAGGAGGTCTGGATAGGAGGTTAGGGTATGAGGACAGGATATGAGGATGGGATATGACAACAATATATGAGGACGGGATATGAAGTCAAAAGCTTCCTCCTTTGTTGATTTTCCACCCCAACAAGGATGAGGAAGGAAAAAACGGGCAACGCCAGGTACTCAGCTAGTATTGTAATAAAGTTGAAGCTTAACAATTTTTATTAACTATTGATCAGTGACTAAGAAGAAGACAAATAATCCTCAACCATAACTTGGAACAAGTCACATAGGTTTGTCTGTTTATGGTTATTTCATGTTTATGGGATGTGTGTCTGGGTTAGTCTTATGAATGTATTTGTATTATTTGTTATGATTTTCTCAATATATCTGGACTTCTTGTATTCATAATTGCCAAAAAATGTCATAAGAAGTATTGAAATGGAGAAAACATGGGTTGCTTTAAGGCATACAGTGGGGATCAAAAGTTTGGGCACCCCAGGTAAAAATTTGTATTAATGTGCATAAAGAAGCCAAGGAAAGATGGGAAAATCTCCAAAAGGCATAAAATTACAGATTAGACATTCTTATAATATGTCAACAAAAGTTAGATTTTATTTCCATCATTTACACTTTCAAAATAACAAAAAAATGGCATCTGCAAAAGTTTGGGCACCCTGCAGAGTTAATATCTTGTACTGCCCGCTTTGGCAAGTATCACAGCTTGTAAATGCTTTTTGTAGCCAGCCAAGAGTCTTTCAATTCTTGTTTGAGGTATCTTTGCCCATTCTTCCTTACAAAAGTCTTCCAGTTCTTTGAGATTTCTGGGCTGTCTGTCACACACTGTTCTTTTAAGGTCTTGGTCTTCCAGATCTTGCTTCAACTTCTACTGTTCCTGATGACTACCATTTCTTAATTACAGTCCAAACAAAGAATATTGACATCTGAAAATGTTTTGCTATCTTCTTATAGCCTTTTCCAGCTTTGTGAGCATCAACTATTTTCAGTTTCAGATTTCTAGGCAACTGCTTAGAAGAACCCATGGTGCTGATTGTTGGGGCAAGGTCAGATGCGTCTGAGCATTTAAAACCTTTGAGATTGACATCACCTAGTCTTCCCAGATGATGATTGAGAACAATCCATGACGCTGGCAGGTCTCAGCTTTGCAAAGGGGACAGTGCATGCTATAAATTCTGCAGGGTACCCAAACTTTTGCAGATGCCATTTTTTTTTTCTGTTATTTTGAAAGTGTACGTGATGTAAAAAAAATCTAACTTTTGTTGACATATTATAAGAATGTGTCTAATCTGTAATTTGATGCCTTTTGGAGATTTTTCCATCCTTCCTTGGCTTCTTTATGCACATTAATAAAAATTTTACCTGGGGTGCCCAAAGGCTGTCCAGGCATGCTGGGAGTTGTAGTTTTGCAACATCTGGAGGCACCCTGGTTGGGAAACTGATTTAGATTGTAAGCTCATATGTCAGTACATCATATTTCATATCAGAGCACTACAATGCAGTGTCATATAACAATATATATATATATATATATATATATATATATATATATATATATATATATATATATATATATCTCCATAACATTTAATACTGCCATACACATTAAATCCGATTTATTAGGTGGAAAGTGTTTTGTTCTGTCTTCAGCTGTAACGTGTGGCAAAGGCAGACAAGGTGACACATGTATTCATGAGGGTGTCCTCCTATTGCTGAATATAAATGCACAACACAGCAGAAGTAATAGAATATATAGACATAGAGAAGGGATGTGTGGGAGGCTGGTACAGTGTCATGCCCTTACCCTGCTGGTGCTGAAGACTGGTCTGTAGGTCTCCTCAGCTGGCAGGCTGGTGAACTGTTGCATGGACAGCATGCTGAGCTGACATCCCCGCACTTTCCTGCTGAATCTCCACCTTCTCCTCCCCACTCAGGGATCTCTACTGTCCCTCCACGTGCTGAGGATGAAGGGTTCTTCACTGCACTGCCGCTGGCTTCTGTATACAGCTGTCATAATTCATAATCCCTGCCGGAACACAGGAACTCTGATTGGTGAATAATTATTGACCAATCAGAGCTCCCGTGTCCCAGCAGCGGGGATTATGAATTATGACAGTATACAGGAGCCCGCGGCAGCGCAGTGGGGCTGCATGTACCGCCGGTTTATTAAGTTAATAAATGCTGATCGCTGCGGGTCTCTAGAGAATGACCTGCTGCGATCTGCACCTCAGCCCCAGGACTACAACTCCCATCATGGACGGAGTCTGTTCATAATGGGAGTAGTAGTCCTAACAGTCCCAATAGAGTCCCGCAGCTGGGGGATGTGCAAGTGCCGTCCCTCAGCACTGCGGTACTACAACTACTCCCATCATGGGACAGATTCTGTCCCATGATGGGAGTAGTTGTAGTATTGCAGTGCTGAGGGCTGGCTCCGGCATCGTCCAGCGTCCGACACTTTTCTACGTGTTCTTGCTACCACTAGTAGATTTTTTGTTGATTTTTGCAAAAAAAAAGCACAATTGCGCAAAAAAAAATCAAATTTTTTTTTTTGCTCAAATGATACATACCAGTTCACTGGATTAAGTTGTCTATGGTACACCAAGCAGGTGACAACTTTAGAAAATCATCCACCCAAAAAAAACGTAGCTCAAATGCAAAAAAAAGCGCAATTGCGCAAAATCTGCAGACAAGAAAAGTAGTCTAAAGGCAATGATACATGTCCCCCATAGAGTGTATCATGAAAATGTAATATTGCATAGATATCAATTCTGGTCAGTGGCAGCAGAGACATGGGAAAGAAAATTGCCTAAATGTATATGAATAGAGTAGACATGTTACATTACTGGAATGAGATAGAATCTTTTATGGTGAAGGGGTGGGCCACAGTAGCTAGTATTGGAGCCTTCTTGAAGGGATGATCAGTGCGCTGTGATGTGTTCTGTCTTAAAAAATAAAATAAGAATAATTATAATTTTGCATATATATAGCGAATATATTCACTATATTTGCGAATAAGCTAAAAGTAGGAATATGCATATATGCGCATATGCAAAATGTCTGCGCTCGACAGTCTCACACAGTAAATAATATTGGAGCATTCTTTACCACAATCTGGAAGCAGGGAGGCATGATGATCCCTGTGATGTGTTCTGTGAAAAAAAATATTTGTGATTTCGAATATATAGCACTAAATTCGCCATATTCGTGAATATGCGAAATTCATGATAAATATTCGAATTGCGAATATTCACGCTCAACACTAAATCTGATGCATATACTGCTTGCCTAATTTTGTGTTAAGCTGTTTGGGGGATATTTATCAAAGGATTTAGACTGTTTTTTCCTGTCTAAATTTGTCACAAAGAAAGTCGCAGTCTAAATATGTGCGACTTTTCTGTGACTTTTGCTTTAGAGAATTTTTGGAACATGATGCATTCTAGTCTATTTTAGACAGAAAAATGCATTGGTGCTGAATTTATCAAAAACTACTTTTCAGCGACAAGTTGCATCGGCTGAAAGTGCGCCGAAATGTCAGACCATGCTGGAGCAGGTTGAAATACGGACTAAAGCATAGATCCCGAAGTCTGTGCACAGAATTTATCAAGGGCCGCAAGACTTTTGATAAATTAGGCGCTCAATAGAACGGCCTAACACTCTGTAGTTTGGTCTATATTGGTTTGGGACATAGACAGCTTTGATAAATATCCCCCTTTATGTTTAAGACTTCAATAATAAATCTGTCCCATTGTATATTTCCAAGAAGAAAAAGAATCTGCAGTGTATAAAGTGCTCTGTGCAATAGCTAAAAAACATGAAAAATGTACAGTGTACTTTTTTCTACTCATGTCATGGCAGATTCCTTATAATTTGCTAAAATACAAATCTCCACCCCATGGAATGTTGCCTTCTGTTTCAATTACATGGTTGACTTCTTCTGGTTTTCAATCACAAAAAAATGGTATTACAATACAAGGCTCATGAATCTGATTCTAATCATGTTTTGGAGCATGTCTGATAAAAAGAGTAGACTTAAATTTTGCTACTTAACATAATTTTTTTTTCCTGTTAGCTATTAAAGGTGTCATGACTGTAAGACTGTCATTTTATCTCTTATTGACAATATTACCATTTTGCAACGTGATTTTTATCCTTGTTAAAAGTTGCATAGAAATAAAGGACAGTGTTAATTCACAGAATGTATTTGCTTTCTGTATTTCTGACTTAGAGAAAACAGAAGATGCTCCGTGTGTAGGATCTCGAGCTGGCAGGGTTGGGGGAGGGGAACCAACAGCCGCTTACCAAAACAGGTTGTGTGAACTTACACACAACGAGAGCGCGTGGAAACAATATGTCGTCCGTAGCTTTCTGGAGTGGATTATTCGAGGAGGTGACTGGAAGTATACAGGGATTACTTTGGCGCTGGACGCATGGAATAAGCCGGACCACGAGAGTAAAGCCAGGTCTGTTTAATATGCAAAGATGCAACGCGTTTCGCTGCGTATGCACAGCACATTGCATCTTTGCATCTTTGCACATTAAACAGATCTGGTTTTAGTCTTGTGGCCCGGCTTATTCCATGCGTCCAGCGCCAAAGTAATCCCTGTATACTTCCAGTCACCTCCTCGTATTTCTGACTTAAGAATCAGTATATATAAGTATATATATATATATAAGCTGTGCCATCCTCACATTTCCTGGACAGATTTTTACCAAATAGCAAAGCTTCTTTCTAAGTGGCCTCAAAAGCAATTCTGAAAACCCTAAAGAATTTAGACATAATGGGGGAGATGGGGGAGATATGTATCAATATGTATCTGTGTGCAACCACTTCACAATATTTTTTTATTCTATTTTTAATTTTTTTGCTGTGTTTTTGACTTTTGACTGTGCTCCAAATTTATCAAAATGGTGCAAGACTTTGATAAATTTTGCACAAATGAAAAATCACCTTGGAACTTGCTGTAGGATGTAGTTTTAAGCCATGGCAGAGGTGGTATGAATGTGTGTTTTTTATTTATTTATTTTTAATTTTTTTAACATTTGCACAATATTTATTGGCCTTTTAAAAAAGGCACAGTTTATAATTCTCGTCCACTGCAAAGTCAAGAATAGAGCACTGCATTTCACAGTCATATTTTAAAAAGTTGTCCATTTTGACATTTTTGCACACAAATTTCAGCCAATAAAATGTCAGGAAGGCAATGATAAATCTTCCCCAATGTATGTCAATTTTCACTATAAAAACAATAATCTTTAAAACCTCTTAAATGGTCTTTTTCCATCTAGGAAAAAAAAATGGTTCCTGCATTCCAAGCCTTTTTATAGCTGTTGGACATGGCTGGGAGACCAATAACAGCCAAGGTGACTGTCTTACACAATTTACATAACTCCCACTGATAATTAGATCCATGGCATCTAAGACCTTAGATATTGGGTGCCACAACAGTCTGGCCTCCAACTGCCCACGTGGATTGAGGAGTTGGAATGGCAGTCAAGGGCCTTCATGGCTGGCATGTTTATACCCTTAGTACATCCATCATTAGGCAAAAATAGATTGAAAATGAAATGAAAATACACTGTCATAAAAATAGATGTCGTTGTAATTGCTTTATTCTCATTTAAAGGGGTTATCCAGGATTTAAAAAAAAAAAAAAACAGGCCTAATTCCTTTCAAAGACCGCTCCCGGTCTGTTTCCACTTTGGGTGTGATATTACAACTTGGCTCTATTCACTTCAATGGAATTTAGCTGCCGAGCCACACTCAACCTAGAAACAAATAGGAAGCAGTCTTTAACCCCTTAAGGACCAAGGGCGTAAACTTACGCCCTTGGTCCCGCTCCCGTGATATAACGTGGGGTTACATGATAACCCTGCATCATATCACGGCGGGCCCGGCGTCATAGTGAATCCGGGACCCGCCGCTAATAGCGTGCGGCACCGATCGCGGCGCCGCGCGCTATTAACCCTTTAGCCGCTGAGCCGCGCAGCTAAAAGTGAAAGTAAAATGTGTCGGTTAGCTCAGGGAGCTGTTCAGGATCGCTGCGGTAAAATTGCGGTATCCCGAACAGCTATACTTCAGGAGGAAGGTCTCTTACTGAGCATTCAATCGCTGAAGACACTGATTGATGCATTCCTAAGGAGATGCATCAATCATTGTTAAAGATCAGTACATGCAATGTTATAGCCCCCCTAGGGGCTAAAATATGGCATAAGAAAAGTGTAAAAAAATCACTAACCCTTTCAATGATCCCTTCATTTCCAAAAATTGAAAAAAAACTGTGTAAATAAAAATAAACATATGTGGTATCGCCGCATACGGAAATGTCCGAATTATAAAAATATACCACTTTTAAATCGCACGTTCAATGGCATACGCGCAAAAAAATTCTAAAGTCCAAAATAGCATATTTTGGGTCACTTTTTATATCATGAAAAGATGAATAAAAAGCGATCAAAAAGTCCAATCAATGTAAAAATGGTACCGATAAAAATTTCAGATCACGGCGCCAAAAATTAGCCCTCATAGCCCCCTGAACATGAAAAAATAAAAAAAGTTATACGGCTCAGAAAATGACAATTTTAAACGTATAAATTTTCCTGCATGTATTTATGATTTTTTGTCAGTAGTAATACAAAATCAAACCTATACAAGTAGGGTATCATTTTAACCATATGGACCTAGTGAATAAAGATAAGGTGTCATTTTTACCGAAAAATGTACTACGTAGAAACGGAAGCCCCTAAAAGTTACAAAATGGCATTTTTTTTTCAATTTTGTCGCACAATGATTTTTTTTCCCGTTTCGCTGTAGATTTTTTGGTAAAATGACTGATGTCATTACAAAGTAGAATTGGTGGCACAAAAAATAAGCCATCATATAGAATTTTAGGTGAAAATTTTTAAGAGTTATGATTTTTTAAAGTTAAGGAGGAAAAATTGAAAATGAAAAAACGGAAAAGCCCCGGTCCTTGAGGGGTTAAATGAAATTCTATGTTTTCCAATTCCTGGATAACACCTTTAACCTTTTCTTCATGTTTTATTATACGTATGTGTATATATATATATATATATATATATATATATATATATATATATATATATGTAGAGACACAAAAGAGAAAAAAGGCATGCACTTAGTGCAGATTACCTAGGTCAAATAAGCATGGAATAAGGAGAAGAGCTGTAGGAATTGCCCCTTACCTTGCGATGTTATGATGAGCATAACATCTACTGAAGCATGTAATTTGAGAAAGCAGCCTCTAAGTCCCTCCGGTCATCAAATGCAGGAAACCAGCAACATCAAAACAAGTATGGATAGGAGAAACTTCCAAGAAAGACGGGACATCAATTAGGGCGCTGGCCTCAAATTATATAATGAAATTGTTTATTGGAATGGTGCAACACTAAAATACAGAGCGTTTCCAGCCTGGACTGGGCTCTTCGTCAGGCAATAACAAAACATATGGAATATGCAACTTATTAAGGAATTATACTAAAAACACTTCCAGGTTAACTCATGGTGACATCAACCGGAAACAAAATATAAAATTCATTAAACCAAGACAAAGACCACAAGAGAGTAAAACATGGCAAGAATAAAATGAACCCCCCTCCCTCCTCACCCCGCCCCCTTTCCCAGCCCGCCAGCCATTTCACAAAATAATCACCCTAGCCATTTACCCCATTCTGTACTTATTTTATGGGCATTTTTCTTTCCTTTGTAAAAAAAAACAAAACTATTTCATAACTTTTTATTTAATTAACCAAGTTTCTCCATTCTCTTATGCTTGGAGCCATTAATACAAACCATCTTGTAAGGATAAGAATTTTTGTTATCCCTAAGGCTGGAATTCCTCTGGAATTCCAAAAACACCAGTGCAATTTCCTGCATCTGATCTTTTTTCTGGCGTTTTTGCATTTGAGTTGAAATTGCATTTTGGGCCCCTTTGTTGGGTACCAAAAAAAAAAAAAAAAAAAAAAAAGGATGCAGTAGGGATGGGAAAACATTTATTTAATGAAATTTCTATTTTTTACAATTAACTTTTATTTAATTTTTTATAAAGTGTGTATGCATGTTATACTTTTTTCTCTCTATTTTTTTTAGATAGTACTACTATTCCCAGCATGGAACAGATTGTTCCATGATGGGAATAGTAGTACCTGTACTAATAGACATATTGCCCCGGGTGTCAGTCCTGACACCTGATGCGATCGTCCATAATATAGTAGAGATGCGGACGGGCTCTATACAGCACTCACATCTCTGCACTATACTCCTGGCCGGCCAGTGATGTGAATAGAACATCATTCATTCATATTTTCCACCCAGAGTTGGGATTGAACGGATGTTTGCAGTCAATCACCGCACTCAGTGGGAAATAGGAATGAGCGATGTTCTATTCACATCACTGGCCGGAGTACAGAGCAGAGATGCGAGTGCAGGAGAAAGCCGCACCGCATCTCTGCAATAGATAGGACGATCACAGCGGATGTCAGGAGTGATACTCGCTGTGATCTGTCCTTAACTGCAGGTACTACTACTCCCATCATGGAGCACGCTCTGCTCCATGCTGGGAGCTGTAGTATCTGCATTAATAGACAGATCTCAGCGAGTGTAACTTCTGACACCTGTTGCGATCTGTCTATTAATGCAGGTACTACAGCTCCCAGCATGTGCAGTGTGGGCTCCATGCTCGGAACTGTAGTACCTGCAGTTAAGGAGAGATCACAGCGGATGTCACTGCTGACACCTTCTGTGATCCTCCTGTATAATTTATAGATGCGGCCGGCCGCTCTTCTATGGTCCCCTGCACTGACCAATTCATATTTCTCACAGACAGTTGCGATTGTCTGGAACCATCTGGCCAATCATAGCTCTCTGCGGGAAATTTGAATAGATGTATATATACGGCAGTGCAGGGGACCAAAGAAGAGCGGCTGGCCGCATCTATAAATTATGCAGGAGGATCGCAACGGAACCCGGGCGATCTGTCAATTAGTACAGGAACTACTACTCCCATCATGGAACAGTGTGTGCCATGCTGGGAGTAGTAGTGCCACCTAAAAAATAAACCTACACACACTACATTTTTATTATTGTCGGCTATATTTTTAGTGCCCACATAAATTGTTCCCTGTTTAAAAATGTATATAAATGTTGTTATAAAAAAGATACATTTCATTAAATACAATTTTTTCAATCACTACAGTATCTTTTTTATTTTTTTAATGGTACCCTATGAAAGTTTATAAAAAAAAAAAAGGTATATCCATCACTTTTTTGGATCGCTAAAGTCCAAAAGAGAATAACAACCACCTGAAAAAAATGCCAAAGTTAAAACCCATATGACATTTTTCTTGGCATTTTTTCACTCTCATAGACTTCTATGTGAGAAAAGGCCACAATTTCAGGGGGAAAAACACCATAGGCTCAACATGCTGCGATTTTGCAAAATTGCCAAGGAGCTTAAAAACACGTCAAAAAGAGTAAAAAAACGCCAAAAGGATTAAAAAAAAGACAAGTGGAAAAATAATTTTGTGATTTCTCATTGATTTAAAGCTAACATCTGGCCGCAGCATTTTTTGCCTGAAAATAACGCCATGCGGCAGAATTTTTCTTGCCATTTTTCCAGCCTAACAGTTTCAGAATAATTTGGTTATTTTAAATTTTTTCCAATCCAATTCCCAAGATAGCCATCCTGATATTATAATCTACTTTTACTTTTAGTTGTTACTCTATTTTTCCATATACTTCCAACCACACTTTTTGAAGCTTCCCACATCACATGAATTAGGTTTGCATTATCAGCCTGACATTTTGGACACTCTGCATCCTTTCTTTTTCTAATATTGTATAATAATTTTGGTGTATATGGAAGTCTGTGTACTACTTTTATCTATATACTGTATATAAAACTCAATGGGGGACATGTATCAAAGAATTTACACTGTTTTTGAGTGTAAATTCTTGTGCAAAATTTGCGCAAGCTATTTTTTTTTTTTTTGCGTACATTCTGATAGAGCATTTCCTCCTGATGTGATGATATGGGATACCTTGGAGTGACATCTACAGTACGCACGGATTTATTAACAGCGTACTTTACCTTTACACCCAAATATTTTCCGTAAGTACCTTTTTTTTTACGCAAATATGAGCCATCTTGGACTTGACGTAGCAAGATGCTCTAAATCATCTATTCCATTTTTCAAAGAGTGGATTGCGGAGATTACTCTGCTTCTGCCACCAGTCAGATTATCTCTGGGATACTTAAAATCTTTCCATGTACCTTTTAAAAACAATGAAATGTTTATAGACCACTTGTGATCCCCCTTCACCCACAGTCTAACCCGATACTCGGGACAATACACTGGTTTATAGTGGGCATGAAATCCTTCCCGGCACAGATCAGACTTCACACTGTGTAAAATTCAAACTTCCCACAGTTCTTGATGAGTGCAGGAGATTGCACCTGTATAGTGTAACCATGGTGACGGTACAACTAAGAATATACCACTGTTATGTGCAGGGAGGGAGAAGGAGGTATAGCTGTTAGGTCTATGTATATGTGTGTGTGTATGTAGCAGAGTTGAGTGTATAAGTGTGTGTATGTAGTATAGTTGAGTGTGTTATGTGTGTATGTTACATAGTTACATAGTTACAAAGTTAGTATGGTTGAAAAAAAACATACGTCCATCAAGTCCAACCAGGGAATTGAAGGGAAGGGTGTAAGGGGATAAGGGAAAGGGATGAAGTTTTATAATTCTGCATAAGCATTAATGTTATTTTGTTCCAGGAATGTATCTAACCCTGTTTTAAAGCTGTTAATTGTTCCTGCTGTGACCAGTTCCTGAGGTAGACCGTTCCATAAATTCACAGTCCTCACGGTAAAGAAGGCGTGTCGCCCCTTTAGACTAAACCTTTTCTTTTCCAGACGGAGGGAGTGCCCCCTCGTCCTTTGGGGGGGGTTTAACCTGGAACAGTTTTTCTCCATATTTTTTGTATGGGCCATTTATATACTTATATATGTTTATCATATCCCCCCTTAAACGTCTCTTCTCAAGACTAAACAATTGTAACTCCTTTAATCGCTCCTCATAGCTAAGATGTTCCATGCCTCTTTTTATACATGACAATATCCTGCCGGCTTTGGAAGCAGCAGCCTGACATTGCATGCTATTCTGTAGTCTGTGATCTACAAGTACACCCAGATCCTTCTCTACCAGTGACTCTGCCAGTTTAATCCCCCCTAAGACATACGACGCATGCATGTTATTAGTACCCAGATGCATAACTTTAAATTTATCCACATTGAACCTTATTTGCCAAGTAGTGTTGAGCGGCATAGGCCATATTCGAATTTGCGATATTTCGAGAATATATGGACGAATATTCGTCATATATTCGCTAAATTCGTATATTCATAATATTTGCGTTTTATTTTCGCATATGCGAAAAGTAGCATAAACCATAATTAGTATAAGCAAAAATTCGCATACACAGGGTAAAAAACAATTCGCAAATGCGAAAATTAACATAGCCATAAATTCGCATATACGAAAATTAGCAAGTGTGAAAAATGCCAACCTAAATTCGCATATGCGAAAATTAGCATGAACCATAATTAGCATAGGCAAAAATTCGCATGTACGAAACTCAGCAAATGCGAAAATTACCATAAGCAAGAATTCGCATATGCGAAGATTTGCACCATGATTACCATAAGCAAAAAATCGCATATACGAAAAAATTCGCATATGCGAAAATTAGCAAATACGAAACTTTGCATAAACCAAAATTCGCACGCCAGTCTCACACAGTAGTATTAGAACCTTCTTTACACCACACAAGCTGGAAGCAGAGAGGGATGATCACTGTGATGTTTACTGTGAAAAAAACTAAATAGAATAAAAAATATATATAAATAAAGAATATTCGTAATTACGAATAAATAATGCTATATTCGCGAAATCGCAAATATGCGCTATTCGCGAATAAAATTCGCATTGCGAATATTCGCGAGCAACACTATTGCCAAGTGGATGCCCAGACACTTAGTCTATCCAAGTCATCTTGTAACTTATGCACATCCTCTATAGACTGTACCGTGCTACAAAGCTTAGTGTCATCTGCAAAGATAGAAACAGAGCTGTTAATACCATCCTCTATATCATTGATAAATAAATTAAACAGCAGCGGGCCCAGTACTGAACCTTGGGGTACACCACTAATAACCGGGGACCAATCAGAGTACGAATCATTGACCACCACTCTCTGGGTACGATCCATGAGCCAGTGTTCAATCCAGTTACAAACTAAAATTTCCAAACCCAAAGACCTTAACTTACCTGTCAGACGTCTATGAGGGACAGTATCAAATGCTTTAGCAAAATCCAGAAACACTATATCCACAGCCATTCCTCTGTCAAGGCTTCTACTCACCTCTTCATAAAAGCAAATTAGATTGGTTTGACAACTTCTATCCTTAGTAAACCCATGCTGGCTATCACTTATAATACAATTATCCCCTATGTATTCCTGTATTTAATCCCTTATAAGTCCTTCAAACAATTTACCCACAATGCACGTTAAACTTATCAGTCTATAGTTTCCTGGGGAAGCCCTAGAGCCCTTCTTGAAGATTGGCACCACATTAGCCTTGCGCCAGTCTCTTGGCACAATACCAGACACCAGAGAATCTCTAAATATCATGAACAAGGGTACAGATATTACTGAACTTACCTCTCTAAGAACTCTTGGGTGTAGTCCATCCGGCCCTGGAGATTTGCTTACATTTACTTTACTTAACTTACCTTGTACCATCTCTACATTAAGCCAGTTCAATACATTATATGATGTGTTACCAGCACTGACCTGGCCAATGTCAGCTCCTTCTTCCATAGTGTATACAGAACTAAGGAACCCATTCAGTAGCTCCGCCTTCTCTTGATCGCCCGTGAAAACCTCCCCATTATCATTATTAATGGGTCCTACATGCTCTGTCCTTGGTTTTTTTGTATATATATATCTAAAAGAATATTTAGGATTAGTTTTGCTTTCTTTGGCCACCTGTCTCTCATTTTGAATTTTTGCTGTTTTTATTACATTTTTACAGATTTTATTAAGCTCCTTGTACTGTTTAAATGTTATAGCTGACCCATCAGATTTTAATTTTTTGAAGGCAATTTTTTTGTTGTTTATTGCTCTTTTAACATCATTTGTCAGCCATGTAGGATTTAGTTTTAATTGTTTATATTTGTTCCCCTTTGGTATATATTTAGCTGTATAGTTATTTAGAGTTGATTTAAAGATGTCCCATTTATCTTCTGTATCAGTATTTGAGAACACCTCCCCCCAGTCTATGTCCTGTAGTGCAGCTCTCAGCCCAGGGAAATTTGCCTTTTGTTTCAGAGCTGAGTGTGTTATGTGTGTATGTAGCAGAGTTGAGTGTGTTATGTGTGTATGTAGCAGAGCTGAGTGTGTAAGTGTGTGTATGTAGCAGAGCTGAGTGTGTTATGTGTGTATGTAGCAGAGCTGAGTGTGTGTGTGTATATAGCATAGTTGAGTGTGTTATGTGTGTATGTAGCAGAGTTGAGTGTGTGTATGTAGCAGAGTTGAGTGTGTTGTGTATATGTAGCAGAGTTGATTGTGTGAGTGTGTGTATGTAGCAGAGTTCAGTGTGTGTATGTAGCAGTGTTGAGTGTGTTGTGTGTATGTAGCAGAGCTGAGTGTGTTATGTGTGTATGTATCAAAGCTCAGTGTGTGAGTGTGTGTATGTAGCAGAGTTGAGTGTGTTATGTGTGTATGTAGCAGAGCTGAGTGTGTGAGTGTGTGTAGCAGAGTTGAGGGTGTTATGTGTGTATGTCGTCGAGTTGAGTGTGTGAGTGTGTGTATGTAGCAGAGTTGAGTGTGTTGTGTATATGTAGCGGAGTTGATTGTGTGAGTGCATGTATGTAGAAGAGTTGAGTGTGTGTATGTAGCAGAGTTGAGTGTGTTGTGTGTATGTAGCAGAGCTGAGTGTGTGAGTGTGTGTATGTAGCAGAGTTGAGTGTGTTATGTATGTAGCAGAGCTGAGTGTGTAAGTGTGTGTATGTAGCAGAGTTGAGTGTGTTGTATGTAGCAGAGCTGAGTGTGAGTGTGTGCATGTAGCAGAGTTGAATGTGTTATGTGTGTATGTAGCAGAGCTGAGTGTGTAAGTGTGTGTATGTAGCAGAGCTGAGTGTGTAAGTGTGTGTATGTAGTAGAGTTGAGTGTGTAAAGTGTATATGTAGCAGAGTTGATTGCGTGAGTGTGTGTATGTAGTAGAGTTGAGTGTGTGTATATAGCAGAGTTGAGTGTGTTATGTGTGTATGTAGGAGAGCTGAGTGTGTAAGTGTGTGTGTGTGGCAGAGTTGAGTGTGTTATGTGTGTATGTAGCAGAGCTGAGTGTGTAAGTGTGTGTATGCAGCAGAGTTGAGTGTGTTTTATGTGTATGTAGCAGAGTTGAGTGTGTTATGTGTGTATGTAGCAGTGCTTAATGTGTGTGTGTAGCAGAATTGAGTGAGTGTGTGTATATTTAGCAGTGCTGAGTGTGTAAGTGTGTGTATGTAGCAGAGCTGACTGTGTGAGTGTGTTTATGTAGCAGAGTTGAGTGTGTAAATGTGTGTATGTAGCAGTGCTGAGTGTGATCAGGTGTATGTAGCAAAGTTGACTGTGTGCATGGTCATGCTTACACATAATCACACATTCAGCTCTGCTTCATATCCATGTCGCACACTAATCTCTGCTACCAGGGTACCTCCAGCTTTTGCAAAACTAAAACTTTTTTACCAATTTTTTTTTGTGCCAAAATTGTAGATTTTTGTGCCAACTTTTACATCCAAGAAAATGCTTGTGGAAACATGTCACAAAATATTCCATGGTTACTAGTGCCCAGACAAGCGATAACTGTATAAATAAAACATTTTTTTAAATAAAATTTTTCAATAACAATTCTTTTTTTTTTTTTTTTTATAATTGCTTACTTACATTACACCTTTTCCCAAAAAAAACTAAGAAAAAACCCCAAAACAATAAAACTGCAACCATTTCTGTAATTTCTACACTATCAAAAAGCTGTTGTGAATTTTTTTATGTAAACTGGATGATATTTTACGGTTGACATTTACCAATGCCTTACTTATATTGTTAAATATTTCTTCCCACTCATCCTTACCTCTATGGCCAACTTACTTTGAAGACTTTCCTTTACCATTGAGGCCTTCACTAACCCTTTGTATATTCTTACTAATATCTTCCTATATGTTCCTTGTATACTAAATATGTAATCCATTAATTCAGGATTCTAAACATCCCATATAGGATTATTTCTTTCCCTATCCTAGGCACTGCATACCTGTGCATATTCAAAATATCTTTCCACTCTTAAACCATATTTATCTACCAGTGTCTCCCTCTTTTCCAATGCCCTATTTGTGACCAAATCCTTTACTCTTTTAGCCGTCCTCTATTCTCAACCAATGAGGATTGATATACATACTCCTTACACCCCTTATTTTATTTTCAGTTCTAATTAAGGAGCACACTAACATAGATAGGCATCTAGGTTCATAGGTCACTTCCCTAATTTCTTCCAATGCTGAATAATTAACAAGTACATAGTCCATTCTGGATGCAGTTTTGTGCGAGGCATTAAAACAAGAATACACTTTTTTTCCTGGGTGGAGTTTCCACCAAGCGTCAACCCAACCAATCTCTTGACACCATTTCTGCAGTAGCGTTCTACTCCCTCCTGTCATTTTTCCTTGCCAATTCAATTTGCTGTCCATTACACAGTTGAGGTCCCCGAGAACATAGAGATCCTGATATTCCTTGCCCTCCATAAATTCCACCAGTGCCCTCAAGACCACAACTGTGAATGGAGGGGGAATATAGATTAAGGCCAAGACAATTTTTTTTCCCTCCCAGATACTGCGCAAAAAGACAAATCTTCCTCTTACATCCATTGCTGAATTTAACAACTTAATATCAACACCCCTGTGTATCAATACTGATACACCGGATGAATAATTAGAAAATATGGAGTGATATGACTCTTTACACCAGCATCCTAATAACCCTACTGTTTCTTTTGTTAAGTGCGTCTCAATAATACATACAATTGCAGGGAGATACTTGGCTATTCTATCAAACATTGCTACTCCCTTTTCCTTAATCCCTCTTATATTCCACACTATAATTTTTTTTATCTTTTTTTTTTAACACATCCTTAACCATATTACTATTACCTATTTTCCTAATCTCACCCTTTATCTCATCACCTATACAGAAACAGGATAGACCCTGGCTGGTTCCCCCCCCCCCTCCTTTTTTTTATCCGTGCCATATAAATCTCTTAAATTCACTTACTCCTTCCCCGCTCCCTCCATCCCCCTACCTCCCTACCCCCTCCTACAATTGGAGATAAATTTATACCCTGTCCCTCCAACCATTTATTCACATCTGCCCATCTGAGTCAAAAAGGAGGGTCCTGCGCTTATACATAATCCCAAATCTTACAGGGAACAGAAGCGAGAATTGAATGCCCGTCTGATGTAGCTTCTTTTTTACCAAGGATAATGACATTTTTCTCGATTGTGTAACCATCGAAAAATCAGGATAAAAATATACATTTGAATTCCCCACCACTGTAGCTCATTTTTCACAGAAGAGATTCAGCAGCTTATCCCTATCCTGGGAGCATGACATTTTGATCAGTAGAATTCTCGGGGGATGTCCAGCTAATGGTTTCCTTGCTGGGATTTTATGAGCTCTTTCCATATGGAAAAGTGGTGAGAACTCCTCTGCACCAAACATTTCTTTCAACCATTTTTACCATCTCTGTCTCTTCCCCTTTTGGGAAACCTACTATCCGCACATTGTTGCGATGCAAACGATCTTCTAAGTCCGCAATTTTTCCTTTGAGCTGTTTATTAACCTCTTTTATTTCCTCCCTCCCATTCCTTCTTCATCTCCCCCATATCCTTCTCTATCCGGGGAAATGCTTTCTCTATCTGTGTCACTCTGTCCTTTATTTTATTTGTATCTTCCCAAATAAGGCTAACATCCATGCTCATGGAGCCAAACTTCACTGTCAGATCTTCCAGTGCCTTATTACACCTCTCAACACTGGCCAAAATTGAACTCAACACTTAAGGGGTTATCCCTTCTCTCTCTGCCTCCTCTAGGCTCTCCTCTACTTGACGTATTGTATATCGTGAACCATTTATGTTATTCAACTCTTGTCTTATTTGTTTTTACGTCCTTGTTTTAATTGTCTCATACAGCGATTTTAAATATTTGTCCATCCTAGTGTTGTGTGAGGACTGGACTCCTCCCCCACCAGATTTCTTCATGTTCGCTTTTGATGGCATATTTCTGGTTGGTGCACCCCTGTAATTAATATTATGTGAGATGTTATTAAAGTCTGCTTTGTAATTATCCATCCTTTACATTGCCAGTGTATGATGTGTGATGCCCCGCTTTAATACTTTGAAAAGGATCTGTCGTGATTCCACCCGTGTAGCAGCACTTTACTTTTGAGCATTGTTACTGTCTTCTTTCCGAATGAGTTGAGGGTTATTACGTGATTTCCACAGTACATTACAGCCCACTTCTGGCCAATCTTTAGCTGGAAAAAAGAAAAGATCATATAACTGACAGCACTGTTCCGTTATATCATTTCCTTATGGTTCCATGCTCAAAGACTAAAAATTTAGGGAGATGGGAGGAGTGAGGAAGATGCATGACAATTCCTCAGTATAGTTTGGATTTGTAGGCCGACGGTGCTCAAACTGTATAGCTGTTATACAGCTGTTATACACCGGCCGTGAGCGCATCTCCCCGTTTATATCTCAGCAGCCAAAGGGGCTGGGATTCGCATTGCGGGACGCGCCCGCATGCGAGTCCCAGCCCGTCACTCACCTCCGTCCTCGGTTCCTGAGCTCCGGCACATGTGCCCCTGCCTCCTAAGGCACGTGTACATCGGAGCTCTGAAATGTAAAGTGCCAGTGCGCCCGTAATTAGCCTCCACAACTGTACCTCTGTTATAAGTTCAAGCACCTCCCTCATACCCCTGTCAGATCTTTGTTTGCCTCAGTGCCTTAGAGAAAGTGTTATTCTGTGTTCCTTGCCATGTACCATACCTTGCATTCCGTGACCCGACCATGTTCCTAGCTTCCTGCCTATTGACCTTCTGATACCTTCCTGACTACACTCCTGTGCCGCCTTCCCTGACCTCCTGCCATCCAGACTACATCCTGTCTCATCCCTACTGTGCCTCGCTTCACCTCAGCCGCCTGCGTGCCAGGGGTAGTGACCTCCTGCAGTATAAAATTCATCCCGCTTTGTGGCAGGCTCCACTGAAAACCTGCGGCACCTTAGACCCCACTCCCTGTTATGGCCTGCATCATCTACCCCACAGATCCAGCAGATCTATTACCTCTCCAGCTCCAGACTACCGTGGTCCAGTGGATCGCCTACCTCCTACCTAACTGCGGTGAGTCTAACAGTAGCTATATAACTATATGTCTACAGCCATTTCCCCACCTTGCTCCATTTTGCACCAAAGTCCGACTCAAACTCCATTTTATAATGGCTCTTGTAACTACGATTTCATCCAATCCAGTTCAACATACATTATAACCACATAGCTTTTCCTTATCACCCCAAGCCTGACATGTTATGTTAAAAGCTGTGGACACATGGAACTCAAACTGTTTGGCTCCAGCTGTTTCCCCTCTGTACTCCAATTCCAACATGAATCCATCACAAGCACCATTCTTAGGGTAGGAGAAACTTGAAAAGAAAACCCTTTAGCCATGGCACTGCGACTCCCTCCAAATGATGAGGATGGACAGAGAGATACTTTTAAGGTTCACAGTGGAACCACTTTTATTAACAATAGAAAAAAAAAACATGAGATGACACGTTTCGGGAGGTACCCTCCCTTCCTCAGATCAGGGTACTCAATGTTGGGGATACAAACATATAAATACATTTTAAAAAAAACGCCAAGGTGCATATAAGGGGGCGTGGCTTGATGACATCACATAGGTAAAATTCTTGTACAATGATAATTACAGCATAGTATTAGAATATATCAATTTCCAATTCACAAGTACTGCATCTAATCACACAAACATAAAGAAAATCATATTAACACATCTCTTGTCACATAGAAGAACCATCCGATTCTATACAAGTGGGACGCAGGACCGGGAGCTCAAGCCTGTCAAAAAAACAACCAGGAGGCAGCTTCCGGATGGTTAAAAGTTTACCTGAGCCATTGTGGAAAACAATCACATCAAAGAATTCAGCATTATATTTACAGACATTTTGTGTAAAATGAAGACCCCATGTGTTATTATTGAGGGATGATAAAAATTCTTCAAGTAAAAGTATCTGCCCTTCCAGATAAAAAATATATCATCGATAAAACGCTTATAACATGTGCAATTCTGGAATAAAGGATGGGGATAGATGGTTGTTTCCTCAAAAAGACCTACAAAGACATTAGCGAAGCTGGGTGCTGTGAGACCCCATTGCGGTGCCTGTATTCTGTGCATAGATGGTATTCTGGAACTGAAAGTAATTGAGTGTTAGAATGAATCACAGACCCTTTAAAATAAAATCACACTGAATGTCAGGGATATCAGGATCATTCCACAGAAAGTGTGCAACAGCGTCAATCCCTAGGTCATGGTTGATAACAGTATAAAGGGATGTGATGTCTATGGTCACTAGGAAATATTCATCCTTCCAGTCGAAATTTAAAATTGAAGAAATAAAATCGGTGGTGTCTTTAAGATAGGATTCTAGGTTAAAAACATATTTATGGAATAAAAGGTCAAGGTAATGTGATAAGTTAGAGGATACGGAGTTAATCCAAGATATTATGGGATGCCCAGGTGGGTTTGTACTGTTCTTATGTACCTTGGGCAGATAGTAAAATATAGGAAGGGCTGGCTCATGTATAAGCATAAAATCTCTTTCCGATTTGGTAAGTATACCCACTTTAAACCCCTCAGTAATCAAATCTTTCAGTTCATTAGCATATTTCTTCGTAGGGTCAGATGGTAATACGCTATAGAATTTGGAATCAGACAACAGTCTATTGGATTCAGTGATATAGTCCTTGGTATTTAGAATCATTATACTCCCACCCTTGTCAGCCGGTCGAATTGTTATCTCACTATTGTCGGCCAGGGTTTTGATGCTCTGTTGTTCTCGATGTGAGAGATTGTTGAGTATAAAGGATTATTAATAATATTTTTTCTAGATCCTGGGACAGTAGACTGGAAAAGGTTTCTAGGAAACTACCCCTAGATTGGAGGGGATAGAAAGTAAATTTGGGTTTGAGGTCCGAGTGGACAAAAGTATGGATGTCAGTGTGTAAGGGTCCCAATTGCGTTGGTCCATTTTCAGATCACCTTTCATGAGAAAGTGTCTTTTAATTGTGAGCTTCCTGATGAAGTTATTGACATCGAGGAAGAGGTCAAAGCTCTTTGCCCGGCTAGTGGGGCAAAATGAGAGGCCACGTTTAAGGATACTGGTTTCAGTGTCATTCAGTGTGTATGATGATAAATTAAATATGTTTACAGTATTTAGATTAGTGGACCCTTCTAACACACAAATACTTTCAGTTCCAGAATACCATCTTTGCACAGCACACAGGCACCGCAATGGTGTCTCGCAGCACCCAGCTTCACTAATCTCTTTCTAGGTCTTTTTGAGGAAACAACCATCTATCTCCATCCTTTATTCCAGAATTGCACATTTTATAAGCGTTTTATCGAGGATATATATTTTTTTATCTGGAAGGGCAGTTTGGTTTTACTTGAATAATTTTTATCATCCATCAATAATAACACAAGGGGTCTGCATTTTACACAAAATGTCTGTAAAAATAATGCTGAAATCCTTGATGTGATTGTTTTCCACAATGGCTCAGGTAAACTTTTAACTAAAACGTTTAAAAAAAAAAAAAAAAAAAAGTTGACAGCAATAGCTACCTTGATTTTAGTAGCTCACACTATAAAAAGTGGCTGACCAATGTCCCGTATGGACAGTTCAAGCGGATGAGACGTAACTGTACAACTGACCAGGATTTTACCATCCAGAGTAACATCTTGAAACCCCACTTTAAAGCTAAAAGGTATCCTAAATCCATTGTGGAGGCATCATTCAAGAGAGCCAGTAGCCTTTCCCAAGGAGACTGTTTGAGTAATAAAACCATCCATTCCTCTGATAACAAGTGAACCACAAATTTTTTTACCACATACACCTGGGAACACAGGCACATCCAGGCGATTCTACAAAAACACTGGCCCATTGTTCTCAGTGACCCCTTTCTGCGAGACTCACTCCCCTCTAAACCGGGCATCACCTACAGTAGAGCTAGGACATTACGGAATATTATAGCTCCTAGCAGATTGAAAACGAACACCTCATCCTCTAACACTTCCTTTCTTTCAATGAATGGAGTCTCCAGATGTGGTCATGCGCGATGTAAATGCTGTTCCAGCATTAATCACCGTGCTAAATCATTCAGCTCTAGAAGCACTGGTGATATTTTCCACATCATTACCCTTCTGACTTGTTCTACACAATATGTAGTGTACTCCTGGAATGCTCCTGTGGTATCCAATATGTGGGCAGAACGGTCAGATGCCTTCACGAAAAGGGTCACAAAACATAGGAACAACACAGAAAATGGTTTCACACTGCCCAGTTTGTCCAGACACCTGACCCAACACCATCAGCAGGATTTAAAATGCATCACTGTAACTCCAATCGAAAGTAAACCCAAAGATAACCCTCAGCGGTTTAACACGCTCCGCCGGCACGAGAACTATTGGATATATGAACTAAAGACTCTGGTCCCGCCCCGCCTAAATGAACTCATTGAGTACTCATTGTGATCCCTATTTATTTATATATTATTTATCTCATTTATTTATGCTTTATTTATACATGTTTTATTCATTCTATTTATATTAATCCTTTTTATGTCAATTGTGCCACCATGGGAGCTCAATGTATTATCGCTCACTTTTTTATAATTCTTATATATTTTTATGTGATTTTATCATTATGAGTGTATTTTTACAGTGATGTCCCTGCCCTTTCTTTTAGTCCACTTTTATGTATGGTTTTTACTGTAGATGTGTGATTTAATGCACCCATATAATAGTCTGAGGAGTTTTCATTTTCTCTGTACCTATTCTATTACTTACCATATCTTGTGATTATACACACTTATATCTTGCCCCTTGGTCTGTATATCTATTTATATGGTTTGGAAACACGTCCTCGCTTCTGCCCACTAAATACATATGCGTTGGGCTACATTTTCCATGTCCATAAAGTAGTCCTGGTCCATATAGTGACATGGGTCCTGTATGACCTCTCTCTCTCTCTCTCTCTTTCCATAGCACATAGCAACACGTCCTTGACGACCAGACGCTGGAAGGCATCCGGAAGCTGCCTCCTGCTAATTTTTTTGACAGGCTTATGCTTCCGGTCCTGCATCCCACTTGTACAGAATCGAATGGTTCTTCTATGTGACAAGACATGTGTTAATATGGTTTTCTTTATGTTTGTGTCATTAGATGCAGTACTTGTGATTTGGAAATTGATGTATTCTAATACTATTCTGTAATTATCATTGTACAAGAATTTTAGCTATGTGATGTCATCAAGCCACGCCCCCTTATCTGCACTTTGGCTTTTTTAATGTATTTATATGTTTGTATCCCCAACATTGAGTATCCTCAATAGAGTACCTACCAAAATGCGTCATCTCATGTTTTTTATTTTATATTGCTAATAAAAGTGTTTCCACTGTGAACCTTAAAAGTATCTCTCTGTCCCTCCTCACCATTTGAAGTGAGTCGCAGCGCCATCGCTAAAGGGTTTTCTTTTCAAGTTTCTCCTACTCTGTATCCAGGCCAGCAGTGCAGGTGGATCCTGCAACCCGAAGTGGCAAGCAGCGGCTACTTTGACTCTCAGGACCCCATTATCACTGGGGTGATAGTTGCTTTTTTTTTTATCATACTCAAGGTGAGCGGCCATCTATATGGTCCTTGGCCAATCCTCTGACCTCACTGCTCCTTTTACCTAGGATCTCATTTTTTTTTACAGATCCTCAACCATTCTTAGGGAGCTCTTTAATATTAATGGCTGCTGTATGCTCCAGAGTGCCCCTTATTGATAGTAATACTGGTGCGTCAAAGCATTTTTTTTTTTATCCCTTAACATAGCAGAGGAGAGGAAGACACCATGAGAGGAGCTGGTGAGTATGTAAAGTACATTACTCACTTGACAGCGGGGCGTTAACCCCTCACCCCGCGGCAGCGTTAATGCTGCCGCGGGGTGAGGGGTTAACACTACCGCTGCCATGGGGTGATGGGTTAAGTTAACCCTCACCCCATGGCAATGGTAGCATTAACCCCTCGGCAGCATTAACCCCCCCCCCCCTCTCCCCAGTCCACCCTAGGCCTGGGCCCCAAAAAAGCCCACCCCAGGCCTGGGCCCAAAAAAATTATGATTATGATTTATGGTACACTGGGGCCCTGATTTATTTTCTATGGCATTTTGGGGCATTGATTATTGGGCAGAACAAATTTTGCTATGGGGCCCTCTGATTTCTAATTACGTCGCTGTTTTGGACCCCTGTAGGCCAGCCATGGATAAAGGCAAGAAAAGAAAAATTTCTGAATTTCATATTGTTAAGTGAAAGTCCTTTTTTTCTTCAGATTGACAGCTGACTGCATGATCCTGTATATATAGCATTAAGGTAAGAAACAATATATGCAGTGTTATATTTGTTTTAAATGTCACAATGGTTTTGCGGCTCCCAGTTTTTTTTCCCTTCGGAAACGGGTCCAAGTGGCTCTTTTTGTCTTAAAGGTTGCAGACCCCTGAACTAGGCTTTGCTCTCATTCCATCCGCAAATGAAAATCACAGCCTTTTAAAATCCACACTTTTTCTTAATTTATAACAGACAAAGTTTATGTCCATGTCAACCATTCCCATGCCTGGCACCTATAGCATATTAGTTACTTACTGCTCCAAAGTCTACGTGTACCAGCACACTCCTTCTCGGCCCAGACCACGGCGTCTTCCGGGATATCACTCTGGTCATGTGACTCCCACCTGCAGCAGTGTCTGCACTCTCGTCTCTTTGGCCGAGGAGGACCGGGCCGGGGAGAGGAAAACACGGGGTGGTCGAAGTGGAACAGAGGGCACCCAAACATGTCCATCCTGTTGCCTCACCCGCCCCCCCATCCAAGCCAGCACCACGGCATCTCATGCGGGCATGCTCAAACTCCATTTGCTGCACATACCACATCTCCCAGTCGCAGGTATGTTGAAGGGTCCAGGTTCAGGATCAATCGGCTGAGGAGGTAGTTTGGAAGGTAGTTCGGAAGGGAGGTCTGAGGCAGGAGCAGGAGCTGACAACCTCACTTCCTGTCGCCATGTGTTTCCCCCACGGGCTGAAGTTGCACCAAATTTATTTTTTAATGACCCAAATTGATCAAAAAATTGCACACATTGCATGAAAAATTAAGTTGCACCAAATTTATCATGTCATGTGTGCAATTTTGATCAGTTTCGGTCATTAAAAAGGAATTTTATCTATGTATTCAGAAAGATTTCAGACCTTTTTTCAAATAGTGTTATATTGCAGTGTGTTAAAATAAAGTAAAAACTTTCAATTTTCACTCAATGTATCATCACTGGAATGTGAAAATAGAATTTCATAAATTTGTGCAAATTTATTCAAAAACATTTTTTTTTTACATGGGCATGCATATTCAGACTCTTTACTCCATGACTGGAGTCACCTGTTGTAAATTCAATTGATTTGGTCCATAAAAAGGTCTCATAGCTAACAATACATGTCAGAGCAAAAACAAAGCCATGTGGAGACAAGAGCTGCCCATAGAGCTCAGACATGTTTGTGAATTTGGTTAAAATTTGGTTTTGGTTAAAACGGTCCCCATCCAACCTGACATAGCATACATGGCATGTATCATCTTGATTTATTTTCCTAATTAGAGCCAGACACTGAAGCATGTTCTTTTTTTTGCAATTTTATATATTTTTTTTTAATTTTCTAATTAAATAATTAATTCTGGGGGCTTCCGTCTTGCCTAAGCTGTTTTCAACAGCATTTAGTAATATGCTTTATGGAAGGACCCATGGACCATTGACAACAATGGACAGGACCTCGCCCATTCAGATCAATGGCAGACATTACTGAGCATTCTCATCAAATTTTAAGATGTCATTCTACAGGAAGAGGGAATCTTGAACTCTGATGTGAATAGTGGTTGATTCAGGGTTATCTCTCTACTGGTGTCTGTCACTATCCACCCCATATCTTTAGTGTAGCCTGCACTAAACAGAGCCATGCATAGTTGAGTGACAGTGCCTCCTATACTATCAGTTGCATGTGTGCAGGGCCAATCAGGGTAACGCTTGTTGTGCACACCTGTTACGCCGAGCGCTCCGGGTCCCCGCTCCTCCCCGGAGCGCTCGCTACACTCTCGCTCCCGCAGCGCCCCGGTCAGATCCACTGACCGGGTGCGCTGCGATACCGCCTCCAGCCGGGATGCGATTCGTGATGCGGGTGGCGCCCGCTCGCGATGCGCACCCCGGCTCCCGTACCTGACTCGCTCTCCGTCGGTCCTGTCCTGGCGCGCGCGGCGGGTCTCTGCGATTTAAAGGGCCACTGCGCCGCTGATTGGCGCAGTGGTTCTAATCAGTGTGTTCACCTGTGCACTCCCTATGTATACCTCACTTCCCCTGCACTCCCTCGCCGGATCTTGTTGCCATTGTGCCAGTGAAAGCGTTCCCTTGTGTGTTCCTAGCCTGTGTTCCAGACCTCCTGCCGTTGCCCCTGACTACGATCCTTGCTGCCTGCCCCGACCTTCTGCTACGTCCGACCTTGCTTCTGTCTACTCCCTTGTACCGCGCCTATCTTCAGCAGTCAGAGAGGTTGAGCCGTTGCTAGTGGATACGACCTGGTCACTACCGCCGCAGCAAGACCATCCCGCTTTGCGGCGGGCTCTGGTGAATACCAGTAGTGACTTAGAACCGGTCCACTAGCACGGTCCACGCCAATCCCTCTCTGGCACAGAGGATCCACCTCCTGCCAGCCGGCATCGTGACAGTAGATCCGGCCATGGATCCCGCTGAAGTTCCTCTGCCAGTTGTCGCCGACCTCACCACGGTGGTCGCCCAGCAGTCACAACAGATAGCGCAACAAGGCCACCAGCTGTCTCAACTGACCGTGATGCTACAGCAGCTACTACCACAGCTTCAGCAATCATCTCCTCCGCCAGCTCCTGCACCTCCTCCGCAGCGAGTGGCCGCCTCAGGCCTACGACTATCCTTGCCGGATAAATTTGATGGGGACTCTAAGTTTTGCCGTGGCTTTCTTTCACAATGTTCCCTGCACTTGGAGATGATGTCGGACCAGTTTCCTACTGAAAGGTCTAAGGTGGCTTTCGTAGTCAGCCTTCTGTCTGGAAAAGCTCTGTCATGGGCCACACCGCTCTGGGACCGCAATGACCCCGTCACTGCCTCTGTACACTCCTTCTTCTCGGAAATTCGAAGTGTCTTTGAGGAACCTGCCCGAGCCTCTTCTGCTGAGACTGCCCTGCTGAACCTGGTCCAGGGTAATTCTTCCGTTGGCGAGTACGCCGTGCAATTCCGTACTCTTGCTTCAGAACTTTCCTGGAATAATGAGGCCCTCTGCGCGACCTTTAAAAAAGGCCTATCCAGCAACATTAAAGATGTTCTGGCCGCACGAGAAATTCCTGCTAACCTACATGAACTCATTCATCTAGCCACTCGCATTGACATGCGTTTTTCCGAAAGGCGTCAGGAGCTCCGCCAGGATATGGACTTTGTTCGCACGAGGCGTTTTTTCTCCCCGGCTCCTCTCTCCTCTGGTCCTCTGCAATCCGTTCCTGTGCCTCCCGCCGTGGAGGCTATGCAAGTTGACCGGTCTCGCCTGACACCTCAAGAGAGGACACGACGCCGCATGTAGAATCTCTGCCTGTACTGTGCCGGTACCGAACACTTCCTGAAGGATTGTCCTATGCGTCCTCCCCGCCTGGAAAGACGTACGCTGACTCCGCACAAAGGTGAAACAGTCCTTGATGTCAACTCTGCTTCTCCACGTCTTACTGTGCCTGTGCGGATATCTGCCTCTACCTTCTCCTTCTCCACTAAGGCCTTCTTGGACTCCGGATCTGCAGGAAACTTTATTTTGGCCTCTCTCATCAACAGGTTCAACATCCCAGTGACCAGTCTCGCCAGACCTCTCTACATCAATTGCGTTAACAATGAAAGATTGGACTGTGCCGTGCGTTACCGCACGGAACCCCTCCTAATGTGCATCGGACCTCACCACGAAAAAATTGAGTTTTTGGTCCTCGCCAATTGCACTTCCGAAATTCTCCTTGGACTACCCTGGCTTCAACACCATTTCCCAACCCTGGATTGGTCCACAGGGGAGATCAAGAGTTGGGGTCCCTCTTGTTTCAAGGACTGCCTTAAACCGGTTACCAGTACTCCTTGCCGTGACCCTGTGGTTCCCCCTGTAACCGGTCTCCCTAAGGCCTATATGGACTTTGCGGATGTTTTTTGCAAAAAACAAGCTGAGACTCTACCTCCTCACAGGCCTTATGACTGTCCTATTGACCTCCTCCCGGGCACTACTCCACCCCGGGGCAGAATTTATCCTCTCTCTGCCCCAGAGACTCTTGCTATGTCTGAGTACATCCAGGAAAATTTAAAAAAGGGCTTTATCCGCAAATCCTCCTCTCCTGCCGGAGCCGGATTTTTCTTTGTGTCCAAAAAAGATGGCTCCCTACGTCCTTGCATTGACTACCGCGGTCTTAATAAAATCACGGTAAAGAACCGCTACCCTCTACCTCTCATCTCTGAACTCTTTGATCGCCTCCAAGGTGCCCACATCTTTACCAAACTGGACTTAAGAGGTGCTTATAATCTCATCCGCATCAGAGAGGGGGATGAATGGAAAACGGCATTTAACACTAGAGATGGACACTTTGAGTATCTGGTCATGCCCTTTGGCCTGTGCAACGCCCCTGCCGTCTTCCAAGACTTTGTTAATGAAATTTTTCGTGATCTCTTATATTCCTGTGTTGTGTATCTGGACGATATCCTGATTTTTTCTGCCAACCTAGAAGAACACCGCCAGCATGTCCGCATGGTTCTTCAGAGACTTCGTGACAATCAACTTTATGCCAAAATGGAGAAATGTCTGTTTGAATGTCAATCTCTTCCTTTCCTAGGATACAAACTCTCTGCCGTCTTAGATTGGCCACGCCCCTCCGGTCTCCGTGCTATCCAACGTTTTTTGGGGTTCGCCAATTATTACAGACAATTTATTCCACATTTTTCCACCATTGTGGCTCCTATCGTGGCTTTAACCAAAAAGAATGCCAATCCTAAGTCATGGCCTCCTCAAGCGGAAGACGCCTTTAAACAGCTCAAGTCTGCCTTTTCTTCAGCTCCCGTGCTCTCCAGACCTGACCCATCTAAACCCTTCCTATTGGAGGTTGATGCCTCCTCAGTAGGAGCTGGAGCGGTCCTTCTACAAAAAAATTCTTCCGGGCATGCTGTTACTTGTGGGTTTTTTTCTAGGACCTTCTCTCCGGCGGAGAGGAACTACTCCATCGGGGATCGAGAGCTACTAGCCATTAAATTAGCACTTGAGGAATGGAGGCATCTGCTGGAGGGATCAAGATTTCCATTTATTATTTACACCGATCACAAGAACCTCTCCTATCTCCAGTCTGCCCAACGGCTGAATCCTCGCCAGGCCAGGTGGTCTCTGTTCTTTGCCCGATTTAATTTTGAAATTCACTTTCGGCCTGCCGATAAGAACATTAGGGCCGATGCTCTCTCTCGTTCCTCGGATGCCTCGGAAGTAGAGCTCTCTCCGCAACACATCATTCCTCCTGACTGCCTGATCTCCACTTCTCCAGCCTCCATCAGGCAAACTCCTCCAGGGAAGACCTTCGTCTCTCCACGCCAACGCCTCGGAATCCTCAAATGGGGTCACTCCTCCCATCTCGCAGGTCATGCGGGCATCAAGAAATCCTTGCAACTCATCTCTCGTTTCTATTGGTGGCCGACTCTGGAGATGGATGTTGTGGATTTTGTGCGAGCCTGCACTGTCTGTGCCCGGGATAAGACTCCTCGCCAGAAGCCCGCTGGTCTTCTTCATCCTCTGCCTGTTCCCGAACAGCCTTGGTCTCTGATTGGTATGGACTTTATTACAGACTTACCCTCATCCCGTGGCAACACTGTTGTTTGGGTGGTCGTTGATCGATTCTCCAAGATGGCACATTTCATCCCTCTTCCTGGTCTTCCTTCTGCGCCTCAGTTGGCAAAACAATTTTTTGTACACATTTTTCGTCTTCACGGGTTGCCCACGCAGATCGTCTCGGATAGAGGCGTCCAATTCGTGTCTAAATTCTGGAGGGCTCTCTGTAAACAACTCAAGATTAAATTAAACTTTTCTTCTGCTTATCATCCTCAATCCAATGGGCAAGTAGAAAGAATTAACCAGGTCCTGGGTGATTATTTACGGCATTTTGTTTCCTCCCGCCAGGATGACTGGGCAGATCTTCTACCATGGGCCGAATTCTCGTATAACTTCAGAGTTTCCGAATCTTCTTCCAAATCCCCATTTTTCGTGGTGTACGGCCGTCACCCTCTTCCCCCCCTCCCTACTCCCTTGCCCTCTGGTTTACCCGCTGTGGATGAAATAACTCGTGATCTTTCCACCATATGGAAAGAGACCCAAAATTCTCTCTTACAGGCTTCATCACGCATGAAGAAGTTTGCTGATAAGAAAAGAAGAGCTCCCCCCATTTTTTCTCCCGGAGACAAGGTATGGCTCTCCGCTAAATATGTCCGCTTCCGTGTTCCCAGCTACAAATTGGGACCACGCTATCTTGGTCCTTTCAAAATTTTGTGCCAGATTAATCCTGTCTCTTATAAACTTCTTCTCCCTCCTTCTCTTCGTATTCCTAATGCCTTTCATGTTTCTCTTCTTAAACCACTCATCATCAACCGTTTCTCTCCTAAACTTATCTCTCCCACTCCTGTCTCCGGTTCTTCAGACATCTTTCCTGTAAAGGAGATACTGGCCTCCAAAAAGGTCAGAGGAAAAACCTTCTTTTTGGTTGACTGGGAGGGCTGTGGTCCTGAAGAGAGATCCTGGGAACCTGAGGACAATATCCTAGATAAAAATCTGGTCCTCAGGTTCTCAGGCTCCAAGAAGAGGGGGAGACCCAAGGGGGGGGGTACTGTTACGCCGAGCGCTCCGGGTCCCCGCTCCTCCCCGGAGCGCTCGCTACACTCTCGCTCCCGCAGCGCCCCGGTCAGATCCACTGACCGGGTGCGCTGCGATACCGCCTCCAGCCGGGATGCGATTCGCGATGCGGGTGGCGCCCGCTCGCGATGCGCACCCCGGCTCCCGTACCTGACTCGCTCTCCGTCGGTCCTGTCCCGGCGCGCGCGGCCCCTCTCCCTAGGGCGCGTAGTGACTTAGAACCGGTCCACTAGCACGGTCCACGCCAATCCCTCTCTGGCACAGAGGATCCACCTCCTGCCAGCCGGCATCGTGACAACACCTCTTGGATCCCAAGGGCTGGTTCATACCCTGGTGGTGTAGCTTTAATTGGACACTATCAGAACCCTAGTCAGCATGAGAGGCCTCAAAACTAAGTCTAAAGTGCCAAGTCTAGTGACAAGTAAAACCAAGTAGGTGTAAAACACTAGAAGTCTACAAGGGTTACTCTGCATCTCCTCTACCCTAATCTGCGCTGTGAGGATTGTAACCTCTACTGTTGCCTCAGTAGAGACAGTAACATGCCATCAGTGTATTTATTATCCTGAGCCTGGCCCGGGAGAAGGTGTCCGATCTTCGGACCGTATATGTAAACGTTACCCTGGCATTACATGATACATGTAAACACCTCAAGTCACTTACCACAGTCTGTCTAACTCCCCGTGGCTGCCTCACTTGTACCTGACTATTATTTTTGCCTTTTTTATTTTTATATTGTTGCTCTCCTGGTTTTTACCATGGCCTGCCTGTTAGCCCCCTGTATATTAGCCTCCAGTAGGTAGATTTACCCTGTTTATAGGCCCCAGTTGGTAGTTCCCCCGTGTATATAGGCCTCCAGTACATAGTTTTCCCCTGTTTATAGGACCCCAGTAAGTAGGTTTTCCTGTTACCAAAAAAAAAAAAAAAAGAACTAAAAAATCTCACCTTAGATCCCGTGTCCTCTGCAGTAACCAGCAGTCTTCTATCTTCATGGCTGCAGGCAGCGTCATGCTTACAGCCACTTGAGATCTGAAGATACAGTTAAAAGGGGCTCAATGAAGTGATTAAAACCATAAAAAAGGGGGTTCAAGTAAGTTGACAATGTGCTATTTTCTTTACACTAAAAGAAATTTCTAAGTCTAAGTGAGCACAATATTTACTCTTTATGCAAATAATTTGTATTCATTCAGAACAGTTGAATCAGACTAAAGCTGCATGGGTTCTGGAAGCTTCTTTAGACCCTATTTCCGATATTAGTTATTTCTTATAGAGATTAAAGGACAGATGTGAAATTATTCTCCACTTGACTTTTATTGACAGTTTTGATGAATAATGAGCAAGATGCAGGTTGTCCATAATAATATGTAAATCTATTTCTTTGTCAATAAGATATTTTGTATGAGGTCTAACAGCTTGCCGTTCCACATACACCTCGCTGGAAAACAAAATAATTTCAATAAAATGATATGACCCATGAGCATAAGGAGTCCATAACCTTGTCAAGTGCCCTTTGAGCAGAACATGTGAAAATCACCTCTGGGATTATTCTTGCAGAAGAGTTGTCAGGGAGATTTTCATTCTTAGTGCCTTACAAGTCAATGTGCATAGTATTAATACTGTTATCAACAGATGGTTCAGGATAATAAATGATACTGTTTTATCAACCAAACTGTAGGTATATGTTCTAACAGGAATGATTTCAACGTTTATATTCTCCTAGAAATACTTTATGGTAATAGTAAATTAATACTATATACAATACTATACTATATACTGTACAACAAACAATTCAGAAAATTCATGTAATCTATTGTGGGGAAAATTAAAGAAAAATTTGCTAAATTGTGTATATTTAAGCCAGGTTCACATTTCGGAATCCGGACGGAGATTCCGAGTGCAGGCATCGCGGACTGAAGCATTTGGTGCAAGGACTGCACGGACATTGCCATCCCCATAGACAATAATGTCTGCGGAGCGGAAATCCGCCAGAATATTGAACAGGTTGAATTTTTCGTGTGGATTTTCGAAAACTCAGCAATGTGGACTGTGCAGCTGAATCCAATTGCTGCACCAAAATTTCCGACGAGAATTTCAAAATGGACTTCCACTCTGAAATTCCATAGTGTGGACCTGGCCTAAGACTTTACACCAAGGGGGAGATTTATCAAAACCTGTACTTACCCTGCCAGCATCTGTACCCTGGAGCTCCAGACCCTTCTGCACAGTGCTCACAGGTCTGGGGATGTGGCTGGTTGGCTAAGCTGCAAAGCAAGGAACTGAAATCCTGGGCACTGGTATCCTAGTAGAGTGAGGAAGGAAAGAATATGTTTTTTTGTTTTTATTAACCAGTTCCCTGAACATGACTATACAAAAGAAATGTTTCCCAGACAACCCCTTTAAAGGGGTATTCCAAGCCAAAACTTTTTTTTATATATCAACTGGCTCCAGAAAGTTAAACAGATTTGTAAATTACTTCTATTAAAAAATCTTAATCCTTCCAATAGTTATTAGCTTCTGAAGTTGAGTTGTTGTTTTCTGTCTAACTGCTCTCTGTCCCAGGAGCTGTGCAGTTCCTATGGGAATATTCTCCCATCATGCACAGCTCCTGGGATGTGACATCATCATTGAGCAGTTAGACAGAAAACTTCAGAAGCTAATAACTATAGGAAGGATTAAGATTTTTTAATAGAAGTAATTTACAAAACTGCTTAACTTTCCAGAGCCAGTTGATATATATAAAAAGTGGTTTTGCCTGGAATACCCCTTTAAGGAGGTTTTATAGGATTATTTTACCAAACACAAATTTACCAAAATTGTTACCATGTAAGGACTAGCAATATCAGAGGAATGGCATAACACATATTTCTAACAGAAAATTGTCCAGAATTATTTTATGACAAATAAAATTACAGTTGTCCCTCAAGTTACAATATTAATTGGTTCCAGGGCGACCATTGTATGTTTAAACGATTGTTAGTTGAGACCATAACTATATGGAAACCTGGTAATTGGTTCTGAAGCCACCAAAATGTTGCCCAAAAATAGGAAAAAGTGAGGATTAAAAAAAAAAAAAAAAAATAGATAACTAATATAGATAAGGCAAGTCCTTACATAGAAAAGTAAGAAAGAGCTGCTGGAAGCTGTAAATGACTGTCTACTTAGAAGACAGGAGCTTCTTCAGGGTCCTGTACAGTACACGCAATGTCCCCAAAAAATTAAAATGGAGCTGCCTCCACCTGGAGCAGCTATCCCTGGCACAGGAAAAGAATAGTAATACCTCCCTGTACTGTAGGGGGCGTTACCAGAAATCCGGTCAGTGCATGCACTTCAGTAATACAGGTGTTTACCAGTGAGTGCCCATTCTAATTGGTCAGTTCTTCCAGCCATTGACATGTTTTGCAGATCTCGACTGTCTGTAGCATTGTATGTTGAGTCTGGTTTTCAGTTACAATGGTCCAGAAAAGACCATTGTATCTTGAAACTATTGTATGTTGAGGCCATTGTACGTTGAGGGATCACTGTATTTACTAAAATATAAATGTCAGGAGAAATGAACAGGCCTCTTTACATGTTACATTATTGATACTATAATACCGGCAGTTGTAATTTGTTCAAATTTTACTCCAAGGATGATTTGACAAAGGACTTTTTTGCAGTACCATGCTCAACAGAGGCGGCTCTCCAATTAGGTGATTTAGGCGGCCGCCTAAGGCCTCGTGCTAAAAAGGGCCTCGCGGGCGCCTAAATCGTATGGTTAGAGCAGTGATTTTGGCGACTTTTTTTTTTTCAAATGTCCCGCCCCGGCCTGCGGCTGCTGGCTCATCGATGATCAGGGGCCCCTTAAGTGGTGTTACTCTGGCAGCTCTGGATGTAAATATAGCAATATACTCAATGATATAAGTATCCAGCCCAGTGTTTCCCAACCAGGGTGCCTCCAGCCGTTGCAAAACTACAACTCCCAGCATGCCCGGACAGCCTAAGTTTGTCCAGGCATGCTGGGAGTTAGTTTTGCAACAGCTGGAGGCACCCTGGTTGGGAAACACCGATCCAGTCCATACTCATCCCCACCATGGCCAGTTATTATGTCAGGTGTGTACACTGTCCGTAATAATGTTATAATAACATGTTCACCCCCATGTCACCCATGTTCACCCCCCTGTCACCCATGTCCACCCTTCTGTCACCCATGTCCACCCTCCTGTCACCCCTGTCCACCCCCCTGTCACCCATGTCCACCCCCTGTCACCCATGTCCACCCCCCTGTCACCCCTGTTCACCCCCTGTCACCCCTGTTCACCCTCCTGTCACCCCTGTTCACCCTCCTGTCACCCCTGTTCACCTCCCTGTCACCCCAGTTCACCCTCCTGTCACCCCAGTTCACCCTCCTGTCACCCCAGTTCACCCACCTGCCACTCCAGTTCACCCCCTGCCACCCCTGTTCACCCCCCTGCCACCCCAGTTCACCCTCCTGCCACCCATGTCCACCCCCGTCACCCATGTCCACCCCCTCCTGTCATCCCTGTTCACCCCCCCTGTCATCCCTGTTCACCCCCCTGTCATCCCTGTTCACCCATGTCCACCCCCCATCATCCATATCCACCCCCCTGTCATCCATGTCCAGCCCCCTGTCTCCCATGTCCTCCCCCCTGTCACCCATGTCCACCCCCTGTCACCCATGTCCACCCCCCGTCACCCATGTCCACCCCCCTGTCACCCATGTTCACCCCCCTGTCATCCATATCCACCCCCTGTCATCCATGTCCAGCCCCCTGTCACCCCTGTCCACCCTCCTGTCACCCCTGTCCACCCCCCTGTCACCCATGTCTAGCCCCCCTCAAACCCCCACCAGTCCAGTGTTTCCCAACCAGGGTGCCTCCAGCTGTTGCAAAACTACAACTCCCAGCATGCCCGGACAGCCTAAGTCTGTCCAGGCATGCTGGGAGTTGTAGTTTTGCAACAGCTGGAGGCACCCTGGTTGGGAAACACTGATCCAGTCCATACTCATCCCACACCATGGTCAGTTAGGATGTCAGGTGTGTACACTGTCCGTAATAATGTTATAATAACGTGTCCACCCCCCTGTCACCCATGTCCACCCCCCTGTCACCCATGTTCACCCTCCTGTCACCCCTGTTCACCCCCTGTCACCCATGTCCATCCCCCTATAACACATGTCCACCCCATGTAACCCATGTCCACCCCCCTGTCACCCATGTCCACCCTCCTGTCACCCCTGTCCACTCCCCTGTCCACCCCCCTGTCACCCCTGTCCACCCCTGTCCACCACCTTGTCACCCGTGTCCACCCTCCTGTCACCCCTGTCCACCCTCCTGTGGGGCACAGCACAGGGGGCATTATATGTGTGGGGCACAGCACAGGGGCATTATATGTGTGGGCACAGCACAGGGGGCATTATGTGTGGGCACAGCACAGGGGGCATTATGTGTGGGGCACAGCACAGGGGCATTATATGTGTGGGCACAGCACAGGGGGCATTATATGTGTGGGCACAGCACAGGGGGCATTATATGTCAGGGGCACAGAACAGGGGGCATTATATCTGTGGGCACAGCACAGGGGGCATTATATGTGTGGGGCACAGCACAGGGGCATTATATGTGTGGGCACAGCACAGGGGGCATTATATGTGTGGGCACAGCACAGGGGGCATTATATGTGTGGGGCACAGCACAGGGGCATTATATGTGTGGGCACAGCACAGGGGGCATTATATGTGTGGGCACAGCACAGGGGGCATTATATGTCAGGGGCACAGAACAGGGGGCATTATATCTGTGGGCACAGCACAGGGGGCATTAGATGATATAATGCCCCCTGTGCTGTGCCCCACACATATAATGCCCCCAGTGTTGTGCCTCTCACATATAATTCCCCCTGTGCTGTGTCCCTCATATATAATGGCCCCTGTGCTGTGCCCCACACATATAATGCCCCCTGTGCTGTGCCCCACACATATAATGCCCCCTGTGCTGTGCCCCTCACATATAATGCCCCTGTGCTGTGCCCCACATATATAATGCCCCCATCATGCGTCCCTCATATATAATGTCCCCATCATGTGCCCCTCATATATAATGCCCCCATCATGCACCCCTCATATATAATGCCCCCATCATGCACCCCTCACATATAATGCCCCCTGTGCTGTACCCCTCAGATATAATTCTCCTGTCATGTGCCCCAAACATATAGGGGACAGGACAGGGGGCATTATATGTGAGGGGCACAGCACAGGGGGCATTATATGTGAGGGACGCATGATGGGGGCATTATATGTGAGGGGCAAAGAACGGGGGCATTATATGTGAAGGGCACAGGAAGGGGCATTATATGTGAGGGGCGCATGATGGAGGCATTATATATGAGGGGCAAAGAACGGGGGTATTATATGTGAAGAGCACAGGACAGGGGGGCATTATATGTGAGGGGTACAGCACAGGGGGCATTATATGTGAGGGGCACAGCACAGGGGGCATTATATGTGAGGGGCACAGGACGGGGCATTATATGTGAGGGATGCATGATGGGGGCATTATATATGAGGGGCAAAGAACGGGGGTATTATATGTGAAGAGCACAGGACAGGGGGGCATTATATGTGAGGGGTACAGCACAGGGGGCATTATATGTGAGGGGCACAGCACAGGGGGCATTATATGTGAGGGGCACAGGACGGGGCATTATATGTGAGGGATGCATGATGGGGGCATTATATGTGAGGGGCAAAGAACGGGGCCATTATATGTGAAGGGCAAAGCACAGGGGTCATAATTATTATATGTGGGGGCACAAGATGGGGCATTATTACTATATGTGAAGGCACAGAGTGTTCTGCATTTCACAAGTATAGTGTATATTATGAGGAATTTCTGGTGTGGCACATTTTTTATGGGCCACAATACATTTGGGTATTTTATTCAGAGGGTGTACTGCACAGCAAGTTATATTCAGAGAGTGCAGTGTTTGGTAGCATTAAATTTAGAGGGCACAGTGTGTGGTCGTTTTATATTCAGAGAGTACAGTGTGTGATAGTATTATATTTAGAGTGCAGTGTGTGATAGTATTATATTTAGAGGGCACAGTGTGTGGTAGTATTATATTCAGAGAGTGCAGTGTGTGATAGTATTATATTTAGAGGGCAAAATGTGTGGTCGTATTATTATTCAGAGAGTGCAGTGTGTGATAGTATTATATTTAGAGGGCACAGTGTGTGGTCGTATTATTATTCAGAGAGTGCAGTGTGTGATAGTATTATATTTAGAGGGCACAGTGTGTGATAGTATTATATTCAGAGTGCGCAGTGTGGGATAGTATTATATTTAGAGAGTGCAGTGTGTTGTAGTATAATATTAAGAGAGTGCAATGTGTCATAGTATTCTATTTAGAGGGCACAGTGTGTGGTCGTATTATTATTCAGAGAGTGCAATGTGGGATAGTATTCTATTTAGAGGGCACAGTGTGTGGTCGTATTATTATTCAGAGAGTGCAGTGTGTGATAGTATTATATTTAGAGAGTGCAGTGTGGTTGTATTATATTCAGAGAGTGCAGTGTGTGATAGTAATATATTTAGAGAGTACAGTGTGTGTTTGTATTATATTCAAAGAGTGCAGTGTGATAGTATTATATTTAGAGGGCACAGTGTGTGGTCGTATTATATTCAGAGTGCGCAGTGTGTGATAGTATTATATTTAGAGAGCACAGTGTGTGATAGTATTATATTTAGAGGGCGCAATGTGTGGTAGTATTATATTCAGGGGGTACGGTGTATGGCGGTATTATATTCAGAGCCCAGTGTGTGATAGTATTATATTTAGAGGGCGCAATGTGTGGTAGTATTATATTCAGAGGGTACGGTGTGTGGTAGTATTATATTCAGAGAGTGCAGTGTGTGATAGTATTATATTTAGAGGGCGCAGTGTGTGGTAGTATTATATTCAGAGGGTACGGTGTGTGGAGGTATTATATTCAGAGGGTACGGTGTGTGGGGGTATTATATTCAGAGGGTATGGTGTGCTGTATATTCAGGGGGTACAGTGTGTCAGAATTATATTCAGAGGGTGTGCACCAGTATTCGAAGAATACAGTGTTTGGCAGTATTATAATAATTATTGTTTTCATATAAAGGATCAGAATCCGCTGACATAGTGAGGAGCCATCTGGGTATCAAGTTCTGCAGAGAGAAGATTTAACTGGAACAAGTCCTGGTGGTATGTACATCTAAATTAGATAAGGAAAGACTATAGAGAAGATGTTACCTGTAATCACTGATATCATTGTGTATTCTCCTCACTATAGAGAAGATGTCACCTGTAGTCACTGATATCATTGTGTATTCTCCTCACTATAGAGAAGACGTCACCTGTAGTCTACGATATCATTCTGTATCCTCCTCACTATTTCTCATCAGAGCTGTAGTCACTGAAGAAGTTCTGCAGTTATGATGGGTGAAACAACAACTCCCAGCATAACCTTACGATTGCTTCGATCATTCTGGGAGCTGTAGTTTTAAATGGTAAAAACTTCTCTAGCACTTTCCCATTCTGTGGCAATTGGTATATTTGATTATTATTCTGACATGTGAGCATGGCCTAAGAGTCTTAAACAAGGTTAGGACTGTATGATACATTTAATAATATTGTAAGTTCCGTAATCTTATTTTCTGTCCGCCAACATAAAATACTCTAATAGTGCCCCTCCCGAGATTTGACTCTGGATCCAACCCTGTCTGTCACCCATGTACACTCTTATAGCATATCATAAAAACTAGGAGATATGTTGAAAAATAATTCTGACAAGTCTAAACTAAGAAATAGGAATACCTGGATGAGTGGACTAGTCCCCGAAGGGAACCACCCGTGCAGACATTGGAACTTCTGCAAGTACAATTTGGGAAGTAATGAGTTAAGATTGGGAGCCGTGACACATACAGTACGTGATTTTATGTAAGACTAAAAACGTAGTCCATGTTATTTTTTGCCCTTGTCAGTTTTTTTTATATAGGGAAGACTATTAGGCAATTTTGCGTCCGCATCAGAGAACACTTCTATTCTTTCCGTTCTGGAAAAGGCGCACCACGTCTTGTTGCTCATGTGAATGAGGCTCATGGAGGCAACCCCTGCGTGTTGCGTTTTTCCGGAATCAAAAGAGTAGAAGCAAGGCCAGGAATACAGTCAGACATGCACCTGTTGATGAGAGAGATGCAGTGGATACTGAAAACACAAGCCACAGGTGCACTTGGTTTTAATGACAGAATAGACATGTCAGTATTTTTTTAAGCTAGATGGGTTTTTAGCCAATAGAAACAACTCACCTGGTCCCTCCTATAAGTTATGTTTTTAATCACATGGTGTTCCTTGTTAGTAAGGTGTTGGGTGGAGTTAAGTGTACACACCTATATATATACCTTTGTGTAATCCTATGTTACTGAGGCCAGACGAAGCACGTAACCCGTGCGAAACAACAGCTGCTGTCACCTTCCACATACCCCCCACTGTGTCCCTCCCCGCTGTTAACAAAATGTGAGTATTTTCTTCAATAAAGAAGCTTGAGAAGCACTGGTGAGTTGCTGACTATTTTCATCCCCTACGTTTCAAAAGATAATTTAACCCCTTCCCTAATAAAAGTTTGAATCACCCCCCTTTTCCCATTTAATAAAAAAAAAAACTGTGTAATTAAAAATAAAAATAAACATATGTCTGAATTCTTAAAATATATTGTTAATTAAACCTCACGGTTACGGCGTATGCGCAAAAAATATTCCAAAGTCCAAAATAGCGTATTTTTGGTAACTTTTTATATCATGAAAGAAATTATAAAAAGTGATCAAAAAGTCCCATCAGTACATAAAACTTCAGATCACGGTGCAAAAAATTAGCCCTCATACCACCCCGTATGCAGTTATAAGGGTCAGAAGATGACAATCAATTTTAAACGTATACATTTTCCTGCATGTAGTTATGATTTTTTCCAGAAGTATGACAAAATCAAACCTAAATAAGTAGGGTATCATTTTAATCATATGGACCTACAGAATAAAGATAAGGTGTCATTTTTACCGAAGAATGTACTGCGTAGAAACGGAAGCCCTGAAAATTTACAAAATGGCATTTTTTCTTCAATTTTGTTGCACAATGATTTTTTTTCCCTTTTCGCCGTAGAATTTTGGATAAAATGACTGATGTCATTACAAAGTAGAATTGATGGCGCAAAAAATTAGCCATCAAATGGATTTTTAGGTGCAAAATTGAAAGAGTTATAAGGAGATATGGAGGAAAAAATGAAAGCGCAAAAAAGGAAAACCCTCCGTCCCCAAGGAGTTAAAAACTTTCTTCATTCCCTTCACAGCATATTTACTTTCTCCAACACTCGCTATATCACAGGTGGAATGGAGCCCATCCTTTGCCCCTTTACTGAACAAATTCCCCATTCCCAAATTTACCACTTGCTCAATATTTTCCAGAGCAAGATTCTCACTTGTTCAATTTTCAAAACAGAACCTCCATCTGCTCAATTTTTCTCAGGAACTGATCACGTTCCTCATTAACCACTATGTACAGAATTTTTTTTCTAGTTTCCACCGCTTGCAATATCTTCCTCAGGATTGCCTCTCCTCCTGTTTCTGCAGTAGCCCTCTGTTTTCAACCAACAACAAATTAAACTTCCCATTAAGACCAGAGTATATACCACAATAACAACTTCCAAAACACTAAATATTCTAATGCATTCCACAATTTCCATGAATAACTACTACTTTTTTTTTTTCAAACAAATACAACAACACAGTGTGAACCTAAATAATATAGTGTTGGAATATAACCAGTGAGCTTAACTTAGTCCTTGGGTGTGACAAGAAAAAGCTGCACAGACGACAAAGAGAGGTTGATCAATGGTCAACAGCTGCAGTCTTCTCCAGTTTGTTATAGGCAGCCGTTCTCGACACACCGCCAGTGGTCTGAGGGTCTGCCCTTTGTGCCCCTCTCAGCACTTCTCCAATCCCAAGTTATCGGCACCATTTTGATCTGGATAAACATCCACTTACAGGTCACCTGTGTGGGTCCAAATTAGGATGAGAGAAAAAAATTTGGACAAATGAGAAAAGCTACATTAATGGATACAAAGACAAGCTTCTACGAAGACAATAATGTGCTGTTCTGTTTACTAGGCAGAGTTGCCCACGTCTTGTACACTAGGTATATATTAAGTGTACATCACAGGTTATACAATTATACATAGCAATTAACCAGAGGACACTTGCATGCTATCTTAGCCCTTGGCCAATCTCCAAGAAACTCCTCAGCTGCTGCTATCAGCTTGGTCATTCCTTCCTGAGAACTCAAACACTGATGGAAAGTAGAATCAACTTTTTAGCCTTTCTCAAATTATGCTTATTTTCTAATAAATTCTGTACTTTAAGGATAATAACTGTTTAGTTTCCATAACATTAACCCCTCCTTTGATTATATTGTTTGCCATATCTTCTCAATATTCCAATGACTATATTCCACCAGCAGATTGAACGCTAGAATTCAACATGCTGTTGGCAGGAACCCCACTGTTCATCACTAGGAAAAAGATAGAGCTCACACATAAAATCACCATTTTCTCATGAATTCCATCTGAGACAGAGGTATAACCCCTGAGTTCTTGATTATGCAGAACACATAACAATTAAATATAGCCAAGAGTATAAAATATATATAAAAAGAACTATCATTGGGTGTATTGTTTAGTTAAGAACATGATCTGACACCCTACTCATTTCTAATGCCTGTATGTTCCATGTAGTTATTAACAATATGTAGTTATTAACAATATTATATAAAATGTTTTTGCAAATGACAGACACACTTTAATCTTAATTTCCAAATGTAGATTGTATTTGCCTTACAGTTAGTAATAAACACTGAGCTATGTTATGCAACAGTAAAGCATTGTAAAGTATTAGCAATCTAATGATTGCTTATAAAACTTTTTGTGGTAAAATTGCAAAGCAAATAATAAAAACAATGCTTTTTAAACTATAAAAATCCCCTACCTAATAAAAATTAAAATAATGTCCCATTTCCCATTTTTTCTAATAAAAAATACTTCGAAATGACTGCATGTGGAATTGTCCAAACTGAAAATATAACTGTCCAATATGGTGAATGGTGTAAAAGCAAAACAATACCAAATTTCAAAATTTCTAATTTTTTGTCACACCATATCCCAGAAACAATTAAATAAAAAGTAATAAAAAGTTACATAAATGCAAAAGTGGTACCGATAAAAACTGTAGATCACAACACAAAAAAATGACCCATTACACAGCCCCCTAAACAGAACAATGTAAATGTTATATGGGTCAGAATAGGGCAATTTTGAGTATACCTGTTTTGCTAAAAAAAAAAAAAAAACATTTGATTTTAAAAAAAGAGTAGTACAATAACGCAAAAACTATGGAAACATGGGTATCGTGTTCATATTGACCTACAGAATAAATATACTTTGTGAGTTTTACTTTAACCCCTTAAGGACCGGAGGTTTTTCCGTTTTTGCATTTTCGTTTTTTGCTCCTTGCCTTTAAAAAATCATAACTCTTTCAAATTTACACCTAAAAATCCATATGATGGCTTATTTTTTGTGCCACCAATTCTACTTTGTAATGATGTCAGTCATTTTGCCCAAAAATCTGTGGTGAAGCGGGAAAAAAAATCATTGTGCGACAAAATTGAAAAAAAAACGCTGTTTTGTAACTTTTGGGGGCTTCCGTTTCTACGTAGTACATTTTTCGGTAAAAATGACACCTGATATGTATTCTGTAGGTCCATACGATTAAAATGATACCCTACTTATATAGGTTTGATTTTGTCGGACTTTTGGAAAAAATCATAACTACATGCAGGAAAATTAATACGTTTAAAATTGTCATCTTCTGACCCCTATAACTTTTTTATTTTTCCGTGTATGGGGCGGTATGAGGGCTCATTTTTTGCGCCGTGATCTGAAGTTTTTAACGGTACCATTGTTGCATTGATATGACTTATTGATCACTTTTTATTCATTCATGATATAAAAAGTGACCAAAAATGCACTATTTTGGACTTTGGAATTTTTTTGCGCGCACGCCATTGACCGAGCGGTTAAATTAATGATATATTTTTATAATTCGGACATTTCCGCACGCGGTGATACCACATATGTTTATTTTTATTTTTATTTACACTGTGTTTTTTTTTTAATTGGAAAAGGGGGGTGATTCAAACTTTTAATAGGGGAGGAGTTAAATTATGTTTATTCACTTTTTTTTTTCACTTTTTTTGTGCAGTGTTATAGGTCCCATAGGGACCTATAACACTGCACACACTGATCTTCTATGTTGATCACTGGTTTCTCATAAGAAACCAGTGATCAACGATTCTGCCGGATGACTGCTCATGCCTGGATCTCAGGCACTGAGCAGTCATTCGGCGATCGGACAGCGAGGAGGCAGGTAGGGGCCCTCCCGCTGTCCTGTCAGCTGTTCGGGATGCCGCGATATCACCGCGGCTATCCCGAACAGCCCACTGAGCTAGCCGGGATGCTTTCGGTTTCACTTTAGACGCGGCGTTCAACTTTGAACGCCGCGTCTAAAGGGTTAATAGCGCGCGGCACAGCGATCAATGCCGCGCGCTATTAGCCACGGGTCCCGGCCGTTGTTAGAGGCCGGGCCCGACCCGCTATGACGCGGGGCCACGCCGTGGCCCCGCGTTATAGATCGGGAGTGGACACATGACGTTCCAGTACGTCATGTGTCCTTAAGGGGTTAAAGGGCACTGCATAATAATCAAACACCCCAAAAGTTGCTAAATACTTTCTTCAAACCCTCCGAATAATATATTAATATATTAATATATATATATATATATATATATATATATATATATATATATATATAGGGGAATATGCAAAGCAGCTCATTACACAACCTTTTCAGGTAGTGTTCCCTGGTATCAGCTTAGCTCCTGTTAAGGAATATAAAAAGCTGAATGGGATATATGCCAAGCCAGACTACTCCCCAAAAGGGAAGTTTCAACCCATCTGCAGACAGCTTTTGATTGAAAGAGCTTTATTTTCCGTTCAGTCATTACAAGTCGTACAATAAATTACAGTCACACAAAGCATGATAGTACAATACACAGCAAAGGTTCCCTAAGCTATACATCGCACACCATGCTACTCTAACATTCAGCTCAATCCTGCAATATAAAGGCACAAGACATCAAACAAAAACCAAATAATACAATCTGTGATCGGGGTAGGGGTGTGGGCGACTATGTGGGGGTAGGGAGGGGGCGGATCACAGGGCCAAACTGTTGGGCTGTATCTTCAGGGAGACATGGGAGAAGGAGAGGGGTCTTCACTCCTCTTCTTCCTCATCAACGGCCGAGCTGTCCAAGATGGAATAGTCTCTAAGCAGGTTCTTGATGAACCTGCGGCAGTCCCGGACGGACATGTTTTCCCTGTTGATCACGAGGCGGTTCCTGGCAAGCCACACTGCGTCCTTAAAACAGTTCATAAGGCGCCAGGCCTCCTGGATGGCCTCCACGTCGTGGGTCCCAGGGAACAGGCCGTAAAGCACCGAATGGTACGATAGGCAGCTCCTGGGCACTGAGTCTCTGAGTTCCTGTTCTAGGGCGTCCAACAGACCCTGTGCAAAGGGGCACTGCCAAAACACGTGGAAAGATGTTTCCTCCACGTAGGGGCAACGGGGGCAGTACCGGGTCTTGCACAGGTTGCGGGCATGCATGAATGACCTGAGAGAGAGACCTCCCATGACGGCCATCCACGACAAGTCCTTGTGTCCATTGGTAAGCCGCTTTGAGGCCACATTGTTCCAAACTGTCTCTGCAGTGGCTGCGGGGAGTCCCGGAACCAGCTCGGTCGAGTCCTTAGCTCGGATGAGCTTGTGGATTGTCTTTGGCTTCCATAGGTCTGGTTTCAGTCCTTCCAGCTGGTGCTCCCTCACAAACCGGACAACATCCCCATAGAACCAGGGAGTGTTCCAGTTGTAAGGGATGGAGCTGTCCCACTTGTCCCAGCCCAGCTGTCTCCAGAGGGGCATGAGAAGCAAGCGAGACATGGACCTGCCCGCTGAGCCAGTCTTTTCTACAAGAGTCCGCTGCACCGTGACACATGCAAAGGAGGCCCTCAGCAGAGCGGGGATGTCGGGTATTCCCTTCCCACCCTTGCGGGGTTCCTTGTACATCACGGTCCTCTTGACTCTGTCCATTTTGCCCCAGACGAAGCCAAACACTGTCCGGGTGATGGCCTTGCAAACGGTGGTATGGGGAGGCCAGGCCTGTGCGGTATATTGGAGCACAGGCAAAACTTCACTCCGCAGGACAAGTGCCTTGCCTTCCATCGTGAGCTTTCTGGAGCTCCACAGTCCGATCTTTGAGTTTATCCTTCCTAGTCGGTCTTGCCAAGACTTAAGGGCCGCTCCTTCCTTCCCGAACCAGACTCCAAGAATTTGAATGAAGTCCGGCTTAATAGTAAAGGGGAAGGGGGCGGAAGAAGCCAGGTGCCACTCCCCGAAGAGCATGGCCTCCGACTTCCCGCAGTTGACTTTTGCCCCCGAAGCTCTGCCGAAGTCCTCGCAGGTCTGGACGAGTGCAGTCACCGAACGCTGGTCAGCGCAGAAGACGGTCACGTCGTCCATGTAGAGCGAGCACTTGACCTCGTGGCGATCTGGTCCTCGTGCGGTGATCCCTCTGATCTCTCCATTCTGCCGGATAGTCTCAGCGAAGAGCTCTATAACACAAACAAAAAGGAGAGGTGAAAGAGGGCAGCCTTGTCTAACCCCTGAAAGAATAGGAAAGGGGTCAGTCTTCCAGCCGTTCACCAACACCGTGCTGTAAATGTCAAAATACATAACGTTAACAAAAGAGCAAAACATCTTCCCCAGACCCAGCCTGCGCAAAACCCTGTCCATGAATGCGTGGGAGACACGGTCGAACGCCTTCTCCTGATCTAAGCTGACCAGGGCGGCGCGGCCCCCGCGGTCCTGGATGTAATGGACCGTGTCTCTCACAAGGGCAAGGCTGTCGGCAATCCTGCGGCCAGGAATGCTGCAGGTCTGGTCCGGATGGACGATCTGCCCCATGACAGGTTTCAGCCTGTTGGCCAGCACCTTGGCGAGGATCTTGTAGTCCACGTTCAGGAGAGAGATGGGGCGCCAGTTTTTCAGGTCACATCTCTCCCCCTTCCGCTTATACAAGATCGTGATCATCCCTTCCCTCAACGACGGAGGCATTCTGCCCCCCACCACCATCTCCTCGTACACCTCCAACAGGTCCGGACAGATCAGGTCACCCAGCGCTACGTAGAGCTCGGCCGGGAGACCGTCACTGCCCGGGGTCCTGCCGGGCTTAAAGGATCTAGCGGCAGAGAGCAGCTCCCCCACCGTCAAGGGATCGTCCATAGCCGCCGCACCTGCGGGATCAACAACGTTAGTGACACCTGACAGGAACCTCTCGGCGGCTTCGGGGTCGGATGACTTGGGGGCGTAGAGGTTGCTGTAGAAGTCGTGGACGACCCCCATCACTTCCTCCTTGCCGCTCCTCATGTGTCCGGTCTCATCTCGTAGCTCAGTCAGGGGCGTGTGGCCGGCATGGAGCTTCCTGAAAAAGAAAGAGTTACATTTCTCACCCTTCTCCAGGTTCTCCACCTTGGAACGAAAGACGATTCGCTTGGATTCCTCCTCAAAGTGCCTTTTCAAGCTCTTTTTGGTCTCCTCCAGCTCCTCCCTGACGTCCCAGCCACACTGGAGCAGGTCCTGCAGGGACCGCAGCTCGCGCTGCAGTTTCCTCAAGTCCCACTTCTTCGCACACGCCTGTTGTCTGCCTTTTGCCTGAAAGAAACAACGGAATTCGACTTTAACATATTCCCACCAATCGCTGATGCACTTGAACAGACATTTGTCATTTCGCCATACAAGGTAAGCATCCCTAAGTTCCTCCATGACCTCCCTCTGCTCCAACAGGGCACAATTCAACTTCCAGGAGCCCGGGCCAGGTGGGAATCCATGGCCCAGAGTCCCCCGGAATCGAATGGCCCTGTGGTCAGAGAAGAAGCAGGGGACCATAGAGTACGACACCTTTCTGACTGCTCTCGAAGTGAAGATGAAGTCTATCCGAGAACGGAGCGAGCCATCGGGGCGGCTCCACGTATAGTTTACGGAGCCGTTCCCGATGGACCCGACAACGTCCTGCAAGGATGCCTCCGTCACCATCTCAATCAGCAGTTTAGACGTCACGTCCAGGTTGGCGGATGTGCCAGAACTGCGCCCGTCCACCTCAATGGGGCAGTTGAAGTCACCACCCAACACTACTGCTCTAGTGGTGGCGAGTTCAGCCCGCAGGGCCTGGAGAACCTCCAGTCGGACATCCCTCTCAGGGGAGGCATACACGTTGATGAGCCGCACGGGCTCACCCGCCCAGGAACCGTCTGCGACAAGAAGTCTGCCACAGACGAGCTCCCGGACGGAATCAAGTGCAAAGTTACCTCCCCTGATCAGGATGGCCACCCCCGCAGACCTATTGTCGCCCCCACCAGACCAGTAGGAAGGGCCGTGAGGCCACTGCCTGGCCAGATGGTTGTAAGACCTAGAAGCAGACAAAGCACATTCCTGCAACATGTAAACATCACACCTCTGGGAATCTAAGAACGTAAGAACAGTCTGAAATCTAAACCAAGCTCTAATACTCCTCACATTAATGCAGAAGATGTTGAGATCAGCCATGGGAATAAAAAAGAGAGGTTAGTTCTGATACTAGTTACCAGTCTGGTCGGACGGGTCCTCTTCTCTGGCGCCTGTCGGCTCCTGTGGCTTCTCGTAGCGCCCTTCCAAGAACTCGTCGTAGACCGTGTTGGACGGAGTGTCCAGGATTTTCTTAACCTCTGGGTCCTGCAGCAGCTCCTCCATAGATTGAGCTTGGACTGGCTCTGCTTGGACCTGCTCCACTTGGGCCTGCTCCATCTCCTCCTCCTCATCTGAAGCTTGAGGGGTCTCGCAGGTCTCGATTATCTTTCTTTTGTGGGACTCTTCTGATACGTTGTCCCTTCCTTTCCTCTTCCTCTGTATGGTACCTGGGGGAGGAAGCACAGGAAAGTCCTCCGAAGGGCGGGCACCAGCAGCTGGAGGGGGGTTAGGTGCTGCTGGGCCAGGAGAGAAAGGAGGCTGGGTGGGGCGGGGGGCAGGAGAGAGTGCCCGGGCAGGGGAGGACGGGGCAGGGGTGGGCCGGGCAGGGGAGGACGGGGCAGGGGTGGGCCGGGCAGGGGAGGACGGGGCAGGGGTGGGCCGGGGTGGGGTACGGGGGGCAGGGGTGGGCCGGGGTGGGGTACGGGGGGCAGGGGTGGGGCGGGATGGGGCAGGAGGGGCGGGGGTGGGACGGGATGGGGCAGGAGGGGCAGGGGTGGGACGGGATGGGGCAGGAGGGGCATGGGTGGGACGGGATGGGGCAGGGGTGGGACGGGATGGGGCAGGGGTGGGGCGGGATGGGGCAGGAGATGGGGCGGGAGGGGCAGGGGATGGGGCGGGAGGGGCAGGGGAGGGGGCTTTCGCCTTCTTACCCTCCTTGGTCGGCTTGGCCATCCGTGGTGTTGGCTCCGGAGCTGGGGCTGGCTTCGGTGCTCTCGCTGCCACAGATGCCCATGTTCTCTCCCTCTGGGGGCAGTCCTTGTAGCTGTGGGCTGCCAGTCCGCAGAGGTTGCAGGTCTTGCTCTTGGGGCAGTCCTTGGTCGTGTGACCTGTCACACGGCAATACCTGCAGGCATCCTCCGTACAGTCCTTGCCCTCGTGGCCCATCTTGCCACATCTCCTGCAGGTCTGCGGCATGTCCGGGTAGAAGATAAGTCCTGTGGAGTTGCCCAAGGAAAATGTCGTTGGCAGGTGCTGTAGTCCGTCTGGAGAAGCAGGGTTCTTGTTGAGTCTGACGACCACAGACCACTTGCAGGTCCAGTATCCGAGTGAGTTCAGGATGCGGGTGGGCTCCCTCACCACGGTGCAGAAGCGCTTCAGGAAGGTCGAGATGTCCGTGCCTGGGGTGTGTGGGTTCCGCATTGAGACCGTCACCCGCCTCTCCTCTCTTTGAATAAGGCAGTTGCCCACAAAGCGAGAGAAAGGGGATTCGGGACTCGCCGCTTTCACCACCTCCCAGTATCTTCTACAGGTCCCAATGGTGGCAAAGGTGATGTAGAAGATTCCCGAAAAGAAGGTTGCTATTCCCAGGGTGTCAGCCGTGGGGAAGCCTTGATCCGCCAGCATCTTCTTGCAGAACACGTCGTGGGACATGTCCGGCACCCTTCCGTCCACGGGCTTGAGCTTCAAGGCAACAGTCTGCCTCATCCAGGGCTCCAGGGTTGGAGCTTCCAGGTTAGGAATTCTGCCGCCGTTCTGCCTTGCCGTGGTGGAGGTTGAAGCTTGCTGTGGTTGGGGCTGGACCTCCAGGCCTTGCCCTGCAGCCTCCTGGGTGGACTTGCTGGTTGAGGCCATGGCTTCTTCCAGCAGGCTCTTTTCCGCTTCCTTGCTTGCTTGTGGAGAGAGGCTTCGCAAAGTCTTCTTTCCCGGGTGGGAGGAGCTATGCAGATCCGGTCCCGGTGGGAGGAGCTATGCAAATCCTTCTCCAGAGGCAGCGAGTTTCTTCGAAAAGATTCTGCGCCGCCTTCCTCTTCGCCGCTGTTCCGGAATTCACCGCCGATTCCCTTCTTCCAGGTTCTTCGTCGGCTTCTTCCGGAGCTGCAGTCTTCAAGATCTTCTCCTTCTTCAGATGTTCCGAGGCAGGCAGGAGACGATCTTCAGGTGGTATGCTCTAGAGAAATGCGGTTCTAATAAGAACGAAAAGTACTGCAATCGTACTACGCAAAATCTCTACCACAATGCTTGGAGTTCTTCAGACCGTAGTGATCATGGTATCTCCCCTGCCAGGTAAGTGTTCCCTGGTATCAGCTTAGCTCCTGTTAAGGAATATAAAAAGCTGAATGGGATATATGCCAAGCCAGACTACTCCCCAAAAGGGAAGTTTACCAGGGAACACTACCTGAAAAGGTTGTGTAATGAGCTGCTTTGCATATTCCCCTACCCAGAATGCCTGCGGAGTGCTAAATGGCCTAACCTGAATCTCCGTTACACCTGAAGAGGTGTCCTCTCCCTGAGGAAAGTACTGACCCCTTTTAAAGCCTCAGGCCTCTCACCACAGCCAAGCCAGATCACCCTGCTCTGTACTGACGAGGGGCAAAAACCCTGAAACAGCTGTCTGCAGATGGGTTGAAACTTCCCTTTTGGGGAGTAGTCTGGCTTGGCATATATCCCATTCAGCTTTTTATATTCCTTAACAGGAGCTAAGCTGATACCAGGGAACACTACCTGAAAAGGTTGTGTAATGAGCTGCTTTGCATATTCCCCTACCCAGAATGCCTGTGGAGTGCTAAATGGCCTAACCTGAATCTCCGTTACACCTGAAGAGGTGTCCTCTCCCTGAGGAAAGTACTGACCCCTTTTAAAGCCTCAGGCCTCTCACCACAGCCAAGCCAGATCACCCTGCTCTGTACTGACGAGGGGCAAAAACCCCGAAACAGCTGTCTGCAGATGGGTTGAAACTTCCCTTTTGGGGAGTAGTCTGGCTTGGCATATATCCCATTCAGCTTTTTATATTCCTTAACAGGAGCTAAGCTGATACCAGGGAACACTACCTGAAAAGGTTGTGTAATGAGCTGCTTTGCATATTCCCCTACCCAGAATGCCTGCGGAGTGCTAAATGGCCTAACCTGAATCTCCGTTACACCTGAAGAGGTGTCCTCTCCCTGAGGAAAGTACTGACCCCTTTTAAAGCCTCAGGCCTCTCACCACAGCCAAGCCAGATCACCCTGCTCTGTACTGACGAGGGGCAAAAACCCCGAAACAGCTGTCTGCAGATGGGTTGAAACTTCCCTTTTGGGGAGTAGTCTGGCTTGGCATATATCCCATTCAGCTTTTTATATTCCTTAGCAGGAGCTAAGCTGATACCAGGGAACACTACCTGAAAAGGTTGTGTAATGAGCTGCTTTGCATATTCCCCTACCCAGAATGCCTGCGGAGTGCTAAATGGCCTAACCTGAATCTCCGTTACACCTGAAGAGGTGTCCTCTCCCTGAGGAAAGTACTGACCCCTTTTAAAGCCTCAGGCCTCTCACCACAGCCAAGCCAGATCACCCTGCTCTGTACTGACGAGGGGCAAAAACCCCGAAACAGCTGTCTGCAGATGGGTTGAAACTTCCCTTTTGGGGAGTAGTCTGGCTTGGCATATATCCCATTCAGCTTTTTATATTCCTTAACAGGAGCTAAGCTGATACCAGGGAACACTACCTGAAAAGGTTGTGTAATGAGCTGCTTTGCATATTCCCCTACCCAGAATGCCTGCGGAGTGCTAAATGGCCTAACCTGAATCTCCGTTACACCTGAAGAGGTGTCCTCTCCCTGAGGAAAGTACTGACCCCTTTTATATATATATATATATATATATATATATATATATATATATATATATGCAAATCAAAAAATGTTGCAGTACCTTGTAATACCTTTTTTTATTGGACTAACAGAATTTTGTAGAGAAGCTTTTGGGATTCCTCCCTTTATCAACTCCAAAGCAAATCTAAGCTCACAAGTAGAAGACACAGGTTACATCTCACAAATATGCAGGGGTTAAGACAATAAATGTGGAGAATTCACACTAAGATGGGCCATAAATTGTCCTGCTATAGGAACATAGACTAAATAGATAAGGATGAGAAAAAGGGGGAGGGAGGGTGGAGCAGGGGAGAGACTGGTAATTAAGCAGGACAAAGTGAGATGCAAAAGAGAATCCAGTTCAGTACAGTACAGGTTATAAGAAACTTTGATAATGAGATAAAAAGTTCAAATCCACATTGAGTCCCCTGTTTTTCGAGTCAAAAAACAGTATAATTTTGGCTTCAATTGTTTTTCTCTCTTCTGTGTTTTTGAAGTTCCCTCTCAGTATCTTGATTGTAAGGTCATTTAGAAAGGCTTTTGACTTGATAAAGGGAGGAATCCCGAAAGCTTGTCTCTACAAAATCTTGTTAGTCCAATAAAAAAGGTCTAACAAGATACTGCAACTACCGATGATTTTTATATATATATATATATATATATATATATATATATATTTATTTCTAAGGTGCAATTGCAAAGTACAATTGATTGTGGGGAAGGGGAAAAAAAAAAAAAAAAGCCCTCATATGGAAAACTCTTAAATGAAAATCGGCTGTGTCCTCAAGGTCAGAACCCATTTTGAACTTAAAGGGGTATTTCAGGAATTTTTTTTTATTTGACTGTTGTCTCAGATTTTTCCCAGGTTGCAATGCGGCCGAGACCTGATTCCCTAGTCAGCTGATGACAGGGAGCCTATCTGCTTCAATGGGTGGAGCGATCGCTTGGTGGGAGAGAGATCAGTCTGCAACTGATGCAATAGCTGTCGGCACCCTGATTGAAAACCACAGGTCTTTTGAATGGATGCAGCTCATTTATGTTTCAATGGGTGGGGTGGCTGATGTGTGGGAGGGAGGAAAATGAATTATGGGATTTGTAGGCAAAAAAGAAAAACTCAGACAGGAAATACCAGTTCACAAAAAGCTAGCCACAGTGTTATGGTAATCTCACAACATAGCCATTTAGCTCCAAGACAAGCCCAGATCCTTTCTAAGCATGTCCATTACTGTCTGCCAGGTATGTACTAAAATCACCTTATGGTGGATAACCCCTTTAACCCCTTGGGGACGGAGGGTTTTCCAGTTTTTGCACTTTCGTTTTTTCCTCCTTATCTTTTAAAAAATCATAACCCTTTCAATTTAGCACCTAAAAATCCATATGATGGCTCATTTTTTGCTTATTTATTATTTTTTATTCTTCTTTGTAATGACATCAGTCATTTTACCCAAAAATCTACGGCAAAACGGAAAAAAAATCTTTGTGTGAAAAAATTGAAGAAAAAAATGCAATTTTGTAACTTTTGCGGGCTTCCGTTTCTACGTAGTAAATTTTTCGGTAAAAATGACACCTTATCTTTATTCTGTAGGTCCATACGATTAAAATGATATCCTACTTATATAGGTTTGATTTTGTCGTACTTCTGGAAAAAAGCATAACTACATGCAGGAAAATGAATACGTTTAAAATTGTCATCTTCTGACCCCTATAACTTTTTTACTTTTCTACGTATGGTGTGGTATAAGGGCTATTTTTTTGTGCTGTGATCTGAAGTTTTGAGTGGTACCATTCATGTATTGATCGGACTTTTTAATCACTTTTTATTAATTTTTTCAGGATGTAAAAATTGACCAAAATACACTATTTTGGACTTTGGAATTGTTTTGCGCGTACGCCCTTGACCGTGCGGTTTAATTAATTATATATTTTTATAATTCGGACATATCCGCATGCGGTTATACCACATATGTTTATTTTTATTTACACTTTTTTTTATGGGAAAAGGGGGGTGATTTAAACTTTTATTAGGGAAGGGGTTAAATGATCTTTATTCACTTTTTTTTCCACTTTTTTTTTGCAGTGTTATAGCTCCCATAGGGGGCTATAACACTGGTTACACTGATCTTTTACATTGATCAATGGTTTCTCATAGGAAACCATTGATCAATGATTCTGCCGCTTGACTGCTCATGCCTGGATCTAAGGCACTGAGCAATCATTCGGCGATCGACAGCATGGTCGAAGGTAGGGACCCTCCTGCTATATTTACAGCTGTTTTGGATGCCGCAATTTCCCTGAGCTAACAGGCAGTGCTTTACTTTTACTTTAGACGCAGCGTTCAACTTTGAACGCCACGTCTAAAGGGTTAACAGCCTGCGGCACCGCGATCAATGCCGCCTGCTATTAGCCACGGGTCCTGGCCGTTGTTAGAAGCCCCGCGTTATAGACAGGGAGCTGGCTGAGGGCGTATAGGTACGCCCTCCGTCCCCAAGGAGTTAAAGGGGTATTCGGTGGAAACTTTTTTTTTGATGAGCTGGTGCCAGAAAGTTAAACAGATTTGTAAATTACTTCTATTAAAAAAATCTTCCAGTACTTATTACCAGCTGTATGCTACAGAGGAAATTCTTTATTTTTTTTAATTTCTTTTTTGTTTTGTCCACAGTGCTCCCTGCTGACACCTCTGTCCGTGTCAGGAACTGTCCAGAGTAGCATAGGTTTGCTATGAGGATTTTTTTCTTGCCTGGACAGTTCCTGATATGGTCATCTGGTGTTAGCAGAGAGCACTGTGGACAAGACAAAAAAGAAATTCAAAAAGAAAAGAATTTCCTTTGTAGATTCCAGCTGCTAAAAATATTTAAGTAATTTACAAATCTGTTTAACTTTCTGGCACCAGTTGATTAAAAAAAAAATAATGTTTTCCACCGGAGTACCCCTTTAAGAGGTTAAGTAACAATATGACTGTAAAATTATAAAATATTTAACATTATGTCAGCAATTGCTACAGGTCATGTATAGTTGACTCGACACATATTAAAGGGGTACTCCGCCCCTAGACATCTTATCCCCTATCCAAAGGATAGGGGATAAGATGTCAGATCGCTGGGGTCCCGTTTCTGGGGACCCCCTGGATCTACCATGCAGCACCCACCTGTAGCGGCTTCGGGAACCGCTGGGGGTCCTCAGGCTGAGTCCATCTCGACCACCGGGACGGAAGATCGTGATGTCACGACTCCGCCCCCGTGTGATGTCACACCCCGCCCCTCAATGCAAGTCTATGGGAGGGGGCTTATCCCCTTTGGATAGGGGATAAGATGTCTAAGGGCAGAGTACCCCTTTAAACCTACCCTAAATATATATATATATATATTTTTTTTTATTGTGACAAGTTCTCTGTGTTAGGTTAAACATGATTTACAAACAACATATACATGATAAGAATCTTGCAATGTGAAAATGTAGGAAATGTTGTTGGAGAATGCACAGAGCTGGAAAGGATTGATCAACTGGGATGTTAGACATTATTTTGTATCTAAATACAATCACAAGTATTGCATTATTTATCAAGTGGTCAGAGTATATGTTCAGTCATAATATCACAATGCTGATTCATAGGCTTTAAAATTACTTTTTAACTGTTATAAAATGGGCAAAATCTGCCTTTTTTTTACTAATGAGTTATATTGAACTAAAGTGAAAAATGGTTACACAAACACACACACACACACAAATTGTGTTGCTGTAATTCTCAAAGCTGAAAAATTATTGTATATGCACTCTTTTTAATCAAAGCTGAAATGGCAATTCATTAAGTATGTACTTACTATATGAGTAAGGGCAACAAAGCTGTCTGAAGGCATACAGTATGTTTTGTGGTCCTGCGTATGTCTTGTGGATTTTAAAGACGTTCCATTAAATGTTTTATGATTTTCCTTAACATCTAACTGTATTGGACATTCTATTTTTCATGTACTTACTGCACATGATAAGACTTTATTAGGAGTCAAACACTGGCGAACCTGTGTGTTGATAAAGTGTTTCCCTGGGCAAAATCAAAAGCAGAGCATTGTACCAACAATACCGTCACATATTACTGTATATACTATTAATAGTCATTGTATAAATACTGCACCAATAATACACAAATACTACTATACAAAGCCTGATTAATACCATGAGGCTGGAATTCCACTAAGGATTTTCAGCCAAAAACACCCCAAAAAATCACCCATTTTGCCTCTGCAAGTCATTAGGGAACTGCAAAATACCATATCCACTTGGTGTTTTTCAGTTTGTCGTTTTTATAATCCTTTTGGCATTATTCCTCAGTTTTGGACTCAGAGGCTGGTTTTCAAAAATGACCTCAAGTTGAGACTATGGCGTTTTTTTTTCACTGAAATCTTGGCGTTTTTCTCCCATAGAAGTCTATGGGAGTGAAAAAAAATGCCCCCCAAAAAAGCCATGTCACTTAGAGCACAGCGCCGTACATTTTCGGCACTGCGTTCCATAATCACCGCGTCTCCGGACAGGATGATAAGGACGGGATGGCGAAAGATCATCAATCACCTGTGGGGTGTTAAGGCTCACTGCACCTTGTTACGTTCCTTGAGGGGTGTAGTTTCCCAAATAGTGTGCCATGTGTTTTTTTTTTTTTGCTGTTCTGGCACCATGGGGGCTTTCTAAATGAGACATGCCCCCCAAAAACGATTTCAGCAAATTTTGCTTTCCAAAAGTGAATTTTCCTTTCCTTCTGAGCCCTCTGGTGCACCCACAGTGCAGAGCACTTTACATCCACATATGAGATAATTCCTTACTCGAGAGAAATGGGGTTACAAATTTTGGGGGTCATTTTCACCTATTACCCCTTGTGAAAATGAAAAATTTGGGGTAAAATCAGCATTTTTGTGAAAAAAATCACATTTTTCATTTTCACGTCCCACTTTAACAAACGTTAGTCAATCACCTGTGGGTTGTTAATGCTCACTGTACCCCTTCTTACTTTCCTTGAGGGGTATAGTTTCCCCAAATAGTGTGCTATGTGGGTGCTTTTTGCTTTTCTGGTACTATGGGGGCTTTCTAAAGGTGACATTCCCCCCAAAATCCATTTCAGCAAAATTCGCTCTCCAAAATCCAATTGCCGCTCCTTCTTTTCTGAGCCCTCTACTGCACCCACAGAGCACTTTACATCCACATATGAGGTATTTCCTCAGAGAAATTAGAGAGAAATTAGTTTACAACTTTTGTGGGGCTTTCTCTCCTTTTACCCCTTGTAAAAATAAAAATATGGGTCTACAAGAACGTTAGTGTAAAAAATGAAGATTTAGAATTTTCGCCTCCATTTTGCTGCTATTCCTGTGAAACACCTAAAGGGTTAACTAAGTTTCTGAATGTCATATTGAATACTTTGAGGGGTGCAGTTTCTATAATGGGTTCATTTATGTGGGATTTCTTACAGAAAGGCCCCTCAAATCCACTTCAAACTTAACTGGCCCCTGAAAAATTCAGATTTAGAATTTTTCGTGAAAATTTGGAAAATTGCTGCTATACTTTTAAGTCCCCTAATGGGTTAAAAAAGTAAGAATATATCAAGTTTATGATGCAAACAAAAAGTAGACATATTGTATATGTGAATAATTATATAATTTATTTTTGTCTATTTTCCTTACAAGCAGACAGTTTCAAAGTTCGAAAAATGCTAAATTTTCTAATTTTTCATGACATTTTTGAATATTTCACCAAGAAATGAGGCAAGTATCGATGAAAATTTACATTAAGTAGAATATGTCAAGAAAAAAAACAATCCCGGAAACAAATTCATAAGTTAAAGCATCCCAGAGTTGTTAATGCTTAAAGTGACAGTGGTCAGATTTACAAAAAAAATGGCTGCGTCCTTAGGTCAAATGGGCTGCGTCCTTAAGGGGTTAACATTGGTGCTTTTGCTGGATGATTTTTTTTTTTTTTTTTTTTTACTTTAGTGATCTAAAAAATGGGATGGAGTTAGCTTTTTTGATTAAATTTTGTAGGTTACCATTTAAAAAAAATAATGATGCAGTAGGGATGGACATAAAAATGTAGTTGCAATTTTAAGAATGAATAAAGGGGCATGTAATTATAAAACTAATATATCTTTTTTAATTAATTTTGTCAAACTTTTTATCATTAATGTATTTCAATAATGTAATTTATAAACTGTGATTTATTTTAACTACTTTTAAACTTTATTAGCTATACTTCTGTCAATATTTAGGCACTACTATTCCCAGCTTGGAACAGACTCTGTTCCATGTTGGGAGCTGTAGTACCTGTACTAAGAGATAGATCACAGCGGGTGTCACTCCTGAAACTCGTTGCGATCGCCCTTTATAATTGGGAGAAGCAGGCGGCACGCCACACCTCTCCACTCCCCTGCTCTGCCCTGTACTCTGGCGGTGATGTGAAGTTCTCTTCACATCACAAATTCCTATTTGGCATTAACACTTGTGATTGGCCAGCACCATCTGGCCAATCACAACTGTCAGATTTACATGCTTCACTTCACATCACCGCCGAGTACAGTGCAGGGCAGATCAGAGGAGCTGTGCGTCGTGCCGCCTGCTTCTCCTTATTATAAAGGCAAATCACAATGGGTGTCAGGGGTGACACCCGCTGCGATCTGTCTCATAGTGCAGGTACTACAGCTCCCAGCATGGAACGGAGTCTGTTCCATGCAGGGAATAGTAGTACCTGCACTAAAGGACAAATCACACTGGGTCTTGCTCTTGAGACTCATTGCAATCTGGACTTATATTCCAGAGAAGCAGGCGGCAATCTCTACTCTGAACTCTGGCCAGCCAGTGATGTGAAGAGAAATTCACATCATTGATTCATATTTGCCCCTCAGAGTGGTGATCAGCAAATATAAATCAGTGATGTGAATTTCTATTCACATCACTGGCTGGCTGGAGTTCAAAGCAGACATTGCGGAGCGCTGCAAAGAGCAGTCCGCTTCTCTGGATTATAAATCCAAATTGCAAGGGATCTCAAGAGTGAGACCCGATGTAATCTATCCTTTAGTGCAGGTACTACAGCTCCCAGCATGGAACAGACTCTGTTCCATGCTGGTAGTAGGACAGGACAGAAGAGCTATATCGGTGCAATAGGGGAGTGATGGAAGGTGAGTTAAAGTTTACTTTATGCAGCCCAGGGCACAATGGGATAATACAGAAGCACTACAGTACTCCTCGTAAATGGACAATTGCTACAGGCGGTGTTCACACTTTGCAGTTGCATTGCAGCTTTATTGCAGTTCTGTCACTGTACCGGATAATTTTCACTGCAATTTCATGGTACTGTGATGGTACCGTGACAATGTTGCAATGCAACTTTTTAACACAAAGAGAGTCTAAGAAAATTCACAGCCTATTCTAATAATTGGTTCAAAGTTGGCAGCCTGTTTATATGCAAGACAAACAAAAATACATGAGTTTTCTCAAAGCAGTACCTAGGATACTCAAAAAACAGTTCAGAACACTCAACCAGAATTGACCCACAGTAAAGTTTTCTTTACATTGGTAATGCAATTTGCAAGTTTTGAGAGAAACATCAGCAATTAATTATATCCATTAATACTGTCAACAGAAATAGTCATTATCTGTGGCACAACCAGTAAGAAATGGTGTAGGAAGTGACATTTACATAAGATATTACTGCATAGCTCATAGCTCTTGTAAGAGCCATTGCTAGGCAACAATGTCATTCTTCATCAGACAGGCTTTAAGTCAAGGAGGTTGTGTTTCAATGCAGTTACAACAGTATTTTCATGTCACTGCGCCAAAAAATAAAAAATTAAAAAAATACCTAGATGACATTGAGAATGAATTCCACATCCATAAAGAGCTTACTAGCTTTGCTGACAATAAACAGTTCTTTATTGTCACTTTTTAGAAAAATGGTAATGAACAGCACAAGTTGACCCTTTCTGCAGACCCTTGTTTAGTAGTATTTGTAGCAGGGCCGACTGGGACTTAAAAGCAGCCCTAGCACACAGACCCCACCAGCCTACATACTATATCACCTCATCTTGTAGAAGAGTTGTGGAGCACAATGCACTGCAGCAAATTCTACAGTATTTGCTTACAGTCTTCACCACTCTCTATACTACACAATCTACACAAGGCAGACAATAAGTGGAACATATAAAGAAAAAATCACACAGAGTCACATGTACCCTTACTACATAGCCAGGAACATGTGTATGCTACCATTATACAAACACAAATATAAAAATATCTCCCACATGCAATGCCCAAATGGTGGTAGATATCAGCTCTACACAGGCTCTGCAGACCATGTAAACAATGCAGTGTGGTTACCTTTAGTGGCTCAAAGGGGACGTCTTCTCTGATTGGAGTCATTCCCTTTTCCTGCCTTTCCTGTCCATCACAGTCATGACAAATTTTTCCAACCCAACTCGTCAAATCTGCCAGACAAACTCACATTTCGAGCATTGTCCCTATCTATTCCCAGTCTACACAAAGAAACAAGCATAGTGCTCCAAATGGTAACAATGTCCCATATGACTTTCACTGTAATAGTGCCCACATACATTAATAATGCCTACCTTACACAGTCACCATTTGTGGTCCCAAACATTAATGTTTTACCTTTAAGCTCCCTTACAGTTGAAGTCTTTTGTGTCTGCAAACTTCCCCATTTAGTGGGTTGGTAGACCCCTATTAGGTTGGTGAGTAGGCAAAGTAAACCCACTGATTAGGTAGGGAGGTCTACAGCACCTTTTACACAGAACTTACCGCCACAGAGGACAGCATATTTTACCCTGTATAGCAGCCATTTCGGAGTCCCTCCTGCAGTATATCAACAAGCGACATGAGTTATTTTCTTTTGTGGGGTTTATAGCCACCATGTGAAATGGATTTTATTTTTAACTTGCGTGTTTTTTTTTTTATTTTATTTTTTTAATTACCTTTAGTTCTTACCTTTACTGAACCTGTGTGGCCATTTCCAATGCTGGCTCAACAGAGAGTGAAGGTCCCTCAGAGACAACCATGTCACAGGATAGTAATGCGCAGCCCCAGAAGTGTCACTGCTTTAAAAAAAAAAAAAAAAAATGTTTATGTATTTTGACGTCTTTACATTTTCTGAGATTACTATGTGTGTTTTTCATGTACAAAATTTCTTGGTGGGGAATTGCGCCCAAAATCCCCTAAAGGCGCATAATTACGCCAAAGATCGATGGGTGCAAATGATGAATAACTGACCAAAGCAAAAATCCCACACAGGACCGTGTGATTTTGAGAAAGTTTTAAAAAGCGACAGTGGAGAAAATGCACCAAACTTTGGTGCAAAAACACACTGCGCCAAAGAATTGCGCCAAAGTTACACAAAAAAACATAACTCCATTGATAAATTCCACCCCCCCATACAGTATTATGCATGCAGAGACACATTATGCATGCTCAGACAATGTATTATGCATGAAGTATAGTAGTGATCCAACAAGCTGTATAAGTACTGCAAGAAACTAGAATAAAGTAAAAACAGCTCTTGGGAAGTAGGTTATTGCTTATCTGCTGTGTGAATTCGAGTAGAATACAGACATAGCGCACATCTACAATCTTGTATAATGATCTGATTGCTTCTCAGCACAATATCAAAAACTAACAGGTTGTTAGTATACATTTTTGATCAAAAAGTACAAGCCCACTCGCCACGTCAAGGCCACCTATTCAGAGTGGGTCCCTAACATCCCTAGCATAAAATGGCGTAGCACCGGGCGGCGACCACCACCGCCGCGACACAAGTGCCCACGGGTGGGGAGCGACCCACTGGCAGAGCGGCCCCAATGCCTCTCAAACCAGTCTATAGGCCGCACCTGCCCGCAGACACAGTGCTACGGCAGCAACGGACGCCGCCCCGCACCACACCAGTGTGAACAAGGTGTAATGGCTCACTTACCTTGCTCTCCCAGTCAGACTGGGAGGCTGCTAGGAGTGAAATGGGTAATTACCACCTATATAGGTTTGGGCTGAGGGGGTGGGGAAGAGTGCAGCACATGTTAAAAAAAAAAAAGAAAGGATAGAAATCACAATATTAATTCGAGTAGAATACAGACATAGCGCACATCTACAATCTTGTACAATGATCTGATTGCTTCTCAGCACAATATCAAAAACTAACAGGTTGTTAGTATACATTTTTGATCAAAAAGTACAAGCCCACTCGCCACGTCAAGGCCACCTATTCAGAGTGTGTCCCTAACATCCCTAGCATAAAATGGCGTAGCACCGGGCGGCGACCACCACCGCCGCGACACAAGTGCCCACAGGGGGGGGGGAATTGCGCCAAAGTTACACAAAAAAACATAACTCCATTGATAAATTCCACCCCCCCATACAGTATTATGCATGCAGAGACACATTATGCATGCTCAGACAATGTATTATGCATGAAGTATAGTAGTGATCCAACAAGCTGTATAAGTACTGCAAGAAACTAGAATATAGTAAAAAACAGCTCTTGGGAAGTAGGTTATTGCTTATCTGCTGTGTGCAAGAAAGCTGGAACAACTGGGCAGTAGCTTAAACCTTCCGACTTTGCCGATTTTTAATTTTTGCACTTTAGTTTTTTCCTCTTCACCTTCTAAAAATCATAACACTAAAAATTTTCCATCTAAAAATCGATATGAGGGCTTGTTCGTTGCGCCAACAATTTTACTTTGTAATGCCAAAGGATAGGGGATAAGATGCCTGATCGTGGGGGTCCCGCCGCTGGGGACCCCCATGATCTTGCAAGCAGCACCACGTTAAAATCAGTCCCCGGAGCACGTTCGCTCCGGGTCTGATTACTGGTGATCACGGGGGCCAGAGCATTGTGATGTCACAGGCCCGCCCCCTTGTGACATCATGCTCCGCCCCCTAAGTGCAAGCCTATGGGACGGGGCATGACAGCTGCCACGCCCCCTCACATAAGCTTGCATTGAGGGGGCGGAGCGTGTCGTCACACGGGGGTGGGGCCGTGACGTCACAATGCTCAGGCCTCCGTGATCGCCAGTAATCAGAACCGGAGTGAACGTGCTCCTGGTACTGATTCTAACGGGGTGCTGCGTGTAGGAGGATGAGGGTCCCCAGCGGCAGGCCCCCGCGATCAGGCATCTTATCCCCTATCCAAAGGATAGGGGATAAGATGTCTTAGCGCTGGAGTACCCCTTTAAATCAAATGTATTAACTTTTTTTTTTACACTTTTTTTTGCAATGATATAGGGGCTATAACATGCAATCCACTGATCACTTACACTTACACAGCATAACATTGATCAGTGTCTCTGACGCTTGACAGCTCGTGCCTTGACAGCTCAGGCACGGAGCAGTCATTCGGTGATTGGACAGCAAGGAGGCATGTAGGGATCCTCCCCAGGTCCTGCAAGCTGTTCGGGATGCCGCAATTACTCCACGACGATCCCGAACAGCACCATTGAGCTAACCGGCAATATTAACTTTTTTTTCAGATGCAGCGTTTGATCGTCGTGTCTAAAGGGTTAATGATGGACATCAGCCCGATCGGAAATGTCTGGCATTAGCCGTGGGTCCCGGTTGCTTATAGCAACCGGGACCCACCAGGTATGCTGCACGCTCACTTGCTGAGCGGGTGTCATACCTCAGGAGCCGCAAATGGACGTTAACGAATGTCCATTTGCAGCAAGGGGTTAAGACATTATTGTCATGCTCAAATGCTCCCTAGTTGATGGGATGATGTGCAGTACTGCTGCCCTGTAGTTCCAGGTTCTTTGTGTGCTGTAGACTGCTTATACACAAGTACTGCAGTTTACACACCAATTCTGCCTACCACTACCCCGACAATAAATGGACCTTGAAGCAATAGACAGGGACAGTGGCAGATGTACTTTAAAAAAAAAAAAAGAAAAAATGCTTTTAAAGCTATCTTACTATGTCACCCCTATATCCATATTGGGGCGAGAGTTGGGGTGGGTGTATTCAGGAGGGTGCGCAATGTCAGGATGCTGGACGGACCTGACCTGCCTGTCTGCCTCAGAGGTGGCACTGCACTGCTCCAGCAGCCAGAAGAATGCAGATTATTATGGTACCGGGGGAAGGGGGTGCAACGGTGGTGTTGGCTGGGCAGGTGCCTCAAATAAGTGGTGGGTGCTTCGGATGCTTGCTGGCTACTAACTTTCTTGCAGCAGGCACAGGGGTGGACTGACTGGCCGGTCCGATCGGACATGGTCCGGGGACTGAGCCTGGTAAAGGGCCCGCCGGTGCTGAGGATCCAGGACACTTGTCCCAGCGCTGCCTTCTGCTAGATGTGCAATACACACACATAAAGCAGAAGGCGTCCCCTCTGTATGAGCCGCATCGGCATTATTTCAGCATTTCTAAAACCACAGTGTACACCTCCCGACACATTTCAGCTGTTGGTTCTTAATTATAACTGGTATGATCTAAAAATAAAATCACATTTACAAAGTCCATTAGAACACCCCCACTGAATTAGTGTGAAGAATGTTAAAGGAACATGATCCCATATATCGGTAGCTATTGGGGCTAACCTTATTTATCGGAATAGGCAAAGTTATGTCTATAATAATAATAATAATAATAGTACAGGGTATTGATCCTATAAATCAGAACCTTCAACATTTTACTGTGCATCTTCAGAATCTAATAAGCCTTAAGAGGAATGATACATTTTTGTGTACATTTTTTTTTACATGGGCCTCATTTGCTGTACTAAGAGTGCATAAAACTCTTTGTAAAGTAAAAAAAACACAATTTTAGAGCATGAATGGTACCATCCAAAATCTCACAAGGAAGTTTTTTGATATTTCAACAATTCATGGCATAAGTATTTCAGTACAAAGGTTGGTTCTGCCATACTTTCTGACTATAGTCTGGTCCATGCTTCTTTTTCATTTTAAATGACCTTATTAACAATATTAACATCAGGTTTTATCAATTCTACAGACAGATTAAATGTTTTGCATAATTAACTTCAAACACGACACCCATACCTCCCAGTCACTGTAAACAATTATAGTAACAGATTTAAAACAACAGTTGTGTTTTTATTCGTTTCTATATTGATGCCTGCAATAGCTTCATTAGTTTAGATGTTTGTGTGAAATCTAATGGTAATTTTGAAGTCGACAAAATCATTTATTCTGATTTTAAAGGATATTTTCCCTGTTTTCAGACTTTTTTTTGTTACAGTCGCTAATTACAACCAAAGGGAAATGTGACCTCAAATTGCATTTACATGATTAGCTAAAGTAAAGAGGATTTTATACAACCAACCGAGTTTGAACAACATTCTAAATGTCAATGCTCAATTAACCTTTTTCTTGTAAAAAAAATAAAAAAAAATTCACATCATTGGTTTTTACCTTTCCTCAAATCGATTGATGTCAAGCATTTACTAGTTTGACCTTGTTTTACCAGTTAACAAGTTACAAAGATACTACTGATAGATTCATCACAAACTACCATTTCAGAACCCAAGAAATGACAAAAGCGATGAAGAAGTATTGGCCACTGTTAACAACTGACCAGGTACTCTTAAAATGTTTACCAAAAAAACCTGCAGTTACCTATCATAGATCAAAGAACTTAAGAGACACCCTGGTACATAGTTACCACCGCGGTCCCAATCCAGCTCAAACCTTTGGTTCGAAAGGACATCAATGGGGCACCTTTAAGTGGAGTCAATGTGTGGCTTGTGTCAATATAGAAAAAAATACCACATTTGATAATGCCAGTGGTACAAAGACATACAAAATCACACACCACATTGATTGCATGACAAAAGGAGTGGTGTATTACGCTTAATGTCCATGCCAAAAAAATGATGTGGTGCTTACAACACGTGAACTATGGAGAGAAGTTCGTGAACACGTCTTAGATATCAAATTAGCTCAACAGGGTACTGAGTTATCAAGCCAAAAAACTTTGGCTAGACATTTTAAAGAGTACCAAAAATGTGACCCATCTTTTTTGCAGGTCAGGAACATCGATAACGTATATATTGGCAATTGGAAGATCGAGCAGGTGGATTGAAGTACTTGAAGCAAAAGTACCCAGTGGTCTGAATGAAGTCAACAATGTTGTGCCCTTCCAGTAAGTATCCAAATTTATTCTCTAATTTGATTTTTGTTTTATTTATATTCTTTATTTCATATTATTTTTCATCTTTCCCCTTACATTGCATGCCATTTTTTCATCTATATATTGTTTACACACAATTTCTATTCTGTCCTATGCATCATTCTTCATAGGTGTTCATGTGTGCATGTCTTAATGTGCATGCATTTATATGTGTCTATATGTATACTGATGCATATATATATATATATATATATATATATATATATATATATATATGCTTTTGCTCAACATACTTTCACGTTCAATTATTAATCCCTTTCAGTAAGGTAGGTTCCGTCATTTCAAGTTATTGTATCCCAGTACCTTGCACATTTCATACATTTTACACTCCTTTTTAGCACAACTATTTTTTAATTAATTTTTTATACTCTTATTCACAATATACATCTATTGCTTTAATTATTTTTTACATATATTTTTTATGCAATATATATATATACATATATATACACACACACACAGTCATGGCTGTAAATTTTGGCACCCCTGACATTTTTCTAGGAAATTAAGTATTTCTCACAGAAAAGGATTGCAGTAACACATGTTTTGCTATGCACATGTTTATTCCCTTTGTGTATTGGAACTAAACCAAAAAAGGGAGGAAAAAAATGCAAATTTGACATAATGTCACACCAAACCCAAAAAATGGTCTGGACAAAATTATTGGCACCCTTTCAAATTTGTGGATAAAAAAGATTGTTTCAAGCATGTGATGCTCCTTTAAACTCACCTTGGGCAAGTAACAGGTGTGGGCAATATAGAATTCACACCTGAAAGCAGATAAAAAGGAGAGAATTAAATGAAATGAAACACTATGGCAGGAGACCCAGGAGGACCCCACTGCTGACACACAGACATAAAAAAGCAAGACTACATTTTGCCAAAATGAACTTGAGTAAGCAAAAATCCTTCTGGGAAAACATCTTGTGGACGGATGGGACCAAGATAGAGCTTTTTGGTAAAGCAAATCATTCTGTTTACCTAAAATGGAATGAGGCCTACAAAGAAAAGAACACAGTACCTATAGTGAAATATGGTGGAGGTTCAATGATGTTTTGGGGGTTGTTTTGCTGCCTCTGGCACTGGGTGCCTTGAATGTGTGCAAGGCATCATGAAATCTGAGGATTACCAACAGATTTTGGGTCGCACTGTACAGCCCAGTGTCAGAAAGCTGGATCCGAGATCTTGGGTCTTCCAGCAGGACAATGACCCCAAACATAAGTCAAAAGGCACCCAGAAATGGATGGCAACAAAGTGCTGGAGAGTTCTGAAGTGGCAAGCAATGAGTCCAGATCTAAATCCCATTGAACGCCTGTGGAAAGATCTTAAAATTGCTGTTGGGAAAAGGTAATTTTTTCCGAAGGGTGTGCAACCAAATATTACGTTAAGGGTGCAAATAATTTTGTCCAGCCATCTTTGGAGTTTGGTGTGACATTATGTCAAATTTGCTTTTTTTCCTTCCTTTTTTGGTTTAGTTCCAATACACACAAAGAGAATAAACAAGTTTATAGCAAAACCCGTTACTGAAATCCTTTTCTGTGAGAAGAGAAATACTTCATTTTCTAGAAAAATTTTAGGGGTGCCAACATTTACGGCCATGACTATGTGTATATATATATATATATATATATATATATATATATATATATATATATATATATATGAATTTTTGGCTCATGTTCTGATTTTTGTTTATTGTCCAATCTTTTTTCTGTTCACACACTTCTCATTTTGTCCCATAGCCATGCCCTAATGTGCATACGTGCTTGTGTATGCACTGGTATATGTATACATATGTTTTTGTATTTTCTATCCACTATTTTAGTTTTTACCATTTTGTCCTTACTCAGCATTGTCTTTTGTACATTCCTTTTTTCCTTTAGATTTTTTCATGTTTTTTTTTTTTTCATATTTTATATTTTTTTTTTCATTATTTCTATTTGTCTTTTTTAATTTCTTCATGTCTGTATCAGTGATATTTGCACCACTATCATTGGAGTAATTATGTACATAGGATCATATATCTAATGCAGTATTCATACTTACCCGCAATCTTCTACTTTAACCCCTTACGGACGGAAACCTTTTTCACCTTAAGGACTGAGCCCTTTTTTGCAATTCTGACCACCGTCGCTTTACGAATTAATAACTCGAAAACACTTTTACCGAATATTCTGATTGTGAGATTGTTTTTTCGTGACATATTCTAGTTTATTTTGGTGGTAAATTTTCGGCATTACTTGCATCCTTTTTTGGTGAAAAATCCCCAAATTTCATGAAAACTTTGAAAATTTAGCATTTTTCTAACTTTGAAGCTCTCTGCTTGTAAGGAAAATGGATATTCCAAATAAATTTTATTTTTATTCACAAATACAATATGTCCACTTTATGTTGGCATCATAAAATGGACATATTTATGGTTTTTGAAAAAATTAGAGGGCTTCAAAGTAGAGCAGCAATTTTCAAAAATTTCATGAAAATTGCTAAATCTGAAGGGACAGATGTTACAGAACTACAACTCCTAGCATGCCTGGGCAGTCTAGACATGTTGAGATTTGTAGTTTGGCAACATCTGGAGGGCTACCGTTTGGGCACCACTGCAACAGTGGTCTCCAAACTGTAACTCTCCAGATGTTTCAAAACTACAACTCCCAGCATGCCCAGACAGCCTTTGGCTGTCTGGGCATGCTCAGAGTTGCAGCTTGGCCTTCCTAGTGGTTTCCACAGTAAAGATCACTTTACTTTCACTTTCATTCCCCACCCCCCCACCGTAGCTTCCCTACCTGAGCCAGGATCCAGCAGTCTCCAGCGACGATCGGGGGTCCCCGGGCATCTTCTCCTCCAGGTACCGGCCTCCATCTTCTCCCCACGTTCCCCTCGACATCCAGGGGTGTGCAGAATGGGGGGTTGCCATGGCAACCCACTGTCCTGCCCTGCCATTGGTCAGAATCAGTTCTGACCAATGGCAGGGGATAGGAGGAGATCGCAGCACTGCGACCTCGCTCCTATCCCTCAGGATGATCAGGGCTGTCCCTGACAGCTCCGATCATCCCTATTTTCTGGGTGAGCGGGTCACCAGAGACCCGATCAGCCCGGAATAGCAGAAAATAGCATGTCTGAATTGACATGCGATTTTCTGCGATCGCTGACATGGGGGGATCTCAGGACCCCAGTCGCAGCGATGTGCTGGGATACCTGCTGAATGATTTCAGCAGGCATTCCGGTCCGGTCCCCAACCGGCTAGCGGCGGGGACCGGAATTCCCACGGGCGGATGCATTATGCCCCACATCCTTAAGGACTCTGGATGCAGGGCGTATGCATACGCCCGGCGTCTTTAAAAGGTAAATTTTTTAGTTATTTTTAATTTTTTCGTTCCCATTCATTAAATAATTTATGTTTTTTCAGGTACTCGTCATTTGCTGCTCCTCGGAATGCATCTATTTTCCGGCCCCTCCCCCCCCCCCCCTCCATATTTTCATGTGTCTCCTGGCTCTCTTCCCTCGTGGTTGTTTTTTGGCTAATCTATATACATTTATACGGCACATGTATTTATGTATACATTTTTTGTATGGTATTTATTTTTAGCCTATATATTTTCTGCATGTTATTAACATTGGGGGACCCCCATTAATTATCACTTTATTATTTTTTGCTTTATTAATTATTTATGGTCATATTGTACCCCTATGCATGTATCATTATCTTCATATATTATTATTATTATTATTTTATTTATAACTACAACTCCCAACATGCACAGACAGCCAAAGGGCATGCTGGGAGTTGTAGTTGTGCCTCTAGCTGTTGCATAACTAGAACCCCCAGCATGGCCACTGGCTGTGCATGCTGGGAGTTGTACTAATGCAACAGCAGGAGGCACACAGGCATCACCTCCTGCTGCTGCTTCTGTATCACCGCCTCTGGACCAGACTCACTGTGATTCGCGGTCACAGCGATCACCGACAAAGGGGGGGGGGGGGGTTCTCAGGACCTGGGTGATGTGCTGGGATGGCTGCTGTTAGATAACAGCAGTCAACCCGACCTGAGACGTGGTGATCAAGGAAAGCAGCACCATAAATGCACGGCGCTGTGCGCTCAGTACTTCTTAGCAGTGCTCTACATTTACATTGCAGGTCCTTAAGCGGTTAATTTATCTATTTTATTTTTATTTATTATTTTTATTTATTTATTTATTCTTGTGGCTCTCGCTCTCTACAGCTGATAGTTGTTATATATAGAGACCCGAAGTAAGTAGCTGTTCACACCACTTGCAACTACCACAACGGTAATTTCCATACAATTTTGAACTGTTGAGCCAACATCTCTCTGTCTCTTCTGTTACATCTAGTCTACTTTTTACCAAGAGGTCTCTTAAACTATGTGTTTTTTTTTTAAAGTTACTATAGGTTTTTTCTTACAAATATCCCTGAGGAACTCATTCTGAGCTAGTACATGCCAGTTATTGAAAATAGCGTTCCTTACTATTTTCTCCATCGGGCTAAAAGTAAATGAAAACACAAAACGTCTTTCCTTAGCTTTTTTGTTGCAGGAAGGGTCTTGGTCATACGCCTTCACTTGTTTCTTTTTAGCCTGTAAGAGGGTATTACAATTAAGTGAACGAGCTCTGCGGTAAGATTGTTGTATTAACTCCTCTGGATAGTCACTCTCCCGTAATCTATCCAGTAATGACTATGCCTGGGAATCAAAAGAGGTTAGGTTACAGTTAATCCTCCGCAACCTAACAAACTGTCCATATGGGAGGGAATGTTTTAGATAGTGGGGGTGATAACTGTGATAACTAAGGAGCGAATTAACTGCTGAAGGTTTTTGATGACCCCTAACCTCTAATTCCCCTAAATTGGCATCTAACTCTGCATCCAAGAAGGTAAGAGATTTACCTCCAAACACACTGTTAAATTTCATATTGTGCTCATTTTCATTCAAAAACTTAACGAATTGGTTAAACAACTCCTCAGACCCATCCCATATGATGATCACGTCATCGATGTATCTTAGATACATCTTGACATGGTCTGCAAATGGGTTGCTGTTGGAGAATACCTTACGTTCTTCAAAATCTGCTAAGAATAAATTAGCGAACGTAGGTGCGACGGGCGTACCCATCGCCATCCCTGCTCTTTGCGCATACCACTTTTTATTGAACTGGAAGGCGTCACAGTTCAACACCAGCTTAAGTAGGTCACAGATGAACTCCCGAAATCCGTGGCTCATGTCAGAGGCAAAGTGCAGTGACTACGGATCGCCTGCACACCCACATCCTGATGGATGCGGGTGTACAGGCTCTCCATGTCAACGCTGGCCAAAAATTAAGAAGAATGCCACACAAAATCATCAAGTGCCCTCAGGAGGTCACCCGTGTCCTGAATAAATGAGGGTACGTTTTGAAGCAAGGGTCGTAACAACCAATACAAATATTTTGAAGCTGCTTTGGTGACCGACCTCTGCCTGCCACAATGGGGCAGCCAGGGGGGCGGTCAACCGATTTGTGAATTTTGGGGATCCAGTACCAATATGGTTTTAACGGATGGGTGGGCAGTAGTTTTTTCTGCACATTTCTTGGATAAGTGTCCCTGTTCAACACCTTTTCTGAACATTGTTCTTAATTTATTACTAAAGTCCCCTGTGGACTGATACATCTGAGGGTCATTAAGTTGGTGATATGCCTCCTCCAGGAAATAATCTAGGGGCAATAACACAATATTGTCCCTCTTGTTAGCTGACTTTATTACAATATCACCCCTGGAGCGTAACCATTTTAGGGCTTTACTTTCATCATCCGTTAGATTCGGCCGATCTACAGGATATGTCAAGGGCCTACATACTGTAAAAGGCCAGCCAAAAGAGCACACCTGCTGCTGTTCTACACAAATACTGCTTTAAGTGTACTGAAGTGTATTGTACTCCCCTCATAAGTATGTCAGGCAAAGAAGTGCCCAGAGAGGAGGAGTGGCAGAGGCCTAAATCCTTCAGGCAGAGGTCTCAGCAGATTAGGGGCGAGTGGCAGCAGGAGTCATAGCGAGAGGCCTGAGCTCCCGTTATCAGCTAGCGGTCATGTCTCAACCAGCAACCCATCTGCCATCGTTGATTGGTTAACAAAATCATCCACTTCATCACATGTGACATCTGACACCCCCAGTTAGCAGTCAATAGGTTCATCAGACACAAACTTCAGTTGGCATGGCCCGGGAGCAGTCCCTGTCCTCCCATTGCCTCTGTCCTATGCTGTTCCCTCCTCTACAGAAGAAGGCAAGTAATCAAAAAGGAAAGCAGAAGGCACTCCATGTGCGGGATCAGCAGTAAGGCCCATAGGGAGGGGGAAGAGATCTATCCCACGCCGCTAACCAGAGTTGGTTGTGGGCACACACACAACAATGGGAAGCGCCTGAAAGTGTATGTGTCCTCATCCGCAGCACTCCTTGAGAACGATGAGTTAGCAGATAGACCGTGGGAGCAGGAGAAATCGGCGCTGGATGAAGGAGCCAGGAGAGGTAGCGGCATAAAATCAAGGCAGGTTTATTGGATCAAAGAGGAAAAGATAGTAATCTTCAGCTCACCTCCCACTGGTCTTGCACGGATCCTCAGCCTGGCCTGGCTTAATAGACCTAGCAAAGAAGGAATAAAGTTGATCCAGCAATTCCACTAAAACATCGATTTATTGGTTATTCAGCAGCATAAAATGTCCCGCATGGATAGAATTCACCACACACCACCTGTCCAGTGATTCACAGCAAAATGGACGCGTTTCGAGCACATGCGCGCTCTTGATCACCAATTTTTGTAGTAATTTTTTTATGTTTTGAGCTTTTATATATATAGAAGCTCCAAACATCAAAAAAATTCTTCAAAAACATTTGGCCAATAATAAAAAGTGATCCCATTCTTAAACAGTTAGTTCCCAAAACCCCAAATGTAACATATAGACGTTCTAAAAAGCAATCTTCTGGCTCCTACCATGTTTCCCCGAAAATAAACCCTACCCCGAAAGTAAGCCCTAGCAGTATTTTCAGGGTGGGCTGCAATATAAGCCCTACCCCGAAAATAAGACCTAGGCCAGGGGTAATCAACTGGCGGAACGCGGTGCAGATCTGGACCGTGGCCGCCTGTAGTGCCCGCAGACCCGACCCCCCCACCCCCCGCCCTCCTTACTGGTCCCATATCTCAGTGTTTTCCAACCAGGGTGCCTCCAGCTGTAGCCAAACTACAACTCCCAGCATGCCCGGACAGCCTTTGGCTGTCCTGGCATGCTGGGAGTTGTAGTTTGGCTACAGCTGGAGGCACCCTGGTTGGGAAACACTGCCATATCTAACTATCTATCCTACAATACCGTATGGAAGTTGCAGCGGGACCTCCTTCTCTTGCTTAGCAGCCGGGGGCAGGGACGCTGTCACTTTAAAATGTTGGCGCGTAAGCACGACCAACGTTACGGACGTGTCCCTGCCCCCGGCTGCTAAGCAACAGAAGGAGGTCCCCCCTCCGCCGAGAGCTGCAGCTTCCGTACGGTTTGAAGGTGTAAGGTATGGTAGTTTATAATGATAGAGGGGTGGGGGGCACTGTAGGAGTGTGGAGGACGACGGGGAAGGGGTGGATGGGGGGCTGTAGCAGTGTGGAGGATGGGGGGGCTGTAGCAGTGTGGAGGATGGGGGGGCTGTAGCAGTATGGAGGATGGGGGGCTGTAGCAGTGTGGAGGATGGGGGGGCTGTAGCAGTGTGGAGGATGGGGGGGCTGTAGCAGTGTGGAGGATGGGGGGGCTGTAGCAGTGTGGAGGATGGGGGGGCTGTAGCAGTATGGAGGATGGGGGGCTGTAGCAGTGTGGAGGATGGGGGGCTGTGGGAGGATGGGGGGCTGTAGCAGTGTGGAAGATGGGGGGTGCAGTATCCTCCACACTGCTACAGCCCCCCATCCTCCACACTGCTACACCCCCATCCTCCACACTGCTACAGCCCCCATCCTCCCACAGACCTCCATCCTCCACACTCCTGCAGCCCCCCCCCCATAAATAAATAAGCCCTACCCTGAAAATAAGCCCTAGTGTGTTTTTTTGGACTAAAATTAATATAATACCCAGGATTATTTTCGGAGAAACACGGTAGTAGATTCACAGAAGAGTGCACAATTAAAAACACTATAACATGTAAATCTGAATGTTTCCCATGCAACAAGAACCGATGCCTATGTTGTCACTGAATTAACAAAACTGATGTTTTCTCATCATATCAGACACATTCTATCTTCAAAGTAAAGGGCTGCCTTAGTTGTGATACGGACTATGCAATCTATTTAATTTCTTGTGGTTGCAATATGCAATACATTGGCCGTACTATTCAAACCTTTCGGGCCAGAATGAACAAACACTGATGGAACATAACCCATGGATTTTTACTTCATAGCTTGTCACGTCATTTTCTCACTGTTCACAATAAAAACCCAGAATCATTAAAACTAATTATTTTAGAATCCATTCCATTAAATACACCCAATAGATACCAAAAAATAATTAATAGGGAATCCTTTTGGATCCACAAGCTCCAAACTCTAATCCCATATGGATTCAATGAATGCATAGAGACAGTGAAATTGGGGAAAACTTGTTCCATCTGTGTTTGTTCACACTATATACACCTGTTTCTGTATTTGCCTTATATTAGTTGTAATCCACCATGTCATCTGTAAAAGAAATATCATGATGTATATTTTTATAATTTCTCTGTATATATACTTGATTGTCATATGCGTCTGTATACACACGCTGTGGTCTTACCCCCCGCGCCCTGTGATCCACTCTGCCGCGATTCACTCGGCGTGTGGTTTCGTGGCCCCAGCGTGTTTGCAGACGACTTAGGATAATCAATTTACCTTCCATTACTTGCAGTTTGTCGGTCAGTATTTGCACACCGCGTTCTTGCCCTGTGAGGCCCTGGGATCCACGCGTCTCTTATGACGGAGGCTTGGGAGCTCCGGTGCGAGTGGCGCTCTGTGGATCTGACCTGACAACTTGTGAGTTTTAGTTGGTGTCAATAGATTGTGAATTATTTGGTGTCTACCATTTGTATGGTTGCTTCTTTTTATATTCCCCATTCAGACTCTGCGGCTTCGCCCCGAGATCCAGGAACCTGGATTAGAGAAGCGATGTACGTGGTCTGTGTCCTTGGAGGATATTGACCCCTAACTAAATACTTCTTTATATATAATATATCCTTTTGTGTTTTTGATTTAATTGGTACAAGGTACTGATTTTTACATTGCTGTATATTATATGTATGCTATAAGATATGGCGAGCGACATGTATTTTATGTAATGTTCATGTTTTATTTTCGGTATATACAACTTTTTTATGTAATATAAAGGGTTAACACATGGAAGTATTTATACCCCATGAGAGCCCAATCCTGTCATGCCTGATGAAGCTGTGCATGCGCAGCGAAACGCGCTGCCTTGATTTTATGCCGCTACTTCTCCTGGCTCCTTCATCCAGCACCGATATCTCCTACTCCCACGGTCTATCTGCTAACTCATCCTCCTCTACAAAAGTATCTTATACTGTGTGTTCAGCTCCACTATTCACTGAGGACAATCTTATAGAGGACAGTCAGCATCTACTGCCCAGCAAAGAAGTGGAGGAGACATCCGCCGCTTCCTCCGCTAGACTGGCAAGTAGTGATGAGGAGAGTGACGTGGGAGGTAGTGTTGCAAGGGTTCAGGGTCCTGAAGCAAACACTGTTGAGGAACCTGAGGAGGACATAAGTGACGTGTAATTTTTTGGGAAGGATCACAGTCACTATTCTTGGATTTTGTAAATATCATAAATCAAAATGAAATAGGGATGAGATTTACCCACGAAGTGGGAGGAAAATCTATCAATTTCCTGGACTTAAACATCAGAATAGATGAGAATAAGGGAATACAAACTAAGATCTTTAGGAAACCCACGGCTACTAATAGCCTATTGCATTGGAAAAGTTGGCACCCAGGATCGCTTCGCAAGAGTATACCTTATGGCCAGTACCTGTGAGCAAAAAGGAACTGCTCGCAGGAACAAGATTACAGGGAGGAAAGCCAAAACCTTATGTCACGATTTTGTAATCGGGGATACCCTAAAAAATTCATGAGACAGGCATATAACAAAACAAACTCTAGAACTAGGACATCACTCTTGGAGGAAAAAGGAGAAGAATATGACCCCCCAAAAACTATAAGATGTATAGGAATGTATGATGCCTACTCCCCTCAAATTAGGAAAATTATGGATAAGAATTGGCCAATACTCTTAGCGGACAGGGACCTCAAGGATGTAATAAGTAAAAAAACAAGTATAACATATAAGAGAGGTTCTAGCCTCAAGGATATCCTTGTACATAGCCATCAGAAGGATATAGAAGTTTCCAGTGACTTGAATGGGTTCTCAACCTTACCACCACCAGGCTCTTATCCTTGTGGTCATTTTGTGAACTGTAAGTTCATGCCACGGACCAAATCTTTTACTAATCTAGTTGATGGAAAGAAATATGAAATTAGGGAGTTCATCAACTGTAACAGTAAAAACATAGTCTATGCAGCAAAATGTGGTTGCCCGAAATTGTATATAGGGAAAACAGTTCAACAACTGAGGAGACGTGTGGGTAAACATTTGAGTACAATACGCACCAATGCTGAGACCCCAATATGTAGACACATGAAAAGTGTACACAAGAATAGTTTGGAAGCAATCCAATTTTGGGGAATTACCACAGTTAAATTGGGGCCAAGAAAAGGAGACATAGATAATCTCCTCCAAAAGGAAGAAGCTAGATGGATTTTCCGTCTGAGGAGCAGATCACCTAATGGCCTTAATGAAGGTTTCTCCTACTCTGCATTTTTAGAATGAAATAGGTTGATATATAATTAATTTAGTAAAATAGTGAGTGGAATAGTAGTTAAGAATAGTACTAAATGAAGAAGTGGGTAACTCGCCAATGACACCTTAATTACATCCCTGTTATTTAGCATAGGGTCCTTCCTGTATTTACCTGAATGGGTCTTATTTTGATAGAGGTGGAGTGACCTGCTCCAAAAGAATAAAATAAGAAATAAGATAAAATTATTCACACACCCTTATACATCCAATCCATGTGATACTTACCTAGTGGACCAGCTTGGTTAAATCCGGAAGAATCTATCTATAAGAAAATAAACAAAGAAATGAATAAGATAATAGCCCACTAAATATAGTCAATTGTCTTGTACCCCTATTTTATACTCCCCTTAATAACCATACCGTGGGGGTAATAATTACAATATGATTAGGATGTAGATATAAATATCAATAATTCTGGTATAGAACATAAATTAATAGGAAGAGATAATAGATAAAACATTATATTAAGATGACATCATATAGAGAGATCGAGAGCTGTTATAGAGCTATTTTGTTTACATGTTCCTATGGCAACATACACCCAATGCGCCTGCGCCGGGAATACCTTAGTGCGCGTGCGCCACTAGCTCCATGGAGAAAGATCGCAACCACGGAGAAGCCGGGTGATATCGCGCAAGCGCCAAGGTATGTTTACTTGTTACTATGGGAATACTGAACCCAGTGCGCAAGCGCCGGAAATACCATAGAGATAAGGCGTGGTATGATAGAATGGGTAGGACGGGAAGGAATGCGCATGCCTGATCGCACTAACATCGTTGGTTTAGTGACATAAGAAGGTGAAAACCTATAAGATCTACCTGGATTGGATTACGAATCATAAACAAGTAAGAAATAAGGATGGAACGTGAATTTTGATAGGTTCTGATGGAAATAGGTATCACATGATTTAGATAACCCGGAAGTGATCCGGGAATAAGACAGAAGGTAACAGGATATAGAATCATAACTAAGAGACGAAATAGTGATGTGGCAGTCCCTGATTGGCAAAAGTAAACTGGTAAGTGACCACACCTACAAACAGAGGACATATATACCACAGTGATTACCCACTCCCAGCATTAGTGTCCTATACCTTGATAAAGCTGGGTCTCTCCAGCGAAACGTCGGGGGGATGCTAGGGAACATATTTTAAATAGCAATAATAGGAATTTGTAAATCAGATAGAGGAGGTTGTATGTTATGTGGACTATAAAGATTGGAATCTTAGGATCCAGAATATTGGAATAAAAGAGTCCCTAACATAGAAGCCTTAGTGGAAATAGAATTAGTGGAACCAGTAATGGACCAATCCAATTCCTATATATTGTGTTTTTAAACACCTTCTTTTGTATTATTTTTTGCACCTCATTTTGATCTTAATAAATAATAAATAAAAGTGAAGTTTTAAAAGGGTGACCCTAGTCGGGGGTCTTAGTCCTGGAGGGGTTGCCAACCCTGAAGGGAATTGAAATTTATGAATTAAATACCCCGGGTACCCCATGGGGGATTTTTGTGTATATGAATAAGTGACGTGCAGACACTTGTTGATGATGATGATGAAGCTGATCGCAATTGGGAGCCGGGTGCAGAAGGGGCTTCATCATCATCATCATCAGGAGAAGAGAGTTGCAGGTTGCCCATAAGGCGGCAGCTGAACCAGCAAGGCGGTGGCATGGTTGGCAGTAAGCGTGGTGGCAGAAGTGGAAATTCTGGAGACAAAGTGCCCAGGGGAGACATCCTGTAACAGGGGTTCCCGGACACGGTGGCAGTAGCAGTCAATTAGTGCGGACTGTTGTTGGGAAAATCAGCTACTCGGCGGTGTGGCAGTTTTTCAGCATGCATCCGAAGGTGATTCACATAGCCACATGCAAGTCATGTCGGCAGAAGGTGAAGCGAGGCCAGGGTCCCAATATTGGCACCCCGGCCCTGCATCAACATATGCTTTACCACCATAAAGTGGCCTGGGAGAACCTTGGCTCTGATGTAGTGGTCCAGTCTGCCGCATCACCCAGTGACACGCTGCTCCCTCTTTCAGCCAGCCAAGGCTCCACCACCTCAGCCAAAGGGAGCTGTATGTCAAACCCTCCTTCTGGTATTGCAGATGCTCCTCATCCTCCTACTTTTATGAGGAGAAAATGGTATGTAGAGCTCACACTAAGGGACATGAGGTTAACTGAATTCCTTCATTCAAGGAATATAAATAAATAATAATGCAAAAACAGAGAGATCAGTTCTCGGTGTCCCACCCACAACTGTGAGTGTGTAGTGGATATCTGGTAAAGATGCTAGTAAAGCCAGTTATAAATCAATGTATTGTTTAATATACAATATTAAAATATCTCTAAAGTTCTGCCTCCGCAGGGCCCTTGCGGTATATAGGCTCGCTTAAGAGAATGTACTAACACAATTCTTCACAAATTATAAAAATGGTAATCTAATATATTACTGCGGTTCATCCCTGTATAGATCGTTACATATAAAAATCATGTACAAAGCCTGCAAAGAAACTGAATAGAAAAACTGTAAAATAAAAGGTATAATAATGTTTCCAAAAATAAAGTCCTGCAAATAATTGTCCTGTGGAAATAAAGTCCTAAAAAATAAAGTCCTGAAAAATAAAATGCAATCTAAATCCAAAATGAAATCCAATTAATGTATCCTGAAAAAGAAAAATTGGTCTTTTCAATGATTCCTTATGAATAAATAATAATATGTCCGGTTTTGAGTCTCTAAATAATGGATACCATATAGTTATTCCCCAGCAGACACTGTATCTTTTAGTTGTAAGTATATGTGTGTAAATATCCTGTTGGAGAGAAATTTTGGCACACTGTGCCACTCACCGGCCTTTGGTCAGATAGTCACAGGGTCTCGATGCATAACTCCCCGGGATGGTGACTTTATGACTGGAGGTGGTGACAACCAGTAATGGAGTCAAGCCCCTTCTCACAGTCTGATACTGCTGCCGACAGATGATGTCAATGCTCGCTTCGGCGTGAAGATAAATACCGCCTGGTGTAAGCGGCGTGTAGAGGCAGCGGCCTGTGATGCAATCGGTCAGCTGATAGCAGGTCAGCTGACCTCGGTTGCACTCAATCCCGGTATGTCCCGTAAGTTGGAGTTTACCCTGACTTCGGACGGGAGGTTATAGAGTGGCTGAAAAATCCGGACGTGGTTGTTAAGTCCAGTAGCTGGCGCTGAATCACAGAAGTCTGCTGGTGGATCACAAAAGGTATGCTAGTGATTATAGTCCTTCTGGTGATGATGGTTATAATCCTTTTGTTGATAGTTGTCCCGGACAGTAGTATAAATAAACAGACATTCGTTCCAATATAGTCCCTTCATAACATATGGAAAAGTATAGTGCATAGAAAAATATAATACAAAAAATGCAGATGATGAAAAAATACGGTAAAAACGCAGGTGAAACCGCATCGAGTGTGAACTTGTAGCAATACCAAACGCGTTTTGGGGTATCTGTGGATGGTATTCTGACCCCTTCCTCAGTGGTGCAGTTTTTTGTTGACTGTTTTTCCTGCTACTTTTAGTCAGCCATTCTGCCAACAATCCATCGGCGAAGCCATGTCCAAGAGACAACAGTATGCGCCTACTCATCCAATGGCACAGAAGCTGAATTTGCTCCTGTCTAAGTTGCTGGTGCTGCAGTCCCTCTCTTTTCAAGTGGTGGACTCTGCACCTTTCAGAGAACTGATGGCTTGTGCTGAGCCGAGGTGGAGAGTGCCAAGCCGTCATTTCTTTGTGAAGAAGGCAGTATCAGCCCTGCACAATTTTGTTGAAGAGAAGGTGGTCCAGTCCTTGAGCCTGTCGGTGTGTACCAAAGTGCACGGCAGCGCTGACATATGGAGCTGTAACTACGGTCAGGGACAATTCATGTCCTTTAGGGCTCACTGGGTGAATGTGGTTCCTACTTGGACAGGTCATGCCGCTTCCTCCTCCACGATCTCAGGCCATTGGTCCTGTGACAGTGTGCGACTCTGCCTCCTCATCCTCCACCGTGTCCTCAGCCTCCACTGCCCAGACAAATCTCAGTGGCCCTTCAGCATACCATGTGTGCAGGGCACAGCAGTGTCACGCTGTTTTTCACATGGTTTGCCTTGGCGTAAAGAATCACACAGGGGAGGAACTGCAAAAAGTCATTCGTAAAGAAATCAGAGCATGGCTTACTCCACGAAAACTGGAATAGGGAACCATGGTGACTGACAATGGGAAGAACATCTTGCATTCGCTGTGACTGGGAAGGCTGAGCCATGTGCCCTGTATGGCATACGTGTTCAATCTGGTTGTGAAGCAGTTCCTGAAGTGTTCCCCCCATTTGCAAGACATCCTAACAATGGGAAGGAAATTCTGCATGCACTTCGGCCACTTGTACACTGCAAAGCACACCCTCCATGAATGTCAGAACGGTATCCCGCAACATAGTCTGATTTGTGACGTTTCCACACGTTGGAATTCCACCCTCCATATGTTGGACCGACTGTATGAACAGAGAAAAGTCATCACCGATTTCTTGATGATTCAAGCAGATAGGGGGACTCCCCTGTGTAACTTCAATGTGAACCAGTGGCAGCTCATACTTGACACCTGCCATTTGCTCAGGCCTTTTGAAGTCGCCAGGATTACGGGAAGAACAATGTCATTCCACTGCTTAATTTCTTACAATATGTGTGGGAAACGGCAGGGCACTGGAGACATGGCGCCTACATGTCACGGCCACATGAGCCCTGTGGGGGCTGAACTGGAGGAGGAGGAGTAGGAGGAGGGGCACTGTGGAGCACTGTTTAGGTTTCGCCAAATGTTTTTTTTTTCTAGTCATCAGACAGGAGAGGAGGAGAAGGAGCAGCTAAAGGAGCTAGAGGGTTGTGAGGAAGGCGAGACAGAGGACACAGACACACCGTGGCAATATGCACTGGACATGGAGGCAGGGAGTCCCTTCGAGTCACTTGCACAAATGGCATGTTGCATGCTTTCCTGCTTGCATAGTGACAGCCGAATTGTCACCATTCGGCAACGAGATGACTTCTGGATCTCCACTTTATTGGACCCTTGCTACCGCCACAAAATAGGGGCCTTTTTTACACCCACTGAGAGGGAGGACAAAATTACCTACTACAGAGGCATCCTATGTAGTCAGTTGGCCAATGCCTATATGCGCCATAGTCCATCCTCTCACAGGTCTGAATTGGGGGGCCCCCTGTGCTAATCTTCCACTGCCATGGCTGCTGGGGAGGGGTGGGGTGGCAGGAGCAGTACCAGCTCCATCTGCAGCAGCATTAGTCTACAGTCGCTGATGAGTAGCTTTCTTCACCCGCATAGTGAAGCAACTCATCAGCAGCAGGTACACTTGGAGCAGGACCTGAATTAGCAGGTGGCGGCATATCTTGACATGCCCATGTCAACACACCTTGAAAATCCGCTGGACTTCTGGGCAGCCAGTAATGTGCCATCAGAGCGTGTGTTTAGTGCAGCGGGGGCCATAGTCACCCCAAGGAGAACTTGTCTATCCATGAAAAAGGTGGAGAGGCTGACCTTTGTGAAGATGAATCAGGAGTCGATCACCCAGCATTTCCAACCACCAATGCCTGATGCATGAGAGTAGATTGACCATGGTGCCACACCAACACTTCACAAATATGGATAGTGCCAAACAGATTTAAGGCGCTGCTCCCCAGTTACAAACATTCCTCCACATCAGACCTTTTTTCACCCACCTTTGTCACCGGGTACTGGCATTGCCACCCACCGCACCACTCTGTCACTGGTTCACTTTCAGGACTCCTGATGCTGCTGCTGCCACCTCCAGGCTGTCTCATTCAGCCACTATATGGTCTCTTCTCATGCTTCAGCCAAATCCAGGCTGTGTCATTCAGCCACTATTTGGTCTCCTCATGCTCCAGCCACCTCCAGGCTGTGCCATTCATCCAATATATGGTTTAATGATGCTTCAGCCAGCTCCAGTCTGTGTCATTCAGCAACTACATGGCTTAGTGATGCTGCTGGGCCTAGGACATTACCTATATATGTTTATGGTAGCACTACATACCATACATCTTCAATGAAATTTAAAAAATTCATCTTTTGTTCTTAGAGATTGTGAATTCCTATTGTCTCCTCATCTGCCGCCAATTCCAGGCTGTTTCATTCAGACACTATATGGTCTCCCCATGCTGATGCCACCTCCAGGCTGTCTCATTAATCAATTATATGGTCTCTTTTAGTGCTTCAGCCAACTCCAGGCTGTGCCATTCAGCCACTTTATGGTCTCCTCATACTTATGCCACCTCCAGGCTCTGTCATTGTGCTGCCATGTGACATGTAACTCCTTGTTAGATTTGGTCCTTTGTACCCACATGACGGGGCTTGAGACACTAAAACCTGGGAGTTAAAAGTTCAATTTCAAAACCTTTAATTTCAATTTAAAAATCACAAATTTCAATGGTCTCCTCATGCTTCAGCCAACTCCAGGCTTTTCATTCAGGCAATATATGGTTTACTGATGCTGCTGGGCCTGGTTCTGGGAAATTTTTTCTTTGTTATGGTAGTACTAGCTGCCCAAAATCTTCAGTTTAAATTTCAGAATTCATCTTTTAATTTTAGGGATTGTGAAGCCTTAGTGTCTACTCATGCTGCTGCCAACTCCTGGCTGTGACATTCAGACACTATATCGTCTCCTCATGCTTCAGCCACCTAGAGGCTGTGTCATTCAGCCACTATATGGTCTCCGTATATTGACTGTGTATTGTAGGAAACATGTGGGTATCCTTGAGTTACTCTCACAGCATTATTACCATGTTGATACCAGACCAGTAATAAAAGGAATATTGCCAAGGACTAGCAGAAACAGGGAACTGTGGATACTAACCACCGGTTGTTGGAATTGACTGACTATCCCAGGTGGTAGATTTACCATTTTGAAGTTCCTCAGTTCCAGTAGGCTTTAAGTCTTTCATTCTTTGTTGTGGTTCTCCAGTTGCAGAATTAAGTTGCATCATGTTTTCTTGTTCCTCTGATGATATAATGTCACTGGAACACATAATACTCATATTGTCATCTAATGAAGGATCCTAATGAACAATTTCTGACAATTTCTGATTATAAAGGAATTTTGGAATCTGGGACACAGGTAAAATAAGTATTTTTAAGTGTACTGTAGCACATTTTTCTGCCCTCATAAGTGCATACCACATACCTATGTCTAATTAGTGTACTATTTTCTACTTGTTACCGTATATACTCGAGTATAAGCCGACCAGAGTATAAGCCGAGGCCCCTAATTTCAACCCAAAATCCCAGGAAAAGTTATTGACTCGCGTATAAGCCTAGGGTGGGAAATACATCATCATCCCCCCCTGTCATCATCCAGACCCCCGTCATTAACATCCTCATCATCATCACCGCCTGTCATCATCCAGACCCTCATCATCATCACCTGTCATCATCCCCTTGTCATCATCCCACACCCCCCCCTTCATCATCCCCTTGTCATCATCCCCACCCCCCTTCATCATCCCCTTGTAATAATCTCACACCCCCCCTTCATCATCCCCTTGTCATCATCCCCACCCCCCTTCATCATCCCACACCCCCCCTTCATCATCCTCTTGTCATCATCCCACACCCCCCCTTCATCATCCTCTTGTCATCATCCGCCCTCAGTGGTCTTCAACCTGCGGACCTCCAGAGGTTTCAAAACTACAACTCCCAGCAAGCGCGGGCAGCCATCGGCTGTCCAGCCTTGCTGGGAGTTGTAGTTTTGAAACCTCCGGAGGTCCGCAGGTTGAAGACCACTGCGGCCTTCGACATCATCCAGCCCCCTCTCATCCCCTTTAGTTCTGTACAGTACTCGCCTCCGCTCGGCGCTGGTCCGGTGCTGCAGGGCTGTCCGGTGAGGAGGTCGTCCGGTGGGATAGTGGTTCCGGGCTGCTATCTTCACTGGGGGTGCCTCTTCTCCGTGCTTCGGGCCCAGAATAGAGGCGTTGCCTTGACGATGACGCAGAAGTACGTTGGTAATGAACGTACCTCTGCGTCGTCGTCAAGGCAACGTGACTATTCTGGGGCCGGGCCCGAAGCGCTTAGAAGAGGCCTCCCCGGTGAAGATAGCAGCCCGGAACCACTATCCCACCGGACGGCCTCCTCACCGGACAGTCCTGCAGCATCGGACCAGCGCCGAGCGGAGGCGAGTACTGTACAGAACTAAAGGGGGTGAGGGGGGCTGGATGATGTCGAAGGCCGCAGTGGTCTTCAACCTGCGGACCTCCGGAGGTTTCAAAACTACAACTCCCAGCAAGCCCGGACAGCCGATGGCTGCCCTGGCTTGCTGGGAGTTGTAGTTTTGAAACCTCTGGAGGTCCGCAGGTTGAAGACCACTGCGGGTGGAGAGTTCACTCGAGTATAAGCAGAGGGGGGTGTTTTCAGCACGAAAAATCGTGCTGAAAAACTCAGCTTATACTCGAGTATATATGGTAATCTGCCAAGGGTTTATATACTGTGAAAGGACAGCCAATAGTACACACCTGCTGCTGTTCTAGACAAATCCTGTTTTAAGCGAAGTGAAGCTCATTGAACTCCCCTCATATAAGCAATAAGTATGTCAAGGATAGGGAAATTGAAATTTCACTACTCTGCCTAATTTCAATTTCAAAATCATAAATTTCAATGGTCTCCTCATGCTTCTGCCAACTCCAGGCTGTGCCATTCAGACACTAAATAGTCTCCCTATGCTTCAGCCACCTCCAGGCTGTGTCATTCAGGCAATATGTGGTTTACTGATGCTGCTGGGCCTGAGTCTAGGAATAAAAATGTTGTTATGGTAGCACTAGCCACCCAAAATCTTTGGTTTAAATTTCAGAATTAATCTTTTAATTTTAGGGATTGTAAAGCCCTAGTGTCTGCTCATGCTGCTGCCAACTCCAGGCTGTGCCATTAAGACATTATATGGTGTCCTCATGCTTCAGCCAACTCCAGGCTGTGTCATTCAGCCAATATATGGTTTACTGATGCTGCTGAGCCTGGGTCTTGGAATAAAAATTTTGTTATGGTTGCGATAGCTACCCAAAATCTTCGGTTTAAATTTCAGAATTAATCTTTTAATCTTAGGCATTGTGAAACCCTAGTGTCAACTCATGCTGCAGCCAGCTCCAAGATGTGTCATTAGGCCACTATATGGTCTCCTCATGCTTCGACCACCTCCATGCTGTGCCATTAAGCCACTATATGGTCTCCTCATGCTGCCAACACCTCCACGCTGTGTCAGTCAGCCACTATATGGTCTCCTCATGCTGTCAACACCCCCACACTGTGTCATTCAGCTACTATATTGTCTCCTCATACTGCCAACACCTCCACACTGTGTCATTAAGCCACTATATGGTCTCCTCATGCTGCCAACACCTCCCCGCTGTTTCATTCAGCCACCATATGATCTCCTCATACTGATGCCACCTCCAGGCTCTGTCATTGTGCCGCTCTGTGGCAGTGATTCTAACAGCGATGCCTGTAATCTGCATGTCATACTGAATAACAGTATTATTTCACTACCCCAGCACACTCCATATGCGTGTTAGAACATAGCAAATTGTCCCACACCCCTATTGAGGCTCTCTGAAGGCCAGAAATAGCTGTTCTTGGTTTAGATTCTCTGCGAATAAATTTGGATCAAATCAAATTTTTCAAATAAATTTTGCAAATCGTCCGAATCAAATTTTTCAAAAGCTCACTCATCTCTAGTTACTGTAAATCCTGGGCATGTTTTAAGAAACAAAGGGACAAAGGCATCAAACCCTGCAGTCTTCCAGAGAAGTAAAAGAGTGTGTGTAAAGAATGTCTATAGGTGAAAATAGTAGATGCTTGAATTTCCCATGAGATAGGAATTCTGGAGCATTTTTGAAATTCCTTACTAGAACTATATGCTGTTCTCTTCCTCTGTTATTTATTCTGAAAATATTTAAATAAAATTAAGCCTGTTTAAAGTTTTTTTTTAATTATGAAACCTATTCATTTGACCTAGTACAGCAATATACAGCTACACTAAGTGTTACCAAACAATACATGGTGTTGCGTTTAATTTTGTGGGCTACAGATTAAACTCAAATTAAAAGTGCAAAGTCATTGTGTACCCCAGTCTTAATTGACAACTGGGATTTACTATTACTTTGTTCAGTTATGTGGTCTATAAGGGTCAACAATTATTGGACAGAAAAAGCAAAAGGTGCTGCCTCCTTCCCCCAAGTTTTAATAGTGCATCTACTCCTGCTTCAATCTATCTGCAATCTATAAGATGCATTGTCTATTGTAGGATAAAGAGTACCAAAATATCAAGTTGAATTTGCCTTGCAAATTGTGGCATCAGTGCAACTTATGTTGGGTGACAAATGTGTCTGCTTTGCCCATTGAAACCAATCACAGCTCAGCTTTCATTTTACTAGAGCAAATTGAGAAATAAAAGCTGAACTCTGGCTGCTATGGGCAAAGCAGACACATTTTTGTCTATATTATATTATTATATAGTGTATAGTGTAAGTGATGGATTCTACTACCTTTTACCAAGCCTAAAAAACAAACAAAACAAAGCGGTAGAATATGATGCCACACAATATAGAGAAAGAAAAAAAAAAAGGGAGCTGCTGAAACTATCACCCAAAAATATCAGAAGGTAATAATAAAATGTTTCTGTAAGAAATTGTGATTCCTGGGCCCGAAATGACAACGGGGCCCGGAGTGTCACAGTACCTCTCAGACAATTACTGGCCAAGGAAGGACACTGCTGTGAGCAGTAATTGGCTGAGGGACAGTATGACATTCTGGGTCCTGACATCACTCTGAGCCTGGGTGTCACGATTTATGAAGAGAAGAGGAGCTCAGCCAGGTACCAGATATGGAGACCGGAGGCATGGTGCGAGCGCTGAAAGTAAAAAAAAAATAAATAAATCCTCTTGCTGGATAACCCCTATTAATAAGTAGCTTAACTTTTGAATCTATATTTAGAGGTCAAACTATTTTAAAATAAACAACTTTAAACAGCCTAGCATAGTATTTATTTTCTTAACAACATATAGAACATGCTAGTTTTTATTTATAGCAGCAACCACCAGTTTGGTGCATATTGCACCTTATGTCAAATGAATTCTCAAGAATTCCTGCATGCACAAGTCTCATTAGAGGATTGCTAAAGTTCCTGAGCTAGAATGCGTGTTTATTTTGAAGTACCACTCTCATTATATACTATTGAATAGTTCCTGATTAAAAGGTAACAGATGTGAAATCATGCAGATAACTTCTCTGTACTGAACTGATGACACCAAAGTTTATGCATAATACTGTGTCCTCACTCAAACTTTTCAAGTTCATGTACATGTTGTATATGTTGTCTCAAGAAAGGAGTGATTCATTAATTTATAAATTGATTTAGTTATGTAGCTCCTAACATATTCTATAGCAATCTGTTTACAATCTCTGGGCTTGCCGAGGATACAATTACAGATATAGGCATATACAAATTACCATAAATATTATGGCTGTAAATCCCTGTCTGATGACCTGAACTTACACCTATCAGTTCAAGTTATCAAACCCTTGTTAAGGCCAATACATGTGTCCCTAACATCGATGTTTATACATGCCCATTATTTGCCCTTGTGGAGCAATTCTTAAGGTATGTTACACACAGAACAAAATATGGCAAAAAATAAGTTGCCAATTTTTTTAAATGTAATCGACAGAAAATATGGTCAGGGTTCTCAGGCTGGTTTCACATGACAGTATTTGGCTTAGGGTTTTTTTTTTCTTGTGGTCCAAAATACAAAGGTGTAAATGCTAATCGATTGACATGACCGTATAAACTATGTGAATGTTTTTAAAACACAGCATGCGCTACTTTTATCTGTTTTGAAGATGGAATTTGCCCATTAAAGTCTATGAAAAACAAATAAAAAGAAAACATTTGTGCAAAGCATATGAGCAGTCACAGAGCTAAGTATTTTCCTGAATATGCAGTTGAGAACCAGCGCCCAAATACATAAAATGAAAAAGGGACTATTTGACACCCCGTTATTGCATCTATTTGAGCATGTTGTATAATATTTGTGGGATATCCCATTGATATAAGGTTGGGTACCCAAATGCACCCAAAGGAGCAAAGGTACTAAAACTCAAAACTTCTGACTTTATGATATAATACGGTTATACAAATAGACAACAGGAGAATACCCTATTTAGCCCCAACAGAGAGAGAGAGAGAGAGAGATAAATAAAAGTAGAAATGTTATTTTCAAAAGTTATATCAAACAATGATCACAAAGATAAAATAAATATGGAAATAAAACTAGAAATTAAGACAAATTCTATTATGACATCACAACAGAATTCTGTTAAGGAATGAAAAATCAGTTTAATGGAATTCTCATATGGAATGAAGTCAGATACTTCTGTGACATCATTCTTGACAGTGTATAAATGCTATTGTGACATCACCACTAAACAATTCTGCCTGGTAATAGAGCAAGAATAATGAAGGTAATAAAGGTAATAAAGATGTGACTTCAAATGTCACTGTGACATTATCACACTAGATCACTTCTTGGGAAAAAACATACATGCTTTTGTGATATCATCGGAACAAAAAAAACAAACAAAGAGCACCTCTTTGTGCAGAAATGTAAACAAGATTTGTGCAATCATAAGGTGAGTGTTACGCTCACCTCAAGTGGTTGTGCAACCTGGAGGCACAACGCCCGAAGAACTTAATAATGTAGTAAGATTCGGCTGTTTCTGGCTGCTGCGGGCTTCCCACGAGTTGGCATGCACAATGCAAGGAACAGGAGACATACATAGTGGAAGTTCATGATCCGTGCTGCCAAACCATGGATATGAAGATGGAACAATGTCATCAAGGTAATAAAAAGTTTTATTTTCAACACACAACGAGTTTCAAGGTCGATACGACCTTTTCATTAGGCGTCTGACGCCTGACGAAAAGGTTGTATCGACCTTGAAACGTGCTGTGTGTTGAAAATAAAGCTTTTTATTACCTTGATGACATCGTTCCATCTTCATATCCATGGTTTGGCAGCACGATCACAAACTTCCACTATGTGTGTCTCCTGTTCCTTGCTTTGTGAGAGAATATGCAGGGGCTTTTGCGACAACACCACAATGGAATTCTGTCTGGACCTAGTAATGAAGGCAACCCCTATTGTGAATTCATCATAGAATATTAAAGGAAATAAACAAATTTTGTGACATCATTACAATAATGTTTGGAGCAAGAGTAAATACTTTTATGAAATCATCACTAAGGATGAGCGAATCGAATCTGATGAATCCAAATTCGTTACAAATTTCAGGAAAAACTCACTTTGCAATGAATCCGAATATCGCCACGATTTGATTGCACGGATCACTTCATTAAACTCCATTTAGTGCGATCCAGGCTCCAGGGCATCTAAAATGGCGGATCCATGTATGAGGACATGGGGCAAGGAACTCTGGGAAGGCGGCATGACCCTGAAACACATGCAACATGCAGCCAGCAACCCCTGTGATGTCACAGCCCTATATTATCAGCAGCCATCTTGTGGCCAGCCATTGCAGAGTTTTATTTCAGAGAAAGCGTTGCATTGCAGGGAGAGATAGAGCAGAGTGTGCATTGCACAGAAAAATAGGTTGACAGCAGTGATTCAGCACAAGCCAAAATCACTGCAGAAAAGCACTGACAGGGAAGGGAGAGAGAACACTTTTGGGTGTAATACACAGCGACTCTACTGCTGCAATGGTGTACAGCAACTCTAAAGCTCATAGGGGCCAGTTAGGCTGAGCACTAAAAGCCATTGTCACCTACTATTAGTGCCTAATAATACAGTACTGGGTTCTACTACACAGCGATTCTGTACTTCTGCAGTTGGGTGTACAACAACTCTAAAGCTAACATGGGCCAGTTAGGGTGAGAATGAAAAGCCATAGTAACCTGATTACAGTGCCTAATACAGGTTGCTTAGCAGAGCTTATTGTCCTCTCATAAGTGTAACCTGTGCGTATATAGGTGGTGTACGTAATTTTTTTCCTGTAAAACTAATTTGGGCCTAGTTACTGTGAAAGGCCAGCCAAAGCTAACTAGACCGGGGAGAATTGTTGTATGCCGTATATCTTGATTTTGTTTCAAAACATTTCATACAGTGCCACATAAAAGGAGAATATTTGGACTAGGGTAAAATATAAAATGTGGGTAAGTATCTGACTTAGTCATAGGAAATACAAAAAAGACACAGAGAGCGCTCCGTAGTGCAATTAAAAGATGGGTAAGAACCGCATACAATAATAAGTTGCGTTACCCAAAGAGTTGTGCTAACAGACAGGCACAACTCTGGTGAACGTGTGTAGATATGTGTCCAAAGTGCAGCCGGTCCCTCTCCACCACCTCGTGGTGTTCAGTATTCCAATAAAACCTCCAAAACACTAAGGGTTAATCCAGGCGCAGGCAATGGATAGTAACGAATACAGCAGTGCTGATAGATAGCTTATTGAAAGGTAGGATCGATGTAGATAACCAAAGGTCATTTATTCAGAACAACGCATTTAAACGCCAGGGCAGGCGTTTTCCTCAGGTTCAGGTGAACCTGAGGAAGACGCCTGCCCCGGCGTTGAAACACGTTGTTCTGAATAAATGACCTTTGGTTATCTACATTGATCCTACCTTTCAATAAGCTATCTATCAGCACTGCTGTATTCATTACTATCCATTGCCTGCACCTGGATTAACCCTTAGTGGTTTGGAGGTTTTAATTGAATTAGTCATAGGAAACAAAGAGTATTCACAAAGGTATAGGGGGAGATTTATCATAACCCAAGTAGAGGAAGACTGGTGCAGTTGTCCATAGCAACCAATCAGATTGCTTCTTTCATTTTTCAGAGGCTTTTTAAAAAATGAAAGAAGTCATCTGATTGGTTGCTCTGGGCAAAACCACAATTTTCCTCTGTACAGGTTTTGATAAATCTCCCACATAGAGCTTATGGCAATCATCTGATATGATATTTGAAAAAAAAAAAAAAAAAAAAAGGAACTTGCAGACCTGGTTTGGTGCTCTTCCTTTCTGTTCTTTTATTTCTTCATTTCAGCAAGTATTTCTGAATACATTATTCTAATATATTGTGGAAGCTCAGAGTCCATTTCTACACTGCCATTGCTGAGTCTGACACTACATTTTGGGGTGTACCCCTTAGTCATATATTTGGGGGCATACCACTTAGTAGGCACATGAATCGTATCGTTAGACTCAGTAATGGTAGTATTGGGATTTACTCTGGGCTCCCAATTAGGGTTGCCACCTTTCTTGCTAAAAAATACCGGCCATGGTAATTTGCATAATTAATTATATGTGTGGCATCACAGGAAGCTCTGCCCATGCCCATACATGTCATGTCAGTAATGGCAGAGGAGGGAAGGGAATTGAAAATGGCATGGGGGATCAGATGGGGGGGGGGGAGGGATTGAAATGCCACAGTGGGATCAGAGGGGGGGGGATTGAAATGGCATAGGGGAATCAGAAGGGGGCAATTGAAATGGCACAGGGGGGGATCAGAGGAGGGGGATTGAAATGGGATGGGGGATTAAAATGGCACAGGGTGGATCAGAAGGGGGGATTGAAATGGGACGGGGTATCAGAAGGGGGATTCAAATAGCACAGGGGATCATAAGGGGATTAAAATGGCATGGGGAAATCAAAGGGGGGAATTGAAATGGCACAGGGAGATCAGAGAGGGGGATTGAAATGGCATAGGGGATCAGAGGGGGGATTAAAATGCACATCCTCCTGTGCCATTTTAATTGATCCCCCTATGCCATTTCAATTGATCCCCCCCCCCCCCGATCCCCATGCCACATGCATTTTAATTGATTAAACCCTCCCCCCCTTCCCATCCCCAGTCCTATGCATTTTAATGATTTGCATGATGGGGGTTGTAGTGCTTTGCCCCTTTGGATATTAGAATCTGTATTACAGACTCCAATATGAAAAGTGACGAAGCACTACAAACACCCAGCATGTAAAGTGACAAAGCACTACAACCGCCAATATACAAAGGGACAAAGCACTACTGCTGTTGTACTGCTTTGTTCCTTTGCATATTGAAAGTTACACAAAAAAGAACAAAATTTAAACTATTACCAGGGCAGAGCAGACAGTATCCGGTGAACGGAGACACTTCTGGAAGGCAGAGGGAGACATACACGTACCTCCAGTGGTGTTGCTAGGGTTGGTGTCATTCGGTGCAAAAGAAAATGGTGTCGCCCGATAATGCCCCACCCTCCCAAAAATATAGTTTTTTATCCTGTTGTCACGCACATAGTGTAGTGTATATTAGAAAATAATTTCCATTATAATAATAAAAAAAGAAGTTTTCACCATGTAAAATAATACCTCTCAGTATGATCTTAGCTGTGGCAGAACTTGCAAGTGACTACAGCTCTGATGGGACATAGTGAGGAGAATTCACAATGATATCAGTGACTACAGGTGACATCTTCTTCATAGTCTATCTTTATCTAATTTAGCTGGTACATACCGCCATGATCATACTGCGCCCTCTGTACATAAAATTTGCACATACTCTGGCCTCTGAATACAATACTACCAAACACTGTGGCCTCTGATTATAATGCTACCACACACTGTGGCCTCTGAATATAATACTTCCACACATTGTGGCCTATTGTCACGATTCGGCTTACGGGTTGTGGATCCGCTGTGTCAGCGAGGGATTGGCGTGGACCGTGCTAGTGGACCGGTTCTAAGAGGCTACTGGTTTTCACCAGAGCCCGCCGCAAAGCGGGATGGTCTTGCTGCGGCAGTAGCAACCAGGTCGTATCCACTAGCAACGGCTCAACCTCGCTGACTGCTGAGAAGGCGTGGGACAGAAGGACTAGGCAGAGGCAAGGTCAGACGTAGCAGAAGGTCGGGGGCAGGCGGCAAGGTTCGTAGTCAGGATGGATAGCAGAAGTTCAGGTACACAGGCTTTGGACACACTAAACGCTTTCACTGGCACAAGGCAACAAGATCCGGCAAGGGAGTGCAAGGGAGGAGATCAGATATAGCCAGGGAGCAGATGGAAGCCAATTAAGCTAATTGGGCCAGGCACCAATCATTGGTGCACTGGCCCTTTAAGTCTCAGAGAGCTGGCGCGCGCGCGCCCTAGAGAGCGGAGCCGCGCGCGCCAGCACAAGACAGCAGGGGACCGGGACGGGTAAGTGACCTGGGATGCGATTCGCGAGCGGGCGCGTCCCGCTGTGCGAATCGCATCCCCGACGGCCATGACAGTGCAGCGCTCCCGGTCAGCGGGACTGACCGGGGCGCTGCAGGGAGAAAGACGCCGTGAGCGCTCCGGGGAGGAGCAGGGACCCGGAGCGCTAGGCGTAACAGTACCCCCCCCCTTAGGTCTCCCCTTTTTTTTGTCCGGTAACTGCCTCCCCTGGGATGAGGACACCGGGAAAGAATGGAGGGTTTCCTCAACGGCAGGCAGTACAGCAGGAGTTGGAATGGGGAGGGAGGGCAGAGGGTGAAGCTTGGCACGGGGCAGGGTGACACAAGGACGGGAGCCATGAGGAGGCACAGAGGCTTGCCTGACGGGACTGGGAGGGGGGGAGAGGCACTTCCTAAGGCAGGCAGAGTCCCAGTTCTTGATCTCCCCGGTGGTCCAATCAAGGGTGGGAGAATGAAGCCGGAGCCATGGCAGACCGAGGAGGACCTCAGAGGTACAGTTGGGGAGAACGAAGAGCTCAATCCTTTCGTGGTGGGGTCCAATACACATCAGGAGGGGTTCTGTGCGGTAACGCACGGTGCAATCCAGTCTGACTCCATTGACCGCGGAAATGTAGAGCGGCTTGACGAGACGGGTCACCGGGATGCTGAATTTATTCACAAACGACTCCAAAATAAAATTACCAGAGGCACCAGAGTCCAAGCAGGCCACGGCTGAGAGGGAGGAGTTGGCTGAAGGAGAAATCCGCACGGGCACCGTGAGACGTGGAGAAGCAGACTTGGAACCAAGAGACGCCACACCCACGTGAGCTGGGTGCGTGCGTGCGTTTCCCAGACGTGGAGGACGGATAGGGCAATCCACCAAGAAATGCTCGGTACTGGCACAGTAAAGACAGAGATTTTCTTCCCTACGGCGATTCCTCTCTTCCTGGGTCAGGCGAGACCTATCCACTTGCATGGCCTCCTCGGCGGGAGGCCCAGGCGTAGATTGCAACGGATACTGTGGGAGAGGTGCCCAGAGATCTAAGTCTTTTTCCTGGCGGAGCTCTTGGTGTCGCTCAGAAAAACGCATGTCAATGCGGGTAGCCAAATGGATGAGTTCTTGCAGGTTGGCAGGAATCTCTCGTGCGGCCAGCACATCCTTGATGCGACTGGATAGGCCTTTTTTAAAGGTCGCGCAGAGAGCCTCGTTATTCCATGATAACTCGGAAGCAAGAGTACGAAATTGGATGGCGTACTCGCCCACTGAAGAATTACCCTGGACCAGGTTCAACAGGGCAGTCTCGGCAGAAGAAGCTCGGGCTGGCTCCTCGAAGACACTCCGGACTTCAGCGAAAAAGGACTGGACTGAGGCTGTGGCAGGATCATTGCGGTCCCAGAGCGGTGTGGCCCAAGACAAGGCCTTTCCTGAAAGAAGGCTTACTACAAACGCCACCTTAGACCGTTCTGTAGGAAACAAGTCCGACAACATCTCCATATGCAGGGAACACTGAGACAAAAATCCACGGCAGAGTTTAGAGTCCCCATCAAATTTGTCCGGCAGGGACAAGCGGAGGCTAGGAGCGGCCACTCGCTGCGGAGGAGGTGCAGGAGCTGGCGGAGGAGATGGTTGCTGCTGTAGCAGAGGCAGAAGTTGCTGTAACATGGCGGTCAACTGCGACAGCTGCTGTCCTTGCTGGGCAATCTGCTGCGATTGCTGAGCGACCACCGTGGGAAGGTCAGCGAGACTTGGCAGCGGCACCTCAGCGGGATCCATGGCCGGATCTACTGTCACGATTCGGCTTACGGGTTGTGGATCCGCTGTGTCAGCGAGGGATTGGCGTGGACCGTGCTAGTGGACCGGTTCTAAGAGGCTACTAGTGTTGAGCGGCATAGGCCATATTCGAATTCGCGAATATTCGCGAATATATGGACGAATATTCGTCATATATTCGCGAATATTCGCATATTCGTTATATTCTCGTTTTATTTTCGCATATGCGAATATTCGCGTATGTGAAAATTAACATGTGAATATTGGCATACAAAATTAACACGCGCGTAAAATTCGCATATGCGAAAATTAGTATATGCTACTTTTCGCATATGCGAATTTCCGTATATGCGAATTTTCGCATGTCAGTCTCACACAGTAGTATTACAGCCTTCTTTACACCACACAAGCTGGAAGCAGAGAGGGATGATCACTGTGATGTGTACTGTGAAGAAAAAAAAAAAAAAAAAAACGAATATTCGTAATTACGAATATATAGCGCTATATTCGCGAAGTTCGCGAATTCGCGAATATGCGATATTCGCGAATAATATTCGAATTGCGAATATTCGCGAGCAACACTAGAGGCTACTGGTTTTCACCAGAGCCCGCCGCAAAGCGGGATGGTCTTGCTGCGGCAGTAGCAACCAGGTCGTATCCACTAGCAACGGCTCAACCTCGCTGACTGCTGAGAAGGCGTGGGACAGAAGAACTAGGCAGAGGCAAGGTCAGACGTAGCAGAAGGTCGGGGGCAGGCGGCAAGGTTCGTAGTCAGGATGGATAGCAGAAGTTCAGGTACACAGGCTTTGGACACACTAAACGCTTTCACTGGCACAAGGCAACAAGATCCGGCAAGGGAGTGCAAGGGAGGAGATCAGATATAGCCAGGGAGCAGATGGAAGCCAATTAAGCTAATTGGGCCAGGCACCAATCATTGGTGCACTGGCCCTTTAAGTCTCAGAGAGCTGTCGCGCGCGCGCCCTAGAGAGCGGAGCCGCGCGCGCCAGCACAAGACAGCAGGGGACCGGGACGGGTAAGTGACCTGGGATGCGATTCGCGAGCGGGCGCGTCCCGCTGTGCGAATCGCATCCCCGACGGCCATGACAGTGCAGCGCTCCCGGTCAGCGGGACTGACCGGGGCGCTGCAGGGAGAAAGATGCCGTGAGCGCTCCGGGGAGGAGCGGGGACCCGGAGCGCTAGGCGTAACACCTATGAATATAATACTTCCACACATTGTGGCCTCTGAATATAATACTACCACACACTGTGGCCTCTGAATATAATTATATTTAGACAGGAGAGCCCGGAACTACAGAGACCATAGGGGGTGGATAGGGACTCGGATATCAGTACTGGGGTATATAGACGTATTAGTCTAGCTTCTATAGTAGAACTTCAATTCACAGTGAGATAAGAGAAAGGAAAAAGCCGGTGACTCACCATTCGTATGTCTTCAGACTTCTTTGATTGAGGTACTCGCATAAAAATCTCGGGAGGGGACATGTACAGATAGGCGACAAGCTCCGTTTCGCACTGTCTAGTGCTTCATCCGGCCATATGAATCCAGCCTCTGAATATAATACTGCCACACACTGTACCCTCTAAATAGAATACTACTACACACTGCGCCCTCTAATTATAATACTACTGCACACTGTACTCTGAATATAATACTACTGCACACTGTACTCTGAATATAATACTAATGCACACTGTACTCTGAATATAATACTACTGCACACTGTACCCTCTGAATATAATAATGCCACACACTGTACCCTCTGAATATAATACTGCCACACACCGTGCCCTATGAATATAATACTACTACACATTGCAAACTCTGAATATAGTACTTCCACACACCATGCCATCAAAATACAATACTACGACACACTACGCCATGGGTTTTCATAACCTTTATATGCTTTATATCTAAGGGGAGCCTTAGGGTATGTTCACACGGCGGAATTTCTGCAATTCCACAGAAATTATTTTCAGCAAAGCTTCTGGTGGAGTTTGTGCATAATTTTGGCAAAATTTCTGTATTCTCAGAACACAGATTGTTGCCGACATTCAAGCCCCATCGACTTTAATGGGATTCCACTGTGGAATTCTGCAAAATAGGACTGATCTTATTTTTTTTCGGAATGCAGAATTTCCGCAGAAATTCTTCTGTCTAAATGAGACAGCAGAATCGCATTGAAGTACATGGGTAGTAAATTATGATAGAGTTTCTGGTGGACATTCTGCCATGTGAATATACCATTATAAACAAACATGCACTCTCATTAACACTTTATACAAACACATGCACTCTCATTAACACTTTATACACACACACACACATATGCACATTAAAGGGGTAGTCCTGTGGAAAACTTATTTTTCTAAATCAACTGGTGCCAGAAAGTTAAACAGATTTGTAAATTACTTCTATTAAAAATGTTTAATCCTTCCAATACATTTTATGGGCTGTATACTACAAAGGAAATGCTTTTCTTTTTGGATTTCTCTAATGTCATGACCACAGTGCTCTCTGCTGACCTCTGCGGTCCATTTTAGGAACTGTCCAGAGCAGCATATGTTTTCTATGGGGATTTTCTCCTGCTCTGGACAGATCCAAAAATTGACAGCAGAGGTCAGCAGAGAGCACTATGGTCATGGAGGGGTCAATAGCAGATAACACAGCTGAAAGAAGGAGGCACAGGACTCAAAGCACAGGCAGCTTGCAGGCACAGCTTCCTATTCATGACCTGCTGTTTGGCCTCTTCAGGCATCCATGTCATGAATCCCCTCCCCCTCCTCTTCTAAGACTCAACGGCAAAGGAATCTGAAGAGGAGAGATGTGCAGCCCCCAGTGTAATGGTACATGTCCTCCTTAGGTGGCTGGGCTCCCCTGACATTGTGGGCCCCAGCCATAATTAAGCTCCCCCTCCCTCCTATCACTTCTGCATGTTCCTTGCTGCTAATGGGAAGCTGTGGCAGGGCAGGATAGATGCAGATCTAGCATGGACATGAGGGAACAAGTGGCCGGGGAGGGAGTTTGGAGAAGCAATGGTGGGAGGTGATTGGTGCGGATGGTGGGGCGGGAGTTGCACTGACTGAGAACAGTCTAATGTGATACTTGCCGGTGCCCTTTGCTTAAAAATACCGGCCATTCCATGGCCGGAATTTTACATACAAGATTACCGGCAGGGATATTGAAATTCCGGCTGCGTCGGTAAAATACCGGCTGGGTGGTAACCCTACTCCCAATGTAGTAAAAAAATATTTGGATACACGAGTGTGAGTCAGCTCACCTCCCCCAACACTCTGCATGGATCCGCCCAGACCAGGTGCGCGACGTGAATGAAGAAAATGCAAGTGATCCAGAGGAGTCTTGCGATTTCAGTTTATTGAATATAAAATCAATACATCAAGTAGGTGGTGGAGAAATACTGGACGCATTTGTCACAGGAGATCCGTCCTACTTGATGTATTTATTCAACCATAATTTGGAAGCGCTGTAACCCCCTTTATTTGGTATCACTCAAGCACACACCTTACCACTGACACGAGGACACTACGACACACTATCGTTCTGTTATCTACAGGAGGACACTACTACACACTATCGTTCTGTTATCTACTACCATCATTATGTTACCCATAGGCCAGACGCAGGTCCGTGCCAGCCTGTACACTATCAGCTCATACCATCTGCTAGCTTGAGTTTTACCTGCTGTACCTGCTGTACCTGCTACAACTGTATACATACAGGCCGGACATTGCTCTATGCCAACAACAGCCAACAGCAGACAGCCCGTCCATCTAAGCACAGCGAGTGCAGAAACTAACGATCCTGGTATGCGCTCAGAGGCCAACTGTATCAGGACATTCTGGGACTTCCAGTTGCCATTACTCCGACTGCAGCGAGTTTGGTTATCTATTTTCTTTAATATATTTATTAAACTCACATATTAAAGGACACAGACCATTTTGGCATTGAGGACACAGATGATTTTCATTTTTGCATTTTTGTTTCCCCCTCCTCACCTTATAAGAACTTTAAAGGGGTACTTCGCTGCAAACATCTTATCCCCTAATCAAAGGATAAGATGTTAGATTGCGGGGTTCCCGATCACCGCTGCTGCACCTCAATCAATCAGTGCGGCCCAGAGATCGTGGGGGTCCCCAGCTGCAGGACCCCCGCAATATAACATCTTATCCCTTATCCTTTGGAAAGGGGATAAGATGGTTACAGTGAAGTACCCCTTTAAATCTTTTAGTTTTCCATCCAAAGATTCCTATTGAGGCTTGTTATTTGTGTGATGAATTGTACTCTGTAATGACACTTTTTATTTACCATAAAAAATTTAAAATGCAACCAAAAAAATTATTATTTGTAGTGGAAAATTGAAAAGAAAACCACAATTTTTCAACTTAGTAGTGCACAGTAAAAATTACAGGTAGTCTTTATTCTGTGGGTTAATTTGATTAAAAAAATACCCATATTTACATGCTTTACTATTTCTGTACTACTTAAAAGAAAAAGAAAATTAAATTGACACCCTATAACATTCAAATTTTTCCAAATATGGGGCTTTATGAAGGCTCAGTTTTTAACTATAGTCATGACCGTAAATGTTGGCACCCCTCAATTTTTTCTAGAAAATGAAGTATGTCTTACAGAAAAGGATTGCAGTAACACATGTTTTGCTATACACATGTTTATTCCCTTTATGTGTATTGGAACTAAACCAAAAAAAGGGAAGAAAAAAAGCATATTGGACATAATGTCACACCAAACTCCAAATATGGGCAAGCCAAAATTATTGCCACCCTTTCAAAACTGTGGAAAAATAAGATTGTTTCAAGCATGTGATGCTCCTTTAAACTCACCCGGGGCAAGTAACAGGTGCGGGCAATATAAAAATCACACCTGAAAGCAGATAAAAAGGAGAGAAGTTTGCTTAGTCTTTGCATTGTGTGTCTGTGTGTGCCACACTAAGCATGGACCACAGAAAGAGGAGAAGTGAACTGTCTGAAGACTTGAGAACCAAAATTGTGGAAAAATAACAACAATCTCAAAGTTACAAGTCCATCTCCAGAGATCTAGATTTGCCTTGGTTACAGTGTGCAAAATTATCAAGAAGTTTGCAACCCATGGCACTGTAGATAGTCTCCCTGGACGTGGACAGAAGGGACAAATTGATGAAAGGTGTCAATGCAGCATAGTCCAGATGGTGGAAAAGCAGCCCCAAACAAGTTCCAAAGATATTCAAGCTGTATTGCAGGCTCAGGGAGCATTAGTGTCAGCGCGAACTAGCTGTCGACATTTAAAAGAAATTAAACACTATGGCAGGGAGACCCAGGGAGACCCCGCTGCTCAAACAGAAACATAAAAAGACAGACTACATTTTGCCAAAATGAACTGAGTAATCCAAAATCCTTCTGGGAAAAGGTCTTGAGACCAAGATAGAGCTTTTTGGTAAAGCACATTATTCTACTGTTTAGCGAAAACGGATTGGGCAGTACCTACAGTGAAATATGGTAGAGGTTCAATGATGTTTTGGGGTTGTTTTGCTGCCTCTGGCACTGCGTGCCTTGAATGTGTGCAAGGCATCATGAAATCTGAGTATTACCATTGGATTTTGGGTCGCACTGTACAGTCCAGTGTCAGAAAGCTGGGTTTACATCCGAGATCTTGGGTCTTCCAGCAGGACAATGACCCCAAACATACGTCAAAAAGCACCCAGAAATGGATGGCAACAAAGCGTTGGAGAGTTCTGAAGTGGCCAGCAATGAGTCCAGATCTAAATCCCAGTGAACGACTGTGGAGAGATCTTTAAATTGCTGTTGGGAAAAGGGCACCCTGCCAATAAGAGACCTGGAGCAGTTTGCAAAGGAAGAGTGGTCCAACATTCCGGCTGAGAGGTGTAAGAAGCTTATTGATAGTTATAGGAAGCGACTGATTTCAGTTATTTTTTTCGAAAGGGTATGCAACAAAATATTAAGTTAAGGGTGCCAATAATTTTTTTCCAGACCATTTTTGGAGTTTGGTGTGACATTATGTCCAATTTGCTTTTTTTCCTCCCTTTTTTGGTTTAGTTCCAATACACACAAAGGGAATAAACATGTGGATAGCAAAACATGTGTTACTGCAATCCTTTTCTGTGATAAATACTTAATTTTCTAGAAAAAATTTAGGGTGCCAACATTTACAGACATGAATGTATACCACTTTTGGTCACTTTATTAGTTTTCTTGGGATGTGATGTGACCAATAATCTGCAACTTTGGATTTAGTTTTTTTATTTTTTTATTTTAAGTTTACGCTGTTCACCACACGGAATCTGTAACATTTTATTTTAATAGTTCAGACAAGTGGTGATACCTAATATGTGTATTTATTTATTTATTTTTTTTTTTTATAGGAAAATAGGGTAGTTTTATTTTATAGGGGGAAGTGCTTATTCACAAACACTATTGTAATTTAATATTGGAACACAAAAAGGAAAAAACACCAATGCTGTTGTGACTTCATTGCAATACAATTTTTACTCAGGACAGAGACAATAACTATGATTTCATTATAGTGGAATTCTGCCTACAATGTCGTTTGTGACGTCATCACAATAGAATTCTTACTAGGAGTAAACCCTTTTGTGATATCATTGCAACTGAATTCTGCCAGAGGGCAAATGCTATTGTGAAATAATCACAATAAAATGTTGCCACAGGATAAGGACAAACATATTTGTAATATTATCTTGTCTTACCTTGTTTTGTCAGATAAAAATAGAACATTGATGGGAATAAACACATTCCAAACACAAATACGTCATCACAATAGAATTCTGCCTCTGGGTAAACACAATTTCTCAAAAATTTCTCAAAACCTGTCCAGAGGAAAAGTTGCTGAGTTGCCCATAGCAACCAATCAGATTACTACTTTCATTTTCGGAGGCCTTTTCAAACATGAAGAAGCAATCTGATTGGTTGCTATGGGAAACTCAGCATCTTTTTCTCTGGACAGGTTTTGCGAAATCTCCTTCAATGTGCGGAATTTATGAAGCTTCTGCTTCTGTGTTTAGGCGTACAAAAGTCACAAATATTTGTAGCCCTTTTTGCTCCTAGCTGTTGTTGATGTCACAGGTGCACAGGAGAGGCAAAATATTCCCGATTTATTAAGACATATGCCTCTTAAAAATTCGGCAAATCTAGAGCCAACAGATTTAAATTTGAAACCAGCAGTGAAACAATGGTCTTAATAAATACCCCACTGCTGACTGATTGATTGCTGCAATGGTAGTAATAAAAACAACAGATTACAGCGCAAAAAGGGGGGGAAAAATTTGCCTGCATACTGCCCAATATACAAAAAAATTAAAAAGTATAGGGGTCAGAAAATGGCAAAAAAAAAGTACCAAGATAACATGTAAGTGAAAAAAGCTTTAAGTTTACGTTGTGGAAAAACTTAAGATGCCATTACAAAGTACAATTGGTCTCACAAAGAAAAAGCCATCATATGAGTGTATAAATAAAAAAAGAGAGCTATGGCTATTAAAGTGAGCAGAATTAAAATGAAAGTGCAAAAATGAAAATTTGTCCTGTTTTATGCTGCCCAAACTGCAGGAAGCATGAAACAGATGCAGTGTGTACAATTGCGACACACTATGATTATTTACACTGAAGAGCACAGACGTCTTAGAGAAATTATAGTTTAAAAGAGCTGTCAGGACCCACCCCAATGACTAGTTACCAGAGTTCAGGCTACTTTTCTAATTTAAAGGGATATTCCAGGAAAAAACCCTTTTTTTTTTATATCAACTGGCTTCAGAAATTTATATCAACTGGCTTCAGAGATTTGTAATTTACTTCTATTAAAAAATCTTAATCCTTCCAATAATTATCAGCTTCTGAAGTTTAGTTGTTCTTTTCTGTCTGGCAACACTGCTCTCTGCTGATATCTCTGCTTGTCTCAGGAACTGCACAGAGTAGAATAGGTTTGCTATGGGGATTTGCTTCTACTCTTGACAGTTCCTGTGTCATCAGAGAGCAAAGAAAAGAACTACTCAACTTCAGCAGCTCATAAATACTGAAAACATTAAAGGGGTTATCCACTATAAAGTGATTTTAGTACATACCTGGAAGGCAGTAATGGACATGCTGAGGAAGGATTTTAGCTTGTCTTGGGGTTAAATGGCTATGTCATGAGATTACCATAACACTGTGGCTACCTTTTTGTGAACTTGTATTTCCTGTTTGACTTTTCTTTTTATGACTAAATATCCCACAATTCCATTTTCCTCCCTCCCACACATCAGCCACCTCTCCCATTGAAACATAAATGAGCTGAATCCATCAAAAGACCTGTGGTTTTCAATCATGGTGCCTACAGCTGTTGCATTAGATGCAGATTGATCTTTCTCCCACCAAGCGATCCCTCCACTCATTGAAGCAAACAGGTTCCTGTCATCAGCTGACTAGTAAGTCAGGTCTTGGCCGCATTGCAACCTGGGAAAAATCTGAGACAACAGTCATTTTGTATGCTGTTAAAAATAAATATTGGAGTGTAAATCACAGAAGAATTGTGAGAAAACCGTCACACACAGGTACAGACACTATCCTATGAACTACAATAACTTTGCAGCCCCTGTAGCATAGTAAAAAGTTTTTTCCTAGATAACCCCTTTAAGATTTATTTGAAATGCCCAAGCTCAGGGCCAGTGCAAGTATTATTGTCTACACAGGCAAAGGTGCATTTTGGTGCCCCTACCTCCTTCACTGACATAGCATGGGTTGGAAGCACCAAGGCAACACAGTATATTTTGCTCCCCCTCCCCCAGCCTGTGAATGTTAGAGAATGTTGATGCATATTGTATGCATCGCTGCGAGCTAGGATTTTCACATAAAAAATACCTCTACACGGCAAATTACTACTGCACTGACTAATAACGCTGTTAATATTGTTATTAAATAAAAAACAACACTATACACAGACCTTTATCTCCATTATACAAGGAAAAAATTATTGCAACACACCATGACCGCTACCATTACCCCCATATAGTGACAGGATTATCCTACCATACTGATACTGAATAAAACCCCTATACACAGACCAATATCACCATTAATACCATTATACACAGACCAATATCACCAACAACACCACTGTACACAAACCAGTATCACCAATAACACCACTATACAGGGGGCAAATAATACCACCACAACATGACCACTATCATCACTAGAAATGAGCGAACTTCCAGTAATTCCATTTGTCACGAACTTCCCAGCTCGGCAGTTGATGACTTTAGCCTGCATAAACTAGTTCATCTTTCAGGTGCTCCGGTGGGCTGGAGGCTTTCTCCTAGGACTGTATCCATCTTTTCCAGCCCACTGGAGCACCTGAATGCTCAACTTATTTATGCAGGCTAAAGTCTGCAAACGCCGAGCCGAGAAGTTCGTGACAAATCAAATTATTGTAAGTTCTCTCAGCTCTAATTATCACCATATAATGACCGGATAATACTACCATACTGATACTGAATAACATCACAATACACAGACTAATATCCCCCATACAGTGACCATATAGTGATGACTAGTGTTGAGCGGCATAGGCCATATTCGAATTCGCGAATATTCGCGAATATATGGATGAATATTCGTCATATTCGCGAATATTCGCATATTCGTAATGTTCTCGTTTTATTTTCGCATATGTGAATGTTCGCATGTGCGAAAATTAACATATGCGAAAATTTATATACACAAAATTAACATGAGCTAAAATTCGCATATGCGAAAATTATCATATTCGAATTTTCGCATAAGCGAAAATTCGCACGCCAGTCTCACACAGTAGTATTACAGCCTTCTTACACCACATAAGCTGGAGGCAGAGAGGGATGATCACTGTGATGTGTACTGTGAAAAAAAAAAAATAAAAAAATAAAAAAAAATACGAATATTCGTCATTACGAATATATAGCGCTATATTCGCGAATATTTGCGAATTCGCGAATATGCGATATTCGCGAATAAAATTCGAATTGCGAATATTCGCGAGCAACACTAGTGATGACCCGGCTCTACACAGGCTCTGCAGACAATATTAGTGATTATCCCACACATAATATCTTTCTAGCTTACACACATCTATCATACATACACACATCATATATACATATTCATACATACATACACACATCATACATACACGTGCTGCCTCAAACCCCAAACAACCCCCCGGTCCTCAGCCTCCCCACCTGCGTTTGCCATGAGTGCAGATCAGCGCCAAGGCCTGATCTGGTCCCAGCGTCAGAGGCCGCACTTACAGCTAGGGAGCACACAGACTTCCAGGCTCCACTTCTTCCTTCCCAGGATGCCTGGTTGTTGATGCAGGCATTAGGAGCTGATGTGTGTTTGTGCATGCCTGTGTTGGTGGTTGGGGGGCTTAAGGGTTGTGTTGGGGGAGGGGATCTTTGGGTTGGGGGTGATGGGGGTTGTTAGTAAACATGGTGGTGCAGCCTGTTATCTGAATCCCCAGCCAATGGCTGGGAATTCAGATTTTTCCACACCCCCCTCCCCCCCAACCGTCAGCACACTAAGATAACCAGGCCCGCCGGGCCAACCTGAGTGCTTCAGAATAAATCATTGCGCACATTGCACCTGTTTCATGCCCATGGTTAAAACAGGTGACATGTTCTCTTGACTAGCAGATACACGCATTCCTGAGGAAAAGCAGTGAAGTCAACAGTTTTGTGTCACTTTTGCGAACACATTGAGGGAGTATTATTTCTGTTTGTGCCAAATTTATAAAGGACGTGTTAATTTGTTTTTATAAATTTAGCGCTTGTAAGAAAAAAAAAAATAACAAAGCAAAAAAAAAAAAACACACACACATATATATATATATATATATATATATATATATATATATATATATATATTAACAAAGACAACCTTTATAAATCTCATCCAATGCTTATTTTTCAAGGGTTTCACAAAATAATGAATATTTTCCTTTTGTTTATTTTTTTTGGGAGGGGGAGGGTCAGGTGTTGTCCAAAAATTATCTTTTTTTAGTAGTGGCAACAGGATTGGTGCGGACATTCTGCATATTTAACTTATATGCGGGCACTAGGACTGCTTTGAAATGTGCCATATCATAGACTGTAATGCATTTCCTTGTGGACTACGCAGAAAGGACAGACTTGACAATTCTTTCTGTGGACACCCAAATCTGAATGTCCATGCAAGAAATCTGACATGAAAATTCTGCCATGTGAACAATGCAGCAGAATCCCACTGAAATCAATGCGACTCTAAAGCAGTTCCATCTATCCTATGAGTTGATTGAGAAATCCCCACTATTGGGCTGCTGAAAGGACTACATCATAAACTTTTTGCACAGTTGAAGGGTACTATTAATCACTCTTCAAGTTATATAAAAAAATTTCTGGTGTGTAAGAAGAAGAAAGATTTGTCATGTTTTCTGCTGCTTACATTTTACACTTAATGACATGTTAAATACATTTTTCATGTTATTTTGGATATTAAGGTATCTTTATCTTCATGATCCACAGTCAGGCTGCTGTATGATCTGGAGATGTTAGTGACAGCTTTAGTCCTTAGAGCAGGACTAACACAAAACCACAAACTCTCCTCAACTGCAGTGATGCTAAAAGATGTCACTGCAGACTTAACCTCTTAAGGATTCAGCATTTTTCAGTTTTTGCATTCTTGTTTTTACCTCAATACATTTTAAAAATCATAACCCTTTCAATTTTCCACCTAAAAATCCATACGATGCCTTATTTTTTTTGCACCACCAATTCTACTTTGTAATGACATCAGTATTTTACCTTAAAATCTATGGCAAAAAAAAATATAAAAATCACTCTCCAACAAAATTGAAGAAAAAAGCCATTTTGTAACTTTTGGGGGCTTCTATTTCTACGCAGTGCCTTTTTCGGTAAAAATGACACCTTATCTTTATTCTGTAGGTCCATATGATTAAAATGATACCCTACTTATATAGGTTTGATTTTGTCTTACTTATTATAACGACATGCACAAAATTTATTACATTAAAAAATTGTGCCATGATCTGAAGTTTTTATTGGTACCATTTTTATTTTGAACAGACTTTTTGTTTGCTTTTCCTTAATTTTTTTATGATATAAAAAGTGACTAAAAATCCGCTATACTTTTGATTTTTTTTATGTGTACGCCATTGACCGTGCAGTTTAATTAATTATATATTTTTAAAACAGTAAATATGGAGAGTGTCTCATCTAGCTATTCAACAATGAAGACCCGAGCTGCCTAACTGACACCTATACCCACGGTGTCTGAAAAATAGGTAATTATAATACAAAAAATATGGGGCTCAGGGTCACGGCTATTTAACCGATAAACAGTTTATTAAAATTAAATGATACACAATTATATAATATGACCTGCGACTCACAGAGCACTTGTGAGTTGTCTGGGTCACCTCTTAATCAATAAAATTCTATTCAGATCATTGGAAATATAAAAAATATATAAAAGATAATAAACTGATATAACATGTGACCATACACCTAATAGAACTAGTCCAAGTATTCCCAATTGCAAGTTCTGTTACTGTCTCTTAGTGCAAAAAATACTCGGCTGGTATGCATGACAAGCAGACTTGAGGATAGTACTTAGTAATTAGTATCCTCAGAGGTTATATGCAATGCATGCAGTACGTTTAATTGCAATGTTGCTCACCAATCCTAGGATGTTGGATATATGTGAGGAAAATGTACCTTCCTGTAACGCTGGTCTTAATCCTCTGTGCCGCCTCTCCTTGCAGGAGCAAGCACTGCTGGAGACTCTGCATTCTCACAGGATCGCAGTGCTGGGTACAGTGGGCTCCGGCTCGGTGGACTGCAGCGCTTCAGTAGTAAAGGAAGCTGGTACGCTTGGCAGTATATATGTGTGTGCAAGGTTTAAAAAAAAAATTGGACTATCGTGTAAAACAAGTTAATCTTATTGGATTTGACGCTAATAAAAACGTTGGTGCTCTAAAACAAAATATACATAATGTAAAATGTAGTCAAATAAATCTGTTTATAAATGAAACGTTGCTTCGGGACATGCTATGTATCAATAGATATACCGTAGTACACTATACTGCTATAAATGATGATAATATCAGATGGGATGATACTGAATTGTAATAATGATAAAGCCATAAAAAATACAAATTAATAATTTTTCTGAGCAAAAATATTTGTTTTCCAGAATGAATAAATAAATACTTTAAAAATAGTGAGTGATAACAGAAATATTATAACCCAGTCTGGTTTCAACTTTAAACCATATGCAGGAGAATGGGGAGAGGGCCCAATAAAGGGCTCGTTGGAGTGCTGGGATAACAGCTAAACACCGACGGATCACCCCCTGTTAATCATGAAAACCAAAGAGTTCCAAATCACTATTTAAACCTCTGGGCATCAAGGAACTGAACTTGAAAATCTTTCTAGATTGGGCCTTGGACATTTTACTAATAAAATTACCCCCTTGCCAATCTTTTTGGACTTGCTGGATGGCTGTATTTCTTAAATTATTTGGTTTTCCCTAGTGATATTGTTTAACCCCTTAAGGACCAGGCCATTTTACACCTTAAGGACCGGAGCGTTTTTTGCAATCCTGACCACTGTCACTTTAAACATTAATAACTCTGGAATGCTTTTAGTTATCATTCTGATTCCGTGATTGTTTTTTCGTGACATATTCTACTTTAACTTAGTGGTAAAATTTTATGGTAACTTGCATCCTTTCTTGGTGAAAAATCCCAAAATTTGATGAAAAAAATGAAAATTTTGCATTTTTCTAACTTTGAAGCTCTCTGCTTGTAAGGAAAATGGATATTCCAAATATATTTTTTTTGGGTTCACATATACAATATGTCTACTTTATGTTTGCATCATAAAATTTATGAGTTTTTACTTTTGGAAGACACCAGAGGGCTTCAAAGTTCAGCAGCAATTTTGAAATGCTTCACAAAATTTTCAAACTCATTATTTTTCAGGGACCAGTTCAGTTTTGAAGTGGATTTGAAGGGTCTTCATATTAGAAATACCCCATAAAAGACCTCATTATAAAAACTACACCCCCCAAAGTATTCAAAATGACATTCAGTAAGTGTATTAACCCTTTAGGTGTTTCACAGGAATAGCAGCAAAGTGAAGGAGAAAATTCAAAATCTTAATTTTTTACACTCGCATGTTCTTGTAGACCCAATTTTTGAATTTTTGCAAGGGGTAAAAAGGAGAAAATTTTTACTTGTATTTGAAACCCAATTTCTCTCGAGTAAGCACATACCTCATATGTCTATGTTAATTGTTCGGCGGGCGCAGTAGAGGGCTCAGAAGGGAAGGAGCGACAAATGGTTTTTGGGGGGCATGCCGCATTTAGGAAGCCCCTATGGTGCCAGGACAGCAAAAAAAAAAACACATGGCATACCATTTTGGAAACTAGACCCCTCAGGGAACGTAATAAGGGGTAAAGTGACCCTTAATACCCTACAGGTGATTCACGACTTTTGCATATGTAAAAAAAATATATATCTTTTTTACCTAAAATGCTTGGTTTCCCAAAAATTTTACATTTTTAAAAAGGGTAATAGCAGAAAATATCCCCCAAAATTTGAAGCCCAATTTCTCCCGATACAGAAAACACCTCACATGGGGGTGAAAAGTGCTCTGCTGGCGCACTACAGGTCTCAGAAGAGAAGGAGTCACATTTGGCTTTTTGAAAGCAAATTTTGCTCTGGGGGTATGCCGCATTTAGGAAGCCCCTATGGTGCCAGAACAGCAAAAAAAAAAACACATGGCATACCATTTTGGAAACTAGACCCCTCGGGGAACATAACAAGGGGTAACGTGAACCTTAATGCCCTACAGGTGTTTCACGACTTTTGCATATGTAAAAAAAAAAAATAATTTTTTACCTAAAATGCTTGTTTTCCCAAAATGTTTACATTTTTAAAAAAGGGTAATAGCGGAAAATACCCCCCCAAAATTTGAAGCCCAATTTCTCCCAATTCAGAAAACACCCCATATGGGGGTGAAAAGTGCTCTGCTGGCGCACTACAGGTCTCAGAAGAGAAGGAGTAACATTTGGCTTTTTGAAAGCAAATTTTGCTCTGGGGGCATGCCGCATTTAGGAAGCCCCTATGGTGCCAGAACAGCAAAAAAAACACACATGGTATACCATTTTGGAAACTAGACCCCTCGGGGAACGTAACAAGGGGTAATGTGAACCTTAATACCCTACAGGTGTTTCACGACTTTTGCATATGTAAAAAAATATACATTTTTTCTACCTAAAATGATTGGTTTCCCAAAATTTTTACAATTTTAAAAAGGGTAATAGCAGAAAATATCCCCCAAAATTTGAAGCCCAATTTCTCCCGATTCAGAAAACAACCCATATGGGGGTGAAAAGTGCTCTGCTGGCGCACTACAGGTCTCAGAAGAGAAGGAGTCACATTTGGCTTTTTGAAAGCCAATTTTGCTCTGGGGGCATGCCGCATTTAGGAAGCCCCTATGGTGCCAGGACAGCAAAAAAAAAAAACCCACATGGCATACCATTTTGGAAACTAGACCCCTCGGGGAATGTAACAAGGGGTAATTTGAACCTTAATACCCTACAGGTGTTTCACGACTTTTGCATATGTAAAAAAATATATATTTTTTTTTACCTAAAATGCTTGTTTTCCCAAAAAATGTTACATTTTTTAAAAGGGTAATAGCAGAAAATACCCCCCAAAATTTGTTAGGCAATTTCTCCCGAGTACGGCGATACCCATATGTGGCCCTAAACTTTTGCCTTCAAATACGACAGGGCTCCAAAGTGAGAGCGCCATGCGCATTTGAGGCCTAAATTAGGGACTTGCATAGGGGTGGACATAGGGGTATTCTACGCCAGTGATTCCCAAACAGGGTGCCTTCAGCTGTTGTAAAACTCCCAGCATGCCTAGACAGTCAACGGCTATCTGGCAATACTGGGAGTAGTTGTTTTGCAACAGCTGGAGGCTCCGTTTTGGAAACAGTGGCGTACCAGACGTTTTTCATTTTTATTGGGGAGGGGGGTTGTATAGGAGTATGTGTATATGTAGTGTTTTTTACTTTTTATTTTGTGTTAGTGTAGTGTTTTTAGGGTACAGTCACACGGGCGGGGGTTCACAGTAGTTTCTCGCTGGCAGTTTGAGCTGCGGCAGAAAATTTGACGCAGCTCAAACTTGCAGCCGGATACTTACTGTAATCCTCCGCCCATGTGAGTGTACCCTGTACGTTCACATTGGGGGGGGGGGCATCCAGCTGTTGCAAAACTACAACTCCCAGCATGTACAGTCTATCAGTGCATGCTGGGAGTTGTAGTTTTGCAACCGCTGGAGGCTCCGTTTTGGAAACAGTGGCGTACCAGACGTTTTTCATTTTTATTGGGGAGGGGGGCTGTGTAGGGGTATGTGTATACGTAGTGTTTTTTACTTTTTATTTTATTTTGTGTTAGTGTAGTGTAGTGTTTTTAGGGTACAGTCGCACGGGCGGGGGTTCACAGTAGTTTCTCGCTGGCAGTTTGAGCTGCGGCAGAAATTTTGCCGCACCTCAAACTTGCAGCCGGATACTTACTGTAATCCTCCGCCCATGTGAGTGTACCCTGTACATTCACATTGGGGGGGGGAACATCCAGCTGTTGCAAAACTATAACTCCCAGCATGTACGGTCTATCAGTGCATGCTGGGAGTTGTAGTTTTGCAACAGCTGGAGGCACACTGGTTGTGAAACACTGAATTTGGTAACAAACTCAGTGTTTTGCAACCAGTGTGCCTTCAGCTGCTGCAAAAGCTACAACCCCCAGCATGTACGGACAGCGGAAGGGCATGCTGGGTGTTGTAGTTTTGCAACAGCTGGAGGCATACTACTTTGGCTGGGGATGCTGGGGATTGTAGTTATGCAACAGCTGGAGACACACTGGTTTGCTACTTAACTCAGTGTGCCTTCAGCTGTTGCAAAACTACAACTCTCAGCAGTCACCGACAGCCAACGGGCATGCTGGGAGTTGTAGTTATGCAACCACCAGATGCACCACTACAACTCCCAGCATGCACTTTAGCTGATTGTGCAAGCTGGGAGTTGTAGTTATACAACAGCCGAAGGTACACTTTTCCATAGAAAGAATGTGCCTCCAGCTGTTGCAAAACTACAAGTCCCAGCATGCCCATAAGGGAATGCTGGGAGTTGTGGTGGTCTGCCTCCTGCTGTTGCATAACTACAGCTCCCAGCATGCCCTTTTTGCATGCTGGGAGCTGTTGCTAAGCAACAGCAGGAGGCTGTCACTCACCTCCAACGATCCTCGCCGCACAGGTCAGTCCCTCGTCGTCGCCGCCGCTGCTCCTGGGGCCCCGATCCCAACAGGGACGCCGGGGATCGGGGTCCCCACCACCCGGGGTGCACGTCCCGCACCCGCTCACGTCCTCCAGAAGAGGGGCGGAGCGGGTTGCGGGAGTGACACCCGCAGCAGGCGCCCTGATTGGTCGGCCGACGAATCAGGGCGATCGTGAGGTGGCACCACTGAATTGTCAAGCGATCTGCGGCCATCGTCGACATGGGGGGTCAAAATGACCCCCCTGGGCGATATGCCCCGATGCCTGCTGAACGATTTCAGCAGGCATCGGGCACCGGCTCCGCTCCAGATGGTTGCGGGGGGCCGGTAAACACATGACGTTCTCATATGTCATGTGTCCTTAAGGACTCGGAAATGGAGACGTATGAGAATGTCATGTGTCCTTAAGGGGTTAAAATGTGCCGATAAAGGATGTTTGTCATTCTGTTTTTTGATATTGTACCTGTGTTCTAGGATGTGTGTTTTCAGGGCCAGTGATGTACGGCCTACTTATTGTTTGACGCATGGACATTGGATAACATAAATCACACCTTAGCTTGAACAATTTAGGAATTCATTGATTTTAGAAATAAAATCGTTTACAGTAGATTCAATTTCTACCATTCTTTTCTCAAAATTGGTGGCCATACAATTGGGGTATTGCCCCCATCTAAAAAAAAAAAGCTTTTTAAATCAACCAAAGTGGAAGTTGGTTTTGGGTTGGTATCAATTGAACGGACTGTGGGAGCTATTTTAATGCCCAAATTTGGGGCTCTGGTATATACAATGGGTGGTTTAGGTGGAAGGATATCACTTAGCAATTTGTCTTGGCAAAGTAACGGCCAATATTTTCTGATGATGGTTTCTATTTTTTGGTATTGGGTATTAAAAGGGATAATTATTTTAGAACGTTCTTTATCAACTGCTATGGGTGTATCCTGATTGTTTGGGATAAAAAAATGTAGCACTATCTAAACTGTGCACTTTATCAAGGGATTGTTGCAGATTACTCAATGGGTATTTCTTTTCTAGGAATTGGTTGGTGAGGGTGACAGATTCAGTTTCATATTTGTCGTTATTAGTGCAGTTGCATTTTAATCTGCGGAACCGGCTTTTTGGGACATTAAAATCCGTTGTGAATATGCATTTAAAATAATAGCTTGGGTGCATTTTATCAGCACTGTGTTCCACTATATTGTGACAGTGCTCTTGAGATGATATGATCTTGGTGTAATTTTGAATTAAGATTGTTACATTGTGTGCACTGTATTGGCACCTTATGCACTGATCTATTTCTAAGTCCATATTGCCATGTCGTGTGGGTACATATATTAGCAGTGCTTCATCAGGTTCCTGTTGCTTACATAATAGCACAATACCATTCGGGGAATATAACCCATGGCCTGATCATTGACTTTTATTGTCATCCTTTTTTACATTTGATTTGAATCTCGTAAATATGGTTTTCTGGTTCCCTGATGAACCCGTGTTTTGATTAGACGGGGGAAACGCATTGGAACATGTGAATCAGATTATTGTATATACTTTGGTTATTGACACTGCGCCACCAGTGTGACGGGACTAGGTGACCTATAGGTGATATCTGCCTTTCTATACTGCCTCTACATTTTTTTATTTTTTTCCTCACTTTATATCAGGTAAGGGAACATCACTGTTCCCTGTTAAGGAGGTGGGCACCTCAAAAGGCAGGGACAGTGGTTGAGGGAGACCTAGCATTGGAGAGCACTTCCCCTATTTTCATCTCTGCATCCTGATTGGTCGACCATTACAGTAACTTCATTGAGGGGTTCTATGCACTCTATGTAAACCTCATCAGGACCTTCCCTCCCTATTTGCACCATCATCACTAACACTACATGTTCCTGTCCGTCACCTAGTGGCGTAAGTTGGCTTTTTGCCTATATATATATAATATAGGTGATAAATAGATTTTTGGTTTTATTCAGTAAATATTAAAGGTTAAGTTTTAGTCCATTACCGTGATAATAGTGAAGTCTTGTTTACATTCGATTATTCTGTAGTTCTACACCTCATAGTCATCCAGTGCAGTGGATGTACATTATTTATTATTGATCTAGCTCGGTGATACTTGTTGGGACATTAATCAGCAATTGGGGAGATGGCAACTGGGGTGAAGTATGAAACCATTCTTGGCTACTGGTTTGTGGTATGTACTGCAAATTAATTTATTCATATTGGTAGTGATTAGTAAATCCAAAAATAAATTCAACGGATACAGAACTGATATTGGGGGTGATTTTGAGGTTTGAGTTGTTCGGTATAAAATAAAAATATCCAAATCTATTTTAATACCACACCAAATGAAAAAAGAATTGTCAATATAACGGTGCCAGGACACCAGATCCCCCACCAGCCGTGATGTGATGGTAGTACTTTCCCAATTTGCCATAAACAAATTGGCATAGCTGGGGGCGAATCTTGAATCTAGTGCCCATGGTGGTTCCGTTAGTCTGTATATAATATTCAGATCCAAAAATAAAATAGTTATGTGTTAATATGTAAGATATATACTGTCAATATTGAAATTGATCTGGTCCTGTGGTAAATCTGCATGTCTATCATGGTAATTTGAATGATTTGAGTAGTGTCCCGTAAATATGAATTGTTTGTCTTAACATATAGTTGGAGATATTGATCAATGTATTGGGATAGATTTGATGATATGGAACCAATGCCTGAAACTATAGGGCAACCTGGGGGCTGCTTGGGATTTTTATGGATCTTTGGTATGGTGTAAAAGACCGGTATGCGTTTCTGAGTACCTGTAATAAATTTGAATTCATGTTCGGATAGGATTCCTTGCTCTTGGCTCTCATACATAAGGTTACCAGTTCTTCAGAGTTTTGTGTAGTGGGATCATTTTTTTTATTTTGCATATGTACTGGTGTCATTGAGTTGTGACATGCATTCAGATACATAGGATGATGTGTCCATCACCACTAAGCTGCCAACTTTATCTGCCGGCCTAATGGTGATGGACAGATCGTGTTGGAGTTGTTTAACCCCTTAACGACACAGGACGTATATTTACGTCCTGCGCCGGCTCCCGCGATATGAAGCGGGATCGTGCCGCGATCCTGCATCATATCACGTCGGTCCTGGCGCTCATCAATGGCCGGGACCCGCGGCTAATACCACACATCACCGATCGCGACGATGTGCGGTATTAACCCTTTAGAAGCGGAGGTCAAAGCTGACCGCCGCTTCTAAAGTGAAAGTGAAAGTGACCCGGCTGCTCAGTCGGGCTGTTCGGGACCGCCGCGGTGAAATCGCGGCGTCCCGTACAGCTGACCGGACACCGGGAGGGCCCTTACCTGCCTCCTCGGTGTCCGATCGACGAATGACTGCTCCGTGCCTGAGATCCAGGCAGGAGCAGTAAAGCGCCGATAACACTGATCACAGGCTGATCAGGATGAGAGATGGGACCTATAACACTGGGAAAAAAAATGTAAAAAAAAAGTGTTAATAAAGGTCATTTAACCCCTTCCCTAATAAAAGTTTGAATCACCCCCCTTTTCCCAAAAAAAAAAATAAAACAGTGAAAAAAAAACAAAACAAAAAAAAAACATATGTGGTATCGCCACGTGCGTAAATGTCCGAACTATTAAAATATATAAATAATTAAACCATACGGTCAATGGCGTACGCGCAAAAAAATTCCAAAGTCCAAAAAAGCGTATTTTGGTCACTTTTTATACCATTAAAAAATGAATAAAAAGTGATCAAAAAGTCCGATCAAAACAAAAATCATACCGATAAAAACTTCAGATCACGGCCCAAAAAATTAGTCCTCACCGCCCTGTACGTGGAAAAATAAAAAAGTTATAGGGGTCAGAAGATGACATTTTTAAACGTATAAATTTTCCTCCATGTAGTTATGATTTTTTCCAGAAGTGCGACAAAATCAAACCTATATAAGTAGGGTATCATTTTAACCATATGGACCTACAGAATAATGATAAGGTGAAATGTTTACCGAAATATGCACTGCGTAGAAATGGAAGCCCCCAAAAGTTACAAAATGGCGTTTTTTTTTTCGATTTTGTCGCACAATGATTTTTTTTTCCATTTCGCCGTGCATTTTTGGGTAAAATGACTAATGTCACTGCAAAGTAGAATTAGCGACGCAAAAAATAAGCCATAATATGGATTTTTAGGTGGAAAATTGAAAGGGTTATGAGAAACAGGATTAGATACATTTATGGAACAAAATAACATTAATGCTTATGAAGAAATATAAAATCCCATCCCTTCCCCAATATCGCGCCACACCCCTACCCCTTAATTCCCTGGTTGAACTTGATGGACATATGTCTTTTTTCGACCGTACTAACTATGTAACTATGTAACTATGTAACTATGATTTTTAAAAGGTAAGGAGGAAAAAATGAAAGTGCAAAAACGGAAAAACCCTGAGTCCTTAAGGGGTTAATAGCTCTGATTTCTCCTGGTGTTAAATTTCCCCATGGTTGTTTTGGTATTTTTATATTCCTTAAATCATTCTCGACAGCCTTTCTAAAAGTTATCATATCTCAGCTTATCTCCTGTCTAGGAAAAAAAGTGTGTGTAGGCGCATGTAGCATACACGAGGATGCCACCGAGCATACCAGCTTCCTTTACTACTGAAGCGCTGCAGTCCACCAAGCCAGAGCCCACTGTACCCAGCACTGCGATCCTGTGAGACAGCAGAGTCTCCAGCAGAGCTCGCTCCTGCAAGGAGAGGCGGCACAATGGATTTAGACCAGCATTACAGGAAGATACATTTTCCTCACCTATAGCCAACTTCCTAGGATTGGTGAGCAACACTGCAATTGAACGTACTGCATGCATTGCATATAACCTCCGAGGATACTCGGAGTACTAGCCTCAAGTCTGCTTGTTAAGCATACTAGCCAGGTATTTTTTGCACTAAGAGACAGTAACAGAACTTGCTATTTGGAATATTTGGACTAGTTCTATTAGGTGTATTTTCACTAGTGTTGCACGCGAATATTCGCAATGCGAATTGTATTTGCGAATTTGCGAATATTCGCGAATATAGCACTATATATTCGCAATTATGAATATTCTTGTTTTTTTCTCACAGTACACATCACAGTGATCATCCCTCTCTGCTTCCAGCTTGTGTGGTGTAAAGAAGGCTCTAATACTACTCTGTGAGACTGGCGTACGAATTTTCGCATACGCGAAAATTTGCATATGCTATTTTTCACATATGCAAAATTTTGCTTATGCGAATTTTCGCATATACGAAAATAAACGCGAATATCACAAATATGCGAATTTAGCGAATATATGACGAATATTAGTCCATATATTCGCTAAATATTGCGAATCTGAATTTAGCCTATGCCGCTCAACACTAATGGTCACATGTAATAACAGTTTATTATAGTTTATATATTTTTAAAATTTCCAATGATCTAAATAGTATTTTATTGATTAAGAGGTGACCCAGATGACGCACAAGGGCCCTGTGAGTTGCAGGTCATGTTTTATATATTTTTATAGTTTGGACTTTTATGTACGCGGCAATACCACATATGTTTATATTTATTTGTATTTACAATTTTTTTTAAGGGAAAAGGTGGGTGATTTTAACCTTTGTTAAGGAGGGTGTTAGCTCACATTTATTAGCTTTTTTTTTTACACTTCTTTTTTGCAATGTTGTAGCCCCCATAGGGGACTATAACATGCATTACATTAATTGCAGGCACTGATCAATGCTATGCCATAGCATTGCATTGATCAGTGTTTTCAGCATTCAATTGCTCAAGCCTGGACCTCAGGGTTGGATCAATCGCCGATCAGACGCGCAGGTGCAGGTAAGGGACCCTCCTGCTGTGTGACTTTACTAATTATCTGTCAGCCAGTAATGGACATGCTTACCAAGGATCCATGCATTTGTTGGTGGTAAATGGTTATGTCCTGTGTCCCTCATCACAGTGCTGGCTTATTTCTGTGCACTGGCTATTTTATATTTCTGTGCCCTCCCTCCAACTACAATTCCCAGGATGCCTTGTTTCTGGGTGGCAGGTGACTTATCTCCCTCCAACACATCAGCCATCCCACCCATTGCACCACAGCTAGACTTGCTTCTATGAGTGCTGTGGTTGAAATTACAATTCCCTGCAGACCTGTGGAGAATGATCTTCCTCCCACCCAGTGGTCGCTTCACCCATTCAAGTACTGTCATGTCTCCTTTCAACAACTGACTAGTAATGTATTGTCTCAGGCCGCATTGCCACCTGGGAAAGTCCCAAGACAACACTTATTTTGTATGCTGTTAAAAATGAACATTCATGGCAAAGATCACAAAAGAAACACAGGTATAGCCATCAAACACAGCTATATCCATTATATTATGAACTACACTAACTTTTAAAGCCCCTGTAGCATAGTCAAATAATAAATAAATCCTGGAATACCCCTTTAAGTTATAGATCAGTAAAAAGTTTGGAGCAGGTTGTTATTCTACAAGGGTGGCATGTAGATCAGTTGTATAGTTTGGGAGTGGAATTGTGAGCATACTTAGTCGAGGTAATTATCCCAATTGAAGATAATATTTTACACCCCCTTCTTGAATATGTGTTAAGATGTTTAGAAAAAAGAAAAAATACATATTTTTTGTAGCTGTGTTAAAAAAAAATATATAAAAAAAAAAAAAAATTAAAAAAAAAAAATAAAAAATAATAAAAAAAAAAAAAAAATATATATATATATATATATATATATATATATATATATATATATATATATATATATATATCAATATGGGCAAAATTTGGCTTAGTTTACAGAGTACGTCAAAAATCTCTCCATCATAATAGATATACTTATTTATTTATTCAAAGTGACGTATCAAAGAAGCACATGTAGTGCCTAGATGATCACTCATGTAGATATGTTGCATTATTAATGGACATATTAATGATATATATCTTCCTTCTGTGTCGATTATGGAGTTTAATAATTGAATGGAAAATGTGTCTTTTATAGCTATGGAGGCTCCTCTTTTTATTTATAGCCATAGAAGACACCACATTAGGCTTGCTTTGTGAAATTTGTCAAAATCTCTCCATAATAGTACAGATATTCATCTGACTGGAGAAACAGAGAATTTATTTTATATGGCGTATTGATGCACATTTGGTGCCTAGATGACCACTTATGTATATGTTTTGCATTATTAACAGACATTTTAATGTTATGTATCCCTCGTGTAGATTATAGAGTTTAATAATTGAAAAGAAACTGTGCCTTTTATAGCTATGGAGCCTCCTCTCTTTATTAATAGATGGAGAACAGAACACATGCCGAAAATGTTTGTGCTTTAACCCAAGTGTATCATCTTAACAACAAAAAAATATATATGCCTGCAGTGGGAACATAGCCTTATACTGTACTATGATGAGCCATGAGCAATGAGTATGTTCACATAATTTATGTGAAAAATTCCACTAGAAATTCTGCTGTAATTTACTGCTTATTAATTTGAATAGGATTCCACTGTCCCATTCATCCAACGGACAGTGGAAATTCTGCATTACGAAAAAAAAGTCCATAGCAGAATGGAACCCCATTGAAATCAATGGGTTTGAATTTTGGTGGAATTCTGTGTTCTGAGAACACAGAAATTCTACTACAATTCAGCTGCAATTCCACTGGAATTTCAGCTATATTATGAAAATTCCGCCATGTGAACATACCCTTACTCCTATATCCATACTTGTGGGACTGTGAAGACCAGAGATAAATTCACATTTTCCAATAAAGCATATTATTTCACAGTTCTTACGAGATTAATCCCTACGTGTACTACAAACTTTTACAGAAATTTGTAATGTAATATTTTACAAATAAAAATAATGATAGGAATAATGGGGGAGATTTATCAAAACCTGTCTAGAGGAAAAATTGCCCAGTTGCCCATAGCAGCCATTCAGATCACTTCTTTCATTTTACATAGACCTTTTCAAAAATGAAAGAAGGGATCTCATTGGTTGCTATGGGCAACTTTTTCTCTGGACAGGTTTTGATAAATCTCCCCCAATGTGTATATCAAAATTCTTTGAATGCCTTAACTGTATGATCTACTGCACCTCACCCATATCTTAGTATCATAAAATGTTTGGATATGTCTATATGTACCAATATTGGGGCAATTATACTAACAGCAGACCTTTTTAGAACATGCTTGGTGCCCACGGTCCTGGGACAACACTTGGTGGCATGTATGTTGGGGGTTTTCCTAGTATGTATGCCAATTGTGTTCACAAAATTATGTATGAGCTGTGCTGTGTTTATAGTCTACAGAATACAAATTCTAAATGATATTCTGTTCATTTTCCACTTAGTGTAAGAAGCTACTTCATTTCACTTCTGATTGATTCAATAATGTAGATTTGTTGGAAATGTCAGTACACTGATTTAATTCACCAGTTCTGCAATTGCTATAATCCTGCTTTCAGTACAATAGTTGTAATATGTAAAAATGCTGATTTAGAAAATTGCACATTAACCTTAACACCTGTTTACATTGATCAATTCCTCTGTACGCTGTACTGTTCCAGAGATAAGCCAATTAATGTTCCCTGAATAGGCTATAGTACAGGTGCCTAATATTCTCACTGTTATTAGAATACATGTTCGGAAAATGTCAATTATGTCGCACAGAACTGCTCATTTCACTTCTTACTAAGGAGAACTGCATTTAGAAAAAGTCAATAATGCTCCTTAAATTAAATGAAAAGATTGTTCTCTTCTCTCCAGTCCAAAGAATTAGGTCTGATGTGTATAAATATTTTGTAGCTCTATAAAACCTTCCTGTTGTACAAAGCTTCAGTATGTCACCTATAGACTGCTATGGGCTCATACTGTAACTCTTTACACCTTTGATTCCAATTCAAGTCATACAGGTTCTTTTGTTTAGTTCTGTATAATCTGATAGAAAATACATGTTTTATCAGAGCAATGTTATAAATCTATTATTTCTTAAAATCATTCATTCTATTAGAGGATAATGCTATAAAGTGGCACAATAGGGTGGTACATGCATGGAGTGCCTACAGTGACAGACAGAGTGCCGTGGGGAATTGTATAAAGTTTGTACCATCTTAATATGCACTGAAGTGGACAACAAATATGAATACATTGAATGATTACTGAGTTGACAAAAACTACGCCTGACACCTTGTGATCAATAATGTTATACCACGTGGTGGCTACATCAGCTCTGATATAATGTATTGTTCTCTCCTTTGTACAGTAGAAGACAACATATGCCAGTCATGAGTGAAGGTGATGGCTTGAAAAGTCTTTGACCATGAACAGATTATTGGGGACCAGAGGTCTGGTTCCAGCCTTTTTTGAAACAATTCCACCATGGTATTAAATGTATACCAAGGCTGCACTTGCAAAACTATTCCTTACTTACAGTTACTTAGGCTTATAACCATGACATGGTGGCGTCCTCCATGCCTAGAGAAAAGAACATTTCACCATTTCTTGGGATTCTTTCCTGTAGGAGCAGTGAGACTATAAAACACTCTGCCACATGATGCTGTAATGGTTGATGCATTGAACAGGTTCAAGAGGGGCCTGGATGTCTATTTATATATACTATTACAAGCTATGGGTTCTGGAAATAGATTCTGGAAATGGGACATTGATCCAGGAATTTCTTCTGATCACCATATTTGGAATCTGAAAGGATTTATTTTCTCTATAGGGATCAATTAGCATTTGCCTCCATAAAGGTTTTTAGCCTTCCCCTAGATCAACACAGTAGGGTTGAAAATACACTTATCTTTTTCAATCTTAATAACCTCTTGATGACGAAAGGCATACCTGTACGCCGTTGTCCCGCTCCCCTTCTATGATGCACTCTCAGGAGCAGAGCGTGGGTAATAGCAAAGGGATCCTGGTGGCTATCTGCTGATCGCGGTGATGCCTGGCATTAACCCCTTAGACGTCTAAAATGTAAAAAAAAACACCCCCGGCTGCTCAGCGCAGTTTTACTTGGTCAGCTGAGAGGATGGAGAAGGGCCCTTACCTGCCTCCTCGCTGTCCGATTGGTAATCCAAAGTTCCAGTCAGCCATGGCAGGCGCGAACAATGGAGCACCGATAACACTGATCAATGCTATGTTATTGCATAACATTGAACAGTATGTGTAATGTAATGATTGCATGTAATAGTGTGAAATAAGTTTTTTTTTTTAAGTTAATACATGTGATTAACCCCTTCCCAAATAAAAGTTTGAATCACCTCCCCCCCTTTTCTCATAAAAAAAAAGAAAACAAAAAGGAAACAAAAATAAATATAAACATATGTGGTATCACAACGTGTGTAAATGTCCGAACTACAAAAATATAACCGCACGGTCAATGGTGTATATGTAAAAAAAAATTACCAAAGTCCAGAATTGTATATTTTTGGTCATTTTGTATACCCTAAAAACATTTATAAAAAGTATGATCACAGCACAAAAAATTAGCGCTCACACATCCCTGTGTTACGCTATGCGCTACGGCCTCACACGCTGGCCGTGAGCGCATGGTCCCCTTACCTTCAGCTGCCGACGGGGCTGGGACTCGCATTGCGGGACGTGCCAGCATGCGAGCCCCAGTCCGTCACTCTCCGGTGTTTCTCCTGCCTCTGACTCAGCTTCTCTGCTCCGGCACGCGTGTCCCCGTCCCTTAGGGCATGCACGCACCGGAGCTTTAAGATTAAAAGGGCCAGTACGCTCATTTTTGTAATTCACCTGTGGCTTATTTATAAATTCCTCCACCCTCCTCAGTTCTCTGCCAGATCTTTGTTGCCTTGTGCCCTAGAGAAAGAGTTCCATTGTATTGCCTTGCTGTGTACCAAATCTCCTGCTCTTGTGACTTGGCCTTGCTCCTCTGCCGCCTGCCTACTGATCTCCTGCTATGTCTTGACTACGCTACTGTGCTGCCTGCCTTGACCTACTGCTATCCAGACTACGAGTTGCCTCATCCCTCCTGTGCCTCGCATCTCCTCAGCTGTCTGTGTGGTCGAGCCCTGCCAGGGGTAGGGACCTGGGTGTCACCTGCAGCTGCAAGTCCATCCCGCTTTGCGGCGGGCTCTGGTGAAAACCAATGGCACCTTAGACTCCACTCCCTGCTATGGTCCGAGTCATCTGTCACACAGGTCCAGCGGATCCACATACAATGGTGTACCTGTCTTCAGAAACGTGAGTGTTACACCCTGTACATGGAAAAGTATAAAAGTTATATGGGTCAGAAGAGGAAATTTTTAAACCTGTTAATTTTGCAGAAAAAATATACCGTATATACTCGAGTATAAGCCGACCCGAGTATAAGCCGAGACCCCTAATTTCAACCCAAAATCCCAGGAAAAGTTATTGACTCGAGTATAAGCCTAGGGTGGGAAATACCTCATCCCCCCCCTGTCATCATCCAGACCCGTCATTAACATCCTCATCATCATCCCCTTGTCATCATCCCACACATCCCCCCTTCATCATCCCCTTATCATCCCACACATCCCCCTTCATCATCCCCTTGTCATCATCCCACACATCCCCCCTTCATCATCCCCTTATCATCCCGCACATCCCCCCTTCATCATCCCCTTATCATCCCACACATCCCCCCTTCATCATCCCCTTATCATCCCGCACATCCCCCCTTCATCATCCCCTTATCATCCCACACATCCCCCCTTCATCATCCCCCCCCCCCTTCATCATCCCCACCCCCCTTCATCATCCCCACACCCCCCCTTCATCATCCTCTTCTCATCATTCGCCCTCAGTGGTCTTCAACCTGCGGACCTCCGGAGGTTTCAAAACTACAACTCCCAGCAAGCCCGGGCAGCCATCGGCTGTCCGGGCTTGCTGGGAGTTGTAGTTTTGAAACCTCCGGAGGTCCGCAGGTTGAAGACCACTGCGGCCTTCAACATCATCCAGCCCCCCTCTCACCCCCTTTAGTTCTGAGTACTCACCTCCGCTCGGCGCTGGTCCGGTCCTGCAGGGCTGTCCGGTGAGGAGGTGGTCCGGTGAGGAGGTGGTCCGGGCTGCTATCTTCACTGGGGGCGCCTCTTCTCCGCGCTTCCGGCCCGGAATAGATGCGTTGCCTTGACAATGACGCAAATGACGCACCTCTGCGTCGTTGTCACGGCAACGTGACTATTCTGAGGCCGGGCCCGAAGCGCTTAGAAGAGGCCTCCCCGGTGAAGATAGCAGCCCGGAACCACTATCCCACCGGACCACCTCCTCACCGGACAGTCCTGCAGGACCGGACCAGCGCCGAGCGGAGGTGAGTACTGTACAGAACTAAAGGGGGTGAGAGGGGGCTGGATGATGTTGAAGGCCGCAGTGGTCTTCAACCTGCGGACCTCCGGAGGTTTCAAAACTACAACTCCCAGCAAGCCCGGACAGCCGATGGCTGCCCGGGCTTGCTGGGAGTTGTAGTTTTGAAACCTCTGGAGGTCCGCAGGTTGAAGACCACTGCGGGTGGGGGAGTTCACTCGAGTATAAGCCGAGGGGGGTGTTTTCAGCACGAAAAATCGTGCTGAAAAACTCGGCTTATACTCGAGTATATACGGTATATTTTTTATTAGAATTTATTATATTAAAGAAGTAAAACAAAACACAAACTTATATAATTTGGGAATCATTTTTTTTTTTTTGCCATAGCTTTTGTGGAGAAATGATTGATGTCATTACAAAGTAAAATTGGTGGTGCAAAAACAAGCCCTAATATGGGTCTTTAGGTGTAAAATTGAAAGTGTTATGATTTTTAGAAGGTGAAGTGTAAAGATGGGCGAATCAAATCTGACGAAGTCGAATTCATTCTGAATTTCATGAAAAATTTGATTCGGACCAAATCCGAACTTCAACTCGATTCAAAATAACAAATTTCTTCATTATCGACCCCCTGCGATCGTCCTGGGCTCGCATCTCGGCAGCAGATAGGACGATCGCAGGAGTGTCAGGAGTGACATTTGTGATCTGTCCTTAAAGGACAACTGTAGTGATACACTTTTATATATGCCCGTGACTGTGCCTCAAAAATAAACAAAATAAACTCATACATACCATCCTATGAGCCCCAGTAGGTCCGGCACAGGCCTCATGGTCCGGCAGTGGTGACGTCATTCCACTTCCTGGGGACGGGGACGCCGCAGAGCCATCGGCGTATCACCTGCCGTAGTGATGTCCTGCCCCGGCTGGTTATAGGCTGAGCCCACTGTCATGTAAGAAGCCAGCTTGCGCTCCTTACATGACAGTGGGCTCAGCCTATCACCAGCCGGGGCGGGACATCGCTATGGCAGGTGATACGCCGACGGCTCTGCAGCGTCCCCGCCCCCAGGAAGTGGAATGACGTCAGCACTGCCGGACCGTGAGGCCTGTGCCGGACCAACGGGGGTTTGTAGGAAGGTATGTATGAGTTTATTTTGTTTATTTGTGAGGCACGGGCATATATAAAAGTGTATCACTACAGTAGTCCTTTAACTGCAGGTACTACTGCTCCCAACATGGAGCACACTGTGCTGGGAGCTGTAGTACCTGTATTTATAGAGAGATCACAGCAGGTGTTACTTTTGACACCCTATGCAATCGTCCTGTATAATGTATAGATGTGGGCGGCCAGCCGTTCTTCTCTGGTCCAACTGTATGAGTATATGCTGTATATACCTAATATTCATATTTCCCGTAGAGAGCTGTGAGTGGCTGGAACCATCTAGCCAATCACAGCTCTCTGCAGGAAATATGAATAAGTGATGTGAATTCTATTCACATCACTGGCCGGCCGGAGTATGATGCAAAGATGCAAGCACAGGAGAAAGCCGCTTCATCTCTGCAATAGAAAGGACAATCGCATCAGGTGTCAGGAGTGCATGTACTACAGCTCCCATCATGAAACTGTCTGTTCTCTATAAAAAAAATAGAGAAAAAAGTGAAACACACACATTTTATTAAACACATCATTAAAATAAATTACTAATAAAATTTTGCTGAGAATTTATTCGGATCAAAACGATTTTTTTGAAAAATTTCGAAAATCGGCAGAAAAACATTTTTTGAAAAATGTGCTCATCTCTAACGAAGTTGAAAAAAACTAAAGTGCAAAAATGATGTCCTTAAGGGATTAACTATGTTACTATGTAAACATTAGCAGATGACACGGCCATCTGCTGTCAGCTCAATACCACAGCATTTAATAAGCCTTGTGGCTATTGCTCATATTTTAACATGGTGAACCCCCTGAAACACAAGAAGTGGTAGTTAGGTACCTTATGTGCTTTACAAGCTACCATCTCTAAAAGGACCTCACAGGTCAACTCTAGTATGATGATATGAGATTGAAATTGTACTGGCATTAGCATGGTTCACCTATTACAGGAAGTTAAGTAGTTCTTTCATTTTCAATGTGCTTTTGTCTTCAGATCCCTGTCTTAATGCTCTACCCCAAGGCAAAGTATCATCATCTGCTGTCTCAGGAGACTTTACTGAATTTTATCTATGAGCTCTAGCCCTGGCCCCTGATACCACCTCTGACCAGCCTCTGCAACCTACATTTCCATCTCCCTATTATATACATATCGTCAATATTGGTATATATAGGTGTGTTTACAGCATGCTGTAAACCACACCACAGGCAGAAGAGCAGACAGGGAATGATTAGCTGGTGCTGCGAACTCAATGTGCAATAGTCTGCTGTGAAAATAAATGTTCTGCAACAGTTCTGGGCAGGGAACTAGCAGTATTGCTCTTGGAGGGAATTAGACATGGTAAGAGGACTGTGATAAACGGCTGAGGAAAAGCAATGCATTCTGAGAATTGTAGTGCTGAACGACTGCTCAATCAGGAAGTACAACCAGAAAGTACTGCCTAGTTTCAGAACTAGGCAGATAGGTAAGCAATATTTTATTCTTCTTCTGCATTTTTTCTGTTTTTTGTTTTTACCTGATGTCTGAATATTGTCCTCCACGTGTTCTCATAGCTTGGGGAATATTTTTCAACAATAGATCATACAACACATATGTGTATTGTGTCTGGTTTTCAGGTTATTTAAGGTGGGAATGTGGAAGGGAAGGTAATATGGCTGCTAGGTATGAGCAGGGGTGCCTATCTCTGCCTTGGCATCAAACAGAATGTTTCCAAATTTGAAGGAAAGCCTCACTACTATAATGCTATATACATCTTAGGATAAGCAGCATAAAGAATGAGCAGACCGATAAGCACTGAACCTTACTGGCAAATCTTAAATAATTTTCCAAAACATTATATTACCCTATAATCTCATAGCTCAACAAACATCCACATTTAACCTTTAATTTTATTATCCAAATATTTGCTTGTTCATTCTAACACAACCGACTTAGGTATCCCTTTCATAGAGGAAGGTGACTCATCTAAAATGATGATTTGCATTTAAATAAACAAAGCATCAGCTTTGTAAATATCAGGTTTCTGCCAGGAATAAAGAAAAATTATAACCAAGTGCTTTAAGCCTAAAACATATGACTACCTCCAAGTCATTGCTTTTATTTCCTTATAATTATAGAAAAAGAAAAGAAAAATTTAAGAGAATAATGAGTTTTCCTATTATATTGAGACATGATATCATGATATCTAAAGCCATTACTATTAATTCCAGAATTTGTGTGTGCTGTTACATAGTAACACTTCTTGCATGGAAAGTCATATGGCATAATTGTGAATTCTTAAATGGGCACTGTCAGATCCAAAAACTTTTTATATTTTGTTACTGATAAACATTAGAGACTTTTTGTAATATGGTTGAATCTTAAATATTTAATAATAAAAAAAAATGGCTTCTGAAAATCCCACCACTTGGGGTCCCCATATCTATGAGGACATGAACAAGTCCTGCAGCAGCATCAGGCTTGTCCATGAGTCATGAACAGGAGATGACTCATGGACAAGGCTCCATGAGCAGTTATCAATCACCTCCAATCACCACAAGGAGGGACATACCCCCTTCCCCTGAGAGGATTTCTAACACTTTGATCTAAAGAGATATTTTCATAATAAATATATGTTATAGAGGCATACAAATTAGATGAGCATGGTCAGGATTAGGTACATACATACATAGTAACATGTATATTTTTTTTTTTTAGTGTGGAATCTGACAGGTACACCAGAACCTATAATACTGCAATATATATGCAGTGAGCTAATGGCTACAGAAAAGACTGTTATTATGTGTCTATGTTTGAGGGTTTCCCTTTAAAGAGTGTAAGGATGTTTCCCTAAGAATAGCTCTGGGATCGTCCTTGACACTGCCACAGGACACGTTTCCACTTCAATCAGCAGACAAACAATGGTATTTTATGCAAGTCCGGCCCCTCGCCAGCTTTATTAGACAGGTTGCAGGATAAATAAAAACGTAAGACAGGAACAAACAAAACCGTAGACCGTCCAGTCACTTACTACACAACCCAGCATGCCCTCAACTAGTAGGCTTTTCCCGGCCAGTTAAACTTATGCCTCCTGCAACCTTCTACTCACCGTTCACACACAGCGTTTGCAATGTCTTGCTCTGTGTCTCATTCACACTTCACTGTTGGGGCCACTCACAGCTCGGGCTGTGTGTTCCTCACCAGGACCCCAGCCTTCCCCCACAGTCACCTTGCTGTCTTCTGGGGAGAGCTCACACTATTCTGTTTCCTTTCCTTATATCTACACTTCCCACAATTCTGCTGGCCTCATTAATTAGGCACCTGATAAGAATCTCTGCTGGCTCAACTAAGAGAAAGGACTGGGAAAAACACCCTTTCATTGCCCTCAAACCTGCCTCAATGTCACAAGGGTTACTCCACTGGAAAAAAAAAAAATCAACTAAAGCAAGAAAGTTAAACAGATTTGTAAATTAGTGGAACGAAGATAGAAAAATGTCCGCACTCACCATGCCATTTGAAATGATTCGCTTTATTGGATTCTTCAGATTTCCATTAAAAAGCATGAGACAAAAACACCCGAGTGCAGGGAGGGGGAGTAGCTCCGGGCAAGGAGACTAGGAGCGGCTGTCAGGAACAACAGCACCGTTTCGCGTTATTCACGCATCTTCCGGTTTGGAACCGGAAGATGCGTGAATAACGCAAAACGGTGCTGTTGTTCCTGACAGCCGCTCCTAGTCTCCTCACCGGAGCTGCTCCCCCTCCCTGCACTCGGGTGTTTTTGTCTCATGCTTTTTAATGGAAATTTGAAGAATCCAATAATGCGAATCATTTCAAATGGCATGGTGAGTGCGGACATTTTTCTATCTTCGTTCCACTATATATGAAAGACTGTCTCTATGATTGTCCAGCACCATATACCAGCCATACACCCAAACACGTTGATTGCTGCACCTGCATAGTGGTTCTCTAGCAGTGCTCACCCATTTTTTCTACCTAGATTTGTAAATTACTTCTATTTAAAAATCTTAATCCTTCCAGTTTTTTTCAGATGCTGTATAAAGCAGAGGAAGTTATTTTCTTTTTGAATGTCCTTTCTTTATGAACACAGTGCTCTCTGCTGACACCTCTGTCAATTTTAGGAACTGTCCATAGTAGAAGCAAATCCCCATAGGTGTTACGCCGAGCGCTCCAGGTCCCCGCTCCTCCCCGGAGCGGTCGCTACATCCTCGCAATTGCAGCGCCCCGGTCAGACCCGCTGACCGGGTGCGCTGCGATACCTCTCCCAGCCGGGATGCGATTCGCGATGCGGGAGGCGCCCGCTCGCGATGCGCATCCCGGCTCCCGTACCTGACTCGCTCTCTGTCGGTCTTGTCCCGGCTCCCTAAGGCACGCGCGCGCCGGGTCTCTGCAATTTAAAGGGCCACTGCGCCACTGATTGGCGCAGTTAGCCTAATTAGTGTGTTCACCTGTGCACTCCCTATTTATACCTCACTTCCCCTGCACTCCCTCGCCGGATCTTGTTGCCATCGTGCCAGTGAAAGCGTTTCCTTGTGTGTTCCTAGCCTGTGTTCCAGACCTCCTGCCGTTGCCCCTGACTACGATCCTTGCTGCCTGCCCCGACCTTCTGCTACGTCCGACCTTGCTCTTGTCTTCTCCCTTGTACCGCGCCTATCTTCAGCAGTCAGAGAGGTTGAGCCGTTGCTGGTGGATACGACCTGGTTGCTACCGCCGCTGCAAGACCATCCCGCTTTGCGGCGGGCTCTGGTGAATACCAGTAGCAACTTAGAACCGGTCCACCAGCACGGTCCACGCCAATCCCTCTCTGGCACAGAGGATCCACCACCTGCCAGCCGAATCGTGACAGTAGATCCGGCCATGGATCCCGCTGAAGTCCCACTGCCAGTTGTCGCCGACCTCACCACGGTGGTCGCCCAGAAGTCGCAACAGATAGCGCAACAAGGCCACCAGCTGTCTCAACTGACCGTGATGCTACAGCAGCTACTACCACAGCTTCAGCAATCATCTCCTCCGCCAGCTCCTGCACCTCCTCCGCAGCGAGTGGCCGCTTTCGGCCTACAATTATCCTTGCCGGATAAATTTGATGGGGACTCTAAGTTTTGCAGTGGCTTTCTTTCGCAATGTTCCCTGCACTTGGAGATGATGTCGGACCAGTTTCCTACTGAAAGGTCTAAGGTGGCTTTCGTAGTCAGCCTTCTGTCTGGGAAAGCTCTGTCATGGGCCACACCGCTCTGGGACCGCAATGACCCCGTCACTGCCTCTGTACACTCCTTCTTCACGGAGATTCAAAGTGTCTTTGAGGAACCTGCCCGAGCCTCTTCTGCTGAGACTGCCCTGCTGAACCTGGTCCAGGGTAATTCTTCTGTTGGCGAGTACGCCATCCAATTCCGTACTCTTGCCTCCGAATTATCCTGGAATAATGATGCCCTCTGCGCGACCTTTAAAAAAGGCCTATCCAGCAACATTAAAGATGGCCTCTCTCATCAACAGGTTCAACATCCCAGTGACCAGTCTCGCCAGACCCCTCTACATCAATTGTGTTAACAATGAAAGATTGGACTGTACCGTGCGTTACCGCACGGAACCTCTCCTAATGTGCATCGGACCTCATCACGAAAAAATTGAGTTTTTGGTCCTCTCCAACTGCACTTCCGAAATTCTTCTTGGATTACAGTGGCTTCAACGCCATTCCCCAACCCTTGATTGGTCCACAGGAGAAATCAAGAGCTGGGTACCTCTTGTTTCAAGGACTGTCTTAAACCGGTTCCCTGTACTCCCTGCCGTGACCCTGTGGTTCCCCCTGTAACCGGTCTTCCTAAGGCTTATATGGACTATGCTGACGTGTTTTGCAAAAAGAAAGCTGAGACTTTACCTCCTCACAGGCCTTATGACTGTCTTATTGACCTCCTCCCGGGTACTACTCCACCCCGGGGCAGAATTTATCCTCTGTCTGCTCCAGAGACTCTTGCTCTGTCTGAATACATCCAGGAAAATTTAAAAAAGGGGTTTATCCGCAAATCCTCCTCTCCTGCCGGAGCTGGATTTTTCTTTGTGTCCAAAAAAGATGGCTCCCTACGTCCTTGCATTGATTACCGCGGACTTAATAAAATCACGGTAAAGAACCGCTACCCCCTACCTCTTATCTCAGAACTCTTTGATCGCCTTCAAGGTGCCCACATCTTTACCAAACTGGACTGAAGAGGTGCTTATAATCTCATCCGCATCAGGGAGGGGGACGAATGGAAGACTGCATTTAACACCAAAGATGGACACTTTGAGTATCTGGTCATGCCCTTTGGCCTGTGCAACGCCCCTGCCGTCTTCCAAGACTTTGTTAATGAAATTTTTCGTGATCTCTTATATTCCTGTGTTGTGGTTTATCTGAACGATATTCTGATTTTTTCTGCCAACTTAGAAGAACACCGCCAACATGTCCGCATGGTTCTTCAGAGACTTCCAGACAATCAACTTTATGCCAAAATGGAGAAATGTCTGTTTGAATGCCAATCTCTTCCTTTCCTAGGATACTTGGTCTCTGGCCAGGGATTACAAATGGACCCAGACAAACTCTCTGCCGTCTTAGATTGGCCACGCCCCTCCGGACTCCGTGCTATCCAACGTTTTTTGGGGTTCGCCAATTATTACAGACAATTTATTCCACACTTTTCCACTATTGTGGCTCCTATCGTGGCTTTAACCAAGAAAAATGCCAATCCCAAGTCCTGGTCTCCCCAAGCGGAAGACGCATTTAAACGTCTCAAGTCTGCCTTTTCTTCTGCTCCCGTGCTCTCTAGACCTGACCCATCTAAACCCTTCCTATTGGAGGTAGATGCCTCCTCAGTGGGAGCTGGAGCTGTCCTTCTACAAAAAAATCCTTCCGGGCATGCTGTTACTTGTGGGTTTTTTTCTAGGACCTTCTCTCCGGCGGAGAGGAACTACTCCATTGGGGATCGAGAATTACTGGCCATTAAATTGGCGCTTGAGGAATGGAGGCATCTGCTGGAGGGATCAAAATTTCCTGTTATCATATACACCGATCACAAGAATCTCTCCTATCTCCAGTCTGCTCAACGGCTGAACCCTCGCCAGGCCAGGTGGTCGTTGTTCTTTGCCCGTTTTAACTTTGAAATTCACTTTCGCCCTGCCGACAAGAACATTAGGGCCGATGCCCTCTCTCGTTCCTCGGATGCCTCGGAAGTAGAGCTCTCTCCGCAACACTTCATTCCTCCTGACTGCCTGATCTCCACTTCTCCAGCCTCCATCAGGCAAACTCCTCCAGGGAAGACCTTCGTTTCTCCACGCCAACGTCTTGGGATTCTCAAATGGGGACACTCCTCCCACCTCGCAGGCCATGCGGGCATCAAAAAATCCTTGCAACTCATCTCTCGTTTCTATTGGTGGCCGACTCTGGAGACGGATGTTGTTGATTTTGTGCGGGCCTGTACTGTCTGTGCCCGGGATAAGACTCCTCGCCAGAAACCTGCTGGTCTCCTTCATCCTCTGCCTGTCCCCGAACAGCCTTGGTCACTGATTGGTATGGACTTTATTACAGACTTACCCCCATCCCGTGGCAACACTGTTGTTTGGGTGGTCGTTGATCGATTTTCCAAGATGGCACATTTTATTCCTCTTCCTGGTCTTCCTTCAGCGCCTCAGTTGGCAAAACAATTTTTTGTACACATTTTTCGTCTTCACGGTTTGCCCACGCAGATCGTCTCGGATAGAGGCGTCCAATTCGTGTCTAAATTCTGGAGGGCCCTCTGTAAACAGCTCAAGATTAAATTAAACTTCTCTTCTTCTTATCATCCCCAATCCAATGGGCAAGTAGAAAGAATTAACCAGGTCCTGGGTGACTATTTACGGCATTTTGTTTCCTCCCGCCAGGATGACTGGGTAGATCTTCTACCATGGGCCGAATTCTCATACAACTTCAGAGTCTCAGAATCTTCTGCTAAGTCCCCATTTTTCGTGGTGTACGGCCGTCACCCTCTTCCCCCCCTCCCTACTCCCTTGCCCTCTGGTTTGCCCGCTGTGGATGAAGTGACTCGTGATCTTTCCACCATATGGAAAGAGACCCAAAATTCTCTTTTACAGGCTTCATCCGATAAGAAAAGAAGAACTCCCCCCATTTTTGCGCCCGGAGACAAGGTATGGCTCTCTGCTAAATATGTCCGCTTTCGTGTCCCCAGTTACAAACTGGGACCACGCTATCTTGGTCCTTTCAAAATCTTGTACCAGATTAATCCTGTCTCTTAAAAACTCCTTCTTCCTCCTTCTCTCCGTATTCCCAATGCCTTCCATGTCTCTCTCCTTAAACCACTCATCATTAACCGCTTCTCTCCCAAACTTGTTTCTCCCACTCCTGTTTCCGGCTCTTCTGACGTCTTCTCCGTGAAGGAGATTCTGGCCTCCAAAACGGTCAGAGGGAAAAAATTCTTCTTGGTGGATTGGGAAGGCTGTGGTCCAGAAGAGAGATCCTGGGAACCTGAGGACAACATCCTAGACAAAAGTCTTGTCCTCAGGTTCTCAGGCTCCAAGAAGAGGGGGAGACCCAAGGGGGGGGTACTGTTACGCCGAGCGCTCCGGGTCCCCGCTCCTCCCCGGAGCGCTCGCTACATCCACGCAATTGCAGCGCCCCGGTCAGACCCGCTGACCGGGTGCGCTGCGATACCTCTCCCAGCGGGGATGCGATTCGCGATGTGGGAGGCGCCCGCTCGCGATGCGCATCCCGGCTCCCGTATCTGACTCGCTTTCCGTCGGTCTTGTCCCGGCGCGCGCGGCCCCGCTCCCTAGGGCGCGCGCGCCGGGTCTCTGCAATTTAAAGGGCCACTGCGCCACTGATTGGCGCAGTTAGCCTAATTAGTGTGTTCACTTGTGCACTCCCTATTTATACCTCACTTCCCCTGCACTCCCTCGCCGGATCTTGTTGCCATCGTGCCAGTGAAAGCGTTTCCTTGTGTGTTCCTAGCCTGTGTTCCAGACCTCCTGCCGTTGCCCCTGACTACGATCCTTGCTGCCTGCCCCGACCTTCTGCTACGTCCGACCTTGCTCTTGTCTTCTCCCTTGTACCGCGCCTATCTTCAGCAGTCAGAGAGGTTGAGCCGTTGCTGGTGGATACGACCTGGTTGCTACCGCCGCTGCAAGACCATCCCGCTTTGCGGCGGGCTCTGGTGAATACCAGTAGCAACTTAGAACCGGTCCACCAGCACGGTCCACGCCAATCCCTCTCTGGCACAGAGGATCCACCACCTGCCAGCCGAATCGTGACAATAGGAAACCTATCCTGCTCCGGACAGTTCCTAAAATGGACAGAAGAGTCAGCAGAGAACACTATGGTCAGACATAAAGGAAATTCAAAAAGAAAAGAACTTCCTGTGGGATATACAGCAGCTGATAAGTACTGGAAGGGTTAAGATTTTTAAGTAAAAGTAATTTACAAATCTGTTAACTTTCTAGCACCAGTTGATAAAAAAAATGTTTTCCAGGGGAGTACCCCTTTAAAAACAATGACAAAACAAAAGCCTATTCATTTCACACAATGCTGGAACAGTAAGCTTGCAGATTACAATAAAATTACATAAAATACACAATTAACTTGTTGTTGAGTGTACACTCTAGGTGGTACTTTATCCTTGATGGTAGGTTGAACACTCCTGTTGGCTCAGAACACTTGAAATTACAGACTACACATATACGAGTACTTAAAGGGGTATTCCAGGAATTGTTTTTATTTGACTATGCTACAGGGGCTGTTAAGTTAGTTAATAATATAGTGTCTGTACCTGTGTGTGACGGCTTTCTCACAATTCTTATTCAGGAATAGGAAAGGAAAGATGATCCTCAATAGGCGCAATAAACAGCAGTAAAGGAGATTTCAATGGTCATCCATCGTTCATATAAAGATATTTATTGAGCACACAGTAGCAACGCATTTCTTGCCCGGATCGGGCACTTCCTCAGGCAAATGTGCATATGCACATTTGCCTGAGGAAGTGCCCGATCCGGGCAAGAAATGCGTTGCTACTGTGTGCTCAATAAATATCTTTATATGAACGATGGATGACCATTGAAATCTCCTTTACTGCTGTTTATTGCGCCTATTGAGGATCATCTTTCCTTTCCTGTTCCTGAATCTCTGCAAGCCGGCCAGCTACGCTGATACCGGAGGATCCAGGCTGCATTCAGCACACTGCATCATCACTCAAGCTCATCTAGATGTTGTGCCCATAGCGCAACACCATCTGGTAAGTGGAACACCAACCCCTTCCCTTACTCCAAGGTCTTGAAGTGTTACACTAGGGGCGCGTGTCCTTTTTTCTTTTTGACTTGCTCACAATTCTTATGGGATTTTCACCCCAATATTTATTTTTAACAGCATACAAAATGACTGTTGTCTCAGATTTTTCCCAGGCTGCAATGCGGCCGAGACCTGACTCACTAGTCAACTGATGACAGGGAGCCTGTCTGCTTCAATGGGTGGAGGGATCGCTTGGTGGGAGAGAGATCAATCTGCAACTAATGCAACAGCTGTAAGCACCCTGATTGAAAACCACAGGTCTTTTGAATGGATTCAGCTCATTTATGTTTCAATGGGTGGGGTGGCTGATGTGTGGGAGGGAGAAAAAAGGAATTGTGGGATTTGTAGGCAAAAAAAAAAAAACTCAAATTGGAAATACCAGTTCACAAAAAGCTAGCCACAGTATTATGGTAATTTCACAACATAGCCATTTAGCCCCAAGACAAGCACAAAACCTTCCTAAGCATGTCCATTACTGTCTGCCAGGCACATACTAAAATCACCTTATGGTGGATAACCCATTTAAAGTGTACCTGTCAGATCCCATAATAAAACAATAAAATAATATATTACTCAGTACCTAATCTTGACACAACTCACAGTGTTAGAAATACTCTCAGGGGAATGGGGCATGTCCCTCCCTTGTGGTGGTGGGAGGTGATTGTTGTGTCTGCTTATGCAGCATTGTCCATTAGTCATCTCTCGTCCATGACTTATGGACAAGTCTGTAGCTGCTGCAGGACTGGTTAGTGTCCCAGTACGTATGGGGACCTCTAGTGCTGGGATTTTCAGGAACCATATTACAAAAGGTTTTACATTTTCATCAGTAACAACATATAAAAAGTTTTTGGATCTGACAATGCCCATTTAAGGGATACTCTGAAGAAAACAAAACATGTTTTCAAATTAACTGGCAACAGAAAGTTGTACAGCTTTGCAAACTACTTTTTTTGAGAACCTCAAGTCTTCCAGTACTTATCAGCTGCTTCATGCTCTTGAGGAAATTGTGTAGTATTTCCAGTTAGACATAGTGCTCTAACTGTCCAGAGCAAAAGCAAATCCCCATAACAAGCCTCTAATGCTCCGGACAGTTCCTTTCACAGACAGAGGTGGCAGCAGGGAGAATTGTATCTTACTGGAAAAACTACACAACTTTCTCTAAGGCATACAGCAGCTGACAAGTACTGGAGGACTTGAGATTTTTAAATAGACTGAAATTACAAATCTGTAATTTTCTGTCTTTACTTGATTTGAAAAAAAAAATAGTTTCTTCTGGAATACCCCTTTTAATAAATAAACTTTAATTTTAGGCAGGCTTTTGTTAGTTACACAAATAGCTCAGAATAACTTCCACATAGACCTCTGCAACATAAAACATCTACTGTACATGTCAAGACTAATTATAACTTGCCCAGATTAACTATTTGTCTGCAGGATACAGAAGGAGTATCTTTCTCCACACTCAGCCCCTTATAAACCAAATCTTATTACACTTCCTTTCAGGCCACCAAAATCACAGGTCACTGGACAGACAACTTTTCTCTATGTGCTTGTGGTCAATCCCTTACCGGCTGATGCTTCACTCTGCCCATTCTTCAAGGTTTAGTTTTCTTACTATCTCATCTACCATGGCTTCCCTAAGGCTAAGTTTCCACTTGTTTTTTGGGGGGGCCTTTTCCCCCAAAAATGCCAAAATGGCCCCATGGCGTTTTTTTATTTGAAAAACGCTGTGGCCAGATGTTAGCTGTAAATCAATGAAAAATCGCAAAATTTTGGGAGGTTTTCAGCTCCTTGGCGGTTTTGCAAAGTTGCAGCATGTTGAGCCTATGGCATTTTTTCCCCTGAAATTGTTGCGTTTTTCTCCCATAGAAGTCTATGGGAGTAAAAAAACACCAGGGAAAACGCCATGTGGGTTTTAACTTTGGCGTTTTTGCAGGCGGTTTTTATTCTTTTTTGTACAATAGCGATTAGCGATCCAAAATAGTGATGGAGATACCTTTTTTAATAACATTTTGTAGGGTACCATTAAAAAAATATATAAAAAAGATACAGTAGTGATGGAAAAAATTTCCAAATTTATCTTTTTTATAACAATTAAAAAAAAATGTTTAAACAGTGATCAATTTATGTGGGCGGGTAGGGCACAAAAGAATGTAGCCGACAATAATAAAAATGTAGTGTGTGTGTGTGTGTTTTTCACTTTTTTTTCTTAATTTTTTAAATTTTTTAGGTTGTACTACTACTCCCAGCATGGAACACACTGTTCCATGATGGGGGTAGTAGTACATGTACTAATTGACAAATCTCCCCGGATATGTTGCAATCCTTCTGTATAATTTATAGATGCAGCTGGCCGCTCTTCTATTGTCCCCTGCACTGCCGTGTGTATACACCTATTCATATTTCCCAGAGAGAGCTGTGATTGGCCAGATGGTTCCAGCCAATCACAACTCTCTGTGGGAAATATGAATAGGTTAATATATACGACAGTGCAGGGGACCATAGAAGAGTGGCCACCCGCATCTATACATTATACAGGAGGATCCCAACGGGTGTCAGGAGTGACATCCTTTGTGATCTTTCCTTAAATGCAGGTACTACTACTCCCAACATGGAGCACACACTGCTCAATGCTGGATGCTGAAGTACCTGCATTAATAGACAGATCGCAACAGGTGTCAGAAATTACACTTGCTGCGATCTGTCTATTAATGCAGGTACTACAGCTCCCAGCATGGAGCAGAGTTTGTTATCGTCCTATTACATAGATGCAAAGCGGTTCTAAAAAAAAAAAAGGATGCAGTAGGGATGTGGGAAAAATGTAATTAACAACATTTTTATGTATTATAACAAAATTGTAATACATTTTTAATACAGTGTGTGTTTCACTTTTTTTCTCTATTTTTTAAATTTTTTAGGTAGTACTACTACTCCCAGTATGGAACAGACTGTTCCATGATGGGAGTAGTAGTACCTGTACTAATAGACATATCCCCCTGGGTGTCACTCCTGACACCCGTTGTGATCGTCTTATCTATTGCAAAGATGAGGAGCGACTCTATACAGCACTCACATCTCTGCTCTGTACTCCGGACAGTCAGTGATATGAATAGAACATCACTTATTCATATTTCCCTCTGAGAGCGGGGATTGGCTGCAACCATCTGGCCAATCCCCACTCTGGGAGGAAACTATGAATGAGAGAGGTGAATTTCTATTCACATCACTGGCAGAGATGTGAGCACTGTATAGAGTCGCTCCTAATCTCTGCAATAGATAAGACGATCACGACGGGTGTCAGGAGTGACACCCAGGGGGATATGTCTATTAGTACAGGTACTACTACTCCCATCATGGAACAGTCTGTCCCATACTGGGAGTAGTAGTGCTAGCTAAAAAATAGAGAAAAAAAGTGAAACACACACACTTTATTAAAAATGTATTACAATTTTGTTATCATACATAAAAATGTTGTTAAATACATTTGTGATCGGGGCTCCATACGTGTACTAGTGACAGGAAAGATTGCCTACATACCTATACAAGATCTTACCCTAGCATAGCGGTCTGAGTTGTGCCATAACCGCGCAATGAGGGCACGCCTATAGAGGGCATGCACTATAGTGAAGGAATAAGATAAGGGAGGGTTGGGAGGGTTCCACAAACGACACGTGCTCCGCCCCTGTAGGAGAGGGGGAGTTATATACACACGCCCCCACCTGTTCCCAATGAGCCCCACCTGGAAGTGCAGGGAGCGATAATTACTTCCGCCCCTCGCACAAACACAGCCCATCAGGCTTTATACTTGTGATCGGGGCTCCATACGTGTACTAGTGACAGGAAAGATTGCCTACATACCTATACAAGATCTTACCCTAGCATAGCGGTCTGAGTTGTGCCATAACCGCGCAATGAGGGCACGCCTATAGAGGGCAAAAAGAAACCATGCTAGGATAAATACAATTCCTGAAATAACACATCCTACACCCAGCATCAATCTTCACATACCCGAAGTAGACTATACCTAATGTGCTGAAAGAGTAGCCCCGACCAACTAGTGACTTCTAGAGGTGGTAACCATACTTTTGAAACCGTGGTAGTAACGTCCATCTGTAAAGAATCAACCTGAGAATAACCTTCCCTGCCAAATACTAACTGAACTATACCTATCACCATCCCTACTTGTGACATTACTTCAAATGGACACAGAAAGGCTAACTTCATGGCAGGTCTGACAAGCACCAATCCCCTGCTATTTAAGAGGCAAAAACTAAACTGACAGGTAAATGACAAGAAATACCTATCTACCTGATAGATCGTGTGGGTCATGTCGCATGACAAGGTTCACGAAGGCACCTTACCTGATTGAGACTGTAACAGACATACCTAACTAGCCACTGTACTGACCCAACTGGACTTGGAAGTGATGACCCATTGCAGATGACAGCTCCCTGCGAGAGCAACGTATCTGTAGACGTGACCAGTGTTTAGATGAACCATCATGTCTGTAGACCTGACAGGTCTTTGTGACACCGTCGTGCCTGAACCCGTCACAGGTCCCCGCGGAACCATCGAGCCTGTAGACATGACAGGTCTTTGTGAAATCATTGTGCCTGTAAACGTCACAGGTCTTTGTAAACCACTTTTTTATTTTTCTCAAATACGTAAGTGTGAAATGCCATATTGAGATTGTATACTATCTGAAACGTGTCAGATTACCTACATAACCATGTCAAATCAATTGCTCTGAAATGAGACAGCAGCAACCATGATTCAATCCCCGATCCTAAAGAAATGAGTCCTGAAACTGTGTATTAAATGCAGAATATATCTGCAACTAAATGCTGGCCCTCCTTAAAAGAGAACGTGCAATTATGCCAGATAGTTGAATCTGTGTACTATAACGAAATTATAACGTCATCGAGAAATACAACAGACGAGGTTGTATCTGACCTGAAAACGTGTCAGGTCATAACAAATATAACACACGACAAAATTGCTCTGAAAACGAGTCAGTAGCAACTGGCATTACCCCTTTTAACCTGAAGAGGAGTCAGGCAACAGGGTAACATCATGAGTATTCATGACAAGATACCTGTATGAAGCTGGCGTGTTGTTCTGAAGGCGTGTCAGTAACAAAAATGACCAATTGTGTCCAATACCCTAAGCAAAGGATCTACCTCCCCTGTGTGCACCACATGAAACATGTTAACCGTATGTGCGGCATAACCTGCTAACAGTATACCCAACTACAAGTCGCTACTCAATATGTTATTGCTCTGAGACATGTCTAACAATAACCTATGTGGTGCATCCCCCCCCTGCAGACGTAGGAGGTTTAAGAATATGTGCTCGATATATCTGCAATGAATGTAAGCACCATATGAATACTGTAATCGTGTCTTGTAAATATATGTACAGCCAGAGGTGCAACTGCTATTCAACACTAGGAACGAATGCACATAACCTACCCGCATACAACTATGGTAGTATGCAACAAATGCTGTGTACTGGTGCATGTATCATACACAAGCTGGGAGCGTAAGTACCGTGAAAACGTAAGGAACGTTATGAATTTATGCTCTAACATCATTATGAGTACCTCATACATGCCTAGAAAATAAAGTGTAAACATATATCTAAAAAGATAGACAACGTGCAACTATGCCGGATAGTTGAATATGTCTACTATAAGTAACTGATAACGTGGTCATGAAATACCACGGAGGAGGCTGTATCTGTCCTGAGAACGTCTCAGGTCGTGACAATGAACCACAATGTAATTGCTCTGAAAATTTGTCGGTAGCAACCGACATTAACTCCTTAAGCTGAAGGAGTCAGGCAAATAGGGCAACATCCTAACAAAGCTGTATAACCTTTCCGTATAAACATTATGCACGAATATGCAGTATGAAAGCTATGAGCATGAGTACAGTAAAGCTACGGGAGCATATGTGTAGTGTAGACTCTAAGGATGGAAATGCAGAAAAACTATTACTCATGTGCAGTACAACAAAATAAAGCTATGAACGTAACCAGACTATGAGCGTAACGTGCAACTATGCCAGAGAGTTGAATCTGTGTACTATAACGAAATAACATAATCGAGAAATACAACAGACGAGGTTGTATCTGACCTGAAAACGTGTCAGGTCATAACAAATACACCAACGACAAAATTGCTCTGAATACGAGTCAGTAGCAACCGACATTACCCCTTAACCTGAAGAGGAGTCAGGCAACAGGTTAACATTGTGACTATTCCTGAAATTGGTTGCTCTGAATGTGAGTCAGTAACAACCGCGATTCAACCCCTGAAGGAACGAGTCAGGTGACCGGGTATTGAACAGCCGATTAGTGCCACTAAAATGATGACCACCCTTGAACGAGTACCTGTGCCGGATCGTTGAATATGTGTTCTATAACTAACTGATAACTTAGTCGTGAAATACAACAGAGGAGGTTGTATCTGACCTGAGAACTTGTCAGGTCATGACAATAAACAACAATGCGATTGCTCTGAACGAGTCAGTAGCAACCGACATTGACCCCTTAACCTGAAGAGGAGTCAGGCAATAGGGCTACATCCTGACAAACCTGAGTGAACTTTCCGTATAAAAGACTATGCACGAATACACAGAATGAATGCTATAAACATACGTACAGTAAAAGCTACGGGAGCATGTGTGTAGTGTAGACGCTATGGATGAACATGCAGAATAAATACCATTACCCATGTACAGTAAACGCTATGGATGTTAGTGCAGATAACATAACAGAATGAATGCTACATGTACGCAGAATAAGTACTACAATGTGTCAGCATAATAATTACTACCATCGTATGTACAGAATGAATGCTACGAATGTCCGTGTAGTGTATTGCTACAATTCTATGTGCAATATACATGACGTGAACATGTCTGTGGTATGAATACAACGAGCGTGTATGTGGTATAAATGCTATGAGCGTATAGTGATATGATACTATGAGCAGTATAATGCTATGAGTATACTTGCGATATCAATGCTAACAGCGTATGTGCCTGATGTAGGCCATGTGTATGTGCAGTATAAATGCTACAAGTACATGTGCAGTATAAGCGTCAAGCATATGTGCTACGAATTAATATGTGGTATGACGCTATGAGGTATGAGTACTATGAGCAGTATAATGCTGTGAACATGCTATGAGCGCGTGGCCACAACTGCACGAAACAGCATGTCACTATGTGTGAGAACCATAGGAAACCTGCGTGTATGAATGCGGTGAACATGTGAACAACAAAACCATGACCGTGTAACCAATATAACTGCCATGAGTGTATGAACCCTGCATGTATGAATGCGGTGAACGTGTGAACAACAAAACAATGACCGTGTAACCAATATAACTGCCATGAGCGTATGAACTAGGCATGTATGAATGCGGTGAACGTGTGAACAACAAAACAATGACCGTGTAACCAATATAACTGCCATGAGCGTATAAACTAGGCATGTATGAATGCGGTGAACGTGTGAACAACAAAACAATGACCGTGTAACCAATATAACTGCCATGAGCGTATGAACCCTGCGTGTATGAATGCGATGAACGTGTGAACAACAAAACAATGACCGTGTAACCAATATAACTGCCATGAGCGTATGAACCCTGCGTGTATGAATGCGATGAACGTGTGAACAACTAAACCATAACCGTGTGACCGATGTAACTGCCATGAGCGTATGAAACCTGCGTGTATGAATGCGGTGAACGCGTGAACAACAAAACCATGACCGTGTAATCCATATAACTGCCATGAGGGTATGAACCCTGCGTGTATGAATGCGATGAACGTGTGAACAACAAAACCATAACCGTGTGACCAATGTAACTGCCATGAGCGTATAAAACCTGCGTGTATGAATGCGGTGAACGCGTGAACAACAAAACCATGACCGTGCAACCAATACAACCGCCATGAGCGTATGAACCGTATCAACCCTGCGGTGAACATGTGAACAACTTAAGAACCGTGAGAGTGTGACCACTATAACTGCCATGAGTGTATGAACCGTATAATTGCTATAGGCAGTATACTGCCGTAACCAGTATGAAATACCATTAACATATGAACCGAATGATACTTTGAGCGTATGAACCAGTGATAATTACGAGGTGTTTGATTGCCATGAACGTAACATGGTAGAAAGAACGTAAGACCGTGAGCATGCCAAGAATATGTGAACAGCATTAATGCCAAGTTTGTGGACCGTGTAAAACACCAGTGAGTGAGAGAATAACCATGAGGTGAACAGCATAAACGAGTTTGCCCAGTATAAATGCTGTGAATGTATCGTCAGTGAGTATATGTACCGTATATAATGATATTAGCACATGAAACTGTATACATACTAAGCGCGTACGAGCAGTGTGCCATAAGCGTATGAATTAACCATGAGAGTACGGACAATAAGAAACTCATGGAGTTATCAAACCGTGAAGATGCTCTACTCGTGTGCACCTTGTACCAGTAATGCGTGTATGCCCATAATAAACCAAGCGTATGAACCGTATGGATACCATGATCGTGCAAATAACACTGTGTATACTATGATTTATTTGGATGTAGCCTATGTTATATCTCTACAGAGCATTGCACCCTACTATATACTATATTGAAACAAGACAGTCTACAGAGCACTGTATCACCACACACAGCATATGCTACCCTGCAACGTGATCCTCTGCAGAGTATTGCACCACACCAAACAGTAAATGCCACCCTGTGTTGCAACGAGACCCTTCGCAGAGCACTGCACCACACTGGACATGCTAACTGTAACGACCCTCTGCAGAGCATTGCACTATGCCCTATATAATATGTTGTATTGAAACCATCCCATCTGCAGAGCATTGCACTAACTGTATAAAGTTTGTTTATAATGAGACCATCTGCAGAGTATAGCACTATACTGTATATAGTATATATTATATTGTAACAAGACCATCTGCAGAGCATAGCACCATAGCTGTATATCATGAATACTATATTGTAATGAGACCATCTGCAGAGCATTGCACCTTAACTATATATCATGTATACTATATTGTAATGAGACCATCTGCAGAGCATTGCACCTTAACTGTATATCATGTATACTATATTGTAACAAGACCATCTGCAGATTATTGCACCATAACTGTATATCATGTATACTATATTGTAACGAGACCATCTGCAGAGCACTGCACTATACCGTTATACAGTACATGTTATATTGTAACGAGACCCTTTACAGAGCATTACACTGTACCGTATACTGCAAGGGCACCGTATACCCCGCAGAGCACCGCACCACACAGCAAAAGTTATATTGAAACGACTCTTTGCAGAGCATTGCACCACACTGTATACAGCAAACTTTATATTGTAACAACCCTCCGCAGAGCATTACACTATACTTTAGATTAACGATAGCAGACAAGCTGACAGGACCGCCTAACGAGGACTGGGCAGCTGCCGCAACCTGTCCCAAGGGCATAGACAATTGTAGCTGTGCGGGTGGCGGGCGGTCCACATGTCGCCATGAGGCAGCTAGCGGGCTGCGCGAAATGCTGAGGCCGCACCACCCCCAGCACCGATTTAACTCCCCTGCTTGCCGCTCCTGGCCCCCACTACCGCTGCGGGCCGAGCAAGCCAGAACCATACCTGCCCAATATTACCTTATAATCAGAGTGAGACAGCATCCCCAGATAAGACAGCCAGCCGAGCTGCCAGGATGCCGCGCCTGCACCACCCCAGACCCATGATCAGCGAGGCCTCCGCACCGTGAGCAGCAGCTCTGAAGATTTTTGTGGGAGATTCAAACACCAGCCTGCCACAGGAAGCAGAGATTCCACAAACGACACGTGCTCCGCCCCTGTAGGAGAGGGGGAGTTATATACACACGCCCCCACCTGTTCCCAATGAGCCCCACCTGGAAGTGCAGGGAGCGATAATTACTTCCGCCCCTCGCACAAACACAGCCCATCAGGCTTTATACTTTTCCCACATGCCTACTGCATCCTTTTTTTTTTTTGTTGGTACCCCAAAAATTTTGAAAAAAACGCCAAAGGGGCCGAAAATGCAATTTCCACTCAAATGCAAAAAAAAAAATATGTCAGATGCAGAGAATTGCACAGGCATTTTTTTTTCACACAAAAAATGCAGGAAAAAAAGGGCACCTCTCCCCGATTGGTCCTCAAAATAGCATGAAGTAATACATTACACAGTAGGTTCACATGCTCTTCATGACTCACTATTTATTCCACTCCAGCCCATTGACACCCCTCCCCCAATGAACAAGCCACTACTGCCCCCAGCTCACCAATACACTATTGCTTATCAAACCCAGACCTAACATTTACATAGGCCAATTGTGTCCCAGCCACACTTATCAGACTGCCACTAAAACGCTTCCGGCAGGCAGCTTACCAGAGCCTACAAACACAATGTGGAGATCCACAGGTTTTCATGGGACTACATGATACACACTTTCTGCTAGCAGTTCTTTTCATAACCTACTAGTTTCTGCTACAACTGAAAACTAATAAAAATTGGGATTTAAGATTAAGGGACTTTAGATTCAGGGAGTTTAGAGAAAAGCCACTTGTATAGATCAAATTGCCTGTTATTTGAGTTATCCCCATGTATGCAATCCCCATATATGCAATGTATGCAATCCTTGAACAGCGGTTCAAGGGTGCATATTGCTGTGCGAGTTTTGTGCGGGTTGCTCATTTGGATGCCCACATACTGGATCTAGAGGAGAAACTGGCAACACTGAGATCAATTGACAACATGGAGAGGGGCCTGCTGCTCAGTGAGTAAGTACTCTATGGGGTAGAGGTGGGGATGGATAGTGGGATAGAGGTGCAGGACAGTCAGGAAGCTAGCTGAGTTAAAGTTAGGAAAAGGGGCAGGGGGAAAAGTGTCAGGGAGGCTAGTCCTGGCACACTCCTGCCTGGTTAGCAGATGAGGGGTATGCCTTTTCAGAGCTAGAAGTACTGAAGAAAGTGACTGCCTCTGACCGCCAGGAGGGGTGTCTGCTCCAGTAAGGAGGGAAGGAAGAGTGCAGGACAGGCCAGACAGGGCGATCTGTCACAAAGACTGGGATCACCAAACAGTGTGTTGTCTTCTGGGTGCTCGAGTTCGGCATATCGCGGATCAGGTTCACAGATTACTGGGAGGGGCTGGAGAAGACCCAGCGGTCATGGTGCACATTGGCAAATTGGCCAGGTATAAAGTAAGGTGTAGGTGGAGTTTCCTTAAAAATGATTTCAAGGACTTAGGCAGCAAGCATAAAGGAAAGAACCTCCAAGGCAATATTCTCTGAAATATTACAAGTACCATGTGCCACACCAGGGAGGCAGCAGGAGATTAGGGAGGTAAACAAGTGGCTCAGAAGCTGGTGTAGGAAGGAGAGGCTTGGGTTCCTGGAGAACTGGGCTAACTTCTCTGTCGGGTAGAAGCTCTACCGTAGGGATGTGGTTTGACGATAGCTATGACTGGGCGGTCACGCCCCCTCCCATAGACATGCATGGAGGGGGCGTGGTGTAATCTCACGAGGGGGCATAACCGTGATGACACGTTTCAGGAGCAGTGCCTGGCACAGAATGCCTGGGGCTACATGGAGATCGCAGGGGTCCCAGCGGCGGGACCCCTGTGATCAGACATCTAATTCCCTATCCTATGGATAGTGGATAAGATGTCTAAGGCGGGAACAGCCTTTTAAGAACTATTTAGCTATGTAATTATGTAACTATGCCATCTATTGACAACATCAAATGTTACATTATATTAAGCTATATTACTTAGAATTAGCTGGATTTCTCTAAGTAATAGCTGGACAGTAATTAAAAGCTAATATAAGTCCGCTTCATACACGTTGAAAGAAACTGTCTTTTTTTACTTTACTTTTTGGGTGAAAATGTTCTATAGAGCAATTTTCAAATATATTAATATTGCGAATTTCTGTACAAGATCCATTTTATGCAGAATGTTATTTTATTTTTTTACTAGTTTATGCCATGCTTTCCAAGTGGGAGCAGCTTAGCATAAAGGAGTGGAGCTTCATAATAAGTTGGCGGAGACTACATCTCTGCTGTATTAGCAGAACTTTATTCCTGAAAGCAGGTGTAAATTATAACTAAAATCTACGTTTGCTTCTAGAATTATAATTCATTTAGTTTGTTTTTGAGCACCCCAAAGTCACAAGAAACTAGTTTCAATGATTATTAACTTTAATAAATCAGTAGGGCACATCATTTTGACTACTACATATTGTGCTGTACAATTTCTGACTTGGTATTAATCGGTTTTGGTCTGAATTTTTACAAAAATATTGGATATAATACAAGATGCTGAATCGGACCCAAAACAAATTTTGAGAGAATCATTTAAATTTATTATTCATGTGGTAGCTACCAACCTAACATAGCAAGTGTTTCTAAGTGTTTTCTTATGCTATAGTTTTTCATACAGTTGTTAATATTGCATTAAACGGTTTCCTGTCCTGTATCCATTTCTGGAAAACTTAAAGGGGTACTCCGGTGGAAATGATTATTCTTTTTTTTAATCAACTGGTGCCAAAATGTTAAACAGATTTGTGAATGAATCTACTTAAGAAGCTTAATTCATCTAGTACTTATCAGCTGCTGTATGCTCCAGAGGAAGTTGTATAGTTCTCTTCTTCCTGACCACAGTGCTCTCTGCTGACATCTCTGTCCATGTCTGGAATTGTTCAGAGCTGGAGCAAATCCCCATAGCACACCTCTCCTGCTCTGGACAGTTCCTGACACAGACAGAGGTGTCAGCAGAGAGCACTGTGGTCAGGCAGAAAATAACTGCACAACTTCCCAAGCCCCTGAAGTGCTGAGGGCGGGATTGCTTCCTCGATCCCGCTCTCCCATCTTTATCTCTCTTTTTATTGACAGTTAGCTGGAAGCAGAGCCCTTTCTCTACATCTAGCATGGAAGCACAGACAGATAAATGTAGGGTACCATGTGTCTCCTTGTCCCGACTATATGTGTCAGCAGCTTGGAATGTGAATTGCAGCTGATGAATTTCCTTTAAAGTTAATGAAACTGGAAATTGAATATTGAGGGATTTCATTTAAGTATGCTAAAAACTCATTGTTCACATACCATGGTGTCATTGAATACTTTCAATTATTTTACATGTCTTTGAGCTAAAAATATTGTAGAACTTAAAAAGTGGCTTGATTTTACATTCTATTACATGTTTGCCTTTGATGTATAGCACTTTTATGTGGGGAGACAATCAGCTTGGTAAAATGTATTTAATTGCATGATACCTTATTTATCTGAATTTATTAACCAGAATAACATTTGACAGAGTCTTCCTATTTGCTACTTTGAAGTAATACACGCTATTTTATGACACTCAAGGCTTTTGCAAACAGCTACCATGTTTTCCAAAAGTATATTATTTTACTACTTTGCCAGCTGAAGCCTTCTATCTACTGTATAACATAGAGTTCTTCTTTAACTAAATCTATTATTATGTAATCAAGGTAATCAACCTTACAAGATAAGCATCCTTACAACAGTCAGCATAAATGATTTTGAAAACAACAAGCCATGTTTATGTATTTAAAGAAGTAGTCCAGTCCTGAAAAACGTATCCCCTATCCTGCGCTATGGCAGAGCCAGAGATGGCTCTGCCATAGAGTTGTATTAAGGGGGCATGTCATCCGCCACTGCGTGCGGTGGTCGACACGCCCCCTTCCAGCTGGCTGCCGTGGCTCCATACAGGAGATCGCGGGGGCCCCAGCGGCTGGACCCCCCACGAACTGAAACTTATCCTCTATCCTTAGGATAAGGATACGTTTTTCACGACTGGATTACTCCTTTAATGTATAGTAGCATTACTGATAAGGATTAAAAAAAAGTCTGTCTAATCGAACTATAAGGGGGGAATTTATCAACAGATGTAGAGCCATTTTTGGAGCAGAAATGTCTCTAAATTTGATTTCTGCACAAAATTTGATTTCTTCCAAAAACAGCACACATGTCCTCAGGTTGTGTGTGGTATTGCAGCTCAGTTCTATTAAAATAAATATTGGTAAGCTGTAACCCACACAACATGGAGACAGGTGTGGTGCTGTTTTCAGTGTGGCCACTGGAAGAAAGGAAATAAAAGGTCCTACTACTTACTGTCCAATACTGTCCTATTGTATAAAACTTCTTGCTAGGGATTTAACTATTCCTGGATTCCTCATATTTCACCCAGCTTTCCCTGGATGGAATATGTGCTTCCTAAAACCTGTTAGCTGAATATGACAGGCACCTTGGGGAAGTATAGGGATCCCCTACCACCATTCCTGTCACGGTTTTAACACAAATCCCAAAGCAAATCCCAAAAAACAACTGAAGTGTAGTAGATGCCCCAGTTCTCAGCTCCAGTTCTCTGTAGTAGATGCCCCAGTTGCCAAATACACTAACTAGCACAATGTCAATTTTTTATTCTTTTCTGAAAAAAAAGGATCATTCCCTTTAAAAGGATCTACTTCTACAATTGTTTCTCATTGCTCTAAAGCGTTAGACTAGTCTTGTAAACCTCTCTCTATGTACTTGGAGGTATACAATGATGATTGACTTGCTGGAAGTTTCTTCCATCTGCACACAGGATCTTTGGAGCTCAGCCAGAGTGACCAGTCGGTCATATTTTGTACCAAGACCCTTCTGACCTCATTACTTACTTTGATTTAATAACTTGAGGGGGACTTAAACCCAGCTTTTCTTAATAGAGGCGAGACCTGGAAAACCGGCTAATACAATTGGTATCTCTAGAAGTGGACAACAGATCCCGGTAAGTGATATATATTTGTACTCCAGTTCACCTGCACCATAATTCTGTGTATTGGATTTAGTGTAGGTGAACCAATTGTCAGTTTCCCAATAGTGTTGCTTGTTATCTTATGTGTTTACCATATCTTTGCCATTGATTATTTGATTTAATTTTTGTTAAAGGGGTACTCTGGTGGAAAACATTTTTTTTTAAATCAACTGGTGCCAGAAAGTTAAACTGATTTGTAAATTACATCTAAAAATCGTAATTGTTCCAGTTCTTATTACCTGCTGTATGCTCCACAGGAAGTTCTGCTCCACAGGAAGTCCAGAGCAGGATAGGTTTCCTATGGGGCTTTGCTCCTGCTCTGGACAGTTCCTGACATGGACAGAGGTTTCAACAGAGAGCACTGTGGTCAGACTGGAAAGAATTTCAAAAAGAAAAGAACTTCCTGTGGAGCATACAGCAGCTAATAAGAACTGGAAGCATTAAGATTTTTAAATAGAAGTAATTTACAAATCTGTTTAACTTACTGGCACCAGTTAATAAAAACAAAAAATTAAAATAAGTTTTCCACCGGAGTACCCCTTTAAGAATTCAAAGTGAATTTAAAAAGGTGAAATTTGAAGAAGTAATTTGAGTTAGTGTGTATATATGTGTACCTTATAGGGGAAAATACTTTCATTTAAAATTAGTTTAAATAAAAAAAATACAAACAAATCACAGTTGTGAGCAATTAGCGATACTGTTAAATGTTTGTAATCAGTGTCACATAGGATGAATTGTATTTGCAGTAAAGAAGCATGTTCCAGTCCTTTGTTTAATATGATACATGTTTCCTAAGGGCAAACCAAATCAGCTAAGTTGTCTGAAAAAAACTGTGAAGCTTTCTAAATAAATAAAAAAAAACACAGAGAATAGGGGAAAAAATACTTTGTCGCTGCAAAGGACAGATTAGAATAGAGCTATAATGTTGCTGCTATGAAACTAAAATACAGCTGTTACTTCATCCCCTTTCAATGCCTTTTTTTTTTTTTAACAAATTCACCTAATATTTTCTCAGGATTTTTCAATAGTTATACACTATTGTGATGTCCCAGTACAGGACATGGTCTTGCACTACACTTAGGCCCCGTCAGGTTGAGTCCCTCGGTGACCTGGAGGCTCTCCTGCAGTATCTCCCCTGCTGTTATTATAGTGTTATTTAATGTAATAGGATTATAGTCAGTATGTCAATGTATAGTCAGTATAAAGGAGGACTCCCATAAATGTCTAAAGGACCTGTGTAATGTCACATGTTATGTTTATGTTATCACATGTTACCCAGAGGGCACCAGTTTAACACATGACCGCAGCTTGACCAATGGGCTTTGGCTCAGCCCTCCTCTGTATAAGGGTGTGACCATTACAATTCTCTCTCTTGTACCATCATCACTTTACTGAGACCAGCAAACATCAGAGATCTCAGTGCTAGTGTCCAGTATCTGGAAGGCCTAAAATCTACAGCCATTCCAGTTAGTCAAATCTATGTCTGCTGTAACTATCTACAGTCAAGTCAAGCCTCAAGTCAATTATCTAAAGTCTATTACAAGTATAATTGGTCCCAGCAAGATGTGAGGTCCTTCTGTGTTCCTGGCCACCTCTCTGGGATTCTGGCCTAGCTGTGACAATAATAACACTTATCTGACCTCAGTAAAGCCTCAGTTAAACCATAACCTTGTTGTGGACTCTCATTTTCACTGTCTAGCTCGTGGAATAGCGGAGATAATGTTTGGGTGGTTCCGGCACCCAAAAACCACTCTGGCGTCACAAACATGAGTGGTTAATAACACCTTGCCCCTGGGGTTAATACCATCTTGTCCCATCCACCTACACCGCTACACCCTGTGATTCCGTCATCACCGTGTCTCACCGCAATCTTGGCGTCACGAACAGGACTTTGCAAATAGTTAATTTAACTCTTGCAGACTACTTCACATTAAACGACCAGTTTTCTTCACCTCCCCCTTTATTTAACAGTGCCATGGTAAAGATACATATCAATAACACAGTCCCCTACACTTTTCTGTCGCAAACTTGTTCGCAACTGCATGCAATTTTCTCTTGGACACAATTCAGTCTGGGGGGGAAGACTTGCTGTAAATTGCATATGGCACACACCCGAATCCTGATAACGGTGACTTGCCTTGTGGGTTAAGTGGTTAAAGGGGTGCTCCGGTGGAAAACTGGTGCCAGAAAGTTAAAAAGATTTGTAAATTACTTCTATTACAATGTTTTAATCCTTCCAGTACTTATTAGCTGCTGAATACTACAGAGGAAATTTTTTTCTTTTTGGAACACAGAGCTCTCTGCTGACATCATGACCACAGTGCTCTATGCTGACATCTCTGTCCATTTTAAGAACTGTCCAGAGTAGGAGAAACTCCCCATAGCAAACATATGCTGCTCTGGACAGTTCCTAAAATGGACACATATGCCAGCAGAGAGCACTGTGGTGATGATTTCAGCAGAGAGCACTGTGTTCCAAGAAGAAAATGATTTACTCTGTAGTGTTCAGCAGCTAATAAGTACTGGAAGGATTACGATTTTTAATAGAAGTAATTACAAATCTGTTTAACTTTCTGGCACCAGTTGATTTTAAAAAAAAAAAAGTTTTCCACCGGAGTACCCCTTTAACCACTTAACCACCAAGTCAAGTCACCATTATCAGGCTTCGGGTGTGTGCCATATGCAATTTACAGCAAGTCTTCTCCCCAGTCAGAATTGTGTCCAAGAGAAAATCTCATGCAGTTGCGAACAAGTTTGCACCAGAAAAGTGTACGGGACTGTGTTATTGAAATGTGTCTTTACCATGGCACTGTTAAAGTAAAGGGGGATGTGAAGAAAACTGGTCGTTTAATGTGAAGTAGTCTGCAAGAGTTAAATTAACTATGTGCAAAGTCAGGCTGGAGTCCCAATAGCACAAAATCAATTGAGTTCCACAATATTCAATTCACAAAGAAATAGCCCGTACTTTCAGAGCTCCATATGACTCCACTGAACTAACTGAATTAAACACGTGTGTAGGGCACCTTTTATTGCGCATGATTAAGGGGGTCCGCCCCTGAAAAGTTGTGCCATGGCTGATGAAAGTATGGACATCGCTGCTATAAAATGTAATTGTCCAAGTCCTGCTGCTAAAAATGTAATTGTCCAAGTCCTGCGAGACTGTCACAGTGCAATATTGAATATGATATTAAAGCCGGAAGAGTCTTCCTGAATAATGTGAGTTGTTTCATGTTTACTCACCTACTATACTGTTTAAAAGTTGGCATGCTGATAGCACTTCTATTGCCCTACACACGTGTTTAATTTAATTAAGTCAGGCTGGAGGCCATGTTGAGTGCCAAAATGTCTGCTGTACCTGCAAGGGCTAATTTGATGGTCAAGAAGCGCGCAAAGGGTTCTCGCCAGAGCTAGCGTCTTGCCCCAGGGCATGGAAATCATGTTGCCATGTCCAGTCTAAGGGGAAACTTGAAAGGTCTGCCCCTTGTTGCCAGGGGGGCGGACGAAGAGGATTAACCGCTCTTTTCCGGTCTCAGGGCCTGCTGATGACATCCTTCCGGCCAGAAGCCATTTTGGTGAAGACTAGTGAAGTAAGCGGTGCAGAGCCCGTCGCTGAGGGAACAAAAGCAGGAAGTACCCTGGGCACAGCCGTACAACGAATCCCGATGGCTGCTCCTGGCTCCGGAGGTCCCGGTCAAGCACCCGCTGCAGCGCAGGCTCTGCAGACAACAACGAGCGCAAGTCAGCCTCCAATGCCAACGCTCACAAGCCAGTCCCCTGTAGCGGTGGTGAGTCGCATTAACCTCTTAGTGCCCAACAGTAGTCCAGGGTAATGGTCATCATGTGGGGTAGTGCCACCCCAGGTATCTCAGCTCTGTTAAGGACCGAGGTCTTTTTGACCCTAAGGACCAGAGCATTTTTTGCACATCTGACCACTGTCACTTTAACCTGTTGGGGACGAAGGGCGTATGCATACGCCCTTGCGTCCTGGTACTTAAGGACGAAGGGCGTATCCATACGCCTGTGGGAATTTCGGCCCCCGCCGCGCGCCGGGCGGGGACCAGGCCGGGGTGACTGCTGATATCTATCAGCAGGCACCCCGTGCAAATGCCCAGGGGGGTCATTAGACCCCCCATGTCGGCGATCGGCGCAAATCGCAAGTGAATTCACACTTGCGATTTGCGCCGATTCCGGGTCATTACGGGTCTATGGTGACCCGGTGACCCGGAATAGAAGGGGGATCGCGGGTGTCTAAGACACCCACGATCCCCCTAAAGCGATATGAGTGAGGTGGCAGAGTTGCCACCCCTCCTATCTCTGCTATTGGTGGTCTAGATGCGACCACCAATAGCAGATCAGGGGCGGAGGGGTTTACTTTCGTTTTCCCCGTCCTGCCCTCCCACAATAGGCGGGGCAGAATGGGGAAAACGAAGAAGAGCGGCGCCAGAGTCCACTTACCCCTCCACTATAGTGGTCTCTAGACTGTAGCCCTCCAGATGTTGCAAAACTACAACTCCCAGCATGCCCAGACAGCTGTTTGCTGTGTGGGCATGCTGGAATTTGTAGTTTTGCAACAGCTGGAGGTCTGCAGTTTAGAGACCACTGCACAGTGATCTCTATACTGCCCTCTAGATCTAGCAAAACTACAACTCCTAGCATGCCCACACAGCAAACAGCTGTCTGGGCATGCTGGGAGTTGTAGTTTTGCAACAGCTGGAGGTCCACAGTTTGGAGATCACTGTTCAGTGGTCTCTAAATTGTAGCACTCCAGATGTTGCAAAACTACAAATTCCAGCATGCCCACACAGCAAACAGCTGTCTCAGCATGCTGGTAGTTGTAGTTGCGTACCTCCAGCTGTTGCATAACTACATCTCCCAGCATGCCCTTCTGTGATCAGACATGCTGGGAATTGTAGTTTTGCAACAGCTGGAGGCACACTGGTTGGAAAATACTGAGTTAGGTAACAGAACCCAACTCAGTATTTTCCAACCAGTGTGCCTCCAGCTGTTTCAAAACTACAACTCCCAGCATGTACTGACAGACCGTGCATGCTGGGAGTTGTAGTTTTGCAACAGCTGGAGGCTCACTGGTTGGAAAATACTGAGTTAGGTAACAGAACCTAACTGAAGGTTTTCCAACCAGTGTGCCTCCAGCTGTTGCAAAACTACAACTCCCAGCATGTACTGACAGACCGTGCATGGTGGGAGTTGTAGTTTTGAAACAGCTGGAGGTTTCCCCCCCCCCCATGTGAACGTACAGGGTACATTCACACGGGTGGGTTTACAGCAAGTTTCCTGCTTCAAGTATGAGCTGCGGCAAATTTTTCGCCGCAGCGCAAATTCCTAGCGGGAAACTTACCGTAACCCACCAGTGTGAATGTACCCTAAAAACACTACACTACCACCTAATAAAGAGTAAAACACTACATATACACCCCCTTACACTGTCCCCCCCAATAAAAATAAAAAACGTATTGTACAGCAGTGTTTCCAAAACGGAGCCTCCAGCTGTTGCAAAACAACAACTCCCAGCATTTCCGGACAGCCACTGATTGTCCAGGCATGCTGGGAGTTTAGCAACAGCTGGAGGCACCCTGTTTGGGAATCACTGGCGTAGAATACCCCTATGTCCACCCCTGTGCAATCCCTAATTTAGTCCTCAAATGCGCATGTGCTCTCTCACTTTGGAGCCCTGTCGTATTTCAAGGAAACAGCTTAGGGCCACATATGGGGTATTTCCGTACTCGGGAGAAATTGCACTACAAATTTTGGGGGGCTTTTTCTCCTTTTACTCCTTATGAAAAGGAAAAGTTGGGGTCTACACCAGCCTGTTAGTGTAAAAAAAAAATAATTTTTACACTAACATGCTGGTGTTGCCCTTTACTTTTTATTTTCACAAGAGGTAAAAGGAAAAAAAGACCCCCAAAATTTGTAACGCAATTTCTGCTGAGTACGGAAATACCCCATATGTAGGCGTAAAATGCTCTGCGGGCGCACAACAAGGCTCAGGAGTGAGAGCGCACTATGTACATTTGAGGCCGAAATTGGTGATTTACACAGGGTTGGCTGATTTTACAGCGGTTCTGACATAAATGCAAAATAATAAATACCCACATGTGACCCCATTTTGGAAACTACACCCATCACGGAATGTAATAAGGGGTGCAGTGAGCATTTACGCCCCACAGGTGTCTGACAGATTTTTGGAACAGTGGTCTGTGAAAATGAAAAATTTTATTTTTTCGTTTGCACAGCCCACTGTTCCAAAGATCTGTCAAACGCCAGTGGGGTGTAAATGCTCACTGCACCCCTTATTACATTCCGTGAGCGGTGTAGTTTCCAAAATGGGGTCACATGTGGGGGGGTCCACTGTTCTGGCACCACGGGGGGCTTTGTAAATGCACATGGCCCCCGACTTCCATTCCAAACAAATTATCTCTCTAAAAGCTCAATGGTGCTCCTTCTCTTCTGAGCATTGTAGTTCGCTCGCAGTGCACTTGACGTCCACATATAGGGTATTTCCATACTCAGAAGAAATGGGGTTACAAATTTTGGGGGGCATTTTCTCCTATTACCCTATGTAAAAAAGTAAAATTTGGGGAAAAACCAGCATTTTAGTGGAAAAATATTTTTTTTTCATTTACACAGCCGACTTTAACAAAAAGTTGTCAAACACCTGTGGGGTGTTAAGGCTCACCGTACCCCTTGTTACGTTCCTTGAGGGGTGTCGTTTCCATAATAGTGTGCGATGTGTTTTTTTTTGCTGTCCTGGCACCATAGGGGCTTCCTAAATGGGACATGCCCCCCAAAAACCATTTCAGAAAAACTCACTCTCCTAAATCCCATTGTTGCTCCTTCGCTTCTGAGCCCTCTAGTGCACCCGCCGAACACTTGACATACACATATGAGGTATTTTCTTACTCGAGAGAAATTGGGTTACAAATTTTGAGAGGATTTTTTTCCTTTTACCCTTTGTAAAAATTCAAAAACTGGGTCTACAAGAACATGCCAGTGTAAAAAATGAAGATTTTGAATTTTCTCCTTCACTTTGCTGCTATTCCTGTGAAACACCTAAAGGGTTAACACACTTACTGATTGTGATTTTTAATACTTTGAGGGGTGCAGTTTTTATAATGGGGACATTTATCGGGTATTTCTAATCAGAAGACCCTTCAAATCCACTTCAAACCTGAACTGGTCCCTGAAAAATTCCGATTTTGAAAATTTTGCGAAAAATTGGAAAATTGCTGCTGAACTTTGAAGCCCCCTGATGTCTTCCAAAAGTAAAAACTCGTCCATTTTATGATGCAAACATAAAGTAGACAAATTGTATATGTGAATCAATACATAATTTATTTGGAATATCCATATTCCTTATAAGTAGAGAGCTTCAAAGTTAGAAAAATGCAAAATTTTCAAATTTTTCATGAAATTTTCAAATTTTTCACCTAGAAAGGATGCAAGTATCGCAGAAAATTTACCACTAACATAAAGTAGAATATGTCATGAAAAAACAATCTCGGAATCAAATTTATAAGTAAAAGCATTCCAGAGTTATTAATGCTTAAAGTGACAGTGGTCAGATTTGCAAAAAATGCTCCCGTCCTTAGGGTCATAATGGGCTCCGTCCCCAAGGGGTTAAGCATTATTAACGCTGGGATGCTTTTACTTATGAAGTTGATTGAGAGAATGTTTTTTCGTGACATATTCTACTTTATCATAGTGGTACATTTTCGGTGATACTTGCATCATTTCTTGGTGAAAAATTCAAAAATGTCATGAAAAAATTAGAAATGTAGCATTTTTTTAACTTTGAAGTTCTCTGCTTGTGAGGAAAATAGACATACCAAATAAATTACATATAAATTCAGATATACAATATGTCTACTTTGGCTGTCCGGGAATTCTGGGAGTTGTAGTTTTGCCTCAGCTGGAGGCACCCTGCTTGGGAAACACTGACTAGTGAGCACAGAAATCCCAAGACTCTCCTCCCAGCCCAGACTAAGAGCCTCACCTATGGTCTCCCCATCCTCCAACATCTCGTCCAGCTCCAGGGTGGTCTTGTCGCTGGAGAACACCATGGCGGGGATCTCCTCAGAAGAGGAGTTCAGGGTGTTTTCTTCTCAGATGGAGGGGCGCTGGCTGCTCAGCTGTGAATGAATTACGCGTATGAATTATGAGTACCATGAACGTGTGAAAGTATAAACCAAACGTCACCAGCGTGTGAACCGTATAAATGCCATGAGCGTTTTAACAGAAAAGCCCTATGGGCATATACACAGTGTGACATCTCGAGGAAGATCCCACCTGCCCGGTCCAGAAAGAGGGTGCCGAGGAAAGAGTAACAATCAAAACCACAACAATTAACAGGCTAAGAATTACCCAAACTACCAAATTGTGGGATATGCCGTGGGAACGTGAGGTGCTTGGCAAATCGGAGTAGACATAAACATGAAATTAAAGTGACGAAAGTCTATTGCTACGTACTGTGATGAAAACGCTGAGTGCAACTAACCGAAACTGAGAGTGACCAAATGCTAGCATAACATACCATATATATATATATATATATATATATATATATATATATATATATATATATACTCGAGTGTGAGCCGACCCGAATATAAGCCGAGGCCCCTAATTTCACCCCAAAATCCCAGGAAAAGTTATTGACTCGAGTATAAGCCTAGGGTGGGAAATACATCATCCCCCCTGTCATCATCCAGACCCCCGTCATTAACACCCTCATCATCATCACCCTGTCATCATCCCCCTTCATCATCACTGCCTGTCATCATCACCGCCTGTCATCATCCCCTTGTCATCATCCCACACCCCCCCTTCATCATCCCACACCCCCCCTTCATCATCCCCTTGTCATCATCCCACACACCGCCTTCATCATCCCCTTGTCATCCTCCCACACCCCCTCTTCATCATCCCCTTGTCATCATCCCACACCCTTCCTTCATCATCCCCTTGTCATCATCCCCTCCCCCCTTCATCATCCCCTTGTCATCATCCCCTCCCCCCTTCATCATCCCCTTGTCATCACCCCACACCCCCCTTCATCATTCCCTTGTCATCATTCCCTTGTCATCATCCCCTCCCCCTTCATCATCCCCTTGTCATCATCCCACACCCCCCCTTCATCATCCCCTTGTCATCATCACCACATGTCATCAGCAACCCCCCCCCCCACCTTCATCACCACTTGTCAATGTCTGATACAGTGGTCTTCAACCTGCGGACCTCCAGATGTTTCAAAACTACAACTCCCAGCAAGCTCGGGCAGCCATCGGCTGTCCGGGCTTGCTGGGAGTTGTAGTTTTGAAACCTCTGGAGGTCCGCAGGTTGAAGACCACTGCGGCCTTTGACATCATCCAGCCCCCCCCTCACCCTCTTTAGTTCTGTACTCACCTCCGCTCGGCGGGACGTTAGGGTGCGCTGGTCCGGTGCTGCAGGACTGTCCGGTGGGGAGGTCGTCCGGTGATATAGTGGTTCCGGGCTGCCATCTTCACCGGGGGGCCTCTTCTCCGCGATTCAGGCCTGGAATAGAGGCGTTGCCTTGACGACGACGCAGAGGGACGTTGGTAATGAACGTCCCTCTGTGTCGTTGTCAAGGTAACGTGACTATTTCGGGGCCGGGCCCGAAGCGCGGAGAAGAGGCCCCCCGGTGAAGATGGCAGCCCGGAACCACTATCCCACCGGACGACCTCCCCACCGGACAGTCCTGCAGCACCGGACCAGCGCACCCTAACGTCCCGCCGAGCAGAGGTGAGTACAGAACTAAAGGGGGTGAGGGGGGGGCTGGATGATGTTGAAGGCCGCAGTGGTCTTCAACCTGCGGACCTCCAGAGGTTTCAAAACTACAACTTCCAGCAAGCCGATGGCTGCCCAGGCTTGCTGGGAGTTGTAGTTTTGAAACATCTGGAGGTCCGCAGGTTGAAGACCACTGAGGGCGGAGAGTTCACTCGAGTATAAGCCGAGGGGGGTGTTTTCAGCATTAAAAATCATGCTGAAAAACTCGGCTTATACTCAAGTATATATGGTACACGCTTAACCAAATGCCGTGCAGAGTCCTGCTGAGCGAGTTGGGTTGATGCAAGCAAGCCATGTGATATGATATCGTATATGACGTATGAAAGGAGCAACTGCTCTGAAAACATGTCAGTAACAGCCGCAGGCTAAGGCCACCCCTGAAGATGTGTCAGGATAACGGCAAATAGAATCTATTAACAATTTGATGCTCTGAAGACATGTCAGCAACACAAACTGTGATTATTCCCCCTGAGGATGAGTCAGGTTAACAGTAAATCATCGCCTATGTGTGAGTAACTGTTGCTCTTAATATGTGTCAGTAATCAACAGTGCACCAATGGCTACCCTGAACAACATGTCAGGTATACTGGCAACCAATGACTAAATAGCATGAGGATGTCCTGAAAACGTGTCAGCGAACTATCCCCTGTGGTGACTCCCCCCTGAAGGTGAGTCAGGATTAAATGGTAAACCACCACCTCTGTGTCGTGCACGTTGCTTACATAAGTGTCAGTGTATTAGTATGACCACCCACTGTCCACATGACAGAATTAGAGACTTGAACCAACAAGATGACTATTAAGCAACATAGAAGCAATCTGCTGACTACCCAGACTGTGACTACCCTCCTACTTAAGATTAGAATAACCGAACTCATGTTAAATAGATCCTTGACCGCCGTGACAAAACCTGGAAATGTGCCAGGAATTGTGTGTACAACCGTAAGCAGTAACAAGATACATAAAATGCATGATCGATAATCTGTGAAAATAAACCTTTGGGACCAACCTTCCAGACAGAAATGAAAGCTATTAACTACGACCGTCTGGTACCCCAACAACGCACCTGCCTGCATAAACGTAACAATGTAGCTTTTTTTTCTTATAAATGCACCTGACCGAACGGGTAATATGTAAATGTATACATGTACTGATGACTCCGTACATGCTAGCTAAGATCATTTTTTAAAATATTATACATATACACAATACCCGACTCTGACCAGTACAAACCCAATCAAGACTGCAAAACCTTATGTCCCCCTAAATATAACTATTAATATTACCATGCATCCCCACCACCCCCCTATTTATTTCTTTTTTTAATCTTTATTCAAATTAACAATTTTGCTCTGCCATACTACACAACACACACAGCGCCACCTGGTGATGGTGTCCCTGCATCGCAGGCAGTTGGACCACAAACTGTATACATTACCGGGCCATGCTGCAAACCACGCACCAGAAACCTGAACGCGCTGATGACCCAGTAAGTCCAGCAAACGAGCATGGATCTCCGAACCACATCTGCTAAACAGCACCGCCAGTGCCCGGTACAAATGCCGCCACAGCGGAGAAACATGCTGCCCGTCAGTCCCCTCACCTAAGCCCCTGCCGTAAGCATGAGGCCGGAGAAATACACAAACCTACACAGAATGAATGAAAAATCACATCGCCAGACAACGGAACTTACTGACCAGGAATATTAGATACCAGCACACAGCAGTACACAGGAACTGAAACTTCGCTAAATGTCCATACGCACCTGTGAAGGGGGCGTTGTGCGCTTATATATCCAATGCCCCTCCCACAAACACAGCCTGATAGACATAACACTTAAAAAAATACTGTTATCGTTAAGAAGTTTGTTCAATAAAATTTGATTTGTACTCTTAATAGTTGATACGATGAGAATTATGCTGACTGTTATTTACATAAATTATTTAGGTAAATGAGAAAAATATAATTAGCATAATAATTTGGAACAGGGTGTATATACTGTGGGGAGAACAAGTATTTGATAAATTGCCAATTTTGCAGGTCTTTCTACTTACAAAGCAAGTAGAGGTCTGTAATTTGTATCATAGGTCCTTAAACTCTGAGAGACAGAATCTAAAACAAAAATCCATTCAATCACATTGTATCATTATTTAAAAAAAAATATTAGCATTTGATTGCATGACATAAATATTTGATCACCTACCAACCAGTAAGAATTCCGACTCTCTCAGTTTTTTTCTTTAAGAAGCCCTCTAGTTTCCACTTATTACCTGCATTAACTGCACCTGTTTGAACTTGTTACCGGTATAAAAGACACTTTTCCACACACTCAATCAAACAGACTCCAACCTCTCAACAATGGCCAAGACCAGAGAGCTGTGTAAGAAAATCAGGTATAAAATTGTAGACCTGCACAAGGTTGGGATAGGCTACATGACAATAGGCAAGCAGCTGGCCGAGAAGTCAGCAACTGCTGGTGCAATTATTAGAAAATGGAATAAGTTTAAAATGACAGTCAATTTCCCTCGGTCTTGGGCTCCATGCAAGATCTCACCTCATGGGGCATTAATGATTATGAGAAAGGTGAGGGATCAGCCCAGAACTACATGGCAGGACCTGGTCAATGACCTGAAGAAAGCTGGGACCAAAGTCTCCAAGAAAACCATTAGTAACACACTACACTGTCTTGGATTAAAAACATGCAGCGCACGCAAGGTCCCCCTGCTAAAGCCAGCACATGTCCAGGCCCATCTGAAGTGTGCCAATGACTATCTGGATGATCCAGAGGAGAGATTGGAAAAGGTCATGTGGTCTGATGAGACAAAAATAGAGCTTGTTGGTCTAAACTCCACTCGCCATGTTTGGAGGAAGAAGAAGGATGAGTTAAACCCCAAGAACACATCACAACCATGAAGCATGGAGGTGGAAACATCATTCTTTGGGGCTGCTTTTCTGCAAAGAGGACAGGATGACTGCATCGTATTGAGGGGAGGATGGATGGGCCATGTATCATGAGATCTTCGCCCACAACCTCCTACTCTCATTGAGAGTATTGAAGATGGATCGTGGCTGGGTCTTCCAGCACGACAACGACCTGAAACGCACAGCCAGGGCAACTAAGGAGTGGCTCTGTCAGAATGATCTTGAGGTCCTGGAGAGGCCTAGCCAGTCTCCAGACCTGAACCCAATAGAAAATTTTGGGAGGGAGCTGAAAGTCCGTATAGCCCAGCGACAGCCCCCAAACCTGAAGGATCTGGAGAAAGTCTGTATAGAAGAGTGGGCCAAAATGCTTTATTTTTTTTATTATATATATATATATATATATATATATATATATATATATATATATATATATACATATTTTTTTTTTATTGAACAATTTTCAGCAAACAAAACAAGATATGACAATAAAGAAAATCTAAATAATTGAAAGGGGATAAACACAAATAAAGCAGGAGTCCCCATTCCAATAAACAAGCAGTTGCAAAAACAAGGCTTCGGGCAACGCGCCAATCTATAAATTCCATAAATCGTTTAACAAGGGGATGTGTCTTCTTTCCAATATATATAAATGGTCACATGGACTAAGGATTGCATAGGCAGACTTACCCCTCCCCCCTTCTCTTTATTCCAACCATATCGATACCCTTCATCCACCTCCTCTGTTAAACTTGATGGACATTTGTCTTTTTTTTTATTGTACTATTTAACTACGCTGCTCAAAAAAATTAAGGGAAAACTAAGAGAACACATCCTAGATCTGAATGAATGAACTAATCATATGAAATACTGTCCTCTTTACATAGTTGAATGTGCTGACAAGAAAATCACACAAAAATTATCAATGGAAATCAAATTTATCAACCCATGGAGGTCTGGATATGGAGTCACACTCAAAATCAAAGTGAAAAACCACCAAAGTGAAAAAAATGAGGCTCAGTAGTGTGTGTGGCTTCCAGGTGCCCGCATGACCTCCCTACAATGCCTGGGCATGCTCCTGATGAGGTGGAAAATGGTCTCCTGAGGGATGTCCTCTCAGACCAGGACTAAAGAATTTGCCAACTCCTGGACAGTCTGTGGTGCAACGTGGAGTTGATGGATGGAGCGAGACATGATGTCCTAGATGTGCTCAATCGGATTCAGGTCTGAGGAACAGGCGGGTCAGTCCATAGCATCAATGCCTTCCTCTTGCAGGAACTGCCGGCACATTCCAGCCACATTAGGTCTAGCTTTTTTTTTTGCATTAGGAGGAACCCTAGGCCAACTGCACTAGCATATGGTCTCAAAAGGGGTCTGAGGATCTCATCTCAGTACCTATTGGTAGTCAGGCTACCTCTGGCCCCCCAAAGAAATGCCACCCCACACCATTACTGACCCAGTGCCAAATTGGTCATGCTGGAAGATGTTGCAGGCAGCAGAAAATTATCCACGGCATCTCCAGACTCTGTCACATCTGTCACATGTGCTCAGGGTGAACCTACTTTCATCTGTGAAGAGCACAGGGTGCCAGTGGTGAATTTGTCAATCTTGGTGTTCTCTGGCAAAAGCCAAAAGTCCTGCACGGTGTTGGGCTGTAAGCCCAACCCCCACCTGTGGATGTCGGGCCCTCATACCACCCTCATGGAGTCTGTTTCTGACCGTTTAAGTGGACACATGCACATTTGTGGCTTGCTGGAGGTCATTTTGCAGAGCTCTGGCTGTGCTCCTCCGTGTACAAAGGCGGAGGGTAGCGGTCCTGCTGCTAGGTTGTTGCCCTCCTATGGCCTCCTCCACATCTCCTGATGTACTGACATGTCTCCTGGTAGTGCCTGCATGCTCTGGACACTACGCTGACAGACACAGCAAACTTTCTTGCCACAGCTCGCATTGCCATGCCATCCTGGATGAGCTGCACTGCCTGAGCCACTTGTGTGGGTTGTAGACTCCGTCTCATGCTATCACTAGAGGGAAAGCACCACCAGCATTCAAAAGTGACCAAACCATCAGCCAGGAAGCATAGGAACTGAGAAGTGGTCTGTCGTCACCACCTGCAGAACCACTCCTTTATTGGGGGTGTCTTACTAATTGCCTATAATTTCAACCTGTTTTCTTTTCCATTTGCACAACAGCATGTGAAATTGATTGTCAATAAGTGTTGCTTCCTGAGTGAACAGTGTGATTTCACAGAAGTGTGACTGACTTGGAGTTACATTGTGTTGTTTAAGTGTTTCCTTTTTTTTTTTTTTGAGCATTGTATATAGCTGCTGTTGTGAGTTGTCTTCACAAAACAAAGGTGCTTGCAACTAATATACTGGTCACAAATATAATTTCTAGTAAGTGTAAGGGCAGGTGGTGTGGATCCACTATACCTGTTGTGGACGATGGCATGAGCCCTACCAAGGAGCAGAGTCTAAGGAGCCACTGGCTTTCACCAGAGCCCGCCGCAAAGCGGGATGGACTTTCTGCAGAAGGCGTCTCCCAGGTCGCTACCGATCGCACGACTCATCCACAAAGACTGCTGAGGAGATGAGTGGCACGGAAGCAATGAGACAGAGTCGTAGTGAGGGATTGGCAGGAGGTCAGGACTGGTGGCACTGTAGCAAGGTCTGGTGACGTAGCAAGAGGTCAGAAGGCAGGCGGCATAGGAGCAAGGGCAAGATACATAGCAATGGGGTCAGATACATGGCAAGGTAAGACAGAAACAGGACACTTTCTCTTAGGCTGTAATGGCTCAAAGATCTGGCAAGGGTCAAGAGGAAGTGAGGGGTTAAATAAGGTCAGGGCCAAGCACCAATCAATGGAGCGTTGGCCCTTTAAATCACAGATAGCAGGCACACATGCACCCTAGGAGGCGGGGACACACGTGCCAGTGGCTGGGGACAGCGGAGGGGACTGAGACATGGGGAGGAGAGTGGTTCCCATGCAGGCATGTCCCGCCATGCGAACTGCAGCAGAGCCAGCACAGGAAGATGGGGCAAAAGTGCGCTCGCGGTCTGGCCGCAGTGCTACTCATAACAGTAATTGTGAACCTACTTAACCAACCTTATTGTCAGTAACACACACAATCTGCTCTCTGAGCTACAAGTCCCAGAAATTCCTGTGTTCAGCAATGGCTGCCCAATATATAGAGATGTGACATCACAGGGCTGGCTACTGATAGGCTGCATGCCACCATGTGATTAAGGGTGATCCCTTCTACCAACCTTCCGAGGATTCCCTGGACTGCACATAATGGAGTTTAATGAAGTGATTCATTTTTTCGAAGCGCCGCGATATTCGGATTCGTTACGAATCAAATTTTCCAGGAAATTCGTAACGAATTTGGATTCTTCAGATTCAATTCGCTAATCTCTAAATATTGTTTTCTCTGTTTTAGCCTCTTATATGATGTGTTCCATATTCCATTTCTCTTTTCCCTATACCTTTTAGTGCTTGGTGTAAAGCATTTTGTGTTTCACCTGGCAGTCCTCCGGTCCCTCTTTCAAATATGCCATGGATTGCATGGTGTGTTCCACCGCGGCTCACTTCCTACTGGTGTAGTGCATCATGTGATCGGCATGACAGACCTTCAGGCCTTCGGTTCATCTGACCTATAGTCTCATTTTCCTCTCTCTATTTATCTTAGTTTGACTACTACTCCATATTTCTACTCTTCTGTCTCTTTGCCCCCACTTATTCTATATCCCCCTTTGCTTTCTCTCCACATACCGGAAGTGAGTTCCCGTCACATGGGGTGCTTCACATCTATGTCATTCCACTAGCGACTATGGTCACACTCACTTCACGCACAATTCCTGGCAATGGGCCGGTCTGATCACTCCAACCTCCGCAGCAATCCAGGTGAGAATGTTTCATTGGTACATATTACATATATGTCTCACTGGATTCCTTTACCACACAGGTGCCGAAATTGGGTTATTTGCCTCCATACAGTATCTTACCTTAAAGAGGTACTCCACTGAAAACATCTTATCCCTTATCCAAAAGATAGGGGATAAGTTGTTAGATCGCAGGGGTCCACTCCGTAATAACCGATATCGCTCCTATGCCAGTCATTTAACTGTTTAAATGCTACAATCAATAGTGATAGAGGCATTTCAACAGTTTTAGATTTGCATCCCTAGTATCTAACCGCCTGATCTGCACTAGTGTAATCAGTTATCAGGGCATCATGAGGTCTGTACTACAGCAAGCTATACCAGGCTTAACCAATAGAACAACAATCTAATGGGTCAATATAATTAACTATACAGATCACACAGGTATGTATAATTAGGCACAAAACAATAATAAAAGAGAGGGTATATTCACACAAAAACCCAACAGTACTCCAGTGGCCTAAATGTTAGGACAAGTGTAGATCTGCTATATGCAGTTAGAAAGTAGAACAACCTACAAATAATCACTGCAGCAGACAAAATATAATTGTACAAAATAACAATCTTTATTGTTTAAAAAGACACAAATACTGTACATACATAATCGAAAAAGATATCAGCAGCTGAAAAATGGATGTCTCTCACTTTATGATAGCATGCACCTCTAGATCATATATGGCCACAATAATGTGGACAATAATAAATAGTAAGTAGATAAAGTGCTTAAAGGGGTACTCCGCTGCCCTGTGTCGGAATCTCCACTCCCCAGCGTCCGGAAGTTTATTGTTCCGGACACTGTGTGCGGGCTTCCGTGTTCAGGGCCGCCCCTCGTGACGTCACGCCTGCCCCCTTTGTAACGTCACGCCCGCCCCCTCAACGAAAGTCTATGGGAAGCGGGCGTCGCGCCCCCTTCGCATAGACTTTCGCTGAGGGAGCAGGCGTGACGTCACGAGGGGCGGCCCTGAACACGGAAGCCCACACACAGCGTTCGGAACAATAAACTTCCAGACGCTGGGGAGCGGAGCTGCTGACACAGGGCAGCGGAGTACCCCTTTAATATGAAGGTATAGATATCCCACTATGCATTATAGAAACAGTACCCAAGTGCAAATCACAATGTAACCAGAACTCATGCTGAGGACGGAATACCCACATGAAATAAGTAAATGAAACACATGAGGAGACGTCCACCCCTACGATCGTTGACGTCTACGATAGTTTTGGACCAAACACCCTTTTCCTCCTACCAATTCTACGTCCTGGTTACTCCTCCTAGTTAGCCACATAAGTGGAGGAAACGCTAGGCAAGAAATGTAATTATCAAAGACACTGTTCTAGCCAAAAACACAGGTCCTCAAATGTTGTGAGCAGACAAGTGGGGGAGTGGCTTTCTGACTGGACCAAGTCATTATAAAAGAGAAGATGCATCCCTAATAAGGAAGAGGTCTCTACACCAGTGGGAACATAAGGGTCCCCTTCAACAGGGGTCGTTTTTTTACTAAACTGGGCCAATGTCTACTAGATATAAGTCTACTAGAAAATTGTGGTATTTGCCAAACCAAAGTATAGTAGAGGAATCTGCCAGAGATGTCGCTCTTTCAAATTTGACCCACAGTTTGAACTCTTTGAGATGAAATCAGTCCAACAACCTAGTAAGTGTGGATGTAAAATAGTAATTAAAACAATCCAGGATGACTAGATCTTCTTTGCCTCTTCTTCTACTTTAAAGTGTACCTCTCATGAAACAAACTTTTTATATATTAAAGATAAAGCCCTACTGAATAACTTTTTAATTGCTTTTATTTAAAAAATGTTCCTCCTTTCATGTTTTTTTCTAACTTTGAAAACTGCTCCCCTAGGGGTCTCCCTAGCAATCCTGTCAGCAAGCATTTCGGACTCAGTGAGTGAGTCTGAAATTTGCTCTGTGCAGTTCCCAGCCTGTCAGTCAGACAGGCAGGAGGGAGGGGGAGCACTCAGCTCATACACAAGCAGGGAGCAAACAGAGAGGATACATTCCCTCTTCCCTTTTTCTCAGTTCCTCTCCCCTCTATCCACTTTCCACATGGCTAATTATATATGCACTGCTTATCTGCTCTCTCCACAGACTTTCCTTTGCTACGACAACCTCCTGTGCATTGTGTGGTTAAATTGAGCTACTGGAGAGCATAGAAAAAAGGTATTTTTAGGGGTTTTTAAAACAAAATAAATGCAGGGATAGAGTTAGTCAGGGACAGACGAGGAGGGAGATTAGGGAAAGTTTAGATGGTGATATGTACTCTTTAAATTGCACTCTCGACCCTCTGGGATTTGTTAGCCAAACAAAGGATCAGATGAACTTTCTAAGATGTATAAAGAATGTTACAGGGAATACAAAAAGTGAGAGAAGCCCCTCAGCATTGCCAAGATGGAAGGATGTAGAAGGATCTGTAACATACAGTAAAAGGTCATCAGCAAAAGCTAAGTATTTATGATGGATGCCAGAAGCTTTAAGATCTGTAAAGCAAGGGTGATAACGGCATCCCTGTCTTGTACCATTTCATAGTGTAAGGGGAGCTGATAATAATGAAATAACTATAAGGTATGCTTAAGGGTTACAATATAGAGCCAATTATACAATCACTTTATTTCTTTTCCTTCCTTTTAAAATATCCAAACAATTACACTATGCTCCTTTAACTTGTATTTTTTTTAGAACATTTTTTTTCTTTACTATTTTTTAGAAACCAATGCTATTGTAACTCCTAAAAGGGATAATTTTTGGAATACTTGGAAAAATCCACTGCGTCTTCACTTGTCAGACTTGTTGCAACTCCCAAAAAAGTGAGAATTTTTAATAATTTGTAAAATTTTTCGGTATTTACAAATGTTATTTCTTCACTGTTCACTGTTTTTAAATATGTTGATGCCGTCGCAAATCCTATTGCAAATCCCCCAAATTTTCTTTTCAACTTTTCAATATCTACAAAAGCTATTTCTACAGTACTTCACTATCTATAAGTTCTTTACTATTTTTAGACACCATCACCAATCCCCGACTCCCAAAAGGGAGAATTTTTAAAACGCTTGGAAAATACCATTGCATATTCTGATACCTTTATGGGAATCTTCCAACAGATAGGGATTCTTAATTTAGCTTTATTCAGTGTTGAAAAGCATACAAAATCCCTAGCACTGTGTGTTTTTAAATAAGCTGTTAGTTACCACATGTCGAAGTAACTTTAACATCAAACAAAGAAGCACAAAGTGGACTCGGCACTGCTGTGTCTGTACACGGGCTAAAAAAATGACATGGGGATCACGGTTTCTACTAGACGAACTCGGGTGATGTCAGCAGAGAGCTCTGTGTTCCAAAAAGAACAGAATTTCCTCTTTAGTATTCAGCAGCTAATAAGTACTAGAAGAATTAAGATTTTTTAATAGAAGTCATTTACAAATCTGTTTAACTTTCTGGCACCAGTTCATCAAAACAAAAGTACCACCCGAGTACCCCTTTAAGCACACTGATTTTGTTAAAAAAAAAGTTTGACTGGTACAATTATAGAAAAAATATATGCACCCTTAGCCATACAATCTGGTGCTGCTTATAGTTTTCTATCATACTTTACTGTATCTTTACTGTATCTTATCTCTCTATTTTTTTTTTTTTTTTTTTTAAGATGAAACATTACATTGCACTGGTGTGATGGCAATATGAAGAGCATATGACAGTAACACAGTTAATATCAAATACTTCTTATTTTAGGCATGCTGTTGGGAATTGATTATTAGTCCCATGACAGGTTAGATGACAGAATGCTCAGTGCATGATATACAAAGTGTTGCTCGGTTACACATATGCCATAATGAAGCTCTAGGTCATATATTATACTGCAAGAGATGAAGCAGGTCATAAAATCTCTTTATATGAGACCTATGAGGCTACTGAAACAACACACTCTGCACCAAATGGATGTAAAAGGTTGGCATAGTAAATTAAAATTCTAATAAGCAAATGTAATTATAGACTTTTAAAGAAGCTGCATGAATGAGTATAATGAAATCTGCCCATAAATGTTTTTTTCTGTCTCAATAGAGCGGTTAACATTCCTAATGTCACATACAGAATGCAAAAAAAAACCTTACCATATGTATATGCAATTCCTTTTTTTGTAACAAAAGGTGATTGAAACGGTTTAACATCTGCACTAACCCACATGTTATGTAAAGAAGAAAAACAAACTCAATTTCCATTCTTTACTTTAATGTGAGGTATGTATCAGCAGGCTGGTCTATTTAATTAAAACAGTCTGAATTCTAACGTGAAGGCATTTTATGCATGCAAAAAAAGATAATAAAAATGTGTTGAAGAAAATGAGGTTGTATTATGTGCAAGCGACTAATGCACATCAACCAGTGTGTGTCTTACCACCAAACCGTATCAGCAGATGCTTCACAGTGAACAGGCTGTAATATGTCTTTCTTGTGCATTTATAGAATCACTAACTTATCACTAGGCATTTGTATTTATTAGTGAAAAAGGATCAGATGATATAATCACCATGCGGGGACATTTATCAAGGGGTTTAGTCAGGTTTTCTTTACTATAATTGTCGCAAAATTGTCGCAACTGCGACTACGTGTGTTTTCGTGCGACAATTTGCGTGAAGCACAAGAAAAGCAAGAAAATTCAAACTTGCTTACGTAGTTAATTTTTCAAAATGGATTGCTTTAGTCAGGTATTTATTAACTGCAACAGTCGCAGCTGCGCAATAAAAAGTTAACACTGCCTTAAAAATTGACTAAATTTACTCCAGCTCCAACATGGAGCAGGAAAAGTTACTGCCGCCCGGGGTCCGACATACTTTCTCCCCGCTACCGGGACACTGCAGTGATTTACCGTATTCTTCGCCGTATAAGACGCACTTTTTCTTCCCCAAAACTGGGGGGGGGGGGGAAGTTGGTGCGTCTTATATGGCGAATACCTGCGGCCATCAATGGCCGGGACCCGCCGCTAATACAGGACATCACCGATCGCGGTGATGCCCTGTATTAACCTATCAGACGCGGCGATCAAAGCTGACCGCCACATCTGAAGCGAAAATAACACTAACCCGGCTGCTCAGTCGGGCTGTTCGGGACCGCCGCGGTAAAATCGCGGCATCCTGAACAGCTTACAGGACACCGGAAGGGACCTTACCTGCATCCTCGGTGTCTTCTCCGTGCCGGGATCCCCTGCGCTCTCCTTCGACGTCATCACGTCGTCACGCACACCGTCATCCAATAGGAGCGGCGTGCGTAGCTGCGTGATGACGGCAACGTGATGACGGGGACGAAGAGCATGGATCCTGGGGAAGAAAAAGTCCGGAGAGTCGGGGACACCATGGGGACGCGGCGACAGCGATGGGGCGACATCCAGGGCACCGGTGACGTGTCCGGAGCGGCGGGGACACGTGAGTACTACCTCCTATACCAGTGGTCTTCAACCTGCGGACCTCCAGATGTTGCAAAGCTTGCCAACGGCTGTCTGGGCATGCTGGGAGTTGTAGTTTTGCAACATCTGGACGTCAACAGGTTAGGTTCAGAATCTTTAATTTTAGATTTTGCACCTATAAATTGGGTGCGTCTTATACGTCGGTGCGTCCTATAGAACGAAAAATACGGTACATCCCACCCCTCTCACCTGCCAGCGCTACACAACTCCCATCTGTCTGCTAACTGTTGCAAGACTACAAGTCCCAGCATGCCCTTACAGTGAGGACACAGTGTCCCCATCATTATTAAGTGAGGGTAGCGGGGAGGCAGTATGAGGAGCCTGGGTGGCTGCACTGTAATGTCAGCCCGGGCTCCTTATAACATATACCGGTGCCACAGACTCCTAAATCCCCTGCTGTCATTTCACATTTCCCGCTGGGTCCTGTGATTGGCCAGGACCAGCAGCCAATCACAGGACCCGACCAGAACAGTGACATGATTAGGGGATATAGGAGTCTGTCGGGGGGGGGGGGCGGTCCGTAACCCCCCCGGCCTTCACCTGCACTGTTCTCAGCCTCCGCCCCCACCAGTACCCCTCTCACCCCCCCTCGGCCTTCACCTGCACTGTGCCCGGCCTCCACCCCCATCAGTACCCCTCTACTCCCCCAGCCTCCCGACCTTCACCTGAACTGTGCCCGGCCTCCGCCCTCACCAGTACCCCTCTACTCCCCCAGCCCCCCGACCTTCACCTGCACTGTGCCCGGCTTCCGCTCCCACATCTTCGGTTGCGTCCCTCACATGGCGCCCGGAGAGAAGGAGCGCTGCGCTGCATGGGTGAGTGTGTGTGTATGTCTCTCTGTCTGTCTCTATCTCTATGTGTCTCTGTCTGTGTGTGACTGTCTGTGTGTGACTCTGTGTGTGTTTGTGTGTGTGTGACTGTATGTTTAACTGTGTGTGACTCTCTGTGTGTGTGTGCCCGGGCTCCCTTTGCAGGACTACAACTCCCAGCATGCCCTTACTGTAAGTTGTAGTTGTGCAGTGCAGGCGAATAACAAGCTTATCCCCTGCCCCAGCAGCAGGACTACAACTCCCAACATGTCATTACTGTAAGTGCATGCTAGGAGTTGTAGTCCTGCAGCTGGGGGCAGGGGACAAGCTTGTCACTTGCCCACACATCTCCTGCACCACACAACTACAACTCTCACAGAAAAGGAGGCAATCTAGGTGAATTTTAGCAAAAAATTATAATCTTTATTTCACAGTAGGTTAAAAGTACATACACATTAAAATCACGAGAGGCATGATATGGTGGTCAGAAAAACACACACTGGGGGCAAAGCGAATAGCGAAAACGCGTTCGGGGTAGCTGAGATGTTCCTCCATAGGGTGCATGACTGGTACTGTTGATTATAATTGCTTTGCTTTCATTTTCAGTCTCCCCTATTCTATTATTCATTCTGATTACATCATCTGATATACTATTACCTCCATCCATTTACATTTTTACTAACTGTCTTTAGTTAGCTATTTCATTGCATGTTGGAGGATACTATTGTATATACAGATAGTATTATAATTGTCTATCTATTTGTATTTATTCCTAAGTTGAATATTTGGAACAGTCTCACTCTGCTTTTCAGTGTGTGTTTTTCTGACCACCATATCATGCCTCTCATGATTTTAATGTGTATGTACTTTTAACCTACTGTGAAATAAAGATTATAATTTTTTGCTAAAATTCACCTAGATTGCCTCCTTTTCTGTGAGAGTAGTTACAAGTGGCCTAGGTTGCTATCTGTGCCTTTGTTCAACTTTTTGGATAATTACAACTACAACTCCCAGCATGTCCTTACTGTAAGGGCATACTTTGAGTTGTAGTCGTGCGGGGCAGGAGATGTGCGAGCAGGTGATAATAAATGCACTAACCCATTTTTTTTCCTTCTCATTTCAGATCTGTGTATCTTTTGGACTCCTTCGGATTCGGTGGACTACTTCGATAACCAGCATTTTTCTTTGTTTGATTTTAATAAAATGGTTAACGAGGGCTTGTGGGGGAGTGTTTTTTGTAAAAAAAAATGTTTTAAACCTGTTGTGTGTTTTCCTTGCTTTACTTGACAGGCTTAGTAGTGGAAGCTGTCTTATAGACAGAGTCCATTACTAAGCTGGGCTTAGCGTTAGCCACAAAAACAGCTAGCGCTAACCCCCAATTATTACCCCAGTACCCAACGCCAAAGGGGTGCCGGGAAGAGCCGGTACCAACAGGCCCGGAGCGTCAAAAATGGCGCTCATGGGCCTAGGCGGTAACAGGGTGGCGTTATTTAGGCTGGGGAGGGCCAGTAATAATGGTCCTCGCCCACCCTGGTAACGTCAGGCTGTTACTGTTTGGTTGGTATTTGGCTGAGAATAAAAATAGGGGCGACCCTATGCATTTTTATTTAAATAAATAATTAAATATAAAAAAAAACACATAGGGTCCCCCCTATTTTTAATCTCAGCCACATACCAACCAAACAGTAACAGCCTGACGTTACCAGGGTAGGCGAGGACCATTGTTACTGGCCCTCCCCAGCCTAAAAAACACCAGCCTGTTACCAACTTGGGCCAGGAGCGCCATTTTTGATGCTCCGGGCCTGTTGGTACCGGCTCTTCCCGGCACCCCTGTGGTGTTGGGTACCGGGGTAAAATTGGGGGTTAGCGCTAGCTGTTTTTGTGGCTAACACTAAGCCCGGCTTAGTAATGGACTCCTAAGACTACTAAGCCTGTCCAGTAAGTAAAAAAAAAAAAACACAACAGGTTTAAAAAAAATGTTATTACAAAAAAACACTCCCCCACAAGCCCTCGTTAACCATGTTATTAACATCAAGCAAAGAAAAACGCTGGTTGTCGAAGTAGTCCATTGAATCCAAAGGAGTCCACAGGATACACGGATCTGTAGAAGAAGTTAAAAAAAATTACATTTAAGGAGAAAAAACTGTGTTAAAAAATGTAATAAACACACACACACACACACACACAATATATATATATATATATATATATATATATATATATATATATATATATATATATATATATATATGCACATTTTTTTTCAAAGCTGCAAAGTGGTGTTCTGTAGTCATTATTTGGTTTTTGCTTATGTGTGCTAAAAAATGGTATTTAAAAGTGATTTCTTGGTTTTTGCTCATGTAAGCCAAATTTATCAACCCCCTGTGATAGTATGATAAATATGTCATACATAAGCAAAAAAATAGCAAGAAAAAAATGACTACAGAACTTGCTTACCAAAGCAAAGATGATAAATGTCCCCGCATATTTTAGAATTGAGTTTCTCTCCCTAGGACGTATGGCTATGTCCTGTGGGGGGATCAGCTTCAAAGCAGGATTCGGATGTGATGCTGCTCCTTACCCGATGCCACCCAGCTGATATTGATAGCATTGGGTCACAGCTAATAACCTGCACCAGTGATCGCTGATGCAAGACTATTAACCCTTTAGTTCCAGAGATCAAAGTTGATTACATCAGAAAATTACATCACATTAAAAAAAGGAAAAGAAAATTCAATACATAGTACTACATCTTTCCAACATAATCCCTTTTTTCCTTTACCAACACGTAATCCACCCCCCCCCTTTCAACCTTGGCATTAGTTCCAGATTTATTTACTTCCACTTACTCCATTCTCTATCAATCTTGGGGCCCTTTCTCTTATTTTTATTAAAAACTTAACTCATACTTCCTTATCTTATGGACAATATCAAGCCAGTCCAAAAGTTTCGGGGCTCCTGGACCAAACCAGTTTCTTAAAATTAGAATTTTTGCTACTCCCATAGTTTTCAAACATACTGCTTTATTTCCTGCGAACTCAATACCCAGTCTGAAAATTATGGAGAAAATATTTTTAGTAATTTTAATTGACAAATCCCCTTCCATTTTATCTAAAACACCTGTCCAAAAAAAATTAGAAGTTTGTCACATTTCCATATCAGGTGACATAAATCAGCTCCGTCTTTTTGACAATTAGGGCACTTAGAATAATTTCTCTTCCCCATTCTAAATAACAGTCTGTGGACCAATTTTATTTGGGATACTTTGGGACTTACATTCATAGATGAAGGATCAATATTGCGAAAAATATTATTCTAACCTTCAATACACCATTTTTCTCTATTTTTTGGGGTATCATACCTAATACTATTTTTAATTAATAAACTATAGATTCTACCAATTATATTTTTAATGCAGATTTTCCCTGAACCTATCAGGTCAAACAATTCATGATTAGCTTCCTCCAGTCTGGGGTTACTCTTCTTCTTCCTATATGCATCCAAAATTTGAATGTATGAAAATCTACTTTCCACTTTCAAACCATATTTTTCTTTAAATGTCTCCCATTTTATTAATCCACCGCTTGTGATAACTTCTGGAAAAAAAACATTATACCATATTGGTTTAAATTTTACACTTCCTTTCACTCTTGTGACCTGTCTTGTATATTTCCAAATGTTTCCCATCATTTTACAATAATAAGAATTATTGCCTTTCAAATGTTATATCCAATTACTTTCTATTACCTCTATTAAAGTGAGTACTGTTTCTATTAATCCATCGCCCAGAAAATCTTAAATCTTTTATCCCCTTCTGGGTATAAGGTATTAAGTGAGCTGCAATATAGTACATTCTAAAATTTGGTATCCCAAAACCACCTGCACTGAAATAAGGCTTTAGGAATTTTTACTTCATTCTAACATGTCTCCTACCCCAGATCAAATTGTTAATTTTATGCTCTAATCCCTTAAAGTATTTATCTGTAATCCATATTGGGGCAGCCCTAAGTATATGCAAGACCATCGGTAGTATCACCATCTTACTAAGAGATATTCTATCCGCCATATTTAAAGGGATTTTACTCCATATTCCAATTGTATCCCTACTTTCTTTAAAACTGGTTTTAGAGAATCCTCTACACTGTCTGAGATTTTAATACCTAGATATTCAAAATTTTCTCCAGTCAGGCATGTCCCCATCTAGTGGGAGAAGAGAGGATTTTCTCCAGTTAATTCTGTATCCAGAATATTCCCCAAATTCTTCTTTCTTTTCAATTATACCAGGAAGTTTAGCTGCAGGGTTCTTTATGAATAACAAAACATCATCAGCAAACAACAGTATTCTTTTCTGGTCACCATTCACTCCAAACCCTTCAAACAGATCAGTTGTTCTGATGATCTGTGCCAGTGGTTCTAATATTAGGGCAAATAGTGAAGGGGAAAATGGGCCTATTTGTCTAGTCCCTCTCTTTAATTGATTAACTGTAATTCTAGCTCTAGGGTCTTTATATAGAGTTTTAATTCCATCCACAACTGGACATTGAGGAAAGTTCTAAATACATTATCATACAAATTTCTGCCAGGAATAAAACCCCTTTGTTCCTTTCCTGTGACTTGTTTAATAACTTATTAAATCCTGTTTTTTATCATCTTAGAAAAAATCTTACAATCTGTGTTTAAAAGGGAAACAGATCAATATGAGTCTACCTCTAAAATATCCTTGCCTTTTTTGGGTATCAGTTTAATGTTGGCTTCCGCCATTGATGGGGAATAATTGAATAATTTTTGTCATATATTTCCCTGGCTTTCCTCCCTCAACATACCAAGCCTGACCACTAAAAAAAAAAAAGGCATGTTGTGCTTTCTCAAGGGATAATTTTTTAAACTCTGAACATTCTTGCTCCATCCTATCCCATTGTTCGGGGTAGGATTCAGAGGGAACTCTCCTAATTTTTTAAATTTATCTACCAATTTTTTCTCCCTCTCTTTTGCATTTACGTCTACAAATAGATATATTTCTAATCAGAATCCCCCTGAGAAAGGACTTCAGGGCATCCAAAACCATATGGATGCTGTGGAACCCTTATTCATCACCCAAAAGCTGCTAATTTCTTCTAGGATTCCCAGAGTGACATCCCCTATCCTCAGCCAATGCAGGTTTATCTTCACACTCCGAATTGCAACTTTCTCTTCTCCTATCTTAATATAACAAATCATTACAGAGTGGTCCAATATGTTCCCTGGTTCATGTTTCATTTTTCTAACCTTACATAATGCTTCCTTATTGGCCAGGACTACATCTATTCTTGAGGCGGTTTTGTGGGTTTTGTTAAAGCAGGAAAACATTTCTTTACTGAGATACATCCATCGCCAAACATCCTCCCAACCTACTTCTTGACACCCTTTCCCCAAGGAAGTTAGTCCTTTGCCATGGGGTCTACCCCTCCAATCCTCTTCCTTACAGAATTGAAATCCCCTGGACATCCCCAAAAATGTCCTGAAATTCAGGGCCATACATCCGTCCCACCTTCCCAGGATTCTTTGCCCCATTTCCTGACACATGGATCCGCCATTTTAGCCCCACAGCCTGCAGATAACAGAGTCCATGAAGCGATTTGTTAAAACGAATCGTGCCGATATTCGGATTCATTACAAATCATTTTTTTTAAGAAATTCGTAACGAATTTGGATTCATCATATTTGATTCGCTCATCTCTAGTGATAGCGCTTGTGGCCCAAAAATTTCAAAAATCCAGTTCTGCATGAATAAAAGAGGATCCGATCCTTCAGAACTTTCTGGCAGACCAATTACTCTAATATTACTCCTTCTGGAGTGGTCCTCCAAGTCAGATATTTTCTCCTTTAGTTACAGATTGTCCTTTTTTAAGCTTTCCCATTTTTCTCTATGGTCTCCCACCTCCCTTTCAATCTGGGGCACCGACCTTTCCATCTGAGTTACTCTCTCTCTCTCTAATTTTGTTGGTATTGTCCCGGATTAACATCGCTTTGAATTAAGCCTTCCAACTTTCTGTCTCAGGTCCTCTAATGATTTTTTACATTGCTGTACTCCTTCCAGGAGTACCTGAGCACTACCCCCTGCTCCTGTAGAACAGAGTACCTTGACCTGGCGAGATATTCTAAGGAAGTTTCAGCTCCCTGTTTTTGTGTGCGACTTTTGACTGTATCCTTTGGGGATGTAAAAAAATTTGTCTATTCTTACACTGCTAGTGTCTCTTCCCTCGCCTGATTTCCTTGAATAATCAACATCAATGTTGATTATTAATAAATCTGTGGCTGGCTCTTACTCATCAAAGAGTTATGTGTCTGTATTTTACTAAATTGCATACATTTTCATAATAAAAGGTTATCTTTTTTTTGTTTAAAGTTCTACTCTGCCCCTAGAAATCTTATTTCCTATCCAAAGGAAAGGGGTTAAGATGTCTGACCGTGGAGGTCCCAGAGTTCTGGACATTATGTTCAGTATGCTGGGTGCTGCATGGGGATCACACATCTTATCCCATATTCTTCATATAGGGCATAAGATGTCTAGGGGCAGAGTAGCCCCTTAATGATGCAGGACGTATATTTACATCCTGCGCCGACACCCGCGGTCCCGGCGACCATCAACGGCCAGGACGTGCGGCTAATACCGGACATCACTGGGCGGTGTTGCCCGGTATTAACCCTTCAGACGTGGCAATCAAAATTGATCGCCACGTCAGAAGTGAAACCTTCCCAGCAGCTCACTGGTGCTGTTCGAGACCGCCGCAGGGAAATTGCGGCATACCGAACAGCTTGCAGGACATGAGGAGAATCCCTACCTGCCTCCTCGCTGTCCGATCCCCGAATGACTGCTCTGAATCAACCCCCTTTTTCAATAAAAAGAAAAAAAACAATGTAAATTAAAATAAATATAAACATATGTGGTATTGTTATGTGCGTAAATGTCCGTATTACAAAAATATATAATTAATTAAACCGCATGGTCAATGGAGTACACGTAAAAAAAAATCAAAATTCCAAGTATGATCACTTTTTATACCATAAAACATTTATAAAAAGCTATCAAAAAGTCTGAACAAAAGAAAAATGGTACCGATAACTTCAGATCACAGCCCAAAAAATTTGCCCTCATACATCCCCATGTACGTAAAAATAAAAAGTTATAGGGGTCAGAAGAGGACATTTTAAAACTTATTCATTTTCGTGCATTTTGGATTTTTTCCAGAAGACAAAATCAAACCTATATAAGTAGGGTATAATTTAAATCGTATGGACCTACAGAATATAGAAAAGGTGTCATTTTTACCGAAAAATGCGCTGCATAGAAACGGAAGCCCCCAAAATTTTGTCGACCAATGATTTAGATATTTGAAAAATTAGAAACTCAAATTTTCAAGCCTGTACAGTTTAGGTTTGTGTGTAGAAAAATTGTACAGTCTGAATTTAGTTGCGAGGTGTTTTTATAATACTGATAAGCAAATGTATGGAATATGTTCCCAACTTTTAGATTTACACTGGGTTTGTCAATAGATTTAATTAAGGAACACACATCATGTTATTTCTTCTAACCATATGGTTTCAATTACTTGCCAGCAATTTTGCTGTCGATCCATACTTCTTAGCTCATGTATATTATACAAAGACATAAAAATAATCAAATTCTATGCCCAGAAATTTCAAGCAAATACGAACAGAACACAAATCTGTAGCTAGTATTAAAATAGATGTACATTTATAGATATGTAGAAAAAATTCATGTAAGACATATCTCTTAGTTTAGGGAAGTACTTTTTCCTTTTTTTCCTTTTGCACAGGAACACCAGGGTATTGGAACCACAGTATGCACAGTAAAGCATCCCAAGCTTACTTTATGTAAGCAGGTTCAGCTAAAAAAAGAACCTAAGGTTCAAGAACGGCCCAACTGAATTGTTTGCATAGTTCAGACCAAAACTGGGGTTACTGTGTTCCGTTCATGCAACAGTTGCCACATCTGTACATATGGAACCACTTAGGTCATGTGCTTACCAATTGAAAATGACATGCTTTAATATGTAGACAAATTAGACTCTCCTGTGTGACTAACATCATAGAAAAATAGGGAATATTTATCAAGGTATTTAAAACCTTTTTTTTTTTGCTTACAAAAGTCTCTATTTTTTTTTTTTAAGCACTTGGGTGACTTTTGCAAGTAAGCAAAAAGTTACAAATAGACTTATCTAAGCACATTTCAGTTTTCACTTTGCAGTGGTCAGGAATTTATGATGTGCAAAAAAAAGTCGCAAACCCCTTGCAAAAAGTGTCAAGTCTGCCTGGAGTGAGCAAAAAGTGTCGCAAAAATCTCAGCTGCAACTTTTTTGTTTTGTTTATGTGCTCCAAACTTATCAACCCCGTGAATCCTTAAAAGGGTACTCCCTTGGAAAACATTTGTTTTTAAATCAATTGTTGCCAGAAAGTTAAACAGATTTGTAAATGACTTCTACTTAAAAATCTTAATCCTTCCAGTACCTATCAGCTAGCTATATGCTCCACAGGAAGTTCTTTTCTTTTTTAATTTCCTTTCTGTCTGACCACAGTGCTCTCTGATGACACCTCTGTCCATTTTAGGAACTGTCTGGAGCAGGATAAGTTTGCTATGAAGATTTGCTCCTACTCTGGACAGTTCGTAAAATTGACAGAGGTTCAGCAGATAGCACTGTGGTCAGACAGAAAGGAAATTTGAAAATAAATTCCAATGCTACATATAGCAGCTAATAAGTACTGGAATGGTTAAGAGTTTTAAATAGAAGTATTTTACATATCTGATTAACTTTCTGGCACCAGTTAATTTAAAAAAAAAATGTTTTCCAGTGGAGAACCCCTTTTACCCCGTAGGGACCAAGCCCATTTTTACCTTAACCCCTTAAAGGGGTTCTCCGGCGCTTAGACATCTTATACCCTATCCGAAGGATAGGGGATAACATGCTTGATCGTGGGAGTCCCGCTGCTGGGGACCCCCGTGATCTTGCATGCGGCACCACGTTTGTAATCAGTCCCCGGAGCGCGTTCGCTCCGGGTCTGATTACCGACGAACACAAGGCCGGCGGCGTGTGAAATCATGCCTCCGCCCCCATGTGACGTCATGCTCTGTCACGCCCTCTCCCGTAGGCTTGCATTGAGGGGCGGAGCATTACGTCACACGGGGGCAGAGGCGTGACGTCACACGCCGCCGGCCTTGCGGTTGTCGGTAATCAGACCCGGAGCGAACACGTTCCAGGGACTGATTACAAACAAGGTGCCGCGTGCAAGATCACGGGGGTCCCCAGCAGCGGGACTCCCGCGATCAGGCATCTTATCCCCTATCCTTTGGATAGGGGATGTCTAAGCACCGGAGAACCCCTTTAAGGACTGACCGTTTTTCCATTTTTGCACTTCTGTTATTTCCTCCCTACCTTTTAAAAATCATAACCCTTTAAATTTTGCACCTAAAAATCCATATGATGGCTTATTTTTTGCGCCACCAATTCCTCTTTGTAATGACATCAGTCATTTTACCCAAAAATCTACGGCAAAATGGGGAAAGAAAATAATTTTGTGACAAAATTGAAGAAAAAACGCCATTTTGTAATTTTTGGGGGCTTCCGTTTCTACGCAGTACATTTTTCGGTAAAAATTATGCCTTATATTTATTCTGTAGGTCCATACAATTAAAATGATACCCTACTTATATAGGTTTGATTTTGTCGTACTTCTGGAAAAAAAAATCATAACTACATGCAGGAAAATTTGTACGTTTAAAATTGTCATCTTCTGACCCCCATTACTTTTTAGTTTTCCGCGTACGGGGCGGTATGAGGGCTAATTTTTTTGTGCCGTGATCTGAAGTTTTTAGCATTACAATTTTTGTATTGATCAGACTTTTTGATCATTTTTGCTATTTTGGACTTTGGAATTTTTTTGCGCGTATGCCATTGACCGTGCTGTTTAATCATCAATATATTTTTATAATTCGGACATTTCCGCACGCTGCGATATCACATATGTTTATTTTTATTTAGGCTGTTTATTTTTAAATGGGAAAAGGGGGGTGATTCAAACTTTTATTAGGGAAGGGATTAGATGATCTTTATTAACTTTTTTTTTTTGCAGTGTTATAGCTCCCATGGGGGCTATAACACTGCACACACTGATCTTTTACATTGATCTTTATTATCCCATAGGATAACATAGATCAATGATTCTGCTGCTTGACTGCTCATGTCTGGATCTCAGGCACTACGCAGTGATTCGGTGATCGGACACCAGGAGGCAGGTAAGGGGACCCTCCTTGTGTCCTACAGCTGTTCGGGATGCCGCAATTTCACCGCAGCGATCCCAAACACTGGGTGCACTAGAGGGCTCAGAAGGAATGGAGCGACAGTGGGATTTTGGAGAGTTAGTTCTTCTGAAATGGTTTTTGGGGGTCATGTCACATTTAGGAAGCCCCTATGGTGCCAGAACAGCAAAAACAAAAACAAAACACATGGCATACTATTTTTGAAACTACACCCCTCAAGGAGCATAACAAGGGATACCATGAGCCTTAACACCTCACAGATGTTTGATGACTTTTTGTTAAAGTTGGATGTGTAGATAATTTTTTTTTCCACTAAAATGCTGGCTTTTCCCCATATTTTACATTTTTACAAGGGGTAATAGGAGAAAATGCCCCACAAAATGTGTAACTTCATCTTTTCTGAGTACCCCCTGTGTGGACGTCAAGTGCACTGCCGGCGCAATACAATGCTCAGAAGAGAAGGAGTCACATTTGGCTTTTGGAAAGAAAATTTAACTGAAATGGTTTTTGGGGGGTATGTCGCATTTAGGAAGCCCCTATGGTGCCAGAACAGCAAAAAAGAACCCACGTGGCATACTGTTTTGGAAACTAAACCCCTCAAGGAACATAACAAGGGGTACAGTTAGCCTTTACACCCAACAACTTTTCGCTAAAGTTGGAAGTGTAAGTGAATTTTTTTCACTAAAATGCATTTTTTTTTTAAATGTACCATTTTTACAAAATGTAGTAGGAGAAAATGCCCCCCAAAATTTGTAAGCCTGTTTCTTCTGAGTATGGAAATACCCCACATGTGGATGTAAAGTGCTCTGCTGGAACACTACAGGGCTCAGAAGAGAAGGAGCACTATTTGGAGAGATAGAGTTTTGCTAGAATTGCTCACTAGTAAATGCTCACTGCACTCCTTATTACATTCCGTGAGGGGTGTAGTTTCCAAAATGGGGTCACATGTGGGGTGGGGGGTTCCACTGTTCTGGCACCATGGGGGCTTTGTAAATGCACCTGGCCTTCAATTCCAGCCAAATTCTTCCTCCAAAAGCCCAATGGCGCTCCTTCTCTTCTGATCCCTGTAGTGCGCCAGCAGAGCACTTTACGTCCACGCATGGGGTATTTATATACTCAGATGAAATGGTGTTAAAAATTAGGGGCAGGGGTTACTATTAGCCACCCCTGTGCAAATCACCTCAAATGTACATGGCACTCTCACTCCTGAGCTTTGTTGTGCGCCCGAAGAGCATTTTATGACCACATATGAGGTATTTCCATACTCATGAGAAATTGCTTTACAAATTATAATTTTTTTCCTTTTACCCCTTGTGAAAATGAAAAGTATGGGGCAATACCAGCATGTTAGTGTAAAAAATGAATTTTTTTTACAACTTGCTGTAGTAGACCCCAACTTTACCTTTACATAAGGGGTGAAAGGAGAAAAAACCCTCCAAAATTTGTTAGGCAATTTCTCCCAAGTACAGAAATACCCCATATGTGACCCTAAATTGTTGCCTTGATATATGTCAGGGCTCCAAAGTGAAAGAGCGCCATGTGCATTTGAGGCCTTGATTAGGGATTTGCATAGGGGTGGACATAGGGGTATTCTACATTCCCAAACAGGTTGCCTCCAGCTGTTTCAAAACTTCTAGCATGCCTGGACAGTCAATGGCTGTCCGGCAATACTGGCAGTTGTTGTTTTGCAACAGCTGGAGGCTCTGTTTTGGAAACAGTGCCCTACCAGACATTTTCATTTTTATTGGGGAGGGGAGTGGGGGGGGGGGTGTAGGGGACTGTGTAGGGGTATGTGTATATGTAGTGTTTTATACTTTTTATTATGTGTTAGTGTAGTGTAGTGTAGTGTTTTTAGGGTACATTCACACAGGCGAGTTTTCCGGTGGGAGTTTGAGCTGTAGCAGAAAATTTGCTCAAACTTGTAGCGAGAAACTCGCTGTAAACCCCCGCCCGTGTGGATGTACCCTGTACATTCACATGGGGGGAAAACCACCAGCTGTTGCAAAACTAAAACTCCCAGCATGCCCTTTGGCTGTCCATGCATGCTGGGGGTTGCAGTTATGCAACAGCTGGAGGCACACTGGTTGCAAAACACAGAGTTTGTTAATTAACTCAGTGTTTTGCAACCAGTGTGCCGCCAGCTTTTGCAAAACTACAACTCCCAGTATGTACGGTCTGTCAATGCATCCTAGGAATTTTAGTTTGCAACAGCTGGAGGCACACTGGTTGCGAAATGCTGAGTTAGCTAACACATTCTCAGTGTTTATCAACCAGTGTGCCTTCAGCTGTTACCAAAACTACAACTCTTAGCATGCAGTGACAGCCGAAGGGCATGCTGGGACTTGTAGTTATGCAACAGCTGGAGACATACTTCTACAACTTTCACCATGCCCTTTGGCTGTCCGTGCATGCTGGGGGTTAACGTTTTTCAACAGCTGGTGGCACACTGGTTGCAAAACAGTGAGAGTTTGTTACTTAACTCAGTGTTTTGCAACCAGTGTGCCTCCAGCTGTCCAAAACTACAACTCCCAGCATGTACAGTCTCTCAATGCATATTGGTAGTAGTAGTTTTGCAACAGCTGGAGGCACACTGGTTGCAGAACACTGAGTTAAGTAACAAACGCTGTGCTTCACAACCAGTGTGCATTCAGCTATTGCAAAACTACAACTCTCAGCATGCAGCCAAAGGGCATGCTGAGCATTGTAGTTTTGCAATAGCTGGAGGCACACTACTACAGCTCCCAGCATGCCTTTGGCTGTCCATGCATAGTGGGAGTTGTAGTTATCCAACAGCTGGAGGCACAATTTTTCATAACTACATAACTACAACTCCCAGCATGCCCTTTGGCTGTGCATGCTGGGAGTTGTTGCTAGACAACAGCAGGAGGCAAACAGCTCTTCTGCTTTTAGATCCCCCTGCCGAAGACCGCCGGGACTGCCGCTGCTGGGTACCACGCCGCTGCTCGGAACCGCCGCCACACCGGACCCCAGGTAAGCCTCCCCACACCGCCGATCACCCCTCCCTACCTCCGATGCCCCGCCAATGCCGCCCAGCAGGACAGGTGACTGATCACTCCTGCTAGGCAAGGGTGATTGGTGCCAACTCAGTCTTCACCAATCACCCTTTTTTCCGGGTCACCGGGTCACTGGTGACCCAAGTGACCTGGAATAGCCACAAATTGCCGATCAGATTTGATTGCCGATTTGTGGCAATTGCTGACATGAAGGGATCTCAGGACCCCCCCAGGCATTTGCAGGGGATGCCTGCTGAACCGCTCCGATGCCCGTTCAGTGCGTGGCGGGGACCAAAATTCCCACGGGCATACAGGTGCGCCCTGGGTCCTTAAGTACCAGGGAGCCAGGGTGAGCACAGGAGCTTTTAGTAGCCTCACACTCACTGCTTATGCCACTTAACCCTTTAGATGCCTTGATCAATGCCAATCATGGCATCGAAAGTGAAAGATGCCGGCAGCTCAGTGTAGCTCACGGGACCCCCTCAGCATGATCACAGGGGTTCTGTGAGCCAAAATAGCAGAAAAGGGCCCCTTTACCTGCCTCCCACCACCCGATCGCTGATTAAATTATGTAGACTGGCTTAGCCATAGGCATAGCATTATACAGTAAATGCACTATAATGGTTGCATATAAAAGTTCCCTTAAAAAATTAAAATAAATTTAAAATAACATTTTAAAAAATCAAAAATTACTTAAAACCCCCTCCCCTATTAAAAAGTCAAATACCCATTATTTTCCCATATTACAAAAAATTTTTATTTTTTTTTACATATTTGGTATTGGCGCTTGCATAAATGTCCTAACTATTAAAATATAATGTTTATGATCATGCACCATAAACGCCATAAATGTAACAAAAAATACCAAACACCAAAAATACTGATTTTTAACCACATCATATTGAAAAAAAATCATTGACTTGCATTAAGGGGGCGGGGCGTGAAGTCCCGATACTCCTGCCCTGTGGTCATAACTGTTACGCCGAGCGCTCCGGGTCCCCACTCCTCCCCGGAGCGCTCGCAACACCCTCGCTACTGCAGCGCCCCGGTCAGATCTACCGACCGGGTGCGCTGCGATACCGCCTCCAGCCGGGATGCGATTCGCGATGCGGGTGGCGCCCGCTCGCGATGCGCACCCCGGCTCCCGTACCTGACTCGCTCTCCGTCGGTCCTGTCCCGGCGCGCGCGGCCCCGCTCCCTAGGGCGCGCGCGCGCCGGGTCTCTGCGATTTAAAGGGCCACTGCGCCACTGATTGGCGCAGTTGGTCTAATTAGTGTGTTCACCTGTGCACTCCCTATGTATACCTCACTTCCCCTGCACTCCCTCGCCGGATCTTGTTGCCATTGTGCCAGTGAAAGCGTTTCCTTGTGTGTTCCTAGCCTGTGTTCCAGACCTCCTGCCGTTGCCCCTGACTACGATCCTTGCTGCCTGCCCCGACCTTCTGCTACGTCCGACCTTGCCCTTGTCTACTCCCTTGTACCGCGCCTATCTTCAGCAGTCAGAGAGGTTGAGCCGTTGCTAGTGGATACGACCTGGTTACTACCGCCGCTGCAAGACCATCCCGCTTTGCGGCGGGCTCTGGTGAATACCAGTAGTAACTTAGAACCGGTCCACTAGCACGGTCCACGCCAATCCCTCTCTGGCACAGAGGATCCACCTCCTGCCAGCCGAATCGTGACAGTAGATCCGGCCATGGATCCCGCTGAAGTTCCACTGCCAGTTGTCGCCGACCTCACCACGGTGGTCGCCCAGCAGTCGCAACAGATAGCGCAACAAGGCCACCAGCTGTCTCAACTGACCGTGATGCTACAGCAGCTACTACCACAGCTTCAGCAATCATCTCCTCCGCCAGCTCCTGCACCTTCTCCGCAGCGAGTGGCCGCTTCCGGCCTACGACTATCCTTGCCGGATAAATTTGATGGGGACTCTAAGTTTTGCCGTGGCTTTCTTTCACAATGTTCCCTGCACTTGGAGATGATGTCGGACCAGTTTCCTACTGAAAGGTCTAAGGTGGCTTTCGTAGTCAGCCTTCTGTCTGGGAAAGCTCTGTCATGGGCCACACCGCTCTGGGACCGCAATGACCCCGTCACTGCCTCTGTACACTCCTTCTTCTCGGAAATTCGAAGTGTCTTTGAGGAACCTGCCCGAGCCTCTTCTGCTGAGACTGCCCTGCTGAACCTGGTCCAGGGTAATTCTTCCGTTGGCGAGTACGCCATCCAATTAGGTACTCTTGCTTCCGAATTATCCTGGAATAATGAGGCCCTCTGCGCGACCTTTAAAAAAGGCCTATCCAGCAACATTAAAGATGTTCTGGCCGCACGAGAAATTCCTGCTAACCTGCATGAACTCATTCATCTAGCCACTCGCATTGACATGCGTTTTTCCGAAAGGCGTCAGGAGCTCCGCCAGGATATGGACTTTGTTCGCACGAGGCGTTTTTTCTCCCCGGCTCCTCTCTCCTCTGGTCCTCTGCAATCCGTTCCTGTGCCTCCCGCCATGGAGGCTATGCAAGTGGACCGGTCTCGCTTGACACGGAGAATCTTTGCCTGTACTGTGCCGGTACCGAACACTTCCTGAAGGATTGTCCTATCCGTCCTCCCCGCCTGGAAAGACGTACGCTGACTCCGCACAAAGGTGAGACAGTTCTTGATGTCAACTCTGCTTCTCCACGCCTTACTGTGCCTGTGCGGATATCTGCCTCTACCTTCTCCTTCTCTACTAAGGCCTTCTTGGATTCCGGATCTGCAGGAAATTTTATTTTGGCCTCTCTCATCAACAGGTTCAACATCCCAGTGACCAGTCTCGCCAGACCCCTCTACATCAATTGTGTTAACAATGAAAGATTGGACTGTGCCGTGCGTTACCGCACGGAACCCCTCCTAATGTGCATCGGACCTCATCACGAAAAAATTGAGTTTTTGGTCCTCTCCAATTGCACTTCCAAAATTCTCCTTGGACTACCGTGGCTTCAACGCCATTCCCCAACCCTTGATTGGTCCACAGGAGAAATCAAGAGCTGGGGTACTTCTTGTTTCAAGGACTGTCTTAAACCGGTTCCCAGTACTCCCTGCCGTGACCCTGTGGTTCCCCCTGTAACCGGTCTTCCTAAGGCTTATATGGACGATGCTGACGTATTTTGCAAAAAGCAAGCTGAGACTCTACCTCCTCACAGGCCTTTTGACTGTCCTATTGACTTCCTCCCGGGCACTACTCCACCCCGGGGCAGAATTTATCCTCTGTCCGCCCCAGAGACTCTTGCTATGTCTGAATACATCCAGGAAAATTTAAAAAAGGGGTTTATCCGCAAATCCTCCTCTCCTGCCGGAGCTGGATTTTTCTTTGTGTCCAAAAAAGATGGCTCCCTACGTCCTTGCATTGATTACCGCGGACTTAATAAAATCACGGTAAAGAACCGCTACCCCCTACCTCTTATCTCTGAACTCTTTGATCGCCTTCAAGGTGCCCACATCTTTACCAAACTGGACTTAAGAGGTGCATATAATCTCATCCGCATCAGGGAGGGGGACGAATGGAAAACTGCATTTAACACCAGAGATGGACACTTTGAGTATCTGGTCATGCCCTTTGGCCTGTGCAACGCCCCTGCCGTCTTCCAAGACTTTGTTAATGAAATTTTTCGTGATCTCTTATATTCCTGTGTTGTTGTGTATCTGGACGATATTCTGATTTTTTCTGCCAACTTAGAAGAACATCGCCAGCATGTCCGCATGGTTCTTCAGAGACTTCGAGACAATCAACTCTATGCCAAAATGGAGAAATGTCTGTTTGAATGTCAATCTCTTCCTTTCCTAGGATACTTGGTCTCTGGCCAGGGACTACAAATGGACCCAGATAAACTCTCTGCCGTCTTAGATTGGCCACGCCCCTCCGGACTCCGTGCTATCCAACGTTTTTTGGGGTTCGCCAATTATTACAGACAATTCATTCCACATTTTTCCACTATTGTGGCTCCTATCGTGGCTTTAACCAAGAAGAATGCCAATCCTAAGTCCTGGTCTCCCCAAGCGGAAGACACATTTAAACGGCTCAAGTCTGCCTTTTCTTCTGCTCCCGTGCTCTCCAGACCTGACCCATCTAAACCCTTCCTATTGGAGGTTGATGCCTCCTCAGTGGGAGCTGGAGCGGTCCTTCTACAAAAAAATTCTTCCGGGCATGCTGTTACTTGTGGTTTTTTTTCTAGGACCTTCTCTCCGACGGAGAGGAACTACTCCATCGGGGATCGAGAACTACTGGCCATTAAATTGGCACTTGAGGAATGGAGGCATCTGCTGGAGGGATCAAAATTTCCAGTTATCATTTTCACCGATCACAAGAATCTCTCCTATCTCCAGTCTGCCCAACGGCTGAATCCTCGCCAGGCCAGGTGGTCGTTGTTCTTTGCCCGTTTTAACTTTGAAATTCATTTTCGCCCTGCCGACAAGAACATTAGGGCCGATGCTCTCTCTCGTTCCTCGGATGCCTCGGAAGTAGAGGTCTCTCCGCAACACATCATTCCTCCTGACTGTCTGATCTCCTCTTCTCCAGCCTCCATCAGGCAAACTCCTCCAGGGAAGACCTTCGTTTCTCCACGCCAACGTCTCGGGATTCTCAAATGGGGTCACTCCTCCCACCTCGCAGGCCATGCGGGCATCAAAAAGTCCTTGCAACTCATCTCTCGTTTCTATTGGTGGCCGACTCTGGAAACAGATGTTGTTGATTTTGTGCGGGCCTGTACTGTCTGTGCCCGGGATAAGACTCCTCGCCAGAAGCCTGCTGGTCTCCTTCACCCTCTGCCTGTCCCCGAACAGCCTTGGTCTCTGATTGGTATGGACTTTATTACATACCTACCCCCATCCCGTGGCAACACTGTTGTTTGGGTGGTCGTTGATCGATTTTCCAAGATGGCACATTTTATTCCTCTTCCTGGTCTTCCTTCAGCGCCTCAGTTGGCAAAACAATTTTTTGTACACATTTTTCGTCTTCACGGTTTGCCCACGCAGATTGTCTCGGATAGAGGTGTCCAATTCGTGTCAAAATTCTGGAGGGCTCTCTGTAAACAACTCAAGATTAAATTAAACTTCTCTTCTGCTTATCATCCTCAATCCAATGGGCAAGTAGAAAGAATTAACCAGGTCCTGGGTGACTATTTACGGCATTTTGTTTCCTCCCGCCAGGATGACTGGGCAGATCTTCTACCTTGGGCCGAATTCTCGTACAACTTTAGAGTCTCTGAATCTTCTGCTAAATCCCCATTTTTCGTGGTGTACGGCCGTTACCCTCTTCCCCCCCTCCCTATTCCCTTGTCCTCTGGTTTGCCCGCTGTAGATGAAGTGACTCGTGATCTTTCCACCATATGGAAAGAGACCCAAAATTCTCTTTTACAGGCTTCATCTCGCATGAAAAAGTTTGCCGATAAGAAAAGAAGAGCTCCCCCCATCTTTGCTCCCGGAGACAAGGTATGGCTCTCCGCTAAAATGTCCGCTTTCGTGTCCCCAGTTACAAACTGGGACCACGCTATCTGGGGCCTTTCAAAGTCTTGTGCCAAATTAATCCTGTCTCTTACAAACTTCTTCTTCCTCCTTCTCTTCGTATTCCCAATGCCTTTCATGTCTCTCTCCTTAAACCACTCATCATCAACCGTTTCTCTCACAAACTTGTTTCTCCCACTCCTGTTTCCGGTTCTTCTGACATCTTCTCCGTGAAGGAGATACTGGCCTCTAAGACGGTCAGAGGGAAAAAAAATTTTTTGGTTGATTGGGAGGGCTGTGGTCCTGAAGAGAGATCCTGGGAACCTGAGGACAACATCCTAGACAAAAGTCTGGTCCTCAGGTTCTCAGGCTCCAAGAAGAGGGGGAGACCCAAGGGGGGGTACTGTTACGCCGAGCGCTCCGGGTCCCCACTCCTCCCCGGAGTGCTCGCAACACCCTCGCTACTGCAGCGCCCCGGTCAGATCTACTGACCGGGTGCGCTGCGATACCGCCTCCAGCCGGGATGCGATTCGCGATGCGGGTGGCGCCCGCTCGCGATGCGCACCCCGGCTTCCGTACCTGACTCGCTCTCCGTCGGTCCTGTCCCGGCGCGCGCGGCCCCGCTCCCTAGGGCGCGCGCGCGCCGGGTCTCTGCGATTTAAAGGGCCACTGCGCCACTGATTGGCGCAGTTGGTCTAATTAGTGTGTTCACCTGTGCACTCCCTATGTATACCTCACTTCCCCTGCACTCCCTCGTCGGATCTTGTTGCCATTGTGCCAGTGAAAGCGTTTCCTTGTGTGTTCCTAGCCTGTGTTCCAGACCTCCTGCCGTTGCCCCTGACTACGATCCTTGCTGCCTGCCCCGACCTTCTGCTACGTCCGACCTTGCTCTTGTCTACTCCCTTGTACCGCGCCTATCTTCAGCAGTCAGAGAGGTTGAGCCGTTGCTAGTGGATACGACCTGGTTACTACCGCCGCTGCAAGACCATCCCGCTTTGCGGCGGGCTCTGGTGAATACCAGTAGTAACTTAGAACCGGTCCACTAGCACGGTCCACGCCAATCCCTCTCTGGCACAGAGGATCCACCTCCTGCCAGCCGAATCGTGACAATAACACTGCACACTCGGAGCCTCCAGCGCTGATGAGATCTTGCAAAGTTGAGTGCTGAATGACAGATTGCCGGGGTCCCCAATCCCCAGTCCCCATCATGATAAACCACCTCCTGCCTTTATTTTTATTATTTTTATAGTTTTGTACCTTGATATTGCTCTGTATTTTCTGCTCAGTCAGATTCACAGATTGGGAAGGGGTGTTCTTAAGCAGGCATGACATAATCTGTACCATACAGGGGAGAACTTACTCCTTCACTCTGCTACACACAGCCCAGAGCAGTTCAGTGTGTGAAAGGAGCTATGATTGGCGAAGGCTGCCCCCCCTCCCCTTTAGCACTCCAGATTGCATTTCCTGATTTTGAACTTCTGTCAGGCCAGCAGGAGTCCAAAGTCTGTGCAATAGATTGGGGGAAATGTGCTCTGGACAAGTAGGGAGACAACCACCTAGTGGCAGCTTTTTTTTTAACACAAATAAAACATTCACTTAGTCTGCACTCTGCCCCACCCCCTCATCCCAACCCTATATAAGTAGCAGTTAACTACACAGGGCCCTTTCATTTCTGGCAGCCTCCCAGTCTGACTGGGAGCATATGGTAAGCAAGCTTTTACACCTTGTTAACACTGGTGTGGTGCTGTGCGGCGTGCGGCCCAGGGACAGGTTTGATTGGCATTGAGGCCGCTCTGCCATTGGGTTGTTCCCCCTGTGGGTACTGGTGTTTCGGCGGTGGTGGTCAATGCCCAGTGCTACACCATTTTATGCTAGGACATTAGGGACCCACTCTAAATAGGTGGCCTTGACATGACGAGTGAGCTTGTACCTTTTGATCAAAATGAATACTTACAACCTGTTAGATTTTGAATTTATGCTGAGAAGCAATTAGATCAAAATACAAAAATGTAGATGTGCAACCATGTCTGTTTTCTCTACTTGAATTCATAAAACATAGAAAACTTAATTTTTTTTTTAAACAAAGTACATTTACCATAAGGAGTGCAATAGCGAAAATTAGTTTTAATGGCAGCGCCCATTCAAGGCCAAAATGGGCTTGGTTCTTAAGGGGTTAAACATTACCACAAAAGCAGCTGTAGTAAAGTCAAAATGACAGCAACATATACACACTGGCTGATTAGCTTTTTTTTAGGCAGGGTTTGCAAAGCAGAAAATTCTGTGTATATAATTTTTTGTGTCCATTTCCTGTGGAAATGCTTATTTTAACCGCAGATTTGCCTGTGAGAGCCACGTGTTAAATACAATATGTTCTGGATATTTTCTGATGTGTAAACACAACCAGAAGTTAACATTTTTTTTCGAAAATTATCCCTTTTTTGGACAAAGCCTGATTGTGTCTATTCAAGCACTCTGGCATTGAAAGAAGCAATGACTTAACAAATATGATCCTTATTGATGGAGTAGCATCAGGTTTGGGTTTGTAAAGACAGTGGGAGATTTATCAAAACTTGTACAGAGGAAAAGTTGACCAGTTTTCCATAGCCTAATCAATCATATCACTTCCTTAATTTTTCGGAGGCCTTAATGAAAAATAAAGATACATTCTGATTGGTTGTTGTCGGCAATTGGTCAACTTTTTGTCTGCATAGATTTTAATAAATTTCCCCAAAAATCTCTAGTTTTTCGAAAATCCTTCAATTTTTTGGGGTGCAGATTTGTCAGATTTACCTTGAATAGACTAAAACTTGAATTTTGAGCATTTCAGTTCGGAACCTGCTAAAATAACATGAGCCACATGGTAAAAAGGACAAAAAGATCACATGACCTTAGGGAATCCTATAATACCATGTCACAGCAGAGAACGAAAGTGTTTAGGAGCACTCACCTCGGACACCAGATAAGTCCAGAACCAGAAATGATTAAGTTCATGTTCAAGGCTGGGAACATGTTGCAGGGAGGTGGAAAGATGGAATACATGCGGGTAGGCTCAGCCGGTGGGCGACGGTCCGTATCGTCAGTGGGCGCCTCTGAGACACGGACCATCCCCCACCGGCTGAGCCTACCCGCATGTATTCCACCTTTCCACCTACCTGCAACTTGTTCCCAGCCTTGAACATGAAATAAATCATTTCTGCACAACTTATCTGGTGTCCGAGGTGAGTGCTCCAAAACGCTTTACTTCTCTGCTGTGACATGATCAAGTTCTGTTAATATTGTGAAGCACCACAGATGCACACAGATCATAGTGTAAGCTGCACGTCACCTGTCTGCCAACAGGTGAATCCTCTGAAGGACAGTGAATCTAGACAGTGCCAGATCAATACTCTATATGCAAAGTTGTTAGAATCCTATAATGTCTTTCAACCATCTCTCCCGTACAATAAGGAGGCAGTATAAAGGTAATGAAAATGCCACTATAAAACCCTATGTACATAGCTTCAGCAGCCATGTGTTAGGTGAAGATCTCTGTGAGGGACACTAAACAGTGAATAACACAGACAGGAATAGGACCACTCATATATGATAATTGTAGTTAAAGGGGTACTCTGGTGGTTAAATCAACTGGTGCCAGAAAGTTGAACAGATTTGTAAATTACTTTTATTAAAAAAATCTTAATCCTTCTAGCACTTATTATCTGCTGAATACCACAGAGGAAATTATTTTCTTTTTGGAACACAGAGCTCTCTGCTGAATCACAAGCACAATGCTCTCTGCTGACATTTCTGTTCATTTTAAGAACTGTCCAGAGTAGGAGAAAATCCACATAGCAAACATATGCTGCTCTAGACAGTTCCTAAAATGGACAGAGATGTCAGCAGAGAGCCCTGTGCTCATGATGTCAGCAGAGAGCTCTGTGTTCCAGAAAGAAAACAATTACCTCCGTAGTATTTAGCAGCAAATAAGCCCTGGAAAGATTAAGATTTTTTAACAGAGGTAATTTACAAATCTGATTAGAAAAATTCACTAGCGCTGGATGAGTTTGGATGTGATCAGTGGCTGGACTGCTGCTTAGCCAATAGATGTGCTCCCCTGATAATGCACACCAATATATAGTAGATATAGCAAAAAGTATAATTGAATTGGCAAGCACTGAATCAGACACATATCTATTAAATCTGGGTGGTAGGGACTAACCTGCAAATGCTGTAGAAGGAGGGAGAGATCCTGATGATATAGATGGAACTGTGAGTGGTGTGAGGGAGTGCTCACCTGATGACCAAAAATGAAAACACAGTGACTGGATTATGTAAAGATATGCGTGTCAATTTATTTGAGCTCTGTCTATATAGCGTGGTCTACCTTTAAATGATCAGTCGCGCTGGTGCGAGCGATGGAGGTTCGAACGGCTGGTGTGGTAAGCTGAAAGGGTGATGTTCCTATGGTATAGAGTGGGTTAAACAATCTGGTTATAGTTAGAAGAGTGATGAATACTTTCGGCAGAGTCATTCCTATTAATACCTGTTCAAGAGCTGTATTACTGATTCCGTATGAGCATTATAGAGGAGAATGCTTGATGCTGTGGGCTCTCCCTGAGGGTGTTCCAGAGGTTGAAAAAATGCGAGTGAAGTCCCTTTCTACAGTTCAACTGTATAATTAGTAATAGTAATATGATCACAGCTGAGTATTGTAAGCTAATGGAATGTCCGCAAAACATAGGAATATTTTCATAAGTAGATATTTGCTATTAAAGCGCTTAGTGGTGTACCTGACAAGGCTCCCGCTGGTACCTGTTGCGCGATCAACACTATTACGGGCCCTCAATGGGGTACTCCTGGATTGGTGAACAGGTGTGGAGTTGGAGTTCTGTCCGGGAATAGTTGATTGTAATCCGGTTAGTTGAAGGGAGCATTTGACGGCAGTGGGAGTGCGCCCCGGCCGGTGGCGCCTCAACCACCTGCACGCTCGCTGTTAGATGAATAAGGTGGAGGTGATTTGGATCTGAGTGACATCACTACGGTATCCTCTGTGGTCCACAAACCTATCGACGCGTTTGGGAAGACTGTCGGCTTCCTTCGTCTGGATAGAGCTGGTGGTTTGATGGTCCATTCTTATAGCGGCGTGTCTCCGATGTTAACCCCTTACTAACCGGATTATCAATGTGTCGTTGCTCGTGGTTACAGATATGCAAACAGTTCCAATTCAGCATTTAAACCGTGAGGTACTAAAGAATTGAGGTTAAATATCCATTTGGTTTCACTTCTGGATAGTTGTGCAATAAAATCACCTCCCCTCCAGTGGGGGGTAATTTTTTCTAATCCAAAAAATTGGGACATTTTAACTGATTGTTTGTGCATAGTTTTATAGTGTGCAGATAACAGGTGACCCTCAAAATCCCGTTGTATATTATATACATGTTTTTTGATACGCACACCTAATTGCCTCTTGGTTCTGCCCACATATATTTTATCGCAGGGACATCTAATTGCATATATGACTCCCTGTGTCTTGCAATGTATGTGGCTTCTGATTTTATATTCTGTTTGTTCTTTGCTGTTTTTCACACTTGTTGTAGGATATTTATTATCCATAGCTTTGCATGCATTACACATTTTGCAAGGATAGAAGCTGTTTTTTAGGGGGCAAGAAATTGATACTGGTGTGTTCTATATTCTTATTTTTTGTTGTTTTATTCTGTATTGAGGGTGCTATGAAGGTTCCGATGCTTTGGGCCTTCTTATAGACAAAGGTTGATACTTTTGATATAATGCCCCCCAAGATTTTGTCTTCCAGTAAAATGTCCCAATGTTTCTTGATTATTTTTTGAAATAGCAGACTATGTTTGTTGTATTGAATCATTATTGGGATTTTTGTATTACAGTTTTTTTCCTCTTTCTTTCCGGTTATTTTATCTTTTGGTATTAGTAATTTATCTCTGTCCGCTTCAAAAACTTGTTGTTGGATTAGATTTAAATCTTCCTCTTTGTATCCCTTACTAATGAATTTTTTCTTTAGGTCCTCAGATTCCTGACTATATTGTGCTGCCTCTGTGCAGTTTCTTCTTAGCCTAAGAAATTGACTTCTGTGGATGTTTTTCAGCCAAATTGGTAAGTGGCAACTTTCTCTCTCGATAAACAAATTGCTATCTGTTGGTTTAGAATATGTGTGCATAGTTATCTGGTTGTTAAAATATTAATAGTGAGATCTAAAAAATGCACTGAAGTCTGGCTGAAAGACGCGGTGAAATTTAAAAAGTACGGATTTTTATTAATATCTATTAAAAATAAAGCCAGACTATCAGGCCCCCCTTTCCAAATGAATAGAATGTCATCAATAAATCTACGCCAGAGGACGAGGTTTGCGCACAAGACTCCTCCTGGGTAGATGGCTTCTTCCTCCCAGAGTCCGACGTATAGATTTGAGTAACTTGGCGCAAACCCCGTCCCCATAGCGGTTCCCCACTTCTGATTAAAAAACGTGTTTTCATATTTAAAATAGTTGTGGGTAAGTATAAAATTATTGCATTCACCAATAAAATTAGTTTGGGTCAATGGCATATTTTGTTGTTTGTTTAAAAAATATTCCGCTGCATACTGGCCTTGTTTGTTTTCTATCACCGTATACAGGGATGTGATGTCCAGAGTTCCTATAATATACTCCTCTTTCTATGTGACCTCTTTGAATAATTGCAAAATATGCGCCGCATCTTTCAGATAGGCTGGTAGTTGTATGACACATGGTTGAAGGTGGGTATCTATATATCTTGACAGGTTGGACGTGAGGCAACCTATACCTGAAATAATAGGTCTCCCTGGTGGATTGTCTAGATTCTTGTGGACCTTCGGGATTTGATAAAATATGGGGATCCTGGGGTCTTTAGTGTTTATAAAATCCTTTTCATCTTTAGTAATAATGCCCATTTGTGTTCCCCTATCTAATAGTGATATGAGTTCTTTCTGGTATTTAGTGGTTGGGTCACTCTTTAGTTCTTACAGAATAAAACAACAAAAAATAAGAATATAGAAAACACCAGTATCAATTTCTTGCCCCTAAAAAATGGCTTCTATCCTTGCAAAATGTGTAATGCATGCAAAGCTATGGATAATAAATATCCTACAACAAGTGTGAAAAACAGCAAAGAACAAACAGAATATAAAATCAGAAGCCACATACATTGCAAGACACAGGGAGTCATATACGCAATTAGATGTCCCTGCGATATAATATATGTGGGCAGAACCAAGAGGCAATTAGGTGTGCGTATCAAAGAACATGTATATAATATACAACAGGGTTTTGAGGGTTCTGCACACTATAAAACTATGCACAAACAATCAGTTAAAATGTCCCAATTTTTTGGATTAGAAAAAATTACCCCCCACTGGAGGGGAGGTAATTTTATTGCACAACTATCCAGAAGTGAAACCAAATGGATATTTAACCTCAATTCTTTAGTACCTCATGGTTTAAATGCTGAATTGGAACTGTTTGCATATCTGTAACCACGAGCAACGACACATTGATAATCCGGTTAGTAAGGGGTTAACATCGGAGACACACGCCACTATAAGAATGGACCATCAAACCACCAGGTCTATCCAGACGAAGGAAGCCGACAGTCTTCCGAAACGCGTCGATAGGTTTGTGGACCACAGAGGATACCGTAGTGACGTCACTCAGATCCAAATCACCTCCACCTTATTCATCTAACAGCGAGCGTGCAGGTAGGTTGAGGCGTCACCGGCCGGGGCGCACTCCCAGTGTCGTCAAACGCTCCCTTCAACTAACCGGATTACAATCAACTATTCCCGGACAGAACTCCAACTCCACACCTGTTCACCAATCCAGGAGTTCCAGCGGGAGCCTTATCAGGTACGCCACTAAGCGCTTTAATAGCAAATATCTACTTATGAAAATATTCCTGTTACGCCGAGCGCTCCGGGTCCCCGCTCCTCCCCGGAGCGCTCACGGCGCCTCTTTCCCTGCAGCGCCCCGGTCAGACCCGCTGACCGGGAGCGCTGCACTGACATGGCCGTCGGGGATGCGATTCGCACAGCGGGACGCGCCCGCTCGCGAATCGCATCCCAAGTCACTTACCCGTCCCGGTCCCCTGCTGTCTTGTGCTGGCGCGCGCGGCTCTGCTCTCTAGGGCGCGCGCGCGCCAGCTCTCTGAGACTTAAAGGGCCAGTGCACCAATGATTGGTGCCTGGCCCAATTAGCTTAATTGGCTTCCACCTGCTCCCTGGCTATATCACATCACTTCCCCTGCACTCCCTTGCCGGATCTTGTTGCCTTGTGCCAGTGAAAGCGTTTAGTGTTGTCCAAAGCCTGTGTTACCTGAACTCCTGCTATCCATCTTGACTACGAACCTTGCTGCCTGCCCCGACCTTCTGCTACGTCTGACCTTGCCTCTGCCTAGTCCTTCTGTCCCACGCCTTCTCAGCAGTCAGCGAGGTTGAGCCGTTGCTAGTGGATACGACCTGGTTGCTACTGCCGCTGCAAGACCATCCCGCTTTGCGGCGGGCTCTGGTGAACACCAGTAGCCTCTTAGAACCGGTCCACCAACACGGTCCACGCCAATCCCTCGCTGACACAGTGGATCCACAACCTGTAAGCCGAATCGTGACAATTCCTATGTTTTGTGGACATTCCATTAGCTTACAATACTCAGCTGTGATCATATTACTATTACTAATTATACAGAGTTGAACTGTAGAAAGGGACTTCACTCGCATTTTTTCAACCTCTGGAGCATCCTCAGGGAGAGCCCACAGCATCAAGCATTCTCCTCTATAATACTCATACGGAATCAGTAATACAGCTCTTGAACAGGTATTAATAGGAACGACTCTGCCGAAAGTATTCATCACTCTTCTCACTATAACCAGATTGTTTAACCCACTCTATACCATAGGAACATCACCCTTTCAGCTTACCACACCAGCCGTTCGAACCTCCATCGCTCGCACCAGCGTGACTGATCATTTAAAGGTAGACCACGCTATATAGACAAAGCTCAAATAAATTGACACACATATCTTTACATAATCCAGTCACTGTGTTTTCATTTTTGGTCATCAGGTGAGCACTCCCTCACACCACTCACAGTTCCATCTATATCATCAGGATCTCTCCCTCCTTCTACAGCATTTTCAGGTTAGTCCCTACCACCTAGCTTTAATAGATATGTGTCTGATTCAGCGCTTGCCAATTCAATAATACTAATTTACAAATCTGTTTAACTTTCTGGCATCAGTTGATTTAAAAAAAAAAAGTTTTCCAACGGAGTTCCCCTTTAAGCAGCAGAGATAATTACTTTATCACTTTCCAAGAACAAAATGTGTTGCTACACCCAAGAAGTGATTATTTTTACACCACTTGGAAAAAGCTATTGCTTCTTTAGATACCTATGTGTGCATATAAACACTGGCAGGTATTTGCCTCCAAAAATGATTATTTTAAGCCAATAATTTTAAAATGCATAAAGAAATTTCAGTGCAGTTTTTTTCCATTCAACCTGTTAGTTACCACCAGGTACCATCCACTTACCCACAGCATAGCCCATGTTGCGGTAACTTCAAAATCAACTTTGCCTTAAAAACAGCTAAGAAGTACATCAGTACACTCCTAGGTGACCGAAGAATGTTATGCACGTCTTTAATGCTCTTAGTAAGATTCACATTTTTTGTTTCAATCATTTTTAAGTAGGAACAAAAATTGGACGTAGTCTGCATATATATATATATATATATATATATATATATATATATATAAATATAAATAAATATATATATATATATATATATATATATATATATATTAGGTTACTATTAATCTACATGGGAACAAACAGTCCATTATTACATACCATTAGTTGTTTTTATAAACTTTTTTGTGCTTTTACGTTTGGGTTTTAATTCTTTTCCCGTACGTTATTCTTAGGTTTCTGTCATTTTTTTTTTTCACTATGGAAGTCCAGGATTGGCAGCTTTTGGAAAACCCATCAAATGTTCTAAGATTCAATGTCAAATAAGGCAGAGTACTGTAGCTTTTTCTTATTTTTTCCTTTCTTTTCTTTTAAAAATCAAGTCACTTTCTAAGTTGTTCCCAATGTTACAAACTTTTAAAGTATTTATTTGTGAACTTTTTAAAGTGCTCTTATACACACACTGCTTTCTATAACCCACTGTCATTTTTCCTTTTATTATTTTTTAATCTGTTTTTGAGCTTTTCACTTGCAGACAACCTGTTTTCTTAGAAATGGTTGAAGCTGCCTTACTTGCAATTCCGTCTTAAAAAGTAATGGGGGGAAGGGAAGTGGCTTGACAACCGTAATGTCTAAATTTACATAGATCTTGTAAACTTTTATTGAGCAATCACTTTTTACTGTATGCAGAGATGAACATTTTTCTAGAAATGCCTAGCTTCACATATATTTTTTAATAATATATATCCTGTCAGCCATGTTACAGAACTAGAGCTCATTTTATCCGTCTGAAAGTAGAAACATTACACATCAATCACACCAACCTGAACAAATATTACTTGTGAAAATTTAGATTTATTGTATACTCTCGGCATCTAACAGTACGTTGAACTTTAAATAACTGAAAACAAAAGTTATGAAGATTGTTTATTTCTCTTTCCTATGATGATTATTTTCTGGTATTATTTGTAGAAATAAGAAAAAACAGCCTATAATTCCTACACAATCTTTGGCATATAGAACAATGATTATTTTTACTGTTATGTCTGTACACACATGCAAAATTGTTCTATATTATTTTACAGTTCATTTATTTAAATGTCTGCAGCAGTGTCTAGGAATACTAAAAACTTCTATACCAATGGAAAATGTACTATGTAATGGGGGAAATTATCAAGGGTGGTATAGATGAACAATTTTTCTACACACTTAAATGTGTACGTGCACACATGTTATAAATATGGTCCTAGTACTAGAGATGTCGCGAATTGTTCGCAGCGAACAGTTCCCGGCGAACTTAGCATGTTCGCTTTTGCATCGCCGGGCGAACATATGTGAAGTTCGATTCGCCCCCTATACTTTAACATTGCGGTAAACTTTGACCCTGTGAGTCAGAGTCAGCAGACACATTACAGCCAATCAGCAGCAGTCCCTCCCTTCCAGACCCACCTACATCCTGCACGGACGCCATTTTACCTTCATTCGGCATGCTGCAGGCTTAGAAAGTGGAGGGACAGAGAAGCTGCTCCTGCCGTAATAGGGAAAGCGATAGCTAGGTTGCTGCTAGGTGGTATATTCAGGGTCCACTTTACTCCTAAAGCACTAGTCTAACATCTGCTTTAAGGCCTTTTTAGGGCTCAAATATCAGTCTGTGTGTCTTGCAACAGCTGGAGGCACCCTGGTTGGGAGGGAACCGCTGGTTAAAAGGGGTACTCCAGTGTAAAGCTTAAGTTCCTTCAAGCAACTAACTACAGTATTAAAAGGGCTCTAAGTTCAGTCCGTGTGTCTTGCAACAGCTGGAGGCACCCTGGTTGGGAGAGGACCGCTGGTTAAAAGGGCTACTCCAGTGTAAAACTTAAGTTCCTTCAAGCAACTAACTACAGTATTAAAAGGGCTGTAAGTTCAGTCCGTGTGTCTTGCAACTGCTGGAGGCTCCCTGGTTGGGGACCTCTGCTTAAAAGGGGAGCTCCGCTGGCAACCTTTTTTGCTCATTGTCACACTAGTGCAAATCACATTTGGTGTGACAGTTGTTCAAAAAAACAAAAACTTTTTTGGCTGTGAAATAAAACCAGTGCTACCTAAAGGGGGGGGGGGGGGGGGCTCTAACTATGTGCTGCCTAACATGGGGGAATCTATGTGCTACCTAAAGGGGGTATCTAAATATGTGCTGCCAAAAGGGGGCTCTATGTGCTGCCTAAAGGGAGGCTCTAACTATGTGCTGCCTAATATGGGAGAATCTATGTGCTGCCTAAAGGGGGTTCTAACTATGTGCTGCCTAACATGGGGGAATCTATGTGCTTTCTAAAGGGGGGATCTAACTATGTAATGCCTAAAGGGGTGATTGTCATGCATTTTGTGACACCCCCAAAATGAATCACTATGTTTGAATATGTTTCATAGCATAATAGCATGATGTCAGCCATTTTTGCGTATAATCAAAATTGGCCAATTTCTGAAGTTTCATCTCTACTGATACTCTAATGACAGTCTGGGAGTACAATGCTCCTTGTATCTGTAGTTTATTTATGGTGTTTGAGATAAGGGACTAATAAGTGGTCTGGTTACATTCTCCAGACATCACTACTAAAATTCACCCAAGTAAAGGGGGGTGAGATAAGGACTAGTGGAGTATTCCTAAGACTTTGTCAATGTTATCCTGTTTAACAGTTGATTACCCATTTGACTGGACACAAACATTCACACATCTGTGTTAGAGACCTCCATGATTTTTATCTCTTCAATAAATTCAAATGTCAAATTTGAGACTGGATGTCTGTGGGAATCCAGGGTATAGGTGTCAAAAAGTAAGACCTGTCTATTAATTATTGTGTCTGTTAATTATTGTGGAATGTTGTTTAAGACCAATTATTGACAGTTAACTCTTAATGGTAATGATGCTAATTGCTTATGCAATAGCAACCCCTAGTGGATGGGTTGGTGACATTACACCACAGGAAAGGCATTATGGGTGATGTGCTCAATGCATTCTGGGTAGTATAGTGATGTCATAGGGATTACCATATGTACACGCCCAGCCTACATTCATTGGGGAATTCCAATTTAGGAGGGTGTGTCTAACTAATTAAAAAGTCTGGTAAACCAGATGTTAGGAAGCTAGACGCACTCTGGAGCTGAATACCGATGCTGATACTGAAGAACACTTCTCTGGACTCTCTACTCTGATGTGAGATCCCAGATGCCGGACTGATTACACCGTTCAGTGTTCCTCAGAGCAGAAGTAAGGTTCTTACAGAGTTTTGGTAAGAGACACAAAAATGGTATTCCATTTAATTAAGACTAATTGGGATAATGTGGATAGAATTATACCATTTAGATTGGCGACTAAATTAATTAAATTAAATAATTATCTCGATATTGAGATTATAGTGTCAGGATATTGTGAGATTTAATTCTACCTGCAGAAGAATCAAGACTCATAATCTATCAAAGCATTAAATAATTGCTTAGATATTGATAGAATTCCTACTCGCCAAGCTAAGTGTTATAAATATTATTTCCCACACAGGAAACTTGTTTCAAGTTCTTCCTTCCAAAATATAGAGCAAGATCATATATCTCTGCTAATTGTCTTAATGTCTTACCAAGATAATGTATAGAAAAATAATCCAGAATGGGGGGAAGTATATCATAGTTCTTCCATGTATATATTTCCCCATTCTTGAAGTCATGTGATTTGTAGTGGTTAGAAGGGGGCGGGAGTGAATTTAGCATTCCATATTGATGTCTAATGATTAGATATTGCCCACCTTAATATCATGAGGTTCCTCTGAATAGAGTGATATTTAACCTTTTTCTTATATGATATTCTAACCTGGTAGCTTTTGTTTATTTTAACAAGTTACTAACTACTCACATGTATTGTTCTACTAAATGTAGTCAATTAACAATCTTATACTGTTTACTAATATCTAATTGATGTTCATTTGGATATATCATTGTGTTTATTACTCATTTATGTTTATAATCTTATAACCAATAAATCTGCATACTTTATAATACCTGTGTATTATTGTTTATTGCAAAACTACATCCTTAAGGGTTACTGTCATCCCGTCATAAAAATAACTCAGATGTGAATGGTGTTGATTAGCTTTATCTACAATTCACCAGGTCATAATTTTGAAAATTTTAATAATTTTCATAATTTAAAATTTTTCATAATTAATATTTATTTTTATGACCATAATTCAGTCATAATTGAGTTATTACCGCACGACAGGATCTAACTATGTGCTGCCTAAAGGGGGCTCTACGTGCTGCCTAAAGGGGGCTCTACGTGCTGCCTAAAGGGGGGCTCTATGTGCTGCCTAAAGGGGGCTAAAGCACGTTATTTCAAAGAATTTAGGAATAATAGGTGATTTATGCCCTTTATGGATTAAAACCAGACTCTGCATCAACTATGTAATTTTCCATGGGAGTTTTGCCATGAATCCCCCTCCAGCACGCCACAGTCCAGGTATTAGTCCCCTTGAAACAACTTTTAAATCACTATTGTGGCCAGAAAGAGTCCCTGTGGGTTTTAAAATTCGCCTGCCCATTGAAGTCAATGGCGGTTCGCCCTGTTTGCGAACATTTGCTGAAGTTTGCGTTCGCCGTTTGCGAACCGAAAATGTTATGCTCTCGACATCACTACCTAGTACACATTTTTATTAAATTACACTTCAGTAAACCAATTTGTATAGTTCGTCATTACGAATATCTAGCACTATATTCTAAATATTCGTAAAATCGCGAAGTGCCGATATTTGCAATAAAAATTTGTGTTACGAATATTCATGCTCAACTCTAAAATTGAGGACTTTGCGATTTTTTTGCCATGTCTCTCTTTTTACACTTCAGTACACCAATTTGTATAGTTCATCCTCTGCAACTTTTTCTGGGACTTTTTAAACCATTGTGACAATTTGTGTCACTATCTACTAATGCTGTCTATATCTAGTTGTGTAAGCTAGGTCAGGGCTGTTGCAGTTTTTAGACAAATTGAGTAGTGCTGAGCGGCAGGGGCCATATTCAAATTTGCAATATTTCGCAAATATATTGACGATTATTCAACCTATGTTGATGAAATTCGCATATTCACTATGTTCATTCACTTTTTTCCCATGCGGAAATTTGCATAAAAATTTGCATGCAAAAAAAACCCAAAAAATGAATATTCGTCATTACGAATATATAGAGCTATATTCTAAATATTCCCAAAATCGCGAAGTGCTGATATTCGCGATAAAAATTAGCATTACGAATATTCATGCTCAACACTAAAATTGAGGACTTTGCACTTTTTTTTTGCCATGTCTCTCCAAAAGTCGCACACGATAAATGAATGATGATTGCAGAAAATACTTGGTTTTGACATACAGAGGGGAATTCATCAAGCTTTTTAGTTTTTTTTTTTATCTAACTATCTAGATACACAAGCAGGAGAATAAAGCAGCACACTGCTAGCACAAAGATACAGATAAAATATGAAATGCTACATTGCTACAATGAAAAATTGAAGTGCTTCGCTCACCATTTGGCCAAATAGTTTGGACCATCCCACCATGATAAGGTGACTTCATTGGGACGGACAGACCCTGCACTGTGAATGTACCTCTGTACAGTCAGTTGCCAGGCTTGTAAGGTCTGAAACATCCAGTACCTTATAATATGTTTGTTCACTTTTTTTTTCCATGCGAAATTCGCATGGGAAATTTGCATGAACATTTGCATGTAAAAAAAAAAAAATACTAATATTCGTCATTACGAATATATAGCACTCTATTCTAAATATTTGCAAAATCGCAAAGTGTCAATATTCGTGATGAAAATTTGCGATACGAATATTCATGCTCAACACTAAAATTGAGGACTTTGCGATTTTTTTGCCATGTCTCACCAAAAGTCGCATTTGATAAATGACTGACGATTGCAGAAAAACAACTTGGTTTTGACATCCAGAGGGGAATTTATCAAGCTTTTTTTTTTTCTATCTAAAATTGTTGCATCAAAAGTCTCAGTCACTTCTCCTGCGACTTTTGTGCGACTTTGGCTATAGATCATATCTGAACGGGAACCACCATGTGCAGTGCTTTAGACTAGTTTTTTGCAATGGTGATCGATTCATGATGTGTGACTTTTCACTGAAAGTTGCACTAAAGTCGCAGCTCCTGTACTTTACAAACTAACCCACACTAATTTACTTCAGCCCTGAAAAGTACTCTAAATGACAACACACCACCACCCCACCGCCAGGAAGAGATGGATTAATCAAGGCTTGTGGGGTGAAAAGAACCATCGGGACCCACTCTAGTGACTTGTGGTTCAGGCAACACCACAGGTCAGGTTCTTTTTAAACAGTTGCTTAACTCTTTAAGAAAATGTGTCATATATATATATATATATATATATATATATATATATATATATACAGCGCTGTAGTGAGTATCTTCGCACAGCGGCGTATATTTACAGAGTGGCTATGAAGCGAGCGCAGCAGTGGTGCTCGCTTCATGCACACTGGGTCCTGGTGGATGTCAGCAGATGTGGATCTGTCGTAATGGCGGACATTAGTGATCACGATGATGCCTGTCATTAGCCCTTCAGATGCGGTGATCAATACAGATCACGGCATCTGCGGCAGTGCGACACTTTAAATGGCTGATCTGATCCCCGCGACACTGCCATGGGGACCAGATCAGTCAAGATGGCAGAGGGAGGTCCCCTTACCTGCCACTACCACTCTCCCGGGGTCTTCTGCTCTGATTTGCCTTCCAGCAAACCAGAGCAGAAGATCACCGATAATACTGATCAGTGCTATGCCTATACATAGCACTTAACAGTATTAGTAATCTGACGATTGCTATAAATAGTCCCCTATGGGGACAAAAAAGTTGTTAAATAAATGTAAATAAAAGTTTTAAAGAAAGTGAAAAAAAATGTGAAAAAGCCCTTCCCTCAATTTAGATTTAAATCACCCATTTTCCCCATTTGAATCAAAAAAGCATTAAAAAAATATGAATAATAAACATACTTAGTATCACCGCATGCGTAAATGTCCAAAAATATAAAAATATAATGTGAATAATCCAGTATGGTGCACGGCGTAAATGTAAAGAAAAAAAAGTCAAATATTTCTGCTTTTTTGGTCACATCACTTTGCAAAAAAAGTTTAATAAAAAGCAATATACACATCCTTGTATATGGAAAAATTTGAAAGTTAGAGGTAGTCAAAATAGGGCAATATTAAACATTCTGATTTTGTAAAAAAAAAGTTTGTGATTATTTAAAAGCAGTACAATAATAAAAAAGTATGCAACCATGGGTCTGTGGATGGAAATATAAAAGTTATGGATTTTAGAAGATGACGAGGAAAAAACAAAAATGATGCCAGCCAGGATGCCAGGCCAACTAAATGTGTCACCAATGTTCCACACTTATGATGCCAGATTTAAACAGATGGTTGTTGGCCATAGTCACCTGTGAAAGCCTACTGTTTGCCAGGATTCTGACCTCTTACTCTATTCCTTGGAGAAGCTTTTATTACTGCACATGCACCAATCATCACTTTCAAAGTGCATGCACTATGTTTAGAAGTGGTGATGAGCGGCATTGCCCATATTCGAATTTGCGATATTTTGCGAATATATAGACGAATATTCGTCCTATATTCGCAAATTTTGCATATTCGTTATATTCGCATATTCAAGAAAGAAAACAGTGAGGGGGTGGACAACTTTACTATTGGTTGCCAGGGATGTTGTTGATAACCGTGGCAAGTGTATTTGCATCATTCTAATTGGCCCACAAGTGAAAAGAAGGAATATGCATAAAAAAGTGAATATTCATAATTTTGAATATATAGCGAATATGTTTGCAATATTCGCAAATTTGCGATATTAGCGATAAAAATTTGAAATGCGAATATTCGTGCGCAACACTATTTAGAAGAATCATTTCAGGGGCATTTACGAGCGGTCAAAAATCTATATAAATAAAACTCAATGGGGGAGATTTATCAAAACCAATGTAGAGGAAAAGTTGACCAGTTGCCCATAGCAACCAATCAGCTTGCTTCTTTCATTTTTAAAAAGGCCTTTGAAAAATGAAAGAAGCAATCTGATTGGTTGCTATGGGCAACTGGTCAACTTTTCCTCTACACAGGTATTGAATAATCTCCTCCTGTGTATATGTGTGTATGTTCCAGCATCACGTCCACATGGCTAAAGATATTAACATGAAACTTGGCACATATGTTACTTATATGTCACAAACAAACATAGGATAGGTGATTTAATCCTTACTCCCCTCCATTTGCCAGGGTTGGGGTTTTTGTTTTAAGTCCCCTACAAGTCTATGGGAAATATATGTTACTGCATAACTTCCAAACGGCTCGAGATATTTTGATAATACTTGGTTACACGTTACTTATATGTCCACTTAAAATATAGGATAGTTTTGTTTAAAAGTCCCATGCAAATCAATAGGAAATGTTTGTACCCACATAGCTTCAAAAATTTCTGGTACACATATTACTTATATGTTAAATAAAAAGATCTGATAGTGGAACTTCCAGTACCTTACTCCACAAGTTCTGCTCTGCATCTCCTGGTGAATGTGTCAGTCTGGCTTGCAAGCCACACCCCATGCCACAAAGACACGCCCACTGTTTAAGCCCCATCCCTTTTATTTTCTACCTTTTTGTGCATTGGTATGGCTTGTAAATCCCGCCCAATTCCACAAAGGCCCGTCCCCTTCTATTTTTAGCTTACAACAATATCTTCATCACAAATCAGTCCCACCTGAGGACAGGATATGAGGGTGGGACATAAGGACAGGATATATGTATGGGACATGGGACGGGATATGAGGGCAGCATATGAAGATGGGATATGAAGTCAGGATATGAGGACGGGATGTGAGGACAGGATATGAGTTTGGGATATGAGGACAAGATATGAGGTGAGGAAATGAGGACGGGATAGGAGGACGGGGTATGATGATGGGATATGAGGTTGAGATATGAGGGCGGAATATGAGGTCAGGGTATGGGGACAGGATATGAGGTCGAGCTATGGGGACGTGCTATAAAGACGGGATATGAGGTCGGATTATGAGGTTGGGATATGAGGACGGGATATGAGGTCAGGATATGAGGACAGGATATGAGGACAGGATACGAGGACGGGATACGAGGATAGGATACAAGGTCGATATATGAGGACTGGATATGAGGTCGGGATAGGATGTTGGGATATGAGGACAGGATAGGAGGTTGGGATATGAGGATGGGATAGGAGGTCGGGATGTGAGGTTGAGATATGAGGATGGGATATGGTTACAGGATATGGGGTTGGGATATGACAACAATATATGAGGACTGGATATGAAGTCAAAAGCTTCCTCCTATGTTGATTTTCCTACCCAACAAGGATTAGGAAGGAAAAACCGGGCAACGCCGGGTACTCAGCTAGTGTATATATATATATATATATATATATATATATATATATATATATACATATATATATATATATATATATATATATATATATATATATATATATGTATATATATAGACAAAGAATAAGTCAGCCAGCACTTTAGTTGATACCAAACTATTATATGGACCTGGCCTGCAGGTGCGCGCTACTAGGCTAGATATACAGCAATAGAAGAATGCAGCAGCACACTGCCAGCATAAAGATATAGGTGCAACATGAATATGCAGTTAAAACATGGAGAGCTATACAGCTATGGTGTAATAGATGCAAATGGGAAACTATGAAATAGTGAGGCACTTAGCTCGCAAATTTGTCTCCGCCGGCAGTCAAATAGCTTGGACCGTCCCACCGCGATAAGGTGGCCTCCTTGGGACGGACCCTACACTGTGAATATGCCTCTGTGTGAACAGTTCAGTAAGAATGGCAGGGTTTGGAACAGCCAAGACACCTTATATACACACCTGATAGAGGTGGGTGGGGTGCAAGGCCAACATGGAGGTAGCCACTCCCCCATATGTTCAATACAGACAAATAATAAGTCAGCCAGCACTTATCTAGCCTAGTAGCGTGCACCTGTAGGCCAGTTCCATATCATAGTTTGGTATCAACTAAAGTGCTGGCTGACTTATTCTTTGTCTGTATTGCACATACGGGGGACTGGCTACCTCCATGTTGGCCTTGCACCCCACCCACCTCTATCAGGTGTGTATATAAGGTGTCTTGGATGTTCCAGACCCTGCCATGATTACTGAACTGTTCACACAGAGGCATATTCACAGTGTAGGGTCCGTCCCAAGGAGGCCACCTTATCGCGGTGGGACAGTCCAAGCTATTTGACCGTCGGCGGAGACAAATTTGCGAGCTAAGTGCCTCACTATTTCATAGTTTCACATTTGCATCTTTTACACCATAGCTGTATAGCTCTCCATGTTTTAACTGCATATTCATGTTTCACCTATATCCTTGTGCTGGCAGTGTGCTGCTGCATTCTTCTATTGCTGTATATCTAGCCTAGTAGCGTGCACCTGTAGGCCAGGTCCATATAATAGTTTGGTATCAACTAAAGTGCTGGCTAACTTATTCTTTGTCTGTATTGCATATACGGGGCAGTGGCTACCTCCATGTTGGCCTTGCACCCCACCCACCTCTATCAGGTGTGTATATAAGGTGTCTTGGATGTTCCAGACCCTGCCATGCTTACTGAACTGTTCACACAGAGGCATATTCACAGTGTAGGGTCCGTCCCAAGGAGGCCACCTTATCGCGGTGGGACGGTCCAAGCTATTTGACCGCCGGCGGAGACAAATTTGCGAGCTAAGTGCCTCACTATTTCATAGTTTCACATTTGCATCTATTACACCATAGCTGTATAGCTCTCCATGTTTTAACTGCATATTCATGTTGCACCTATATCTTTGTGCTGGCAGTGTGCTGCAGCATTCTTCTATTGCTGTATATATATATATATATATATATATATATATATATATATATATATATATATATAACTCAACGTGTGTATGTGTGTAAGTGTGTCTGTTCCAGCATCAATTCCAAATGGCTAAAGAAATAAACATGAAACTTGGCACACATGTTACTTATATGTGTACAACAAACATAGGATAGGCAATTTAACCCTTACCCACCCCCATTTGTGAGGGTCTGGGTTTTTGTTTAAAGTCCCATACAAGTCTGTTACGCCGAGCGCTCGCAGCGTACTCCTGTTCGCAGCGCCCCGGTCAGACCCCCTGACCGGGAGCGCTGCGATAATGTCCCTAGCCGTGATGCGTTCCTCGATGCGGGACGTGCCCGCTCGCGATTCGCATCCCGGCCCGCTTACCAGACTCGTTCCCCATCTGTGCTGTCCCGGCACGCGGCCCCACTCCCTAGGGCGCGCGCGCTGGCTCTCTAAGATTTAAAGGGCCAGTGCACCAATGATTGGTGCCTGGCCCAATCAGTCTAATTAGCCTCCACCTGCTCCCTGTCTATTTAACCTCACTTCCCCTTCACTTCCTTGCCGGATCTTGTTGCCATTGTGCCTTGAGAAAGCGTTCCTTGTGTATCCCAAGCCAGTGTTCCTGACCTCTTGTCGTTGCCCCTGACTACGATCCTTGCTGCCTGCCCTGACCTTCTGCTACGTCCGACCTTGCTCTTGCCTAATCCCTTGTACCACGCCTATCTCAGCAGTCAGAGAGGTTGAGCCGTTGGCGGTGGATACGACCATTTGCTACCGACCATTTGATACCAGTAGCAACTTAGAACCGATCTGCCGGCACAGGCCACGCCAATCCCTCTCTGACACAGAGGATCCACCTCCAACCGGCCGAATCCTTACAAAGTCTATGAGAAATACTGTATACTGCATAACTTCCGAACAGCTGGAGATGTTTCGATAATACTCGGTTACATGTTACTAGTGTTGAGCGGCATAGGCCATATTAGAATTCGCGATATTTCGCGAATATATGGACGAATATTCGTCATATATTCGCTAAATTCGCATATTCGTAATATTCGCGTTTTATTTTCACATATGCGGAAAATTGCATATGCAAAAATTTGCATATGCAAAAATTAGCATATTCGAAAATTAGCATAAGCGAAAATTCGCAAATGTGAAAATTAGCATGTGCAAATTTTCGCATATGAGAAAATTCGAGCACCAGTCTCACACAGTAGTATTAAAGCTTTCTTTACACCACACAAGCTGGAAGCAGAGATGGGTGATCACTGTGATGTGTACTGTGAAGGGAAAAAAAAAAACAATATTCGTAATTACGAATATATAGTGCTATATTCGTGTATATTCGCGAATTCGCGAATATGCAATATTCGCGAATAAAATTTGCATTGCGAATATTCGCGAGCAACACTACATGTTACTTATATGTATACTAAAAATATAGGATAGTTAACTTAACTCTAACCTACTCTCATTTGCGAGGCTCGGGTTTTTGTTTAAAGCCAAAGCAAATCTATGGAAAATATATGTTCCAGCATAACTTCCGTACGGCCAGAGATGTTTCAATAATACTTGGTCACATGTTACTTATATGTCAAATAAAAATATATAATAGTTAAATTAACCCTAACCTACCTCCATATGTGAAGGATGGGGTTTTTGTTTCAAGTCCCATGCAAGTATATAGGACTTCTGGTAACTTACTCCACAAGCTCCGCTTTGCATCTCCTGGTGAATGTGTCAGACCAGCTGGCAAGCCACACACTCCACACATTCCATGCCCCATCTTGGAAATACACACCCACACTTTAAGCCACACCACTTTTATAGTCAGCTTACAATAGCTTCATCACAACTCAGCCCCACCTGAGGATGGAATGTGAGGATCACAAATTAGCATAAGATATGAGTACAGGATATGAGGTCGGGAAATGAGGATGGGATATGAGGTGGGGATGTGAGGTCAGGATATGAGGTAGGGATATGGTTACAGGATATGAGGATTGGATATAAGGAAGGGATATGGGGAAGGGATATGAAGTCTGGATATGAGGTCAGATATGGGGACGGGATATAAGGATGGGATATGAGGTTGGGATATGAGGACGGGATATGGGGATGGGATATGGTGTCGGGCTATAAGGTTGGGATATGAGGTCGGGATATGAGGACAGGATATGAGGATGGGATATGAGGATGGGATATGAGGTCGAGATAGGAGGACAGGATAGGAGGTCAAGATATGAGGACGGGATAGAGGTCGAGATATGAGGACGGGATATGAGGACGTGATAGGAGGTTGGGATAGGAGGTCGGGATATGAGGACAGGCTATGCGGATGGGATATGTGGACAAGATATGAGGATGGCATAGGAGGTCAGGATAGGAGGTCGGGATGTGAGATCGAGATAGGAGGACGGGATATGAGGACAGGATATCAGGTTGGGATATGAGGACGGGATATGAGGTTGACATAAGAGGACAGGATATGGGGATGGGATATGGGGTTGGGATATGACAACAATATATGAGGATGGGATATGAAGTCAAAAGCTTCCTCCTTTGTGGATTTTCCTCCTCAACAAGGATTAGGAAGGAAAAACTGGGCAACGCCGAATACTCAGCTAATATAACATAAAAGGTCTGAACCTAGCTGGGCCAGCCCAGGAGAACACCCAGTAGGCTTTTACAGCTAATTTGTATATCAATTAAAACACATATCTCCTGAATCAGAAAGAGAAATCATATTATACTTTGCCTTTAGTTTATACTGAGTGTCAGTATGTCAGAGAGTGCTTACTTTTAATTAGTGTTGAGCGCGAATATTTGAAATGAAAAATTTTACCGCGAATATTGGCACTTCGCGATTTCGCTGATATTTAAGATATAGCAATATGTACGTAATGACGAATATTTGTCGTTTTTTCTTCACAGTACACATCCCAACAATGATGTGTACTGTGTAAAAAAAAGAGTGATCATCCCTCCCTGCTTCCAGCTCGTGGTCCAAAGAAGTGTCCAATATTATTTACTGTGTGAGTCGGTGTGGAGCGCGAATATTTCATATATGTGAATATGCAAATATTCGGGAATATCTGCACTTCCACGGGACACTGATCCCTCCCTTCTTTTAGGTGATATATATTATCACGCATGTGCACTATGCAAATTTCATTACGAATTTTCACATGGAAAAAAAAAAAGGAACAAACATAGTGAATATGCAAATTTCGCAAACATAGGATGAATATTCGTCCATATATTTGCTAAATATCACAAATTTGAATCTAGCCTCTGTCACTTATCTCTGTTCTTTATTATGTCATGGGAGGTGGGTTTAAAGTTTATTTGGAGTCTTGGTGGGATAAAGCTTAGTTGAACTAATCCTACCTTTACAATAGCATTGCAATAATAATACAACATTTTTATTTATTTTTATTTTTTTCTTTAAAAGGACTTTTTTTTCCCAAATAGTAATCAGGAATATCCATTTCAAGTGGATATTGTTACTATCTCATAGTGTGTATCATGAGAATGTATATGTCAGCAAGAAGGTAAAAGTTACAGCTGTTTTTTTTTACTCCAAAGTGGCCCAGGTTCTGAAATAAGTATTGTTTTTTTAGAGTATGTTAGTAAATCTGCTCTGTATTACCCTTGCTTACAGTTTGTTTGATAATATGCTGTAGATAAAAGCAACCAGTGATATATACTAGACACTTTACAGAACATTTTAATTTCTTACTTTTGCCATGAATTATATATATTATTTTATTTTTTATTTTTATCACAGGTAAAGCAAGACATAAAAGCCACATCACTTCAGCCATTGTATGACAAAGACTGTCTTCATGGTGAAATGTTGTTAAAAATAATTCACTGTTCTTAATCGCTCGCTTTCTGACCCAGCATGATAAAAACTTCCAGCACAAAGCGCCACCCATTCATTTGATTGTCTTGATAGTTTAGTAAATCACTTTACATACGTTATGGCATATCCCAGTCTTGTTACACAAATACCCCAATGTTCTTTGCCCTGTAACCTAAACAATGAATTACATGTGGCAGCCATACAGATAAATAACCTTTTATGTAGCCACTCATATAAAGCAAGTCTCTATATTGGCTCATAGAAGTAAGTACAGTATGGGAGACCTCTTCTATTATGTACATTTTGCCTTTCATGAGACAACCTATTTAAAGAGGACTCGTGGCCTTTCCTTACTATCTCTTTTAGTAAATACATGTATTCAAAATACACTTTGAGGGTGCGTTCACACACTATTACTAGCAGTGGGTTTCCCGTTGCGGGAATCCTGCTGCGAGTTACACTACCATTGATTTTAATTGGTCCACAGACAGCAATAGTGTTAGATTTGTGGACTGTCCGCGGACCCATTCTAATGAATGGTAGCGTAACCCGCAGTGGGTTTCCCACACCGGGAAACTCGCTGCTAGTTACTAGCGTGTGAATGCACCCTTAAGTAGGAATAACTAGCTCTCACACTACACTAATGAGATATTTCCAGATAAAAGGATTTGTTCAGTTGGAGACTATTCACCAGTAAAATCCCCAAAACACTCATTGAGATTATACAATTTCAGTGCAAGTTACTGTTGGTTGACCAGTTGATGGATATGATTTAAGAGTATATTAAAGGGGTTATCCAGGCGGATTTTTTTTTATATATATATATCAACTGGCTCCGGAAAGATAAAGAGATTTGTAAATTACTTCTATTAAAAAATCTTAATCCTTTCAATAGTTTTTAGCTTCTGAAGTTTTCTGTCTAACTGCTCAATGATGATGTCACGTACCGGGAGCTGTGCATGATGGGAGAATATCCCCATAGGAGCTGGACAGCTCCTGGGACGTGAGTCATCAGAAAGCGGTTAGACAGAAAACAGCAACTCAACTTCAGAAGCTAATAACTATTGGAAGGATTAAGATTTTTTAATAGAAGTAATTTACAAATCTGTTTAACTTTCCGGAGCCAGTTGATATATAAAAAGTTTTGGCCTGGAATACCCCTTTAAATAAAGAGCGAGAGGAAGGTGGAGAGGGAGAGGGGGTCTTTTTGTGTGTGTTTGGGGTGGAGAATTAGTAACAAATTAGATTTAAGAAGGAGGTAATAAAAGATAATAGGTGTAATAAACAAAGATGGGGGCTAGGAATGGCAGTTACTGAAATATTCTACATACTTTACAGCAATTATATGATTTAACGAAGGAAAGAATATTTTAAAGGAATGTAAGAATTATTTGTTTATCTATTTTTAAACAACCAAATTATTCAAATGAAAAAATCTAAGACAAAACTAAAACAATACAGTGCTTAGAGGGATAGGCCCAAAGTAATATAATCTAAAGTTTAACAAGAGAACTCCACTTATTTCACTGTGGGGGATGTGGATAATTCAACACTTCCCCCCACAGTGCTCTCTGCTGACACCTCTGTACATTTTAGGAACTGTCAGGAGTAGGATAGGTTTGCTACTGGGATTTGCTCCTGCTCTGGAGAGTTCCTAAAATGTACAAAGGTGTCAGCAGAGAGCACTGTGGTCAGACAGAAAGGAAATTCAAAAGGAAATGAACTTCCAAACAGCAGCTAAGTACTGAAAGAATTAACATTTTTAAATAGAAATTATTTACAAATCTGTTTAACTTTATGGCACCAGTTGATTTAAAACAAATGTTTTTCCAGGGGAGTACCCCTTTAAGAAGGCTAAATCAAAATTAGCAGCATTATCATCTCTAGCACCTCTCTGATAATGGTTATCTAAACAATCATCTTGTTTAAGCTTCTCAACCCTTTTGCTTAATGGCTTCATGTACCCTTTTTTGTTTAAAGTGGTCTGCCAGGATACAGTTGTTGATTACATCTCAAAGTTGTTCAAATGGGCACTCTCAGAATCAATAACTTTTTATATGTTGTACATCTTTATAATATACTTTGGAACATTTTATTCCATTTAAATAGAAATCATGGCAATAAAAATTACCACTGGGGGTCGACATACCATCCAACATGGTCATGTCTGGCTGCAGCATCATCTTTGTCCAAGCGGAAGTATAAGCTTGGACAATCTTTAGTAGCAAGGGCGGGACCAACATTCCTCTGAAATCCCTCTTATCCTGTTTATCAGACTCCTGTCTGAAAACAAAGAGGGAGGAGGTTACAGAGCCGCCTGCAGTGTTTGGATGAAGAGACCCAGCACAGCACAGTAGACTAAGGGAGGATATAAATCCATGCTCAATGAGGGCAGGCTCAGCGCCTCGGACATGCCCCTTCCTGAGCAGTGAATGTCAGAATGAGTGAGCAGCAAAACATAAGTGATTTGTAAACCAAATATAGAAGCTAAATGATCCGCATTACCTAGTAAGTAACATCTATAGGCATTATTTTTTTTCTGTAATATGACAGGTATGCTTTAAGGGATGAGGAAAGGAGGTGTAAAGAAAAGGTAGAGACTGAGTAACGGGGAGGAGGGTGGGGGAAGAGGAAGGGAAGAGAAAAAGACCAGTTAGGTTTATTTTATTACTTATTTATTTATTTTCCTCACTCTTTTTTCACCCTAGTGTACTGTTATGGAATAATGGAGTGGGAAATGAGGGGAAGAGGGAGAGAGGAGGGGTTATTTCATTCATATATGTATTTATTTTTCATTTACTTCTCTCTTTCTTTAAAATACACCACCAAATGGAATGTATGGATGGTAATAAGTAGAAGTGAAATCTCGTAAAAGATGGATCGGCAGAGTGTTGTAAAATGTAAGTTGACATATAGCGTTGGAGCTTCTTGTAAACAGGCATATCAAGTAAAAGTCACAAGAGAGATATTGATCTATAGGAAAATCAAGTATGGTTAGGGTGCTTTCACACCGTTTTCAGCCTACGGCTGCCAGATCCAGCTGGGGGGAGTGGAAAACCATACACTCCCGTACCCCAGCCAGACCGGCGCTGAAATCCATTGACTCCGGTTGGCTCATTTTTGACTCGTATCCAGTTTTCTGACCGGACCTAAAACCGGAGTATACTACAGTTTTAGGTCCGGTCACAAAACCGGCGACTCAGTCGGCTCATTAAAGTAAATGGATTTAAGCGCAGGTCTGGCTGGGGTACGGGAGTGCACGGTTTTCCCCTTCCCAAGCTGGATCTGTGGTGTGTGGTGTGAAAGCACCCTTACAAAAGTTTCCTTTAAAAGAAAAAAAACTGTTGTATTGAGAGGGGGAGGGGTGAGAGGAAAGATAATATTAAAATAAATGTTTATGATATATTCCTTTATTTTTCCTTTTTAAATTGTTTTCTTCTTCCTATAGTATGGTATCTTTGAAAGGAAATGTACTTAGCAGGAGAATTTATCTTATTAGATTCTAGCAGTAAATAACAATTTGTAAAAACTATTTTCAAGATGTAACGTTGCTTCGCTGTTTCTATATCTCCCATTTATGTATACAGGAGTTACAGATACAGCATAGGACAGCCCTAATCCCATCAACCACTGGTCACCTCAACCAGGTAGGATGGGAAGCCACTCTTTGCAGAAAGGTACCCAGGTGCAATATCTTGTGGCTCTGCAATAAATGTTCTGTAATGGTAATACCTTTTTAACCCCTTAACGTCCAAGACCATTTTCACCTTAAGGGCCAGGGCATTTTTTGCAAATCTGACCACTTTAAGCATTAATAACTCTGGAATGTTTTTACTTTTCATTCTGATTCCGAGATTGTTTTCTCGTGACATGTTCTACTTTATGTCAGTGGCAAATTTTCGTCGATACTTGCATCATTTCTACGTGAAAAATTCAAAAATTTTATGAAAAATGTAAAAAAAAAATTTTTTTTTTTTTTTTTACTTTGAAACTCTCTGCTTATAAGGAAAATGGACATCCCAAATAAATTATGTATTTATTCACATATACAATATGTCTACTTTATATTTGCTACTTTATAAATGCCCCCAAAATTTGTAACCACATGTTTGGACGTAAAGTGCTCTGGAGGCTGACTACAATGCTCAGAAGAGAAGGAGTGCCATTGAGCTTTTTGAAAGCAAATTTTGCTTAAATTATTTTTTGGGGGGCATGTCGTATTTAGGAAGCCCCTATGGTGCCAGAACAGAAAAAAAAAAAAACACATGGCATACTATTTTGGAAACTACACCTAACAAGGGGTACAGTGAGCCTTAACACCCCACAATTGTTTGACGAGTTTTCGTTAAAGTCGAATGTGTATAAAGCCCCCATGGTGCCAGAACAGTGACCCTCCCCCCCCCCCACACACACACATATCTGACCCCATTTTGGAAACTACACCCCTCCCAGAATTTAATAAGGGGTGCAGTGAGTATTTACACCCTACTGGCATTTGACAGATCTTTGGAACAGTGGGCTGTGCAAATGAAAAATATTTTTTTTCATTTTCATGGACCACTGTTCCAAAAATCTGCCAGACACCTGTGGGGCATAAATGCTCACTGCACTCCTTATTACATTCCGTGAGGGGTGTAGTTTCCAAAATCGGGTCAGATGTGTGTGGGGGCGGGTCTACTGTTCTGGCACCATGAGGGCTTTGTAAACACACATGGCCTTCAATTTCAGACACAAAATCTCTCCAAAAGCCCAATGGCCCTCCTTCTCTTCTGGGCATTGTAGTTTGACAGCAGAGCACTTTACATCCACATATGGGGTATTTCCATACTCAGAAGTAATGGGGTTATAAATTTTGGGGGCATTTTTCCTATTTTCCCTTATGAAAATAAAAAATGTAGGGTAACACCAGCATTTTAGTGAATTTTTTTTTTCATTTTCCCATCTAACTTTAATGAAAATTTGTCAAACACCTGTGGGGTGTTAAGGCTCACTATACCGCTTTTTACGTTCCATGAGTGGTGTAGTTTCCAAAATGGGGTCACATGTGGCTATCTATTTTGTTGCATTCATGTCATAACCGCTGAAAAATCATCCACCCCTGTGCAAATCACCAATTTAGGCGTCAAATGTACATGGTGCACTCTCTCTCCTGAGCCCTGTTGTGCACCCGCAGAGCATTTTACAACCACATATGGGCTATTTTATTACAAAGTTTGGGGGTCTTTTCTTCCTTTTACCTCTTGTGAAAATGAAAAGTATGGGGCAAAACCAGCATGTTAGTGTAAAACATATTTATTTTTTTTGCACTAACATCCTGGTGGAGACCCTAACTTTTCCTTTTCATAAGGGATAAAAGGAGAAAAAGCCCCCCAAAATGTGTTAGGCAATTTCTCCCAAGTACAGAAATACCTCATATGTGGCCCTAAACTGTTGCCTTGAAACACGACAGGGATCCGAAGTGAGAGACTGCCATGTGCATTTGAGGCCTAAATTAGGGATTTGCATAGGGAAGTACTCGGATGCAAAAATTACACTTGCCTCCGATACCAAAAAATACCCTACGGCAGTGTTCCCCAAATAGGGATCCGCTAGCTGTTGCAAAATTCCCAGCATGCCTGGACAGTCAATGGCTGTCTTGCAATATGGGGAGTTGTTGTTTTGCAACAGCTGGAGGCTCTGTTTTTGAAAAAGTGCCGTATGAGACCTTTTTTATTCTTATTGAGGGGGGGTAACTGTGTAAGGGTATGTGTATATGTAGTGTTCTACTCTTTATTTTGTGTAGGTGTAGTCAAGTGTTTTTAGGGTACATTCACACAGGCAGGGGTTTACAGTGAAAATCTTCCACAGCTCAAACTTGCAGCAGGAAACTCACTGTAAACCCACCCGTGTGACTGTGACCTGTACAGTCACATGGGAGGGGGGCAGACCTCCAGCTGTTGCAAAAGTACAGCTCTCAGCATGCCCTTTGGCTTTCTGTGCATGCTAAGAGTTGCAGTTTTGCAACAGCTGGAGGCACACTGGTTGCAAAACACAGAGTTTGTTACTTAACTCAGTGTTTTGCAACCAGTGTACCTCCAGCTGTTGCAAAACTACAACTCCCAGCATGTATGGTCTGTCAGTGCATGCTGTGAGTTGTAGTTTGCAACAGCTGGAGGCACACTGTTTGCGAAATACTGAGTTAGGTAACAAACTTTGTGTTTCGCAGTTGCAAAACCACAACTCTCAGCATGCATGAACAGCTGGAGGGCATGCTGGGAGCTGCAGTTATGCCACAGCTGGAGGCACACTACTACATCTCTCAGCATGCCCTTAGGCTGTCCGTTAGGGGGGGCATAGAGCGCTATATATCTAGCCACCCAGTGCATTTATAATATGCCTCCTGCTGGTGCATTAATAAATATATGACCCCCTCCAGCGCATTTATATGTATACATCTATAACCCCCGCCAGCACATTAATAAAAATATGACCCCCGCCAGCGCATTAATAAAAATCTGACCCCCATCAGCGCATTTATATGTATACATCTATACCCCCCGCCAGCGCATTATGTGACCCAGCCAGGCGCATTTGTCTTAATTTTCCATTGCAACGCTATATGTGAATGGTATATCTATCAGAACGCATCCAGTAGCCGCCGGCCAGATGATCTTGATAGATATACTATTCATTCATAGCGCCTGCAGCTGCATATGTATATAGATGTGCAGGGGGGGCAGACATATAGCTTTATCTGCCCCCCACAGCGCTTCTATATACATGTGCAAACGCCGTTCTATGAATGAATAGTATATCTATGAGCATCATCGGCCAGGCGGCTGCTGGATGCGCTGTTGACAGATATCACATATAGCACATTTGTGCAGCGCTATATGTGACAAGTATATCTGTCAGCAGCGCAACCAGCAGCCACCTGGCCAATGATGCTGATAGATGTACTATTAATTCATAGAACGGTGGCTGCATATGTATATAGAAGCGCTGTGGGGGGCAGATAACGCTATATGTCTGCCCCCCCCCCAGCCCATCTATATACATATGCAGCTTCCGGCACTATGAATGAATAGTATATCTTTCAGGATCATCTGGCCGGCAGCTGCTGGATGCGTTCTGATAGATATACCATTCACATATAGTGCTGCAATGGAAAATTAAGACAAATGCGCCGGCGGGGTATAGATGTATTCATATAAATGCACTGGCGGGGGTCATGTTTTTATTAATGCGCTGGCTGGGGTCATATTTTTATTAATGCACTGGGGGGCTAGATATATAGCGCTTTATGCCCCCCCACAACACTTTTAATATACATATGTCCCCCTCACATTGTCCATTTTAAAAACCCCGCTGGGATCCCTGAATGGCTCCTAAGTACCGGCCATTCAGGGCTCCCGGCGGGGAATTAAAAAATTAAGGTAAAAAATACATTGTGTACATCGCAAGGTTGCGGAGCATGCCGCCCGCTCCCCTGCTTAATAACTTCTGATCAGATCGGGTGTCAGAAGTGAGACCCGATGCGACCAAACCCTCAGCCCTTGTACTACAAACCCCATCATGGAACAGACTCTGTTCCATGATGGGGGTAGTAGTACAGACACTAATGTAACCTCCCCAGCCACAAGCAGACTCCCGCAGCTGGGGAACTACTACTCCCATCATGGAAACAAGTCTGTTTCATGATGGGGTTTGTAGTACATAACGGGTCTTAACGGATGAATATGCCCGTTATTTGGACAGACATTATTCAGCCGTTAGCATCCGTTAATTCACCCGTTATTAAACGTCCGTTAACAATACATTATAACGGCCATTTATTAACGGGTGAACTTTATAGTGTGAAAGCAGCCTAAATCTACCAGTACTAAACTACAGGAAGTGTGGAGGAAAGCAAATAGCCCTGTTACAATGCAGAAGCTGCGCAAAAAATACCAAAATCTGAGTAAAGAGAAATCGAGAAACACAGAAAAAGCTAAATGTGAAATGGCAGATTTGGAAAGGTGATCTCGTCGAGTTATTTGAAATTTTTTGGCAAAATGTGATGGACATGATTAGCATATCACAAGAAGATAAAGAATTTCTTAGGTTACAAAGAGAAGATTATATGAGTTTGTCAATGAGTGAAGTAGACAAGTTTTTTGCCTCAAAAATAAGAACTAAGGGGAGATTTATCAAAACCTGTGTAGAGGAAGAGTTGTGCAGTTGCCCCAAGCCACCAATCAGATTGCATCTTTAATTCTTTAATTATTCAATGGTTGCTGTGGGCAACTGCACCACGCTTGCACTACACAGGTTTTGATAAATCCTACCCTAAGTGTACAAAAGAAGACAAAAAATTATTCCTATAAGAGTAACATTACAAAGCTATCGCTGAAATCAATAAGACAGTTATGTTGGAAGACTCAACTCCATTATCATCATCAGCACCTAGTGACGAAGAGGTCGAGTTTTCGCCTCCAGCAACGAAAAAATGATGTTCAAATCCTAGATTAAAACCTCTAGACACTCACGTCTACTTGGGATGGAGAACAGCCATGTGAACGCCCTTAGGCTAAGTTTCCACTTCCACTGCAGTTTTTGAGCCAAAGTCAGAAATGGATCCATAAGGGAGAAGTGTAAGTCTTTCCTTTATATGTCCTATTCTTTTTTTAATACACTTCTGTCTTTGGCTCAAAAACTGCAGTTTCAGATTACCAAAAACTGCCAGAGAAAAAAAAACAAGCGGAAACTTAGCCTTAGGTGGTCAATGATACCACAGAAAGATGAATTGCTCTGATAAAAAAGTTTAACAAATTGGTCAGGGACGAATAACAAAAACAATTCTTGTTGAGAGTAGTCGAGCATTACAGAAAAGTCGTCACCAAGTGAACAAAAGAAGGGATTGCAACGTTCAAAGCTGATTAATATAACATGTTTTGCCAATCATACTAACTATTGATCTTAGTGTCTAGTTTTAATATTATTTTAAAGGGGTACTCCAGCGCTTAGACATCTTATCCCCTATCCAAAGGATAGGGGATAAAATGCCTGATGGCGGGGGTCCCGCCGCTGGGGAACCCCGTGATCTTGCACGCCGCACCCGTTTAAAATCAGTCCCCGGAGCAAGCCTATGGGAGGGGGCGTGACATGTAGAAGTAAATGTCCTTTTATAGAGAAAATCACTCGGCACAGCTTGCCTATTCATTAACACAGACACATCTCTACATATGTTAGCTGATCCACGCCAGGTGGTGCTCACTGGATACTGCACAGTCCAGGTACAATATTCAACAAGTAGAAAATAATTAGGGCAAGTCCCCAAATGCGATATCTGCAGCACTTCTTTATTTAAACATGAAGGGTACAAACAGTGCAGGACACGGGTGGACAATAGACAAGGGAACGTTAATTCGGGGCTACGATGCCATTTCGCAGGATATGCTTCAACTGGCCCACAACGTCATAAAGCCGGAAACACATTTCAATATCCCTTCCCTCCGTTGACATGGAAACCATCCAAACATAAGGTAAGTGCAATTAAAATATGTTAAAATCAACTGTGTGATACAAAAAATCTTATAATAAAGCACTGAGTTCAGTACGTTCATTTAGACCTAGAGATCCCATCGCCTCTAATCGAATAATATATTTAGTTTATTTTCTTAATAGGATCTTTAGTTTTGCCTCCATAACCCTGTTCAATCCTCTCAAGAACGGCAAATTGGAATCCATATTTCTCTTTCGAATGAACTTCATTCATGTGTTGTATGAACCTAGTGGCTCCTATGCGGGTCCTGAGGGATTGAACATGTTCGCGAATTCTATGAAAGAGGGGGCATTTTGTCTTCCCAATATAAAATAACTTACAATTACAAACCAATGCATACACCAAATGTGAGGACCTACATGTAATACATTCTCTCACATCAATCTCATATCCTGCTAATTTGAAATTTTTCCTTTTCATATTTAATGAGCAAAAAGAACAAGAACCACAGCTAAAATTTCCCTTAGGTCATAATTCAGACAGCCAGTTGGAATTATCTGTGTTTTTTCTTTTTCTTAAATGATCTCCAATAGTCTTATTTTTTCTATAGGTGACAATCGGTTTTTCAGCAGTATCTTCTGCTACATCAACATCTTCCTGTAGGATGTACCAATTCTTCATAATAGCATTTTTTTACAACGTCATTAATTGGAGTATTAGAAAAAGAAAAAAACACACTGTTAATTATTATTTTATTCTTTGTTCTCAATAACATTTCTCTGGATACTTTTTCTATTTTCTTCCTTGCATCTAAGATTAATTTGCATGGATAACCTCTTTGTTCTAATCTACACTGTAGTTCATCGGCTTGTTTTTGAAAAGTTTCTTGATTACTATTAATTTGTTCTACTTGTTGAATATTGTACATGTAGATGTAATACACCTATTTTTAAGTGTTTAAATTCCAAAGTGGTTAAATTGCAGCCCATTTATGTGTCCCTAACACAGGTCAAATCCTCTATCTTTATAACACACTTAAAAATTTAAACAACTTTGCAGAAAGAAGATGTTTTCCTTTGAAATATATTTTTAAATGATTTGTCATATCAAGGGCAACATATGCTTATTTAGATGACAGATCGTATGAAACATATGTTGTAAAAAGGAAAAACAAGTCAACAGCATTTATTTAAGAAATGTTAAAGACAAATATAGGTATATAATCAAAATCACATGAAAATATAGAAGCTGAGATCTTAAAGGGGTATTCCAGGCAAAAACTTTTTTTTGTATATATCAACTGGCTCCGGAAAGTTAAACAGATTTGTAAATTACTTCTATTAAAAAAATATTAATCCTTCCAATAGTTATTAGCTTCTGAAGTTTTCTGTCTAACTGCTCAATGATGATGTCATGTCCCGGGAGCTGTGCATGATGGGAGAATATCCCTTGCATGATGGGAAAATATCCCCATAGGAGCTGGACAGCTCCCGGGACGTGAGCCATCAGAATGCAGTTAGACAGAAAACAGCAACTCAACTTCAGAAGCTAATAACTATTGGAAGGATTAAGATTTTTTAATAGAAGTAATTTACAAATCTGTTTAACTTTCCGGACCCAGTTGATATATATATATATATATATATATATATATATATATAAAAGTTTTTGCCTGGAATACCCCTTTAATTCAAAATATATAGAGATTGAAGGTTAAAAATAAAGAGAGATTAAGGGTGGCACATGTCACTTGACTTGTTTTGATCTTACCTCATCCATGATGTTTGATTTTATTGCAATGAAGAGTTGCGATTGCCCAGCTCTAGCTGGACCTTTCTCTTTTGTCTATACTCCTAAACGGGTGCCTGCCCAGCACCATCCAGGTCACAGAGGGAGAGAGAAGCTTGAGCTGGATGCAAAATGTGTTTCAAAATGTCACATTGTCACAGAAGGTATACCATGGCTTTCAGATCAGGGGATTTCAGACATGCCTACATTTTTGGGGATTTTTCAAATTAATGTTATAGTGAATAGGTTACATCGCCTCTAGTGGCGAATTTTGTTTCACATTTTACATTTGGGGCCCAAAGCCTCTGTTTCTGCTTTTGATTTGCAGGGCCTTGTAACGCCCCACAGGTGTGGTCCCACTTTGCCACAAGTGGCAGCTGACCAGGCAGGCAGAAATGGACAATCTGACAATATAGATAGCATCAGATGCAGCAGAGCTGATAAGGTGTTTATTAACAAAGCAAGAACTGTGACAACAGTCAGCTAGGATGGCTACAGGTGCAGGCCGGAACAAGTTGCAAGCAGACAGGAAAAGTGGTTGATAGTTCAAGTAAAAGTCTACAAGACAGACAGGATCAGGTACACAGGTACAGAAGACAGGATTCAGGTATCTTAGCAATTCTGGAAACATAACCTTGCATGTGCGTGGCCTAGTGGAACTAGTGGACAGAGTAGAAACTGCAGAAAGAGACACACCGGAGCAGGAAGACCAGGAAATGCAGCTGACACATGGCACAGAGAATGTCGCCCAATACTGGTAAGAACCAGGACATGTGGTACGCTGATGGTTGCCAACCAACAGTGTTCAATGCCTTGCTCAATATCTCTAGTTAATTTTGGCTGATGTCTACATATGATAATATCCGGGGTTTTATAGTCCATTTTAGTAGTTCATAAATCTGATATAAATGCTTCCTGATCATTTTTAATGATAAATAAAAGATTTTTTAAGAACATAACTTTGTCTTCAGGTAACAAATGCATAATAATAATAATAATAATTGATGATGGATGATTGATGATGGATTATGGATGATTGATGATTGATGATTAGTGTTGAGCGGCATAGGTCATATTCGAATTTGCGATATTTCGCGAATATATGGACGAATATTCGTCATATATTCGCTAAATTCGCATATTCGTAATAATCGCGAAAATGCGAAAATTCGCGTATGTGAAAATTAGCATTTGCAAAAATTTGCATATCAAAAATGACCATAAGCGAAAATTCGCATATGCGAAAATTTACATATGCAAATTTTTGTATATGGTAATTTTCGCATATGCGAAACTTCGCTCGCCAGTCTCACACAGTAGTATTAGAGCCTTCTTTACACCACACAAGCTGGAAGCAGAGAGGGATGAGCACTGTGATGTGTACTGTGAAAAAAAAAAACGAATATTCGTAATTACGAATATATAGTGCGATATTCGCGAATAAAATTCGTATTGCGAATATTCGCGAGCAACACTATTGCTGATGACTGATGATGATTGATGATGATTATTATTATTATAAATAAGTGTGAAGATGTCTCCATAGGCTTTAATCTGCTTCCTGCTCTATGACAAACACACACACACACATCATGTGCTGCCAACAGTTGACCCTGTAGTGGCCTCTGTCAGTGCAACCATTCCATCTACATGGCTACAGGGGGAGGGTGGTTATCCTGTAGCACATTGTCAGCTCTGTATTGCGATTGTGAGGTTCAAATGGTTGCCATGGCAGTTGAAGGCCAAATACCGGCTTCCTGTTTGCCCGCTACAGAAGCCTGTGAGACCCAACCACAGTGCTGACAGTGTAAAGTACACAGCAGTACAGATATATTGCTGAACAATATGCTAGTGACAAGATCACAGTTTTAAGCCCCCTAATGGGACCAAAAAAAAAGTAAAAATAATCACCCTTATAAAAATAATCCCCCCTATAAAACAATGCCCCCTATAAAGTTCTTGATTAATAAATAATGACAAAAAAAGTTATAGTGTTTTCCAGCATAAGACCTACTGCTATAAAATCACATTGCGCCATGTCTCATGCTGGAGAAGGGTATTGTGGAGACAGAGCAAGAAATTTTGTCTGCTATTGCATAGTTACAGTATATATGGTGGAGATTGAAGAGACCAAAGCCCCATTCAGGCATTTGAAAGCCAAATTTAAATTAATGTAATTTAGGAAAATACCGTATTTTCCAGCATATAAGACGACTGGGCGTATAAGACGACCCCCCAACCTTTACAGTTAAAATATAGAGTTGGGGATATACTCGCCATATAAGGCTACCGTGATATGGTACCTTACCATTGTGCCCCCACACTAGGTTGTCAGCATAGTTCCCCCACACCAGGTAGGCAGCATAGATCCCTGCACATTATGTTCTTATCGTAGTTCCCCCACATTAGATTGTCAGAATAGTTCCCCACATTAGGTTTGCAGTATTGTTCCCCCCACATTAGGTTGTCACCATAGTTCCCCCACATTAGGTTGGCAGTATAGTTCCCCCGCATTAGGTTGTAGTCCCCCCACATTAGGTTGGCGGTATAGTTCCCCCACATTAGGTTGTAGTTCCCCCGCATTAGGTTGGCAGTATAGTTCCCCCACATTAGGTTGGCAGTATCGTTCCCCCCATTAGGTTGGCAGTATAGTTTCCCCCACATTAGGTGGGCAGCATAGTTTTCCCCACATTAGGTTGTAGGTCCTCCATATTAGGTAGGCAGTGGACCCCACAGACATACAGCCTTCAGCTATATGCAGTGTATGGCTGGAGGCTGTATGTCTGTGTACTGCAACACTACAGTGCTCCAACCACCGCTCCTCCGTAGGTCCCGGGACCGGAGGAGCAGTGGTTGTTGCACCGAAGATGACATACTGGTAACTTACCATGCCCCCGCATCCTCGCTGCTCCGCTCTGCTCTTCGGTTGCTATGGACGCACGCATGGGATGTCAGTGACATCCCTGCGTGTGCTACCTCCCCCCAGTCCCTGCATTTTTAAAGTAAACGTGGGGCCGCAGAAAGGTAAACGGGACATCCTTGTGTCTTGAAAAGATCTTTCGGGACACAGGGATATCCCGAATGTGACGGGGAAAGTTAATCTCGGCCGGGACAATCCATACCCGGGCATCCAGGCCGGCTGCAGCACCAGGCGTATAAGATGACCCACGACTTTTGAGAACATTTTACGGGGTTAAAAAGTCATCTTATCCCCCGGAAGATACGGTAACTTTTTGCACAGAGTTGCATAAAAATGTTCATAAAACTGACAATACAATAAGCGATATGCTAAAATCCTGTTTTGAAATGAAGTGATATAAGGGGATTCTAAGCATGCAGGCCTCTCAGATCTACTTGAAAAATGAATTGGACCCTAAAAAAATTCATGCAAATTTGAAAATTTCCTGGTAAAACTTCTAAGCCCTCTAAAAAGTAAAAGTACGTTTGCCAAATAATGGCAACATGAGGTAGACGTATTATCAACTAATTATGTGTTATGACTTTTAGTGTTGGACGCAAATATTTGCAATGCAAATATTTATTGCATATATAGCACATTCGCAAATTCGTGAATATTGTGAACATAGCGCTTAATATTCGCAATAACGAATATTCAATTTTTTTTCACAATACACATCACAGTGATCATCCCTCCCTGCTTCAAGCTTGTGGTGTAAACAAGGCTCCAATACTAGTTACTGTGTCAGACTGGCGGGCGCTCGAAAATTTGCATATGCAAATATTATCATTTGCAAATATTCGCACATGCGAATTTTCACGCATGTTGATCTCTCTCTTCTTTTAGCTTTTATCATGCGATATTGCGCATGCAAATTTCATGATGAATACGCATGTGCATGCAAATTTTATGGCACATAGTATAAAAAAGCCACAAATATTGTAAATATGCAAATTTTGCGAATATATGATGAATATTCGTCCATATATCCACAAAATATCGCAAATTCAAATATGGTCTATGCCGCTCAACACTAATGACTATATTCCTTAAACACAGAGAATTCCAATTCTATAAAATGTATTTTTTTTCTAAATTTTCACTGAATGATGGAGTTTTTCACAAATGATTGCTGAAATTATCAACAAAAAGTGACCAGTACGATAAAGTACAATGGGGGGAATGTTCAAAGACTTGTGTTATTAGGTCTCTTTATTTTGCACCACAAAGAGTGTTAACTAATTTCAAATAATTTCACATTAAGTGTGCTTGGTATTAGCTGCAACACTTTGTGCACCAGAAAGTGGTGCTAAATCTTTGAAAATAGGGTGTTAATGGCACAAAAAGCCTAACCATGCCCCTTTAACCCCTTAAGGACCAAGGACGTACCGGTACATCCTTGGTCCTGCTCTCCTGATATAACGCGAGGTTACACAGGTTCCCCGCATCATATCACGGCGGACCTGGCGTCATAGTGAAGCCGGGACCCGCCTCTAATAGCGCGCGGCGCCGCGCGCTATTAACCCTTTAGCCGCACGGCTAAAAGCGAAAGTTGCCGGCTAGCTCAGTGGGCTGTTCGGGATAGCCGCGGCGAAATCGCGGCATCCCGAACAGCTTACAGGATAGCGGGAGGGCCCCTACCTGCCTCCTCGCTGTCCGATCGCCGAATGACTGCTCAGTGCCTGAGATCCAGGCATGAGCAGTCATGCGGCAGAATCGTCGATCACTGGTTTCCTATGAGAAACCAGGGATCAATGATGAAGATCAGTGTGTGCAGTGTTATAGGTCCCTATGGGACCTATAACACTGCAAAAAAAAGTGAAAAAAAAGTGAATAAAGATCATTTAACTCCTCCCCTATTAAAAGTTTGAATCCCCCCCCCCCCTTTTCCAATAAAAAAAAAACACAGTGTAAATAAAAACAAACATATATGGTATTACAGCGTGCGGAAAAGTCCAATTTATAAAAATATATAATTAATTAAACCGCTCGGTCAATGGCGTGCGTTCAGAAAAATTCCAAAGTCCAAAATTGTGCATTTTTGGTCACTTTTAATATAATTTAAAAATGAATAAAAAGCGATCAATAAGTCCTATCAATGCAAAAATGGTACCGTTAAAAACTTCAGATCACGGTGCAAAAAATGAGCCTCATACCGCCCCATACACGGAAAAATAAAAAAGTTATAGGGGTCAGAAGATGACAATTTTAAACGTATTAATTTTCCTGCATGTAGTTATGATTTTTTCCAGAAGTCCGACAAAATCAAACCTATATAAGTAGGGTATAATTTTAATCGTATGGACCTACAAAATAAAGATAAGGTGTCATTTTTACTGAAAAATGTACTACGTAGAAACGGAAACCCCCAAAAGTTACAAAACGGCGTTTTTTTTTTCAATTTTGTCGCACAATGATTTTTTTTTCCGTTTCACCGTAGATTTTTGGGCAAAATGACTGACGTCATTACAAAGTAGAATTGGTGGCGCAAAAAATAAGCCATCATATGGATTTTTAGGTGCAAAATTGAAAGAGTTATGATTTTTTAAATGCAAGGAGCAAAAAACAAAAATGGAAAAACGGAAAAAACCCTGGTCCTTAAGGGGTTAAAAAAAATGGCTAACAGGACTCTAAATCATGTGCTAATTATCTGAATGTGTGGCGCTAATAGCAAATGTGGCACCACCAAAGCAAAGAAGTGGCGCTAAATTCTTTAAATATCCCCACCAATGTGTCACAAACATTCTTAGAATCCCTTGGATAAGTTAAACCATTACAAAGTTATTACCCCTCAAAGTGAGCCACAGTGCTCTCTGCTGACACCTCTGTCCATGTGAAAAACTGTCCAGAGCATGACCAAATTCTCATAGCAAACCTTTCCTACTCTGGACAGTTCCTGACACAGACAGAGGTGTCAACAGAGAGCACTGTGGTCAGACTGGAAAGAACTACACAATTTCCTCTGTAGCATACAGCAGCTGATAAGTACTGGAAGGATTAAGATTTTTTAATAGAAGTAATTTACAAATCTGTTTAACTTTCTGGCACCAGTTGATTTGAAAAATAAAATAAAATAAGCATACATGATTAATGAGTCTGGAAGTTTGTGAGGAGTTTTAATTTTTCTTACATGATATGAAAGTGAATTGGAATATTTTATTGAGCTGATCAATAGTAAACTCTATCATCAGACCCTTATCCATAAAACATTTATGACTTATACTAGGGTTACTCCTTGAATGTTATAGTCCTATGGAATTACTTTCAGATTACATGTACAAACTGTGCTTTACTTTAAATCTGAAAGAAGAAAATCTGAAACAAGTTGTGAGTGAGAAAATAGAAGTTTGATTTGATTTAGTCTCAGAGCTTTCCTTCTATACCCTGCCATACTTGATTGGTAAACGTAAAAAAAACAATTGACTAGATTGTGTGTTCCAGTTGATCATAGGACACTTGTACTACAGTGCGCTCTATCCGCTGCCTGGTTACACCACAAGTCATGCTGATTAAAAAAAGGAGTTCTATCATGATAACCATAGGAAGTTTGTAATGTGTCTGCTTACTACACAGCTGGGAAAAAGCTAGTTTGGTGATTGCAGGTAGAGTACTTATTTAGCTATACTAACGTAATTTAACTGTTATTAAAAAATATATATTTAAAAAATTGGAAAACCACTGCACTACATTTTGAAAGTAAAAACCATTCCTTTACACGTATATAAGTTACACAACCAGATTGTTCCTTCCTCCGAGTAATCCGTCCTCACCCAGTTGTAAACAGCGCCAGCCTAAGGGTCTTTTCACATAGCAGAATTTATGCTTGGAAAATTCCACCTCAAATTAAAGCCCATAGACTTCTATGGGACTCTGCACTCCCATTCACACTTCTGAATTTCCGCTTCTGGCCGGATCCCGTGATATAACGCGGGGTCATGTGGTGACCCTGTGTAATATCGGGTCAGTCCCGGCATGTATCTGAAGCCGGGACCCGGGGCTAATAGCGTGCGGCAGCGATCGCAGTGCCGCGCGCTATTAACCCTTTAGACCAGGCGTTCAAAGTTGAACGCTGTGTCTAAAGCGAAAGTAAAAGCTTCCCGGCTGCCCAGTGGGACCAACATACTGAAAATGCGGTGTCCTGATCAGCTAGGACACGAGCAGAGGTCCTCTTACCTTCCCCAGGCATGTCCCTTTGGCTATTGATTGCTCCAAGCCTGAGATGCAGGCTTGAGCAATCGACCACCGATAACACTGATCAATGCAAAGCTATGGCTTTGCAGTGAACAGTGTAAAAGATCAGTGTGTGCAGTGTTATAGCCCCCTATGGGAGCTATAACACTGCAAAAAAAAAGTGTAAAAAAAAAAGTTAATAAATGTCATTTAACCCTTTCCCTAATAAAAGTCCAAATCACCTCTCTTTTCCCATAAAAAAAACATGTAAGTAAAAATAAATATAAACATATGTGGTATCACCGCGTATGTAAATGTCCAAACTATAAAAATATATCATTAATTAAACCGCACAGTAAATGGTGTACACGCAAAAAAATTCCAAAGTCCAAAATAACATATTTTTGGTCACTTTTTATATCATGAAAAAATGAATAAAAAGCGATCAAAAAGTCAGATCAATACAAAAATGCTACTGCTAAAAACTTCAGATCACGATGCAAAAAATGAGCCCTCATACCGCCCCATACGCTGTAAAATAAAAAAGTTATAGTAGTCAGAAAATGAAAATTTTAAACGTATACATTTTCCTGCATGTAGTTATGATTTTTTCCAGAAGTATGACAAAATCAAACCTATATAAGTAGGGTATCATTTTAATCATATGGACCTACAGAATAAAGATAAGGTATCATTTTTACTGAAAAATGTACTGCGTAGAAACGGAAGCCCCCAAAATTTACAAAATGGCGTTTTTTCTTCAATTTCTTCACACAATGATTTTTTTTTTCGTTTCGCTGTTGATTTTCTGGTAAAATGACGGATGTCACTGCAAAGGAGAATTGGTGGCACAAAAAATAAGCCATCATGTGGATTTTTAGGTGCAAAATTGAAAGGGTTATGATTTTTAAAAGGTGCAAAAGTGCAAAAATGCTAAAAAAGGTGCAAAAGTGCAAAAATAGAAAAACCCGTGGTCCTTAAAGGGCTAATATATTCTTAGAAGCGACTGGCTGTCATGACACTAGGGAAATATTCAAATGCCTATATATATGCTCTGGGCAACATAATGTGTTATAAGGCAGGAAGAAGTGTGTCTGTCACAAAACATTCATCACTTGTGATGTGCCTGCTGCTTTTATCCCTCCACGCTCTTTGTTTATGTATCAGCAACAAAAAAGGAGATTTTAGCTAGATGGTGAGTTCCACATTATTTTTTTATTGTGAACTGATATATTGTACATGTTATTGGACACTGGCTGATGGTTGATTTTGCCAAGCTTTAGAGTGTCATGGAATTCCCACTTCTTTTATCATCTTGGTTGTGTAATAAAACTTAACTTGCATTGAGGGGGGCGGGGCGTGACGTCACACAGGGCGGAGTCGTGATGTCACGCTCGTCCGCCATTGTGGTCGGGCTCCGAAGCCTCCAGCGTTGCCAGTGTGAGGTGGAAGCCGTACAGGTGGGTGCAGAAGCCGAGATCCCGGGGGCCCACAGCAGCGGGACCCCGGCGATCTGACATCTTAGCCCCTATCCTTTGGATAGGGGATAAGATGTCTAGGGGTGTGGAGTACCCCTTTAAGCATAACAGCAGAATCCTAGAATAGACCATACAAATCTAATTAAAACCAAATCCTGTCAATGGAGCAATAGAGATGTATAAACAACCCCAAACCAGTCAGACACACAAAAAAATGCTTGCAAATAAAAAAAACTACTATATAGGAGAATTAATGCCTACATGTTTAAAGGACATATGTAGTGCAATATAACATATCTATAAGTTATAGATCGTGTGGGGGGGGGGGTGTGTCCGAGCACTGGGGCCCCCCGACGATCGTTTGTACGGGGCTGCAGCAGGATGCTGGAAAGGTCCGTCCCTGTATGACGCACCGGCCGACATGCCCCCTCTACGTATCCCATAGAGATACATGGAGGGGGTGTATCCCATAGAGATACATGCAGGTGGCTTTCTGCTGGGGACAACACTGCACTTCCTGCAGACTGCCGCGGCCCTGTCCAGGAGATCACGGGAGGTCCCAGTGCTTGAATCCCCTGCAATCTATAACGTATCATTTGGATATGGGGTTAAGTTATATTGCACTACAGATGTCCTTTAACAAAAAATTGTGGCATTATCAGGGAAAATTCCATGGGGTACAGAAAAATCTTCCCATCGAATCAACACAATTGCTCATCAATTTATTTATGAAATAATATCATATTATTTTTAATGTGCAATAGATCAAGGACTGGAAATCAATACTCAACAATGGGGGAATTTTTTTTTGTGTTTTTTTCACCTATTCGTGTTACAGCTGGAACTTCTGATCCTATAGTTTGGATGTTTCTTATATTTATGAGCCATCATAATAATGACATCATGCAGGAATTGTGGCAAGAGATCCAGAACACAGTGGGGAGTAGGGATTCAGTGCACAGTGGGAGTGTACTCACGGACCCCTATTGACAGCCCGGAAATGTGGCCAAAGAACAGCACTTGACAGAAAGCAGGTTGAAACTAACAGATCACTCATATAAAAAAAAATAAAAAATTACTCAGTACCTAATCCTGACCATGTACATACAATTTTTATGCCTGTCACTTTGAAAATCCCTCTTTTCCTTAGCCCACAGACTTCCTTCGCACACCAGGATGTACATTTACGTCCTGTGTATGACCACGAGCATCGGAGCGGTGCTCTTGTCATACACGGCAGGTTCCGGCTGCTATCAGGGGGGGACCCCCCCCCCCCTCAATAACCTCAATAATGGCCGACATCCGCGATCGCATGGATGTCCGCCATTAACCCCTCAGATGCCGTGATCAGTACAGATCACGGCATCTGCAGCAATGCGCATGTTAAAATAGATGATCGGATCGCCCGCAGCCCTGCCGCGGCGAGCCGATCATCTGTAATAGCGGACAGAGGTTCCCTCACCTGCCTCCTTCCGTCTCCCGGTGTCTCCTGCTCTGGTCTGAGATCAAGCAGACCAGAGCAGGAGATAGCCGATAATACTTAACAGCAATCAAATGATTGCTATAGATAGTCCCCTATGGGGACATAAAAAGTATAAATTTAATTTTTTGTCATCATCCCCCTGTCATCATCCCACACCCCCCTTCATCATCACCCCCTGTCATCATCCCATTGTCATCATCCCACACCCCACTTCATCATCACCGCCTGTCATCATCCCCCTGTCATCATCTCACACACCCCTCATCATCACCACCTGTCATCATCCCACCCTCCCCCCCTTCATCATCACCACCTGTCAATGGCTGAACAGTGGTCTTCAACCTGCGGACCTCCAGATGTTTCAAAAATACAACTCCCAGCATGCCCAGACAGCCATTGGCTGTCCGGGCATGCTGGGAGTTGTAGTTTTGAAACATCTGGAGGTCCACAGGTTGAAGACCACTGTGGGCTTCGTCATCATCCAGACCCCCCAACCCACCCATTTAGTTTTGTACTCACCTCCACTCGGCGCGAAGGAAGGGTGAGCTGGTCCGGGCCACCTGTGCTACAGGGACCGTCCGGTAGGGAGGGATAGTTGTTCCGGACTGTCCATCTTCACAGGGGGGCCCTCTTCTCCGTGCACAGGGACGTTCATGCGCAATGTCCCTGTGCGTCGGCGTCAAGGCAACATCACTATTCCGGGCCCGGAGAAGAGGCCCCCCGGTGAAGATGGACAGCCCGGAACGACTATCCCTCCCCACCGGACGGTCCCTGCAGCACAGATGGCCCGGACCAGCTCACCCTTCCTTCCCACCGAGGGGAGGTGAGTACAAAACTAAAGGGGGTGGGGGGGTCTGGATGATGACGAAGGCTGCAGTGGTCTTGAACCTGCGGACCTCCAGATGTTTCAAAACTACAACTCCCAGCATGCCGGGAGTTGTAGTTTTGAAACATCTGGAGGTCCGCAGGTTTAAGACCACTAAGGGCAGAGAGTTCACTCGAGTATCAGCCGAGGGGGGTGTTTTCAGCACAAAAAATCATGCTGAAAAACTCGGCTTATACTCGAGTATGGTAGCCATGTGCGTAAATATCTAACCTATCAAAATATAATGTTAATGATCCCGTACGCGTAAATGTAAAAAATAAAAAAATGCTGCTTTTTTGTCACATTTTATTCCCAAAAAAACATCATCTAAAAGTTTTATATATGCAAATGTAGTATCAATAAAAAATTGCAGATGAAGGCGAAAAAAATGAGCCCTCATACTGCCCTATATACAGTAAAATTAAAAAGTTATAGGTGGTCAAAATAGGGCAATTTTAGATTACTGATTTTGTACAAAAAGTTTTAGATTTTTTTTAAGCGGTACAAAAATATAAAAGTATCTAGCCATTGGTATCATTTTAATCGTATTGACCCACAGAATAAAGAAAACATGTCATTTCTACCATAAAGTGTACATTGTGAAAACGAAACCCTCCAAAATGTGCAAAATTGTGGTTTTCATTAAAATTTCCTCCCTAAAAAAATATTTTTGGGGGTTTGTCGTACATTTTATGGTAAAATGAGAGGATTCATTACAAAGTGCAATTGGTCACACAAAAAACAAGCCCTTATTTGGGTCTGTAGATTGAAATATAAAGGAGTTATGGATTTAAGAAGGCGAGGAGGAAAAAACAAAAACGCTAAAATAAAATTGGCCTGGTCCTTAACCCCTTAAGGACCCAGGACGTCCTGTGACGTCCTGACACCCTGGGCTTTAAGGACACAAGATGTCCTGTGACGTCCTGACGTATTCCGGTCCCTGACGCTCGCCGGGCAGAGATCGGAAGCGGATGCCTGCTGAAATGCTTCAGCAGGCATCCAGGGCAAACACCGAGGGGGGCCATGTTGGCCCCCCATGTCGGTGATAATCGCAAATCGCAAGGGAAATCGCCCCTGCGATCTGCGGCGATACCGGGCTGATCGGGTCTCTGGGACCCAACAGCCCGGTAACTTTTTCATTTTACACCCTGGGCTTTAAGGACCCAAGACGTCCTGTGACGTCCTGACGTATTCCGGTCCCTGCCGCTCGCCGGGCAGAGATCGGAAGCGGATGCCTGCTGAAATGCTTCAGCAGGCATCCAGGGCAAACGCCGAGGGGGGCCATGTTGGCCCCCCATGTCGGTGATCATCGCAAATCTCAAGGGAAATCGCCCCTGCGATCTGTGGCGATACCAGGCTGATCGGGTCTCTGGGACCCAACAGCCCGGTAATTTTGCATGATCCCGGTTGTCACAGACAGTCAGGACCATGCTGAAGTATAGGAGCGAGGTGGCAAGCCTGCCATCTCCTCCTATCCCCTGCGATTCCTCGGTTAGCTAACCGACCAATAGCAGGGGGGGGGCGGTTACTTCCTCCCGCCCTGCCCAGCCCCTGGAAGTCTGGAGAGAATGAGAGGAAGACCGGAGGACGCGGCAGGGGACGGGGGAGTGCTGGGGCCCGGCCCCTGTTCTTACCTCGTGCCTGAAGACCCGGATCCCGGCGGCGGAGGCAGTGGCGACAGGTGAGTTGATCTTCGGCGGCGGCGCGGGACCTTTGCAGCAGTCCAGACCGCCGTAAAGCGATCTGGACTGCTCCATCTGGCTCTAAAGATATTGCCGAACTACTACTTCCAGCATGCCTGAGAATGTTTGGGAGTTGTGGTTTTGCAACAACTGGAGGCACACTGGTTGGGAAACATTGTCTGTTTCCTAACTCAGTATTTCCCAACCCGTGTGCCTCCAGCTGTTGCAAAGCTATAACTACCAGCATGCACTGATAGACTGTGCATGCTGGGAGTTATAGTTTTGCAACAGCTGGAGGTCCCCCCCCCCCCTGTGAATGTACAGGGTACATTCACATGGGCAGGGGGCTTACAGTAAGTATCAGGTTGGAAGTTTGCGATGCAGCAAATTTTGCGTGGCAGCTCAAACTCGCAGCGGGAAACTCGCTGTAATCCCCTGCCCGTGTGACTGTACCCTAAAAACACTACACTTCACTAACACAAAATAAAATAAAAAGTAGAAAACACTACATATACACATACCCCTACACAGCCCCCCTCCCCAATAAAAATTAAAAACGACTAGTACGCCACTGTTTCCAAAATGGAGCCTCCAGCTGCTGCAAAACAACAACTCCCAGTATTGCCGGGCAGCCGTTGACTGTCCAAGCATGCTGGGAGTTTTGCACCAGCTGGAGGCACCCTGTTTGGGAATCACTGGCGTAGAATACCCCTATGTCCACCCCTATGCAAATCCCTAATTCAGGCCTCAAATGCGTTTGGAACTCTCTCACTTTGGAGCCCTGTCATATTTCAAGGCAACAGCTTAGGGCCACATATGGGGTATCGCCGTACTCGGAAGAAATTGCCTAACAAATTTTGGGTGGCTTTTTCTCCTTTCACCCCTTATGAAAAGGTGAAGTTGGGGTCTACACCAGCATGTTAGTGTAAAAAAATACATTTTTTACACTAACATGCTGGTGTTGCCCTATACTTTTCATTTTGACAAGAGTAAAAGGGAAAAAAGCCCCCCAAAATTTGTAATGCAATTTCTCCCGACTACGGAGATACCCCATATGTGGGCGCAAAGTCCTCTGGGGGCGCACAACAAGGCCCAGAAGGGAGAGTGCACCATGAACATTTGAGTTGATTTGCACAGGGGTGGCTGATTGTTACAGCGGTTTTGACGAACGCAAAAAAAACAAAACCCCACATGTGACCCCATTTCGGAAACTACACCCCTCACGGAATGTAATGAGGGGTGCAGTGAGAATTTACCCCCCCCCCCCCCCCCACAAATTAAAAATTTTGTACAGCCCACTGTTCCAAAGATCTGACAGACACCAGTGGGGGTTAAAGGCTCACTGTACCCCTTGTTACGTTCCTCAAGGGGTCTAGTTTCCAAAATGGTATGCCATGTGGGGGTTATTTTGCTGTCCTGGCACCAAAGGTGCTTCCTAAATGCGACATGCCCCCCGAGCAAAATTTGCTCTCAAAAAGCCAAATATGACTCCTCCTCTTCTGAGCATTGTAGTTCGGCCGTAGTGCACTTAAGTTCAACTTATGGGGTACCTCCATACTCACAAGAGATGGTGTTACAAATTTTGGGGGTATTTTCTGCTATTAACCCTTGCAAAAATGTGAAATTTTAGGGGGAAACACACATTTTAGTTAATTTTTTTTTTTAATGTATGCAAAAGTCATGAAACCCCTGTGGAGTATTAAGGCTCACTTTATTCCTTGTTACGTTCCTCAAGAGGTCTAGTTTCCAAAATGGTATGCCATGTGGGTATTTTTTGCTGTCCTGTCACCATAGGGGCTTCCTAAATGCTACATGCCCCCGAGCAAAATTTGCTCTCAAAAAGCCCAATATGACTCCTTCTCTTCTGAGCATTTTAGTTCACTTCAGGTCAACTTATGGGGTACCTCCATACTTAGAAGAGATGGGGTTACAAATTTTGTGGGTATTTTCTGCTATTAACCCTTGCAAAAATGGGAAATTTGTGGGGAAACACACATTTTAGTGAAACTATTTTTTTTTTTTTTTACATATGCAAAAGTCGTGAAACACTTAAGGCTCACTTAATTCCTTGTTACGTTCCTCAAGGGGTCTAGTTTCCAAAATGGTATGCCATGTGTTTTTTTTTTTGCTGTTCTGGCACAATAGGGGCTTCCTAAATGCAACATGCCCCCCAAAAACCATTTCAGAAAGCATACTCTCCAAAATCCCCTTGTCGCTCCTTCGCTTCTGAGCCCTCTACAGCGCCCGCCGAACAATTTACATAGACATATGAGGTATGTTCTTACTCGAGAGAAATTGGGCTACAAATATAAGTATACATTTTCTCCTTTTACCCCTTGTAAAAATTCAAAAATTGGGTCTACAAGAACATGCAAGTGTAAAAAATGAAGATTGTGAATTTTCTCCTTCACTTTGCTGCTATTCCTGTGAAGGGTTAAAACACTGACTGGATGTCATTTTGAATACTTCGGGGGGTGCAGTCTTTATAATGGGGTCATTTGTGGGGTATTTCTAAGATGAAGACCCTTCAAATCCACTTCAAACCTGAACTGGTCCCTGAAAAATAGTGAGTTTGAAAATTTTGTGAAAAATTTAAAAAAAAACTGCTGAACTTTGAAGCTCGCTGATGTCTTCCAAAAGTAAAAACACATCAATTTTATAATGCAAACATAAAGTAGACATATTGTATATGTGAATAAAAAAAATTATTTGGAATATCCATTTTCCTTACAAGCAGAGAGCTTCAAAGTTAGAAAAATGCAAAATTTTCACATTTTTCATCAAATTTGGGGATTTTTCCCCAAGAAAGGATGCAAGTAACTCAGAAAATTTACCACCAAAATAAAGTAGAATATGTCACGAAAAAACAATCTTGAAATCAGAATGATAACTAAAAGCATTCCAGAGTTATTAATGTTTAAAGTGACAGTGGTCAGATGTGCAAAAATGGCCGGGTCCTAAGGTGTAAAATGGCTGGGTCCTTAAGGGGTTAAAGGGGTACTCCCGTGGAAAACTTCTTTTTTTTTTTTTTAAATCAACTGGTACAAGAAAGTTAAACAGATTTGCAAATTACTTCTTTAAAAAAAATCTTAATCCTTCCAGTACTTTTTAGGGGCCATATACTACAGAGGAAATTCTTTAATTTTTAGATTTCTCTGATATCATGACCACAGTGCTCTCTGCTCACCTCTGCTGTCCATTTTAGGAACTGTCCAGAGAAGGAGAAAATCCCCATAGCAAACATAAGCTGCTCTAGACAGTTTCTAAAATGGACAGCAGAGGTCAGCAGAGAGCACTGTGGTCATGACATCAGAGAAATCTAAAAAGTGAAGAATTTCCTCTGTAGTAGAAAGCCCCTAAAAGTACTTGGAGGATTAAGATTTTTTAATAGAAGTAATTTACAAATCCGTTTAACTTTCTGGCACCAGTTGATTTAAAAAAAAAAAAAAAAAGTTTTCCATGGGAGTACCCCTTTAAGATGAAAATGGGCTTGGTCCTTAAGGGGTTCAAATAAAATGTTAATGATCCACTAATATTTTAATAGTTCAGACAGTTAGGCTAGGTTCAGACTACGGAATCTCCAGGCAGAAAATTTCCGCCCGGAGTTTCCGAGTGCGGCCAGCGCCGGCTGAATCAGTCGGCACTAGGACTGCGCAGACACTGCAGCCTCCAATAGACTGCAATGTGTTCCGTGCGGATTTCCGCCTGACGAAATAGCACCTCCTTTCTTCAGGCGGAAATTTCTAAGCGGATTTTTTAAGCGGATTTTCCGCTTCACAGATTCCGAAGTGTGAATTTGTGAACGGAAACCCATTCACTACACTAGACATTTTAGCAAACGGAATTTCTGACGGAAATTTTACGACTGAATTTCTGTCGGAAATTCCGTAGTCTGAACCTAGCCTTAGCCATGCTGCAGTATCAGATATGTAAAAAAAAATATATACCGTATTTATCGGGGTATACCACGCACCGGCCTATAACACGCACCCTCATTTTACCAAGGATATTTGGGTAAAAAAAGTGTTTTACCCAAATATCCATGGTAAAATGAGGGTGCGTGTGTGCGCGTGTATACCCCGATATACCCCCAGGAAAGGCAGGGGGAGAGAGGCCGTCGCTGCCCGCTTCTCTCCCCCTGCCTTTCCTGGGGTCTAGAGCGCTGCTGTCGGCCCTTTTCACCCCCTGGTTATCGGTGCCGCTGCCCGTTCTGTCCCCCTGACTAGCCAGGGAGAGAGAAGCGGCGCCGACAGCCAGGGGGAGAGAAGGGGCACCCATTGCCGGCGCCGCTGCCCCCGTTGCCTCCCCCCATCCCCGGTGGCATAATTACCTGAGTCGGGTCCGCGCTGCTCCAGGCCTCCGTCGTGCGTTCCCAGTGTCGTTGCTATGCACGGCGCGGCGCCGCGCCGTTCAGCGCATAGCAACGACGCCGGGGACGCACGACGGAGGCCTGGAGCAGCGCGGACCCGACTCAGGTAATTATGCCACCGGGGATGGGGGGAGGCAACGGGGCAGCGGCGCCGGCAATGGGTGCCGCTGCCCCTTCTCTCCCCCTGGCTGTCGGCGCCGCTTCTCTCTCCCTGGCTATCGGCGCCGGCACCGATAGTCAGGGGGACAGAACGGGCAGCGGCGCCGATAACCAGGGGGTGAAAAGGGTCGACAGCAGCGCTCTAGACCCCAGGAAAGGCAGGGGGAGAGAAGCGGGCAGCGACGGCCTTTCTCCCCCTGCCTTTCCTGGGGGTGTATCGGCGTATAACACGCACACAGACTTTAGGCTAAAAATTTTAGCCTAAAAAGTGCGTGTTATACGCCGATAAATACGGTATATTTTACTTTTTATGTATAGCAATAGGAAAAGGGGGAGCTAGTTTTTATTGGGGGAGCAGGTAATTTACATTTCATTTATTTTTACTTTACTCTTTTTATATAGCACTCCTATACACATGGGGGTATGTGCAGACTGCAGAGCATTGCACCCGACCCATGTCTGTAGTACAGACTCTGTAGTACTACAAATACTAGGGTGCAAATGCTCTGCACGCACCACCATGAGTATAGCAGTGTATATGTACTACATACCCACCGCTATACCCATGGGGGGTATGTGCAGAGCATTGCACCTTTGTGTGTAGTACAGACACTAGGATGCAATGCTCTGCACATACTACCATTTGTATAGCAGTGTGTATGTAGTACACACACACACTGCTATACACATGGGGGTATGTGCAGAGCATTGCATCCTACTGTCTGTACTACAGACTGTACTAAAGCGGTGTGCACTGCACACTGTACTACAGACACAAGGGTGCAATGCTCTGCATATACTGCTATACACATAGTGGTATATGCAGAGCATTGCACCCTTGTGTCTGTAGTACAGACTAGGGTGCAATGCCTAGGGTGCAATGCTCTGCACATACCCCCACCTGTATAGAAATGTACACACACTGCTATACACATGGGGGGGTATGTGCAGGCTGCAGAGCATTGCACCCTAAGGTCTGTAGAAGACACTAGGGTGCAATGCTCTGTCTGCAGTCTGCTCTGCACATACCCCCTTGTGTATAGCAGTGCAGAGAAGACTGAAGACATACACGGACGGAGGTCCTGGGAGAATCACCGGCTGCAGCACAGTGAGTGTGTACTGTATTGGAACCTCAACCTACCATATGGGGGCCCTGGAGGCGGCGGCATGTGGCAGCAGAAAATGGAGGGTCACTGATCCTCATGGGCTGAGTGGGGGAAATACAGCTAGAATGGCGGCAGGCGAGGAGACAATTAAGAGGAGCAGCAGCCTCCTAACTGGTAACACTGATCGGAGGGTGGAGCTGAGTGTCTCAGCCCGAGACTGTCAATGAGGGCGATTATTCGATAACGGGATTCGTCGACAACGAATCCCGTTATCCAATTTAATTGAGTTTATCGATTAATCGTTGCAGCTCTAGTACACAGGTAAAAGATGGCGAAAAGAATGAAGAACTTTGTGTAACCATGACAATTTGACTTTCTGGAGCCCACATATTCTTAATTGTAGCCCTGCATGTTCCTATTACATCACAGAAGATAATTTTTACTGGACTTCCCATTTCATTTACACAACATGATAAATGTTCTATTGTGTTTCATTGTACTACAATGTGACCTGGTTATACCTAAACTCTGTAGTTGGTCTTTGAAAATGTCAGTAAAACATAACAAATGCTCAAAATAAAGTCCTTAAGTGGGCACTTGATTTTCTGCTTTGCTCAGTATGGCATCTACCAGTTAAAGGTCATGTCAGACGTTCTAAAATTTTTAAATCACAGACCCAGGGGTCATTGATCTATAATGCTTTTTTTTTTACAATTAAATCATTATGTAATCTTGTTATTTAACAACTAATTTACAATTGTTTTGTGAATATACCTAAACCTTTCAGTCCTCCTCTGTATTATTGATGCATAAGCTTTTCTTTCTTAAGTTTCGTTATGACGTTTTAAACTCCATCGAATAATACAATATTTAGCTACAGTTATATTTAGTTATTCTTGAATTGGATTTCTATTCAGGAACCGTAAAAGGTAACCTTTTCACAAATAAAAGAAGTGTACTGTTGTGCTATTTGAATATATATATTTTTTTCCCAAGAAATCACTGAAGTAATGAAGACTGCAGGAGACGAGAGATATTTAAAGGTTCATTAAGCAAACAGAAAGTAATGTGACATTTGCTAAGGCAATATTGAGCACCACTTTACCTGCCATAACCATTGAATCAGCAAGCTAATGATATTAAAATATAATGGCAGTGTCACAATTGTGTTCTGGAAGTACAAAAACCATGTTGTGCCTATAACACCAAGGGGGTAAAAGATCTATCCAAATCTAATGCAAGCTGAAATGAGCAAACCTGCAGTGATTTTGATTGGGATCTAATAATATGTTAATGACATTGAATATCATCATTTCTTACTATGTTCTTTATGTGAAAAAGCAGGGGTGCGGTAACCATAAAGTAAACAGTGTTCCTTTCATGAAGGCCCCCTGGTAGTGACACTAGTTAAAAAAATAAGTCAAGAAGAGAGCAATTGGCTCTTTGCTCTGCCATTGGTCGTAGGAGGTCACATATCATGCGTCTGTTTTTGCATCTCAGTTGCAAACAAGTTGATGGCAGTCAGCCACCCAGCACACTTGGTAAGCTCAGATTTGTGAGTGTGTTTGTCTGGCTGGTTTGCAGGTAAGATGCCAGCCGTGAAATGTCAGCACCCTTATAAATCAACAGCAACTGCTGTGACAGAACAATGAGAGACACATTATGAGGGGTGAAGAAAATTGAAGGAGAACGGTGGGTGGTGGTAAACTCTGTGAGGGGAGAGGGAATCATGGAATCTAGGGTGCTACAAATAAATGTCCAAAATGGAAAAACAAATTGTTTCTAGCTATCTGCTTAACTGGGTGGGCAGGATGCTGGAAATATGAAGAATGTAAAGTCCTGTGTGCAGCCCTCTCTCCACGCTGTAGCCTCCGGATGTTCCTCTTTTGGATGTAAAGTCCTTTGTGGACTCACTGGGATTTTGGAGAGCGAATTTTGTTGAAATGGTTTTTGGGGGGCATGTCACATTTAGGAAGCTCCTATGGTGCTAGAACAGTGAAAAACACCCCACATGGTACACTTTTTGGGAATCTACACCCCTCAAGGAACGTAACAAGGGGTACAGTGAGCCTTTACACCACACAGGTGTTTGACGACTTTGCGTTGAAGTTGGACATGAAATTTTTTTTTTTTCTAAAATGCTGTTGTTACCCCACATTTTTCATTTTCACAAGGGGTATTAGGTGAAAATGTCCCCCCAAAATGTTACACCCCATTTCTCTTGAGTAAGGAAATACCTCATATGTGGATGTAAAGTGATCTACGGGTGCACTAGAGGGCTCAAATGGGAGGGAGCAATATTGGGCTTTTGGAAAGCGAATTTTGCTGAAATGGTTTTTGGGGGGCATGTAACATTGATGTGCCAGAACAGTGAAAAACACCCCACATTGCACACTATTTGAGAAACTACACCCCTCAAGGAACGTTACAAGGGGTGCAGTGAGCATTTACACCCCACTGGCGTTTGACAGATCTTTGGAACAGTGGGCTGTGCAAATGAAAAATTACATTTCAAAAATCTGTCAGTCACCTGTGGGGTGTTAAGGCTCACTATACCCCTTATTACGTTCCGTAAGGGGTGTAGTTTCCAAAATGTGGTCACATGTGGGTATTAATTTTTTTTGCGTTTATGTCAGAACCGCTGAAACCAGCAGCCAGTCCTGTGCATATCACCAGTTTAGGCCTCGACTGTACATGGTGCTCTCACTCCTGAGCCTTGTTGTGCACCAGCAGAGCATTTTACGCCCACATATGGGGCATTTTCATACTTGGGAGAAATTGTGTTACAAATTGTGTAGGTCTTTCTTTCTTTTTACCTCTTATGAAAATGAAAAGTATGGTCCAACACCAGCATATTAGTGTAAAGAATATATTTTGTTTTACACTAACAGGCTGGTGTAGCCCCCAACTTTACCTTTTCATAAGGGGTAAAATCCCCCAAAATTTGTAGCGCAATTTCTCCTGAGTACAGAGATACCCCATGTGTGGCCCTAAACTGTTGCCTTGAAATAAGACAGGGCTCTGAAGTGAGAGAGCGCATGTGCATTTGAGGCCTAAATTAGGTATTTGTAAGCAGCAGCCGGCACCTGTAAGCAAGGTCTGTATGATAGTTTGGAATCAATAGTGCTGTCCAACTTATTCTTTGTTTGTATTACACATATGGGGGAGTGGCTACCTCCATGTTGGTTCTTGCACCCCACCCACCTCTATCAGGTGTATGTAAGATGAGTTGGATGTTCCAGATCTTGCAATGCCTGCTGATCTGTTCACACAGAGGCATATTCATAGTGTAGGGTCCGTCCCAATGAGATCACCTTACCGTGGTGGGACGGTTCAAGCTATTTGGCCGCCAAATTGCAAGCTAAGTATCTCACTATTTCATTACTGCACCACAGCTGAATAGCTTCTCATGTTGTATCTATATACTCATGTTTTATCTATATCTTTGTGCTAGCAGTGTGCTGCTGTATTCTCCTGTTGCTAGATAGACAGATAGATAGATAAATAGATAGATAGGACGTAGATCAGTGTTTCCTTGACAGGGTTCCTCCAGCGGTTGCAAAATTACAACTCCCAGCATGCTAGGAATTGTATTTTTGTTTGCAACCACTGTTGGCACCCTGTTCAGGAAACACTGATTTATGTCCAATCTATCTATCTAATCTATTTATCTGTCTCAGTGTTTCCCAACCAGGATGCCAGTTCAGTTTTTTTCAGTTTTAGTTCAGTCTCCATTTTGTTTGACCAGTAAAGAACAAAACATATACCAATGTTGTCAAATTATATTAATTAACAGTTATAATTAAGTACAAACCTTCCAAAATTAATTGACAATATCCATACAATCAGTAACATACTAGTGAGTGTAAGCAGGGTTGCATAGAGCATTGCCACTTACCTCTGGGGGACTGTACAGGAACAGGGACTCCAGACAACGATAGAAGTCCCTGTTTCTGTATGCTTTTCTTTTTAACAAACATTCAGTTGGTCAGGTGCAGAGCATGCATTGTTCCAAACATTGTTTATTGAATTACAGCTGGTAAAATGGGAGATGGCAGGTATGTATCACTGAAACATCTTGCAAGACTGGAGTTTGGGTCCAGGTTTAGAGAGTGACTTGAGGTTCTGGACAGAAAGTCACTCCCATACTTCAATTCTGGTGTCTTGCAGTCCTGATTCTCATATTACAGCTTTGTGTGCTTTGCTAGAGAGCAACAGAAAGGAGTTTTTCTCTGGTATGTTAGATACTAGTACACTACACCAAAAATATTTACCTTTGGGGTTGAACCTATATTTCTGTTATACTGTATGCTGCAAGCAAAATTTATTGTCATATGTGTTTGTGGTAGATGGCATCAACCCATTGTTTTTGTGACGCCAGGGTGTGGTTTATCCTTAATACCCCCTGAAGGTATTCTGCTGGATCCTGGGCTAGGCCCAGGAGCAATAATGACTCGGACCCCAAGTTATGGATAACGGTAGCTTTACTGAGTTTAGACAGGGGGATAAGTCTATACAGTTCTGCCAGGCCCACGGAGGTGACCAGTGACATCAGAGACCTTAAGGGCTTGCTGGGACTTGCAGTAGATTTGGACAATTTAGTGCAGACCACTCTGACTTGATAATAGATGACAGTGAAGGACTTGACTTGAGACTGAGTTAACTGTGACTGTAGCTTACTTGTAGACTTGTAGCTTGTGGCTGCAGGACTGACTTGAGGCCTCCTATGGACTCCAGACACACTCTAGGACTCAACTGCACTGCAACTCAGAAGAAAGCATAAGAGAGTGAATAAACTCCTCCCAGGGCTTTTATAGGGGAACCCTGGTAGGGTCCTATATGCCACCCTTAGGTCACATGGTCCCTGATACCTACTGGGTTACAACCACATGACAACTCACATGACACCTGGTGATCACATGTTAACCTCCTTAACCCCTTAAGGACGGAGCCCATTTTCACCTCTAGGACGAAGCCCTTTTTTGCAAATCTGACCACTGTCACTTTAAACATTAATAACTCTGGAATGCTTTTAGTTATCATTCTGATTCTGAGATTGTTTTTTCATGACATATTCTACTTTATCATAGTGGTAAATTTTTGTAGAAACTTGCATCCTTTCTTGGTGAAAAATCCCAAAATTTGATGAAAAAATTTAAAATTTTGCATTTTTCTAACTTTGAAGCTCTCTGCTTGTAAGGAAAATGGATATTTTTGGGATTCACATATACAATATGTCTACTTTATGATTGCATCATAAAATTGATGAGTTTTTACTTTTGGAAGACACCAGAGGGCTTCACAGTTCAGTAGCATTTTTCAAATTTTTCACAAAATTTTCAAACTCGCAATTTTTCAGGGACCAGTTCAGGTTTGAAGTGGATTTGAAGGGTCTTCATATTAGAAATACCCCATAAATGACCCCATTATAAAAACTGCACCCCCCAAAGTATTCAAAATGACATTCAGTAAATGTTTTAACCCTTTAGGTGTTTCACAGGAAAAGCAGCAAAGTGAAGGAGAAAATTCAAAATCTTCATTTTTTACACTCGCATGTTCTTGTAGACCCAATTTTTGAATTTTTACAAGGGGTAAAAGGAGAAAATGTATACTTATATTTGTAGCCCAATTTCTCTCAAGTAAGGACACACCTCATATGTCTATGTAAAGTGTTCGGCGGGCGCAGTAGAGGGCTCAGAAGCGAAGGAGCGACAAGGGGATTTTAGAGAGTACGTTTTTCTGAAATTGTTTTTGGGGGGCATGTCGCATTTAGGAAGCCCCTATGGTGCCAGAACAGCAAAAAAAACACATGGCATACCATTTTGGAAACTAGACCCCTTGAGGAACATAACAAGGAATAAAGTGAGCCTTAATACCCCACAGGTGTTTCACGTCTTTTGCATTTGTAAAAAAAAAAAAAAAAATTTCACTAAAATGTTGGTTTTCCCCCAAATTTTACATGTTTTAAAGGGTTAATAGCAGAAAAGACCCCCCAAATTTGTAACCCCATCTCTTCTGAGTATGGAGGTACCCCATAAGTGGACCTGAAGTGCACTGCGGGCGAACTACAATGCTCAGAAGAGAAGGCGTCATATTTGGCTTTTTGAGAGCAAATTTTGCTCGGGGGGCATGTCGCATTTAGGAAGCCCCTATGGTGCCAGAGCAGCAAAATAACCCCTACATGGCATACCATTTTAGAAACTAGACCCCTCACAGAATATAAAGAGGGGTACAGTGAGCATTTACCCCCCCACTGGTGTCTGACAGATCTTTGGAACAGTGTGCTGTGCAAAATTTTTCATTTTCAGGGACCACTGTTCCAAAGATCCGTCAGACACCTGTGGGGTGTAAATTCTCGCTGCACCCCTTATTACATTCCTTGAGGGGTGTAGTTTCCAAAATGGGGTCACATGTGGGTTTTTTTTTTTTTTTGCGTTTGTCAGAACCGCTGTAACAATCAGCCACCCCTGTGCAAATCACCTCAAATGTACATGGCGCACTCTCCCTTCTGGGCCTTGTTGTGCACCCCCAGAGCACTTTGCGCCCACATATGGGGTATCTTCGTACTCAGGAGAAATTGCATTACAAATTTTGGGGGGCGTTTTTCCCTTTTACCTCTTGTGAAAATGAAAAGTATAGGGCAACACCAGCATGTTAGTGTAAAAATTATTTTTTACACTAACATGCTGGTGAAGACCCCAACTGTTCCTTTTCATAAGGGGTAAAAGGAGAAAAAGCCCCCCAAAATTTGTTAGGCAATTTCTCCCGAGTATGGCGATACCCCATATGTGACCCTATTATGTTGCCTTGAAATACGACAGGGCTCCAAAGTGAGAGTGCCATGCGCATTTGAGGCCTGAATTAGGGACTTGCATAGGGGTGGACATAGGGGTATTCTATGCCAGTGATTCCCAAACAGGGTGCCTCCAGCTGTTGCTAAACTCCCAGCATGCCTGGACAGTCAATTGCTGTCCAGAAATGCTGGGAGTTTTTGTTTTGCAACAGCTGGAGGCTCCATCTTAGAAACACTGCCATACAATACGTTTTTCATTTTTATTGGGAAAGGGGGTGGTGGGGGGGCAGTGTACATGTGTATATGTAGTGTTTTACTCTTTATTTTATGTTAGTGTACTGTAGTGTAGTGTTTTTAGGTTACATTCACACTGGCGGTGGATTACACTGAGTCTCCCACTAGGAGTTTCGAGCTGCGGCGAAAAATTTCCCGCAGCTCATATTTGTAGCGGGGAACTCGCTGTAATCTGCCGCCAGTGTGAATGTAGCCTGTACATTCACACGGGAGGGGGGTCAAAACTACAACTCCCAGCATGCACTGACAGACCATGCATGCTGGGAGTTGTAGTTTTGCAACAGCTGGAGGCACACTGGCTGGAAAACCTTGAGTTAGGTTCTATGACCTAACTCAGTATTTTCCAACCAGTGTGCCTCCAGCTGTTGCAAAACTACAACTCCAAGCATGTACTGATTGCGGAAGGGCATGCTGGGAGATGTAGTTATGCAATGGCTGGAGGCACGCAAGTACAACTCCCAGCATGCCAAGACAGCCTTATGCTGTTCCTGAATGCTGGGAGTTGTAGTTTTGCAAGATTTAGAGGGGTTCAAGTTGTAAATCACTGTCCAGTGGTCTCAAAACTGTGGCCCTCCAGATGTTGCAAAACTACAACTTGCAGCATGCCCAGACAGCAAACTGCTGTCTGGGCATGCTGAGAGTTGTAGTTTTGCAACATCTGGAGAGCTACAGTTTGAGACCACTTAGTGATCTACAACCTGAACCCCTCTAAATATTGCAAAACTACAAGTCCCAGCATGCCCACACAGCAAACAGCTGTCTGGGCATGCTGGGAGTTGTAGTTTTGCAACATCTGGAGGGCCACGGTTTAGAGACCACTGTAAACTGTGGCCCTCCGGATGTTGCTAGGCAACAACTCACCTAGCAGGACCCGGAAGCCGCCGCCGCCGCACGTGGGGGATCCCCGCATGGAGGATCGAGCTCCGGGATCCAGGTAGGGACCTTCGGCGCCGACCATCCCTGGACGGTTCCCCCGTTTTGCCCGGACACCGATAGGTGGGCAAAGCGGGGGAACCGAACTTTAACCCCCCCTCCCCCGGTCTGCTATCGGTCAGTCGCTCGGCCGACCAATAGCAGGGATAGGAGGGGTGGCACCCCTGCCACCAAACTCCTATCCCTTTAGGGGGATCGAGGGTGTCTCGGACACCCCCGACCCCTCTTGTTTTCCGGGTCACCGGGTCACCAGTGACCCGTATGACCCGGAATCGCGCAGACCGTAGGTCTGAATTGACCTGCGATTTGCGCGCATCGCGGTTATGGGGGGGTCTCAGGACCCCCCTTGGCGATGTGCCGGGATGCCTGCTGTTAGATAACAGCAGTCATCCCGGTCCGATCACCACTAGCGGTGACGCGGCGCTCCCGGAACCCCGCGACGTACATGTACGTCATCGCGCGCCAAGTGACACTTCGCGGAGCCGTACATGTACGCCGCTCGTCGTGAAGGGGTTAAAGACCATGGACGATTATAGACGTCCAGGTTGGCGGACGTTCCGGCACCTGGACGTCTATACTCGTCCATGCTTCTCATGGGTGCTGCCCAGTGCACCCACGAGATCGCGGCGGGTACTCGGCTGTAACACACAGCCAGGACCCTGCAGCACTGCCGGGAATGAAGTAAACTTCGGTCCCGGCAGTTTAACCCTTACAGCCACGGTCGGAAGTGACTGCTGGCTGTAAGTGTTATGACAGAGGGAGGGAGCTCCCTCTGTGACCCCTGCTGCACCCTGCACCGCGATCGCGGGGTGCTGTGTGTAATCCCCGGCGGTTGGGGACCTGCGTTACTGCTGGGACAGAAGAAAACTTCGGTCCCAGCAGTTGAACCCTTAGGCTAGGTTCAGACTACGGAATCTCTAGGCAGAAAATTTCCGCCCGGAGATTTCGAGTGCGGCCAGCGCCGGTTGAATCCGACACTGCAGTCTCCAATAGACTGCAATGTGTTCCGCACAGATTTCCGCCTGAAGAAAGAGTCACAATAATGAGCTCCCTGCTGCGGCTGGGTAGATTTGTGTGTCCACGTCGGATTTCCCGCCGGAAGTCATGAGCGGAAACACTGAGCTACCCAGTCACAGCAGTGATCTCACCCTTGTGACTGCTGGGGGGCATCCGCGGTGTGAAATATGTCCCTCCCTGGTGGTAAAACAGATCCCGACCTGGATGAGGGCATATTAGTCAGTAAAAGAATAGGTTATGACAATACAGGGAAAAAAACAATCTGAACCGGGTTGTATTTGCTTCCGTCTCTTCTCTCTTTTTTTTTACTTTCCTTTTTCCTTTCTTCTTTTTTTCTTCTTTTTTTTTCTTCTCTTCTTTTTTTTTTTCTTTTTTATTTTATTATTGTAAATTTTACTTGTGTATATAAATAAAAAAAAAAAGTATGGGAACTGTCTGAGATATGTAAGCTCTGTACTCTCCTGCAGCTCCCATAGACAATAGGATTCTATTCTAACAGGAGAATTGGGACTCCATTCTTGAAATCGTGGAAGACGGACCCAGCAGTTGCAGCGATCCTGAAAAATGCCAAAAAAAGAGTGAAAAATTGCCAAAATGATAAAAAAAAAAAAGCCAAACTGAAAAATGCCAAGTGGAAAAATTACTTTGAGATTTTTCATTGATTTTCAGCTAACATCTGGCCGCAGCATTAAACCCCCCCCCCCCCCCCCCCGCAAAAAAAAAAAAACAAGTAAAATTCCAGCCGAATGCCCAAACTTGCCACCCTAGTACCTCAATATAACCACATATGTAACAAACATAGAAAAATCAAATAGATATGCTTGAGGGGTTTATTAAAGAAAATTGTGAGGTAGTTCAGGACTGAAAAACACAAAATGGTTATAAAAAATAGTAATTATGGCTTGAGAAAACTTTTTACAAATCTCTAGACATATTTTTTCTAACAATTTTTTATTTTATTTTATGATTCCTGTTCATCCTGTCCCTTGAAACTTTTCATAACTGACAGAAGTACCCCTTTTCTTAACCCCTTAAGGACCAAGGACGTACTGGTACGTCCTTGGTCCTGCTCCAGTGATATAACGCGGGGTTACACGGTAACCATGCATCTTATCACGGCGGGCCCGGCGTCATAGTGAAGCCAGGACCCGCCAATAAAAGCGAAAGTGAAAGTTGACGGTTAACTGAGTGGGCTGTTCGGGATAGCCGCGGCGAAATCGCGGCATCCCGAACAGCTTACAGGACAGCGGTCCCTACCTGCCTCCTCGCTGTCCGATCGCCGAATGACTGCTCAGTGCCTGAGATCCAGGCATGAGCAGTCATGCGGCAGAATCATTGATCACTGGTTTCCTATGAGAAACCAGTGATCAATGATAAAGATCAGTGTGTGCAGTGTTATAGGTTCCTATGAGAGCAATAACAATGCAAAAAAAAAGTAAAAAAAAAAGTGAATGAATATCATTTAACCCCTCCCCTATTAAAAGTTTGAATCACCCCCCTTTTCCCATAAAAAAAAACACAGTGTAAATAAAAATAAAAATAAACATATATGGTATCACCGCATGTGGAAATGTCCAAATTATAAAAATATATCATTAATTAAACCGCTCGGTCAATGGCGTGCACGCAAAAAAATTCCAAAGTCCAAAATAGTGCATTTTTGGTCACTTTTTATATGATTTAAAAATGAATAAAAAGCGATCAATAAGTCCTATCAATGCAAACATGGTACCGTTAAACACGTCAGATCACGGCGCAAAAAATGAGCCCTCATACCGCCCCCTATACGGAAAAATAAAAAAGTTATAGGGGTCAGAAGATGACAATTTTAAATGTATTAATTTTCCTGCATGTAGTTATGATTTTTTCCAGAAGTACGACAAAATCAAAACTGTATATTTAGGGTATCATTTTAATCGTATGGACCTACAGAATAAAGATAAGGTGTCATTTTTACTGAAAAATGTACTACGTAGAAACGGAAGCCCCCAAAAGTTACAAAACAGCGGGGTTTTTTTCAATTTTGTCACACAATGATTTTTTTTTCCGTTTCACCGTAGATTTTTGGGAAAAATGACTGACATCATTACAAACTAGAATTGGTGTCGCAAAAAATAAGCAATCATATGGATTTTTAGGAGCAAAATTGAAAGAGTTAGGATTTTTTAAAGGCAAGGAGCAAAAAACGAAAATGCAAAAACGGGAAAAAAAACGGTCCTTAAGGGGTTAATAGGGTATCCCCAAACACTGTGTTGGTCCCTACCTGACGAAATTACTGGGTGTAACAAAGTGAACATAATAATCAAACATTGTAAAAAAGTAAAGGAAGAAGAATACAATGGGTTACCAGGCACAAAACTAGAGACAGTAACAAAACACAGGGAATAAACAAATAGACAGATAAAGAGAAGTAGAGAAGAGAAGGTGAGTAGGAAACCTAGAAAGCAGCACAGTATCAAAACAGAAAGCAGAGGAAAGTCAAGTAACAAGGCAATACACAGGATCAATATAGCAAAGAAGAGCACAGGAGCTAGTGTAGATAACAAGCTCTAGCACAAGCAATGGGTAGAAGCAGACTCAAAGTGGTACTCTGGTGAAAAGAAAAAGAAATTTGGACCTAATGAAAAGGGGGTTTCCCCTTTGAAATGCGTTGTCCACTGCATGCACCACTACCTATATGAATGTTAATAAAAGTATGTTTTTGAAAATAATATCGCTTCCTCCCTGGGTGAAGCGCCGCGAGCCACAAGTCCCGAATAGCCAGAGCACAGCATGTGATGCCTGGCCAGGCATAATTGTTACAATTTGGTTTAGTTTAACCTTTTTTGCTTGGTAAACTTTACTATTATGTGACCAAAAAAAAAAAAAACTGTCTATCACCAAATAATATTGTGTGTTTTTTATTTATTTATTTATCATTTGTTATGTTACTTTGCATTTATTTTAATTGGCATGGCACATCAGTTTGTTTTCCCACTCTACTGGTTTACATTTACTTCAATAGGTTTGGTCTGTTCATAACATTTGGATTTTGTAATTTTGGTGAGAGTGTAGACCAAATAACATCATTTTTTTATAAAGTTTTTGTGCTGCATTATTGGTGTTTTAAGACATACTCAGAACTGACAGTCATGTTGAATGTGTTAAGAACTGTAATTTAAGTTCTCTAAAATGATAGGTGACACTTAATAACTTCTATGAATTTTCCTTTGCCCTTTGAAATGTGTAGTGGTTGAAGAAAATTTCCAATCCAAACTTTTTTTTAACAATTTAAAGTGTTCCTGTAATTTAAAGAAAACTTTTGACATGCCATAGTCATGTCAAAAATTTTGATCACATGGGGTCTGCTCGTTGGCATCACCATCTTTTGGCCCCAACATGCACTTCTCCTCATCTGTGAAGGTCTCATCACTTAGATGATGAAACAATCAAAACTTTTGACCTGTCTCTGTGACATGTTTTTTTTATTTATTGTTTTTATTTTTTTTTAAATGACAGGTACACTTTAATGGTGTTTATGGTAATATTGTTTTATTTTACACTTTCCATATAATACATGTAATTAGTATTGGTGGTTAGTTATCATTAAACTACAGTCATTTATCAACAAAAACATTTATTGAATGCAGCTGATTTAGTCACTTCAGGACATGGCCTACAGCATTGTTGCATTTCAAGACCTTCTTTTTTTACATCCACATAGCTATATAAGGATTTGCCTTTTGTAGCCTTTTGCAGGACACGTTGTATGTTACTTTGGGGTAAATCGATAATCAATTTTTATTTCTTTTTTTTTTTTTGGAGGGGGGAGAGTAGCAATTTTAATCATATTTTATATTTTTTTTTATTGTTACGCTATTTATTCGTATATTATATATAACATTTTAATTTGATTCTATTCGATGTAACAAAATGTATGTCACAACTGACTCTCCAAGGTTCTGCATGTACAGGGTATGGAAGAATGTTTGGCGGATTTACATCAGAGAGCTACCTAGAGTGCCGGTGCATGTGGATAGTCTTTGCTGAGTCCCCCAGGTTCTTGACCTATGTTACATAGTTAGTATGGTAAAGAAAAAGACATAGGTCCGTCATGTTCAACCAAGGAATTGAAGGGAAGGGGTATGGTGGGATGAAGGGAAAGGGATGTGATTATATTTCTGCATAAGCATTCATTTTGTTTTGTTCTTGGAATGTATCTAACTCTGTTTTAGGGTACGTTCACATGAGCGGACCCACAGCGTATTTTACGCTGCGGATCTGCCACTGAAGGACTCCTGCATGGTGGCTTTACATGTGCCTGCTCAGAGCGGCAATACGTCACTACGAGAAGATACATTGCAATGTGCACGTCGCATCGTACATGTGCAGTATATGTGCACATCACGGCCGCTCTCAGCCTAGCTCATGGAGCAGGGGGAGCGGCCGCGATGCGTGCAAGTAAACCACGCATGTGTGGCAACTCATACATCGCTTCAGTGTGTCTGCGCCCTGCATGGTGGCTTTACATGTGCCTGCTCGGAGCGTATTGCCACTCCGAGAAGGCACATGTAAAGCCACCATGCAGCGTTCCTTCAGTGGCAGATCCGCATCATAAAATACACTGTGGGTCCGCTTGTGTGAATGTACCCTTAAAGCTTTCAATTGTTTCTGCTGTTACCAGTAGACTGACGTAGACTGTTTCATAAATTCACAATTCTTATAGTAAAGAAGGCGTGTCGCCCCTTGAGACCAAACCTGTTCTTCTCCAGATGGAGGGAGTGCCCCATTGTCCTTTGAGGGGGTTTAACCTGGAACAGTTTTTCCCCATATTTTTTGTACGGGCCATTTATATACTTGTATACATTGATCATATCCCCCCCTTAAACATCTCTTCTCCAGACTAAACAATTGTAATTCTTTTAATCCTTCCTCATATCTAAGATGTTCCATGCCCCATATTAGTTTTATCGTCCATCTCTACACCTTCTCCAGCTCCACAATGTCTTTTTTTATGAACTGGTGACCAAAACTGAACAGCATATTCAAGGTAAGGCCGTACCAATGCTTTATAAAGGGGTAGTATTATGTCCTCGTCCCTTGAGTCCATGTCTCTTCTGATACATGACAATATCCTGCTGGCCTTAGAAGCGGCTGCCTGAAACTTCATGCTATTCTGTAGTCTATGATCTACAAATACACCCAGATCCTTCTCTACAAGTGACTCTCCCAGTTTAACCCCCCTAAAATATGATGCATGCAGGTTTTTAGTACCCAGATGCATAACTATAACTTTACATTTATCCACATTTGCCAGGTGGATGCCCAAACACTTAGTCTATCCAAGTCAACTTATGCACATCCTTTATAGACTGTACCGTACTACAAAGCTTGGTGTCACCTGTAGAAATAGAGACATAGCTGTTAATCCCATCCTCTATATCTTTAATAAATACATTAACCCCTTAACGACAATGGACGTAAATGTATGCCATGGTGCCGTGGTACTTATGACGTATATTTACCCTCTGTCTCACCCCTCTGGGGCTCGCTTCATGCACGGCAGGTCCCGACTTCTAACAGCAACCAGGGACCCGCCGGTAATGGTGGACATGAGCGGACATCAGATGCCGTGATCAATACATTTCACGGCATCTTCAGCAATGCTGCATTTAAAATGGATGATCGGATCGCCCGCAGCGCTGCCGCAGGGATCCAATCCTCCAGCATGGTGGACAGAAGTCCACTAACCGGCCTCCGGCCATCTCTAGGGGTCTTCTGCTCTGGTCTGAGATCAAGCAGACCAGAGCAGAAGATCATCGATAATACTGATCAGGGCTATGGGGACAAAAAAAGTGTAAAACATTTTTTTTTAAAAGTAAAAAAAATTGGAAAATCTCCCAATAAAAATGTAAATTGTCCCTTTTTTCCCATTTTACTCCCAAAAACCTTAAAAAAATAAACATATTTGATATTGCCACATGTGTTAATGTCCAAACCATCAAAATATAATGTTAATAATATCGTATGGTGAACTGCGTCAACTTAAAAAAAAATCCAAAATTGTTGCTTTTTGTCACATTTTATTCGAAAAAAAATGTATAAAAAGTGATAAAAAAGTAAAATATTAGTGATACCAATAAAAATTACAGATCACGGTGCAAAAAATGTGCTCTCATACCACCCTCATACCACCATACGGAAAAGAGAGAAAGTTACAGGTGGTCTAAATAGGGCAATTTTAAACATACAAATTTTGTTAAAATAGTTTGATATTTCTTAAAGCCAAACAATAATAGAAAATCATATAACATCGGTATCATTTTAATTGTATTGACCTACAGAATAATGAAAACAATTTTATTTTGCACAGTGTGAAAACAAAACCTTCCAAAATTTCATAAATTGCGGTTTTCTTTTCAATTTACCCACATAAATAATGTTTTTTTTGGTTGTGCCGTACATTTTATGGTAAAATGAGTGATCTCATTACAAAGTAAAAGTTGATGACACCAAAAAAGCCCTCATATGGGTCTGTGTATGAAAATATAAAAGTTATGATTTTTAGAAGGTAAGGAAGAAAAACAAAAATGTTAAATTAACCCCTTAAGGGCTGAGCCCTTTTTCACCTTAAGAGCTAAGCCCTTTTTTGTAATTCTGACCACTGTCACTTTAAGCATTAATAACTCAAAGATGCTTTTACCGCTTATTCTGATTCTGAGATAGTTTTTTCGTGACATATTCTACTTTATTTTGGTGGTAAACTTTTGTCGTTACTTGCATCCTTTCTTGGTGAAAAATCCCCAAATTTCATGAAAATGTAGAAGATTTAGCATTTTTCTAACTTTGAAACTCTCTGCTTGTAAGGAAAATTGATATTACAAATAACTTTTATATTGATTCACAAATACAATATGTCCACTTTATGTTGGCATCATAAAATAGACATATTTTTACTTTTAGAAAAAAATTAGAGGACTTCAAAGTATAGCAGTAATTTTCCAAATTTTCATGAAAATTGCAAAATCTGAAGGGACAGATGTTACAGAACTACAACTCCCAGCATGCCTGGGCAGTCTAGGCATGCTGAGAGTTGTAGTTTTGCAACATCTGGAGGGCTACCGGTTGGGCACCACTGTAATAGTGGTCTCCAAACTGTGACCCTCCAGATGTTGCAAAACTACAACTCCCAGCATGCCGAGATAGCCTTTGGCTGTCTGGGCATGCTGGGAGTTGCAGTTTGGCAACCACTAGGAAGGGCAGCAGTAAATATCGCTTACTGCCCCCTTCCTTCCCCCCCCCCCCCCACCGTCGCTTCCCTACCTGTGCCGTTGATCTCCACAGTCTCCAGTGATGATCGGCGGTCCCCGCGGCATCTTTTTTGCAGGTACCGGCCGCCATCTTCTCCCCCCGTTCTGCCCGACATCCAGGGGTGGGCAGAGTGGGGGGTTTCCATGGCAACCCCGTGTCATGCACTGCCATTGGTCAGAACTCAGTTCTGACTAATGGCAGGGGATAGGAGGAGATCACAGCACTGCAATGTCGCTCCTATCCCTCTGGATGATCGGGGCTGTCACTGGCAGCTCCGATCATCCCTATTTTCCACCAGAGACCCAATCAGCCTGGAATAGGAGAAAATCGAATGTCTGAATTGACATGCAATTTTTTCCGATTGCCGACATGGGGGGGTCTCAGGACCCCCCTCGGCGATGTGCCGGGATGCCTGCTGAATGATTTCAGCAGGCATCCCGGTCCTGTCCCCAACCGGCTAGCGCTGGGGACCGGAATTCCCACGGGCGTATCCATATGCCCTTAGTCCTTAAGGACTTTAAAACGGGTTAAAATTGGCCTGGTCCTTAAGGCCAAAATGGGCCTGGTCCTTGAGGGGTTAAACAAGAACAGCCCAGTATTGAACCTTGGGGTACACCACTAATAACCGGGGATCAATCAGAGTACGAATCATTGACCAACACTCACTGGGTATGCTTTTTTTTTAAAATCAATTGAAGCCAGAAAGTTAAACAGATTTGTAAATTACTTATTTTAAAAAATCGTAATCCTTCCAGTACTTATTAGCTGCTGAATACTACAGAGGAAATGGTATTCTTTTTGTAACACAGAGCTCTCTGCTGACATCTCTGTCCATTTTAAGAACTGTCCAGAGAAGGAGAAAATCCCCATAGCAAACATGTGCTGCTCTGGACAGTTCCTAAAATGGACAGCGATGTCATCAGAGAGCTCTGTGTTCCAAAAAGAAAACCATTTCCTCTGTAGTATACAGACCCTGAAAAGTACTGGAAAGATTAAGATTTTTTAATAGAAGTAATTTACAAATCTGTTTAACTTTCTGGCACCAGTTGATTTAAAAAAAAAGTTTTAAACAGGAGTACCCCTTTAAGCCAGTTTTCAATCTAGTTACAAACTAAAGTTTCCAAACACAAAGTCCTTAAAGGGATATTCTGGGCAAAAACATTTAATCCCCTATCCGCTGGGACCCCCCGCTATCTCCCTGCAGCACCCGCATTCTATGGGAGGGGGCGTGAAGGCTTTTTTTTTTTTTTACTGAGGTACCGGACCATCCACACCCATTCTGTGCATGTATTTGATTGTATCTTACCCAGCTGTTTCTAATAATTGCTCAATATCTTAGCCCTGCCTGTGATGTGAATCGCAGCATGAACAGTTTTTCTAACATGTCACGACATTGCCAAAATAAATCACCCTCCCCATTCTGGTTGTACTATGCTGCTGCTTGGTTGGTACCTGGTTGGTCATGGAAAAGATAATGTGCATTTTAATCAATTAATTAAATTAATTAAATAAAAAAATGAAATCATTGTAAAAATGTGGCACTACCCCTTTTCATTAGACATCCAGGTACAAAATAAAGCAGCAGCCTTTTACTACCATGCATGTATAGAAGGTGTTTGGCTCTTATATAAATTCTAGATTAATCAATAAATTCTTTAACCTCTTCAGGACATAGGGCATATGGATACGCTCTGCATTCCGAGTCCTTAAGGACCGAGGGCGTATCCATACGCCCGTGGGAATTCCGGTCCCCACCGCTAACCGGTTGGGGACCGGAGCCGGATGCCTGCTAAAATCGTTCACCAGGCATCCCGGCATATCGACCAGGGGGGTTATTATGCCCCCCCCCCATGTCGGCGATGGCGGCAGATCGCTGGACAATTCAGTCCAGCGATCTGCGGCGATTCCGGGTCAATTGGCATGTTTGTTTTACTCTAATTCTAAAATCACAATTGGTGTAGGATTTTGCACGATAAGTGGAGCTGCAGACAGGATTATCACCTTAGAACCGCAACACCCGGTGACCCGAAATTACTGGCTGATCTCTGGTCTCTGACGGCCCCAAACAGCCATAGCCTGCAGGGGTGAGGTGGCACTGGTGCCACCTCACGATCGCCCTGATTCGTCGGCTGGTAATCAGGGCGCCTGCTGCGGGTGTCACTCCCGCAACCCGCTCCGCCCCTCTCCTGGAGGATGTGGGTGCGGTACGTGCAGGAGCCCCAGGACCGGCGCCCCAGGAGCGGCGCCCCAGGAGCGGCAGTGGCGGCGGGACTGACCTGAAGCAGTGTGGATCAGGAGTTGGGTGAGTGACAGCCTCCTGCTGTTGCTTAGCAACAGCTCCCAGCATGCAAAAAGGGCATGCTGGGAGCTGTAGTTATGCAACAGCAGGAGGCAGACAACCACAACTCCCAGCATTCCCTTATGGGCATGCTGGGACTTATGCTTTTGCAACAGCTGGAGGCAAAACATTTTCTATGGAAAAGTGTACCTTCAGCTGTTGTATAACTACAACTCCCAGCTTGCACAAACGGCTAAAGTGCATGCTGGGAGTTGTAGTGGTGCATCTGCTGGTTGCATAACTACAACTCCCAGCATGCCCGTTGGCTGTTGGTGACTGCTGAGAGTTGTAGTTTTGCAACAGCTGAAGGCACACTGGTTGTGAAACTCATAGTTTTTTTTTTACCTAATTCAGTGTTTCACGACCGGTGTGCCTCCAGCTGTTGCAAACTGCAACTCTCAGCAGTCACCGCACACCATGCACCGTACATGCTGGGAGTTGTAGTTTTGCAACAGCTGGAGGCACACTGGTTGTGAAGCACTGAGTTAGGTCACAAACTCAGTGATACATAACCAGTGTGCCTACAGCTGTTGCAAGACTAAAACTCTTAGCATGTACAGTCTGTCAGCGCATGCTGGGAGTTGTAGTTTTGCAACAGCTGAATGTTCCCCCCTCCCCAATGTGAACGTACAGGGTACACTCACATGGGCGGAGGTCTACAGTAAGTATTCGGCTGCAAGTTTGAGCTGCGGCAAATTTTCTGCCGCAGCTCAAACTGCCAGCGAGAAACTACTGTGAACCCCCGCCCGTGTGACTGTACCCTAAAAACACTACACTACACTAACAAAAAATAAAATAAAAAGTAAAAAACACTACATATACACATACCCCTACACAGCCCCCCTCCCCTCCCCAATAAAAATGAAAAACGCCTGGTACGCCACTGTTTCCAAAACGGAGCCTCCAGCTGTTGCAAAACAACTCCTCCCAGTATTGTCGGACAGCCGTTGACTGTCCAGGCATGCTGGGAGTTTTGCAACAGCTGGAGGCACCCTGTTTGGGAATCACTGGCGTAGAATTCCCCTATGTCCACCCCTATGCAAGTCCCTAATTTAGGCCTCAAATGCGCATGGCGCTCTCCCTTTGGAGCCCTGTCGTATTTCAAGGCAACAGTTTAGGGTCACATATGGGGTATCGCCGTACTCGGGAGAAATTGTGTTACAAATATTGGGGGGTATTTTCTGCTTTTACCCTTTTTAAAAATGTTACATTTTTGGGAAAACAAGCATTTTAGGTTAAAAAAAAATGTTTTTTTTTTTACATATGCAAAAGTCGTGAAACACCTGTGGGGTATAAAGGTTCACTTAACCCCTTGTTACGTTCCCCGAGGGGTCTAGTTTCCAAAATGGTATGCCATGTGGGTTTTTTTTTCTGCTGTCCTGGCACCATAGGGGCTTCCTAAATGTGGCATGCCCCCCAGAGCAAAATTTGCTTCCAAAAAGCCAAATGTGACTACTCCTCTTCTGAGACCTGTAGTGCGCCAGCAGAGCACTTTTCACCCCCATATGGGGTGTTTTCTGAATCGGGAGAAATTGGGCGTTTAAAATTTTGTGGGGTATTTTCTGGTATTACCCTTTTTAAAAATGTAAAATATTTGGGAAAACAAGCATTTTAGGTAAAAATTATAATTTTTTTTTCACATTTGCAAAAGTCGTGAAACACCTGTGGGGTATAAAGGCTCACTTTATCCCATGTTACATTCCCCGAGGGGTCTAGTTTCCAAAATGGTATGCCATGTGGTTTTCTTTTGCTGTTCCTGCACCATAGGGGCTTCCTAAATGCAACATGCCCCCCAAAAACCATTTCAGAAAAATGTACTCTCCAAAATCCCCTTGTCGCTCCTTCCCTTCTGAGCCCTCTACTGCGCCCGACGAACGCTTTACATAGACATATGAGGTATGTGCTTACTCGAGAGAAATTGGGCTAAAAATACAAGTAAAAATTTTCTCCTTTTACCACTTGCAAAAATTCAAAAATTGGGTCTACAAGAACATGCGAGTGTAAAAAATGAAGATTTTGAATTTTCTCCTTCACTTTGCTGCTATTCCTGTGAAACACCTAAAGGGTTAAAACACTGACTGAATGTCATTTTGAATACTTTAGGGGGTGTAGTTTTTATAATGGGGTCATTTATGGGGTAAATCAAATATGAAGACCCTTCAAATCCACTTCAAACCTGAACTGGTCCCTGAAAAATATCGAGTTTGAAAATTTTGTGAAAAATTTCAAAATTGCTGCTGAACTTTGAAGCCCTCTGGTGTCTTCTAAAAGTAAAAACTTTCCTTACAAGCAGAAAGCTTCAAAGTTAGAAAAATGTAAAATTTTCAAATTTTTCATCAAATTTACGGATTTTTCACCAAGAAAGGATGCAAGTTACAACAAAAATGTACAACTATGTTAAAGTAGAATATGTAAAAAAAAAAAAAAACAATCTCGGAATCAGAATGATAACTAAAAGCATTCCAGAGTTATTAATGTTTAAAGTGACAGTGGTCAGATGTGCAAAAAACGCTCTGGTCCTTAAGGCCAAAATGGGCTTGGTCCTGAAGGGGTTAAACATTAAAAATTATTCCAATGAACCATCATAATGGAAGTGTAATTTATTTTTTTTTTAGATTTTTTTGGAACATCTGCCACTTGTCAATCTGCACTTGTTTAAAATACCCTTTAGATGGGCCAATAGTTGCCAGTACACAGCTGCCTAAACAATCACTGAATCACTGGGATAGCCGTACACTTTCACCATTGTTTGCAGCACATGTAGAGATGTGTTGCTAAATAACTATAATTTTAGTCCAGCAATATCCCAGCAATCACCTGACAAACATGCATTTTTTCTTTTGTTGAATGGTTGTTTTGCCTTTTACTTGAAAAATGAATAGCTCATATTGAGGGGAATTGTTCAATACTTGTCTACTTTTTTTTAATTTATTTTTTTATTTTAGTCATGAAAAGTTGCCTTGTTTTTTATTTCCCTGTGCCAAATTCATGAAAACTTGAACACCCCTTGATGAATTTGACACTCTGGAACATTACCTCACTGTTCTCCTGCATTTCCCACCTGTTCAGGCATGGTGAGTAATTCTATAATCATCTCTCCCTGTCTGGGGATTGAACCAAAAACCTTATGGGATCAGCTATTTAAAGAAACAGTACACTTGCCATCTGCACCACTGTTCTTCTGTCAAATTGTTTCAGAACTTATCCTTAAAGTTCAACAGTGCAGATATTTTGAAGACTTCAAATGGGGGTAACATGTTGAACTTTAAGGATAAGTTCTGAAACAGCTCTGTTAAAAAAAGAAGCAGTGGCACAGAGGGCAGGTGAACTGTCTTTTGAGGAGCTGATTGCATAAGGTTCTGGGTTTTGGCCCAGATGTGAAGGTATGGTTTGTTTGAGGCAGGGTCTTTCTTTTAGGGCTATGCAATAGACCCCACCCTTCTGCACTATTTTGTGTGAACACATTTTACACTTTTTTTTTTTTTTTTTGCGCTTGGGTGATTGAGCACATTCTGTGTCTCTTAACCCCTTAAAGGGGTACTCTGGTAGTTACGATTTTTGGCTATATTGCATCTTCTTTTAATGTTCATGTTTTTTGAAATTTACATGTATTATATGTTTGTGTAGCATGTGTCTTTTTTTCTTACCTGTTTGTGTGCCAGAAAGTTCTGTAGTTCTGTGTTGGATCTCTTACTGTTGTCCACAGCGTCTGCCATGTTAGGATTAGGCTGTGGACAACACGTCAGGGCTTTTTTTTCCTCTGTTCTTTCAGAGCCCGAGGAGGACGGAGGTCTGCATGAGAAAGAAGCCATGCCCCCTCATCTCCCCCTCCCAGAGGACGCAGGTCTGCATTAGAGAAAGAAGCCAGAGCAGGGGGAGAGAGAGGACATACACAGTTCCTCATCTCCGCTCCCCCGGCTCTGTCTTGTGAGGACGCAGGTCTGCACTGAAAGAAGACAGAGAAGATAAAAGTTTTATCTGAAGGGGAGGATAACAAAGTGCACAAGCTGGGGATGTATAGACTGCAGGGGAATAAATCTTGGACTAAGGATGATTTCTGTGTGTGAAGGGGAAGGGGGGACTCCTGAATGACACATACTGAGAGTTGTCGTCCCTGTTATGTGTGTGTATGCTAGTGTTTACAAACCAGTGTGACTCCAGCTGTTGCAAAACTAAAACTCCCAGCATGCCTGGACAGACTTTGGGCACGCTGGGAGTTGTAGATTAGCAACAGCTGGAGGCACACTGGTTGGGAATCACTGTTCTAGCCTATTCAGCATACACATCATGTTACACCAGTGTTTCCAAACCAGTGTGCCTCCAGATGTTGTAAAACTACAACTCCCAGCATGCCCTGACAGCCTTTAGGCAAGCTGGGAGTTGTAGTTTTGCAACAGCTGGAGGCAAACACTGGCCTAGCCTATTCAGTATATTACAAACAAAGTGCATTGTTTCCCAACCAGGGTGTCTTCAGCTGTATCAAAACTACAACTCCCAGCATGCCCAGACAGCTTTTGGCTGTCCGGGTATGCTGGTTGTTGTAGTTTTGCAACACCTGGAGGCACCCTGGTTGGGAAACACTGGTGTATGCCCCACAGAGGTGTGGTGAACTACAACCACCAGGAGACTACAGAGGCAGCATGTTGGTGTTATACCACAGACTGAAGACTCCTGAATGACACATGCTGGGAGTTGTAGTCCCATTTGTGTGTGTATGCCAGTGTATCCCAACCAGGGCTGATTATATTAGTGTGCTGTGTTTAAGGGGGCCGGCCCGGGAAAATAGTAGGGAGGCTAAAGGGCGGAACAAAAAAAAAAAAAAGGACCCGCCCCAAACAAGCAAGGCATGTGGGGATTTGAAGTTTTCAGCACAACAAGAAACAGGAAATAGAAGCAAAGATAGGAAAACAAAGTGGGGGATAAAAAGATAACAGAACGTAAATAGAGTCGCTGAAACAACAAGAATAGAAATGAAACAAAACAAATAGGGTGAGTCAAAAATGGAAAAAAACGTTGACCACCGGAGTACCCCACTAAGGACACAGACAATTTTGACCTTAAAGGACATCTAAAAACAACATATAAGTGTTTGATCGCGGGGGGGACCAACTGTTGGGCCCCCCCGTGATTTCCCAAACAGGGCCCCGCATTGCCGCTCTAAAGCTAAAGCACGCGTAGCGTTGACCTCTCTGAGGTTTACAGTACGCCCCCTCCACGCCCCACCCCATACAGTTCTATGGGAGAGGCGGGGAGGCACGAACGCTGTCTCCCAGCCTTACCCATAGAACTACATGGAGGAGGCGTGTCAGCCACGACGTTACGCTGTGGCCAGCACGCCTTCTGCATGGTAGAGCCGCAGCAGAGCCCTCATACTCGTCTGTGGATGGAAACATAAAAGAGTTATGATTTTTAGAAGGTGAGGAGGAAAAAAATTAAATGCAAAAATAAAATTGGCTGAGTCCTTAAAGGACATCTGCAGCAAAAAACAACTTATCCCCTATCCCCCTATTTAACTCTTTTATATTTCCATCCACAGACTAGTATGAGGGCTTTTTTTTGGCGCAACCAGTTTTCCTTTGTAATGACATCACTCATTTTACCATAAAATGTATGGTACAACCAAAAAATATTATTTGTTTGGTGAAGTAAAATAAAATGCAATTTAGCAAATTTTGGAAAGTTTCCCTTTTCATGCTGTACACTTTACGGTAAAAATGACATGTTTTCTCAAATATGTTAAACAAGATAAAAAAATCTTTATTTCATTTTAGCAAAAAGGAAAATTAATTTGCTATAAAATAAGCCCTTACACTTAGAATTGCTGAATCTCCATTTTCTTTTACATATGTCACATATTAAAATATTATCCTAGGCTTCTTATCTTTGTAAATTAGATGTCTAAAAAGACCTTCTACTGAATCAAAGGATTTTTTTACATATCTGCAAGGATTGTTCAACATTTGATACAATAACTTTGGGGAAAAGATCATATATTATCTTAGTGGCAAATGATAAAGGCATAAACTTTATAATCTTGTAATGAAACAAATCTTTCTCCTGAACATTTGTTATAATGGAAATAAATGCAAAGTTTAATAATTCATTCAATTATTCGAGATGATAACACCCAAGTATTCAGCTCCATTGAGTTGTATCATTTTTAAACTCCTTGTGGATCTTCGCTATCTCGGTTACTAATGGAAGAACAGACTTGAACCATTTTAAATTAACTCCTAATATCCTACTTATTTCCTATACTCCTCCAACAAAATCAATCAAAAGAGGCAAACACATTATACAAGAAAAACTGCACATTAGAGATGAGCAAGCCAAAGCCATAGAATCCTGTTTTGCTCAGAACTTGATGTTCGACATTAGAACTTTGACAGGTTTACTTTGCACAAGCCAGACAATTGCACCCTAATATCAAAAGGAATGCTTGAATACAGCTCCCAGGCCAATCAGGAGACAGCACAGATCTAAAAGAAGTGATAAAACCATATCTACTGCTTTGCAGCCACCATCTTGGAGAAACAAGCTGAGCAGTGAGCACAGAACAACTCACCGTGAAACTACAATGCCTGGCCAAAGCTTCCACAATACAAAGCAATTAGAACAAATTTTTGTACAGCAAAAAACATTGTTCACAGGGATTGTGGTGCACTATGGATCCCAGCAATGTGACTGCACTAACAAGATCATGGAAAGATTTCCCACTACAACACAAAGCATTTTGAGCAAGAGAAGAGGAGGGGGGATGAACTCTGCTGCCTGTACCTACTGTGGGGGAACTCTGCTGCCTGTACTTACTTTGGGGGGAACTTTGCTGCCTGTACTTACTCTGGGGGAACTCTGCTGATTGTACCTACTGTGGGGGAATTCTGCAGTCTGTACCTACTGCGGGGGAACTCTGCTGCCTGTACCTACTGTGAGGGAACTCTGCTGCCTACACCTAATGTGGGGGGACTCTTCAGCCTACATCTACTGTGGGGGGACTCTGCTGCCTACACCTAATGTGGGAAACTATCTACTATGTTCCTGCCTAGCTAATAGCTATAACTATTAAACTAATTGGTAGTTTGGCATATTGGTAAGATAATATATATATATATATATATATATATATATATATATATATATATATATATATATATATATATATACACACACACACATTAATATAGGTATGCGTATAATATATATATATATATATATATATATATATATATATGTGTGGTAGCCCTTGGGAGGTATAGTGTAGTTGGGGTGTTGCTTCAGAATATAAGGGGTTAATTTAACCCCTGTCACTCGTGATGCCAGGGTGCGGGTTAATATGCTGAGGTAAATCTCCGGCCTATCGCCACTCTTCCCAGGAACGATAGGTGTGTGCTTAAATGAATGAAGGTCCACAACGGAGATGAACTTGAACTTGCATAAACTTTACTGAAGTATTTGCGGTACATCCAATTAAGAGCAACAGTCTTCATAATACAGTCTCTATATAGCACGGCAGGGATTGACAGATGCTGAGGACCATTGACTTATCCAAAGAGTTATTAGATTTAGGATTCTTGCAGAGATCCGTTCGGATTTAAGGAAATATTTAGGTCCGGTGATCTTGCTGAGGTAATAGCTAGAGATGAGCAAACTTTTCAAAAATTCGATTCGGCCGATGGCACAGTGTGGAGGTGTTGGCAGCATGAGGACACCATATAGTGGCTGAACGACACAGCTTGGATGAGGCTGAAGCATGAGGACACCATATAGTGGCTCAATGACACAGAATGGAGGTGTTGGCAGCATGAGGACACCATATAGTGGCTGAATGGCACAGTGTGGAGGTGTTGGCAGCATGAGGACACCATATAGTGGCTGAATGACACAGCTTGGATGAGGCTGAAGCATGAGGATACCATATAGTGGCTAAATGACACAGAATGGAGGTGTTGGCAGCATAAGGACACCATATAGTGGCTGAATGGCACAGTGTGGAGGTGTTGGCAGCATGAGGTCACCATATAGTGGCAGAATGACACAGCATGGAGGTGTTGTCAGCATGAGGAGACCATATAGTGGCTTAATGACACAGCATGGACATGTTGGCAGCATGAGGACACCATATAGTGGCTGATTGACACAGCTTGGATGAGGCTGAAGCATGAGGACACCATATAGTGGCTGAATGGCACAGTGTGGAGGTGTTGGCAGCATGAGGACACCATATAGTGGTTGAATGACACAGCTTGGATGAAGCTGAAGCATGAGGACACCATATAGTGGCAGAATGATACAGCATGGCGGTGTTGTCAGCATGAGGAGACCATATAGTGGCTGAATGACACAGCATGGACATGTTGTCAGCATGAGGACACTATATAGTGGCTGAATGACACAGCTTGGATGAGGCTGAAGCATGAGGATATCATATAGTGGCTGAATGACACAGCATGGAGGTGTTGTCAGTATGAGGAGACCATATAGTGGCTTAAAGACACAGCATGGACATGTTGGCAGCATGAGGACATCATATAGTGGCTGAATGACACAGCATGGACATGTTGTCAGCATGAGGACACCATATAGTGGCTGAATGACACAGCATGGAGGTGTAGGCAGCATGAGGACACCATATAGTGGCTTAATGGCAGAGTGTGGAGGTGTTGGCAGCATGAGGACACCATATAGTGGCTGAATGGCACAGTGTGGAGGTGTTGGCAGCATGAGGACACCATATAGTGGCTGAATGACACAGCTTGGATGAAGCTGAAGCATAAGGACACCATATAGTGGCAGAATGACACATTATGGAGGTGTTGTCAGTATGAGGAGACCATATAGTGGCTTAAAGACACAGCATGGACATGTTGGCAGCATGAGGACATCATATAGTGGCTGAATGACACAGCATGGACATGTTGTCAGCATGAGGACACCATATAGTGGCTGAATGACACAGCATGGAGGTGTAGGCAGCATGAGGACACCATATAGTGGCTGAATGACACAGCTTGGATGAAGCTGAAGCATGAGGACACCATATAGTGGCTGAATGACACAGCATGGAGGTGTTGTCAGCATGAGGAGACCATATAGTGGCTTAATGACACAGCATGGACATGTTGGCACCATGAGGATACCATATAGCGGCTGAATGACACAGCATGGACATGTTGTCAGCATGAGGACACCATATAGTGGCTGAATGACACAGCTTGGATGAGGCTGAAGCATGAGGACACCATATAGTGGCTGAATGACACAGCATGGAGGGGATGGCAGCATGAGGAGACAATATAGTGGCTGAATGGCACAGCATGGAGGTGTTGTCAGCATGAGGAGACCATATAGTGGCTTAATGACACAGCATGAACATGTTGGCAGCATGAGGACACCATATAGTGGCTGAATGACACAGCATGGAGGTGTTGTCAGCATGAGGAGACCATATAGTGGCTTAATGACACAGCATGAACATGTTGGCAGCATGAGGACACCATATAGTGGCTGAATGACACAGCATGGAGGTGTTGTCAGCATGAGGAGACCATATAGTGGCTTAATGACACAGCATGAACATGTTGGCAGCATGAGGACACCATATAGTGGCTGAATGACATAGCGTGGACATGTTGTCAGCAGAAGGACACCATATAGTGGCTTAATGACACAGCATGGACATGTTGGCAGCATGAGGACACCATATAGTGGCTGAATGACATAGCGTGGACATGTTGTCAAAAGGAGGACACCATATAGTGGCTGAATGACACAGCATGGAGGTGTTGGCAACATGAGGAGACAATATAGTGGATGAATGGCACAGCCCGGAGTTGCCAGCAGCATGAGTAGCCAACTCCAGGCTACAGACCCAGGCCACACAGCGGCATCAGTAACCCATATATTGCCTGAATGACACAGCCTGGAGTTGGCTGATGCACGAGTACACACCAGGGCTTCACAATCCCTCCCAAAAAACACCACAATTTTAGAAATTTTTGAAAAAGATTTTGGATAGCGGGTGCTACCTATGAGAAAATTTGAAATTACCAGACCCAGACCCCACAGTGGCATCAGTAACCCATATATTGCCTGAATGACAAAGCCTGGAGTTGGCTGATGCACGAGTTCACACCAGGGCTTCACAATCCCCCCCCCCCCCACAAACAAAAAAACACCACAATTTTAGAAATTTTTGAAAAAGATTTTGGATAGCGGGTGCTACTCATGAGAAAATTTGAAATTAACAGACCCAGGCCCAGCAGCGCCATCATTTTTTTATTTGAAATTTAAAACAACCTTTTCGTGTCCCGGACCCCAGCGTGTGGGTTCGAAGGACCAAATCCAACAAGCCCCCACAGGGCTCATGTGGCCGTGAGATTTAGGTGAAATGTCTCCATTGCCCTGACCGCCATTGTTTCCAAGACTTCTCGCCAAGGTAAACCATGTGAAGAACAGCGTGACACCGCCGTGACCTGCACACATGGAAGGGCCACTGAGACTTGTCCGGGCAGTAGAGACTTAAGACACAGAGGAGGATGTGGAGGCGGAGTAGCACATTGTCGCAGGACCAAGGGGCTGACAGAGTGTAGCAGGAAGCAGCATTGAGTACACAGCAGGGCTTTAATCCCAAAGAAAAAACAACCATTTTTAACCCCTTAAGGACCAAGGGCGTTCAGGTACGCCTTTGCTCCCTGGTACTTAAGGACCAAGGGCGTATCTGTACGCCCGTGGGAATTCCGGTGCCCGCCGCACGCCAGGCGGGGACCGGGCCGGGGTGACTGCTGATATCTATCAGTAGGCACCCCACGCAAATGCCCAGGGGGGTCCCCCCATTAGACCCCCCCATGTCGGCGATCGGCGCAAATGGCAAGTGAATTCCCACTTGCGATTTGCGCCGATTCCGGGTCATTACGGGTCTATGGTGACCTGGTGACCCGGAATAGAAGGGGGATCGCGGATGTCCTAGACGCGACCACCAATAGCAGATTGGGGGCGGAGGGGTTTACTTTTGGTTTCCCCGTCCTGCCCACCCACAATAGGCGGGGCAGAACGGGGAAACCGACAGGGACCGGCGCCGAAGATCCACTTACCCATCGGCGACGGCAGCGGGCGACGATCAGCGGCGGCAGCGGGCGACGATCGGCGGAAGAAGAGGACAGCGATGCAGCTCCCTGGATCCGACGGAAGCCGGTGAGTTACTTAGCAACATCTGGAGGGCTACAGTCTGAGACCACTATAGTGGTCTCTAAACTGTAACCCTCCAGATGTAGCAAAACTACAACTCCCAGCATGCCCAGAGAGCTGTTTAGGCTTGCTGTGAGTTGCAGTTTTGCAACAGCTGGAGGTCTATAGTTTGAGACCACTGCAAAGTGATCTCTATACTGTGCACCTCCAGATCTTGCAAAACTACAACTCCCAGCATGCCCATGCAGCAGTTTACTGTCTGGGCATGCTGGGAGTTGTAGTTTTGCAACATCTGGAGGTCCACAGTTTGTAGACCACTGTGCAGTGGTCTCTAAACTATAGCTCTCCAGATGTTGCAAAACTGCAAATCCCAGCAAGCCTAAACAGTAAACAGCTGTCACTGCATGCTGGGAGTTGTAGTTGCGATCCCTTCAGCTGTTGCATAACTACATCTCCCAGCATGCCATTCGGCGATCAGTACATGCTGGGAGTTGAAGTTTTGCAACAGCTGGAGGCACACTGGTTGGAAAATACTGAGTTAGGTAACAGAACCTAACTGAAGGTTTTCCAACCAGTGTGCCTCCAGCTGTTGCAAAAGTACAACTCCCAGCATGCACGGTCTGTCAGTACATGCTGGGAGTTGTAGTTTTGAAACAGCTGGAGGTTTGCCCCCCCCCCCATGTGAACGTACAAGGTACATTCACACTGGCGGGTTTACAGTAAGTTTTCTGCTTCAAGTATAAGCTGCGGTAAATTTTTCGCAGCAGCGCAAACTCCTAGCGGTAAATTCACTGTAAACCTCCGCCAGTGTGAACGTACCCTAAAAACACTACACTACACTACACTTACACATAATGAAGGGTAAAACACTACATTTACACCCCCTTACACTGTCCCCCCAATAAAAAAAAAATGTATTGTACGGCAGTGTTTCCAAAACAGAGCCTCCAGCTGTTGCAAAACAACAACTCACAGCATTTTTGGACAGCCACTGACTGTCCAGGCATGCTGGGAGTTTAGCAACAGCTGGAGGCACCCTGTTTGGGAATCACTGGCGTAGAATACCCCTATGTCCATCCCTGTGCAATCCCTAATTTAGTCCTCAAATGTGCATGGCGCTCTCTCACTTCAGAGCCCTGTCGTATTTCAAGGAAACAGTTTAGTGCCACATATGGGGTATCTCTGTACTCGGGAGAAATTGCATTACTAATTTTGGGGGCTTTTTTTCCTTTTACCCCTTATGAAAAAGAAAAGTTGGGGTCTACACCAGCCTGTTCGTGTAAAAAAAAATTTTTTTACGGTAACATGCTGGTGTTGTCCTTTACTTTTTATTTTCACGGGAGGTAAAAGGAAAGAAAAGATCCCCAAAATTTGTAACACAATTTACTCCTGAGTACGGAAATACCCCATATGTGGGCGTCAAATGCCCTGCGGACGCACAACAAGGCTCAGGAGTGAGAGCGCACCATGTACATTTGAGGCCTAAATTGGGGATTTGCACAGGGTGGCTGATTTTACAGCGGTTCTGACATAAACCCAAAAAAATAAATACCCATATGTGACCCCATTTTGGAAACGACACACCTCACGGAACGTAACAAGGGGTATAGTGAGCCTGAACACCCCACTGGTGTTTGACAAATTTTCATTAAAGTTGGATGGGAAAATGAAAAAAAAAAAATTTTTTCACTAAAATGTTGGTGTAACCCTAAATTTTTCATTTTCACAAGGGAAAATAAAAAAAGCCCCCAAAAATTTGTAACCCAATTTCTCTTGAGAAAGAACATACCCCATATGTGGATGTAAAGTGCTCTATGGGTGCACTACAATGCTCAGAAGAGAAGGAGCGCCATTGGGATTTTGAAGAGAAAATGTGTCCGGAAGTGAAGGTGACTTGTGTTTACAAAGCCCCCATGGTACCAGAACAATGGACCCCCCCATATGTGACCCCATTTTGGAAACTACACCCTTCATGTAATGTAATAAGGGGTACAGTGAGCATTTACGCCCCACAGGTGTCTGACAGATTTTTGGAACAGTGATCCGTGAAAATGAAAAATTTAATTTTCCATTTGCTCAGCCCACTGTTCCAAAGATCTGTCAAACGCCAGTGGGGTGTAAATGCTCACTGCACCACTTATTAAATTCTGTGAGGGGTGTAGTTTCCAAAATAGGGTCACATGTGGGGGGTCCACTGTTCTGGCACCATGGGGGGCTTTGTAAATGCACATGGCCCCTGACTACCATTCCAAATGAATTCTCTTTCCAAAAGCTCAATGGTGCTCCTCCTCTTCTGAGCATTGTAGTTCGCCCGTAGTGCACTTCAGGTCAACTTATGGGGTACCTCCATACTCAGAAGAGATGGGGTTACAAATTTTGTGGGGTATTTTCTGCTATTAACCCTTGCAAAAATGTGAAATTTGGGGGGAAACACACATTTTAGTGAAAAAAATATATATTTTTTTTTACATATGCAAAAGTCGTGAAACCCCTGTGGGGTATTAAGGCTCACTTTATTCCTTATTACGTTCCTCAAGGGGTCTAGTTTCCAAAATGGTATTCCATGTGTTTTTTTTTTTTGCTGTTCTGGCACCATAGTGGCTTCCTAAATGCGACATGCCCCCCGAGCAAAATTTGCTCTCAAAAAGCCAAATATCACTCCTACTCTTCTGAGCATTGTAGTTTGCCCGTAGTGCACTTCAGGCCAACTTATGGGGTACCTCCATACTCAGAAGAGACGGGGTTACACATTTTGGGGGGTATTTTCTGCTATTAACCCTTGCAAAAATGTGAAATTTGGGGGGAAACACACATTTTAGTGAAAACTAAATTTTTTTTTTACATATGCAAAAGACATGAAACACCTGTGGGGTATTAAGGCTCACTTTATTCCTTGTTACGTTCCCCAAGGGGTCTAGATTCCAAAATGCTATGCCATGTGCTTTTTTTTTGCTGTTCTGGCACCATAGGGACTTCCTAAATGCAACATGCCCACCAAAAACCATTTCTGAAAAACGTACTCTCCAAAATCCCCTTGTCGCTCCTTCGATTCTGAGCCCTCTACTGCGCCCGCCGAACAATTTACATAGACAAATGAGGTATGCCCTTACTCGAGAGAAATTGGGCTACAAAAATAAGTATACATTTTCTCCTTTTACCCCTTGTAAAAATTCAAAAATTGGGTTTACAAGAACATGCGAGTGTAAAAAATGAAGATTATGAATTTTCTCCTTCACTTTGCTGCTATTTCTGTGAAACACCTAAAGGGTTAAAACACTTACTGATTGTCATTTTGAATACTTTGGGGGATGTAGTTTTTATAATGGGGTCATTTGTGGGGTATTTCTAATATGAAGACCCTTCAAATCCACTTCAAACTTTAACTGGTCCCTGAAAAAAAGCGAGGTTCAAAATTTTGTGAAAAATTGGAAAATTGCTGCTGAACTTTGAAGCCCTCTGGTGTCTTCCAAAAGTAAAAACTTGTCAATTTTATGATGCAAACATAAAGTAGACATATTGGAAATGTGAATTAAAAAAACATTATTTTGAATATCCATTTTCCTTACAAGCAGAAAGCTTCAAAGTTAGAAAATTTCAAATTTTTCATCAAATTTGGGGATTTTTCACCAAGAAAGGATGCAAGTTACCACAAAATTTTACCACTATTTTAAAGTAGAATATGTGACGAAAAAACTATTTCGGAATCAGGATGATAACTAAAAGCATTCCAGAGTTATTAATGTATAAAGTGACAGTGGTCAGATGTGCAAAAAACGCTCTGGTCCTAAGGTGTAAAATGGCCTGGCCCTTAAGGGGTTTAAATAATTTTAAGAATATTTAGGACAGCGGGTGCTACCTATTTGTTGCATGAATGACACACCCTGGTGTTGGCTGATGCATGAGCACACACTAGGGCTTCACAATCCCTCAAAAAAAAACACAGCAATTGTAGAAATTTATGAAGAAGACTTATGGATAGCGGGTGCTACCTATGAGAAAATTTGAAATTCATAGACCAAGGCCCAGCAGCTCCATCAGTAAACCATATATTGCCTGAATGACACAGGCTGGAGTTGGCTGATGCATGAGTACGCACCAAAGCTTCACAATCTCAAATAAAAAAGAAAAAAACATTTTTGACGAAAAATTTTAACGAAAATTTAGGACAGCGAGTGCTTTCTATATATTACCAGAATGACGCAGCCTGGAGTTGGCTGCAGCATGAGGAGACCATTAAAATGTGTGATTTTTTTATTTGAAATTTAAATGAAAATTTGTGTCTCGGACCCAGCCGTGTGGGTACAAAGGACCTAATCTCACAAGCACCCACAGGGCTCATGTGGTCGTAAGATGTAAGCGCAACATCTCCATAGCCCTGACCGGCCATTTTTGTTTTTTGTACCTTTGTTTAAGAACAAGCGCATATCCAAGAGTCCAGAAGACTCTATAATGCAGGATGGTGGACCACCAAAAGACATTCTTCTATAAAAGATTTTTTTATGAAATAAAGAAGCAGAGTTCCTCCCTCCGCGTATTTTTTTTGAAAATTTTACTTAAAAAATCACACGCAACAATCATTCAATGGTGTAATGGTTATTATTATGGAAATTCAAGTTTATTACTGTGATAATTATTAGAAAATGTGAAAAAAAACACTACCCAAGAGTGTTTAATAACCCCATACATTGCACCATAAATGTTGACATTTTAATTAAGCATGCATGTATTTCAAAAATCCTAAAATTAAAGGCCCAAGCCCAGAAGCATCAGGAAGTCAAGTACTTCCTGAAAGACACAGGAGCAGTCAGGAGTAGACATCAGCAATACCCAAGAGGCTTTAATAACACCTTACATTGCACGATCACTCGCAAGATCGTGCAATAACAGGTGTGTTATGCCCTCAGATGTCCGGGGCTGCACGCGCGCTACACTGAACGGACCAGCATCTATCTTTCACCGACAGGTGCGGGTAACCCACTGAACCCCCTTCGCAATAGGGATCAGGGAATGCAATTATTTGCCAGGAATGAAGAATCACAGCTAAGCGCCGGTCATCAGCTCGGGTTCATTAAGGCCCTGCCCTTTGTACACACCGCATGTCTCTACTACCGATTCGATGGTTTAGTGAGGTCCTCGGATAGGCCCCGACGGGGTAGGAGAAGGCCCTAGCAGAGCGCAGAGAATTTAAAAGTCATTGTTGAAATTAGCATTAAGCATGTATTAGCTACTGCTAAACTTCCAAAAATGTAAGGCCCAAGGCCTGAGGCATCAGGGAGGCAATTATTTCCTGAAAGACACAGATTGAGTAAGAAGCAGTCATTCGCAGTACCCAAGAGGGTTTCATAACCAACCCCTTACATTTAAAAGTCAATGTTGAAATTTGCATTAAGCATGTATTTAGCTACTGCTAAACATCCAAAAATTGAAGGCCCAAGGCCTGAGGGCAGTGAGGCAAGTAGTTCCTGAAAGACACAGAATGAGTATGGAGCAGGCATTCGCAGTACCCAAGAAGGTTTCATAACCCCTTACATTTAAAGATCAATGTTGACATTTGCATTAAGCATATGTTTAGCTACTGCTAAACATACATAAATTAAAGGCCCAAGGCGAGAAGCATCAGTGAGGCAAGTAGTTCCTGAAAGACACAGGATGAGCAAGGAGCAGGCAGTTGCAGTACCAAAGAGGGTTCCATAACCCTAATTGATGACTCAAGAGGGTTTCATAACCAACCATAATTGGGAAATGTTGGTGTAGCAGCTTGGTCAATCTACTCTGAGGCATCTTGCATTGGTGGCTGGAAATCCTGGCTGATCCATCCCTGATTCCTCTTGACAAACGTCAATCTCTCCACATTTTTGGTGGACAGACGAGTTCACCTTGGGGTGACTATGGCCCCGGCCGCACTAAACACCCGCTCTGATGGCACACTACTGGCTGGGCAGGACAGCTTTTCCAGGGCAAACTCTGCTAGTTGTGGCCATAAATCAAGTTTGGCTGCCCAGAAGTCCAGCAGATCTTCAATGGTTGTTGACATGGCCATGTCAAGGTATGCCACCACCTGCTGGTTCAGGTCCTGCTCCATGTCTGCCTGCTGCTGATGAGTTGCCTCACTATGCGGGTGAAGAAAGCCACTCATCAGCGACTGTAGACTCAGGCTGCTGCTGATTGAGCTGGTACTGCTCCTCCCACCACTCCCCTCCCCAGCAGCCATGGCAGTGGAAGGTGAGCGCAGAGGGCCCCCCGTGTCAGACCTGTGAGTGGATGGACCATGTGGCCGATAGGCATCAGCCAACTGACTACGTAGAATGTCTCTGTAGTAGGTCAGTTTGTCCTCCCTCTCAATGGGTGTAAAAAAGGCCCCCCTTTTGGGACGATAGCAAGGGTCTAATAAGGTGGCGATCCAGAAGTTATCCCGCTGACAAATTTTGACAATTCGGGGGTCACTACACAAGCAACTGAGCATGCATCGTGCCATTTGCGCCAGTGACTCGAAGGGACTACCTGCCTCCATCTCCACTGCATACTGCCACGGTTTGTCTGGGTCCTCTGTCTCAACATCCTCATAACCCTCCAGCTCCTCTGGCTGCTCCTGCTCCTCCTCTCCTGTCCGAAGACTAGAAACACCGGCCATCTCATCCAACCTAAACTGTGCTCCGCTCTGCCCCTCATCATCCTCCTCCTCCAGTTCAGCCCCCACAGGGCTGATGTAGCCTTGAGATGTAGGCGCAACGTCTCCATTGCCGTGTCCAGCCATGGTTTCAATCACTTGTTGTAGGAAATGTAGGAGTGGAATTACGTCGTTCATGGCGTAATCCAGGTGACTCACAAATAATGTGGCTTCCTCAAAGGGCCTCAGCAAACGGCAGGTGTCACGTATGAGCTGCCACTGGTTCACATTGAAGTTACACAGGGGAGTACTCCTATCTGCTTGGATCATCAAGAAATCGGGATGGCTTTTTTTTGTTCGTATAGTCTGTCCAACATATTGAGGGTGGAATTCCAACATGTGGCAACGTCACAAATAAGACTATGTTGTGGGATACTGTTCTGACGCTGCAGTTCAAGGAAGGTGTGCTTGGCGGTGTATGAGTGGCTGAAGTGCATGCACAGTTTCCTTGCCATTTTTAGGATGTTTTGCAAATTGGGTGAAGACTTGAGGAAGTGCTTGACAACCAGATTCAACACGTGTGCCATGCAGGGCGCATGTTTCACACTTCCTTGTCGCAGTGCGCACACAATGTTCTTCCCGTTGTCTGTCACCATGGTTCCCATTTCCAGATTTCGTGGAGTAAGCCATACGGATTTCTTTACAAATGAACTTTAGCAGTTCCTCCCCTGTGTGACTCCGTTCACCAAGGCAAACCATGTGAAGAACAGCTTGACACCGCCGTGCCCTACACACATGGTACGATGAATGGCCACCGAGATTTGGACATGCAGTGGAGGCCGAGGACACGGTGGAGCATGAGGAGGCGGCGTCGCACACTGTAACAGGACCAACTGCCTGGGAGCGAGAGCGTGGAGGAGGAAGCGGTGTGACCTGTCCAAGTTGCTGTTGTGGCTGTGCAGGAACCCCATTTACCCAGTGAGCCGTAAAAGACAAGTATTTTCCCTGCCCGTAGTTACAGCTCCGCACGTCGGCACTGCCGTGCACTTTTGAACACACCGACAGGCTCAAGGACTGGCCCACCTTCTCTTGTACAAACTTATGCAGGGCTGGTACTGCCTTATTTGCAAAGAAATGACGGCTTGGGACTCTCCACCTCGGCTCGGCAAAAGCCATCAATTCTCTGAAAGGTGCAGAGTCCACCAGTTGGAAAGGGAGGGACTGCAACACCAGCAACTTGGACAGGAGCACATTCAACTTCTGAGCCCTTGGATGAGTGGGCGCATACTGTTGTCTCTTGGACATGGCTTCGCCGATGCATTGTTGGCGGAATGGCTGACTGAAAGCGGGAGAAGCAGGAGCGACAGAAGGAGGGTTTGACACACAGCTCCCGTCAGCTGAGGTGGAGGAGCCTTGGCTGGATGAAGGAGGATGGCGACTGGGTGATGCAGCAGGCTGGACCACTACATCGGAGCCACGGTTCTCCCAGGCCGCTTTATGATAGCGAAGCATGTGTTGACGCAGAGCCGTGGTGCCGACATTGGGACCCTGGCCACGCTTCACCTTCTGCCGACAGATCTTGCATGTGGCAACGTGAACCTCCTCCGGATGCCTTATGAAAAACTTCCACATCGCTGAGTAGCTGATTTTCCCACCCGCAGTCCGCACTAATTGACTGCTACTGGCTCCGTCTCCAGGAAACCCTCCTGGAAAGGTAGGCTGCCACGAAGCAGGTGGTCTCCCCCAGGCACGTTTGGCTCCTGAATTTCCACTACTGCCACCATGCTGACTGCCAACTCTGCTACCGCCTTGCTGCCTCAAGGGCAACCTGCAACTCTCTTCTCCTGATGATGATGAAGCCCTTTCTGGACCCGGCTCCCAATTGCGATTGGCTTCATCATCATCAACAGTTGTGTGCACGTCACTGATGTCCTCCTCAGGTTCCCCAACAGTGTCTGCTTCAGGACCCTGAACACTTGCAACACCGCCTCCCACGTCACTCTCCGCATCACTATTTGGCCACCTAGCGGAGCAAGCGGCGCATGTCTCCTCCCCTTCTTGGCTGTCCAGTAGCTGCTGACTTTCCTCTATTGGATTGTTGTTATGCCGAGCGCTCCCGATCCCTGCTCCTCCCCGGAGCGCTCGCAGCGTTTACCTGCTCGCAGCTTCCCGGTCAGACCCGCTGACCGGGAGCGCTGTGCTAGTATCTCTGGCGGGGATGAGACCCGCTATGGGGGACTCGCCCGCTCGCGGTTCGCATCCCAGCCTGCTTACCCGACCTGTTCCCCGTTTGTCCAGTCCTGGCGCGCGCGGCCCCGCTCCCTAGGGCGCGCGTGCCGGCTCTCTGCGATTTAAAGGGCCAGTGCGCCGCTGATTGGCGCCTGGCCCAATTAGTAACTTCACCTGTGCCTTAGCCTTTATTACCTCACTTCCCCTTCCCAGTATTGCCGGATCTTGTTGCCATTGTGCCAGTGAAAGCGTTCCTTGTATGTCCCAAGCCAGTGTTCCAGAGCTCCTGCCGTTGCCCCTAACTACGATCCTTGCTGCCTGCCCTGACCTTCTGCTACGTCCGACCTTGCTCTTGCCTAATCCCTTGTACCGCGCCTATCTCAGCCGTCAGTCTTGGTTGAGTCGCTATCGGGTGGAACGACCTGGGGGTTACCTGCCGCAGCAAGTCCATCCCGCTTTGCGGCGGGCTCTGGTGAATATCAGTAACCCCTTAGACTCTGGTACGGCCCACGTTATCACCCCACTGACACAGAGAATCCACCACCAGTATCCTCACAGTACCCGGATCCTGACAGTACCCTCGCCTCTGAATTATCTTGGAACAATGAGGCCCTCTGCGCGACCTTCAAAAAAGGCCTATCCAGTAACATCAAGGATGTGCTGGCCGCACGAGAAATTCCTGCCAACCTGCATGAACTTATCCATTTGGCCACCCGCATTGACATGCGTTTTTCCGAAAGACGCCAGGAGCTCCGTCAGGATATGGACTTTGTTCGCACCAGGCGATTTTTCTCCCCGGCTCCTCCCTTTTCAAGTCCGCTGCAATCTGTTCCTGTGCCTTCTGCCGTGGAGGCTATGCAAGTAGACCGGTCTCGCCTGACCCTACAAGAGAGGACACGCCGCCGCAATGAGAATCTATGCCTGTACTGTGCCAGTACCGCACAGTTCCTGAAGGATTGTCCTATCCGTCCTCCGCGCCAGGAAAGACGCACTCCGATTCCGCACAAAGGTGAGACAACTCTAGGACTGAACTCTGCTTCTCCACGTCTTACTGTGCCTGTGCGGATTTCTTCTTCTGCTAACTCCTCCTTCTCAGCTGTGACCTTCTTGGATTCAGGCTCTTCAGGAAACTTTATTTTGGCCTCTTTCGTTAACAGGTTCAACATCCCAGTGACCAGTCTCGCCAGACCACTCTTCATCGCTTCAGAAAAATTGGACTGTACTGTGCGTTACCGCACAGAACCCCTGTTAATGTGCATTGGACCACATCACGAAAAAATTGAATTTCTGGTCCCCTCTAACTGCACTTCTGAAATTCTCCTCGGCTTGCCTTGGCTCCAACGCCATTCTCCTACCCTTGACTGGACCACTGGGGAGATCAAGAGCTGGGGTTCTTCTTGCCACAAAAAATGCCTCACGTCTGCTCCCAGCCCGTCAGTCAAACCCCTGTGGCTCCTCCCTTACCAGGTCTTCCCAAGGCCTATCAGGACTATGCCGATGTTTTTTGCAAAAAACAAGCAAAGACTTTGCCACCTCACAGGCCTTGTGACTGGACTATAGATCTCCTTTCTGGTACTACTCCACCCCGGGGCAGGATCTATCCTCTGTCTGCTCCACAGACTCAAGCCATGTCAGACTACATCCAAGAAAATTTAAAGAGGGGATTCATCCACAAGTCTTCATCCCCTGCTGGAGCGGGGTTCTTCTTTGTTTTAAAAAAAGACGGTTCCTTACGGCCATGCATTGATTACCGCGGTTTAAATAAAATCACTGTCAAAAACCGCTATCCCCTGCCTCTTATCTCGAAACTCTTTGACCGCCTTTGTGGCGCTTAAATATTCACCAAATTGGACTTAAGAGGTGCATATAATCTCATCCGTATCAGGAAAGGGGATGAGTGGAAAATCAATTGTATGCCAAGATGGAGAAATGTCTCTTTGAATGCCAATCTCTTCCTTCCTAGGTTATCTAGTCTCTGGCCAGGGACTTCAAATGGACCCAGACAAACTGTCAGCCGTTTTAGATTGGCCACGCCCCTCTGGACTCCGTGCTATCCAACGCTTCTTGGGGTTTGCCAATTACTACCGACAGTTTATTCCGCATTTTTCCACCATTGTGGCTCCGATTGTGGCCCTAACCAAGAAAAATGCCAAACCTAAGTCCTGGCCTCCCCAAGCGGATGTGGCATTCAATCGCCTTAAAACTGCCCTTGCTTCTGCTCCCGTACTCTCCAGACCTGATCCATCAAAACCCTTCTTGCTGGAGGTGGACGCCTCCTCCGTTGGAGCCGAAGCTGTACTCCTACAAAAAAAACTCTATCGGACTTAACATTACTTGTGGTTTCTTTTCAAAGACCTTCTCTCCGGTGGAAAAAAACTACTCCATTGGTGATCGTTAACTTCTGGCCATTAAACTAGCACTCGAGGAATGGAGGCACCTGCTAGAGGGTTCCAAACACCCGATCGTCATCTACACTGATCACAAGAATCTCTCATATTTCCAGTCTGCCCAACGTCTGAACCCACGCCAGGCTAGGTGGTCGTTGTTTTTTTCCCGTTTTAACTTTGAGATTCATTTTCGCCCTGCTGACAAAAACATCAAGGCTGATGCCCTTTCTCGTTCTTCTGATGCTTCCCAAGCGGAAGCTCCCCTGCAACACATTGTACCTCCTGAGTGTATGATCTCCTCTGCTCCAGCTTCTATCAGACAAACACCTCCTGGAAAGACTTTCGTCCCTCCACGCCAGCGCCTCAAGATCCACGCCAGCGCCTCAAGATCCTCAGGTGGGGACACTCCTTGCACCTCGCCGGCCATGCTGGCGTCAAGAAGTCCATCCAACTCATCTCTTGTTTATATTGGTGGCCTACCCTGGAGGCAGATGTCGCTGATTTCGTTCGGGCCTGTACAGTTTGTGCTCGGGACAAGACCCCTCGCCAGAAGCCTGCCGGCCTCCTTCATCCTTTGCCTGTTCCTGAGCTACCATGGTCTCAAATTGCCATGGATTTTATTACGGACCTGCCCCGGTGGAAACTATTGTTTGGACTTTGACGGTATGGAGCACCTTGACAGCTTAAAGGGATTGTGCACTGCCCTGCTTTTCAGAGCTCCGCACGCAGCGTCCGGAAGTTCATTACTCCTAGCGCTGTGTGCGGGCTTCCGTATTCTTGGCCACCGGATGTGACGTCACGCCCGGCCCCCTCGTGACGTCACGCCCGCCCCCTCAACTAAAGTCTATGGGAAGGGGGCGCGACCTCTGTCACACCCATTCCCATAGACTTTGGTAGAGGGGGCCGGGCGTGACGTCCCGTACGGTGGCCGCGAACACGGAAGCCCGCACACAGCGTTCGGAGAAATTAACTTCCGAACGCTGCGTGCGGACCTCCGAAAAGCAGGGCAGCGCACAACCCCTTTAACAGGTACTAAATGGTACAATACTTGGATATACCTATGCGGTATGCACTGATGAGGGCAGTTATATGCCTATTAGCAGAAAAAACTCTGTATTTTTGTAATACACCAGCCGGTGGATACTATTGTTTGGACTTTGACGGTTTGGAGCACCTTGACAGATTAACAGATACTAAATGGTACAATACTTGGATGTACGTATGCGGTTTGCACTGATGAGGGCCTATTAGCAGACAAAACTCTGTATTTTTGTAAAACACCAGCCGGTGGATACTATTGTTTGGACTTTGACGGTATGGAGCACCATGACAGCTTAACAGGTATTAAATGGTACAATACTTGGATGTACGTATGCGGTATACACTGATGAGGGCAGTTATATGCCTATTAGCAGAAAAAACTCTGTATTTTTGTAAAACACCAGCCGGTGTATACTATTGTTTGTACTTTGACGATAAGGAGCACCTTGACAGCTTAACAGGTACTAAATGGTACAGTACTTGCATGTACCTATGCGTTATGCACTGATAAGGTCAGTTATATATGCGGAACTTTACTCAGAAAAAAACTGTTTAAAAAAAGAAAACATTTGTTTGGACTAGCACCGTATGTAGCCAGCCCCTTTACAGATTAACAGGTACAAAATGGTGCAAATGCATCAGTCCACTGAACAATCACGTATTTCTGAACAGCAGCAAGACCCAACAGTGCAGCACCACAAAAAAAAAAATCCAGGAATTAAACCCTAATTTGTACTCTGTCACACAATTCTGAGCAGCAGAAGTTTTGTGGAGCAAATAAAAATGAACTCAATTGGGCTGAACAATGAGGAGATAAGATGCTTCAGAAAGTTCAGGCAGCTTGGAGATCTGTATGAGGCAGCTGACAGCTATCTGCCCCTCTCTGCTGCAATGTTCAATAACGTGAAGAGGAGGTTTAGCTATCAATGCTCCATCTCAGTGTAACAGCAAAGCACTCTGCACTCCTGCCTTTCCCTAATGCTGATGTGACTAGCAGTTGCAGTGTAACGCTGTGGTATGAGCTATTCACACACTTGCAGTCCCGTCCTGATGAAATGAAGAGAGGCAAGATGGCTGCCGATTATATAGGGGCTGTGACGTCACAGGGATCAGTGAACACTGATAGGCTGCATCTCACATGTGATTCAGGGTCAGCCCGCCTACCTTCATTCTCGCCGCTGTTTCCTGCCCTCCCATAATCCCCTGCCCCATGTACTCACATATGAATCCGCCATCTTAGGTCCCCAATAGCCTGGAACGCTGTAAAATGGAGTTTAATTAAGCGATTTGCGCAATAGATATTCGTATTCGTTGCAAATCGAATTTTTCATGAAATTCATAACGAATTCGGGTTCGTCAACTTCGATCCGCTCATCTCTAGTAATAGGGATTGAAGTAACTCACAGTTTGTAGAGATGACCGTTGCCGCAAGGCTTAGGCCTGGTTACTGCTGATGACAGCTGCGCAGATCCGTCCTCATCAGCAGCCCATGAGGAAAGAGAGCTAGTAATGGCCGCCACTCCTTTATATAGGCAGGGGCAGGGCCGTTTTGGATTGGTCCGTGTCAGCTGTCACTCACCGTTACAAGGCATGGTGGGTGAACACGTCACGGGGACCTCCAAAGGTCCTTAAGCAAAACCATAGATTTTCTACCTGATCACGTGACCCGCAGGTCCTGCTACGCTCCGTACAGGTAAATAACCAAATATATACAGTTTCTATACCTATAGCTATACAAATATCAAATAGAACCACTATATATCTACTGACTAAGTGAGAGGTGACAAGGGGAAGACTAGACAAGAGGGACCCCGACGGCCTAGGGACTCTGGCTGTGGGGACCTCTATAAAGGTTGTGATACAGCAACTTGGCAGCCACGCCCAGGGGCGGGGCGTGGCACAGCGTGGGCCTTCTTTGCGCGCTTTACCGGCAGCAGTTCAGCTCCGCCTGTGCTGACCAGACTAAAGGATCGCAGCATGAATTCATTGCGTAGTTTACACATCCTAGTTGCAGATAAATTTTCACCTCCCCCCTTACTTTTCTCGTGGCTCCCTTGTATGGCGCACCATGGACACCGCTCCTGTACACTACAACACGGTTTACAGCACATGAATAAAGTTCGTTACTTGGGGGGAGTACATTTTCACTAGTGGCAACTGTAGTAGGCACACACCCGAATCCTGTTCGTGCAACGCCAAAAAGGCTTTGTGGTAGCCCTTGGGGGGGTATAGTGTAGTTGGGGTGTTGCTTCAGAATATAAGGGGTTTATTTAACCCCTGTCACTCGTGACGCCATGGTGAGGGTTAATACGCTGAGGTAAATCTCCGGCCTCTCGCCACCCTTCCCAGGAACGATAGGTGCGTGCTTAAATGAATGAAGGTCCACAATGAAGATGAACTTGAACTTGCATAAACTTTACTGAAGTACTTGCGGAACATCCAATTAACAGCAACAGTCTTAATAATACAGTCTCTATATAGCACGGCAGTGATTGACAGATGCTGAGGACCATTGACTTATCCAAAGAGTTATTAGATTTAGGATTTTTGCAGAGATCCGTCCGGATTTAGTGGAATATTTAGGTCTGGTGATCTTGCTGAGGTAATAGGGATTGAAGTAACTCACAGTTTTTAGAGATGACCGTTGCCGCAAGGCTGAGGCCTGGTTACTGCTGATGACAGCTGTGCAGATCCGTCCTCATCAGCAGCCCATGAGGAAAGAGAGCTAGTAATGGCTGCCGCTCCCTTATATGGGCAGGGGCAGGGCCGTTTTGGATTGGTCCGTGTCAGCTGTCACTCACCATTACAAGGCATGGTGGATGAACACGTCACGGGGACATCCAAAGGTCCTTAAGCAAAACCATAGAGTTTCTACCTGATCACGTGACCCGCAGGTCCTTCTACGCTCCGTACAGGTAAATAGCCAAATATATACAGTTTCTATACCTATTGCTATACAAATATCAAATAGAACCACTACATATCTACTGACTAAGTGAGAGGTGACAAGTGGAAGACTAGACAAGAGGGATCCCAACGTCCTAGGCACCACAAAACCCCTTACTTAAAATAAGTCGACCTTGACGCCTGTCCCCTAAGGCAGAGGAACTAGGACTACAACAGGATTATGCCAATAAATTTGCTATACATCCTAAGTAAACATTGAACACATCTACATTCTCTGATACTCTTACTAGTATCTGGACTAGACAATAGGAATCTATCTATACATTTGGATAAAGCTATCTAGACATTTGGAGAAAGCTTTCTAGACATTGGTGAAGCTATCTAACCTTTAGTTTCTAGCTCCTTAGACATTTTTTTATTTTAGCTCTCTACACATTTTATGAGGCTAACTAGACATTAGTACAGCTCTCATTTAGCTTCAAGCTGACTAGACATTATTATTATCTCACACATTTTTTCTTTTTGCCAACAATAAGTTACCTGTTAGTACACGAAAGTTATACTGGCTTGAGCCGTCATTTCTTTATTCAGAATAGATCGGACCATCAAACTACTAATACCCCCCAAATTTCGAATTCGGGAGTTTGTAATTCTAATATTGATAATATTTCAATTCCTGTTACTACACTAGTTGACATGACTCCAGCTCGTCATGTACCAGTAAAACCCAAATCTTCGTTTTATCCTCTACATAATCGTGGCAGCCATCTTGAGACTTTTTATCATATGGTCATGCAAGATTTTTCAAATTTATGTGATAAATCTGTTATTTTTAAGGAAAATGATAATTTAACTTCTGCTGAGAGAATTGCAATTAAATCTATACAGAACAATAAATCTATTATTGTTCGCCCTGCAGATAAAGGCGGGGGGGTGGCTGTTTTGAATAGGGCTGATTATAAAAATGAAGCCCTTAGAATTTTATCAGACCTTGAATATTATACTCCGCTTTCTTATGACCCTTCCCCTCATATTTTTTCACAATATTGTTTGCTTATTGGTGGAGCTACAGAAAAACAATTGTTGGATAAGAGGGAGCACACATTTCTCAATATTAAAAATTATAATTTACCTATTTTTTATTATTTACCCAAATTACATAAATGTCTAACCAACCCCCCTGGTAGACCTATTATTTCAGGTATTGGTTCGATTACTGCAAACCTTTCTCACTTTATAGATCTATTTCTTCAACCTTTTGTTTTACAATTACCATCCTATTTGAGAGATTCAGCTCAACTTATTTCGGAATTACATGCCCTATCCTTACCCCCCTATTATAGTTTTCTTACTCTGGATGTGTGCTCCCTTTATTCTAACATCTCCACTGATTTAGGTGTTCCGGCAATTAAACATTTTTTACAAGAAGATCCTTCACTTAACCCCAGCCAGTCAGAATTTTTACTGGAGTCCATTAGATTTATTCTTCTTAATAATGTTTTCGAATTCAATCATACCATTTATCGGCAGAGTAGGGGCTGTGCCATGGGGACTCGATTCGCCCCTAGTTACGCTAATTTGTTCATGGGGCGATTCGAGTCCCTTGTCATGGCACAGTCCCTGTTCTTTAAGTCCGTTTTTTTCTTTCGTCGTTATATAGACGACCTTTTTTTGATCTGGGTAGGTACTAAACATGAAGCTGACCTCTTTGTCCAAGAGTTGAACACTAACACATGGGGTATTAAATTTACTATGCATTATGCAGAAAATTCCATCCAATTTTTAGACCTTGATATACATAAAACAGCCGATGGCACTATTTCGACGAAGACTTTTTTCAAATCTGTCGATATTAATAGTTTTTTACAGTTCGACAGTGCACATTATCCAAGCTGGCTAAGAGGGGTGCCTTTCGGCCAATATTTACGAATTCGTAGAAATTGCACCTCTGATTTAGATTTTATCTCTCAAGCTGAGGTTTTAAAACAACGCTTTATACAAAAGGGCTATCCCAAATCGCTTCTTACTAAGGCATATCTGAAGGTAAAAGATAAAAAACAATCTGATTTGGTTACATCTACTTCTAAAAAATCCAGCTCTAATCAGCTTCTTAACCCCTTCAGATACAACTTTGTTACGAATTTCAATATTGAGGCATCTAATATTAGAAAAATATTAACTAAAAATTGGCCCATTATTCAAAATGATAAAATTTTAAACCAACTAATTCCCCCAGTCCCTAATGTCACCTACAGACGTTCCAAAAATCTCAGCAATTTATTAGCCCCTAGCAGATTTTCTGAATATCGTACACCACAGAATTCCTGTTCTATTAAACCATATTGTTTTCCTTGCAAAAAAAGTCGCTGTCTCTGTTGCGAATGGATTATTCAAACTGATACCTTTTCTTCCTTTTTTACACAACAAACATTCAAAATTAAAGATTCATTAAATTGTGACACCACTTTTGCTATTTATTTATTAACCTGTGGTTGCGACCGCCAATATGTTGGCCGTACCACACAAACGGTGCGCTCCAGGATGAACAAACACAGATGGAACATAAAACATGGTTTTTTGTTGCATAGTCTTTCCCGTCATTTCACTCTCCATCATCAAAAAAACACTGAAACTCTGAAATTAATTATTTTAGAAACTATCCCCATTCATTTACCTAATAGAATACAAAGACTTAATAATCGCGAATCCTTTTGGATTCACAAATTACATACTTTGCACCCTCAAGGTTTTAATGAATGTATTGATACAGTTAAATAATTTGATATTTTGGGATTTAAAAATTTCCCATTGTTCCATATGGATTAATTTTGAAAACATCATGTCTTGATTTTGCCTTGCTCCTTCTGGACTGTTCACCCTGGAGCGCCCCACGGTGTATTCATTTATTCATTTTTAAGTTTTATTATCTAAGTTTTGTTGATTTCCCTTTCTTTTTTATATATAAACATTCTTTTATTTTTATTTTTAATTCCTTCATTATTTATTGTTTGCCAATTCGGATTCTTGTACGAATATTCACACCCTGCGTTTTCGCCGGTTGCTATACTCAATACCGCATTAGTCAATAGAGTTTATCTTATTTTCTAAATAGTGTTCATACATTCCCCTCTGATCAGTTGCGGTTTGGTTTATCGCACTGTCATTTATTTTTTTTTTTTTTATTTATTTTATTTTTTTTTTTATTTTTAATAAGGTAGCGATATACAATTAAATAATAATTTTTCTATCTTTTGAATCAATTGACATGATTTTTTATACCATATATATATTTTTTGAAATAATATCCAACTTGTGTTGTTGAGTGTCGCACTGGCGATTTAGCGGAGCGATTTCTTGAGTCTTTTTGGTGTCATATTCACATCACATGCGATAATTATAATCATGTTATATATATTTAAATATATATTTATAGGATTGTATTTTGCTTTCATATTGCTGTCTTATTACTACTTTTGTGATTTCTGTCTATATGTACTCATGTATCTTTTTTATATATTGTCATATAGATATGTAACTCTATGTAACAATTCTTTTCAAAAAGCACTCTAATGGTTAATTCCTGGAGGTATATATACCTGTTACCAGCCTCCCTTTGTCATGCCTGATGAAGCTGCGCATGCGCAGCGAAACGCGTTGCATCTAATAAATCCATTGATTTTACCTGGCTGTCTGATGGTTCCTCTCTGCGCCAGACAAACTCCTGACTCCCTGGTCATTCGCCTTTGATTTCATACCTATCCAGGAGGGCTGCAGTGGACCTGCCTTCATATCTTTTCTGCTTCTAACCTTGTTGTGTGTGGGCGCACAACCAACTTTGGTAAGCGGCTTGGGAATTACCTTCCCCTACCCCCACCTGCAAGATCTACTGATCCCGCACATGAGGCGCCTTCCTCCCTTTCTCTAGATACTGGCTAGATGGAAGCTAGGTCACAGTAAGATGGCTGCTAGGGTCTATCGGCGTCACACTACCTAGCCCTAGAGCACTTCCAAATAACCTACCTAGGTTACCTTTAGAAATACATGTCTAATTCTATACTCGCAAGAGCACCGACTGGCCAGGTAGAGCATCTCACACACGTAATACAGAGAAAAGAAATATGAGTGTACCTAACAGTGGCAGGAATTGGATATCAATAGGCTACAATTCCTAAGTGTTTCTTGGACGTGAGATATATTTTATTTTTGTGTATGTACTGAAGGCTGAGGTAGTACATTTAAGTAAGTAGTCTAGAGTACCATGTGTGCAAGTACTATCCTAAGGGTGAGTTACCCCATCATTTTTGTTGAGACAGGTGCTAGCGATTGGTGACAGCAATAATACTACCCTCGGAGGAGCCGGGATGTCACCCATTAAGTAACTACTAAAACACCTTTAGCATTTTATACATTTGTATGTACAATAATTATTTACGTTTTTAGGGTTTAGTGTACACATGCAATACACTGACATTTTTTGTGTACAACTCTTACCTACTTCTTTATGTACTTAGACAATAGGTGACCGAAAAAGACTTTCCTCAAGGGCTCAAAATAGAATAATATTATATAGGTAGGATAGGGGATTTATTATTCACTAAAAGAGCAACTAAAACAACAACCTACAGGTGTGGAAGACCCCAGTTAGAAACTACTGTGGAGGTGGAGTTGTGGAGGTGGACTGGGGTGAGTTCTGTGCCAGCTTATACCATACGTTTTTTTCTTTGTATATCACTCTTTGCTGCTAGTCACTACTCAAACTTGCTGCTATCTATCTGCTGCTATCCATATTATTGCTGCTATTTGCCTGTTGGTTGTTATTGCTTATTGTTAGCACCATACTGTGTGACCCAGGTAATATTATTCCCCCTTTTTTGGGGTTGCATGTTCAGGTCCTTGTCCACTTCATTTGCACGGTTAATTTTTTGCACTTATTGTAACTCACTTGAGTGTTATGCTTTACTTATTTATTTTCTGCCTTGGTTATTAATTAATAACTTTATCACATATATTTGTTTGTCCTCACCGGCCATTGCGTGGTATTTAATTCCACAAGTATTGCACATTTTGTTTGCGCATATCTTGCACGACGCCCTTCTCCCCCTTTCTTTCCCTTACCTTGTGCATGCAACCCTTGTAGATATTAATTTATTTATTATCATCAATTTACTTATTTATGACCATTAATTGCAGCTCACTACTAGCATCGTGACTTCGCAAGGAACTTTTTATCTTTTCATCTATTCTATTGGCATACAGGCTTTCTCACCCCAGTATCCACCTTATACTATATATATATATATATATATATATATATATATATATATATATATATATATATATATATTCTTTATTTTTAATCTACCTTTTATGAATTGATTCTGTGTCTTCAGATATACATTTATGTATTTTTTAAACTATATATTTCAATAAAATCATTTTTATACATGATCATACTTGTCATAAGTTATTTCTAACTGTGGTATATTCACCATTTTGTTGTGTGGTCTTCCACACCTGTAGGTTGTTGTTTTTTTTTTTTACTTAGACAATAGGTTACTTTTCTATGCACAACCTTTACCTGTTTTTTATGTACACAGACATGAGGATACCTTCCTGTGTACAAGAACCATATACATATTTACTATACAAACTTACACAATTATCAACACTCCAACAGGGTTCAGGAGCATTCACCTGATAAGTGCAACATTTAGCATAAGAGTTCTTATGAAGCTGCTGGTATATACATAAAACAGACGTGTAAGGATCAGCAGTCCACCTACACTAAGAGTTCATGGGAAAATATACAAATTGGCGTGTAAGGATCAGCAGTCCACCTACACTAAGAGTTCATGGGAAGGGAAAGGAAACAAGGCTTTACCGCAAATCAGCTGGGTACAGTCCTTATGAATCTCCTACTGGCTAGAAGTCTCCAAAGGTCCTTAAGCAAAACCATAGAGTTTCTACCTGATCACGTGACCAGCAGGTCCTGCTACGCTCCGTACAGGTAAATAACCAAATATATACAGTTTCTTTACCTATAGCTATACAAATATTAAATAGAACCACTATATATCTACTGACTAAGTGAGAGGAGACAAGAGGAAGACTAGACAAAAGGGACCCCGGTGTCCTAGGGACTCTGGCTATGGGGACCTCTATACAGGTAACGAATAGGATATGGTACCGGGACACCACATATATATATATATATATATATATATATATATATATATATATATATATATACAGGGCTCAAGTCCTGCAGGAACGTGTGGGAACTGAGTTCCTGCACTTTTTCCACTGCAGGAACACCATTCCCATTAGCAGGAGCAGCCCTTGAGTGGAAATCTTGGGTTAGTTCCCACACTTTTTTCACCCAGGACTTGACCCCTGTATATATGTATAGCCACGTAAAGTGATATGTAAAGTGATATGGCTGCGCTCGGTGGCCTTTGGCTGTCACAATGACACAATGCTGTGGGGCTGGTATGCTATAATTTCCAGGGCTGGTTTTTATCCCCAGTCTGGCCCTGGCTGAGCATAGCACTAGAGGGGCTTTTGGTAGCCATGAAGGTGATATTGAAAGGCATCGTGGTGAAAATGCTGAGGGTGAGCAAGGAGCTCATGATCAAAAGTTCATACTGAGAGGAATGGTTGGGACGATGAGGAGTTTGATTATTATGATGTTGTTTTGAATAGCACATGACAAGGAGGTAAGATGTTCAGAGCAGGAGGGTAGTGGTGGTACTTTCAGTGATAAAGAGCAAGCCAAGGTACAATACATAAAGACTGTTACACAAAATTAAAGACACACAACACTGTCTATACTGTATATGTCTTATGTTCATAATAAGCATGGCATGGGCTGTGAATGCAAAGAGAGGGAAAATGAAAAGTATGCAGAGCGAGTGAGAAAGTGAAAGAGTGTGAAGAGAAAATATAGGAACTATCATACCTTTATCCTTGTTCACATTGTGCAAGCTCCTGGCAGGGGAAAGTGGGCATTCCCTAGCAGGCACAAGTCAAAACGTTCCACTCGCACTTCCTGAGTTTGGTCTCCTGCCAGGAACTGTTTGACTTGCACAGGGAACAGAAAAAAACTATAAATACGCCACTACAGCGTATAGGGTAAACCCACCAAGAATAAAAATGTATATAATAAAATAAATAAGAAAATATTAGTCTAATAAATCAATAAACATCAAGTTAATAAATATAGTTTATTTTACAAGAAATACATATATCATACACAAGCGAAAAAGATTGATAATAATATATAGCTATATAACATACATAAAAAATAATAATCAATAGCGCAATTTGATAATGTGTATAATTATTTAATAAAAAATGTATACATACCGTATATACTCGAGTATAAGCCGAGTTTTTCAGCACGATTTTTCGTGCTGAAAACACCCCCCTCGGCTTATACTCGAGTGAACTCCCCCACCCGCAGTGGTCTTCAACCTGCGGACTTCCAGAGGTTTCAAAACTACAACTCCCAGCAAGCCAGGGCAGCCATCGGCTGTCCGGGCTTGCTGGGAGTTGTAGTTTTGAAACCTCCGGAGGTCCGCAGGTTGAAGACCACTGCGGCCTTCAACATCATCCAGCCCCCTCTCACCCCCTTTAGTTCTGAGTACTCACCTCCGCTCGGCGCTGGTCCGGTCCTGCAGGGCTGTCCGGTGAGGAGGTCGTCCGGTGGGATAGTGGTTCCGGGCTGCTATTTTCACCGGGGAGGCCTCTTCTAAGCGCTTCGGGCCCGGCCTCAGAATAGTCACGTTGCCTTGACAACGACGCAGATGCGTCGTTGTCAAGGCAACGGCTCTATTCCGGGCCGGAAGCGCGGAGAAGAGGCGCCCCCGGTGAAGATAGCAGCCCGGACCACCTCCTCACCGGACGACCTCCTTACCGGACAGCCCTGCAGGACCGGACCAGCGCCGAGCGGAGGTGAGTACTCAGAACTAAAGGGGGTGAGAGGGGGCTGGATGATGTTGAAGGCCGCAGTGGTCTTCAACCTGCGGACCTCCGGAGGTTTCAAAACTACAACTCCCAGCAAGCCCGGACAGCCGATGGCTGCCCGGGCTTGCTGGGAGTTGTAGTTTTGAAACCTCTGGAGGTCCGCATGTTGAAGGCCGCAGTGGTCTTCAACCTGCGGACCTCCGGAGGTTTCAAAACTACAACTCCCAGCAAGCCCGGACAGCCGATGGCTGCCCGGGCTTGCTGGGAGTTGTAGTTTTGAAACCTCTGGAGGTCCACAGGTTGAAGACCACTGAGGGCGAATGATGAGAAGAGGATGATGAAGGGGGGGGGGTGTGGGGATGATGAAGGGGGGTGGGGATGATGAAGGGGGGGGGTGTGGGATGATTACAAGGGGATGATGAAGGGGGGATGTGTGGGATGATAAGGGGATGTGTGGGATGATGACAAGGGGATGATGAAGGGGGGATGTGTGGGATGATGACAAGGGGATGATGAAGGGGGGATGTGTGGGATAAGGGGATGTGTGGGATGATGACAAGGGGATGATGAAGGGGGGATGTGTGGGATGATGACAAGGGGATGATGAAGGGGGGATGTGTGGGATGATAAGGGGATGTGTGGGATGATGACAAGGGGATGATGAAGGGGGGATGTGTGGGATGATAAGGGGATGTGTGGGATGATGACAAGGGGATGATGAAGGGGGGATGTGTGGGATGATGACAAGGGGATGATGAGGATGTTAATGACGGGTCTGGATGATGACAGGGGGGGATGAGGTATTTCCCACCCTAGGCTTATACTCGAGTCAATAACTTTTCCTGGGATTTTGGGTTGAAATTAGGGGTCTCGGCTTATACTCGGGTCGGCTTATACTCGAGTATATACGGTATATGTAAATAAATAAGCTTAAAAAATGCATAAAAAATGCAAAAGATGGCAGGGACGGTAAAAGGATGTAAAAAAGAAAGGAGTAAATGCGGGGGTCAATTGATCACCAATGGATCATAGAAACACCTGTTACTATAAAATACGTGCAATGTGACACTCTGTTTAAAACATAAAAAGTGTATTTAACCTTAGAAATATAAGTATGCATAAAGTGCAATGTGCAACACAAAAATATATGTGTATAAGATAAATGTAAAAAAGCAGTGCAAGAGAAACAAAACAAAATGCTAAAAGTGAAGGTGTCAGAATGTAAATACTTGACCCCACATGTAAAAAGAAGGTAGGTTCCACGTCCCTGCGATCAACCCCAACGCGTTTCACCGTGACCGGCTTTATCAAGGAGTAACAGGGGACAGAACAGAGCCACCTAATGGCCGTTTTTTTAAAACTATTTAAAACATTTAAAGGTTGAGAATTTTAACAGCAAGTAAATAGCAAAGTAGTGTCTAATTATTACATAAGGAACAATATATTAAAAGTTTAGTTTGGTGACAGGTACTTTTTAACCCCTTAAAGGAGTACTCTAAACTAAATCTTTTTAATGCCATTAGCTCTGATTTACAAAGTTATATAATACTCCCAATTACCTCCATTGCCTTCTGTGTACGCATCGTTGTTTTACAGCGAATCCGGAAGTGCAGCCTCCCTCACAGCATTATGACTGTCGTTCATCAGTATGTGCGCGTCAGCGGCCATGTCTGCAACGAAACGTCATCGTTTCTCCGTTCCTCCCCTCTGTTAGCCCTCCCCAGACAGTGCGTCCATGTCACGCCCCAAGTTGAATATTCATAACGCTGTTCGCTTACTCAGCCGGCATTCGCTGGGCTGAGTAAACGCCTCTCTAACCTCCCTCCTATCATCCGGCGAGTCGCGCGCATGCGCATTCGCCAGCATACAAGGACCGGACATGTGATCTTATTCCACCAGTAATATAACAGATAGTTACGCCGCCGTAACTATCTGTTATATTCACAAAGCAACCTACGCCAATATGCAGCGCGATCTCAGCTTGATTGGAGGATGTAGGGGGGGGGGGGGGAGGAGATGGCGTAGTGGCTCTGGGTGGTGGCTAGAGACAGGGGGAGGCAAATACGAGGCAGTGAAGAATAATATTAGGGGTGGGGAGAAAGACTGAGGGAGGGATTGTGACCGGAATCATATGCGCTAGGAATGATGGGTAACGTCAATTATGACGTCAGTTTCAGACGTACAGTACCCGGAAGTATGCAAAATTACCGGGGGCTGTAGCTGGAGAACCGCTGGACCGATCCTGGAGATCACCACCTCTATTTAAAGGTATTTACGAACCCTATTCTATGGTGATATTTATTTGCTTATCATAGTACTCCTTTAAGGACCAGGCCGTTTTACACTTTAAGGACCAGAGCGTTTTTTGCAAATCTGACCACTGTCACTTTAAACATTAATAACTCTGGAATGCTTTTAGTTATCATTCTGATTTCGAGAATTTTTTTTCGTGACATATTGTACTTTAACTTAGTGGTAAAATTTTATGGTAACTTGCATCCTTTCTTGGTGAAAAATCCCCAAATTTGATGAAAAAAAAGAAATTTTGCATTTTTCTAACTTTGAAGCTCTCTGCTTGTAAGGAAAATGGATATTCAAAATATATTTTTTTGGGGTTCACATATACAATATGTCTACTTTATGTTTGCATCATAAAATTTATGAGTTTTTACTTTTGGAAGACACCAGAGGGCTTCAAAGTTCAGCAGCAATTTTCCAATTTTTCACAAAATTTTCAAACTCACTATTTTCAGGGACCAGTTCAGTTTTGAAGTGGATTTGAAGGGTCTTCATATTAGAAATACCCCATAAAAGACCCCATTATAAAAACTACACCCCCCAAAGTATTAAAAATGACATTCAGTAAGTGTATTAACCCTTTAGGTGTTTCACAGGAATAGCAGCAAAGTGAAGGAGAAAATTCAAAATCTTCATTTTTTACACTCGCATGTTCTTGTAGACCCAATTTTTGAATTTTTGCAAGGGGTAAAAAGGAGAAAATTTTTACTTGTATTTGAAACACAATTTCTCTCGAGTAAGCACATACCTCATATGTCTATGTTAATTGTTCAGCGGGCACTATAGAGGGCTCAGAAGGGAAGGAGCGACAAATGGTTTTTGGGTGGCATGTCACCTTTAGGAAGCCCCTACGGTGCCAGGACAGCAAAAAAAAAAACAAATGGCATACCATTTTGGAAACTAGACCCCTCAGGGAACGTAACAAGGGGTAAAGTGAACCTTAATACCCCAAAGGTGATTCACGACTTTTGCATATGTAAAAAAATATATATATTTTTTACCTAAAATGCTTGGTTTCCCAAAAAATTTACATTTTTAAAAAGGGTAAAATTAGAAAATACCCCCCAAAGTGTGAAGCCCAATTTCTCCTGATACAGAAAACACCCCATACGGGGGTGAAAAGTGCTCTGCTGGCGAACTACAGGTCTCAGAAGAGAAGGAGTCACATTTGGCTTTTTGAAAGCAAATTTTGCTGTCACGATTCCGGCTGGCAGGTAGTGGATCCTCTGTGTCAGCGAGGAATTGGCGGGGACCGTGCTAGTGGACCGGTTCTAAGAGGCTACTGGTTTTCACCAGAGCCCGCCGCAAAGCGGGATGGTCTTGCTGCGGCAGTAGCAACCAGGTCGTATCCACTAGCAACGGCTCTACCTCGCTGACTGCTGAGAAGGCGTGGGACAGAAGGACTAGGCGGAGGCAAGGTCAGACGTAGCAGAAGGTCGGGGGCAGGCGGCAAGGTTCGTAGTCAGGATGGGTAGCAGAAGTTCAGGTACACAGGCTTTGGACACACTAAACGCTTTCACTGGCACAAGGCAACAAGATCCGGCAAGGGAGTGCAAGGGAGGAGACTAGATATAGCCAAGGAACAGGTGGGAACCAATTAAGCTAATTGGGCCAGGCACCAATCATTGGTGCACTGGCCCTTTAAGTCTCAGAGAGCTGGCGCGCGCGCGCCCTAGAGAGCGGAGCCGCGCGCGCCAGCACATGACAGCAGGGGACCGGGACGGGTAAGTGACCTGGGATGCGATTCGCGAGCGGGCGCGTCCCGCTGTGCGAATCGCATCCCCAACGGCCAAGACAGTGCAGCGCTCCCGGTCAGCGGGACTGACCGGGGCGCTGCAGGGAGAAAGACGCCGTGAGCGCTCCGGGGAGGAGCGGGGACCCGGAGCGCTAGGCGTAACAGTACCCCCCCCCTTAGGTCTCCCCTTCTCTTTGTCCGGTAACTGCCTCCCCTGGGATGAGGACACCTGGAAAGAATGGAGGGTTTCCTCAACGGCAGGCAGTACAGCAGGAGTGGGAATGGGGAGGGAGGGCAGAGGGCGAGGCCTGGCACGGAGCAGTGTGACACCAGGACGGGGACCATGGGGAGGCACAGAGGCTTGCCTGACGGGACTGGGAGGGGGGGAGAGGCACTTCCTGTGGCAGGCAGAGTCCCAGTTCCTGATCTCCCCGGTGGTCCAATCAATGGTGGGGGAATGAAGCCGGAGCCAAGGCAGACCGAGGAGGACCTCAGAGGTACAGTTGGGGAGAATGAAGAACTCAATCCTCTCAAGGTGGGGTCCAATAGACATGAGGAGGGGCTCTGTGCGGTAACGCACGGTGCAGTCCAATCTGGCTCCGTTGACCGCGGAAATGTAGAGCGGCTTGACGAGACGGGTCACCGGGATGCTGAATTTATTAACAAACGACTCCAAAATAAAATTTCCTGAGGCACCGGAGTCCAAGCAGGCCACGGCTGAGAGGGAGGAGCTGGCAGAAGAAGAAATCCGCACGGGTACCGTGAGACGTGGAGGAGCAGACTTGGAACCAAGAGACGCCACACCCACGTGAGCTGGGTGCGTGCGTGCGTTTCCCAGGCGTGGAGGACGGATAGGGCAATCCACCAAGAAATGCTCGGTACTGGCACAGTAAAGACAGAGATTTTCTTCCCTACGGCGATTCCTCTCTTCCTGGGTCAGGCGAGACTTATCCACTTGCATGGCCTCCTCGGCGGGAGGCCCAAGACAAGGCCTTTCCTGAAAGAAGGCTTACTACGAACGCCACCTTAGACCGTTCTGAAGGAAACAAGTCCGACATCATCTCCATATGCAGGGAACACTGAGACAAAAATCCACGGCAGAGTCTGGAGTCCCCATCAAATTTGTCCGGCAGGGACAAGCGGAGGCTAGGAGCGGCCACTCGCTGCGGAGGAGGTGCAGGAGCTGGCGGAGGAGATGGTTGCTGCTGTAGCAGAGGCAGAAGTTGCTGTAACGTGGCGGTCAACTGCGACAGCTGCTGTCCTTGTTGGGCAATCTGCTGCGATTGCTGAGCGACCACTGTGGTAAGGTCAGCGAGACTTGGCAGCGGCACCTCAGCGGGATCCATGGCCGGATCTACTGTCACGATTCCGGCTGGCAGGTAGTGGATCCTCTGTGTCAGCGAGGAATTGGCGGGGACCGTGCTAGTGGACCGGTTCTAAGAGGCTACTGGTTTTCACCAGAGCCCGCCGCAAAGCGGGATGGTCTTGCTGCGGCAGTAGCAACCAGGTCGTATCCACTAGCAACGGCTCTACCTCGCTGACTGCTGAGAAGGCGTGGGACAGAAGGACTAGGCGGAGGCAAGGTCAGACGTAGCAGAAGGTCGGGGGCAGGCGGCAAGGTTCGTAGTCAGGATGGGTAGCAGAAGTTCAGGTACACAGGCTTTGGACACACTAAACGCTTTCACTGGCACAAGGCAACAAGATCCGGCAAGGGAGTGCAAGGGAGGAGACTAGATATAGCCAAGGAACAGGTGGGAACCAATTAAGCTAATTGGGCCAGGCACCAATCATTGGTGCACTGGCCCTTTAAGTCTCAGAGAGCTGGCGCGCGCGCGCCCTAGAGAGCGGAGCCGCGCGCGCCAGCACATGACAGCAGGGGACCGGGACGGGTAAGTGACCTGGGATGCGATTCGCGAGCGGGCGCGTCCCGCTGTGCGAATCGCATCCCCAACGGCCAAGACAGTGCAGCGCTCCCGGTCAGCGGGACTGACCGGGGCGCTGCAGGGAGAAAGACGCCGTGAGCGCTCCGGGGAGGAGCGGGGACCCGGAGCGCTAGGCGTAACATTTGCTCTGGGGGCATGCCGCATTTAGGAAGCCCCTATGGTGCCAGAACAGCAAAAAAAAAACATGGCCTACCATTTTGGAAACTAGACCCCTTGGGGAACGTAACAAGGGGTAACATGAATCCCAGCATGCCCATAAGGGAATGCTGGGAGTTGTGGTGGTCTGCCTCCTGCTGTTGCATAACTACAGCTCCCAGCATGCCCTTTTTGCATGCTGGGAGCTGTTGCTAAGCAACAGCAGGAGGCTGTCACTCACCTCCAACGATCCAGCCGCATCAGGTCAGTCCCTCGTCGTCGCCGCCGCTGCTCCTGGGGCCCCGATCCCAACAGGGACGCCGGGGATCGGGGTCCCCAGCACCCGGGGTGCACGTCCCGCACCAGCTCACGTCCTCCGGAAAAGGGGCAGAGCGGGTTGCGGGAGTGACACCAGGGTGACAAACCAGGGCGATCGTGAGGTGGCACCAGTGCCACCTCACCCCTGCTGGCTCTGGCTGTTCGGGGCCATCAGAGACGGCCCCGATCAGCCAGTAATTCCGGGTCACCGGGTCACTGGAGACCTGATTGACCCGGAATCCGCCGCAGATCTCTGGACTGAATTGTCCAGCGATCTTCGGCCATCGCCGACATGGGGGGTCATCATGACCCCCCTGGGCGATATGCCCCGATGCCTGCTGAATGATTTCAGCAGGCATCGGGCACCGACTCCGCTCCAGATGGTTGCGGGGGGCCAGTAAAACACATGACGTTCTCATACGTCATGTGTCCTTAAGGACTCGGAAATGGAGACGTATGAGAACGTCATGTGTCCTTAAGGGGTTAAACATAAATCTATTTTTTGCTCCTGATATGTGGGTATTACATTTTTTTGTGTAGATGTTTTTCACTTGTATTTCATTTGCAATTCTATTTATCTACCACAAATACACAGTTTATACCTGTTACTTTACCCTTATACATGTGCCCTGGATGTGAGATTATGTACAGGAGTGTGATGTGTTATAATTGTCAACCTGAGCACTTTGGGACCATCCATAGATCAGTTGCTACTGTCTCTCTTTTTTCTGTGTGTTTTATACTGTACTTTTAACCCCCTTAAGGACTCAGCCTATTTGGGCCTTAAGGACTCAGACAATTTTATTTTTACGTTTTAGTTTTTTCCTCCTCACCTTTTAAAAATCATAACTCTTATATTTTCATCCACAGACTAGTATGAGGGCTTGTTTTTTGCTCAACCAGTTGTCCTTCGGAATGACATCACTCACTTTACCATAAAATGTATGGCGCAACAAAAAAAATTCTATTTGTGGGGGAAATTGATAAGAAATCTGCAATTTAGCAAATTTTTGAAGGTTTAGTTGTCATGCTGTACACTTTACAGTAAAATAGACCTGTTTTCTTTATTCTGTGGGTCAATACGATTAAAATGATACCAATGATTACATACTTTTATATTATTATAGCACTTTAAAAAAATCGCAAACTTTTAAACCAAATTAGTGCGTTTAAAATCCCTCTATTTTGCTGACCTATAACTTTTTAATTTTTCCATATAAGTGGCGGAAATTTTTTGCGCCATAATCTGTAAAAAAAAAATGTATACCACATTTGCATATATAAAACTTTTAATACATTGTTTTATCAATTTTATTTGGAATAAAATGTTATAAAAAAAAAGCAGCAATTTTGGACTTATTTTTTTTTACATTCATGCTGTTCACCATACGGGATAATTAACATTATATTTTAATAGTTCAGATATTTACGCATGTGGTGAAACCAAATACGTTTATTAAAAAAATACTTTTATACTTTTTGCTGGTAAAATGGGGTTAAACGGACACTTAACATTTTTAATGGGGGAGGGGATTTTTCACTTTTTTTACTTGTATTTTTTTACTTCTATTTTTACACTAGTCCCCATAGGGGACTATTTATAGCAATCATTGAATTGCTAATACTGTTCAGTGCTATGCATAGGGCATTGCACTGATCAGTGTTATCGGCCATCTTCTGCTCTGCTCTGCTCGATCTCAGACCAGAGCAGAAGACCCATGGAAGGCAGGTGAGGGGAACTCTGTCTGCCGCTCTAGATGATCGGATCACCATGGCGATCTTTGTACTTTGTACAGTAGATACTGGTGGTTTGTATCCTTGACAGAAAATTGAATTACACTTCAAATACATCAAATATACATGCGTATTGTAATTGTTCTTCATAGACTTCAATGGACATATTTCATCCACCAAAAGGATAAAGCACAAAACGGATGAAGCACATACTACATTATTTTTTCTTCAAAGTATGTTCAAATTTTACATAGCCATGTTAAAATGCATGCATGTAAAACTGACCTTATTGCAATACATGTGCAAGATCTATAATTATTTCACCCTGCGATAATCTAACTGCAACTATTACTTACGAACCTATTTGAAAATAAACTGTGTTAGCAAGGAGCTTAGCATGGTATCCCCACTCTTAAAAAAAAACATTTCTGCAAACTATGTCCACAAGAGAAAACAGTTTTTATATTAGAGGGTATAAGGTTTAAAAGGAAATATTACTTTACTGAGAGAGTAGTGGATGCATGGAATGGTCTTCCTTTAGAAGTGGTAGTTGCAAAAGGGGTTTAAAGGGGTACTCCACTTTTAGAAATCTTATCCCCTATCTAAAGGATAGGGGATGAGATATCTGATCACAGGGTTCCCTCTGCTGCCACGCCCCCTCCCATAGCCATGAATGGAGGGGGTGTGGCATCACAAGGGGGCATAGTGTGACGTCACAACCTCTGCTGCCTAAACTGTTCGTTCAGACCGCCAGGTGCTGCGCAAAGATCACAGGGATAGGATAGGGATAGGGGATGAGACATATAGCAGCGAAATACCCCTTTAAGTATAAATGGGACAGGTATAAGACTATCCTTCATATAAGATAGGGCCAGGGACTACTTATACTATGTAGGATATTGAACAGAGTAGATGGGCCAAATGGCTCTTATTTGCATACATGTTCTATGTTTCCATCTTTATCTTTTTGGATTCTATTTTAACTAGCCTTAAAGGGGTATTCCCATGGAAAAAGAAGACATTTCAAATCAACTGGTGCCAGAAAGTTATGTAGATTTTTAAATTGCTTCTGTTTAAAAATCCTTATCCTTTTATTATTTATTAGCTGCTGTATGCTCCAGGGGAAGTTGTGTTGTTCTTTTCAGTCTGACCACAGTACTCTCTGCTAACACCTCTGTCCGTGTAAGGAACTGTCCAGTGCTGGAGAGGTTTGCTATGGGGATTTGCTTCTACTCTGGACAGTCCCTGACATGGGCAGAGGTGTCATTATAGAGCAGGGGTCTCAAACTGGTGGCCCTCCAGTTGTTGCAAAACTTCAACTCCCAGCATGCCTGGACATGCCCAGACAGCCATTTGCTGCAGCTAACGGCTGTCGGGAGTGCTGGGAGTTGAAGTTTTGTAACATCTGGAGGGCCACAAGTTTGAGACCCCTGTTACAGAGCATTATGGTCAGACAGGAAAGAACTACGCAACTTTCTCTGTAGTATACATCAGCTGATAAGTACTGGAAGGATTAAGATTTTTAAATAGAAGTAATTTACAAATCTGCTTAACTTTCCCAGTTGATTATTATTTTTTTTTTCACTGGAGTACCCCTTTAAAATGTCTTTTCATTTAGCTCTACTGTCTTGCATTCTACAGGAGGGTATAAATGTAATATGTTCTGCACCCAATAGGTCCACTATGCAACTCATTTATACAATATTTACTCTTAGAGAAAACAAATGAAGTTTTTTTTTTACACAAATAAATCCCCCAAAATTCACTCATTTTATGTATAACATATTGCTCTGACAAATCTACGATTATTATTATTATCATTATTATTGTATATTAGAGAGAATAAGCTCATTCCCACACACCAAATCAATTTATTATGATACTAACTGCATTCCAGTAAAACATAAATATTAAAGCCTGATGTGATTTCCCTGGAAAGTTTGTTACATTGTTACTGCCAGGTTTCAACTGCTACAAAGAATCTACTTTGGGGGCAAGCAGAGTTTTATGACTCTGTCTGAAAACTGGATTTTCAGTTTTTGCTGGGAGGCATACTTTGAAGCATAAGTTCTGTCTCTGTGATTTTGTGCATGCCAAAAGCTTGTCAGTTGCTCCCTAGTTGGTCCTTAACAAGAGATTACAAATCTCAAATCTCTACCGCATCTCTACAGCCATATATGCGTCCACAATAACAGACCACAAAAAACTCTTAGTAGTCTGATCCTGCATTCATATGTTCTTTACATCTTGTCAGTCTACCAAATTTAAGGTAGTAAGTAGAAAGGGAGTGTGTGATCAAACTACACAAAGCGTGTTTGTAGTCTGTTACTATGGAGACATAGTTCTGAATAGAAACTTTTGGCCCTAAAGAAATATTTACAGTAAACCTTTTGTAAATAAAACATGAGTCATTTTTTATTCCGTGATGGAATGAAATTATAAAAATAAATGATATACTAACAATCTGGTTGATGTTTAAATTAACCCATTTAACCCCTTAAGGACTCAGAGTTTTTCCGTTTTTGCACTTTCGTTTTTTCCTCCTTACCTTTAAAAAATCATAACCCTTTCAATTTTCCACCTAAAAATCCATATTATGGCTTATTTTTTGCGTCGCCAATTCTACTTTGCAGTGACATTAGTAAGTTTACCCAAAAATGCACGGCGAAACGGAAAAAAAATCATTGTGCGACAAAATCGAAAAAAAAACGCCATTTTGTAACTTTTGGGGGCTTCCGTTTCTACGCAGTGCATATTTCGGTAAAAATTACACCTTATCATTATTCTGTAGGTCCATACGGTTAAAATGATACCCTACCTATATAGGTTTGATTTTGTCGCACTTCTGGAAAAAATCATAACTACATGCAGGAAAATTTATATGTTTAAAAATGTCATCTTCTGACCCCTATAACTTTTTTATTTTTCCACGTACAGGGCGGTATGAGGACTCATTTTTTGCGCCGTGATCTGAAGTTTTTATTGGTATGATTTTTGTTTTGATATAACTTTTTGATCACTTTTTATTCATTTTTTAATGTTATAAAAAGTTACCAAAATATGCTTTTTTGGACTTTGGAATTTTTTTGCGCGTACGCCATTGACCGTACAGCTTAATTAATGATATATTTTTATAGTTCGGACATTTACGCACGCGGCGATACCACATATGTTTATTTATTTATTTTTTTTACACTGTTTTATTTTTCTTATGGGAAAAGGGGGGTGATTCAAACTTTTATTAGGGAAGGGGTTAAATGACCTTTATTAACACTTTTTTTTAACTTTTTTTTTGCAGTGTTATAGGTCCCATAGGGACCTATAACACTGCACACACTGATCTCTCATTCTGATCACAGGCGTGCATTAACACGCCTGTGATCAGCATTATCGGCGCTTGACTGCTCCTGCCTGGATCTCAGGCACGGAGCAGTCATTCGTCGATCGGACACCGAGGAGGCAGGTAAGAGCCCTCCCGGTGTCCGATCAGCTGTTCGGGACGCCGCGATTTCACCGCGGCGGTCCCGAACAGCCCGACTGAGCAGCCGGGATACTTTCAGTTTCACTTTAGAAGCGGCGGTCAGCTTTGACCGCCGCTTCTAAAGGGTTAATACCGCACATCGCCGCGATCGGCGATGTGTGGTATTAGCCGCGGGTCCCGGCCGTTGATTAGCGCCGGGACCCACGCGATATGATGCGGGATCGCGGCGCGATCCCGCTTCATATCGCGGGAGCCGGCGCAGGACGTAAATATACGTCCTGCGTCGTTAAGGGGTTAAGGAATGAGCCCTTTTTCACCTTAAGGACTAAGCCCTTTGCAATTATCACCACTGTCACTTTATGCATTAATAACTCTGAAATGCTTTCACCGTTTATTCTGATTCGGTGACTTTTTCACGACATATTCTACTTTAACATAGTGGTAAATTTTGGTCGTTACTAGCATCCTTTCTTGGTGAAAAATCGTAAAATTTCATGAAAATATAGAAAATTTGGAAACTCTCTTCTTGTAAGGAAAATTGATATTCCAAATAAATTATATATATTTATTCACATATACAATATGTCTGCTTTATGTTGGCCTCATAAAGTTGACATGTTTTTACTTCTGGGAGACATTAGAGGGCTTCAAAGTTCAGCAGCAATTTTCCAATTTTTCACGAAAATTTCAAAATCTGAATTTTTCAAGGACCAGTTCAGTTTTGAAGTGGATTTGAAGGGCCTTCATATTAGAAATACCCGATAAATTATCCCCAATTATAAAAACTAAACCCCTCGAAGTATTCAAAATGACATTCAGAAAGTTTGTTAACTCTTTAGGTGTTTTACAGGAATAGCAGCAAAGTGAAGGAGAAAATTCAAAATCTTCATTTTTTACACTTGCATGTTCTTGTAGAGCCGCTTTTTTTTATTTTTACAAGGGGTAAAAGAAGAGAAATCCCCCCAAAATTTGCAACCACATTTCTCTCGTCTAAGGAAATATCTCATATGTGGATGTGAAGTGCACTGTGGGTGCACTAGAGGGCTCAGAAGGAAAGGAACGACAATGGGATTTTGGAGAGTGAATTTTCCTGAAATGGTTTTTGGGGGGCATGTCACATTTAGGAAGCCCCTAAGGTACCAGAACAGCAAAAACAAAACATAAAAAACACAATGCATACTATTTTGGAAACTACACCCCTCAAGGAACATAAAAAGGGGTACAGTAAGCGTTAACCCCCCACAGTTGTTTGACAACTTTTTGTTAAAGTCAGATGTGTAAATGAATTTTTTTTCCACTAAAATGCAGTTTTTTCCTCCAAATTTCACATTTTTACAACGTGTAATAGGAGAAAATGCCCCCAAAATTTGTAACCCTTTCTTCTGAGTATGGAAATACCCCATCTGGGGACATCAAGTGCACTGCGGGCGCACTACAATGCTCAGAAGAGAAGCTGAAATTTTTTTTTTTTTTTTTTTTTTTTTTTTGGGGGGGGGGGGGGGGGGGGAGCATGTTGCATTTTGGAAGCCCCTATGTTGCCAGAACAGAAAAAAAAATCCACATGGCACACTATTTTGGAAACTGCACCCCTCGAGGAATGTAACAAGGGGTACTACAGTGAGCCTTAACACCCCACAGGTGTTTCGTTAAAGTAGGATGTGTAAATGAAAAAACTTTTTTTTTCACTAAAATGCTGTTTTTTCCCCAAATTTTTCATTTTTACAATGGGTAATAGGACAAAATGCCCCCCAAAATTTGTAACCCCATTTCTTTTGAGTATGGAAATACCCCACGTGTGGACGTACGTCAAGTGCTCTGCTACGGTTCTACAATGCTCATAAGAGAAGGAGCACCATTGGGCTTTTTGAGAGAGAATTTGGTTGGAATAGAAGTCGGGGGCCATGTGCATTTACAAAGTCCCCAGCAGTGCCTGAACAGTGGACCCCCCACATGTGACCCCATTTTGAAAACTACACCCCTCACATAATTTAATAAGGGGTGCAATGAGCATTTACACCCCACTTTCGTTTGACAGATCTTTGGAACAGTGGGCCGTGCAAATGAAAAATGACATTTTTCATTTTCACGGACCACTGTTCCAAAATTCTGTCAGACATCTGTGGGGTGTAAATGCTCACTATACCCCTTATTATATTCTGTGAGGGGTGTAGTTTCCAAAATGGGGTAACATGTTGAGGGGTCCATTGTTCTGGCACCACGGGGGGCTTTGTAAACGCAATTCCAGACACATTCTCTTTCCAAAAGCCCGATGGTGCTCCCTCTCTTCTGAGCATTGTAGTGTAGCCACAGAGCACTTTACATCCACAAATGGGTTATGTTCTTACTCAGAAGAAATGGGGTTACAAATTTTGGGGGGCTTTTTTTTCCCTACATTTTTGAAAATGAAAAATTTATGGTAACATCAGCATTTTAGTTAAAGCATTTTTTTTTTCATTTTTCCATTTAAATTTAACGAAAAATTTGTCAAACATTTGTGGGGTGTTAAGGCTCACTTTATCTTTTGTTATGTTTGGTGAGGGGTGTAGTTTTCAAAATGGGGTCGCACGTGGGTATTTATTGTTTTGCGTTTATGTCACAACTGCTGTACAACCAGCCACCCCTGTGCAAATCACCAATTTAGGCCTCAAATGTACATAGTGCGCTCTCACTCCTGAGCCTTGTTGTGCGCCCGTAAAGCATTTAACACCCACATATAAGGTATTTCCGTACTCAGTAGAAATTGCGGTACAATTTTTTTTCCTTTTACCTCTTGTGAAAAAAGTACGGGGCAACACCAGCATGTTAGTGTAAATGTTTTTATTTTTTTACACTAACAGGCTGGTGTAGACCCCAACTTTTCCTTTTCATAAGGGGAAAAAAGAGGAGAAAATGCCCCTCAAAATTTGCAATTGCTCCCGATTGCGAAAATACCCCATATGTGGCCCTAAACTGTTTCCTTGAAATACGACAGGGCTCCGAAGTGAGAGAGCACAATGCTCATTTGAGGACTAAATTAGGGATTGCATAGGGGTATTCTACGCCAGTGAATCTCAAAAAGGGTGCCTCCAGCTGTTGCTAAACTCCCAGCATGCCTGGACATTCAGTGGCTGTCCGGAAATGCTGGGAGTTGTTGTTTTGCAGCAGCTGGAGGCTCCGTTTTGGAAACAGTGCCGTATGATACATTTTTATTGGGGGGGGGGGCGTGTTAAGGGGTGGTATATGTAGTGTTTTACCTTTTATTATGTGTTAGTGTAGTGTTTTTTTTTTTTTTTGTTTTTTTTTATATTTTTATTTTAATAATTACAAAAATACATTGTACAAATCCGATAAAACAACATCGCCATTGTATAAATCCAATAAAACAATATCACCAATCGGAAGAAAAGCAGAGGCCATAGAAGCCAAATGAATACTTGTTTACATAGTGTGTCTAATCAACATCCCCTCCCACCCATCCCCCCCACCCACCCCCAACCCACTGGCACCGAGAAGAGCAAAGAGAGAGAAAAAAAATAAATAAATAAAAAAGAAAAGGGGGAAGAGCTTTTTAAGTCTACCATAAATTCAAAATTTTTCGACATTCTCTTTGCCCACCCCTACTCCTCATCCATCTAAACTCCTTATTTTTCATGGTTTTCAGACCTTCCTTCCATTCCTTTATTTGCAGTTCTTTAGGGGATATCCAATTCCTTAATATAATCAGTCTGGCAAAAAACATAATCCAATGTAATAGGCCCTCAAATTTGCCCATATTACCCATAGCTCCCAACAGTATAAACTCTATCGTACGAGGTACTTTCACAGCAATTTTACTTTCTACCTCTTTTATTACAGATTCCCAGAAAACAGATATCTTCTCACATGACCAAAAACTATGTAGATAGTCCGCCTCTTCCAAACCACATTTGACACACTGTGAAGTGATTCTCACCCCTATCCTATGTAAATGAAGCGCGGAATAGTGGGTCCTGTGTAATATCTTAAATTGTGTAATTTTATTTTCCATATTACGAGAAACCTTAATTATATTTTGGGCCATAGTGTCCCAATCTTCCTCCGACACGGTACCCACTATTCCGGACCATTTGTCTTTAATTCTGTTGATCCCCCTTACTCCAATAATCTTATTTAATTTCTTATACAGAATTGAAATTCCTTTTTTTTTTAAGTGCTCTATTTGAGTCAGTGCTTCTATAAAATTGTGTTTCTGTGCTACATATATCTCCTTATCTAACGTGTTATGGACTGCATGACTAACTTGCCAATAGTACAGCCAATCATTATCACTAATATCATACCCCCTTTTTATGTGTTCAAATGAAAAGAGTTGTCCTTTATCAAATAGTTGTTCTAGTCGTTTTATACCCTTACTGTCCCAAAAAGTTGACTCACAATTCACCAATTCTTTAAACTTATTGTTACCCCATAGGGGTGTGAACCCAAAACTATTTCCTACATGTAATTCTCCCTTTAATCTTTCCCAAACTTTCCTATACTTATACCATAACATTGTGTTGTTTGACCCACTCACCTCATAACCATCTAATTCCAACACCTCATATATGTTCACTTTCTCCTTATCTACTACAGTCTTCTCCAGATATCTAGAATTTCTCCAATTCACGATTCGTACCAACTGCGCGGCCATGTAATAAACAAAGAAATTGGGCATGTCCAATCCCCCCCTATCTCCAGGGGCCATAAGATATCTGTACTTCAGACGAACCCTTTTTCTTCCCCATAGCAATCTACCCAGTATCACTTCTATCTTCCGGAACCAGCATTTGCCGATCCACACTGGCGAGGCACTAAGAAAAAAAAGGATCTGTGGGAGGACCACCATTTTTATTATCGCCATCCTTTCTGACATAGAGAAGGGCATTTTAATCCATACTTCCACTCTCTTTGCTAAACCATTGAAAAGGGGCCGTATATTGTTGCTTACAAACCTATCATTCGTGGCTGCTATTTTTACTCCCAGATACAGGAAACATTCTTTTTTTTTTTACACGGATAGTCTTCCCACCGTGTTTTTAGGGTACATTCACACAGGCAGGGGTTTACGGTGAGTTTCCCGCTCAGAGTTTTAGCTGCATCAAAATATTTGCCGCAGCTCAAACTTGAAGCAGGAAACTCACTGTAAGCCCGCCCGTGTGAATGTACCCTGTACATTCACATGGGGGGGGGGGGGGGGTCAAACCTCCAGCTGTTGCAAAACTACAACTCCCAGCATGCACTGACAGACCGTGCATGCTGGGAGTTGTACTTTTTCAACAGCTGGAGGCACACTGGTTGGAAAACCTTCAGTTAGGTTGTGTTACTTAACTCAATATTTTCCTACCAGTGTGCCTCCAGCTGTTGCAAAACTACAACTCCCAGCATGTACTGATCACCGAAGGGCATGCTGAGATATGTAGTTATACAACAGCTATGCAACTACATTTCCCAGCTTGGCGAGACAGCCGTTTGCTGTTCGTGCATTCTGGGAGTTGTAGTTTTGCAAGATCTAGGGGGCCACAGTTTAGAGACCACTGCACAGTGATCTCCAAACTGTACCCCTCTAAATCTTGCAAAACTACAAATCCTAGCATGCCCAAACAGCAAACAGCTGGTCGGTCGCTTCTGACCGACCAATAGCAGGGATAGGAGGGGAGGCACCCCTAATCCCCCTTATTTTCCTGGTCTCAATTGACCGCCGATTTGCGGCAATCACTGACACAAGGTGGTCTTAGGAACCACCTGGGCGATGTACCAGAATGCCTGTTGAATGATTTCAGCAGGCATCTCAGTCTGGCCCCCGATCGGCTAGCGGTGGGGACAGGCATTCCCACTGGCATACCCACACGCCCTCAGTCATTAAGGACTTTAAAACGGGGGCATATGGATACACCCACCGTCCTTAAGGGGTTAAACTGCAAATATGAATTGAAAAGTAATATCAGATCTATTCGAGTCTAAATTCAGTGCATACAGTGAAAAGCTATTGGAGTCACAACATAGTTGCAACTGGGCTCATAGACTTCCTTCAATGCAGACTTTCACTTTAAAGGGGTACTCCGGTGCTTAGACATCTTATCCCCTATCCAAAGGATAGGGGATAAGATGCCTGATCGTGGGGGTCCCGCTGCTTGGGACCCCCGTGATCTTGCACGCCGCACCCCATTAAAATCATTCCCTGGAGCGTTTTCGCTCCGGGTCTGATTACTGTCGATCACGGGGATGGAGCGTTGTGATGTCACACCTCCGCCCCCGTGTGACGTCACAATGCTCCGTCCCCATGATAGAAACATGTATAGAATGTGTCGGCAGATAAGAACTATTCGGCCCATATACTCTTCCCAAATTCTATTTCTATCACTATTCTATTACTATTCTAAATACTATCAATAGTCCCTGACCCTATCTCAAATGGAGGATAGCCTTACGCCTATCCCAGGCATGCTTAAATCCCTTCATTGTGTTTGCAGCTACCAACCCTATGTGAAGATTATTCTCTCAGTAATCAGTTTATATTACTGTGTAAACCTTTGCTCCTCTAAGGCTACATTCACACTGCCAGTTGTCATTTTGAGATGACAAATAGCGGGAGAAAAAATAATGCTTGCGCCGTCTTTTTCTAACGCTTTTCTCTGAAAATAACGGTGCCTGACGCACCCCATTTACTATAATCCATTGGGACCCGTTATTGCCCGTTATGAACTGTCAAAATGACAGCTGTCAAACTGCAAAAAATAAATAAAAACATGTCCTCTTGTGGTAGCTTTTTATGTTTTAAATATCCTCTCCTTCTTTACCGTGTGGATTCCCTTTATGTATTTAAAAGTTTCTATTATATCTCCTCTGTCTTGTCATCCTTTCAAACTATACATGTTAAGGTCCTTTAACCCGTTATTTAATTTATATTTTAACACTTTATTAAAGGTGTTAGATTAGTTCAACACATTTTTTTCACATAGGAGGTTGTTGAATTTTGATTAAATTAAAGGGGTATTCCAGGGAAAAACGTGTTTTTTATATCAACTGGCTCCAGAAAGTTAAACAGATTTGTATATGACTTCTATTAAAAAATCTTAATCCTTCCAATAATTATCAGCTGCTGAAGTTCAGTTGTTCTTTTCTGTCTTGCAACAGTGCTCTCTGCTGACATCTCTGCTTGTCTCGGAAAATGAAATAGAAGAGGTTGGCTATGGGGATTTGCTTCTACTCTGGACAGTTCCCGAGACAGGTGTCATCAGGGAGCAATTAGACAGAAAAGAACAACTCAACTTCAGTAGCTCATGAGTATTGAAAGGATTAAGATTTTATAATAGAAGTCATTTACAAATCTGTTTAACTTTCTGGAGCTAGTTGATATATAAATTATTTTTTTTCCTGGTTAACCCCTTTAAGGAAAGGTATGGACTTAGGGATTCTCAAACATGATGGTACTGGCAGCTTAGACAGGCAGCCGGATCCACAGAAGGTATAGGTTTGTTTCACATTGGGTCACATGGTATTTTTGATTTGATTAATGAAAAGTTTCTGGTAAAGAAGGGTGCGAAGAAGTTGTACAAAATGTTAGTTAAGGAACTAGGGATTTTGAGACTATCTAGGGATCTAGGGATCATGAGACCACGTAACAAGATACATCATTCACTTTTAGAAAGAGTTTCAACAGATTGCATAGTGCAGAAATCTGTACATGGAATGGCACATTGCTGCTTCTTGCCGCTCAGTCTCATGGCTCTGCTCTACCTCAAACACCTCAGGAGCCCAATACCTGGAGTATTATAAGATAAACATCAAAACAGTGATTCAAAAATAAATAAATAAATAAAAGTAAATTTAAAACATGCATACATTTAGGGCACCTTTTATTTTAAATATTTTATCTTCATAATACCCCTCTAGATCCCCTAAATTGTGAGGTAGAACCACCATTAATTGGTACATAATCCTACCTAAAGATGCTACTACATTGGGGCACTTGATCTATAACAATTTCAGCTAGGTGCTACTTGTGAAAGTAATTTTCTTGTGAATACAAGGACCCAAGTTTTCTTACAGACAATTGCCCATATAACCATATTTTCTGCATGCATCCAGCCATCCACATGATGTAAAAGAAAATGGGATTAAAGGGGTTGTGCAGGAAACTTCTGTTTCCTAATGTTCCACTTCTGCTCCCTGGTCTTCTCAGAAGTATACTGTTCCGAGATGGGAGAGGCCAGTGCTTGTCGTGATCATTGTATGTGGGCAAAATCACACCCACAAACATTGTCTAATAGCTGCATGTTGTTACTGATGTTGTAGTGACATCTATTAAAGGCAGCACTCCGGCCATTCATTCTGGCCGTGAGCACCCCCTCTCCCCTAACATCTATGGCTCTGGGACTCGTGGTGCAGAGTGCACCGCACGCGTGTGCCAGGCATTGCTATGGGCAACGCTCCGGCCATTCCGTCCCGCTGTGAGCGCACCCCTTCTGTTTGTCTTGGTGGCTCCGGGACTCCTCATACGGGACGCGCCCACATACAAGCCCCGGGAATCTCCATACCTCCTGCTGTCCCTGGCCCATCTCTGCACGCATTCCCTAGTCTTAGGGCATGCACGCGCCAGCGTTACTAGATTTAAAGGGCCAGTTCGCCCTTAATTGGTTCCCTGCAGGGCGGACCCTATATTAGTCCAGCACCTCCCTATCTTGGTGCTGGATCTTTGAGCTTAGTGCCTCAGAGAAAGTATTATCTTGTATGTGCCATTTAGTGTTCCTTACCTCCAGCCTGTGACCTGACCTTGCTCCATTGCCACCTGCCTCCTGATCTTGCTCCTTTGCCGCCTGCCTCCTGACCTTGTGCCTGTGACCCGACTATGCTTCTTTGCTGCCTGCCTTCTGACCTGTGCTTCATGCTGACTACACTATATAATGGGTGCTACCTGCCGCTGCAAGTCCATCCCACTTTGCGGCGGGCTCTGGGGAAAACCAGCGGCACCTTAGACTCCTCTCCCTGGTACGTTTCAGCCATTGTTCACACAGGACAGCGGATCCACTATTCAGCCATTACGGTAAGCCATTACAACATCATGCATCTATTGGATATTGTTTTTGGATGTTATTTAGCCCAAATGCAAGCACCCACCCCCTCCCATGTCAGAGCAGTATACTTCTGAGAGCGCCAGAAAGCGGAAGTGGAGTATCAGGGAGCCAAATTAACACAATTTATGCTTCCCAGACAACCCCTTTAATCATCTACAGAGCTTTAGAAAGTAAACCCTTTTGATGTAAAGAATTGCTTTGATTGTTTCCAAAGAAGACTTGTTTGACGCATTTCTGGGTGCACTCGCCTTTTCCTCAGATTGGTAACCAAATGCATCATAGGTCCTTTTATTATTTTATTGCAAATAAACAAGTCCATTTGAGCATTACTCTTGACTTGGAATCAATTGTCATTTGGATAAGCAGCAGCTGAGGTCAGTTTTTTTCTTCTTCACCTTTGTACCTAGTTTTACTGGACAGGTTTTCTGTCTTCTGCTACCCCTGCGTTAAGCAGCTTTTCTACATCATTTGCTTTCATATTTTAGTAGCTCTTCTTTGGGACTGAAACAGACAGGATAATATTCAGTCCCCAATGAGTCTTTGGCCCCAATGGGCCCCTGAAGCAGGGGCCACCACATTACCTCCACATATCTCTATGGGAGAGCCGAAGATAGCCAAACGGCTCTCCCATACAGACATATGGAGGGGTCATGGCGGCCCCTTTTCGAGCGGGGAGATTGCGTAAGGTCCTAGATTTTTAACGGTCAAACCATTAAGCTTTTATTATAGCATAAACTTCACAAAAAGCGGGAGTAAGGTCAACATGAACAAAGCATAAGTCACAAAATAGGTGCACAATTTAAGGCACAATGACATTAGAAGTTCCAAATAGCAGCAAACATATGATCAAGACAAAAGTAAAGATAAAATGAAGAGCAGGCTGGCCTACCCCCAGGTGTTAAGAGGAGGTGCTCCATTTTAATACAAAGTAAAACAATGGTGCATATCCGGGATATATATTGAAGAAAGCCATGGTTCCCACGCTACATCAAATCGATCCACTGTATCTTCCCTAATAGCAGATATTTGCTCATACAACATGATAAGATTTACTCTATTAATTACACTAGCACAGCTCAGTGTAATGTACCACCATACATGGTACATCGTCCCAAGCATAACGCAACTCCTATATCAAAGGGGCGACGCAGCAGGGCAAATAGCATGCAGTCTAGCTGGTACAAAATATGCTCTATGTAACACTTTGAGAGCGGTCTCCATCAAGGACACCTGCCAACTGCCACGGCTCAACACAGTGCAACTGTTCCTCCATTGTGGAAGCGATAAAATGATACCAAGATAATTTTCCCAGTCATTCATAAATTTCAGCTTCCTATCATGTGCAGGAGCATTCAAATGCGCATAGGGTGCAGATAATAGACCAGGTCTATTGGGAGTGTACAACAAACATGTTACAAAAAAAGTTGGTGCATGAGATAGAGTTGTAGAAACCTGTGTGCGATAAAAAGAAAAGATCTGCCTCGCCCTAAAAAATTCACTAGGTGGCATTGAATGCGAAGTTCGAAAGGTCTCAATGGAGTACAATTGTCGCCTTAGTAAAAAATCATGGAGTTTTAGGATCCTATTCTTGATCCATCAAGTGAAACTAGACTGAGCCAGACCAGTGGGAAAGAGAGGGTTAGACAGGAATGGAAAAGAGGGGACACGGGACGGAAGAGAGAACTTGAAACGAACCTGACGCCAGAGAGACAGTGAGTAAAGGGCCACTAAAGCCGAGGAAGGAAACAAGGTAGCAACCTGACAGGCTTACCCCATAAAAGCCCCATAGGAATAATGCGCAAACAAGGAGTTGTCCAAGGCCAGCACTAGTACAAAGGGTCCTGAAAAGCCAAATTTTGTAAGAACTACAAACAGATACTGGCAAGAAACACAATTGTGGTATCCCGGCACCGTATTTCATACTGTGCCTTAGTTATTAGTCCCCAAAGTTAGAGTCCCTAGGACTGTCGGGGTTCGCTTCCCTAATTAACCCCCAGTCACCCCTTAGTAGCTTTATATATATATTTTTTAATATATTTTTATTAAACACATTTTCAAAACAATAAACAGAACATAAGAAATAAGGTGGATTCACAGGAATCCGCAAGATACTATTATCCTAGAATAACCCACCCCCCCCCCCACCCCCTCCCCTGGACCCATACATCAGATTCATACCAATACCGGCTTCACATGTGAGATCTTGAAGTCAATATGAGTCCGAGATAGTGATAATGTAATACTCCATGAAATATAAAAGAACACAGAAAACCTTCTGCTTAACCAAAGAATCCTCACCGGCCCCATTCCCCCTAACAAAAGAGAGAAGTAGCACAATAATCGACTGACTCCCAGGAGATCCAACGGGCAGGATCATAGGATCCCAACTACTCGGGACTGTTAAGGTTAGAAAGGACTTTTTAATAATCCGGCAACCGCAACGCTCCTAGGGAGCCTTTCAGCAATTCCATATTGTACCAAGTGGTATATGTAAACGGCCGTACCATGGCTATGATCCCCTGAGAGTGATAGTGAGTGACAATAAAGGTTTTCCACTTTTGAAAAAAGTGTTTTGTACCAGTTTCAGAGCGTCTTTCTGCATCAAAACGGTCTATGTCAAGGAATGCTTTTAATTGTGAAATCAGCATGGGCAAGTCTGGAGCAGCTGGTTCAAGCCATTTAGCAAAAAGACAGCGCATGGCCACTAGGAGGACTACATGAACAAATCGTGGCAATCTCTCCTCCCCCTCCCCTTCCTCCTCCGGTGGACGTAACTGATGGAAAATGAGAGAGTGTGGTGTAAAAGGAATCTGCGCTTTCCAGTGTTCCCGTATATACGATTGCACTAGACACCAATAAGATTCTGAGTGAGGGCATTCCCATATCCCGTGGTACATATTTGTCAACGGTGTTTTGCATTTGGGACAATGTGTAATCCTATCTGGGAAAGATGCAATATGTTAAAACCGTATAAGGCCGCGTGTGCAACCTTGAAGTACGTTTCCCTCCACCTTTCGTTAATTACATTATTCCGTACCGCTACCCAACCCTTCAAAATCACCTCTGAAATCCCTTCATCACCTCTCCATCTCTCCCAGGTTTTGAACACACGTTTAGGGTCAACCTTCAGAAAACGATTTCTAAAAGCTGCATATAAATCTGAAATCGACCTCCTCTGGACGTCAGTGCCTATGATGTCGTCTAGGATATGTGTCGGGGCCTCCTTTGCCACGTTGTGAAGCCTAGACGAGCAGAATGCGTAAATTTGATTTGCAAATAGTGTGTGTGAAGGAGGGAAGTCATACGTAGTGAACATTTCACTAGGAGTGAGCCACCTACGGTCATGTATGTGTATCAGTCGCCCTACTGTACCCACCCCTATAGAGAGCCACTGACGCATCCAAGGAGAGGATCTACCCTGTGGGAACTCTGGGTGACCAAACAAGGGCATCCGCTTTGATAAAAGCAACTGGAGGCCAAAGACCTTCCTCACTTCCTTCCAGGTCACTATCGTATCACGCAATAAAATGGATCCCTTAATCCCTGTATGGAGTTTAGCATATGCAGTATGTAGCAGAGCCGGTAAGGACCATGGGGCAGCCAGCGCTTCTTCCACTGCAAGGTTGGAAAAAAAGGTAGAGGAATGTAGCCAATCTAGGGCATAACAAAATAAACAGGCCAAGTAGTAGCCTCTTATATTCGGGAAATTTATCCCCCCCTCGACTTTACTAAGCATGAATTTTTGCAGCGCTATATGTGGTCGTTTGCCCTGCCATAGGAAGCATTGAAAAGCGGCATTTAGGGTCCTGATATCAGCATGACGCAGTAAAATCGGGAGCGTTTGCAAGGGATAGAGCAGACATGGAAAACTAATCATTTTTACAAGATGACATCGACCTAGGAAAGAGCGATTCAGCGATTCAGCTCTGCCAGAATTCGCTGGAAGAGTGGCTTGTAGTTAAGAGTATATAACGAGTCAGGGGTCTTTCCTATGTTGATGCCTAAATATGTTATGCTAGACTTGGCCATCGATACCCCCAGTGCAGCGATCTCCTGACACCAGCTGGGAGAAGTCCGTCCCAATGGTAGAAGCCCACTTTTGCTTGCATTAACCCTATAACCCGTAAAGCTGCCCATATAAGAGCGGAAAGTGAGAATTTTGGGGATCGCCTCTCTGGGGTTTGTTACGTAGAGCAAAACGTCATCTGCAAACATGGATAATTTCACTTCCTGGGTACCTACAGTGATGCCTTTGTAAATGTCAGATGATATGAAATATTGTGCTAGAGGTTTGATCGCAAGATCGAACAGTAGGGGTGATAAGGGGCATCCCTGTTGTGTCTTTTTCGCTATTGAGAGGGGAGAGAACAATATACCTGGGGTATGAATCCTGGCTGTAAGACTGTCATATAGACTATCTATAAATGTGCTTAATTTGCCACATATTCCAAATTTGGTCAAGACCAGTCGCAGCCAATCGCAGCGTACATTGTCAAATGCTTTTTCTGCATCCAAGGTGAGTAGAGCAGGCTGGGTTGTTGCCCACGACTGGCCCCGAGTACTATTGAGTACTGCCAAGACTTTTCTAATATTCGTAACCGCCGACCGGACCTTCACGAAGCCTGCTTGATGATCGCCCACGAGGGAAGGCAAAAACCTCGCTAATCGATCAGCTAATATCTTTGATAGCAATTTAATGTCCTGGTTAATCAGGGAGATAGGGCGATAGGAGCCCGGATCTAGAGGATCCTTGCCCGGTTTAGGGAGAACCTTGATGTATGCTAGCTTTGCCGCCGATGTGATCACACCCGTGCGCAGGACGTCATTAAAATACGCCGTCAATGGGGGCACTACTTGCTCAGTCATGGATTTGTAAAATTCACTAGAATAGCCATCTGGACCTGGCGCTTTTCCGTTAGCCAGCGCCCTGATACCTGTCCTCACCTCCTCTGGTACAACATCAGCATTGAGCTCTTGCCGCTGCTCATCTGTTAAAGACAGAAGCTTCAAACGCTCCAGAAAAAGTGCCCCTTCGTCAGTTGGGAGAGGGGATGTGGAATAGAGATCAGCGTAGTAAGAGACCAAATAGCTGTTGATAGAGTGCGGATCATGTGTAACTTGGCCAGTTGGATCTCGCAGCGCCAAAACATGCATGGGGGCTTGCATTCCCTTCGCTATCCTTGCCAACAGATGCCCTGCCTTATTGCCCTGTTTAAATAAGTCAGCTTCAAAGAGGGACCTGTAAATCCTCTCCTTCCTTTCCAACCACAGCTCATACGCTGATTTAGCTGTTTACCAAGAAAGTTTGTTTTCCGCTATAGGGGACTATAAAAAGCGTGAGTAGACTTCTGCCAGATTTGCTCTTGCCATTGCATGGCCCTCCAGAGTTTTCCTTTTGACCGTGCACTATATGACATAATTTTACCTCTTAGCACTGCTTTAGCAGTTTCCCAGTATAAGGAGGGATTATCTACATGGGAGACATTGTCAGTTTGGAATTCCAGCCACCATCCCCTGAGAAGGCTCAGAAAAGATTCATCTTTCGTTAAGTAAGATGGGAACCGCCACAAAATATTCGAACCTCTGGGGCTTGATGGCAGAAGCTCCAAGACGACAGGTGCGTGATCTGATATGACCATGTCCAGTATGTCCACCGTTCTCAAACGTGAGCACAAAAGAGGACTAATTAGGAAACGGTCAATGCGAGACCACGAGTCGTGTGAGTGTGAAAAGTGTGTGCACTCATGACCATCCTGGTGTAAGTGTCGCCAAGAGTCAATGAACCCTGTCTGCGATAGAAAAGGCGGGAGGACTCTGTCACTCTGACGTACGGTGGAGGTAACCGGATTTACACGTCTACGGTCCACAAGAGGGTCAGTCACAGTGTTCTAGTCCCCTCCCAGGATAGTGTACGGTCCGTTAGAGCCATTAATGTTTTCTGCTAAGGATGTAAAAAAAGAGGTGTTCTCTCCATTAGGGGCATAGACATTATAAAGATGATATGTAGTACCATTGTGAACAAGTTGAGCATGGGAAAGAATTTGGTGAGAAAAGGATTTGTGGATTAATGTTAGTACTCCAGACTTGCCCTCTACTGCTAGGCTGCCCAGTACCTTTCCCACCCATAATTTCTGCATTCTCTGAAAATCCTATTCCGTTAGATGTGTCTCCTGAAGAAATACTATGTCTGGACGCAGGCGTTTCAGAAAGCGCAGAATCTTCATTAATGTATGCGGGGAACGTATTCCCTTAACATTCCATGTTACTATCTTAAACATGGCAAAATGTCGGCCCCTGGGGGAGAGAGAAGTAGCAGACGAGTTGTGCCATTGAGAGAGCAAACCACTAAGGAGGTGAGCCGGAGAGAAAAAGATGTGGAGAACTAGACAGCAGGGGACAGCAAGGAGAAAATAGAGAGGTTGGACAGATGGTTCAGTGAACCTGGAATCCAGCAAAGTGTAGAGCGAAAGGGTTACACACTGGGAAGGAGGGGAGTCATAACATAGACAAAAAAACATCCAAACAGAGTGGTAGAACGTAAACAAAAATATCGCCATATAGGCCTTCCCCCAGGATATAGGAAGGGCAGCCTTACTGTGGGTAGAGGACTTCACTTTTTTCAGACATGTGGATCACCGGAGTCCCCACCCCAGACCTCTCTCTGAATCTTGCCCTAGGGCTAGGAGCTATTAGCAGTGCCAGTAAGTGAGGAGGATTTAAGTGGGAGAATTATTAATACACCTTATATAGAGACATAGTGGAGTAGGAACAGTGTAGAAGCAACAGGGCTGTGTCGATGTATAACTTAGGTACCAGTATGAGCTCTGTCCAATGCACCATGTAGTGTTAGCCATATAACCTCCTCCCCCCAAGCCCATTCCCAGCGGAGGGGCATATAGGTCTGCTGTTCCACTAGCATATTATGGTCATAACTAACAACATGTCGCATGCTAAGAAAACTAAACAGAAGAAATAACTAACTGCGATCATCACCATTAGGCATACTACCCTGCACTTGGTAGGTGTTAAGGCTGGAACAGATGAACAGGGTGTCAGTCCACTACAGGTGAACAAATGTAAGAATTGACATTCCCCCCATGGGAGAGAAGCAGAGAAATAGCAATACAACAGTCAGTGATACTATACTCAGTTCGGCGAAGATGAACGACTGCTCCTGCATCTGTTGCGACGTCCCGCTGATTTGCGCCGCTTTCTCGAATCTCCTGGTGAATGCGTACGGCTGCTCCGACTTCTAGAGATCTGATGCAAAGTGTCATCTCGGTCTCTGGGAGCTTGATGAGGTTGAGATGAGGAGCGGTCTGGACGGCTGTGGTCTTTTAAAATGTCCGGTAGTGCTGTTTCCGCTGCTGCAGGGGTTTGATAAAGAGAGAAAGATCCATCCGACTAGAAAATTTTCAAAGTAGCCGGATACTGCAGTTGAAAGCGTTTTTTTTTTAGCTCTAAACAAGTCAGGGCATATTTTACTAAATGCCCTCCGTCTCTTTGCAACTTCTGCAGAAAAATCTTCAAATAGTAGTATCTGTTTATTACGAAAGGTGAGCGGGGTGGTGCACTTCCGACAAGCTTTCAGTAGCTCCACTTTGTCGTTATAATCCAGTAGTTTGAAGATGAGTTGCCGTGGACGCCGGTCGTCATCCTGTCTGATTTGAGAAGAACCAACTTGTGACCTTCCAATGCGGTGTGCCCTCTCCACTCTGCACTTGTGCTGTTACCCCAAGGCTTTGTGTAAATCGCTCTCACAGAAGTCCTGTAAATCAGAGGGAGGGAGTGACTCGCTGACCCCCACGATCCGTAGATTGTTGCGACGGGATCTGTTTTCCAGATCCTCTAATTTGTCACTGACATAACAAAGGTCCATTTCAGTTTGGCGCAGACGGGTGGCACTGTTTTCATCCTCCAACGTGACAATGCGCTGTTCCGCTTCTGCCAAACGACTGACATGGGCCCCCAAATCTGTCTGTATTTGAGTTAATGTTGTGCGCATCGTTTTTTCCATGGTCGCTTGGATAGTAGGAGTGATGAGCTGGACCAATGCTGCCACCAGTTTTTGCAGATCCATGGGGGAGGTAACGAAAACTTCCGCAGGGCTCACTACAGGAGGGAGACAGTGTGGTACAGTCGAATTCTGCATGCCCTCCTCAGGAGTGAATAATGACTGACCGGTAGTAGTGTCCATGTCAATATGAGAAAGTTGATTCTCCTTGGATGGGACTAGGATAGCGGCAGTTGTCTGTGGGGGTATAGGTTCAATGGGGGGCACCCCAGCAATGAGATCCCTTATTTAGATAGCGATCCATTCGAGCACTGCTACAGTCCTTGATGCTATTATGAACTGGATCCAAAGAGATAGGCAGATCAGTAACTGTGAGCCTGTAGCACTATGGAGATATATGCGGTAGTCAGCTCCAGACTGCTCTATGGTTGTGAATGGGTTAACAGCAGGGGAACTGTGAGGAAGAGCTCACAAGAGGACCGTCTGTGTTACACAGTCACGGGGCTGAGGAATGTGTGAGGAAACAGTCCCTTATCAGTGCTTGGGCAGACGAAACTTCTCTGTGGCTGTGAATGGGTTAATAGCAGGGGAGCCGTGGGAACTGACCAGATGACAACCTGTGTTTCACAGTCACCCACTGGGGCTTACGAACATGGAGGAAGCAGCCCTTATCAGTGCCTGGGCTTCCCAGAGGAAGCTGTTCTGATCACTGCTATGGAGGGAGAGGGAGAGCTGACAGCTGCTGCACTGAACTCCCGTTCTCACCACAGCCCTGTACTGCTTGAGGTCCCGCTCTGAAATGTTTCCTCCCCTGCTTCACTCACTGCGTGACTCAAGATGGCGGCCCCGCCTCTCAGCCATCTGGTGTCTTCTGATCCTCGCTTCTGCTGCAGCTAGAAGCGGAGGTAGGCTCCCTTCCCCTGTGGTCCCCGGCAGCTTCGGAGCCTCCTCTAAGCTGGTGAGCGGGGTATAAACCCCTTTGTGCACTTCCTACTATGCGGGTGTGAGGTCTGGGGTGCAGGAGCTCCAGCACTGTGCTCCTCACATGCCTGCACCGGAACCGGAAGTCGTAGCTTTATATTTATAAATATTATTTATGGAAATATATGTATATATGGGGTTACTCACTTGTTGTAGGACCTGCGGGTCATGTGACACGGTTCAGAACTCTATGGTATGTTGAAGGACCTTAGGTGGATCTTGAGTCACGTGTTTCCCATAATGCCGTGTAACGGTGAGTGAAAGTTGTTTCAGACCAATCCAAAACGGCCCGCCCCTGCCCAAATAAGGGAGCTGCGGCCATTAATCACTCTCTTCTCTCTTGGGTTGCTGTCACTGAATGAGGTAGGACCTCCGCAACTTTCAAGTACGTTTACTAGGCCAAAGCCTTGCGGCCTCGGCTTTCACTACAGCGGTTATAGATATCTAATTCCCTGCTACTCACCTCAAGATCACTGGACCTAATTAACCCCTAAATCCAGCAGATCTATGCAACGGAATTTTCCTAAAGCTGAATTGAGCTTACCTGATTTCAACCAACTGTCAATCGCTGCTCAAATACAAATAGACTTTGTTCATGGACTGTTATTGCTATTGTCTGCTTCAGAAAATCTTCAGTAAAAGTTCCTGCAAGTTTCAGTTGAGAGTGGTTGTGGACAATCCATTTATTACGCATTCACCTATCGTTCTTGGGAAGGGTGGCAATAGGCCCAGCACCATTACAGTATTTAATCCTCTCCCTGGCATCACGAGTGACAAGGGTTAACAGCGCCCTTTATAATTCAAAAAAGTAACACCCCAATTACCCTACACCCCCACCAAGGTTGCACAAAGCCTTTTTGGCGTCTGACGAACAGGATTTGGGTGTGTGCCTGCTGCTGTTGCCACTAGTGAAATTGTACCCCCCCCAATACAACGGACTTTATTCATGTGCTGTAAACCGCAATATTGTGTACAAGAGCGGCGCTCGTCGTGCACAATACAAGGGGGCCACGCGAAAAGTAAGGGGGAGGCGAAAATTTATGTGCCGCAAGAATGTGTAAACTGCGAAGTGAATACATGCTACGATCCTCTGGTCCGGTCAGCACAGGAAGAGTTAACCTGCTGCCAGAGAAGCGTGCAAAAAAGTCCCGCGCTGCGCCGCGTCCCGCCCCTGGGAGTGGCTATCAAGTTGCTGTATCACAGCCGAAAGGGAACTTGGAAACAGAGGAGTCATTTCTGGGAGGACAGGAAGTCGGGGCTGCATCGATGACGTCCTTCCTGCCGGCCGCCATTTTGGGGAAGCCCAGTATAAAGGACACCCTGCACAGCGACCTCTTCAGTCTACACAAGGAGCCGGAGAGTACAGACATGGAGGAGAGCAGCGTTCCATGTAGTGAGAACAGCAAAATGGCGCTGGAGCAACGGAAAGTTGTGGCGGTCGCAGCCCAACTATTCCAGGATATTGCTGACCATCTGCAGCAGTTGTCATTGGACGAAGAGGGGGCCTGCAATCTTCCCCCACGACCCGATGATGATGATGACTGGCCGGATACACCTCCAGGAAACTGCGCTGGGACACCTGGAGTAGCATTGCCGGTGAGATTGTCCCCTCACCACAGGACTTGGTGCTCGTGGGCCGAGATCCCATCGGAGGAGTCTGCAGTGAGTACCCTGCCAGAGGCGGGCTTTTCTTCCTCCTCCAGCCCTGAGCCTGAAATACCCCTATCCAGCTTGCCAAGTGCACGACCGCGCTCACCAAATTTGCCCTAGTGGATTTTTGGGGACGAGCCGGGACTCATCGAGTATATGCATGAGGTTCTACAACCAGTACCTGGGAAGCCACTCCCACCAATTCCAACCGCACAAAGAGAAAGGGCCCGTCAGGAAGCTGAGCTGGCTGAGTTGATGGACAAATTAAAGGCCAGACACAGAGAACTGTACGCCCCAAAGCATGTGCATTTGCCTCCTGAGGAGAGAATTCATTATCAGGAGAATACTAAAGAAATTGAAGCACTCAATATCCGCAAGTGGGATCATCCCCGAGAAGGGGAGGAGCCTTTGGAACGACAAAGAGCAACTGTGGCCAAGTTTGACAAGGTCAGAGGTTATGGGACACTCCTAGATTGCCATACAGGGCAAACCATCCTCGTAAACCGGCGAGCAGTACAGAGGCCATATCTTCATAAAAAGTTCTACTCTCTGGAGGTGGGTGAGATAGTGAAGTACACCCCCGTCCAGGGCCTGCGTGGAGAATGGGCTGCTGCGGTCACCAGGCCAACAGACCCAACACAGCTTCCCTTCAAATATTTTCCGTCTACAGATTGGGAATCGGATCCTTTTGACCTGAGGCCGAAATGGTCTGCACCTGATGCCTCCACCAACGTACTTAAGGAGGAGGAACCTCTACAGCATCAGTCATCTGTTTCGTGCAGCACAGTGCCAAGGCCTGCTCAGGACCAAGAAAATATGCCCAAATTGCGGGCGCCAAAGACCGTACCTAGACCCTCTTGGAGCAATGAGAGTTTGTCTGTTTCCAAGGTACCAACGTATGTACCCAGGCCTTCTCGGAGAAATGAGAGTTTGCCTCCTGCAAGGGTACCAACGAAAGTGCTCTGGCCCACACCTGGCATGGGGGTGGGGCTAAAACCTTATGCACCAACCTTGATCAAGACCAGTAAACCCCTGGTCACTTTGAATCCCACTGTTACCCATTCTACTCTCACCAATGTGGTGTGGGAGAGTTATATTAACTCCCAGCGAGCCCCTGATGCTGGAAGAGCTAGGGGGTCTACAAGAGGCAAGAATGGAAGAATGTTTTCTGAAGGACTGTAAAGTAAGATTGTTGCTTTTCTTTGCTAACCACTTTTGTTTCCAGTAACCAAGTTCAAGAAATTGTGCCTAGCAGGACTATGCTAAGACTGTTCCAGTTCCAAGTTCAGCAACGTAACAATTAAGCTTTGTGCCTGACTATCAGGTCAAGAGACTCCTAGCCAGTAGGAGATTCGTAAGTTTTGTGCCTGGCTTATTTGTGGCAGCCGTGAAACATAGACTCCTAGTGTGGGTGGACTGCAGATCCTTACACGTCCGTTTGTGTATATATCCCTATATTCATGAAACTTTCTTGCCAAAAATTGCACTTATCAGGTGTATGCGCCTGAAACTTGTTGGAGAGTTAATAAATGTGTAAACTTGTATAATAAAAATGTATATGGTTCTTGTGCACAGAAAAGATAGTTTTGTGTCTGTGTACATAAAAAGTAGGTAAAGGTTGTACACAGAAAATGTCCGCTAGATGCACGTGTACACTAAAAACAAAAAACGTTAACAATTCTTGCATAGATGTACATATAAATGTATAAAAATACTAAAAAGGTGTTTTAGTAGTTACTAAATAGGTGACTCTTCCGGCCCCTCTGAGAGTAGCATTCCAGTCGCCAATCGCTAGCACCTGTCTCAGAAAAAAAAAATTATAATAACAGGGAAAACTACCCTTAACTCCTTAAGGACCCATGACGTACCGGTATGTCATGAGTCCGCTCCCGATCTATAATAGCGGGTCGGGCCCGGCCTCTAACAACCGGGACCCGTGGCTAATAGCGCGCGGCATTGATCGTGGTGCCGCGTGCTATTAACCCTTTAGACACGGCGTTCAAAGTTGAACGCCGCGTTTTAAGTGAAAGTGAAAGCATGCCGGTTAGCTCAGGGAGCTGTTCGGGATAGCCGCAGCTGTGCGGCATCCCGAACATCTTACAGGACAGCTGGAGGATCCCTACCTGCCTCCTCGCTGTCCGAGCTGATCCAGGCATGAGCAGTCAAGCGGCAGAATCATCGATCACTGGTTTCCTATGAGAAACCAGTGATCAATGTAAAAGATCAATGTGTGCAGTGTTATAGGTCCCTATAGGAGCTATAACACTGCAAAAAAAAAAAAGTTTAAAAAAGAGTGTATAAAGATCATTTAACCCCTTCCCTATTAAAAGTTTTCCCATAAAAAAACACAGTGTTAATAAAAATAAACATATATGGTATCGCCGCGTGCGGAAATGTCCGAATTATAAAAATATATTGTTTATTAAACCGCACGGTCAATGGCGTACGCGCAAAAAAATTCCAAAATAAAGTCCAAAATACTGCATTTTTGGTCACTTTTTATATCATGAAAAAATGAATAAAAAGCGGTCAATAAGTCCTATCAATGCAAAAATGGTACCGCTAAAAACTTCAGATCACGGTGCAAAAAATTAGCCCTCATACCACCCCATACGTGGAAAAATTAAAAAGTTAAAGGGGTCAGAAGATGACAATTTTAAACATATTAATTTTCCTGCATGTAGTTATGATTTTTTCAAGAAGTACGACAAAATCAAACCTATATAAGTAGGATATCATTTTAATCATATGGACCTACAGAATAAAGGTAAGGTGTCATTTTTACCAAAAAAATTACTACGTAGAAATGGAAGCCCCCAAAAGTTACAAAACAGCGTTTATTTTTTCAATTTTGCCTCACAATGATTTTTTTTTTCCGTTTCGCCATAGATTTTTGGGCAAAATGACTGATGTCATTACAAAGTAGAATTGGTGGCGCAAAAAATAAGCCATCATATGGATTTTTAGGTGCAAAATTGAAAGAGGAGGAAAAAACGAAAATGCAAGAACGGAAAAACCCTCGGTCCTTAAGGGGTTAAGATTTCAAGACTAACCATTAAGCAGTACTTGCACACATAGTACCTTAAATTGCTCACTCAAATGTACTACCTCAGTCTTCTTTTGTACACAAAATAAAAATATGTCTCACACTCAAGAAACACTTTAGGAATTGTAGCCTATCAATATTCAATTCCTGCCACTGTTAGGTACACTAATTTTCTCTCTTCTCTTTATTATGTGTGTGAGATACTTTACCTGGCCAGTAGGTGCTCTTGCGAGCTTGGAATTAAACACTTATTTCTAAAGGTAACCTAGGTAAGGTTATACTGTTGTGTTCTAGTGGTAAGTAGCGTGTAGCCGATAGACCCTAGTAGCTAACGTTATTGGTAGATAGCCTCAGGCAAGCCAATATACCCTTCTGTGTACTAATAGGTGACTCATCGTAGCAAAACAAAAGAAAATGTCTTAGTGAGATATATATGTTTAGACAGCTTGAAACTAAAGGTATAAAGAGCTGTACTAATGTATAGTTAGCCTCATAAATGTATAGAGAACTATAAAAATGTCTAAGGAGCTAGAAACTAATGTCTAGATAGCTTCATAATGTCTAGTAAGCTTCATAATTGTCAGGTAAGGATACTAGTCAGACTAAAAGAGAATTTTGCCAGAATGTATATAGAATGTTTATAATTCTGTCCTTGTCCTAGTCCCTCTACCTTACCGACTTGTTTTAAGTAAGGGGGTTTGTGGTGTCGTGGCACCGTATTTCATACTGTGCCTTAGTTATTAGTCCCCAAAGTTAGAGTCCCTAGGACTGTAGGGGTTTTGCTTCCCTAATTAACCCCAAGTCACCCCTTAGTAGCTTTATATTTATAAATATTATTTATGTAAATGTTTGTATATATGGTGTTACTCACTTGTTGTAATGTCGCAGGACCTGCGGGTCATGTGACACGGTTCAGAACTCTATGGTATGTTGAAGGACCTTAGGTTGTTCTTGAGGTGGTGGTTCACATGTTTCCCATAATGCCGTGTAACGGTGAGTGACAGTTGTTTCGGACAAATCCAAAATGGCCCAGCCCTGCCCATATAAGGGAGCTGCAGCCATTAATCGCTCTCTTCTCTCTTGGGTTGCTGTCACTGAATGAGGTAGAACCTCTGCAACTTTCAAGTACGTTTACTAGGCCAAAGCCTTGCGGCCTCAGTTTTCACTACAGCGGTTATAGATATCTGTGCTGTGGACCCTATTGAAAGAAGATGTCTGTTTGAGCATAGACGCCAATAGGTGATTAGGCTTGTTAGCAAATCTATAGTAGGTAGCCTTGGTCCATCTCAGCGCCTTCTCAACCATCGTTGACTTCAGAGCATCTAGCTGCACCCTGGTGTCCTGCAAAGCCCAGAAAAGAAAAGGAGAGGGGTTCTGTTGATGAGAGTACGTCAGTCTAACAGTTTTGATTCTAAAGCCACCTGTGTTTGGGTCCGATCGCGCTTAATGCCTGCAGCCAGGGAAATTATATGACCCCGGATATATGATTTGTAAGCCAACCAGACCCATTTAGGGTCAGAATGAGGGATAATATTAGTAGCAATAAAAAAATTTAAATCCTCTGACAATTGCTGCTTAACTTGAGGCATCATTAAGAGTGATTCATTGAGTTGTCAACAAAATCGGTAAGTAAGAGGGCTCATAAAGTTAAAAGCTACCAGAACCATATGGTGACATGGCGGGCATACAATAAATGAGGCAGTGAATGTGTATTTGTCAGCAGACAATCAATTCTAGTGTAATGACACTGAGCAGGGGAGTAATAAGAATAACCCGTAGCAGTGCCCTTAAACTCTTGCCACTATTTTTATTTGCTCCACAAAACTTCTGCTGCTCAGAATTGTGTGACAATACAGAGTTTTTTCTGCTAATAGTTAGGCATATTACTGCCCTCATCAGTGCATACCGCATAGGTACATCCAAGTATTGTACCATTTAGTACCTGTTAAGCTGTCAAGGTGCTCCATACCGTCAAAGTCCAAACAATAGTATCCACCGGCAGGTGTATTACAAAAATACAGAGTTTTTCTGCTAATAGTTAGGCATATTACTGCCCTCATCAGTGCAAACCGCATACTTAAATCCAAGTATTGTACCATTTAGTACCTGTTAATCTGTCAAGGTGCTCCAAACCGTCAAAGTCCAAACAATACTATCCACCGGCTGGTGTTTTACAAAAATAAAGAGTTTTTTCTGCTAATAGTTAGGCATATTACTGCCCTCATCAGTGCATACATACATCCAAGTATTGTACCATCCAGTACCTGTTAATCTGTCAGGGGCCTACATACTGTTCAAGGACAGCCGTAAGTAATCACCTGCTGCTGTTCTAGACAAATATTGTTTAAAGAGTAGTGTAATGTATTGTAATACCCTCATAAACGCACTAAGTATGTCAGGCAGAGAAGTGCCAGGACGTGCACAGAGAAGTGGCAGAGGCCTAAATACTTCAGGCAGAGTTGGCAGCAGACTTGGTGCGAGTGGCAGCAGGAGTCGCAGCGAGAGGCCTGAGCTCCCGTTATCAGTCAGCGGTTGTGTCTCCACCAGCAACCCATCTGCCGTTAACACGCTCATCCACTTCATCACAAGTGACATCTGATACCCCCAGTCAACAGTCAGTGGGTTCTTCAGACACAACCCTCAGTTGGCATGGCCCAGGAGCAGTCCGTGTCCTCCCATTGCCTTTGCCCTATGCTGTTCCCTCTCCTAAAGAAGTATCTTATGCTGTGGGTTCAGCTCCACTATTTACTGAGGACGATCCAATAGAGGACAGTCAGCAGCTACTGGACAGCCAAGAAGGGGAGGAGACATGCGCTGCTTGCTCCGCTAGGCGGCCAAGTAGTGGCCTGAAGCAGACACTGTTGGGGAACCTGAGGAGGACATCAGTGACGTGCACACAACTGTTGATGATGATGAAGCCGATCGCAATTGGGAGCCGGGTGCAGCCGGGGCTTCATCATCATCAGGAGAAGAGAGTTGCAGGTTGCCCTTGAGGCAGCAAGGCGGTAGCACGGTTGGCAGTCAGCGTGGTGGCAGTAGTGGAAATTCAGGAGCCAAACGTGCCCGGGGGAGACCACCTGCTTCGCGGCAGCCTACCTTTCCGGGAGGTAGTGGAACAGAGGTTCCTGAAGACGGCGCCAGTAGCAGTCAATTAGTGCAGACTGCGGGTGGGAAAATCAGCTACTTGGCGGTGTGGAAGTTTTTCATAAGGCATCCGGAGGAGGTTCACGTAGCCACATGCAAGATCTGTCGGCAGAAGGTGAAGCGTGGCCAGGGTCCCAATGTCGGCACCACGGCCCTGCGTCAACACATGCTTCGCCACCATAAAGCGGCCTGGGAGAACCGTGGCTCTGATGTAGTTGTCCAGCCTGCTGCATCACCCAGTGGCCATCCGCTCCCTCCTTCATCCAGCCAAGGCTCCACCACCTCAGCCGAAGGGAGCAGTGTGTCAAACCCTCCTTCTGTCACTCCTGCTTCTCCCGCTATTAGTCAGCCATTCCGGCAACAATCCATTGGCGAAGCCATGTCCAAGAGACAACAGTATGCGCCCACTCATCCAACGGTGCAGAAGTTGAATGTGCTCCTGTCCAAGTTGCTGGTGTTGCAGTCCCTCCCTTTCCAACTGGTGGACTTTGCAGCTTTCAGAGAATTGATGGCTTGTGCAGAGCCGAGGTGGAGAGTCCCAAGCCGTCATTTCTTTGAGAAGAAGACAGTACCAGCCCGGCATGTTTGTACAAGAGAAGGTGGACCAGTCCTTGAGCCTGTCGGTGTGTTCAAAAGTGCACTGCAGCGCCGACGTGTGGAGCTGTAACTACAGGCAGGGACAATACTTGTCTTTTACGGCTCACTGGGTAAATGTGGTTCCTGCACAGCCACAACAGCAACTTGGACAGGTCACATTGCTTCCTCCTCCACGCTCTCGCTCCCAGGCAGTTGGTCCTGTTACAGTATGCGACGCCGCCTCCTCATGCTCCACCATGTCCTCGGCCTCCGCTGCACGTCCAAATCTCGGTGACCATTCATCGTACCATGTGTGTAGGGCACGGCGATATCAAACTGTTCTTCACATGGTTTGCCTTGGCGAACTGAGTCACACAGGGGAGGTACTGCTAAAATTCATTCGTAAAGAAATCCAAGTATGGCTTACTCCACGAAATCTGGAAATGGGAACCATGGTGACAGACAACAGGAAGAACATCGTGTCCGCGCTGCGACAAGGAAGTGTGAAACATGCGCCCTGCATGGCACACGTGTTGAATCTGGTTGTCAAGCACTTCCTCAAGTCTTCAGCCCATTTGCAAAACATCCTGAAAATGGCAAGGAAACTGTGCATGCACTTCAGCCACTCGTACACTGCCAAGCACACCTTCCTTGAGCTGCAGCGTCAGAACGGTATCCCACAACATAGTCTTATTTGTGAGGTTGCTACACGTTGGAATTCCACCCTCCATATGTTTGACAGACTATATGAACAAAGAATGACTTCTGGATCTCCACCTTATTAGACCCTCGCTACCGTCCCAAAATGGGGGCCTTTTTTACACCCACTCAGAGGGAGGACAAACTGACCTACTACAGAGAGATTCTACGTAGTCAGTTGGGCTGATGCCTATCGGCCACATGGCCCATCCACTCCCTGCTGGGGTGCGGAGGGGTGGGAGGAGCAGTACCAGCTCAATCAGCAGCAACCTGAGTCTAAAGTCGCTGATGAGTAGCTTTCTTCACCCGCATAGTGAAGCAACTCATCAGCAGCAGGTAGACATGGAGCAGGAACTGAAGCAGCAGGTTGTGGCATACCTTGACATGCCCATGCAAACAACCATTGAAGATCCGCTGGACTTCTGGGCAGCCAAACTTGATTTATGGCCACAACTAGCAGAGTTTGCCCTAAAAAAGCTGTCCTGCCCGGCCAGTAGTGTGCCATCAGAGCGGGTGTTTAGTGCGGCCGGGGCCATAGTCACGCCAAGGCGAACTTGTCTGTCCACTAAAAATGTGGAGAGACTGACGTTTATCAAGATGAATCAGGGATGGATCAGCCAGGATTTCCAGACACCAATGCCAGATGCCTCAGAGTAGATTGACCAAGCTGCTACACCAACATTTCCCAATTATGGTTGGTTATGAAACCCTCTTGGGTTATAAATTAGGGTTATGGAACCCTCTTTGGTACTGTGATTGCCTGCTCCTGGCTCATACTGTGTCTTTCAGGAACTGCTTGCCTCATTGATGCTTCTGGCCTTGGCCCTTTAATTTTTGGATGTCTAGCAGTAGCTAAATACATGCTTAATGCAAATTTCAACATTCATCTTCAAATGTAAGGGGTTGGTTAGGAAACCCTCTTGGGTACTGCAATTGCCTGCTCCTGGCTCATCCTGTGTCTTTCAGGAACTACTTGCCTCACTGATGCTTCTGGCCGAGGGCCTTTAATTTTTGGATGTTTAGCAGTAGCTAAATATATGCTTAATGCAAATGTCAACATTCATCTTTAAATGTAAGGGGTTATGAAACCCTCTTGGGTTCTGCGAATGCCTGCTCCATACTCATTCTGTGTCTTTCAGGAACTACTTGCCTCCCTGCCCTCAGGCCTTGGGCCTTAAATTTTTGGATCTTTAGCAGTAGCTAAATACAAGCTTAATGCAAATTTCAACATTGACTTTTAAATGTAAGGGGATGGTTATGACACCTTCTTGGGTACTGCGAATGACTGCTCCTGACTCATTCTGTGTCTTTCGGGAACTTCTTAACTCCCTGATGCCTCAGGCCTTGGGCCTTCAGTTTATGGATGTTTTGCAGTAGCTAAATACATGCTTAATGCAAATTTCAACATTGATCTCTAAATGTAAGGGGTTGGTTATGAAACCCTCTTGGGTACTGCGAATGACTGCTCCTGACTCATTCTGTGTCTTTCAAGAAATAATTGCCTCCCCGATGCCTCAGGCCTTGGGCCTTAAATTTTTGGAAGTTTATCAGTAGCTAATACATGCTTAATGCTAATTTCAACAATGATCTTTAAATTCTCAGCGCTCTGCTAGGGCCTTCTCCTACCCCGCCGGGGACGATCAGAGGACCTCACTAAACCATCCAATCGGTAGTAGAGACATGCGGTGTGTACAAAGAGCAGGGACTTAATGAACCAGAGCTTATGACCGGCGCTTAGTTGTGATTCTTCTTTCCTGGCAAATTATTGCAATCCCTGATCCCTATCGCGAATGGGGTTCAGCGGGTTAACCGCACCTGTCGGTGAAAGATAGACACATGCTGGTCCGTTCAGTGTAGCGCTCGTGCAGCCCCGGACATCTGAGGGCATAACACACCTGTTATTGCTCGATCTCGCGAGTGATCGTGCAATGTAAGGGGTTAATAAAGCCTTTTTGGGTACTGCTGATGCCTACTCCTGACTGCTCCTGTGTCTTTCAGGAAGTACTTGACTTCCTGATGCTTCTGGGCTTGGGCCTTTAATTTTAGGATTTTTGAAATACATACATACATGCTTAATTAAAATTTCAACATTTATGGTGCAATGTATGGAGTTATTAAACACTCTTGGGTAGTGTTTTTTTTTAAATTTTCTGATAATTATCACAGTAATAAACTTGAATTTTCCACAATAATAACCATTACACCATTGAACGATTGTTGCATGTGATTTTTTAAGTAAAATTTTCAAAAAAAAATACGCAGAGGGATGAACTCTGCTTCTTTATTTCATAAAAAAATATTTTATAGAATAATGTCTTTTGGTGGTCCACCGTCCTGCATTATAGAGTCTTCTAGATTCTTGGATATGCGCTTGTTCATAAACAAAGGTACAAAACCCAAAAATGGCTGGTCAGGGCTATGGAGACGTTGCGCCTACATCTTACGGCCACATGAGCCCTGTGGGTGCTTGTGAGATTAGGTCCTACCCACACGGCTGGTTCCGGGACACAAATTTTGATTTAAATTTCAAATAAAAAAATCACACATTTCAATGGTCTCCTCATGCTGCAGCCAACTCCAAGCTACGTCATTCTGGTAAGTACTCGCTGTCCTAAATTTTCATTAAAATTTTTCGTCAAAAATGTTTGTCTTTTTTATTAGAGATTGTGAAGCTTTGGTGCGTACTCATGCATCAGCCAACTCCAGCCTGTGTCATTCAGGCAATATATGGTTTACTGATGGCGCTGCTGGGCCTGGGTCTGGGAATTTCAAATTTTCTCATAGGTAGCACCCGCTATCCATAAGTCTTCATAAATTTCTACAATTGTTTTTTTTTTTTTTTTTTTTTTGAGGGATTGTGAAGCCGTAGTATGCATCAGCCAAATCCATTCATGTGTGTCATTCATGCAACATATAGCTAGTACCAAATCAAAATCTCAAATAGCTAAAAATATTTTACTTTATTACAAATAGCTTGTTACAGAATACAGTATATATAAATTCCCATAAAAACAGTAATTCACATCAATACACAAAGTGCGATATATATAGGGACAATCCCCAATAGTACATCCTAACCTAAGGATTTGGATTAGGATGTACTATTGGGGATTGTCCCTATATATATCGCACTTTGTGTATTGATGTGAATTACTGTTTTTATGGGGATTTCTATATACTGTATTCTGTAACAAGCTATTTGTAATAAAGTAAGATATTTTTAGCTATTTCAGATTTTGATTTGTTAGTTTGAGCTAGCTATTATTTATCTATATATCAGTGATTTGATATAGGTAGTACCCACTGTCCTAAATATTCTTAAAATTATTTTAAAAATGGTTGTTTTTCTTTGCGATTCTGAAGCCCTGGTGTGTACTCACTGCTGCTTCCTGCTACACTCTGTCAGCCCGTTGGTCCTGCGACAGTGTGCTACTCCGCCTCCACATCCTCCTCTGTGTCTTAAGCCTCCACTGCCCGGACAAGTCTCAGTGGCCCTTCCATGTGTGCTGGTAACGGCGGTGTCACGCTGTTCTTCACATGGTTTGCCTTGGCGAGAAGTCTTGGAAACAATGGCTGGTCAGGGCAATGGAGAGGTTTCGCCTAAATCTCACGGCCAGATGAGCCCTGTGGGGGCTTGTTAGATTTGGTCCTTCGTACCCACATGCTGGGGTCCGGGACACGCAAAGGTTATTTTAAATTTCAAATAAAAAAAAATTATGGCGCTGCTGGGCCTGGGTCTGTTAATTTAAAATTTTCTCATTGGTAGCACCCGCTATCCAAAATCTTTTTCAAACATTTCTAAAATTGTGGTGTTTTTTTGGGGGGATTGTGAAGCCCTGGTGTGAACTCACGCATCAGCCAACTCTAGGCTGTGTCATTCAGGCAATATATGGGTTGCTGATGCCGCTGTGGGGCCTGGGTCTTTTAATTTCAAATTTTCTCATAGGTAGCACCCGCTATCCAAAATCTTTTTCAAAAATTTCTAAAATTGTGGTGTTTTTGTGATTGTGAAGCCCTGGTGTGTACTCGTGCATCAGCCAACTCCAGGCTGTGTCATTCAGGCAATATATGGGTTGCTGATGCCGCTGTGGGGCTTGGTACTTTAAAATTTTCTCATAGGTAGCACCCGCTATCCAAAATCTTTTTCAAAAATTTCTAAAATTGTGGCTTTTTTTTGGAGGCATTGTGAAGCCCTGGTGTGTACTCGTGCATCAACCAACTCCAGGCTGTGTCATTCAGGCAATATATGGGTTAATGATGCCACTGTGGGGCCTGGGTCTGGTAATTTCAAATGTTCTCATAGGTAGCACCCGCTATCCAAAATCTTCAGTTTAAATTTTAATTCATCTTTTAATCTTAGGGATTGTTAAGGCCTAGTGCCTACTCATGTTGCTGGCAACTCCGGGCTGTGCCATTCATCCACTATATGGTCTCCTCATGCTGCCAACACCTCCATGCTGTGTCATTCAGCCACTATATGGTGTCCTCATGCTGACAACATGTCCATGCTGTGTCATTCAGCCACTAAATGGTGTTCTCATGCTGCCAACATGTCCATGCTCTGTCATTAAGCCACTATATGGTCTGCTGACAACACCTCCATGCTGTGTCATTCAGCCACTATATGGTGTCCTCATGCTTCAGCTTCATTCAAGCTGTGTTATTCAGCCACTAAATGGTGTCCTCATGCTGCCAACACCTCCATTCTGTGTCATTGAGCCACTATATGGTGTCCTCATGCTTCAGCCTCATCCAAGCTGTGTCATTCAGCCACTATATGGTGTCCTCATGCTGCCAACACCTCCACACTGTGCCATTCAGCCACTATATGTTGTCCTCATGCTTCAGCCTCATCCAAGCTGTGTCATTCAGCCACTATATGGTGTCCTCATGCTGCCAACACCTCCACACTGTGCCATTCAGCCACTATATGTTGTCCTCATGCTGCCAACACCTCCATTCTGTGTCATTGAGCCACTATATGGTGTCCTCATGCTTCAGCCTCATCCAAGCTGTATCATTCAGCCACTATATGGTGTCCTCATGCTGCCAACACCTCCACACTGTGCCATTCAGCCACTATATGGTGTCCTCATACTGCCAACACCTCCATTCTGTGTCATTGAGCAACTATATGGTGTCCTCACGCTTCAGCCTCATCCAAGCTGTGTCATTCAGCCACTATATGGTGTCCTCATGCTGCAAACACCTCAACGCTGTGCCATTCAGCCACTAAATGGTCTCCTCATGCTGCCAACACCTCCACGCTGTCATTCAGTCACTATATGGTCTCCTGACACTGATGCCACCACCAGGCTCTGTCATTGGGCTGCTGTGCGGCAGTGATTCTAAAAGTAATTCCGGTAATCTGCATATTATTCTGAATAACAGTATTATTTCACTAACTCCATATGCGTTTTAGAACACAACAAAGTGTTCTTTACCCCTATAGAGGCTGTATGTAGGCTAGAAATAGCCTTTTTTAATATAGATTTGCCACAAAAAAATTTGGATCGAAACAAACTTTTCCGGAAAATTCGGCGAATCGGCCGAATCGAATTGTTTAAAAGATCGCTCATCTCTAGTTAAGACAAATAATAAATCTGTGATAAATTTAGTGTGATCTCTAAAGTGAATACTGCTGGAATTCAAAAATGTATTTACTGCTGTGATCCCCAATTTGTGTCTAATATTTGAGTATAGACTCTCCAAGTCTATACTCATCAGCGTGGTGCTATCAGGGACTCTTACGTCTTGGAGTTTGTTTACTGTATACTTTGTATCCTTGAGATGAGACCAACAGTGCAAGAAAATTATCCACATAGATGCTGCCCCCCTGTGTTAAGTCATCCCTTCAGGGGCCAAGTCTTCTTGTGCGTATTTGGGAGTGAATAAAAAGTTGCTATCATCGGGTGTTCATTATTTATTAATTTGAATTCATCACTCGAGATTAGATTTTTCTCTTTCTTGAGCACTCTATGATCAACTTTGTAAATAAGTTGCCCCGCCATCCAAACCTCTTTTGAAATCCACAGTCGCAGCCATGGGGAGGACTTACCCTGCGGGAATTCTGGATGGTCAAGCAAGGGAGGGCATCTGTTTGGATAAAAGGAACAGAAGTCTAAATGCCTTCCGCACGTCCTTCCAGGTCACTGTAGTGTCATGCAATAGCGCTGAGCCCTTTATCCCTGTCGGAAGCTTGGCATAAGAGCTAGGAAGTAGCACCGGCAGCGATGAAGGGGCAGCCAGAGCCTCTGCCACTGCTAAATTAGAGAAATAAATGGAGCCATTCAGCCAGTCAAGCGTGTGGCGAAATAGACATGCTAAATCATAACCTCTGATATTGGGCAAATGTACTCCACCCTCCGCCTTACAAAGCATTAGTTTTTGCAAGGCAATACGCGGGCACTTGCCTTGCCACAGGAAGCGTTGGAAGGCAGATCTAAGGCACTTAATATCGGCATGCTGAAGCACAAGCGGGAGCGTTTGCAGAGGATATAAAAGTCGAGGGAAACTTATCATTTTAATAAGGTGACACCTCCCCAGGAAAGATAATGGCAAGTTCTCCTAACGCTTCAGTTCAGCAAAAATGCACTGGAAGAGTCGGGTATAGTTGAGGGAGTAGAGCATGTCAGGAGTCTTCCAATGCAAATGCCCAACATGGTCTTTCCACGTTTCTGGGAGTAAACCCTTTCATCACACCTGATGAAAGGGTCTACTCCCAGAAACACGTTGTGTGAACATAATAAAGTACATCCATTACTATTCTTGGTTACCGATCTTTTGCTGATCCTGACCAACTTGCCAGCAGCGTGGATACAACTTCCCTGTTTCACTTTCTTCTTCTAGCTACATTTTAAAATTGAAACTGAAGATTTATGTTAACTACTGCTACAATAAAATATTTCTAGGTAATGTCCCTGGACCAGCAGCATCAGTAAACTATATAGAGGCTGAATGGCACAGCCTGGAGCTGGCGGCAGAATGATTAGACAAAAGGGCTTTACAATCCCTAAGATTAAAAGATGAATTTTAAAATTGAAATTGAAGATTTTGAAATTGAAATGTAAGATTGCACACCCAAATTTTAATGTCCTGGGCCCTGGCATGTGGTTACAAAGGACCAAATGTAACAAGGAGTCACATGTCACATGGCGGCACAATGACAGAGCCTGGAGGTGGCATCAGTATGAGGAGACCATATAGTGGCTGAATGACCTCCTGGAGACTGTGGCAGCATGAGGAGACCATATAGTGTCTGAATGGCACAGCCTGGAGGTGGCTGAAGAATGAGGAGACCATATTGTGGCTGAATGGCACAGCCTGGAGTGGGCTGAAGCATGAGGAGACAATAAAGTGGCTGAATGGCACAGCCTGGAGTTGGCGGCAGTATGAGTAGAACATATAGTAGGTGATTGGCACAGCATGGAGTTTGTGGCAGCATGAGAACACCATATAGTGTCTGAATGGTACAGCCTGTAGTTGGCTGAAGCATGAGGAGACCATATAGTGTCTGAATGGCACAGCCTGGAGTTGGCGGCAGTATGAGTAGAACATATAGTAGGTGATTGGCACAGCATGGAGTTTGTGGCAGCATGAGAAGACCATATAGTATCTGAATGGCACAGCCTGGAGGTGGCTGAAGCATGAGGAGACCATATAGTGGCTGAATGGCACAGCCTGAAGTGGGCATCAGTATGAGGAGACCATATATAGTGGCTGAAGAACCGCCTGGAGTTTTTGGCAGCATGAGGAGACCATACAGTGACTGAATGGCACAGCCTAGAGGTGGCTGAAGCATGAGGAGACCATAGAGTGTCTGAATAACACAGCCTGGAGGTGGCTGAAGAAGGAGGAGACCATATAGTGGCTGAATTGCACAGCCTGGAGTTGGCTGTAGCATGAGGAGACCATATAGTGGCTGAATGACCCAGCCTGGAGTTGGCGGCAGCATGAATACAACATATAGTAGTTGAATGGCACAGCCTGGAGGTTGTGAAGCACGAGGAGATCATATAGTGTCTGAATGGCACAGCCTGGAGGTGGCTTAAGCATGAGGAGACCATATAGTCACTGAATGGCGCAACCTGTAGTTGGCTGAAGCATGAGGAGACGATATAGTGGCTGATTGGCACAGCCTGGAGTTGGCGGCAGCATGAGTAGTACATATAGTGACTGAATGGCACAGTCTGGAGGTGGTGAAGCATGAGGAGACTATATAGTGTCTGAATGGCACAGCCTAGAGTGGGCTGAAGCATGAGGAGATTGTATAGTGTCTGAATGGCACAGCCTGGAGTTGGTGAAGCATGAGGAGACCATATAGTGGCTGAATTGTACAGCCTGGAGTTGGCTGAAGCATAAGGAGACCATATAGTGGCAGAATGGCCAAGCCTGGAATTAGCTGAAGCATGAGGAGACCATATAGTTGCTGAATGGCACAGCCTGGCGTTGGCGGTAGCATGAGTAGAACATATAGTGGCTAAATGGCACAGCCTTGAGGTGGCGGAAGCATAAGGAGACCATATAGTGTCTGATTGGCACAGACTGGAGGTGGTGAAGCATGAGGAGACCATATAGTGGTTGAATGGCACAGCTTGGAGTTGGCGGCAGCATGAGTAGAACATATAGTGGCTGAATGGCAAAGCCTGGAGTTGGCGGCAGCATGAGTAGAACATATAGTGGCTGAATGGCAAAGCCTGGAGGTGGTGCAGCATGAAGAGACCATATAGTGTCTGAATGGCAACTGGAGTTGCCTAAAGTGTGAGGAGACCATTTAGTGGCTTAATGGCACAGTGGGTAGTTGGCTGAAGCATGACGATGAGGATACCATATCGTGACTGAATGGCACAGCCTGGAGGTGGCTGATGCATGAGGAGAACATATAGTGGCTGAATGGCACAGCCTGGAGTTAGCTGAATCATGAGGAGACCATTTAGTGGCTGAATGGCACAGCTTGGAGGGGGCGGCATCATGAGTAGAACATATAGTAGCTGAATGGCACAGCCTGGAGGTGGTGAAGTATGAGGAGACCATATAGTGTCTGTATGGCACAGCCTGGAGTTGGTTGAAGCATGAAGAGACCATTTAGTTTCTGAACGGCACAGCCTGGAGTTGGCTGAAGCATGAGGTGACCATATAGTGTCTGAATGTCACAGCCTGGAGATGGCTGAAGCATGAGGAGACCATATAGTGGATGAATGTCACAGCCTGGTGTTTGTGGCAGCATGAGGAGACCATATGGTGTCTGAATGGCACAGACTGAAGGTGGCTGAAGCATGAGGAGACCATATAGTGTCTGTATGGCACAGCTTGGAGTTGACTGAAGCATGAGGGGACCATATAGTGGCTGAATGGCACAGCCTGGAGTTGGCAGCAGCATGAGTAAACATATAGTGTCTGAATGGCACAGCCTGGAGGTGGTGAAGCATGAGGAGACCATATGGTGTCTGAATGGCACAGTCTGGAGTTTGTGGCAGCATGTCTGAATGGCACAGTCTGAAGGTGGCTGAAGCATGAGGATACCACATAGTGGCTGAATGGCACAGCCTGGAGTTGGCTGAAGCATGAAGAGACCATATAGTGGCTTAATGGCACAGCCTGGAGGTGGTGAAGCATGAAGAGACCATATAATGGCTGAATGGCACAGCTTGGAGGTGTAAACAGCAGCATCTGGAGTCCTGCAAGTGACCTGGTGTTAGAGTGGTGTGGTGGATGACAATACCAGTACCCAGTGATAAAAGTGGGTGAAAAAGGGTCTGATGTGGAGGAATGTTTGTAACTGGGGAGCAGTGCCTTAAATCTGGCATTATCGATATTTGTGAAGTGTTGGTCTTGCACCATGGTCTATCTACTCTGATGCATCAAGCATTGGTGGGTTGAAATCCAGGATAATCCATGCCTTATTCATCTTCACAAAGATCAGTCTCTACATTTTTCATGGACAGAAGAGTTCTCCTTGGGGTGATTATGGCTTCTGCCGCACTAAACACCCACTCTGATGGCACACTACTGGCCAGGTAGTACAGCTTTTCCAGGGCAAACTCTGCTAGTTGTGGCCACAAATCAAGTTTGGTTGCTCAGAAGTATAGCAGATCTTCATGATGTGTTGGCATGGTCATGTCAAGGTTTGCCACCACCTGCTGGTTCAGGTCCCACTCCAGGTCTAGCTGCTGCTGATGAGTTACTTCATTATGCAGGTGAAGAAAGATACTCAACAGCGACTGTAGACTCTGGCTGCTGCTGATGGAGCTGGTACTGCTCCTGCCACCCCACCCCTCCCCAGCAGCCATGGTATTGGAAGGTGAGCGCATGGGGACCCCCAAGTCAGACCTGCGAGAGAATGAACGATGGTGCCGATGACTACATGGGATGCCTCTGTAGTAGGCCAGTTTATCCTTCATCTCAGTGGGTGTAAAAAAGGCCCCTATTTTGTGGTGGTAGCGAAGATTCAATAAGGTGAAGAACCAGAAGTCATCCTGTTGTGAGTGAGCATGCATCGTGCCATTTGTGCAAGTGACTCAGAGGGACACCTTGTCTCCATCTCCACTGTATACTGCCATGGTGTGTCTGGGTCCTCTGTCTCGCCTTCCTCATAACCCTCTGGCTCTCTAGCTGCTCCTGCTCCTCCTCTCCTGTCAGATTACTAGAAAAACCGCCCATTTGGTGAAACCTAAACTGTGCTCCACTGTGCACCTCCCCCTCCTCCTCCTCCAGTTCAGTCCCCACAGGACTCATGTGGCCATGAGATGTAGGGGCCATGTCTCCAGTGACCAGCCATCGTTTCCAACACGTGCTGTAAGAAATGAACCATTGAAATGACGTTGTTCATCCCGTAATCCTGGTGAATGACTAATAATGTGTCTTCTTTAAAGGACCTGTGCAAATGTAAGGTGTCATATACGGGACTGCAGCACCAGGAACTTGGACAGGAGCACATTCAGCTTCTGCGCTGTTGGATGAGTGCTGAATGAGTGTTCGTTGGCGCATACTGTTGTCTCTTGGACATGGCTTTGCCGATGAATTGTTGGCGGAATGACTGACTAAAAGTAGGAGGAGCAGGGGCATCTGGAGTGACAGAAGGAGGGTATGACACACAGCTCCCTTCGGCTGAGGTGGGGGAGTTTTGGCTTGCTGAAAGATGGAGTGGCGTGCCACTGGGTGATGCAGCAGGCTGGACCACTCCATTGCTGCCAAGGTTATCCCAGGTCGCTTTATGATGGCAAAGCATATATTGACGCAGGGCCATGGTGCCAACATTGGGACCCTGGCCACGCTTCACCTTCTGTTGACATATCTTGCATGTTAATCTCCTATGGATGCTTGATGAAAAACTGCCACAGCGCCAAGTAGCTGATTTTCTCACCAACAGTCAGCACTAATTGTCTGCTACTGCCGCCGTCTCCAGGAACCCTGATTCCACTACCTCCTGGGAAGGTAGGCTGGCGCAAAGCAGGTGGCCTTCCTCCAGGCATGCATGGCTCCAGAATTTCCACCTCTGCCACCATGCTGACTGCCAACCATGCTACCACCTTGCTGGCTCAGCTGCTGCCTCACGGGCAACCTGCAACCCTCTTCTCCTGATGATGATGAAGCCTCTTCTGCACCCGGCTCCCAAGTGCGATAAGCTTCATCATCATCGAGTTGTTTCTGCAATTCACTGATGTCCTCCTCAGGTTCTTCAACAGTCTCTGCTTCAGGAGCCTGAATGCTGGCAACACCACCTTCCACCTCACTCTCCTCATCACTACTTGCCCGCCTAGCGGAGGAAGCGGCGGATGTCTTCTCCACTTCTTAGCTGGGCAGCAGCTGCTGACTGCCCTCTATTAGATCATCCTCACTGAATAGTGGAGCTGAACCCAGAGCCTGATACTTTTTTAAGAGAGGGAACAGCATACGACAGAGGATATGGGAGGACAGGGACTGCTCTTGAGCCATGCCAACTGAGGGTTGTGTCTGAAGAACCCACCGACTGTTAACTGGGGGTATCAGATGTCATTAGTGATGAAATGGATGACCTTGTTAACCAAATCGATGAAGGCAGATGGGTTGCTGGTCGAGACACGACCACTAGCTGATACCAGGAGCTCAGGCCTCTCGCTGTGACTCCTGATGCTACTCACCCTCTAGTCTGCTGCGACCTCTGCCTGATGAATTTATGCATCTGCCACTCCTCTGTATATGTCCTGTCACTTCTCTGTCTGACATACTTAGTGCATGTATGAGGGGAGTACAATATGCTTCACAAAGCTTAATTTGAGTACAACACCAGCCGATGAGTAATTTTGCCTGGCCGTTCACAGTATCTAGGCCCTTGACAGATTAACAGGTACAAAATTGTACACTACTTAGATGTATGTATGTGGTATGACCTTATGAGGGCAGAAAAATGCGCTACAGTACGCTTAAAAAAACGTATTGGAGTAAAACATTTGCCGGTGATTACTTTTGGCTTTCCTTTCACAGTATCTAGGCCCTTGACAGATTAACAGGTACAAAATAGTACACCATTTATATGTACGTATGTGGTATACACTTATGAGGGCATAAACATGCGCTACAGTACGCTACAGTATTTGAGTACAACACTAGCCGGTGAGTACTTTTGCCTGGCCTTTCATAGTGTCTAGGCCCTTGAAAGATTAACAGGTACAAAATATTACACTACTTAGATGTACGTATGTGGTATGAACTTATGAGGCAAGAAAAATACGCTACAGTACGCATAAAAAAATGTATTGGAGTAAAACACCAGCCGGTGATTACTTTTGCTTGGACTTTCACGGTATCTAGACCCTTGACAGATTAACAGGTACAAAATAGTACACTACTTAGAAGTACGTATGTGGTATGCACTTATGAGGGCATAAAAATACGCTACAGTACGCTTAAAAAAGTATTTGAGTACAACACCAGCTGTTGAGTATTTTTGCCTGGCCTTTCACAGTATCTATACCCTTGACAACGGAATGGAATCTGTGTGTATGTTGTACAAAATCTCCGGGCAGAAAGTTTCCTCCCGGAGATTCTGAGTGAGGCCAGCGCCGACAGAATCAGTGTGGACACTGCAGTCTCCAATAGACTGCAATGTGTTTCGCGAGTATTTCCGTCTGAAGAATGAGCAACGTCATTCTTCAGGCGTAAATTTCCGAGCGGATTTTCCGTTCACAAAGTCCGCTTCACAAATTCCGAAGCGTGAATTTGTGAACGGAAACCCATTCACTATACAGTACATTTTAGCAAGCAAAATTTCTGCCTGCAATTTCAATGCAGAATTGCAGACTGGAATTCGGTAGTGTGAACCTAGCCTAACAGGTACAAAATAATGCTCTACAGTATGCTTAAAAAAACGTATTGGAGTAAAACACCAGCTGGTGATTACTTTTGCCAGGCCTTTCACAATATCTAGGCCCTTGACAGATTAACAGGTACAAAATAGTACACTACTTGCAGTAGATGTGGGAATGTGATATGCACTTATGAGGGCAGAAAAATGCGCTACAGTACGCTTAACAAAAACGTATTGGAGTAAAACACCAGCCGGTGATTACCTTTGCCTGGAATTTTACAGTATCTAGATCCTTGACAGATTAGCAACTACAAAATAGTACACTACTTAGATGTGCGTATATGGTATGTACTTATGATGGCAGAAACATGTGCTACAGTACGCTTAAAAAAAAACATATTTTTGCCTAACACCAGCAGTACACAACAGTGCTGGAGCAAACTAAAACTGTATTCTAAACCCAAAATTGCCCTCTGTCAAAGACTATTAGGAATGGACTGCTGGGTATTATACCGTTTACAGAATTCTGCTGAAAAATCATTCCTGCCTCCTCTGCTAAGGTTTATGAAGCTAAGGCAGCTTGTTGAAATGTATGAGGAAACACACAGCTCTCTAGCCCTCTCTGTAATACAATACTGTTGAAAGTGACTTATCACAGCAATATTCGCATTCGTTGCAAATCAAATTTTTCATGAAATTCGTACCAAATTCGGATTTGTCAGCTTCGATTTGCTCATCTCTAATTAACATCATTAACTATATCTGCTAGAGAATGGGAAAAAGAAGGAGTTATCACCATTGGGAGCATAAACATTATAAATATGATACAGTAAGTATTGCCATGGTGAACCAGCTGTAAGTGTGAAAAGCACCCCCCCTCATCCCGGTCATGTGAGAAAATGCAGCGGGCGAAAGATATATTAATTAATGTCAATACTCCAGATTTGCCTTTCCCGCTGAGTTACCCACCACCTCACCCATCCATAACTTCTACATTCCCTGAAAGTCCTGTTCTGTAAGTTGGGTCTCCTGGAGCAAGACCATGTCTGTATGCAGGCGCTTCAAAAAACGCCGAACTTTCATGCGTTTTTTGAGGGGAGCGTAGTCCTCTAATATTCCATATCACAATCTTACACCTATTTGCTGAATAGCCCCCCCCGGGGGGCAAAGAGGAGGGGAAAAGGGCAAGACTGGATATAGTACGTATAGGAGATGGTACAGAGAAATGAGCTGAAGAGACACAAACAGAATATGTAAGAAACCTAGGAGGCTGAAATATGTATATACCACGCTTCGTTTAGAACAAGGACGGCTGTGGAGTGGGTAAGGGACTTCCCTTTTTTCAGGCATGTGGGCCATCAGAACTCCCACCCCAGACCCCCAATACAGCTGGGAAGTAAGGCACTAGAGCCAGGAACAGAAAAAGACAATAATCAGGCCCTCTGGAAACAGCAAGATACCTAGAGGAACTACCGGACAGGCAATGGCAGGGAGGGGAGCCCCTGGTACACCACAAAAGAATGATTAGGGGAACAATAAATGTGACAAAAGCCCCGAATCCCCACCTGTTAATCCAAGTGTGAGACCTAGTAATGCTCATCATAGTGGAGCCAATCAATGGGAATGGCAGAATAGTAGCACTAAAATATAACATGCACCCATCCCTGGCCACAACTTGGGAGGAAGGGAAACATAAGAAGCAGAACAGAGAAAGCACATGAGAACAGTAATGGTGATCCTGACAGGAAGGCGTAGCCACCCCAACAGGTACATTAAACAATATAGACCGACCCCCAAACACTGAAAGAAGAATAATCCAACAGGTCAAGAGCCACAGAAACTACAGAGACACAGTGTATCTCCACTATTTGAATGAACAACAATAGAGAGGCAGGAAAACAATACTCAGTCTGGAGAAGAGGATCGACTGCTTCTACTCCTGCTATGTCTCCCAGCTGACTTGCGGCGTTTCTTGGAATCACCCGGAGATTTCAGGTGGCTGTGCCTGTGCCTCGATGAGAAGACGGGATTCCATGGTCCCGGGGAGAAGGAGAGTGACGAGAAGGAGATTGTGACGAAGAGGCTCCCTCAAGATTACCTGTAGTGCGGCTTCCGCTGCTGCCGGGTTTTGATAGAAAAGGAATCATCCGGACACAACACCTTCAATGTTGAATAGCTCTGTGCAAATTTTGCCATGGGCTCTCCTATGGCTACATCAGCAGAAAAGTCGTCAAAAATCAATAGCTTCTTATTGCGAAAAGTAAGTGGGGAAGAACATTTATGAGAGGCCCTCAGGAGATCCACTTTATCATTGTAGTCCAACAGTTTGAAAATGACTTTCCTGGGGTGGGAGGTGTCAGCTTGCTGCGACTGAGAGAAACCCCCTGGTCTCATGTAGTGGGGAACTCTCTGAATTCCAAAGAAGAGGGGGAGACCAAAGGGGGGGGGGGGTACTGTAACACCTGCGCTCCGGCAGACTCTGGTGAAAACCAGCGGCACCTTAGACTCTGCTTCCTGGAAGGGCTCACATCATCCACACAGGCCCAGAGGATCCACCACCTGCCTTGTCCCATTACATAAGCAGTGAGGGACCACGAAGATGCTATCGCTGCTGCGAAGATACCAGTCCTCCAGCTGCAGAATGGGGTGGCGACTGGTACGGCGCAGGTATGAGGTCCGGGGTGCAGGAGCTCCGACTTCGCGCTTGTCACATGCCCGCTCCGGAACCGGAAGTGGCCCAAATTAGTTTTTCAGGAAAAAAAAAATACACCACATAGATGTACATACAGTTTACACTTATGAGAGGTGGACAATTCTCCACACCACCTATGTACACACAAGTTACACTTATGAGAGGACAATAAGCTCCACTGCGCAACCTGTATTAGGCACTGTAATCAGGTGACTACAGCTTTTCATGCTCACCCTAACTGGCCCCTATAAGCTTTAGAGTTGCTGTATACCCCACTGCAGCAGTACAGAATAGCTGTGTAGTACAGCCCGGTACAGTATTATTAGGCACTAATAACAGGTGACAATGGCTTTTAGTGCTCAGCCTAACTGGCCCATATAAGCTTTAGAGTTGCTGTACACCCCACTGCAGCAGTAGAGTCGCTGTGTATTCCACCCAAAAGTGTTCTCTCTCTCTCTGTTTTTCTGTGCAACGCACACACTGCTCTATCTGTCTCTGCAATGAAACGCTCTCTCTGAAATAAAATGCTGGAATGACAGGCTGCAAGATGGCACACGATTAAATAGCACTCTGACATCACAGGGGTAGCTGGCTGCTGATAGGCTGCATGCTGCATGTGATTCAGGGTCATCCTGCCTTCCCGCCTTCCCAGAGTTCCTTGCCCCATGTCCTCATATGTGGATCTGTTTTCCAGGTCTTGTAGGCATACTCCATTTTAGATGCCCTGGAGCCTAAACAGCACTAAATGGAGTTTAATGAAGTGATTTGTGCACTCGAATTGCGGTGATATTTTTATTCATTGCAAAGCAAATTTTTCCTGAAATTCATAACGAATTCGGATTTTTCAGATTCGATTTGCTCAACCCTAACCAAGAGATAACAGAAAAGCCAAATCGCAGAAACAGGAGAGGAGTCAGAGAGCGGAAACAAAGGGTCAAATATGCCAGAAATAAGAGATACAGCACAAATGCTAGATAGTAGTATGAGCTCTTTTGTAGGCAGGGCCTGGATGAATACTGAGAGTTTAAATAATCGAACACTGCCTTTAGCCTCAGAGCTGTACAGGTCAACACTGGAGTCCTCTTTCACTCCTCCATGATGACATCACAAAGTTGGAGGATGTTAGAAACCTTGCGCTCCCCCACCTTCTATTTGAGGATGTCCCACAGATGATAAATAGGGTTAAGGTGTGGGGACACATTTGACCAGTCCATCATCTTTACCCTCAGTTTCTTTAGCAAGGCAGTGAGCATCTTGGAGGTGTGCTTGGGGTCATTGTGCTTGGGGAGAAGGAAGGAGATCATGCTCTGCTTCAGTATGTCAAAGTACAAGTTGGCATTCATGATTTCCTTAATGAACTGTATCTCCCCAGTGCCAGCAGCACTCATGCAGCCCCAGGCCATGACACTCCTACAACCATGCTTGACTGTAAGCCAGACACTCTTGTCTTTGTTTGTACTCCTCACCTGGTTGCCGCCACAAATGCTTGACACCATCTGAGCCAAATAAATTATATTTGTCTCATCAGATCACAGGGCATGGTTCCAGTAATCCATGTCCTTAGATTGCTTGTCTTAAGAAAACTGTTTTCAGGCTTTCTTGTACTTTATCATTAGAAAAGCCTACTTTCTGAGATGACAGCCATGCAGATCATTTTAATGCAGTATGTGGCATATGGTCTGAGCACTGACAGGCAACCCTTCAACCTCTGCAGCAATGCTGGCAGCACTTATAGGTTTATTTCCCAAATGTAACCTCTGGATATGATGCTTAGCACATTCAATCAACTTCTTTGGTAGACCGTGTCGAGGCCTGTTTTGAGTTGAACATGTCCTGTGAAACTGCTGTATGGTCTTGCCCACTAACTGCAGCTCAGTTTCAGCGTCTTGGCAATCTTCTTATTGCCTTGGCCATCTTTATTTGGAGCAAAAATTACTTTTCAGATTCTCAGAGGTGTCAGCTATGAGATGCCATGTTGAACTTCCAGTGACCAGTATTTTAAGAATGTGAGAGCAATAACACAAAATGTAAGACACCTGCTCCCCATTCAAATCTGACACCTTGTAACATTAACAAGTAAGGCTGGGTTCACACCACGTTTTCTTAAATACGGTTCCCGTATAAGGTTTGGAGGAGGGGGCGGGGCTTAATCGCGGCGCCCGCACTCAGCCGTATACGGGAACCATATTTAATGCAAGTCTATGAGCCGACCGGAGTGAACCGCAGCCTCCGGTCGGCTTCGTTTTCGGCCGTATGCGGTTTCCCGACCGCAGGCAAAAACGTGGTCGACCACGTTTTTGCCTGCGGTCGGGAAACCGCATACTGCCGAAAACGAAGCCGACCGGAGGCTGCGGTTCACTCTGTTCGGCTCATAGACTTGCATTAAATACGGTTCCCGTATACGGCTGAGTGCGGGTGCCGCGATTAAGCCCCGCCCTCCTCCTCCAAACCGTATACGGGAACCGTATTTAAGAAAACGTGGTGTGAACCCAACCTAACATGGCACTGGTCATGGAAAATGGCTAATTGGGTCCAATTTAGACATATTGGGGGACATGTATCATTATTTGTGTATGGTAGAAACATTTTACCCCTTTTCCTGAATTCTAAATTATGTGCAGAAGCGCTAAATTTATCAATCAAGCGCAATGAGCTTCATAAATTGCGGGTAAATATAGTAATCTCCTAAATCCACTCTTTGGAAAATAGAATCAATGTTTTAGAGCATCTTGCTACGTTAAGTCCAAGATAGCTTATATTTGCGCCAAAAAAACAGCTCTTGCGGCAAAATTTTTGGTGTAAAAAAAAGTATGCAGTTAATAAATCCATGTGTACTATAGATGTCACTCCAAGGTACCCCGATTCAGCCACATTTGGAGGACATGCTCTACCAAAACGTGCGCAAAAAAATTGCGCAAAAAAAGGGCTTGCGCAAAATTTTGCGCAAAAAAATACACACAAAACAGGGGTAAAATCTTTGATACATGTCCCCCATTCACTTTTATTGCCAAGGTGTATACATTAATGGCTGTGTGTTGAGGTATTTTAAGGGAACACAACACTAAACACTGCTATACAGGCTATGCACTCACTACTCACTCTAAAAAAACAACACAAGCAAAAAAGAAACAGAGCTATAAAAAAGAATAGTTATTTCATGGGGAATACATGTATTTAATAAAAGACAGGTCAGGAGAGCACACAGGTTCTTTTCTTTTAAAATACATGTGGCCACCCCAAAAATATTGAAGTTTTTAATATTACTTTATATGGTTCATTATGATTGAAGTAATCTCAAATGTATTTTGTTTTTACATTAACAATGCTGTAAAACATAAGAAAAAACTAAAAATCACTTGTTTTTTATGTTGCCATAATTTGAGTAGCATAACTTTTTTTTATTTATCCTATTATGTAGATTAATGCTGTCTTTTTGTAGGACAAATTGTAGTTTTCATTGCTCTCATTCTGGGGTAAATGTGGGGTTATTTTATTTTTTCGTCTTCACATCTATTTAGTTGATAATAATCTCACTGAGCTTACATTATGTTAGGTGCATGTACATTCTTAATTGTATAATATAATTCTGTAATGTTTCTGACAAATTATGCTTTTTATTTGAGTTGTTTCTATTCAGAAAAATATCTCTATTCCATCAATAGTGCATTGAATATTTTTTAAACTGAAGGCTGTGAACTTTCAAGGACCTTTATGAAAATTGCCCACTGCTAGAGACTAATCCTCCTCCATAAAGAAAGTACCAGTTTCCTTTCTTCAGTTTATGTAAGCACATTTTGAATGAGGTGATTTATAAATTACACTTTTCTATGACTCCGTGTATGGAGACCTGACTGTGATATCTCTGGCTGCTATAATTTGTTGCTATGAAATAATGAGGCTTTACTGTTTATTTTCTAATAGAACATATTTTCATAGCCTCTCTATGCTGATAAAAATCCAAGGCGGTGCTTTATTTCAGATGTTTGAAGACTGTTTTTGTTGCATCTGTATGGGTGATACAATAATTGTGTATCCTGTATCTATCAGTAATTTTAACAAAAACAACACCACACCTGTCCTCAAGTTATGTGTGGTATTACAACTTGGCTCTATTCACTTTAACCCGATAATGACCATGGATGAGTATAGACAGTTTAACCCTTACAATCCCGGTCGGAAGTGACCGCTGGCTGTAAGTGTTATGACAGAGGGAGGGTGCTCCCTCTGTCTTCCCTGCAACACCCCACTGTGCTGTGTGTGATCCCCGGCGGGCGGGGACCTGCCGCACTGCCGGGACCGAAAAAAACTTTGGTCCCGGCAGTTGAACCCTTACAGCCGTGGTCGGAAGCGACTGCGAGCTGTAAGGAGTTTTGACACAGGGAGGGGGCTCCCTCTGTCTCTCTCCTGTAGCACCCCGCAAAGATTGCGGGGTGCTGCTGGTTACCTGGGCAGCCAGAGGCACTAAGTATTCCAAAGCATTACAAAATATATAAAATAAATAAAAGAGTAAAAACAATAAGTATAAAAAAAGTGTAAACATTTAAAAAAAAAATAAAATAAAAATACATTTATGGTCAGGGCCTTTCAGTGCGTATGGAACGTACGCCTACCTAACCTAACATACCATGATAACTATAACCCTATTTCCTATCCTGTAACCAGAATGCCGGACATAACCTACCTTATCTAATCTGCGGCAGAGGTGTGCCCGTACCGCCGTCGGGGGGTACACCTTAAGTGGGCATACCCTGAATGAGGCTGAAGGAAGACCTGAAAAAAGAGGGAGGGCTGATGGGTGGGACAGCGTGACGTCCAACGTGCACCTGAACCTGCACGTGCTGGTATTTATACCACCCAGGCCCCTCCCATAAACCCAGGTTGTCATTCAACCTTTCACTTATGGTCAGGGCCTTTCAGTGCGTATGGAACGTACGCCTACCTAACCCAACATACCATGATAACTATAACCCTATTTCCTATCCTGTAACCAGAATGCCGGACATAACCTACCTTATCTAATCTGCGGCAGAGGTGTGCCCGTACCACCGTCGGGGGGTACACCTTAAGTGGGCAAAAAACAGCATGCGTAGGGTAGTGGTATAATATGCCCTTGTGATACCAGAACCTGAGCTGCCGACCCAGCCTTCAGGCCATGTTCCCAACCCCCTCAGCGAATATCCGATATTACTGCGGACATCCCTATAATGACACCTACCTCACCAGAAGCCCTAACTACCATCTAGACACCATGTGCCTATTCGCCACCTGAACTTGCTGAATGGACTGACCAACCCGCTCCCTATCCTACTGTACCACATGACCCACTATCCGTAAACCTAGTATGTAGTTTCCAGGATTATGGCCAAAACCTGACAACCGTAGGGAGCCCTAAAAAGAAACCCAAATGTCATGGGACACAGAACATTACAGCTATATACTGCCGATACCACAAACTATTCCCTAAATCAACGACCATAACTATGGGAGAAAACAACTAACTGAACCATGTTAACATGTGTGCACAGGTCACCTGTAAATGATCACTTAATACCGGTATAACAGTCGTATGCTGCAAACGAGTCAGAACATACGACTATGCAGTGCATCCCACCTGAGAACGTGACAGGCATGACGGGTATACAGCTGTCTATGTGTAGTGCCGTTACTGCTCTGAAAACGTGTCAGCAACAATAACCAAGTAGTATATCCCACCTGAGGACGTGTCAGGCATATCAGGTATATACTCCTCTATGTGTCCTGCTGCTACTGCTCGGGAAAACGTGCCCAAAACAATAGCCCAAATGATGTATTCCCCTGCAGACGTGGCAGGCAGTGTGAGAATATCCGTAACCTGTATACGTAACCCGATTCAAAATGGTTGATAATGCGCCTATGTGCCTGATGCAAATAACCATCACGTGTAAGATCCGTGCACTGTGGTTACCATGAAAGTAAGCACTATGCCTAGCACGTAGCGTCATACCCGCAACAATGACGTAAGCGTATGACTACTGTATGCAAAGTAAGATAGCTTGACGTAGAACCTATAACGGTGGTATGTTAACGTAACCTGACCTATCCATGAACGTAGAATCAGGACCAAATAACCTGCTTAAAATAACGTACGTGTACGGAGACCTTTACTGGGTACCCGAAACAAAAGGGCAGATAAGCATCACGTCATGCAAGTAGTGACTTATACGTCGAATGCTCGAACTTATGTAGCGCATGTGCCGTAGTAAATGCTATGATAGTAAGCGAAATTACATAAGGTATACATACCCATATTATAGCAACCAGACTCAGTACACCCGTGACTGATCACTTTAATACCGGTATGGCAGTCGTATCCTGGAAACGTGTCAGAACATACGACTATACAGTGCATCCCAACCTGAGGACGTGACAGGCATAACAGGTATACAGCTGCCTATGTGTGGTGATGTTATTGCTCTGAAAACGTGTCAGCAACAATAACCAAGTAGTATATCCCACCTGAGAACGTGTCAGGCATATCAGGTATATACTCCTCTATGTGTGCTGCTGCTATTGCTCAGGAAAACGTGTCTGAAACAATAGCCCAAATGATGTATTCCCCTGCAGATGTGGCAGGCAGGTTTAGAATATCCACGACCTGTAAACGGGACATGCCCCAAAAATGGTGAAAAATGCACTCAGTAAGACATGTCTAACCCAATTACCATGACACCTATGCTTACCACGGTGTGAAAACATGATCCCGTTATACTATAGCCCGGTAAGCGTGTAATACCATATGTAAGGCCTACGGGTATGTAAGCTATATGGAATTTGATCGCATTAATCGTATGGAACACCACGTGTTATGCCGTATAGACACCTGAGCGTATGATAACGTGTGGAACCTATGCGTATGCCACGTATGCGACATACCGTGTTGTACCCTATGGTGAACAATAGTGTGCCATGGCATATGGAAATATGAATGAAATCTCGTAATGCAACATCAACGTTTTGAGCCATCGGAAACCTGAGAGTCCCACCATCTAAACCCTAATCGTGTTATCCCTAATGGAAACTGAGCGTGTAACTGAATGGAGCATACAAGTGTGTATACTGTGTGCTAATTACCAGCCCACACACCGAATGGTAAAACACCCGCGCGCACCCCGTATGCCAACCACAGGCGGGCACACCGTACAGAAAACACCAACGTGCCCGCCGTACAGTGGACCCCAGTGCGCGCACCCACAACAACCGCCGGCATGCACCCACAACAACCACCGGCATGCACACCGCATGGCAACCACCAGCGTGCCTACAGAATGGAAATGCAATTGTGTATACCGTTATGAAAAAAGCCATCGTGTGTACCGTACGGAAAAAAGCCATCGTGTATACTGTACGGAAAATGCCATCGTGTATACTGTACTGAAAATGCAACCATGTATACTAAACGGAAAAAGCAACCGTGCCTGCTGTACAGAAGATACAATTGCGTATACTGTATGGAAAGTGCAATCATGTATACTGTACGGAAAAAGCAATCATGTATACTGTCCGGAAAAAGCAATCATGTGTACTGTACCGAAAGTGCAATCATGTATACTGTACGGAAAATGCAATCGTGCCTGCTGTGCCGAAGATACCATCGCGTATACTTTATGGAAAGTGCAATCATGCATACCGTTCAGACAATACCATCGAAAAATACAATCGTGTATACTGTATAAAGAAAATACGAACGTATATTATATAGAAAAGTGAGCGTGTCTACTGTACTGGAAATACGAACGTGTATCCTGACCTGAAAATACTAGAATGCATACTATACTGGAAATACGAGTGTGTATACTGTTCTGGAAATACGAGAATACTGTACTGGAAATACTAGCGTGTATACTGTACTGGAAATACGAGCATGTATACTGTACTGGAAATACGAGCATGTATACTGTACTGGAAATACGAGCATGTGTATTGTACTGGAAATACGAGCATGTACACTGTGTGAAAGAGTAAGCGTTCATACTGTACGAATTACAGTCATGTGCACCGTATGACACACCAGTGTAAATATTGCATGAGAAACACGAGTGTGTACATCGTAAGAAATCCAAGAAACTATATGGAAAATGCAAGCGTGCCTACCTTACAAGCGCGTATACTGTGTGAATGTACAATCGCATATTTCTATGCAAATACCATCACATGTTCTAGAGAAAACGAGCGTGTATACTGTATGCAAATACAAGCATCTATACTGTATGCAAGACAAGCGTGCATTCTACCTGGATGATAAAAGCACTTACACTGTAGGACACACAGCGTACACACTGTATGCAAATTCAAGCGTGTACCCTGTATGAAAATCCAAGCGTGTTCTTGAAAATACAAGCGTGTCATACTGTATGGCAATGCGGGCGTGTCCTTGTATGAAAACCCAAGCGTGTCCTACTGTATGAAAATACGTGTGTTCTATTGTACAAAAATACAAGCGTATTCTATTGAACAAAATACAAGCATGTTCTATTGTATGACAATACAAGCGTGTTCTATTGTATGAAAATACAAGCATGTACTGTAAGGACAATACAAGCGTGTGTACTGTATGGTCAATACAAGCGTGTATACTGTATGGAAATATGAGCGCGTATACTGTAAGGAAATATAAGCGTGTATGTTGTATGGAAAAAACAAACGTGTATACTGTATGGAAATGCCAGCGTGTGTACTGTATGGAAAATACAAGCGTGTATACTGTATGGAAAATACCAACGTGTATGCTGTATGGAAAATACAAACGTGTATACTGTATGGAAAACCAGCATGTATACTATATGGAAAATACAAGCGTGTACACTGTATGGAAAATACAAACGTGTATGCTGTATGGAAGATACAAACGTGTATACTAAATGGAAAATACCAACGTGTATACTGTACGGAAAATACCAACGTGTATACTGCATGGAAAATACCAGCGTGTATACTGTATAGAAAAAATACCAGCGTGTATACTGTATGGAAAATACATGCGTATATACTGCATAGAAAACACCAGCGTGTATACTGTATGGAAAATACCAGCGTGTATACAGTATGGAAACTACCAGCGTGTATACTGTATGGAAAAATACAAGCGTGTATACTGTACGGAAAATACCAGCGTGTATACTGTATGGAAATGCAAGTGTGTATGCTATATGGTAAATGCAAGTGTGTATACCGTGTAGTAAATGTAAGTGTATACTGAACGAAAATATATGCGTGTATACTGTATGGTAACATGTAATGACTGCACGGTGTAAATGCTATGAGTGACTGCACGGAGTGAAAGCTATGAGTGACTGGACGGTATAAGCTAGGTGACTGCCAGGTATAAATGCCGAGTGACTGTACGAAATACATTTCTATGAGCGTCTGTGCGTTATCAACTGTTATGAGTGACTGTATGGCACAACTTTGTGAGCGGCTGCATGGTATGGCCGCTACGTGAACCGTCAGCCACCATTAAACGTGGTCCGTGGGGACCCTGCGCCCGGCAGGGAAACCTCGGGTGTGATAAGTGGAGGAGGGGAATTGCACCGGAGACTTCCCCCTTGGCATACCCGCGGCCCTGTGGTCGCGGGGAGCCGGGCCCTTAGCTGAGTACCCCGTCTATGTGGAAGCCGGTGTATTGACCTGCTTGCAAGTTTTAGCTCCGCCCCTTTGCATACCACGCGGCCCGGCGACAACGCCCCCAGCAAACGGGGAGGACGCCGATCCCGCCGCCCTGAGCCATGGGGAGTGAGGAGGAGGAGAGCCCGGCGCGAGAACCATGCCAGGCACTATGACAGTCATGGGCTCCGCCCCCCCCCCCCCTGGACCACGCGGCCGGGCGACCGAACGAGGCCGAGCAAGAGGAGGAGGTGACCCGGCGCAGAAATCCAGGTGAAGGACCAGCCGGGCACCGAGACGGCAGTGGGCCCCGCCCCCCCGCACACCATGTGACCCGGCAGCACCGCTCTGGTGATCGGGGTGGGGGGGCAGGGGGGGGGGGGTAAATGGATCTTGCCCCTCGGCCACGGGTGGCGGGAACCCCGGTAAAACTCCCAGGCAAGGGATTCGGCCCACCCGCAGAGGTCAGAATCTCCTCCGCCGCTCTGGCAACCCAGTAGCCCGGGGGAATCGGGGACGGAGTACGGGAACCCGGTGCGTAAGTGGGGAAAAAACACTGGAGGTGCTGAAACCGTGGCCGGGGCTGACCGAGGGCGCCCTCCGTGCTCCGGCTTACCTCCGGAGAGTGGGCTGCCGCGGATGTCGGCAAGCCGGCCGGCCCCGGCCGCTTACCATTACCCTGAAAACCGTGACTCCTGTGCATCAGCTGACTGGCGTGTCAGCTGATCCCCTACAGCGTGACGTCCAACGTGCACCTGAACCTGCACGTGCTGGTATTTATACCACCCAGGCCCCTCCCATAAACCCAGGTTGTCATTCAACCTTTCACTTATTAAATAAATATAATGAAAAAAAAAAATGTATAATGTGTAGGATCACACGGCGCACATCTTCGTGCTGCGGATGCCCGCCAACAGTCACAATAAATAGTTCTGTAGCTTTGTGTGTCCACTCATAGCGGCGGATTTCCCGCCAGCAGTCATGAGCCTGATGAAGTGCGGCCTATAATTTGTATAATGATATCCTGAAAGCCAAATGGCACTCCTCTCCTTCTGGGTCCTACCACGCGGCCAAGGAACCAAATATGGCCTAAGTGGGGGTATTTCCAAACACGGGCCGAGCAGCTTAATAAAATATAGGGTTCATTTCTTGCAATATCAGAAGTGATGTATAAAAAATATGCCCCACAAATGATGTATTTTTGAATTTTGGACACTGACTTTGTAATAATTCCTGCCAAAAAAATTTGGTGTTAAAATACTCACTGTACCCCCTAGCGAATACCTTGAGGGGTCTAGTTTTTAAAATGGAGTCATTTGGTGGGGTGTTCCTATGTTCTACTACCTTCAAATTTCTGCAATTTTTCAAAATTTCAAATTAAATTGTTGTGCTTCTAACTAATTTAAAATGTTAATTAAAAAGTAAAAAAATGCTGTGAAAATAAAGTAGACATCTGAAAGTATATGTTTCATAAACTCTTTGGTCAGTAAGTATAAATATATGCAACGTTTTAGTGTTAAAATAGCAAAAAATCTTAATTAAAAAAAAATTCATGATTTTTTGCACTGTAAAAAAATAACTACAAATGATATCGGCTTACTTTTACTATGTACATGAAGGACAACTTGTGACAAAAAAACAATGTCAGAATTATCATGATTAGCAAAACGTTATCAGAGTTATTCTCTAATAAAGACAGACATCCCAAATTTGAAAAAAAAAATTCAGGGTCATACAGGTTTATTTGTATTGGTCCTTAAGGGGTTAAAGGGGAGCAGAGTAGCATCCAGGAAGCCAGGTGACCGACTGACTGGCTGGCCCGGAAGGTTCTGTGGAGACAAGTCTTGGCTGGGAGAAGTCTTCATGATGCCCCGGGCCGGATAGTGGGAAAAAAAAGGAAACGTGAACGACTCCAATCAGCGAAGATTTCCCCTCACATTATTCCGCGAGAGATTCCAACACTACCTGATCCTCAACTATTGAAAAAACAAAACAATGGATGATTTTTACGAGCAAACACCAAAGTGAAGCGAGGTGCATCAAACCTTCATATGGATCTAGTCTCCCAGCAGTGTCCTCTCCCGCAGTGAGAGATTCAATGGTGTTTGTTCCAGCCAAGTATACAGGAGAGAGTGCAGGAGGGATCGCAGTATCCCCAACTATCCCCAAGAGCCGCAGGAGGGATCGCAGCATCCCCAAAGAGCAACAGCATCCTGACAAGCATTGGTCCCGGGGCGGTGAGCATAACTGTATCATTCTACCGCTCATAACTGTATCTATTAACTGCTAAACTACTTACACTATTGCTACTAACTGTTACAATTGCCGGCAACTATTTTTGCAACTCTATTACCAAGTGATATATATCTATAACAGCGCTGCATTGATGTGCTTTAATGAACTGGATACTGACCTATTAAGCTATTCACCAAAATACATCAGATTGTGGACAAATTGATACACATAATAGCTCCATTGGTTGCTATTAGTTACATAATACATAAAGAGGTCCAAACTCTAAAGAGGACTATCTGTTTCACTTGAAACCATTTTCAGTTATTTTTAAACAATTGATTGGTCTCTGTAGGATTATCATGTTTTATTAACATTTTATATGTATGTATAGTTTTATAATATTTTATAATTATTTTATCTCATACTATATAATTATTTGTAGGGAGTGCCGTTGCTTTACAAGGGCCCTGTGGGTCACAGTAATTACCACGTCTCGTAATTGAAGTAAATTGAGTATTATAATAAATTAATAAATATTTATATTTAACATAACAAGCCAGTTGTGTTCACATATCCTTTACCCTGAGCCCCAATTCTCTATTGTAAATTAGTACTATGTTCATTCACCTTGGGTATAGGTGTTATTGTTGGGTAGCCCAGGTCTGAACAAAGAGCCACTCCAAATCCTCCTTTTAATCTAGATTTGTAAATGACTTCTATTAAAAAATCTTAATCCTTCCAGTACTTATTAGCTGCTGAATACTACAGAGGAAACTATTTTCTATTTTGAACACAGAGCTCTCTTCTGACATCATGACCACAGTACTCTCTGCTGACACCTCTGTCCATTTTAGGAACTGTCCCGAGCAGCATATGTTTGCTATGGGGATTTTCTCCTACTCTGGAGAGTTTTCCACCGGAGTACCCCTTTAACTGAGCTGCGATACCATACACAACCTGAGGACGGGTGTGGTATATATATATTTTTTTTTAAGAAATCAGCTCTGTTTTTTTCTAATCCTGGATAATAATTAACACAAATAGCTGTCCAGCCAATTACATGGCAGTAACTCAATGCATTAAGTAATTTAAACGTGGTCAAAACAACTTGCTAAAGTTCAAACTGAGAAGCAGAATTGGAAAAAAGGGGGAAGTAAGTGGTCTGAGTATTTCAGAAACTGCTGATTTACTCTGATTTTCACATACAATCAACTCTAGGGTTTACAGAGAATGGTCCAAAAAAGAGAAAATATCCAGTGAGTATCAGTTGTGTGCACAAAAATGCCTTGTGCAACAGCTACTGTTGCATAACTACAGCTCCCAGCATGCACAGACAACAAAAGGGCAGGCTGAGAGTTGTAGCGGTGTGCCTCCGACTGTTGCATAATTGTAATTCCCAGCATGTCCTTTGGCAGTCAGTGCATGCTGGGAGTTGTAGTTTCAACAGCTGAAGTCAAACTGGTGCGGAGACACCGAGTTAGGAAACAGACCCTAACTCTACGTTTCTCAACCAGTGTGCTTCCACCTGTGGCAAAATTACAACTCTCAGCATGTACTGACTGTCAAAGAGCATGCTGGGAGTTGTAGTTATACAGCAGCAGGAGGCACACCACTACAACTCCTAGCATGCCCTTTGGCTGTCTGTGCATGCTTGCAGTTGTAGTTATGCAACAGCTGGGGGCAGATTGCTTGAGAAACGCCGAGTTCGGTCTGTTGCCTAACTCGTGTTTCCACACCAGTGTGTCTTTAGCTGTTGCAAGACTAAAACTCCCAGCATGCACTGACAGACGGTGTATGCTGGGAGTTGTAGTTATGCAATAGTTGAAGGCACACTGGTTGAGAAACCCTAAATTAGGGTCTGTTACGTAACTCATTGTTTCCTAACCAGTGTGCCTTCAGCTGCTGCATAACTACAACTCCCAGCATGCCCAGTCTGTCAGTGCATGCCGGAAGTTGTAATTTTGCAACAGCTAGAGGTTTGCCCCCCCCCATGTGAATGTACAGGATACATTCACACAGGTGGGGGTTTACAGTGAGTTTCCTACGCAAGTTTGAGCTGTGGCAAATTTTCTGCCGCAGCTCGAACTCAAAGCGCGGAACTCGTTATAAACCTCTGCCTGTGTGCATTTACCCTAAAAACACTACACTACACAAAATAAAGTGTGTAACACTATATATACACTACATAAACTTACATAAAAATTAAAAATTACACTGTTTCCAAAACGGAGCCTCCAGCTGTTGCAAAACAACAACTCCCAGCATTGCAGGACAGCCATTGACTGTCCAGTCATGCTGGGAGTTTTGCAACAGCTGGAGGCACCCTGTTTTCTTGAAACACTGGTGTAGGATATTTTTGGTGGTGGAGGAAATTGTAACCCTTCCACCCGGGTCGGCTCCTATTCAAATCCCTAATCTAGCCTCAAATATGCATGTCGCTCTCTCACTCCAGAGCCCTGTCGTATTTCAAGGCAACAGTTAAGGGCCATATCTAGCATATTTTTGTACTCAGGAGAAATTGTGTTTTGGGGGGGAATTTTTCTACTTTTTCCCCTTATAAAAGGAAAAGTTGGGGGCTACACCAGCATGCTAGTGTAAAAAAATACATTTTCTTACACTAACATGCTGGTGTTGCCACATACTTTTCATTTTCACAAGAGGTTAAAGGGAAAAAAAATTTGTAACATAATTTCTCCTGAGTATGGAAATTCCCCATATACGTGGACGTAAAGTGCCCTGCGGGTGCACAACAGGGCTCAATAGTCAGAGCGCACAATGTAAATTTGAGGCCTAAATGAATGATTTGCACAGGGGGGGGCGATAGTTACAGTGGTTCTGACATAAGTGCAAAAATAAATAAATAAGGAATCAAGGAAGATAATAATGGGTGCAGTGAGCATTTACACCACATAGGTGTTTGACGCATGCTCAGAAGAGAAAGAGCAAAATTTGTTTTTTGGAGAGAGAATGTGGCTGGAATTAAAGGCCATGTGCGTGTACAAAGACCCATGCTGCCAGAACAGTGAACCCCCCATGTGACCCGATTTTGGAAACTACACCCCTCATGGAGTGAAATGAGGGGTGCAGTGAGCCTTTACACACCACAGGTGTCTGACGCCAGTGGGGTGAAAATGCTCACTGCACCCCTTATAACATTCTGTGAGGGGTGTAGTTTCCAAAATGGTGTCACATGTACGCATGTCACTCTCTCACTCCAGAGCCCTGTCGTATTTCAAGGCAACAGTTAAGGGCCACATCTAGCGTATTTTTATACTCAGGAGAAATTGTGTTTTTTTTTTTTTTTTTTTTGGGGGGGGGGGGCATTTTTCTACATTTTCCCCTTATAAAAGGAAAAGTTGGGGGCTACACCAGCATGTTAGTGTAAAAAAATACATTTTCTTACACTAACATACTGGTGTTTCCCCATACTTTTCATTTTCACAAGAGGTTAAAGGAAAAAAAGACCCCCAAAATTTGTAACATCATTTCTCCTGAGTATGGAAATTCTCCATATACGTGGACGTAAAGTGCTCTGCGGGTGCACAACAGGGCTCAATAGTCAGAGCGCACAATGTAAATTTAAGGCCTAAATGAATGATTTGCACAGGGGTGGCCGATAGTTACACTGGTTCTGACATAAGTGCAAAAATAAATAAATAAGGAATCAAGGAAGATAATAATGGGTGCAGTGAGCATTTACACCACATAGGTGTTTGACGCATGCTCAGAAGAGAAAGAGCAAAATTTGTTTTGGTGTATTTACTTACTCGGGAGAAATTGGACTTCAAATTTTGGCACCATTTTCTCCTTTTACCACATGTGAAAATCAAAAATTTGGGGTAACAGCAGCTTTTTAGGGTTACAAATAAAATGTTTCATTTTTATGGACACTGTTCAATAAACATCTGAGGTGTAAGTACTCACTGTAACCCTTGTTATGTTCCTTGAGGGGTGTAGTTTCCAAAATGGTGTCACATGTGGGGGTTTCTATTTTTCTGGCACCATGGGGGCTTTGTTAACGCACATGGCCCGCAACTTCCATTCCAGACAAATCCTCTCTCCAAAAGTCCAAAGGGGCTTCTTCTGTTCTGAGGTCTGTAGTGCGCCAGCAGAGCACTTTGCATCCTCTTATGGGATATTTCCATATTCTGGAGAAATTGGGCTTCACATTTTGGAACCCTTTTCTCCTTTTACCCCATGTGAAAATGAAAAAAATTGGGGTAACACCAGCATTTTAGTGTTAAAAATCAAATTTTTCATTTTCACATACAACTTTAACAAAAAGTTGTCAAACACCTGTGAGGTGTTAAGGCTCACTGTATCCCTTATGTCCCTTGAGGGGTGTAGTTTCCCAAATAGTGTGCCATGTGTTTCTTTTTTTTTTTTTCTTTTTTGCTTTTCTGGCACCCTGGGGACTTTCTAAATGCAACATGCCCCCCAAAAACCATTTCAGCAAAATTCTCTTTCCAAAAGCCAAATTTTGCTCCTTTACTTCTGAGCATTGTAGTGCGCCCGCAGAGCACTTTACGTCTACATATGAGGTATTTCCATACTCAGAAAAAATGGGTTTTTAGATTTTGGGGGGCATTTTCTCCTATTACTCCTAGTGAAAATGAAAAAGTTTGGGGTAGCACCAACATTTTAGTGTTAAAATGAAATTTTTCATTTTCACGTCCAAATTCAACACAAACCCATCAAACATCTGTGGGGTGTTAAGGCTATATCTGTGGGGTGTTAGGTTATACCCCTTGTTACGTTCCTTGAGGGGTTTAGTTTCCAAAATAGTTGATATGTGGAGGTTTTATTACTGTTCTGCCTCCAAAAACCATGACTTCAAAATTTGCTCTCCAAAATTCCACAGTTGCTCTTTCCCTCTTGAGCCATGTTGCGAGCCCGCAGAGAACTTTACATTATCATATAAGGTATTTCCATACTTGAGAGAAATTGGGTTACACATTTTTGGGGGCTTTTTCTCCTTATACACATTGTAAAAATGCAAAAAAATGGGGCTACAAGAACATGTTCGTGTAAAAAATTCAGATTTTGTTTTCTCTCCTCCACTTTTCTGCTATTCTTGTGAAACACCTAAATGCTTAACAAACTTTCTGATTGTCATTTTGAATACTTTGAGGGGTACATTTTCTATAATGGGGTCATTTAAGGGGGGATTTCTCCCTTAAATTCAATTCAAACTTAACTGGTCCCTGAATAATTCAGATTTTGAATATTTCATGAAAAATTGCTGCTATACTTTGAAGTCCTCTGATGTCTTCAAAAAGTAAAACTATGTCAACTCTATGATGCCAACATAAAGTAGACATATTGGCCCACATTTATCAAACTGTGTGAGAGAAAAAGTGGAGTGATTTTTCCACAGCGGCCAATCACAGCTCAGCTAACGAACTCTGGTAAAGTTAAAGCTGAGCTTTGATTGGTTGCTGTGGTAAAATCACTCCAGTTTTTCTCTCACACCGTTTGAGATGTGAATCAATATACAATTTATTTGGTGCTTACAAGCATAGAGTTTCTAAGTTAGAAAAATGCAAAATTGTCAAACTTTTTATGAAATTTTGGGATTTTTCACCAAGAAAGGATGCAAGTAATGACAAAAATTTACCACTATGTTAAAGTAGAATATGTCACAAAAAACAATCTCGGAATCAGAATGAAAAGTAAAAGCATCCCAGAGTTATTAAAGGGGCACTCCGGTGGAAAACAATTTATTTTAAATCAACTGGTGCCAGAAAGTTAAACAGATTTGTAAATTACTTCTATTAAAAAATCTTGATCCTTCCTGTACTTATCAGCTGCTGTATACTACAGAGGAAGTTATTTTCTTTTTGAATTTCTTTTCTGTCTGTACACAGTGCTCTCTCTGCTGACACCTCTGTCCATGTCAGGAACTGTCAAGAGCAGGAGCAAATCCCCATAGCAAACCTCTCCTGCTCTGGACAGTTCCTGACATGGACAGAGGTGTCAGCAGAGAGCACTGTGGACAGACAGAAAAAAAAAATCAAAAAGATAAGAACTTTCTCTGTAGTAAAAGACAGCTGATAAGTACTGGGAGGATTAAGATTTTTTATACAATTCATTTACAAATCTGTTTTACTTTCAGGCACCAGTTGATTTAAAATAAATTGTTTTCCACCAGAGTACCCCTTTAATGCATAAATTGACAGTGGTCATATTTGCAAAAAAGGGCTGAGTCCTTAAGGTGAAAATGGGCTGAGTCCATAACATGTTAATGGATATTTCTTTTGAAGGCAATCTCTTACAGTTAGTATCTAGCAGTATCTGATATTGCTATTTGTCATTTGGGTGTCTGTAATATGGATTATTTCCATGTTATTGAAAAATAAATAAATATATTACAAAGTACAATTGGTCCCACAAAAAACAAGCCCTCATATGGGTGTGTGGTAGGCCTCTGGGGTAGGGTTAATGCAGTCAGGGTATTGCTTCAGTATATCAGGGGTTAAGGTTAACCCTATAGTTCGTGACGCCAGGCTGTGGGCTAGTATGCTGAGATAAGTCCACGGCCTATCGCCGCCCTTCCCAGTAATGACAGGTGCATATGAATAATGACTGAAGGTCCACAAGATAGTTGAACTTGAACTTGGATAAACTTTACTTAAAGGCTTGCGATACATCCAATGAACAGTAACAGTCTCATCAATACAGTCTCTATACACTTCAGTGACTGGCAGTTGTTGCGGACCTTGACTTGTTTTATAAGTCTCTAGATTTAGGGTTAATTGCGAAGATCCGTCAGGATATAGGGGATAGATAAGGTCCGGTGATCTTGCTTAGGGATTGATACACTCACGGTTTGGTAACGATCAGCCGTTGCCGCAAGGCTCAGGCCTATACTCACTGATGACAGCAGCGCATATCCTTTTTCATGAAAGCCCAGGAACAAGAGAGCGAGCTATGGCCACCACTCCCTTATATGGGCTGGGGCGGGGCTGTTTTAAATGGTCCGAATATCTGTCACTCACTGTTACAGGGAATTGTGGGCGCAATACGTAACAGGGACCTCCAATGGTCCTTAAGCAAAAACCATAGAGTTTACCTGATCACGTGACCCGCAGGTAATTAACCACGTATATACATTTGTACAATTATATTTGTATAAATTCTGAGTAAACTGTTAGATTTACTAATTCCTAGATGAGAGGTGACAAGGGGTGGACTAAATAAGAAGTATTTCAAGGAACCAGTTTAGGGCCACATATGGGGTATTTCCGTATTCGGGAAAAATTGCACTACAAATTTTGGGGGGCTTTTTCTCCTTTTACCCCTTATGAAAAGGAAAAGTTGGGGGTTACACCAGCCTGTTAGTGTAAAAAATAAATGCATTTTACACTAACTTGCTGGTGTTGCCCCATACTTTTTATTTTCAAAAGCAGTAAAAGGAAAAAAAAGACCCCCAAAATGTGTAACGCAATTTCTCCTGAGTATGGAAATACCCCATATGTGGGCGTAAAATGCTCTGCGGACGCACAACAAGGCTCAGGATTGAGAGCGCACCATGTACATTTGAGGCCTAAATTGGTGATTTGCGCAGGGGTGGCTGATTTTACAGCAGTTCTGACATAAACACAAAAAAATAAATACCCACATGTGACCCCATTATGGAAACTACACCCCTCACGGAACGTGACAAGGGCTATAGAGAGCCTTAACACCCCATAGGTGTTTGACGAATTTTCATTAAAATTGGATGGGAAAATGAAAAAAAATATATAAATAATTTCACTTAAATGCTGGTGTTACCCTAAATTTTTCATGTTCACAAGGGAAAATAGGAAAAAAGCCCACCAAAATTTGTAACACCATTTCTTCTGAGTAAGAAAATACCCCATATGTGGATGTAAAGTGCTCTACGGGCAAACTACAATGCTCAGAAGAGAAGGAGCGCCATTGAGATTTTGAAGAGAAAATTTGTCTGGAATTGAAGGCCACGTGTGTTTACAAAGCCAGAACAATGGACCCCCCCCACACGTGACCCCATTTTGGAAACTACACCCCTCACGTAATGTATTAAGGAGTGCAGTGAGCATTTACGCTCCACAGGTGTCCTACAGATTTTTGGAACAATGGTCTGTGAAAATGAAAAATACAAATTTTCATTTGCACAGCCCATTGTTCCAAAAATCTGTCAAATGCCAGTGGAGTGTAAATACTCACTGCACCTCTTATTAAATTCTGTGAGGGGTGCAGTTTCCAAAATGGGGTCACATGTGGTGGGGTCCACTGTTCTGGCACCACGGGGGGCTTTGTAAACGCACATGGCCCCTGGCTACCATTCCAAACTAATTATCTTCCCAAAAGCTCAATGGCGCTCCTTCTCTTCTGAGCATTGTAGTTCGCCCGCAGAGCATTTTACGTCCTAACTTGGGATATTACCATACTCAGAAGAGATGGGGTTACAAATGTTGGGGGGCATTTTCTCCCATTACCCTTTGTAAAAATGGTAAATTTGGGGAAAAAAACTGCACTTTAGTGATTTTAGTGTAGTTTCCAAAAGGGTATGCCATGTGGGGTTTTCTGCTGTTCTGGCACCACAGGGGCTTTCTTAATGTGACATGCCCTCCAAAAACCATTTCAGCAAAATTCACTTTCCAAAATCCCATTGTCGCTCCTTCCCTTCTGAGCCCTCTACTGCGCCCGCCGAACACTTAACATACACATATGAGGTATTTCCTTTCTCGAGAGAAATTGGGTTACAAATTTTGGGGGGCTTTTTCTCCTATTACCACTTGTAAAAATTCAAAAAATGAGTCTACAAGAACATGCGAGAGTAAAAAATGAAGATTTTTGAATTTTCTCCTTCACTTTCCTGTGAAACACCTAAAGGGTTTGTACACTTACTGAATGTCATTTTGGATACTTTGAGTGGTGCAGTTTTCATAATTGGGTATTTCTAACATCAAAGCCCTTCAAATCCACTTCAAAACTGAACTGGTCCCTGAAAAATTAAGATTAAAATTTTGTGAAAAATTGGAAAATTGCTGCTGAACTTTGAAGCCATCTGATGTCTTCCAAAAATAAACACATGTCAACTTTATGATGCAAATATAAAGTAGACATATTGTATATGTGAATCAATAGATAATTTATTTGGAATGCCTATTTTCCTTACAAGCAGAGAGCTTTAAATTTAGAAAAATGCAAAATTGTCAATTTTTTCATCAAATTTTTGCATTTTTCACCAAGAAATGATGCAAGTATCGATGAAAATTTACCACTACAATAAAGTAGAATATGTCATGAAAAAACAGTCTCAGAATCAAATTTATAAGTAAAAGCATCCCAGAGTTATTAATGCTTAAAGTGACAGTGGTCAGATTTGCAAAAAATTCTCCTGTCCTTAGAGTCATAATGGGCTCCGTCCCCAAGGGGTTAAGGGGTTAAGGAAATTATCATATCGACTCTGCAGAGAGGTGGTAGGCACTGATCTATGCTTGAAATTCCATGTTCATCTATTGGCCTCTTTGTATAATATACTGTGCCTGCATGTGTCTAGTGACTTTCACTTGCAGGATCTCGGGCATACTACTGCCTAAGCCTCATTCACACCTGCTCACTGTAACATCAAACACACTGGCACTTATTTACTAAGAGTGGAGTGTTTTTTTTTTGTGGGTTTTAATTCCCTACAATTTATCTTCCACAGTGTTTACTAAGGTTTCCCTACATTTTCCACTTTCCCTACACTTTGCTTTTTTTTACACATGCTCTGATCTGTTGGGTTTTCCTCAGCTCAAATCCACTACATTTTATGTGGAAACCTTAGGAAATATTTTTTTTTTGTGTGAAAATTTTGGGAACATGCCCTTTTTCGGAGACCACGCCCTTTTTTTAGGGTTTCTTGGCAAAAGGGAGAGTTGTTCGAGTTTTTTTCAATTCTGCCGCAAATTCTGGCACAGGCAGAATTTCTGGCGCGATACAACAGAATCTGGCGCACAACCCGACAAAACATGTCGGGTTTGCAATAGTAAATGATCTATGTAATCTATCTATGTATATTATGCCCCTCAGACTCCTTTGCACACAGGCACTCCTTTGCATTGCGGCAGAAATTCAGTCTGCGTTAGTTTTTGCACTAGAATTTTCGCCAGAATTGAAAAAACCCCAACTAACTCTCCATTTTGCTAAGAAAGTGGTAAATGTAGGGAAACCTTAGTAAATACCATGGAAAGAAATTTATAGGGAATTAAAAACCACAAAGAAACCTACACTCCACTCTTAGTAAATAAGGGCCACAATACTATAATTAAAGGAGTTCTCTAAGCTAAAACTTTTAACCCCCGCTGTGCCCGGGCTGTAAAACTATACATAATAAACTTTCACTTACCTGCCTACGATCCCCCTTTGTTCCGATATCGCCGTCCCATTTCGGTCCCGGTCTCTTCCACTTCCTGCGGGTCGGTGACTTCACTCTGCGCTCAGCCTATCAGCGGCCGCAGCAATGTCCCGTCGCGGCCGCTGATAGGCTGAGCGCAGAGAGAAGTCACCGACCCGCAGGAAGAGGAATCTGACAGGGACCGGAGCACGGGCGGCGATATCGGAACAACGGGGGATCGTAGGCAGGTAAGTAAAAGTTTATTATGTATAGTTTTACAGCCCGGGCACAGCGGGGGATAAAATATTTCAGTTGTAGAACTCCTTTAAGTATCAGCCCCCTCATGATTACCTTTATCATCAAACAGTCATTAAAACCCAAATATCTCAGTAAAAAGTCTAAGCAACATTACACTGAAGTCATCATTAGCTATAATGGCATAGACATTTTTTTAGGGTGCTGTAAAGTTCTCTTTAATGAATAAATTAAAATAATAAAAATAATATGTAAAGCAAACTATAAGGCTGTTAGCATTCTCAGCTTCACCTCCTGACTGCTTTGGGCTTCCTCCTCTTCAGGCCTTTCTCCTGATGCTTCTCCCTGTGGCTGCAGTTCCTGGTCTGCCTTCTAGGGGATGAGCATGTTCCCTGTGTGCAACTTAAGGGTGCGTTCCCACAGGGCGTATACGCAGCGTATTTGACGCTGCGCAAAATTTATGGCAGCAGCGGGAAATACGCTGCGTATCCCTTGGTCACTATACACACAGGGCTTTCCGGCGGCAGCCCTATGTGTGTAGACAGTTTTGGTCACAGACACGCCGGCATATGGCTCCGCCTCCAAAACTCACTACACACATAGGGCTGCCGCCGGAAAGCCCTGTGTGTATAGTGACCAAGGGATACGCAGCGTATTTCCCGCTGCTGCCATAAATTTTGCGCAGCGTCAAATACGCTGCGTATAAGCCCTGTGGGAATGCACCCTAAAAGGCTAGTGTGCTTCTTTAATATGTCGACCAGTCCTGCTAGGTATATCTTATTATGTTCTGCAGCAGACTAATGATGTTATTAACCCCTTAAGGACCACAGTTTTTTTTTTTCATTTTTGCACTTTTGTTTTTTTCCTCCTCACCTTCTAAAAGTCATACATTTTCCACCTACAGATCCACATGAGGGCATGTTTTTTTGTGCCACAAATTTTACTTTGTAATGACGTCAATAATTTCACCACAAAATTTACGGCCAAACCACAAAAAAAAATATTTGTGGAGCAAAATTGAAAAAAACTAGACAAAAAAAAACCAAGCATTTTGGAACTTTTGGGGGCTTTCGATTCCACACTTTTGGATAAAAATGACACCTTTTCTTTATTCTGTAGGTCCATATGATGAAAATGATACCCAGCTTATATTGGTTTGATTTTGCTTTACTTCTAATAAAAAATGATAGCTTTTTGCACAAAAATTTTTATGTTCAAAAATGTCCTTTTCCTACCACTATAACTTTTTTATTTTTCCGTATATGGAGATGTGTGATGGCTCATTTTGTCGCCATAATATGTAGGTTTTTATTGGTACCATTTTTGTTTTGATTGGACTTTTTCATCGTTTTTTTTTTTTTTTTTTAGGGTATACAAAGTGTCCAAAAATACGCAATTTTGGACTTTTTTTTCCCATGTATATGCCATTGACTGTGGAGTTTAACCCCTTCAGCAGAATGACTTATATAAACGTCATGATGTGCTGGTAGTTCGCGCATCATGTCGTTTATAAAAGTCATTCAGTTAACCCAGCGATGTGCGGCATTGCACGGGTTAACTGGCAGAAGACCCACTGTTACCAGCGGGGGACAACTTCTGCAAGCCCCCCCCCAGGACCATCTGTGGATGGTCCTGGTCAGCAATCACTGTGATTGGTCCCTGTGGACCAATCACAGTGATCGCTGACTGGGGGGTTAAAGTTCAGATCCTAGAAGTCGGGCAGAGCAGGGGAAGAGGATCCCGGGAGCTGTGGGGGGACCGTGGCACATACCTGCGGGGGGACAGCGCGGCAGTAAGCACCGGGGACGGCAGAGGCAAACGTGGAGGCGGTAGCGGCGGGAGGCAAGTGGAGGCAGCAGTGAAAATCGCCGTAAAGTGATATTCACTGCTGCTTCTAGGATTTTCAAAACTACAACTCACAGCATGCCCAGACAGCCTTTGGTTGTTTTTGTAACACAACAATGGCCCAAAACCCACTTTCAGGTTATGTAAGGGCCATTTGACCAAGGAAAAGAGTGCTCTGTCAGGTGACATGATCTCTACAATCACCCGATCTCAATCAAAATGATCTGATTTGGGATAAGTTGGGGACTTCAGATTGAAGTAAAATCCGCCAAAAGGTGCTCAGAACCTCTGAGAACTCCTTCCACACTGTTGGAAAACCATGCTAGGGGAAAACATAGAAATAGAAACATAGAATGTGCCAGCAGATAAGAACCATTTGGTTCAATATTCAGAGTATCTTCAATAGTCTCTGGCCATATCTTATATGTAGGATAGATCTTATATAAAGCATAATATGCCAATAATGTCAAGTATGCAAGGCTGTCACTAAGTGGCTACTTTAAAAAACCTTATATGTAAAACATATTTTTATTTGTTTAAATGGGTACTCCACTGGCCAGCGTGAAACTAAATGGATCAAACACTGTTTTCCCGCTGCGGGGATCGACCACGCACCTTTGTGCAGTCACGACCACGCCCCCCTCAATGCAAGTCTATTGGAGGAGGTGTGACGGCTGTGACATCATAGAGGGGTGTGGTCGACCCCCTCAGTGCAAAAACAGCATTCGGAACATTTAGATCCACGCTGGCCAGTGGAGTACCCCTTTAACACTTTGTTTATGGCTTAAATCCATGTATGTTTTTACATAGTTTTAATGTCTTCAATATGAATCAACAATGCAAAAAAATTAAATATGTCGAATGAAAAAGGGTTTTCAAAACATTTGACTGTTACTGTAGGGCTACAAGAAAAGCACATAGTTTTTTGACAAGTATTACCTGTCCACAAACTACGTGAACAATTCATGAAAGCTGGGGTGCCACTAGCTGAGGTCTTGAGCACCTAATTCTGGAGTAGCTTGATCCAAAGCCCATTGGATTATTAGAAAATGAAGGAGCTTGAGACGTCATAAGAATACAGAGACATAGTCATCATTCATATACAGTAGAAATACAGATTTGGGTCAAAGGCGCTTAGCAACTAGTATTGTCTTTTTTCAATCTTTTTACTTGTCACTTCAAATATGGCACAACTCAGGTTATGTATAACCAACAATATGTTTTCTTACATGCACTATTGAAATTTGAAAAGGTTCTGTATAAAAACTAAATTGCTTATTGACAGTTTACAGATTGTAAATTCTTGGAGACTTTTATATAAAAGATGGAACTTCAAGCTCTGAAAATGTCGATATACTTGTGCAATTGTTCATGGCTGTTTAAAAGTTTTAAAGGGGACATAAAAGTTTAATGTATTATGTGGATTTATCATTCTGAATCCATGTTTACAGAGGTTTAATTCCAGATCACCTCATTAATCTGAGGAAGAAAACTGTGTGCAAGTGGTTAGAGCTTGTTTCAAATGTTACATTTTTTTGTATATTTTAATAAAAGTGTTAATCTATACAAATATTTCTCTGGCTCCTTTAGTTCCCTGTATGTATGTGTTCAGAGCCCTAATGAGGTTTTAATATGAGATTGTGGATAGAAGATGGCATCACATCAGTGTGCACAAGTGGAGAGATGTCAATAGGATTCAAATTCTCAGTAGAACAGGAAAAGCCTTAAAGGGGTACTCTGGTGCTAACACAGGGGTCCCGCCCCTGGGGACCCCGGTGATCTTTCACACAGCACCCCGTTACCATCAGCCCCCGGAGCATGTTCGCTCCGGGTCTGATGAATGCCGATCATGGGGCTGGGGTATTGAGACATCACGGCTCCGCCAGGTGTGATGTCACGCTCAGCCTCCTCAATGCAAGCCTATGGGAGGGGACGTGACAGCTGTCAGGGGATAAGATGTCTTAGTGTCTGAGCACCCCTTTAAAGGAAAACTGTCCGCTTTCTTCCCCCACACTAACCAGCGGTACTGGCTGGTAGTGTGGGGGACGCTGATCAGTTTGATCCTTACAATGCCCGGATCGCCGTTTGGCTGTAATCTTCAATTATAATTATATTCGAATGAGGTGCTAACTGGCACTCTGGCGTGAGTGCCGGGCCGCAGCGCCGCCCAGCTCATCAATATTCCTCCCATCTCTCTTCATTACAGAGCAGAGAGAAGAGGCGGAGGGAGGTGATGAATATAGATAAGCTGGGCGGCGCTGTAGCATGGCACTGATGTCAGAGTGCCAGTTAGCACCTGATTTGAATATACCGATAAAAATAGATTGCGGCCGAACGGCACGGCGGATCCGGGCATGGTAAAGATCAAGCTGATCAGCGTCCCCCGCACTACCAACCAGTACTGCTGGTTCGTGCGGTGGGAGAAAGCTGGCAGTTTTCCTTTAAACATTTTTAAAATCAACTGATGCCAGAAAGTTAAACAGAATTGTAAATTAATTCTATGTAAAAATGTTAATCATTCCAGTACTTATCAGCTGCTGTATACTACAGAGGAAGTTTAATTGTTCTTTTCAGTCTGACCGCAGTGCTCTCTGCTGACTCCTCTGTCCATGTCAGGAACTGTCCAGAGCAGGAGAAAATCCCCATAGCAAACCTATCCTGCTCTGGACACCTGTGGAGTATACAGCAGCTGATAAATACTGGGAGGATTGCGATTTTTTTTTATATATTTTTTCCAATTTACAAATATGTTTCACTTTCTTGCACCAGTTCAAAAATAAATAAATAAATAAAGTACCCCTTTAACCCCTTAACCTGTTAAGGACCCAAGGTGTACCTGTACGCCTTGAGTCCGCTCCCAATCTATTACGTGGCATGGCCCCGCGTCATAGCGGGTCGGGCCCGGCCTCTAACAACGGCCGGGACCCGTGGCTAATAGCGTGCAGCATTGACCGCGCTGCCGTGCTCTATTAACCCTTTAGACGCGGCGTTCAAAGTTGAACGGCGCCTCTAAAATTAAAGTGAAACCATGCTGGTTAGCTCAGGGAGCTGTTTAGGATAGCCGCGGTGCAATCGCGGCATCCCGAACAGCTTACAGGACAGCTGGAGGGTCCGTACCTGCCTCCCCGCTGTCCGATCGCCAAATGACTGCTCAGTGCCTGAGATCAGGGCATGAGCAGTCAAGCGGCAGAATCATCGATCACTGGTTTCTTATGAGAAACCAGTGATCAATGTGAAAGATCAGTGTGTGCAGTGTTATTGGTCCCTATGGGAGCTATAACACTGCAAAAAAAAAGTGAAAAAAAAAGTGAATAAAGATCATTTAACCCCTCCCCTATTAAAAGTTTGAATCACCCCTCTTTTCCCATAAAAAAAAAAAAAACAGTGTACATAAATATAAAAATAAACATATGTGGTATTGCCGCATGTGGAAATGTCCGAATTATAAAAATATATCATTAATTAAACCGCAATGGCATGCGTGCAAAAAAATTCCAAAGTCCAAAATGGTGCATTTTTGGTCACTTTTTATATCATGAAAAAATGAAGAAAAAGCGATCAATAAGTCCTATCAATGCAAAAATGGTACCGCTAAAAACTTCAGATCACAGCACAAAAAATGAGCCCTCATACTGCCCCATGGGCGAAAAAAAAAGTTATAGGGGTCAGAAGATGACAATTTTAAACATATACATTTTCCTGCATGTAGTTTTGATTTTTTCCAGAAGTCCAACAAAATCAAACCTACATAAGTAGGGTATCATTTTAACCGTATGGACCTACAGAATTAAAAAAAGGTGTCATTTTTACCGAAAAATTTACTGTGCAGAAACTGAAGCCCCCAAAATTTACAAAATGGCGTTATTTCTTCTTCAATTTTGTCTCACATTGATTTTTTTTTCCATTTTGCTGTAGATTTTTGGGAAAAATGACTGACGTCATTACACAGTAGAATTGGTGCAAAAAATAAGCCATCATATGGATTTTTAGGTGAAAGATTGAAAGAGTTATGATTTTTTAAAGGTAAGGAGGAAAAAACGAAAATGCAAAAATGGAAAACCCCCGGGTCCTTAAGGGGTTAAGGACCCACGATGTACCGGTACATCACAAGTCCGCTCCCGTTCTATAATGCGTGGCCAAGGCCGGGACCTGTGGTTAATAGCGCGTAGCACTGATCGCGGTGCCGTGCGCTATTAACCCTTTAGATGCGGCGTTCAAAGTTGAACAACGCGTCTAAAGTGAAAGTAAAACAATGCTGGTTAGCTCAGGGAGCTGTTCGGTATTGCTGCGGCGAAATTGCGGCATTCCGAACCGCTTACATGAAAGCCGCAGGGTCCCTACCTGCCTCCATGCTGTCCGATCGCCGAATGACTGCTCAGTGCCTGAGATCCAGACATGAGCAGTCAAGCGGCAGAATCATCGATCAGTGGTTTACTATGAGAAACCACTGATCAATGTAAAAGATCAGTGTGTGCAGTGTTATAGCCCCCTATGGGAGCTATAACACTGCAAAAAAAAAAAGTGGAAAAAAAAAAGTGAATAAAGATCCCTAATAAAAGTTTGAACCACCTCCCTTTTCCCATTAAAAACAAATACATTGTAAATAAAAATAAACATATTTCATATTGCCACGTGCGCAAATGTCCGAATTATAAAAATATATAATTAATTAAACCGCACGCAATGGTGTACGTGCAAATAAATCCTAAATTGTGCATTTTTGATCACTTTTTATATCATGAAAAAATGATCAATAAGTCCTATCAATGCAAAAATGGTACCGCTAAAAACTTCAGATAATCACGTAAAAAATTAGCCCTCATACCACCCCATACGCGGAAAAAAAAATTGTAGGGGTCAGAAGAAGACAATTTAAACCTATTAATTTTCCTGCATGTAGTTATGATTTTTTGCAGAAGTACGACATAAGTAGGGTATCATTTTAATCGTATGGACCTACAGAATAAAGAGAAGGTGTCATGTTTACCGAAAAATGTACTGCGTAGAAACGGAAGCCCCCAAAATTTATAAAATGTTTTTTGTTTTTTTTTCTATTTTGTCTCACAATGATTTTTTTTTCCTTTTTGCCGTACATTTTTGGGTAAAATGACCGACATCATTACAAAGTAGAATTGGTGGCACAAAAAATAAGCCATCAAATGGATTTTTAGATGCAAAATTGAAATAGTTATAATTTTTTAAAGGTAAGGAGGAAAAAATGAAAATGCAAAAATGGAAAAAACCGTGGGTCCTTAAGGGGTTAAATATGTTATAGACCCAGTGTGGGGGGATAACTAAAAATTCACCATATAATTAACTTGCATGGGACTTCAGACAAAAACACCATCCTTCATGTAAGGGGGTAGGTTAGGGTTAATTTAGCTGTCATATATTTTTATTTGACACAAAAGTAACATGTGCACTAAGTTTCATCAAAATATCTCCAGTCATTTGGAAGTTATGCTCGAAAATACATTTCCCATAGACTTGCATGGGACTTTAAACAAAAACCCCAACCTTCCCAAATGGGGGTGGGTAAGTCTTAATCTATCTATCCTATACTGGTAGTTGACATATATGACATATAAGTAACATGTGTTCCAAGTTTCATGGAAATATCTGTAGCCCTTTGGAAGTGATGCTGGAACATACACACATTCATACAGCACACACATACATACACACATTGAGTTTTATATATATATATATATATATATATATATATATATATATATGAATATATATATATATTTATATATATATATATATATATATATATATATATATATATATATGTATATATATATATATATATATATATATATATATATATATATACTAGCTGAGTACCCGGCGCTGCCCGGTTTTTTCCTACCTAATGCTTTTGGGGGAGGAAAAGCAACAAAGGAGAAAATGTTTGTCCTTATATCCCGTCCTCAAATCCTGACCCCAAATCCCCTCTTCATGTCCCGACCTCATATCTCGATCCTTATATCCCATCTCCATATCCCATCCCCTTATCCTGTTCTCATATCCCGTCCCCAAATCCTGTTCCCATATCCCAACCTCATATCACTTCCTCATTGTTACGCCGAGCGCTCCGGGTCCCCGCTCCTCCCCGGAGCGCTCGCTTCACTCTCCCCGCGGCAGCGCTCCGGTCACGGGGCGCTGCGATTCCGCTGCCAGCCGGGATGCGATTCACGATGCGGGTAGCGCCCGCTCGCGATGCGCACCCCGGCTCCCCTACCTGACTCGCTCTCCGTCTGTTCTGTCCCGGCGCGCGCGGCCCCGCTCCCTAGGGCGCGCGCGCGCCGGGTCTCTGCGATTTAAAGGGCCACTGCGCCGCTGATTGGCGCAGTGGTTCCAATTAGTCTGTTCACCTGTGCACTTCCCTATATCACCTCACTTCCCCTGCACTCCCTTGCCGGATCTTGTTGCCTTAGTGCCAGTGAAAGCGTTCCTTGTGTGTTCCTTGCCTGTGTTTCCAGACCTTCTGCCGTTGCCCCTGACTACGATCCTTGCTGCCTGCCCCGACCTTCTGCTACGTCCGACCTTGCTTTTGCCTACTCCCTTGTACCGCGCCTATCTTCAGCAGCCAGAGAGGTGAGCCGTTGCTAGTGGATACGACCTGGTCACTACCGCCGCAGCAAGACCATCCCGCTTTGCGGCGGGCTCTGGTGAAAACCAGTAGTGGCTTAGAACCGGTCCACTAGCACGGTCCACGCCAATCCCTCTCTGGCACAGAGGATCCACTACCTGCCAGCCGGCATCGTGACAGTAGATCCGGCCATGGATCCCGCTGAAGTTCCTCTGCCAGTTGTCGCTGACCTCACCACGGTGGTCGCCCAGCAGTCACAACAGATAGCGCAACAAGGCCAACAGCTGTCTCAACTGACCGTTACAACAGTTACTACCACAGCTTCAGCAGTCATCTCCTCCGCCAGCTCCTGCACCTCCTCCGCAGCGAGTGGCCGCTCCTGGGATACGCTTATCCTTGCCGGATAAATTTGATGGGGACTCTAAGTTTTGCCGTGGCTTTCTTTCCCAATGTTCCCTGCATCTGGAGATGATGTCGGACCTGTTTCCCACTGAAAGGTCTAAGGTGGCTTTCGTAGTCAGCCTTCTGTCCGGAAAAGCCCTGTCATGGGCCACACCGCTCTGGGACCGCAATGACCCCGTCACTGCCTCTGTACACTCCTTCTTCTCGGAAATCCGAAGTGTCTTTGAGGAACCTGCCCGAGCCTCTTCTGCTGAGACTGCCCTGTTGAACCTGGTCCAGGGTAATTCTTCCGTTGGCGAGTATGCCGTACAATTCCGTACTCTTGCTTCAGAATTGTCCTGGAATAATGAGGCCCTCTGCGCGACCTTCAAAAAAGGCCTATCCAGCAACATTAAAGATGTTCTGGCCGCACGAGAAATTCCTGCTAATCTACATGAACTTATTCACCTAGCCACTCGCATTGACATGCGTTTTTCCGAAAGGCGTCAGGAACTCCGCCAAGATATGGACTCTGTTCGCACGAGGCGTTTCTTCTCCTCGGCTCCTCTCTCCTCTGGTCCCCTGCAATCTGTTCCTGTGCCTCCCGCCGTGGAGGCTATGCAGGTCGACCGGTCTCGCCTGACACCTCAAGAGAGGACACGACGCCGTATGGAGAACCTCTGCCTGTACTGTGCTAGTACCGAACACTTCCTGAGAGATTGTCCTATCCGTCCTCCCCGCCTGGAAAGACGTACGCTGACTCCGCACAAAGGTGAGACAGTCCTTGATGTCTACTCTGCTTCTCCACGTCTTACTGTGCCTGTGCGGATGTCTGCCTCTGCCTTCTCCTTCTCTACAGTGGCCTTCTTGGACTCTGGATCTGCAGGAAATTTTATTTTGGCCTCTCTCGTCAACAGGTTCAACATCCCGGTGACCAGTCTCGCCAGACCCCTCTACATCAATTGTGTAAATAATGAAAGATTGGACTGTACCATACGTTTCCGCACGGAGCCCCTTCTTATGAGCATCGGATCTCATCATGAGAGGATTGAACTTTTGGTCCTCCCCAATTGCACCTCGGAAATTCTCCTTGGACTTCCCTGGCTTCAACTTCATTCCCCTACCCTGGATTGGTCCACTGGGGAGATCAAGAGTTGGGGGTCCTCTTGTTCCAAGAACTGTCTAAAACCGGTTCCCAGTAACCCTTGCCGTAACTCTGTGGTTCCTCCAGTAACCGGTCTCCCTAAGGCCTATAAGGACTTCGCGGATGTTTTCTGCAAAAAACAAGCTGAGACTCTACCTCCTCACAGGCCTTATGATTGCCCTATCGACCTCCTCCCGGGCACTACTCCACCTCGGGGCAGAATTTATCCTCTCTCTGCCCCAGAGACTCTTGCCATGTCCGAATACGTCCAGGAGAATCTAAAAAAGGGCTTTATCCGTAAATCCTCCTCTCCTGCCGGAGCCGGATTTTTCTTTGTGTCCAAAAAAGATGGCTCCCTACGTCCTTGCATTGACTACCGCGGTCTTAATAAAATCACGGTTAAGAACCGCTACCCCTTACCCCTCATCTCTGAACTCTTTGATCGCCTCCAAGGTGCCCACATCTTCACTAAATTGGACTTAAGAGGCGCCTATAACCTCATCCGCATCAGAGAGGGGGACGAGTGGAAAACGGCATTTAACACCAGAGATGGACACTTTGAGTATCTGGTCATGCCCTTTGGACTGTGCAACGCCCCTGCCGTCTTCCAAGACTTTGTCAATGAAATTTTTCGTGATCTGTTATACTCCTGTGTTGTTGTATATCTGGACGATATCCTAATTTTTTCTGCCAATCTAGAAGAACACCGCCAGCATGTCCGTATGGTTCTTCAGAGACTTCGTGACAACCAACTCTATGCCAAAATTGAGAAATGTCTGTTTGAATGCCAATCTCTTCCTTTTCTAGGATATTTGGTCTCTGGCCAGGGACTACAGATGGATCCAGACAAACTCTCTGCCGTCTTAGATTGGCCACGCCCCTCCGGACTCCGTGCTATCCAACGCTTTTTGGGGTTCGCCAATTATTACAGGCAATTTATTCCACATTTTTCTACCATTGTGGCTCCTATCGTGGCTTTAACCAAAAAAAATGCTGATCCCAAGTCCTGGCCTCCTCAAGCAGAAGACGCCTTTAAACGACTCAAGTCTGCCTTTTCTTCGGCTCCCGTCCTCTCCAGACCTGACCCTTCCAAACCCTTCCTATTGGAGGTTGATGCCTCCTCAGTGGGAGCTGGAGCTGTTCTTCTACAAAAAAATTCTTCCGGGCATGCTGTCACTTGTGGTTTTTTCTCTAGGACCTTCTCTCCAGCGGAGAGGAACTACTCCATCGGGGATCGAGAGCTTCTAGCCATTAAATTAGCACTTGAGGAATGGAGGCATCTGCTGGAGGGATCAAGTTCTCCTGTTATTATCTACACCGACCACAAGAACCTCTCCTACCTCCAGTCTGCCCAACGGCTGAATCCTCGCCAGGCCCGGTGGTCTCTGTTCTTTGCCCGATTTAATTTTGAGATTCACTTTCGTCCTGCCGATAAGAACATTAGGGCCGATGCTCTCTCTCGTTCCTCGGATGCCTCAGAAGTTGAACTCTCTCCGCAACACATCATTCCACCTGACTGCCTGATCTCCACTTCTCCTGCCTCCATCAGGCAGACTCCTCCAGGAAAGACCTTTGTTTCTCCTCGCCAACGCCTCGGAATCCTCAAATGGGGTCACTCCTCCCATCTCGCAGGTCATGCGGGTATCAAGAAATCTGTGCAACTCATCTCCCGCTTCTATTGGTGGCCGACTCTGGAGACGGATGTTGTGGACTTTGTGCGAGCCTGCACTATCTGTGCCCGGGATAAGACTCCTCGCCAGAAGCCCGCTGGTTTTCTTCATCCTCTGCCTGTCCCCGAACAGCCTTGGTCTCTGATTGGTATGGATTTTATTACTGATTTACCCCCTTCCCGTGGCAACACTGTTATTTGGGTGGTCGTTGATCGATTCTCCAAAATGGCACATTTCATCCCTCTTCCTGGTCTTCCTTCTGCGCCTCAGTTGGCTAAACAATTTTTTGTACACATTTTTCGTCTTCACGGGTTGCCTACGCAGATTGTCTCGGATAGAGGCGTCCAATTCGTGTCTAAATTCTGGAGGGCTCTCTGTAAACAACTCAAGATTAAATTAAATTTTTCTTCTGCATATCATCCCCAGTCCAATGGACAAGTAGAAAGGATTAACCAGATCTTGGGTGATTATTTGCGACATTTTGTTTCCTCCCGCCAGGATGACTGGGCAGATCTCCTCCCATGGGCCGAATTCTCGTATAACTTCAGGGTCTCTGAGTCTTCCTCCAAATCCCCATTTTTCGTGGTGTACGGCCGTCACCCTCTTCCCCCCCTCCCTACTCCCTTGCCCTCTGGTCTGCCCGCTGTGGATGAAATTTCTCGTGACCTTTCCATCATATGGAGAGAGACCCAAAATTCTCTCTTACAGGCTTCATCACGCATGAAGAAGTTCGCGGATAAGAAAAGAAGAGCTCCCCCCGTTTTTTCCCCTGGAGACAAGGTATGGCTCTCCGCTAAATATGTCCGCTTCCGTGTCCCTAGCTACAAGTTGGGACCACGCTATCTTGGTCCTTTCAAAATTTTGTGTCAAATTAATCCTGTCTCTTATAAACTTCTTCTTCCTCCCTCTCTTCGTATCCCTAATGCCTTTCACGTCTCTCTTCTCAAACCACTCATCCTCAACCGTTTTTCTCCCAAATCTGTTCCTCCCACTCCTGTTTCCGGCTCCTCGGACATCTTCTCGGTCAAAGAAATTTTAGCTGCCAAAAAGGTCAGAGGGAAAAATTTTTTTTTAGTGGACTGGGAGGGTTGTGGTCCTGAAGAGAGATCCTGGGAACCTGAGGACAACATCCTAGACAAAAGTCTGCTCCTCAGGTTCTCAGGCTCTAAGAAGAGGGGGAGACCCAAGGGGGGGGGTACTGTTACGCCGAGCGCTCCGGGTCCCCGCTCCTCCCCGGAGCGCTCGCTTCACTCTCCCCGCGGCAGCGCTCCGGTCACGGGGCGCTGCGATTCCGCTGCCAGCCGGGATGCGATTCGCGATGCGGGTAGCGCCCGCTCGCGATGCGCACCCCGGCTCCCCTACCTGACTCGCTCTCCGTCTGTTCTGTCCCGGCGCGCGCGGCCCCGCTCCCTAGGGCGCGCGCGCGCCGGGTCTCTGCGATTTAAAGGGCCACTGCGCCGCTGATTGGCGCAGTGGTTCCAATTAGTCTGTTCACCTGTGCACTTCCCTATATCACCTCACTTCCCCTGCACTCCCTTGCCGGATCTTGTTGCCTTAGTGCCAGTGAAAGCGTTCCTTGTGTGTTCCTTGCCTGTGTTTCCAGACCTTCTGCCGTTGCCCCTGACTACGATCCTTGCTGCCTGCCCCGACCTTCTGCTACGTCCGACCTTGCTTTTGCCTACTCCCTTGTACCGCGCCTATCTTCAGCAGCCAGAGAGGTGAGCCGTTGCTAGTGGATACGACCTGGTCACTACCGCCGCAGCAAGACCATCCCGCTTTGCGGCGGGCTCTGGTGAAAACCAGTAGTGGCTTAGAACCGGTCCACTAGCACGGTCCACGCCAATCCCTCTCTGGCACAGAGGATCCACTACCTGCCAGCCGGCATCGTGACACTCATTAGTGTTGCTCGCGAATATCCACAATGCAAATTTTATTCGCGAATATCGCATATTCGCGAATTTGCGAATATTCGCGAATATAGCACTATATATTCGTAATTACGAATATTCCTTTTTTTTTTTTTCACAGTACACATCACAGTGATCACCCCTCTCTTCTTCCAGCTTGTGTGGTGTAAAGAAGGCTCTAATACTACTGTGTGAGACTAGCGTGCGAATTTTCGCATATGCTAATTTTTGCATATGTTAATTTTCACATATGCAAACTTTTGCATATGCGAATTTTTGCATATGCGAACTCTTGCATATGCGAATTTTTGCATATGCGAATTTTCGCATATGCTAAGTTTCGCATATGCGAAAATAAACCGCGAATATTACGAATATGCAAATTTAGCGAATATATGATGAATATTCGTCCATATATTCGCGAAATATCGAGAATTCGAATATGGCCTATGCTGCTCAACACTAATCCTCATATCCCATCCCTTTATCGTGTCCCCATATCCGACCTCATATCCAGACCTCATATCCCTTCCCCGTATCCCCTCCTCATATCCCGTCCCCATATCCCATCCCCATATCTCGTCCCCATATCCCATCCCAATATCCTGACCTCCTATCCCGACCTCATATCCCGTCCTCATATCCCGTCCCCATATCCTGTCCTCATATCTAATCCTCATTTCTAATCCTCATCTTCGGTCCTCAGTAGTGATGAGCTGCATTGCCCAAATTCAAATTTGCAATATTTCGTGAATATATAGACCCATATGTGAATATTCGCATATTTGCATATTCAAGGAAGAAAACAGTGAGGGGGTGGGCAACTTTACTATTGGTTGCTAGGGATGTTGTTGATAACCTGCATCGTTCTAATTGGCCCACAAGTGAAAAGAAGGAATATGCGAATAGTCACATATGCGAATATGCACATATGCGAATATTCACATATGCGAATATGCGCATACACGGAAAAAAGTGAATAATTTCGAAAATATATAGCAAATATATTCGGAATATTCGCAAATTTGCGAATTTGTGATATTCGCAATAAAAATTTGAAATGCGAATATTCGTGCCCAATACTAGACCTCAGGTGGGGCTGAGTTGTGATGAAGATATTGTAAGCTGAAAATAAAAGGGGTGTGGCTTAAAGGGTGAGGATGTATTTTCAAGATGGCGCATGGAATGCGGTGGGTGGAAGGTGTGGCTTGCCAGTCGACAGACACATTCACCAGGAGATGCAGAGCGGAGCTTGTGGAGTAAGGTACCAGAAGTCCTATATACTTGCATGGGGTAGGTTAGGGTTGATTTAAATATATATATATATATATATATATATAGCCACGTAAAGTGAAACGCCTGCGCACAGCGGCCATTGGCCGGCACAGTGACAGAATACTGTGGGCTGGTATGCAATAATTTCCAGGGCTGGTTTTTAACCTCAGTCCGGCCCTGAGTAAACCCATACTAACTATCACTTATAAAACTGTTATCCCCTAAGAATTCCTGTTTGTTGTCCCTTATGAGTCCTTCAAACAATTTTCCCACAATGCACGTTAAGTTTACCGGTCTGTAATTACCTGAGGAAGACCTAGAGCCCTTTTTGAAGATTGACACCACATTTGCCATTGCACCAGTCCCTCAGCACAATAGCAGACACCAGATAATCTCTAAATATCATGGACAAGGGTACAGAAATTACTGAACTTAATTCTCTAAGAACTCTTGGGTATAATCCTCTGGTCCTGGAGATTTGCTTACATTTATTTTACTTAATTTACCTCGGACCATATCTACAGTACATTAAGCCAGTTCAGTACATTACATGATGTGTTACGAACACTGGCCCTGCCTGCGTCAGCTCCTCCCTCTTCCTTCGTATATACAGAGCTAGAGAACCCATCCAGTAGTTCTGCCTTCACTTGATCGCCAATAAGGCTGGGTTCACATCCCGATTTGACCTTCCGATGCACAGATACGATTTTGGAAGCTCAAATCGCCTGAAATCGTATCTGTGCATGGATAGGTACAGACAGATACAGAGCCATTAAATATTATGTGGCTGCAGTGGGTCAGCTAGTGACTACGATCTGGTCATTTTCTCAGGGGATCGAATTTTTGACTCGGACTGAATCGTGGTCTGTCCGCATAAAAAAATCTGACATGCTGAGAAAATGACCAGATCATAGTCACTAGCTGACTAGGATTGGGTCCACAGCCCCATAATAGTTAATGACTCCATATCTGTTTGTATCCATATGCCATGCATATTTACGATTTCAGGCGATTTGAGCTTCCAAAATCGTATCTGTGCATCGGAAGGTCAAATCGTGGTGTGAATGCAGACTAACCAACTTCCCTATTATAATTATTAAATGGTCCTACATGCTCTGTCATTGTTTTTTAATTTCCATTTAAATATCTAAAAAATATATTTGGAATTTTTTTGCTTTCTTTCGCCACCTGCCTTTAATTGTGAATTTTTGCTGTTTTTATTACATTTTTACAGATTTTATTGAGCTCTTTGTAATGTATAAATGCTATAGCTAACCCCTCAAATTTCTATTTTTTAAATGCAAATTTTTGCTGTTAATTGCTCTTTTAACATCAGTTGTCAGCCCTGCAGGATTAAAGGGGTATTCCGGGCAAAAACATTTTATCACCTATCCAAAGAATCGGGGATAAGATGTCTGATTGCGGGGGGCCCGTCGTTGGGACCCCCGCGATCTCCCTGCAGCACCAGCATTCCCATTTATCATATGTATCAGTATTTGACAACAGCCAAAGAGCAGCTCTTAGCCCAGGGACATTTGCCTTTTTAAAATTATATGTTTTTGCTCTCCCAACCTGTCTTTGTTTTCTACACTTTAAAGGGGTACTCCCCCTCAACTGGTGCCAGAAATTTAAACAGATTTGTAATATACTTCTGTTAAAAAATATTAATCCTTCCAGTATTTATTAGCTGTTGAATACTACAGAGGAAATTATTTTCTTTTTGGAACACAGTGCTCTCTGCTGACATCACAAGCACAGTGCTCTCTGCTGACATCTCTGTCCATTTTGGGAACGCTCCAGAGCAGCATATGTTTGCTATGGGGATTTTCTCCTACTCTGGACAGTTCTTAAAATGGACAGAGATGTCAGCAGAGAGCAATGTGCTGGTGTTGTCATCAGAGAGCTCTGTGTTCTAAAAAGAAAATAATTTCCTCTGTAGTATTCAGCGGCTGATAATTACTGGAAGGATTAAGATTTTTTAATATAAGTAATTTAAAAATCTGTTTAACTTTCTGGCACCAGTTGATTAAAAAAAAAAAAAGTTTTCCACCGGAGTATTCCTTTAAATATGAATCTTATAAGAAATAAAAAGAAATGTGTTTTGCCTGCTCACTCATATTTTTTTTTTTTTTTAAATGGCACATACAGTATATTACCAAATCCCCAAGGGAATGCAAACTTTTGAGCACAGCTGTATTTCCCCCAGTGTTCAACCATCTTCTGCTTGCTGAGTCCAGCGGCACTAAGCCCATTCTCACATCTTTCTTTATTTTCTTTCCTGCATGAAATGCTCTCCTGATGATTTTCCCAGGGCACCATGCAGCCAAACAATGGCCTTAACATTAGTCAGCAAGACATCACTGAGACCACTGATAGGCTGCAGGGTGTCATCAACAGGAGAGCAGGAAGATGCCTCACCCAAAGAAGTAAACAAAGGCACTAGTGAGGACCAGAGCCACGTCAATGGACTCAGGAAGCAAAAGACAGGCGAGTACTATATACTGAAAGTTATTTTACAAACCCACCCGGCTGTCTTTTTTGTTTTTCTCTCTTAAAACTCCTTTAATTGTTTACACTTTTATGACTTTTGGGAACTATTGAATTCATGATTTTTATTTTTGTTTTATAAAATTTTATTTTAAAATTTTTGTTATTACTGTTGTTGTTGACCAGTATTGCTGTTTATGTCAAATTTATAAATGATAACATTATGATTATATTTTTTATCATGTTTTAAGAATCAGTTTTTTTTCTCACATTGTTTCAGTATCCATTTGCAGTAATGTGCTCAAACCTTGATACACCATTAGGTTTTATTTAAAAATGATATCTGTCATGATATTTCATCTACAAGAATGTTTATTGCCATAAGTGCCATAAAATCAGAATGTTTCCTAAGAAATATGTTTAAGGCCAAATACTTGTTTACTTTAAAATAGATAAGTGAATATCAATGTTACTGTAGATGATGTACTACTTTGAAAACTCAGTGTCACTATAAATTATCTAAAGGTATAACAAATGACTCAGACAACTCGAAATTCAGCTACTCAAAACAATCTGACATTGAATAAATATTTTTTTCATTTTCCACTGACACATGTTGTTTTACATAAAGGATAGGCTGAATTTATAGAATAAATGACACTACTGTATTTATGCAAATGAGCCATATATTGTACATCTTCATCTTGGATCTCTATTAATTTAATAAGGTTGTAAATTTCACTATTTTACAGGTGTCATCACTCCCTGTTGATGCATGTTGTATTGTTGCTCTAGAAGATTACTTCATGTGTCCTTTGCCATTGTAAATCATTACACTTAGGCTATGTCTCCACTTGGCTTTTTTAGGCAAAAACGCCTAAAAAAAAAAAAAAAAAACAACAGTACTGCCACACAGTGATTCTTTGTGACAAAAACGAGAGTCAATATATATATATATATATATATATATATATATATATATATATGACCAGACTGTTAGGTCTGTTATGTAGTAGCTAACTGGGAAGAGTTTTCCATTATGTCCCATGATAGTAACGGGGACAATTACTTTACTGCCGCAGAGTACTACAGTGACATGTCACGCTCTTTTACTCAAGAGTTAGTTCACCTAACAGTCTGGTCATATTAGCACCTGAGGGCACAACCTCGAATGTAGTATACAAAGAGGTACTATAAATATTTTTTCTGTGTAAGTACACTGAAATATTGGATGACTTCAAGAATCAGAGAACTAACAAAAAACTAACATTGTGGTAAATAATTCTTGCAGCTACAAAGGAGAATCGTACAATGAAGGTTCCTCTAAAGGTGTTTCCTAATTTTTGTCCTCTTTCAGCAATCCAAAGGCCTTGCACGCAGACTCGGTAGAAGTCCTCAAAGGAGGTCAATCTTCAGTTCCATGGAACAGCAGATGTAATGTTTGTTAGAATTCAGGATGTTTAGACTTTACCGAGAGCGGCCTCATTACTATAGGATCGTATATGTAGATCTATGTTACCCCAAATTTAACACGAGCAAAGCCGCAGGCAAAAGCTGGTATAGATATATAAAACAACAAACCCACTCTGCGCTTTGGGGTTTGGCATTTTTTTCCTCATTGCGGCTGTTGTGATGCGATTTTTGGCTCAGTGGCAGTAAAATAGTTAACAAGGGCTTGTGGGGAAAGAGCATTTTTTTGTGATGTAAATTTATTTAACATGTTTATTACATTTACTTTACAGGGTTAGTAATAAAAGACATCTTAAGATGGAGTCCATAACTAAGCTATGGCTTAGTGTTAGTCCCCAAAACAACTAGCACTAACTTCCAATTATAACTCGGTACCCAACACCATAGGGGTACCAAAAAGAGCTGGTACCAACAAGCTTTGAGCATCAAAGGGGGTAACAGGCTGATTATATTTATGCTGGAGAGCACAATAACAATGGCCCTGTCCAAAATGTGGGGTTCCTGGTATTTTCATACTCAGATATCAACCAAGAAGCAACAGCCTGACATTACCAGTGTGGGTGTGAACCCCTCCCTCCTTGGCTCCAGTATAGTATAAAGCATTGAGCTATACACTGTTGTATACTACACACACTACTTACCTCCTTTCACTCCATGGGCTGAGCACCCTGCATTCGTTCCCCGGAGTGGTACCCTAAAGGCAGTGAAAAATTGCCACAGGGTATAAAATTGGGGGTTTCACACACTAGAAAAACGCCAGAGTAAAACACCAGAAAAAAAAAAAAAAAAAAAACACAGAAAAAAACAGATGAATTTTTTCTGGTGTTTTTTAGGTAAAAATATGTGTATTATATTCACAGGAACATCTACAAAACATGAAAAGATTTATCACTTGTTATGAAAATTGGAAGTTTATAAATTGAAATTATTGATGACATAAACTGGAGAAGACAGGATAAGTTCAAAACAAAACAGGATATAGCTGTAGCTGAAATTAAATTAGCAACACAATGACACATTAGTTTGCAATTCCCAAGGTAGAGAACCTTTGGGAACCTTTGAAATTTATCAAATTAACCCCTTACTGTTTTGCAGATTTCTATGTTTGCATTTTCATTTTTTTCTCCTTGCATTCTGAGAGCCCTAAGTCTATTTTCATCAACAAAGTGGTTTAAGGAGGTATCTTTTGTAGGACCAATTGTACTATTTAATACCAATTTTTTTTTTTTTTTACCATGAAATGTACTGCAAAAAAAAAAAGATTTGTGGGCTGAAATTGGAAAAAAGGCAATTCCGCAACTTTTGAAAAGTTTTGTTCTTACGCTGTTTACAATGTGCAAAACGACTGTACTTCTGCAAGTCAGTATGAATACATCAATCTATCATTTACATAACTTTAGTTATTTTTTTAGTACTTATAAATTAAATACTATATATTTTCCTTGCATCTTCATGCTCTGACCCCCTATAACTTTTTTTTTTTCAAACTACAGAGCTTTTTGAGGTCTTGATTATTTTCAGTTATCTGTAGCTTTGATTGGTACTATTTTGGGGTAGATGGGGCTTTTCTGATCACTTTTTATTCCATGCTTATTTAGTTGTTAGATGACCAAAATTCAGCAATTCTGGCTTTTTTTTTTCTGCTCAAAGTTTTCACTATGTATGGTAAATAGTTTTAATAGTTCTAACATTTCTTGATATATAATTTATATACTTACATAGAAAAAGTGACTTCCCCTTCACACACAAACTCTTATGAAAAATGACAGGTCATAAGGGGATCCAGGTAAATAGCAGAGGAACAATAGAGAGCAGGACAGCTCTTTCAGCTGTTTAGCCTCACCCTACTTATGTCCCATAAGATCCCTTTAAAGAGGTACTGCGGCACTAAGACATCTTATCCCCTATCCAAAGGATAGGGGGTAAGATGCCTGATCGTGGGGGTCCCGCCGCTGGGGACCCCCGTGATATTTCACGCAGCACCCCATTACCATCAGCCCCCGGAAAATGTTCGTTCAGGGTCTGATGACTGGAGTATTGTGATATCACGGCTCCGTCCTCTCAATGCAAGCCTATGGGAGGGGGCGTGACATCTTTCATGCCCCCTCCCATAGGCTTGCATTGAGGGGCGGAGCGTGATATCACATGGGGGCAGAGCCTGGAGCTGATGGTAACGTGGTGCTGTGTGAAAAATCACAATGTCTTAGCGTCAGAGTACTCTTTTAAGTGCAACTTATTTACAAATGCGTCATATTGAGTGCACAGACAGCCACTTTACTATAGAGAAAATTAATGTTAAATATAAAGAAAAAGTTTAGTGATATTAGGGAAACACTATATACTATGAAATATGCCTGAAAATACACTGTGTGGTACTAGTCTATGTCTTATTAGTGAATAATTTGTTGAAATAAGTTATTTTCATTTTTATTCATTCTGATTCATTATAGCATTGTCCATCAAAATAACAGGCAGTGGATAATTATTGGCTGTAATTTGAATTCCTTAGGCCCTTATTACAATTAAATTAGCGAATGATGTAATCAAAATAATGTGTTAAAATAGTAACATAACAACAGTATGTACATTTGCCACCTAAAGGAGTAATTAATTAAATATACTGAAGAATTTAATTTTTACCTGAAAACTCCTCTTTTTGGGTCTTACTACTCGGCTGGCCAAAAGACCTGAGTTCATGGAGGATACACATTAAAGGGGAATTCATTCTGAAGATATGTTTCTCCATTGGAAACTGCTGAGGAGTTCCCTAACTACCCCAATTCCTGCACCTTGGCCTTCTGCTGGGAAGTCTGCTCCAAGATGCTCACGGCTGCTACGACTGGCTTCATACTTTTCTGGACAGCTGAGTCTATAACATAATGTAATGGTATTTATGCTTGTACATTCCAGTAAAAAAAAAAGACCATAGTTACATAGTTATAGTAAGTATGGTCAAAAAAGACATCCATCCATCAAGTTAAATCAAGGAATTAAGGGGAATGGTGGGATAAAGGGAAAGGGATGTGATTATATTTCTGTAAAAGCATTAATGTTATTTTGTTCTAGGAATGGATCTGACCCTGTTTTAAAGCTTTCAACTGTTTCTGTTGTGACCAGTTCCTGAGGTAAACTGTTCCATAAATTCATAGTTCTTATGGTAAAGAAGGCGTGTCACCCCTTGAGAACAAACCTTTTCTTCTCCAGATGGAAGGTGTGCCCCCTTGTCCTTTGAGGGGGTTGAACCTGGAACAGCTTTTCCCCATATTTTTTTACATGGGCCATTTATATACTTATATACATTGATCACATCCCCCCTTAAACTTCTCTTCTCAAGACTAAACAAATGTAATTCTTTTAACCCCTTAACAAGCAGGACATATATATATATATATTTAGTCACGCGGTGACCCCGCGTCATATCAGGTCTGTCCCGGCGGCCATAAAGGACCGGGACCCGTGGCTAATGCCGAACATCACCCTAAGAAAAGTTTGAATCACCCCCCCTTTCCCATAAAAAGACTATGTAAATAAAAATAAATATAAACATATGGGGTTTTGCCATATGCGTATATGTCCGAACTATAAAAATAAATCGTAAATTAAGCCACACAGTCAATGGTGTACACGTAAAAATATTCTAAATTCCAAAATAGCATATTTTTGGTCACCTTTTTATACCATAAAAAAAATTCATAAAATGTGATCAAAAAGTCAAATCAAAACAAAAGTGGTACCATTAAAAACTTAAGATCACGGCACAAAAACATTAGCCCTCATAAATCCCCGTATGCAGAAAAATAAAAAAGTTATAGGGGTCAGAAGAGGACATTTTTAAATATATAAATTTTTGTGCATGTAGGTATGATTTTTTTCTAGAAGTAAGACAAAATCAAACCGATATAAGTCAGCCATCGTTTTAATTGTATGAACCTACAGAATAAAGAGAAGGTGTCATTTTTACCGAAAAATGCACTGCATAGAAACGGAAGCCCCCAAAAGTTACAAAATCTTTTTTTTTCAATTTTGTCGCACAAAGATTTTATATATTTTTTGTTTTGCCGTAGATTTTTGGGTAAAATGACTAATGTCATTACAAAGTAGAATTGGTAGCACAAAAAATAAGCCATCATATGGATTTTTAGGTGGAAAATTTAAGGGGTTATGATTTTTAAAATGTAACAAGGAAAAAATGAATATGCAAAAATTGAAAAATGCTGAGTCCTGAAGGGGTTAATCTTTCCTCATAGCTAAGATGTTCCGTGCCCCATATTAGTTTAGTTGCACATCTCTGCACCTTCTCCAGATCAAAACAGAACAGAATATTCCAGGTGAGGCCATACCAATGTTTTATAATGCATGCTATTCTGTAGTCTATGATATACAAGTACACCCATATAATTCTCTAAAAGTGACTCTCCCAGTCTAACCCCCCCCCCCAAGACATAGGATGCATGCAGTTTTTTTGTACCCAGATGTAAAACTTTACATTTATCCACATTGAACCTCATTTGCCAAGTGGATGCCCAGACACTTAGTCTATCCAAGTCCTCTCGTAACTTAGGCACATCCTCTATAGACTGTGCCGTCCTACAAAGCTTGGTGTCATCTGGAAGAATAGAAACAGAGCTGTTAATCCCATGCTTTAAATCATTAATAAATAAATTAATCAAGAGCGGGCCCATTACTGAACCTTGGGGTACACCACTAGTATCCGGGGACCAATCAGAGTACGAATCATTGACCACCACTCTCTGGGTACGATCCTTGCGACAATTTTCAATCCAGTTACAAACTAAAGAAATCAAGTTTCCAATCCCAAAAACCGTAACTTACCTATCAGACGTCTATGCATTTGCAAAATCCAAAAACACTATATCCACAGCCAATCCTATGTCAAGGCTTCTACTCACATCTTCATAAAAGCAAATTAGATTGGTTTGACAACTTCTATCCTTAGTAAACCCATGCTGGCTGTTACTTATAATACTATTATCCCCTAAGTATTCCTGTATGTAGTCCCTTATGAATCCTTCAAAAATTTTCCCACAATGCACGTAAAGCTTACCGGTCTATAATTACCTGGGGAAGACCTAGAGCCCTTATTGAAGATTGGTACCACATTCGCCTTGCGCCAGTTGCCCAGCATAGTAACAGACACCAGAGAATCTCTAAATATCATGAATAAGGGTATAAGGGAACTTAGTTCTCTAAGAACTCTTGGGTGTAATCCATCCTCTCCTGAACATTTGCTCACATTTACTTTATTTAATTTACCTTGGACCATATCTACATATCTAGTTCAGTAAATTACATGATGTGTTACCAGCATTGGCCCAGCCACTCCCTCTTCCTTCGTATATACATAACTAAAGAACCCATCCAGTAGCTCTGCCTTCTCTTGATCACCAGTGACCACCTACCCCTTATTATTAAGGGGTCCTACATGCTCTGTCATTGTATTTTTTGCATTTATATATCTAAAAAAAATATTTAGGATTTGTTTTGCTTTCTTTGGCCACCTTTCTTTCTTTTTGAATCTTTACTGTTTTTATTAAATTTTTACAGCTTTTATTAAACACTTTGTAAAGTTTAACCCCTTAAGGACCCAGCCATTTTACACCTTAGGACCTTAGTTTTTTGCACATCTGACCACTGTCACTTTAAACATTAATAACTCTGGAATGATTTTAGTTATCATTCTGATTCTGAGATAGTTTTTTTTGTGACATATTCTACTTTAACATAGTGATAAAATTTTGTGGTAACTTGCATCCTTTCTTGGTGAAAAATCCCAAAATTTGATGAAAAATTTGAAAATGTTGCATTTTTGTAACTTTGAAGCTCTCTGCGTGTAAGGAAAATGGATTTTCCCCAAAAAAATTTTTGATTCACATATACAATATGTCTACTTTATGTTTGCATCATAAAATTGATGTGTTTTTACTTTTGGAAGACACCAGAGGGCTTCAAAGTTCAGCAGCAATTTTCCAATTTTTCACAAAATTTTCAAACTCACTATTTTTCAGGGACCAGTTCAGGTTTGAAGTGGATTTGAAGGGTCTTCATATTAGAAATACCCCACAAATGACCACATTATAAAAACTGCACCTCCCAAAGTATTCAAAATGACATTCAGTCAGTGTTTTAACCCTTTAGGTGTTTAACAGGAATAGCAGCAAAGTGAAGGAGAAAATTCACAATCTTCATTTTTTACACTCGCATGTTCTTGTAGACCCAATTTTTGAATTTTTACAAGGGGTAAAAGGAGAAATTTATACTTATATTTGTAGCCCAATTTCTCTTGAGTAAGCACATACCTCATATGTATATGTAAATTGTTCGGCGGGCGCAGTAGAGGGCTCAGAAACGAAGGAGCGACAAGGTGATTTTGGAGAGTACGTTTTTCTGAAATGGCTTTTGGGGGGCATGTTGCATTTAGGAAGCCCCTATGGTGCCAGAACAGCAAAAAAAAAACACATGTCATACCATTTTGGAAACTAGACCCCTTGAGGAACGTAACAAGGAATTAAGTGAGCATTAATACCCAACAGACTTTTTCAAATGTAAAAAAAATAATAATTTTCACTAAAATGTGTGTTTCCCCCCAAATTTCACATTTTTGCAAGGGTTAATAGGAGAAAATACCCCCCAAAATTTGTAACCCCATCTCTTCTGAGTATGGAGGTACCCCATAAGTTGACCTGAAGTGCACTACGGGCGAACTACAATGCTCAGAAGAGAAGGAGTCATATTTGGCTTTTTGAAAGCAAATTCTGCTCGGGGGCATGTCGCATTTAGGAAGCCCCTATGGTTCCAGGACAGCAAAAAAAAAAAAAAAACACATGGCATACCATTTTGGAAACTAGACCCATTGAGGAACGTAACAAGGAATAAAGTGAGCCTTAATACCCCACAGGGGTTTCACGACTTTTGCATATGTAAAAAAAAAAAATGTGTTTTACACTAAAATGTGTCCCCCCCACAAATTTCACATTTTTGCAAGTGTTAGTAGCAGAAAAGACCCCCCAAAATTTGTAACCTCATCTCTTCTGAGTATGTTAATACCCCATAAGTGGACCTGAAGTGCACTAGGGCGAACTACAATGCTCAGAAGAGAAGGAGTCAAATTTGGCTTTTGGAGACCAAATTTTGCTCGGGGGGGATGTCGCATTTAGGAAGCCCCTATGGTGCCAGGACAGCAAAATAACCCCCACATGGCATACCATTTTGGAAACTAGACCCCTTGAGAAACGTAACAAGGGGTACAGTGAGCATTTACCCCCCACTGGTGTCTGTCAGATCTTTGGAACAGTGGGCTGTACAAAATTTTAAATTTGCACAGCCCACTGTTCCAAAGATTTATCAGACACCAGTGGGGTGTAAATTCTCACTGCACCCCTCATTACATTCCGTGAGGGGTGTAGTTTCCAAAATGGGGTCACATGTGTTTTTTTTTGTTTGTTTTTTGCGTTTGTCAAAACCGCTGAAACAATCAGCCACCCCTGTGCAAATCACCTCAAATGTACATGGTGCACTCTCCCTTCTGGGCCTTGTTGTGCGCCCCAGAGCACTTTTTGCCCACATGTGGGGTATCTCCGTAGTCGGGAGAAATTGCATTACAAATTTTGGGGGGCTTTTTTCCCTTTTACCTCTTATCAAAATGAAAAGTATAGGGCAACACCAGCATGTTAGTGTAAAAAATAAAAATTTTTACACTAACATGCTGGTGTAGACCCCAACTTCACCTTTTCATAAGGGATGAAAGGAGAAAAAGCCCCCCAAAATTTGTTAGGCATTTCTCCCGAGTACGGTGATACCCCATATTTAGCCCTAAACTGTTACCTTGAAATACGACAGGGCTCCAAAGTGAGAGCGCCATGTGCATTTGAGGCCTGAATTAGGGATTTGCATAGGGGTGGACATAGGGGTATTCTACGCCAGTGATTCCCAAACAGGGTGCCTCCAGCTGTTGCAAAACTCCCGGCATGCTTGGGCAGTCAATGGCTGTCCGGCAATACTGGGAGTTGTTGTTTTGCAACAGCTGGAGGCTCCATTTTGAAAATCATTTTTATTGGGGAGGGGGCTGTGTAGGGGTATGTGTATACGTAGTGTTTTTTTTCTTTTTCTTTTATTTTGTGTTAGTGTAGTGTTTTTAGGGTACAGTCACATGGGCGGGGGATTACAGCGAGTTTCCCGCTGCGAGTTTGAGCTGCCGCGCAAAATTTGCTGCATCGCAAACTTGCAGCCTGATACTCACTGTAAGCCCCCTGCCCATATGAATGTACCCTGTACATTCACGGGGGGGGGAACCTCCAACTGTTACAAAATTGCAACTCCCAGCATGCACGGTCTAACACATTTTTGCAAGTGTTAGTAGCAGAAAAGACCCCCCAAAATTTGTAACCTCATCTCTTCTGAGTATGTTAATACCCCATAAGTGGACCTGAAGTGCACTAGGGCGAACTACAATGCTCAGAAGAGAAGGAGTCAAATTTGGCTTTTGGAGACCAAATTTTGCTCGGGGGGGATGTCGCATTTAGGAAGCCCCTATGGTGCCAGGACAGCAAAATAACCCCCACATGGCATACCATTTTGGAAACTAGACCCCTTGAGAAACGTAACAAGGGGTACAGTGAGCATTTACCCCCCACTGGTGTCTGTCAGATCTTTGGAACAGTGGGCTGTACAAAATTTTAAATTTGCACAGCCCACTGTTCCAAAGATTTATCAGACACCAGTGGGGTGTAAATTCTCACTGCACCCCTCATTACATTCCGTGAGGGGTGTAGTTTCCAAAATGGGGTCACATGTGTTTTTTTTTGTTTGTTTTTTGCGTTTGTCAAAACCGCTGAAACAATCAGCCACCCCTGTGCAAATCACCTCAAATGTACATGGTGCACTCTCCCTTCTGGGCCTTGTTGTGCGCCCCAGAGCACTTTTTGCCCACATGTGGGGTATCTCCGTAGTCGGGAGAAATTGCATTACAAATTTTGGGGGGCTTTTTTCCCTTTTACCTCTTATCAAAATGAAAAGTATAGGGCAACACCAGCATGTTAGTGTAAAAAATAAAAATTTTTACACTAACATGCTGGTGTAGACCCCAACTTCACCTTTTCATAAGGGATGAAAGGAGAAAAAGCCCCCCAAAATTTGTTAGGCATTTCTCCCGAGTACGGTGATACCCCATATTTAGCCCTAAACTGTTACCTTGAAATACGACAGGGCTCCAAAGTGAGAGCGCCATGTGCATTTGAGGCCTGAATTAGGGATTTGCATAGGGGTGGACATAGGGGTATTCTACGCCAGTGATTCCCAAACAGGGTGCCTCCAGCTGTTGCAAAACTCCCGGCATGCTTGGGCAGTCAATGGCTGTCCGGCAATACTGGGAGTTGTTGTTTTGCAACAGCTGGAGGCTCCATTTTGAAAATCATTTTTATTGGGGAGGGGGCTGTGTAGGGGTATGTGTATACGTAGTGTTTTTTTTCTTTTTCTTTTATTTTGTGTTAGTGTAGTGTTTTTAGGGTACAGTCACATGGGCGGGGGATTACAGCGAGTTTCCCGCTGCGAGTTTGAGCTGCCGCGCAAAATTTGCTGCATCGCAAACTTGCAGCCTGATACTCACTGTAAGCCCCCTGCCCATATGAATGTACCCTGTACATTCACGGGGGGGGGAACCTCCAACTGTTACAAAATTGCAACTCCCAGCATGCACGGTCTATCAGTGTATGCTGGTAGTTATAGTTTTGCAACAGCTGGAGGCACACGGGTTGGGAAACACTGAGTTGGGAAACAGACAATGTTTCCCAACCAGTGTGCCTCCAGTTGCAAAACCACAACTCCCAGCATGCCCAGACAGCCGAAGGGCACATTGGGAGTAGCAGTTACGCAACAGCTGGAGGAGAACAGTTTGGGGACCACTGTGTAGTGGTGTCCAAGCTGTAGCATTCCAGTTGTTGCAAAACTACAACTCCAAGCATTCTCAGGCATGCTGGAAGTAGTAGTTCGGCAACATCTTTAGAGCCAGATGTTGCTGAACTACAACTCCCGGCATGCTTGGAGTTGTAGTTTTGAAACATCTCGAGGACTACAGTTTGCAGACCACTAATACAGTGGTTCCCAATCTGTGCCCTTCCAGATGTTGCAAAACTACAACCCCCAGTATGCCAAAACTGTCCAGGCATGCTGGGAGTTGTAGTTCTGCAACATCTGAAGGGCCAGATGTTACAGAACTACAACTCCCACCATGCCTGGACAGTAAGGGCATGCTGGGGAAGTTTAGATTTGCAACATCTGGAAGGGCACAGTGGTCTCCAAACTGTGGACCTCCAGATGTTGCAAAACTGCAACTCCCTGCATGCTCATGTCTAGGCATGCTGGGAGTTGTAGTGTAAGGGGACCAGATGGAGCAGTCCAGATCGCTTTACGGTGGTCTGGACTGCTGCAAAGGTCCCGCAACGCCGCCTAAGATCAACTCTTCTGTTGCCACCGCCGCCATCTCTGCCGCCGGGATCCGGGTCTTCAGGGATGAGGTACGTACCGGGGCCAGGCCCCAGCACTCCCCTGTCCCCTGTCCTCCGGTGTTCCTCACGTTCTCTCCGGACTTCCAGGGGCCGGGCAGGAAGTAACCGCCCCCCCTGCGATTGGTCGGTTAGTTCTAACCAACTAATTGCAGGGGATAGGAGGAGGTGGCAGCCTTGCCACCTCGCTCCTATACTTCAGCATGGTCCTGGCTGTCTGTGACAACCGGGATCATGCAAAATTACCAGGCGGTCGGGTCCCAGAGACCCGATTAGCCCAGTAACGCTGCAGATTGCAGGGGCAACTTCCCTCGCGATCTGCGACGATCGCCGACATGGGGGGCCGGAATGGCCCCCCTCGGCATTTGCCCTGGATGCCTGCTGAAGCATTTCAGCAGGCATCCGCTTCCAATCTCTGCCCGGCGCACAGCAGAGACCGGAAAACACCAGGACTGCCCGGGGACGTCCTTGGTCCTTAAAGCCCAGGGTGCCAGGACGTCCCCGGACGTCCTTGGTCCTTAAGGGGTTAAATGCTATAGCTGACTCTTCAGATTTTTTTTTTAAAGCTATTTTTTTGTTGTTTATTGCTTTTAACATCAGTTGTGAGCCATGCAGGATTTAGTTTTAATTGTTTCTACTTGTTCCCCTTAGGAATAAATGTAGCTGTATATTTATTCAGTGTTGATATGAAAATTTTCTATTTATCTTCTGTATAAGTATTTGAGAAAAACTCCTCCCAGTCTATGTCCTGAAGTGCAGCTCTTAGCTCAGAGAAATTTGTCTTTTTAACATATGTTTTTGCCCTCCCAATCTGTCTCTGTTTTCTACAGTTTGAGTCAAAAATAACTATATTGTGGTCGCTATTACCAAGGTTTTCATGCAGAGTTACATTCCCAACCAACCCTGCAATGTTGGAAAGCAACAACAAAAATGTGGTCTCAAATGGCTGGAGGTGTTCAACCCCAAATGCAGTTGTACAATTGTGCTTCTATACTGGGGGAGCAGGTCCTGCCCTTGTAGTCCGTTGCTGGGGGCAATCCCCAGCATGAAATGCATACAATGGGGGATGCCTGCAGCAGACTACAAGTGCCACAATAGACTCCTACTGTGTTTCTCCGAAAATAAGACTGGGTCTTATATTAATTTTAGTCACAAAAAACACACTAGGGCTTATTTACAGTATGTACATTGAACAACATTTAACGATATTTACCCTCCCCCCCATCATCATCATCATGTGATGGGTGCAGCTCTGCCCCCCCCCCCAACGTCCCCCGCCACCGGTTTATCAGCCCAGCGCTGCACCCCACATCGGGAGACGAATCGTATGTCACCCGCGAGCACAGCTTCTCTCCGCCCCCCCCCCCGCCAAATAATTACCACTACTTGTACTTTGTATTCCTGTGCCCGGGCTACAAATATTAAAAAACAAACTTTAACTTACCTTCGTCCTCCGTTCCCCCGTTGCTAAGGAACCGGCCTCATGGTCCCTCCGCTGTTCTTGCTGCTTCCTGGGGATGGGAACGTCACAGAGCCTTCAGCCTATCACCGGCCGCAGCGATGTCCCGCCTCGGCCGATGATAGGCTGAGCCCACTGTCATGTAAGAAGCCAGCCGGCTCCTCACATGACAATGCGCTCAGCCTATCATCGGCCGAGGTGGGACATCGCTGCGGCCGGTGATAGGCTGAAGGCTCTGAGACGTCCCAACGGGGGAACGAAGTACGAAGGTACGGTAAGTTAAAGTTTGTTTTTTTATATTTGCAGCCCGGGCATTGCCTAGGTCAGTGGTCTTCAACCTGCGGACCTCCAGATGTTGCAAAACTACAACTCCCAGCATGCCCGGACAGCCAACAGGCTTATATTGCAGCCAACCCCGATAATCCAGCTAGGGCTTATTTTCGGGGTAGGGTGTATTTTCGGGGAAGCAGGGTAAACCAGATAGACGGTGTGGATGTGTAACAATTAGAATAATACAGGAATTTAGGTGCACATCTACCACATAGTGCACCTAAATTTCTGTATTAATGTTGGAAATTACCAGATCCAACAGAGCATCACTTCTTGTTGGGTCCTCCAAAAACTGGCCCATAAAATTATCCCGCAATAAATTTAGGAATTGTCTCCTCTTTGTAGTTTTAGCCAAACCCCGACCCAATCTATATCTGGATAGTTAAAATCTCCCATCACTACATGCCCCGGGCAACCCTCTCTATTCGTGTATGCAGCTGACCTTCTATCTCCTCAGTAGGTGTAATCTATAGATTACACCCAAAAAAATGTTTGCCTCCTTTTGTAATTCTACCCACAGGGATTCCACATCCTCAGAATCATCACATGCTATGGCATCATTCACACAGACTTTCATACCGCTTCAAACATACAGACATACTCCACCACCTTTCCTGTTTACCCTATCCTTGCGAAACAGTGTAAACCCCTGCAGATTGACAGTCCAGTCATGTGAGGAGTCTAGCTATGTCTCAGTGACCCCAACTATATCAATGTGTTCCTCCAGTATCCAGGCCTCAAGCTCCCACATTTTATTTGCAAGACTTCTGGCATTTGTGAACATATACTATACATTTCCATTAGGTTTTACACATTCAGTCTCATTAACCCGATAACGACCACGGACGAGTATAGACGTCCAGGTTGGCGGGCGTTCCCGCACCTGGACGTCTATACTTGTCCATTTTTCTCGTGGGTGCTGCCCAGTGCACCCACGAGATCGCGACAGGGACTCGGCTGTATCACACAGCCGGGACCCTGCTGCACTGCCAGGACCGAAGTAAACTTCGGTCCCGGCAGTTTTAACCCTTACAGCCGTGGTCGGAAGTGACCGCGGGCTGTAAGTGTTATGACAGAGGGGGCTCCCTCTGTCACTCCTGCAGCACCCCGCATCGTGATCGCGGGGTGCTGTGTGTGTCCGCGGCTGGCCGGGACCTGCCGCACTGCCGGGAGTGAAGTTCACTTCACTCCCGGCAGTTTAACCCTTACAGCCGCGGTCAGAAGTGACCGCGCGCTGTAAGGAGTTCTGACAGAGGGAGGGGGCTCCCTCTGTCTCCTCTGCAGCACCCCGGAATATCGCGGGGTGCTGCTGCATACCTGGGCAGCCGGGGGTCCTACAAAGACCCCCAGGTCTGCCCTGGGTATTGCCTGAAAGGACGTGCCAGAGGCATGTCCTAATATGCTGCCTGCTAGTGAAAACTGGCAGGCAGCATATAACTGCAATGCTTTGGAATACTAAGTATTCCAAAGCATTAAAAAGTGTAAAAATAAATAAATAAAATAAAATAAAAGTGTAAAAATAAATAAAAATGTAATAAAAGTGTAAAAATAAATAAATAAATAAAAAAATAAAAAATAAAATAAAAAAATAAAAAAATATATTATATATATATATAAATATATTTATATATATATATATATATATATATATATATATATATATATATATATATATAAATATATATATATATATATATATATATTAAAAATACATTTATTAAATGAATCTAATTTAAAAAAAATGCACAATGTGTAGGATCGCATTGGTGGACATCCGCAGCATGCAATATGCTGCGGATGTCCACCATGTGATCCTACACATTATGCAGCAGTCACGGTAATGAGCTCCCTGCTGCGGCTGGGTAGCTTTGTGTGTCCACTCATAGCGGCGGATTTCCCGCCAGCAGTCATGAGCGGACACACTAAGCTACCCAGCCGCAGCAGTGATGGATATATTCGCCATGAGCGGGTGCTTATTCCCACAACATGGCGGATATATCCATCAGGAGCCTTAACTGTCACAGACAGACGCGTTATACTGCCAGCCGACCAAGGACCAATCAGAGAGGTCCCTGGTCCAGCCAATAACTTGTAGGGGTGCAGTATATAAATGGGGTCACTTGTGGGGGTGGGGGTACTGTTCTGCCCTGAAAGCCAAATGGCGCTCCTCTCCTTCTGAGTCCTACCACGCGGCCAAGGAACCATATATGGCCAAAGCGGGGGTATTTCCGAACATGGGACAAGCAGCTAAATAAAATATAGGGTGCATTTCTTTCAATATCAGAAGTGATGTACAAAAAATATGCCCCCCAAATGATGCATTTGTGAAAAATTGCAAATTTCGAATTTTTAACACTGACTTTGTAATAATTCCTGCCAAAAAAAACTATGGTGTTAAAATACTCACTGTACCCCCTAGCGAATACCTTTACGGGTCTAGTTTTTAAAATGGGGTCATTTGGGGGGGTGTTCCTATGTTCTACTACCTTTTAATTTCTGCAAACCTTGCATAGCACACAAAAAAAGATGTACTTATCACATTTTCCAAATTTTCCAAATTTCAAGTTAAATTGTTAGGCTTCTAACGAATTTAAAATGTTAATTAAAAACAAAAAAATGATGTCAAAATAAAGTAGACATCTGAAAGTATAAGTTTCATAAACTATTTGGTCAGTATGTAAAAATATATGCAACCTATTAGTGTTAAAATAGCAAAAAATCGTAATTTTTTGTAAAAATTTCATGATTTTTTGCATTGTAAAAAAAACTACAAATGATATCGGCTTACTTTTACTATGTACATGAAGGACAACTTGTGACAAAAAAACAATGTCAGAATTATTGTGATTGGCAAAACGTTACTGTTACGCCGAGCGCTCCGGGTCCCCGCTCCTCCCCGGAGCGCTCGCAACATCCTCGCTACGGCAGCGCCCCGGTCAGATCCACTGACCGGGTGCGCTGCGATACCGCCTCCAGCCGGGATGCGATTCGCGATGCGGGTGGCGCCCGCTCGCGATGCGCACCCCGGCTTCCGTACCTGACTCGCTCTCCCTCGGTCCTGTCCCGGCGCGTGCGGCCCCGCTCCCTAGGGCGCGCGCGCGCCGGGTCTCTGCGATTTAAAGGGCCACTGCGCCACTGATTGGCGCAGTGGTTCCAATTAGTGTGTTCACCTGTGCACTCCCTATGTATACCTCACTTCCCCTGCACTCCCTCGCCGGATCTTGTTGCCCTTGTGCCTAGTGAAAGCGTTCCCTTGTGTGTTCCTAGCCTGTGTTCCAGACCTCCTGCCGTTGCCCCTGACTACGATCCTTGCTGCCTGCCCCGACCTTCTGCTACGTCCGACCTTGCTTTTGTCTACTCCCTTGTACCGCGCCTATCTTCAGCAGTCAGAGAGGTTGAGCCGTTGCTAGTGGATACGACCCGGTTACTACCGCCGCAGCAAGACCATCCCGCTTTGCGGCGGGCTCTGGTGAACACCAGTAGTAACTTAGAACCGGTCCACTAGCACGGTCCACGCCAATCCCTCTCTGGCACAGAGGATCCACCTCCTGCCAGCCGGCATCGTGACAGTTACCAGAGTTATTCTCTAATAAAGACAGACATCCCCGATTTGAAAAAACAGGCCTGGTCTTTCAGGGGCGTACAGGTTTATTTGTATTGGTCCTTAAGGGGTTAATGGGATTTTTTGAGTTATTGGGGCTAATGGGATTTTTTGAATTATTGGGGCAAATGGGAATTTTTGAGTTATTGTGGCTACATTTATTTGGGCTACATTTATTTTCACCACTGATTTGTAACACATGATTTCCTTATCCACTGTTCTTAACCCCCCCCCCAGGTCTCCTCTCCGTCTCCTCTCCTCCCACTATTATATCCTAACCCCTAACTAACCTATCTGTCCCACTATCTGATTGATTGCTTTATTGTCCTCCCCACCACTTACCTAGTTTAAATACACTGCCACCCTTTCCAGGATTCTCTCCCCCAGTACAGTGGACCCCCTTCCATTCAGGTGCAAATTATCCATAGAATAAAGTTTGTACCCCAATGAAAAATCAGCCGAGTGCTCTAAAAACCCAAACCTTTCCCCCCTTAAAAAAAAAAATAAAAAAAAAAAAAAATAACAATTTATCTTTAATAAAGGTTCCAATAAAAAGTTCATTTTTAGAACAATTTATTAAGCCCTTAGCATGGTATTTTATAATATAAATGTAACACTCACGCTTCTGAAGACAGGAACTCCGGTGTATGTGGATCCGCTGGACCTGTGTGGCAGATGACTTGGACCGTGCCAGGGAGCGGAGTCTAAGGTGCCGCTGGTCTTCACCAGAGCCCGCTGCAAAGCAGGATGGGCTTGCAGCTGCAGGTGACACCCAGGTCGCTACTCCCGGCACGGCTCGACCACACAGGCGGTTGAGGAGATGAGAAGCACAGAAGGGATGAGACAACTCGTAGTCAGGATAGCTGAAGGTCAGGGCACAGTAGCGTAGGCGGGACATAGCAGAAGTTCAATAGGCAGGCGGGAAAGAAGCAAGATCTAGGTCACAAGAGCAGGAGATCTGGTACACGGCAAGGCAATACTATGGAACGCTTTCACTAGGCACAAGGCAACAAAGATCCGGCAGAGAACTGAGGAGGATCAAGGAATTTTTCAACAAGACACAGGTGGTTACACTAATGAGCGTACTGGCCCTTTAAATCTTTAAGCTCCGGCGCACGCACGCCCTAAGGGACGGGGACACGCATGCCGGAGCAGAGAGGCAGAAGCAGAGGCAGGGGAAACACCCGGAGAATTACAGACTGGGGCTCGCATGCGGGTGCATCCCGCAATGCGAGTCCCAGCCCCGTCGGCAGCAGAAGGTAAGGGGGCCATGCGCTCACGGACAGCGTGTGAGGCCAGAGCGCATAGCGTAACAGTACCCCCCCCCCTTTGGTCTCCCCCTCCTTTTACAAGAGAGGAAACTCCTTAGAAGGACACGGTCTAGGATATCCTCCTCAGGTTCCCAAGATCTCTCCTCAGTACCGACCAGGACCGACCAAAAAAAATTGTTTACCTCTCACAGTTTCTGCAGAAAGGATCTGTTTAACTTTGTAGACATAAGAAGAGCCGTAGACAGGTGTTGGGACAGGATTCTTCTGAGAAAACCGGTTTACGGCAAGAGGCTTGAGGAGAGAGAGGTGGAAGGAATACGTAACGTAGCAGGTATATGGAGTTTGTAGGAGAAAGGATTGATCTTTTGTAGAATCTGGAAGGGGCCAAGGTAGCAGGGACCGAGCTTGTAACAGGGGATATTGAAGTGGATGTATTTGGATGAAAGCTAAACCATGTCACCAGGAGAGAAGGACGGAGGAGGTCTTCTACCTTTATCCGCTTGCGATTTCATGCGTGAAGAAGCCTGGGACAATGACTGTCGGGTCTATTGCCAGATGGTGGAGAAGTCACGGACCAGCTCATCAACAGCAGGCACATCGGATGAGACTGGGAGAGGAAGAGGAGGACAGAGATGGAGTCCGTAGACAACCAAAAAGGGAGACAACCTCGTGGACTCGGAATCCTTAAGATTATATGAGAATTCAGCCCAGGGGAGAAGGTCGACCCAATCATCTTGGTGAGCCGAAACAAAATGCCGAAGATAAGTCTCAAGGATTTGATTGACCCTTTCCACCTTACCGTTGGACTGAGGGTGATAGGCTGAGGAGAAGTCCAGATTGATGTCCAAACGGTTACAAAGGGCTCGCCAGAACTTAGAGACAAACTGCACACCACGATCCGAAACAATATGCTGTGGAAGACCATGTAAACGAAAGACATGCGACAAGAAGTACTTTGCCAGCTGCGGAGCAGAAGGGATACCTGGTAGAGGAATGAAATGAGCCATCTTGGAAAACCGATCTACCACGACCCAGATGACAGTGTTATTATGGGAAGGTGGCAAATCGATGATGAAATCCATGGCCATATGGGACCAGGGAGTCTCTGATATGGGTAAAGCCAAAGTCCCAAGAAGGTCGGCACTGCAATCAATAGTTGGTGCCCGAGGACCAATGTAACGATAATCCAAAAGAAGAAAGGGTCCCGGCACTCAGAAGCTTATGAAATCTCAAAGGTTTTATTTATGCAACATGTATAGCATACAGGGTAGGTACCTACCCTGTATGCCATGCATGTTGCATAAATAAAACCTTTGAGATTTCATAAGCTTCTGAGTGCCGGGACCCTTTCTTCTTTTGGATTCTGGAATGGGTAAAGGCTGTAAGAGTCCTGCAGGTCTTTGCCGAGGAGTTTTGTCAGGGGCACAAGTTACACAGGACCCAACAAAATCAGAAAATCACGTTCAAGATGGGGCCACCAGTAGTGCCGGGAAATAAGAAGTAGGGTCTTGCGTATTCCAGGATGTCCTGCTGTTAAGGAAAAATGACCCCATTTCAGGACCTTGCGTCTCAATCTGGTGGGCACAAAGGATTTTCCTGGAGGAACTTGCTGAATCTCGGTAGGAGTGGCAGGAATCAAACGGTCAGAAGGAATAATATGCCTAGGCGTGGAGTCCAAACCAATGACATCAGAGGACCTGGAGAGTGCATCAGTCCTGATGTTCTTGTCTGCAGGACGTAAGTGAATGAAGAAGTTGAATCGGGAAAAGAACAGTGTCCATCTTGCCTGGTGGGGGTTCAAACGCTGAGCATACTGACGGTATAGAAGATTCTTATGATCGGAGTAAATGCTGACCGGATGAGAAGAACCTTCCAATAAATGTCGCCATTCATCCAAAGCTAGCTGAATAGCTAGGAGTTCACGATCTCCAATGGAGTAATTCCTCTCAGCAGGAGATAAAGTCTTGGAGAAGAACCCACAAGTTACACTCTTGCCCTTGGCGTTTTTCTGTGTGAGAACGGCACCCGCTTCAATAGATGAGGCATCAACCTCCAACGCAAAGGGCCTCTCTAGATTAGGTCTTGTAAGCACGGGAGCAGAAGCAAATGCAGACTTTAAACGGGAGAAGGCCTCTTCAGCCTCTCGAGGCCAAGACTTAGGATTAGATGCCTTTTTAGTTAGAGCTACAATAGGAGAAACCAAGGATGAAAAATGTGGGATAAACTGACGATAATAGTTAGCGAATCCCAGAAAGTGTTGAATTCCACGTAGGCCTGAGGGACGAGGCCAATCCAAAACTGCAGATAACGTATCTGGATCCATCTGCAGGCCCTGATGAGAGACAATGTAGCCAAGAAACAGAATGCTAGACTTTTCGAACAGGCATTTCTCCAATTTGGCATAGAGATGATTCTTCCGTAGTCACTGAAGAACCAGACGAACATGAGCACGATGCTCCTGGTGGGAAGAGAAGATCAGGATGTCATCAAGGTATACGACAACACAGGTGTAAAGAAGTTCACGGAAGATATCATTAACAAACTCCTGGAAAATGGCTGGAGCATTGCAGAAACCAAAAGGCATAACAATATACTCAAAATGTCCGTTACGAGAATTGAATGCCGTTTTCCATTCATCTCCCTTGCGGATACCAATGAGGTTATACACACCGCGTAAGTCCAGCTTGGAGAAAATCTTGGAACCACGTAAATGGTCAAAATGTTCTGAGATAAGGGGTAGAGGGTAACGGTTCTTGACCGTGATTTTGTTAAGCCCCCTGTTGTCAATGCATGGACTGAGTGAGCCATCCTTCTTCCCTACAAAGAAGAAACCTGCTCCAGCAGAAGAGGACTTATGGATAAATCCCTTTTGGAGATTCTCCTGGATATACTCAGCCATGGCTTTGGTCTCAGGAACTGAAAGAGGATATATCCTCCCACAAGGAGGTGTGGTACCAGGCAGAAGATCAATAGGGCAGTCGTGAGGACGATGTGGAGGCAGAGTTTCAGCCTGTTTCTTGCAGAAGACATCCGAGAAATCTTGGTAAGGTGGCGGCAGGCGAGGTAAAGGTGGAAGACGGGAAACAACTTTACGCAGAACAGGTTGGAGGCAAAAATTTTGACAGGATTATCCCCGGCGAATTATTTCTCCAATTCTCCAATCCAGTTGCGGGGAATGGCGTTGCAGCCAAGGAAGACCAAGAAGAATCTCAGAAGTACAGTGTGGCAGATCATAGAATTCAATATTTTCTTTATGCGATACTCCCACTTACATGATTCAGTATGGAAGTGAACCTTACAGTCCAGATTTTGTCCATTTACAGAGGAGATGAACAAGGGCTCGGCAAGCCAAGAAAGGGGAAGATAATACTTGTGGACTAAAGCCGCATCAATAAAGTCACCTCCAGATCCGGAGTCCAAAAATGCTGTAGCATTGAAGGAAGACTTGGCTGAAGCGAAGACTTGTGCATGAATAGTTCAGCGTGGAGAGGTAGTATTCACTAGACTTGTACACAAAAATGTTTTTCGTTTTGTTTTGTTTTTTTCGTTTTGGATAAAATTTTCTGTTCGGTAATATTTTTGGTTTTGATTTTTCGGATACATTCGGTATTCGGGTGTTCGGTTTGATTTTTCGGATACATTCGGTATTCGCTTTTTTTTATTTTCTTTTGGATACATTTGGTATTCGGGTACATTCGGGTAAATCTTTTTTAAGCAGGGGACCATTATCAGGAGCGTGTGTGCAGGAAAAGAAGGCAGCCGCAGAGATCGGAACATTGGAAGACAGGTAAGATAATAAAATGTTTTGTGATTTATTATTAATACATAATGTAATGTTGAATGAATGAGTAAATTAATGAATGAATGAATGCTGTATGAATGATTGATGTGTATGATTGATGTGTTTGATTGTCAGGTGATTTATGTATAACATGATGTTATACATAAATCACCGACAATCAAACACATTGATCAAACACATCAATCATTCATACAGCATTCATTCGTTCATTTACTCATTCATTCACCATTACATTATGTATTAATAATTTATTAATACATAATGTAATGTTGAATGAATGAGTAAATGAATGAATGAATGCTGTATGAATGATTGATGTGTTTGATCGATGTGTTTGATTGTCGGGTGATTTATGTATAGCATATCATGTCACTTACGCTAACACTGTTTTTGTATATGCGAAAATAAACCGTGAATATTACGAATATGCGAATTTAGCGAATATATGACGAATATTCGTCCATATATTCGCGAAATATCGCGAATTCGAATATGGCCTATGCCGCTCAACACTACAGCTGAAGAGGCACGTGCGGGTTCCTCAAAGACACTGTGAAATTCTGCAAAGAATGACGACAAATTGGAGGATACTGGATAACCACGGTCCCAAAGGGGTGAGCCCAAGCCAGGGCTTTTCCAGAAAGTAGACTAATGACAAAGGCCACCTTACTACGTTCAGTCGGAAACAGTTCAGACATGAGCTCCAAATGCATGGAGCACTGTGTAACAAAGCTTCTGCATGACTTGGAATCCCCATCATACTTGGAAGGCAAAGGCAGGTGCAGCTGGGAGCCAGGAGACACTGCAGGAGCTGGAGGTGGGAGTGGGCCAGATTGTGGTACCTGTTGCTGTTGCAAGGCCAAAAGCTGTTGCATCATGGCTGCAAGTTGAGAAAATTGCTGCGCCTGTCGGGACAACTGCTGTGAGTGACGTATCACAACAGAGGAAAGATCCGCAACTTCAGACAGGGGTTCCTCAGTGGGATCCATGGCCCGATCTTACTGTAACACTCACGTTTCTGAAGACAGGAACTCCGGTGTATGTGGATCCGCTGGACCTGTGTGGCAGATGACTTGGACCGTGCAAGAGAGCGGAGTCTAATGTGCCACTGGTCTTCACCAGAGCCTGCCGCAAAGCAGGAAGGGCTTGCAGGTGACACCCAGGTCGCTACTCCCGGCGCGGCTCGACCACACAGGCGGCTGAGGAGATGCGAAGCACAGAAGGGAGGAGACAACTCGAAGTCAGGATAGCTGTAGGTCAGGGCAGGCGGCACAGTAGCGTAGTCGGGACGTAGCAGAAGTTCAGTAGGCAGGCAGTAGAGAAGCAAGGACAAGGTCACAAGAGCAGGAAATCTGGTACACGGCAAGACAATACCATGGAACGCTTTCACTAGGCACAAGGCAACAAAGATCCGGCAGAGAACTGAGGAGGGTGGAGGAATTTATCAAAAAGACACAGGTGGTTACACTAATGAGCGTACTGGCCCTTTAAATCTTAAAGCTCCGGCGCGCACACGCCCTAAGGGCGGGGACACGCGCGTCGGAGCAGAGAGGCGGAAGCAGAGGCAGGGGAGACACCCGGAGAGTGACGGACTGGGGCTCGCATGCGGGTGCATCCCGCAATGCGAGTCCCAGCCCCAACGACAGCAGAAGGTAATTAAGCTTTGTTTTCTTTCTATTAAACAATTTGAGAGTTTCCTTGGCTGTGTGTTTGAGATCATTGTCTTGCTGAAATGTCAACCCTCCTTTCATTGTCATCATTCTGACAGATGGAAGCAATGCATTACTTAGTGGTTTCTTTGAGACAACAGTACCTGCTAATTCCAGGTTTTTTTTAAGCTCTCCACAAGAGGTCCTTAGCTCTTGGACAACTCTTCTGATTATTCTTTTTAATCCTCTGTCAGAAATCTTGCGAGGAGCATCTGGTTGAGTCAAATTTATGGTGAAATAAATGTTGCCCCATTTTCATAATGTGGCCCTAATAGTGCACACTGGAACTTTCAGAAGCATAAACAGGCACCTGTAACCAATGCCATTGTTTCATTTTGCAATAATTAAGCTGAAAATATCTTGAGACAGCTCTTTGTTTTTACCCATCATGAGATGTGTCTTGTGTGGCAACATGGCAATGAAACCTTTTTATAGTCAACCAGTTGGGACTGAACCAGCTAATATTAATTTGCACTGACAATGAGCTGGATTGCTTTTTTATTACTGATAGATATCAGCTGTTGTCTTGGCTTTCCATGCCTTGTTGCACCTCCAATTCTTTGTGTGTTCAATTATTTTGTCCCTGTGTCATTTTACATTATTTCACATAACTTATTTTCCAAGCTTATTTGTTTACGTGTTCTTGCATGTATAGGTTACTTGGATTGTTAAAATCATCTGGTGAAAATTTTATGTCAATAACACCTTTGGAAATATATATTTAATATTTATTTCCCCCTACACCAGAAAAATTGAAATCTTTAAATCAAACTATATCCCTTGTAAAATTATACTGAACATTTGTGGGTTGCTATAAAATAAGGGAATATAAAATAGGGGACAGCAATATCATCAATTTCAGCAGGCATTTTAATAAAGCTCATTTCTATCACAAATATAGACACAGAGTTCAGAAGAAATGGGAAATGTACTCGTATTTGAGTTAGAAGTTGGAACAATCATTGGAAGCAATCATGTAGAACATGTAAGACTATTTCTAAATTATTTTGCCATTCTAAATATGCAGTTGAATACAACTGTCTCTACTATTTTAGTGAGTCTTCGTTCTTTTTGTTCCTAGTTGAAATTACATTTTAAGTAAAATTGTTTTCAAATGTGCATGGTTCCATATATTATTCCTATATTTCCTGATGACCAATGTTGGATTTACTGTGCTCGTACAGTCGATGCTATGTAGTGACCGGAGTTCACTTCAATCTAGGTTGTTAACCTCTTATAGTGCAGTTCTTAAAAGGTTGCATGTCAGTGTGCCTGACATAATACATTAGAAGTCCATACATATTGTATTGTATTATTGAAGCAATCAAAGGATCCTACTGTATGCTCAAGTCCTGGGACCAAAACATACAGTAACTAAAAATGTTAGATGCATTTAAAAAGAAAGTGCCATATTTATCGGGGTATACCACGCACCGGCCTATAACACGCACCCTCATTTTACCAAGGATATTTGGGTAAAAAAAGTTTTTTACCCAAATATCCTTGGTAAAATGAGGGTGCATGTGTGTGCATGTGTATACCCCGATACACTGTTTCTGACCCCGCAGAAGCCCCCAGGAAAGACAGGGGGAGAAAGGGCGTCGCTGCCCGCTTCTCTCCCCCTGCCTTTCCTGGGGTCTAGAGCCCTGCTGCCGCCGCTTCTCTCCCCCTTCCTTTCCTGGGGTCTAGAGCCCTGCTGCCTCTTCTCTCCCCCTAGCTATCGGTGCCGCTGCCCCATTGCCGGCACCTCTGCCTCATTGCCTTCCCCATCCCCGGTTTTATAATTACCTGCTGCCGGGTCGGGTCCACGCTGCTTCTGGCTCCGGTGTGGCATCTCCTGTGTTGTTGCTATGAGCTGCGAGGCGCAATGACGAGTGACGTCTTCAATACGACGTCACTCGTCATTACGCAGCGCATAGTAACGACGCAGTAGATGCCACACCGGAGCCAGAAGCAGCGCGGACCCGACCCCGGCAACAGGTAATTATAAAACCGGGGATGGGGGAGGCAATGGGGCAGCGGCGCCCACAATGGGGCAGCGGCGCCGATAACCAGGTGGAGAGAAGCGGTGGCAGCAGGACTCTAGACCCCAGGAAAGGCAGGGGGAGAGAAGCGGGCAGCGATGGCCTCTCTCCCCCTGCCTTTCCTTGGGGCTTCTGCGGGGTCAGAAAAACCAGGGATGGGGAAGGCAATGGGGCAACGGCACCGGCAGTCTCTGGACCCCAGGATAGGCAGGGGCAGAGAATCTGGCAGCGACGGCAGGTCTCTGGACCTGCAAAAGCCGCTGCAGTTCATTGATTTAAAGCGCCCGCTTTAAATCATTGAACTGCAGCGGCTTATCGGCGTATAACACGCAGATAGACTTTAGGCCAAAAATTTTTGCCTAAAAAATGCATGTTATACGCCGATAAATACGGTACTTATTTTTTCCAGTATGTAATGCATTATTACTGAAAAAGAGAAGTAATTATTGTGCTATAAAAAAAATGTGTTGTACAAATCCCAAACTTCAACTCGTCCTGCAAAAAACTGTCCTTAAAAAATTATGGTCTCAGGTGGACACTTCAAGGCAAATTATTTTTTAACTGTTTGTGTCATTTTAAGGTAACAATTGTGTTGTTTTACCTATATTTATTATAAAAAATACCTCTTTTCATTAGCTCACAGTGTTAGAAATCCTCTCAGGGTAAGGGTGTGTGTCCCTCCTTGTGATGGTGGGAGGTGATTGGTGTGTCTGTTCATGCTGGGACTTGTCCATGAGTCATCTATTTTCCATGGACAAGCCTGATGTTGCTGCAGGACTGGTTAGAGTCCCAGTAGGTGTGGGAACCCCTAGTGGTGGGATTTTCTGGAGCCATTTACTTAATTAAATATTCAAAAATGTTTAGCATCAAACAAAATAGTTTATTAAAACACAGGTAAGTACAAGCGAGCGAACATAGAGGCTCAAATGTGGGACAAGGAAAGTACAAAAAACAATAAGTGAATACAGGAACAGAGTATTAAAAATAATCTAACCAAAACATAGGATTTGGGTGGGTAAACTGGAGAACAAAACAGGGGGGACGGGGAAAAGAAAGGGGCAGCACAGGTCCTATATCACAAATATAAAAACAAAAGTAAAAGGAGACATCTGAGGTGTGTTGAGAGTCAAGCCAGGGTTGCTATACTCTATAGAATATGTCCAGCGTGTCTTCCCTTACTGCTGACATTTTGTCTTCCAAATTTTTTAAACAACCATGTGACAAAACGTCTTTAATTTTCATCAATAACAACCAACATGTAAAACGTTTTTGGATCTGACAGTGTCTAAGTCTTAAATAAATGTACTTCCTGTTGTACGGCCACTACTCCTCATACAAATGAGTGTAAGAGAGAAGCACCAAACAGGAGATCCATTTTCTGTTTCCTTATATTGTGTATACTAGACTCTGTTCCATAAATTAGGAGGATTGTTTGGTATATTTATATACACTCATCGAGATGTTGTGGTCTTAGCGCAACACTGCATGGTTAGCACAATACTGCGTGTAAGACTTTCCGACACTACACAGTGTCACATTAGAAGCGCGCTTGTATTTTTTTCCTATTTCCATGATTGATAAGTGTAGGCTTCACTCTATGCTGTAAATCAACATGATACACTTCACATAATCGTATGGGTGGTATCCTAAAGCAAACTTATTAATGTGTACATTCTGTATAAGGCTATGCTCATACAGTGTATTTTCTGTCATATTTAATTAAAGCTTACCTGTCATATCCCACAAAAAAAACTGTTGTTACTCAGTACCTCATCCTGATCCTAAGGGGGCATGTCTTTCTCTTGCCTGAACTTTGGCAACTCCTCTCCTCCCTCACTCTGCTGACTCACTGCTCTCAGGAGCCTCACAGCCCTGCTCTGTAACAGTTTCCTCTCTGGATTTATGCTGTACACACATGCGCACACACACCCACATACACCTATGATTATTGGAGATCAACTGAACTCTACCACCAAAGAATATGGTGAGTGTATGACTTACAACTTGCTAAATTAGTTCAAAGGTTTAGTGCTAAAAGTACAGTAGTTTTTAATGCATAATTTTCTGTTCCTATGTCATTCATGTGTATGATTCTTTGCCAGTCCTGTAATGCTGGGACTTGTAGTTTTGGAATAGTTGGAAGTACAATGTTTGGATAACTCTTTTTTGCAGCAGTGTTGCCTTCAGCTGTGTGCCTACAGCTTTTGCAAAACTACAACTCCCAGCATGCCCAAACATCCTTTGACTGTCCAGGCACGCTTGGAGTTGTAGTTTTGCAACAGCTGGAGGCATAGGATTAGTAAAACTCTGTATCATGGACCCATTTACATCTGTATTTGAAAAATGAAGTGCTCTGTGTTAGGCTAAGTTTTCACAGTGTTTTGTTTTTTTCAGACTTATTTCATTTGTGAATATGTGCCTGCAAAATCACAGACAAATTGCATCCACAATTTTAAACATTCATGTGCATTATATAAGTCTTTGGGTATGTGAATGTCTGTTCATGCAATATATAAAAATATTTATGGTCGTGGCTACCAACTTCATACCACCCAATACTTACCAAGACACCCTGGTTACATACCATGGAATTGGACCATTACCCACGTATCACTTACCTGACATAGGAAGCTGAAAGATAATAAACATAAGATACCATATTTATACGGCGGTTAGAATTGGGCCCAAAACAGCTAACGAGGGATAGCCTATAGAGGGCCAAAAAACATTTAATCAGATATCAAGAAAACATTTATTATGTCCATCACATAACCAAATATTTAAATACATTTGACATGTCAATACATGGATCAGTTATGTACCATTGGTAACAGGAAGACCACCACCTACCCAAATTCTTAATAATATGTGCTGGAACATTATGCTTAGATGCAGCAGATGCTGCCCCAATGCAGAAGGAAAGACCCGAGAAACTGCGAGGCTCATATCCTAACACAATCACCAGTGTGCTTAAATGTTGTACAAACTTTGTGGTAGTCAAAGGGTGACCAACAACTGGGAGTAACAGGATATGACCTGGTTTGACCGCCAGGACTGACATTAACTGCTGCAAGACCAGCACAGGACACCACTGGTTCTCAGTCTGAAAGTAAGTGACCACTGCCCCACTTCTTGACGTTTTCGTAGAAGATAAGGTCAGTTCGAAGACCCCACCAACTAACTGTAATTGCTGTTTAGAGAGAAAAGTAGCAGACAAGGACCTACATGGGAACTCATGGGCGGAGGAAGCCATAGAATGCCAAAAAGAAAGCAGCCTTAACAACCAGACAATCTATGAAGCCGAAAGGGTGAGAATCAAGCAAGGAGGACATGGCTCTGAACATGTCCCCTGACACCGGTAACCGAGATACGCATGATGGTGAATTATTGATCGTTACCCCTTTTAACACAGCTTTCACCGAAGGTGCAGAAAGAATAGGCGATCTATCTGGACAAAGAATAGAATTGTGGTGTTGGAGACCGGCAAAATGTGATTGTCACGATTCGGCTGGCTGGAGGTGGATCCTCTGTGCCAGAGAGGGATTGGCGTGGACCGTGTTGGTGGACCGGTTCTAAGTTGCTACTGGTATTCACCAGAGCCCGCCGCAAAGCGGGATGGTCTTGCAGCGGCGGTAGCAACCAGGTCGTATCCACCAGCAACGGCTCAACCTCTCTGACTGCTGAAGATAGGCGCGGTACAAGGGAGTAGACAAGAGCAAAGTCGGACGTAGCAGAAGGTCAGGGCAGGCAGCAAGGATCGTAGTCAGGGGCAACGGCAGGAGGTCTGGAACACAGGCTAGGAACACACAAGGAAACGCTTTCACTGGCACAATGGCAACAAGATCCGGCGAGGGAGTGCAGGGGAAGTGAGGTATAAGTAGGGAGTGCACAGGTGAACACACTGATTATGCCTGCTGCGCCAATCAGTGGCGCAGTGGCCCTTTAAATTGCAGAGACCCGGCGCGCGCGCGCCCTAAGGAGCGGGGCCGCGCGCGCTGGGACAAGACAGACGGGGAACGAGTCAGGTACGGGAGCCGGGATGCGCATCGCGAGCGGGCGCCTCCCGCATCGCGAATCGCATCCCGGCTGAGAGAGATATTGCAGCGCACCCGGTCAGCAGGTCTGACCGGGGCGCTGCAAATGCGAGGATGTTGCGAGCGCTCCGGGGAGGAGCGGGGACCCGGAGCACTCGGCGTAACAGTACCCCCCCCCTTGGGTCTCCCCCTCTTCTTGGAGCCTGTGAACCCGAGGATAAGACTTTTGTCTAGGATGTTGTCCTCAGGTTCCCAGGATCTCTCTTCTGGGCCACAGCCTTCCCAATCCACCAAAATTTTTTTTTTCCTCTGACCGTCTTGGAGGCCAGAATCTCCTTCACGGAGAAGACGTCAGAAGAACCGGAAACAGGAGTGGGAGAAACAAGTTTGGGAGAGAAGCGGTTAATTATGAGTGGTTTAAGGAGAGAGACATGGAAGGCATTGGGAATACGAAGAGAAGGAGGAAGAAGGAGTTTGTAAGAGACAGGGTTAATCTGGCACAAGACTTTGAAAGGACCAAGATAGCGTGGTCCCAGTTTGTAACTGGGGACACGAAAGCGGACATATTTAGCGGAGAGCCATACCTTGTCTCCGGGAGCAAAAATGGGGGGAGTTCTTCTTTTCTTATCGGCAAATCTTTTCATCCGGGATGAAGCCTGTAAAAGAGAATTTTGGGTCTGTTTCCATATGGTGGAAAGATCACGAGTCACTCCATCCACAGCGGGCAAACCAGAGGGCAAGGGAGTAGGGAGGGGGGGAAGAGGGTGACGGCCGTACACGAAAAATGGGGACTTAGCAGAAGATTCAGAGACTCTGAAGTTGTATGAGAATTCGGCCCATGGTAGAAGATCTGCCCAGTCATCCTGGCGGGAGGAAACAAAATGCCGTAAATAGTCACCCAGGACCTGATTAATTCTTTCTACTTGCCCATTGGATTGGGGATGATAAGAAGAAGAGAAGTTTAATTTGATCTTGAGCTGTTTACAGAGGGCCCTCCAGAATTTAGACACGAATTGGACGCCTCTATCCGAGACGATATGCGTGGGCAAACCGTGAAGGCGAAAAATGTGTACAAAAAATAGCTTTGCCAACTGAGGCGCTGAAGGAAGACCAGGAAGAGGAATAAAATGTGCCATCTTGGAAAATCGATCAACGACCACCCAAACAACTGTGTTGCCACGGGATGAGGGCAAGTCTGTAATAAAGTCCATACCAATCTGTGACCAAGGCTGTTCGGGGACAGGCAGAGGATGAAGGAGGCCAGCAGGCTTCTTGCGAGGAGTCTTATCCCGGGCACAGACAGTACAGGCCCGCACAAAATCAACAACATCCGTCTCCAGAGTCGGCCACCAATAAAAACGAGAGATGAGTTGCAAGGATTTTTTGATGCCCACATGGCCTGCGAGGTGGGAGGAGTGTCCCCATTTGAGAATCCCGAGACGCTGGCGTGGAGAAACGAAGGTCTTCCCTGGAGGAGTTTGCCTGATGGAGGCTGGAGAAGTGGAGATCAGACAGTCAGGAGGAATGATGTGTTGCGGAGAGACCTCTACTTCAGAGGCATCAGAAGAACGAGAGAGGGCATCGGCCCTAATGTTCTTGTCAGCAGGGTGAAAATGAATTTCAAAGTTAAAACGGGCAAAGAACAGCGACCACCTGCCCTGGCGAGGGTTCAGTCGTTGGGCAGACTGGAGATAGGAGAGATTCTTGTGATCAGTGTATATGATAACTGGAAATTTTGATCCCTCCAGCAGATGCCTCCATTCCTCAAGCGCCAATTTAATGGCCAGTAGTTCTCGATCCCCGATGGAGTAGTTTCTCTCCGCCGGAGAGAAGGTCCTAGAAAAAAAACCACAAGTAACAGCATGCCCGGAATAATTTTTTTTGTAGAAGGACAGCTCCAGCTCCCACTGAGGAGGCATCTACCTCCAATAGGAAGGGTTTAGATGGGTCAGGTCTGGAGCAGAAGAAAAGGCAGACTTGAGATGTTTAAATGCGTCTTCCACTTGGGGGGACCAGGACTTGGGATTGGCATTTTTCTTGGTTAAAGCCACGATAGGAGCCACAATAGTGGAAAAGTGTGGAATAAATTGTCTGTAATAATTGGCGAACCCCAAAAAAACGTTGGATAGCACGGAGTCCGGAGGGGCGTGGCCAATCTAAGACGGCAGAGAGTTTATCTGGGTCCATTTGTAGTCCCTGGCCAGAGACCAAGTATCCTAGGAAAGGAAGAGATTGACATTCAAAGAGACATTTCTCCATTTTGGCATAAAGTTGATTGTCCCGAAGTCTCTGAAGAACCATGCGGACATGCTGGCGGTGTTCTTCTAACTTGGCAGAAAAAATCAGAATATCGTCCAGATAAACCACAACACAGGAATATAGGAGATCACGAAAAATTTCATTAACAAAGTCTTGGAAGACGGCAGGGGCGTTGCACAGGCCAAAGGGCATGACCAGATACTCAAAGTGCCCATCTCTGGTGTTAAATGCAGTCTTCCATTCGTCCCCCTCCCTGATGTGGATGAGATTATAAGCCCCTCTTAAGTCCAGTTTGGTAAAGATGTGGGCACCTTGTAGGCGATCAAAGAGTTCCGAGATAAGAGGTAAGGGGTAGCGTTTTTTTACCGTGATTTTATTAAGTCCGCGGTAATCAATGCAAGGACGTAGGGAGCCATCTTTTTTGGACACAAAAAAAAATCCAGCTCCGGCAGGAGAGGAGGACTTGCGGATAAACCCCTTTTTTAAATTTTCCTGGATGTACTCTGACATGGCAAGAGTCTCTGGAGCAGACAGAGGATAGATTCTGCCCCGGGGTGGAGTAGTACCCGGGAGGAGGTCAATAGGACAGTCATAAGGCCTGTGAGGAGGTAAAGTCTCAGCTTGCTTTTTGCAAAAAACGTCAGCATAGTCCATATAAGCCTTAGGAAGACCGGATACAGGGGGAACCACAGGGTCACGGCAGGGAGTACTGGGAACCGGTTTAAGACAGTCCTTGAGACAAGAAGTACCCCAGTTCTTGATTTCTCCTGTGGACCAATCAAGGGTTGGGGAATGGCGTTGAAGCCACGGTAATCCAAGAAGAATTTCAGAAGTGCAGTTGGAGAGGACCAAAAATTCAATTTTTTCGTGATGAAGTCCGATGCACATTAGGAGAGGTTCCGTGCGGTAACGCTCGGTACAGTCCAATCTTTCATTGTTAACAGAATTGATGTAGAGGGGTCTGGCGAGACTGGTCACCGGGATGTTGAACCTGTTGATGAGAGAGGCCAAAATAAAATTTCCTGCAGATCCGGAATCCAAGAAGGCCATAGCAGAGAAGGAGAAGGTAGAGGAAGATATCCGCACAGGCACAGTAAGGCGTGGAGAAGCAGAGTTGACATCAAGAACTGTCTCACCTTTGTGCGGAGTCAGCGTACGTCTTTCCAGGCGGGGAGGACGGATAGGACAATCCTTCAAGAAGTGTTCGGTACCGGCACAGTACAGGCACAGATTCTCCATGCGGCGTCGTGTCCTCTCTTGAGGTGTCAAGCGAGACCGGTCAACTTGCATAGCCTCCACGGCGGGAGGCACAGGAACAGATTGCAGAGGACCAGAGGAGAGAGGAGCCGGGGAGAGAAACCGCCTCGTGCGAACAAAGTCCATATCCTGGCGGAGCTCCTGACGCCTTTCGGAAAAACGCATGTCAATGCGGGTGGCAAGATGAATAAGTTCATGCAGGTTAGCAGGAATTTCTCGTTCGGCCAGCACATCTTTAATGTTGCTGGATAGGCCTTTTTTAAAGGTCGCGCAGAGGGCCTCATTATTCCAGGATAATTCGGAGGCAAGAGTACGAAATTGGATGGCGTACTCTCCAACAGAAGAATTACCCTGGACCAGGTTCAGCAGGGCAGTCTCAGCAGAAGAGGCTCTGGCAGGTTCCTCAAAGACACTTCGAATCTCCATGAAGAAGGAGTGTACAGAGGCAGTGACAGGGTCATTGCGGTCCCAGAGCGGTGTGGCCCATGACAGAGCTTTCCCAGACAGAAGGCTGACTACGAAAGCCACCTTAGACCTTTCAGTAGGAAACTGGTCCGACATCATCTCCAAGTGCAGGGAACATTGCGAAAGAAAGCCACGGCAAAACTTAGAGTCCCCATCAAATTTATCCGGCAAGGATAATCGTAGGCCGGAAGCGGCCACTCGCTGCGGAGGAGGGGCAGGAGCTGGCGAAGGAGACTGTTGCTGGAGTTGTGGTAATAGCTGCTGTAGCATCACGGTCAGTTGAGACAGCTGGTGGCCTTGTTGCGCTATCTGTTGCGACTGCTGGGCGACCACCGTGGTGAGGTCGGCGACAACTGGCAGTGGGACTTCAGCGGGATCCATGGCCGGATCTACTGTCACGATTCGGCTGGCTGGAGGTGGATCCTCTGTGCCAGAGAGGGATTGGCGTGGACCGTGTTGGTCCCGCCGCAAAGCGGGATGGTCTTGCAGCGGCCCACTGCCCCACTTCTTGACGTTTTCGTAGAAGATAAGGTCAGTTCGAAGACCCAACCAACTAACTGTAATTGCTGTTTAGAGAGAAAAGTAGCAGACAAGGACCTACATGGGAACTCATGGGCGGAGGAAGCCATAGAATGCCAAAAAGAAAGCAGCCTTAACAACCAGACAATCTATGAAGCCGAAAGGGTGAGAATCAAGCAAGGAGGACATGGCTCTGAACATGTCCCCTGACACCGGTAACCGAGATACGCATGATGGTGAATTATTGATCGTTACCACTTTTAACACAGCTTTCACCGAAGGTGCAGAAAGAATAGGCGATCTATCTGGACAAAGAATAGAATTGTGGTGTTGGAGACCGGCAAAATGTGATTGTCACGATTCGGCTGGCTGGAGGTGGATCCTCTGTGCCAGAGAGGGATTGGCGTGGACCGTGTTGGTGGACCGGTTCTAAGTTGCTACTGGTATTCACCAGAGCCCGCCGCAAAGCGGGATGGTCTTGCAGCGGCGGTAGCAACCAGGTCGTATCCACCAGCAACGGCTCAACCTCTCTGACTGCTGAAGATAGGCGCGGTACAAGGGAGTAGACAAGAGCAAAGTCGGACGTAGCAGAAGGTCAGGGCAGGCAGCAAGGATCGTAGTCAGGGGCAACGGCAGGAGGTCTGGAACACAGGCTAGGAACACACAAGGAAACGCTTTCACTGGCACAATGGCAACAAGATCCGGCGAGGGAGTGCAGGGGAAGTGAGGTATAAGTAGGGAGTGCACAGGTGAACACACTGATTAAGCCTGCTGCGCCAATCAGTGGCGCAGTGGCCCTTTAAATTGCAGAGACCCGGCGCGCGCGCGCCCTAAGGAGCGGGGCCGCGCGCGCCGGGACAAGACAGACGGGGAACGAGTCAGGTATGGGAGCCGGGATGCGCATCGCGAGCGGGCGCCTCCCGCATCGCGAATCGCATCCCGGCTGAGAGAGATATTGCAGCGCACCCGGTCAGCAGGTCTTACCGGGGCGCTGCAAATGCGAGGATGTTGCGAGCGCTCCGGGGAGGAGCGGGGACCCGGAGCGCTTGGCGTAACAGTGATTTTATAGAATTTTGTGACAAATGTAGAACAGAGTGGCAAAACCCAATGAACATCAGGATAGTAAAGTTATTCAAAGAAAAGGGAATGTGATTAGTGCACAAAAAAGACAGAAAAGTGTGCCAAGACGTAGTGTAAGCTTTTGAAGTACTAGGTGCAAGAGAATCCCTAATAAAACTAGCAGCCACTCGGATTAAAAATTCAATCCATTGTTAGTAACTGATGCGGAGCCACTGGTACGCACAGCAGATCTGCGTCTGGCATGACCTGAAAAAGTACACATAAGTTAGCTCTGGAGAGGGCATCTGCTTCTTTGTTACAAATACCTTCAATGTGACTGCACATTAAATTGAAATGATACTGTAATGACAACCAGACTAACTTTTTGAGATGCAGCATCACCTGTAAGTCCTTAGACTTCCTGTGGCCAAGGACGTGCAAGCCAATGTGAGCTGAAAATAGCTGCATAACCATGAGATAAAGAAGCATCCGTGTAAACTCTCAGTGTGTGCTCGGAGGCTGCCAGGAGAAACAATGAGACCCCATTCCACTGACCAATGTAATTGTCCCACATGTTTAAATCTGACCTAGTCCCTGCATCTAAATTAATGAGGGAATCTTGACAGGAGTGCCAGGAGCCTGGAAACAAAAGATCTACCCTGAGGGATGATTCTACATGCAAAGGCCATCATGCCAAGTAAACTTTGTAACTCTGACTTTGTGGCAGCATGCACAATATTAAACTTTAGTATTACCTCTCTGATTCTCTGTAGTATAACAGATGGCAGACTGGCTTGCATATTGACAGAATCCAAAGTGATTCCTAGGAAAGTCAGCTGGGTGGTCAGTCCCTCCGTCTTACTGGGAGAGACTGGGATTCCAAAATGATCTACCAGGACTACCAAAGCTGCTGATTTCCCAGGAATCACAGATGGAGGCTCCATTATCAAAAAGTCATCGCGATAATGCAAAATGTAGTCAGGGCCCAATGAAACTCACGCGCCAACTGATCAAACAGCCAAGGGCTGCTTTTGCACCCAAATGTTAACTTGACTGTGAAATAGTAAACCTCATACCACTTAACCCCAAACCACCTCCATAATTCATGTTTTAACCCCTTAAGGACCAATTCCATTTTCACCTTAAGGACCAGGCCTTCTAAAATCCATAACTCCTTTATATTTCCATCTACAGACCCATATAAGGGCTTATTTTTTGCGTGACAAATTGTACTTTGTAATGAAACCTCTAAATTTACCATAAAATGTGCGGCGAACCCCCCAAAAAAAATTTTTGGAGAGGAAATTTAAATGGAAACCACACTTTTGCGCATTCTGGACTGTTTTGTTTCCGCACTATACATTTTACGGTAAAAATGACATGTGTTGTTTATTCTGTGGGTCAATACAATTAAAATGATTCCCATGGCTAGATACTTTTATATTTTTGTACTGCTTAAAAAAAATCTAAAACTTTTTATACAAAAACAGTAATCTAAAATCGCCCTATTTTGACCACCTATAACTTTTCCCTTTTTCCATATATAGGGCGGTATGAGGTCTCATTTTTGCGCCGTCATCTGTACTTTTTATCGATACCACATGTGCATATATAAAACTTTTAGATAATTTTTTAAATATTTTTTTTTAATAAAATGTGACAAAAAAGCTGCATTTTTGGAATTTTTAAATTGTTTACGATTACGACATTCACCGTACGGGATAATTAACATTATATTTTGATAGTATGGCCATTTACACAGGCGGTGAAACCAAATATGTTTATTAAAAAAATTACGCTTTTTGGGGGTAAAATGGGAAAAACTGACAATTTTCATTTTTATTGGGGGACAGGATTTTTCATTTTTTTTTTACTTTTTATTTTTTCATTTTTCTACTTTTATTTTACACTTTTTATGTCCCCACAGGAGACTATCTATAGCAATCCTTTGATTGCTAATACTGTTCAGTGCTATGTATAGGACACAGCACTGATCAGAATTATCAGTCATCTTCTGCTCTGGTCTGCTCTATCGCAGAAGACAGAAGACCCCGGGAGACGGCCGGAGCAAGGTGAGGGGACCTCCGGCCGCCATTCTGGATGATCGGATCGCCGCAGCATCTGAGGGGTTAATGGTGGCCATCCACGCGATCGCGGATGTCGGCCATTACGGGCGGGTCCCCGGCTGCTAATAACAGCTGGAACCTGCCGTGTATGACGCGAGCACCGTTCCGATGCTCGCGGTCATACACAGGACATAAATGTATGTCCTGGTGCGGGAAGTTCATACCAGCCCATGCCTCTCAGCGTCCCCCTTACTATGTGTGTGAAAGTGTGAATGTTTCATTTAATCAGTTATGGTTCATTGTTATCGCTCCAAGCTATTTGATTGGATTCTTGTGATAATTCCACAGGTAATATGATGTAGACGACCATAGGGCCTCAGTCTTGAAAAGATTACATTGATTTTTTAAAATTTTAATGAAAGATTTATATTCGATTCCCAAGTTTTATGTCCCAGTGTTTACTTTGAACTAATACTGTATGACCACAAAACTCAATCTAACAAGGAGTCACATGGTGGCACAATGACAGAGCCTAGAGGTGGCAGCAGCATGAGAAGACAATAATCTGACAGAATGACACAGCCTGGAATTGGCAACAGCACAAGGAGACCATATACTTGAAGAACGACCCAGTTTGGAAGTGGCAACAGCCTGACAAGACCATAGAGCCTCACAATAGAGAAGATTAAAGATATTAAACATGTTAGATATATTAAACATTTTTAAAGTTTAATTTAAGGTGCCAACAGAATAAGGAGACTGTATGGTGGCACAATGACACAGTCTGGAGCTGCCGACAGCATGAGTAGACAATAGGGCTTCACAATCCCTAAGATTAAAAGATGATTTTAAAATTGAAATTGAAGATTTATGGTCGCTAGTGCTACCATAAAATATTTTTAGGTAATGTCCCAGGCCCCACAGCATCAGTAAACTATATAGTGGCTGAAAGGCCAAGCCTGGAGTTGGCTGAAGCATGAGGAGATCATATAGTGGTTGAATGGTACAGCCTGGAGTTTGTGGCAGCATGAGGAGACCATATAGTGTCTGAATGGCCCAGCCTGGAGGTGGCTGAAGCATGAGGAGACCATATAGTGGCTGAATGGCCCAGCCTGGAGTTGGCTGAAGAATTAGAAGACCATATAGTGGTTGAATGGCACAGGCTGGAGTTGGCTGAAGCATGAGGAAAGGATATAGTGGCTGAATGAGACAGCCTGGAGGTGGCAGCAGCATCAGGAGTCCTGAAAGTGACTCAGTGATTCGGAGTGGTGTGGTGGGTGGCAATACCAGTACCCGGTGACGAAGGTGGGTGAAAAAAGATCTGATGCGGACGAATGTTTGTAACTGGGGAGAAGCGCCTTAAATCTGTTTGGCATTATCCATATTTGTGAAGTGTTGGTGTGGCACCATGGTCAATCTACTCTCATGCATCAGGCATTGGTGAGTGGAAATCCTTGCTGATCCATGCCTGATTCATCTTCAAAAAGGTCAGTCTCTCCACATTTTTCTTGGACAGACGAGTTCTCCTTGGGTTGACTATGGCACCCGCCGCACTAAACACCCGCTCTGATGGCACACTGCTGGCCGAGCAGGACAGCTTTCCAGGGCAAACTCTACTGGTTGTGGCCACAAATCAAGTTTGGCAGCCCAGAAATCCAGCGGATCTTCAAGGTGTGTTGACATGGTCATGTCAAGGTATGCCACCACCTGCTGGTTCAGGTCCTGTTCCAGGTCTACCTGCTGCTGGTGAGTTGCTTCACTATGCGGGTGAGAAAGGTACTCATTAGCGACTTTAGACTCAGGCCGCTGTTGATGGAGCGGGTACTGCTCCTGCCACCCCACCTCTCCCCAGCAGACGTGGCATTGGAAAGTGAGTGCAGAGGACCCCCTGAGTCATACCTGCAAGAGGATGGACGATGGTGCCGATAGGCATCGGCCAAATGACTACGTGGGATGTCTCTGTAGTAGGTCAGCTTGTCCTCCCTCTCAGTGGGTGTGAAAAGGCCCCCATTTTGTGCCGATAGCAAGGCTCCAATAAGATGGAGAGCCAGAAGTCATCCAACTGCCAAATGGTGACAATTCGTCTGTCATTACTAGAGATGAGTGAATCGAAGCTGACAAATCCAAATATGGTACGAATTTCATGAAATGTTCGATTTGCAACTAATGCGAATATCGCCACAATTCTATCATGCTAATCACTTCATTAAACTCCTCCATTTACTGTAGTCCAGGATACACATGTCAGTACATGGGGAAAGGAATGCTGGGAAGGCGGGAAGGCAAAGTGGGAAGGGAAGTAGGCGGGATGACCCTTAATCACATGCAGCAGCATGTGATCAGCAGCCAGTCACCCCTGTGATGTCACAGCCCTATATACTCGACAGAAATTTTGCGGCTTGTCATATCATTCATTACACTGCATACAGATATTCATGAATCTAAAAACAACAAAAAGCAGAGCTTCTCATAGGACAGTATGTCGTAGACAATGTGAAGATAGGTGAGTACAGGAATCACAGCTGTTTTAGTGGTCCTCTCACCTGGTACGGTTGTGTAATTGACACAACCACACAAGCGCATGAAAATAGTGGTGCAGCCTCCCGGTATCGGATCCAGCGATGAGCAGGCTGATTCAGAGCAGAATGTATAAATAGGAAAAATACCCGGTTCCACAGCGCAGTCCACAAATTCAATCAGAAGATGATGATGGATGTATAAGATATTTTATTAGGCCAGGGTGCAACGCGTTTCGGGGCTTGGGATCCCCTTCGTCAGGCAAATAGGCATCATAACATATCAGACAAACTGGTGCCCTTAACCTCTTAAGGACGCAGGGCGTATGGATACGCCCTGCATCCCGAGTCCTTAAGGACGCAGGGCGTATCCATACGCCCGTGGGAATTCCGGTCCCCACCGCTAGTCGGTTGGGGACCGGAGCCGAATGCCTGCTGAAATCGTTCAGCAGGCATCCCGGCATATCGCCCGGGGGGTCATTATGCCCCCCCATGTCGGCGATCGCCGCAGATCGCTGGACAATTCAGTCCAGCGATCTGCGGCGATTCCGGGTCAATCGGGTCTCCAGTGACCCGGTGACCTGGAATTACTGGCTGTTCGGGGCCGTCTCTGACGGCCCCGAACAGCCAGAGCCTGCAGGGGTGAGGTGGCACTGGTGCCACCTCACGATCGCCCTGATTCGTCGGCCGGATTACCGGCCGACCAATCAGGGCACCTGCTGCGGGCATCACTCCCGCACCCGCTCCGCCCCTCTTCCGGAGGGCGTGAGCGGGTGCGGGAAGACGACCCCGGGTGCTGGGGACCCCGATCCCCGGCACCCATGTTGGGATCGGGGCCCCAGGAGCGGCGGCGAGGGACAGCCTGCGATGGAGCAGCAGCAGGAGGTGAGTTACAGCCTCCTGCTGTTGCTTAGCAACAGCTCCCAGCATGCAAAAAGGGCATGCTGGGAGCTGTAGTTATGCAACAGCAGGAGGCAGACCACCACAACTCCCAGCATTCCCTTATGGGCATGCTGGGACTTATGGTTTTGCAACAGCTGGAGGCACATTTTTTCTATGGAAAAGTGTACCTTCAGCTGTTGTATAACTACAACTCCCAGCTTGCACAAACAGCTAAAGTGCATGCTGGGAGTTGTAGTGGTGCATCTGCTGGTTGCATAACTACAACTCCCAGCATGCCCGTTGGCTGTCGGTGACTGCTGAGAGTTGTAGTTTTGCAACAGCTGAAGGCACACTGGTTGTGAAACTTAGAGTTTTTTTTTTTACCTAACTCAGTGTTTCACGACCGGTGTGCCTCCAGCTGTTGCAAACTACAACTCCCAGCAGTCACCTTACACCATGCACCGTACATGCTGGGAGTTGTAGTTTTGCAACAGCTGGAGGCACACTGGTTTTGAAACACTGAGTAAGGTCACAAACTCCGTGATACATAACCAGTGTGCCTACAGCTGTTGCAAAACTAAAACTCTCAGCATATACAGTCTGTCAGCGCATGCTGGGAGTAGTAGTTTTGCAACAGCTGGATGTCCCCCCCCCCCCCCAATGTGAATGTACAGGGTACACTCACATGGGCGGAGGATTACAGTAAGTATCGGGCTGCAAGTTTGAGCTGCAGCAAATTTTCTGCAACAGCTCAAACTGCCAGCGAGAAACTACTGTGAACCCCCGCCCGTGTGACTGTACCCTAAAAATACTACACTACACTAACACAAAATAAAATAAAAAGTAAAAAACACTACATATACACATACCCCTACACAGCCCCCCTCCCCTCCCCAATAAAAATGAAAAACGTCTGGTACGCCACGGTTTCCAAAACGGAGCCTCCAGCTGTTGCAAAACAACAACTCCCAGTATTGTCGGACAGCCGTTGACTGTCCAGGCATGCTAGGAGTTTTGCAACAGCTGGAGGCACCCTGTTTGGGAATCACTGGCGTAGAATACCCCTATGTCCACCCCTATGCAATCCCTAATTTAGGCCTCAAATGCGCATGGCACTCTCACTTTGGAGCCCTGTCGTATTTCAAGGCAACAGTTAAGGGTCACATATGGGGTATCGCCGTACTCGGGAGAAATTGGGCTTCAAATTTTCGGGGGTATTTTCTGCTTTTACCCTTTTTAAAAATGTAAAGTTTTTGGGAAAAGAAGCATTTTAGGTAAAATTTTTTTTATTTTTTTTTACATATGCAATAGTCGTGAAACGCCTGTGGGGTATTAAGGTTCACTTAACCCCTTGTTACATTCCCCGAGGGCTCTAGTATCCAAAATGGTATGCCATGTGGGGTTATTTTGCGGTCCTGGCACCATAGGGGCTTCCTAAATGCGGCATGCCCCCAGAGACAAATTTGCTTTCAAAAAGCCAAATGTGACTCCTTCTCTTCTGAGACCTGTAGTGCGCCAGCAGAGCACTTTTCACCCCCATATGGGGTGTTTTCTGAATCGGGAGGAATTGGGCTTCAAATTTTGGGGGGTATTTTCTGCTTTAACCCTTTGTATAAATGTAAATTTTTTGGGAAACCAAGCATTTTAGGTAAATTTTTTTATTTTTTTTTTACATATGCAAAAGTCGTAAAACACCTGTAGGGTATTAAGGTTCACTTTACCCCTTGTTACGTTCCCCGAGGGGTCTAGATTCCAAAATGGTATGCCATGTGTTTTTTTTTTGCTGTCCTGGCACCATAGGGGCTTCCTAAATGCGGCATGCCCCCAGAGCAAAATTTCCTTCAAAAAAGCCAAATGTGACTCCTTCTCTTCTGAGACCTGTAGTGCGCCAGCAGAGCACTTTTCACCCCCATATGGGGTGTTTTCTGAATCGGGAGAAATTGGGCTTCAAATTTTAGGGGGTATTTTCTGCTATTACCCTTTTTAAAAATGTAAAACTTTAGGGAAACCAAGCATTTTAGGTAAAAACATTTTTTTTTTACATATGCAAAAGTCGTGAATCACCTGTGGGGTATTAAGGTTCACATTACCCCTTGTTACGTTCCCCGAGGGGTCTAGTTTCCAAAATGGTATGCCATGTGGGGTTTTTTGCTGTTCTGGCACCATAGGGGCTTCCTAAAGGTGACATGCCCCCCAAAAACCATTTGACGCTCCTTCCCTTCTGAGCCCTCTACTGCGCCCGCCGAACACTTTACATAGACATATGAGGTATGTGCTTACTCAAGAGAAATTGAGTTTCAAATACAAGTAAAAATTTTCTCCTTTTTACCCCTTGCAAAAGTGCAAAAATTGGGTCTACAAGAACATGCGAGTGTAAAAAATGAAGATTGTGAATTTTCTCCTTCACTTTGCTGCTATTCCTGTGAAACCCGTAAAGGGTTAAAACGCTTACTGAATGTCATTTTGAATACTTTTGGGGGTGCAGTTTTTATAATGGGGTCATTTATGGGGTATTTCTAATATGAAGACCCTTCAAATCCACTTCAAACCTGAACTGGTCCCTGAAAAAAAGCGAGTTTCCAAATTTTGTGAAAAATTGGAAAATTGCTGCGGAACTTTGAAGCCCTCTGGTGTCTTCCAAAAGTAAAAACTCATCAATTTTATGATGCAAATATAAAGTAGACATATTGTATATGTGAATAAAAAAAAATTATTTGGAATATGCATTTTCCTTACAAGCAGAGAGCTTCAAAGTTAGAAAAATGCAAAATTTTCAAATTTTTCATCAAATTTTGGGATTTTTCACCAAGAAAGGATGCAAGTTACCATAAAATTTTACCACTACGTTAAAGTAGAATATGTCACGAAAAAACAATCTCGGAATCAGAATGATAACTAAAAGCATACCAGAGTTATTAATGTTTAAAGTGACAGTGGTCAGATTTGCAAAAATATGGCCGAGTCCTTAAGGTGAAAAAGGGCTCAGTCCTTAAGGGGTTAAATAAAACCATTTTTTGGTGCCAAATAAAGCTCCACCCAATGGGCGTGGCCTCCATGAGCAGAAGTAACATAGTAAAATAAATGTATTGAAAGAACAACATAATGAAGTACATATACATTAAAAAACAATCTCATATACAGAATGGAAATACCTGGAGCGCATATGAAACAAACTCAACACCCCAGGAGAGTGTGCATCTCCGAGCTAGCAGCGCCTGCGCCAACTCCCAATGATACTGATGATGACGGCCGGAGAGAAGACAGCGCATGCGCTCGCTCGCTCGCACCGTGCAGAGAGAGATACAGCGCCCGAGCGCACGCGCACAGGAGTCGGACAGAGTCCGAGAAGTAAACACAATGCGTGTGCGCCTCGGGACCCGCCGTAGCCAAACACATGTCTCGGCGCAGCGAAACCCTGCAGCTATCCAATCCGGCACAGTACAAATTAAGCATGGGGGAAGGGCTGGGCTGATAGAACAAATATTAAAAAATTGGGGTGCAAATATACAGATAAAAATATAATAAACAGCATTGGGATGCATATATAAAGATAAAATAAACTGTATGACTGGTAAGTGAATGTGGAGATGAAATAAGAGGGATAGGATGCAAACATCTAATTAGAATAAATACCATGATCATAATATAGAAAATATAAGTATATGAAGATGGCTATAGCTAAAAATGGTACATCTTCATAAACCCCAAGGTATGGATTGGTGGTTGAACTCAAACTGCACCGAAAGGAAATGGCAGTGAGTAGGGCAATTGGGCTTTGGTAAGAATGTGTGGTGAATTCACCAGATGATATCGATGGCTTCATTAAGGCCTAATGGATACAAACTGTTAAATCTGTAAATCCAATAGGATTCTCTTTTCTGTAATCTGTCAAATCTATCGTGTGTGTTGGCAGCGATATGCTCAATAACTCTTAGAGAGAAAACGGAAAAATCTTTGTTGTGACACATAGTCGCATGTTTGGACACACTATGATTCAGAAATCCACGTTGAACGTTAAAGCAGTGTTTATTCATCCGGCAGCGTAACTGTTGCATAGTTCTACCAACTTATTGTAAGTGGCAGGGACATTCAAGTAGATATATGGCGTAAGGTGTAGAGCAGTCCACTCTGCTTTTCAGGGTAAAAGATTCTTTGGTCACATTGCTGATAAGATTAGTAGTGCCTTGCTACAACATTTGCACGCTTTGCTTCTGCACTTATATACCCTCGGGTTGTTCTTAGTCAAAAGAGGAAGGGGATCACGGCTTCTTAAACGACTGGGTGCCAAAACATTCTTTAAGGTGCCTGCACGCCTGAATGTAATAGCAGGTCTATCTGGAATGTGTTCTCCCAATATGGGGTCTTGCTTTAAAATATTCCAGTGTCTTGCCAGTATTTGTCTTATATTAATATGTGAGGCAGAATACGTAGTGATAAAGTTGTGTTTGAATTTCTCCGGATCTACTGGAGACTTTTGGGCTTGGTAGCGGGATTGGTGGTAGCGGTCAGTTCACGTTTAGGTGGACCAATGAGAGCACGCTTGTATGCTGCTTTGATGATATTACTAGGATAGCCTTTAGTTTTCAATCTTTCTGAGACGATCTTGCTCTGAAGAATGTAGTCACTAGTTCGCGTGCAATTGCGCCGCAAACGGAAGAACTGACCGTAAGGCAGGTTCAATTTCCATTTTTTTTAAATGGCAGCTATTAAAAGACAGTAGACTGTTGCGATCCACTTTTAAAAAAAATGTCTTTGTGATAACCTTATCACCATCATTGGACAGCACAAGGTCAAGATATTCCATGGTAGAGGAATTACATTTCCCACTCAGAGAAATATTGCATGTGTTGTCATTGAGATACTCTGTGAATTTTTGGAATTCTTCTTCTGTATCATCCTATACGAATAGAAGATCGTCTATATAGCGTTTGAACAGCTTGATCTTGTTACGTCACTTGTTGTTGGCACCAAAGATATATTCACATTCATATTCGCCCATATACAGGTTAGCGAAGGCAGGGGCAAAGCGGGTCCCCATAGCGGTCCCTTGGGTCTGTAGGAACACTTGGTCTTCAAACACAAAATAATTGGTCTCATTGGTCCACCTAAACGTGAACTGACTGCTACCACCAATCACCCTGAAGCCCAAAAGTCTCCAGTAGATCCGGAGAAATTCAAACACAACTTTATCACTACGTATTCTGCCTCACATATTAATATAAGACAAATACTGGCAAGACAATGGAATATTTTAAAGCAAGACCCCATATTGGGAGAACACATTCCAGATAGACCTGCTATTACATTCAGGCGTGCAGGCACCTTAAAGAATGTTTTGGCACCCAGTCGTTTAAGAAGCCGTGATCCCCTTCCTGTTTTGACAAAGAACAACCCGAGGGTATATAAGTGCAGAAGCAAAGCGTGCAAATGTTGTAGCAATATCATTTAAGGCGCTACTAATCTTATCAACAATGTGACCAAAGAATCTTTTACCCTGAAAAGCAGAGTGGACTGCTCTACACCTTACGCCATATATCTACTTGAATGTCCTTGCCACTTACAATACGTTGGTAGAACTATGCAACAGTTACGCTGCCGGATGAATAAACACCACTTTAACGTTCAACGTGGATTTCTGAATCATAGTGTGTCCAAACATGCGACTATGTGTCACAACAAAGATTTTTCCGTTTTCTCTCTAAGAGTTATTGAGCATATCGCTTCCAACACACACGATAGATTTGACAGATTACAGAAAAGAGAATCCTATTGGATTTACAGATTTAACAGTTTGTATCCATTAGGCCTTAATGAAGCCATCAATATCATCCGGTGAATTCACCACACATTCTTACCAAAGCCCAATTGCCCTACTCACTGCCATTTCCTTTCGGTGCAGTTTGAGTTCAACCACCAATCCATACCTTGGGGTTTATGAAGATGTACATTTATTCTTAGGTTGTTAGTACTAGAGTTTTTAGCCACTTTTTATCTCAATACACTGAATTTTGCGCTAATTAATGTGTTATCTATGATGGCTGTTAAAGGAGTATCAGTACTAGCCGCTTATTGTTTTTAAGTATCTGTCTCTATTTTTCTATCTACCTAATCACACAACTTCAATTTTTATGATGTCTATCACCCACAACATAAGGGTAATTTGTTACCATTTTTAGCTATAGCCATCTTCATATACTTATATTTTCTATATTATGATCATGGTATTTATTCTAATAAGATGTTTGCATCCCATCCCTGTTATTTCATCTCCACATTCAATTACCAGTCATGCAATTTATTTTATCTTTATATAAGCATCCCAATGCAGTTTATTATATTTTAATATTTTATCTGTATATTTGCACCCAATTTTTTAATATTTGTTCTATCAGCCCAGCCCTTCCCCCATGCTTAATTTGTACTGTGCCGGATTGGATAGCTGCGGGGTTTCGCTGCGCCGACACATGTGTTTGGCTACGGCGGGTCCCGAGGCGCACGCGCATTGTGTTTACTCCTCGAACTCTGTCCGACTCCTGTGCGCGTGCGCTCGGGCACCGTGTCTCTCTCTGCACGGTGCGAGCGAGCGTATGCGCTGTCTTCTCTCCGGCCGTCATCATCAGTATCATTGGGAGTTGGCGCAGGCGCTGCTAGCTCGGAGATGCACACTCTCCTGGGGCGTTGAGTTTGTTTCATATGCGCTCCAGGTATTTCCATTCTGTATGTGAGATTGTTTTTTAATGTATATGTACTTCATTATGTTGTTCTTTCAATACATTTATTTTACTATGTTACTTCCGCTCATGGAGGCCAAGCCCATTGGGCGGAGCTTTATTTGGCGCCAAAATTTTTTTTATTTAAGGGCACCAGTTTGTCTGATATGTTATGATGCCTATTTGCCTGACAAAGGGGATCCCAAACCCCGAAACGCGTTGCACCCTGGCCTAATAAAATATCTTGTACATCCATCATCATCTTCTGATTGAATTTGTGGACTGCGCTGTGGAACCGGGTATTTTTCCTATTTATACATACTGCATACAGATAGGACAGACATCGCTGTGTGTGTTACACAGAAAAGCTCATTCCAGCAGCGTTTCACATCATAGTCACAGCAGCGCTCTGGTTGACAGAGAGCAGTGCTTTTTTTCACTGTAAAGGATTTTTATAGCAGCCATAAACCTCCCAGTTACTTTCTCTAGCATTGTATTACAGAGAGGGGCAGAGAGCTGTGTGTTGCCTCATACATTTTCACAAGCTGCCTCAACTTGATAAACCTTAGCAGAGGAGGCAGGAATAATCTTTCGGCACAATTCTGTGTCATTTTTCCACAACAAATCATCTGCTGGTTATACTAGTATTTAAATGGTACAATACCCAGCAGTCCATTCCTAATAATATTTGACAGAATGAAATATTGTGTTTAAAACACATAGTTTGTGTGCTGCAGAACTGTTGTGTTCTGCTGGTGTTGTGCAAAAAAACATTTTTTAAGTGTACTGTACCGCAATTTTCTGCCCTCATAAGTTGATACCTCATACATACATCTAAGTAGTGTACTATTTTGTACCTGTTAATCTGTCAAGGGCCTACATACTGTGAAAGGACAGCCAAAATTAATCACCAGCTGGTGTTTTACTCAAATAATTTTTGAAGCGCACAGTAGCGCATTTCTCAGCCCTCATAAGAGCATACCACATGCCTTCATCTAAGTAGTGTACTATTTTGTACCTGTTAATCTGTCAAGGGCCTATATACTTTGAAAGTCCAGGCAAAAGTAATCAACAGCTGGTGTTTTACTAAAATAAGTTTTTTTAAGCATACTGTACCGCATTTTCTGCCCTCATAAGTGCATACCACACACCTGCATTTAAGTAGTGTACTATGTTGTACCTGTTAAACTGTCAAGGGCCTCCATACTGTGAAAGGACAGCCAAAAGTAATCACCGACTGGTGTTTTACTCCAATACGTTTATTGAGCGCACTGTAGTGCATTTTTCTTACCTCATAAGTGCATGCCCCATACCTAACTCTAAGTAGTGTACTATTTTAAACCTGTTAATCTGTCAAGGGCATAGATACTGTGAAAGTCCAGGCAAAAGTAATCACCAGCTGGTGTTTTACTAAAATAAATTATTTTAAGCGTACTGTACCGCATTTTTCATCTCTCACAAGTTCAGATCACATACCTACATCTAAGTGGTGTACTATTTTGTGCCTGTTAATCTGTCAAGGGCCTACATACTGTGAAAGGACAGCCAAAAGTAATCACCGGCTGATGTTTTACTCTAATATTTTTTGAAGCATACTGTACCGCATTTTTCTGCCCTCATAAGTGCATACCACATACCTACATCTAAGTGGTGTACTATTTGTGCCTGTTAATCTGACAAGGGCCTACATACTAGGAAAGGACGGCCAAAAGTAATCACCGGCTGGTGTTTTACTCAAATAATTTTTGAATTGTACAGAAGCGCATTTTTCTGCCCACATAAGTGTATACCACATACCTTCATCTAAGTTGTGTACTATTTTGTGCCTGTTAATCTGTCAAGGGCCTACATACTAGGGAAGGACAGACAAAAATAATCACCGGCTGGTGTTTTACTCAAATAATTTTTTAAGCGTACGGTAGCACATTTTACTGCCCTCATAAGTGCGTACCACGGACAAAAATCTAAGTACTATTCTGTACTAAGTACATCTAGTGTACTATTTTACACCTGCTAATCTGTGAAGGGCCTAGATACTGTGAAAGGACAGCCAAAAGTATTCCCTGCCTTGTGTTGTATTCAGATACTTTTATAAGTGTACTGTAGTGCATTTTTCTGCCCTCATAAGTGCATACCACATACATACATCTAAGTAGTGTACTATTTTGTATCTGTTAATCTGTCAAGGGCCTAGATACTGTGAAAGTCCAGGCAAAAGTACACACCTGCTGCTGTTCTAGACAAATACTGTTTTAAGCGTAGTGAAGCGTATTGTACTCGTGCCAGGATGTGCAGGAGTGGCAGAGGCATAAATTCATCAGGCAGAGGTCACAGCAGACTAGGGGCGAGTGGCAGCAGGATTTGCAGGGAGAGGCCTGAGCTCGCGGTAGCAGCTATCGGTCGTGTCTCGACCAGCAACCCATTTGCCGTCATCGACTTCATCACAAGGAGCATCTGATATCCACAGTCAACATTTGGTGGGTTCCTCAGACACAACCCTCAGTTGGCATGGCCGAGGAGCAGTCCCTGTCCTCCCATTGCCTCTCTCCTATGCTGTTCCCTCCCCTACAGAAGTATCTTATGCTGTGGGTTCAGCTCCACTATTCACTGAGAACAATCTAATAGTCAGTCAGCAGCTACTGCCCAGCCAACAAGTGGAGGAGACATCCGCCGCTTCCTCCGCTAGGCGGGTAAGTAGTGATGAGGAGAGTCAAGTGGGAGGCGTTGATGCCAGGGTTTAGGGTCCTGAAGCAGACACTGTTGAGGAACCTGATGAAGACATCAGTGATGTGCAGACACTTGATGATGATGAAGCCGATTACGGGTGCAGAAGGGGCTTCATCATCATCAGGAGAATAGAGTTGCAGGTTGCCCGTGAAGCAGCAGCTGAGCTAGCAAGGTGGTAGCATGGTTGCCAGTCAGCATGGTGGTAGAAGAAAAAATTCTGGAGCCAAACGTGCCCGGAGGAGAACACCTGTGTAACGCCGAGCGCTCCGGGTCCCCGCTCCTCCCCGGAGCGCTCACGGCGTTCTCCTGTTCGCAGCGCCCCGGTCAGACCCGCTGACCGGATGCGCTGCAATAATGTCCCCAGCCGGCGGAATGCGATTCACGATGCGGGACGCGCCTGCTCACGGTGCGCATCCCGACCCGCTTACCAGACTCGTTCCCCGTCTGTGCTGTCCCTATGCGCACGGCCCCACTCCCTAGGGTGCGCTGGGTCTTTGCGATTTAAAGGGCTGGTGCGCCACTGATTGGCGCATGGGTTTTAATTAGTGTCTTCACCTGTGCACTTCCCTATAATACCTCACTTCCCCTGCACTTCCTTGCCGGATCTTGTTGCCATTGTGCCAGTGAAAGCGTTCCTTTTGTGTTCCTAGCCTGTGTTCCAGACCTCTTGCCGTTGCCCCTGACCACGATCCTTGCTGCCTGCCCTGACCTTCTGCTACGTCCAACCCTGCTCTTGTCTAATCCCTTGTACCGTGCCTATCTCAGCAGTCAGAGAGGTTGAGCCGTTGCCGGTGGATACGACCTGGTTGCTACCGCCGTTGCAAGTCCATCCCGCTTTGCGGCGGGCTCTGGTGAAAACCAGTAGCAACTTAGAACCGGTCCACCGACACGGTCCACGCCAATCTCTCTCTGACACAGAGGATCCACCTCCAGCCTGCCGAATCCTGACAGTAGATCCGGCCATGGATCCCGCTGAGGTCCCGCTGCCAGTTGTCGCTGACCTTACCACGGTGGTTGCCCAGCAGTCGCAACAGATAGCGCAACAAGGCCACCAGCTGTCTCAACTGACTGTGATGCTACAGCAGCTTCTGCCACAGCTTCAGCAACCATCTCCTCCGCCAGCTCCTGCACCTCCTCCGCAGCGAGTGGCCGCATCCAGCCTCCGTTTATCATTGCCGGACAAGTTTGATGGGGACTCTTAACTTTGCCGTGGTTTTCTCTCGCAATGTTCCCTGCATTTGGAGATGATGTCGGACCAATTTCCAACTGAAAGGTCAAAGGTGGCTTTCGTGGTCAGCCTTCTGTCTGGGAAAGCCCTGTCATGGGCCACACCGCTCTGGGACCGCAATGATCCTGTCACTGCCTCAGTACACTCTTTCTTTGCGGAGATTTGAAGTGTCTTCGAGGAACCAGCCCGAGCCTTTTCTGCCGAGACTGCCCTGCTGAACCTGGTCCAGGGTAATTTTTCTGTGGGCGAGTACGCCATCCAATTCCGTACTCTCGCCTCCGAATTGTCCTAGAATAACGAGGTCCTCTGCGCGACCTTCAAAAAAGGCCTGTCCAGTAACATCAAAGATGTGCTGGCCGCACGAGAAATCCCTGCTAACCTGCATGAACTTATTCATCTGGCCACCCGCATTGACATGCGATTTTCCGAAAGGCGTCAGGAGCTCCGCCAGGATATGGACTTTGTTCGCACGAGGCGGTTTCTCTCCCCGGCTCCTCTCTTCTCTGGTCCACTGCAATCTGTTCCTGTGCCTTCCGCCGTGGAGGCTATGCAAGTAGACCGGTCTCGCCTGACACCTCAAGAGAGGACACGCCGCCGCATTGAGAACCTATGCCTGTACTGTGCCAGTACCGAACACTTCTTGAAGGATTGTCCTATCCGACCTCCACGTCAGGAAAGACGCACTCCGACTCCGCACAAAAGTGAGACAGCTCTAGGTGTGAACTCTGCTTCTCCACGTCTTACTGTGCCTGTGCGGATTTCTTCTTCTACCTTCTCCTTCTCAGCTGTGGCCTTCTTGGATTCCTGATCTGCAGGAAGTTTTATTTTGGCCTCTTTCGTTGACAAGTTCAACATCCCAGTGACCAGTCTCGCCAGACCCCTCTACATCGCCTCTGTTAATGGTGAAAGATTGAACTGTACTGTGCGTTACCACACGGAACCCCTCTTAATGTGCATTGGACACCATCATGAAAAGATTGAATTTCTGGTCCTCTCTAACTGCACTTCTGAAATTCTTCTTGGACTACCTTGGCTTCAACGCCATTCCCCTACCCTTGACTGGACCACCGGGGAAATCAAGAACTGGGGTAATACGTGCCACAAAAAGTGTCTTATGTCTGCTCCCAGTCCTTCTTCCTCCTTCTCTCCGTATTCCTAATGCTTTTCATGTCTCTCTCCTTAAACCACTCATCCTTAACCGCTTCTCTCCTAAGGTTGTTGCTCCTTCTCCTGTCTCCGGGTCCTCTGACATCTTCTCGGTTAAAGAAATTCTGGCATCCAAGATGGTCAGAGGTAAAAAAAAAAATTCTTGTAGATTGGGAGAATTGCGGCCCGGAGGAGAGGTCATGGGAACCCGAGGACAACATCCTTGACAAGGACCTTATCCACAAGTTCTCGGGTTCTAAAAAGAGGAGGAGACCCAAGGGGGGGGTACTGTTACGCCGAGTGCTCCGGGTCCCCGCTCCTCCCCGGAGCGCTCACAGCGTTCTCCGGTTCGCAGCGCCCCGGTCAGACCCGCTGACCGGGTGCGCTGCGATAATGTCCCCAGTCGGGATGCGATTCGCGATGCGGGACGCGCCTGCTCGCGGTACGCATCCCGACCCGCTTACCAGACTCGTTCCCCGTCTGTGCTGTCCCGGCGCGTGCGGCCCCGCTCCCTAGGGCGCGCGCGCGCCGGGTCTTTGCGATTTAAAGGGCCGGTGCGCCACTGATTGGCGCATGGGTTTTAATTAGTGTCTTCACCTGTGCACTTCCCTATAATACCTCACTTCCCCTGCACTTCCTTGCCGGATCTTGTTGCCATTGTGCCAGTGAAAGCGTTCCTTGTGTGTTCCTATCCTGTGTTCCAGACCTCTTGCCGTTGCCCCTGACTACGATCCTTGCTGCCTGCCCTGACCTTCTGCTACGTCCGACCCTGCTCTTGTCTAATCCCTTGTACCGCGCCTATCTCAGCAGTCAGAGAGGTTGAGCCGTTGCCGGTGGATACGACCTGGTTGCTACCGCCGCTGCAAGTCCATCCCGCTTTGCGGCGGGCTCTGGGGAAAACCAGTAGCAACTTAGAACCGGTCCACTGACACGGTCCACGCCAATCCCTCTCTGACACAGAGGATCCACCTCCAGCCTGCCGAATCCTGACAACCTGCTTCACGGCAGCCTACCTTCCCGGGAGGTAGTGGAACAGGGGTGCCTGGAGACTGCGGCAGTAGCAGTCAAGTAGTGGGAAAATCAGCAACTCGGCGGTGTGCTAGTTTTTCATCAAGCATCCGGAGGAGGTTCACATAGCCACATGCAAGATATGTCGGCAGAAGGTCAAGCGTGAACAGGGTCCCAATGTTGGCACCACGGCCCTGCAACAACATATACTTCGCCACAATAAAGCGGCCTGGGAGAGTTGAGGTAGAGAGTGCCAAGCCGTCATTTCTTTGCAAAGAAGGCAGTACCAGCCCTGAACAATTTTGTGGAAGAGAAGGTAGTCCAGTCCTTGAGGCTGTCGGTGTGTACCAAAGTGCACGGCAGCGTCGACGTCCTGAGCTGTGACTATGGTCAGGGACAATACATGTCCTTTACGGCTCACTGGGTGAATGTGGTTCCTGCACAGCCACAACACCAACTTGGACAGATCACGCTGCTTCGTCCTCCAAGCTCTCAGACCTTTGGTCCTGTAACAGTGTGCAACTTTGCCTCATCATCCTCCACCATGTCCTCAGCCTCCACTGCCCAGACAAGTATCAGTGGCCCTTCAGCATACCATGTGTGCAGGGCACGGTGGTGTCATGCTGTATTTCCCATGGTTTACCTTTGTGAACGGAATCACACAGGGGAGGAACTGCTAGAAGTCATTTGTAAAGAAATTAGATCATGGTTTACTCCATGAAAACTGGAAATGGGAACCATGGTGACTGACAACGGGAAGAACATCGTGGCTGCGCTCCGACAAGGAATGGTGACCCAAGGGTGAACATTTTGTCTGTGCTGCAACTGGGATGGCTGAGCCACGCGCCCTGCATGGCACACATGTTCAATATGGTTGTGAAACAGTTCCTAAAGTGTTCCCCCCATTTGCAAGACATCCTAACAATGGGAAGGAAACTTTGCATGCACTTTAGCCACTTGCAAACCTCAAAGCAAACCCTCCTTGAGCTGCAGCATCAGAACGATATCCACCAACATAGTCTGACTTGTGACTTTGCCACACGTTGAAATTCCACACTCCATATGTTGGACTGACTGTACAAAGAGAGAAAAGCCATCACCGATATCTTGATGATCCAAGTGGAGAAGGGTACTCCCCTGTGTAACTTCAATGTGAACCAGTGGCAGCTCATACGTGACTCCTGCCATTTGCTCAGGCCCTTTGAGAAAGCTACATTATTAGTAAGGATTACGGGATGAACGACATCATTCCACTGCTTCATTTTTTACAACACGTGTTGAAAACGATGGCAGGTCAGGGCACTGGAGACATGGCACCTACATCTCATGGCCACATGAGCTCTGTGGGGGCTGAACTGGAGGAGGAGGAGGGGGAGGGGCACAGTGGAGCACAGTTTAGGTTTCGCCAAATGGGCAATTTTTCAAGTAATCTGACAAGAGAGGATGAGCAGGAGCAGCTAGAGGGTTATGAGGAAGGTGAGACAGAGGACCCAGACACACCATGGCAGTATGCAGTGGAGATGAAGGCAGAGAGTCCCTCTGAGTCACTTGCACAAATTGCATGCTCACTTGCTTGTGTATTGACAGATGAATTGTCACCATTTGGCAGCGGGATGACTTCTGGATCTCCACTTTATTGGACCCTCGCTACCGCCAAAAAATTGGGGCCTTTTTTTACACTCACTGAGAGGGAGGACAAAGTGACCTACTACAGAGGCATCCTATGTAGTCAGTTGGATGATGCCTATCAGCGCCACCGTCCATCCTCTCGCAGGTCTGAATTGGGAGGCCTCCTGTGCTCACCTTCCACTGCCATGGCTGCTGGGGAGGGGTGAGATGGCAGGAGTAGTCCCAGCTCCATCAGCAGCAGCCTGAGTCTACAGTTGCTGATGAGTAGCTTTCTTCACCCGCATAGTGAAGCAACTCTGGAGCAGTACCTGAACCAGCAGGTGGTGGCATACCTTTTTTTTTTAAAGATGTTATTATTATTTTCAACAAAATACATAACAAACACATAACATATGCAAATTCTGAATTATTAAACTCCCTTACCCTTACCCTATGTCACCCCCCCCCACTTCACTTCACCAATACTATCTTATCTCTTCATGATCACCATTTCCACATCAACCATTTTTCCTTAACTTTTTCCTCCTTCCTTTTTCCTTTACTAGCTAGCAACTCATATGTCTTTACCTTGTTTACCAGACCAAGCCACTCTTCAGTAGACGGAGGTTTATCTGAGATCCACCTCCCTAGAATACAAATCTTTGCCAACCCATTCAGCTTACTTATCATTTCATTCTTTACCCCACTAACTCCACTCACCCCCAGTACTACGGAGAGTTCATTGAATTGTAATTTTACACAAAAACTTTCCTCTATTTTAGCGAAAATATTTTCCCAAAATTCAAGGATATCAGGGCATCCCCAAAACATGTGAATCAGGTCTGCCTCTCCCCCTCTACACTTAGAGCAAGTAGGTTTGCTTCTAAATCCTATTTTCCATAAAAACCTTGGTGAGTAATGCAATCTATGGAGTACCTTAAACAGGGATATCCGATGGTTTTGGTTTAATATAGATTTTTTGATGTTACAGAAGGCGTCCAACCAATCTGCTCTGCTTATCTCCCCCAGGTCCTTTTCCCATTTCCCTTTGCATTTATTAATTTGGGTCTCCCCCTTACTAGTAACAATAATTTAATATAAACTCCCCATTACTTTCTTTTTATTAGTGATCAGTGGGTCCATAATATAATCCATAATTAGGTGCTCCCCCACTACCCATCTATCATTATCTTTATCCTTTTTATAAGCATCCCTAATTTGTATGTAGCCGAATTTTAATTTTTCTTCCAACCCAAAATCTCTTTTAATCTGTGCCCACTCCCTTAAATTACCTTTTTCAAATAGGTGATCCACAACTTTAATACCCCTCTTTTCCCAATCAATAAAATTGGAAATGACCATGCCAACACACCGTGAAGATCCGCTGGACTTCTAGGCAGCCAAACTTGATTTGTGGACTCAACTAGCAGAGTTTGCCCTGGAAAAGCTGTCCTGCCAAGCCATTAGTGTGCCATCAGAGCGGGTGTTTAGTGTGACGGGGGCCATAGTCACCCCAAGGAGAACCCGTCTGTCCACGAAAAATGTGGAAAGACTGACCTTTGTGAAGAAGAATCAGGCATGAATCAGCCAGGATTTCAACCACCAATGCCTGATGCGTGAGAGTAGATTGACCATGGTGCCACACCAACACTTGTTATGTGGATAGTGCCAAACAGATTTAGCCACTTCTCCCCAGTTACAAACATTCCTCTGCATCAGACCTTTTTTCGCCCACTTTTGTCACCTGGTACTGGTATTGCCAAGCACTGCACCACTCTGTCACCGAGTCACTTTCAGGACCCCTGATTCTGCTGCCACCTCCAGGCTGTGCCATTCATCCAATATATGGTTTACTGATGCTTTAGCCAGCTCCAGTCTGTGTCATTCGGCAACTACATGGTTTAGTGATGCTGCTGGCCCTAGGACATTACCTATATATGTTTATGGTAGCACTAGGTACCATACATTTTCAATGGAAATGACAAAATTCATCTTTTATTCTTAGAGATTGTTAGGCCCTATTGTCTCCTCATCTGCCATCAAATCCAGGCTGTGCCATTCAGAGACTATATGGTCTCCCCATGCTGCCACAAACTCCAGGCAGTCATTCAGCCACTATATGGTCTCCTCATACTGATACCACCTCCAGGCTGTCTCATTCAGCCACTATAAGGTCTCTTCTCATGCTTCAGCCAACTCCAGGCTGTGCCATTCAGCCAATATATGCCTCCTCATACAAATGCCACCTCGAGGCTCTGTCATTGTGTTGCCATGTGACATTTGACTCCTTGTTATATTTGGTCCTTTGTACCCACACGCCGGGGCCGGGGACTCTATAACTTGGGAGGTAAAATGTAAATTTCAAAATCCTTAATTTCAAGTTAAAAATCTTAACTTTCTCTTTTGTTTCTCTCCCTCTTTTTCTTTCTGCTGTGTAAATAAATACCTCCCGCCTGGAGATTTATCGGGTAAACTTATATTTATCGGGTAAATATATACCTCCCGCCTGGAGATTTATCGGGTAAACTTAAATTATTTTGGGATTATTGTCAGAGTGTCGGTGTGTAAGGGGCCGGCCCACACATGATTTTCGGCACCCTTTTAATTATATACATTTGTGATTTTTTTTCGCCACCCCTGACGAGGGACTCTATTTCAATTTTTTTTTCTTTTTAATCTTCTCTTTTCCACTCCCTTTTTTTTTTTATATATATATATATATATATATATAGGTTTTTAGTGGAATAGAGGCGGATTCAGGCGTGGGCCAAAATATATAAATATATATATTTTTTTTTCTCTCTTCCTTCTCTCTTCTTTTTTTTCTTGTCCTCTCCCTCCCTCCTCTCTCTCTCTCTCTCTCTCTCTCTCTCTCTCTCTCTCTCTTATCTCTTCCTCTCCTCTCCCTCTTTTTGAGTCTTCCCTCGCAATAATCTGAGAGAGTAAAAGTATAGAGTGTAAAGATGGGGAGAGTGACTGTAGGCACTCTGAATGTGAGAGGTCTTCAAGATTCAGGTAAAAGGTCAATATTGAGCAACCTGTTAAGATCTGAGAGATTGGACATAGCTTTTTTACAAGAAACTCACTATCTACCCTCGCATAAATTAGCATTTACTAGTAGACAGTTTTCAACCGGGTACCATAGCTATACAGCTAACCCCAGAGCAAAGGGAACTAGTATATCAATCTCACTTAGTATACCGTGGGTTTATGAAGATAGTTGTAAAGACGAAGGGAGGTTTCTTTTCGGCTTCAGAGAAGGTGACCTTAGCATCAGTATACCTCCCGAATATTAAACAAGGCTTTATGTTACGGAAGATTTTGGAGAAGTTAGAAGAATTTGCTGAAGGGATTCTGGGAGGTGATTTTAATTTTGTATTGGACCCGGCTTTGTATACATCAAGGGGAATGTCATATATGAGCTCATCTGCTTTGCGCTACTGCAAGAAGATGATATACGAATTTTGTTTGGTGGACCCCTGGCGTATCTCACATCCTAAAGATAGGGATTATACTTGTTTTTCTTCAGTGCATGACTCATTCTCCAGGATAGATTTATTTTTTATGAAACAGAGGGACTTGAAGTGGTTTAGAGATGCGTCAATTGAAAATATTTTTTTCTGACCATGCTATGATTAAAATAAATTTGTGTTTTCCAGAGATAGGTCCTAGAAAATGGGAGTGGAAATTGAATCCTCTACTCCTGCAGGATGAGGTGGTATTAGCAGACCTGAAGAAACAGGTTAGAGAATATTTTGATATTAATTATTCCGTAGATGTTTCCCCGGGAGTAGTATGGGAAGCTCATAAATGTGTAGCTAGGGGAATTCTGGTAAAACATGGGGCGCGTTTGAAGAGAGAAAAAACATAAAATAACACAAAAATTGCAGGAATTTAAAGATTTGGACACTGAGTGTAAACGTAAAATGGAAGTACTCCTAAAAATAAAAGTAGAAAAAAAAGTGAGGAAATTAGACAGTTATTGGCGGATAATGCAAAAAGAGACTTAGCAAACTGTAGGAGTCATTTGTACGAATACAGCAATAAAAGTGGTTGAGCTTTAGCCATTGCTGCGAAAGCACAGAAGACAAGGTCATATATTGAAAAGATAAGGAAAAAATCTCAAGAGCTGACATATTGCCCATCAGAGATAGCAGAGTCATTTAGACGCTTCTATAAAGAGCTGAATAGTATTGATGCGTCAAACCCCATGACAGAAGGTCGGGAATTTAGATCCAGAGTTAGAAGGTATATTATGGAGTCAGGTCTTCCTAAAATAGGAAGAACAGAGGCAGAAGAACTAGAAAAGGACATAACAGAGGAAGAACTTAATCAGGTAATAGGGGATACTCCGGAGGGAAAGACTCCCGGCCCAGATGGATTTTCACTAAGGTACTATAAAAGCTTGAAAGAAATTTTGTGCCCCTATTTTCTTAAAAGTTATAATTCAGTGGCGCTAGGGGGTAGGATTCTAAAAGATACATCCAGAGCTCATATAGCAATAATTTTAAAAGAAGGGTAAGATGCTACGCAATGTGCTTGCTATAGACCAATTTCCCTCTTAAATGTCAATGTGAAGCTCTTCGCAAAAATTATGGCTAAAAGATTATCAAGCTTGATGGGGAAGATTGTAAATCATGATCAAGTTGGGTTCATAGAGAAAAGAGAGGCCAAAGATAATACTATAAGAACCTTGAACTTGGTCCAGTTCACTCGGTCGAAAAATATTCCGCTAATGCTACTTTCAACTGATGCCGAAAAGGCGTTCGACCGAGTCAACTGGATCTATATGGAGGAGACATTGAGGCATTCGGGTTTAAAAAGCTAATTTCTTAATTGGAATATGGGGTTATACCAGTCTCCTTCAGCTAAAGTTAGGGTTAATGGTATATTATCCGAAGAATTTGAGATCTGTAATGGTACAAGACAGGGGTGCCCCCTCTCCCCATTAATGTTTACTTTGATCTTGGAATCTTTTCTATGTAGAATTCGAGGAGTGAAAGATAGATCGGGGGTGGAGATACGAGGATCAGTACATAAGGTAACAGCATATGCTGATGATTTGACATTCTACATTACGAAACCCCTGGTGACCTTCCCAATTCTATTGAAAGAATTTGAAATATACTCTAGATTATCTAATTTCAAAATTAAGTGGGGAAAATCGGAGGCTCTTAATGTCTCCTTAACAAAAGAAATTGAGAAACAATTGCAAGAGACATTTAGGGTTAAATGGGCTCAGCAAGCACTTAAGATATTGGGAATCTGGATCCCGGCTGACCTCCGCTTGCTGTATAAATTAAATGATGTCCCCTTATTATCTAAAGTGCAAAATCAATGTGCAAGATGGTCTACAAATTTATTTTCTTGGTTTGGCAGATGTGCTTTATTTAAAATGACCATTTTGCCACAGATTTTGTATGTTTTGCAATGTGTACCGATTAAACTCTCAAAGCTTTTTTTCAAATCCCTGACAGATATACAGAATAAATTTATTTGGCAAGGAAAAAAACCTTGGTTAAAGAAGGCGACATTGTGCAGACCAAAAGAGAGAGGGGGAGTAGGATTGCCAAACCTAAGAGGGTATTATATTGCAGCTCATCTAGTTCGGGTGGTAGACTGGTGCTGCCATAAAAAAATGAAAGGTTGGGTATCGGTTGAGCAATCTTTTACATCAATCCTAGTAAATTGTTTACCATGGCTGTCAAGGGTAGATGTGAAAGAGTTGAAAAAACACCCAATAATAGGATCTACATTAGCAGTCTGTGAAGATACGGTAGTTAGAAAATTGCTATTACCCAAAAATTCACAGATGCTACCAATAATTGGTAACCCAGCATTTCCTCCGGGAGTTGAGGATCCGATTTTCTGCCAGTGGAGGGAGGGAGGAATATTTAGAGTAGCCCAGATTAGATCTGGGGCAGATCAAGGTGAGTGGAAAGTAGAGGAAGAGACGGAACAGTTGGCCCCATTAGGTTTTTGGAGAAACTTCCAATTGAGAAATTTTCTCAGACGATTACCAAATCCTAGCTGGTATACAAAAGATTTAACGAAGTTTGAGGATATATGTAGCTCTAATGAACCTAAAAAACATGTACTCTCAAAAATATATAGAATTTGGTCAGAAGGAGATGATGAGAGCTATCCTTCGTTTGTGATAAAATGGGAGAGAGACTTAGGTCTACATTTCTCAGCTGAACAGTGGAAAAGGATTTTTTGTTTGATACATGAATCTTCAGTTAACGTGTGTCTACAGGAGGCAAACTATAAAATTCTTACAAGATGGTATCAGGTCCCAAGAACATTTGGAGACAGTGGACGTGCAATAGGTGAGGGGAAATGTTGGCGATGTGGGGATGCTGAAGGAACTATTTTGCATATTTTTTGGTCATGCCGACGTGTGAAGAAGTTTTGGGGAAAGGTACATATGATCATTACAAAATTAATGGAGAGGGAATGAACCTTCTCGCCAGACTTCTTCCTGTTACAACACACTGAGATATCGCTAAAACAATATAAAAACTCCTTATTGGGGTTTTTAGTAATGACAGCTAGAAGTTGCATCCCCTCTCTGTGGAAGCAAATTAGGTCCCCAAATCTAGGTATGTGGTTCTTTAAGGTGAATGAGATGATGCTTATGGAAAATCTGAGATCTATATAGCATAGCACTAATAGTGAATTTTTTAGTACATGGAGAAACTGGGTGCAATTTCAAGAAACAGAGATGTATGTGGAGATGATTTGAGAGGAGGGGGATGGGGGGAGGGGGGATGGGAGGGATAGGATAGGTGCTTTAAGTGCATTCTTTTTTTTTTTTTTCTTTTTTTTCCTTTTTTTTTTTCTCTTTCTCTTTCCTTTTTTCTTTATTTATTGCTTATATGTTATTTACAGCTGTCCTGAGGTTTATTTTTCTGTAAAGGTGTAGTGGTTGTGATGTTTGTATTTTGAAAATAAAGACTAAAAAAGAAATCTTAAATTTCTATTTAAAAATCTTAAATTTCAATGGTCTCCTCATGCTTCTGCCAACTCCAGGCTGTGCTTTTTAGACACTATATGGTCTCCTCATGCTTCAGCCAACTCCAGGCTGTGTCATTCAGCCAATATATGGTTTACTGATGCTGCTGGGCCTGGGCCTAAACATTTTTCATGGTAGCACTAGCTATCCTATATCTTTAATTTAAATTTAAAAAATAATGTTTTAATCTTAGGGATTGTGAGGCCCTAGTTTCTACTGATGCTGCTTTCAGCTCCAGACTGTGTCATTCAGCAACTATATGATCTCCTCATGATTCAGCCAACTCCAGACTGTGCCATTCAGACACCATATGGTCTCTCTTCATGCTTCAGCTATCTCCATGCTGTGCCATTTAGACACTATATGGTCTCCTCAAGCTTCAGCCACCATATGGTCTCCATATATTGTCTGTGTATTGTAGGAAACATGTAGGTATCCTTGAGTTTCTCTTCCAGCATTTTTGGCATGTTGATACCAGTAATAAAAGGAATATTGCCAAGGACTAGCAGAAACAGGGAACTGGATACTGACCACCGGCTGTTGGAATTTAATGACTATCCCAGGTGGTAGATTTACCATTTTGAAGTTCCTCAGTTCCAGTAGGCTTTAAGTCGTTCATTCTTTGTTTTGTTTCCTCGGTTGCGGAATTAAGTTGTATCATCTTTTCCTGTTCCTCCGATGAGCTAATGTCACTGGAACACACAATACACATATTGTCATCTAATGAAGGATCCTTTTTTCAGAGAAAGTGTGTATCTTATTTTGAATGTCAGGTGGTATTCTGGTATTTTCTCATTATAAAGGCATTTTGGAATCTGGGACACAGGTAAAAATAAGTATTTTTAAGCATACTTTAGCACATTTTTCTTCCCTCATAAGTGCATTCCACATACCTACACCTAAGTAGTGTACTATTTTGTACCTGTTAATCTGTCATGGGTCTCTATACTGTGAAAGGACAGACAATAGTACACACCTGCTGCTGTTCTAGACAAAAACTGTTTTAAGCCTAGTGAAGTGTATTGTACTCCCCTCAGATACACAATAAGTATGTCAGGCAGAATAGTGAAATTTCAATTTCAAAATCCTTCATTTCAATTTAGAAATCTCAAATTTAAATTTAAACATCTTAAATTTCAATGGTCTCCTCATGCTTCTGCCAACTCCAGGCTGTGCCATTCCGACACTATATGGTCTCCTAATGCTTCAGCCAACTCCAGGCTGTGTCATTCAGCCAATATATAGTTTAATGATGCTGCTGGGCCTGGATCTAAAACTTCTTTATGATAGCACAAGCTACCCCAAATCTTCAATTAAAATTTCAAAATGTGTCTTTTAATCTTAGGTATTGTGAAGCCCTAGTGTCTCCTCATGCTTCTGCCAACCCCAGGCTGTGCACTTCAGACACTATATGGTCTCCTGATGCTTCAGCCAACTCCAGGCTGTGTCATTCAGCCTATATATGGTTTACTGATGCTGCTGGGCCTGGATCTGGGCCTAAATTTTTTTATGGTAGCACTAGCTACCCTAAATCTTCAATTTAAATTTAAAAAAAAAGTCTTTTAATCTTAGATATTGTGAAGCCCTAGTGTCTCCTCATGCTGCTGCCAACTCCAGGCTGTGCCATTCTGACATTATATGGTGTCTGGATGCTCCAGGCTGTGCACTTCAGACACTATATGGTCTCCTGATGCTTCAGCCAACTCCAGGCTGTGTCATTCAGCCAATATATGGTTTATTGATGCTACTGGGCCTTGGTCTGGGCCTAATTTTTTTTATGGTAGCACTGGCTACCCTAAATCTTCAATTTAAATTTCAAAATCCGTCTTTTAATCATAGGGATTGTGAATCTCTAGTGTCTACTCATGCTGCCAACTCCAGGCTGTGCCATTTAGCCACTATAGGGTATTCTCATGCTTCAGCCACATCCAAGGTGTGTCATTCAGCCACTATATGGTCTCCTCATGCTGCCAACACCTCCACGCTGTGTCATTTAGCCACTATATGGTTTCCTCATGCTGCCAACACCTCCACGCTGTTTCATTTAGCCACTGAATGGTCTCCTCATGCTGCCAACACCTCCACCCTGTGTCATTTAGCCACTGTATGGTCTCCTCATGCTGACAACACTTCCACGGCATGTCATTCATCCACTATATGGTCTCTTCATGCTTCAGCCTCATCCAAGCTGTGTCATTCAGCCACTCTATAGTCTCCTCATGCTGCCAACATCTCCACACTGTGTCATTTAGCCACTGTATGGTCTCCTCATGCTGCCAACACCTCCATGCTGTGTCATTCAGCCACTATATGGTCTCCTCATACTGATGCCACCTACAGGCTCTGTTATTGCGTCGCTCTGTGGTAGTGATTCTAAAAGCGATACTTGTAATCTGCATGTCATTCTGAGTAATAGTATTATTTCACAACCTCAGCACACTCAATAAGCATGTTAGAACTGTGTGTTAGAACAAAGCAAAGTGTTCTACACCCCTATTGAGGCTCTGTGTAGTCCAGAAATAGGGCGTTTTTAATATAGATTCAAACCACATTTTTTTTTTTTTTTATCCGGCGACATCGAATTTGACATTGTTCATCCCGTAATCCTGGCGACTAACTAATAATGTGGCTTCCTCAAAGGGCCTGAGCAAACGGCAGGTATAACATATGAGCTGACACTGGTTCACAGTGAAGTTACATAAGGGAGTACCGCTGTCCACTTGGACCATCAAGAAATTGGTGATGGCTTTGATCTGTTAGTATAGTCGGTCCAAAATATGGAGGGTGGAATTCCATTGTGACGCTGCAGCTCAAAAAGGATGTGTTTTGCGGTGTACAAGTGGCTGAAGTGCATGCAAAGTTCCCATTGTTAGGATGCCTTGCAAATGTGGGGAACACTCCAGAAACCGCTTGACAACCAGATTAAACATGTGTGCCATGCAGGTCACATGGCTCAGCCTTCCCAGTAGTAGAACATACCCGATTTTCTTCCCGTTGTCAGTCACCATGGTTCCCATTTCCAGTTTTTGTGGAGTAAGCCATAAAATTACTTTTAGCAGTTCCTCCCCTGTGTGACTCTGTTTGCAAACCATGTGAAGAACAGCATGACATCACAGTGCCCTGCACGGTATGCTGAAGGGTCACTGAGACTTGTCTGGGCAGTGGAGGCTGTGGACACGGTGGAGGATGAGGAGTACACTATCACAGGACCAACGGCCTGAGAGAATGGAGGAGGAAGCGGCGTGACCTGTCCAAGTTGGTGTGGTGGCTGTGCAGGAGCCACATTCACTTAGTGAGCCGTAAAGGACATGTATTGTCCCTGACCATAGTTAAAGCTCCAGACGTTGGTACACACCAACAGGCTCAAGGACTAGCCCACCTTCTCTTTGACAAAATTGTGCAGGGCTGGTACTGCCTTCTTTGCAAAGAAATGACGGCTTGGCACTCTCTACCTTGGCTCAGCACAAGTCATCAGTTCTCTGAAAGGTGCAGAGTCCACCACTTGAAAAAGGAGGGACTGCAGCACCAGCAACTTGGACAGGAGCGCATTTAGCTTCTGTGCCGTTGGATGAGTGGGCGCATACTGTTGTCTCTTGGACAGGGTGATGGATTGTTGGCAGAATTACTGACTAAAAGTAGGAGGAGCAGGAGCATCTGGACCGACAGAAGGAGGGTATGACACACAGCTCCCTTCGGCTGAGGTGGTGCAGCCTTAGCTGGCTGAAAGAGGTTGCGGCATGCCACTGGGTGATGCAGCAGGCTGTACCACTACATCGGAACAACGGTTCTCCCAGGCTGCTTTATGGTGGTAGAGCATATGTTGACGTAAGACCATGGTGCCAACATTGGGACCCTGGCCATGTTTCACCTTCTGCCGACACATCTTGCATGTGACTATCTTAACCTCCTCCGAATGCTTGATGAAAAACTGCCACACCACCGAGTAGCTGATTTTCCCACCAACAGTCCGCACTAATTGACTGCTACTTCAGCAGTCTCCAGGAACCCCTGTTCCACTACATCCTGGGAAGGTAGGCTGTCGAGAAGCAGGTGGTCTCCCCAGGGCATGTTTGGCTGAAGAATTTCCACTTCTGCCACCATGCTGACTGTCAACCATGCAACCACCTTGCTAGCTCAGCTGCTGCCTCACGGGCAACCTGCAACCCTCTTCTCCTGATGATGATGGAGCCCCTTCTGCACCCGGCTCCCAATTGTGATCGGCTTTATCATCATCAACAAGTGTCTGCACGTCACTGTTGTCCTCCTCAAGTTCCTCAACAGTGTCTGCTTCAGGACCCTTCCATATCCCTCTCCTCATCAATACTTGCCCGCCAAGCAAAGGAAGCGGCGGATGTCTCCTCCACTTCTTGGCTGGGCAGTAGCTGCTGACTGTCCTCTATTAGATCATCCTCAGTGAATAGTGGAGCTGAACCCACAGCATAAGATACTTCTATAGGGGTGGGAACAGCATAGAACAGAGGTAATGGGAGGACAGGGACTGCTCCTGGGCGATGCCATTTGAGGATTCTGTCTGAGGAACCCACCGACTGTTGACTGGGGGTATCAGATGTTACTTGTGATGAAGTGGATGACCGTATTAACCAATCGATGGTTACTGGTCGAGATACGACCGCTAACTGTTACCGGGGCTCAGGCCTCTCGCTGCAACTTCTGCTGCCACTCAACCCTAGTCTGCTGCGACCTCTGCCTGCACCTGATGAATTTAGGCACCTGCCTCTCCTCTCTGCACATCCTGGCACTTCTCTGCTTGACATACTTAGTGCGTATATGAGGGGAGTACAATATGCTTCACTACGCTTAAAACAGTATTGGTCTAGAACAGCAGCAGGTGTGCACTTTTGGCTGTCTTTTCACAGCATCTAGGCCCTTGACAGATTAAAAGGGTTCTCCGGTGCTTAGACATCTTATCCCCTATCCAAAGGATAGGGGATAAGATGCCTGATCGCGGGAGTCCCGCCGCTGGGGACCCCCGGGATCTTGCACGCGGCACCCCATTTGTAATCAGTCCCCGGAGCGTGTTTGCTCCGGGTCTGATTACGGACGACCACAAGGCCGGCAGGTGTGACGTCACGCTCCGTCCCTCAATGCAAGCCTACAGGAGGGGGCGTGATAGCTGTCACACACCCTCCCGTGGGCTTGCATTGAGGGGCGGAGCATGACGTCACATGCCTCCGGCCTTGTGGTCGTCCGTAATCAGACCCGGAGCGAAGGCGCCCCGGGGACTGATTACAAACGGGGTGCCGCGTGCAAGATCCCGGGGGTCCCCAGCGGCGGGACTCCCACGATCAGGCATCTTATCCTCTATCCTTTGGATAGGGGATAAGATGTCTAAGCACCGCAGAACCCCTTTAACAGGTACAAAATAGTACACTACTTAGATGTATGTATGTGGTATGCACTTATGAGGGCAGAAAAATGCGCTATTGTACACTTAAAAAAAGGTATTGCAGTAAAACACCAGCCAGTGATTACTTTTGGCTGTCCTTTCACAGTATCTAGGCCCTTGACAGATTAACAGGTATAAAATAGTACACTATTTAGATGTATGTATGTGGTATGCACTTATGAGGGCAGAATAATGTGCTACAGTACGTTTAAAAAAGTATTTGAGTACAACACCAGCTGGTGACTACTTTTGCCTGGCATTTCACAGTATGTGGGCCCGTGACAGATTAACAGGTACAAAATAGTACACTGCTTAAATGTAGGTATGGGGTATGCACTTATGAGGGCAGAAAAATGCGCTACTGTACGCTTAAAAACACAAATTGGAGTAAAACACTAGCAGGTGACTACTTTTGCCTTGACTTTCACAGTATCTAGGCCCTTGACAGATTATCAGCTACAAAATAGTACACTACTTATATGTATGTGCTGTGCACTTATGAGGGCAGAAAAATTTGCTACAGTAAGCTTAAAAATACATATTTTTGCACAACACTAACAGTAAACAACAGTTCTGGAGCACACAAAAGCTGTGTACTAAACCCAAAATTGTACTCTGTCAAAGACTATTAGGAATAGACTGCTGGGTATTATATTGTCTACAGACTAGTATAACCAGCAGATGCTTTGTTGTGGAACAAAGACACAGAATTGTGCTGAAAAATTATCCCTGCCTCTTCTGCTAAGGTTTATGAAGTTGAGGCAGCTTGTCGAAATGTATGAGGCAACACACAGCTCTCTGCCCCTCTCTGTAATACAATGCTGTAGAAAGTGACTGGGAGGTTAATGGCTGCAGTAAAATTCCTTTTCAGTGGAAAAAAACACTGCTCTCGTTCCACCAGAATGCTGATGTGACTAAGAGGTGAAAAAGCGTTTCTGTGTAATACACACACAGGCTGTGCATCCTTTCTCTCTGCAGTGTAATGAATGAAGTGACTGGCAGCAATATGGCTGCTTATTATATAGGGCTGTGACATCACAAGGGTGACTGGCTGCTGATAGGCTGCATCCTGCATGTGATTCAGGGTCATCCCGCCTACCCCCCTTCCTGCCTTCCTGCCTTGTCTTCCCACCTTCCCAGAGTTTCATGCCCCATGTCCTCACATGTGGATCCACCATTTTAGATGCCCTGGAGCCTAGACCGCACTAAATGGAGTTTAATGAAGCAATTCGTGGGATTTTCGCATTCATGGAAAATCACATTTTTCATGAAATTCATAATGAATTCGGATATGTCAGCTTCGATTCGCTCATCTCTAATGGTAATCATGTTTGCATGCAACTGCCCCAAAGAGGTGGAAATGGTCTGAAAAGACATTGACTCATGACAGCCCCCGGAGTGGCTTCAGCCATCATCAGTTTATATTGTTCAGCCTTTCTGGCAGACGCTGGAAAAGACAAGCCTTTTCTGCGTAGCTCCATTAATTTGGGCACAGTCCAAGTGCTGTAGGCAGTGCTATCATGGTCAGAAGCTCTGGCTGACATCTCCGGTATGGACATCTGGTCCTCAACGTCCGATACATGAGATATACTCTCAATCAGACTTGTCCGGGCCATTTCAAGGTGCTGGGAAAAAAGACAATAGTACATTACATATAAACCTCTAGTAAATGGACCTTTCTAAAGCGACCCAACTAACCTGAACTAATCACCAATAGAAACTGGTCACCGAAACCTACCGACAAATCAAAACAGTTATGCTACCATCTGCGTACCAAACTCTGCCAATATAATGAAAAATACACCAATCCCCCTAAGCTAATCTGGTGGAAATTATCTGACTAACTCCCCCATCACTGCGAAAAAATGTGAATCTTAATACGTGCAAAGCTGACGAAATGGACTTAAGCTTAATGAATCAAATGAAATAAATCTAACGAGCATTGTTGTACTGAAAACGAGTCAGCCACAAACCCCCAATGCAGTGGCCCCACCTGAAAATGGGTCAGGTATACGGTAACCAACTTTCTATGTGTTAGTGATATTATTGCTCTGAATAACTTGACAGAAAAAATAAGGCAATGGCATCAGCAAGTACCAATAGTGAAGCACCTAAAATTGTGTCAGGTAACAAAACATTCCACTGATCATTGCTGAGAAATATTGTTCTGAAGTCGTGTCAGGAACAATAACATTGCAGGGCCCCCCGGAAGACATGTCAGGAAATACAGTGACCACTGCCACCTGGATGCGTTCATGTACCATTACTACGTGTGAATATGACAAATTTGTAAAAATTCATACCATAACCATAACCCACCTCTTGTAACGTGCATAGCGAATGATGTAAGTATAACAAATTGCACAGAATACAGTCTGAACTGGAATGAAAAATGTTGCTCCAACGGCACTCCAAGTAATTTAAAGCAAAAGCAATGTTTATTGACCCATGGTCAGCAGTGGATGCGACGTTTCAGCGGCATCTCGCCGCCTTTCTCAAGCATGAACTAGTGCTTAATAGTATTACAATTTATCAGGTGTACAATCAAAAAATTCAATAAACCAATTATATCAAATACACAAGAAAACATGGTTGAAAACATCATAAAAAGTGCAAATACAATAACCACTGGTGTAAACATATTCATTTCAAGCATATTCATTACACATAGTGACATAATTACATGACTGTATTAAGCAGACATGGAATTAAAAACGATTAAAAAGCAATGATGAGGGGGAGTGGAAAACATACCATCCCAGCCTGAATATATATATCGGCGTGCTCAGACGCCATTACGAGTATCCATAATGAGAATCCCGGCATCAAGCGCCGGGTCACATGATCGATCACATGTGTATGTCTGTATATGCGCCTGTGCGCATGCACGGTTTCACAGCCATAAAATGCCGTAGAGGCACATGATTATGCGCATGCGCATGTACAGAAGTCTATCTTGTCGTAATAACTAGAGTCTCTAAAATACAGATATAACTGTGTGTAATGATGTGTATATATGTGCGATAGAGTTTGCTACAGTGGTGAAAATCAGTATGGGTGTGATGATGAAGATGTATACTAATAAATGAAATACAAAGAAAACGCATGTGTGTGTGTGAACAGGTACTAATGAAGTATTGATGAGTGAGTGTAATCGCATTGATGCAAATAATGCGAACGTACATAGATGTGCAGTCGGATGCGGTTCAACCCGCACCCGACAGCATAGAGTGCATGTGAGAATGTCAATGGTAAAAATGCATATGTGTGAACAGGTGCTAATGAAATATTAGTGAATAAACATGATCACATTGATCCATTCAATGTGAACGTGTGTGAATATGTGGCCAAATGTGGTTTAGTCCGCACGTGGTCACATCTACTAGTATATGTCAATGTGAATGTGTCTATAATATGAACCAAAATTGAACATTTCTCTGTGGAGAGAACGTTGTCACTTAGTTGGGGATTAACTTCCCTGAGATATTTGGACCGGTCCATGACCACAACTGACCCGCCTTTGTCGGCGGGATTGATGATCAAGTTGTGGTCATGGATCAGTTCATTCAGTGCAAGTGATTGGGCCTTAGTTAGATTAAAGTTGTGTACATTTTGACCACTAGAATGAATTCTGTCTAGGTCAAGTTTCACTAATTTTCAAAAGGTATCAATAGCTCCTGAGTTCACCTGTGGATTAAAATTACTTGTTATTTGCAAATCGTAATCAGAAGCTTTAACCCCACTTGATGGTCCCCTATTGTCTAATGTACCACCCTCCGGTTTCTGGGCAAACCAGACTTTCAGTCTTAATTTTCTAAAGAATTGCGCACAATCCATTTCCAATTGGAACCAATTTGGTGTATTTGTCGGGCAAAAATTCAAACCCTTTGCTAAAAGTTATAATTGAGTCTCGGTCAAATCTATTGAAGAAATATTTACCACTTCCTTTTTTACGTCATCTTGGTCACTTGTTCCTTCAGGTTGTGATTCCGCCTGGTTCTTGGAGCTCCTCCTGTGGCGCCGGCCTCCTCGTCGAGTGGGGCGTCGCTGGTGTGTTGGCCCGAGCCTAAAAAATCATTATTCACAGTATCTATAGATGTAGAAAAATTGTTAGCAGACGTGGGTTTATCAGGAGTGCCCATTCTAGTCTCCCTGGACTTCTTGAAAGGTTTCCTGGCTGTAAGAGTCTGCTGTTTCCACATGTAGACCGGATTATTACTATAGTTATTGGTGTCCCGGAACCACTTATGTCTTTTACCACTTTCTAAATCAGTCTTCACTTTCTCCGGGTACACAGTATGTTTAGTGTTAAATTTAACAAAGTCCTCATCAGACATTAAAGATTTAAGTGTAGTTTCAGCAGCAGAGACCTTGTTCTTACTCACAGTGATATCCCTTTGAAAAAAGTCCATATTCAAAAGAATCAGCTCAAGGGAATATCTGTTAGATAGGGACTCATATCTAGCCCTGAACTCTGGATCCCCCATGTATGAATTTTCTCTTGGCTGTATACGCATACCTCGCGGAATGCGATGTAGCTTGAAGTATTCTGCCAGCGTAGAGAAATGTAAATTCAAAGAGACCAGACGTTTTGTCTCAAACTCCAACTGTCTCTGTACATCAATTGTAGAAGGGGTATGTAAAAACGATATGTCACCTTCTACTGAGCCCAGGATTCGGCTGATATCCTCTTCCGAGTAGGTAGACACATGGGTAGATCCAGTAATTGTAGAGAACTCCTTGTTCTTGTAATAATTCCTTCAGCAGGATATAGGTGCAGGCTCCCGAACTGAGCAAACAGGAAACTAAGCAGCACAGACTTTTTCAATAAGTAAAGGTGGTGGGTGCCCGTGGATAATAACCTGGTCCCAGTCGCAGATCAGGTATAGACATCCAAATACCAAACAAATTGCTCCAACAGCACTCCAAGTAATTTAAAGCAAAAGCAGTGTTTATTGACCCATGGTCAGCAGTGGATGCGACGTTTCAGCGGCATCTTGCCGCCTTTCTCAAGCATGAACTAGTGCTCAACAGTATTAAAATTTATAAGGTGTACAATCACAAAATTCAATAAACCAATTATATCAAATACACAAGAAAACATGGTTGAAAACATCATAAAAAGTGCAAATACAATAACCACTGGTGTAAACAAATTCATTTCAAGCATATTCATCATACATAGTGACATAATAACAAGACTGTATTATGCAGACATGGAATACATTGTTAAATAGTGACAGGTGCGTGAATTAAAAACTATTAAAAAGCAGTGATGAGGGGGAGTGGAAAACATACCTTCCCAGCCTGAATATATATATTGGCGTGCTCAGACGCCATTACGAGTATTCATAATGAGAATCCCGGCATCAAGCGCCGGGTCACATGATCGATCACATGTGTATGTCTGCATATACGCCTGTGCGCATGCACGGTTTCACCGGCATAAAATGCTGCAGATGCACAAGATTATGCGCATGCATGTGTACAGAAGACTATCTTGTCGTAATAACTAGAGTCTCTAAAATACAGATATAACTGTGTGTAATGGTGTGTATGTATGTGCGATAGAGTTTGCTACAGTGGTGAAAATCAGTATGGGTGTGATGATGAAGATGTATACTAATAAATGAAATGTGTGTGTGTGAACAGGTACTAATGAAGTATTGATGAGTGAGTGTAATCGCATTGATGCAATTAATGCGAACGTACATAGATGTGCAGTCGGATGGGGTTCAACCCGCACCCGACAGCATAGAGTGCATGTGAGTATGTCAATAGTAAAAACACATATTAGTGAACAGGTGCTAATGAAATATTATTGAATAAACACGATCACATTGATCCATTCAATGTGAACGTGTGTGAATATGTGGCCAAATGTGGTTTAGTCCGCACGTGGTAACATCTACTAGTATATGTCAATGTGAATGTGTCTATAATATGAACCAAAATTGAACATTGCTCTGTGGAGAGAACCTCCACAGGCAACAAGAAAAATACAGTGATAGTGATAAAGTGAAAAAAGTGCAAGTAATCACTAGTGTTGCTCGCGAATATTCGCAATACGAATTTTATTTGCGAATATCGCATATTCGCGAATATAGCACTATATATTCATAATTACGAATATAATCTTTTTTTTTTTTTTTTTTTACAGTACACATCACAGTGATCACCCTTCTCTGCTTCCAGCTTGTGTGGTGTAAAGAAGGTTCTAATAATACTGTCTGAGACTGGCATGCGAATTTACGCATATGCGAAAATTTGCATGTGCTAATTTTTGCATGTGCTAATTTTCGCTTATGCTATTTTTTGCATCTGCAAATTTTCGCATATGCTAATTTTCGAATACGCAAATTTTTCGCATATGAGAAAAAAAACGTGCATATTACGAATATGCAAATTTAGCGAATATATGACGAATATTCGTCCATATATTCGCAAAATATCGCGAATTTGAATATGGCCTATGCCGCTCAACACTAGTAATCACTACGTGAAGAAGTGATAAGAGATACGTGTAATAAAATACAATACACTAACTACAATATTAAAACTACGTATTTATATCATATTAAAAAAATACAAATTTTTCAAAAGACTATTCATTCTCAAAAAACATATTAAAAAACTCAGGCATACAAGGGTCGGTATTTTCCAGATAGTCTCCCTCTCATCTTCTGCTTATATGTGCAAGAGAAAGAAATTGTATAAGCATTATAACAAATGCCAAACATTAAAAATATAAAGCACTAGTTACCACTGAAAAACCTACATGGAAGAGATACAACCCCCTGCGACTTTATAATCTAAAAGTTATAAAATTCCTTTATGCCTGATAAATCGAGGTAGTTACTACAAAATCAACATTCATGCCAATGGGGCATAGAGAGTTCAACTCGTGAATCCAAAATAATTCTCTTTTCTTTAATCGACTTGCTCTGTCCCCCCCTTATCTCAATGGGGGGACATGGTCGATCAATGGGAACCGAATGCCACGTTCCGTATGACCTGCCTCAACACAATGTTTCGACACAGGTAGGTCCATCCGGGCTTTTCGTATGGAGTACCTGTGTTGGTTGAGGCGCGTCCGGAACTCAAGTGTGGTTTCCCCAACATACAATTTCTTGCAGGGGCAAGAAAGGACATATATCACAAAACTTGATGTGCAAGTCAGAAAAAAACTTAATGTTATATATTCTACCTGTTAGGGGGTGTTGGAAAGTTGGGCCCTTATTTATCAAAGGGCAACTAACACAGGAGCGGCAGGGGAATTCTCTATGCCCCAATTGGCATGAATGTTGATTTTGTAGTAACTACCTCGATTTATCAGGCATAAAGGAATTTTATAACTTTTCGATTATAAAGTTGCAGGGGGTTGTATCTCTTCTATGTAGGTTTTTCAGTGGTAACTAGTGCTTTATATTTTTAATGTTTGGCATTTGTTAGAATACTTATACAATTTCTTTCTCTTGCAGATAGAAGCAGAAGATTAGAGGGATAATATCTGGAAAATACCGACCCTTGTATGCCTGAGTTTTTTTTAATATGTTTTTTGAGAATGAATAGTCTTTTGAAAAATTTGTATTTTTTTAATATGATATAAATATGTAGTTTTAATATTGTAAATTGTGTATTGTATTTTATTACATGTATCTCTTATCACTTCTTCACGTAGTGATTACTTGCACTTTTTTCACTTTATCCTTATCACTGTATTTTTCTTGTTGCCTGTGGAGGTTCTCTCCACAGAGCAATGTTCAATTTTGGTTCATATTATAGACACATTCACATTGACATATACTAGTAGATGTGACCACGTGCGGACTAAACCACATTTGGCCACATATTCACACACGTTCACATTGAATGGATCAATGTGATCATGTTTATTCAAAAATATTTAATTAGCAGCTGTTCACACATATGCATTTTTACCATTGACATACTCACATGCACTCTATGCTGTCGGGTGCGGGTTGAACCGCATCCGACTGCACATCTATGTACTTTCGCATTATTTGCATCAATGCGATTACACTCACTCATCAATACTTCATTAGTACCTGTTTACACACACACATGCGTTTTCTTTGTATTTCTTTTATTAGTATACATCTTCATCATCACACCCGTACTGATTTTCACCACTGTAGCAAACTCTATCGCTCATACATACACACCATTACACACAGTTATATCTGTATTTTAGAGACTCTAGTTATTATGACAAGATAGACTTCTGTACACGCGCTATCTTGTCACCACTCCCGGTGGTGACCCTGGGCCTCCGCTGGGCTCTCGTGGACTTCTCCGGTCCTTCGCTGTCTTCTCCGGACCTTCGCTGTCTTCTCCGGTCCTCTGCTGTCTTCCACAAGGCCTTACTGGGCCTGCGTAGCGACGTCATTACGCCGTTGCGTACGCCATTCCAATTGGTTGACGTGCGCAGCAGCGTATTGACGTCTTCGGAGAGGGCCGAGAAGACACCGTAATACCAGCGCTGGACCCGGAGGGCACCCTGGAGCATCGTGGAGGGGTAAGTAATACTTACCGCACCACACGGGGAACATTAAGCTGCTATCCGGCAGCAGCTTAAGCATTTTGCGCTGCCGGATAGCACTTAATGCGATGGCCCCGACATAAAAAAGCATTGTATGTCGATGCTGACATCGACATGCGATGGCCTTTGAGAGGCCATCGTATGTCAATTTGATCATATGTCGGGGCCATCGTGGGTTGGGGGCGTCACTGTAATTGGTTTATTGAATTTTGTGATTGTACACCTGATAAATTGTAATACTGTTGTGCACTAGTTCATGCTTGAGGTAAGATGCCGCTGAAACATCACATCCACTGCTGGCCATGGGTCAATAAACACTGCTTTCGCTTTAAATTACTTGGAGTGCCGTTGGAGCAATTTGTTTGGGATTTGGATGTCAATACCTGATCTGCGACTGGGACCAGGTTATTATCCACAGGCACCCACCACCTTTACTTATTGAAAAAGTCTGTGCTGCTTCCATCATTTGTTTCCTATATATATATATATATATATATATATATATATATATATATATATATATATAGCAAATTGAGTAGCCGTATTAGTCCAGTGATGCAGATGCAGATCATAAAATGTTGCAGTATCTTGTAATACCTTTTTTATTGGACTAACAGCATTTTGTAGAGACAAGCTTTCGGGATTCCTCCCTTTATCAAGTCCAAAGCAAATCTAAGCTCACGAGTAATTAACCCCTGCATATTTGTGAGATGTAACCTGTGTCTTCTACTTGTGAGCTTAGATTTGCTTTGGACTTGATAAAGGGAGGAATCCCGAAAGGTTGTCTCTACAAAATGCTGTTAGTCCAATAAAAAAGGTATTACAAGATACTGCAACATTTTATGATTTGCATCTATATATATATATATATATATATATATATATATATATATATATATAAAACCAAAGAATAAGTTGGCCAGCACTAATGATTCCAAACTATTATATGGACCTGGCTTACAGGTGCAGGCTGCTGGGCTAAACATACAGCAACAGGAAAAAAAAAGTGCTGGCTGACTTATTCTTTGTCTATATTGCACATACGGGGGAGTGGCTACCTCCATGTTGGCCTTACACCCCACCCACCTCTATCAGGTGTGTATATAAGGTGTCTTGGATGTGCCAGATCCTGCCATGCTTACTGAACTGTTCACACAGAGGCATATTCACAGTGTAGGGTCCATCCCAAGGAGGCTACCTTATCGCGGTGGGACGGTCCAAGCTATTTGACCGCCGGCGGAGACAAATTTGCGAGCTAAGTGCCTCACTATTTCATAGTTTCACATTTGCATCTATTACACCATAGCTGTATAGCTCTCCATGTTTTAACTGCATTTTCATGTTTCACCTATATCCTTGTGCTGGCAGTGTGCTGCTGCATTCTTCTGTTGCTGTATATCTAGCCTAGTAGCGTGCACCTGTAGGCCAGGTCCATATAATAGTTTGGTATCAACTAAAGTGCTGGCTGACTTATTCTTTGTCTGTATTGCACATACGGGGGAGTGGATACCTCCATGTTGGCCTTGCACCCCACCCACCTCTATCAGGTGTGTATATAAGGTGTCTTGGATGTTCCAGACCCTGCCACGCTTACTGAACTGTTCACACAGAGGCATATTCACAGTGTAGGGTCCGTCCCAAGGAGGCTACCTTATCGCGGTGGGACGGTCCAAGCTATTTGACCGCCGGCGGAGACAAATTTGCGAGCTAAGTGCCTCACTATTTCATAGTTTCACATTTGCATCTATTACACCATAGCTGTATAGCTCTCCATGTTTTAACTGCATTTTCATGTTTCACCTATATCCTTGTGCTGGCAGTGTGCTGCTGCATTCTTCTGTTGCTGTATATCTAGCCTAGTAGCATGCACCTGTAGGCCAGGTCCATATAATAGTTTGGTATCAACTAAAGTGCTGGCTGACTTATTCTTTGTCTGTATTGCACATACGGGGGAGTGGCTACATCCATGTTGGCCTTGCACCCCACCCACCTCTATCAGGTGTGTATATAAGGTGTCTTGGATGTTCCAGACCCTGCCACGCTTACTGAACTGTTCACACAGAGGCATATTCACAGTGTAGGGTCCGTCCCAAGGAGGCTACCTTATCGCGGTGGGACGGTCCAAGCTATTTGACCGCCGGCGGAGACAAATTTGCGAGCTAAGTGCCTCACTATTTCATAGTTTCACATTTGCATCTATTACACCATAGCTGTATAGCTCTCCATGTTTTAACTGCATTTTCATGTTTCACCTATATCCTTGTGCTGGCAGTGTGCTGCTGCATTCTTCTGTTGCTGTGTATATATATATATATATATATATATATATATATATATATATATATATATATATATATATAAAACCAAAGAATAAGTTGGCCAGCACTAATGATTCCAAACTATTATATGGACCTGGCTTACAGGTGCAGGCTGCTGGGCTAAACATACAGCAACAGGAGAATACAGCAGCATACTGCTAGCACAAATATGTAGATAAAACATGAGTATAGAGATGAAACATGAGTATATAGATAAAACATGAAAAGCTATACAGCTGTAGTGCAACAAATGAAAATATGAAATTATGAAACAGTGAGGTATTCAGCTTGCAAATTTGGCGGCCAAATAGCTTGGAACGTCCCACCACGGTAAGGTGACCTCATTTTGGGACGGACGGTGTATATAAGGTGCCTTGGATGTTTCAGATCCTGCAATGCCTGCTGAACTGTTTACACAGAGGCATATTCATAGTGTAGGGTCTGTCCCAAAATGAGGTCACCTTACCGTGGTACATGTATACACGTCCAATGTCCCTTAACCGGGTATGACGCGGGCTCCCGACTCGAGCCCGCATCATACCAGCTGGCCCCCAGCTGATTCCTGCAGCTGGGGGCCGGCGTTAATAGCCAACATGCGGCGATTGCTGCGGCCGGCTATTAACCCTTTTGATCGCCGCTGTCAAAATTGCCTGTATTCAGTCCCTGATGGTCCAGTGGGGTGGATCGCCCCCCCCCCCGCAGCGTGATCGCGGGGGGGGGGCGATCCACTGCTGAGGTAGCCTGAGGGCTTACCTCTCCTCCAGGGCAGGGCCAGGCTTTATCATTCGAGCGCAGAGCACACAGATCACTATGGTTCTTTACAAATATAGTGATCTGTATGAGGAATCTAATGATTCCTCCTAAAAGTCCCCTAAGGGGACTAAAAGTGTAAAGTTTAAAAAAAGTTGAAACACACACACATTAAACCCTGCCTTATTAAAAGTTGAAATCACCCCCCTTTTCCCAAATTCCATATAAAAAATATATATACATAATAAAAATAAACATATGTGGTATCGACGCGTGTGTAAATGTCTGAACTATAAAAATATATCATAAATTAAACCGCTCGGTCAATGGCGTATGCACAAAAAAATTCCAAAGTCCAAAATAGCGTATTTTTGGTCACTTTTCATACAATAAAAAAGGAATAAAATGTGATCAAAAAGTCTGATCAAAACAAAAATGTTTCCGTTTAAAACTTCAGATCACGGTGCAAAAAAATAGCCCTCAAACCACCCTGTAAAAATAAAAAAGTTATAGGGGTAAAAAGAGGACAATTTTAAATGTATTAATTTTCCTGCATGTAGTTATGATTTTTTCCAAAAGTATGACAAAATCCAACCTATATAAGTAGGGTATCATTTTAATCGTATGGCCCTACAAAATAAAGCAAAGGTGTCATTTTTAGCGAAAAAATTACGGCGTAGACACAGAAGCCCCCAAAATTTACAAAATAGTGTTGTTTCTTCAATTTTGTCGCACAATGATTTTTTTTTTCTGTTTCACCATAGATTTTTGGGTAAAATGACTGATGTCATTACAAAGTAGAATTGGTGGCGCAAAAAATAAGCCATCATATGGATTTTTAGGTGCAAAATTGAAAGGGTTATGATTTTTAAAAGGTAAGGTAACAAAAGTGCAAAAACAGAAAACCGCTTGGTCCTTAAGGGGTTAAATCAGAAGAGATTAGATAAAACAGCATAAACTCCTTCTGTTTACTCTTATGAAATATATATTTTTATAATGGTGCATTCAAGATATGTATCACAGCAGTGCAAATCCTCATTGCCATGGCAAATGTAAAAGAACTGCCAAATCCGCATGTTTTTAACCAATTACTGCTGTATTCTAAATGGAATTCAATGTGTGAGCAAATCTGACTTAAAGCTGAATTAATATTTTAACAGTGCTTTCCTTACCATGTAATGGCATCCTGTCAAAATGGAAAACTATGAAATCTTCCTGCACACTGTTGTACATAAAATATAATGCCCTGCAGGATGATACTGTTCATAAATCAGCTTTCAAGTGACACCTTACATTAAATAAGAATGAAACAAAACAAGTTCAGAGCATAAATTCATCAACAGAAAATAAATTCCTATTTGATTGGTAATGTAAATCTCCCAGCACTAAATCTTGTTCACGGCTGTATTTCTAATAACCGGGATGAGTTCAACTATCTAGGAAAAATAAATATGGTTGGCACGTTACAAAAATAGTTAGAAAAAAAAGTTTCTACTGCCCACTGTAAATCCAATGAATCAATTACAATTTATAGCTCTATCTATATATAGTGCTACTTTCTAAGCAATTTAATGTCGCATGGTGTGGTTTGCTCCAGGGGTATTTATCACATAAATCTTCCCTATCTAACCTACGCAGGCTCTCGCCCAGGAGAGTAAGGGATTATTTGTGGTGTTTCCTTCCACACTCATTAAAAAAAGCCAACCATGGCAAGTGAATTATATGTTTATTTTTACAGAAGGAAATAAGCGGCGTTAATGTTACTTAGTTTGGCATTTTCGGAATGATGATGATGCAGCTTTATCTTTGCGGAGATCTCTTTGGCTGGTTTTATTCACTGGTACTTTACACAAATTATATTGCTCTACCATGAACATAGTAAGAAAATATAAAAATTGAAATAACACAGCATTTGCATTCATCATGGAGAAAAAGGGAGGAAAACAGAACCATAATTTGCTCTTTCATATTTGTGACCATGTGCTGCTCATGTACAAATTGCCCATAAAGCAACAAAGGACCAGTGTCCCAGTTGTGCATCGTTCTAATACTTAATTTTTTATTGTATGATAAGGAAATATTTTCAAAAAAAGCATTTTTTATTTCAAAATGCTTAAAAAAAACAAAGAAAAAAATGTCTGTGTGGGTGACATCAGCATTACTTGTTTAAACAATATCTCCCATTGGGATGGTAGCTGTGTGTTTTCAGTAAGGCTATGTTCACACAGTGTATTAACATGCATTTTTAATTTAGAAAAAAAATTGTGTAAAATTTGCGTCAGTTTTTGTAAAATTAAAGGGGTATTCCAGGGAAAAACTTTTTTTTATATATCAACTCGCTCCAGAAAGTTAAACAGATTTGTAAATTGCTTCTATTAAAAAATCTTAATCCTTTCAATAATTATCAGCTGCTGAAGTTGAGTTGTTGTTTTCTGTCTGGCAATAGTGCTCTCTACTGACATCTTAGCTTGTCTCGGGAACTGCACAAGAGGTTTTCTATGGGGATTTGCTTCTAAACTGGGTGGTTCCCGAGACACATGTTATCAGAGAGCACTAAGACAGAAAAGAACAACTCAACTTCAGCAGCTCATAACTACTGAAAGGATTCATATTTTTTAATAGAAGTAATTTACAAATCTGTTTAACTTTCTGGAGCCAGTTGATATATAAACATTTTTTTTCCTGGATAACCCCTTTAATGTGTTCTGTAATGTAGGATTTGACTTTGACTAAGAAGGGTTAATTTCTCCTGTACTTGGCTGAAGCATGTGTTGCTGTGACAAAGCCAGGGAATATTAGCAGACTGGGAGCCAATTACATCTGATCTCAGCATCCACTCCACACACCACAGAAAAGCAAGTATTTAAACACATAACATAAAAACTACACACAAAAGCACACAAACAAGAAAGGATAATTTCTAAGGGTGCATTCCCACCTGGCGTATACGCAGCGTATCTCACGCCAAAATTTGGCCAGCAGCGGGAAATATGCTACGTATTCCTCACTCACTATAAACACAGGGCTTTCCGGCGGCAGCCCTATGCGTGTCGTGAGTTTTGGAGGCGGGGCCATGTGCCGGCCTGATTGTGCCGCACGGCTCCGCCTCCAAAACTCACTGCACACGGCTGTCGACAGAAAGCCCTGTGTGTAAAGTGAGCAAGGAATACGCAGCATATTCCCCACTGCTGCCACAAATTTTGCACAGCATGAAATACGCTGCGTACACGCCAGGTGGGAACATACCCTAACCCAAAGAATGAAGTATAGATATTGTACTGCACTAAGTTATCCTAAGGCGTTACAGATTACACGTTTAACATTACTCCACAATGACTCACAGTCCCTGATTCATAAGGATAAGGATTCATAAGGATTCATAAGGATTGTGGCACTGTTAACACATTGTCCAATAACACCAATGGGAATTACACGAACTGTGTAAAATAGGGGCACTCCAGTGGAAAAAAACTATTCTTTTTCAAATCAGCTGGTGCCTGAAAGGTAAACAGATTTGTAAATTACTTCTACTATACAGCTTAATCCTTCTAGTATTTATCAGCTGCTGTATGCTCCAGAGGAAGTTCTTTTCTTTTTTAAATTATTTTCTGTCTGACCACTTTCCTCTCTGAGGACACCTCTGTCCGTGTTAGGAACTGTCCAGAACAAGAGACATTTGCTATGGGGATTTTCTTCTGCTCTGATCAGTTCCTGACATGGACAGAGGTGTCAGCAGAACCCACTTTTCAAAAAGAAAACAGCGTTCTGTGGAACATGCAGCAGCTGATAAGTACTGGAAGGATTATGTTTTTCTTAATAGAAATTATTTACAAATATGTTTAACTTTCTGGCATCAGTTGATTTAAAAAAAAAAAAAGAATTCCACTGGAATACTCCTTTAACCCCTTAACGACGCAGGACGTATATTTACGTCCTGCGCCGGCTCCCGCGATATGAAGCGGGATCGCGCCGCGATCCCGCATCATATCGCGTCGGTCCCAGCGCTAATCAATGGCCGGGACCCGCGGCTAATACCACACATCGCCGATCGCGGCGATGTGCGGTATTAACCCTTTAGAAGCGGCGGTCAAAGCTGACCGCCGCTTCTAAAGTGAAAGTGAAAGTGACCCGGCTGCTCAGTCGGGCTGTTCGGGACCGCCGCGGTGAAATCGCGGCGTCCCGAACAGCTGATCGGACACCGGGAGGGCTCTTACCTGCCTCCCCGGTGTCCGATCGACGAATGACTGCTCCGTGCCTGAGATCCAGGCAGGAGCAGTCAAGCGCCGATAATGCTGATCACAGGCGTGTTAATGCACGCCAGTGATCAGCATTAGAGATCAGTGTGTGCAGTGTTATAGGTCCCTATGGGACCTATAACACTGCAAAAAAAATGTAAAAAAAAAGTGTTAATAAAGGTCATTTAACCCCTTCCCTAATAAAAGTTTGAATCACCCCCCTTTTCCCATAAAAAAAATAAAACAGTGTAAAAAAATAAAAAATAAACATATGTGGTATCGCCGCGTGCGTAAATGTCCGAACTATAAAAAATATATCATTAATTAAGCCGTACGATCAATGGCGTACGCGCAAAAAAATTCCAAAGTCCAAAAAAGCGTATTTTGGTCACTTTTTATATCATTAAAAAATGAATAAAAAGTGATCAAAAAGTCCGATCAAAACAAAAATCATACCGATAAAAACTTCAGATTACGGCGCAAAAAATGAGTCCTCATACCACCCCATACATGGAAAAATAAAAAAGTTATAGGGGTCAGAAGATTACATTTTTAAACGTATAAATTTTCCTGCATGTAGTTATGATTTTTTCCAGAAGTGCGACAAAATCAAACCTATATAAGTAGGGTATCATTTTAACCGTATGGACCTACAGAATAATGATAAGGTGTAATTTTTACCGAAATATGCACTGCGTAGAAACGAAAGCCCCCAAAAGTTACAAAATGGCGTTTTGTTTTCGATTTTGTCGCACAATGATTTTTTTTTCCGTTTCGCCGTGCATTTTTGGGTAAAATGACTAATGTCACTGCAAAGTAGAATTGGCGACGCAAAAAATAAGCCATAATATGGATTTTTAGGTGGAAAATTGAAAGGGTTATGATTTTTAAAAGGTAAGGAGGAAAAAACGAAAGTGCAAAAACGGAAAAACCCTGAGTCCTTAAGGGGTTAATGGTTATCTAGGCTCCGTTTAATAAAAAAAAAAAAAAGGGATGACAGGATTGTAGTTGTATTATGGCAAGAAACCAGCCTCTTTCTGACATTTCTCTTGTATGGTTAGATTAATTAATTTTAAAAAAGTGATTCTGCTTACCGTATATACTCGAGTATAAGCCCACCCGAGTATAAGCCGAGACCCCTAATTTCAACCCAAAATCCAAGGAAAAGTTATTGACTCGAGTATAAGCCTAGGGTGGGAAATACCTCATCCCCCCCTGTCATCATCCAGACCCGTCATTAACATCCTCATCATCATCCCCTTGTCATCATCCCACACATCCCCCCTTCATCATCCCCTTATCATCCCACACATCCCCCCTTCATCATCCCCTTATCATCCCACACATCCCCCCTTCATCATCCCCTTGTCATCATCCCACACATCCCCCCTTCATCATCCCCTTATCATCCCGCACATCCCCCCTTCATCATCCCCTTATCATCCCGCACATCCCCCCTTCATCATCCCCTTATCTTCCCACACATCCCCCCTTCATCATCCCCTTGTCATCATCCCACACATCCCCCCTTCATCATCCCCTTATCATTCCGCACATCCCCCCTTCATCATCCCCTTATCATCCCACACATTCCCCCTTCATCATCCCCTTGTAATCATCCCACACCCCCCCCCTTCATCATCCCCACCCCCCTTCATCATCCCCACACCCCCCCCCCTTCATCATCCTCTTCTCATCATTCGCCCTCAGTGGTCTTCAACCTGCGGACCTCCAGAGGTTTCAAAACTACAACTCCCAGCAAGCCCGGGCAGCCATCGGCTGTCCGGGCTTGCTGGGAGTTGTAGTTTTGAAACCTCCGGAGGTCCGCAGGTTGAAGACCACTGCGGCCTTCAACATCATCCAGCCCCCTCTCACCCCCCTTTAGTTCTGAGTACTCACCTCCGCTCGGCGCTGGTCCGGTCCTGCAGGGCTGTCCGGTGAGGAGGTGGTCCGGTGAGGAGGTGGTCCGGGCTGCCATCTTCACCGGGGGCGCCTCTTCTCCGCGCTTCCGGCCCGGAATAGAGGCGTTGCCTTAACAATGACGCAGAAGTACGTTGGCAATGAACGCACCTCTGCGTCGTTGTCACGGCAACGTGACTATTCTGAGGCCGGGCCCGAAGCGCTTAGAAGAGGCCTCCCCGGTGAAGATAGCAGCCCGGAACCACTATCCCACCGGACCACCTCCTCTCCGGACAGCCCTGCAGGACCGGACCAGCGCCGAGCGGAGGTGAGTACTCAGAACTAAAGGGGGTGAGAGGGGGCTGGATGATGTTGAAGGCCGCAGTGGTCTTCAACCTGCGGACCTCCGGAGGTTTCAAAACTACAACTCCCAGCAAGCCCGGACAGCCGATGGCTGCCCGGGCTTGCTGGGAGTTGTAGTTTTGAAACCTCTGGAGGTCCGCAGGTTGAAGACCACTGCGGGTGGGGGAGTTCACTCGAGTATAAGCCGAGGGGGGTGTTTTCAGCACGAAAAATCGTGCTGAAAAACTCGGCTTATACTCGAGTATATACGGTACATATTAGAGGCTGATACTTATATGTTCTCTACATTTCACATTACGGCTCTTTATTTAGTTTTTTTTTTTTTTTTTTTTTACTTTGCATTATTTATGTAGTTTATATTGTTTACTGATGGGTTGGGATGTTCACAAAGTGATTTTTCAAGCATATTTCATTTGTAAAAATCTGTCTGTATTTTTTTAAATTAATGCATTCTATGTAAGTCTATGGGAAAGTGGTTGTGCACATAGTAGGTCAAAAATGTGAGTGCACTTTTACAACCACCTAAATAAGTGACTTATATTTTTACATATTGGCCCAAACTGTGTGAGAGAAAAAGTGAAGTGATTTTTCCACAGCAACCAATCACAGCTCAGTTAACAAGCTCTGGTAAAGTGAAAGCTGAGCTGTGATTGGTTCTTACATTTTTTCTCTCACACAGATTGATAAATCTGGGTCATTGTGTGCACAGACAACCACTTTCCCTATAGACTTACATAGAGCATTTTAATGTTAAAAAAATGTGGGTACCATTTTACGGACGCATTTTTACAAAGGAAATATACCTGATATAACAGCCTAACAGAAAAAAAAATATTTATACAAAAGAGCACAAATATAAGAGAGCAATAGTAAAATTAATAACGAAAAAGTGAGGCTGCCATTAACAATTTCTAGACCTCCCATACGTATCTATTTCATCTGGACCAAAAATTATTACCAGGTGTGAAAAACACTTACTGTGCTTATCCACTGAATCTGTCTGTCCTTACATTTGGGTCTGCACACCCCGGGCTCCCTAGCACTATATTTAGTTATATGTAGCACTTACTATTAGTTCAATTGCTATCCCCCATGTGGTTTTAGTTCGTAGTACATTAAAAGTTATATTTTAAAAATTATCTTGTACTGATCATGAGGATGATTTCTCGGTGATTCTATGTCCTTACATACTCAACATTTTTTTTCAGCATGACATCACTTATTCGGAGTAGTTACCTTGAAGGAATTGGTAAAGACACGACACACACGTACTTTGGGATCACATTACACAAAGACAGGCTCAGTAAATAAATATCTTCTTAATGTTTAACTTTAGCTGGATGCCCCAGTGTGGTGCCTTACATCAACAATACCTTGAGCCAAAGTTTAGTTATATCGTGTGATATATAATAGATACAATCAGTTCTCGGGCTGCGTGAGCTTGGATTCAGCATCAATGTAAGTGGCATTTGGAGATGTATCCTAGAGGCGGTAGATGATACAATCAACACTTCACTAACTTCAGACAGTAGAAATTACATATCTAGCTGTAACATTGTGAAGAGGCAGACAATGACTATTCTTGACACACAGGGGACTTGATACATTTAATTAATCTAATGAATAAATTAATGTTCTCAATTTCATTTCTCACTGCAGCAAATAAGAAATGTTTTAGTTGTCAGTAGTGGTTCAATACTTTTGAATGGTGTTAAGTTCCATAGTTACAGAGATGAAAGAAAAATCTAGCAAAAATTGCATAATTTATATAATTCAATAATATAATTGATATCATTCATATTTTTCAAAATGCCCCCTCTAGTTCTGACTCATTTTAGATTAAAGGGGTACTCTGCCCTTGAATATCTTATCCCCTATCCATCGCGATCTCTGGCCAGGCACTCCATCACTCTATACATTTGTGTTCAGAACGCCGGTTGGGCTATGCTTCAGGAAGACATGGTCATCAAACCACCTCTATTAATGTCTATGGAGATATATAGAAGGAGCATGATGGCTGTGGTCGTTCGTAATTCCGCATGGAGTGGAGTTCGCTCCATGCATGCAGATTACTGTTGTGCCAGGTGATGAGACTAGAGATGAGCGAATCGAAGCTGGCGAACACGAATTTGTTACGAATTTCATGAATTATTCGATTTGCAATGAATGCAAATATCGCCACGATTCGATCGCGCAAATCGCTTCATTAAACTTCATTTTACAGCGTTCCAGGCTATTGGAGACCTAAAATGGTGGATCCACGTGTGAGTACATGGGGCAGGGGATTATGGGAGGGTGGGAAACAGCAGCGGGATGACCCTGAATCACACGTGAAATGCATCCTATCAGCATTCATTGACCCCTGTGATGTCAAAGCCCTATATAATCAGCAGCCATCTTTCCTCTCTTCATTTCGTCTATGCACTCAGAGATCGAGAGAACGGGACTGCGTGTGTCTGACTAAGCTAATACCACAGCATAACACTGCAACTGTTAGTCACATCAGCATTGGGGAAAGAAAGGAGTGCAGAGTGCTTTGCTGTTCACACTGAGAAGGATTATTGATAGCTAAACCTCCTATTCACGTTACTGAGCATTGCAGCAGAGAGGGGCAGATAGCTGTTAGCTGCCTCATATAGATCAACAAGCTGCCTGAAGTTTATCATCCGCCTCATTTTTCAGCACAATTCAGTATTTTTTTTTGCTGCAGAAATCTGCAATTTAGGGTTTAATCCCTGGATTTTTTTTATTGTGGTACTGCACTGTTGGGTCCTGCTGCTGTTCACAAATACGTTCTTTTTCAGCGGACTGTAGTGCATTTGTCTGCCCTCATACATGCATACTACATGCCTACATCAAAGCAGTCTACTATTCTGTATCAGCATGCAAGATGTCTTTGCACCGGATGCTGTGGTTTTGGCGGGAGGTTTGATTGCATATGTCACAGAGAGGCACTGTTTGCTAGCCTAACTATGATGCAAGGAATACGGTAATCTGTTAAGGTACCTTTCACACTGCAGGCTGTGAAGTAGCTACATCTCGCTCCTACAATATGCAGTAAACATGCAGTAAGCACATGCAGCTGTGCAGGCTCCAGCCCTGACCTGCTGGCCGTGAGGTAATTTGCATATTTCAGCTTGAGGTTAACTCTTTCCTGCCTCAGTCTCTTAGTCTGCAAAGATCACTCATAGGAGATCACAGCTGTGGCTTATACATATAATTGACTGCAGCAGGAGGATGTGTTTGGCCTACAGAGCAGCACAGTCTGCTGAATCTCCAGGTGTTGGGGGGCCTCCATATTTTGGTGTTGTTTTGACTGTTCTTACATTTACGAAAGATTACTTTTCCTTCATATGTGACCTGGTGTAAACCAGTTTCATGCTCACAACCGCTCTCCATTCTGTCCCCTCGCTGGAGTCTCTCCTGCTGCGTCTCCCCATCTGTACGCTCTTTTATGCTGCAGCCCACGACCAATCTCTATCTCAGACATGTCATCGATTATAGGCCATGTATTAATTGTCATTATACATTGTACTGTTATACATCACCAGTGCATTTATTTACTGTTTGTCAGTTACATGTACACCACGTATACATCCCTTAGTATATACCATGTAAATTGCCATCAGTATACTGTTATATGTCACCGTGGTTATGTCACTTATCGTAGATACAACATATGTCTCTATTATACTGTTTTATGTTACCATTCTTATAACTTCTATAGTTATAATTACACACACGTAGTCATGTATGGGTTATGTCACCATAGAATATACTGTGCACCCACCTGCTACGTCAGCAGATGTTTCATAGCTTTTTTGTCACATTTGTTTTGGTTTTTAGTTATGTCACGTTAGGCTTTCATTAATGTATGCAGGTCAAGTTTTTGAAGCTGTCACAGCATGACTCTCATGGTTCTCAGGTCTAGTATGTTAGGCTGTTATCATGGCATTGCTTTTACATTTGCTCATGTGGGAGGTCAGGTGTGATAGGATGTCCTTGCTGACATTACCACATGGTTCTCCACACTTTCCTTACAGCGTTCTGTGTTTTTCTTTACAATACACGCCATGTTTTCCTGCATTTATCACGCATACGGTTCACACAAGATAACACGTATTCATTTCAACCAGGTACTGACATCACTTGGCTTCCTGTGTCACGGCTACATTCTACACAACTACACCACCATGATTGCGTTTCCACTCGGTTGCAACAGCAGGTAACAAGCAAAACCGCGTACTGCCATACGTTCCCACACAGTATACCACGCCTACCTTCCACATAGTGTTCCTTGCTGATATCCCACACAGTATACAACGCCTGCGTTCAACAGTGTATCACTCAGGTTCCTACTTGGTGTACGTGCTTATGTTTCCCTAGCGGTGTAACATGTACATCTTCCTTCAATGTGACCTGCATATGTTTCTTACAGTATTGTTTTAATGGCTTGTGGTTACGTTTTTCATGTTCAGCGCTGTCATGCTACTCTTATGTTTCTCATTGAACATGATTCATTCTACCCCATAACGTTCACACTACGCAAATATTCCTATAGCAGGCACATTACGCATAAAATTATGTATACCTTTCTGGAGCATACATGACTGTGACATTTATGCTACAATAGTTCCGGTGGCATGTGTTACCTGAGCTGATACCATGCTTCACGTTATATTGGTTTGCAGTACCACACGTTGATACCATAGCGTATGTACTGTCCTCGTTTGGTATAGTTCATTTACTGGGCTTTGTGTTAATATAGCCGATGCTGTGTTACATTTCCATAGCTGTCATGTGGTGCATTAATGTCCCTATTGTGGTCATACGGTGCTTATATTACTATAGCTGATAATTTGCATTACATAACAAGTGTCTATATGCTTTGCGTTAGTGTTAATTAACGTATATACGGTACATTAATGTTACTTGGTTATGTTACTGTAGCAGATATACTGGGCATTTTACATTATTTTAGCTGACATATGGGCCTATGTTCTATTGCTGGTAATTGCGTTTTACTGTGGCTTATATATACTGTGTATTAGTGGTTAATTTAGTTGTTCTGTTGAACATTAATGTTGTTCAGGGTTTACACTACTGTAAGCTTATATACAGGGTTTTTTTGTTTTCGGAGATGTTATACTGTGCTTACATTACTCCAAGTGATATACCATTCTTCAACGTTAATGGTTCTCTTCAGTGTCACATACATACGGTTCTCTTCAGTGTCACATACATACGGTTCTCTTCAGTGTCACATACATACGGTTCTCTTCAGTGTCACATACATACGGTTCTCTTCAGAGTCACATACATACGGTTACCTTCAGTGTCACATACATACGGTTACCTTCAGTGTCACATACATACGGTTACCTGCAGTGTGACATGCATACATTTCCCTACAGGGTAATACGCATACAGTTCCTTACAGTATACGTTTCATAGTTATTCTCCCATTATTTTGTTTCAGCTGTCACGTTATATACGCTTGGTTGTTTTACCTCTTAGTGTCATACGTTCAGTGTGGTTGAAGGCTGATTGCTATCGTCAATCCGTAAAGCATCATCTTTATAGTTTAGTTTCTGGTCATTATACATGCCTTGTTATAGCCAGGTTGACCTCACCATTCCAGGTAAGCTTTAAGTCGTCACTTTACATGCCTTTTGTACGTCACACGCTCCCGTGAGAGAGAAGCCTCATATCGTTTTCATTCCTTTGTATATTCTAATTGTTCTCATTTGGGGCAGATTGTATCGTCAATCCACGAGCCTTTTGTTGTCCTTTGTCCGTACGTTACACACGCCCCTGTTAGAGGCAGATAGCTCATGTTATACGGCGCTCACGTTACTTCAAGGGATATACCATGCGTCAACGTTAACGGTTCCCTATAGTGGTACATATATATGGTTCCCTACAGGGTAATACATACATACATACAGTTCCTTACAGTGTACGACTCCTAGTTTTTGTCCCCTTCTGTTGTTTCAGCTCTTTTGTTTCATCTTACTTTATGTACGCTAGGTTGCTTTAAGTCTTAGCGCTATGTGTTCGATGTGGTTGGAGGCTAAATGCTGTTGTGAATCCGTAAAGCTTCATCTTTATAGTTTCCTTTTTGGTCATTACATACACCTTGTTACAGCCAGTTTGACCTCGCCATTCCAGATAAGCTTTAAGTCGTCACTTTACATGCCTTTTGTACGTCACACGCTCCCGTGAGAGAGAAGCCTCATATCGTTGTCATTCCTTTGTATATTATAATTGTTCTCATTTGGGGCAGATTGTATCGTCAATCCACGAGCCTCTTGTTGTCCTTTGTCCGTACGTTACACACGCCCCTGTTAGAGGCAGATAGCTCATGTTATACGGTGCTCACGTTACTTCAAGGGATATACCATGCGTCAACGTTAACGGTTCCCTATAGTGGTACATATATATGGTTCCCTACAGGGTAATACATACATACATACATACAGTTCCTTACAGTGTACGACTCCTAGTTTTTGTCCCCTTCTGTTGTTTCAGCTCTTTTGTTTCATCTTACTTTATGTACGCTAGGTTGCTTTAAGTCTTAGCGCTATGTGTTCGATGTGGTTGGAGGCTAAATGCTGTTGTGAATCCGTAAAGCTTCATCTTTATAGTTTCCTTTTTGGTCATTACATACACCTTGTTACAGCCAGTTTGACCTCGCCATTCCAGGTAAGCTTTAAGTCGTCACTTTACATGCCTTTTGTACGTCACACGCTCCCGTGAGAGAGAAGCCTCATATTGTTGTCATTCCTTTGTATATTATAATTGTTCTCATTTGGGGCAGATTGTATCGTCAATCCACGAGCCTCTTGTTGTCCTTTGTCCGTACGTTACACACGCCCCTGTTAGAGGCAGATAGCTCATGTTATACGGTGCTCACGTTACTTCAAGGGATATACCATGCGTCAACGTTAACGGTTCCCTATAGTGGTACATATATATGGTTCCCTACAGGGTAATACATACATACATACAGTTCCTTACAGTATACGACTCCTAGTTTTTGTCCCCTTCTGTTGTTTCAGCTCTTTTGTTTAATCTTACTTTATGTACGCTAGGTTGCTTTAAGTCTTAGCGCTATGTGTTCGATGTGGTTGGAGGCTAAATGCTGTTGTGAATCCGTAAAGCTTCATTTTTATAGTTTCCTTTTTGGTCATTACATACACCTTGTTACAGCCAGTTTGACCTCGCCATTCCAGGTAAGCTTTAAGTCGTCACTTTACATGCCTTTCGTACGTCACACGCTCCCGTGAGAGAGAGGCTGCCCGACAATCCTCGAGCCTCATATCGTTGTCATTCCTTTGTACATTAGAAATGTTCTCATTGGGGGCAGATTGTATCATCAATCCACGAGCCTCTTTTGTTTTGTATGTTACATATGCCCTGTTAGAGGCAGATAGCTTATGTTATACGGTGCTTATGTTACTTCAAGTGATAAACCATGTTTCAACGTTAACGGTTCCCTACTCTAGGTTGTTTTACCGCTTAGTGCTATGCATTTGGTGTGATTGGAGGCTGATTGCTGTCGTCAATCCGTAAAGCTTCATCTTTATAGTTTCCTTTTTGGTCATTACATACGCCTTGTTACAGTCAGTTCGACCTTGCCATTCCAGGTAAGTGTTAAGCTGTCTCTTTGCATGCCTTTTGTACGTCACATGTCCCTGGGAGAGAGAGACTGCCCGACAATCCTCGAGCCTTCGTATTGTTGTCATTCCTTTGTACATTACAAACGTTCTTGTTTGGGGCAGATTGTATCATCAATCCACGAGCCTCTTGTCATTTGTTTTTGTATGTTACTTACGCCCCTGTTAGAGGCAGATTGCTTGACAATCAACGAGCCTCATGTTGTTTCCGTTTCTATGTTTCATGCGATTTTGTCCGAGGCAGATTGCAATGTCAGTCCACGAGCCTCATGTTGTTTCCGTATCTGCGTTTCATACGATTCTGTCTGAGGCAGTTTCAGTCCACGAGCCTCCTGTTGTTGCCATCTCTATCTTGCTCTTATGTTTACTATGTGTCTGATTGTGGTCTTAGTTGTACACGTCTTAGTGTTAAGTTCTTTAATGTGGGTTCAGCTTGTTCATGTCTTGTGTACCTATTGGGAAATTTGCCCTTATCGGTCTTTGTAACCTGCTGGTGATGTATATTTTCTTTTGCAATAAGCCTCAGGGCGTAGCAGTAATAATCTTCTTTACACCTGCAAGTATGTGGAGACTACCTTACTGGTACACGAAACCTCAGGTTAAGTATGTTATATACTTTTATGTTTTTTCTATGTGGGTCTGTAGTTGTCACTTTATGTATGGCATGGTTCAATAGGATTACTTATATGTGTAGCTCGGGACACTTTTCAAATCTTCCTCTTCTGGCACTACCTATCTAAATACCTACTGACGTTTGTGTTTTGGCCACTTTTCTAACCGACTCATTGTACCTTCTGTCTATCTAGCACTTCGACATTTTCTATATTTGACACTTGGGTTACCTCTATCCATGCGCACCCTGGTAGTACCATCCTGGTAGGTGCTATGGGTCTAGTAGTGCCAAGTGGCATATCTAGAAATGTATCTTGGCTTTGGCTTCATAACAGCTGCGCCAGCTTCTGGGTAGGGGCTTCTTTGTCAGTTATCACTTAGATGTTAAGTAAGTTAAGGGCACTGTTATCGCTCTGTTCCACTGACACGTTCCAACCTCCGGCTGTTAACTGGAGTATTTTGTCTGTTATCTTGGGTTCATATGACGTAGTGTATGCTTAACCATTAATTCATGTATTACCTAACTGGGGTATTTTTGCCCCCTTCTCTAGGATACCCTTCACGGCAACCCAGGCACACCCCAGGCCTAATTATTCATGCAAGTGGTACCCTACTTACGTTACATATAAGAATCCGACCACAAGTGGAGGTTAGCTGAAACAGTTAACCTAATTTGTGGGAGGAGTCTGGTCTTTATATACCCACCTGATCCACACAGGTGCTGTCGCCAGCATGCAAGATGTCCCCACCCTCCCTTCCCCTTTTTTTCTACAGTCACTCTCAGGGTATCCCCCTTCTCTAGGATACCCTTCACGGCCACCCAGGCACACCCCAGGCCTAATTATTCATGCAAGTGGTACCCTACTTACGGTACATATAAGAATCCGACCACAATTGTGCATATTATTGCCCTCATCAGTGCATACCGCATAGGTACATCCAAGTATTGTACCATTTAGTACCTGTTAATCTGTCAATGTGCTCCATACTGTCAAAGTCCAAACAATAGTATTCACCGGCTGGTGTTTTTAAAAATACAGAGTTTTTTTCTACAAATAGTTGCGCATATTACTGCCCTCATCAGTGCATACCGCATAGGTACATCCAAGTAGTGTACCATCTTGTACCTGTTAATCTGTCAAGGGCCTACATACTGTGAAAGGACAGAAGGAGGAGGGAGGAGACAAGCGCCGCTTGCTCCGCTAGGCAGCCAAGTAGTGATGCGGAGAGTGACGTGGAAGGCGGTGTTGCAAGGGTTCAGGGTTCTAAAGCAGACACTGTTGGGGAACCTGAGGAGGACATCAGTGACGTGCACACACCTGTTGATGATCATGAAGCTGATCGCAATTAGTGTTGAGCGGCATGGGCCATATTCGAATTCGCGATATTTCGTGAATATATGGACAAATATTCGTCATATATTCGCTAAATTCGCATATTCGTAATATTCGCATATGCGAAAATTAGTATATGAGAAAATTAGCATAAGCAAAAATTAACATAAGTGAAAATTGGCATATGCAAAAATTTGCATGTGCGAAAATTCGCACGCCAGTCTCAAACAGTAGTATTAGAGCCTTCTTTACATTACACAAGCTGGAGGCAGAGAGGGGTGATCACTGTGATGTGTACTGTGAAAAACAACAAAAACAAACGAATATTCGTAATTACGAATATATAGCGCTATATTCGCGAATATTCGTGAATTCGCATTGCGAATATTCGCGAGCAACACTAAATTGGGAGCCGGGTGCAGATGGGGCTTCATCATCATCATCATCATCATCAGGAGAAGAGAGTTGTAGGTTTCCTTGAGGCAGCAAGGCGGTAGCATGGTTGGCAGCCAGCATGGTGGCAGAAGTGGAAATTCTGGAGCCAAACGTGCCCGGGGGAGACCACCTGCTTCGCAGCAGCCTACCTTTCCGGGAGGTAGTGGAACAAGGGTTCCTGGAGACGGCGCCAGTAGCAGTCAATTAGTGTGGACTGCGGGTGGGAAAATCAGCTACTCGGCGGTGTGGCAGTTTTTCATCAGGCATCTGGAGGAGGTTCACGTAGCCACATGCAAGATCTGTCGGCAGAAGGTGAAGCGTGGCCAGGGATCCAATGTGAGCACCATGGCCCTGCATCAACACATACTTCGCCACCATAAAGGGGCCTGGGAGAACCGTGGCTCCGATGTAGTGGTCCAGCCTGCTGCATCACCCAGTGGCCATCCGCTCCCTCCTTCATCCAGCCAAGGCTCCACTACCTCAGCCAAAGGGAGCTGTGTGTCAAATCGTCCTTCTCTCGATCCTGCTTCTCCCGCTTTTAGTCAGCCATTCCGCCAACAATCCATTGGAGAAGCCATGTCCAAGAGATAACAGTATGCACCCACTCATCCAACGGCACAGAAGTTGAATGTGCTCCTGTCCAAGTTGCTGGTGTTGCAGTCCCTGCCTTTTTAAGTGGTGGACTCTGCACCTTTCAGAGAATTTATGCCTTGTGCCGAGACGAGGTGGAGAGTCCCAAGCCGTCATTTCTTTGCAAAGAAGGCAGTACCAGCCCTGCATAAGTTTGTACAAGAGAAGGTGGGCCAGTCCTTGAGCCTGTCGGTGTGTTCAAAAGTGAACGGCAGTGCCGACGTGTGGAGCTGTAACTACGGCAGGGACAATACTTGTCTTTTACGGCCCACTGGGTAAATGTGGTTCCTGCACAGCCACAACAGCAACTTGGACAGGTCACACCACTTCCTCCTCCACGCTCTCGCTCCCAGGCAGTTGGTCCTGTTACAGTGTGCGACGCCGCCTCCTCATGCTCCACCGTGTCCTCGGCCTCCACTGAATGTCCAAATCTTGGTGGCCATTCATCGTACCATGTGTGTAGGGCACGGTGGTGTCAAGCTGTTCTTCACATGGTTTGCCTTGGTGAACGGAGTCACACAGGGGAGAAACTGTTAAAATTCATTCGTAAAGAAATCCGAGTATGGCTTACTCCACAAAATCTGGAAATGTGAACCATGGTGACCGACAACTGGAAAAACATTGTGTCGGCGCTGCGACAAGGAAGTGTGAAACATGCGCCCTGCATGGCACACGTGTTGAATCTGGTTGTCAAGCACTTCCTCAAGTCTTCACCCCATTTGCAAAACATCCTGAAAATGGCAAGGAAACTGTGCATGCACTTCAGTCACTCATACACCGCCAAGCACATCTTCCTTGAGCTGCAGCGTGAGAACGGTATCCCACAACATAGTCTTATTTGTGACGTTGCCACATGTTGGAATTCCACCCTCAATATGTTGGACAGACTATACGAACAAAGAAAAGCGATCACCGATTTCTTGATGATCCAAGCAGATAGGAGTACTCCCCTCTGTAACTTTAATGTGAACCAGTGGCAGCTCATACATGACACCTGCCGTTTGCTAAGGCCCTTTGAGGAAGCCACATTATTTGTAAGTAGCATGGATTACGTCATGAATGACGTAATTCCACTCCTACATTTCCTACAACAAATTATTGAAACCATGGCTGGTCACGGCAATGGAGACATTGTGCCTACATCTCAAGGCTACATGAGCCCTGTGGGGGCTGAACTGGAGGAGGAGGATGATGAGGGGCAGAGCGGAGCACAGTTTAGGTTGGATGAGATGGCCGGTGTTTCCAGTCATCGGACAGGAGAGGAGGAGCAGGAGCAGCCAGAGAGCTGGAGGGTTATGAGGAAGGCGAGACACACCACACCGTACGAGGACCCAGACACACCGTGGCAGTATGCAGTGGAGATGGAGGCAAGTAGTCCCTCCGAGTCACTGGCGCAAATGACACGATGCATGCTCAGTTGCTTGCGTAGTGACCCCTGAATTGTCAAAATTTGTAAGCGGGATGAATTCTGAATCTCCACCTTATGAGACCCTCACTACCGTCCCATGGGGGCTTTTTTACACCCACTGAGAGGGAGGACAAACTGCCCTAGTACAGAGATGGTCCATCCACTCGCAGGTCTGACTCGGGGGGCCCTCTGCACTCACCTTCCACTGCCATGGCTGCTGGGGAGGGGTGGCAGTCGCTGATGAGTCGCTTTCTTCACCCGCATAGTGAAGCAACTCATAAGCAGCAGGTAGATATGGAGCAGGACCTGAACCAGCAGGTGTTGGCATACCTTGACATGGCCATGCCAACAACCATTGAAGAACCGCAGGACTTCTGGGCAGCCAAACTTGATTTATGGCCGCAACTAGCAGAGTTTGCCCTGGAAAAGCTGTCCTGCCCGGCCAGTAGTGTGCCATCAGAGCGGGTGTTTAGTGCGGCCGGGGCCATAGTCACCCCAAGGCGAGCTCGTCTGTCTACTAAAAATGTGGAGAAATTGACGTTTGTCAAGATGAATCAGGGATGGATCAGCAAGGATTTCCAGCCACCAATGCCAGATGCCTCAGAGTAGATTGACCATGCTGCAACACCAACACTTCCCAATTATGGTTGGTTATGAAACCCTCTTGGGTTATCAATTAGGGTTATGAAACCCTCTTTGGTACTGCAATTGCCTGCTCCTGACTCTTCCTGTCTTTCAGGAACTTCTTGCCTCACTGATGCTTCTTGCCTTGAGCCTTTAATTTTTGGAAGTTTAGCAGTAGCTAAATACAAACTTAATGCAAATTTCAACATTGATCTTTAAATGTAAGGGGATATGCAACCCTATTGGGTACTGTGAATGACTGCTCCTGACTCATCTTGTGTCTTTCAGGAACTACTTGCCTCTGTGATGCCTCGGGCCTTGGGCCTTTAATTTTTGGATGTTTAGCAGTAGCTAAATACATCCTTAATGCAAATTTGAACATTGATCTTTAAATGTATGGGGTTATGAAACTCTCTTGGGTACTGTGAATGACTTCTCCTGACTCATTCTGTGTCTTTCAGGAACCACTTGCCTCTATGATGCCTTGGGCCTTTAACCCCTTAACTTTGCTCCCTGGTACTTAAGGACCAAGAACGTACCTGTACGCCCGTGGGAATTTCGGTACCTGCCGCACGCCGGGCGGGGACCGGACGGGGGTAACTGCTGATATCTATTAGCAGGCACCCCACACAAATGCCCAGGGGGTCATCAGACACCCACGATCCACCTGAAGGCATAAGAGTGAGGTGGCAGGGGTGCCACCCCTCCTATCCCTGCTATTGGTCGTCTAGACGCGACCACCAATAGCAGATCGGGGGCGGGGGGCTTTACTTTCGGTTTCCCCGTTCTGCCCACCCACAATAGGCGGGGCAGAACGGGGAAATGAAAGACGACAGGTGCCGAAGATCCACTTACCCCACGGGCGACGATCGGTAGAGGAGATCTGGGTCCGGCGATGTCGTGCGGCTTGCTCCCTGGATCCGACGGAAGACGGTTAGTTGCCTAGCAACATCTGGAGGGTACAGTTTGAGACCACTATACAGTGGTCTCTAAACTGTAACCCTCCAGATGTTGCAAAACGACAACTCCCAGCATGCCCAGAGAGCTTTTAGGGCATGCTGGGATTTGTAGTTTGGCAACAGCTGGAGGGCCCCAGTTTTGAGATCACTGGCAGTGATCTCTAACTGTGGTCCTCCAGATGTTGCAAAACTGCAACTCCTAGCATGCCCAAACAGCAGTTTGCTGTCTGGGCATGCTGGGATTTGTAGTTTTGCAACAGCTGGAGATCCACAGTTTGAAGATTTCTAAATTGTAGCCCTACAGATGTTGCAAAACTGCAAATCCCAGCATGCCCAAACAGCTGTCTCTGCATGCTGGGAGTTGTTGTTGCGTACCTCCTGCTGTTGCATAACTACATCTCCCAGCATGCCCTTCGGCGATCAGTACATGCTGGGAGTTGTAGATTTGCAACAGCAGGAGGCACACTTGTTGGAAAATACTGAGTTAGGTAACATAACCTAACTGAAGGTTTTCCAACCAGTGTGCCTCCAGCTGTTGCAAAAGTACAACTCCCAGCATGCACGTTCTGTCAGTACATGCTGGGAGTTGTAGTTTTGAAACAGTTGGAGGTTTGCCACCCCCCCCCCCCCACCATGTGAACGTACAGGGTACATTCACATGGGCAGGTTTACAGAAAGTTTCCTGCTTCAAGTATTCAAATTTTTCGCTGCAGCGCATACTCCTAGCGGTAAGCTTACCGTAAACCGCCACCAGTGTGAACGTACCCTAAAAACACTACACTACATTACAAAAACACATAATAAAGGGTTAAACACTACATATACAGCCCCTTACACTGTCCCCCCCACTAAAAATGAAAAATGTGTTGTACGGCAGTGTTTCCAAAATGGAGCCTCCAGCTGTTGCAAAACAACAACTCCCAGCATTTCCGGACTGCCACTGACTGTCCAGGCATGCTGGGAGTTTAGCAACAACTGGAGGCACGCTGTTTGGGAATCTTTGGTGTAGAATACTGCTATGTCCACCCCTGTGCAATCCCTAATTTAGTCCTCAAATGTGCATGGTGCTCTCTCACTTTGGAGCCCTGTCAAATTTCAAGGCAACAGTTTAGTGCCACATATGGGGTATTCCCGTACACGGGAGAAATTGCACTACATATTTTGGGAGCTTTTTCTCCTTTTACCCCTTATGAAAAAGAAAAGTTGGGGTGTACACCAGCCTGTTAGTATGAAAAAAAAAATTTACACTGACATGCTGGTGTTGCCCCATACTTTTTATTTTCACAAGACGTAAAAGGAAAAAAAGACCCCCAAAATTTGTTACGCAATTTTTCCTGAGTACAGAAATACCCCATATATGGGCTTACAATGCTCGGGGGGCCCACAACAAGGCTCAGGAGTGAGAGTGCACCATGTACATTTGAGGCCTAAATTGGTGATTTGCACAGGGGTGGCTGATTTTAAAGCGGTTCTGACATTAACGCAAAAACATAAATACCAACCTGTGACCCCATTTTGGAAACTACACCCCTCACGGAAAGTAACAAGGGGTATAGTGAGCCTTAACAACCCACAGGTGTTTGACGAATTTTCATTAAAGTTGGATGGGAAAAGGAAAAAAAAAACTTTCACTAAAATGCTGGTGTTATCCAAAATTTTTCATTTTCACAAGGGAAAATAGGAAAAAAGCCCGCCAAAATTTGTAACCCCATATCTTCTGAGTAAGAACATACCCCATATGTGGATGTAAAGTCCTTTGTGGGCGAACTACAATGCTCAGAAGAGAAGGAGCGCCATCGGGATTTTGAAGAGCAAATTTGTCCGGAATTGAAGGCCACATGTGTTTACAAAGCATCCATGGTACCAGAACAGTGGACCCCCCCAACATGTAACCCCATTTTGGAAACTTCACCCCTCACGTAATGTAATAAGGGGTACAGTGAGCATTTACGCCCCACAGGGGTCTGACAGATTTTTGGAACAGTGGTTTGTGAAAATGAAAAGTTTAATTTTTCACTTGCTCAGCCTACTGTTCCAAAGATCTGTCAAATGCCAGTAGGGTGTAAATGCTCACTGCACCCCTTATTAAATTCTGTGAGGGGTGTAGTTTCCAAAATGGGGTCACATGTGGTGGGGTCCAATGTTCTAGCACCACAGGGGGCTTATCGCACATGGCCCCTGACTTCCATTCCAAACAAATTCACTCTTCAAAATCTCAATGGCGCTCCTCCTATTCTGAGCATTGTAGCTCGACCGCAGAGCACTTGACATACACACACGGGTTATGTCCACACTCAGAAGAAATGGGGTTACACATTTTGTGGGTAATTTTCTCCTATTACCCCTTGTAAAAATGTAACATTTGGGGAAAAAACTGCATTTTAGTGTCATTTTTTTTCCTTTACACATCCAACTTTAACAAAAAGTCGTAAAATACCTGTGAGGTGTTAAGGCTAACTGTACCCCTTGTTACGTTCCTTAAGGGGTGTAGTTTCCAAAATAGTATGCTATGTGGGTATTTTTGCTGTTCTGGCACCATAGGGGCTTCCTAAATGTGACATGCCCCCCCAAAATAATTTCAGCAAAATTTGCTTTCCAAAAGCCAAATGTGACTACTTCTCTTCTGAGCACTGTAGTTCGCCCGCAGAGCTTTTTACGTCCTAACATGGGGTATTTCCATATTTAGAAGAGATGGGGTTACAAATTTTGGGGGGCATTTTCAAATTTTCTGATAATTTTCCACAATAATAACCATTACACCATTGAACGCTTGTTGCATGTGATTTTTTAGTAAAAATTTTCAAAAAAATATACGGAGAGGGATGAACTCCGCTTCTTTATTTCATAACAAATTATTTTAGAGAAGAATGCCTTTTGGTGGTCCACCGTCCTGCATTATAGAGTCTTCTGGACTCTTGGATATGCACTTGTTCTTAAACAAAGGTACAAAAAACAAAACTGGCCGGTCAGGGCTATGGAGACATTGCGCCTACATCTTACGGCCACATGAGCCCTGTGGGTGCTTGTGAGATTAGGTCTATTGTACCCACAAGGCGGGGTTCAAGACACAAATTTTGATTTAAATTTCAAATAAAAAAATCAGACATTTCAATGGTCTCCTCATGCTGCAGCCCACTCCAGGCTGGGTCATTCATGTAATATATAGAGAGCACGCACTGTCCTAAATTTTCCTCAAAATTTTTCATCAAAAATGCTTGTCTTTTTTATTGGGGATTGTGAAGCTTTAGTGCGTACTCATGCATCAGCCAACTCCAAGCTGTGGCATTCAGGCAATATAAGGTTTATTGATGCCGCTGCTAGGCCGGGGTCTGGGAATTTCAAATTTTCTCATAGGTAGCATCCGCTGTCCAAAAGTCTTCTTCATAAATTTCTACAATTGTTGTGTTTTTTTGGTGGGATTGTGAAGCCCTGGTGTGTACTCATGCATCAGCCAACTCCAGGCTGTGTCATTCAGGCAATATATGGTTTACTGATGCCGCTGCTGGGCCTGGGTCTGGGAAATTCAAATTTTCTCATAGGTAGCACCCGCTATCCAAAATCTTTGGTTTAAATTTCTTAATTCATCTTTTAATCTTAGGGATTGTGAAGGCCTAGTGCCTACTCATGCTGCTGGCAACTCCGGCTGTGCCATTCATCCACTATATGGTGTCCTCATGCTGCCAACACCTCCACGCTGTGCCATTCATCTACTATATGGTCTCCTCATGCTGCCAACACCTCCACGCTGTGTCATTCAGCCACTATATGGTCTCCTTGTGCTGCCAACATGTCCACACTGTGTCATTCAATCACTATATGGTGTCCTCATGCTGCCAACACCTCCACGCTGTGCCATTCATCCACTATATGGTCTCCTCATGCGGTCAACACCTCCACGCTGTGTCATACAGCCACTATATCGTCTCCTCATACTGCCAACATGTCCACACTGTGTCATTAAGCCACTATATGGTGTCCTCATGCTGCCAACACCTCCACGCTGTGCCATTCAGCCATTATATGGTCTCCTCATGCTGCCAACATGTCCACACTGTGCATCCCAGCCACTAGATGGTCTCCTCATGCTGCCAACACCTCCACGCTGTGTCGTTCAGCCACTATATGGTCTCTTTGTGCTGCCAACATGTCCACACTGTGCATCCCAGCCACTAGATGGTCTCCTCATGCTGCCAACACCTCCACGCTGTGTCATTCAGCCACTATATGGTCTCATCATGCTGCCAACGCCTCCACACTGTGTCATTCAGCCACTATATGGTCTCCTCGTGCTGCCAACATGTCCACACTGTGTTGTTAAGCCACTATATGGTGTCCTCATGCTCCTAACATCTCCATGCTGTGCCATTCAGCCACTATATGGTCTCATCATGCTGCCAACATGTCCACGCTGTGCCATTTAGTCACTATATGGTGTCCTCATGCTGCCAACACCTCCACGCTTTGCCATTCAGTCACTATATGGTCTCCTGACACTGATGCCACCACCAGAATCTGTCATTATGCTGCTGTGCAGCAGTGTTTCTAAAAGTGATGCTGGTAATCTGCATGTTATTCTGAATAACAGTATTATTTCACTACCTCAGCACACTCCATATGCGTTTTAGAACACAGCAAAGTGTTCTATACCCCTATAGAGGCTGTATGTAGGCTAGAAATAGCCTTTTTTAATATAGATTTGCCGCGGAAAAAAATTGGATCGAAACAAACTTTTTCGGAAAATTCGGTGAATCGGACAAATCAAATTTTTTAAATGTTCGCTCATCTCTAGATGAGACATCTGATCCCCTATCCTTTGGAGACTTATTGAGATAGAGTGTTGTGGATAACCTTCCTGTTATCTGCCTCTTTATTCATTATAATTAGAGATGTAGCAAATTATTCGCTGGCGAACAGTTCCCGGTGAAATTAGCATGTTCGCCTTGTCGGGCGAACATATGTGAAGTTCGATTGCAGGCTTAAGAAGTGGAGGGTCAGAGAAGCTGCTCCTGCTGTACAGGGAAAGCGATAGCTAGATTGCTGCTAGGTGGTGTATTCAGGGTCCAGTTTACTCCTAAAGCACTAGTGTAACATCTGCTTTAAGGACAGCAACCAAAAAAGCCCTTAACTCTGATTGGCTGTTCAGGATGTCGAGTGAGCCAATCAGAGAGGGGACATATGAGTTCAGATTGCAAGTCTTTGCCACTGGTGGCGGCAGGATGTCTTTCAAATCACTCAGCCAATCGCTGCTGGGCAGGTCCGGGCGGCAACCAATCAGGTTAAAGGTGTTTAATTCCTCTTTGGGGGATTCCTAGAGGCATCGGCGGCAAATCTTTTTTGAAGAATTCGACCAATCGCTGCTGGGCAGGTCCAGGCGGCGACCAATCAGGGATGAGACATGTATTTCCTCTTTGGAGGATTCCAAGAGGCATCGGCGGCAACTCTTTTTTGAAGAATCCGACCAATCACGTTCCGTCTGGTTAAGGTGGCGACCAAGGATGACTTGCATGACTTATCTGCCACCAACTATGGTTCAAGCCGCATTATTTTAGGGCACTTTCTGGCCGGGAAACAAACAGAAATTTTTCTGGCTGCTGCTACAGCAGCGGCTGCAACAATACCAAATTTTTCAGCCATGTGTACATGCCTAATTTTTCTGGTACTCTCTGCTGACATCTCTGTCCATCATGCCAGTGAGGTGCTTGATTTGCGACAGCCCAACACTTTGGAATTCAACACTCCTAATGTTCGACCGCCTGCTCCAACAAGAAAAAGACGTTAACAAATATTTGTATAACCGGGGTGCTAGGTCATCATCTGCGGAGCTGGGAATTTTTTTGTCACGTTACTGGACGCTCATGCGCAATGCCTGTAGGTTCATGCGTCCTTTTGAGGAGGTGACAAATCTAGTCAGTCGCACCGAAGGCACCATCAGTGACATCATACCATTTGTTTTCCTCCTGGAGCGTGCCCTGCGAAGAGTGCTGGATCAGGCAGTAGATGAGCATGAAGAGGAAAAGTTGTGATCACCATCACCACCAGAAACAGCCTTTTCAGCATCGCTTGCTGGACCTACGGCAACGCTGGAAGAGGATTGTGAGGAAGAGGAGTCAGAGGAGGAATGTGGCTTTGGAGAGGAGGAGGAAGACCAACCACAACAGGCATCCCAGGGTGCTCATTGTCACCTATCTGGTTCCCATGGTGTTGTATGTGGCTGGGGGGAAGAAGATGATACCTTCCCTGACATCACTGAGGACGAGGAACGGGACATGAGTAGCTCGGCATCCAACCTTGAGCAAATGGGGTCTTTCATGCTTTCGTGCCTGTTGAGGGACCCTTTTATTTTGAAAAGGATTTATTTGTGTTTTTCACCGTCCTGTATTATAGACTTTAGAGTCTTCTAGACTTTATGATAATTTAAACTTTAATTTTCAAGAGTACTAACCATTACACAAAGGAACGCTTGTTGCGTGTGATTTTTTAACTTTAATTTTCAAAAGTAAAATACAGAGAGGGAAGAACTCTGTTTCTTTATTTGATGAAAAATTTTATTTAGAAAATAATTTCTTTGTGTGTTTCTCCATCCTGCATTATAGAGTCTTCTGGACTCTTGGATATGCGCTTGTTCTTATTTTTCAGGCATATGCACATGCCTAATTTTTCTGGCCTCTGGTGCTGCACTTTTTCTGCTGCTGCAATTTTTCTGGCCGCTGCAACAATACCAAATTTTTGAGCCATGTGTACATGCCTAATTTTTCGGGTACTCTCTGTTGACATCTCTGTCCATTTTAGCAACCGTGCATATTAGATGTATGCTAAGGGTAGCATGGTGGCTCAGAGGTTAGCCTTGGGTTCATATCCCACTATGTGCTGCCTAAAAGGGGGCTCTAACTATGTGCTGCCTAACATGGGGGAATCTATGTACTGCCTATAGGGGGGGATCTAACTATGTGATGGCTGAAGGGGGGGATCTAACTATGTGCTGCCTAATATGGGGAAATCTATGTGAAGCCTAAAGGGGGGATCTAACTATGTGATTCCTAAAGGGGGGCTCTATGTGCTGCCTAAAGGGGGGCTCTAACTATGTGATGGCTAAAGGGGGGATCTAACTATGTGCTGCCTAAAGGGGGGCTCTAACTATGTGCTGTATAATTTGAGGAAATGTATGTGCTGCCTAAAGGGGGGAATCTAACTATGTGATGCCTAAAGGGGGGCTCTATGTGCTGCCTAAAGGGGGCTAAAGCACGTTATTCCAAATAATTTAGGAATGTTATGTGATTTATGCCCTTTATGTATTAAAACTAGACTCTGCATCAACTATGTAATTTTCCATGGGAGTTTTGCCATGGATCCCCCTCCAGCATGCCACAGTCCAGTCAAAAATCCAACCTATTTACTAATGAATTCATGGAAAATTCTGTGAATAAATGGCTGATAATTTCCACAAAGAAAAAGCTGGTCAGAAAACTTTCCTGACTTGTAAAGCTATGAACTCCCATAGTAAATGGAATGAAATCCTGCTAGTCTGAAACAATAAATGAGGGCCATAGTGTAAACCTGTGGAGGCACTTTTTACATAAGCACAAAAAAGTGACATGTTATGATTATTATTAGAGATGAGCGAACTTTTAGAAAATTCAATTAGGCCAATTCACCAAATTTTCCAAAAAAAATTGTTTCGATCCAAATTTATTTGCGGCAAATCTATATTATAAATGGCTATTTCTGGCCTACAGAGAGCCTCAATAGGGGTATAGAACACTTTACTGTGTTCTAACATGCATATGGAGTGTGCTGGGGTAGTGATATAATACTGTTATTCAGAATAACATGCAGATTACCTGCATCGCTTTTAGAATCACTGCCGCAGAGCGGCACAATGACAGAGCCTGGAGGTGGCATCAGTATGAGGAGACCATATAGTGGCTGAAGGACACATCGTGGAGGTTTTGGCAGCATGAGGAGAACATATAGTGGCTGAGTGACACAACGTGGAGGTGTTGGCAGCATGAGAAGACCATATAGTGGCTGAATGGCACAGCCAGGAGTTGGCAGCAGCATGAGTAGACATAAGGCCTTCACAATAACTAAAATTAAAAGATGAATTCAGAAATTTAAACTGAAGATTTTGGATAGCTAGTGGTGCCTACCATAACAATATTTTTATTCCCAGACCCAGGCCTAGCAGCAGTATAAGTAAACCATATATTGTCTAAATGACACAGCCTGGAGTTGGCTGAAGCATGAGGAGATCCCAGGGCTTCACAATCCCAAAGAAAAACACAAGAGTTTTTGAAATTTAAAATGAAGATTTTGGATAGCTAGTGCTACCTACCATAACAAAATTTTTATTTTCAGGCCCAGCAGCAACATCAGTAAACCATATATTGCCTGAATTACACAGCCTGGAGTTGGCTGAAGCATGAGTACACACCAAGGCTTCACAATCCCCCCTAAAAAGCACAAAAAGTTTTGAAATGTAAAATTAAGATTTTGGATAGCTAGTGCTACCTACCGTAACAAAATTTTTATTCCCAGGCCCAGCAGCATTACCAGTAAACCATAAATTGCCTCAATGACGCAGTCTGGAGTTGGCTGAAGCATGAGGAGACCCCAGGGCTTCACAACCCCCCCCCCCCCCCCAAAAAAAAAATAAAAAAGAATTTTTGAAATTTAAAATGAAGATTTTAGATAGCTAGTGCCACCTACCATAACAAAATTTTTATTCCCAGGCCCAGCAGCAATATCAGTAAACCATATATTGCCTGAATAACACAGCCTGGAGTTGGCTGAAGCATGATCACACGCCAGGGCTTATTAATCCCAATGAAAAAACACAACAATTTTTGAAATGTAAAGTGAAGATTTTGGATGGATGATGCTACCTACCCTAACAAAATTTTTATTCCTAGACCCAGGCCTAGCAGCGGCATCAGTAAACCATATATTGCTTGAATGACACAGTCTGGAGTTGGCTGGAGTTGGCTGAAGCAAGATTTTTTTAATTATAAAATGAAGATTTTGGATAGCTAGGGCTACCTACCATAACAACATTTTTATTCCCAGACCCAGGCCCATCAGCAGTATCAGTAAACCATATTGTTACGCCGAGCGCTCCGGGTCCCCGCTCCTCCCCGAAGCGCTCACAGCGTTCTCCCATTCGCAGCGCCCCGGTCAGACCTGCTGACCGGGTGCGCTGCGATAATGTTCACAGCCGGGATGCGATTCGCGACGCGATGCGCATCCCGACCTGCTTACCAGACTCGTTCCCCGTCTGTGCTGTCCCGGCACGCGCGGCATGGCGCTCGCATGCCGGGTCTTTGCGATTTAAAGGGCCGCTGCGCCACTGATTGGCGCATGGGTTTTAATCAGTACCTTCACCTGTGCACTTCCCTATTTATACCTCACTTCCCCTGCACTCCCTTGCCGGATCTTGTTGCCATTGTGCCAGTGAAAGTATTTCCTTGTGTGTTCCTAGCCTGTGTTCCAGACCTCCTGCCGTTGCCCCTGACTACGATCCTTGCTGCCTGCCCTGACCTTCTGCTACGTCCGACCTTGCTTTTGTCTACTCCCTTGTACCGTGCTTATCTCAGCAGTCAGAGAGGTTGAGCCGTTGCCGGTGGATACGACCTGGTTGCTACCATCGCTGCAAGACCATCCCGCTTTGCGGCGGGCTCTGGTGAAAACCAGTAACAACTTAGAACCGGTCCACTGACACGGTCCACGCCAATCCCTCTCTGGCACAGAGGATCCACCTCCAGCCAGCCGAATCGTGACAGTAGATCCGGCCATGGATCCCGCTGAGGTCCCGCTGCCAGTTGTCGCTGACCTCACCACGGTGGTCGCCCAGCAGTCGCAACAGATCAATAAGGCCACCAGCTGTCTCAACTGACCGTGATGCTACAGCAGCTTCTACCACAGCTTCAGCACCCATCTCCTCCGCCAGCTCCTGCACCTCCTCCGCAGCAAGTGGCCGCATGCAGCCTCCGTTTATCATTGCCGGACAAATTTGATGGGGACTCTAAATTTTGCCGTGGTTTTCTTTCACAATGTTCCCTGCATTTGGAGATGATGTCGGACCAATTTCCAACTGAAAGGTCAAAGGTGGCTTTCGTAGTCAGCCTTCTGTCTGGGAAAGCCCTGTCATGGGCCACACCGCTCTGGGACCGCAATGATCCTGTCACTTCCTCTGTACACTCTTTCTTCACGGAGATTCAAAGTGTCTTCGAGGAACCTGCCCGAGCCTCTTCTGCCGAGACTGCCCTGCTGAACCTGGTCCAGGGTAATTCTTCTGTTGGCAAGTACGCCATCCAATTCCGTACTCTCGCCTCCGAATTTTCCTGGAATAACGAGGCCCTCTGCGCGACCTTTAAAAAAGGCCTATCCAGCAACATCAAAGATGTGCTGGCCGTACGAGAAATCCCTGCTAACCTGCATGAACTTATTCATCTTGCCACCCGCATTGACATGCGTTTTTCCGAAAGGCGTCAGGAGCTCCGCCAGGATATGGACTTTGTTCACACAAGGCGGTTTCTCTCCCCGGCTCCTCTCTCCTCTGGTCCACTGCAATCCGTTCCTGTGCCTTCCGCCGTGGAGGCTATGCAAGTTGACTGGTCTCGCTTGACACCTCAAGAGAGGACACGACGCCGCATGGAGAACCTTTGCCTGTACTGTGCCAGTACCGAACATTTCTTGAAGGATTGTCCTATCCGACCTCCACGTCAGGAAAGACGCACTCCGACTCCGCACAAAGGTGTGACAGCACTTGATGTGAACTCTGCTTCTCCACGTCTTACTGTGCCGGTGCGGATTTCTTCTTCTACCTTCTCCTTCTCAGTAGTGACCTTCTTGGATTCCGGATCTGCAGGAAATTTTATTTTGGCCTCTTTCATCAACAGGTTCAACATCCCGGTGACCAGTCTCGCCAGACCCCTCTACATCGCCTCTGTTAACAATGAAAGATTGGACTGTACTGTGCGTTACCGCACAGAACCCCTCTTAATGTGCATTGGACCCCATCACGAAAATATTGAATTTCTGGTCCTCTCTAACTGCACTTCGGAAATTCTTCTTGGACTACCGTGGCTTCAACGCCATTCCCCAACCCTTGATTGGACCACCGGGGAGATCAAGAAGTGGGGTACTACTTGCCACAAGAACTGTCTTAAGCCTGCTCACTGTACTGCCAGTCAAGACCCTGTGGCTCCTCCGATACCTTGTCTCCCCAAGGCCTATCTGGACTATGCTGATGTTTTTTGCAAAAAACAAGCAGAGACTTTGCCTCCTGACAGGCCTTATGACTGTCCTATTGACCTCCTCCCTGGTACTACTCCACCCCGGGGCAGAATCTATCCTCTGTCTGCTCCGGAAATACAAGCCATGTCGGAGTACATCCAAGAGAATTTAAAAAATGGGTTTATCCGCAAGTCTTCCTCCCCTGCCGGAGCTGGATTTTTCTTTGTTTCCAAAAAAGACGGCTCCTTACGTCCTTGCATTAAAAAACCGCTATCCCCTACCTCTTATCTCGGAACTCTTTGACCGCCTACGAGGCGCCCACATCTTTACCAAGCTGGACTTAAGAGGTGCATATAATCTCATCCACATCAGGGAGGGGGACGAGTGGAAGACCGCGTTTAACACCAGAGATGGACACTTTGAATGTCTGGTTATGCCCTTTAGACTTTGCAACGCCCCTGCCGTCTTCCAAGACTTTGTAAATGAAATTTTTCATGATCTTCTATATACCTGTGTTGTGGTCTACCTGGACGATATTTTGATTTTTTCTGCTAACCTAGAAGAACACCGCCGGCATGTCCGCATGGTTCTTCAGAGACTTCGGGACAAACAATTATATGCCAAAATGGAAAAATGTCTCTTTGAATGTCAATCTCTTCCCTTCCTAGGATACCTAGTCCCTGGCCAGGGACTCCAAATGGACCCAGACAAACTATCAGCCGTATTGGATTGGCCACGCCCCTCCGGACTCCGTGCTATCCAACGTTTTTTGGGGTTTGCCAATTATTACAGACAATTTATTCCGCATTTTTCCACTATTGTGGCCCCTATCGTGGCCCCTATCGTGGCCCTAACCAAGAAAAACGCCAACCCTAAGTCCTGGCCTCCTCAAGCGGAAGATGCATTCAATCATCTCAAAACTGCCTTTTCTTCTGCTCCCGTACTCTCCAGACCTGATCCATCTAGGCCCTTCTCGCTGGAGGTAGACGCCTCCTCGGTGGGAGCTGTAGCAGTACTCCTACTGAAAAATTCTTCCGGACATGCTGTTACTTGTGTTTTTTTTCTAGGACCTTCTCTCCGGCGGAGAAAAACTACTCCATTGGTGATCGAGAACTACTGGCCATAAAATTGGCGCTTCAAGAATGGAGGCACCTGCTGGAGGGATCCAAATATCCAGTTATTATATACACTGATCACAAGAATCTCTCTTATCTTCAGTCTGCCCAACGGCTGAACCCTCGCCAGGCTAGGTGGTCGTTGTTCTTTTCCCGTTTTAACTTTGAAATTCATTTTCGCCCTGCTGACAAGAACATTAGGGCTGACGCCCTCTCTCGTTCATCGGATGCCTCTGAAGTGGAAGCTTCCCCGCAACACATTATTCCTCCGGACTGTCTGATCTCCACTTCTCCAGCCTCCATCAGACAAACTCCTCCAGGGAAGACCTTCGTCTCTCCACGCCAGCGCCTCAGGATTCTCAAGTGGGGACACTCCTCATACCTTGCAGGCCATGCGGGCATTAAAAAATCCATCCAGCTCATCTCTCGATTTTATTAGTGGCCTACCCTGGAAGCTGATGTTGTTGATTTCGTGCGGGCTTGTACAGTCTGTGCCCGGGACAAGACCCCTTGCCAGAAGCCTGCTGGTCTCCTCCATCCTCTGCCTGTTCCTGAGCGACCATGGTCTCAGATTGGTATGGACTTTATTACTGACTTACCTTTATCCCATGGCAACACAGTTATTTGGGTGGTCGTTGATTGATTCTCCAAAATGGCACACTTTATCCCTCTTCCAGATCTTCCTTCTGCGCCTCAGTTGGCGAAACAATTTTTTATACACATTTTTCACCTTCACGGGCTTCCTACGCATATCGTCTCGGATAGAGGCGTTCGATTTGTGTCAAAATTCTGTCGGGCCCTCTGTTATCAACTTAAAATCAAATTAAACTTCTCGTCTTCTTATCATCCCCAATCCAATGGGCAAGTGGAAAGAAATAATCAGGTTCTTGTTGACTATTTGCGACATTTTGTTTCCTCCCGCCAGGATGACTGGACCGATCTTCTACCATGGGCCGAATTCTCGTACAATTTCAGAGTCTCTGAGTCTTCCGCTAAATCCCCATTTTTTGTGGTGTACGGCCGTCATCCTCTTCCCCCCCTTCCCACTCCCATGCCTTCTGGTTTGCCCGCTGTTGATGCGGTGACTCGGGACTTCTCCACCATCTGGAAAGAGACTCAAAATTCTCTCCTACAGGCCTCATCCCGGATGAAGAAACATGCCGATAGAAAACGAAGAATTCCCCCCATTTTTTCTCCCGGAGACAAAGTATGTCTCTCCGCCAAGTATGTCCGCTTTCGTGTCCCCAGTTATAAACTGGGACCACGTTATCTTGGTCCTTTCAAAATCAAGTGCCAAATCAACCCTGTCTCTTACAAACTCCTTCTTCCTCCTTCTCTCTGTATTTCCAATGCTTTCCATGTCTCTCTCCTTAAACCACTCATCCTTAACCGCTTCTCTCCCAAGGTTGTTGCTCCCACTCCTGTTTCCGGGTCCTCTGACATCTTTTCTGTGAAAGAAATTCTGGCATCCAAGACGGTCAGAGGTAAAAAAAAAAATTCTTGTTGATTGGGAGAATTGCGGCCCAGAGGAGAGGTCATGGGAACCCGAGAACAACATCCTTGACAAAAACCTTATCCTCAAATTCTCAGGTACCAAAAAGAGGGGGAAACCCAAGGGGGGGGGGGTACTGTTACGCCGATCGCTCCGGGTCCCCGCTCCTCCACGGAGCGCTCACAGCATTCTCCCATTCGCAGCGCCCCGGTCAGACCTGCTGACCGGGTGCGCTGCGATAATGTTCCCAGCCGGGATGCGATTCGCGATGCGCATCCCGACCCGCTTACCAGACTTGTTCCCCGTCTGTGCTGTCCCGGCGCGCGCGGCCACACTCCCTAGGGCGCGCGCGTGCCGGGTCTTTGCGATTTAAAGGGCCACACGGTCCACGCCAATCCCTCTCTGGTACAGAGGATCCACCTCCAGCCAGCCGAATTGTGACACATATATTGCCTGAATGACACAGCCTGGAGTAGGCTGAGGCATGAGGGACCCCAGGGCTTCACAATCCCCAAGAAAAAACACAATATTTTTTTTAATTTAAAATGAAGATTTTGAACAGCTGGTGATACCTACCATAACAAAATTTTTATTCCCAGACCCAGGCACAGCAACAGCATCAGTAAACCCCATATTGCCTGAATGACACAGCCTAGAGTTGGCTGAAGCATGGGGAGAACATTGAAATACAATAATTTTAAATAGAAATCTAAGATTTTGAAATTGAGGAGTTTGAAATGTAACTTTTAACTCCCAAGTTTTAGTGGCCCAGGCCCCGGCGTGTGGGTACAAAGGACCTAACCTAACAAGCAGTCCCATGTCACATGTAAGCACAATGACAGAGCCTGGAGGTGGCATCAGTTGGAGGAGACCATATAGTGTCTGAATGGCACAGCATGAAGTTGGCTGAAGCATGAAAAGACCCCAGGGCTTCACAAAAATTGGCAGAATACCACCTGACATTCAAAATAATAAAATGGTAGATACATTCTCTGAAGAAAAGGATCCTTCATTAGATGACAATCTGAGTGTTGCATGTTCCAGTGACATTAGCTCATCGGAGGAACAGGAAAACATGATACAACTTAATTCTGCAACTGAAGAACCACAACAAAGAATTAACGACTTAAAGCCTTTTGAACTCAGGAACTTCAAAATGGTAAATCTACCACCTGGGATAGTCAATCAATTCCAACAGCCAGTGGTCAGTATCCACAGTTCCCTTTTTCTGCTAGTCCTTGGCAATATTCTTTTTATTACTGGTCTGGTATCAACATGGCAATAATGCTGGGAGAGTATATATTGCCTGAATGACACAGCCTGGAGTTAGCAGAAGCATAAGGAGACAAAATAGTGGCTGAATTAAACCGCCTGGAGGTGGCAGAAGCAGCATCAGGAGTCCTGAAAGTGACCCGGTGACAGAGTGGTACAGTGGGTGGCAATACCAGTACCCAGTGATGAAGGTGGCTGGAATGTTTGTAACTGGGGAGCAGTGGCTTTAATCTGTTTGGCACTATCCATATTTGTGAAGTGTTGGTGTGGCACCAGGGTCAATCTACTCTGATGTATCAGGCATTGCTGGTTGGAAATCCTGGCTGATCCATACCAGATTCATCTTCACAAAGGTCAGTCTCTCTACATTTTTCGTGGACTGAAAAGTTCTCCTTGGGGTGACTATAGCCCCTGCCGCACTAAACACCCACTCTGATTCCACACTACTGGCCAGGCATGACAGCTTTTCTAGGGCAAACTCTGCAAGCTGCGGCCACGAATCAAGTTTGGCTGCCCAGAAGTCCAGCGGATCTTCAAGGTGTGTTGGCATGGGTATGTCAAGGTATGCCACCACCTGCTGGTTCAGGTCCTGCTCCATGTTTACCTGCTGCTGATGAGTTGCTTTACTATGCGGGTGAAGAAAGGTACTCATCAGCGACTGTAGACTCAGGCTGCTGCTGATGGACTGGTACTGCTTCTGCCACCCCATCCCTCCTGATAGGCATAAGCCAACTGACTATGTAGGATCTCTCTGTAGTAGGTCAGTTTGTCCTCCCTCTCAGTGGGTGTAAAAAAGGCACCCATTTTGTGCCAGTAGCTAGGGTCCAATTAGGTGGAGACCCAGAAGTCATCCCGCTGCCGAATGGTGACAATTCGGCTGTCACTTCGCAAGAAAGTGAGCATACATTGTGCCATTTGTACAAGTGACTCGGAGGGACTCCCTGCCTCCATCTCCACTGCATGCTGCCACGGTGTGACTGGGTCCTCTGTCTCTCCTTCCTCATAACCCTCTAGTTCATCATGCTCCTACTCTCCTGTCAGATGACTAGAAACACTGCTCATCTCATCAAACCTAAACTGTGCTCCACAGTGCCCCTCATCCTCCTCCTCCAGTTTAGCCCCCACAGGGATCATGTGGCCGTGAGATGTAGGCGCAACGTCTCCAGTCCCTGACCAGCCATTGTTTCCAAAACTTGTTGTAGGAAATGAAGCAGTGGAATGACGTTGTTCATCCCGTAATCCTGGCGACTTACGTATGATGTGGCTTCCTCAAAGGGCCTGAGCAAACGGCAGGTGTCACGTATGAGCTTCCACTGGTTCACATTGAAGTTACACATGAGATTACCCCTATCCGCTTGGATTATCAAGAAATCGGTGATGGCTTTTCTCTGTTCGTACAGTCGGTCCAACATATGCAGGGTGGAATTCCAACGTGTGGCAATGTCACAAATCAGACTATGTTGGGGGATACCATTCTGATGCTGCAGCTCAATGAGGGTGTGCTTTGCGTTGTACGAGTTCATGCAAAGTTTCCTTCCCATTCTTAGGATATCTTGCAAATGGGGTGAACACTTCAGGAACTGCTTGACAACCAGATTTAACACATTTGCCATGCAGGGCGCATGGGTCACCCTTCCTTGTCGCAGTGCAGCCACGATGTTCTTCCCGTTGCAGGTCACCATGGTTCCCATTTCCAGTTTTCATGGAGTAAACCATGCTCTGATTTCTTTACGAATGACTTTTAGCAGTTCATCCCTTGTGTGACTCTTTTCACCAAGGCAAACCATGTGAAGAACAGCCTGACACCACTGTACCCTGCACACATGGTATGCTGAAGGGCCACTTAGACTTGTCCGCGCAGTGGAGGCTGAGGACACGTTTGAGGATGAGGAGGCGGAGTCACACACTGTCACAGGACCAACGGGCTGACAGCGTGGAGGAGGAAGCGGTGTCACCTGTCCAAGTTGGGGTTGTGGCTTTTTTAGGAACCACATTCACCCAGTGAGCTGTAAAGGACATGTATTGTCCCTGACTGTAGTCACAGCGCCAGATGTCGGCGCTGCCGTGCACTTTGGTACACACCGACAGGCTAAAGGACTGGCCCACCTTCTCTTCCACAAAATTGTGCAGGGCTGGTACTGCCTTCTTTGCAAAGAAATTATGGCTTGGTACTCTCCACCTCGGCTCGGCACAAGCCATCAGTTCTCTGAAAGGTGCAGAGTCCACCACTTGAAAAGGGAGGGACTGCAACACAAGCAACTTAGACAGGAGCACACTCAGCTTCTGCGCCATTGGATGAGTGGGTGCATACTGTTGTCTCTTGGACATGGCTTTGCGGATGGATTGTTGGCGGAATGGCTGACTAAAAGTGGGAAAAGCAGGAGCATCTGGAGTGACAGAAGGAGGGTATGACACACAGCTCCCTTCGGCTGAGGTGGTGGAGCCTTGGCTGGCTGAAGGAGGGAGCGGCTGGCCACTGGGTGATGCAGCAGACGGGATCACTACATCGGAGCAACGGTTCTCCCAGGCCGCTTTATGGTGGCGAAGCATGTGTTGACGCAGGGCCCCTTGCCAACATTGAGAACCTGGCCACGCTTCCCCTTCTGCCGACATGTCTTGCATGTGGCTATGTGCGGATGCTTGATGAAAAACTGTCACACCGCCGAGTAGCTGATTTTCCCATCAACAGTCTGCACTAATTGACTGCTACTGCTGCCTTCTCCAGGAACCCCTGTTCCACTACCTCCCGGAAAGTTAGGCTGCTGCGAAGCAGGTGGTCTCCCCCGGGCACATTTGGCTCCAGAATTTCCACTTCTGCCACCATGCTGACTGCCAACCATGCTTCCACCTTGCTGGCTCAGCTGCTGCCTCATGGGCAACCTGCAACTCTCTTCTCCTGATGATGATGAAGCTCCTTCTGCACCCGGCTCCCACTTGCGATCAGCTTTATCATCATAATTGAGTTGTGGCTGCACGTCACTGATGTCCTCCTCAGGTTCCTCAACAGTGTCTGCTTCAGGACCCTGAACCCTGGCAACACCACCTCCCACGTCACTCTCCTCATCACTACTTGCCCGCCTAGCGGAGCAAGCGGCGGATGTCTCCTCCCCTTCTTGGCTGGGCAGTAGCTGCTGACTGTCCTCTATTAGATCGTCCTCAGTGAATAGTGGAGCTGAACCCACAGCATAAGATACTTCTGTAGGAGAGGTAACAGCATAGGACAGAGGCAGTGGGGGGACAGGGACTGCTCCTGGGCCATGCCAACTGAGGGTTGTGTCTGAGGAACCCAACTACTGTTGACTGGGGGTGTCAGATGTCATTTGTTATGAAGTGGATGACCGTGTCAACCAATCGACGATGGCAGATGGGTTACTGGTCGAGACAGGACCGCTAGCTGATAACAGGAGTTCAGGCCTCTCGCTGTGACTCCTGCTGCCACTTGCCCCTAGTCTGCTGCGACCTCTGCCTGAAGGATTTAGGCCTCTGCCACTCCTCAGTGCATGTCCTGGTACTTGTCTGCCTGACATACTTAAGTGTGTATATGAGGGTAGTACAATATGCTTCACTACTCTTAAAACAGTATTTGTCTTAAACAGCAGCAGGTGATTACTTTTGGCTGTCCTTTCACAGTATGTAGGCCCTTTACAGATTTACAGGTACAAAATAGTACACTACTTAGATATATGTATGTGGTATGCATTTAGAAGGGCAGAAAATGCGCTACAATGAGCCTAAAAACTCTGTACCTTTTGTAAAACACCAGTCGTTTGGTACTATTGCTTGGACTTTCACAGTATGTAGGCCCTTGCCAGATTAACAGTTACAAAATGGTACACTACTTAGATGTACGTATGCAGTATGCACTGATGAGGGCAGAAAAATGCAATACAATACGTATTAAAAAGTCTGTATTTCTGTAAAACACCAGCCGGTGTGTACTTTTGCTTGGACTTTCACAGTATGTAGGCCCTTGAGAGATTAACAGATACAAAATGGTACACTACTTAGATGTACGTATGCGGTATGCACTGATGAGGGCAGAAAAATGCGATACAATACGTGTTAAAAAGTCTGTATTTCTGTAAAACACAAGCCGGTGTGTACTAGTGCTTGGACTTTCACAGTATGAAGGCCCTTGACAGATTAACAGGTTTAAAATGGTACACTACTTAGATTTAGGTATGTGGTATGCACGTATGAGGGCAAAACAATGTACTACAGTACACTTTGAAAACTTATTTTTGTAAAACACCAGCCGGTGATTACTTTTGCCTGGACTTTCATGTGGAGCCGCCATCTTAGATGTCCTGGAGCCTGGACCGCACTAAATGGAGTATAATGGAGCGACTTGTGCGATCAAATCGCGGCGATATTCAGATTAGTTGCAAAGCCAATTTTTCATGAAATTCGTAACAAATTTGGATTCGTCAGATTCGATTTGCTCATCCCTAGTGAATACAATTGCTTTGTGCAAAGTCGCCCATAAAAACAAAAAAAAATCTAATAAAAGTTTTCAAATCAACATATAAAAGTGGCATACAGTTATTGTAATTCATGTATGTGCATCTATTCAGAGCCACAGCTTTCATTTTAGAACTCTAAGCTTCAGATATTCCCACACATGCTGTGCTTCAAAAGGTGACACTTGCACTATGAGCAAGATAGTTTCTTGTTAGGGGGCTCTTCAACTATTGTGTTTGGAAATCTTGGTTGTCTTAGCGCAGAATAGATTTGAGATATTCTTTATTCTTACAAGAGTTTAGTGTCACAAACACCTACTCTAAAATAATTGTTTAGTAATTGTTTGTTGTAAAGCGACTAATTTTACCTTAGAAAACATTGATGGAATTCTGAGTGCAAGAATTTCACTGCAAACATTTTCTTAGAAGAAATATATTGTATATATCTCATCAAATAAGACATTACTGGCCTTAATCTCCAAAAGTCTTTAACCCCTGTAAGGATATGCACCATAAGTGTACAGAGCTGCTGTGAGTAACTTTATGCACAGCGCCATACAGCAGGTAAGTTCAGGATGCTATCAGCAGCTGGGGACTCGACAATAATGGCAGACATCAGCGATCACAGGTTCCAGTGGGCTCATTGGACCTCCGTTTTAATTGCAGTGGTCTCATGAGCTCTAATGGCCATTGTGTGCATGCTGATCCATATTTTGTGCAATCTAAAGAGCCAGGCTGTGCAAGAAGTTCTTCTATAGTACAAATCAGTACTAATGCTATAACATAGTACTAAACAGAACATAATCGCCTAAGGGAACTTTAGAGGTTTAAAATAAATATTTTAACTATATATATATATATATATATATATATATATATATATATATATATATATAAGCCCATCCCTCCCCAATAAAATTATAAATTGCCCACCTTTTCCCATTTAAAAAAATGTAAAAAAGAAAATTAACAAAAAATAAACACTACATATTTTGTATTGCTGCATGCGTAAATGTCCAAACTTTTAAAATCCAATATTTATTATATGGCACAATGAATGCCTTTAACTTAAAAAGTATACCAAATACCAGAATTGATGATTTTTGGTTACATCATCTGTTAGAATTTTTTTAAATAAAAAGTGATCAAAAAAGTTCCATCAAAACAAAAATGGTACAGACAAAATCTACACACTACTGCGCAAAACATAAGCATACATACTGCCCCATATACAGAAAATCAAATAAAATTGTATTGACCCATGTTTAAAAAGAACACATCATTTTTTTTTATCATGAAGTACACTGTGTAAAACTGAAAGCCCCCAAAAGTTGCAAAATACATTGTTGTTTGTTTTTCTCTCCTCACAAAAAATGTCTTTTGTTTCAATGTAAATGTTATGGTAAAATGAAAGATGTCATTACAAAGTACAATTGGTTCCACAAAAAAAACAAGCCCTCATATGGCTCCCTGAATGGAAAAAAAGAGTTACGGTTCTTAAAAGGAGAGGAGGAAAATCAAAAACTCATTTAAAGAAAAGAAAATGAATATATATATATATATATATATATTCATTTTCTTTTCTTTAAATGAGTTTTTGATTTTCCTCCTCTCCTTTTAAGAACCGTAACTCTTTTTTATATATATATATATATATATATATATTTAATGGCTGTGTCCCCCAATGCTTAAATGGACTGTGTCCTTATGAAGTTAAGAAAAAAATACTCTTTTTATTATTATTTTTTTTTATTTCTTCTTCTCTCACCTTTTGAACTGACTTTGTGTAACAAAATGTTTTATGTTCTAAGATAGGTGACCTAGAGGAGCATTTTGGGGCCTCCATATGTCATAGAAACCAGATCAGCATCATACAATCATTGGGGCCAAAGAGATGACATCTTACTCTTTGAAACACTTAAATGCCATGGTCAAAATTCATTGCATCATCCAAAAGGTTAAAAGGGTTGTCTGGAAATGAAAAAACCTATATGGCTCAGGGTGGCAATATTCACCTACTCTGCATCCCCCTACAGCTGCTGCTCCAGCACTCTGGTCTTTGCCAGTCACCACTACTTACTGGTTTCTTGGACACATTTTCCCTACATTTTCATGTGTGTCCCACCTCAGCCAATAATTTGAGATTACTTATCACTAGGAAGTAGAGATGGTAAGCTGGAGCGAGTGCCAACAGTTCAAGGGGCTTGGGGTAAGTTAATTTAGCTTATTTTTTTTAATGTCATCCTGAGCCCACAAATAACACTTTTAAAGAGTACTTAATAAAGAATCACCAAATAAAACTTTTAATAAATATATATATATATATATATATATATATATATATATATATATAATGTCCCTTGGGTAATTCACTTGCTTTTACAATTATCAATAGAAATATGTTTAAAATGCAATATAAAAAACTGCCACTAGGGGACTCTGTTCTGTTCCCTTTCACAATTAATACAGTGAGTTTGGTCTCCTCCCGGCCTGGCAGGAGTCTAAACTCAGGAAGTGTTTCTCTGCGCAAAGGTTGATTGTCGGGTGCACAGAAAGTGAAAGCTCCACAGATTCTGACAGAAAGCTGCACAGACTGAAACCTGCAGGAGAGCCTGAGGTCTTATTTTCATCACAGCACTGCAACCATGGGAGGGCAGAAGTGGTCCTCCAGCAGGCTTCAGTGATGTCATGCCTGCTGGAAAACACCAACATTCTCCTGCTAGGAAATTGAACTATGTAGGCAAGAATACACAGCTTTTTAAAATTCTGAATTATTTTTTTAAGGGTGGGAGGAGTGTTAGGAGTAGTTAAGGTACATAGCCTGTGGTAGTTTAGAACAGTTTATATGGCGACAGGTACTTTTTAAATGGCTAGAATCACAGTTATCTCTAATTCCTGGTTGCAACAGGGTGTCAGCTGTAATACTATATGCTTTAGCTACTTGCTGTCAATAAATGTGCAATAGTTGTGGATTTTGCTTTGGAAATTCTGTAGATTTTCTACTACTAAAAAAAAAAAAATTTAAAAAAAATTGCTTATAAGGTCCTGAGTGTGCTTACATTATATTGTAGTTGAATTTGCTGTTTAAATTCTCTAATATTTAATCTTAAAATGTGATTTTTTTAATATATATAAATAAATGGTCATACAAAACCTTGTTAACCGTTGATTCTTATTATGCTTCCTACATAGGATTTGCAACTCTCTGCAACTAAAATATTGTAACTTAACTTATGAAGGGGCATTTTAGTATTAAAACAGTAAAACTATGCATTATACTCCCACAGTGAACTAAGATCTAGAATTTAGATGCATTTATAACAGATATAAAAACTACATAATGGCCCAGATTTATCAATCTGTGTGAGAGAAAAATGGAGGGATTTTCCCACAGTAGCCAATCACAGCACAGCAAACGAGCTCTGATAAAGTTGCTCTGGGAAAATCACTCCACTTTTACTTTCACATCTATATATATAAAACTTTTTTTTACCATGACGGGATCCTGCTCCCACCTCCTGCCCTGCCTGAAGGTAGCGATCGATAATTTACCTTATTTAAATGATGCACTACTTTGTATGTAAGCGGGATCACTGGCATACATGCCATATTGTTATGTGTTTGCAATTGCACGTTTTTTTACAGGATCAATGGTCTCCATAATTATGTTGATTTTTGATGTGAAACATTTGCAGTGCAATTGAGTACCATACCTGTAATCTTCTGTCACCAATGTTTGTACACATATGTTAATGTAATTAGACACTCCCACAGGAAATTATGTCACTAATCTATTGTGTATTTAAGTCACTCATTTGTACAATGCACTGCTTGATGAAGGCCACGTGAGGTGGCCGAAACATCGTATAATCACTCTGTGATTATAAAAGCCAATAAATAATCACTATTTGGAAGTGCTGCTGTGTATCCATTTGCTATATAAAACTCAACGTGTGTGTGTGTGTATGTATGTGTGTATGTTCCAGCATCACGTCCAAACGGCTAAATATATTAACATGAAACTTGGCACACATGTTACTTATATGTCAACAACAAACATAGGATAGGTTATTTAACCCTTACCCACCCCGATTTGCCAGGGGCGGGGTTTATGTATAAAGTCCCATACAAGTCAATGGGAAATATATGTTACTGCATAACTTCCAAACGGCTGGAGATTTTTCCATAATACTTGGTCACATGTTACTTATATGTCCATTTAAAATATAGGATAGTTAATTTAACCCTTAACTACCCCCATTTGTGAGGGTCAGGGCTCTTGTTTAAAGTCCCATGCAAATCAATGGGAAATGTATGTTCCCCCATAACTTCCGTACAGCTGGATATATTTCAATACCTGGTACACATATTACGGGTCGGGATAGGAGGTCAAGATAGCAGGACGGGATAGGAGGATGGGATAGGAGGACAGTATAGGAGGACGGGATAGAAGGATGAGATAGGAGGACGGGATAGGAGGTCGGGATAGGAGGTCGAGATATGAGGTCGAGATATATGGACTGGATAGGAGGACGGGATAGGAGATTGGGATAGGAGGACAGGATAGGAGGTCGAGATAGGAGCAGGGGATATGAGGATGGGATAGGAGGTCGAGATAGGAGGCTGGGATAGATGGATTGGATAGGAGGTTGGGATAGGAGGTCGAGCTAAGGATAGGAGGACGGGATAGGAGGTAGGGATAGGAGGTCAAGATAGGAGGTCGAGATAGGAGGAAAGGATAGGAGGACGGGATAGGAGGACGGGATAGGAGGACGGGATAGGAGGTCAGAATAGGAGGTTGAGATAGGAGGTCGAGATAGGAGGACGGGATAGGAGGACGGGATAGGAGGACGGGATAGGAGGACGGGATAGGAGGTCGGGATAGGAGGTCGGGATAGGAGGACGAGATAGGAGGAAGGGATAGGAGGTCGGGATAGGAGGTCGGGATAGGAGGCCGGGATAGGAGGTCGGAATAGGAAGTCGAGATATGAGGTTGTGATAGATGGACTGGATAGGAGGACGGGATAGGAGATTGGGATAGGAGGTCAGGATAGGAGGTCGAGATAGGAGCAGGGGATATGAGGATGGGATAGGAGGTCAGGATAGGAGGTCGAGATAGGAGGCTGGGATAGATGGATTGGATAGGATGACGGGATAGGAGGTAGGGATTGGAGGTAGGGATTGGAGGTCGGGATTGGAGGTCGGGATTGGAGGTCGGGATTGGAGGTCGGGCTAAGAGGTCGGGATAGGAGGACAGGATAGGAGGAGGGGATAGGAGATCAGGATAGGAGGTCGAGATAGGAGGATGGGATAGGAGGACGGGATAGGAGGTCGGGATAGGAGGTCGAGATAGGAGGACGAGATAGGAGGATGGGATAGGATGGGATAGGAGGACGAGATAGGAGGTCGAGATAGGAGGACGGGATAGGAGGTCGGGATAGGAGGCCGGGATAGTTGGTTGGGATATGACACCAATATATGAGGACGGAATATGAAGTCAAAAGCTTCCTCCTTTGTTTATTTTCCTTCCCAACAAGGATTAGGAAGGAAAAACTGGGCAACGCTGGGTACTCAGCTAGTAGTTTGATAAATCTGGACCAATATGATCATCTAGGGACCCATCTAACTGTCAGTGTCTTGTATGATTATGAAATTGCACCTCATAGCTTGGAGTATTCTTCCACTCTATTATGTGTATTTTTATCGAGAAAATTGCAATGTTACAATGATAAGGAGCATGACTATAATACACAGGCATGTTAGGAGGGCGTGCAATTCCTTACTGAAGGTGTATGTAATTGGTGAAGACCCTAATTGGCCAGAGCGTCTTGCGTTAACTTCTACTCAGATCAAACTCGTACTTTCTATGTTCTGCTCCCACCTTCTAGATAATGTAGCAGGTTTGGCTTTTTCGGACCTATAATTGTAGGAGAAAGAGTTGGGCAGAAGACCCACTGATAATGAATGCAAACAGATCCTATGAAATTCTCATGGTTTTTTCCCAAATATGTCAAACTGCAGGTAGAGATGCATACCCAAATGACTGCATCACTGGGGGCTCTAGATCAGTGATGGCGAACCTATAGCATGCATGCCACAGGTGGCATGCTGAGCCCCCTGTGTGGGTATGCGGCCACAGTGGTGTACCAAGGGGGGGGGGGGTCATCGGGAGGGGATTTGCAACTCGGGGGGGGGGGGGATTTGAAACTCTCTGCAACTAAAATATTGTAACTAGAGATGAGCGAACTTACAGTAAATTCGATTTGTCACAAACTTCTCGGCTCGGCAGTTGATGACTTATCCTGGAAAGAGTCTCCTATGACTGTATCCACCTTTTCCAGCCCACGGGAGCACCTGAAAGCAGAACTAATTTATGCAGGAAAAGTCATCAACTGCCGAGCCGAGAAGTTCATGACGAATCGAATTTACTGTAAGTTCGCTCATCTCTAATTGTAACTTAACTTATGAAGGGGGCATTTTAGTATTAAAAAAAAGTAAAACTATGCACTATTCTCCCACAGTGCACTAAGTTCTAGAATTTAGACGCATTTATCTATATATATAAAACTCAACGTGTGTGTGTATATATGTATGTATGTATATATGTATGTATGTATGTTCCACAAAAGCTTCCAAATGACTAAAGATATTAATATGAAACTTGGCACACATGTTACTTATATGTCAAAAACAAACATAGGATAGGTGATTTAACCCTACTCACCCCCATTAACTAGGGGCGGGGTTTATGTTTAAAGTCCCACGCAACTCTATGGGAAATATATGTTACTGCATAACTTCCAAACGGCTGGAGATATTTCGATAATACTTGGCCACATGTTACTTATATGCCCACTTAAAAATATAGGATAGTTAATTTAACCCTTAACTACCCCCATTTGTGAGTGTCAGGGTTTTTGTTTAAAGTCCCATGCAAATCAATGGGAAATGTATGTTCCCCCATAACTTCCGTACAGCTGGAGATATTTCAATACCTGGTACACATATTCCGGGTCGGGATATGAGGACGCAATGGGAGGTCGAGATAGGAGGTCAAGATAAGAGGTCAATATAGGAGGTCAAGATAGGAGGACGGGATAGGAGGACGGGATAGGAGGTCGGGATAGGAGGTCGAGTTAGGAGGTCGGGATAGGAGGACGGGATAGGAGGTCGAGATAGGAGGACGGGATCGGAGGCCAGGATAGGAGGTCGAGATAGGAGGTTGGGATAGGAGGACGCTATAGGAGGACGGGATAGGAGGACGAGATAGGAGGACGGGATAGGAGGTCGGGATAGGAGGTCAGGATAAGAGGTTTGGATAGGAGGACGGGATAGGAGGACGGGATAGGAGGTCGAGATAGGAGGTCAAGATAGGAGCAGGGGATATGAGGATGGGATAGGAGGTCAGGATAGGAGGTCGAGATAGGAGGCTGGGATAGATGGATTGGATAGGAGGACGGGATAGGAGGTAGGGGTTGGAGGTCGGGATTGGAGGTCGGGATCGGAGGTCGGGATTGGAGGTCGAGATAGGAGGTCGGGATAGGAGGTCGAGATAGGAGGTCGAGCTTAGGATAGGAGGACGGGATAGGAGGTAGGGATAGGATGACGGGATAGGAGGACGAGATAGGAGTACGGGATAGGATGGGATAGGAGGACGAGATAGGAGGTCGAGATAGGAGGACGGGATAGGAGGTCGGGATAGGAGGTCGGGATAGGAGGTCGGGATAGGATGATGGGATAGGAGGATGGGATAGTTACATAGTTACATAGTTACATAGTTAGTACGGTCGAAAAAAGACATATGTCCATCAAGTTCAACCAGGGAATTAAGGGGTAGGGGTGTGGCGCGATATTGGGGAAGAAAGGTCGGAGGTCGGGATAGGAGGACAGGATAGTTGGTTGGGATATGACAATATATGAGGATGGGATATGAAGTCAAAAGCTTCCTCCTTTGTTTATTTTCTTTCCCAACAGGGATTAGGAAGGAAAAACCGGGCAACGCCGGGTACTCAGCTAGTAGTTTGATAAATCTGGACCAATATGATCATCTAACTGTCAGTGTCTTGTATGTTTATGAAATTGCAACTCATAGTTTGGAGTATTCTTCCACTCTATAATCTTGGGGTACTACCTGCCTACTGGGGGTCTAATCTGGGGGTACTACCTGCCTACTGGGGGAGGGGTAATCTGTTATTTCTTTTAAAACAAAATATGTTAATTAGTTATGGCAACTGTATGAGTTGTTTTTTTCTAAACTTAAACCTCAGTATTCGGATTTAATTTCTGTGCTGGCACTTTGAGGGAAAAAAAAGTTGGCGTGCATTACGGTTTGGGCACTCAGGCTCAAAAAGGTTCACCATCACTGCTCTAGATGTATGACGTTTGCTGGAGGTGTCAAGGAGATAAAGACTCTCTTTCACATATATGGTGGCACTGCCCAGCCATTACTGCATTACTACTGGGAAGAAGTAGGATCACTGATCAATAAGATCATTGGCTCAGAGGAGACGGTGTCCACTACATTGGTGTTATTAGGCCTTCTGCAGACAGACTGTCCACTACACAAAAAATCACTGTTGGCTTATTTACTTTTAGAGGCCTAATGCCCTAACTTTATTGGCAATTACTACTCCACCTACAGCTCAGAAATGGCTGAATAAGGAAGCTTTGTATACTTTAAGCTCTCCAGTTGGAGTTACCAATCCCATGCTGTTTTTTTTGCATAGGGCGAGTTAACCTCCTCCCCCTCTCCCTCTGTTACTACCCCCCTTTCCCTTCCCCTTTTCCCCTCCTCCTTTCCTCTTTGTCTAACCCGATATCCTGCCAACTCCACCTGCTTCTCTTCTGTCCCTTCCTTTCCGCACTTATATATCTTTTCTCCTATTTGTCTCTTTCTCATTATCTTTGTTGTCTCATACTGAAGTTTTTGTTTTATGCACTGTTGAAGGAGGCTCATACCAAAAGCTGTCAATGAATGAGTGACCATTTGGGTTCTTAATAGCTTCTCTTAAGCCAACTCTAAGGAGAGTTCACAAGAAAAAGAATAAAAATGACTGGTGACCACCGCCATCAAGCCCCCTTCATTCATGTCTATGGGAGGAGGCGTGACAGCTAGCCCCTTAAGGACGCAGCCCATTTGGGCCTTAAGGACGCAGACAATTTAATTATGACATTTTTGTTTTTTCCTCCTCGCCTTCAAAAAAGCATAACTCTTTTATATTTTCATCCACAGACTAGTATCAGGGCTTGTTTTTTGCATGACCAGTTGTCTGTTGTAATGCCATCAGTCACTTTACCCTAAAATGTATGGTGCTACCAAAAAAATTCTATTTGTGTGGTGAAATTAAAAAGAAAACCGCAATTTTGCTAATTTTGGAAGGTTTTGTTTTCACGCTGTACAATTTACGGTAAATATTACATGTGTTCTTTATTCTTTGAGTCAATATGATTAAAATGATACCCATAATAACTTTTCTATTACTGTTGCGCATAAAAAAAATCGCAAACTTTTTAACCAAATTAGTACGTTTAAAATCCCCCCATTTTGAAGACCTATAACTTTTTCATTTTTCCGTATAATCAGCAGTATGGGGTCTCATTTTTTTGCGCTTTGATATGTACTTTTTATTGATACCATATTTGCTTATATAGAACTTTTAAGCCCTTTTTTATGAAAAAAAATGTTGGGAATAAAATGTTATAAAAAAGCATCTATTTTGGACTTTTTTTATTTTTACATTCACGGCGTTCACCGTACGGTATCATTAGCATTTTATTTTAATAGTTCAGATATTTACGCACGTGGCAATACCAGATATGTATATAAAATATTTTTTTAACACTTAAAAAAAAGGGAAAATGGGACAATTTACGTTTTTATTGGGGGAGGGGGTTTTCAAATTTTTTTTAACAAAATTTTTTTACTTTAACTTTTTACACTTTAATAGTCCCCATAGGGTACTATTTATAGCAATCCCTCGATTGCTAATACTGTTCAGTGCTATGTATATAGGTCATTTTCTGCTCTGATCTGCGGGAAGGCAGATCAGATCGGAAGACGCCGGGAAGGAAGCGGAGCCAGGTGAGGGGACCTCCGTCTGCCGTGCTGGATGATTGGATCGCCGCGGCAGCGCTGCGGGTGATCCGATCATCCATTTTAGTGATCGTGATGCTGTAGATGCCGTGATCTGTATTGATCACGGCATCTAAGGGGTTAATGGCGGACATCTGTGGGATGGCAGATGTCAGCCATTACGGGCGGGTCCCGCAGCTGGGACCTGCCACACATGATCCGGGCATCGTTACGATGCTCGTGGTTAGTGATGTCGCGAACATAACATTTTCTGTTCGCGAATGGAGAACGCGAACTTCCGCAAATGTTCGCGAACCGCCATTGACTTCAATGGGCAGTAAAATTTTAAAACCCACAGGGTTTCTTTCTGGCCACAATAGTGATTTAAAAGTTGTTTCAAGGGGGCTAATACGTGGACTGTGGCTTGCTGGAGGGGGATCCATGGCAAAACTCCCATGGAAAATTACATAGTTGATGCAGAGTCTAGTTTTAATCCATAAAGGAAATAAATCACCTAACATTCCTAAATTCTTTGGAATAATGTGCTTTAGCCCCCTTTAGGCAGGACATAGATTTCCCCATATTAGGCAGCACATAGTTAGATCCCCCATATAGGCAGTACATAGATTCCCCCATGTTAGGGAGCACATAGTTAGAGCCCCCCCTTTAGGCATCACATAGATTTCCCCATATTAGGCAGCACATAGTTAGATCCCCCCTATAGGCAGTACATAGATTCCCCCATGTTAGGCAGCACATAGTGGGATTTGAACCCAAGGCCCCAGCGCTGCAAGGCAGCAGTGCTAACCTCTGATCCACCATGCTACCCTTAGCATACATCTAATATGCAAGGTTGCTAAAATGGACAGAGATGTCAGCAGAGGGTACTAGAAAAATTAGGCATGTACACATGGCTCAAAAAGTTGGTATTGGCCAGAAAAATTGCAGCAACAGAAAAAGTGCAGCACTAGAGGCCAGAAAACTTAGGCATGTACACATGGCTGAAAAATAAGAACAAGCGCATATCCAAGAGTCCAGAAGACTCTATAATGCAGGATGGAGAAACACACAAAGAAATTATTTTCTAAATAAAATTTTTCATCAAATAAAGAAACAGAGTTCTTTCCTCTCCGTATTTTACTTTTGAAAAGTTAAAAAATCACATGCAACAAGCGTTCCTTTGTATAATGGTTAGTACTCTTGAAAATTCAAGTTTAAATTATCATAAAGTCCAGAAGACTCTATAATGCAGGACGGTGAAAAACACAAAGAAATCCATTTCAAAATAAAAGGGTCCCTCAACAGGCACGACAGCATGAAAGACCCCATTTGCTCAATGTTGGATGCCGAGCTACTCATGTCCCGTTCCTCGTCCTCAGTGATGTCAGGGAAGGTATCATCTTCTTCCCCCCAGCCACGTACAACACCATGGGAACCAGATAAGTGACAATGAGCACCCTGGGATGCCTGTTGTGGTTGGTCTTCCTCCTCCTCTTCAAAGCCACATTCCTCCTCTGACTCCTTTCCTCACAATCCTCTTCCAGCATTGCCACAGGTCCAGCAAGCAATGCTGATAAGGCTGTTTCTGGTGGTGATGGTGACCACAACTCTTCCTCTTCACGCTCATCTACTGCCTGATCCAGCACTCTTAGCAGGGCACGCTCCAGGAGGAAAACAAATGGTATGATGTCGCTGATGGTGCCTTCGGTGTGACTGACTAGGTTTGTCCCCTCCTCAAAAGGACGCATGAGCCTACAGGCATTGCGCGTGAGCGTCCAGTAACGTGGCAAAAAACATTCCCAGCTAGATGATGTCCTAGCACCCCGGTCATACAAATATTCGTTAACGGCTTTTCTTGTTGGAGCTGTTGCAATGTGTTGGGCTGTTGCAAATCAAGTGCCTCACTGGCATGATGGACAGAGATGTCAGCAGAGAGTACCAGAAAAATTAGGCATGTACACATGGCTGAAAAATTTGGTATTGTTGCAGCCTCTGCTGTAGCAGCAGCCAGAAAAATTTCTGTTTGTTTCCCAGCCAGAAAGTGCCCTAAAACATTGCGGCTTGAACCATAGTTGGTGGCGTAAAAGTCATGCAAGTCATTCTTGGTCGCCACCTTACCCAGATGGAACGTGATTGGTCGGATTCTTCAAAAAAGAGTTACCGCCGATGCCTCTTGGAATCCGCCAAAGAGGAAATACACGTCTCATCCCTGATTGGTCGCCGCCCGGACCTGCCCAGCAGCAATTGGTCGAATTCTTCAAAAAAGATTTGCCGCCGATGCCTCTAGGAATCCCCCAAAGAGGAATTATACATCTTTAACCTGATTGGTCTCCGCCCGGACCTGCCTAGCAGCGATTGGCTGAAAGATTTGAAAGACATTCTTCCGCCACCAGCAGCAAAGACTTGTAACCTGAACTCATACGTCCCCTCTCTGATTGGCTCACTCGACATTCCGAACAGCCAATCAGAGTTAAGCCTACCATCCCCATGCCCATGTTTGGATGACATCCCCTCACCGACTTTTTCCTATGACAGCGTAACTGTACACAGCCATGTTCCTGATTGGTCGCCCCCATACCATCCAGCAGCGAGCGACCAATCAGCTTCAAGAGGCCCGTCTTCATTCAAAATCCACCGCGGCAACCCTGCACAGCGTCACCAGGTTTACCCAATGTGCAGTGTAGGTGATATACCTGCCCTGACCATGCTTTGCAGACCAGGTATCAGTGGTCAGATGGACCCTTGCCCCAATGCTGTGTGCCAGACATGCCATTACTTCCTGTTGCACAATCGAGTACCGGTTGGGGATTGCCTTTTGTGCAAAGAAATTTTGGCCGGGTACCTTCCACTGCGGTGTCCCAATAGCTAAAAAAAAAAAAATTAGCTATTTTTTTAATTTTTTTAAATGTTTTTTAAATAATTTTTTTAAAAGCTGGCGGGCTATGAGTTCAGACAAGCCAGCTGTCAGATGCCGGGCTAGGGGGTGACCTTGTGACATTGGAATCTTACGCTCAAACATGTCCTTGACAGACGTAGAGTAGACGCTGTAGGCCTGACACACACGCTTGCAGACAACTAACTGCTATTCAATCTATTACAGTCAAAACTGTATTTTTTTTGTTAAATTTACACAACTGTCACACCACATATGATTTTCACTAGTGTGACAATGAACCCAGCAGGCCCAAAAACTCCCAAGTGTGAAGTGAACTGACTGATTTTATTTCACAGCTCAAAAAAGGATTTTTTTTTCAAATTTACACTGCTTTCACACCACATATGATTTGCACTAGTGTGACAATGAGCCCAGCAGGCCCAAAAACTGCCAAGTGTGAAGTGAACTCACTGATCTTATTTCACAGCCTAAAAAGGCATATTTTTTTTTCAAATTTACACTACGGTCACACCATATATGATTTGCACAAGTGTGACAATGAGCCCAGCAGGCTCAAAAACTCCCAAGTGTGAAGTGAACTTACACATTTTATTTCAGAGCCCAAAATTTTTTTTTTTTTAAATTTACACAATGGTCGGTCACCCCAAAGATGATTTGCACTAGTGTGACAATGAGCCCTAAGGGCCAAAAGACTCCCAAGTGTGAAGTGAAGTGACTGATTTTATTTCACAGCCAAAAAAGATATATATATATATATATATATATATATTATTTATTTTTTTTTTTTTGCACAAGTGTCACACCAAATGTGATTTGCACTAGGGTGACACAATTTGCCCTGCAGGCAAAAAAACTGGCAACTGTGACATGAACTGACAGTGACAGGTTTTATTTAACAGCCCAAAAAGTTTTTTATTTTTTTTATTTGCACAACTGTCACACCAAATATGATTTGCACTAGTGTGACAATGAGCAAAAAAGCTTGCCAGCGGAGTTCCCCTTTTAAGCAGTGGTCCCCAACCAGGGTGCCTCCAGCTGTTGTAAGACACACGGACTGATATCTTTCAGCCCTTTAAATATTGTAGTAGTTAGATGCTTGAAGGAACGTAAGTTTTATTCTTGGGTACCCCTTTGAACCGTCGGTTCCCTCCCAACCAGGGTGCCTCCAGCTGTTGCAAGACGCACGTACTGATATTTGAGCCCTAAAAAGGGCTTTTTTGGGTGCTGTCCTTAGAGCAGATGTTACACTAGTGCTTTAAGAGTAAACTGGACCCTGAATACACCACCTAGCAGCAACCTAGCTATCGCTTTCCCTATATAGCAGGAGCAGCTTCTCTCACCCTCCACTCCCTAAGTCTGCAGCATGCCAAATGAGGGTAAAATGGCTTCTGTGCAAGAGGTAGGAGGGTCTTGAAGGGAGAGACTGCTGCTGATTGGCTGTAATGTGTCTGCTGGCTTTGACTCACAGGGTCAAAGTTCACCACAATGTTAAAGTATAGGGGGCGGATCAAACTTCACATATGTTCGCCCGGCGAGGCGAATGCGAACATGCAAAATTCACGGGGAACTGTTTGCCGGCGAACAATTTGCTACATCTCTATTCGCAGTTATGCTTAGGACGTAAAGGTACGTCCTGGTGCGTTAAGTACCACCTCGCCAGGACATACATTTATGTCCTGCGTTGTTAAGGGGCTAGACATGAATGGGGGGGCGTGACATCATTAAAAGTCCAGAGAGAGAGAGAGAGAGAGAGAGAGAGCGACTGTGTGCTGCAGCACTGGTGTGTACATAAACTGAAAAACTGTAAAAAAGCTAATAGTAGCAACCAGTTAGGGTTGCTCGCGAATATTCGCAATGCAAATTTTATTCGCGAATATGCGATATTCGCGAATTCGCGAATATTCACGAATATAGCCATATTTATTCGTAATTGCGAATATTCATTTTTTTTCTCACAGTACGCATCACAGTGATCACCCATCTCTACTTTCAGCTTGTGTGGTGTAAAGAAGGCTCTAATACTACTGTGTGAGACTGGCGTGCGAATTTTCGCATATGCAAATTTTCGCTTATTCTAAATTTTGTATATGCTAATTCTCGCATATAATCATTTTCGCAATACGCGCATATTCGTATATGCGAAAATAAAACGAGAATATTACGAATATGCGAATTTAGCGAATATATGACCAATATTCGTCCATATATTCGCGAATATTCGCAAATTTGAATATGGCCTATGCCGCTCAACACTAGTGAGCAGAACACTAAAAGCATATTGTCCTCCATTAAGTGTAACCCGTGCGTACATCTAAGTGGTGTATTATTTTGTTCCTGTTAAAGTCTTAAGGGCCTAGATACTGTGAAAGGCCAGGCAAAAGTACACACCTGCTGGTGTTGTAGACAAATACTGTTTTAAGCGTAGTGAAGTGCATTGTCCTCCCCTCATAAATGCATACCACATAGGTACATCTAAGTGGTGTACTATTCTGTTACAGTTAAACTCTTAAGGGCCTAGATACTGTGAAAGGCCAGGCAAAAGTACACACCTGCTGGTGTTGTACACAAATACTGTTTTAAGCGTACTGGAGCACATTACCACATACGTACATCTAAGTGGTTTATTATTTTGTTTCTGCTAAAGTCTTAATGGCCTAGATACTGTGAAAGGCCAGGCAAAAGTACACACCTGCTGGTGTTGTACACAAATACTGTTTTAAGCGTACTGGAGCACATTACCACATACGTACATCTAAGTGGTTTATTATTTTGTTTCTGCTAAAGTCTTAATGGCCTAGATACTGTGAAAGGCCAGGCAAAAGTACACACCTGCTGGTGTTGTACACAAATATTGTTTTAAGCACAGTAGAGCATATTGTACTTCCCTCATATAAGCACTTAAGATGTCATGCAGGGAATGGCCAAGACGTGCACAGAGGAGTGGCAGATGCCTAAATTCATCAGGCAGAGGTTGCAGCAGAGCATGGGCGAGAGGCCTGAGCTCCATGTATCAGCTAGCACTTGTGTCTTGACCAGCAACCCATCTGCCATCATCAATTTGTTAATAAGGTCATCTATTTCATCACAAGTGACATCTGACACCCCCAGTCAACAGTCGGTGGGTTCCTCAGACACAACCCTCAGTTGGCATTGCCCGGGAGCAGTCCCTGTACTCCCATTGCCTCTGTCCTATGCGGTTCCCTACCCCACAGAAGTATCTTATGCTGTGGGTTTAGCTCCATTATTTAGTGAGGACGATCTACTAGAGGACAGTCAGCAGCTACTGCCCAGTTGAGAAGTGGAGGAGACATCCCCCATTTCCTCCACTAGGCGGGCAAGTAGTGATGAGGAGAGTGGCGTGGGAGGGGGTGTTGCGAGCGTTCAGGCTCCTGAAGCAGTCACTGTTGGGGAACCTGTGTAAGACATCAGTGACGTGCAGAACAACTCGATGATGATGTAGCTGATCGCACTTGAGAGCCCGGTGAAGAAGAGCTTCATCATCATCAGGAGAGGAGGATGGCATGTTGCCCATGAGGCAGCAGTTGAGCCAGCAAGGTGGTAGCATGGTTGGGAGTCAGCATGGTGGCAGCAGTGGGAAGTCTGGAGCCAAAGGTGCCCGGGGTAGACCACCTGCTTCGTGGCAGCCTACCTTCCCGGGAGGTAGCGGAACAGGGGTTCCTGGAGTCGGGAGCAGCAGCAGTCAGTTAGTCAGTCAGTCAGTGCAGACTGTTGGTTGGAAAATCAGCTACTTAGCGGTGTGGCAGTTTTTCATCAAGCATCCAGAGGATGTTAATTTGGCCACATGCAAGTTGTTTCGGCAGAAGGTTAAGCGTGGCCAGGGTCCCAATGTTTGCACTATGGCCCTGCGTCAACATATGCAGCATCGCCATAAAGTGGCCTGGGAGAACCATGGCTCTGATGTGGTGCTCCAGCCTGCTGCATCACCCAGTGGCATGCCGATCCATGTTTCAGCCAGCCAAAGCTCCACCACCTCAGCCAAAGGGAGCTGTGTGTCATACCCATCTTCTACACTAAGGAAAGCGATGGGCACCGCTGAAATAATAAACGTGGGTGCAAAGAGGTTGCCTAAACGTGACACAATTGAAAAAAGAAGAAAAAGACTGGCAACCACAAAAAATGCACACCACCATATGTACAAATAAATATAAATATTACTTTATTAGAAAAACCACAAAGGAAGAGACCATCTTAAAAACACTTAAAAACATGAAATATTGATGTACAGAGAGAAGGGATGTAACCCTACCTCAACCCCCTAGCTGACGCTAAATAGCGTATCGGTGGAAAACTGTCCACAAAATCAATACAGATAAACTCTACCAAGTCCACAAAGAATAAATGCAGCAATATGCATAGAAAATAGATATAATGTAAGCAATGCCCTCACACAGAGAAATATCAAAAATGTGACACAAGCGAAGTGTATGTATAAATAATATATAGATGATAATCCTAGACAATAATTAATACAGTGCCACTATATACTTGACAATACAACACCAAAGTGCAGAAGGCACCAAAATATATGTGTGTAACAAGCCTATACTCCTAACCAAAAAAAAAAGGAATTGTGTGGTATTAAATGAGAAAAATATACTCAGAGACTTGGACCCATAGGAAAAATATAAAGGTGCACAGACATAGGACAGTTTCCACCACGAGAAGGGGGACAGCTTGCTCCACGCGTTCCGCCACCCACTACGGTGGCTTCCTCAGGAGTAATCACCTACTCCCCCTCAATGCTTTTTATATCCAATCTCAATTAAGTATCACCTGTAATTATACTCAAGTTAAATGTACATACCCCACATGGTGTGTGTTTGTTCCTCCCCACATCGTATACCGGTCTTCCGCCGGAAGTGGGGCAGATCAAAGAGAGTGAGAGCTGCCGGAAGTGTGGCAGACCTCAGTCATAGTCACGTCTGCGCAAAAAATAGCCTACTGCGCATGTGCAAGGAATAAAGCAGAGCGCATCAAACGTGGCCGCATCATGCCTAATGTCTGCGCCGGCGCAGTCAGTAGACCGCACGGACGTAGACTGCAAGAGAGAAAAGCTATCTCATTCCCAGCACCGAGTGTGTGTGCCAGGTCTCAGCACCATGCCTCAATGCTAGGTGCCCAGCGGGTCACGAGTTCAAGTCAGATGAATGACACATAGGAGGACAACAGTCAGAGCACAGAAAAATAGCCGAACAGTAGCCCGTATGTTTTAGGGAGAGAACAAAACCACCCACTCCACAGCACAAACAAAATGTATTTACCAAATAATAATAATAATAATGCGAAAGAGGATGCATCCCCCAGGTGCGTCAATAAGTCGCACCTATAACATGAACCATATTTAATAATATTACCCAATTATTTATGTTGATATATAGGGGTCCTTTATGAGAGTTAGCCCTCACGGTCCAGGGGACTAGCATCCAACCCTAAACGGGTAGAATACAAGCCCCAAATATAAAGATGAACCATAGACCAGGTAAGTGTCAAAAGAATCCCATGGTCCAAATAGGTCCCAATGGCGTCCCCTATTCCAGGTGGATGTCGATGGCTTGTCCCTCCAATCAAGGTCAAAGTCCCGCATATCTCATTGTCGATCTCTCCAATTCTCCTTATTATGTGGGGCAGCTTCTTAGTAGAGCCCGGTCGTCATGCAGTTGCAAATTTTATTCAAATACTCCTCCCCAAATATCCAGGCAAACACTATTATCTCAGTATGAATTGAAGGTGGAATTCTGATGGAGCAAAAAACAATAGCATTATAAAATAAAAAAATAAATAAATAAATAAATAAAAAAAAAAAAATTTAATTATATAATGATAATAAAAAATGAATATGAGGTGAAATAAATAAACAATAATATGTGAAAATCAATAAAAAATTAGAGTTATAAATGTGAACCACAAACCATACCACATACACCCAGAAAACGTGGGAAGGAAAAGAAAAAAAAAAAAAAAAAACAGCAAAGCACACCCTCCTTGAGCTGCAGTGTCAGAATGGCATCCCCCAACATAGTCTGATTTGCGATGTTTCTACACGTTGGAATTCCACCCTCCATATGTTTTACCAACTATACGAACAGAGAAAAGCCATCACTGATTTTTTGATGCTCCAAGCAGATAGGTGTACTCCCCCGTGTAACTTCGATGTCAACCAGTGGCAGCTCATACGTGACATCTGCCGTTGGCCCAGGCCCTTTGAGGAAGTCAGTCGCCAGAATTATTGGATGAACAACATAATTCCACTGCTTCATGTACTACAACACGTTTTGGGAACAATGGCTTGTCAAGGCACTGAAGACGTGATACCTACATCTCACGGCCACATGAGCGCTGTGGGGGCTGAACTGGAAGAGGAGGGGGAGGGGCACAGTGGAACACAGTTTAGGTTTCACGAGATGGGTGTTTTTTCTAGTCATCTGACAGGAAAGGAGGAGCAGGAGCAGCTAGAGGGTTATAAGGAAGGCGAGACAGAGGACCCAGACACACCGTGGCAGTATGCAGTTGAGATGGAGGCAGGGAGTGCCTCAGAGTCAATTGCACAAATGGCACGATGCATGTTCACTTGCTTGTGTAGTGATCGCCGAATTGTCACCATTCGGCAGCAGGATGACTTCTGGCTCTCCACCTTTTTGGACCCTCGCTACTGGCACAAAATGGGGGCCTTTTTTACACCCACTGAGAGGGAGGACAATCTTACCTACTACAGAGACATACTGCGTAGTCAGTTGGCCGATGCCTATCTGTGCCATTGTCCATCCTCTCGCAGGTCTGACTTGGGGGGCCCTCTGTGCTCACTTTCCACTGCCATGACTGCTGGGGAAGGGATGGGTAGGGTGGCAGGACCAGTACCAGCTCCATCAGCAGCAGCCTGAGTCTCCAGTCACTGATTAGTAGCTTACTTCACTCGCATAGTGAAGCAACTCATCAGCAGCAAGTAGACCTGGAGGTGGTGGCATACCTTGACATGGCCATGCCAACACACCTTGAAGATCTGGACTTCTGGGCAGCCAAACTTGATTTGTGGCTGCAACTACCAGAGTTTGCCATGGAAAAGTTGAACTGCCCAGACAGTAGTGTACCATCAGAGAGGGTGTTTAGTGCGGCTGGGGCAATAGTGACCCCAAGGAGAACTCGTCTGTCCACGAACAATGTGGAGAGACTGACCTTTGTGAAGATGAATCAGGCATGGATCAGCCAGGATTTCCACCCACCAATGCCTGATGCTTCAGAGTAGATTGACCACGGTGCCACACCAACACTCCACAAATATAGATAGTGCTAAACATATTTTAGACGCTGCTCCCCAGTTACAGACATTCCTCTGCATCAGACCACAAGTAAGTATTGAGGATATGCATTACGTAAAACGTAACTTTTACTAATATTCTTAGGATAAAAATAAAATACCAACTTTTTTTTTAAATCAAGCAAAAGGAAAGATGTGCAAAAAAACACCATGAGCCACCTACACCACCAAATGTTGATGTGATGCAAAGACCTCTAAAAGGTGGAAGGGAACAACACATGGTCCATTGTAACCGGTGGGGGTAAAAACTTCCCCTGTAAGGTCCTACTCTAGCATTATTAATTCCCTTCTTGGCAAGTGTTACTCACCCTAAAAAGGGCGGCCCCACACAGGGACCTCTACCTATTTCCCCCTGCAAACACTGCCATTTCCCAGAGTTTTTAGGTGCAAATAGAGAGAATTTCCTGTGTGGGGCCACCCTTCTTAGGGTGAGTAACATTTGCCAAAAAGGGAATTAATAGGGTGACAGTAGGGCCTTTCAGGGGAAGTTTTTCCCCACCTGCTACAATGGACAAAAGGTTGTTCCCTTCCACCTTTTAGTGGTCTTTGCATCACATCAGTACTTGGTGGTGTAGGTGGCACATGGTGGTTTTTGCACACCTTTCCTTTTGTTTGATTTAAAAAAAAAATGGGGTCCATATATTTTATCCTAAACATATTATTAAAAGTCAAGTTTTATGGAATGCATATCCACAATAAACAATTACATTCATGTGATCTAAGGTGATACAAGGTGCTCAACCCCAAGTGCAGTTGTGCACCTACGTTGGAGTGGAGGACCTGCACCTATGGATCACAATATGGTTTCACTACTGTGGTTAATGTAAACAATGACATTAGCTAACCCTCAAAACTGATATAAAACTGAGACATTAGCCAGTATATCCTTACATGAAGAACACACTTGAGCCCGCACACCACGCCAAGGTTTCTCAGATGGTGCGGGACCTACCAGCTAACCTACCTGGCCAGATAAATAAAACCAGGAACCAAAATACGGCAGCCATAGGTCCGACTTGCAGATTGCTCCTCAGTCACCTCCAGTGTGGACCAGGCACACATACAATGGGAGGGAGTAGACAAGCTACAAGCCCCACTCCTGGTTGGTTCACTTATAGCAGGCCTCACAGGTGAAACCCTAATGCTACCTAGAAAGATAAAAGGGTGAATTAGTATAAGCCTTAAGCAAAGACATATCGGCTTATATTTGCATGAACATGGTTATAGCAGGATACTCAACCCCAAGTGCAGTTATGCACCTTTGCTGGGGCGGAGGTCTTGCCCTTGTAAACCGTTGCTAAGGGCGATATCCCCAGCAAAAATTGCATACAATGGAGGATGCCTGCAAACGGTCTCAAGTACCACAGTGGCATCCTGACACCAGATAAATGTGTATGTGGATGTGTTAAACATAACTGACTTTAAACAAACAATTACATTGATGTGATCTAAGGTGATACAAGGTGCTCAACCCCAAGTGCAGTTGTGCACCTACGTTGGAGTGGAGGACCTGCACCTATGGATCACAATATGGTTTCACTACTGTGATTAATGTAAACAATGACATTAGCTAACACTCAAAACTGATGTAAAACTGAGACATTAGCCAGTATATCCTTATATGAAGGACACATTTGAGCCCGCACACCACGCCAAGGTTTCTCAGATGGTGCGGGACCTATCAGCTAACCTACCTGGCCAGATAAATAAAACCTGGAACCAAAATATGGCAGCCATAGATCCGACTTGCAGATTGCTCCTCAGTCACCTCCAGTGTGGACTAGGCACACAAACAATGGGAGGGAGTAGACAAGCTACAAGCCCCACCCCTGGTTGGTTCACTTATAGCAGGCCTCACAGGTGAAACCCTAATGCTATGCTATAAACAATGACATTAGCTAACCCTCAAAACTGATGTAAAACTGAGACATTAGCCAGTATATCCTTATATGAAGGACACACTTGAGCCCGCACACCACGCCAAGGTTTCTCAGATGGTGCGGGACCTATCAGCTAACCTACCTGGCCAGATAAATAAAACCAGGAACCAAAATACGGCAGCCATAGGTCCGACTTGCAGATTGCTCCTCAGTCAATACTTACTTGTGCTCACTAACACTAACTCTTTAACAAAAGAGACCATTTTCTTCTGCCTACCTGCCTCAGCTACTATTCTGATGCTGCCACCCGCCTGATGCCACACATCTGAAAACGCTGAGTCCTAAAGGGGTTAAAAAAGAAATAAACAAAAACATATAATTTAAAAAAAATACAAGTCTAAGTGGTTCAGCTTGAAGAGCACGTGTCATCTAACTACTCCTAACACTTCTCCTGGTCTTAAAAAAAAAAGTAACATCTGAGGACTTTGTCACAGCAGGAATGTTTAAGAGCATCAAACAGGGTTACATACATGCCTACAACAAAATTAAATTAAGCATATACAACAATATAGAATCCTTTTCCCTTCACCTCCTTGGTTGGATAAATGTCTTCATACAGCCATTATAACTATGCGTGTAACTATGTAACTGAAGAAATGCAAAGCATATAAAAATAATTTTGTTATAAGGGAAAATATGCTTAGTATTCCTAACATGTTAGCAACATGCATAATATAGTGAAGTACTGTTATCTTTGAATAGTCTAACCTTATTCTCATGGGCATAATTAGTACAATATCAAAAATACGCTGAACATTTAGCCTATAAGAAACCCATTACAAGCAATGATACAAATGCATCAATGAGATGCCCTTAAATTCATTAACATCTCTATCAGAATGTATCAATCAGTAGCCAGCAATTTCAAATTAAGGTCAAGTGCAGCAGCAATATGCCTAGTAATCAGCAAAAAAGTAATCAGGAAAGCAATTTAAACTTTGAAAAGTACATCAACATAGATTCACAGGGTAAGTTTAGGTTACAGCTGAATAAATGCAAAAATAATAGTTATGACATACTTAATATAATGCTGTAAATGGGAAAAAAATACCTGTGCTTTTCTAGCGGTTAAAAAGAGGTGAAAAAATTAATTGAAGATGTTTGGTAATTTATTTCAGTCTGTTTCATGCATATATCTTTTTTGAAGCCTTATCTTTAAGTCTAAGAATAATAAAACACATTTATAAATAAAACACCTTTTCTGTCTGACCTTTTACCATCCAAAAACTACCTATTAACAGGTCTTGTAGGAAAAAAATATACAGTTGACAATGTTACCATGATCTTGAGTTAGAAAGTGCTTATATCAGCATTCTCCAACAGGGCTGCCTGGTTGACCTGTCATTTTAACAGCAAGGATGGCAAACTGTTTAAACCTGCTCAAATATACATAGTATGGGGAGTCGAATTTCTGCCAGAATTCAAAACTGAATGAAATAAAATAAAAATTCTTACACTTTCAAACTTCTCAAGGAATGTGAATAGAGGTTCATCAGGAGTGGAAAATGTTTCTGGAGTCACAATTGGTGATCATTGACATACATACCGTCATCTCTACTAGTAGTAGGTATCCATTAAAGTTGGCATGCCAAGTATAGTACAATATTGATGGATCACACAATAATATTAAAGGTTATTATTTTAAATGGGTCCTGCAATAATTCTGTAATAGGTAAAAGAACACTCCCCATTGGTATAAAGATCTAAAAAGTCTGAAAATAATTTCACAAGAGGTGATAATCATTTAAAAAGGCCAATGATTTCCTCATGTAAATGACCAAGCTATCCCTTAACAAAAAAGCAAATGTTTATTTAATGTAGCCTTAAAAATAGTTGACCACATGTCTCCCTGTGCAAACATGTCATGTGTGGGTAGGAATTATATAAGTGAAGGGCCATTTGAAATATCCAGCATTCATTTGTGCAACCCTGCACTGACAATAGTTAAATTATGTAAAGGTTCCTTTCAATAAACACCAATCTCCCAGATTGGCACTCACATTGTGTAGAAGAACTAGAAATAAAAAGAACCAGGAGCCAGCACCTCATGTATTACCCTCATAAGTGGGGGATTCAGAGTATATTTGCAGTTAACACACCCAGGGTATAGTCCAGGTGGCCGCTCACCTTAAGAAAATAGAAAATGCGCATATCACCCCTTGTTTTGGGGTATCATATACTCCAACGGAAGCTGCTACGCCTAGGTAGTCATGGGGAGGGGGCAACCCAGCTCGTCACTGTAGATGCAAGATATAGGGCGAGGTTTATCAAATCCTGTCTAGTGGAAAAGTTGCTGAGTTGCCCATAGCAACCTATCAGATCACTTCTTTCATTTTTAAAGAGGCCTGGGAAAAATTAAAGAAGCAATCTGATTGGTTGCTATTGGCAACTCAACAACTTTTCCTCTAGACAGGTTTTGATAAATCTCCCCCATAGAGAGGAAAAAAACACTGTATCCAGGCGCTGTTTCATTCACCAGAAATCAGAGGAATGCAGTATAAAGATTAAGTAAACAGGTTTTATTATGAAAACAATCTAAAACAAAAAAATGGACAATTACGTGTTTCGGAGTAATTTACCCCTTTCTCAGATTGTCTGAAGGACTTCTGTCACCAGTAGTTTTTTTGTGTCACGTCTTGGCAGGGAAAAAGTGCAGCCCTGAACCCACCCACAGCCTCTATCCCTGCTTACTTGTGTACCCGCTCTAGATAACGGGTCCACAACCTCGGTGCCAGTCCCTTCCTATATAAGTGATGGCCGTCAGTTGTCAAAGCAATACACTACAAAAACAGACAAAAGGTCGGGGAACAGCTGGAGGCACATGAACTAACAGAAAATAACCTAAACATGCATACACACTAATTCGTAGTCTCCAAGCCGAGTCCAAGCCAAGAGGGAACGAAGTACAATAACAGAGTTACATGGAGGAGTCAAAAAGCTGAGCCAAGAGTCACAGAAAACCAGAATAAACAGTAGAGTAAGAGGTTGCTAGGTCAGTAACTTAGAACTATCACAAGCAAGGAATGACAGGAAAAGACCTCCTTATATATGCCTGAGCTGCAACCAGGAGCAATCTAATTTGCTTAGCCAGCTGAACCACATCCAGGAGCACAGAGGTGTTGTCCCAGCAACCAAAACAAACAACAGGACTAGAAAGCATAAACCACATGGGTTCTGGCAGAACCAGTCATCACACTTTATATATTGAACAAGATGGAGGTAAGTAAGGTCAGGGGGTGGACAAATGTGATGTCATCACCCTTAGTAAAACATTTATAAATAGCCATATTAATGCAATAATCCATAACAAAGTAAAAAAAAAAATCCCCAACACCAATGGGCGATGTAGATGTGTGGGCTCAGTGCTGAAAGCAGTAACTGCAGATCCCTTGCCAGCCGAACATGGACCACAGCGCAGGATGACATCAAAGGCAATTAAGCTGTCTGTATCTGCAGTAATAAATGAGTTTGAAAAAGGCCATAATTAATTTGGTATAAGCACATGAAATTATTGTATTACACAGTCGCAGCATTAGGTATATAATTAATGAGAAGACCATAATTAATAGGGTATTGAACATAAGCTGGTATAGCTTTGTTATAGAGTAGCAGCATTATGACTGTAAATAATAGGGAGCTATTAGATATTATATTTAATATGTATAGATATATTTAATATGAATATATATATATATATATATATATATATATATATATATATATATTTAATATGTATAGCTCCCTATCATAATTAAAAAATGTCATGAAAATTAGAAGATTGATGGTTAATAAATCATATGTAAGCAGTTAGTTAAATAAAAACACCTAATTAGTACACAAAACAAACCATGTGTCACGTACCGGCAGGATAGGTAGTGGATCCTCTGGACCAGAGAGGCGATGGCATGGGTTGTACTGGAGGACCGGTTCTAAGCAGTTACTGGTTTTCACCGAGAGCCCGCCGCAAGGGGGGATGGACTTGCTGTGGCGGTAACTACCAGGTCGTATCCCCCAGTAACAACTCGACTCCTCAGGCAGCTGATATAGTGTGGTACACAGGGAGCAGGCAAGAGCGTAGTCGGCCGTAGCAGAAGGTCAGGGCAAGCAGCAAGGGTTCACAGGCGAGTATACAGTAGCAATGGGTACGGCAACTGGCAAGGCAATATCACAGTAGGGAACGCTTTCTCAAAGGCACAAGGCACAAAGATCCGGCAAGGGCAGGAAGGGGCAGGTGCCTTTTATTGGGAAGGACCAGTGGGAGGTGAGGAACCAGCGCACCAATTACCGGTGCGCTGGCCCTTTAAATTTACTGAAGCCGGCGCACGCGTGCCCTAGAGAGTGAGGCCGCACGTGCTGGGAACCAGGAGAGCAGAGCGCCGCGCGGGGAGCAGGTAAGGCGAACAGGGACGCGGCGCGTGAGCGGGGAGCAGCTAGCCGCGTCTCTGCCACTGTGAGACCTGTGCTCCTGGTCAGTACGTCTGACCGGGAGACGCCGAGGCCCCGGAGCAGAGGACTGTGCTCCAGTCCAGAGGTGAAGACCGGAACGCTCGCTGTGACAGTACCCCCCCCCCCCCCCCAGGTCTCCCTCTTTTTTTTGGCACCAAGGATGTTGAGCATGAGACTGCGGTCCAAGATGTTATTTTCAGGCTCCCAAGACACGTCTCCCACTACATCTGAAGAGCGAGAAAGGGCATCTGCCCTGATGTTCTTGGCAGCGGGACGGAAGTGAATCTGGAAGTTGAAACGGGCGAAGAAGATGGACCAACGGGCTTTTCGAGGATTTAGTCTCTGAGCAGACTGGAGGTAGACTAGGTTCTTATGGTCCGAGAAAATGGTCACAGGGTGAGGAGCACCCTCGAGAAGATGTCTCCATTCCTCCAATGCCAATTTAATTCCCAACAGTTCTCTGTCCCCAATAGCGTAATTCGTCTCGGCGAAAGAAAAGGTTTTAGAGAAGAAGCCACAAGTTATGGTGCACAAGGCACAAAGATCCGGCAAGGACAGGAAGGGGCAGGTGCCTTTTATTGGGAAGGACCAGTGGGAGGTGAAGAAACAGGGCACCAATTACCGGTGCGCTGGCCCTTTAAATTTACTGAAGCCGGCGCGCGTGCCCAAGAGAGCAGGGCCGTTGGGCCGTCGCGCTGGGAACCAGGAGAGCAGAGCGCAGCGCGGGGAGCAGGTAAGGCGAACAGGGACGCGGCGCGTGAGCGGGCACCAGCCGCCACGCTAGCCGCGTCTCTGCCACTGTGAGACGTGCGCTCCTGGTCAGTACGTCTGACCGGGAGACGCCGAGGCCCCGGAACAGAGGACAGAGGCAGCGGGTGCTCCGGTCTGGAGGTGAAGAGAGGAGCACTCGCTGTGACAGTACCCCCCCCCCCCCAGGTCTCCCTCTCTTTTTGGCACCAAGGAAGTTGAGGATGAGACTGCGGTCCAAGATGTTATTTTCAGGCTCCCAAGACCTTTCCTCAGGACCGTAGCCCTCCCAGTCGACTTGGCCGAAAGGAACAACTGCACGGATATATTCAGGCGTGGAGAGGAAGAATCCACACCTAGTAATGCCTCTCCCACATCCACTAGGTGCGAGCGTTTCCCGAACGTGGAGGACGAAGAGGACAGTCCTTAAGGAAGTGCCCAGTACTAGCGCAGTACAAAAACAGGTTCTCGTCTCTACGGCGGCTCCGTTCTTGAGGGGTCAGGCGAGACCGGTCCACCTGCATGGCCTCCACAGCGGAAGACCCAGAGACACGTAGAGGTGGACGCTGGAACACTGGAGTCAGGCGAGGGCAGCATTTAGGACGAGCTTTTTCCTTTTCAAGATGGAGTTCCTCTTGTCTCTCAGATAAACGTTTGTCAATCCTGGTGGATAGCAAGATGAGGTCACTCAGGGGTGGTAGGCAGGTCACGTGCAGCAAGGACATCTTTAATGTCACATTTAAGTCCCTTCTTAAAGGTGGCACAAAGAGCTTCATTTTTCCAGTTCAGCTCGGAAGCAAGGGTGCGGAACTGGACGGCATAGTCACCCACGGTAGAATTTCCTTGGGACAAGTTTAGCAAGGCAGTCTCTGCGGAGGTAACCCTGGCAGGTTCCTCAAAAACACTACGAAACTCCTGACAAAAACTCTGGACAGAAGTGGTGGCTGGATCAGCGCGGTCCCAAAGCGGTGTAGCCCAGGCCAGGGCCCTCCCGGAGAGCAGACTGAGGATGAAGGCTACCTTGGCTCACTCAGACGGAAACTGGTCTGATAGTAGCTCGAGATGAAGAGAGCACTGAGACAGGAACCCTCGGCATAGTTTAGGATCTCCTTTGTATTTGTCTGGTAGAGATAAACGGATTCTGGCTCCAGTGGTAACTGCGGGCGGAGGTGATGCAGCAGGTGCAGGCGGAGGTGCAGGCTGTTGCTGAGCAGGCAGGAGCTGTTGCATCATGGCTTAACTGGGCCAGCTGCTGACCTTGCTGGGCCACAATGGAGGTGACGTCCTCTAGACTTGGCAGGGGAACATCAGCGGGATCCATGGCCGGATCTTACTGTCACGTACTGGCAGGATAGGTAGTGGATCCTCTGGACCAGAGAGGCAATGGCACGGGTTGTACTGGAGGACCGGTTCTAAGCAGTTACTGGTTTTCACCAGCGCCCGCCGCAAGGTGGGATGGACTTGCTGTGGCGGTAACTACCAGGTCATATCCCCCAGTAACAACTCGACCTGTCTGGCAGCTGATATAGCGTGGTACACCGGGAGCAGGCAAGTGCGTAGTCGGACGTAGCAGAAGGTCAGGGCAGGCAGCAAGGGTTCACAGGCGAGTATACGGTAGCAATGGGTACGGCAACTGGCAAGGCAATATCACAGTAGGGAATGCTTTCTCAAAGGCACAAGGCACAAAGATCCGGCAAGGGCAGGAAGGGGCAGATGCCTTTTATTGGGAAGGACCAGGTGAGGAACCAGCACACCAATTACCGGTGCGCTGGCCCTTTAAATTTACTGAAGTACGTCTGACCGGGAGACGCCGAGGCCCTGGAGCAGAGGACAGAGGCAGCGGGCGCTCCGGTCCGGAGGTGAAGACCGGAGCGCTCGCTGTGACACCATGAATGCGATAAAACTATCGTAAAAGAGCACTATGAGACTCCAGCACAGGGCTGTCCGCAGCACAGGAAAATAAAATCTAATGCTAAAATCAATAGTACCGTATTTATCTGGGTTTTTTTACCCAAATATCCTTGGTAAAATGAGGGTGCGTGTGTGTACATGTGTATACCCCGATACACTGTTTCTGACCCCTCAGAAGCCCCCAGGATAGGCAGGGGGAGAGAGGCCATCACTGTCCCCTTCTCTCCCCCTGCCTTTCCTGGGGTCTAGAGCCCTCCTGCCGCCGCTTCTCTCCTCCTGGCTATCGGCGCTGCTGCCCCATTGCCTCCCCCATCCCCAGTTTTATGATTACCTGTTGCCGGGGTCGGGTCCGCGCTGCTTCTGGCTCCGGTCCGCAGTGCTTCTGGCTCCGGTGTGGCGTATATGCGTCGTTGCTATGTGCTGCAAGGCGCAATGACAAGTGATGTCGCTGATGGGGGGATGGGGGAGGCAATGCGCAGCGGCGCTGATAGCCAGGGGGAGAGAAGCGGCGGCAGCAGGGCTCTAGACCCCAGGAAAGGCAGGGGAGAGAAGTGGGCAGCGACGGCCTCTCTCCCCCTGCTTTTCCTGGGGGCTTCTGCGGGGTCAGAAAAACCGGGGGGATAGGGGAGGTAATGGGGCAACGGCGCCGGCAGTCTCTGGACCCAAGGATAGTCAGAGAAGCCAGCAGCGACGGCAGGTCTCTGGACATGCAAAAGCCGCTGCAGTTCATTGATTTAAAGCGCCCGCTTTAAATCATTGAAATGCAGCGGCTTATCGGCGTATAGCACGCAGATAGACTTTAGGCTAAAAAATTTTGCCTAAAAAATGCGTGTTATACGCCGATAAATATGGTAATTCATTACCGTTCATTAATTCTATTAATAAATAGGAGCATTAGAGGATCTCATGATATGTTTTATCTACTCCCAGATAGGAACAGAATGTCCGTTGGTATGCATATGGTGGAAACAGGCCTCATATAGAACACTATAAGATAAAAAAGTACAGTAAGTAAGAAAATGGACAATTATTACTGTCAAGTAATCTGAGGGGAATATAATCTCCATCAGACCTGAGTGGATTAGTGTCTGGAGTTTATAATTCCAGAAATTCTCCCTCTTCCTAAAGAGGTTAAAGTTCTGAGGATTGTCCTTAGGTATATGCTCCCAATAGCAATGGTCCTGACACAATTAAAATCAGATTGGTGATGTGTAACCAGATGTCCCAAATCTGTGTTACGTCTATGTATACTTATCCTATCCCTAAGGCTTTGAATGGTACATCCCACATATTGAAACCCACATGGGTATAACATAAATAACATAGTAACATAGTTATTAAGGTTGAAAAAAGTCCAGTTCAACCTGTAACCCTAATGAGACCCTACTGAGTTGATCCAGGGGAAGGCAAAAAACCCTCATTCTAGAGGTAAAATTCCTTCCCTGCTCCAAATATGGCAGTCAGAATAAATCCCTGGATCAACGTTCTGTTCCTATAAATCTAGTATTCATAACCAGCAATGTTATTGCTCTCCAAAAATGCCTCTAGACCCCTTTTGAATTCTTTTACAGAGTTTCCCATGACCACCTCCTCTGGCAGAGAGTTCCACAGTCTCACTGCTCTTACAGTAAAGAACCCCCGTCTGTGCTGGTGTAGAAACCTTCTTTCATCAAGACGTAGAGGATGTCCCCTTGTTATATATAGATACAGTCTTGGGTATAAAAAGATCATGGGAGAGATCTCTGTACAGTCCCCTGATATATTTATAAATAGTTATGAGGAGAATATCTGTGTAAAGTACTGGGCTCGACTATATCTTTCTTGTACACTGGTGCCCAGTACTGTACAAAGTATTCGATGTTTGGTCTGACTAGTGATTTGTACAGCTGTAGAATGATTTCCTTGTCACTGGCATCTATGCCCCTATTGATGCACCCCATGATTTTATTTGCCTTGGCAGCAGCTGGCCGACACTGGTAACTACAGCAAAATTTACTGTTAACTAAGTCTCCTAAATCCTTTTCCACATCAGTCGTCCCAAGTGTTCTAACATTTAATACATAATCCCAACCCAGATTATTCTTCCCCATGTACATAACCTTACATTTTTCAGTGTTGAACCTCATCTGCCACTTCTCAGCCCAAACCTCCAACCTATCCAGACCCATTTGTGACAGTGCACTGTCCTCTATAGTGTTTACCGTTTTACAGAGTTTAGTATCATCTGCAAAGATTGCTATCCTTACTATTCAACCCTTTTAAAAGGTCATTAATGAATATATTAAATAGAACAGGACCCAAGACTGACGCCTGTGGTACCCCACCAAGTAACAGTCACCCAATCACAATAAGTACCATTAATAACCACCCTCTGTTTCCTATCACTGAGCCAGTTACCCACTTACACATTCTCTCCAAGCCCAATCCTTCTCATTTGATGTACCAATCTTTAATGTGCCACTGTATCAAATGCTTTGGAAAAATACAGATATACGACATCAAGCAATTCCCCTTAGTCAAGTCTGGAGCTCACCTCCTCATAAAAGCTGATCAGGTTAGTTTGACAGGACTGATCCATCATAAAGCCGTGCGGATAAGGAGTCATACATTTATTTTTACCAAAATACTCCAAAATAGCATCGCTTAGAAAACCATCAAACAAATTACATACAACGGAGGTTAAGCTAACAGTCCTATAATTCCTGGGGTCACCGTTTGACCCCTTTTTAAATATTGGCACTATATTTACCATGCACCAGTCCTGGGGAACAGTCCCTGTCCCTGAATATAAAAAATAGGGGTCTGTCTATTACATTATTAAATTCCTTTAGAACTCGGTGGTGAATGCCATCTGGACCTGGTGATTTGTATATTTAGATTTTTTATAGGTGGCACTGTAATTTTTCTTGGGTTAGACAGGTGACCTGTACTGCGGAGTTTACCTTATCTCGCTGTATTTCCCCTGATATTTCATTTTCCTCGGGGAATACAGTGGAGAAGAATTTGTTTAATGTATTTGCTTTTTCCTGATCTCATTTTACAATTTCGTCTTTATCGTTTTTTAAAGGTTCAACACTTTCATTTGTGACCTTTTTGTTATTTATATAGTTAACCCCTTAAGGACCCATGACGTATGCATACGTCATCACACCCTGGGTCTTAAGGACCCATGACGTATGTATACGTCATGGTCCTTTCCTGGTCTCCGCCGCTCACCCGGCGGAGATCGGAAGCGGATCCCTGCTGAAATCCTTCAGCAGGGATCCAGGGCAAACGCAATCACCGCAAATCGCTAGGGAAATACCGGGCGATATCGGGCTGATCGGGTCTCTGGGACCCGACCGCCCGGTAATTTTGCATGATCCCGGTTGTCACAGACAGCCAGGACCATGCTGGAGGCTAGAAGCGAGGTGACAAGCCTGCCACCTCCTCCTATCCCCTGCGATCCGTCGGTTAGCTAACCGACCAATCGCAGGGGGGGGGAATTACTTCCTCCCGCCCTGCCCGGCCCCTGGAAGTCCGGAGAGGACGGGAGGAAGACCGGAGGATGCGGCGGGGGACGGGGGAGTGCTGGGACCCGGCCCCGGTACTTACCTCGTCCCTGAAGACCCGGATCCCGGCGATGAAGACAGGTGAGTGGATCTTCAGCCGCGGTCGGGCCCTTTACAGCAATGCACGTCGCCGTAAAGCGACATGCATTGCTGAATTGGGACCCTGTATACTACAACTCCCAGCATGCCCAGACAGCCCTTGGTGTCTGGGCATGCTGGGAGTTACAGTTTTGCAACATCTGGAGGTCCGCAGTTTTGGGACCACTGTGCCCTTCCAGATGTTGCAAAACTACCCATCCTCAGCATGGCCTTACTGTCCAGGCATGCTGGAAGTAGTAGCTCTGTAACATCTGGCCCTTCAGATGTTGCAAAACTACAACTCCCAGCATGTCTGGACAGTTTTGGCACACTGGGAGTTGTAGTTTTGCAACATCAGGAAGTTCACAGATTGGGAACCACAGTATTAGTGGTCTGCAAACTGTAGTCCTCCAGATGTTGCAAAACTACAACTCCAAGCATGCTGGGAGTTGTAGTTTGGCAACATCTGGCTCTAAAGATGTTGCCGAACTACTACTTCCAGCATGCCTGAGAATGTTTGGGAGTTGTGGTTTTGCAACAACTGGAGGCACACTGGTTGGGAAACATTGTCTGTTTCCTAACTCAGCGTTTCCCAACCCGTGCACCTCCAGCTGTTGCAAAACTATAACTACCAGCATGCACTGATAGACTGTGCATGCTGGGAGTTGTAGTTTTGCAACAGCTGGAGATTCCCCCCCCCCCCCCCCCTGTGAATGTACAGGGTACATTCACATGGGCAAGGGCTTACAGTGAGTATCAGGCTGCAAGTTTGCGATGCAGCAAATTTTGCGCGGCAGCTCAAACTCGCAGCGGGAAACTCGCTGTAATCCCCCGCCCGTGTGACTGTACCCTAAAAACACTACATTACACTACACTAACACAAAATAAAAAGTAAAAAACACTACATATACACAGCCCCCCTCCCCAATAAAAATGAAAAACGTCTGGTAAGCCACTGTTTTCAAAATGAGCCTCCAGCTGTTGCAAAACAACAACTCCCAGTATTGCCGAACAGCTGTTGACTGTCCAAGCATGTTGGGAGTTTAGCAACAGCTGGAGGCACCCTGGCGTAGAATCACTGGCGTAGAATACCTCTATGTCCACCCATATGAAAATCCCTAATTCAGGCCTCAAATGTCGTATTTCAAGGCAACAGTTTAGGGCCACATATGGGGTATCGCCGTACTCGGGAGAAATTGCCTAACAAATTTTGGGGGACTTTTTCTCCTTTCACCCCTTATGAAAAGGTGAAGTTGGGGTCTACACCAGCATGTTAGTGTAAAAAAATAAAAAAATTTACGCTAACATGCTGGTGTTGCCCTATACTTTTCATTTTGACAAGAGGTAAAAGGGAAAAAAGCCCCCCAAAATTTGTAATGCAATTTCTCCTGACTACGAAGATACCCCATATGTGGGCGCAAAGTGCTCTGGGGGCGCACAACAAGGCCCAGAAGGGAGAGTGCACCATGTACATTTGAGGTGATTTGCACAGGGGTGGCTGATTGTTACAGCGGTTTTGACAAACACAAAAAAAAAAAAAAACACATTTGACCCTATTTCGGAAACTACACCCCTCACGGAATGTAATGAGGGGTGTAGTGAGAATTTACACCCCACTGGTGTCTGACAGATGTTTGGAACAGTGGGCTGTGCAAATTAAAAATTTTATACAGCCCACTGTTCCAAAGATCTGACAGACACCAGTGGGGGGTAAATGCTCACTGTACCCCTTGTTACGTTCCTCAAGGGGTCTAGTTTCCAAAATGGTATGCCATGTGGGAGTTATTTTGCTGTCCTGGTACCATAGGGGCTTCCTAAATGCGACATGCCCCCTGAGCAAAATTTGCTCTCAAAAAGCCAAATATGACTCCTTCTCTCTGAGCATTGTAGTTCGCCCGTAGTGCGCTTCAGGTCAACTTATGGGGTACCTCCATACTCAGAAGAGATGGGATTACAAATTTTGGGGGGTATTTTCTGCTACTAACCATTGCAAAAATGTGAAATTTGGGGGGGAAACGCACATTTTAGTGAATTTTTTTTCACATTTTTTTACATATGCAAAAGTTGTGAAACACCTGTGGGGTATTAAGGCTCACTTTATTCCTTGTTACGTTCCTCAAGGGGTCTAGTTTCCAAAATGGTATACATGTGGGTTTTATTTCCTATTCTGGCACCATAGGGGCTTCCTAAATGCAACATACCCCCCAAAAACCATTTCAGAAAAACGTACTATCCAAAATCCCCTTGTCGCTCCTTCGCTTCTGAGCCCTCTACTGCGCCCGCCAAACACTTTACATAGACATATGAGGTATGTGCTTACTCGAGAGAAATTGGGCTACAAATATAAGTATACATTTTCTCCTTTTACCCCTTGTAAAAATTAAAAAATTGGGTCTACAAGAACATGCGAGTGTAAAAAATGAAGATTGTGAATTTTCTCCTTCACTTTGCTGCTATTCCTGTGAAACACCTAAAGGGTTTAAATGCTGACTGAATGTCATTTTGAATACTTTGGGGGTGCAGTTTTTATAATGGGGTCATTTGTGGGGTATTTCTAAGATGAAGACCCTTCAAATCCACTTCAAACCTGAACTGGTCCCTGAAAAATTGTTATTTTGGAAATTTTGTGAAAAATTGGAAAATTGCTACTGAACTTTGAAGCCCTCTGGTATCTTCCAAAAGTATAAACACGTAAATTTTATGATGCAAACATTAAGTGGACATATTGTATATGTGAATAAAAAAAAATATTTGGAATATCCATTTTCCTTACAAGCAGAGAGCTTCAAAGTTAGAAAAATGCAAACTTTTCAAAATTTTTCATCAAATTTGGGGAGGATGCAAATTACCAAAAAAATTTACCACTATGTTAAGGTAGAATATGTCACGAAAAAACTATTTCGGTATCAGAATGATAACTAAAAGCATTTCAGAGTTATTAATGTTTAAAGTGACAGTGGTCAGATGTGCAAAAAATGGCTGGGTCCTAAGGTGTAAAATGGCTCGGTCCTTAAGGGGTTAAATAACATTTTGGGGTTAGTTTTACTCTCTTTGGCAATGAGTCCGTCTGTCTCTATTTTTGCTGCTTTTTTCTGTTTATATTGTTTTTTAATGCTTCTTCCCTGCTGTCCTGTTTTAGCAGTTTAAATGCTTTATATTGTACATCTTGCAGTGAAAATTTAAGATATTTTTAAAGGACTCCCATTAAGTGTCAGTATTCTTGTTTTTGAGGACATTATATAAAGATCTGCTGGTGACTGGAGGAAGGGGTAGATGACCTTGAAATGCGTAATTGTCCGCTTTTTATTTTATATTGTCTTTATAATAAAACATGTTTACTAAATCTTAATCCTGCATTCCTTGGATTTCTGATGAATGAAGCAGCACTTGGATACTTGGTATTTTTTTGTATATCTTGCACTCACTTACATGGATTGCAGGATAAAACTTACCAGGAACGGCTAAAGGACCTTCACATGTAAAGCTTGGAAGAAAGAAAAAACAGTGGAGATGTGAAAGAAACTTTTAAATACATAAAGGGAATCAATACTGTAAAGGAGGAGAGTATATTTAACCCCTATAGGACCCATGACATACGTCATGACACCCTGGGTCTTAAGGACCCATGATGTACCGGTACGTCAGTGGGAATCGATCAGCAGGCACCCCATGCAAATGCCCAGGGGGGGGGGTCATCAGATCGTGATCGCCACAAATCACTGGTGAATTCACACCGGTGATTTGCAGCTATTCCGGGTCATACGGGTCTTTGGTGACCCAGTGACCCGGAAAATAAGGGGGATCGGGGTTGTCCAAATCACCCACAATCCCCCTGAAGGGATAGGAGTGAGGTGGCCACCCTATCCCTGCTCTTTGTCGTCTAGAAGTGATGACCAATAGCAGATCGGGGGCGGGGGGGTTAACTTTCGGTTTCCCCGTTCTGCCCACCCACAATAGGCGGGGCAGAACGGGGAAACCAATGAGGACCGGCGCCCAAGATCCACTTACCCATCGGCGACGGTGGAGGTACCAATCCACGGCGGTGATCGGCGGCAGCAGAGGTCGGCGATGCAGCTCCCTGGATCCTACGGAAGCCGGTGAGTTGCCTAGCAACATCTGGGGGGTGGTCTCTAAACTGTAGCCCTCCAGATATTGCAAAACTACAACTCCCAGCATGTGGAGACAGCTGTTTGGGCATGCTGGAATTTTCAGTTTTGCAACAGCTGAAGGTCTGTTTGGAGATCACTGTGCTGTAGTCTCTAAACTGTGGCCCTCTAGATCTTGCAATACTACAACTCCTAGCATTCCCACACAGTCTGGACAAGCTGGGATTTGTAGTTTTGCAACATCTGGAGGGCCACAGTTTGGAGATCACTGTGCAGTAGTCTCTAAACTGTAGCTCTCCTGATGTTGCTAAACTGCAAATCCCAGCATGCCCAAACAGCTGTCTCGGCATGCTGGGAGTTGTAGTTGCGTACCTCCAGCTGTTGCATAATTACATCTCCAGCATGCCCTTCGGCGATCAGTACATGCTGGGAGTTGTAGTTTTGCAACAGCTGGAGGCACACTGTTGGAAAATACTGAGTTAGGTAACATAACCTAACTGAAGGTTTTCCAACCAGTGTGCCTCCAGCTGTTGCAAAAGTACAACTCCCAGCATGCATGATCTGTCAGTACATGCTGGGAGTTGTAGTTTTGAAACAGCTAAAGGTTTGCTCCCCCCCCATGTGAATTTACAGGGTACATTCTCACAGGCAGGTTTACAGTAAGTTTCCTGATTGAAGTTTGAGCTGTGGCAAATGTACCCTAAAAACACTATACTACACTAGCACATAATAAAGGGTAGAACACTACATATACACGCCCTTACACTGTCCCCCCCAATAAAAATGAAAAACGTATTGTCCGGCAGTGTTTCCAAAAGTCTCCAGCTGTTGCAAAACAACAACTCCCAGCATTTCTGGACAGCCATTGACTGTCCAGGCCTGCTGGGAGTTTAGCAACAGCTGGAGGCACCCTGTTTGGGAATCACTGGCGTAGAATACTCCTATGTCCACCCCTATGCAATCCCTAACTTAGTCCTCAAATGCGCATGGCACTCTCTCACTTCAGAGCCCTGTCGTATTTCAAGGAAACAGTTTAGGGCCACATGTGGGATGTTTCCATACTCATGAGAAATTGCACTACAAATTTTGGGGGGCTTTTTCTCCTTTTACACCTTATGAAAAGGAAAAGTCAGGGGCTACACCAGCCTGTTAATGTAAAAAAAATTAAACATTTTACACTAACATCCTGGTGTTGCCCCATACTTTTTATTTTCACAAGAGGTAAAAGGAAAAAAAGACCCCCAAAATTTGGAACTTCATTTCTACTGAGTACGGAAATGCCCCATATGTGGGCGTAAAATTCTCTGCGGGTGCACAACATGGCTCAAGAGTGAGAGCGCACCATGTACATTTGAGGCCTAAATTGGTGATTTGCACAGGGGTGGCTGATTTTACAGCAGTTCTGACATAAACGGAAAAAAAAAAAATTACCCACATGTGACTCCATTTTGGAAACTACACCCCTCACAGAACGTAACAAGGGGTATAGTGAGCCTTGACACCACACAGGCGTTTAATGAAAATTCTTCAAATTTGGATGGAAAAATGAAAAATTCTTTTTTTTTCACTAAAATGCTGGTGTTACCCTAAATTTTTCATTTTCACAAGGGAAAATAGGAAAAAAGCCCCCAAAATTTGAAACACCATCTCTTCTGAGTAAGAACATTCTCCATATGAGGATGTACAGTTCTCTGAGGGCGCACTACAATACTCAGAAGAGAAGGAGCACCATTGGGCTTTTGAAGAGACAATTTGTTCAGGATTGAAGGCCACGAATGTTTACAAAGCCCCCATAGTGCCAGAAAATGGGACCCCATTCTGGAAACTACACCCCTCCTGTAATGTAATAAGGGGTGCAGTGAGCATTTACGGCCCACAGGTGTCTGACAGTTTTTTGGAACAGTGGTCCGTGAATATGAAAAATAGAATTTTTCATTTGCACAGCCCACTGTTCCAAAGATCTGTCAAACGCCAGTGGGGTGTAAATACTCACTGCACCCCTTATTAAATACTGTGAAGGGTGTTGTTTCCAAAATGGGGTCACATGTGTGGGGGTCCATTGTTCTAGCACCACGGGGGGCTTTGTAAACGCACATGGCCCCTGACTTCCATTCCAAACAAATGTTCTTTCCAAAAGCTCAATGGCGCTCCATCTCCTCTGAGCATTGTAGTGCAACAGCAGACCACTTGATGTCCACACATGGGGTATTTCCACACTCAGAAGAAATGGGGTTACAAATTTTGGGGGGCATTGTCTCCTATTACCTCTTGTAAAAATGTAAAATTTCTGGAAAAAACTGCATTTTAATGAAAATTATTTATTTTTTCATTTACACATCCAAATTTAACAAAGAGTCGTCAAACACCTGTGATGTGTTAAGGCTCACTGTACCCCTTGTTACATTCCTTGAGGGATGACGTTTCCAAAATAGTATGCCATCTGGTTTTTATTTTGCTGTTCTGGCACCATAGGGGCTTCCTAAATGCGACATGCCCCCCAAAAACCATTTCAGCAAAATTTGCTTTCCAGAGCTAAATGTGACTCCTTCTCTTCTGAGCATTGTAATGCGCTAGCAGAGCACTTGACACCCATCCATGGGGTATTTGCATACTCAGAAGAGATGGGGTTACAAATTTTGGGAGGCATTTTCTCCTATTACTCCTTGTAAAAATTTTAAATTTTGTGGGAAAACTAGTATTTTAGTGGAAAAAATAATAATTTACATGTTCAATTTTAACGAAAAGTCGTCAAACACCTGTGGGGTGTTAAGGCTCACTGTACCCCTTGTTACATTCCATGAGAGTGTAGTTTCCATAATAGTATGCCATGTGTTTTTTTTATTTTTTATTTTTGCTGTTCTGGCACCATAGGGACTTCAAAAATGTGACATGCCCCCCAAAAACCATTTCAGCAAAATTTGCTTTCCAAAAGCCAAATGTGACTCCTCCTCTTCTCTGCATTGTATTTCGCCCGCAGTGAACTTGATGTCCAACATGGAGTTTCCATACTCAGAACAGATGGGGTTACAAATTTTGCGGGGCATTTTCTCCTATAACCCCTTGTAAAAATTTAAACTTTGGGGGAAAACCAGCATTTTAGTGAAAAAAAAAATCATTTTCACATCCGACTTTAACAAAAAGTCGTCAAACACCTGTGGGGTGTTAAGACTCAGCGGAACCTTGTTACGTTCCTTGAGGGGTGTAGTTTCCAAAACAGTATGCCATGTTGTTTTTTTTTTTTTTTTTTTTTGCTGTTCTGGCACCATAGGGGCTTCCTAAATGTGACATGCCCCCCAAAAGCCATTTCAGAAAAACTTACTCTCCAAAATCCCATTGTCGCTCCTTCCATTCTGAGACTTGTAGTGCACCCACAGAGCACTTGACATCCACCTATGAGGTATTTCCTTACTCGAGAGAAATTGGGTTACAAATTTTGGGGGGCTTTTTCTCCTTTTACCCCTTGTAAAATTTCAAAAACTGGGTCTACAAGAACATGCGAGTGTAAAAAATTTTTGTGAATTTTCTCCTTCACCTTGCTGCCATTCCTGTGAAACAGCTAAAGGGTTAGCACACTCTCTGAGTGTCATTTTGAATACTTTTAGGGGGTGCAGTTTCTATAATGGGGTCATTTATGGGGTATTTCTAATATGAAGACCCCTCAAATCCACTTCAAAGCTAAACTGGTCCCTGAAAAATTCCGATTTAGAAAATTTTGTTGAAAATACCTGCTGAACTTTAAAGCCCTCTGATGTCTTTCAAAAGTAAAAACATGTCAACTTTATGATACAAACATAAAGTAGACATATTGTTTTTGTGAATAAAAATATAATTTATTTGGAATATCCATTTTCCTTACAGACAGAGAGTTTCAAAGTTAGAAAAATGCTAAATTTTTAAAATTTTCATGAAATTTTGGGATTTTTCACCAAGAAAGGATGCAAGTAACAACGAAAATTTACCAGTATGTTAAAGTAGAATATGTCACAAAAAAACTATCTCGGAATCAGAATAATCAGTAAAAGCATCCCAGAGTTATTAATGCATAAAGTGACAGTGGTCAGAATTGCAAAAAAGGGCTCAATCCTTACGGTGAAAAAGGGCTGAGTCCTTGAGGGGTTTAAACCCACAAAAAAAAAACTACGCAACACTCTTATTAAATCAGGGCCAGTATGTTTGAAAATGCCCTATTTTGCCCTCCTATAACTTTGTAATTTTTCAGTATACACGGCAGTATACATATATAGGACAGAATACGTACATGATCTTTAGTTTTTACCGGTACCACTTTTGTTTATATTTGACTTTTTAATCACTTTTTATTTTATTTTGGAGTGAAATGTGACAAAAAAAGCTGTTCACACTTTTTGGGGGTAAAATGGGAAAAGGGGACGATTAACATTTTTATTGGGAAGGGGATTTTTCTAATTTTTCTAACTTCTTAATTTTTTTTTTTTACACTTTCTATGTCTATTTATTGCAATCATTTCATTGCTAATACTGTTCAGTGCTATGTATAGGCATAGCATTGTTCAGCGTTATCGGCGATCTTCTGCTTTGGTCTGCTCGATCTCAGACAAGATTAGAAGACCCCTCGAGATGGATGGAGTCAGGTGAGGGGACCTCCGTCTGCCATTACGGATGATCGGATCCCCGCAGCAGCGCGCTGGCTGATCCTATCAACCATTTTACCGACCGCACTGCCGCAGATGACGTGATCTGTACTGATAATGGCATTTGAAGTTAATAGCGGACATCAGCGCACCTCAGTCTGCCATTATGGATGATCAAATCCCCGCAGCAGTGCCGTGGGGGATCAGATCATCCATTTTACCGCACTATGGCAGATGACGTGATCTGTATTGAGAATTGCATCTGAGGGGTTAATGGCGGACATCAGCACAATCGCTAATGTCCGCCATTACCAGCGGGTGCGGGTCCTTGGCTGCTGATAGCAGCCAGGACCTGCATGTTCATTATGGAAATGTACTTCATGGTGCGAGAAGTCCCACCGCATCATGACTTACATTTATGTCAGATGTCGTTAAGGGGTTAACAATATTTATTATTTTCCATTGTCTTTACTCACATGGTTGCCGAAGAACAGTGGTCCCTAAACTGTGGCCTCCCAGATATTGCAAAACAATAACTCCAAGTAAGCTGTTGGCTGTGCGGCATGCTGGGAGTTTTAGATTATACAACAGCTAGAGGTCCACAGAGACTTAGACTTTTAGATGCAACCCCCTTCCCCCTCCTCATATTTTCACTTAACTCCTCAAGGACACAGCTTATTTTGGCTGGATAGGACACAAGCAATTACACAAATGGTAGGACAAAACGATAAAATTATACCAATGTTTACACTACTCTACTCAACATTTTTTAACAAAATAAGTATGTTTAAAATGGCTTTATTCTGACAGCCAATAACTTTGTAATTTTTCTATATGTAACTTTAATTTTTTGTGCAGTGACCTGAATTTTCTATTGGTATCACTTTGCATGTATGTGACCTTTAATCACTTTTTATTTAATTTCTTTGGGATGTGATGTGACCAAAAAGCAGCAATTTTTGCCTTTTTCACATTTATGCTGTTCACTGTACAGGACCTTTAACCCCTTAAGGACGCAGGACGTAAATGTACGTCCTGGTGAGGTGGTACTTAACGCACCAGGACGTACATTTACGTCCTAAGCATAACCGCGGGCATCGGAGTGATGCCCGTGTCATGCGCGGCTGATCCCGGCTGCTGATCGCAGCCAGGGACCCGCCGGCAATGGCCGACGCCCACGATCTCGCGGGCGTCCATCATTAACCCCTCAGGTGCCGGGATCAATACAGATCCCGGCATCTGCGGCAGTTCGCGATTTAAATGAACGATCGGATCGCCCGCAGCGCTGCTGCGGGGATCTGATCATTCATAACGCCGCACGGAGGTCCCCTCTCCTTCCTCCGTGCGGCTCCCGGCGTCTCCTGCTCTGGTCTGTGATCGAGCAGACCAGAGCAGGAGATGACCGATAATACTGATCTGTTCCATGTCCTATACATAGAACAGATCAGTATTAGCAATCATGGTATTGCTATGAATAGTCCCCTATGGGGACTATTCAAGTGTAAAAAAAATGTAAAAAAATGTAAAAGTAAAAGTAAAAAAAAAGTGAAAAATCCCCTCCCCCAATAAAAAAGTAAAACGTCCGTTTTTTCCTATTTTACCCCCAAAAAGCGTAAAAAAGATTTTTTATAGACATATTTGGTATCGCCGCGTGCGTAAATGTCCGAACTATTAAAATAAAATGTTAATGATCCCGTACGGTGAACGGCGTGAACGAAAAAAAAATCAAAAGTCCAAAATTCCTACTTTTTTAATACATTTTATTTAAAAAAAAATTATAAAAAATGTATTAAAAGTTTTTTATATGCAAATGTAATATCAAAAAAAAGTACAGATCATGGCGCAAAAAATGAGCCCCCATACCGCCACTTATACGGAAAAATAAAAAAGTTAGAGGTCATCAAAATAAAGGGATTATAAACGTACTAATTTGGTTAAAAAGTTTGTGATTTTTTTTAAGCGCAACAATAATATAAAAGTATATAATAATGGGTATCATTTTAATCGTATTGACCCTCAGAATAAAGAACACATGTAATTTTTACCATAAATTGTACGGCGTGAAAACAAAACCTTCCAAAATTAGCAAAATTGCGTTTTTCGTTTTAATTTGTCCACAAAAATAGTGTTTTTTGGTTGCGCCATACATTTTATGATAAAATGAGTGATGTCGTTACAAAGGACAACTGGTCGCGCAAAAAACAAGCCCTCATACTAGTCTGTGGATGAAAATATAAAAGAGTTATGATTTTTAGAAGGCGAGGAGGAAAAAATGAAAACGTAAAAATTAAATTGTCTGAGTCCTTAAGGCCAAAATGGGCTGAGTCCTTAAGGGGTTAAAGGGGTGCTCTCTTCTGACCTCTGCTGTCCATTTTAGGAACTGTCCAGAGCAGCATATGTTTGCTATGGGGATTTTCTCCTGCTCTGGACAGTTCCAAAAAAGGACCGCAGAGATCAGCAGAGAGCACTATGGTTGTGACATCAGAGAAATCCAAAAAGAAAAACATTTCCTCTGTAGTATACAGCCCCTAAAAAGTAATGGAAGGATTAAGATTTTTTAATAGAAGTAATTTACAAATCGGTTTAACTTTCTGGCACCAGTTGATTTAAAAAATATAAAATAAAATTCCACAGGAGTACACCTTTAAATCATATTTTAATAGTTCGGACATATACCAGCATGCCAATACCGAATCTGTTTATTTGTAAAAACATCCTTTTGTAAAATTCCCTTTTTTTTTTTACTTTTTTTTACTATTTATAAAAAATGTTGATGTCCCCTTAGAGAACAATTTATAACAATCACTCGATTACTAATTCATTCTGGCAGACCAGAGAAGATGACTGCAGCAGAGTGGCAGGAAACAGGTGAGGAGATCACCGGCTTAGACCTTACAGTAGTCTAAATTTAAATTTCAGTTATCAAATCTCAACATTTTGTTATAATGAGTAAATAATAATAATATGAGAAAAATTTAATCAAACTACAATCAATGCATTCTGTTTTGAATGTTACAATGCATTAAATCCTGATTTGAATTGATTCTTTTTTCTTTAAAAAAATATATATATATATATATATATATATATATATATATATATATATATATATATAATTAGTAGAGTATACTACCTTTAGCCATTTATGTTGAATTTCACCTCACTTTATTTTTCCTTTCATTAAAGAAGTCATTTCAATACATTTTTTGTTAAAAACGTAACACATTTCTCTTCCCTGAAATGTATGTTTTTTCCCCTAATTAGCTTTTACATTTTAGTAAGAGCATTTTGGCTGCAGGCTTGCTCCTGGAGAAATGTATCCAACAGAAGGCTAAAAAATATTTTAATGCATTATTTATCAGTAACTTGTCAAAACACAGTTTTAGCAAATTAGCTTGTATTTTAAAGAGCATCCTATTTTGCTATGCAAATTATTGTATCAACCATTCAATTTCTTTTACAAGAAATACATAATGATTTTCACCAGGGGAAACTGTTTGAGAAGACCAGAATAGAAGACAAAATTTTAATAATCTAAATTAAAATAAATAAATATAATTACAATTTACAAGTCAATATGAAACTATCGGAAAAATATATTAATCTTTATGACAAATTGTATAGACATAACAACAATAAAAATACTTAAAGACATATAGAAGTAAAACTTCAATGAGAAATTCCAATTGTTCTGATATGATTTTTATTCTTTATACTGTGTATCTTTTCCAGTTGTGCCATCATTGATATGACTCACAAGCATCCTGGGCTCTTTGACCATGCCCTGCTATCTACTGTATTTCTCTTATCTGTTTTAGCAGAAGTAGCCTTTTACATGCATTCATCCTTTCAAAACAAGAATATGAGAATTGACCTATGTACTTTCCCATACAAAAATGTATTGGTGTTTTATAAACTTTCATAGATCTCATGCTACCTCAGTCCAGTCATATACAGAAACTACAGTATTGGATGTGTTCTTGCCTTACATGAATGTGGGGTACACTAGTATACTAGTTTAAAAAAAGTGTAAAAGACATTTGGTGCTTTTAATGGACCTGGTCCAACGTTTACTCGGGAGGAGGTCAAAGGACTCTGATAATGTCACAGGCTAGCAGCTAACTATCTACCACCTAAAAACTAATGATGTCATCCACTTTGTGTGACAACAACCTCTATTTTTTTCTATCCATATACATTTATGATATTTTACAACAGAAAAAAGTTTAAGCACTTTTGCACAGATCAATAGTACAAGTGAATATAAGAAACTATGTACTATATTATATTGTGCAAAAATGCTTTTTTCTCCTGTTGTTAATCAGCGAGGAGACTGTCTTCCACTATGAGAAATAAGCCCACACATTTCCTGTGTTTACATTGTGGTACACTGGGGATCAGATACAGAAAAACAGCAGAGACAACTGCTGTTTGGGCTGTGCACAGAGACATAGAAGTGTATGATCCTCTTCTCTCTATGTGTACAGTGTAAGGGTGCGTTCACACAGAGTAATTAAAGAGGAATTTACTCGAGTAATTCCTCTTGAATTCTCCGTTCCAAATTAATTCACATCTCCTCTGCCCATTGACTTTAATGTTTTTTCTGCTGTCCAGTTCACACTGCGGAAATTCTGCTAGCAGAATTCCGATGCTGAATTTCGTTCCGCTTGAAGAATGAGCATGTTCATTCTTCAAGCGGAATCCGCTAGCAGAAATCAATAGAAGTCAATGGTAAAAAAAATTCCGTTCGACATCGTTTTCGCGTGGAATTTGTGTGGAATTTGCGCGCAATTCACGGGGAAATGCCTGAAAAACCCTTCACTTCTTAGGCGGACACCATCTGCGGCAGGCCCTGCCCATCAGATTTTGGAGAACTGCCATTTATAGAGGAAGCCTAAAGAGCAGAAAAATGCCATATACAAGTTATAAAATAGTTATAAAGTAGTGCTGCTCATCATGTACACACACACACACACACACACTGTGCAGCTTATCCTGAAAATTCACTTTAGAAGAGTGTGGGTCCCCCTACAAGGACATCATCTGCAACATCTACTGCCCCACTACTGGCTTTTAATTCCCATTAATGTTTAGTTAAAGCTTTAGTCACTCTGGATATTCTACAGGGAAAAAAAGCAATAATGATTTGCAGTTATCAGTGTGACTTCTATAGACCAGTACTGTACAACCTACTTTCACAAAACTGTATCATGTCTCTGAGCACAGACCATAATAAAGAAGATTTTAGGAAAGTTGTTCCTGATTTTATAGGGTGCAATCAATTGCCTTCTTTGGTTTTTAACATACTATATGACTCATGCTTAGTACCATAATACTTTCATGTAAAAGCAGCTTAACAGAGATAGATGAAGCAAGTAATGATGCCATAAGACACAATGTACACCAGAATGGGTTTGCTGGGAAGACCTTAGATTAAGATTGTAGGAAAGCAAAATGTGACATTCCAATTCTCAGACTAATGTGTATTTATTATTTCATTTACCACAATCCTTCTACCATCTACAGAAACTCAATAAAATAAATAAATATTTTTTACTGTACCCTTGGCAAAAGTAGTGATTTGTATTGAAAGAAAGTTCAACATTCTCTTCACTGCTGATTCTAAAAGAATATCTTCATATGTAGCAGAATTGCTGCATATTTCCTGCACAAAAGCTTTTCTTATGATGCATGGAGCAATCTCCACTCCATTCAAGGAGACTGTCGATCACATTACAAAGTTGTACCTCCTCCATGCTTTTCTATGGGAGAGCCAGAGGCACACAAGCACTGTGTATCCTACTCTCTAGTCTAGAGGCATAGAGCTGCACGGAGGAAGCTTGTCGACCATGGCCACTTTGAGCAATAGAAGAGCCAGTGCTCTGAACACAAATGTTCAGAACAACAGGGCGCCGGGCAAAACATCACAGGGGGTCCCAGACCTCCCGCTGTCAGACCTGTGCATAGGGGAAAAGATGTTATATACCAGAGTTCCTTTTTAATCCTAGAGCTATACTGCAACTATTGGTAGCACTATAGATAGATTACAGTTGAGCGACAGCTGGAATCCACAAGATTACATATAACCCTATGGTATTCCCTTAGACTGCAGTTGTAGCTTATTAGTTAAAACGAATTAATGGCACTACAAAAAGTTGCAGTGTAGCCTTAGCCTTAATCTACAAGGAAATCCACATCAAAATCCTATTTATCCTTTCTCAGTCTGACTGGCTCATCAAGCTTATATGGGATTTTACTTTTATTTTGCACTAGGCATGGAAAAACAAGAACAACTAAATTGAACACCATGACTTATTTTATACAACAATTGGAATGAACTAACAAATCTAAACATACACATGCTCAAGCATCTGAATTAAGAAATCCTAGAAACCAGCTGCTGCAACTACTGCTACATAAATGTGAGAAAATATTAAAATCATATCTATTGGATTATTTTTTTTAATAACAATACCCCTGACAACTACTGGCTAATTTGCCAAAACAAAAAAAAAAGCAAGATAAACAAGTTCAAAGGGTGTCCCATCCTACATAGATGTCAAACTATTGCTATGACTATTACAGCTCATTTTACAACCCTAGGCTCTTCCTTGGCTCTTCCCAAAGGGATCTATGGACGGGGGTGTGGGGGCCATCACTTCTGACGGGTGTCGTGACATGCCGCTCCCAGGGAGAGCTGAGGGCCCTACGGACCCACTGCGATTTAAAACTTATAAGTTGATCAGAATTTTGGAGCATGAGACTTCTCATTTAAAAAAAATTTATATTGGCGAAAAGGCATACGATGTGAAAAATAGTATATTGTCTCAAAGGAAAATTATATTTGGATTCTTTTATATTGTACAGTATAAATAAGTAATTAATCGGGTGTTTTACTATAAAACAGGGCAAAGTTCTTATTCTTTGTTTCGAGGAAATCATTTGCTGTGATATCACAGTATCAGATTTAATTATTAACAATATGGTATGCTATTTAAATATAATGAAGCAGATTAAGAGTTTCAAACTGTGTTCTAGAGGGCAAGGACTGCAGGGGTCCCTTAAATAAAGTACGCTATTTGTTTGCACACATGTTCCTCTATCTAGTGACAATTTTACATTACTAGTGAAGCTATTACCGAGTAAGCAGTTAGTGTACATATTATGACTGTTGTAAAACAAAATTAGAACTCTATGGTATGCAACAAGTGTAATACGTGGATGGCTCAGGTCCACTGCAGCCCGCCCCCCCAAAAAAGCTCTTTAACCTGTTAATGACACCGACAGGAGCCGTCCACAGCTCTTACCTATAGCTGTGACAGCTCCTTCTGCTTCCTGTGTAGTCTCCTGTGACAGGAAGTAGTAATTGCTTCCTCTCACATTACTATGCTGAAAGCAGTAACAGTTGACTGCTACCAGTTCCCTGGGAGGATATTTTAGGTGATGCACAGGTCTTGAAATGCTGCACCTCCTCTCATATGCTCTTCACAGAGAAGATAAGCATCTCCTATTCATCTATAATAAGTAGGAGATTGTCTTCCTGTATTATCTTCCAAGTTTTGCAGAAAGCAAAGAGGGCCACACACCACCTATAATCACACTCTCTGCCATGCCCTGACCACGCCCACACACATACCCGGAATAGAAATAACTCTTTAATGGCAATAATGCTGTGAGTGTATCACCTGCGTTTAGGAGAATCTACCATACACAGGTGTCAGACTGACAACAATCACCATCATTACCATTATAGACTATATGATAAGGGATATAAGGGATTACAGTGCAGTTTCATCTCGTGACTCACAGTTGAAGTTTTTTCTGATCAGAGTCACTTTTCTTTTTACTTCTCAATTCATGCTCAGATTGTCATGATGGTTTATTTTAGCTACAACTCATCTCTGTAGAATATTTCAGAAAAAAACATTTTAGGCTCTGCACTTTTCCAAGACCTTTAGTTTCCCCATGAAGGTAAATTCCCATATTAGCTATGTGGTTAGTTGGTAGCCCCCCATTAGCTTCATAGGTAATCCCTATTATAGCTAGGTAGGTATCAGACAGTCCCCCATATTAGATAGGTGATAGTGTTGGGTCTATAATATTCCGATATATTGATCACTATATCTATACTCATATGCCTTTGCTAAATGCCATATGCTAATGCTCAATATTGCAGAAGAATTTTGCTTTCCTTAATTCAAAACATTTCAGCTTGCCCTTTGCCTGTAATTAAGATTAGAAACCTTGGGATGGAGACTCTCAATACAGGACGTCTAAATATTGGACTTCGTGGAAAGATGAAGAAATCTCAAGCTAGAAGTCTTGCAAGATAAAGACTTATGCTATGCCACAAATGACTAATCAGCATATAGAATGATGCATAGTTTTATCGTTCAACCTATATACTCAGAATGTTATCTGCTCATGACTCTGAACAGAGGCCCTGAGATGACTCCATGAGGGAATAGAAAGACTAAACATCTGACAAACAGAGAATTTTTGCCAATAAATTAATGGACACTAGATATGCTAATATATACGGACACAATATTTGAACAACCAATCAAACTGTAACATATTAATTATGTCATAATCAATCCTCCTACTTTGCACAATGTTAAAACCAACTGTTTCTTCCTGAATAATAAGATAACTCTTTTTGGGAGCAGCAGAGCTTCCTGCCAAGAAAGAGTGTATACCAACAAATCCTGTGTGGTGTATATCTTTTTGTGTCGACACTTGGCAAAGTGTATAGCAGCCCGGTCAATGACATTTGAAAGCCCCCACTCGATCCATCCTTAACAATAGTAGATAGTCCCCATATTAGGTAGTTGTTAGTAATCCCATTTTGTTTTAGTTGGGACTTTTTAAACTATCTATCCAGTTCATGAACAAGGAGGGATGGGGCCGTGTTCTGGAGGTCACGCATGGGGATCTCGACATCCCCCCCCAATCAGACAGTTATACCCCATTAAAATTATGACCTTCAATCCCCCCAAAAAAAAAATTATAATAATAATTCTAAAGAGAGGTTGTATATACTGAGAAATATTCTTATTTCTAGACAATTTTCTAGGTGAATGAACAGATTTATTAAGAAATAACATTTTTAAATGTTGGTAGTAAATTCATCACATAAGTATACTACTACAGAACTGCCCCTTTACAAGGAACATTGGCATCTGTGGCAAAAGGAATAAATGGCAATTTACAAAAGGCAATGGACACCTTTTTTTGCACTTATTTTTATATTTTATTGATGATTTTTTTTGCTGAACGAATGAATCTACTTCTTATATAGTCTTAACTAAAATGTCCTACAAAGATAAGTCTAGTTTACAATTTTTCTGATAAAGATAACAGCAGAAAGCGAAAGGAAGAAACACATCAGCTCATATATGGACAGGAGTGGGAGAAACCTTGTAGTACAGCTCACACAGGTTGGATAAAGAGTGGAGAGAAAACAAGGAGCAGTAGAATCTTAGAGGCTGTGAAAAATATAAAGAGAAAATAAAGTTCACAAAGAGGAAGCTGCAGAGGCTGTAGAAGCAAAAGGAAGCAAACCTATGAAGAGTAAGAATAAAAAAACAAGATTCCTCTGTAAAATATACCTTGCCTTCAAATAGGCTTTTGAGAGGTTCCAAATATGTAGCATTTTTTAATAGTGTTCCGGTGTATCCTAATAAAAATGCTAACCATATTATAAACTGAAAGACTGGTTTCTCCAGCACAAGACGTTGGCCCTGATTTACTAAGAGTGGAGTGTAGTTTTCTCTGTGTTTTTTCCCCCCAACAGATAGTTTCCCACTGTATTTGCTAAGGTTTCCCTACATTTTGCTTTCCTCAGTTCAAATACACCACATTTTCTGTGGAAACCTTAGTAAATATGTTGGGGACATGCCCCCTTTTTGGTGACCACACACCTTTCCCTGATGGTCAGGCCCCTTTTTCAGGTTTTCTCAGTAAAATGGAGAGTTGGCAATGCACCTGTTACGCCGAGCGCTCCGGGTCCCCGCTCCTCCCCGGAGCGCTCGCAACATCCTCACTACGGCAGCGCCCCGGTCAGATCCACTGACCGGGTGCGCTGCGATACCGCCTCCAGCCGGGATGCGATTTGCGATGCGGGTGGCGCCCGCTCGCGATGCGCACCCCGGCTCCCGTACCTGACTCGCTCTCCCTCGGTCCTGTCCCGGCGCGCGCGGCCCCGCTCCCTAGGGCGCGCGCGCGCCGGGTCTCTGCGATTTAAAGGGCCACTGCGCCACTGATTGGCGCAGTGGTTCCAATTAGTGTCTTCACCTGTGCACTCCCTATGTATACCTCACTTCCCCTGCACTCCCTCGCCGGATCTTGTTGCCCTTGTGCCTAGTGAAAGCGTTCCCTTGTGTGTTCCTAGCCTGTGTTCCAGACCTCCTGCCGTTGCCCCTGACTACGATCCTTGCTGCCTGCCCCGACCTTCTGCTACGTCCGACCTTGCTTTTGTCTACTCCCTTGTACCGCGCCTATCTTCAGCAGTCAGAGAGGTTGAGCCGTTGCTAGTGGATACGACCTGGTTACTACCGCCGCAGCTAGACCATCCCGCTTTGCGGCGGGCTCTGGTGAACACCAGTAGTACCTTAGAACCGGTCCACTAGCACGGTCCACGCCAATCCCTCTCTGGCACAGAGGATCCACCTCCTGCCAGCCGGCATCGTGACAGCACCAGAATCTGGCACACAACCCCACAAACCATGTCGGGTTTACAATAGTAAATCAGGGCCATTGTGTCTGAATGGAAAGACTAGACAACTTTATCCAGGGCATACAGAAGCTGATAAGTACTTTAAAGGGGTACTCCACCCCTGGCATCTTATCCCTTATCCAAAGGATAGGGGATAAGATGTTAGATCGCCGCGGTCCCGCTGCTGGGGACCCCGGGGATCGCCGCTGTGGCACCCCGCCATCATTACTGCACAGAGCGAGTTCACTCTGTGCGTAATGACGGGCGATACAGGGGCCGGAGCAGCGTGATGTCATGGCTCCGCCCCTCATGACATCACAGCCTGTCCCCTTAATGCAAGTCTATGGCAGGGGGCGTGACGACCGCCACGCCCCCTCCCATAGACTTGTATTGACGGGGCAGGCCGTGACATCACGAGGGGCGGAGCCATAATGTAACGATGCTCCGGCCCCTGTATTGCCTGTCATTACGTGCAGAGCGATCTCGCTCTGTGCAGTAATGATAGCGGGGTGCTGCAGCAGCGATCCCCAGGGTCCTCAGCAGCGGGACCCCGGCGATCTGACATCTTATCCCCTATCCTTTGGATAGGGGATAAGATGTCTAGGGGCGGAGTACCCCTTTAAGGCTTGAGATTTTTAAATAGAAGGAGATTACAAATCTGAATAACTTTCTGTCACCAGTTAACTTAATAAAAAATGTTTCTTTGGTGTACCCCTTAAAGGGGTACTCCGGTGGAAAAAAATGTTTTTCCCATCTGGTGCCAGAAAGTTAAACAGATTTGTAAATTAGAGGAAAAGCTATTGGAGTAAAAACAGTCCTTCTAGGCTAGGTTATATGTTAGTGGAAATAGAGAGAGAGGGGAAAAAATTCAAAAAAAAATAATAATAAGAAAAAAAAATTTAAAGAGGAGATAATAGAAAGAGAAGTACTAGTGAGATAGTCCAGTATTTAGAAAATTATGTTTTATTAAATGTATATTATTAAATGTATATTGTGAGGTCTTTAAGCAGTGCCCTTGCTCTAGACGTATCACAATTTAAATACATAAAATACCAATTAGTGATAAATAAAATACATGGATAAAAAACTACTGGATACTGAGTACAACAGTTTTAACTTCTGATGCACCTGATACAATATAAATATTCTAGGTTTGGTTACTGCAGCTTATAAAGTTTGTACAGTAAGTAAGTTGCTGGCAAGGACGGCACCGCACCAAATTCGCTGATCACTGCAACTTTTCAAATGTCTTTGTAATGATGTTTGGTAGCGCTACTGTTGTTGTAAATGCAGGCAATACTTAGCTGCTGTTACAAACAGCGCTGCACCAGAGAACATAGGTACTTGCAGCTAGTATGAGCAATTGACAGCGCTAGTTGTCCTCTGTTTGGTGCCCACTCAATCTTGTTGGCGCATCATTACTGGTACAGGGGATTGTAATATATCCTGGGCGCAATAGTACAATAGGGTCCTCTGTTTAGAATGTCCTCCTTACCCTGACGGCACAGGGACAGTAGAAGGTAATGAAAGTTTGTCCCTTTGTGCCTCTTACCGGCTATGCCGATCACAGGCAGCTGGCCAGCGGAGCAATGTCTGTATAAAATGTATTACAAACTTGCTGCAGGTATTTTGATGGATCTTCGGTATCATTAGGTGCAATCATAGGTGGGTTCAGGCTACAGGCTAGACGCGTTTTGGGAAGCCACGTCCCCTTTTTCAATAGTAGTAGGTCTGGTTAGTCCAGTCTGGTTTTTTTTTCTCCCTCTCTCTCTATTTCCACAAACATATACCCTAGCCTAGAAGGACTGTTTTTACTCCAATTGCTTTTCCTCTATATTTTTGGCACATCGGGTTATGTGCAACACAGTATCCTCGGCTAGGCTCTTATGTTTTATATAGCGCTCCCACTCTTTGTAAGATTTGTAAATTACTTCTATTAAAAAATCTTAATCCTTCCAGTACTTATTAGCGGCTGTATACTACAGAGGAAATGCTTTTATTTTTGGATTTCTCTTCTGTCACGACCACAGTGCTCTCTGCTGACCTCTGCTGTTCATTTTAGGAACTGTCCAGAGCAGGAGAAAATCCCCATAGCAAACATATGCTGCTCTGGACAGTTCCTAAAATGGACAGCAGAGGTCAGCAGAGAGCACTGTGGTCGTGACAGAGAAAGAGAAATCCAAAAAGAAAATAATTTCCTCTGTAGTATACAGCCCCTAAAATTTACTGGAAAGATTAAGATTTTTTAATAGAAGCAATTTACAAATCTGTTTAACTTTCTGGCACCAGTTGATTAAAAAAAAAAAGTTTTCAACCAGAGTGGTGGTAGTGGTGGTGAGGAGGGGGATGAACGGGTAAACATCTTGTTTGTAGAGTCAATAAATGTTTATTTAGGCACAGAGGAGGGATATTGTCTAAGAAAAAAAAAAGTTAATATTACCCTTTCCCTAGGGCCTATTACAGTCACACAGTGACAGAAAGAAGATGTAAGAATGAACCTCCTCTTCTTGCTTCTCCCTCCTTCAATGACTGAAGTGACATCTGCAAATACATGCAATTCTCACTTAATTCTGCTCAAGGGAAGCAAGTTAGCACTTTCTTTTGGCAAAAGGAGGATTGTCTCTGTAATCACAATGAAAGGGAGGGGGGGCATTTATTATGCTGCACCAGATGCCCAATTTGTGACCATAAATGACATTTTTCCCTGGAAGGGGGCATGGTCTCACATGGAGGGGCGTGGCAGGGCAACTAACTAAACCCAAAGGGCTGACTTGCTACACACAAAATCTCAGACATATACACCAGCTTCTGGCATGCTTATATTTCTGCATCTCGTGCAAGGGCAGCCATGGCGACTCTGAGCTAGCAAGGGGTGTATCAAAACAACAGTTATTAAATGCCCTCTAAAATACCTACAGCTCTAGCTGTTTCCTAGCTTAAGGTATAGTTATTAGATCCTTGTCTACTAAAGTGCCTCCCTGCTACGGCATATGTTCTTGGCAGGAATAAGATCATTTCATTTCACATGTAAAACATTAAGATGTTCAATATTAGCTGTAGTTGCTCTAAAGGATATTTGTGAGAAACCTTGTAATCTGCAATAAAATTCTAAAATATCATGAACTTTTCAGACAAGGACATGCTATTCATGTTCATATTCTTTAGAAGAATGAAGGGAAAAAAGGAGAATTTTTTAAGAGCTGCTCAACTCTATTCTCAAACAGTTTTATTATGCTTATCTGTATTAAATATAAACAACATCACTATATAATTGTGGATTACATTTTGTTAAAGTAACATTTATGGATGATTATAAATAATCTCTTTAAACCTAAAGTAGTTGGAAAATATGATTATTGCAATTTATATATATGAATAGAAAAAAGGCCAAATGACAGCTACTACAATGCTGTGATATTTTATAAATGAGGGATTTTTAAGAACAAAGAAGCCAACATCTAGCAAGAGATTAATTTATATTTCAATGAGATGACTGTCTAAATATGCCCTAGATAAAACCAAAGTACTATGGATAAAATGTAGAAAATATGTAATTAATGACAATGGCTTAATACGTAAAAATACATTTTCCCATGAAAGATGTCAAGCTGTTACATGTGTCTGGTGACTACAATAGATAACATAATATGGCTTCTGTAGAAGTTATGCTGCTTTTTTAAGTGCAGTTAAGGTGAAATCAGTAAGGGAGATCATGGAACTTCAAAGTCAGTTAAGTTTCCAGAATATATTCCTGAAATATGTATTATCTATGTATTCTAAGGATGCTAGAGCAGAGACCCACTGACACATGATATTTACCACCATTGTGGTTATAAATTATCAGTAAGGATCTAAGCCTAGTGTAAGTAAATGTCGGTACTCACATACGTGAGTCTCATAACCGGATAGCATACCAGCAGACAGTGTCCAATTTTGGTAGTTATGGGAATCTCTATTAGTAGCTGTGTGAATGCCGACTACTGGTGCAAGACTGTGCAGATAATGAGGTATGAGGTATGATGATGAGATAGGGCATGCATTTAAAACTATTCATGTGCTGCCACCACAACGTTTCACCGGATCCTCGCTTTATCAAGGGTATTGTCCCCTGCTTTGATGTGATTGAGCTCAGCCATGTAGAGAGCATCGTGGGGACAACGTAAGTCACAATAAACTGATGGGCTGCTTGAATGTCCATTTAAAAAGCAATCCAACTCTTTAACAAATTAGAAAGATTACAGTGGGGATCAAAAGTTGGGGTAGCCCAGGTAAAAATTTGTATTAATGTGCATAAAGAAGCCAAGGAAAGATGGAAAAATCTCCAAAAGGCATAAAATTACAGATTAGATAAAAGTTAGACAAAATTTTAGACAAAACTTTTGTCAACAAAAGTTAGATTTTATTTCCATCATTTACACTTTCAATATAACAGAAAACAAAAAAAATCTGTGTCTGCAAAAGTTTGGGCACCCTGCAGAATTTATAGCATGTACAGTGACATTTATGCACATGATATTTATAGCTGCCAGTGTCATGGATTGTTCTCAATCATCATCTGAGAAAACCAGGTTATGTCAATCTCAAACGTTTTAAATGCCCAGACTCATCTGACCTTGCCCCAACAATCAGCACCATGGGTTTTTCTAAGCAGTTGTCTAGAAATCTGAAACTGAAAATAGTTGACGCTCACAAAGCTGGAGAAGGGTATAAGAAGATAGCTAAATGTCTTCAGATGTCAATATCCTCTGTTCGGAATGTAATTAAGAAATGGCAGTCATCAGGAACAGTGGAGGTTAAAGCAAGATCTGGAAGACCAAGAAAAATATCAGACAGAACAGCTTGCAGGATTGTGAGAAAAACAATTCAAAACCCACGTTTGACTGCATAATCCATCCAGAAAGATCTGGCAGACACTGGAGTTGTGGTACACTATTCCACTATAAAGAGATACTTGTACAAATATGGTCTTCATGAAAGAGTTACAGAAGAGAACCTCTTCTACGTCCTCACCACAAAAATCAGCGTTTGAACTTTGCAAATGAACATATAGACGAGCCTGTTGCATTTTGGAAACAAGTTCTGTGGACCGATGTTAAAATAGAATTTTTTGGCCGGAATGAGCAAAGGTACGTTTGGAGAAGAAGGGGAACAGAATTTAATGAAAAGAACCTCTGTCCAACTGTTAAGTATGGGGGTGGATCAATCATGTTTTGGGGTGGTATTGCAGCCAGTGGCACAGGGAACATCTCACGAGTAGAAGGAAAAATGGATTCAATAAAATTTCAGCAAATTTTGGATGCTAATTGATGCCATCTGTGAAAAAGCTGAAGTTAAAGAGAGGATGGCTTCTACAAATGGATAATGATCCTAAACACACCTCAAAATCCACGGGGGGTTACATCAGGAGACATAAACTGAACGTTTTGCCATGGCCTTCACAATTTTCTGACCTCAACATAATTGAAAATCTATGGATAGACCTTAAAAGAGCAGTGCGTGCCAGACAGCCCAGGAATCTCAAAGAACTGGAAGACTTTTGTAAGGAAGAATGGGCAAAGATACCTCAAACAAGAATTGAAAGACTCTTGGCTGGTTACAAGCTGTGATACTTGCCAAAGGGGGCAGTACAAGATATTAACTCTGCAGGGTGCCCAAACTTTGATGGAAATAAAATCTAACTTTTGTTGACATATTATAAGAATGTCTAATCTGTAATTTGATGCCTTTTGGAGATTTTTCCATCTTTCCTTGGCTTCTTTATGCACATTAACCCCTTAAGGACCAAGCCAATCTTCACTGTAGGACCCGGCCATTTTTTGCACATCTGACCACTGTCACTTTAAGCATTAATAACTCTGGAATGCTTTTACCTTTCATTCTGATTCCGAGATTATTTTTTCGTGACATATTCTACTTTACGTTAGTGGTAAAATTTTGTCGATACTTGCATCGTTTCTTGGTGAAAAATTCAAAAATTTTATGAAAAAATTGAAAATGTTGCATTTTTTTTTACTTTGAAGCTCTCTGCTTATAAGGAAAATGAATATTCCAAATAAATTATATATTGATTCACATATACAACATGTCTACCTTATGATTGCATCATAACGTTGACATGTTTTTACTTTTGGAAGAGATCAGAGGGCTTCAAAGTTCAGCAGCAAATTTCCAATTTTTCACAACATTTTCAAAATCTAAATTTTTCAGGGACCAGTTCTGTTTTGAAGTGGATTTGAAGGGCTTTCATATTAGAAATGTCCCACAAATGACCCCATTATAAAAACTGCATCCCCCAAAGTATTCAAAATGATATTCAAAAGGTTTAATAACCCTTTAGGTGTTTCACAGGAATTGCAGCAAATTGAGGGAGAAAATTCAAAACATTCATTTTTTACACTCCTATGTTCTTGTAGACCCAGTTTTTGAATTTTTACAAGGGGTAAAAGGAGAGAAAGATTCCTAAAATGTGTAGCCCAATTTCTCTTGAGTAAGGAAATACCTCATATGTGTATGTCAATTGTACAGCGGGTGCAGTAGAGGGCTCAGAAGGGAAGGAGCGACAATAGGATTTTGGAGAGTGAGTTTTTCTGAAATGGTTTTTGTGGGGCATGTCGCATTTAGGAAGCCCCTATGGTGCCAGAACAGCAAAAAAAAAAACACATGGCATACTATTTTAGAAACTATACCCCTCAAGGCATGTAACAAGGGGTCCAGTGAGCCTTAACACCCCACAGGTGCTTCATGACTTTTTGTTAAAGTTGGATGTGTAAATTATTTATTTATTTATTTCCACTAAAATGCTAGTTTTCCCCAAAATTTTTAATTTTTACAAGGGATAATAGGACAAAATGCCCCCCAAAATTTGTAACCCCATCTCTTCTGAGTATGGAAATACCCCAAGTGTGGACGTCAAGTGCTCTGCTGGCGCACTACAATGCTCAGAAGAGAAGGAGTCACATTTGGCTTTTGAAAAGCGAATTTAGCTGAAATGGTTTTTGGAGGGCCTGTCGCATTTAGGAAGCCCCTATGGTGCCAGAACAGCAAAAAAAAAAAAAAAAAAAACACATGGCATATTATTTTAGAAACTACACCTCTCAAGGAACACAACAAGGGTACAGTGAGCCTTAAAACCTCACAGGTGTTTGACGACTTTTTGCTAAAGTCAGATGTGTAAATGAAAAAAAAAATTCCCTAAAATGCTGGTTTTCCCCCACATTTTATGTTTTCACAAGGGGTAATATGAGAAAATGACCCTGAAAATTTGTAACCCCATTTCTTCTGAGTATGGAAATACCCAATGTGTGGACATCAAGTGATCTGCTGGCGCACTACAATGCTTAGAAGAGAAGGAGCACCATTGAGCTTTTGAAGACAAAATTTGTTTGGAATAGAAGTCGAGGGCCATGTGGGTTTACAAAGCCCCCCGCGGTGACAGAACAGTGGACCCCCTCACGTGACCCCATTTTGGAAACTACACCCCCCACAGAATTTAATAAGGGGTGCAGTGAGTATTTACACCCCACTGGCGTTTGACAAATCTTTGGAACAGTGGGCTGTGCAAATGAAAAATTAAATTTTTCATTTTCACGGACCACTGTTCCAAAATTCTGTCAGACACCTGTGGGGCGTAAATGCTCACTGTACCCCTTATTACATTACTTGAGGGGTGTAGTTTCCAAAATTGGGTCATATGTGGGGTGGGAGGGGTCCATTGTTCTTGCACTATGGGGGCTTTGTAAACACACGTAGCCTTCAATTCCGGACAAATTTTATCTTCAAAATCCCAATGGTGCTCCTTCTCTTCTGAGCCTTGTAGTTCGACCGTCGAGCACTTTACATCCACATATGGGGTATTTTCTTACTCAGAAAAAATTGGGTTACAAATTTTGGGGGGCTTTTTTTTTTCCCCTATGTTTCCTTGTGAAAATGGAAAATTTTGGGTAACACTAGCATTTTTGTGATTTTTTTTTTTTTTCATTTTTCCATCCAACTTTAATGAAAATTTGTCAAACACCTGTGGGGTGTAAAGGCTCACTATACCCCTTGTTACTTTCCGTGAGGGGTGTAGTTTCCAAAATGGGGTCAAATGTGGGTATTTATTTTTTTGCGTTCATGTCAGAACCGCTGTAAAATCAGCCCCCCATGTGCAAATCACCAATTTAGGCCTCAAATGTACATAGTGTGCTCTCACTCCTGAGCCTTATTGTGTGCCCGCAGAGCATTTTACGCTTACATATGGGGTATTTACGTACTCAGGAGAAATTGTGTTACAAATTTTGGGGGTCTTATTTTCCTTTTAAGACTTGTGAAAATAAAAAGTAAAGGACAACACCAGCATGTTAGTGTAAAATTTTTCATTTTTTTACACTGACAGGCTGATGTAGCCCCCAACTTTTCCTTTTCATAAGGGGTAAAAGGAGAAAAAGCCCCCCAAAATTTGTAACACATTTTCTCACGAGTACAGAGATACCCCATATGTGGCCCCAAACTGTCTCCTTGAAATACAATAGGGCTCTGAAGTGAGAGAGCGCCATACGCATTTGAGGACTAAATTAGGGATTGCATAGGGGTGGACATAGGGGTATTCTACGCCAGTGATTCCCAAACAGGGTGTCTCCAGCTGTTGCTAAACTCCCAGCATGCCTGGACAGTCAGTGGCTGTCCGGAAATGCAGGGAGTTGTTGTTTTGCAACAGCTGGAGGCTCCGTTTTGGAAACACTGCCATACAATACATTTTTCATTTTTATTGGGGGGAAAGTGTAAGGGGGTGTTTATGTAGTCTTTTACCCTTTATTATGTGTTAGTGTAGTGTAGTGTAGTGTTTTTAGGGTACATTCACACGGGTGCAGGTTTACAGTGAGCTTCCCGCTAGAAATTTGCGCTGTGGCAAAAAATTTGCTCATACTTGAAGCAGGAAACTTACTTACTGTATACTTGTCCGTGTGAATGTACCCTGTACGTTCACATGGGGGGGGGGCAAACCTCCAGCTGTTTCAAAACTACAACTCCCAGCATGTACTGACAGACCGTGCATGCTGGGAGTTGTAGTTTTGCAACAGTTGGAGGCACACTGGTTGGAGAAATTTCAGTTAGGTTCTGTTACCTAACTCAGTATTTCCCAACCAGTGTGCCTATAGCTGTTGAAAACTACAACTCCCAGCATGTACTGATCGCCGAAGGGCATGCTGGGAGATCTAGTTATGCAACAGCTGGAGGGATCACAACTACAACTCCCAGCATGCCGAGACAGCTGTTTCGGTATGCTGGGATTTGCAGTTTTGCAACTTCTGGAGGGCTACAGATAGAGACCACTGCACTGTGATCTCCAAACTGTGGACCTCCAGATGTTACAAAACTACAAATCCCAACATGCACAGACAGCAAACAGCTTTGCAAGATCTAGAGTGCTACAGTATAGAGATCACTGTGCAGTGGTCTCTAAACTGTAGACCTCCAGCTGTTGCAAAACTGCAAATCCAAGCATGCCCAGCAGCTGTCTGGGCATGCTGGGAGTTGTAGTTTTGCAACATCTGGAGGGCTACAGTCTCAGAATGTAGCCCTCTAGATGTTGCTAGGCAACTTACCGGCTTCCATCGGACCCAGGGAGCCGTCCTCTTCTGCCGCATGACATCGCCGCCAGCGCTGATCACCGCCGCCGATCCCGTCCCGCAGCTTCCACCGACGGGTAAGTGGATCTTCGGCGTTTGGTCCCCGTCGTTTCCCCGTTCTGCCCCGCCTATTGTGGGTGGGCAGAACGGGGAAAACGAAAGTAAACCCCCCTGCCCCTGATCTGCTATTGGTGGTCGCGTCTAGACCACCGATAGCAGAGATAGGAGGGGTGGCACCTCTGCCACCTCACTCCTATCGCTACAGGGGGATCGTGGGTGTCTTAGACAACTGTGATCCCCCTTAAATGACCATAGACCTGTATGACCCGGAATCGGCGCAAATCTCAAGTGTGAATTCACTTGCGATTTGCGCCGATCGCCGACATGGGGGGGGGGGGTCTGATGACCCCACTGGGCATTTGCACGGGGTGCCTGCTGATCGATATCAGCAGTCACCCCAGTCCGGTCCCCGCCCGGCGCGCAGCGGGGACCGAAATTCCCACGGGCGTACAGGTACGCCCTGGGTCCTTAAGACCCAGGTACAGAAGGCATATCCATACGCCCTAGGTCCTGTACGGGTTAATACAAATTTTTACCAGGAGTGCCCAAACTTTTGATCCCCACTGTACACTCATAGCACTCACCATCTAGCTGCAAAAATGTTTCTTTATTATATTTAGATAAGAGTAACAAGGGTCATTGCTAGGGTCCTAAGACATCTGTGGGCATGGGCCCTCTTGTGTTTTATTTTGCCCTTCAGACCCTCAGTCAGGCCGTAGCTAGCAGCACTAACATAAACACAAAATTATGTCTGTATCATGCTAACACAAGCACAGCCCTATACTATATAATACAATCCATTATTTTTCAGGGAGAAAAAAATGCCACTAAAAAAGTATGTGCAAAGTCTTAGGGTGGATCCACATGTGCTGTACTTTAATGTCAGAAAAATCCACACAAAATATGCAGGTCGTACATGCAGTGGTAGATGCAAATTTGTTGCAAAATTCACATTTTGCATTGCAAAGGGGAATATGTACAGCAAGTTCAGAGTGAATAGACATCCAGTACTGCATATTTTGTTTGTCTGTCTGTGCCATAAAATTAAAGCACATGTGAATCTCCCCTGAGGTTTCCATTTTTACCTTTTACTATGACCTAATTTATTTCATTCTTCATTATGGCCCAGCATAGTCTGATTGTAACATTTGGTCTGTTCTCTGCCATATTTTACTAAAAAAAGCAACCGATGGGCCTCAAGATACGTCGCTGTGCGTGAAACGGCTGCTCTCGCCCGCCCGGTAAAGTGCTCCTTGCCACCCCCCTCCCTATGTCCTTACTGTTTTTTGATGTTCCGTCTGACATGAAATAAATTGAAAACCAGCAATTCCTGGATGGTGGTTACTATATTATCACTTGTTAATAATATTATGTTTGAATCGTATATGTTTTGTCCCACTTTTGTATGTGTTTTGCATGTTTGGCGTTGTCAATTGTCCTACACACACATTGTATATACAGCACACTGTATATACATAGACACACACTGTATAAAGCTACACACACTGTATATCTACCTACACACACACTCTCTCTCTCTCTCTTTATATATATATATATATATATATATATATATATATATATATATATACACATATATATATATATATATATATATATGTATATATATATATATATATATATATCTACAATCACTCTATATATCTACACAGATACTCTGTATATAACTACACACACACACTATATCTAGACACTATCTATACACACACTGTATATAGATACACATACACTGTATATACTGTACCCACTCCAACAAACTTTATATACCTACACACATACACTGTATATATCTACACATACCCACATTGTATATGTCTACACATACCTGCACACTGTATGTATCTTTACACGCAATGTATATACACACAGTGGACATACAGTAGCTCCTGAAATAAAGAAGAAGTTTGCAACTAGATTGTGAGTGCTGTGTGTTATCTTTCTATTTTGTTAAGGAATACCAGACACAGCCCACTGACAATAGGGGCATTGTTTATATAATAAAGCAATGCTCTTTTGCTAGTCTTGGATACTTCCTTTTTATCATGTTCACTCAGAGTGTATTTTGCGCTGATTTTGGATACAGATTACATACCAAAAATTTGCAACAAATGGTCAATACAATGGTGCTGTATGTGTTACTTAAATATGATTATAATATATAGTAACATAGTTCATAAGGTATAAAAAAAGACCAGAGTCCATCAAGTTCAGCCTATATCCCTAATGAGTCCCTACTGAGTAAAAATTCCTTCCCGACTCCAAATATGGCAATCAGAATAAATGCCTGGATCAACGTTCTGTCCTTATAAATCTACAGGGTGGCCATTTGTATGGAAACAACTTAATAAAATGGGAATGGTTGGTGATATTAACTTCCGGTTTTTGGCACATTAGTATATGTGACGGGGGAAACTTTTCAAGATGGGTGGTGACCATGGTGGCCATTTTGAAGTTGGCCATTTTGAATCCAACTTTTGTTTTTTCAATAGGAAGAGGGTCATGTGACACACTTATTGGGAATTTCACGAGAAAAACAATGATGTGCTTGGTTTTAACGTAACTTTATTCTTTCATGAGTTATTTACAAATTTCTGACCACTTATAAAACGTGTTCAATGTGCTGCCCATTGTGTTGGATTGTCAATGCAACCCTCTTCTCCCACTCTTCACACACTGTTAGCAACACCACAGGAGAAATGCTAGTACAGGCTTCCAGTATCCGTAGTTTCAGGTGCTGCAGAATGGGCAAAACAAAAATTGGAACAGGACCCTCAGTTCACGCAGAAGATTTTGTTCAGTGATGAGACAAACTTTTATGTGAATGTTGACGTTAAAAAACAAAACCACCGCTAACAGAGGGTCCTGTTCTAATTTTTGTTTTGCCCATTCTGCAGCACCTGAAACTACGGATACTGGAAGACTGTACTAGCATTTCTCCTGCGGTGTTGCTATCAGTGTGTGAAGAGTGGGAGAAGAGGGTTGCATTGATAATACAACACAATGGGCAGCACATTGAACACATTTTATAAGTAGTCAGAAACTTGTAAATAACTCATGAAAGAATAAAGTTACGTTAAAACCAAGCACATCATTGTTTTTCTTGTGACATCCCCAATAAGTTTGATGTGTCACATGACCCTCTTCCTATTGAAAAAACTAAAGTTGGATTCAAAATGTCCGACTTCAAAATGGCCGCCATGGTAACCAAACATCCTGAAAAGTTTCCCCCCTCCCATATACTAATGTGCCACAAACAGAAAGTTAATATCACAACCATTCCCATTTTATTAAGGTGTATCCATATAAATGGCCCACCCTGAAGTATCCATAACCAGCAATGTTATTACTCTCCAAAAATGCATTCAGACCCCTTTTAAATTCTTTTACAGAGTTCCCCATGACCACTTCTTCTGGAAGAGAGTTCCATAGTCTCAATTCTCTTACATTAAAAAAACCCCCGTCTGTGCTGGTGTGGAAACCTTCTTTCCTCTAGACATAGAAGATGCCCCCTTGTTATAGATAAATAACTGAAATCAGTCACTTCCTATAACCATCAATAAGCTTCTTGCACCTCTCAGCCAGAATGTTGAACCACTCTTCCTTTGCAAACTGCTCCAGGTCTCTCTTATTGGAAGGGCGCCTTTTCCCAACAGCACCTTTAAGATCTCTCCACAGGTGTTCAATGGGATTTAGATCTGGACTCATTGCTGACCACTTCAGAACTCTCCTGCACCTTGTTGCCATCCATTTCTGGGTGCTTTTTGACATATGTTTGGGGTCATTGCTCTGATGGAAGACCAAAGATCTCGGATGCAGCTTTCTGACACTGGGCTGTACAGTGCGACCCAAAATCCATCTCAGATTTCATGATGCCTTGCACACATTCAAGGCACCTGCCAGAAGCAGCAAAACAACCTCAAAACATCATTGAACCTTCACCATATTTCACAGTAGGTACTGTGTTCTTTTCTTTGTAGGCCTCATTCTGTTTTCGGTAAACAGCAGGATTATGTGTTTTACCAAAAAGCTCAATGGGCTCAAGGTCCTCCTTGGTCTCCTGCCATAGCGTTTCATTTCATTTAAATGTCGACGGATAGTTCATGCTTACACTGAGCCTGCAGGACAGCTTGAATATCTTTGGAACTTGCTTGGGGCTGCTTATTCACCATCCAGACTATACTGCGTTGACACCTTTCATCAATTTCTCTCTTCCGTCTACGCCCAGGGAGATTAGCTACAGTGCCATGGGTTGCAAACTTCTTGATAACTGTGTGCACTGTGGACAAAGGCAAATCTAGATCTCTAGAGATTGATTTGTAACCTTGAAATTGTTGATATTTTTCTACAATTTTGGTACTCAAGTCCTCAGACAATTCTCTTCTCCTGTTTCTGTTGTCCATGCTTAGTGTGGCACACACAGACACACAATGCAAAGACTAATTGAACATTTCTCCTTTTTATCTGCTTTCAGGTGTGATTATTAAATTTCCCACACCTGTTACTAGCCCCAGGTGAGTTTAAAGAAGCATCACATGCTTGAAGCAATCTTATTTTTCCACAATTTTGAAGGTGTGCCAATAATTTTGTCCAGACCATTTTTGGAGTTTAGTCTGACATTATGTACAATCTGCTTTTTTTTCTCCCTTTTTTGGTTTAGTTCTAATAAACACAAAGGGAATAAACCTATGTATAACAAAACATGTGTTACTGTAATCCTTGTCTGTGAGAAATACTTCATTTTCTGGAAAAAAGTCAGGGGTGCCAACATTTACAGCCATGACTGTAAATAGATCATGGGAGAGATCTCTGTACGGTCCCCTGATATATTTATACATAGTTATTAGGTCGCCCCTAAGCTTTCTTTTTTCTAAACTAAATAACCCCAATTCTGATAATCTTTTTGGGTACTGTAGTCCTCCCCATTCCCCGTATTACTCTGGTTGCCCGTTTTTGAACCCTCTCCAGCTTCACTATATCTTTCTTGTACACTGGTTCCCAGTACTGTACACAGTATTCCATGTGTGGTCTGACTAGTGATTTGTACAGTGGTAGAATTATTTCCTTGTCGTGGGCATCTATGGCCCTATTGTTGCATCCCATGATTTTATTTGCCTTGGCAGCAGCTGCCCGACACTGGTCACTACAGCTAAATTTACTGTTAACTAAGACTCCTAAGTCCTTTTCCATATCAGTGGTCTCAAGTGTTCTCCCATTTAATACATAATCCCAGCCCGGATTTTTCCTCCCCATGTGCATTACCTCACATTCATCAGTGTTGAACCTTATGTGCCACTTCCCAGCCCAAACATCAAACCTATCCAGATCCATTTGTAACAGTGCACTGTCCTCTATAGTGTTTACCGCTTTACAAAGTTTAGAATCATCTGCAAAGAATGCTAATTTACTATTCAACCCCTCTACAAGGTCATTAATGAATATATTAAATAGAATATTACCCAATATTGACCTCTGTGGTACCCAACTAGTAACAGTCACCCAATCAGAATAAGTACCTTTAATAATCACCCACTGTTTCCTATCGCTGAGCCAGTTACTTAACCACTTACACACATTCTCCCCCAGCCCAATCCTTCTTATTTTATGTACCAATCTTTTATGTGGCACTGTATCAAATGCTGTGGAAAAATCCAGATACGCGACATCCAGCAATTCCCCCTGGTCCAGTCTGGAGCTCACCTCCTCATAAAAGCTGATCAGGTTAGTTTGACAGGACCGATCCCTCATAAAGCTATGCTGATATGGGGTCATATATTTATTTTTATCAAGATACCGTATTTATCGGCGTATAACACACACTTTTTAGACTAAAATTTTTAGCCTAAAGTCTACCTGCGTGTTATACGCCGATAAGCCGCTGCAGTTCAATTATTTAAAGCGGGTGCTTTAAATCAATGAATTGCAGCGGCTTTGCAGGTGCAGAGACCGCCACCGCTGCCGGCTTCTCTGCCCCTGCCTGTCCTGGGGTCTAGAGCCCTGCTGCCAGCCCTTCTCTCCCCCTGGCTATCGGTGCTACTGCCCGTTCTCTCCCCCTGACCATCGGTGCCAGCGCCCCATTGCCAGCGCCGATAGCCAGGGAGAGAGAAGCAGCGCCGGCAATGGGGCAGCGGAGCCGACAGACAGGGGGAGAGAAGGGGCAGCGGCACCCATTGCCGGCGCCGCTGCCCCGTTGCCTCCCCCATCCCCGGTTGTATAAAGCCGCTTCTCTCCCCCTGGCTATCGGCGCCGGCAATGAGGGGACCGATAGTCAGGGAGAGAGAACGAGCAGCGGCGCAGATAGCAGGGGGAGAGAAGCGGCGGCAGCAGGGCTCTAGACCCCAGGACAGGCAGTGGGAGAGAAGCGGGCAGCGACGACCCCTTCCCCCCTGCCTTTCCTGGGGGTGTATTGGGGTATACGCATGCACACACACACACCCTCATTTTACCAAGGATATTTGGGTAAAAAACTTTTTTTACCCAAATATCCTTGGTAAAATGAGGGTGCGTGTTATAGGTCGGTGCGTGGTATACCCCGATAAATACGGTACTCATAAAATAGCATCTCCTAGAAAACCCTTAAACAATTTACATACAACAAAGGTTAAACTAACAGGTCTATAATTCCCGTGGTCACCTTTTGACCCCTTTTTAAGTATGGCACCACATTTTTTATGCGCCAGTCCTGGGAACCTTCCCTGTCATTATAGAGTCCTTGAATATAAAAAATAGGGGTCTGGTGATTTGTTTATTTAGATTTTTTGTAGGCAGCACTGTACTTCCACATGGGTTAGACAGGTGACCTGTACTGGGGAGTTTACCTTATCTCGCTGTATTTTACCTGGCATTTCATTTTCCTCGGTGAATACAGTGGAGAAGAATTTGTTTAGTATATTTGCTTTTTCCTGATCCCCGTCTATAATTTCTTCCTACACTTTCATTTTTGACCTTTAATCTATAGTTTTTTATATAGTTAAAGAACATTTTGGGGTTAGTTTTACTCCCTTTGGCAATAAGTCTTTATGTCTCTATTTTTGTGGCTTTTTATCTGTATTTACATATTTTACATTTTTTTCTATAGCTTTTTAATGCTTCTTCACTGCCGTCTTGTTTTAGTAGTTTAAATGCTTTATTTTTTACATTTATTGCCCTCTAACATTTTTATTCATCTACATTGGATTTCTTTTATTATTGACCCTTTTATTCCCATAAGGAATATACCTCTTACAGTGAGAATTTTAAATCTTCTTAAAAGTCTCCCATTTAGTGTCAGTATTCTTGTTTTTGAGGACATTTTATATTGTTAAGGGCTTTTCTGAGTTGATCAGACTTTGCCTTCTTAATGTTCATTGTTTTTGTGGCCCCTGGCGAGGTTCCCTTATTGCAGAACAAGTTATAATGTATTATATTCACTATTCCCTAGGTATCCTTCTACTTGCACATTAGTTATTCTGTCAGGTCTGTTGGTTAATATTAAGTCTAGTAGGGCGCCCCCTCTGGTCGGGCCTGCACCATTTGGGACAGATAATTGTCTTCAGCTATAGTCAGAAACCTGTTTCCTTTATGAGATTCACATATGAGTTTATATCAGGATAGTTAAAGTCCCCCATTATTATCACTTCATTCTGATTTCCTGCCATGTTTATTTGCATCAGTAATTGATCTTCTGCCTCTTCCATTAGGTTTAGTGACTTATAACAAACACCTATCAGAATTTTGTTATTTTTATCTCCATATATTTCTACCAATAATGCCTCAACATTATTGTTTCCCTCCCGTATATCCTCCCACAGTGCAGCCTGCAGACTGGAATTTACTTAAAGACAAACTCCTCCCCCTTTCAGTTTTGTAGGATCCTTCCTGAATAGACTATGACCTTGTATGTTAACTGCCCAGTCACAGCTATTGTCCAACCATGTCTCTGTTATACCCACTATGTCATAAGTCTCCTCAGACATTTTCAACTCCAGTTCCTCAGTTTTATTGTTCAGACTTCTGGCATTAGTCAACATGCAATTCAAAGGTGTATGTTTTTTTTTCCTATGAAGCCTATCCCTATTAACTATTCTAACCCCTCCCTCCGCTCCACCCCCAGGTACATTAATAAGTCCCCCCTCTCTATCTACACTATCTTCCCCCTTTAGTTGTAGGTTCCTTCCCTCCCCAGTCCCTAGTTTAAACACTCCTCCACGCTTCTAGTCATCTTCTCCCCAAGCACGGCTCTACCGTAGGGATGGGCTGCACCTCAATGGGGAGGCCATTGAGGTGCAGCCCGTCCCTACGGTAGAGCCAGTATCCGACAGAGAAGTTGGCCCAGGTCTCCTTGAAGCCGAACACCTCCATCCAACACCAGCTTCTGCTCAACTTGTTCACCTCCCTGTTCTCCAGCTGCCTCTCTGGTATTGCTCATGGTACAGGTAATATTTCAGAAAATTTTACCTTGGGGGGTCCTTGCCTTAAGCTTGTGGCCTAACGCAACCTACCTCTTACTTTGTCATTGGTGCCGATATGTACCATGACCGCTGGGTCTTCTCCAGCCCCACTCAGCAACCTGTCAACCCGAACCGCGATGTGCCAAACTCGAGCACCAGGTAGACAACACACTGTTTTGCGATCCCAGCCTTTGTGACAGATCAACCTGTCTGTCCTAATAATAGAGTCCCCCCACTACCAGTACCCATCTTGCCTCTCCTGCACTCCTCCTTCCCTCCTTACTGGAGCAGACACCCCCTGGCGGTCAGAGGCAGTATCTTGCTTCCGTACTGCTAGCTCTGAAAGGGCATCCCCCTCATCTGCCAACTGGGCAAACTTGTTGTGGTGTGCTAGTTCAGGACTAGCCTCCCTGACACTTTTCCTTCTACCCCGTTTTCTAACTGTAATCCAGCTAGCTGCCTGACTATCCTGCACCTCTGTCCCACTATCCTCCCCCACCTCTACCACAGAGAGTACTTGCTCGGTGAGCAGGAGACTCCTCTCCAAGTTGTCAATGCATCTCAGTGTTGCCAGTTGCCCCTCTAGATCCAGGATCTGGGCTTCCAAATGAACAACTCGCACACATCTTGCAAAGCAAAATGCACCCTCAAACTGCTATTCAAGGATTTGCATACAGATGTACACAGAACTGCATTTTCCAACATGGAGGCCATCTAGTTATGGGGATTTCACTGAACAGCCAAAAACAGACAGTAAATATTACAATTAAATTCTTAGTAGATCTTGTGAGTTTAAAGTCCCTGCAGTGTAAGGAATGTAACACTCACAGCGATCTCAACCTTCTGCTTTCAATCTCCTTTTTACAACTCTCTTTCAGCTGCCATAGCAAAACTCAGAGCGTGATCAGAACTGAGTCCCAAACTAAGATTTAAGCACCTGTGACCAATCTACCCTTCCCCCTAGAGGCAGAGTAGAGAAAAAAGTGAAAAGGCTCTTTCAAATTCTATCAATGATCGCTCTATGTGCAAATTTAAGTACTCACACAAGTCACTCCAGCTCCACAGATTCACTCCGCACAGCATATATCTCCTGTTTTACAACTCTCTTTCAGCTGCCTCTCTTCCAAAACACTCAGAGCACGCCAAGATTTAGGCTGAGTTCACCTATGCTGGACGCCAAATATATGTGAACTTATAGTCCCAAACAAACCCATTTTTTGTGATATAACCAATAAAAATTATATAATGACGCTTCCACATTAACATGCAAATACATTTTGTACTTAAGAAAAAGTTATTCATATATATTTTAAATTGTAACATGCTCTTCTTATTTTACCAGATGGCACAATATTGCTTTGTGTCACCATCTGGTGAACATAGACAAGCAATATGCTTTACTGTAGATCTTATTTATTATGATACCTGAATAAATATTTATAATTATTATCAGTATTTCCAAATGTTCATCAGTTACAGTAAATGTAATTGCCATACAATCTCAATCTATTTAATCTTAGTAAACTGAACTCACCCTATATTGCTTTGTAGGCAGTAATAGTATTTTCTAGAAACAATGCTTCTTGGGCACAGTAGCTCTTTTATTTGGAATGCTACCATTTTTTATGATGCATATTTTTGGAATATGGCAGTAATTAATTCTAACATCATACAAAGATACAGTAAGGTTCTATATAACAAGGAGCTATCACTGTCAGGAATCAGGACAGGAATATGTATAAATAGATTTGGAAGGTGAGTTGTTTGATGAAGGGTGTGATAAGGTCGTAAGGAAACGGTGTATTTGCTTTGCTCACCCTGGAGAATCTCTCACCTTCTGCTTAATTAATGAGGCAGCAGGGAAGGGAGGTGTATATAAGATGGAGACTCAGTCTAATCTGGGCTCTCCCTTGGAAACAGTATGCTGGCTGTTAAGAAGGAGACACACGGGCCCTGTTAGATAACACGCAGCAGGAGCTGTGAGTGGTCCAAGTTTGGGTGTGAACTGTGAGTAAAACAGGTTGCAGGTGGCATGGGTTTTAACTGGATGAGGGAATCTCACCAATTGGTAGACCGGGCATGCTTAGAGTTATAGTCAGCGACCAGACGTTCTAGGACTTTATTTTGTTCCTGTTTATGTTTTCTTTTTACCTGCAACCTGTGTAAATAAAGCTGGCGAGGAGCCAGACTTGTATCCTGAACTGTTGTCTGGCGACTTATTGTGAGGAACGGGTCCCGTGGCAAGTAACCAGGACGATCCGAGAGCTAATCCCCGAGACGGTTCGTCACAAGGGTTAGACAGTGAACACCTTGCAAGACCATGTTCACACAGTAGAATGTATATGTGGAATTCTGCATAAATATTCCACATGGACATTTAGAGTCCCATGGATTTTAATGCAATTCTGCTGCTCACAGCAGAATATCCGCTTAAGCAAAATCCTGATTTCGGCATCTACAAAAACATTGAACCTGTAAATACATTGCCATTATCGAGTGCATTACCGAGTGATCCTAGAACCGGTATGTTCTGCAGGCACTCCTCTGTCTGAGGAATTTCAGCACGAAAATTTTTCCTGCTGACATTTCACCGTGTGAACATAGCCAAAGGAGGAAATGGGGCAGCAAAAAAACAACAGTCCACAATCTGCTGAAACAAATACTTTCCTTTCTTCAGGGCACCTAAAATGTTGGGGTTTGCACAGTGGTGTATAGTTCTTAGTTATCGTCATTAAAGGGGTATTCTAGGATTTTTTTTTATTTGACTATGCTACAGGGGTTGTAAAGTTAGTGTAGTTCATATTATAGTGTCTGTACCTGTGTGTGACGGTTTTCTCACAATTCTTCTGTGATTTTCACTCCAATATTTATTTTTACCAGCATACAAAATTACTGTTGTCTCGGATTTTTCCCAGCTTGCAATGCGGCCGAGACCTGACTCACTAGTCAGCTGATGACAGGGAGCATGTCTCCTTCAATGGGTGGAGGGATCAATCTGCAGCTAATGCAACAGCTGGAGGAACCCTGATTGAAAACCACACTGATTTGAATGGATACAGCTCATGTATGTTTCAATGGGTGAGGTGGCTGGTGTGAGGGAGGGAGGAAGATGACATTGTGGTATTTGTATTAAAAAAAAGAAAAGTCAAACAGGAAATACTAGTTCACAAACAGCTATCCACAGTGTTATGGTAATCTCACAACATAGCCATTTAGCCCCAAGACAAGCGCAGATCCTTCCTAAGCATTTCCTTAACTGCCTGCCAGGTGTCACGATTCGGCAGGCTGGAGGTGGATCCTCTGTGTCAGAGAGGGATTGGCGTGGACCGTGTCGGTGGACCGGTTCTATGTTGCTACTGGTTTTCACCAGAGCCCGCCGCAAAGCGGGATGGTCTTGCAGCGGCGGTAGCAACCAGGTCGTATCCACCGGCAACGGCTCAACCTCTCTGACTGCTGAGATAGGCGTGGTACAAGGGATAAGGCAAGAGCAAGGTCGGACGTAGCAGAAGGTCAGGGCAGGCGGCAAGGTTCGTAGTCTATAGAAATAGCAGGAGGTCAGGAACACAGTATGGGTGTCACGATTTGGCTGGCAGGAGGTGGATCCTCTGTGCCAGAGAGGGATTGGCGTGGACGCGGGGCCGCGCGGGGCCGCGCGCGCCGGGACAACACAGACGGGGAACGGGTCAGGTACGGGAGCCGAGATGCGCATCGCGAGCGGGCGCGTCCCGCATCGCGAATCGCATCCCGGCTGGGAGTAATATCGCAGCGCACCCGGTCAGCAGGTCTGACCGGGGCACTGCGTATGAGAGAACGCTGCGAGCGCTCCGGGGAGGAGCGGGGACCCGGAGCGCTCGGCGTAACAGTACCCCCCCCCCCCCTTGGGTCTCCCCCTCTTCTTGGAGCCTGAGAACCTGAGGATAAGACTTTTGTCCAGGATGTTGTCCTCAGGTTCCCAAGATCTCTCCTCTGGGCCACAATTCTCCCAGTCAACCAAGAAGAATCTTTTACCTCTGACTGTCTTGGATGCTAGAATCTCCTTCACCGAAAAGATGTCAGATGAACCGGAAACAGGAGTGGGAGAAACAACTTTGGGAGAGAAGCGGTTAAGGATGAGTGGTTTAAGGAGAGAGACATGGAAGGCATTGGGAATACGGAGAGAAGGAGGAAGAAGGAGTTTGTAAGAGACAGGGTTGATCTGGCACATGATTTTTAAAGGACCAAGATAGCGTGGTCCCAGTTTATAACTGGGGAAACGAAAGCGGACATACTTAGCGGAGAGCCATACCTTGTCTCCGGGAGCAAAAATGGGGGGAGTTCTTCTTTTCTTATCAGCAAATTTTTTCATCCGGGATGAAGCCTGTAAAAGAGAATTTTGGGTCTCTTTCCATATGGTGGAATGGTCTCGAGTCACTTCATCAACCGCGGGCAAACCAGAGGGCATGGGAGTGGGGAGGGGAGGAAGAGGGTGACGGCCGTACACCACGAAGAATGGGGATTTAGCAGAAGATTCGGAGATTCTGAAGTTGTATGAGAATTCGGCCCATGGTAGAAGATCTGCCCAGTCATCCTGGCGGGAGGAAACAAAATGTTGCAAATAGTCACCCAGGATCTGATTAATTCTTTCTACTTGCCCATTGGATTGGGGATGATAAGAAGAAGAGAAGTTTAATTTGATCTTGAGCTGCTTACAGAGGGCCCTCCAGAATTTAGACACAAATTGAACGCCTCTATCCGAGACGATATGCGTGGGCAACCCGTGAAGGCGAAAAATGTGTGTAAAAAATTGCTTTGCCAACTGAGGCGCTGAAGGAAAGCCTGGAAGAGGGATAAAATGTGCCATCTTGGAAAATCGATCAACGACCACCCAAACAATTGTGTTGCCACGGGATAAGGGCAAGTCAGTAATAAAGTCCATACCAATCTGTGACCAAGGTTGTTCAGGAACAGGCAGAGGATGAAGGAGACCAGCAGGCTTCTGGCGAGGAGTCTTATCCCGGGCACAGACAGTACAGGCCCGCACGAAATCAACAACATCAGTCTCCAGAGTAGGCCACCAATAAAATCGAGAGATGAGTTGAAAGGATTTTTTGATGCCCGCATGGCCTGCAAGGTGGGAGGAGTGTCCCCACTTGAGAATCCCGAGGCGCTGGCATGGAGAAAAGAAGGTCTTCCCTGGAGGAGTTTGACTGAGGGAAGCTGGAGTGGAGATCAGACAGTCCGGAGGAATGATGTGTTGCGGAGAGGCTTCCACTTCAGAGGCATCTGAAGAACGAGAGAGGGCATCGGCCCTAATGTTCTTGTCAGCAGGGCGAAAATGGATTTCAAAGTTAAAACGGGCAAAGAACAACGACCACCTAGCCTGGCGAGGGTTCAGCCGTTGGGCAGACTAGAGATAAGAGAGATTCTTGTGGTCAGTGTATATAATAACTGGATATTTGGATCTCTCCAGCAGGTGCCTCCATTCCTCAAGCGACAATTTTAGGGCCAGTAATTCTCGATCACCAATGGAGTAGTTTTTCTCCGCCGGAGAGAAGGTCCTAGAAAAAAACCCACAAGTAAAAGCATGCCCGGAAGAATTTTTTTGTAGAAGAACTGCTCCAGCTCCCACTGAGGAGGCGTCTACCTCCAATAAGAAGGGTTTAGATGGGTCAGGTCTGGAGAGTACGGGAGCAGAAGAAAAGGCAGCCTTGAGATGTTTAAATGCGTCTTCTGCTTGAGGAGACCAGGACTTAGGATTGGCGTTTTTCTTGGTTAGAGCCAGGATAGGAGCCACAATAGTGGAAAAGTGTGGAATAAATTGTCTGTAATAATTGGCGAACCAAAAAAACATTGGATAGCACGGAGTCCGGAGGGGCGTGGCCAATCTAATACGGCAGATAGTTTATCTGGGTCCATTTGTAGTCCCTGGCCAGAGACTAAGTATCCTAGGAAAGGAAGAGACTGACATTCAAAGAGACATTTTTCCATTTTGGCATAAAGTTGATTGTCCCGAAGTCTCTGAAGAACCATGCGGACATGCTGGCGGTGTTCTTCTAAGTTGGCAGAAAAAATCAGAATATCGTCCAGGTAAACCACAACACAGGTATATAGAAGATCACGAAAAATGTCATTTACAAAGTCTTGGAAGACGGCAGGGGCGTTGCAAAGGCCAAAGGGCATAACCAGATACTCAAAGTGTCCATCTCTGGTGTTAAATGCAGTCTTCCATTCGTCCCCCTCCCTTATGCGGATGAGATTATAAGCACCTCTTAAGTCCAGCTTGGTGAAGATGTGGGCGCCTCGTAGGCGGTCAAAGAGTTCAGAGATAAGAGGTAGGGGGTAGCGGTTTTTTACCGTGATTTTATTAAGTCCGCGGTAATCAATGCAAGGGCGTAGGGAGCCGTCTTTTTTGGAGACAAAAAAAAATCCAGCTCCGGCAGGAGAGGAGGACTTGCGGATAAACCCCTTTTTTAAGTTCTCCTGGATGTATTCCGACATGGCTTGGGTTTCCGGAGCAGACAGAGGATAGATTCTGCCCCGGGGTGGAGTAGTACCCGGGAGGAGGTCAATAGGACAGTCATAAGGCCTGTGAGGAGGCAAAGTCTCTGCTTGTTTCTTGCAAAAAACATCAGCATAGTCCAGATAGGCCTTAGGAAGACCAGATACCGGGGGAACTACAGGGTCTTGACTGTGAGTACTGGGAGCCGGTTTAAGACAGTCCTTGTGGCAAGAAGTACCCCAGTTCTTGATTTCCCCTGTGGTCCAATCAAGGGTTGGGGAATGGCGTTGAAGCCACGGTAATCCAAGAAGAATTTCTGAAGTACAGTTAGAGAGGACCAAAAATTCAATTTTTTCGTGATGGGGTCCGATGCACATTAAGAGAGGTTCCGTGCGGTAACGCACGGTACAGTCCAATCTTTCATTATTAACAGAGTTGATGTAGAGGGGTCTGGCGAGACTGGTCACCGGGATGTTGAACCTGTTGATGAGAGAGGCCAAAATAAAATTTCCTGCAGATCCGGAATCCAAGAAGGCCATAGCAGAGAAGGAGAAGGTAGAAGAAGACATCCGCACAGGCACAGTAAGACGTGGAGAAGCAGAGTTCACATCAAGAGCTGTCTCACCTTTGTGCGGAGTCTGCGTGCGTCTTTCCTGGCGAGGAGGACGAATAGGACAATCCTTCAAGAAATGTTCGGTATCGGCACAGTACAGGCAAAGGTTCTCCATGCGGCATCGTGTCCTCTCTTGAGGTGTCAAGCGAGACCGGTCAACTTGCATAGCCTCCACGGCGGGAGGCACAAGAACGGATTGCAGAAGACCAGAGGAGAGAGGAGCCGGGGAGAGAAACCGAATCGTGCGAACAAAGTCCATATCCTGGCGGAGCTCCTGACGCCTTTCGGAAAAACGCATGTCAATGCGGGTGGCAAGATGAATAAGTTCATGCAGGTTAGCAGGAATTTCTCGTGCGGCCAGCACATCTTTAATGTTACTGGATAGGCCTTTTTTAAAGGTCGCGCAGAGGGCCTCGTTATTCCAGGATAATTTCGGAGGCAAGAGTACGGAATTGGATGGCGTACTCGCCAACAGAAGAATTACCCTGGACCAGGTTCAGCTGGGCAGTCTCGGCAGAAGAGGCTCGGGCAGGTTCCTCAAAGACACTTCGAATCTCTGTGAAGAAGGAGTGTACAGAGGCAGTGACAGGATCATTGCGGTCCCAGAGCGGTGTGGCCCATGACAGGGCTTTCCCAGACAGAAGGCTGACTACGAAAGCCACGTTAGACCTTTCAGTTGGAAACTGGTCCGACATCATCTCCAAATGCAGGGAACATTGTGAAAGAAAACCACGGCAAAACTTAGAGTCCCCATCAAATTTATCCGGCAAGGATAATCGGAGGCTGGAAGCGGCCACTCGCTGCGGAGGAGGTGCAGGAGCTGGCGGAGGAGATGATTGCTGAAGCTGTGGTAGTAGCTGCTGTAGCATCACGGTCAGTTGAGACAGCTGGTGGCCTTGTTGCGCTATCTGTTGCGACTGCTGGGCGACCACCGTGGTGAGGTCGGCGACAACTGGCAGCGGAACCTCAGCGGGATCCATGGCCGGATCTACTGTCACGATTCGGCTGGCAGGAGGTGGATCCTCTGTGCCAGAGAGGCATTGGCATGGACCGTGTCGGTGGACCGGTTCTAAGTTGCTACTGGTATTCATCAGAGCCCGCCGCAAAGCGGAATGGTCTTGCAACGGCGGTAGCAACCAGGTCGTATCCACCAGCAACGGCTCAACCTCTCTGACTGCTGAAGATAAGCGCGGTACAAGGGAGTAGACAAGAGCAAGGTCGGACGTAGCAGAAGGTCAGGGCAGGCAGCAAGGATCGTAGTCAGGGGCAACGGCAGGAGGTCTGGAACACAGGCTAGGAACACACAAGGAAACGCTTTCACTGGCACAATGGCAACAAGACGGTGAGGGAGTGCAGGGGAAGTGAGGTATAAGTAGGGAGTGCACAGGTGAGGATACTGATTAGGCCTGCTGCGCCAATCAGTGGCGCAGTGGCCCTTTAAATCGCAGAGACTCGGCGCGCGCGCGCCCTAAGGAGCGGGGCCGCGCGCGCCAAGACAACACAGACGGGGAACGGGTCAGGTACGGGAGCCGAGATGCGCATCGCGAGCGGGCGCGTCCCGCATGGCAAATCGCATCCCGGCTGGGAGTAATTTCGCAGCCCACCCGGTCAGAGAGCGGAGCCGCGCGCGCCAGAACATGACAGCCGGGGACCGGGACAGGTGAGTGACTTGTGATGCGATTCGCGAGCGGGTGCGTCCCGCTATGCGAATCGCATCCCCGCCGGCAATGTCAGTGCAGCGCTCCCGGTCAGCGGGTCTGACCGCGGCGCTGCAGGGAGAGAAATGCCGCGAACGCTTCGTGGAGGAGCAGGGACCCGGAGCACTCGGCGTAACAGTACCCCCCCCTTAGGTTTCCCCCTCTTTTTGTTGGAATGTCGCTCCACATGGGATGAGGACATTGGGAGTGATTGTAGAGTCTCCTTCTGGGGGACAGTGAAGTCCTGGGTATGCCCTTGAATGGCAGACAGTTCAGAAGGAGTGGGAATGGGGAGGGGGGGCAGAGGGTGAGGCTTGGCACGGGGCAGAGTGTTACCAGGACGGGGGCTATGAGGAGGCACGGCACAGTCCTGATAAGCCTTGGGGAGACCAGGCACAGGAGGAGACACTGAGGCCCGACAGACGGGGCTGGGAGCAGACGTGAGGCATTTCTTGCGGCAAGCAGGACCCCAATTCTTGATCTCCCCGGTGGTCCAGTCCAGGGTAGGAGAATGAAGCTGGAGCCATGGCAGACCGAGGAGGACTTCAAAGGTGCAGTTGGGCAGGACCAAAAATTTAATTTTCTCGTGATGCAGTCCAATGTTCATAAGCAGGGGCTCTGTGCGGTAACGCACAGTGCAGTGCAACTTCACTCCGTTGACCGAATAAATGTAAATCGGCTTGACGAGACTGGTCACCGGGATGCAGTACCTATCAAGCAAAGAGGCCAGAATAACATTTCCAGAAGAACCAGAGTCCACGACGGCCACGGCTGAGAAGGAGGAGTTGGCAGAAGGAGAAATCCGCACGGGCACAGTGAGACATGGAGAAGCAGAGTTCGTACCAAGAGATGTCAGACCCACGTGAGCAGGGTGCGAGCGTGCGTTTCCCAGACGTGGAGGGCGAATAGGGCAATCCACCAAGAAATGTTCGGTACTAGCACAGTACAGACATAGATTTTTAGCCCTACGGCGAGACCTCTCTTCAAGGGTCAGGCGAGACCGATCCACTTGCATAGCCTCCTTGGCGGGAGGCACAGGGGTAGAATGCAAAGGATACCGTGAGAGAGGTGCCCAGGGATTAAGGTCTTTTTCCTGGCAGAGCTACTGGTGTCTCTCAGAAAAAGCATGTCAATGCGGCCAGCACATCCTTGATGTTACTGGATAGGCCTTTTTTAAAGGTCGCGCAGAGAGCCTCGTTATTCCAGGATAATTCAGAGGCGAGGGTACGAAATTGGATGGCGTATTCGCCTACGGAAGAACTACCCTGGACCAGGTTTAACAAGGCAGTTTGGGCAGAAGAGGCTCGTGCTGGTTCCTCAAAGACACTGCGCACCTCAGAGAAGAAGGACTGTACAGTGGCGGTGACAGGATCATCGCAGTCCCAGGGTGGTGTGGCCCAAGACAAAGCCTTCCCAGACAGGAGACTAACCACGAAAGCCACCTTCGAACGTTCTGTAGGAAATTGGTCAGACAACATCTCCAAATGTAGGGAACATTGTGACAGGAAACCACGGCAGAGTCTAGAGTCCCCATCAAATTTGTCCGGCAGGGACAAGCGGAGGTTAGGAGCGGCCACTCGCTGCGGAGGAGGTGCAGGAGCCGGCGGAGGAGATGGTTGTTGCTGTTGCAGCTGCTGTAGCTGTGACTGAAGTTGCTGTAGCTGTGGCTGAAGTTGCTGTATCATGGTGGTCAAGTACGACAGCTGGTGATCTTGTTGGGCGATCTGTCAGGATTGCTGGGCGACCAGCGTGGATATGTCAGCGATACTTGGCAGCGGCACGTCAGCAGGATCCATGGCCGGATCTACTGTCACGATTCGGCAGGCTGGAGGTGGATCCTCTGTGTCAGAGAGAGATTGGCGTGGACCGTGTCGGTGGACCGGTTCTAAGTTGCTACTGGTTTTCACCAGAGCCCGCCGCAAAGCGGGATGGTCTTGCAGCGGCGGAAGCAACCAGGTCGTATCCACCGGCAACGGCTCAACCTCTCTGACTGCTGAGATAGGCTGGGTACAAGGGATAAGGCAAGAGCAAGGTCGGACGTAGCAGAAGGTCGGGGCAGGCGGCAAGGTTCGTAGTCTATAGAAATAGCAGGAGGTCTGGAACACAGTATGGGTAAACACAGTAGTAGCTTTCTCAAGGCACTAAGGCAACAAGATCCGGCAAGGAAGTACAGAAGAAGTGAGGTAATATAGCCAGGGAGCAGGTGAAAGCTAATTAGGCTGATTGGGCCAGGCACCAATCATTGGTGCACTGGCCCTTTAAATCTCAGAGAGCTGGCGCGTGCGCCCTAGAGAGCGGAGCCGCGCGCGCCAGAACATGACAGCCGGGGACCGGGACAGGTGAGTGACTTGGGATGCGATTCGCGAGCGGGCGCGTCCCGCTATACGAATCGCATCCCCGCCGGCAATGTCAGTGCAGCGCTCCCGGTCAGCGGGTCTGACCGGGGCGCTGCAGGGAGAGAAACGCCGCGAGCGCTTCGGGGAGGAGCAGGGACCCGGAGCGCTCGGCGTAACACCAGGTATGTACTAAAATCACCTTATGCTGGATAACCCCTTTAAGCATGCTCATAGTCTCTTTTATTCTTAATACCTTCCTTGCAAGTCTTGCTTGCCACTTGCACTAGGCATGCTGCTTCACTATTCAGATATTGTATACTCTATCCAGATATATTGTAGAAGCCAGATACATAGTATAAGTCCTAAAGTTACAAAAGAACAAACACAATGCTTGTTATTCCCACTTGGCTTGTCACTTATTACATGGCAAAGCTCCATCAGCTCTCTCTGGTCACTGCTTGTTCACCATAGCTTTAACTTCCACACTTTAGTAATCTAGATCCATTGTTAGTACTGCCGTTCCTTTTACAAAAGTGCCCCATACTACTTAAAGCCTCCTGCCTTTAAGTAGCATGGTGTAAGGGGCCCACCATTTTTTTTTGTCTGTGCTATTTGTCTGTCCTGCAAAGAAGGATGGTCTTGCTGTGGCAGGCAGCACCCAGGTCGTTAACCCTGATATAACTCGTCTACACAGGCAGCCGAGGTGTAACGTGGCACAGGAAGGATGAGGCAACTTGAAGTCAGGACAGGCAGGCGGTCAGGTCACGTAGCAAGAGGTCAGAAGGCAGGCGGCACAGGAGCAAGGTCAGGATAAGTAGCAATGGGGTCAGATACACAGTAAGGCAAGACACAAACTGAACATTTTCTCTAAGGCTGGAATGGCACAAAGATCCTGCAAGGGTCAAAAGGATAGGGGAGAGGATAGGGGAAAAGTTGTCGGATTGTGGGGCTCAGGCCGCTGGGACCCCTGCGATCTCCAGCCCGGCACCCAAGTAATCCGCTACATGGAGTGAACTTTGCTCTATGCCGGATTACAAGCAACCACATCTGTCACTCCCCCTCTCAAAGACATTAACCCTTTAAGGACCCAGACAATTTTCATGGCCGTTTTATGCACATCTGACCCCTGTCAATTTAAGCATTAACAACTTTTACCTATCATTCTGATTCCAAGATTGTTTTTCCCTGACATACTCTACTTTATATTTGTGGTAAAACTTTGTCGATACTTGCATCATTTATTGGTGAAATATTCCAAAATTTTATGAAAAAATAGAAAATGTTGCATTTTTATTTTTTTTTACTTTGAAGCTCTCTGCTTATAAGGAAAATGGATATTCCAAAAATATTATATATTGATTCACATATACAATATGTATTTATATTTGCATCATAAAGTCTACATGTTTTTACTTTTGGAAGACGTCAGAGTGCTTCAAAGTATAGCAGCAATTTTCCAGTTTTTCACAAAATTTTCAAAATCTGAATTTTTCAGTGACCAGTTCAGTTTTGAAGTGGATTTGAAGAGCCTTCTTATTAGAAATACCAGATACATGACCCCATTTTAAAATCTGCACCCCTCAAAGTATTCAAAATGACATTCAAAAGGTTTCTTAACCCTTTAGGTGTTTCACAGAAATAGCAGCAAATTGAAGGAGAAAATTCAAAATCTTCATTTTTTTACACAGGCATGTTTTTGAATTTTTGCAAGGGGTAATAGAAGAAAAAGCACAGTAGAGGGCTCAGAAGGGAAGGAGCAACAATGGGATTTTGGAGAGTGAATTTTGCTGAAATGGTTTTTGGGGGGCATGTCGCATTTAGGAAGCCCATATGGTGCCAGAACAGCAGAAACCCCTCCACATGGCACACCATTTTGGAAACTACACCCCTCAAGGCACATAACAAGGGGTACAGTGAGCCTTAAAACTCCAAAGGTGTTTGACAAATTTCCGTTAAAGTCGGATGTGTAAATGAAAAAAAATGTTTTTCACTAAAGTAGTGTTTCCCAAATTTACCCAATTTTTTTTTTCACTTTCCCATCCAACTTTAACGAAAATTCTTCAAACACCTGTGGGGTGTTAAGGCTCACTATACCTCTTGTTACATTCCGTGAAGGGTGTAGTTTCCAAAATGGGGGTCACATGTGGGTGTTTAATTTTTTGTGTTTATGTCAGAACCGCTGTAAAATCAGCCCCGCCAACCCCCTGTGCAAATCACCTATTTAGGCCTCAAATGTACATAGTGCACTCTTACTCCTGATCCTTGTTTTGCACCCGCAGAGCATTTTATGCCCACATATAGGGTATACTCGTACTCTGGAGAAATTGCGTTACAAATTTTGGGGGTCTTTTTTTCCTTTTACCGATTGTGAAAATAAAAAGTATGGGGCAATACCAGCATGTTAGTTAAAATGTTTTAATTTTTTTACACTAACAGGCTGGTGTAGCCCCCAACTTTTCCTTTTCATAAGGGATAAAAGGAGAAAAAGCCCCCTAAAATTTGTAGTGCACTTTCTCCCGAGTACGGAAATACCCCATATGTGGCCCTAAACTGTTTCCTTGAAATACGACAGGGCTCCGAAGTGAGAGCGCCATGCACATTTGAGGACTACATTAGGGATTGCATAGGGGTGGACATAGGGTTATTCTACGCCAGTGATTCCCAAACAGGGTGCCTCCAGCTGTTGATAAACTCCCAGCATGCCTGGACAGTCAGTGGCTGTCCGGAAATGCTGGGAGTTGTTGTTTTGGGGGGGGGACAGTGTAAGGGGGTGTATATGTAGTGTTTTACTCTTTATTTTGTGTTAGTGTAGTGTAGTGTTTTTAGGGTACATTCACACTGGCGGGTTACGGTGAGTTTCCCGCAAGCGAGTTTGCACTGCGGTGTACATTCACATGGGGGGGGGGGCAATTGTCATATGAACAACAACCAACTTACATTATCCTGTTCAAATTTTGTTTAGTAGATCACAAGCACACGAGATACACCTATGTTTTATGTGGTTAATTTCAAATTATGATTCGGTTCTTTCATGTTGCAGCAGAAATATTTTTACAATAAATATAATAACCTGAAATCATATTCATTGTTTTATTCTTTGACATATATAAAACAAATTGTATGCCTTATTTCCATTCCACTTGAAACTATTTCTAACTTAGCCTAGACTTAGCCTAGCCTAAAGAAAAGTAATTTAAAATTTACTGGGTAGTCAAAAAAAAAATACAGTTACAGAACATATGCTTAATTAAAAGACATTCACATAGTTGTAGTTAGGAAATTCAAAATAGAGGGCAATGTTTCATGCTGATTCCTAATATACAAAAGCAAAAGCAAGTAAGGTGGCAAGAGAATTAAAATTCTAGTAAAAGAATATATCTAAATGATTCACAAGGCATTTAAATGATCCCAGAATGTCATGGAAACCAGAGAAGAGGATCAAAGGAGCCAGGGACCGGCGGGTCTGCTGATGCAGGTAAGGGGTATTTTTCACATATATCATGATGTGACCGTGGCATATGAAGGGTTAAACTACCTTGAGTGGTAGTTTTTTTCTGCTTCTGGTAGTCATATTGACAGTTGAGCTGCTGCGATCCCTGCACAGAAGATCTGTACAAGTTTATTCTAGCCCCACTGTGAAAAAAGTTGGGCTAGTATAAGCAGCCTTAAAGAGTGCCATGAAAAGATGTATTGGCAGTAATTAACCTCTCAATTACTGCCAATACACATTTTTATTGCTATGAATTTTAACATCAATACTTTCTGCAATCCAGCACCTTTACTGCAAAGTTGCATGTGTAATGATTGCATGTGGCCAGGTTGTGCATGTTGCTTTCTGGTCATGTAATAGTTACAGGCCTGGGCCAATAAGCAGCTGCTCAGCTTTCCAGGCTTGCTGCTGATTTAACATGCAAATTTTTATTTTGCACTCTTGTCTATGTACACATGTAACTTTTTTTTTTAGCCATGGCTTTTGTAGTTCATCTGTTTGTGGGCTTTTAGTTTAGTTTGTTAGTTATCTGTCTGTATCTTGGTTGGTCTAATTCTGTCTTGTTTTCTACAGGGTGGGCCATTTATATGGATACACCTTAATAAAATGGGAATGGTTGGTGATATTAACTTCCTGTTTGTGGCACATTAGTATATGTGAGGGGGGAAACTTTTCAAGATGGGTGGTGACCATGGCGGCCATTTTGAAGTCGATCATTTTTAATCCAACTTTTGTTTTTTCAATAGGAAGAGAGTCATGTGACACATCAAACTTATTGGGAATTTTACAAGAAAAACAATGATGTGCTTGGTTTTAATGTAACTTTATTCTTTGATGAGTTATTTACAAGTTTCTGACCACTTATAAAATGTGTTCAATGTGCTGCCCATTGTGTTGGATTGTCAATGCAACCCTCTTCTCCCACTCTTCACACACTGATAGCAACACTGCAGGAGAAATGCTAGCACAGGCTTCCAGTATCCGTATTTTTAGGTGCTGAACATCTCGTATCTTCCCAGCATAGACAATTGCCTTCAGATGACCCCAAAGATAAAAGTCTAAGGGGGGCAGATCGGGAGACCTTGGGGGCCATTCAACTGGGAGTATGTAGAAGGACAAGTTCTCCTTATGAGAGACTCCAGGAAGGCCAGAACGGAGATGATCTCTTTGGAGGGAAGAAGGAGCTGGACTGTCAACTTTTAACGTGAAGAGGAGGAATTCACACCTTGGGGGGCCTCTCCTACAAATCCTAGGTGTGAGCGTTTCCCTGTGGCTGTGGATGTACAGAGACAGAGGCGTAGTCAACGTAGCAGAAGGTCAAGGCAGGTGGCAAAGGTTCGTAGTCAATAAACATAGCGGAAAGGTTTGGGTACACGGGTATGGCAAACAGGCAATAGGGTACACTTTCTCTCAGGCAAATGGCACTGAAGATCCGGCAGGGGGGTGTGGGAGGTGCAACAACTTTATAATGTGCTGTTCAGGTGCATACTAATTATGGGTGTACTGACCCTTTAAATCTCAGAGCACCAGCGCGCGTGCGCCCCAGGAGACGGGGACATGCACGCTGGAGCTGAGACTCAGTGAAGGAGGCAGCAGAGGAGCGAGGTAAGTGACGGGCCGGGACTCACATGCGGGCGCGTCCCGCGATGCGAATCCCGGCCCCGCCGGGAGCAGAGACAGTGCGCTCGCGGCCAACATGTGCAGCCGGAGCGCAGGTAGTAATACATACACTGAGGTATTCTGAGAATTTAAGTTTTAAATATTAGCATATTCTTGTTTCTGAGTGATTCATTGCAATACAGATGTAGCCATGGTTTTCTTGAGTGTTGGGGTATCCTATGCTGCAGGGATCAAGATTAGGCCAGTAAAAGAGGAGCAATGTTAAACTCAGGTTTGTGTAATGTGTTTGTAAATTTGTGAATAACTTATCTCAAATTCAGGAGTACAGTAAAATATTTTAACACTCAAGATCAAGATAAAGCTGGCTACATCTGTGTATACTTACTTCTTCCAATGCCTTTTAATTTCTTAAATGTATTTTAGCCATTAATTGTTGCCAAACTTTATCACGTTGTCAAGCTTCATGATGGTTTTGTTGTAGTTTCCTCGTATCTTTGCAAGACCACAAACATCTATGAAAACAACGTGTAAACAATGAAACATGAAAAAGAATTTACAAATGAAAAGAAAGTACAAATTCAACTTGTTATTTATCCAGCTAAACAAAAATACACTTATTTTTTTACTTTTGGCGAGTCAGAATAGATATTTTAACATTACACACTAATAGAAAGAGACTCTTCGGAGATTGGATTATCCCAGAAAGTAGATGAGTGAATGATGAGGTTTTACATGAATGTGACATCAGTTAATTAATCCACAACTCACTGACATCATGATAAAAAAAATCTCAAGAGATTTGTAACTGTCATAGAATACTAAACCTGATTCCTGCCTTATTAACCTTTCTTGTAAGTGGATTATACTGGTGTAAGATACTGAAGTTCTATAACAGACAACTGAAAAAAGTGGAAATTGCTTTATGTGTGTAATTTTCTTTTATAATGCAAACTTTATACTAAAACAAATGTATTTTTGTTGCTGAAAATGTGAGCCGAGATTTGGCATTTGGCCATTTTGATGATTTACCAACTAAATCCTTTGCTCTTGAAAAATACACCTAAAAATAAATAGATGCATCAATGTGGGGGCAAGAAAGTAGAACAATGTAAAATGTGATTTAAAGCCACCATATATACCATATATACCATATACCATATATACCTTATAAGACGACCCCCAACTTCTACAGTAAAAATAAAGAGTTTGGGATGCACTCACCGTATAAGACTACCCCTCTACCGCGATGTACGGTACCTTATCAGTGATTGGCTGGTTGTTGTATACAAAATCTGCTTGGAATGGTCAGCTCTCCCTGCCTACCCAGCCGTCCCTGTCTCAGAGCGGTACATGCCTCTTTCACCCGTCCTATTACCGTACCTCCTTCTCTGCCTCTCAGATCTCGCACATGTGCCACACTTGTATCCCATTACCGTACCTCCTTCTTTGCCTCTCTGATCTCACAAATGCGCATGAGCGCCACCTGTAATATTATGCACCTGCACACCTGCGCCGCCTCTCGAATCTCTAACATTCACGTTTACGCAGCCTCAGATCTCGCACATGCGTGCCTGCGCTGGTTCACTGCAGTCCTCAGGAATGAGATCTGAGAGGCAGAGAAAGAGGTACGGTAATGGGATACATACAAGGACAGGCCGACGGGTGAAAGATGCATGTTTTTCTGGGCACAGCGCCGCTCTCTCTCCAGGGGTGGATCCAGAGTCTAGTCTTGGGAGGGGCACTATCAGAGAATCGTGCTGTGGTTGACAAGCCCCCTCCCATAGACTTGCATTGAAGGGGCATGGCGTGATGTCCCAAGGGGCGTGGCTGTGACATCACAACCCCCCACAGTCCGCACCAAGAGTTCGGAACAAAATGTTCCAAACACTGGGGCAGTGAAGTACCCCTTTAAGTACGCAGCATAGTTCCCCCACACAAGGTTGGCAGTTTAGTTCCCCCACATTAGGTAGGCTGTATAGTTCCCCCACATTAGGTTGGCAGTACAGTTCGCCCACACTAGGTTGGCAGTATAGTTCACCCCACATTAGGTTGGCAGTATAGTTCCCTCACATTTGGTTGTCAGCATAGTTCTCCCCACATTAGGTTGGGAGTATAGTTCCCACCACATTAGTTTGGCAGTATAGTTCCTCCCACATTTGGTAGGCATATGTTCCCCCACATTAGGTTGGCAGTATAGTTTCCCCCACATTAGGTTGTAGTTCCTCCACATTAGGTTGGCAGTATAGTTCCCCCACAATAGGTTGGCAGTATAGTTCCCCCCACATTTGGTAGGCAGTGGACCCCACAGACATACAGCCTCCAGCCTTACACAGTGTATGGCTGGAGGCTGTATGCCTGTGTACTGCCCAACTTCAGTGCTCCGACCACTGCTCCTCTAGTGTTGGGAGGGGCACTATCAGAGTATTGTGTGGTGGTTGACACGCCCCCTCCCATAGACTTGCATTGGAAGGGCAAGGCGTGATGTCACAAGGGGTGTGGCTGTGACATCACAACCCCCCGCAGTCCGCACCAAGAGTTCGGAACAAAATGTTCCGAACACTGGGGCAGTGAAGTACCCCTTTAAGTATGCAGCATAGTTCCCCCACACAAGGTTTGCAGTTTAGTTCCATCACATTAGGTAGGCTGTATAGTTCCCCCACATTAGGTTGGCAGTACAGTTCGCCCACACTAGGCTGGCAGTATAGTTCACCCCACATTAGGTTGGCAGTATAGTTCCCTCACATTTGGTTGTCAGCATAGTTCCCCCCAAATTAGGTGGGCAGTATAGTTCCCCCACACTAGGTTGTCAGCATAGTTCCCCCACATTAAGTTGTCAGCATAGTTCCCCCCCACATTAGGTTGTCAGCATAGTTCCCTCCACATTAGGTTGGCAGTATAGTTCCCCCCACATTAGGTAGGCAGTATAGTTCTCCCCACATTAGGTTGGCAGTATAGTTTCCCCCCCCCCATTAGGTTGGCAGTATAGTTCCTCCCACATTTGGTAGGCATATGTTCCCCCACATTAAGTTGGCAGTATAGTTTCCCCCACATTAGGTTGTAGTTCCTCCACATTAGATTGGCAGTATAGTTCCCCCACATTAGGTTGGCAGTATAGTTCCCACCACATTAGGTTGGCAGTATAGTTCCCCCCACATTTGGTAGGCAGTGGACCCCCCAGACATACAGCCTTTAGCCTTATACAGAATATGGCTGGAGGCTGTATGCCTGTGTACTGCCCAACTTCAGTGCTCCGACCACTGCTCCTCCGGTCAGGGGACATGATCTACTGCTATGGCCTATAGCCCATAGCAGTAGGTCCTGGGACCGGAGGACGTGCCACTGGTAACTAACCATGCATGCTTCCTCGCTGCTCCGCTCCGCTCTGCTCTGCTGTTTCTATGGACGCATGCACGGGATGTCAGTGACATCCCTGCATGTGCTACCTCCAGGTGGCCACTGCATATTTAAAGTTAACGCACGGTTGCAGAAAGGTAACTGAGACATCCTTGTGTTCCAAAAAGATCTTGCGGGACACAGGGATGTCCCGAATGTGACGGGGGAAATTTATCTCAGGGGGGTCAACAGGGCGGGTGCTGCAGTCGGCCGACTGCAGCTCCCCCCCTATAAGATGACACCCGGCATATAAGACGAAACCTGACTTTAGGGAACATTTTCCAGGGTTAAAAAGTTGTCTTAAATGCCAGAAAATACGGTCATTTAATGTGCATTAAAATAAATGTTTGTCAAATGTTTGTCATTTTTTAAAATGTTTTAGCATTTAGTAGTCTCAAACAAAGCCACCAACCTTCAGACGTCATTCATAGTATTAGTTTTTTAATACATGATAATAGAAACCTTTAAGCCACCAAAGGAACTATGACTCAGGAATAAGCAGAATAATATGAAATTTAAATTTAATTCCTTAATATTTTTGCCACTGGGTTTTGATTTTGTACTCTGCTGCCCTCTTAGTTTCTGACTTCTTGCTTACTGATTTTGGACTTTATCTGCCTCTGTGTTGTTGTCATGGCCTTTCTGACTTCCCTGATGCCCCCTGTTCGGGGCCGCCATTTAGGTTGGATCGTCTGAGTAGGTAGGGACACTGGTTGGGGCGAGCACTAGTCTGCACTGGTCTTTTCCTTAGACATGTCAACTTGTTAGTTCAAAGTATTTAAGTTGCTGACTTTAACAAATGTATTGATGGATTTAGTTGTAGTTGTGCAGAACTTTGATATTGCTACATAAATTTTTATGTGATATATTATTTTCTTCCTTTACATTTGCTGGGGTTCTTTGGCCCCTCCCCATCGAGTATATTTTCTAATTGTTTTAAATTGTCAGTTGGTATTTCATAAACACCTATGTATTACAATTTTGTTGTGATGTTTTTATATATGTACCAGGAAATTTTATAGTCGATGAGGTCACTAAGCTCCGCTTATGCTCCTGGTCGGACCCGGAGCTGAAGATATCGAAGAGGATTGCCGGAGAACGACAGCATGGAAGGGGACAAGGTAAGTACTATTGTCAACTGTGTCACCTGCACTACCTGTCTGTACCGATGATACTGATGACAGATTTTTTTATATTGTTCAGAAAACAACTTCAGTACTCATTGTGCTGTCTCCTCTACCACCCAAAAAGTGTGTTGAAGTTACATGTATCTAGCCTGTAGTGTTCTTCTAAAAGTCCGCCATAGAATGGGGATGGTATGTATGGTAACAGAACGGGAGACTGTCCCGGCTGGCGGCATCTCTACCGTTCTGTTTCCCTCTGGAGGGTAACAGTTTGATTCTAAGATTCCTGTGACGTCACTACAGAACAGGTGTAGAAACAAAAAAGTGTCCATTGTGTATCAAAAGCTTATGGCTTCCTTTAATTCATCAAACGAGAGATATGATGGGAAGGAGGCACGTAAGGGCCCTCTCCACGATTTCACCCCGGCAGTCCCGAACAGCCTGCTGAGCTAGCCGGGATGACTTTTCTCCTATTTTAGATGCCACAATCAACTTTGATTGTGGTGTCTAAAGGGTTAATACCAGACCTTAGCTAGATTGGCCATGTCCGGCATTAACCGCGGGTCCTAGTTGCTGAAAGCAACCGGTACACTCCAGGTATGAAGCGCACTTAGCTCCTAAGCATGCTTCATATAACGAGAGCAGGCAATGGACGTAAATATACGTCCCTTGTCCTTAAGAAGTTAAGATGAGGCCTGGGTGTGGTTAAATTGTTCGGTATGGTTTAGGCATAGTAAAAAGGGTATGGATTGAAAATTGGGAGAAATGTAAATAGACTATACAGAAATAGACTATGTGAGAAATAAAGCAATTTTATTAATTTTTTCTTCTTGAATACTAATTACTTGATTTGCTTTCGTACAACCCTTCCTCTGCATCTTGATTGCTGACTAATCTCTCATGTGCCTCCCAGTTGAAGCAGGGTGTGAAATATACATCATAATCTGAGGTGGAAGCCCAGCTTTGTGCTGGGCACTTGTGGGTATAATACATTAAGATCTTTTTTCTTTAAAAAATATACGTCATATTTTATGGCATCTATGCTGTTTATGATTTTTCATTGATTGTGTGTTCTCCATTTCTCTTTACACTTAAAGTAAGTTTAATGAAACTTTGGCTTGATGTATTTAGCTGTAGTGATGCAGAACTTTGATATTTCTTCATCATTTTTTATGTGATATATTATTTTATTCCTTTACATTTACTGTGGTTCTTTGGTCCCTCCCCATCAAGAATATTTTCTAATTGTTTTAAATTGTCAGTTGATATTTCATTAGCACCTATGTATCACAATTTTGTTGTGATGTTTTTATATATGTACCAGGAAATTTTGTAGGTGTTGTAGTAAGTAGATCAGAAACTCTTGAAGGAAGATAATAACGTAGCACTCATCTCGTACAGTGCTACAAGGATAATTCTTTATTTGACCACGAAGTACAGACACATTGGGAGGCAAGACAGATGGTGCAGGACCTCAGCCCTGGCCTCAGATGGCCGGGACAATAATGTTTGCATATATTTAATGTAATTGTGAAGGACTATGTCATTGTAATTATACAGTTTGAGCTGGTTAATTACTGCAAAACTCTTATTTTAATTTCAATGTCTCTGCATGTGCAGGAAGACATGGATGGGAGCTATAATTTCAATAGGATGGAAAGGATTTTTTTGTTGCTGTAAGCTGTAGAAGGGAATATGTAACCATGGATGTGGGATTACCTTTTAATATATGTGAAAAAAAAAATTTTATGTAGGGGATGATGGGAGTTGTAATTCTTGAATTCCAGTTGTCCCCGCTTGCAATCAAATTAAGGTCAAATAGGTAACAGAACATCAAATAAATGTAGGTCAAGTGGTTTGACCTTAATTGGCTGTGGTTTCAGGAGATGAGGATGTTAGTTCCGGTCCTGCGCTCACAGTTTGGTTACAAGCGGAGGCAGCATGTTGAACAGAAGATGGGGGTGGACACTTGTCATATTGTACTAGCGGGTGAGTCACAACCCACTTTATGATGTATTATATGTACACTGGATAAAATTTTAATACGATTGGAGATCGGAACAAAGAGATGTGGTACACTATTTATTGTCTAACGCTGGATATCTTTGTAAACATAATGGTTTATTATATTGTACACTATTGTAAGTTTTGGTGTTTGTTTATATGAACATATTATGTAAATTGTAAACACTGATGTCACTGGCAAGCATCATATAAAAGGAAGTGATGTAAGCTGTTTAATTGGCTTGAGAAAGGTCTCATTGAGAAGACCAAAATTTAGCACCACTGACAAGATGGGTGAATAAACCACGCTATGACGTTTATTGGAGGGCCACTTCTCTTTCTTTTTGGATGTTTAAAGTCACAGGGCATTGAGTCGTGTCCCCAGCAGCAGAGCACCCACCTGGACCCGGATTCCTTATCACAGTGCCGGTTCCTTCGCAGACACACTATACACACACATATATATATATATATATATATATATATATATATATATATTTCCAAAATACCAACAGAGCAGCACATCCAAAAAGGTAGATAAATAAAGCGGTGCCAGCGGTGAAATAGCCCGGTCAAGGCGGTCACACATCCAAGGTAGTAATCCGCAGCACTCCAGGAGTAGGTGCAAAAATAAAGTGCTTTATTCCATACTAATACAGAGCCTTTGAATTAGTATGAAATAAAGCACTTTATTTTTGCACCTACTCCTGGAGTGCTGCGGATTACTACCTTGGAATTTATATATATATATATATAAATTCCAAGTGTAGAGTGGCACTGTGTGGGATTCAGATCCCCGGATCTAAGCAGGTGCTCAGTCCTATATTGGAGTCGACCACGGTGTCCCAATCAGGTATGTATCCAAAAAAGAATAGGGCAGCACTCCAGCAATCTAAATGTACAAAAATAACTTTATTCACCCAATAGTGAAGCAACGTTTCGACCTTCTCAATTAGGTCTTTTTCAAGCATAGGGAGTGCCGCCCTGTTCTTTTTTGGATATATATATATATATATATATATATATATATATATATATATATATATAGATTAAAAAAATTATTTGACTGCAGCACACCAGCGTATCCAAGTGAAAAAGTGTTATAGCTTTATTCCATAAATACACGTACTACGTTTCTGTGGTCTCACAGCACCATTGTCAAGTCGGACTTGACAATGGTGGTATGAGACCACAGAAATGTAGTCCGTGTATTTATGGAATAAAGCTACAACACTTTTTCACTTGGATACGCTGGTGTGCTGCAGTCAAATTATTTTTTTTTATCTATCTATCAAGTTGGACCCAGGACCGGGGTCCCTGAGACTGCTTGCACACACCAATTTTTTACTTGGTGTGCTGCTCTCCCTGTGTTTGTATATATATATATATATATATATATATATATATATATATATATATATATATACATACATATTCATATATCTGTATGTATATCTGTAGAGAGAGAGAGCGAGAGAGAGAGAGAGAGAGAGAGAGAGAGAGAGAGAGAGAGAGAGAGAGATAGATAGATAGAGATATACAGGGTGGGACATTTATATGGATACACCTCAATAAAAGGGGAATGGTTGGTGATATTAACTTCCTGTTTGTGGCACATTAGTATATATGAGGGGGGAAACTTTTCAAGATGGGCGGGGTAATATAGGCTATGGCAAAGGTGTAAGCACTAATTGGGCCAGGCGCCAATCAGAGGCGCACTGGCCCTTTAAATCGCAGAGAGCCGGCGCGCGTGCGCCCTAGGGAGCAGGGCCGCGCGAGCCGGGACTGAACAGACGGGTAGGAAGACTGGGATGCGAACCGCAAGACACTAACGCAGCGCTCCCAGTCAGCGGGTCTGACCGGGGCACTGCGACAAGGTGAATGCTGCGAGCGCTCCAGGGAGGAGCGGGGACCCGGAGCCCTCGGCGTAACAGGAAGAGGGTCATGTGACACATCGAACTTAATGGGAATTTCACTAGAAAAACTATTATGTGCTTGGTTTCAATGAAACTTTAATCTTTCATAAGTTATTTACAAGTTTCTGACCACTTAAATATGTTTAATGTGCTGCCCATTGTGTTAAATTGTCAATGCAACCCACTTCTCCCACTCTTCACACACTGATAGCAACACCGCAGGAGAAATGCTAGCACAGGCTTCCAGTATCCTTAGTTTCAGGTGCTGCAGAATGGGCAAAACAAACATTGGAACAGGACCCTCAGTTTACACAGAAGATTTTGTTCAGTGATGAGGCAAACTTTTATGTGAATGGTGACATGGTAACAAAACCACCGCTATTGGTCTGACAATAAAGTGTCCAACTTTTGTGTATCCATATAAATCGCCCTCCCTGTAGATATATAAATCATATATTTGTATATATATTATTTATTTATTTCGCTCACACAGCAGTCAGATGAATGAAGAACAGGAAATTGGAGGGATAGACCTTAATTAAATAATGAAACCACAGCCAATTATGATCAAACCACTTGACCTATATTCCTTTGATGTTCTATTACCTATTTGACCTTAATTGGCTGTGGTCTCCTTATTCAATTAACCTTAATTTGCTCCAATTAGAGCAGCTACTATATATTTCAAAACTTTCTTCCATTCATACGACCCCAGTGACTCCCTGCCGGTCCCCACTGCAACCACTGTGATTGCAAGTGGGGACAACTGGAATTCAAGAATTACAACTCCCATCATCCACTACATAAAAATTTAAAGATTTTTCAGATATTATAAAAAGGTAATCTCACGTCCCACATCCATGGTTACATATCCCCTTCTATAGCTTACAGCAACAAATAAGTCCTTTCCATCCTTCTGAAATTATAGCTCCCATCCATGTCTTCCTGCATAAGCCGAGACATTGGAATTACAAGAAGAGTTTTGCAGTAATTTGTCATTTAAAACCAGCTCATATTGTATAATTACAATGACATCATCCTTCACAATTACATTAACCCCTTCAGGACCAAGCCCATTTTGGCCTTAAGGACTAGAGCGTTTTTTGCACATCTGACCACTGTCACTTTAAACATTAATAACTCTAGAATGCTTTTAGTTATCATTCTCATTCCGAGATGGTTTTTTCGTGACATATTCTACTTTAACATGGTGGTAAATTTTTGTGGTAACTTGCATCCTTTCCTTGTGAAAAATCCAAAAATTTGATGAAAAATGTGAAAATTTTGCATTTTTCTAACTTTGAAGCTCTCTGCTTGTAAGGAAAATTTATATTACAAATAAAAAAAATTTTTATTCACATATACAATATGTCTACTTTATGTCTGCATTATAAAAGTGACAAGTTTTTACTTTTGGAAGACACCAGAGGGCTTCAAAGTTCAACAGCAATTTTCCAATTTTTCACAAAATTTTCAAACTCACTATTTTCAGGGACCAGTTCAGGTTTGAAGTGGATTTGAAGGGTCTTCATATTAGAAATACCCCAAAAAAGACCCCATTATAAAAACTGCACCCCCCAAAGTATTCAAAATGACATTCAGTCATCATTTTAACCCTTTAGGTGTTTCACAGGAATAGAAGCAAAGTGAAGGAGAAAATTCACAATCTTCATTTTTTACACTCGCATGTTCGAGAAAATGTATACTTATCTTTGTAGCCCGATTTCTCTCGAGTAAGCACATACCTCATATGTCTATGTAAAGTGTTCGGTGGGCGCAGTAGAGGGCTAAGAAGGGAAAGAGCGATAAGGAAATTTTGGAGAGTTCATTTTTCTGAAATGGTTTTTGGGGGGCATGTTGCATTTAGGAAGCCCCTATGGTGCCAGAACAGCAAAAAACCCTCACATGGCATACCATTTTGGAAACTAGACCCCTTGAGGAACATAACAAGGAATAAAGTGAGCCTAAATACCCCACAGGTGTTTCACGACTTTTGCATATGTAAAAAAAAATATTTTTTTTTCACTAAAATGTGTGTTTCCCCCCAAATTTCTCATTTTTCCAAGGGTTAATAGCAGGAAAAAAAACCCAATATTTGTAACCCCTTCTCTTCTGAGTATGGAGGTACCCCATAAGTTGACCTGAAGTGCACTATGGGCGAACTACAATGCTCAGAAGAGAAGGAGTCATATTTGGCTTTTTGAGAGCAAATTTTGCTCGGGGGGGCATATCGCATTTAGGAAGCCCCTATGGTGCCAGAACAGCAAAAAAAAAACACATGGCATACCATTTTGGAAACGAGACCCCTTGAGGAACGTAACAAGGGGTACAGTGAACATTTGCCCCCCACTGGTGTCTGACAGATCTTTGGAACAGTGGGCTGTACAAGTTTTCATTTTCACGGACCACTGTTCCAAAGATCCGTCAGACACCTGTGGGGGGTAAATTCTCACTGCACCCCTCATTACATTCCGTGAGGGGTGTCGTTTCCGAAATGGGGTCACATGTGGGGTTTAGTTTTTTTGCGTTTGTCAAAACCGCTGTAACAATCAGCCACCCCTGTGCAAATCACCTCAAACGTACATGGTGCGCTCTCCCTTCTGGGCCTTGTTGTGCGCCCCCAGAGCACTTTGCGCTCACATATGGGGTATCTCTGTAGTCGGGAGAAATTGCGTTACAAATTTTGGGGGGCTTTTTTCCCTTTTACCTCTTGTGAAAATGTAAAGTATAGAGCAACATCAGCATGTTAGTGTAAAAAATTTAATTTTTTTACACTAACATTCTGGTGTAGACCCCAACATTTCCTTTTCATGAAGGGTTAAAGAAGAAAAAGCCCCCCAAACCTTGTAACGCAATTTCTCCCGAGTACGGCGATACCCCATATGTCACCCTAAACTGTTGCCTTGAAATACGACAGGGCTCCAAAGTGAGAGCGCCGTGCGCATTTGAGGCCTAAATTAGGGATTTGCATAGGGGTGGACATAGGGGTATTCTACGCCAGTGATTCCCAAACAGGGTGCCTCCAGCTGTTGCAAAACTCCCAGCATGCGTGGACAGTCAACGGCTGTCTGGCAATACTGGGAGTTGTTGCTTTTCAACAGCTGGAGGCTCTGCTTTGGAAACAGTGGGGTACCGGACGTTCTTATTGGGGGAGGGGGGCTGTGTAGGGGTATGTGTATATCTAGTGTTTTTAACTTTTTATTTTATTTTGTGTTAGTGTAGTATAGTGTTTTTAGGGTACAGTCACATGGGCGGGGGATTACAGCGAGTTTCCCGGCGCAAAATTTGCTGCTCAAGATGCGAGAAACCCACTGTAAAAGCCTCGCCCATGTGAATGTACCCTGTACATTCACAGGGGGGGGGGGGGGGGGGGGGATGCACCAGCTGTTGCAAAACCACAACTCCCAGCATGCATGGTCTGTTAGTGCATGCTGGGAGTTATAGTTTTGCAACAGCTGGAGGCACACAGGTTAGGAAACACTGAGTTAGAAACAGACAATGTTTCCCAACCAGTGTGTCTCCAGTTGTTGCAAAACTACAACTCCCAGCATGCCCAGACAGCTGAAGGGCATGCTGGGAGTTGTAGTTCGGCAACATCTGAAGGGCCAGATGTTGCTAAACTAAAACTCCCAGCATGCCTGGACAGTCAGTGCATACTGGGAGTTGTAGTTTTGCAACAGCTGGAAGAGCACAGATTGGAGACCATTATACAATGGTCTCCAAACTGGGGCCCTCCAGATGTTGCAAAACTACAACTCCCAGCATGCATGGTCTGTTAGTGCATGCTGGGAGTTATAGTTTTGCAACAGCTGGAGGCACACAGGTTAGGAAACACTGAGTTAGAAACAATGTTTCCCAATCAGTGTGTCTCCAGTTGTTGCAAAACTACAACTCCCAGCATGCCCAGACAGCTGAAGGGCATGCTGGGAGTTGTAGTTCGGCAACATCTGAAGGGCCAGATGTTGCTGAACTAAAACTCCCAGCATGCCTGGACAGTCAGTGCATGCTGGGAGTTGTAGTTTTGCAACATCTGGAAGAGCACAGATTGGAGACCATTATACAATATCATATGTTGCAAAACTACAACTCCCAGCAGTTTTCAGACTCCTAGAAGCAGCAGTGAAGATCTTCACTGCTGCTTCTGAGGACCATATACTTACCTGCCGTTCCCGTCGCTGCTCGTCCACGTGGCCGGTCCTGCCGCTGCTCCTCGGTCCCGCCAGGTAAGGCCGCCGGTCCCCTGATGTTCCCCCCCTATGCCGCAGGTCCCCGCGAGCCCCCGCAGCCATCGTCCTCCGTTCTGCCCGACTTCCAGGGGGATCTGAACTTTCACCCCAGATCACTGTGATTGGTCCACAGGGACCAATCACAGTGATCGCTGACCAGGACCATCAATGGATGGTCCTGGGGGTGAAGCAGAAGTTGTCCCCTGCTGGAAACAGCGGGACTTCTGCCAGTTAACCCGTGCGATGCTGCGCATCGCCGGGTTAACTGAATGTCATTTATAAACGCCGGGATGCGCGAACGCACTGCACAACCCGGCGTTTATATATGACATTCTGCGGGAATGGGTTAAATATATACATAAATTATTTTCCCGGCGATTTGCCTCTACAAATTACAATTTGAAGTATCTTTAATTTCTGATAGAAGACCTCTGTAAATTTATATACTTTTGGTAAATTAAGGAAACTCAGCCATTTTTTTGCCTACTGTATTATACATATTACTGATGTCCCTGTCCTTGGTTCGTCTTTTACCCACGCAATACTTATGGCAGCACATCTAAATGCCCGAAAAAATAAAATTTAATAAATGGGCTAAAAAAGTAAAGTGAAAATAAATAAAAAAAATTATGATTTAGAACGAAAACTAGAAAAAAAAATTATGAAATGCACACCTCATTTTTAATTTGGAATTTTCTGGTCCCTGCTCGCTCCCGGAAATTGAATGACAAAAAAAAAAAAATGTTAATGTTAATTTTTAAACAGGGACCAATTTATGTGGGCGGGCAGGGACCTCAATTTATGTGGGCATGCAGGGACCTAAAAGGAGCTGAATTACCTGCATAACTAGACAGATCACAACAGGTGTCAGAAGTGACACCCACTGCGATCTGTCTATTAATGCAGGTACTACAGGTCCCGACATGGAGCAGAGTGTGCTCCGTGTTAGGAGCAGTAGTACCTGCAGTTGAGGACAGATCACAGTGGGTGTCACTCCTGACACCCAAGGTGATTGTCCTATCTATTGCAGAGATGCGAGAAAGCCGCCAGCATCTATACATTATACAGGATGATCATAGCAGGTGTCAGGGATGACACCTGGGTCGATCGGTCTATTAGCACAGGTGCTATTACTCCCATCATAGAACAGTCTGCTCCATGCTGGGAGTAGTCATACTACCTAAAAAAAATTAAACATTTAGAAATAATAGGGAAATACACACACATTTTATTAAACACATTATTAAAATACTTTACTAATAAAATTTGCTGTAAAATTATTCGGATCAAATCAAATTTTTTTTTTGTTCAGTAAATCGGCTGAATCAAATTTTTCAAAAAATTTGCTCATCTCTAATGATTATATAATAAAAAAAACTAAGTGTCACAATTTCTGAAGCAATTCACTGGTTGTCAAGGGAACCGGCCTATAGGTAGAAAGGTGTTTAAAATTCCATAATGATTTCTCCAAGCCATGCTTAACAGTTACAGAAAAAATTTAGCTTTTTACTTCCTACTATTGAACTTCCTACTAAGTAATGGTCCATTAAGAAAAGCAAATAGTGAATGAATGTTTTCTAAAGCTGTCTAGATCATTACAACATTCTCTCCTTCTAGAACATTAAAGATTCAATAATGACAAAAAAATTAAAAAAATCAACCATGGAGATTGACTGATGTTCAAGTTAAAAATATCTTAAATACAGTAAGCTATTTTCACACAATATATTTTCTTGCATATTTTATTGTAAAAAAAATGCTTCTGTTAAATCACTGAAAATTTGCTTCCATATTTGCAAAATTGATGTGCTGTATCTAAATATATGGAAAAGTTGCAGTACATAGAAAAAAGGTTGCAAGTGACATGTCATATGCGTGGATGGGAAAAATACAACCATTTTTTCTATATATTGTGTGCACAGACAACCACTTACCTTTCAATATATTTACACACAGCACATTTGTTTTTCAAATATGGAAACAAATTTTCAGAGATTTTATGGAAGCCATAAAGTAAAAAAAAAAAAAAAAAAACGCAGTGTGAGCTTTGTTTTTCACCGTGCATGAAAATGCATGGTGAAAACAAAGCTCACACTGCGTTTTTGTTTCTACTTTATTGTTTTTGTTAGGTTATGTTCACACATTGTAAAATAAATAGCAAAATACATCTGAAAACTCAAAGTTGATCGCAGCATCAAAATGTGGTAATTTTGGTTCCCGGCTAGCTCAGCGGACTGTTCAGGACCACTGCAGCAAATTTGTGAGGTCCCAATCAACTGAGAGGATGGCGGCGGGTCCCTTTACTGGTTCCTCCCTATCCAATTTGTGCTCTTATGCTCCAGAAAGCCATTTCAGCCTGGAGCAATGGAGCACAGATAACACTGATCAATGCTGTGCTATAGCATAGAATTGAACAGTGTATGAAATCTAAAGACTAAAAAAGTAGTAAAAAATAAAGAAATAAATAAAAAAGGAATACATGTATAAATATGCATTAACCCCTTCCCTAATAAAACTCACCCCCTTTTCCCATTTTGCAAATAAAATACTGTAAACAAAAATTAGCATATGTGGTGTCACTGCTCACATAATGTCCTTACTAATGTTAATTGATCTGCACGGCTTATGGTGTTAATGTAAAGTAAAACTGAAATACAGAAATGCTTATTTTTAATCACCTCATATACTAGAAAAAGTAAAAAAAGTAAAAAAAATAAAGTAGTAAAATAAAACAAAACCTATTTAAATTTGGTATCATTTTAATAGTTTAGACTTACAGAATAAAGATAACCTGTCATTATTACCGAATAGGGCACTACTTAAAAATGGAATCCCCCAAAAGTTGCAAAATGGCAGGAGTTTTTTAAATTTTAATAATACAAAAAAAAATGTTTTTTGTTTGCTTCATTCTAGATTTGGTGGTAAAATGGGAGATGTCATTGCAAAGTACAATTGGTGATGCAAAAAAACAAGCCCTTATATGGGTCTGTAGATGGAAAAATGAAACCCCAAAAATGGATAATGGCACACCCCTGAAAGGGTTAAAGGGAACCTGACTTTTCATTGGGGTACAAACTCTATTCTACGGATAATTTGCACCTGAATGGAAGGGGGTCCGCTGTGCTGGGGGAGAGAATCCTGGAAGGGGTGGCAGAGTATTTAAACTAGGTGAGTGGGGGGAGGATAATAAAGCAAAGAAAGCAGACAGTGGGATGGATAGGTTAGAGAGGGGTCAGGACATAATGGTGGGTGGAGAGGAGTCCTGTGGGGGGAGGTTAAGAGCAGTGGATAAGGAGATCCATGAGTTACAAACTAGCCGTAAAAATAACTGTAGCCTGAAAAATTGTAATCCCAATAATTCAAAAAATTCCATTAGCCCCAATAACTCAATAACTACAATAAGCCCCATTAACTCAAAAAATACCATTAGCCCCAATAACTTAAATAATAATGTTAGCCCCAATAACGCAAAAAATCCCATTAGCCCCAATAACTTAAATAATAACGTTAGACCCAATAACTCAAAAAATCCCATTAGCCCCAATAACTTAAATAGTACAATTAGCCCTTATAACTCAAATAATAACATTAACCCCAATAACTCAGAAAATCCCATTAGTGAGACTATATGTGTAAAACTTAATGGAAATGTAAAGTGTATGTTCACAAATGCCAGAAGCCTAGCAAATAAAATGGGGGAGCTTGAGGCCTTGATACTGGAGGAACATATTGATATAGTTGGGGTCACTGAGACATGGCTGGACTCCTCGCATGACTAGGCTGTTAATCTGCAGGGGTTTACATTGTTTCGCAAGGATAGAATAAACAGAAAAGGTGGTGGAGTCTGTCTGTATGTTAGAAGTGGTATGAAAGTCAGTGTGAACGATGCCATAGTGTGTGATGATTCTGAGGATGTGGAATCATTGTGGGTAGAATTACAAAAGGAGGGAAATATTGAAAAAATAGTATTTGGTGTAATCTACAGACCCCCTAATATCACTGAAGAGATAGAAGGTCGGCTGCATAAACAAATAGAGAGGGCTGCCCGGGCAGGTACAGTGGTAATAATGGGAGATTTTAACTATCCAGATATAGATTGGGGCCGGGGGCTAGCTAAAACTACAAAGGGGGGAAAATTACTAAATTTATTGCAGGATCATTTTATGGGCCAGTTTGTGGAGGACCCAACAAGAAGTGATGCCTTCTTGGATCTGATCATTTCCAACAACGCAGAGCTGGTTGATAATGTAACTGTGCTGGAAAACCTTGGTAATAGCGACCACAATATAGTTACTTTTGACTTAAAATGTAGAAAACAAAGACAGACGGGGAAGGCAAAAACATATGACTTTAAAAAGGCAAATTTTCCTGGGCTGAGAGCTGCACTACAGGACATAGACTGGGGGGAGGTGTTCTCAAATACTGATACAGAAGGTAAATGGGAAATTTTTTAATCAACTCTAAATAACTATACAGCTAAATATATACCAAAGGGGAACAGATATAAACGATTAAAACTAAATCCTACATGGCTGACAAATGATGTTAAAAGAGCAATAAACAACAAAAAAATAGCCTTCAAAAAAATCTAATCTGATGGGTCAGCTATAACATTTAAACAGTACAAAGAGCTTAATAAAATATGTAAAAAATTTAATAAAAACAGCAAAAATTCAAAATGAGAGACAGGTGGCCGAAGAAAGCAAAACTAATCCTAAATATTTTTTTTAGATATATAAATACAAAAAAAACAAGGACAGAGCATGTAGGACCCCTTAATAATGATAATGGGGAAGTTGTCACGGGTGATCAAGAGAAGGCGGGGCTACTGAATGGGTTATTTAGTTCTGTATATGCTATGGAAGAAGGAGCTGACATTGGACAGGTCAGTGATGGTAACACATCATGTAATGTACTGAACTGGCTTAATGTAGAGATGGTACAAGGTAAGTTAAGTAAAGTAAATGTAAGCAAATCTCCAGGACCGGATGGACTACACCCAAGAGTTCTTAGAGGTAAGTTCAGTAATATCTGTACCCTTGTTCATGATATTTAGAGATTCTCTGGTGTCTGGTATTGTGCCAAAGGACTAGCGCAAGGCGAATGTGGTGCCAATCTTCAAGAAGGGCTCTAGGTCTTCGCCAGGCAATTATAGACCGGTAAGTTTAACGTGCATTGTGGGTACATTTTTTGAAGGACTTATACAGGATTACATACAGGAATACATAGGGGATAATAGTATTATAAGTGATAGCCAGCATGGGTTTATTAAGGATAGAAGTTGTCAAACCAATCTAATTTGCTTTTATGAAGAGGTGAGTAGAAGCCTTGACAGAGGAATGGCTGTGGATATAGTGTTTCTGGATTTTGCTAAAGCATTTGATACTGTCCCTCATAAACGTCTGACAGGTAAGTTAAGGTCTTTGGGCTTGGAAACTTTAGTTTGTAACTGGATTGAACACTGGCTCATGGATCATACCCAGAGAGTGGTGGTCAATGATTCATACTCTGATTGGTCCCCGGTTGTTAGTGGCGTACCCCAAGGTTCTGTACTGGGCCCGCTGTTGTTTAATTTATTTATCAATGAAATAGAGGATGGTATTAACAGCTCTGTTTCTATCTTTGCAGATGACACCAAGCTTTGTAGCACAGTACAGTCTATAGAGGATGTGTATAAGTTACAAGATGACTTGGATAGACTAAGTGTCTGGGCATCCACTTGGCAAATGAGGTTCAATGTGGATAAATGTAAAGTTATGCATCTGGGTACTAATAACATGCATGCGTCGTATGTCTTAGGGGGGATTAAACTGGCAGAGTCACTGGTAGAGAAGGATCTGGGTGTACTTGTGGATCACAGACTTCAGAATAGCATGCAATGTCAGGCTGCTGCTTCCAAAGCCAGTAGGATATTGTCATGTATAAAAAGAGGCATGGACTCAAGGGACAGGGACATAATACTCCCCTTTATAAAGCATTGGTACGGCCTCACCTGGAATATGCTGTTCAGTTTTGGTCGCCTGTACATAAAAGGGACACTGCGGAGCTGAAAAGGGTGCAGAGACGGGCAACTAAACTAATATGGGGCATGGAACATCTTAACTATGAGGAGCTATTAAAGGAGTTACAATTGTTTAGTCTTGAGAAGAGACGCTTAAGGGGGGATATGATAAACGTATATAAGTATATAAATGGCTCATACAAAAAATATGGAGAAAAACTGTTCCAGGTTAAACCCCCCCCAAAGTATGAGGGTGTACTCCCTCCATCTGGAGAAGAAAAGGTTTAGTCTAAAGGGGTGACACGCCTTCTTTACCATAAGAACTGTGAATTTATGGAACAGTCTACCTCAGGAACTGGTCACAGCAGGAACAATTAACAGCTTTAAAACAGGGTTAGATACATTCCTGGAACAAAATAACATTAATGCTTCTGCAGAATTATAAAACTACATCCCTTCCCCTTATCCCCTTACACCCTTCCCTTCAATTCCCTGGTTGGACTTGATGGATGTACCGGTATGTCTTTTTTCAACCATACTAACTATGTAACCTGTCATTACTTAATGTCATCAAAGTGATTGAAGGAAAGATCTGAAAGGACATCTTCTTGTGCTTCTTGTATAAAGAATTGTAATAAATTTACATTTATTAAGTTAAAACGTACATAAACTATTTCATGATATAAGGTGAAATGTTGGTAAAACATATCTATATCAGGTCATTTGATTAATGCAATTGGGGGAAATCATCAAGACTGGTGTAGGTGAACATCTTTTAACCCCATGAATTCATGTGGTGGAAACTGTGTACATGCACCCTATTTATTACATGGTGCATAAATCTGGTGCTGATCACATTTCTTACTTCAGTACACCACTTTGTATTGTGATCCCTCAGCGACTTTTTGTGCGACTTTTTTATTCCGTGCGACAAAATGTGCAAATTTTTAAAAATGACTGTCCACAGTCAGTTCTGTAAGCCAAATCAGGGCTGGTGCAGATTTGCGCCTAAGTTAGCACAGTTGCGACAAAAGATGCGACAAACTGAAAAGTCGCACATCATATATTCCTTACCACTGCATGATATCAACTGAAATCATGACTTGGTATGTTCTTTTTGAAAAACCTTCTAAAGCAAAACAGCAAAACAGCAACTGAGACAAACTGTGAGACAAATGTAACGAACAAAACCAGGGTAAAACCAACGATAAATTCCCCCCAATATAACTAAATAGAACATTTAACCCCTTAAGGACTCAGGGTTTTTCCGTTTTTGCACTTTCGTTTTTTCCTCCTCACCTTTTAAAAATCATAACCCTTTAAATTTTCCACCTAAAAATCCATATTATGGCTTATTTTTTGTGTCACCAATTCTACTTTGCAGTGACATCAGTCATTTTACCCAAAAATTCACGACGAAACGGAAAAAAAATCATTGCGCGACAAAATTTAAGAAAAAACGCCATTTTGTAACTTTTGGGGGCTTCCGTTTCTACGCAGTGCATATTTCGGTAAAAATGACCCTTTATCATTATTCTATAGGTCCATATGGTTAAAATGATACCCTACTTATATAGGTTTGATTTTGTCGTACTTCTGGAAAAAATCATAATTGGAATTTTTTTGCGCGTACGCCATTGACCGTGCGGTTTAATTAACAATATAGTTTTATAGTTCGGACATTTACGCACGCGGCGATACCACATATGTTTATTTTTATTTTATTTACACTGTTTTATTTTTTTTATGGGAAAAAGGGGGTGATTCAAACTTATTAGGGAAGGGGTTAAATGACCTTTATTAACACTTTTTTTAAACTTTTTTTTGCAGTGTTATAGGTCCCATAGGGACCTATAACACTGCGCACACTGATCTCTCATGCTGATCACTGGCGTGTATTAACACGCCTGTGATCAGCGTTATCGGCGCTTGACTGCTCCCGCCTGGATCTCAGGCACGGAGCAGTAATTCGTCGATCGGACACAGAGGAGGCAGGTAAGGGCCCTCCCGGTGTCCTGCAAGCTGTTCGGGACGCCGCGATTTCACTTCGGCGGTCCCGAACAGCCCGACTGACCAGCCGGGATACTTTCACTTTCACTTTAGAAGCGGCGGTCAGCTTTGACTGCCGCTTCTAAAGGGTTAATACCGCACATTGCTGCGATCGGCGATGTGTGGTATTAGCCGCGGGTCCCGGCCGTTGATGAGTGCCGGGACCGACGCGATGTGATGCGGGGTCGCAGCGCGACCTCGCTTCATATCGCGGGAGCCAGTGCAGGACGTAACTATACGTCCTGCATCGTTAAAGGGTTAAAAAAGCAAAACAAAAAAGTGGAAATGTTTGGCACTCACCAACCTAATGTACTGTTTAATTCACTCAAAGTAGTTCTCAATTGCATTGGGTATCACAGAGGATAAACATTACACCCAAATGGGCAATAGCCATTTCGTGCTAATTGCACTTTGTCATGGCAGGGGCATTGTTATTATTTTTTCAAAGCGACCAGGTGCCAGCAATATTTCTTGAATTAGGAAAATATATGAATCATTTCTGAGACTATGCAAGTGACTGTTTCCCATTTTTATGTAGTGGAATGTGAAGAATTATATGCAGTAATAAAATTTGTTCTGAAATTAAGATTCTGTCCATCTTTTTTTATTTATTTATTTACTTTTTACTGTAAGGCATTTCTCTCATGTAAGATAACTTGCTTTTGCGTAGGCTGTTGTTAAATGACTGTCCACAGTCAGTTCTGTAAGCCAAATCAGGGCTGGTGCAGATTTGCGCCTAAGTTAGCACAGTTGCGACAAAAGATGCGACAAACTGAAAAGTCGCACATCATATATTCCTTACCACTGCATGATATCAACTGAAATCATGACTTAGTATGTTCTTTTTGAAAAACCTTCTAAAGCAAAACAGCAAAACAGCAACTGAGACAAACTGTGAGACAAATGTAACGAACAAAACCAGGGTAAAACCAACGATAAATTCTCCCCAATATAACTAAATAGAACATTTAACCCCTTAAGGACTCAGGGTTTTTTCGTTTTTGCACTTTCGTTTTTTCCTCCTCACCTTTTAAAAATCATAACCCTTTAAATTTTCCACCTAAAAATCCATATTATGGCTTATTTTTTGTGTCACCAATTCTACTTTGCAGTGACATCAGTCATTTTACCCAAAAATTCACGACGAAACGGAAAAAAAAATCATTGCGCGACAAAATTTAAGAAAAACGCCATTTTGAAACTTTTGGGGGCTTCCGTTTCTACGCAGTACATATTTCGGTAAAAATGACCCCTTATCATTATTCTATAGGTCCATATGGTTAAAATGATACCCTACTTATATAGGTTTGATTTTGTCGTACTTCTGGAAAAAATCATAATTGGAATTTTTTTGCGCGTACGCCATTGACCGTGCGGTTTAATTAACAATATAGTTTTATAGTTCGGACATTTACGCACGCGGCGATACCACATATGTTTATTTTTATTTTATTTACACTGTTTTATTTTTTTTATGGGAAAAGGGGGGTAATTCAAACTTTTATTAGGGAAGGGGTTAAATGACCTTTATTAACACTTTTTTTTTACTTTTTTTTGCAGTGTTATAGGTCCCATAGGGACCTATAACACTGCGCACACTGATCTCTCATGCTGATCACTGGCGTGTATTAACACGCCTGTGATCAGCGTTATCGGCGCTTGACTGCTCCCGCCTGGATCTCAGGCACGGAGCAGTAATTCGTCGATCGGACACAGAGGAGGCAGGTAAGGGCCCTCCCGGTGTCCTGCAAGCTGTTCGGGACGCCGCGATTTCACTTCGGCGGTCCCGAACAGCCCGACTGACTAGCCGGGATACTTTCACTTTCACTTTAGAAGCGGCGGTCAGCTTTGACTGCCGCTTCTAAAGGGTTAATACCGCACATTGCTGCGATCGGCGATGTGTGGTATTAGCCGCGGGTCCCGGCCGTTGATGAGTGCCGGGACCGACGCGATGTGATGCGGGGTCGCAGCGCGACCTCACTTCATATCGCGGGAGCCAGCGCAGGACGTAACTATACGTCCTGCATCGTTAAAGGGTTAAAAAAGCAAAACAAAAAAGTGGAAATGTTTGGCACTCACCAACCTAATGTACTGTTTAATTCACTCAAAGTAGTTCTCAATTGCATTGGGTATCACAGAGGATAAACATTACACCCAAATGGGCAATAGCCATTTTGTGCTAATTGCACTTTGTCATGGCAGGGGCATTGTTATTATTTTTTCAAAGCGACCAGGTGCCAGCAATATTTCTTGAATTAGGAAAATATATGAATCATTTCTGAGACTATGCAAGTGACTGTTTCCCATTTTTATGTAGTGGAATGTGAAGAATTATATGCAGTAATAAAATTTGTTCTGAAATTAAGATTCTGTCCATCTTTTTTTATTTATTTATTTACTTTTTACTGTAAGGCATTTCTCTCATGTAAGATAACTTGCTTTTGCGTAGGCTGTTGTTATAATGCCTTTGGGATATTTTTTTGTTTTTGAAACATGTTGTGAGCAGTTTTGTTTGATCTTTGAAATCAGACATTTTTTGTACAGCTCCTCCTAATTCTTTTTAATAGGTCAAGGTAAGAAGTACAGAAGAAGAAAACAGCTAAACACCATAGGCGTTCTTCACGTTGTCTTTCTTGTGTTACACCAATTGGCAAACTGGAAATGATGATGTTGAACAGTGATGAACAATCATGAAAAAGATGTTGTATTCAGTGATTGTGCACTAAAATATTATTTTCTGTCATAAAGACTTGCTTGGTGTTTTTGTCAAGTAATGTGTAAATCCAGTCTAATGTTTAAAAAATGCACTTTGCTTTTAATTGATCTTAACTAGAGATGAGCGAGCCGAATCTGGCGAACCTGGATACGTCCCGAACTTTAACACTGTTCTGGCTTGGCGAACTCTCAAGCTTTTACTGGTTTAGCTTGCATGAGCTGGTAAATAGCACAAAAAACCTGAAAGCATGTTTTTTTTTGCAGATGGAAGGAGGGCAGGCAGGAAGGACTGAGATGACGAAGGCAAAGCAGCAGATCACATGAAAACCAAGGTCTATCATGTGATTTGCTGCTTACAGTATCAATCAAGCACAAAGGCCAATAAGACACAGCCAGGGACACAGATAAAAGGGTACTGATGAAAGAGCACACAGAAAGAGGAAGAGAGCAAGACATAGGGACAGTTAGTGGTTAGAACGATAGAATCTGAGATACAGATTAACCCCTTAAGGACCAAGGACGTACCGCCAATCGCGCTAAAAGTGAAAGTTGCCGGCTAGCTCAGTCGGGCTGTTCGGGATAGCCGCGGCTAATCGCGGCATCCCGAACAGCTGACAGGACAGCGGGAGGGCCCCTACCTGCCTCCTCGCTGTCCGATCGCCGAATGACTGCTCAGTGCCTGAGATCCAGGCATGAGCAGTCATGCGGCAGAATCGTTGATCACTGGTTTCTTATGAGAAACCAGTGATCAATGATGAAGATCAGTGTGTGCAGTGTTATAGGTCCCTATGGGACCTATAACACTGCAAAAAAAAGTGAAAAAAAAGGGAATAAAGATCATTTAACTCCTCCCCTATTAAAAGTTTGAATCACCCCCCTTTTCCAATAAAAAAACACAGTGTAAATAAAACTAAAAATAAACATATATGGTATCACCGCGTGCATAAATGTCCGAATTATAAAAATATGTAATTAATTAAACCGCTCGGTCAATGGCGTGCGCGCAAAAAAATTCCAAAGTCCAAAATAGTGCATTTTTGGTCACTTTTTATATCATTTAAAAATAAGTCCTATTAATGCAAAAATGGTACCGTTAAAAACTTAAGATCACGGCGCAAAAAATTAGCCCTCATACCGCCCCATACACGGAAAAATAAAAAAGTTATAGGAGTCAGAAGATGACAATTTTAAACGGATTAATTTTCCTGCATGTAGTTATGATTTTTTCCAGAAGTCCGACAAAATCAAACCTATGTAAGTAGGGTATCATTTTAACCGTATGGACCTACAGAATAAAGATAAGGTGTCATTTTTACCGAAAAATTTACTACGTAGAAACGGAAGCCCCCAAAATTTACAAAACTGCAGTTTTTTTTTCAATTTTGTCGCACAATGATTTTTTTTTTCCGTTTCACAGTAGGTTTTTGGGCAAAATGACTGATGTCATTACAAAGTAGAATTGGTGGCGCAAAAAATAAGCCATCATATGGATTTTTAGGTGCAAAATTGAAAGAGTTATGATTTTTTAAAGGCAAGGAGCAAAAAACGAAAATGCAAAAACGGAAAAAACCCCGGTCCTTAAGGGGTTAAAAAGAGAGGAGAAATAGGGACAGTTAGTGATTTGAAAGAGAAACCTCAAGTGGCACCTATATACCTATAGGGCCTGTCAACACAGTAGTGAATATAATACATTTCTGAAAACACATTCAGTACGCATTGTGCTATCATCCCTGTCACCAAAAAAGTGTGTTTAAGTTACACGTATCCAAGCCTGTAGTGTTATACCGTTGTTGTGCATTTGAAGAAAATCTGTTGTCAGTGTTACCTGCACTAACCTATCAGTACAGACAGGTAGTGCAGGTGACACTGATAACAATGGTACTTACCTCATCCCATTCCATGCTGTAGTTCTCCGGCAATCATCTTTGGTATCTCCAGCTTCAGGCCCGACTTGTAGCATGGGCAGAGCTTAGTGACATCACTGCTGCTGTTCTCTGCTGGGTCCAGCTGCTAACAAAGAGCAGCAATTACTTCACCAAGCTCGGCTTATGCTCCAAGTCGGGCCTTGAGCTGAAGATACCAAAGAGGATTGCCGGAGAATGACAGCATGGAGCGGGACAGGGTAAGTACTGTTGTCATCAGTGTCACCTGCACTTCCTTTCTGTGTTGACATGTTAGAGCAGGTGACAATGATGACAGATTTTCTTTAATATTTTTCAGAAAACAACTTCAGTACTCATTGTGCTGTCTCCTCTGCCACCCAACAAGAGTGTTGAACTTACACGTATCTAGCCTGTAGTTGTAATACAGGTCTGTTGCATTTCATATTGTTCTGCAAACACCATCAGTACTCATTGTGCTGTCATCTTTGCAATGCATAAAGCATTCAAAGCATTGAAACCTAAATTTGACAAGTAGGACGGTGAAAAATCACCCAAAAAGGATAAAAGTAACCACAAAATACATATCTGGAAAAGGATTTGGTGGACAGGGTAGAGCGCAGAAGACCCCCGCCATGTCAGTAAGAATGTTCTTGGCAGTCCTAGTACAGCAGCCAGGTTTCATGTGGCATTAGTGGCAGCTGTATCAGCCATCCCAAGTTCTCACTGCCTCAGAAAGGTTATGTGGTTTCACAGAATTTCACAGATTTCACAAGATGATCCAGCGTTACTGGAATATTTCTGTCATACGACTTCTGTGGAGTGAGAATATGACGTAAGACACCGGTCAGCGGATTCCTCCACTCATATGGGGAAGTGGAAAGGTCTATCCTAAATGCTGTGCTTCCTCATCTATAGCATTGCCCCCCCCCCCCCCCTACTGCTATGCAGAAGGATAGCACTAGCCACAAGGAGGAGTTGTGTTGGAACTGTCAAGTTTTGGAGTGCAGCAATAGCAAGATGATTTTTGGAGCCAGTGTGATTTACAGCTCAGGGATTGGGAGCTAATCAGAAACATGTGTTGCATGCTTGTGTCTTTTGAGAAGGCTAAAAGATATGTCAGCAAGAAAAACAGTGGCATTGGCAATGTGATGCCTCTGATATTCCTTTTGGAGCAGATGCTGATGGCGATAATGGTTGAAGGAGGGATAGAGAAGACTTCACATCTTGATGGCAGCAGTACGGATGTTCTCCTTGAGGAGGAGGAGGAGGAGGAGGAGGAGTTGGATGAGGAGGTAGTGGGACCTGAGGAGGAGAATTTGTTGATTGACTCTATGGAAGAGAAAGGGGACAAGGACCTTACTCAAGATGACGCTGATGAGGATTAGGAGGGGAACAGCCAACCTTGGCCGTATGGGATTGAATAAGCTGGGCCCTCAGAAAAGCTGGAAAGGATGGCTAGGTGTAGAGATGAGCGAATCGAAGTTGACGAACCCGAATTCGTTACGAATTTCATGAAAAATTCGATTCACAACAAATACGAATATTGCCGCGATTCTATCACGCAAATCACTTCATTAAACTCCATTTTACAGCGTTCCAGGCTATTGGAGACCTAAGATGGCGGATCCACATGTGAGTACATGGGGCAGGGGATTATGGGAGGGTGGGAAACAGCGGCGGGAATGAAGGAAGCGGGCTGACTTTGAATCAGATGTGAGATGCAGCCTATCAGTGTTCACTGACCCCTGTGATGTCATAGCCCCTATATAATCGGCGGCCATCTTGCCTCTCTTCATTTCATCTATGCACTCAGATAGAGAGGATGGGACTGAGTGTGTGTGTGTGAATAGCTCATACCACAGCATCTGTTAGTCACGTCAGCATTAGGGAAAGGCAGGAGAGCAGAGTGCTTTGCTGTTAACACTGAGAAGGATCATTGATAGCTAAACCTCCTATTCACGTTATTGAGCATTGCAGCAGAGAGGGACAGATACCTGTCAGCTGCCTAAAAGAGATCTCAAAGCTGCCTGAACTTTCTGAAGTTACGCATATTACTGCCCTCATCAGTGCATACCGCATAGGTACATCCAAGTATTGTACCATTTAGTACCTGTTAATCTGTCAAGGTGCTCCAAACCGTCAAAGTCCAAACAATAGTATTCACCGGCTGGTGTTTTACAAAAATACAGAGTTTTTCTGCGTATAGTTACGCATATTACTGCCCTTATCAGTGCATACTGCAAAGGTACATCCAAGTATTGTACCATTAAGAACCTGTTAAACTGTCAAAGTGCTCCATACCGTCAAAGTCCAAACAATAGTATCCACCGGCTGGTGTTTTTAAAAAATACAGAGTTTTTTTTCTGCCTATAGTTGCGCATATTACTGCCCTCATCAGTGCATACCGCATAGGTACATCCAAGTATTGTACCATTTAGTACTTGTTAAGCTGTCAAGGTGCTCCATACCATCAAAGTCCAAACAATAGTATCCACCGGCTGGTGTTTTACAAAAATACAGATTTTTTTCTGCGTATAGTTAGGCATATTACTACCCTCATCAGTGCATACCGCATAGGTACATCCAAGTATTGTACCATTTAGTACCTGTTAATCTGTCAAGGGCCTACATACTGTGAAAGGACAGCCGTAAGTAATCACCTGCTGCTGTTCTAGACAAATAATGCTTAAAGAGTAGTGTAGAGTATTGTAATACCCTCATAAACGCATGTCAGACAGAGAAGGGGCAGGACGTGCACAGAGGAGTGGCAGAAGCCTAAATACTTCAGGCAGAGTTGGCAGCAGACTTGGGGCGAGTGGCAGTAGGAGTCGCAGCGAGAGGCCTGCGCTCCCGTTATTAGCCAGTGGTCGTGTCTCCACCAGCAACCCATCTGCCGTCGTCGATTGGTTAACACGCTCATCCACATCATCACAAGTGACATCTGACACCCCCAGTCAACAGTCGGTGGGTTCCTCAGACACAACCCTCAGTTGGCATGGCCCGGGAGCAGTCCCTGTCCTCCCATTGCCTTTGTCCTATGCTGTTCCCTCTCCTAAAGAAGTATCTTATGCTGTGGGTTCAGCTCCACTATTTACTGAGGACGATCTAATAGAGGACAGTCAGCAGCTACTGGACAGCAAAGAAGGGGAGGAGACATGCGCCGCTTTCTCCACTAGGTGGAAAAGTAGTGAAGCGGAGAGTGACGTGGATGGCGGTTTTCCAAGGGTTCAGGGTTCTGAAACAGACACTGTTGGGGAACCTGAGGAGGATATCAGTGACGTGCACACACCTGTGGATGATGATGAAGCCGATCACAATTGGGAGCCGGGTGCAGAAGGGGCTTCATCATCAGGAGAAGAGAGTTCATTGTTGCCCTTGAGGCAGCAAGGCGGTAGCACGGTTGGCAGTCAGCGTGGTGACAGTAGTGGAAATTCAGGAGCCAAACATGCCCGGGGGAGACAACCTGCTTCGCGGCAGCCTAGCTTTCCAGGAGGTAGTTGAACAGGGGTTCCTGGAAACGGCGCCAGTAGCAGTCAATTAGTGCGGACTGCGGGTGGAAAAATCAGCTACTCGGCGGTGTGGAAGTTTTTCATAAGGCATCCGGAGGAGGTTCATGTAGCCACATGCAAGATCTGTTAGCAGAAGGTGAAGCGTGGCCAGGGTCCCAATGTCGGCACCTTGGCCCTGCGTCAACATATGCTTCGCCACCGGCCTGGGAGCGGCCTGGGAGAACCGTGGCTCTGATGTAGTGGTCCAGCCTGCTGCATCACCCAGTGGCCATCCGCTCCCTCCTTCATCCAGCCAAGGCTCCACCACCCCAGCCGAAGGAAGCTGTGTGTCAAACCCTTCTTCTGTCGCTCCTGCTTCTCCCGCTTTTAGTCAGCCATTCCGCCAACAATCCATCGGCAAAGCCATGTCCAAGAGACAACAGTATGCGCCACTAATCCAACGGCGCAGAAGTTGAATGTGCTCCTGTCCAAGTTGCTGGTGTTGCAGTCCCTCCCTTTTCAAGTAGTGTACTCTGCACCTTTCAGAGAATTGATGGCTTGTGCCGAGCCGAGGTGGAGAGTCCCAAGCCGTCATTTCTTTGCTAAGAAGGCAGTACCAGCCCTGCATAAGTTTGTACAAAAGAAGATGGGCCAATCCTTGAGCCTGTCAGTGTGTTCAAAAGTGCACGGCAGCGCCGACGTGTGGAGCTGTAACTACGGCCAGGGACAATATTTGTCTTTTACGGCCCACTGGGTAAATGTGGTTCCTGCACAGCCACAAGAGCAACTTGGACAGGTCACACCGCTTCCTCCTCCACACTCTGGCTCCCAGGCAGTTGGTCCTGTTACAGTGTGAGACGCCACCTCCCGATCCTCCACCGTGTCCTCGGCCTCCACTGCACGTTCAAATCTTGGTGGCCCTTCATCTTACCGGCGATGTCAAGCTGTTCTTCACATGGTTTGCCTTGGCAAACGGAGTCACACAGCGGAGGAACTGCTAAAGTTAATTCATAAAGAAATCCGAGTATGGTTTACTCCACGAAATCTGGAAATGGGAACCATGGTGACCGACAACGGGAAGAACATTGTGTCCGCTCTGCAACAAGGAAGTGTGAAACATGCGCCCTGCATGGCACACATGTTGAATATGGTTGTCAAGCACTTCCTCAAGTCTTCACCCCATTTGCAATACATCCTGAAAATGGCAAGGAAACTGTGCATGCACTTCAGCCACTCGTACACCGCCAAGCACACCTTCCTTGAGCTGCAGCGTCAGAACAGTATCCCACAACATAGTCTTATTTGTGACGTTGCCACACATTGGAATTCCACCCTCCATATGATGGACAGACTATACGAACAAAGAAAAGTCATCACCGATTTCTTGATGATCCAAGCAGATAGGAGTACTCCCCTGTGTAACTTCAATGTGAACCAGTGGCAGCTCATACGTGACACCTGCCGTTTGCTGAGGCCCTTTGAGGAAGCCACATTATTTGTGAGTCGCCTGGATTACAGCATGAACGACGTAATTCCACTCCTACATTTCCTACAACAAATTATAGAAACCATGGCTGGTCACGGCAATGGAGACGTTGCGCCTACATCTCAAGGCTACATGAGCCCTGTGGGGGCTGAACTGAGGGAGGAGGATGATGAGGGGCCGAGCGGAGCACAGTTTAGGTTGGATGAGATGGCCGGTGTTTCTAGTCATCGGACAGGAGATCAGGAGCAGGAGCAGCCAGAGTAGCTGGAGGGTCATGAAGAAGTTGAGACAGAGGACCCAGACACACCGTGGCAGTATGCAGTGGAGATGGAGGCAGGTCGTCCCTCCGAGTCATTGGCGCAAATTGCACCATGCGTGCTCAGTTGCTTGCGTAGTGACCCCCGAATTGTCAAAATTCGTCAGCGGGATGACTTCTGGATCTCCACCTTATTAGACCCTCGCTACTGTCCCAAAATGAGGGCCTTTTTTACACCCACTGAGAGGGAGGACAAACTGACCTACAACAGAGAGATTCTACGTAGTCAGTTGGCTGATGCCTATCGGCCACATGGTCCATCCACTCGCAGGTCTGACTCGGGGGGCCCTCTGCGCTCACCTTCCATTGCCGTGGCTGCTGGGGAGGGGAGGGGTGGCAGGAGCAGTACCAGCTCAATCAGCAGCTGCCTGAGTCTACAGTCACTGATGAGTAGCTTTCTTCACCCGCATAGTGAAGCAACTCATCAGCAGCAGGTAGACATGGAGCAGGACCTGAACCAGCAGGTGGTGGCGTACCTTGACATGGCCATGCCAACAACCATTGAAGATCTGCTGGATTTCTGGGCAGCCAAACTTGATTTATGGCTACAACTAGCGGAGTTTCCCCTGGAAAAGCTGTCCTGCCTGGCCAGTAGTGTGCCATCAGAGCCGTTATTTAGTGCGGCCGGGGCCATAGTCACCCCAAGGCGAACTCGTCTGTCCATTAAAAATGTGGAGAGACTGATGTTTGTGAAGATGAATCAGGGATGGATCAGCCAGGATTTCCAGCCACCAATGCCAGATGCCGCAGAGTAGATTGACAATGCTGCTACACCGACATTTCCCAATTATGGTTGGTTATGAAACCCTCTTGGGTTATCAATTAGGGTTATGAAACCCTCTTTGGTACACCGATTGCCTGCTCCTAGCTCATCCTGTGTCTTTCAGGAACTACTTGCCTCACTGATGCTTCTGGCCTTGGGCCTTTAATTGTTGGATGTTTAGCAGTAGCTAAATATATGCTTAATGCAAATGTCAACATTGATCTTTAAATGTAAGGGGTTGGTTATGAAACCCTCCTGGGTACTGCAAATGACTGCTCCTGACTCATTCTGTGTCTTTCAGGAACTACTTGCCTCCCTGATGCCTCAGGCCTTGTGCCTTCAATTTTTGGATGTTTAGCGGTAGCTAAATACATGCTTAATGCAAATTTCAACATTGATCTTTAAATGTAAGGGGTTATGAAACCCTCTTGGGTACTGCGAATGACTGCTCCTGACTCATTCTGTGTCTTTCAGGAAATAATTGCCTCCCTGATGCCTCAGGCCTTGGGCCTTCAATTTTTTGGAAGTTCAGCAGTAGCTAATACATGCTTAATGCAAATTTCAACATTGATCTTTAAATTCTCGGCACTCTGCTAGGGCCTTCTCCTACCCCGCCGGGGCCGATCCAAGGACCTCACTAAACCATCCAATCGGTAGAAGAGACATGCAGTGTGTACAAAGGGCAGGGACTCAATGAACCCGAGCTTATGACCCGCGCTTAGTTGTGATTCTTCTTTCCTGGCAAATAATTGCAATCCCTATCGTGAACAGGGTTTAGCGGGTTACTCACACCTGTCGGTGAAAGATAGACACACGCTGGTCTGTTCAGTGTGGCACGCGTGCAGCCACGGACCTCTGAGGGCATAACACACCTGTTATTGCTTGATCTCGCGAGTGATCTTGCAATGTAAGGGGTTATTAAAGCCTCTTGGGTACTGCTGATGCCCACTCCTGACTTCTCCTGTGTCTTTCAGGAACTACTTGACTTCATGATGCTTCTTGGCTTGGGCCTTTAATTTTAGGATTTTTGAAATACATTCATACATGCTTAATTTAAATTTCAACATTTATGGTGCAATGTATAGGGTTATTAAACACTCTACGGTAGTGTTTTTTTCAAATTTTCTGATAATTATCACAGTAATAAACCTGAATTTTCCACAATAATAACCATTACACCATTGAACGATTGTTGCGTGTCATTTTTTAAGTAAAATTTAAAAAAAAAATATGCAGAGGGATAAACTCTGCTTCTTTATTTCAGAAAAAAATATTTTATAGAAGAATCTCTTTTGGTGGTCCACCGTCCTGCATTATAGATATGCGCTTGTTCTTAAACAAAGGTACAAAAAACAAAAATGGCCGGTCAGGGCTATGGAGACATTGTGCCTACATCTTACGGCCACATGAGCCCTGTGGGTGCTTGTGAGATAAGGTCCTTTGTTCCACACGGCGGGGTCCGGGAAACAAATTTTGATTTAAATTTCAAATAAAAACTCCAGGCTGCATCATTCTGGTAATATATGGAGAGCACTCGCTGTCCTAAATTTTCGTTAACATTTTTCGGCAAAAATGTTTGTCTTATTTATTAGGGATTTTGAAGCTTTGGTGCGTACGCATGCATCAGCCAACTCCAGCCTGTGTCATTCAGGTAATATATGGTTTACTGATGGCGCTGCTGGGCCTGGGTCTGGGAATTTCAAATTTTCTCATAGGTAGCACCCGCTATCCAAAAGTCTTCTTCATAAATTTCTACAATTGTTGTGTTTTTTTGGAGGGATTGTGAAGCCCTAGTGTGTACTCATTCAGGCAATATATAGGTAGCACCCGCTGTCCTAAATATTCTTAATTTTTTTTTTTAAATGGTTGTTTTTTCTTTGGGATTCTGAAGCCCTGGTGTGTACTCAATGCTGCTTTCTGCTACACTCTGTGAGCCCGTTGGTCCTGTGACAGTGTGCTACTCCGCCTCCACATCCTCCACTGTGTCTTAATCCTCCACTGCCCGGACAAGTCTCAGTGGCCCTTAAGCATACCATGTGTGCAGGTCACGGCGGTGTCACGCTGTTCTTCGAATGATTTGCCTTGGTGAGAAGTCTTGGAAACAATGGCCGGTCAGGGCAATGGAGATGTTGTGCCTAAATCTCACTGCCACTTGAGCCCTGTGGGGGCTTGTTGGATTTGGTCCTTCGTACCCACACGCTGGGGTCCGGGACATGCAAAGGTTGTTTTAAATTTTAAATCAAAAAATGATGGCGCTGCTGGGCCTGGGTCTGGGAATTTCAAATTTTCTCATAGGTAGCACCCGGTATCCAAAATCTTTTTCAAAAATTTCAAAAATTGTGTTGTTTTTTGGGGGGGATTGTGAAGCCCTGGTGTGTACTCGTACATCAGCCAACTAAAGGCTGTGTCATTCAGGCAATATATGGGTTACTGATGCCGCTGTGGGGCCTGGGTCTGGGAATTTCAAATTTTCTCATAGGTAACACCCGCTATCCAAAATCTTTTTCAAACATTTCTAAAATTGTGGTGTTTTTTGGGGGTATTGTGAGGCCCTGCTGTGTACTCGTGCATCAGCCAACTCCAGGCTGTGTCATTCAGGCAATATATGGGTTACTGATGATTCTGTGGGGCCTGGGAATTTCAAATTTTCTCATAGGTAGCACCCGCTATCCAAAATCATTTTCAGAAATTTCTAAAATTGTGGTGTTTTTTTTTTTATTTTTTGGGGGAGGGGGGGGATTGTGAAGCCCTGCTGTGTACTCGTGCCTCAGCCAACTCCAGGCTATGTCATTCAGCCACTATATGGTGTCCTCATGCTTCAGCCTCATCCAAGCTGTGCCATTCAGCCACTATATGGTGTCCTCATGCTGCCAGCACCTCCACGCTGTGCCATTCAGCCACTATATAGTCTCCTCATGCTGCCAACACCTCCACGCCGTGTCATTCAGCCACTATATGGTGTCGTCATGCTTACGCCTCATCCAAACTGTGTCATTCAGCCACTATATGGTGTCCTCATGCTGCCAACACCTCCACACTGTGCCATTCAGCCACTAAATGGTCTCCTCATGCTGCCAACACCTCCACGCTATGTCATTCAGTCACTATATGGTCTCCTGACACTGATGCCACCACCATGCTCTGTAATTGTGCTGCTGTGCGGCAGCGATTCTAAAAGCGATGCCGGTAATCTGCATGTTATTCTGAATAACAGTATTAATTCACTAACCCAGCACACTCCATATGCATTTTAGAACACAGCAAAGTGTTCTATACCCCTATAGAGGCTGTATGTAGGCTAGAAATAGCCTATAGCCTTTTTTAATATAGATATGCCGCGAAAAAATTTGGATCAAAACTAACTTTTTCGGAAAATTTTTCGAATCGGCCAAATCGAATTTTTGAAAAGTTTGCTCATCTCTAGCTAGGTGTAAGCTTTCCTGTTTGCACAATTTTAAGCATATTGTGGGCTTTAAGGGAAGAAAGGAGTACTGGATAGCCACACTCTTAGACCCTCAGTATAAACTTAAGATGGGGGATTTTTTCTCACCTTCTAACAAATAGGCTAAATTGGATTTGTATAAGGAGAAGCTACACAGTGAGCTTGCCATGGCTATCCAGCAACAAACACCTGCGGAGCGGGGGTCCAGCCTCAGCTCTCCACAGAGTCAATGCTCCACTACCACTGCCAGCACTACCCTAGCAAGAGGCAAGAACAGCAGCAGTGGTGGCATCTTGACGTTTGAGCACATGATGGTGAAGTCTCTGCATCCTGTATGCTCCCCTGACATACAGAGTCATGAAATGGATGTAAACCACCACCTTAACAGCCAGGTTGAGGTCTACCTCAGCAGTGCCCTTTCTCTAACAGACACCATGACCCAGACCCCAAGGACTTCTGGCTTACCAGATTAGACCATTGGCCAGAACTTGCCCAGTTTGCCATGAGTGTTCTGTCTTGTCGACCCTCTAGTTTAGCTTCAGAGACAGTGTTCAGCACAGCAGGCGGCGTGTTCACCCCGAATTGAACAAGATTGTCATCCAGCAGCGTGGAAAAACTGACTTTTACTAAACTGAATCAGGCATGAATCAATGAGGAATTTAATCCTCCTGTGCCAAATGCCACTGATAAGGCAGTACTACCACCACCCCTGCTGGATGCTGGTGACATCAGTACCCCATCTCATGCTGTACACTAGTGACATCTGTCTGCCATCTCATGCTGTACGCTAGTAACATCTGTCTGCCATCTCATGCTGTACGCTAGTGACATCTGTCCACCATCTCATGCTGTATGCTATAAACATCTGTCTTCCATCTCATGCTGTATGCTACTAACATCACTCAGCCACCACCTGCTATATGCGGGATACTACTAAAAACACCAATCCACCATCATCCTACTTTCAGCCATTCCTGCACATATACAAACCATCATCAACAGAAAAGGGATAATTTTTTTCAAACAAGAGCTATTTCTTCTTCAGTCTTCACTATTTTAGAATGCCAATTCTGTTACTCCACCCCGAAAAAAGGAATAATTTTTGCCACACTTGGAAAAATCCATGCCAGCCTCTTCACTTGCTAGACTAAGGACCTGTGACTTCTCCCAAAAATGGATCATTTTTTGACACACTTGGAATAATCCGTGCCATCTTCTTCACTTGCTAGACTAAGAACCTGTTGCTACTCCCAAAAAAGGAATAATTTTTGGCACTCTGGAAAAAATTCATTCCGTCTACTTTACTTGACAGACTAAGAACCTGTTACTACTCACAAAAAAGGGATAATTTTTGGTCTGCTTGGATAAAGCCACGGCGTCTTCCCATGCCCCTGTGCATATCAACACTGGAAGGCATCTACCAACAACCAGGAATACTTTATGCAGCTTGGTGTGAATAAACCTAATAATTGGGTGAGCTGGAATAGTTACCATGGGTCACCATAACTGAGCCTTAAGAACATTTTAAAACTACTTGAATAACTTCCTGACAGTGATAGACAGGGGTTTTAGAACTGTTAGGCAGTGTTATAAACATGTTTAGGGGCTTTTTTTTTATTGCTGGTTCTAGTCGAACTGAGCCGAACCAAACTCACGATTTCCAAAAAGTTTGGCGAGTCCGGCGAACCAAACTTTCCAAACGTTTGCTCAACTCTAATCTTAACCCTTTACTGCACCATAATGTATAGTTATATTATGGACAAAATACGTTAACACAACAAAATGTTTATGGCATTAACTGCCTTTGAAGCGTGCACAGGAGCTGCGCTCACTTTAAAGATGGTGAAAAATGTCTGCTATAGGCAGGGCTGCCATCAGAAATTTTGGGGCCCCTTATACATCTCAGGCCTGGGCCCCCTGGACACCTCTCACAGTACCGCCAATTGGACATATCATGTTGCGCGTCCTACCACATACAACATATCAGCATTACAAATCGGGCTGCTACCCCATGCACTTTTATCCCCTCCCCCCTTGATTAACCCATTGCGCTATATATATCATTTGCCCGCCCTCTGATCCCCCCTGTGCCACTTTATATCCCCCCTCTGATCCCCCATGTGCCACTTTATATCCCCCCTCTGATCCCCCCTGTGCACTTTATATCCCCACACTGATCCCCCCTGTGCCACTTTATATCCCCCCTATGATCCCCCTGTGCCACTTTATATCCCCCCTATGATCCCCCCTGTGTCACTTTATATCCCCCCTATGATCCCCCCTGTGCCACTTTATATCCCCTGTGCCACTTTATATCCCCCCTCTGATCCCCCGTGCCACTTTATATCCCCCTATGCCACTTTATATCCCCCCTCTGATCCCCCTCTGTGCCACTTAATTCCTTTTCTACCCAGTGCAGTTTTCATTAAAAATGATATTATCTTTATTCTGTAATTCCATAGGATTACACCGATAACCAATTTTTATAGGCTTTGTTTTATTTTACTATATTTTAAAAATAACTTTTTGTACAAAAATTTGTATACTTAAAATTATCCTCTTCTGACCCCTATAACTTTAGACTTTTTCCATATACTGGAATGTGTGAGGGCGCACCTTTTGCGCTTTGATATGTAGTTTTTACTGGGACCCTCTTTTTTTTTTGATGGGACTGTTCGATCGCTTTTTATTAATTTTATATCTTATATGAAATTACTTAAAATTTGTAATTGTGGACTTATATTGTAATAGTTTGGACATTTACGCATGCGACAATCCCACATTTGGTTTCTTAAATTATTTTAACAAATGGGAAAAGGGGTTGTGTGGTGGGTGTGTTAAATGCAGTGTGTATGAATTTTATAGTGCAGTGTTTTCCAAACAATGTATTTCCAGCTGTTGCAAAATAGCAGCATGCCCAAACAACTGTTGGATCTCCGGGCATGCTGGGAGTTGTAGTTTGTAACAGCTGGAGGCACATTGTTTGAAAAATACAGATATAGTTATTTGTGTGTGAGTGTGAATGTACTATAGGTTACCTTCTCATGATAAACACATTCCCCTATACAGCAACTTCTTTCCGGGCCTCCACAGCACATCAGTCAGGCTCCTCCCACCCATGTGACTGATCACATGGTAATGACATCCTCTAAGGTCCTCTACCATTCCATACACAGCCCGATGTTCAGCAGTAAATCGCTCTACTGTGCTGCTGTTGCTGCTGCCTGAAACCTCTGCTCGTACAGGGAGGAGAGGACAGATCCAGTAAGTATTAGGTTGCAGCTGCCAGTAGAAGCAGGAGACTGCTGTTTAAATAACAATCTTCTGCTTCTGTCCTGGGGCTGCTGCAGGCTGGTGAGCGGGGGCCCGAACCTCCTGGGAGCCAGGGCCCCTTACTGCAGTACTTGGTTGTACCCCCAATGGTGGCCCTGGCTATAGGCCAGAAATCATCTCTAATGCCGGAGTCCGATTGTGCCGATGCCCGGAATTTACCCTTTAGAACCTTCAATCAAAGTTAATCTTGGGATCTAAAAGGTAACATTTTTGGTGCTGGTGAGTTCGAGGGGGCTGATTGGAACTACTGCAGAGTAATTGCAGGGTCACAACCAGCTTAGATGACAACTGGAGGGTTTCTTCCTGCTTCTGTGCCATCTGATCGTCACTCCAAGAACACAGACAACCTCAGCAGTGCTTATAAGTGAAGTGTTGTTATATGTGGTATCACAATCTGCGGAAATGTACAAATTTTAAAAATATAACATTAGTCAAAATGCTTGTCATAGGCCTGACATTCTTTTAACATGTCTCTTTCCAGCACCTCCAGTGACAGTGGATACTCAAATAATAGTTGGATTTCCACTAGTCTAAAGCTTATCACATATCCAGTGGATACATGATGAATGCTTTTTGGCTGGAATATTTCTGTAAGTAATAATGTACTGTGCCATTTTAGAAAAAAGACATAAAGAAACAATGCAATAAGGATAGAATTCTCCAGCTAGGTACTTTATATATGATGATATTTTATTATGGAGAAATTTGTCATGCCTAAATCCCAGACAGGAACTTTAAATTTTATTTTACAGACCATAGTCTACATTTGTGCTGCAAGATGAACAAAGTCATCTCATCCCCGATAACCGTAAAATGACAATATATATATATCCTTAAAATGCATCAGTCACAGCTCAGCTGTGGTTCACAGTCAAAATTTTAAAGCAGGTGTTCAAGGGATGGCAATATAGAAAGATAATCCTTAAAATGTTCATGCCCACATTCTTGACCTGTCTGGCATGATTTAAAGGGCATTAATTAAATCCATAATAGGACAGGAATGTAAAGGTCCTTAATATAAAATGTGCCAAAATTAATTGTGACTAAAATGAATAATAACACCAATACTTATTTATCATACATTAAATATTATGGGATCTTTTTTTATAGTTTTTATAGAACTCTGGGGACATATACAAATAGTAATAAAAATGTATGAGATATAAAGTCAGAATTTTGAATTAACCTTATACAGATTCTATTACCTTTGGGGATTTTAATTTAAACAGAAGAGTTCTAATCCATAAATATGCTGGATAGACAATAAATGTTGGGACTCCTACTGATTCCTAGTGTTAGGTATTTATGTTCCCTGTACATACAGAGAAGCAAGACTATAGCAAGGAAGATTTTGAATGTGGCACTGGTTAGGTGTAAGGGCACCGTCCTATATACATGGTGATCTGTCTCAGTTTCCCCCAGGTGCTGAAAAATGCTGAAGGGAAACTGATGATCAATCTGATCCCAACCCAGATTAAGGCACTGGATCACCTGACATGCAAGTCTTGCAGCAGGTAAGGACCTGACAGGGGAGGAGAACAGCATTTTGACACTGTTCTTCTCAGCTCTATGTGATGCTGCATACCTTTTTAATGGTATTCCAATGCATACCAGTGGCATGAAGACAAAATGTCATGTAAATGTCCCCTTACTTACCAAACTTGGTCATTGCTCAGTCACAACCTATGGCAAAAAAGACTTTAGAGGCATACTCCGATGGATTACATTTTAATCACTTTGCATGCTCCTTTAGCCACTTTTGAAAATTGTGTGGAAAATGCTGAATGAATAAAAGAAGAAAAATGTGAGCACCAGTTATTGATGTCATATTTTGAGATTTTTTTTTTTTTTGGTCGTACACATTAAGTTACTTAAAATATTACTCAAAAAGGATGTTAAAAAATGGTTTTAAAGTGGCTATTTTTTATAATTCAAATGGTATGTATAAAATTAAATATTCTTACTGCTAAGAATACATTTGGTGCTTCAAAATCTACTGTACAGTAACCTCTTTTATAGCAGAGGCACCGTAAGGGCATTCACTTCACAGAAAATTATGCAATTAGAGATGAACGAACCAAAACCATAAAACCAGAGTTCAGTCAGAACTTTGCTAAAAGTTCAGTTTAACTGGAGCATGAAATTCAGGAAGTTAAGTTTGGCAGAAACTGTTAAAATAACATCAGTCAAGTGGCAGAAATAATAAGGATCACATGACCTCAGGGAATCCCCTAATGCCTTTAAAGGGGGAATTCCAGGAATTTTTTTTATGCTACAGGGGCTATAAAGTTAGTGTAGTTCATAATATAGTGTCTGTACCTATGAGTGACAGTGATCTCACATTTCTTCTGTGATTTTTGCCCCACTATTTATTTTTTCACAGCATACAAAATTACTCAGGTCTTGTCCCAGGTTGCAGTGCGTCGAGATGTGACATCACTTGTCAGGTGAGCAAAGGGAGCCTGTCCTGCTTCAATGGGTGCAGTGACTGCTGGGTGGAAGAGAGATCTTTTTGCAACAGCTGTAGGCAACCAGGTTAGAAAACACTGGTCTTATGAATGGAATTATGGGATGTGTAGTTTAAGAGAACGAAATCCAACCGGAAATACCCAGTTCACCAAAAGATAGCCACAGCATTATGGTAATCTCGCATTTTAGCCATTTAGCCCCAAGAAAAGCACAGATCCTTCCTAAGAATGTCCATTACTGTCTGTCACGTACATACTAAAATTGCCTTATCGTGGCTAACCCCTTTAAAACAGTTATCCCAGTCAATCCGGAGGCACTATAGAGGGATGTCAAAGTGACTACAAAAGCCTATGCATATATCATCCTGTTACCCATAGTCATGCATGTTCCACAACTTCTAAATTATTTTTGCCTCAACCCTTTAAGGACTCAGCCCATTTTGGCCTTAAGGACTCAGACAATTTAATTTTTACGTTTTCATTTTTTCCTCCTCACCTTCTAAAAATCATAACTCTTTTATATTTTCATCCACAGACTAGTATGAGGGTTTTTTTTTTGCGCGACCAGTTTTCCTTTGTAATGACATCACTCATTATATCATAAAATGTATGGCACAACCAAAAAACACTATTTTTGTGGGGAAATTAAAACGAAAAACGCAATTTTGCTAATTTTGTAAGGTTTCGTTTTCACGCCGTATTATTTATGGTAAAAATGACATGTGTTCTTTATTCTGAGGGTAAATACGATTAAAATGATACCCATTATTATATACTTTTATATTATTGTTGCGCTTAAAAAAAATCACAAACTTTTTAACCAAATTAGTACGTTTATAATCCCTTTATTTTGATGACCTCTAACTTTTTTATTTTTCCGTATAAGCGGCGATATGGGGGCTCATTTTTTGCGCCATGATCTGTACTTTTTTTTGATACCACATTTGCATATAAAAAACTTTTAATACATTTTTTATAATTTTTTTTAATAAAATGTATTAAAAAAAGCAGGAATTTTGGACTTTTTTTTTTTTTCGTTCACGCCGTTCACCGTACGGGATCATTAACATTTTATTTTAATAGTTTGGACATTTACACACGCGACGATACCAAATATGTCTGTAAAAAAAGTTTTTTTACGCTTTTTGGGGGTAAAATAGGAAAAAACTGACGTTTTACTTTTTTATTGGGGGAGGGGATTTTTCACTTTTTTTTTACATTTTTTTTTACATTTTTTTACATTTTTTTTTACACTTGAATAGTCCCCATAGGGGACTATTCATAGCAATACCATAATTGCTAATACTGATCTGTTCTATGTATAGGACATAGAACAGATCAGTATTATCGGTCATCTTCTGCTCTGGTCTGCTCGATCACAGACCAGAGCAGGAGACGCCGGGAGCCGGACGGAGGGAGGTGAGGGGACCTCCGTGCGGCGTTATGAATGATCGGATCCCCGCAGCACCGCTGCGGGCGATCCGATCGTTCATTTAAATTGCGCACTGCCGAAGATGCCGGGATCTGTATTGATCCCGGCACCTGAGGGGTTAATGGCGGACGCCCGCGAGATCGCGGGTGTCGGCCATTGCCGGCGGGTCCCTGGCTGCGATCAGCAGCCGGAATCAGCCGTGCATGACACGGGCATTGCTCCGATGCCCGCGGTTATGCACAGGACGTAAATGTACGTCCTGGTGCGTTAAGTACCACCTCACAAGGACGTACATTTACGTCCTGCGTCCTTAAGGGGTTAAAGAGGTGTTCCGGTGAAAAATATATTTTCTTATCAACTGGCTCCAGAAAGTTAAACTGATTTGTAAATTGCTCTCCATTGCTACTGAAGAAAAGGCCCGAGGCCTTGAAACGCATATAGCCATTTGAGAATACACTGTATATAGCTAATCAGAACCCACTTGCTATTCCGGCATTCGCAACTGCTGGATGCCCTCTGTACGGTGACCACCGCTTTACGCGCGCAGATAGCTCTCCGTTCAGACACGAGGACGCCACCACAGATCACCACTCCCGCAACTAGCTCCAGAACACCCAACGACAAACCAGAGTCCAGGACATTTACCTCAACAGGCCGGACGCCAGCCGTGCCAGCCAAGGACTCAGCTATCCAACTGCCGGACAGTCACTTATCCATCTGTGCCGACTGCCCAGCCGTGCCAGTCTGTCCCGTCTTGTTCTTCCTATGAGCCGGTGAGTGGTGCTGTTCACCGAACTCTATTATAAACAGCCGTACGATACCTCAGTGCAGCACAGTCCTTTGGCAACATTGTATCATCTACCGACGATTGAATTGTGACAATATCCATACACTGTCACATGAACTGTGCCAACATTGTTACACTGTACCATTGCGGCAAATCTGTATCCTAACTTATGAATGAACTGTGACAGCTCGCCAGCTCATTACTAGTGTTGCTCGCGAATATTCGCAATGCGAATTTTATTCGCGAATATCGCATACACGTGAATTCGTGAATATTCGCAAATATAGCACTATATATTCGTAATTACGAATATTCTTTTTTTTTTTTTTCCAGTACACATCACATTGATCATCCCTCTCTGCTTCCAGCTTGTGTGGTGTAAAGAATGCTCCAATACTAGTGTGAGACTGGTTTGCGAATTTTCGCATATGCGAACATTTGCATATGTAAATTTTAGCATTTGCGAATTTTCACTTATGCACATTTTTGTATATGCTAATTTTCGCATATGCTAATTTTCGCATACGTGAAAATAAAACGGGGATATTACGAATATGCGAATATTCGTGAATATATTACGAATATTCGTCCATATATTCGGGAATATTCGCAAATTCGAATATGGCCTATGCCGCTCAACACTACTCATTACTACAGTATACTTTCACTTCAATGCTGAACATCTCAGGCACCCTTTTTTGAATTATAACAAGCGCTTCTAACTAATGAACTTGATTCACACCAGAGACTGCCAATAACTGTTTTCGATATACAGTACATTATTATATTTTATTATATTTTACAATTTTATGTCCACATAATTATTTGACCTTTTTTCCATTTTACCATTCTCATCTTTTGGACCCCTATACCCCATGCAAGGGCCCTGCTGAGGTTTAATAGGTTGTCCAATATTATATATTTTAAATAATTGTTGTAATCAATAAATACCATATATTAATTTTTACTGGACCAACTCTTATTTCCTATATTCTTCTTATTTTTTCAAATTGTACCTTGAGGACTGGTTTTATATAAATTACGTTTATATACCTTCATACATTTTGATTTGTAAATTACTTCTATTAAAAAATCTTAATCCTACCAGTATTTATCAGCTGCTGAAGTTGAGATGTCCTTTTCTGTCTGAAAACAGTGCTCTCTGCTGACACCTGTGTCTGTCTCAGGAACTGTCAAGAGCCGGAGCAAATCCCCATATCAAACCTCTCCTGCGACAAACAGAGATTTTTCCTGAGACAGAGATTTTTTTAATAGAAGTAATTTACAATCTGTTTAGCTTTCTGGAGCTAGCTTGTGACGGATTGACTCCGCCAAAAGTGACTTCTCCTTCCAGATGACAAGCCCCAGCATATCACAGGCAATATCCCCAGGCAGAACTAGAGATTATTGCATCCTTGTACCCAAAGAACAAGGCAACACCAGTCTTCAGGTATAAAATCAGAACTCTTTATTGTGGAACAAGTGTCTCCTTTTATAGGAAGGACATCACAGGGGGAAGGGTCAGTAAAGACAATACAGGTGGCAGTGAGTCTGGGAGATAATCCAATAAAGGCAATAGAGGTGACAGGTAGTCTGGGAGATAATCCAATAAAGGTAATACAGGTGACAGGTAGTCTGGGAGATACTCATATAAAGGTAATACAGGTGACAGGTAGTCTGGGAGATAATCCAATAAAGGTAATACAGGTGACAGGTAGTCTGGGAGATAATCCAATAAAGGTAATACAGGTGACAGGTAGTCTGGGAGATAATCCAATAAAGACAATACAGGTGACAGGAAGTCTGGGAGATAATCCAATAAAGATTATACAGGTGACAGGTAGTCTGGGAGATTATCCAATAAAGGTAATACAGGTGACATTTAGTTTGGGAGATAATCCAACAAAGGTGATTAGCTCTCCCTATACAGTGCCTTGAGTGTGCCAGCGCCTGTACTGTTCCACAGCCGCTGGGGATCCGGATCAACCATCTGGGATCCTGACTGGACCGATGCAGAGACCACAGTCCCATCTGTAACTGCAGACCTGCCGGCAGTCTTCAGTGCTAGGCAGATTGTAGCAAAACTCTGCCCTGATGCCGGCACTTCACCTGGAGAAGTGATCACTAGGTGGAGAGGAAGGTCGACTACCTTCTCACCTGTTTGCAATGTCTGCCGCTGGGAGGTAAACCGACCACTCCATTTCCCAATATGGAATTCTGCAGCGGGGAAGCTGCATCAACTGTGCTTTCACCAGTACCGTTAAACAGCTGCTGGGGATCCAGGCCGACTGCCTGCGATCCCGGCTGTACCAGTATAGGGATCACGGTTCCCTCTGTAGCTGCAGTATTCGTTGTTGAGCAGAGTATAGTGGGACTCTGCCCTGAAGCCGGCGCTTCAGCCGGGGCTGTGCTCAGTAGGTGGAGAGGGAGGTCAACTGCCTCCTCATCCGGTTGCAACCTCTTGCGCTGGGGAGATGAGCCGACCGCTCCATCTCCTGGCGTAAAATTCTCCATCTGAGGAGCCGCACCGTCTGTGCTTGCTCCTGTGCTGTTATACAGTCTCTGTGGATCCAGGCCAACTGTCTGCGATCCAGGGTGGACTGGTACAGGGATCACTGACCCCTCTGTAGCTGTAGAGCTAGCACTGGTGTCTGATGCTGGACAGAGAGTAGCAGAAATCAGCCCTAATGCCGGCGCTTCCACCCTGGTGTCCTGACCGGATACTGCTAGAGCGTTGCGGTCGGTGTGCAATCCAGGGGAAGGGGAAGACAGAGACCAGCCGTCTCATCTGTGCTGGTTTCCTCTGCTGAACATGGCTCGTGACCGTAGAAATCACCCTCAAACAAGGACAGGTAGTCTTCCTCGAGGTACCATTCCTGATACGTCAGCCAAGATAGATCCGGTTCATGGTCTGGTTAATCCGGCGGCGGCAGCATCTCTTTCCGCTTGTCCTGGATGTCCCAGAGTCTGTATGCCTCAGTACGGCCAAAGTCATACCGCTCCTCGAATGCATCCCACAATAGACCAGGCCAGCCGAAGTCTGTCCCTTGCGGAGAACAGGCTGTGTTTGGCTCCGACTGCCCACCAGTACAGGGGACGGTAATGAGCCTCGAGCTCCATTTCTTTCTGCACCTATCTGTTCAACTCAACCATTTCGCTGCCCGTGGGTTGCTCTCTGAGGTAGCGAAGCCGCAAGTGGACCTCTTCTCTGAAGCGCTGTTCTGGGGTGGGCAGGACTTGTGCTCGGCTTCTCCCTGACTCCTCAAGAACAACTTCCCAAATCTGCAAGCGAAATAAGGCTCTCTCTTGCATGGACATCTCTTCCATGGCATACTGGAGCTTCGCTATACGGAGTTGTGTCAGCTGTGTAAGGAACCTGTTCACACTCTCTTGTGGAGGATCTTTGAAGAGACCCAGGAACCATTACACCTCTCTTCGGAAATCCTCCATCCTTACAGGCTCTTCCTCACCAGGGTAAGTTGCTGAGACCGGGGTCAAGCCAGCGACTGTATCTCCCCCAGCTGGGCTGGTCTCAGTGTCGATCCTGGAGAAGTCCGATCCCACCGCTGCCACCAATTGTGACGGACTGACTCCGCCAAAAGTGACTTCTCCTTCCAGATGACAAGCCCCAGCATATCACAGGCAATATCCCCAGGCAGAACTAGAGATTATTGCATCCTTGTACCCAAAGAACCAGGCAACACCAGTCTTCAGGTATAAAATCAGATCTCTTTATTGTGGAACAAGTGTCTCCTTTTATAGGAAGGACATCACAGGGGGAAGGGTCAGTAAAGACAATACAGGTGGCAGTGAGTCTGGGAGATAATCCAATAAAGGCAATACAGGTGACAGGTAGTCTGGGAGATAATCTAATAAAGGTAAAACAGGTGACAGGTAGTCTGGGAGATAATCCAATAAAGGTAATACAGGTGACAGGTAGTCTGGGAGATAATCCAATAAAGACAATACAGGTGACAGGTAGTCTGGGAGTCTGGGGGTCTGGGGGTGTGCGGTAACAATGTAATCCAACACCAGCAAACCCTGTATGAATCTTACTGGGGCTCCCCTCAGAAAGGAGGAGGAAACAGGGAGGGGGAAGGCCTGGCCTGGCCCATAATCTGTGTGAAGGAGGTTAGCTTCCGAGCCCCTCCCAAGCAACCTTTCCCAAAGGAAAACTCCATCTGTCACCAGTTGAAGGGGCAGGGGGCCGACTGCTTCTTCACTCGGTTGTAATATCTGCCACTTAGGAGCCACACCGACTGTGCCAGCCCCTGTACTGTTCCACAGCCGCTGGGGATCTGGGTCAACCGTCTGGGATCCTGACTGGACCGATGCAGGGACCACAGTCCCATCTGTAACTGCAGACCTGCTGGCAGTCTTCAGTGCTAGGCAGATTGTAGCAAAACTCTGCCCTGATGCCGGCATTTCAGCCGGAGAAGTGATCACTAGGTGGAGAGGAAGGTCGACTGCCTTCTCACCTGTCTGGCGCTGGGGAGGTAAACCGACCACTCCATCTCCCAATATGGAATTCTGCAGCGGGGAAGGTAGGGTGACTCTAGGATCCGTCACACAGCTGATATGTAAAAAAATGTTTTTCACCTAAATACCCCTTTAAAAAGCTTAACCACTTAGGGACCACGGATGTACAGGTACGCCTTCGCTCCCTGGTATTTAAGGACCACGGGGGTATCTGTACGCGCGCCGGGCGGGGACCGGGGTGACTGCTGATATCGATCAGCAGGCACCCCGCGCAAATGTCCAGGGGGTTCATCGGCGATCGGCGCAAATCACAGGTGAATTCACACTTGCGATTTGCGCCGATTCAGGGTCATACGGGTCTATGGTGACCCAGTGACCCGGAATATAAGGGGGATCGCGGTTGTCCAAGACACCGAAAATCCCCGTGAAGGGATAGGAGTGAGGTGGCAGGGGTGCTACCCCTCCTATCCCTGCTATTGGTCGTCAAGACGCGATGACCAATAGCAGATGAGGGGCGGGGGGTTAATTTTCGGTTTCCCGTTCTGCCCACCCACAATAGGCGGGGCAGAACGGGAAACCGACAGGGACCGGGCGCCGAAGTCCACTTACCCATCGGTGGTGGCAGCGGGCAGCGATCAGTGGTGGCAGCAGGCGGCAGAAGAGGACGGCTATGCAGCTACCTGGATCCTACGGAAGCCAGTGGTCTCTAAACTGTAGTCCTCCTGATCTTTCAAAACTGTAACTCCCAGAATTCCCAGACAGCTGTTTACTGTGTGGCATGCTGGGATTTGTAGTTTTGCAACAGCTGGATGGCTGCAGTTTGGAGATCACTTTGCAGTGATCTATAAACTGTAGTCCTCCAGATGTTGCAAAACTTCAAATCCCAGCATGCCCAAACAGCAAACAGCTGTCTCGGCATGCTGGGATTCGTAGTTGCGTACCTCCAGCTGTTGCATAACTACATCTCCCAGCATTCCCTTCGGCGATCAGTACATGCTGGGAGTTGAAGTTTTGCAACAGCTGGAGGCTCACTGGTTGGAAAATACTAAGTCAGGTAACAGAACCTAACTGAAGGTTTTCCAACCAGTGTGCCTCCAGCTGTTGCAAAAGTACAACTTCCAAAATGCACGGTCTGTCAGTAAATGCTGGGAGGTTTAGTTTTGAAACAGCTGGAGGTTTGCCCCCCCCCCCCCCCCAGTACATTCACATGGGCAGGTTTACAGTAAGTCTCCTGCTTCAAGTTTGAGCTGCGGCAAATTTTTCGCTGCAGCGCAAACTCCTAGTGGGAAACTCACCATAACCTGCCAGTGCGAATGTATCCTAAAAACACTACACTGTCCCCCCAATAAAAAATTAAAAAGAATTGACGTCAGTGTTTCCAAAACGGAGTCTCCAGCTGTTGCAAAACAACAACTCCCAGCATTTCCGGACAGCCACTGACTGTCCAGGCATGCTGGGAGTTTTGCAAAAGCTGGAGGCACCCTGTTTGGGAATCACTGGAGTAGAATACCCCTATGTCCACCCCTATGCAATCCCTAATTTAGTCCTCAAATGCGCATGGCGCTCTCTCACTTCAGAGCTCTTTCGTATTTCAAGGAAACAGTTTAGGGCCACATAAGGGGTATTTCCGAACTCGGGAGAAATTGCACTACAAATTTTGGGGGGCCTTTTCTCCTTTTACCCCTTATGAAAAGGAAAAGTTGGGGTCTACACCAGCCTGTTAGTGTAAAAAAATTTACATTTTTACACTAACATGCTGGTGTTGTCCCATACTTTTTATTTTCACAAGCAGTAAAAGCAAAAAAAGGCTCCCAAAATTTGTAACGCAATTTCTCCTGAGTACGGAAATACCCCATATGGGGGCGTAAAATGCTCTGCGGGCGCACAACAAGGCTCAGGAAAGAGAGCGCACTATGCACATTTGAGGCCTAAATTGGTGATTTGCACAGGGGTGGCTGATTTTACAGTGGTTCTGACATAAACGCAAAAAAATAAAGAATTTGGATTCAGTGGTTCACTGAATCCAAATTGGCTGAATCAAATCCAATGGCTTAAAAATATTCCTAAAACTATCTTCAGCGGACTGTGGTAAAAAAAATCATCCTGGTATAGTAATTTGTAGGAAGGAGGAGCAAGTGGTGAAATCATTAACCCCTCAACGACCAAGGATGTATATTTACGCCCTTGGCCGGCTCCCGCGATAAAACGCGGGGTCACGCGGTGACCCCGCGTCATATTGGGTCAGTCCCGGCATGTATCTGATGCCAGGACCCGGGGCTAATAGCGCGCGGCAGCGATCACGGTGCTGCATGCTATTAACCCTTTAAACGCGGCGTTCAAAGTTGAACACCGCGTCTAAAACGAAAGTAAAACCTTCCCGGCTGCTCAACAGGGCTGATCAGGACTACCGCAGTGAAAATGCGGTGTCCCGATTAGCTGGAACACGAGCGGAGGTCCTCTTACCTGCCTCCGGCGTGTCCCCTCGGCGATTGATTGCTCCAAGCCTGAGATGCAGGCTTGAGCAATCGACTGCTGATAACGCTGATCATTGCAAAGCTATGGCTTTGCAGTGAACAGTGCTGCCAATCAGTGTGTGCATTGCTATAGGTCCCTATGGGAGCTATAACACTGCAAAAAAAAGGGGTAAAAAAAAAGTTAATAAATGTGATTTTAGACTTTCCTAAATAAAAGTTCAAATCACCCCCCTTTTCCCATAAAAAAACACCATGTAAATAAAAATTAATATAAACATATGTGGTATCGCCGCGTGTGTAAATGTCCAAATTATAAAAATATATCATTAATTAAGCCGCACGGTCAATGACGTACGCGTAAAAAAATTCCAAAGTCCAAAATGACGTACTTTTTGATCAAAAAGTCCGATCAATACAAAAATGGTACCGCTAAAAACATCAGATCACGGCGCAAAAACTGAGCCCTCATACCGCCCCATACGCAGAAAAATAAAAAAGTTATAGGGGTCAGAAGATGACAATTTTAAACGTATACATTTCTGTGCATGTAGTTATGATTTTTTCCAGAAGTACGACAAAATCAAACCGATATAATTAGGATATCATTTTATAGGTAATTACAATCTATAGTAAGTACAGTACAGTACAGTATTTAGTAATCCTTGAGCCTTTTTTCCCAATAGGGGACATGTCTCAATAGCGGACACTTTTTTATTCCCTGTGATTGTCCGCTATTAGAAGATTCTACTTGTAGTATTTTTATTTTTTAAATCTCTCCATTAAATAATAAAAATAATGATCAGAAAACAAGTGCAAGGGCTTATGTTTCCAAAGAGAATAAAAATAAAATAAGGTCAAACTAGATGGACAATTTGACAATCTGTTTCTCTGTTTCCAGTCTGTCCAGATGGCAGTGTCACCAAATATGAGATAAATTCCATGAATTTGTTTAACATCTTCAACATAGTTTGTAATTTGACAGATGAATCATATAATAGTCTTCATGTCTAATAAGTAACTTGTAATCATTTTCTAAGAGGTTAGCATATTTGGATTATCTATACAAATAAGTGAGAAGAAAGTTTCTTTCATTTTCTGTGATTCAGATTCTTAGGTTGTCACCCCAAATAAGAGAAAGTTAGTTGTTCATTAAAAAGTGTTTTTCTAAAAACATGGGCCGAATGCCTGTTTTAGCAACAACAACAAAAAACCTGTACTTACCTCCTGCACTTCCCCACTGCCTCTGATATCCCTATCTTTGCCAGGCTACACTTTCTGGAGTGGGGGGGTCAATATGTCAGCTTACCGGTCAGCCAATCAATAGCTGTTGGGACAGGCTATTAACCCCTACAGGACCCATGGCGTACCGATACGTCATGAGTCCGCTCCTGTTCTTTCACACGGGCCACGGCGTGTCCCCGCATCGTAGCGCGTCGGGCCCGGGCTCTAACAACGTCTGGGACCCATGGCTAATAGCGCAGCTTTAGATGTGGCTTTTAAAGTTGAACACCGCATTTAAAGTGAAAGTAAATCGTTGCTGGTTAGCTCAGGGGCTGTTCGGGATGTCCGCGGCAAAATCGCAGGATCCCGAACAGCTGTGACACAGCAGGAGGGTCCCATACCTTGCCTCCTGGTGTCCCATCGCCGAATGACTGTTCAGTGCCTGAGATCCAGTCATGAGCAGTCAAAAGGCAGAATCATCGATCAGTGGTTTCCTATGAGAAACCACTGATCAATGTAAAAGATCAGTGTGTGCAGTGTTATAGTCCATTATGGGAGCAATAACACTGCAAAGAAAAAAGTGAAAAAAAAAAATGAATAAAGATAATTTAACCCCTTCCCTAATAAAAGTTTGAATCACCCTACATTTCCCATTTTAAAAAAAAGACAGTGTAAATAAAAATAAAAATAAACAAATGTGGTATCACCGGGTGTGGAAATGTCCGAATTATAAAAATATGTTGTTAATTAAACCGCACAGTCAATGGCATAGGTGCAAAAAAATTCCAAAGTTCAAAGTAGTGTCTTTTTGGTCACTTCTTATATGATGATCAATAAATCCTATGAAGTCCTATGAATACAAAAATGCTAAAAACTTCCAATTATAGTGCAAAAAATGAGCCATCATACCGCCCCATACACTGAAAAATAAAAAAGTCATAGGGGTCAGAAGATGACAATTTTAACCATATACATTTTCCTGCATGTAGTTATGATTTTTTCCAGAAGTAGGACAAAATCAAAGAGAAGGTGTCATTTATACCCAAAAATGTACTGTGTAGAAATGGAAGCCCCCAAAAGTTTAAAAATGGCGTTTGTTCTTCAATTTTGTCTCACAATGATTTTATTTTCCGTTTCGCCATATATTTTTGGGTAAAATGACTGAAGTCATTACAAAGTAGAATTGGTGGCGCAAAAAATAAGCCATCATATGGATTTTTAGGTGCAAAATTGAAAGAGTTATGATTTTTTAAAGGTAAGGAGGAAAATACGATAATGCAAAAATGGAAAAACCACGTGTCCTTAAGGGGTTAGGACCCAAACTTATGAGAATGATAAAAGTGTTTATTTTAAATCTTGTAGCTTGAGAAATTGAAATATTTCTGACTCCTTTGAAATAATGTACATTGAGATACCATTAGATTTTGAATTCTTTAAAGGGGTATTCCAGGAATTTTTTTTTTTATTTGACTATGCTACAGGGGCTGTACAGTTAGTGTAGTTCATATAGTGTCTGTACCTGTGTGTGACAGTTTTCTCACAATTCTTATGTGATTTTCACCCCAATATTTATTTTTAACAGCATGCAAAATTACAACAGGTGGAATGATCGCTTGGTGGGAGAAAGATCAATCTGCAACTAATGCAACAGCTGTAGGCACCCTGATTGAAAACCACATGTCTTTTGAATGGATGCAGCTCAATTATGTTTCAATAGGTGGGGTGTCTGATATGTGAGGGGGAGGAAAATGGAATTATTTGATATGTAGGCAAAGAAAAAAACTAAAACAGGAAATACCAGTTCACAAAAAGCTAGTCACACAGTAATTTAGCCAAGACAAGTGCAAATCCTTCTTAAGTATGTCCATTACTGTCTGGCAGGTACGTACTAAAATCACCTTTTGGTGGATAACCCCGTTAAGTTTAACATTTCTAGAATGTTGAAGGATTTATACTTTGCAGCTTCCAGCTAGTGATGCTTATGGCAGATATACTCAGGGTTGATGGAGCTTAGCAGCTGACCCTTTCCACCATGGATATTAGGATCTAAGACCTGAAGAAGCAAATTTAATGCTACTGTGTTGAAGGAGCAGGCCTCTATATCTAATAGTAATAATATAGTAAATGGATAAATGCAGCACACCACTCGGATAAAATAGAAAATGGTGGTTTATTCCATGATGTAAAGACAATGTTTCAGTAGCCTCTTGCTACCTTTCAAGTAAAAAAAGGTAGTGGGAGCCTATTGAAACATTGGCCCTAATTTACCATTGTAAACCCAACTTGTCTTGGCACACTGCACAAGAATTTGGCCCACTGCACCATAAATTTGCACCAGAATCTGCACCAATAAATGTAAAAACCTGCCCAACTCTCCATTTTACAAAAAAAGATAAATGGGGCGGGGCTGCCGTTAAAGGGGGCATGTTCATCGAAAAGGGGGTGTGTCCCTGACATCTTTTAAAAATCCCAACATATTTACAGAAAATGTGGTGGATTTGAGCTCTGTTAAACCCCACAGCTCAATGCATGTGTAAAAAGAGCAAAATGTAGGAAGAAATGTATGGAAACATTAGTGAATACCGTGGAAAGATAAATGTGGGGGGAAAGAAAACACAAAGAAAACTACACACCACTCTTAGTAAATCAGGGCCATGGACTTTACATCGTAGAATAAATCACCATTTTTATTTCATCCATTTGGTGTGCTGCATTTATCCATTTACTATTGTGTTGGACCTGGTAACCACAGTCCTTTGCATGCTATCACCCCTCTTCATTATTTTACTGATTATTTTCAATATTTCTCTTTTTGGATGTGCTGCTTCTATTTGGAATTTGTAATAGGAGATGGACATACCAGTATAGTAGTTATGGAGCTCGGTGATATTCAGTAGAGGAGCAGCCTAGCTCAGCAACACAAGATATGGGTTCAAATGAGCGTGTAGGTTGCATTAATTCTCTTATGGTTGGATGAAATAGCATTGACAGATGCAAGCAGTAAACTGCTGCATTCTTTCTTTGAGGCTTTATTCACATGGCAGAATGTCCAAGGAGAATTCTGCATGAATATTCTGCATGGACATTCCGCAGCAGCAGAGTCCCATTCATTTCAATGGGATTCTGCTGCACTGTTTACATGGCAAAATTTCAACAACAGATGTTTCTGGCACAGAAATTCAGATCCCAGCATCCGCTGAAACAATAGTCATGACTATTCTTTCTGCAGAGTCCACAAAGAAATGCACCGCCATCTATAAGATGGAGCATTTCTGGACGATCCTAGCTCTGCTGTCGGTGGCAAGTCTGCATGGAAATTTTGTGTATGGACATTTCACCATGGGAACATAGCCTTACTCATCCAGGCCAGACCCTCTCTTAGACAATAATTGTCAGAACCCATAGGGTTAAATGGTTCTGACAGTTTGCCCTCACTCCCTGCCTGCGAAAGAGCTTTATCTCCTTGCTGGTGTGTATATTTTATCCTGTATTTTTGGCATGTCTGTCCTATTGTCTCCATACTCTGACCCTTCTCCTGTTTCTGTGACTTGGCACTTCTGTGATCTCTTTGTACTGACTCTGCTTGTGGACTGTGACCTATTGTGTGTGTGTTTAAGATACAATTTCTGTTAGTCAGTGTGCTCCCTTAGAGTATCCTGACTTTGACTGTATTGTAGTTTGCTGTGTTGACCCTAACTTCCCTCACTTATTCATGTAGGGTCCGTCAACGTGGTTGTTGATCCGCTGCCTAGTGCAGATAGGCATGTAGGCAGGAAAAGGGGGAATGCGGTGAGAATAGTGTTGCACTTCTTCCCTGCCCATACATGACATAAATGTAACAATAATTAAAGTAATACAAATAACAATAATATTAAATCAAAGTTGTGCTATAACATTCTAAGTTGCATGAAATCAGTGAACCACACAGCCCTGCCTAATAAACAAGGAGCAAAAGTCTACTACTTTAGTACAGCATCTTCACACGGGATCTAACCTTCAACTTGTTTCCTTATGGCAAGAAGTAAGTCATAAAGTATTCAGAGTCATATTGTATTTGGGAATTTGGGCTGTGACCGATTTACATGTCATTTCATAAGAAAAGAACGTGTTTTACCTGCCAAGTTAAATAACATTTTACTGAGTCAAATGTAAAACAGGGTATAGAAGCATGACATTTACTGGACTGAAACCCATAAATTATAGCTACACTGACAAGAGGAAAGGAAACTGAGAAGAAAAAGTCAGATACAATAGCAGGGAATCTAAAGGACAATGGACTATTTATAAAAAATACACATTGCGCCAATGTATGTTTCCACACATCTCAGGTCTGTGCCGCATTTCCTAGTGTTGCTCACGAATATTTGCAATGCAAATTTTATTTGCGAATATCGCATATTTGCGAATTCGCGAATATTCGCGAATATAGCACTATATATTCGTAATTACGAATATTGTTTTTATTTTATTTTTTTTCACAGTACACATCACAGTGATCACCCCTCTCTGCTTCCAGCTTGTGTGGCATAAAGATGGCTCTAATACTACTGTGTGAGACTGGCGTGCAAATTTTCGCATATGCTAAAATGTGCTTATGCTAATTTTTATATATGCTAATTTTTGCATATTCAAATTTTTGCACACGCAAATTTTCGCATATGCGAAAATAAAACGCGAATATTACGAATATGCAAATTTAGCAAATATATGACGAATATTCGTTCATATATTCGCGAAATATCACAAATTCGAATATGGCCTATGCCGCTCAACACCATTTCCTACCACTCACTTTCTCTGTTTCCTTGATTAATGACTGCAGTGCAATCTTTCCTATCTGAGTAAAGTAGTAAATTTGAGTAGCCGTATTAGTCCAGTGATTTGCTTTGGACTTGATAAAGGGTTGAATCCCGAAAGCTTGCCTCCACAAAATTCTGTTAGTCCAATAAAAAAGGTATTACAAGATACTGCAACATTTTTTGATTTGCATCTATCTGAGTAAAGAATAATTTAATTTAGATAATATCTCGATTACTAGCAAAGATATCACGCAGGCTCTATCTTCTTGACCATGACCAGGACCAGAACTCTTTTATTTGAAAACTGAATTGGGCATTAGTTTAAATTTCATGTTGAGAATTGAAAGATATGCGGAATTATAGTCATTAGAGGTGTGCTAAGGAAACGGAAAAACGGTGCAAGGTAAAGGCATAAAGATTACTGTCAGATATAAAGATGATTAACCCCTTGGGGACTGAGACCATTTTTGACCCTAAGGACCAGAGCATTTTTATTGCACATATGATCACTGTCACTTTAAGCATTAATAACTCTGGGATGCTTGTACTTATGAATTTGATTCTGAGATTTTTTTTTCGCGACATATTCTACTTTTTGTTAGTGGTAAATTTCCGGCGATACTTGCATCATTTCTTGGTGAACAATTCAAAAATTTCATGAAAAATTTTAACATTTTACTTTTTTATAACTTTGAAACTCTCTGCTTGTAAGGAAAAAAGACATACCAAATAAATTATATATTGATTCACATATACGGTATATCTACTTTATGTTGACATCAGAAAGTTGACATGTTTTTACTTTTTGAAGACATCAGAGGGCTTCAAAGTTCAGCAGCAATTTTCCAATTTTTCAAGTAAATTTCAAAATCTGAATTTTTTAGAGGCCAATTCAGTTTTGAAGTGAATTTGAGGGTCTTTATGTTAGAAATACCCCATTATGAACCCCATTATGAAAACTGCACCCCTTAACGTATTCAAAATTATATTCAGAAAGTTTGTTACCCCTTTAGGTGTTTCACAGGAATATCAGCAACGTGGAGGCAAAAATTCAAAATCTTCATTCCCCTTACGTCCTAACCAGCAGCACAAGTGGGGTGTTCTGCCCCTGTGAAGCTTGCAGGACGGTGGAATTTTTAATAGGGCCACATTGCTTTTTCTCTGTCCTGTGCGGACAGCAGGACGGTGCAGGTTCTGTGGGGTTAATTTCCACCGAGCCTGCATAAGATATATTTGCTTTTATTCCCCTTTTTTTCTGGGCTACTTTGCAGCCATGCTGCTTATATATTTCCCTGTGTGGCGTCCCCGCACCGCCGGTTTTTTTTTCTCTAAGGTGGCGCTGAGACCGGGCGGTGGTGTCGCCTGTGTGTCAGAGCTGCGTCGCAGTGCGGGCGGTATATGGGGCAGTGTCCCCTATCTTGGACAGTGTCCCCTATCTCAGGCATTGTCCCCCCCCTCCCTCCTGCAGTTGCTGACATACCTTTTTCCCTTGTGAGCAGCTGCGCTGCCTGTAGTTTGGCCGGCTGTGTCGGCGGTGCCGCGGACCGGAAGTACATCATCTGACGACTTCCAGTCCGGCATCATCACTTCTTAAAGCGCTGTCTATTTTATGTCTGTGCTGTTTTTATTTAGACAGCATATCTGTGCCCCTTCCTTTGTGTTTGAGGGGGCGCAACTCAAAAATTATATATATATTTTTAAGGATTTCCATCTCCATAACCTTGGTGATGTCATATCTTTTGGGGGTGGAGCCTATTTCAGATTCTTCCCACCCGCTCCGCTATTTAAAGCGGCTCCTCCATGAAGCAGGTCTCTTGCTGCATTGCTGCTTGAGTGATTTGCTACAACAATTGATAAATTGCTAGACTTCCTTGGTGTATTCTATTACACGCTCTGTCTGTTCTCTTAGGTAGTGTTTTTGCTATTAATGCTTTTGCATTACTTTGTGGCTTTTTCTAAATGCCCTTTTTTTCTCTCCAGAATGTCTACTCCGCCTAGTGGTGAGTCCAACCCTGGGAGCCGCAAAGCTGCTTCAAGGAGAAAACACCTTGAAGTCCCTTCTGGACTCCTATGAGTTTAACAGGTGTCCCAGCTGTCGGCCACCATTCAGGGCATGTTTATTTGGTTGAAGGAGTTCATGGGGAACTCCATCAGGGAACTCAAGTCAGTTTTTTTCTGCTAAGAACCCCAGAATTTCCATGCCTGAAGATTCGGTTATGTCAGTGGATGCACCGTCTGAACAGTTCGTCGATGAGGTTGTTCTTCCTTCTCTTTTTCCAGTAGAGAAAACCCAAAGATTACTCCGTTCCATCCGGTCAAGGGACCAGGATGTTGAACAAGGGGAAGCCTCAATGTCCACATCTAGAGGGCCGTGGGCCTTCAGAGTGGATGACAATCTCTAGAAACTGATGGTTACTGAGTGGAAACATCCGGATAAACCTCCAGTTCTCTCTAGGAGATTTAAGCTTATGTGCCCCCTTCCAGAAAAGGAATCGGACTCCTGGATTCCACCTCCTAAGGTGGATATGGCAGTCACCAAACTGTCAAAACGAGTACTGGTTCCTGTGGACGACGGAAGCAATCTCAGGAAAGCAGATTCCCTACTGAGACGCTGCTATTCCGCAGCTTCTGCCTCCGCTAACGTGGCTATTGCGTCATCTGAAGTTTCTGAGTTCGCCAAAGACCGAATTCTCCGGATACAATCCAACAGAGAAGGAAATATTCCCAGAGGGGAAATTCTGGACTCATTTAAGACCCTTCTTCTTGGTTTAGATTTTCTTTGTGAAGCGTCCCAACAACATCTGAAGCTGGCTGCAAAATCCATGGACCTCGTTTCAGCCAGTAGAAGCCCCTTGTGGCTGCGCCCCTGGATGGCGGATAACGCTTCTAAAATCAATCTATGCGGCTTTCCTTTGAACCCGGTCGGCTGTTCGGGTCTCAGTTAGATGAGATTATGGAGGGCTTCGGTGACAAGAAGGGCAAATGCCTTCCTGTCCAAAGTTTTTGCGGCCAGAATAAGAGGAGAGGGAGTAGAAACCTGGCCTCTTCAAAAACTCAGAAGCGCCAATATAACCCAAAACGTGGTGGAGGACGCGGTCGGGGTAAAGACCGGAAGTCCGACTCATGACGGTCCCGAGATATCCATCCACGATTTCCCTCTCCCTTCCCTTCAAGATCCTCAGTTGGAAAGTTTATCCAGTTCTCCTCCTGTAGGAGGCCGCTTAAGTTTGTTTCTAGGCACCTGGATGCAGGAAATCCAGGATCCTTGGGTCTTAGAAGTAGTCAAGTCAGGCTACAAAATAGATTTTATTCCCCCCAAAGGAAATTTGTGTTAACAAAGTTATTACCCCAAACAAAGCAGTCATTTCTAGAGGACTCGGTTCTTCAATACATAGAGAAACAAGCCCTAAAGGAAGTTCCCTTCCATCAAAGAGAGTTAGGGGGTCTACTGCCCTATCTTCAAAGTCCCAAAGCCATCAGGAGACTGGCGCATGATTATCAACCTCCGTTTCCTGAATCGATTCATAAAGAAAAGGCGGTTTAGAATGGAAACCATCCAATCAGTCACCAGCATACTGGACCCTCAAGACCTTATGGTCACCATCGATCTGAAGAATGCCTACCTTCACGTTCCCATTTATTCTTCTCACAGGAAATTCTTGAGGGTTGCTGTCACCATAAAGGGTATGGTAAGGCACCTCCAGTTTGCTGTCCTTCCTTTCGGCATTAATTCTGCTCCCCACACTTTTACAAAGGTTGTGGCTTCAGTTGTTGCTGCTCTCAGACTAAGAGGTCTATAGATTATTCCTTACCTGGACGACTGGCTTCTAAAAGCCGCTTCTCCAGAAGTCTTACAATCTCACCTTCATCTGGCTCCAGATTTCCTTCAGCGTCTGGGCTGGATTATAAACTGGGAGAAGTCCGAGATCATTCCTTCCCCAACCAGGAATTTCCTTGGCTTCATAATAAATTCCTCCCATATGACTTTATCTCTGACACCAGAGAGAAAGGGTTGAGTGGTAAGAGCCGCAGAGTTTCTGAGGAGTCCTCACAAAGTCTCCATCCAAACTCTGATGAAGATGTTGGGCCATATGTTAGCATCTGCAGAGGAAGTTCCCTGGGCCCTTTGGCATCTCCGACCACTTCAGGATCAAGTCTTGTCGGTTTGGAATCGCAACCCCAAGGGGTTGGACAAAAGATGCACCCTGTCTCCCGACATCCGAGCATCCCTCAAATGGTGGAGGGATCTGATGGATGGGAAGTCCTTGATTCAACCTTGTTGGATCATTTTGACCACGAACACCTCGCTTCTGAGTTGGGGAGCCCATCTGAGCGAGCATCCTGTTCAGGGTACTTGGACCTCTCAGGAGTGACTTCTCTCCTCCAACATGAGAGAACTGAGGGCAGTTCGTCTAGCTATCCTCCATTTCGCACCCCTTATTGTAGGGAAAGCAACACCACTGTGGTTTTCTACAGCAACAGACAGGGAGGCACAAAGTCACAAACACTCCTCAGGGAGTCTGGACTAATTCTTTCTTGGGCAGAGACCAACTTGACCCACCTTTCAGCGATCCACATCAAAGGGGATCTCAGCACAGTCGCAGATCGTCCGTCGTGGTCTTCCAGTCCAAGGCGAATGGTCCCTCAATGAAGAAGTTTTCAAGAAGATAACTCTGTGGGGAGTGCCAGAGATAGATCTCATGGCAACACGTCTGAACGCCAAAGTGAGCAAGTTTTACTCTCTTTACAAAGAGGACAATCCTGTGGCGATAGACGTTCTGTCCATTCCATGGAGGTTCAGGCTGGCCTCCATATTCCCTCCACTTTCCATGATACCGAGGGTATTGATGAAAGTCAGGCAAGATCAGGCCTCTGTGATAGTCATCATACCATTCTGGCCCAAGAGGTCCTAGTTCACACAACTCAGAAGGATGAGTCAAGGGTGTTATTGGAGGCTTCCCCCCATGCAGAACCTAGTGTCTCACAACACAGGCTCCTGCCTAGATCTGAGGAGACTCACTCTGACAGCCTGGAGATTGACAGGACCCTACTAGATTGTGGGCTTCCTGCAGAGGTTTTGAGAACCATTGCTCATTCCAGAGCACAATCAACAAAGTTTATTCCCGGATAAAACAGATCTTTCATCAGTGGTGTACTGTGAAAGAGGTAGTAGCCTCAGATCCTCCTCTTTCTGCATTATTACGTTTTCTCCAGGATGGCCTTGACAAGGGTCTAAGCCCATCTCTTTAGGCAGATCTTTGTCACAAGAACCCCTAATTAAAAGATCCCTCAGGGGAGCTGAAAGACTTAAGCCTAGGGTTATCAGACCTATCCCCAGATGGGATTTATTTACTGTTCTTAAGGAGTTATGCTCTCCCACTTTGAACCTCTGGAAGAAGCTGACTTTAGGTATTTAACCCTTAACCCCTTAAAGGGGTACTCCGGCAATTAGACATCTTATCCCCTATCCAAAGGACAGGGGATAAAATGTGTGTAAAAAAACTTTAATAAAACATTGTTTAAAAAAAAAAAAAAAGATGCCTGATCGTGGGGGTCCCATCGCTGGGGACCCCCCTGATCTTGCACGCAGCACCCCAGTTAAAGCTGTCACGTCCCCTCCCATAGGCTTGCATTGAGGGGCGGAGCGTGACATCACACGGGGGTGGAGGCGTGATGTCACACGCCGCCTGCCCCGTGGTCGCTGATTTTAACTGGGGTGCTGCGTGCAAGATCACAGGGGTCCCCAGCGGCGGGACCCCCGCGATCAGGCATCTTATCCCCTATCCTTTGGATAGGGGATAAGATGTCTAAGCGCCGGAGTACCCCTTTAAGGACCAAGCCCATTTTCACCTTAAGGACCAGGACAATTTTATTTTAGCATTTTCGTTTTTTTCCTCCTCGCCTTCTAAAATCCATAACTCCTTTATATTTCCATCTCCAGACCCATATAAGGGCTTGTTTATTGCGTGACCAATTGTACTTTCATGTAATGAAACCTCTAATTTTACCATAAAATGTACGGCGAACCCCAAAAAATTTTTGGGGGAGGAAATTTAAATGAAAACCACAATTTTGGAGGGTTTTGTTTTGACACTATACACTTTACGGTAAAAATTACATGTGTTCTTTATTCTGTGTGTCAATACGATTAAAATGACACCCATGGCTAGATACTTTTATATTTTTGTACCGCTTACTATTAGCGCCACATATTCAGATATTAAGCACACAATTTAGTGCCCTGTTAGCCAATTTTTAAAGGGGCATGGTTAGGCTTTTTGTGCTATTAACACCCTATTTTCAAAGGTTCAGCACAACTTATTTTTTATTTTTTTTGGCCACAAGACAAACATGCCCTAAAATTTCCCATTATCATTCTTTGAAGTACAGAAAAATGCATTAATAACATGACTCTTTGAATGTTTACCACAATGTATTTCAAAGTCCCCCCCCATCAACAAAAAAAATTATAATAATTATATTGTGGTGCAAATTTTTTTTGCATATTTATTGGGAAATATGTTTTTTAGTTCACAGCAAGGTAAGACTGCTCACTTTATTTTACAGGTCAATATAATTCAACCATAACAAATGTATTTTGTTTAATAAAAAGAAAATGTGTGCATTGCCATGTTCTGACCCCTAGCTGTGGGCAAATTTTTTACAATGATCTTTTGTTTTTATTGGTGCCACATTTGTGTAAATGTGACTTTTTTGTCACTTTTTCTAAAAGATTTTGTGGAATGTGACCAAAAATCGTCAATTTTGTCATGTTTTTTTTTTATTTACAGCATTGACAATGTGGAAGAAGTAATTTTATATTTTAATAAGGTAGTTGTTTTTATTTATTTAAAAATTCAGTTTTTTATTACATTTTAACAGAAAAATGACAAACATAGAGTACGTAGGCAATCATGAACATTAGAGTCGGTACTCCACTCCCATCTGTTTCAGCACAGCAGGTGTTTTCTAATATTTTAGAAGAATTTTCATGAACCCTGACACATCGGGAAAAAACATGTGAAGTCAAAAGTCTGAGTGCAACTACTGAGTGTGTAAATTTGCAACCTAGTTCTTTTTCCAATGCAAGGATGTAGTGTGATTTTGCAGGCGCATTTTGGGCAAGAAGGTTATTATACACTAGAAAGAAATTCCTTAGGTAGTTGCACTTATAGATGTAAATGTCATCCTAAAAGTGGTACAGCAAGACTGAAACAATTTTGTGTGTAGAAATGAGAGCTTGCTACTCTCAGAAAGATAATCTGAAATGACATCTCTTAAACTTGGCAAATTACCAGGTTTCAAGTGGTGATTGAGATTTGTCACATTAAGAGGTGTCAAAGCCTTAAGAAAATCTAAGGACATAAGCAGGGAGGGACAATCATGTCAACGGGATGAGCGTGCAAAGCTTCCCCACACATCTTCAGATGGTTGGACTACATGTCTGTCGAATTGAGTAGTTCTTAGATCATGGAAAAATGTAATTTTCCTCCCTGAGAAGTTGTCGTTCCAAGGGATCATGTTGTCAATGTTTATTCAGAGAAACAAGATGCAACCACCTAGTCAGGTTAATAGCATCATATTTTTTCGGCCTAAATGATAAGGCATACATTATGCATGGACACATCTTATTTCAAACAAAACTTGAAAAAAGAGTCATGCACTTGGATAGAAAGGTTCTAGGGAGGGGAATCAGTTTGCATAACATAAAGCAACTGAGGTAGTATGTATGTTTACAGGTGCATTTGGTAAAGTTGTCAAGTGTTTTTTTTTGGAGCGGAAGGGTATAATTCAATTTTAAAACTCTAGCTACGTTGGCCAGAATTCACACCCCTAGATATTTAATTTTTAATGATGGACAGGAGAAACACAATGTCAAGCGCAAGTGATGGGCCAGCGATAATCACATCGTAGCAGGGGGGAGAAATGCAATGTGAATATCACTGACCAATGAAGAAGTCTAGAATGAGTCGTCGTCTCTTTATTCCTGTTTGCCTTTGGATTAGTATTTTTTTTTACTTTGTTTGCACTTTTTTAGTTTTAGGGGACTAGGACAGAGGCCTAGAAAAGATTGCAGACTGCCATTACATCTGGTTGATAAGCCACAAACACATCACGAGGATGCCGATCAGGTCACTAAACTATCTATGACACACCTCAAAACCGCTTAGCTGTTGTGAAGTTGTTTTTGTTTGTTTGTTTTTTTGTTGAAATTTTTTGTTTGAAAAATAGGAATTTTATTTTTTATTAAAATGTCTTTAATTTTTTTTTACTTTGTTAACACTTTTTAGTTCTAATTGACTTTTATAATCAATCATCTGATTGTGATCACTATTTATTGCTGCATCTAAGCAGTTAAATGACCAGCATTGAGGCTTCATCTCTAATGTTTGTAGTTACTGGCCTGTGTCAGTTGCAGATAGTAGCTGGCGCACACTAGATCTGAGGTGGACTTGGCTCCCAAGGTTATGCCATACTGCAGCGCCTGACCCATGATGTAACTGTACTTCATGGGTCAGGAAGGTGTTTAGAAAGGATTACTAAAAGACAACAACTATATGCGTTATCTTTTCTAACAATAGAAGTTGATAAAAAAATATATAATGATAAGGAGAGGGAAACACTGGGAGGATCATTTCTGCTCTTAAAATTAGCCTTCTTTTATTTACAAAAAAATCCTATTTAATTAGAATTTTAGTTACTCTTTCACTAAACTCTATAATTGAAATGTAATCTTATATTTAAAGGGGTTCTCCGGTGCTTAGACATCTTATCCCCTATCCAAAGGATAGGGGATAAGATGCCTGATCGCGGGAGTCCCGCCGCTGGGGACCCCCGTGATCTTGCACGCTGCACCCGGTTTGTAATCAGTCCCCAGAGCGTGTTCGCTCCAGGTCTGATTACCGGCGACCGCAGGGCCGACGGTGTGTGACGTCACGCCTCCGCTCCCATGTGACATCACACTCCGCCCCTCAATGCACGCCCACAGGAGGGGGCGTGATAGCTGTTACGCCCCCTTCCGTAGGCTTGCATTGAGGGGCGGAGCATGACATCACACGGGGGCGGGGGCGTGACATCCTTTGGATAGGGGATAAGATGTCTAAGCACTGGAGAACCCCTTTAAACAAATGTAATGCATTGCACATGCTTCCTTAACCCTAATGAATTCTGAAATAAAAATAAACCTGGGTGATTACAAAATAAAAAATGCACTCATTTGTTTAGGTTTCCCCTAAAGGTCAACTTTAGAAAAATTCATAATCATAATGTTTTTGTTTCTGAAACTCTTTTAGAAGCCTCATTAAAAACAACGGTAGTAAGGTTTGCATAAAGGTAAAAAACTGGATATTACTCTGCAGCGCTGGACAAAAAAGGACGAAGGGAGACCAAGTTCTTGTAGATGAACAAACTGGCATTTATTTTAGCACATACACAACGTGTTTCAAGCCCGTTATGGGCCCTTCCTCAGGACAAGGTGCTCAGAGGGGCACCTTGTCCTGAGGAAGGGCCCATTACGGTCTTGAAATGCGTTGTGTATGTGCTAAAATAAATGCCAGTTTGTTCATCTACAAGAACTTGGTCTCCCTTCGTCCTTTTTGGTCCAGCGCTGCAGAGTAATATCCAGTTTTTTACCTTTATGCAAACCTTACTACCGTTGTTTTTAATGAGGCTTCTAAAAGAGTTTCAGAAACAAAAAAATTATGATTATGAATTTTTCTAAAGTTGACCTTTAGGGGAAACCTAAACAAATGAGTGCATTTTTAATTTTTTAATCACCCAGGTTTATTTTTTATTTCAGAATTCATTACGGTTAAGGAAGCATGTGCAATGCATTACATTTGTTTAAAGGGGTTCTCCAGTGTGATACGATCTTCCTATGTTTTTGCTACAATTTAGTAAAATGGATCTAATATGGTCAGATAGTCAGATATTGTACCAGAGCATCTTAGGTTTTGTTCATACGATGGAATTTCTGTGCGAAATTCCGCAGAAAAATTCAGCAATGGTTACTTTGATTTTAATGGGATCCTGCTGCACTGTGCACACAGCAGAATTTCTTCAGCAGATGTTTCTGAAGCAGAAACCTTGATTCCAGAGAATAGACATGTATATTCTTTCTGCAGAGTCCACATGGAAATGTATTGTCGTCTATGAGATGGCACATTTCCGAGCCATTCTAGCTCAAGCATGTTCTGCGGGAACTCCTCAGGAATTTTCCGTGCGGACACTCCGCCATCTGAACATAGCCTTACTCTGCTATGATGAAAAAGTTTCCTTTAGATTGGTTAACATCTTTAAATTGACAACTCATATCATTTTTACACTAAAAGTTCTCAGTTCAGAATGTTCTAGTGCTAGCTTCAATATAATATGTCATATTTTGTCACATTGATGCATGAGTATACCATGAGAGCATGTTTTAAGGGGTGTTCAAGTGTAAAACAACTTATCCTCTATCCATATGATAGGGGATAATTGTCTGATTGCGAGGGGTCCAACCGCTGGGACACCCCTGAGATCTCCTGAACAGGACCTGGCTCTTTGAGAGTAGTGCATGCTTCAGACGGTATACGCTCTATTCATTCTCTATGGCACGAAGAGACCTGAATGGTGTACTCAGGGATCTCCAGTGCTACTTTAGAAATTAATAGAGCGTGTTCCGTCTGCCACATGTGCTTCTGTCAGAGAGCTGCTTATTTTAGGCCAAGTTTGTTAGCAAGGCAGTACTATTCTGTGTATAAGGGTACAGATTGAAAGAGTTGTCAATCACTGAGTAATACATGACTACTTAGCTCAGAATGAGCAGAGATTTATAATAGAAATACATTTATCATAAAATCCTTAGTATTTTCAATGTGACAGGTTCCCTTACCTATATAGAAATATAGTTATGCAAATTGTCATTTGTAAGGAATTAGTCAAAGGAAAGTAAGAAAGTGCAATCTTAGACTTCATAACATGTGAGGTCTAAGCAACTGTAACCAATTAATAAAACATGTGCCGCATTGTAGATTATAATTCTTACCAACAGCTTGTGAGATGTATTACAATGCATGCAGTCAACCTGAAAAGTCTATTAGGAGCATGTTACAGCAAAGAAACATTAATAAATTATGTGACATGCAGATTTAAGACATTTCAACTTGCTTTACACTACTTCTCAGTACAATGTTATTTGCCTATTTTCAGAGGAATAAGGAGTAGTATATAACACATAGGCATTTCTAGATTATATTGAGATTTTAAATAAACCCCATGAAATAGTGAGCCTCAGAATACGAGGGAGACATACTTTTACTGCATGTAGAAGGAGCAGGTAATTGTAATAAGCGTATCTGTCTTCCTATCAGCAACCTTAAGGCTTTGTTACCACAGTTGTGTGTTACCATATCTCTAATATGGTTTTATCGTTTTAAACCTTACTTCACCTGATCTGTTTTGACCTCGGAGTTTGCTTTAGCAAAGTTTGCTAGACCCTTGTCTTGTTTAACTATGTTTTTTGTTACTCCAGGGCACTGTATCTTGATTTTTCCTGATTTTATATACCTGTGGCCTGGCTTGTCTGACTCCATTATCCGCAATACCATAATCTGGTTCTGCTTAACCACTACCTGTCTGACCTACTCTGATTACATTTGCTAACCCTATCCTCCACTTTCATCATTGATATGTTTATGCATATTCAATTTTTTGTCCTTGCCTTTACCATTCACCCTTCTTATTTAATTTTTCTAGTCTGATATACAAAATGTAAAGTAGGTAATTGATTATCACAAACTCTTAGGACTACTTTGACCCCCAAACCACAGTCATGGAAAAGGGCATTATTTTGGTTAATTATGTTGTCCAAATTGGTTCATATCCAGGACAAAGGCCATAAAGTGCAACCTTTTTTCAATATTAGCACTTTGATCCAGAAATAGACATAGCAATATTTCCTCTTTCAGATGATCTTAGCTAACCACATCTCATGAGCATGACAAAAAAAATTGTCCCAAAAACACAGTTAGATAATATCTATTGAGCCATTTAACATAATTTCCCCCATAATATTTTATACCTCTTAATACTACCAGTCATCAGAGCATAGTTTTTGCCCTTAAAGCTTTTAGGTTTAGGGATTCTACAATTTTACTCAATTTTTCAGATAGGCATCTTGTGTGCTCTATGGGTTAACAGAAGACATCTGTATAACAAAATGTCATAAAAGTGAAAGGGTCTGAAAACTTTCTGAATAAAATGCAGGTGAGAAAATTCTCATCCCTTGTCCAAAATTGTGTATTCTGACTTTATTAGAATACACAATTTCTTTATACAATGTAAACTTTAAAAAGGTTTATTTAACATGGCGTTCTTGCTTTTACTTTCTTTTGGTCATTATTTTGAACTGCGAGTGAAAACAAGTGATCAGAAAAAAACAGACAACAAAAATCAGACATGTAGGGGCTTATCAAGATTATTTATTTTGGAGTTGTTCCCTAACCAAAGAATTCTGGAGCAGGTGGGTAATAAAAATAAGAACACACAATACTTTAGAATATTTATCCCAAAGGAATCAGGTTAAAAAATCTGTTGTTCTTAAGACTTTAACATAATTTACAAAAGCAGTTCCACCAAAAATGTGTTCCTAAAATATTACATTGTAGTGATCCCCCTACAATTACAACTCATAATTATTACAACTAACATAATTATATTTGATTAAATTAAAATAGCTGTCATAAAATGTTTGCCTGAGAAAATTATTCTTGTGTTAGTATATTTTTAGAATTGTTTTAGAAATATGTTTCTGTAAATTTGTTTAAAGGGTAGTTATTGTGTAATTTGAAAGCATTTCCAATACTATAACCCGCCACCTGCTGACTTTGAATTGAGAATTACTGTAGCAAAAACAAATCTTGTTTTTGACAATCATTTGTGTCTACAGATGACAAGCTGCAAAACATTCCATGTAAGTTAAAAAATAATCGTAAATGTATAGCAAACGTCACACCACTGGTTCAATTTTCGATACAAATGATTTTTCTTAGAAGCAATTCTTTAAATAATAAACGCTGAAAAATGGGGGAAAAAAGGATATAAAAAGAAAACACACAGACAATTCAAAGGCAGTTTGCATCAGTTTGTCATCCATTTAAGCTAGGATCCTTTACACTACATGAACCGATCCTAGCTGAACGAATGTCAAATGGCAAACCCCGTCTCGCTCGGAAAAAAGGTTAAAAAAGGTTGCGAAACCTTTAAACTTTGCTAGACTCAGCTTGAATAAACTTGGCATCAGCACCATTATTACCAAAAGGGATGATGAACACATGGGCACAGATTCATCAAACTGTGTGAGAGAAAAAATGTGATTTTCCCACAGCAACCAATCACAGTTCAGCTTTCACTTTACCAGAGCTCGTTAGTTGAGATGTGATTGGTTGCTGTTTAAGAAATCTCTCCACTTTTCCCTCACACAGTTTGATAAATCAGGGCTATGGTGTTTTGACACCTGAATGAATGAAGGAAGGAAGTACTATGAACACTGACACATCAGGGTAGCCAAGCATAGCTTGCAGTTAGCAGCAAGATCACATGACCCCAGGTTATTCAATCATTGCTTGCATCATGTGATATACAGCTTCCAGGTTAGGAAACAGCATAGGGGTGGGTTTACAAGGCTGATAAATCTTATGTACTGCATTGCAGCAGCCATCTTGGAGTAAAAACTAAGAGAGAGACAACAGTGAACAAGAACCAATGATCCCAGAAAACCTTTATCCAATACACACAAGCTGAGCAACGAATTGAGCAATGGGCTGTCCACCTTGCATTACAGTGTCCAGTTGGTGCACTACATATTCTTGCAGTGTCACAGCAGAACAAGCCCATAAAAGCTATCACATTACAATACAAAGCAAACTGGGCAAAGCAATTAGCTGACCTGTATTTTAACATAAATAACCATTAAAAGTGTTTATTGTAAACCGGGAATATGCATTTCAGGTAAAGTTACATGTATTTTCTGGATTTTTACTTAGCCATATAGGGAGAGATTTATCAAAACCTGTACAGAGAAAAGTTGCTGAGTTGCCCATAGCAACCAATCAGATCGCTTCTTTCATTTTTAACAAGGCCTCTGCAAAATGAAAGAAGCAATCTGATTGGTTGCTATGGGTAACTCAGAAACTCTGGACAGGTTTTGATAAATCTCCCCCATAATATTTCTACCTAAGTTTAACATGTATACACATTGAACACATTAAAGGGGCACTCTGCTCCAGCCCTAGACATGGCTCCACTCCCTCAATGCAAGTCTATGGGAGGGGGCGTGGCGGCCATTATGCCCCCTCTCATAGGCTTACAATGAGGGGCGGGTCGTGACATCACGAGGGGGCAGAACTGTGACATCATGATACCCCAGCCCCTGTATCGTGAGTCATCAGACACGGAGCGATCTTCGCTCCATGAGGCTGATGACAAGTGGGTGCAGCAGGAAGGTTGCGGGGGTCCCACATGGATAGGGGATAAGATGTCTAGGGCTGGAGTACCTCTTTAAGAATGTGTAATACACATTTTAGACATTTAACTGGGTTTATCTGGGTTTAATCGGACATATAGTATTTCTACCTGTGTTTAACATAAAAACCCATTAAATGCATTGAGAGTGAACTGACTACTTGGTTAGTGCCAAATCACCCCAAAGCATAACAATAATCTCCACATTTTTTTTTCAATAAAAAAAGGAAATGTTTGATGAGGACGGGGTAGACAGGGTAGAGGACAGAGCACCCCTGCCATGTGCTCTGCTTGTAAGAATGTTGGTGGCAATACCAGCAGCAGTACAGGTAGCAGTAGTAGCATAGCATCATCAGCAAGAAAAAGTTGTCACTGTCTTCAGGGGTTTTGTGGTTTCAGAACATAATACAGCCCTTTTGTCCAAGGTCTTCTCAGGAGGAGGAAGAAGATGTTTGACGATGACATTGAGTGAATTCTTCATTATCTACAGTTACATAGGGTGTTGGAAGTGTCCATCCTAGACAGTCTGTTCCATTTCTCTGCCTCTGCTTTTGCCCCCTAGTGCTAAGCATATAGCATTAGCCATGAGAAGGAGTTGAGTCATGGTCAGTCTTTGGAGTGTGTTGCAGCGGTGGTGGAGGTTAAAGCAGTGGCCCAGCACAGCACTAGTGGGACTGGTGGGGATAGGCCTGGTGGTATAATTGTAAGGAATCAGGGAGGATATGCTGAGGGGAAGCAAGGTGCCCATGATAAGACATCAAAAGTTCTTACTGAGATTAGTAGTGGGGACCATGAGGAGGAGTTTGATGATGATGATGTCAGCAGGCTGGTTGGTCTGCTCATCTCACTAGCAAGTTTGAAACACTTGGAAAAAGTAATTGCATCTTCCGATAGCTCAGTTTGCATTTTAACACCGACAGGTATTTGCCAACAAATTTTTTATATAGTGTTCCTTGTTTAATTAGCAGACACTTTCCCATTCACTTGCTTTTAAAATTATCAACATATGTTTAAAATGTAATATTAAAAAGGGCCACTAGGTGGCTCTGTTCTGTTCCCTGCCACACATAATATAGTGAGTTTGGTCTTATACTGGCCTGGCAGGAGTCCAAACTCAGGAAGTGCTTCTCTGCACTGAGCTTGATTGTCAGCTGCACAGAAAGTGAAAGCTCCACAGATTCTCACATAAACAGACTGACAGCTGAAGGAGGGCCTCAGTAAAATCTGCACAGACTGAAACATGCACAAAGCTTGAGGTCTTCTATTCATCACAATGCTGCAACAATGTGAGGGCGGAAGTTGTCCACCAGCAGGCTTCAGTTGTCAGGATCCGGACTGGTATGCAGAGAGGACACTGGAGGTGGATCCTCTATGTCAGTGAGGTAATGGCGTGGGCCGTACCAGGGGAACGGATCCTAAGGGGTTACTGGTTTTCACCAGAGCCCGTCGCAAAGCGGGATGGACTTGCAGCGGCAGGTAACCCCCAGGTCGTTCCACCCGATAGCGACTCAACCCCACTGACAGCTGAGACTGGCACGGTACAAGGCGAGGGACAAGGCAAGAGCAAGGTCGGACGTAGCAGAAGGTCAGGGCAGGCAGCAATGGATCGTAGTCAGAGCAACGGCAAAGGTCTGGATACACAGGCTTGGGATACACAAAACGCTTTCTCAGGGCACTAGGGCAACAAGATCCGGCAAGGACAGGAAGGGGAAGTGGGTTTTTCTAAGGAATGGGAGTGATTAACAACTGATTGGGCCAGGCACCAATTAGTGGTGCACTGGCCCTTTAAATTTCAGAGAGCCGGCTCGTGCACGCCCGAGACAGCGGGGCCGCGTGCGCCGGGACATGACAGCAGGAGAACGGGACAGGTGAGACGATTGGGATGCGACCCGCGGGCTGGCGCGTCCCTCTACGCGGATCGCATCCCTGCCGGCAGTAACAGTGCAGCGCTCCCGGTCAGCGAGTCTGACCGGGGTGCTGCAGACAGAAGAACGCCACGAGCGCTCCGGGGAGGAGCAGGGAGCCGGAGCGCTCGGCGTAACATCAGTGACATCATGCCTGCTTGAAAACACCCACTTTCTCCTGCAGGAAACTTGCCCTATGCGAGCAAATGGAACCATATGATACACATCTTTTTAAAGCTCTGAAATAGTTTTTAAGGGCAGGAGGGGTGTTAGGAGTAGTTAGGGAACATAGCATGAGGTAGTTGAGAACACTTTATTTGGTGACAGGTACTTTTTAATAAAGAATAGGGCTCCTGAAATTCCATCACTAGGGGTGCCCATACCTACTGGAACACTAACTAGTCCTCCAACAGCATCAATTTGTCCATGATTCATGGAAAAGAGATGACTCATGGACAAGACTGCATGAGCAGACACACCAATTACCTCCCACTACCACAAGGGAGGGACACGCCCCCTTCCCCTGAGAGGATTTCTGACACTGTGAGCTAAGGAAAAGAGGTATTTTTACAATAAATATAGGTAATAGAGGCATAAAACTTATGCATTTATGGTAACGAGTAACATTTATTTTGATATTTTTTTTGTGGGATCTGACAGGTACGTTTTAAAGGCTTATTTCATGCTGGTTCGCAGAGCACTTTTTTTTGTCATAGACCAAACTGTTTCAGACAGTCCAGCAAGCCCTCTGAGCATAACTTTTTTTTAAAAGTTTTCTCAACTTTCATGATGTTTAACCCCTTGAGGACCCTGCCATTTTTTCCTTTTTGCACTTTCGTTTTTTCCTCCCCTTCTAAAAATCATAACACTTTCAATTTACCAGCTACAGACCCATATGAGGGCTTGTTGTTTGTGCCACCAATTTTATTTTGTAATGATATCAATCATTTCACCCCAAAATCTATGGCGAAACCAAAAAAAAAATATTTGTGGGGCAAAATTACAATAAAAAAATGCAATTTTGTAACTTTTTGGTAAAAATGACACCTTACTTTTAGTCTGTGGCTGTCAATGCTGAGAACAATGGGAGAAAAATCCGTTGTGTGAATGAGCCCTTAGAGTCAAGTCACGCAAAATAGTATTAACACTTAAGGTAAATATGGATATTCATTTCATAATTGGGTAAATGAATGGATATTTTGTACAAACTTGACAGATCTCTGACACATCATGATCGATGTGACAATTCATATCTTTAATGCTGGGAATGTATTCTAATAGAATGAGGCAATCAATGCAAAATAATAAATTTAAGCTGAATATTGAAGCTACTTATTGTAAAAATATAAAAATATGTGGCATATCATATCTCATAAGACAGATTCTAGTTCTTGAAGGCATTCTTTTTCTGCAGTACATCACCTTTTTATAGCGCCATCAAATGCACATCAAATGAACAATAGCCTGAGAAACTTATACAGCTTCCAAGGTTATTTCTGTAAAATAATTATTTCCTAGAAGCTCAAAATCTCTTTTTTATATTCTCAGTAAAAGGTGAATTCACTTGGGATATAAAATAAGGTGACATCAAATAAAGTTTAGTATCAATACAATGATAAAAAGTGATAAAAAGGCTACTGTCACACAGTGTTTTTTTAAAGATGTATTTCTTTACTAAACAATCTGTTTGCAAAACGCAGCCAAATTGCACCCACATTTTTAACATGAATGTGTTCTATGTAATTCTAAGGAAAGTTGTACAAAAAAGACTTCAACTTACCAAATCATGTGTTCAAATGGAGAAAGGCTTCTTATGCAAGGAGCACAGGAGGAAATGGCAAGCCATATCCTTGGTTAATCGCAAAGCAATTCAACAAGTGGGAGAAGGGTACCCCAGCTCCACAGGGGGTAAAAATATATAGCTTTAATCCATTGCATCTTAAAATCCAAAACAGACAATACAAAACATAAAGTGCTCAGATGAGTTAAAACCCACATATCCCGACGCGTTTCCAACTATAAAGTTCTTAGTCATGGCATAAGGTCTGCTCACTACGAATTACTTTATATACTGAAGAATTGACCAGAATTCAGATACTGCTCCTCCTCCTCCTCGAACGGAACGTCTTCCATCCGTAAGGACACCTAGGCGGTTGCATACAAATAAACATAGTCCAGAGACTGAACTAAAACCTTTAAACTTTGTATCATTACTTCAAAACTGACAGGTGAGTATAAAAAATGATTAGTAGATATATGCTAGATCTTTCCTATAATTCATTCCTTGTGGATACCTTGTATCAATTGCCAGTATTTAAAAGGCTTCTCTTTTCAGAAAAGCCCGAAACCAGTCTCCACCTTTTTGTGGACGGTGGACACGTTCAATTCGGCATACCTCCAAACAAGACGTATCACCTTCATGGACTTCAGCAATGTGCTTAGATAGACCAGAAATGGAAAGGGAAGCTGAAAATGCACTGAACTCTGAACTATGAAAATGTTCATAGATGCGTCTTTACACAGTTTACATGTTACTAAATAAATTATGTTGGTGGTGTCACAGTTAATAAAAGACTTATACTGCATTTCTTGTCATTAACTACAGATGAAAAATGAGTAGATTTAGGGATAAACTTTCATAGGTGAGTTTAAGACTGATAAAACCCTATGCACTACATTTAGGGTATGTTCAGACGAGCAGATCCACAGCGTATTTTACGCTGCGGACTAGCCGTCGAAAGACCGCTACAGGGTGCTCAGAGTGGCACTATGCTGCTATGAGCAGACACACTGCTGAGCACATGCACGGTGTACTCACACACATCGCGGCTGCTCCACCTGCTCCCTGAGTTAGGCAGAGAGCAGCTGCGATGTGCGAGTACACTGCGCATGCACTCGGCGAATCGTACATTGCAGTGTGTCTGCTCGCAGTGGTGTATTGCCGCTCTGAGAAGGCACATCTAAAGGCACTCTGTAGCGGTCCTTCGGAGGTGGATGTGCAGTGTAAAATATGCTGTGGATCCGCTCATCTGAACGCGCCCTAGGGCTTCCAATATGAAGAGAAAGCTGGCCAGGAAGCAGTGCACAAAAGAACTCAGTGGAGATATTGATCCTAGAAAGCTATCACACTATAAATCAAAGTGCTGTGCAGTGGGCTGACCTGTCACCTGCATTGCTGTGTCCAGTTGCTGCCACACAAATCCCAGCACCATAAAAGCAAGTTGAGCAAAGCATTGTGCAGTGGGCGGACCTGCATTTTTAAATAAATCAGCATTTATACCATTGGGAGTGAGCGTGGAATAGGCAGGATAGGTTTGCTATGGGGATTTGCTTCTGCTCTGGACAGTTCCTGACATGGACAGAGGTGTCAGCACTTGTGGTCAGACAGAAATTCAAAAAGTAAAGAACTTTCTGTGGAGCATACAGCAGCTAATAAGTACTGGAAGAATTAAGATTTTTTTAAATCTGTTTAACATTCTGGCACCAGTTGATTAAAATAAAAGTGTTTTCCACTGGAGTACACATTTAAAAGAGTTAATTAGCACTCATCAGCCCTAATTAACTCTTTCCTTGCTGTGCTGTAGCTGGTGCATAGCACTCAGCCCAGCAAGATTTTATAGCAAAGGAGCAATCTGGACAGATCGCTGGTTTAACTGTGAATAGAAACAACTTTTGACATGTGTGTTCGGTTTAACCATTTGTATACTTTTAAACATGCTTTCCTTCATCTACAGTGCCAAAATGTCCTACATCAACAACACCTGATTTGTGACATTCCAACACGGTGAGAACAAAGCCAGATTTCAAGAAATATATTTTTTTTCTTTTCATACAAAAGCTATTTCTTCCTCAGTATTTTGGGATACCAATTATGTTGCTATTCCCAACAAATTCATAATTTTTGGAATGCTTGGAAAAATCCATGGCATCTTCTTGGCTTGGCAGACTAAAAACCTGTTGATACTCTCAAAAATTGACAGTTTTTGGAACTCCTGGAAAAATTAATGTTGTCTTCTTCACTTAATACAATACAGGAATTTAGGTGCACTACTGTGGTAGATGTAAACAATGACATTGGCTAATCCTCAAAACTGATGTTAAAATTGCACATTAGCCAGTATATCCTTATATGAAGGACATACCTGAGCCAACACACCAGCGCCAAGGTTTCTCAAGTGGCACGGGACCTAATGCTAAATCTACCTGTGCGTGATAAGCAAAACAGGGGCCAGTGGGCAATTATTAGGTCTGACTCACAGCCTGCTCCCAGGTGACCTCCAGTGTGGCTGAGCACACATACAATGGGAGGAGGGAGGCAGACTCTAAGCACCACAAAAGTTGGCTGATCTGTTGCCGGCCTCACAGGTGGACCTTAATGCTGCCTATAATAGTGATCAAGGCGCATTAAATGTGGAGTTTACACACCTCCAAGTATAAGATTTGAACAATAGTGTTGAGCAGCATAGGCCATATTCGAATTTGCGATATTTCGCGAATATATGGACGAATATTCATCATATATTCGACAAATTCGCACAGTCATAATATTCAAGTAAAATTTTCGCATATGCGAAAATTCGTACATGCGGAAATTTGCATATGCAAAAATTTGCATAAACAAAAATTTGCATGTGCGGAAATTAGCATTTGTGAAAATTAGCATAAGCGAAAATTTGCATATGAGAAAACTCGTAATTACGAGTGCTATATATAGTGCTATATTTGCGTATATTCATGAATAAAATTCGCATTGCGAATATTCGCGAGCAACACTATTGAACAACAACAAAGACGTGGCTCAAATGGCAGGAGGTGCTTAACCCCAAATGCAATTGTGCATTTAAGCTGAGTGAGCAGATCCTGCCCTAGTGGTCTGTTGCTAAGGGCGATCCCCAGCATAAAAATGCATACAATGGGGGATGCCTGCAGCAGACTACAAGTTCCACTATGGCATCTTACACCAGATAAACAGGGTGAATGTGTAACAATTAGAATAATAAAATACAGGAATGTAGGTGCACTACTGTGGGAGATGTTAACAATGACATTGGCTAACCCTCAAAACTGATGTTAATATTGGGACATTAGCCAGTATATCCCCATATGAAGGACATACCTGAGCCCGCACACCGATGCCAATGTTTCTCAAGTGGCACGGGAGCTAACCCTAACCTACCTGTGCATGATAAGCAAAATCAGGGGCCAGTGGGCAATTACAACAGCATTAGGTCCAACTCACAGCATTCTCCCAGGTTACCTCCAGTGTGGCTGGGCACACATACAATGGGAGGAGGAAGGCAGACCATACCCACTCAAGCTGTTGTTTATGTCTGCTTCCCTTGCAAGATTCTGAACCTGTTGCTACTCCAAAAAAGGATTCCAATAATAACGATACAATTGAGTTCAAAACATTAGTAGCTTAACCATAGAATGGCCACTACACCATAGAGCTCCATACAGACTCTCCAGGCAACTTAAATTAAACACGTGTGTAGGGCAAACATATGTTGACCGCAAGCCAATTGAATCAATGACAGCGAGTAAAAGATTGAATCATAACTCACGGTTTCTTTGGAAAATTCTTCCGGATTTATTTCCTTCATTCATTTCATATTGCACTTAAAATCATCTTAAAAAAAACATAGCAGCATATTAAGCAGCAGAATTAGACAGCATAAACAGTAGTTCCCCCAATCATGGAGTTATGATCCAATCTTTTACTCACTGTCATTGATTCAATTGGCGTGTGGTCAGCATATGTTTGCCCTACACACGTGTTTGATTTAAGTACTCCAAAAAAGGGAAATTTTTTGTATGCTTAAAACAAGCCACTGTGTCTTCCTATATCTCTCTGTCTGCATTTTAACACTGGCGGGCATCTACAACAGGGGTACTCCGGTGAAAAATGTTTCTTTTTTTTTTTTTATCAACTGGTGCCAGAAAGTTAAACAGATTTGTAAATAACCTTTCTGTACAAAAAGGACTGATGTCACTAAGGGGTAGCACAGAGAAGAAATCATGGTACTATACAAAATAGTACAGGTGTTATTATTGTATGTGTTTATAGTCTCCTGTAGACAGGACCTGTAGATATGCCAGCTGGAATGCCTTATCTTCCTTTTTTTCTTATTTTTTTTTCCTCTTCTTTATTTGCTAATTATTCCTTTAAACTGTTACGGATATTTTACTGCCAATATATGCAGATGTTTTGCACCTTGTGGATCTTGTTTCTCCTACTTTTACAATGTATGACATGGCTATTGCATGTTATTGTTAAATCATTCAAACAGATTAGTTACATAGTTAGTACTGTTGAAAAAAGACATATGTCCATCAAGTTCAACCAGGGAATTGAAGGGTAGGGGTGTGGCGCGATATTGGGGAAGGGATGGGATTTTATATTTCTTCATAAGCATTAATGTTATTTTGTTTCAGGAATGTATCTAATCCTGTTTTAAAGCTGTTAATTTTTCCTGCTGTGACCAGTTCCTGAGGTAGACTGTTCCATAAGTTCACAGTTCTCATGGTAAAGAAGGCTTGTCGCCCCTTTAGACTAAACCTTTTCTTCTCCAGACGGAGGGAGTGCCCCCTCATCCTTTGGGGGGGTTTAACCTGAAACAGTTTTTCTCCATATTTATTGTATGGGCCATTAATATACTTATATACGTTTATCATATCCCCCCTTAAACGTCTCTTATCAAGACTAAACAATTGTAACTCCTTTAATCGCTCCTCATAGCTAAGATGTTCCATGCCCCATATTAGTTTAGTCGCGCATCTCTGCACCCTTTCCAGCTCCACAGTGTCCCTTTTATGGACAGGTGACCAAAACTGAACAGCATATTCCAGGTGAGGCCGTACCAATGCTTTATAAAGGGGGAGTATTATGTCCTTGTCCCTTGAGTCCATGCCTCTTTTGATACATGACAATATCCTGCTGGCTTTGGAAGCAGCAGCCTGACATTGCATGCTATTCTGTAGTCTGTGATCTACAGGTACACCCAGATCCTTCTCTACCAGTGACTCTGACAGTTTAATCCCCCCTAAGACAAGAGATGCATGCATGTTATTAGTACCCAGATGCATAACTTTACATTTATCCACATTGAACCTCATTTGCCAAGTGGATGCCCAGACACTTAGTCTATCCAAGTCATCTTGTAACCTTTACACATCCTCTATAGACTGTACCGTGATACAAAGCTTGGTGTCATCTGCAAAGATAGAAACATAGCTGTTAATGCCATCCTCTATATCATTGATAAATAAATTAAACAACAGCGGTCCCAGTACAGAACCTTGGGGTACACCACTAATAACCGGGGACCAATCAGAGTACGAATCATTGACCACCACTCTCTGGGTACGATCCATGAGCCAGTTTTCAATCCAGTTACAAACTAAAATTTCCATTCCAAAGACCTTAACTTACCTGTCAGACGTCTATGAGGGACAGTATCAAACGCTTTAGCAAAATCCAGAAACACTATATCCACAGCCATTCCTCTGTCAAGGCTTCTACTCACCTCTTCATAAAAGCAAATTAGATTGGTTTGACAACTTCTATCCTTAGTAAACCCATGCTGGCTATCACTTATAATACTATTATCCCCTATGTATTCCTGTATGTAATCCCGTATAAGTCCTTCAAACAATTTACCCACAATGCACGTTAAACTTACCGGTCTATAGTTTCCTGGGGAAGACCTAGAGCCCTTTTTGAAGATTGGCACCACATTCGCCTTGCGCCAGTCCCTTGGCACAATACCAGACACCAGTGAATCTCTAAATACTATGAACAGGGGTACAGATATTACTGATCTTACCTCTCTAAGAACTCTTGGGTGCAATCAATCTGGCCCTGGAGATTTGCTTACATTTATATTACTTAACTTACCTTGTACCATCTCTACATTAAGCCAGTTCAGTACATTACATGATGTGTTACCAGCACTGACCTGTCCAATGTCAGCTCCTCCTTCTTCCCTAGTATATACAGAACTAAAGAACCCATTCAGTAGCTCCGCTTTCTCTTTATCGCCTGTGACAACCTCCCCATTATCATTATTAAGGGGTCCTACATGCTCTGTCCTTGTTTTTTTTTTGCATTTATATATCTAAAAGAAATATTTAGGATTAGTTTTGCTTTCTTTGGCCACCTGTCTCTCATTTTGAATTTTTGCTGTTTTTATTACATTTTTACAGATTTTATTAAGCTCCTTGTACTGTTTAAATGTTATAGCTGACCCACAAGATTTGTATTTTTTGAAGGCTATTTTTTTGTTGTTTATTGCTCTTTTAACATCATTTGTCAGCCATGTAGGATTTAGTTTTAATCGTTTATATTTGTTCCCCTTTGGTATATATTTAGCTTAGAATGAATAACTTATTGTTTTTGTAAAATGTTTTTTTTTTATGTCATAAATGAACAGTTTATAAAAAAAAAAAGGATTACATTAAATATCATTTTTTTTGGGAAATATTCATTCATTGAATACTGCTTTATCTTTTGAATGCCTTGTAGGCTTGTAAAAGTCGATTAAATAAAACACTTTGCTTCATTGCATCTTTTTTTTTTTTTTTCAAGTGTTCTCTTCCCAATTATTTCAGCAACCAAGAATGCAGTAAATCAAAAGTGAACAAATGATACTGTGAATTACAGGACTGTCCCTGAGATTGATATTTATGTACAAAGTGGATGACATTAACAACAAAAGAAAAAAAAGAGGTTAAATCAAAGTTAAAGCAAAGTCAAACCAAAGCACTGTTCATTTGTAGCATGGAACACACTGAGCAAAATGTCTAGGGAAAGTGGATTTTATTTACTGAAAAGAAAATCTGCATGGTGACCACAGAGTCATCCAATTCTTGCTTAGAAACGTAAATTAAACAATAACATCAATCTTTTTGCCCCTAGGAAGGAAACATGCATTGTCCAATTGTTTCCATTATTTCATTAACACCTTGGTTGCTAGGGCTCTTTAGGCACAGACAAAATAACTAGAACAAGAACTACAGATCACACATTATTATTAAGAGGTAGGACACTTTTGCACATAACACAGCTGAAATGTGTCAAAAATAGATACATTCAAATCATCAACAGCATTTATGTAAATTTTCTTCTACTCCAGATGCCAACGTTGTTCTCAAAAATACCCTACTATGGCTCATTGAGGTATGGTGAATGGGCATTCCAGAGTAGGTGCTTTGCTTAATTTGCATGTTCCTTGAACCGAGCCAAACCATCTGAAACAAAGTCTAAACCATGGAATAGAGTTAGTCATTTAAAATATACAGATACTTATGAGCTGTTAATTCACCTTGTCGAGAATGACTATTGGACCCAAAAAGTTCCATGTATATCACCTCGATCTATACAGGAGAACAGTCAGTTTAATGCAGTCAACATTGTAGGAAAAAGCATTGAAAGTGGTCTCATCAGACTATGTCCCATGTTTCCTTTCCTCCAATGTCCATGTTTCTTTTGGCTGCAAGTGTTTTTTTGTCCCCTAGATTTGCTTTGAATCTGAACCACAGCTACTTCTGTCTGCTACTCCAGCTACTTTCTTTCTAATTATCAAATAAAGCTAGCTTGGCAGTTTTGTGTTATATGCAACCTTATGGGAACTGTACCCCTGACTGATTGGGGCCTGACTCTGACCCAACAAAGGGTTTTGCTGTTAGGTTATTTGTAAGGTGCCATGAGGTGATAGTGTTTAGTAGTTTTTCCACCTTGTAAATTTTCTTTTTATATTTGAGCTTATTTTACAGAGAGAGTACATCAAAACATTTTTTTTTCTCAAATCAAATTAACCACTGCCTATATGTTTTATAATTAAATGTTTTATATGTCCTAAGGCTAGAATTCCACTGAGGTTTTTGCACTGCGTTTTTTTACTCTTAAAAAATATCAGAAAAACTTGCACGGTTTCTCCCTGCGTTTTAGCATTTTTTCTGGCGTTTTTTCTGGTGTTTTTTCCTGGCATTTTTACCTTTGTGTGAAATTTGTTTTTTTTAGCCCCTTTGGCATCAATGTTATTTTTTTTCAAAATTAGTTGGATACCAAAAAAGGATGCAGTAGGGATGGAGAAAACTGTATTTAACAAAATGTTTATTTTTTAAAGAAAATTTTAGTACATTTTTTATAAAGTGTGTGTGTGTGTTTCACTTTTTTTCTCTCTCTCTCTTTTTTTTTTACATTTATTAGGTAGTACTACTACTCCCAGCATGGAACAGACTGTTCCATGATGGGAGTAGTAGTACCTGTACTAATAGACATATCACCCCCGGTATCACTACTGACACCCGCTGCAATCGTCCATAACATAACAGAGATGCGGATCAGCTCTAAACAGCACTCACATCTCTGCACTATACTCTGGCCAGTGATGTGAATAAAACTTTTCCGCCCAGAGTGGGGATTGGCTGGATGGTTCCCTCTCAGAGGGAAATATGAATGAGTGATGTTCTATTAACATCACTGGCCGCAGTATTGTGCAGAGATGCGGAGCGCAGGAGAAAGCTGCTCCGCATCTCTGCAATAGATAGGACGATCGCATCAGATGTCAGTAGTGACATCCACTGTTATTTGTCCTTAACTGCAAGTACTAATACTCCCAACATAGAGCACACTCTGCTCCATGATGGGAGCTGTAGTACCTGCATTAATAGACAGATCGCAGCAAGTGTAACTTTTGACACCTGTTGGGATCTGGCTATTAATGTAGGTACTACAGCTCCCAGCATGGAGCAGAGTTTGCTCCATGTTGGGAGTAGTAGTATTTGCAGTTAAGGACAGATCACATTGGGTGTCACTACTGACACCCACTGTGATCCTCTTGTATAATGTATAGATGTGGGCGGCTGCTCTTCTATGGTCCCCTGCACTGACATATATATACACATATTCATATTTCCCACAGAAAGTTGTGATTGGCTGGAACCATCTGGCCAATCACAGCTCTCTGTGGGAAATATTAATAGGTGTATGTATACGGCAGTGTAGGGGACCATAGAAGAGCGGCCGGCCGCATCTATAAATTAAACAGAAGGATTGCAACGTACCCCTTGCGATCTGTCAATTAGTACAGGTACTACTACTCCCATTATGGAACAGTGTGTTCAATACTGGGAGCAGTAGTACTACCTAAAAAATGATGGGAAAAAAGTGAAAAACACACATACTACATTTTTATTCTTGTCGGCTAAATTTTTATTGCCCTGACCGCCCACATAAATTGATCCCTGTTTAACCCCTTAAGGACCGGGAGTTTTTCCGTTTTTTGCATTTTCATTTTTTGCTCCTTGCCTTTAAAAAATCATAACTCTTTCAATTTTGCACCTAAAAATCCATATTATGGCTTATTTTTTGCGCCACAAATTCTACTTTGTAATGACGTCAGTCATTGTGCCCAAAAATCTACGGTGAAATGGAAAAAAAAATAATTGTGAGACAAAATAGAAAAAAAAAACGCTGTTTTGTAAGTTTTGGGGGCTTTCGTTTCTACGTAGTACATTTTTCGGTAAAAATGACACCAGATTTATTCTGTAGGTCCATACGGTTAAAATGATACCCTACTTATATAGGTTTGATTTTGTCGTACTTCTGGAAAAAAAATCATAACTTCATGCAGGAAAATTAATACGTTTAAAATTGTCATTTCTGACCCCTATAACTTTTTTATTTTTCCGTGTATGGGGCGGTATGAGGGCTCATTTTTTGCGCCGTGATCTGAAGTTTTTAACTGTAGCATTTTTGCATTGATAGGACTTATTGATCGCTTTTTATTCATTTTTTCATGATATAAAAAGTGACCAAAAATGCACTATTTTGGACTTTAGAATTTTTTTGCGCGCATGCCATTGACCGTGCGGTTTAATTAACTATATATTTTTTATAAGTCGGACATTTCCGCACGCGGTGATACCATATATGTTTATTTTTATTTTTATTTACACTGTTTTTTTATGGGAAAAGGGGGGTGATTCAAACTTTTAATAGGGAAGGGGTTAAATGATCTTTTTCACTTTTTTTCCCACTTTTTTTTTTGCAGTGTTATAGCTCACATAGGGACCTATAACACTGCACACACTGATCTTTATCATTGATCACTGGTTTCTCATAAGAAACCAGTGATCGATGATTCTGCCGCTTGACTGCTCAGGCCTGGATCTCAGGCACTGAGCAGTCATTCGGCGATCGGACAGCGAGGAGGCAGGTAGGGGCCCTCCCGCTGTCCTGTAAGCTGTTCGGGATGCCGTGATTTCGCAGTGCCGCGGCTATCCCGAACAGCCCACTGAGCTAACCGGCACACTTTCACTTTAGACGCGGCGTTCGACTTTGAACGCTGCGTCTAAAGGGTTAATAGGGCGCTGCACTGCGATCAATGCCGCGCGCTATTAGCCAGGGGCCCGACCCGCTATGACGGCCCCGCGTTATAGATCGGGAGTGGACACATGACGTTCCAGTACGTCATGTGTCCTTAAGGGATTAAAAATTAATAAAAATTTTGTTATGAAAAAGATAGATTTTGTTAAATACAATGTTTTCCATCACTACTGTATCTTTTTGATTATTTTTTTTTAATGGTACCCTACGAAATTTTAATAAGAAACTTATCTCTATCACTTTTTTGGATCACTAAAGTCCAAAAAAGAAAAAAAAAAACGCTGGCAAAAACACAAAAGTTTAAACCAACATGTTTTTCTTGGCGTTTTTGCTCTCCCATAGACATCTATGGGAGGAAAATGCCATGATTTCTGGGAAAAAAACACCAAACTAAGTTTTGTTGGGCATTTTTAAAAACCAGCCTCTGAGCCCAAAATTGGTAGAAAAACGCCAAAAGGATTAAAAAATGCCAAACTGAAAAACGCCAAGTGGATCTATCATTTTGCAGCTAACTATTGACTTGCAGCTAACATCTGGACGTGGCATTTTTTTCGCTGAGAAAATGCAGTGTGCGGGAAAATTGGTTTTTTTTACGCCATTTTTGCAAAAAAATTCTCAGTGCAATTCCAGCCTAAGGGTGCATTCACACGCTATTACTAGCAGCGGGTTTTGTGATGCGGGAAACCTGCTGCGAGTTACACTACCATTGAGTTGAATGGGTCCACAGATAGTCCGCAATAGTGTCAGATTTGCGGACTGTCCGTGGACCCATTTAAATCAATGGTAGGGTAACTTGCAGTTGGTTTCCAGCAGCGGGAAACTCGCTGCTAGCTACTAGCGTGTGAACACACCCTGATAGAGATTACATTTTTAGGCTCGAGTAGGAAGACAATTAGTAAAAGCAACTACCATTCTGGCATCCCCAGCCCAGGAATAAATTACATGGTTGACCATGCGTTTAAATGACCACCAGTAATATGTGGCTGGCTTTAGCTTTTCCCAGCAAAAACAGTCATTTCATGAAAGCTCTAGGGGCAGGGATCTTGCCATTCAACTGTCTATTTTAATATTAAAGGAGTTGACTCCTGAAAACAACCTCTTCTCTAATTATCGTCTTATTTAAAAAAAAATTATATGTAATTATCGTCTTGCAAGGCATAATGTGTAACTAAATGTTTTCTTGGTAAGTATGGTCCCAGACTCATGACTTGAGATCATTGACAAGATCCTTCCATTTAGTTTTGGTCTGATTCTGCACTGTTCTTATGGTCATTGAATCTCCACGAGTTGAGATCTTGCATGAAGGCCCCGACCAATAGAGATTGACAGTTATTTTGTGTTTCTTCCATTTGCGAATCATCGCACCAACTGTTGTAAACTTCTCAGCAAGCTGTTTGGCGCTGGTCTTGTAGCTCATTCCAGTCTTGTGTAGGTCTAAAATCTAATCCCTGACATCCTTGAATAGCTCTTTGGTCTCGGACATGATGGAGAGTTTGTAATCTGATGGATTGCTTCTGTGGACAGGTGTCTTTCATACAAGTAACAGGCTGAGATTAGGAGCACTCTCTTTAAGAAACTGCTCTTTATCTCAGCTTGTTATCCTGTATAACTCCTTAAGGATGCAGGGAAGTATCTGTATGACCTGCGCCCGCTCCACTTCTATGATGCGCACTCAGGAGCTGAGGACGTGTCATAGCAGGGTAAGACCAGTGTCTAATTAACCCCTTGGACGCCACAATCAAAGTTGATTACACACCAAAAAGAAAAAACAAGCAGGATACTGTACTGACTGAAACATACGAGTAGGTGTAGTGCTAAAGTAATGAATATACACCAAATATGAACTCTAACACCAAGAATTATAATAAAGTATATAGATCTTTATTAATCCAAGTACAAAGAAATAAAAAAAAAACATATAATAGATATATCAATTGGCACTGCAATATAGCTCACAACTGGGAATACACTATTGAGAAAGACAGGGTAACATATACATAGCAAAATGGGGCCTAAAAATAGTATATAATAAGCCTAGTAAGGTTCACAGTGTATATCAGTACATAGATACAAGCATAGAATAATAGTTAGTTGGTTAGTAGGTCCCGATATCCAATAAATATATATATATATATATATATATATATATATATATATATATATATATATATATATATATATATATATATATAAACAAGTCTTACCAATATGGCTAACACTAAGTTTCATGACCTCTTTTATATCCCTCTCCGGCCAATAATTTCACACATAACCTTCAAACCAACATTATAGACCAATCCCTACATTTGACATAATGTTCATGATTAATCTAGTATACCTCAGCTATGGGAAGCTGTCACTTCCTCCACGCGGTGTCCCAGTCCTGTCCTGCAAACGAGCCCATGTCTAGGTCACATAATCTAAACACGTGGTCGGATATCATCATATCCTCCCCACTACATATTCAAGTTCCGGGCCATGGTCACGCTCACGTCCCTGTCACGTGATAAGGTTACACGACCGAAACAATTCGAGCACTGCCTGCATCTGATGGTATCAGTATGTCAGCCAATTAGTATGTCTGTGCATCACATTATCACATGATATATAGTTAGTAAAAATTCCAGACGCATGTGCACAATAGAAAATAGCAGTGGCAATTCTTCCACAAGATAAATATAGACAGGTAAGTAAATAAAAGTGCAAGTGTAAAAATTGTTCAAAGAGTGAAACAAATGTGTCAGCATGCAAAGGTGTTACCTACCATATAAGCTAAATCCATATTAAGAGGAAATGTATTTCATTATATAACCATAACATGACTAGTAAAAGTCATAAAAAATCAATACATCTCAGTTAAATAAAATAATATAGCAAAGCATAAAAAATATGTATATAATATAATAAAAATTTATAGTAAATAAATTAAATAAAGAAGTGTGCAGCAATTATCTTATGGGCATATTGATCAATGTGATATAATAATAATAATAATAATAATAATAATAATAATAATAATTATCCATAGTGCATAATGTACATAAATTAATTAAATGTGATCAATTATGTGTATACAAATGAATTATGTGAAATTCGAATTTATAAATTAAAATAGACTCTAAATTCATTATAAATATTTGACACGATCTTTAAAATGTTTTTAAGAATTGAATAATCATGTTACCATGCAAAAATAAAACAATATTAAACTTAAATGTATCATAAATAATCAAAATAGTGCATAGTAATAACACTAATCATGAAAAAAAATTACTACAGATCATCTGCAAGACTTATATCCTACAATAGACAACTCGACATTCATAGTGAATCAATAAATATCAAACTGCTTATGATGCGGGATGATCAGTAAGAGAAGAGTGGAATCCAAATATCTAAAAACAAAAGACAAGAATGGACATAAGTATACAATCAATATATCACTCACCACATTACTTAAAATAAAAATATAAAAAGATCAGCATACGTGACTACATAACCCAGATGGTTAGACTAAAAACAGATCGGAGGGGACTATATCATATTATAATTACCTTTACAGAAAGGGAACAATACTCGCATGGTCATTCAGACCACGTGGAGACAATGTCTTAAGTTTATAAATCCATTTGGTTACACGTTGTCCTAATAATTTCTTCCATTTGTCTCCCCTTCGGCTAATCAGGACTCGGTCAATACCCTTTACCCTGACTCCTGTGGGGTCACTGTCATGATATTCCTTAGAGTGTCTTGGATCTATATTGAAGTGCCAATTGATATATCTATTATATGTTTTTTTCAAATGTATTTGTAGTTGGATTAATAAAGATTTATATACTTTATCATAATCATAATCTAAAAAAAAAAAAAACAACTGTCTGAACTATAAAAATATAATGTTATGTAAACCGCATTGGTCAATGGCATATATGTAAAAATATAACAAATTCCAAAATTGCATATTTTTGGTCACTTTGTATACCCTAAAAAAATTTATGAAAAACAATCAAAGTTGCCTCCCAATGGCTCTAAAATATATACGCTCACAAATATATTATAGCTGTGCAGGTCTTGATGTGTGTAGTTGGGCAGTTACTTAGGCCGTGTCAGAAGCACAGATAGTTTCTAGGTTAAAGGCTGTGGAGGACTAGTTGTGTACCAATTTGACACAATTTGACACTTCAAGCAAAATATGTCCAGCGCAGAAGGTGTATTAAAAGCAGGGCCACTTTATTGGAAAATCAAATGAAATGCAGCATACTGTGACAGTAACCCAGAATGCCATGACCAAGAATTTTGGAGAATACAAAATGTGCCTGCGTGCCTGCCTACTGTCATGGTAAGCTGTATTCCATGTGATGTTCCAATAAATATGTGCTTTTAAAACACCTACTGTGCTGGACATCTTTTCTTTTGATTCTTATGTGTTGGGCCAGAGACACTACCTTCCAATCCTTGTGCAGGTGTTAGCGGTGGAGGTAAGAGCTGTAGACTTTGTTTGGATTTGCTGCTTCATCAATGGGGTTCCAGGGAGTGTTACATAATTTCCTCCTAATCCGGGGACCACTGCCTTTACCTGCACGTAAAACAGATATGTAAAGTATTGGGGTGCATTCATACTATGAAATCTTTACTCAGAGATACTCTGGGCAGAGGCTCATCTGCAACTGACACCACCAAAATCCATTGGCGCTAGGATCCTCTCCATTAACGGAACTCCCATCCACATGGTGATATATGTTTAGACATGAGCAAGCCAAGCCCTACAAATCCAGTTTTTGTTCTGTGGGGTGACAGAAGCTAGTCTGAACTTTTCAAAATGCCAGATTCAGCTTGCATGAACCTGGCAATGTAGGTAATAATAGCAATAGACATTTTGGCTCCTAATTGAAAGGAGGAAGTACTGAATTGATGCCAGGAAGCCCAGCATACATTACAGCTATGAGCATGATTTCATGGTCCCAAGTTAAACAATCATTGCTTTTACATTTATGTGTCAAACAGCTCACAGGCCAGTAGTACACAGCACAGGGGTGAGTTAAAGAAGCTAATAAAGCCCCATGCACTGCATGCATTGTGGCTCGCATTTGGAGAGAGCAAAGTATTGTTCAGTGGGCTGACCTCAGACAGTGACCTCCAGTCACCTGAACTACTGTATACAGTTGGTGCATGACAAATCCCAGCCAGCAGTGAACAGGCCAATAAAAGCTATCACATTTCAATACAAAATCTGTAACAGTGACCCTAATAAAAATCCTTCATTTATGGTATTGATCCCAGGTGCAAATGCATGTTCTGAACCCCCTATAGTCACATCCCTGAATAGAGTTGAACAAACTGAACCAATAAAACGTGGGTTTGGTCAGAACTTAACTGCTTTATGAAATATACTGGGGAAGCAGATTATGCCACAGTTTAGAAACCACTGATCTAAGGCATCAGAAAATACCATGCAGGAGCTTAATGCACCTATTTGAGGGAAAGGATTCAATGAAAGAACATCTCAGGGATATTGTTAGTAATACATTATTGTTTCAGGGCCAATTATAGCCAAATGTTAACCCCTTAAAGACATAAGACGTAAATGTATGTCCTGATACGCTGGGACCTAACGCATCAAGACATAAATTTGTGTCCTGTACATGAAGCGAGCAGAGGAGATGTGCTCCCTTCATGCATGGCAAGTCCCAGCTGCTTTCAGGAGCAAGGGACCTGCTGGTAATAGCAGACATCAGTGATCACGCGGATGTCCACAATTAACCCCTCAGATGCCCTAATCAATGGCAATGTGGTGCTTCAAACGGCTGATTGGATCACCCTCCCTGCCTCTGCTGCTCTCCCGGGGTTTTCTTTTCTGGTCTGCCTGCTAATAATTGCTATAAATCATGGGGACATAATGGGGACATCAAAATGTTAACTTTTCAAAAAAGTTTTAACCCCTAAACCTATTAAGGACCCAGGGAGTACCTGTACACCATGCGCCTGCTCCCCTGCTATGGTGCTGGGTCACTCATTTCTAATGCCAAACGTAACCAATCACAATAATGCCCGACATCAATCCCTTAGATGCAGCAATCAAAGTTGATTGCAAGGTCTAAAAAAAATAAATAAATAAGCATTCCTGGCAGCTTAGTCGGGCTGACCGGGATCATCGCAGTGAAACCATGGTGTCCCGATCAGCTTAGAGGATGGCAGTAGGGCCCTTACCTGCCTCCTTGATGTCCAATCTCTTCTGCGATGCTCCAGCCTGGCAAAGCAGGCTGGAGCAATCAAGCGCAGATAACACTGATCAATGCTGTGGCATAGCATTGGACATGTAATAGTCCCCCATGAGGACTAAAAAATGGTGTAAAAAAAAGTTAAAAATAAAAATAAAATGTGAATTAACCCTTTCCATACTAAAAGTTAAAATAACCCCCCTTTTCCCAAATTCCATATAAAAAATATGTGAACATACTAAAAATAAACATATGTGGTATTGCCACGTGCATAAATGTCCGAACTATAAAAGTATAATGTTAAACCACAGGGTCAATGCTGTCTACGTAAAAAAAAATACCAAAGTCCAAAATTGCGTATTTTTTGTAATTTTGCATACCCTAAACAATGTATAAAAAGAGAAAAAAAATCCGATCAAAACAAAAATGATACGAATAAAATCTGCAGACCATGGTGCAAAAAATGAGCCCTTATATAACCCCATATGTGGAAAAAATAAAAAGTTATAGAGATCAGAATTTTTTAAAGTTGTAAAATAAAATAAAACCTACCGTATATACTCGAGTATAAGCCGAGTTTTTCAGCACGATTTTTCGTGCTGAAAACACCCCCCTCGGCTTATACTCGAGTGAACTCCCTCATCCGCAGTGGTCTTCAACCTGCGGACCTCCAGAGGTTTCAAAACTACAACTCCCAGCAAGCCCGGGAAGCCATCAGCTGTCCGGGCTTGCTGGGAGTTGTAGTTTTGAAACCTCCGGAGGTCCACAGGTTGAAGACCACTGCGGCCTTCGACATCATCCAGCCCCCTCTCACCACCCTTTAGTTCTGTACAGTACTCACCTCCGCTCGGCGCTGGTCCGGTCCTGCAGGGCTGTCCGGAGAGGAGGGGGTCCGGTGGGACAGTGGTTCCGGGCTGCTATCTTCACCGGGGAGGCCTCTTCTAAGCGCTTCGGGCCCGGCCTCAGAATAGTCACGTTGCCTTGACAACGACGCAGAGGTGCGTTCATTGCCAACGTACTTCTGCGTCATTGTCAAGGCAACGCCTCTATTCCGGGCCGGAAGCGCGGAGAAGAGGAGCCCCCGGTGAAGATAGCAGCCCGGAACCACTATCCCACCGGACCACCTCCTCTCCGGACAGCCCTGCAGGACCGGACCAGCCCCGAGTACTCAGAACTAAAGGGGGTGAGAGGGGGCTGGATGATGTCGAAGGCCGCAGTGGTCTTCAAACTGCGGACCTCCGGAGGTTTCAAAACTACAACTCCCAGCAAGCCCGGACAGCCGATGGCTGCCCGGGCTTGCTGGGAGTTGTAGTTTTGAAACCTCTGGAGGTCCGCGGGTTGAAGACCACTGAGGGCGGATGATAAGAGGATGATGGAGGGGGGGGGGTGTGGGATGATGAAGGGGGGTGTGTGGGATGATGACAAGAGGATGATGAAGGGGGGAGGGGGGTGGGGATGATGAAGGGGTGTGTGTGGGATGATGACAAGGGGATGATGAAGGGGGGATGTGTGGGATGATGACAAGGGGATGATGAAGGGGGGATGTGTGGGATGATGACAAGGGGATGATGGGGGTCTGGATGATGACAGGCGGTGATGATGATGAGGATGTTAATGACGGGTCTGGATGATGACAGGGGGGGATGATGTATTTCCCACCCTAGGCTTATACTCGAGTCAATAACTTTTCCTGGGATTTTGTGTTGAAATTAGGGGTCTCGGCTTATACTCGGGTCGGCTTATACTCGAGTATATACGGTACATAAATTGGGTATTCTTGTAACCGTATGGACCTAAGGATTAAACATAAGGTTTTATTCTTATCAAAAAGTGCACTGGATAGAAATGGAAGCTGCTAAAAATTACAAAATGTTTTTTTTTGTCCCACAAATAATAATTTTATTTTTGTTTCACTATAGATTTTGTGGTGAAATAACTGATTTCATTACAGTAGTCATAACAGAAAACAAAAAAATGGCATCTGCAAAAGTTTGGGCACCCTACAGAGTTAATATCTTATACTGCCCCTTTGGCAAGTATCACAGCTTGTAAACGCTTTTTGTAGCCAGCCAAGTGTCTTTCAATTCTTGTTTGAGGTATCTTTGCCAATTCTTCCTTACAAAAGTCTTCCAGTTCTTTGAGATTTCTAGGCTGTCTGTCACGCACCGCTTTTTTAAATTTTATCCATAGATTTTCAATTATGTTGAGGTCAGGAGATTGGGAAGGCCATGGCAAAACCTTCAGTTTACGCCTCTTGATGTAATCCCCCGTGGATTTCGAGGTGTGTTTAGAATCATTATCCATTTGTAGAAGCCATCCTCTCTTTAACTTCAGCATTTTCACAGATGGCATCAAGTTAGCATCCAAAATTTGCTGACATTTTATTGAATCCAGTTTTCCTTCTACTCATGAGATGTTCCCTGTGCCACTGGCTGCAATACAACCCCAAAGCATGATTAATCCACCCCCATGCTTAACAGTTGGACAAGGGTTCTTTTCATTAAATTCTGTTCCCCTTCTTCTCCAAACGTACCTTTGCTCATTTCGGCCAAAAACTTCAATTTTAACCTCATAGGTCCACAGAACTTGTTTCCAAATACATCAGGCTCGTCTATATGTTAATTTGCAAAGTTCAAATGCAGATTTTTGTGGTGAGGACGTAGAAGAGGTTTTCTTCTGATGACTCTTTAATGACGACCATATTTATACAAGTATCTCTTTATAGTGGAATAGTGTACCACAACTCCAGTGTCTGCCAGATCTTTCTGAAGGAATTGTACAGTCAAACTTGGGTTTTGAATTGTTTTTCTCACAATCCTTCGAGCTATTCTGTCTGATATTTTTCTTGGTCTTCCAGATCTTGCTTTAACTTCCACTGTTCCTGATGACTGCCATTTCTTAATTACATTTCGAACAGAGGAGAGGATATTGACATCAGAAAACATTTTGCTATCTTCTTATAGCCTTCTCCAGCTTTGTGAGCGTCAACTATTTACAGTTTTAGATTTCTAAACAACTGCTTAGAAGAACCCATGGTGCTGATTGTTGGGGCAAGGTCAGATGAGTCTGGGCATTTAAAACCTTTGAGATTGACATCACCTGGTCTTCCCACATGATGACTGAGAACAATCCATGACACTGGCAGGTCTCAGCTTTGCAAAGGGGGCAGTGCATGCTATAAATTGTGCAGGGTGCCCAAACTTTTGCAGACGCCATTTTTTTGTTTTCTGTTATTTTGAAAGTGTAAATGATGGAAATAAAATCTAACTTTTGTTGACATATTATAAGAATGTTTAATCTGAAATTTGATGCCTTTTGGAGATTTTTCCATCTTTCCTTGGCTTCTTTATGCACATTAATACAAATTTTTACCTGGGGTGCCCAAACTTTTGATTCCCACTGTATATATTCTTTTGTGGGTTGGTACGATTATGGCAATACTTAATTTCTACAGCTTTTAACATAAAAAAACCTTTTTTTCCCCTTTTTTGTGGTGCCATGTTCTGACAGCCATACCTTTTTTTTTTTCATTCAACGCCATAGTGTGAGGGCTTATTTTTTTTGCATGATGAGCTTTACTTTTTACTTGACTTTTTTCTACTTTTTACTCTGTTTGCAATTCATGCTACCTTTTGATCTTTTTTTTCACGTTTTGGAACCAAATTAGCAATTTTTCCCCTTTTTATTCTTTTTTTCTTTTTTGGCGTTCACCATGTCACGTTCACAGACTGCCATATTAGGCATGGAAACCAATGGGATGCCACGTTCGCATCAAGGGATTGCCATTGGTGAACAGTGGAATGACTGATTATGGCATCTATGGGGTTAATGCTGCTGCGATCAGTGCAATCCCAGTATTAGCAGCTGCAGCGGGACCCTGGCTGTGATTGACAGCTGGGAACCCACGGGTAATGGCGGTCATCAGCGGTCTCGCTAATGTCCGACCTATAAACCCCTCAGATGCTATGATCAATACAGATTATGTCATCTGGGGCTATGGGCACGTTTAAATAGATGATCGATTCCGAATTTTCCTCCCCATGTGTATTTCCTCACATTCATTAGTGTTGAACCTCATCTGCCACTTCCCAGCCCAAACCTCCAACCTATCCAAATCCATTTCTAACAGTGCACTGTCCACTATTGTGTTGACCACTTTACAGAGTTTAGTATTATCTGCAAAGATTGCTACTTTACTATTCAACCCTTCTACAAGGTCATTAATGAATGTATTAAATAGAACAGGGCCCAAGACTGACCCCTGTGGTACACCACTAGTAACAGTCACCCAATCAGAATAAGTACCATTAATAACCACCCTCTGTTTCCTATCACTGAGCCAGTTACCTACCCACTTACACAGATTCTCCCCCAGCCCAATCCTTCTCGTTTTATGTAACAATCTTTTACGTGGCACCACATCAAATGCTTTGGAAAAATCCAGATATATGGCATCCAGCAATTCCCGCTGGTTCAGTCTGGAGCTCACCTCCTCATAAAAGCTGATACAGGTTAGTTTGACAGGACCGATCCCTCATAAACCCATGCTGATATGGGGTCATACATTAATTTTTATTAAGGTACTCCAAAATAGCATGTCTTAGAAAACCCTCAAACTATTTACATACAACGGAGGTTAAACTAACAGGTCTATAATTCCCGGGGTCACCTTTTGACCCTTTTTTAAATATTGGCACCAAATTTGCTATTCGCCAGTCCTGGGGAACCTTCTCTGTCACTATATATCTATCTATTACATTACTTAATTCCTTTAGAACATGAGGTGAATGTCATCTGGGCCTTGTGATTTATCTATTTAGATTTTTTGTATGTAGCACTGTACTTCTTCCTGGGTTAGACAGGTGCTATGCCCAATATCTTATGCATAGCACTGAACAGTATTAGACATCAAGTGATTGATATAGATAGTCCCCTATGGGGACATAGAAAGTGTAAAACAAAAGTGAAAAAATGTAAAAATAAAAAGTAAAAAAAAATCGAAAAATCCCCTCCCCCAATAATGGAAATTGTCCTTTTTCCCCATTTTACCCCCAAAAAGCGTAATTTTTAAAAAAAATAAACACATTTGGTATTGCCGCCTGCATAAAGGTTTTTTTTTGTCACATTTTATTTAAAAAAATTATAAAAAGTGATTTAAAAGTATCATTTACACAAATGTGATATCAATAAAAAAAATACATATCATGGTTCAAAAAAATGAGCCCTCATACCACCCCATATACGGAAAAATGTAAAAGTTTTAGGTGGTCAAAATAGGTCAATTTTAAACATACTGATTTTGTCCAAAAATTTGAGATTTTTTTTAGCGGTACAATAATAGAGAAGTATGTAAAGATGGGTATTATTTTGATCGTATAGACCCACAGAATAAAGAAAACATGTCATTTTTAGTGTAAAGGGTACTGTGTGAAAATGAAACCCTTCAAAATGTGAAAAACTTTGGTTTTCATTTACATTTCCTCTCTTAAAAAATAATAATAATAATTGGGGTTCGCAGTACATTTTATGGTAAAATAAGGGGTATTATTACAAAGTACTGTAATAAGCCCTTACATTGGTCTGTTGATGGAATTATAAAAGAGTTATGGATTTTAGAAGGAGAGGAGAAAAAAACAAATGCAAAATAAATTTGGCCTGGTCCTTAAGGGGTTAAACATACTTATTTTGTAACAAACAAGAGCTTTTATAAAAGCAGTACAAAAATAGAAAATCGTGTAACTAGAGGTATCATTTTAACCCCTTAAGCACTCAGGGTTTTTCCGTTTTTGCACTTTCATTTTTTCCTCCTTACCTTTTAAAAATCATAACCCTTTCAATTTTCCACCTAAAAATTCATATTATGGCTTATTTTTTGCGTCGCCAATTCTACTTTGCAGTGACATTAGTCATTTTACCCAAAAATGCACGGCAAAACGGAAAAAAAAATCATTGTGCGACAAAATCGAAGAAAAAAAGCCATTTTGTAACTTTTGGGGGCTTCCGTTTCTACGTAGTGCATATTTCGGTAAAAATTACACCTTATCATTATTATGTAGGTCCATACGGTTAAAATGATACCCTACTTATATAGGTTTGATTTTGTCGCACTTCTGGAAAAAATCATAACTACATGCAGGAAAATGTATAAAAAAATGTACGTTTAAAAATGTAATCTTCTGACCCCTATAACTTTTTTTATTTTTCCACGTACAGGGCGGTATGAGGACTCATTTTTTGCGCTGTGATCTGAAGTTTTTATTGGTATTATTTTTGTTTTGATCGGACCTTTTGATCACTTTTTATTCGTTTTTTAATGGTATAAAAAGTGACCAAAAATGCGCTTTTTTGACTTTGGAATTTTTTTGCGCGTACGCCATTGACCGTACGGTTTGATTAATTATATATTTTTATAGTTCGGACATTTATGCACGCGCCGATACCACATATGTTTATTTATTATTTTTTTACACTGTTATTTTTTTTATGGGAAAAGGGGGGTGATTCAAACTTTTATTAGGGAAGGGGTTAAATGACCTTTATTAACACTTTTTTTTTACATTTTTTTTGCAGTGTTATAGGTCCCATAGGGACCTATAACACTGCACACACTGATCTTTTACATAGATCACAGGCCTGTATTAACACGCCTGTGATCAGTGTTATCGGCGCTTGACTGCTCCTGCCTGGATCTCAGGCACGGAGCAGTCATTCGCCGATCGGACACCGAGGAGGCAGGTAAGGGCCCTCCCGGTGTCCTGTCAGCTGTTCGGGATGCCGCGATTTCACCGCGGCGGTCCCGAACAGCCCGACTGAGCAGCCGGGTCACTTTAACTTTCACTTTAGAAGCGGCGGTCAGCTTTGACCATCGCTTCTAAAGGGTTAATACCGCACATCGCCGCGATCGGCGATGTGTGGTATTAGCCGCGGGTCCCGGCCGTTGATGAGCGCCCGGACCGACGCGATATAATGGGACCGACGCTTCATATCGAGGGAGCCGGCGCAGGACGTAAATATACGTCCTGCGTCGTTAATAGGTTAATTATGCTGACCCACAGAATAAAGAAGACATGTTATGTTTACCATAATATGTACAGCGTGAAAACAAAAACATTTCCCCACACAAATAATATATATATATATATATATATATATATATATATATATATTGTTTTGCCATACATTTTGTGGTAGAAGGAGTGATGTCATTAAAAATGACAATTGGTCAGGCAAAATACAAGCCGTCATATGGGTCTATGGATGGAAAAATAAAAGAATTATGGCTATATGAAGGCGAGGAGGGGAAAAACAAAAATGAAGTAATAAAATTGTGTGTGTCCTTAACCCCTTAAGGACGCAGGACGTAAATATACGTCCTGGTGAGGTGGTACTTAACGCACCAGGACGTACATTTATGTCCTGTACATACCCGCGGGCATCGGAGCGATGCCCGTGTCATGCGCGGCTGATCCCGGCTGCTGATCGCAGCCAGGGACCCGCCGGCAATGGCCGACGCCGGCGATCTCGCGGGCGTCCGCCATTAACCCTTCAGGTGCTGGGATCAATACAGATCCCGGCATCTGCGGCAGTGCGTGATTTGAATGAATGATCGGATCGCCCTCTCCTTCCTCCGTCCGGCTCCCGGCGTCTCCTGCTCTGGTCTGTGATCGAGTAGACCAGAGCAGAAGATCGCCGATAACACTGATCTGTTCTATGTCCTATACATAGAACAGATCAGTATTAGCAATCATGGTATTGCTATGAATAGTCCCCTATGGGGACTATTCAAGTGTAAAAAAATATATAAAAAAATTTAAAAGTAAAAGTAAAAAAAAAGTGAAAATCCCCTCCCCCAATAAAAAAGTAAAACGTCCGTTTTTTCCTATTTTACCCCCAAAAAGCGTAATTTTTTTTATAGACATATTTGGTATCACCGCGTGCGTAAATGTCCAAACTATTAAAATAAAATGTTAATGATCCCGTACGGTGAACGGCGTGAACGAAAAAAAAAATAAGTCCAAAATTCCTACTTTTTTAATACATTTTATTTAAAAAAATTATAAAATATTAATTAAAAGCTTTTTATATGCAAATGTGGTATCAAAATAAAGTACAGATCATGGCGCAAAAAATTAGCCCCCATACCGCCGCTTATACGGAAAAATAAAAAGTTAGAGGTCATCAAAATAAAGGGATTATAAACGTACTAATTTGGTTAAAAAGTTTGTGATTTTTTTTAAGCGCAACAATAATATAAAAGTATGTAATAATGAGTATCATTTTAATCATATTGACCCTCAGAATAAAGTACACACGTCATTTTTACCATAAATTGTACGGCGTGAAAACGAAACCTTCCAAAATTAGCAAAATTGCGTTTTTCGTTTTAATTTCCCCACAAAAAAAGTGTTTTTTGGTTGCGCCATAGATTTTATGATATAATGAGTGATGTCATTATAAAGGACTACTGGTCGCGCAAAAAACAAGCCCTCTTACTAGTCTGTGGATGAAAATATAAAAGAGTTATGATTTTTAGAAGGCGAGGAGGAAAAAATGAAAACGTAAAAATTAAATTGTCTGAGTCCTTAAGGCCAAAATGGGCTGAGTTCTTAAGGGGTTAAAGGGCTCTGGAAAGTTAAACAGATTTGTAAATTATTTCTATTAAAAAATCTTAATCCTTCCAATAGCTATTCGCTTCTGAAGTTGAGTTGTTATTTTCTGTCTAACAGCTCTCTGATGACTCACGTCCCGGGAGCTGTGCAGTTCCTATGGGGATATTCTCCCATCATGCACAGCTCCTGGGACGTGACATCATCATTGAGCAGTTAGACAGAAAACTTCAGAAGCTAATAACTATTGGAAGGATTAAGATTTTTTAATAGAAGTAATTTACAAATCTGTTTAACTTTCCGGAGCCAGTTGATATATATATATATATATATATATATATATATATATATATATATATATATATATATATATATATATATATAAAGGTTTTGCCTGGAATACCCCTTTAAGGCCAAAATGGGCTGTGTCCTTAAATGAGTATTCCACCCCTAAACATCTTATCCCACTATCCTTTGGATTGGGGATAAGATGTCTGATCGCGGGGCTCCTGCACATGGGACCACCACGACCTATGTGCAGCACCCAGCGTTTGTTTAGAATGCTGGATACGGGCGGCCGGGGTCGTGATGTTATGGCAACGCCCCCTCATAACGTAACGCCCCTCAATGCAAGTCCATGAGAGGGACCATGATGGCTGTCACGCCCCTTCCATAGACTTGCATTGAGGGGGCGTGCCATGATGTCATGAGGGGGTGTGGTCGTCACATCACTACCCTCGCCACCCAAACTCAGCATTTGAAACCAAATGGTCCAAACGCTGGGGTAGCAGAGTACCCCTTTAAGGGGTTAAAAAGCCATGGCACTACAGAAATCTAAATAAAATTTGATTCATTTACTAATATGCAGTGCAATATTTTATGACTATGCCAGGGTTTTTTTTTTCAAGCCAAGATAGTATAGTGCTAAAATATTGTATATTTAGGATGATAATATTTAGATGGATGGATATGCATGAGATCAATGTATGTACTTATTTATTCATGTTAATAGGTAGATGTTGGAATGATATCATATGATCATCTATTAACAACATGCCTTCCATTTCTTCTCTGCAGAACATAATTCTGCTTACTTCAATTCAGTAAATTACTCGCCCTTTCCACATAACCTCATTTTCATTCAGTTTGTCAAATGCAAATATGAAGTTTTCTTTTTTCTGTAGTAAAGATTAAGCAAATCTAAAATATAAATCTGATAAACCTTCTACAAATGAAGACCTAATTTACGTGTAATGCAAATGAAGTCTCCATTGTCCTTTTTAAGATAAACAAGGAGAAAACGAAGGCTTCCACATAATCACTAAATTACAATGAACAGATGTGATACATTAAGAAAAGAATGTTCATGCTGGCATGGAGAAAGTGCGCTATAAAGCAGCACGCACTGTAACAAATTGATTCGCTTTTAAACTATTCAGTCTTCGAATGCTAATCTAAAGCCGTACAAATTCAGAAGGCCATTTGACTAAATTGCCATAGGTAATTTAACTAGGTGTATCACACCTCAGTAACTTTCAATTCTTGCATAATACACTTTTTATTATAAAACTTTGAGAAAATAATATTAACAGCCAGTTGGAGGATGTCTTGTAGTTTTCTAGAAATGGTGCATGGGGTCTTCAGTCATGTACGTTTCTCCGAAAGAGTCAAAATAGTGTAACACTGGTCAAAAAAATAAAAATAAAGGGAACACTTAAACAACACAATGTAACTACAAGTCAATCACACTTCTGTGAAATCACACTGTCCACTCAGGAAGCAACACTGATTGACAATCAATTTAACATGCTGTTGTGCAAATAGAACAGAAAATAGGTGGAAATTATAGGCAATTAGCAAGACACCCCAATAAAGGAGTGGTTCTGCAGGTGGTGACCACAGACCATTTCTCATCTCTTATGCTTCCTGGCTGATGTTTTGGTCACTTTTGAATGCTGGCGGTGCTTTCACTCTAGTGGTAGCATGAGACGGAGTCTACAACCCACACAAGTGGCTCAGGTAGTGCGACTCATCCAGGATGGCACATCAATGTGAGCTGTGGCAAGAAGGTTTGCTGTTCCTGTCAGTGAGTGTCCAGGGCATGGAGGTGCTACCAGGAATCAGGCCATTACATCAGGAGAGGTGGAGGAGGGTGTAGGAGGGCAACAACCCAGCAGCAGGACCACTACCTCTGCCTTTTTGCAAGGAGGAGCAGGAGGAGCACTGCCAGAGCCCTGCAAGATGACCTCCAGCAGGCCACAAATGTGCATGTGTCCAATCAAATGGTTAGAAACAGACCATGAGGGTGGTATCAGGTGGAGATTGTACTTACAGCCCAACACCATGCAGGACGTTTAGCATTTGCCAGAGAACACCAAGATTTGCAAATTCCCCACTGGCAGCCTGTGCTCTTCACAGATGAAAAAAGCTTCAAACTGAGCACATGTGACAGAGGTGACAGAATCTGGAGATGCCGTGGAGAACGTTCTGCTGCCTGCAACATCCTCCAGCATGATCGGTTTGGTGGTGGGTCAGTAATGGTGGTGGGGTGGAATTTCTTTGGGGGGCTGCACAGCCCTCCATGTGCTTGCCAGAGGTAGCCTGACTGCCATTAGGTACCGAGATGAGATCCTCAGACCCCCTGTGAGACCATATGCTTGTGCGGTTGGCCCTGGGCTCCTCCTAATGCAAGACAAAGCTAGACCTCATGTGACTGGAGTGTGTCAGCAGTTCCTGCAAGAGGAAGGCATTGATGCTATGGACTGGCCCGCCTGTTCCCCAGCACATCTGGGACATCATGTCTCACTCCATCCACCAACGCCACGATGCACCACAGACTGTCCAAAAGTTGGTGGATGCTTTAGTCCATATCTGGGAGGACATCCCTCAGGAGACCATCCGCCACGTCATCTGGAGCATGCCCAGGCATTGTAGGGAGGTCATACAGGCACGTGGAGGCCACACACACTTCTGATCCTCATTTTGACTTGTTTTAAGTACATTACATCAAAGTTGCATCAGCGTGTAGTGTTGTTTTTCACTTTGATTTTGAGTGTGACTCAATATCCAGTCCTCCATGGGTTGATAAATTTGATTTCCATTGATAATTTTTGTGTGATTTTGTTGTCAGCACATTCAACTATGCACATTCACATGCAACTAAAGGGAACACTAAGATAACTCATCCTAGATCTGAATGAATGAAGTAACCATATGAAATACTATCGTCTTTACATAGACGATAGTATTTCATATGATTACTTCATTCATTCAGATCTAGGATGTGTTATCTTAGTGTTCCCTTTATTTTTTGAGCAGTGCATTATGCTTTATGTAATGTCATTACTGAAATGGGTCTGTGATTAACAAACTAATTTATGGAGACAATTTGGGTTTGAAGAGTCAGTGTCACCAGTACATGCATACAATTAAAGGATAAATAGAAACAAAAAATCACATACATCATATTTTTTGCACCTAAATACCCAATGTGCAGACATTAGCACATAAGTTTGGAGAATTTGTATTGCCATGTTTTATGCAATCATGCAGGATTTTAGTGATGCCAAAACTAACAATTCTGAAAGCATCAGCTGCAAATGTCAGATATGAACAAAACAGTTTGGTCCGAAGGGTTAAAATTTTCTAGGTTCTAGCTTAGCTTGTGTTAGTTTTCTATGGTTGTTCTGTCTCACCCACCTATCAGGTACTTGGTGTGACCACACCTGTTTAGCTGGCTTTTAAACCTTCACTGGCTATGCACCTTTGCCAGTGAAATAACCTTGTTTCTAAAGCTAGCTTCCCTATCGTGCATTCCGCATTTATCTTGATTACCTGGTATATTGTGACTAGAGATGAGAGAATCGAAGCAGACAAGCCCAAATTCGTTACGTACGAATTTCAGGATTTATTCAGTTCTCAACGAATGTGAATATCGCCGCAATTCTAACACACAAATCGCTTAATTAAACTCTATTTTACAGCTTTCCAGGCTCCAGGACACCTAAAATGGCGGATCCACATGTCAGTACATGGGGCAGGGGATGCTGGGAAGGCGGGAAGGAAAGGTGGGAAGAGAGGTAAGCGGAATGAACCTGAATCACATGCATTCATTCACCCCTGTGATGTCACAGCCCTATAAAATCGGCAGTCATTTTATGCTATACACCACAGAGGGATAGGACGGACTGCGTGTCTCTGTGTGTTACACAGACACGCTGTATTGATTATACCGCAGCATTCCACTGCCAACAGCTAGTCACATCAGTGTTGTGGACAGAGAGCAGTGCATACCGCATACCTACATCTAAGTAGTGTACCATTTTGTACCTGTTCATCTCTCAAGGGACTACATACTGTGACAGTCCAAGCTAAAGTAATCACTTGCTGGTGCTTTACGAAAATAAGTTATCCAAGTGTACTGTAGCGCATTTTTTTGCCCTCATACATGCACAACACATACCTACATCTAAGTAGTGCACTTTTTTTGTACCTGTTAATCTGTAACAAGTCTACATACAGTGAGAGGCCAGGGAAAACTAATCACTGGCTACCGTTTTATGAAAATAAGCTTTTCAAGTTTACTGCAGCGCTTTATTTTGCCCTCATATGTGCATACCACATACCTACATCTAAATAGTATACCATATTGTACCTGTTAATCTGTCAAGGGCCTACATACTGTGAAAGTCCAAGCAAAAGTACTCACCGGCTGGTGTTTTACTAAAATACTGAGTTTTTAGGCGTACTGTAGCGCATTTTTCTGCCCTCATCAGTGCATACTGCATACCTTCATCTAAGAAGTGTAAAGTCCAAGCAAAAGTAATCACCGGCTAGTGTTTTATGAATATACGTTTTCCAAGTGTACTGTAGCGCACTTTTTTGCCCTCATACGTGCATACCACATACCTACATCTAAGTAGTGTATTATTTTGTACCTGTTAATCTGTCAAGGTCCTACATACTGTGAAAGTCCAAGCAAAAGTACTAACCGGCTGGTGTTTTACAAAAATACTGAGTTTTTTGGCGTATTATAGTGTATTTTTCTGCACTCATCAGTGCATACCGCATATGTACATCAAGTAGTATACCATTTTGTACCTGTTAATCTGTCAAGGGCCTACATACTGTGAAAGTCCAAGCAATAGTACTCACCGGCTGGTGTTTTACAAAAATTAGAGAGTTTTTAGGCGTATAGCAGCACATTTTTCTGCCCTTACCAGTGCATACCGCATACATACATACATCTAAGCAGTGTACTATTTTGTTCCTGTTAATCTGTCCAGGGCCTACATACTGTGAAAGGACAGCCAAAAGTAATCACCTGCTTCTGTTCTAGACAAATACTGTTTTAAGAGAAGTGAAGCGTACTGTACTCCCCTCATTTATGCACTAAGTATGTCAGGCAGAGAAGTGCCAGGATGTGCACAGAGGAGTGGCAAATACCAAAATCCTTCAGGCAGAGGTCGCAGCAGACTAGGGGCTTGTGGCAGCAGGAGTCGCAGCGAGAGGCCTGAGTTCAAGTTATCAGCTAGCGGTCGTATCTCGACCAGTAACCCAACTGCAATCATCGATTGATTAACACGGTCATCACAAGTGACACCCTCAGTCAACAGTCTGTGGGTTCCTCAGACACAACCCTCAGTTGGCATGGCCCGGGAGCAGTCCCTGTCCTCCCATTGCCTCTGTCATGTGCTTTTCCCTCTCCTACAGAAGTATCTTATGCTATGGGTTTAGCTCCACTATTCACTGAGGACGATCTTTAGAGGACAGTCAGCAGCTACTGCCCAGCCGAGAAGTGGAGGAGACATCCACTGCTTCCTCCGCTAGGCAGGCCAATAGTGATGAGGAGAGTGACGTGGGAGACGGTGTTGCCAGGGTCCTGAAGCAGACACTGTTGAGGAACCCGAGGAGGACATCAGGGATGTGGAGACACAACTTGATGATGATGAAGCCGATCACAATTGGGAGTTGGGTGCAGAAGGGGCTTCATCATCATCAGGAGAAAAGAGTTGCAGGTTGCTCTTGAGGCAGCAGCTGAGCCAGCAAGGCGGTAGCATGGTTGGCAGTCAGCGTGGTGGCAGAAGTGGAAATTCTGAAGCCAAACATGCTCATGGGACACCACCTGCTTCGTGGCAGCCTACCTTTCCGGGAGGTAGTGGAATAGGGGTTCCCGGAGACAGCGGCAAATTAGTGCAGACTGTTGGTGGGAAAATCAACTACTCGGCGGTGTGGCAGTTTTTCATCAAGCATCCGGAGGTGGTTCACATAGCACATGCAATATATGTCGTCAGAAGGTGAAGCGTTGCCAGGGTCCCAATGTTGGCACCATGGCCCTGTGTCAACACATGCTTTGCCACGTCAAAGCAGCCATCAGCCAGCCAGCCGCTCCCTTCTTTAGCCAGCCAAGGCTCCACCACCTCAGCTGAAGGAAGCTGTGTGTCATACCCTCCTTCTGTCGCTCCAGATGCTCCTGCTTCTCCCACTTTTTATTAGCCATTCCGCTAACAATCCATCTGCGAAGCCATGTCCAAGAGACAACAGTATGCGCCCACTCATCCAACGGCGCAGAAGCTGAATGTGCTCCTGTCTAAGTTGCTGGTTCAGCAGTCCCTCCCTATCCAAGTGGTGGACTCTGCACCTTTCAGAGAACTGATGGCTTGTGCCGAGCCGAGGTGGAGAGTGCCAAGCCGTCATTTCTTTGCGAAGAAGGCAGTACCAACCCTGCACAATTTTGTGGAAGAAAAGGTGGGTCAGTCCTTGAGCCTTTCAGTGTGTACCAAAGTGCACGGCAGCGCCGACTTCTGGAGCTATAACTATGGTCAGGGAAAATACATGTCCTTTACGCCTCACTGGGTGAATGTGGTTCCTGCACAGCCCCAACCCCAATTTGGACAAGTCATGCCGCTTACTCCTCCATGCTCTCAGCCCGTTGGTCCTGTGACAGTGTGCCACTCTGCCTCCTCATGCTCCACCGTGTCCTCAGCCTCCACTGCCCGGACTAGTCTAAGTGGCCCTGCAGCATACCATATGTGCAGGGCAAGGCGGTGTCATGCTGTTCTTCACTTGGTTTGCCTTGGCGAAAAGAGTCACACAGGGGATGAACTGCTAAAAGTCATTCATAAAGAAATTGGAGCATGGCTTACTCCACGAAAACTGGAAATGGGAACCATGGTGACCGACAAGGGGAAGAACATCTTGGCAGCGCTGCGACAAGGAAGGGTGGCCCATGCGCCCTGCATGGCACACGTGTTAAATCTGGTTGTCAAGCAGTTCCTGAAGTATTCCCCCCATTTGCAAGACATCCTAAGAATGGGAAGGAAACTTTGCATGCACTTCAGCCATTTGTACACCGCAAAGCACACCCTCCTTGAGCTGCAGCGTCAGAATGGTATCCCCCAACATAGTCTGATTTGTGGTTGGAAATCCACCCTCCATATGTTGGACCGACTGTACGAACAGAGAAAAGCCATCACCGATTTCTTGATGGTCCAAGAAGATAGGGGTAATCTTGTGTGTAACTTCAATGTGAACCAGTGGCAGCTCATACGTGACACCTGCCGTTTGCTCAGGCCCTTTGAGGTCGACAGGATTACGGGATGAACAACGTCATTCCACTGATTTGTATCCTACGACAAGTGTTGGAAACGATGGCTGGTCAGGGCAATGGAGACTTTGCGCCTGAATCTCATGGCCACATGAGCCCTGTGGGGGCTGAACTGGAGGAGGAGGAGAATGAGGGGCACAGTTTAGGTTTGATGAGCTTGGTGGTGTTTCTAGTCATATGACAGGAGAGATGGAGCATGATCAACTAGAAGAGCTAGAGGGTTATGAGGAAGGCGAGACAGAGGACCCAGACACACCATGGCAGTATGCAGTGGAGATGGAGGCAGGAAGTCCCTCCGAGTCACTTTCACAAATGGCACGATGCATGCTCACTTGCTTGCGTAGAGACAGCCGAATTGTTACCATTCGGAAGCAGGATGACTTCTGGGTCTCCACCTTATTGGACCCTCACTACCGGCACAAAATGGGTGCCTTTTTTACACCCACTAAGAGGGAGGAGAAACTGACCTAATACAGAGAGATCCTATGTAGTCAGTTGGCTGATGCCTATCGGCACCATCCTCCATCCACTCGCAGGTCTTACTCGGGGGCCCTCTGCACTCATCTTCCACTGCCATGGCTTCTGGGGAGGGGAGGGGTGGGGTGGCAGGAGCAGTACCAGCTCCATCAACAGCACCCTGAGTCTACAGTCACTGATGAGTAGCTTTCTTCACCCGCATAGTGAAGCAACTCATCAGCAGCGGGTAGACATGGAGCAGGATCTGAACCAGCAGGTGGTGGCATACCTTGACATGCCAATGCCAACACACCTTGAAGATCCACTGGACTTCTGGGCAGCCAAACTTGATTTGTGGCGGCAACTTGCAGAGTTTGCCCTGCAAAAGCTGTCCTTCCAGAACAGTAGTGTAGCATCAGAGCAGGTGTTTAGTGCGGCAGGGGCCATAGTCATCCCAAGGAGAACTCTTCTGTCCACTAAAAATGTGGAGGGACTGACCTTTGTGAAGATGAATCAGGCATGGATCAGTGAGGATTTCCACCCACTAATGCCAGATGCATCAGAGTAGATTGACCATGGTGCTAAACCAACACTTCACAAATATGGATAGTGCAAAACAGATTTAAGGCACTGCTGCCCAGTTACAAACATTCCAGCCACCTTCATCACCGGGTACTGGTATTGCGACCCACCACACCACTATGTCACTGGGTCACTTTCAGAACTCCTGATGTTTCTGCTGCCACCTCCAGGCTGTTTCATTCAGCCACTATTTTGTCTCCTTATGCTTCTGCCAACTCCAGGTTTTGCCATTCAGCCACTATATGGTCTCCTCATGCTTTAGCCAACTCCGGGCTGTACCATTCAGACACTATATGGGCTCCTTATGTTTTTCCTACCTCCAGGCTGTGTCATTCCCCCAATATATTGATTTCTGATGCTGGTGGGATTTTCTTGGATATTACTTTTTTTATTTTTTATGTTAGCACTAGCAAACATACATGCTCAATCGAGATTTCAACAATGATCTTTTAATGTTAGGGGTTGTGAAGCCCTCTTGTAAACTCATGCTGATGCCTCATCCAGGCTCTGCCTTTGTGCTTCCGTGTGACATGTGACTCCTTGTTAGATTTGGCCCTTTGTACACACACGCTGGGGCCCGGGACACTAAAACTTGGGAGTTAAAAGTTAAATTAATTTGAAATTCAAAATCCTAAATTTTAATAAAAAAAAATCATACATTTCAATGGTCTCCTCATGCTTCTGCCAACTTCCATCTGTGCCATTCAGACACCATATGGTCTCCTCGTGAGTAAGCAACCTACAGCCTGTGCTATTAAGCCACTATATGGTCTCTTTTCATGCTTTAGCCAATTCCAGGCTGTGCCATTCAGCCACTATATGGTCTCCTCCTACTGATGCCACCTCCAGGCTCTGTCATTGTGCTTTCATGTAACATGGGACTCCTTGTTAGATTTGGCCCTTTGTACCCACACGCCAGGTCCTGGGACACTAAAACCTTGGAGTTAAAAGTTCAATTTCAAAATCCTTAATTTAAATGTCAAAATCTTAAATTTAAATAAAAAATATCATACATTTAAATGGTCTCATCATGCTTATGCCAACTCCAGGCTGTGTCATTCAGGCAATATATGGTTTACTGATAATGCTGCTGGGCCTGGGTCTGGGAATAAAAAAATTGTTATGGTAGCACTAGCTATCCCAAATCTTCATTTCAAATTTCAAATATTATTCAGTTTTTTGTTTGGGATTGTGAAGCCCTGGCGTGTACTCATGCTTCAGACAACTCCAGGCTGTGTCATTCAGGCAATGTATGGTTTACTGATACTGCTGCTGGCCCTGGGAATAAAAATGTTGTTATGGTAGTACTAGCTATACAAAATCTTCATTTAAAATTTCAAAAATTCTTCTGTTTTTTCTTTGGGATTGTGAAGCCCGGGTGTGTACTCATGCTTCAGACAACTCCAGGCTGTGTTGTTCAGGCAATATATGGTTTACTGATACTGCTGCTGATCCTGGGTCTGGGAATACAAATTTTGTTATGGTAGCACTAACTACCAAAAATCTTCGGTTTAAATTTCTGAATTCATCTTTTAATCTTAGGGATTGTGAATGACTAGTGTCTACTTCTGCTGCTTCCAACTCCTTGCTTAGCCATTAAGCCACTATATGGTCTCCTCATGCTGCCAACACCTCCACGCTGTGTCATTCAGCCACTATATGGTCTCCTCATGCTTCTGCCACCTTCAGGCTGTACCATTCAGACAGTATATGGGCTCCTTATGCTTTCCCCACCTCCAGGCTGTGTCATTCAGCCAATATATAATTTTCTCATAATGCTGGGACTGGGATATTAACTCCAAATATGTTATGGTAGCACTAGCTAACATAAATGCTTAATTGAGATTTCAACATTGATCTTTCAATGTAAGGGCTTATGAAACCATCTTGGGTATTACTGATGCCTGCTCCTGACTACTTGGCTTACTGATGCTTCTGGCCTTGGGCCTCAAATTTTTGGATGTTTAGCACTAGCTAAATACATGCTTAATAGAAATTTCAACATTGATCTTTCAATGTAAGGGGTTATGAAACCCTCGGGTGTACTGCTGATGCCTTCGCCTGACTGCTCCTGTGTCTTTCAGGAACTACTTGGCTTTCTGACGCTTCTGGGCTTGGGCTTACATTTTTGGATGGTAGCACTAGCTAACAAGCATCTTCAATAGAGATTTCAACATTCACCTTTTAACTCCTTAAGGACATATGACGTACTGGAACGTCATGTGTCCGCTTCCGATCTATAACACGGGGCGACGGCGTGGCCCCATGTCATAGCGGGTCGGGCCTGGCCTCTAACAACGGCCGGGACCCGTGGCTAATAGCGCGTGGCATTGATCGATCGCTATTAACCCTTTAGACGCGGCATTCAAAGTTGAACGCCATGTCTAAAGTGAAAGTGAAAGTATGCCGGTTAGCTCAGTGGGCTGTTCGGGATAGCCGCGGCAAAATCGCGGCATTCCCGAACACCTTACAGGACAGCAGGAGGGTCCCTACCTGCCTCCTCACTGTCCGATCGCCGAATGACTGCTCAGTGCCTGAGATCTAGGCATGAGCAGTCAAGCGGCAGAATCATCGTTCACTGGTTTCCTATGAGAAACCAGTGATCAATGTAATAGATCTGTGTGTGCAGTGTTATAGCTCCCTATGGGAGCTATAACACAGCAAAAAAAAGTGAAAAAAAGTGAATAAAGATCATTTAACCCCTTCCATATTAAAAGTTTGAATCACCCCCCTTTTCCCATAAAAAAAAACACAGTGTAAATAAAAATAAAAATAAACATATATGGTATCGCCGTGTGCGTAAATGTCCGAATTATAAAAATATATTGTTATTTAAACTGCATGGTCAATGACGTACGCGCAAAAAAATTCCAAAGTCCAAAATAGTGCATTTTTGGTCACTTTTTATATCGTGAAAAAATGAATAAAAAGCGATCAATAAGTCCTATCAATGCAAAAATGGTACCGCTAAAAACTTCAGATCACGACGCAGAAAATTAGCCCTCATAATGTTCCATATGCGCAAAAATAAAAACGTTTTAGGGGTCAGAAGATGACAATTTTAAACGTATTCATTTTACTGCATGTAGTTATGATTTTTTCCAGAAGTACGACAAAATCAAACCTATATAAGTAGGATATCATTTTAATCGTATGGACATACAGAATAAAGATAAGGTGTAATTTTTACTGAAATATGTACTACGTACAAACGGAAGCCCCCAAAAGTTACAAAACAGCGTTTTTTTTTTTTTCAATTTTGTCTCACAATGATTTTTTTTCCGTTTTGCCGTAGATGTTTCAGCAAAATGACTGATGTCATTACAAAGTAGAATTGGTGGCGCAAAAAATAAGCCATCATATGGATTTTTAGGTGCAAAATTAAAAGAGTTATGATTTTTTAAAGGCAAGGAGGAAAAAGCAAAAATGCGTAAACGGAAAAACCCTCGGTCCTTAAGGGGTTAAAGGGGTACTCCGCCCCTGGCATCTTATCCCCTATCCAAAGGATAGGGGATAAGATGTTAGATCGCCGTGGTCCCGCTGCTGGAGACCCCGGGGATCGCCGCTGCGGCAGCACGCCATCATTACTGCACAGAGCGAGTTCACTCTGTGCGTAATGACGGGCAATACAAGGGCCGGAGCAGCATGACGTCATGGCTCCGCCCCTCATGACATCACGGCCCTTCCCCTTAATGCAAGTCTATGACAGGGGGCGTGCCACGACCGCCACGCCCCCTCCCATAGACTTGTATTGACCGGGGTGGGCCGTGACGTCACGAAGGGCGGAGCCATGACGTAACGATGCTCCGGCCCCTGTATTGTCCGTCATTACGTGCAGAGCGATCTCGCTCTGCGCAGTAATTATAGCGTGGGGGCTGCAGCAGCGATCCCCGCGGTCCCCAGCAGAGGGACCCCGGCGATCTAGCATCTTATCCCCTATCCTTTAGATAGGGGATAAGATGTCTAGGGGCGGAGTACCCCTTTAATGTTATGGGTTGTGAACCCCTCTTGTGTACTCATGCTGCTTCCTGCTCCACTCTGTGTGTTTCAGGAATTACTTGGCTCACTGTTGCTGCTGGGCCTGGGCCCAAAAAATTTTTGATGGTAGCACTAGCTAACATACATCTTCAATAGAGATTTCAACATTATCTTTTAATCTTAGGGGGTTGTAATTTTTTTCAAGACTGAGGCCCTTTGGCCATCAACATCATATTACCTGTGGAATTATTACAATAATCCAATGAGACTTGTTGGAGCAATAGCAATGAACCATAACTGATTAAATGAAACATTCGTACTTTCATAATCAGGGGGGCACTGAGAGGCAGGGGTTGGAACAGGTGGTATCTCGCCTGGTGGAGGACCGCAAGTTTGATGCCCGCCAGAATGGATAATGTAAAAATGTTGTTTTCACATCAAATTACATTAAATATGACATAAAAGATCTCTTTATCCTCTTCAATTTTGACACCTTGTGGTCTCCCTGCTGCCACATAGACGCTCTGCAGCAGTGATTCAAATGGCAATGCCTATAACCTGCATGTCATAATGAATAACAGTATGATTTCAGTAACCCAGCACACTCCCTGTGTGTGTTACAGCAAGGCAAAGTGTTCTACACCCCTATTGGGGCTCTCTGTAGGCCAGAAATAGCCGTTTTTAATACAGTTTTGCCGCAAATTTATTCAACTCGAAACAAACTTTTCGAAAAAATTAGGCGAATAGGCCGACCTGAATTTTTGAAAAGTTCGCTCATCTCTAATTGTCAACCTTGCTTTTGTCTTAGGATATTCTCTCTGTTTTTTAGGTCTTACCTTATATTTGTCCTCCTAGTTCTGACTCCGCGTGTTGTCATTCCTGTGTGTCTCCTATAAATATTGTATTGTATATTTACCCTTTTTGCATTCCTGACATTCCCTGACCTTTTTACTGAGTTTACTGTAGTTTGTAATGTAGACTCTGAAGTCCCAGCACATAAACACGTAGGCAGGGACCGTCTTTGTGGTTTTGTATCTGTCAGTTAGGTTGCATACGGAATATGAAGGGACAGGGGTTGTGGGTGAGAGCAGGACTTCACCCTTTTCCCTGTCCATATATGACAGCTAAACAATGTTAAGGTGGCTTTTCGGATGACAGCGAACCTTGGATTTCTTTTTTTAGCAAAAACAGCTTAACCTGTTAAGGACCGTACGTCATGGGACCCTGGTAGTTAATGACCCATGACGTACATGTATGTCTGTGGGAATTTCGGTCCCGTGCAAATGCCCACGGGGGTCATAAGACCCCCCCCCCCCCCATGTCGGCGATCACCGCAAAACGCCGGTCAATTCACACCAGCGATTTGTGCAATTTCGGGTCATATGAATCTATGGTGACCCGGAAAATAAGGAGGATCGGGGTTGACCAAGACACCCACGATCCCCCTGAAGGGATAGAAGTGAGGTGGCAGGGCGGCCAACCCTCCTATCCCTGCTATTGGTCATCTAGAAGCGACGACCAATAGCCGATCGGGGGCAGGGGAGTTAACTTTCGGTTTCCCTGTTCTGCACACCCACTGTAAGCTGGGCAGAATCGGGAAATAGAAGTGGACTGGCGCTGAAGTCCACTTACCCAACGGCAGTGGCAGTGGGCGGCGATCAGTGACGGTGATCGGCGGCAGCAGAAGATGGAGATGCAGCTCCCTGGATCCTACGGAAGCCGGAGAGTTGCCTAGCAACATCTGGAGTGCTATAGTTTGAGACCACTATACAGTGGTCTCTAAACTGTAGCCCTCCAGATGTTGCAAAACTACAAATCCCAGCATACCAAGACAGCATGCCAAGAAAGCTGGGATTTGTAGTTTTGCAACAGCTGGAGGGCTACAGTTTGGATCAAACACAAAAGCGATTAAACGCAACTGATACATCATTGAGGCCGATGAAGATGTAAAAAAGATAGCTGAAAATAAACCCCTCGTAGCATATAGAAAAAACAACAGCAACAGCACAAAAAAGAGTAACAAACCTAATTCTACATGGCTAAACGATATAACCCCAATAGGTAATTATTCATGTAGGAATTGTAATTTTTGTAAATTTAATCTGAGAATTGGACATATCAACCATGTAGTTCAGGACTTAATTACATGCAGGACGAAAAATGGGGCGTATGTAATATATTGCCCCTGTGCATATTTCTACATAGGAAAGACAATTAGACAACTATGCATCCGCATTACGGAGCATTTTTACTCATTCCGTTCAGGAAAAGGGGCTCCCCGTCTTATTTCACATGTAAGAGAAATGCACGGAAATGCACGGAGGCATAGATTGGCAGGGAAAGAAAGAGTGACTACCAGACCAGGCATACAGACAGATAAATATTTACTACAAAGAGAGACACACTGGATTATCGAGACTCAGGCAACAGGTCCACTTGTACTGAACAACAGGATCTATATGTCAGTGTGTTTCTAACTCTCTAATGGTGTAAAATACTGTAATGTGTCTAAGTGGGATAAATATTGACCAACTCAATCCTCCTACTTGTTACGTTTTTTAATCACGTGGTGTCCCTGTCCAATGGTGAAGGGTTATCTGATCGTTACACCTGTATATAATCCAGGTCTTACTCCATGAGGTTTGAGGCCTGAGGAAGTACTAAGCCAGTGCGAAACAACGGCTGCTCTCGCCTTATTGTACCCCCCCCCCCACCATGTCCCTCCCTGACAAATACTGTCTGTATATGTGAGTATGCATCAATAAAAAAAAACAACAGCACAAAAAAGAGTAACAAACTAATTCCACATGGCTAAACGATATAACCCCAATAGGTAATTATTCATGTAGGAAGACGTGGTGAGTTGCCGACTGTTTGCTTCTTCATCTACATTCATCTGTACTTGCATATTTATTTGTCAGAGCGCCACTCACTCTCAATACCAGCGCTTCCAGTAACCCACGATCTACTGCTTTTTAGGTACAATACTCAGTAGTGCCGACTACCTTTGCTTCTTATCTTTACTGCAAAAAAATAAATACCCACATGTGAACCCATTTTGGAAACTACACCCCTCACAGAATGTAACAAGGGGTATAGAGAGCCTTAACATCCCACAGGTGTTTGACGAATTTTCGTTAAAGTTATTTTGGAAAATGAGAAAAACTTTTTTTCACTAAAATGCTGGTCTTACCCTAAATTTTTCATTCTCTCAAGGGAAAATAGGAAAAAAGCCCCCCAAACTTTGTAACCCCATTTCTTCTGAGTAAGGACATACCCCATATGTGGATGGAAAGTGCTCTGCGGATGAACTACAATGTTCGGAAGAGAAGGAGCGACATTGGGTTTTTGGAGAGAATTTTTTTCCGGAATTGAAGGCCATGTGTGTTTACAAAGCCCACATAGTGCCAGAACAATGGAGCCCCCCCCCCCCAAATGTGACCCTATTATGGAAACTACACCACTCACATAATGTAATAAGGGGTTCAGTGAGCATTTTCCAAAATAGTATGCCATGTGTTTTTTTTATTGCTTCCAATGGGGCTTCCGAAAAACCATTTCAGCAAAATTTGCTTTCCAAAAGCCAAATGTGACTCCTTCTCTTCTGAGCATTGTAGTTTGCCCGCAGAGCATTTTATGTCCTAACATGGTGTATTTACATACTCAGAAGAGATGGGGTTACAAATTTTGGGGGGCATTTACTCCCATTACATTTGTAAAAATTGTAAATTTGGGGAAAAAAACTGCACTTTGGTGACATTTTTTTTATTTATTTACACATCCGACTTTAACGAAAAGTCTTCAAACACCTTGGGGTGCTAAGGCTCACTGGACCCCTTGTTACATGCCTTGAGGGGTGTAGTTTCCAAAATGGTATACCCTCTTGGGTTTTTCTGCTGTTCTGGCACCATAGGCGCTTCCTAAATGTGACATGCCCCCCAAAAACCATTTCAGCAAAATTCACTCTCCAAAATCCCAATGTCGCTCCTTCCCTTCTGAGCCCTCTACTGCACCCGCTGAACACTTGACATACACATATTAGGTATTTCCTTACTCGAGAGAAATTGGGTTTCAAATTTTGGGGGACTTTTTCTCCTATTACCCCTTGCAAAAATCAAAAACTTGGTCTACAAGAACATGCGAGTGTAAAAAATGAAGATTTTGAATTTTCTCCTTCACTTTACTGCTTTTCCTGTGAAACACCTAAAGGGTTAACACACTTACTGAATGTCATTTTGAATACTTTAAGGGGTGCAGTTTTTATAATGGGTTCAATTGTGGGGTATTTCTAATATGAAGGCCCTTCAAATCCACTTCAAAACTGAACTGGTCCCTGAAAAATTCAGATTTTGAAAATTTTGTGAACTCTGATGTCTTCCAAAAGTAAAAACTGTTACGCCTAGCGCTCCTGGTCCCCGCTCCTCCCCGTAGCGCTCACGGCGTCTCTCTCCCTGCAGCGCCCCGGTCAGTCCCGCTGACCGGGTGCGCTGCACTGTCATGGCCGTCGGGGATGCGATTCGCACAGCGGGACGCGCCCGCTCGCGAATCGCATCCCAGGTCACTTACCCGTCCCGGTCTCCTGCTGTCATGTGCTGGCGCGCGCGGCTCCGCTCTCTAGGGCGCGCCAGCTCTCTGAGACTTAAAGGGCCAGTGCACCAATGATTGGTGCCTGGCCCAATTAGCTTAATTGGCTTCCACCTGCTCCCTGGCTATATCTGATCTCCTCCCTTGCACTCCCTTGCCGGATCTTGTTGCCTTGTGCCAGTGAAAGCGTTTAGTGTGTCCAAAGCCTGTGTTACCTGAACTTCTGCTATCCATCCTTACTACGAACCTTGCCGCCTGCCCCCGACCTTCTGCTACGTCTGACCTTGCCTCTGCCTAGTCCTTCTGTCCCACGCCTTCTCAGCAGTCAGCGAGGTAGAGCCGTTGCTAGTGGATACGACCTGGTTGCTACTGCCGCAGCAAGACCATCCCGCTTTGCGGCGGGCTCTGGTGAACACCAGTAGCCTCTTAGAACCGGTCCACTAGCACGGTCCACGCCAATCCCTCGCTGACACAGAGGATCCACTACCTGGAAGCCGAATCGTGACAAAAACATATCAACTTTATTATGTAAACATAAATTAGACATAATGAGGGGCATTTATTAATCTTTTACTATGTATTCTGGTTTTTACCCTGCTTTTTTCTACTTCATTTTTGACTATGTGCGACAAATTTACTAAATTGTTGCACGGCGTTAATAAATTTGGCACACATAGGCAAAAGTGGCAAATTTACTTCATGCAGTAGAAAAAATAGTCTGTTCCTTTTTCCTGCTGTCTGAATAGGTTTGGCTGCTAGGTTTCCTTCTGGATCTTTTGTTTTTGATTTTTTTTTTTAGCTTTTTCACCACATTTAAATAATTCAATAACAAAATTGTAGTCATGGCTCAGAATAGTAGTAAATGGCGTTTAGCGTGTGTGTTTGTTACATTTTTTTACACTGTTTTTTCTCCCTAAATGTACTTACACTTTTTTTTGTTACTTCTTCTACAGATCCGTGTATCCTGTGGACTCCTTTGGATTCGGTGGACCAATTCAATGACCAGCGTTTTTCTTTGCTTGATGTTAATAAAATGGTTAACGAGGGTTGTGGGGGAGTGTTTTTTTGGAATAACATTTTTTTAAACCTGTCGTGTTATTTTTTTTAAACTTTACTGGACAGGCTTAGTAGTGGAAGCTGCATTACAGACGGAGTTCATTACTAAGCCGGGCTTAGCGTTAGCCACAAAAACAGCTAGCGCTAACCCCCAATTATTACCCCGGTACCCAATGCCACAGGGGTGCCAGGAAGAGCCGATACCAACAGGCCCGGAGTGTCAAAAATTGCGCTCCTGGGCCTAGGCGGTAACAGGCTGGCATTATTTAGGCTGGGGAGGGCCAGTAACAATGGTCCTTGCCCACCCTGGTAACGTCAGGCTGTTACTGTTTGGTTGATATTTGGCTGAGAATAAAAATAGGGGGAACCCTATGCGTTTTTTTTTTTAAATAAATAATTAAATATTTTTTTTTTAAAACACATAGGGCATAGGGTCCCCCTATTTTTATTCTCAGCCAAATACCAACCAAACAGTAACAGCCTGACGTTACCAGGGTGGGCGAGGACCATTGTTACTGGCCTTCCCCAGCCTAAATAACGCCAGCCTGTTACCGCCTAGGCCCAGGAGCGCAATTTTTGACGCTCCGGGCCTGTTGGTAGCGGCTCTTCCCGGCACCCCTGTGGCGTTGGGTACCGGGGTAATAATTGGGATCTAGCGCTCGCTGTTTTTGTGGCTAACGCTAAGCCCAGCTTAGTAATGGACTCCGTCTATAAGACAGCTTCCACTACTAAACCTGTCAAGTAAAGTAAGGAAAAAACACAACAGGTTTAAAAAAAATTATTACAAAAAACACTCCCCCCACAAGCCCTCATTAACCATTTTATTAAAATCAAACAAAGAAAAATGCTGGTCATCGAAGTAGTCCACCGAATCCGAAGGAGTCCACAGGATACACGGATCTGAAATGAGAAGGAAAAAAAATGGGTTAGTACATTTATTATCACCTGCTCACACATCTCCCGCCCTGCACGACTACAACTGCCAGCATGCCCTTACAGTAAGGACATGCTGGGAGTTGTAGTTGTGTGGTTCAGGAGATGTGTGGGCAAGTGACAAGCTTGTCCCCTGCCCCCAGCTGCAGGACTACAACTCCCAGCATACCCTTACAGTAAGGTGGGGCGGAGGCCGGGCACAGTGTTTCCCAACCTGGGAGTTGTAGTTTTGCAACATCTGGAGGCACCCTGGTTGGGAAACACTGTTTTAGGCCAGTGTTTCCCAACCAGGGTGCCTCCAGATGTTGCAAAACTACAACTCCCAGCATGCTTGCACAGCCAAAGGCTGTCTTGCAATATCTGGAGGCACCCTGGTTGGGAAACACTGTTTTAGGGCTCTGGCATCTTACCGGCTTCCGTAGCATCCAGCGCCGCACGACATTGCCGCAAGACACTGCCGCGCGACAGTGCCGCCCGACGATCTCCATCACCGATCGTCGCTGGAGCCTTGGAAGGGTAAATGAACGTCTTCGCCGGTCCCCTTCAGCTGTTTAGTTTTGCAACAGCTGGAGGACTACAGTTTATAGACCACAAACCAGTGGTCTGCAAACTGTGGCCCTCCAGTTGTTGCAAAACTACAACACCCAGCATGCCCTGACAGTCAAAGCCTTTGGCTGTCAGGGCAGGAGCCTGGGCTGACATTACAGTGCAGCCGCCCGGGCTCCTCTTACTGCCTCCCAGCTACCCTCACTTATGGGGACACTGATACACATCCCCCCTTGTCTCCCGCCGCTCAGCTCCCGCTGCTACAAGACTACAACTCTCAGCGTGTCCTCACTGTAAGGGCATGCTGGGACTTGTAGTCTTGCAACAGTTAGCAGACAGATGGGAGTTGTGTGGCGCTGGCAGGTGAGAGGGGGGGGGATGTAAATCACTGCAGTGTCCCTGTAGCAAAGTGAGGGTAGCGGGGAGAAAGTATGTCGGAGCCCGGGCGGCAGTAGCTTTTCCTGCTCCATGTTGGAGCTGGAGTAAATTTAGTCAATTTTTACGTCCATTGCGACTGTTTATAGCGCAGCTGCGACTGTCGCAGTAAATAAATACCTGACCACTGCAAGTCAAAAATGAAAACTAGCGTAAATCAAGCGGGAAAAAAAATTTGACTTTCTAGCTCTTGCTAGAGAAAGTCGCACAAAAAATAGGGTAGGTGCAATTGCGACAATTTAGCGCCAAAAATAGTTAGAAAAAAATTACTAAACCCCTTAGTAATACCCCTCATTGTATATGTGAATCAATATATAATTTATTTGGAATGTGTGTTTTCCTTACAAGCAGAAAGCTTCAAAGTTAGAAAGATGCTACATTTTCAATTTTTTCTTCAAATTTTTGAATTTTTCACCATGACATGATGCAAGTATCGACAAAAATTTACCGCTAAAATAAAGTAGAATATGTCATGAAAAAACATTCTCGAAATCAGAATGAAAGGTAAAAGCATCCCAGAGTTATTAATGCTTAAAGTGACAGTGGTCAGATATGCAAAAAATGGCCGGGTCCTACACTGAAAATTGGCTGGGTCCTTAAGTGGTTAAAGGGGTATTCCAGGAGAAAACTTTTTTATATATCAACTGCCTCTAGAAAGTTAAACAGATGTGTAAATTGCTTCTATTAAAAAATCTTAATCCTTTCAGTACTTATTAGCTTCTGAAGTTAAGGTTGTTCTTTTCTGTCTAAATCCTCTCTGATGACACCTGTCTCGGGAAACGCCCAGTTTAGAAGCAAATCCCCATAGCAAACCTCTTCTAAACTGGGCGTTTCCCGACACAGATGTCACCAGAGAGGATTTAGACAGAAAAGAACAACCTTAACTTCAGAAGCTCATAAGTACTGAAAGGATTAAGATTTTTTAATAGAAATAATTTACAGATCTGTTTAACTTTCTGGAGCCAGTTGATATATATATATATATATAAAAGTTTTTTTCCTGGAATACCCCTTTAATATTGAACCACTATTGGGCAAAGGCCTTACCTTAGCTCAATACTACAGTTATCAACTAGTGTTGCTCTTGAATCTTTGCAATGCAAATTTTATTAGCGAATATTGCATATTCGCGAATATTGCATATTCGCGAATATTCGCGAATATAGCACCATATATTCGCAATTACGAATATAATTTTTTTTTATTTATACATTTTTTTTCACAGTACACATCATCCCTCTCTGCTTCCAGCTTGTGTGGTGTAAAGAAGGCTCTAAATACTACTGTGTGAGACCTCCGGACGAATTTTCGTATATGCAAAAATCTGCATATGCAGATTTTCCCATATGCACATTTTCGCATTTGATAATTTTATATATGCAAATTTTTGCATATGCAAATTTTTGCATATGCAAAAATAAATCGTGAATATTACGAATATGCGAATTTAGCGAATATATGCCGAATATTCGTCCATATATTCGCGAAATATCGCAAATTCGAAAATGGCCTATGCTGCTCAACACTATTATCAACCTAAGAATGAGCTTTGGTTGTAATGTTCGTTTGTTTTTGTATTTTTCTTTTTAGGTGTGTATTCACACACTAGTTTTTTCCTTATACAGGCAGTTTGCTATTCCACCTGTATAGGGAATAGTTAATGCTCTGAACGAATGAGAACTTGGGTGGAATTATTTAGCCAGAGTTCTCCTGCATTCTGGTGCTGGTTATTCAGTGCAATACTATGATGTCTGTTAGTTTAAAGGGGTGACTACAGGGCGGTCGGCGTGTGACGTCACGCTCCGCCCCTCAATGCAAGCCTACGGTAGGGGGCGTGACACGCTCCGGGGACTGATTACAAACAGGGTGCCGCGTGCATGGTCCCGGGGGTCCCCAGCGGCGGGACTCCCACGATCAGGCATCTTATCCCCTATCCTTTGGATAGGGAAAAGATGTTTAACCTCTTAAGAACATAGGACGTTCTCTAACGTCCCCGCTACCTGGGCTTTAATGCCCAAGGACGTTAGAGAACGTCCTGTTGTATTTCCGGTCTCTGCCGCGCGCCGGGCAGAGATCGGAACGGCATGTCTGCTGAAATCTTTCAGCAGGCATGCCGTGCAAATGCCGAGGGGGGTCCCGGGACCCCCGCATGTCGGCGATCGCCGGAGATCGCTTGCGAAATCACGCAAGCGATCTTCAGCGATTCAAGTCATTCGGGTCACTTGTGACCCGATCCTGGAAATAAATGGTGATCGGCGGTGTACAATTCACCGACAATCACCTACCGTTGCTGGGGAGCGGTGACAATACTGTCACCGCCCCAGCAACGCTGCTATTGGCTGGCGATCGTCCAGCCAATAGCAGAGCGGTAGAGGAGGGGTTAACGGCTCCTTCCCGCTGCTGGACCTGCTGTTTTGGTTCAGTCAGCGGGTGCAGCAGCAGGAAGAGGACCGTTGATCCCCTCTCAGAGCTCCGGAGCCCCCTCAGGAGCCTTAGAATAGGGTGAGATAATTTTAGGGACAGGTAGGAGTATAAATAGTTAAAAAGTTAAATAAAAGTAAAAAAAAGTAAAAAAAAAACTATTAGGGGTTCAGGGAGCTGCGTGTGCCACCCCTTTTTTTTTTTTTTTTTGGGCCGCAGCTTTTTTTTAATTTATTTTTTATTAAAAAAAATCCCCCCTGACCCCCTAATAGGTCCCCCAGGGTCCTATTAGGGTCTGATCCGTTACCCAGGGTCCTATTAGGGTTTCAGGGAGCTGCGTTTGCCACCCCTTTTTTTTGGGCCACAGCTTCTTTTTTTTTTTTTTTTTTCTATTACTGTTCTACACTTTGTACACCAAGCACCACAAACTACATACTTCCCCTCCACCCCCCCACCCCCACCGTAGAAAAAAGGCGATGGCCCGCCGGGCATTTACGGAAGTGGAGGCTTACGCTTTTTTAGCCTCCAACTCCGAATCTGCCAGTGAGGACGAGGAAGATCCAACATTTTTGTGTTCTTCATCGCCCTCCTCATCATCTAGTAGTGATGATGAGTCCCCTGTGCGGCGGCGGAGACGTCGCCAGGCGAGGCCACGCATCCCCCATGAGAGTGACCCAGTGGCCGACACTAGTACCGGTGGCAATGCCGCTCGTAATAGGAGTCCGGCCCCCCAGACAAGTGCACCGGAGCCCCCTTCCAATGACCCTGTCTGGAGACCCCAGAGGATTATCAGCCACGGATTCCTGAGTTTGTTGGCGACTCAGGAATCTGGATTGACACGGCTGGGTTCACTGATCTGGACTTTTTAAAGTTTTTATTCAGTGACAGCCTGATCAATCTAATGGTGGAGCAAACGAACTTGTACGCCCAGCAGTTCATTGCCCACCACCTCAATTCGTTTTTGGCCAGGCCCAATGAATGGCGCGCCATTGATGCAGCGGAAATGAGGACATTTTGGGGCCTCACGCTGCATATGGGCCTGGTCAAAAAACCAAGTGCTCATCATTACTGGAGCGGGGACGTCCTCTACCAGACCCCGCTGTACAGTATGGCGATGACACGGAACCGGTATGAGGCCATTTGGAAATGTCTGCATTATGCAGATAATGAGGCATGTCCGCCCCCAGGTGATCCCACCCATGACCGGCTTTACAAAGTGAGGATGGTCATCGATCACTTTGGGGCCAAATTTTTGAAGGCCTATGTACCGCTCAGGGAACTCTCGGTAGATGAGTCTCTCATTAGTTTTAAGGGGAGACTCATCTTCCGCCAGTATATTCCCTCGAATCGGGCGCGGTATGGCGTGAAGCTCTATAAACTTTGTGAGAGTACCTCCGGGTACACTCTCAAGTTTACAGTGTATGAGGGACGAGATACAGGTTGCCATGTACAACGCTTTTGTACTATCCCAGTACGCTGGCAACACAGGGACATTCCTCCAGTACCAAGAAGAAGTCCTAAGGTTCCTGATCTTTGCTGACCGGGAAAGAGCTGGCTGGACTTCCCAAGGGTCTGGAGTTATAGGCGCCAGGATCGTCCCAGGCCAACACTTTCCAGTTGAGGTCCCCCCCAGTGGAAAGAAGGGACGAGCCCAGAAAAAATGCAGAGTGTGTTACAGGAAGGGGAGACAGAGGGACACCACCATTCAGTGTGACACTTGCCTAGATAATCCGGGCCTCTGCATAGGCTGCTTCAGGGAGTATCACACTTCCATGGAGCCCTAAATTTTCCCTTTTCAGTTAAATTTTCCATAATTTGACCAATGTAACAAGTCCAGAGTACATTACAAAATGTTACCCCCATAAATCACTAAATTGCCCCAAATAACCTGAAAAAAAAAAAAAAACTGATAAGACCTCTGGGGGTGTTTTTTCAAAAATGGGTCATAGGTCACTGAGTCACTCACTATCATCGGGGACTTTTTATATTGCCTCAAATGCGCAGCACTCTCTCTCTCCACCTGAGCGGGTGCGCATTTGAGGCAACAGGTTAGGGATGGCCACACACATCACATTCCCAGAATGATGACTCAGAGCACAGGGTTTGGGGTGGGCATATTTTTTTTTTAGTTTTGGCCGTGCTCTGGGTCATCATTCTGGGAACATATCCTATTTTATTATTATATTATTTTCTGGCCCACTGTACCCCATATTACGGGCCACTGTACCCCACCTGTCTACCCCAGTTACGGCCTGTTGTCCCCCATAGTGTTCCCCTATTTTAGGGCTCAGTGCTCTCCACCCATTAACGCTCCTTGAGGGGAGGGTCCCACATCCTGGCTGCTATAATAAGCTCAAGGCCCCTGACTGACCTCCTACTCCAAGACCTGGTGTGCACCCGCGGAGCGAAAATCATCAAAAATTAAGGTATGCCCTTACTCCATAGAAATGTATTTACAAATTTTGGGGGGTATTTTCTGCTATTAACCCTTGCAAAAATGTAAAATTTGGGGGGAAACACATTTTAGTGAAAAAAAAGGAAAAAATGTTTACATATGCAAAAGTTGTAAAACCCCTGTGGGGTATTAAGGCTCACTTTACCCCTTGTTACATTCCTGAAGGGGTCTAGTTTCCAAAATGGTATGACATGTGGGGGGTATTTTGCTGTCCTGGCACAATAGGGGCTTCCTAAATGCGACATGTCCCCCCCATTTCAGCAAAGTTTGCAAATGTGACTCCTTCTCTTCTGAGTATTGTGGCGCTTCAGCAGTGCACTTGACGTTCACTTATGGGGTACCTACATACTCAGAAGAGATGGGGTTCCAAATTTTGGGGGGTCTTTTCTACTATTAACCCTTGCAAAAATGGGAAATTTGTGGTGAAACTCACATTTTAGTGAAAAAAAAATATTTTTTTTACATATGCAAAAGTCGTGAAATCCCTGTGGGGTATTAAGGTTCACTTTACCCCTTGTTACGTTCCCCATGGGGTCTAGTTTCCAAAATATAATGCCATGTGCTTTTTTTTTCTGTCCTGGCACCATAGGGGCTTCCTAAATGCGACGTGCCCCCAGAGCAAAATTTGCTTCCAAAAAGCCAAATGTGACTACTCCTCTTCTTAGACCTGTAGTGCGCCAGCAGAGCACTTTTCACACTCAAATGGGGTGTTTTCTGAATCGGGAGAAATTGGGCTTCAAATATTGGGGGTATTTTCTGCTTTAACCTTTGTAAAAATGTAAAATTTTTGTGAAAACAAGCATTTTAGCTAAAAATTTTTAGTTTTTTTTTTACATATGCAAAAGTTGTGAAAACCCTGTGAGGTATTAAGGTTCACTTTACCCCTTGTTATGTTCCCCAAGGGGTCTAGTTTCAAAAATATGATGCCATGTGTTTTTTTTTTTTTTTGCTGTTCTGGCACCATAGGGGCTTCCTAAATGCGGCATGCCCCCAGAGCAAAATTTGCTTCCAAAAAGCCAAATGTGACTACTCCTCTTCTGAGACCTGTAGTGCGCCAGCAGAGCACTTTTCACCCCCATATGGGGTGTTTTCTGAGTCGGGAGAAATTGGGCTTCAAATATTGGGGGTATTTTCTGATTTAACCCTTTGTAAAAATGTTACATTTTTGCGAAAACAAGCATTTTAGGTAAAATTTTTTTAGTTTTTTTTTACATATGCAAAAGTTGTGAAAACCCTGCGGGTATTAAGGTTCACTTTACCCCTTGTTATGTTCTCCAAGGAGTCTAGTTTCAAAAATATAATGCCATTTGTTTTGTTTTTTTGCTGCTCTGGCACCATAGGGGCTTCCTAAATGCGGCATGCCCCCAGAGCAAAATTTGCTTCCAAAAAGCCAAATGTGACTACTGCCCTTTGAGACCTGTAGTGCACCAGCAGAGCACTTTTCACCCCCATATGGGGTGTTTTCTGAATCGGGAGAAATTGGGCTTCAAATTTTGGGGGGTATTTTCTGCTTTAACCCTTTGTAAAAATGTGAATTTTTTTGCCAAAACAAGCATTTTAGGTAACATTTTTTTTTTTTTTTTTTACATATGCAAAAGTCGTGAAACCCCTGTGGGATATTAAGGTTCACTTTACCCCTTGTTATGTTCCCCAAGGGGTCTAGTTTCCAAAATATAATGCCATGTGGGTTTTTTTTTTTTGCTGTCCTGGCACCCTAGGGGCTTCCTAAAGGTGACATGCCCCCCAAAAACCATTTCAGAAAAATGTTCTCTCCAAAATCCCCTTGTCGCTCCTTCCCTTCTGAGCCCTCTACTGCGCCCGCTGAACAATTAACATAGACATATGAGGTATGTGCTTACTCGAGATAAATTGGGCTACAAATACCAGTAAAAATGTTCTCCTTTTACCCCTTGCAAAAATTCGAAAATTGGGTCTGTAAGAAAAATGCGAGTGTAAAAAATGAAGATTTTAAATTTTCTCCTTCACTTTCCTGCTATTCCTGTGAAACACCTAAAGGGTTAAAACACTTACTGAATGTCATTTTGAATACTTTGGGGGGTGCAGTTTTTATAATGGGGTAATTTGTGGGGTATTTCTAATATGAAGACCCTTTAAATCCACTTCAAAACTGAACTGGTCAAAAAAAAAGTGAGTTTGAAAATTTTGTGAAAAATTTGAAAATTGCTGCTGAACTTTGAAGCCCTCTGGTGTCTTCCAAAAGTAAAAACTCATCAATTTCATGATGCAAACATAAAGTAGACATATTGTATATGTGATCCAAATTTCTTTTTTATTTTGAATATCCATTTTCCTTACAAGCAGAGAGCTTCAAAGTTAGAAAAATGCAAAATTTTCATCAAATTTTGGGATTTTTCACCATGAAAGGATGCAAGTTACCGTAAAATTTTACCACTAAGTTAAAGTAGAATATGTCACGAAAAACCAATCTCGGAATCAGAATGATAACTAAAACCATTCCAGAGCTATTAATGTTTAAAGTGACAGTGGTCAGAATTGCAAAAAACGCTACAGTCCTTAGGTGTAAAATGGCCCGGTCCTTAAGAGGTTAAGCATCGGAGAACCCCTTTAATGCCACTATGCCTGTTTGTAAAATATTTTGACTATGTTTGCTTGAGCATTTACCTTGTATTTATTTTGTCCTTTTATCTGGGTTTTTAGCCATGGTTATATAGTATGCTCCTTGTATTTTTGTCAGTGCTACATTATGCGGTTTTAAGTTTATGTTTGTTCTTCCTGCTCTGTCTGTGTTCACACTGTGTCTCAGTATAGCTTGTACCCTGTGCTCTGTATGTTATAGGTAGGTATTCTGAAGTCTATTCAGACTCATCCGGTTCTAGTCTAGTGTTTCATGTATTATATTTCTTTTTACTACTGGGTCTGCATTTTGTCTACACGGTGGGGTGTGTCCGGTGGCCAGTAGCCTAGTTGGCTTTATTATTAATGGCTACTCCTATAGTGGAGTGAAGAGTTCAGTTTGTATGTTCTGTGTCCCAGTATGAACAGTGTCCTATTTTTATATCCTGTTTGTGAACAGTGTCCTATGTTACCTGTTCAGTTTAGTGTTTTGGCTCTCAGTTCTTCTGTTTATCCCCTTCATCTCCTGGATTCTGCTGTTTACTCATATCATGCCAAGTCTTGTTCATTTTATCATGTCTGCCATTTATCTGATATCCAGTTTATGAACTGTTTGTTAATTCACTATATTCTGCTTTGTTTGTGGGTTTATATTCTGCCCTGTTAGTAATTGTATTCTCTCTGGTATATCTGGTTGTCTAGTAGTTTTCTGTTTCTGTTCTGGCTTGTGACCAACTATATATAGTATGTGTTTTTATGGCACTGCACTTAAGCGCAGGAAGGGACCGGCACCCAGTTGTCGATCCATCGTTTAGGATGGATGGGCAAGTAGGCAGGGAGAGATGTTTTAGGATCAGTTTAGGGCTCACTCCCCCTGTCCCCCCTGGTCGGTCCCTGACATTGGTACTTTTTAAGACCTATGAAATGACTTGAGAACCCTACATTAACCTCTTAACGACCACTGACTTTTTATGTAGGTCATTAAACGTACTTATTCTAGCCCACCATGATTTCACAGTGAGGCTCTCCTGTGTAGGGATCGTGGGAGCTTGGCCATTAGTATAATAGCCATGAATCTTGTGTAAATACAATCCAATCTGGGTAGTTTAAACCTTCACTTGCCGCTCTCAAATTGTGACCGCTACATTTTTGGCCTCAGCAATTCCCAGTTTATATGGCAGCCGGTGGTCTTGTGAAGGTCCCCAGGTCTGCCATGGTTGTCTGTAAATCATGGTTGTCTGTGGTCTTGGCGGTGTTGTGCAGCATAGCAGGGTATATTGCCTGTTAATGTTATGCTGACAGGCTGAATACAATGCACTAGCATACTAGTGCAGTATATTATAACAGCAGTCTAGTGATCACTGTCAGCTGCCTTGTAATACTAGTAAAAAGTAAAAAAAAAAGAAGTAAAACTAGAATGTAGGGTGGTTTATACTCACTAATGTAGTTTATAATAATTTCCTTTACACACTGTTTTTCATGCTTTGTATTATTGTTAAACTGAATTAACTTGAACAATGAATGAAAAAAATGAAATGCAAAAAACTCTTCCTTTTCAATACATTATGTCAAAAATATCACCACCTTTCTTAATATTGTTTAAGAATACCCACCTCTTCACACCTATGTAAACATCAGAGGCTTTTCAGAGAAATCATATAAGATAATTAACCTATTAATGATTTATTCTCTCAAAAGATTACCGATTAATTTCAGCCATCAATAAACCAACTTGCTTCGTCAAGGGGCTGCGCCAAATATAAGAGGTTTATCTAAACCTCAAGTACTTGTCATCCTGATTTAATTTTCATGTATGTGAAATAAGATGTCATTATTGGTAATTGATGACTTGTTCAGAATGCAAAATTGCTAAGTAAGGAAATCACTGATAAACAGCTTCTGAGGAAATTATGTATCGTGTAGCTTTATGCAATATTTGAAATTCCTTACTAAGCATTCAGCATCCTTCTGCACTAGTAAAACATTATGACTATAAATGAATATAGTTACCACTTGACAGCATCCAGCCATCACCACTATTACTGCAAGCTCTGCAGCTCCCCAGGCTGCTCTGTCATCACTATGACCACAGGATGTGACAGGGGTCCTGACACCTAGAATTAGAAACTGATCTCTTTAAGCATTACACATTGTTGTTTCTGGGTTAATATGTTACTGACCTTGAAATCTGGCTTTGGCTTAAAATGTAACCTTTCGTTTATACAATAAAAGAAAAAACATGGTGTGGTTATCATGACACAGCAAGAATGAGGTTGTAGGTGGAGTACATGATCTCCAAGGAATCTTTTGATGGGGGGGGGGTTGAATTTTTTTCTACAGTAGGTCAGGCACTGAACATCTGTTAGAAAGGGTTTTAAGGGTACAAATTTGTTTTCTTATATGCCTTCCAGTACAATAAAGACAAGAACGACTGCATACTCGCCTTTCCTGATACCCTGCTGTTCTAAGCTCTTTCAGTCCCCACTGCTGTCCTTTCTGCTTCCAATGGCATTCCATGTAGGTAGGTTCTGATTGCTCAGCCCAGTGGTTAGAAGCAGAAAAAAGAAGAAAGCAGTGGAAAATATTAGACTTCAGAACAGCAGCAGGGGATTGGAGGAGGGGACTTTTCAGGCTGTTCTGTTTTTGAACTCAGAGGCATATAACAAGATATGTTTTTGCCTTGAGAAAAGCCCTTTAACCCCTTAAGGACCCAGCCATTTTACACCTTAGGACCCGGCCATTTTTTGAACATCTGACCACTGTCACTTTAAACATTAATAACTCTGGAATGCTTTTAGTTATCATTCTGATTCTGAGATTGTTTTTTCGTGACATATTCTACTTTAACATAGTGGTAAAATTTTGTGGTAACTTGCATCCTTTCTTGGTAAAAAATCCCCAAATTTGATGAAAAATTTGAAAATTTTGCATTTTTCTAACTTTGAAGCTCTCTGCTTGTAAGGAAAATGGATATTCCAAATAATAATTTTTTTTATTCACATATACAATATGTCCACTTTATGTCTGCATCATAAAATTGACGTGTTTTTTCTTTGGGAAGACATCAGAGGGCTTCAGAGTTCAGCAGCAATTTTCCAATTTTTCACAAAATTTCCAAACTCACTATTTTTCAGGGACAGTTCAGGTTTGAAGTGGATTTGAAGGGTCTTCATCTTAGAAATACCCCACAAATGACCCCATTATAAAAACTGCACCCCCTAAAGTATTCAAAATGACATTCAGCTAGCGTTTTAACCCTTTAGGTGTTTCACAGGAATAGCAGCAAAGTGAAGAAGAAAATTCACAATCTTCATTTTTTACACTCGCATGTTCTTGTAGACCCAATTTTTGAATTTTTACAAGGGGTAAAAGGAGAAAATGATACTTATGTTTGTAGTCCAATTTCTCTCGAGTAAGCTACCTCATATGTCTATGTAAAGTGTTCGGCAGGCGCAGTAGAGGGCTCAGAAGCGAAGGAGCGACAAGGGTTTTTTCTGAAATGGTTTTTGGGGGTCATGTTGCATTTAGGAAGCCCCTATGGTGCCAGAACAGCAAAAAAAAAACACTTGGCATACAATTTTGGAAACTAGACCCCTTGAGGAACGTAACAAGGAATAAAGTGAGCCTTAATACCCCACAGGTGTTTCACAACTTTTGCATATGTAAAAAAATGTCACTAAAATGTGTGTTTCCCCCCAAATTTCAGATTTTTGCAAGGGTTAATAACAGAAAATACCCCCCAAAATGTGTAACCCCATCTCTTCTGAGTATGGAGGAACTCCATAGTTTGACCGGAAGTGCACTACGGGCGAACTACAATGCTCAGAAGAGAAGAAGTCATATTTTGCTTTTTGAGAGCAAATTTTGCTCGGGGGCATGTGGCATTTATGAAGCTCCTATGGTGTCGGGACAGCAAAATAACCCCCAAATGGCATACCATTTTGGAAACTAGACCCCTTGAGGAACGTAACAAGGGGTACAGTGAGCATTTACCCCCCACTGGTGTTTGTCAGATCTTTGGAACTTTGGGCTGTACAAAATTTTTAATTTGCACAGCCCACAGTTCCAAAGATCTATCAGACACCAGTGGGGTGTAAATTCTCACTGCACCCCTCATTACATTCTGTGAGGGATGTAGTTTCCAAAATGGGGTCACATGTGTTTTTTTTTTTTTTTTTTGCGTTTGTCAAAACCGCTGTAACAATCAGCCACCCCTGTGCAAATCACCTCAAATGTTCATGGTGCACTCTCCCTTCTGGGCCTTGTCGTGCGCCCCCAGAGCACTTTGCGCCCACATATGGGGTATCTCTGTAGTCGGGAGAAATTACATTACAAATTTTGGCAGGCTTTTTTCCCTTTTACCTCTTGTCAAAATAAAAGTATAGGGCAACACCAGCATGTTAGTGTAAACAATTTATTTTTTTACACTAACATGCTGGTGTAGACCCCAGCTTCACCTTTTCATAAGGGGTGAAAGGAGAAAAAGCCCCCCAAAATTTGTTAGGCAATTTCTCCCGAGTACGGCGATACCCCATATGTGGCCCTAAACTATTGCCTTGAAATACGACAGGGCTCCGAAGTGAGAGAGCGCCATGTGCATTTGAGGCCTGAATTAGGGATTTGCATAGTGATTCCCAAACAGGGTGCATCGAGCTGTTGCAAAACTCCCAGCATGCTTGGACAGTCAACAGCTGTCCAGCAATACTGGGAGTTGTTGTTTTTCAACAGCTGGAGGCTCCATTTTGGAAACAGTGGCGTACCAGACATTTTTCATTTTTATTGGGGAGGGGAGGGGGGCTGTGTAGGGGTATGTATAAATGTAGTGTTTTTTACTTTTTATTTTATTTTGTGTTAGTGTAGTGTAGTGTTTTTAAAGTACATTCACACGGGCGGGGGATTACAGCGAGTTTCCCGTTGCGAGTTTGAGCTTCCGCGCAAAATTTGTTGCATCGCAAACTTGCAGCCTGATACTCACTGTAAGCCCCCTGCCCATGTGAATGTACCCTGTACATTCACAGGGGGGGGGGGGGGGGACCTCCAGCTGTTGCAAAGCTACAACTCCCAGCATGCACAGTCTATCAGTGCATGCTGGTAGTTATAGTTTTGCAACAGCTGGAGGCACACGGGTTGGGAAACAATGAGTTAGGAAACAGACAATGTCTCCCAACCAGTGTGTTTAGAGCCAGATGTTGCTGAACTACAACTCCCAGCATGCTTGGAGTTGTAGTTTTGCAACATCTGGAGGACTACAATTTGCAGACCACTAATACAGTGGTTCCCAATCTGTGCCCTTCCAGATGTTGCAAAACTACAACTCCCAGTATGCCAAAACTGTCCAGGCATGCTGGGAGTTGTAGTTCTGCAACATCTGAAGGGTCAGATGTTACAGAACTACAACTCCCAGCAGACCTGGACAGTAAGGGCATGCTGAGGATGTGTAGTTTTGCAACATCTGGAAGGGCACAGTGTTCCCAAAACTGCGGACCTCCAGGTGTTGCAAAACTGCAACTCCCAGCATGCCCGGACGCCAAGGGCTGTCTGGGCATGCTGGGAGTTGTAGTGTAAGGGAACCAAATGGAGCAGTCCAGATCGCTTTACGGCGGTCTGGACTGCTGCAAAGGTCCCGCGACGCTGCTGAAGATCCACTCACCTGTCGCCACCGCCTCCATCTCCAATGCCGGGATCCGGGTCTTCAGGGACGAGGTAAGTAACGGGGCCGGGCCCCAGCACTCCCCCGTCCCCCGCCGCATCCTCCGGTCTTCCTCCCATTCTCTCCGGACTTCCAGGGGCCGGGCAGGGCGGGAGGAAGTAACCGCCCCCCCCTCCCCCTGCAATTGGTCGGTTAGCTAACCGAGGAATCGCAGGGGATAGGAGGAGGTGGCAGGCTTGCCACCTCGCTCCTATGCTTCAGCATGGTCCTGGCTGTCTGTGACAACCGGGATCATGCTAAATTACCGGGCGGTTGGATCCCAGAGACCCGATCAGCCCGGTATTGCCACAGATCGCAGGGGTGATTTCCCTCGCGATTTGCGACGATCGCCGACATGGGGGGCCTACATGGCCCCCCACGGCGTTTGCCCTGGATGCCTGCTGAAGCATTTCAGCAGGCATCTGCTTCCGATCTCTGCTCGGCACATGGCAGGGACCGGAAAACACCATGACGTACTCATACGTCATGGGTCCTTAAAGCCCAGGGTGCGGAGACGTATGCATACGTCATGCGTCCTTAATGGGTTAATGCTGTAAAGCACACATATACATACTTTTATAGATTTTAAACACAGACTTGCAATGCTTGATCAATTGTGGCTAACATGAATATTACTAGATTTGAAAAAATCCAACTTGGATTCAACTTATTTTTGAAGATTAAGGATATTAGATCCATGCAACAGTTTGTTTTACTATACATATAACTAGATTGAATGTGTGGTGAGGGGTGTGATGAAGAGCAGATGTTATAACCCTTAGGGCAGATGTTATTAACCCTTGGTATTCGTGACGCCAGGGCATGGTTATCCTCTACATCACCCGAGGTATAGCCACTGGTTCCTGGGCCAGGCGCGGGGCAAATAATCACTCCGATGCAAGGTTACGGAACAACGGCAGCATTACTGAGGCAGACAAATGTTATAGTCTTTGCAGCTCAGTTAGGCCCAAGGAGATGACCAGTGACTATAGGAGACTTGCGGGCTAGCTGGGATTTTTAGTGGACTCAATTATGCAGTCCCACGCTGACTTTAGACTTGCCAGACTTGACTATGCTGACTAGACTTCTCCCCTATATTTGCTTACCAGGCTTTGACATTCACCTGAAGGGGGTTCACTAATGATGGAAGTGTGGCTGCGTGCTTAGGCCTTGGTCTCCCTCAGGACACCAGACACTCTCAGGTCTTGACTTGACTGTACCTCAGCATGCACTAAGTCTAACTAGGCTAGCTCCTCCCTGCTATTTAAGGGAGGAATTTGGAGGGGTCCTATAGGTCACCCACAAGTCCCCTGGTCACTGACACCTTCCCTGGTTACATAAGACTTAGTGACAATATTTAAAGGCACATTAACATGAATATAATACATTAACTCTTTATATCACAGAAGAAATGATGAGAGTCCTGAGGAGTGTGGAGGCCTGGGGACTGGGACTGAGTCTACCTGATAGGACTAACAGTGTACAGAAGGGACACTTCTGTAATGTGCCACCACAAACTCCCCCTCTTAAATGAAGCTGTCCTTGGCGTCTAGTCCTTCAAGATGGATGAAGGACAAGGCCACTGGCCTAAAACAAGGGTAAACAGTTAATGAGGCATTTTTCAAATGTCCTGCACAGGGCTGATAACCTGGGGTAGAGTCCATGTGGCATTTTGAACAACGTCCTTACATGCTCATGTGCAAAGGAGAACTCAACCAGGATGAAATCAACAATTTACTGTGTAAATTGTTTTGACTTAAAAACTGCTTTTATTTGTGAGAATTTAAGTAGATTTGGCTGCCTGAGGCTCTTTACCTTGATGCCTGTGCTAACGGGGCCCATCGGCATATGCTACTTCACCCCGTAACAATTGAATAGAAGTTATATTTACTTTTTTACAATGCATGAAAAAGTAAACAACAATAGCTCTGCCACTTTTATGTGCCACTTACACTTTCAGGGGATCTCTCTGGCTACAAGAGAACCCTGTGCTTAGTGAACAGGAAAACAGTAGGCATTAGACCATTTAAATTTCATAGCTACTATGGGCTGAATATACTCTGACAACAAGGCTACAGACCTAACAGTATACTGTACATGACTAGCCTCTGTACGTAAAATGCAATATTTGCATTACTGTCTGAGATACATTTATACTTACTCTATATTACAATGGACAACATTCATTGAAGACTAGACAATTTTGACATACTAATGCGTGTTTCTAGTGACTATTTTATTTATAAGTGCTTTATTCTCTGACCTTGTGTAGACCGCTGTGACCTGCGCAGCACCATCTCTGGAGGGCCAGGAACTGGAGGGACATCTGGAAGCTCCATAGGTACTTCTCCAGTGGGCACTGGAATTTGGACTTGATCTTGCACTGAGTACCGGGCCAGCTGGATATAGACTGCTGGTATGGTGGGAGCCGGAGCATAGACTGGAGTTGCTGGGGTTCTTGGAGCTGACACATAAACCGGAGCCAATGGTGACAATCCAGGAGTCAGAGGTTGACAGAAATACGTGGGTTGAGGGGGTGAAAACATAGGGAGATCCATAGGGGGATGTATCCCTTCACCAGGCACATATTCATGGACTGGTCTGGTACATGAAGGTGGTGGTGGTGGAGCCGCCGGGAGATCTTCTTTTAGACAGATTTTGATACGGTTTCTGTGAACAACTTGTGGCTCATACCCAGGCTTCTGGATTTCAGAAACATCGGACTCAGTGAAGGGAATAGCTGTGACGGTGTAGGGCTCCACCTCCCATATAGAATCCAACTTGTCTGTTCTCAGGAATTTTCTTAACCAGACTTTGTCCCCCACCTATAGTTGCTCTGTTGTGGCATGACGGTTGTAGTCGTCCTGTTGCCTTTGTTGGGCCTCGCCCATCTTTTTACTGACGATCTCTTTGGCTTCTAGGATCCGCCTTTGATGATCAGAAACCCACTCGTAAGATGCTTGAGGAGAATTGTTGATCGGGGATTGCAACCCGACTTGTACATGCCATCCCATCATCAAGTAGAAAGGGGTATACCCAGTAGAACTCCGGCAACTCAGGTAGTAGCCGGGGCCACTCTTCTTGTTGTGACACCAAGGTTGCTCGCAGCATATGGATAAAGACTTGATTGATCTGCTCACAGAGCCCATTTCCTTGAGGGTGATAGGTGTTGGTTCTTAGTTTCTTGCAGTCGTGGAATTGATAGAGTTCCTGAAAAAGTTGAGCCTCAAGGGCCATTCCACGGCCAGTTGAGACAGACTTGGGACATATAAGGGTCTGTACCCATTTAGAGTAAAACATCTGAGCCGTCGTCTTGGCTGTGAGATCTTTGACGGGGACAACAATAACCCACCTTGAGAAGTAGTCCACCATGGTGAGAGCATATGTGTACCCAGACCGGGTAGGAGACAACTTCACATGGTCTAACGTGACCAGCTGATTGGGTCTGTGACTCTGGAAGGAGTGGAGGAGTGCTCTTGCATCCTTGGGCAAATTCTTTGTGACATTACAGACAGAACATTCAATGCACCATTTCTCGATGGTGGCTTCGGTCTTGTGAACTCCAAAGTGTCCTGACTGGTCATGATATGCATTGAAGACCATTGCCGTGTCTCTTTGGGGAACTAGGATCTGATGAAGTCGATCACCATAGACCGTATCCAAAGAATTTCGGTACAACTGTCCTTTGTGCACAGTCTTTTCTTCTGTCGCCACGGACGCTTCAGGTCATAGTCACAATGGGCCCAGCCAGAAGGTAGTCCAACAGATCCCCCATGACTTGACTTTCCTTCTGTAGAGTCCTCCACGTATACAGGTCTTCTTTAACCTTCTCGGACCTGGGCTCAATGTTCACAAGGGCGGCAACAACATTCTGGTTTACAAACCGTTGGTAAAATGGGGGCATCTCCATGACTTCCCACTTGTCTTGGACAGGTAGCTCTTCGCTGGGGGTCATTCGAGACAGGACATCGGCAGTGATGTTTGACTTGCCGCTTCTGTACTTGATGGTGAAGTTGTAATTAGCTAGTCTTGAAGCCCATCCCTGTTCAAGGGCGTTCAATTTGCAGTGTTCAGATGGGCCAAAGGATTATTATCCGTGTAGACAGTAAATGGCATGGCAGCCAAATAATCTTTGTACTTTTCTGTCCCGGCCCATACCAGGGCGAGAAATTCCAACTTGAATGAACTGTAATTGGTATTGTTCTTCTCCGCCACTCGCAGATTTCCACTGGCGTAGACAATAACTCTCTCTTGACCATCTTGGACTTGGGACAGGACAACTCCTAAGCCTTCAAAACTGACATCAGTATATAGCCGGAATGGCTGAGTGTAATCCGGATACACAAAGATGGGTGGCTGTGTCAGCAGACGCTTGAAACAATGTCTCTTGTTCCTTGGCCCAATCAATAGGTAGTCTTCCACTGTAATTCCCCTGCTGTTCCCCGCAGGAGAGATGTAAGGGGTTCTGCAATTTGGGTGAGGTGTGGGATGAAACAGCGGTAGTAGCCGGTGAATCCCAAGAAGCTCCTGACATCTTTCACCATGCGCGGAGTAGGCCAGGTCTTGACAGCATGCACCTTTTCAGGATTCGGCTGGACTCCCTCTGCGATGACAACATGACCCAGGTAATGGACTTGGGGTTTAAGCAAGTGACACTTGGATGGCTTGTTCTTCAGCCCATGTTTGATCAGGACTTTAAAGATGTCTGACAGCTGACTGAGGTGTTCCTGGTGACACTTGGAATACACAATGATATCGTCCAGGTATAACAAGACATTCAGATGTCCCAGGCACCTTTCCATCAGATGCTGGAACATAGCAGTGGCATTGCACAGCCCAAAGGCATACTTTTGAATTCAAACAACCCCATGGGTTTCACAAAGGAGGTCTTCTCCTGGTCCTCCGTGGCCATGGGACTTGCCATTACCCAATGGATAAGTCCAGAGTAGAGAAGTAAGCAGCAGACTCAAGGGCAATAAGCTACTCCTCAATTCATGGTAAGGGATAAGTGTCCTTATGTGTAACGTTGTTCAACTTCCTGTAGTCAACACAGAAACGGATAGTTCCATCTTTCTTTTTAACTCGGGCGAGTGGTGCCGTACAGGAACTCTGACTTTCTTGGATCACGTCTGCCTCCTTCATGTTGGCCAACATCTTCTTGATAGTTTGATACATGCCAGGTGCGACTGGACAGTGTCTCTCTTTAATAGGCGGTCTGTCACCTGTGAGGATACGGTGCTGGATCATTGAAGTCTTCCCAAAGTTGGTCGGGTGCTTACTGAAAGATTCATGATACCTCTTGGCGACATTCGTGACTCCATTGACCTAATCCCAGGAGGTAGTGGCATCCCCAACATGGAGTTGTGTCCACCACGGTTCTGGAGGATTAGTATTGGATCCACTGATGACTTGGGCCGCATGCTTTTGGGCCACCAGACGTTCAGTCACAATGTCTCTCGACTCTAGGAGGTACAACTGGGCTACTGCAGTGTATTTGGATAAGACAGTTGCAGAACCAGACAGGTTAAGTAACCATACCGGTACTCTTCCGTTTGAGACCTTGATCTTTTAGCTGCATGGGTTCCAGCAGGGTCTGATAATCCTGATTCTTGACTCCGGGACATGCAAGGCACCATATAATGATCTCAGTGTTGGGTTTCAAGATCACCGACCTGATGTCTTGGACTCATACTCTTCAGATCTCTCCTTGCCTGTTGGCAAACTTCTGTTCCGCTTGTAGGACTTTCAGGTGGTACGCAGCCTGCCTATCTGAAGGGGGCATATTGGGAAGAGAGGCATACAAGTCATCTAGAATCTCAGTAAAACAATTTCTCATAATGTTCATCCCCAATATGAATTCAGCAGATCCCTTATCTGTCACATTAGTTACAATCACTCCCTGCCCTGTAAGTACATGTTCATCCAATTGAATTGTTTGCTCACAGTGTCCATGGGGACTAGTTGTCCATTAGTCTGGGGACTAGTTGTCCATTACCTGCAACTACCCTGAACTTAACATCATCAGGCTCACACAATAGACTAGCATCCCAATGCTGATAGAAAATACGTTTAGATATGGTAGACTCTTGTGATCCTGCACCTATTAACGCCTCTAAAGGTACACCTTCTACAATAACCATTACAAGGGGACAGGAGGTGACATAAAGTGAGAGTCCTGATATAGGTCGTTCGGTGATCGGACCTGATGACTGTTCTCCTGAGGGCCGGTGCTTGACCTCAGAGGGAATTCTGTTTAAACCCCAGCACTGCATTTTCCAGTGACTGGACTTGTTACAGTAAGTACAAAAGCATCTGTTACTCCCAGAATACCTAGCGGGTAGAGGAGCACAGTAACTGGGATTACGTGAGGCAGGAGCAGAGGGGGTTTTCTAGGCAAGGATTGTTCACAGGAAAGTGTAGCAGGCCGGGTGGCGAGCTCCTTGATAGCCTTAGTCAATTGTTCAATGTCTTGTTTAAAGGGGTACTCCCATGGAAACCTTTTTTTTTTTTAAATCAACTGGTGCCAGAAAGTTAAACAGATTTGTAAATCACTTCTATTAAAACATCTTAATCCTTCCAGTGCTTTTTAGGGGCTGTATACTAAAGAGAAATCCAAACTAGATGCAGACTAGATGGGCCTTTCATACAGCTAGAGATGTACCTCTGATGGAGAATGTGACTCAAATACCTGGTACAGTCCTTCAAATATCTGTTCCACAGTCGAATTCTCAGATGCTGACCAGGTGCGGACATGCTCTAGTGCCAGTCCCTGGAGTTGTCCCTTTAGCAGTAGCACCTGTTGGTTAGACAGGAAAGAGTAAATGACAAACAAGCTCTGCATTCTCTCTTTGAAAGCCCTTAGGGTGAAGGGGTCTCCATTGTAAGTAGGAAGGACAGGATTCCCCATGAATACCGGTGTGGACGTTGGAACACCAGGGTTGTTGATGCTTGCAGGAGACAGGACACTAGCTGCTGGACCAGGTGGTGGGCTTGCCATGGGAGATGGAGAGGCACTGACGCCCACTTGATCTGTGGCGTTTGATGCAGACATCTTGTGTATTTGTGAGAGCGCTATCGCTTTAAGGAAGATGAGGTCCATTGCCCTTTAAGAGAGCTGGCGAGGGGCTGCTTCAGCTTTTGTTTGGATGATGGGGGGTAACAATAGCAGAAACTCCCCCTCTATTTTGCAGGTACCTGGTGACAGGAGACTTAATAGCCAGACTTGCAGACAATACCGGGGTGATGGTAGCAGACCTGGCATACCAGAGACTCTGTATTGATGATTGGTGAGGCTTTCAGGAGTTGCGGTGCAGCTCTGACTTTGCATACAACAGCCGGGCATGAACGCAGCAGCCGGAGCTTCCAAGATGGCTGCGCCCAGGGAACTTCCTATTTGGGTCCAGTCAGGAAAGTCTTCCCCTGTGCAACAGAGGGCGGTCCTTTTGGTTCCACCTTGATGGGCTGAAGAGTCGTCACCGCTGGGGACTGCTGTGGGCAGATCTGCGGCCCCTCAAGCACGTGGGAATCGCTGGACCGGATTAACCCTTTTAGGTACTGATTTTACACAGGGCTGCGCAACTTCAATACTTTTCACAGTGGCAGACAGTAAACCTTTCTTCACCTCCCCCTCTCTTTCACAAGTGCCTCTCAACATATGAGTTTTACAGACATAGTCCTGTACACTTTTGGGCGCAATTTCTTTTCACATAGATGTGAGAATTTTCGGCAGTACAGACACAGTTCAGACTGGGGGGTTGTATTCGCATAAGGCGCACACCCGTATCCTGTTCATATGACGCCAAAAGTTGTGGTGAGGGATGTGATGAAGGGCAGATGTTATAACCCTTAGGGCAGATGTTATTAACCCTTGGCACTCGTGACGTCAGGGAATGGGTATCCTCTACACCACCCGAGGTATGGCCGCCAGTTTCTCTGCCAGGCACGGGGCAAATAATCACTCTGATGCAAGGTTACGGAGCAATGGCAGCTTTACTGAGGCAGGCAGATGTTATAGCCTTTAAAGATCAGTTATGCCCAAGGAGATGACTAGTGACTTTAGGAAATGTGCGGGCTCGCTGGGACTTGTAGTGGACTTGGACTCAATTATGAAGTCCCACGCTGACTTTAGTCTTGACAACTTGACTATGCTGACTAGACTTCTCCCCTGTATTTGCTTACCAGGCTTTGGCCTGGTCTCCCTCGGTACAGCAGACACTCTCAGGTCTTGACTTGACTTTACCTCAGCATGTACTAAGATTGACTAGGCTAGCTCCTCCCTGCTATTTAAATGGGTTGTCCAGTGCGGAAAAACTTATCCCCTATCCTAAGGATATGGTATGAGTTTCAGATCGCGGGGGGGCCCCCCAGCGATCTCCTGTATGGGGCCCAGTCTCGCTGGCCAGATAGCGGGTGTCGACAACCGAACGAAGCGGCGGCTGCCCCGCCCCCTCAATACTTCACTATGGCAGAGCCGGAGATTGCCAAAGGCAGTGTTCCGGCTCTGCCACAGAGTTGTATTGAGGGGGCATGTCAGCAGCCGCTTCGTGCGGTGGTCAACATGCCCCCTTCCCGCGGGCTGCCGGGGCCCCGTACAGGAGATTTCGGGGGGCCCCAGCGGTCGGTCCCCCCGCGATCTAAAAGTATCCCCTATCTTTAGGATATGGGATAAGCTTTTCAGCACTGGATATCTAAGGGAGCTATTTGGAGGGGTCCTATAGGTCGCCCATAACTCACCGTGTCACTGACACCTTCCCTGGCTACATAAGACTTAGTGACAACATTTTAAGGCACATTAACATGAATATAATACATTAACTCTTTATATCACAGAGGAAATCATGAGAGTTCTGAGTAGTGTGGAGACCAGGGGACTGGGACTGAGTCCACCTGATACAATAGTGTACAGAAGGGCCACTTCTGTACTGGCCCACCACAAATGGGATTAATATTGGTAGGCTGAGTGATTGCTTATCTAAAATCTATTATTTTAAACCTAATGGACAAAGCAAAATGCACAAATTCTATTCAGCAGCACCCAGACCATAGGCAGGCAACGTGTTACCAAATGGTGTGTTGATGCAAACTCTTAAAGGGGAAATTTTCTTTTTTAAATCAACTGGTACCAGAAAGATAAACAGATTTGTAAATTACTTCTATTTAACCCCTTAAGCCCTTTTTCACCTTCAGGACTCGGCCATTTTTTACAATTCTGACCACTGTCACTTTAAACATTAATAACTCTGGGATGCTTTTAGTTATCATTCTGATTCCGAGATTGTTTTTTCGTGACATATTCTACTTTAACATAGTGGTAAATTTTTGTGGTAACTTGCATCCTTTCTTGGAGAAAAATCCCAAAATTTTATGAAAAAATTGAAAACTTAGCATTTTTCTTACTTTGAAGCTCTCTGCTTGTAAGGAAAATGGATATTAAAAATAAAAAAATTGTGGTTCACATATGCAATATGTCTACTTTATGTCTGAATCATAAAATTTATGAGTTTTTACTTTTGGAAGACACCAGAGGGCTTCAAAGTTCAGCATCAATTTTCACATTTTTCACAAAATTTTCAAACTCACTATTTTGTATAACAGTGACCAGTTCAGTTTTGAAGTGGATTTGAAGGGTCTTCATATTAGAAATACCCCACAAATGACCCCATTATAAAAACTGCACCCCCAAAGTATTAAAAATGACATTCAGTCAGTGTTTTAACCCTTTAGGTGTTTCACAGGAATAGCAGCAAAGTGAAGGAGAAAATTCACAATCTTCATTTTTTACACTCGCATGTTCTTGTAGACCCAATTTTTGAATTTTTGCAAGGGGTAAAAATGAGAAAATTTTTACTGGTATTTGAAACCCAATTTTTTGTGAGTAAGGACATACCTCATATGTCTATGTAAAGTGTTCGGCGGGCGCAGTAGAGGGCTCAGAAGGGAAGGAGCGACAAATGGTTTTTGGGGAGCATGCCACCTTTAGGAAGCCCCTATGGTGCCAGAACAGCCAACAAAAAACCCACATGGCATACCATTTTGGAAACTAGAACCCTCGGGGAACATAACAAGGGGTAAAGTGATCCTTAATACCCCACAGGTGATTCACGACTTTTGCATATGTAAAAAGATTTTTTTTTTCCTAAAATGCTTGTTTTCCCCAAAATGTAACATTTTTAAAAAGGGTAATAGCAGAAAATACCCCCCCAAAATTTGAAGCACAATTTCTCCCGATTCAGAAAACACCCCATATGGGGGTGAAAAGTGCTCTGCTGGCGCACTACAGGTCTCAGAAGAGAAGGAGTCACATTTGGCTTTTTGAAAGCAAATTTTGCTCTGGGGGCATGCCACATTTAGGAAGCTCCTATTGTGCCAGAACAACAAAAAAAAAATACATGGCAAACTATTTTGGAAACTAGACCCCTCGGGGAACGTAACAAGGGGTTAAGTGAACCTTTATACCCCACAGGTATTTCACGACTTTTGCATATGTAAAAAAATTAAATAACATTTTTACCTAAAATGCTTGTTTTCCCAAATATTTTAAATTTTTAAAAAGGGTAAAAGCAGAAAATACCCCCCAAAATTTGTAACACAATTTCTCCCGAGGACGGCGATACCCCATATGTGACCCTAAACTGTTGCCTTGAAATACGACAGGGCTCCAAAGTGAGATCGCCATGCGCATTTGAGGCCTAAATTAGGGACTTGCATAGGGGTGGACATAGGGGTATTCTACGCCTGTGATTCCCAAACAGGGTGCCTCCAGCTGTTGTAAAACTCCCAGCATGCCTGGACAGTCAGTGGCTGTCTGGTAATATTGGGAGTAGTTGTTTTGCAACAGCTGGAGGCTCCGTTTTGGAAACAGTGGCGTACCAGACATTTTTCATTTTTATTGGGGAGGGGGGCTGTGTAGGGGTATGTGTATATGTAGTGTTTTCTACTTTTTATTTTATTTTGTGTTAGTGTAGTGTAGTGTAGTGTTTTTAGAGTTCAGTCGCACGGGCAGGGGTTCACAGTAGTTTCTCGCTGGCAGTTTGAGCTGCGGTAGAAAATTTGCCCCAGCTCAAACTTGCAGCCGGACACTTACTGTAAACCTCCGCCCATGTGAGTGTACCCTGTACGTTCACATTGGGGGGGGGGGGGGGGGGAGGACATTCAGCTGTTGCAAAACTACAACTCCCAGCATGCACTGACAGACTGTATATGCTGAGAGTTTTAGTTTTGCAACAGTTGTAGGCATACTGGTTATGTATCACTGAGTTTGTGACCTAACTCAGTGTTTCACAACCAGTGTGCCTCCAGCTGTTGCAAAACTACAACTCCCAGCATGTATGGTGCATGCTGGCAGTTGTAGTTTGCAACAGCTGGAGGCACACCAGTCGTGAAACACTGAGTTAGATAAAAAAAAACTCTGAGTTTCACAACCAGTGTGCTTTCAGCTGTTGCAAAACTACAACTCTAAGCAGTCACCGACAGCCAACGGGCATGCTGGGAGTTGTAGTTATGCAACAAGCAGATGCACCACTACAACTCCCAGCATGCACTTTGGCTGTTTGTGCAAGCTGGTAGTTGAAGTTCTACAACAGCTGAAGGTACACTTTTCCATAGAAAAAATGTGCCTCCAGCTGTTGCAAAACTATAAGTCCCAGCATGCCCATAAGGGAATGCTGGGAGTTGTGGTGGTCTGCCTCCTGCTGTTGCATAACTACAGCTCCCAGCATGCCCTTTTTGCATGCTTGGAGCTGTTGCTAAGCAACAGCAGGAGGCTCTCACTCACCTGCAAGCCGCCACTTCAGGTCAATCCCTCGCCGCCGCCGCCGCTCCTGGGGCCCCGATCCCAACAGGGACACCGGGGATCGGGGTCCTCAGCTGCCGGGGTCCACTTCCCGCACCCGCTCACGTCCTTCGGAAGAGGGGCAGAGCGGGTTGCGGGAGTGACACCCGCAGCAGGTGCCCTGATTGGTCGGCCGGTAAACCGGCCGACGAATCGGGGCGATCGTGAGGTGGCACCAGTGCCACCTCACCCCTGCTGGCTATGGCTGTTTGGGGCCGCCTCGACCGCCCCGATCAGCCAGTAATTCTGGGTCACTGTAGACCCGATTGACCCGGAATCCGCCGCAGATCGCTGGGCTGAATTGTCCAGCAATCTGCGGCCATCATCATGACCCCCCCTGGGCAATATGCTGCGATGCCTGCTGAACGATTTCAGCAGGCATCCGGCTCCGGTCCCCAACTGGCTAGCGGTGGGGACCGGATTTCCCACGGGCGTATGAATGCGCCCTGCGTCCTTAAGGACTCAGGATGCAGGGCGTATCCATACGCCCTGTGTCCTGAAGAGGTTAAAAATATTAACCCTTCCAGTACTTATCAGCTGCTGTATACCACAGATATACTACAGAGAGATTTGTGAAGTTCTTTCCAGTCTGACAACGGTGCTCTTTGCTGCCACCTCTGTCCGTGTCAGGAACTGTCCAGAGCAGGTAGAGGTTTTCTATTGGGATAAGCTTCTAATCTGGACAGTTCCTGACACGGACAGAGATGTCAGCAGAGAGCACTGTTGTCACTGTTGACTGGAAAGAACTACACAAATTTATTTGTAGTATACAGCAGCTGATAAGTACTGGAAGGCTTCATATTTAAAAATCGAAGTTTGTTTAACTTTCTGGACCCAGTTGATTTGAAAACCTTTGTTTTCCAATGGTTTCCACCAGAATTCCACTTTAATCTTTCCTGGGAGTAATGCATAGTATGAAAAACCCTATTATTACCCGCTGTATGAGCTTATTACCAAATAATAACAAAATGGACAAAAATGTATTTTCAAAATCAAACAATTGTAAGGAAAAAAGCATTTGGCAAACAAGCGTTTAATGGTTTATAGTTTCAAAGATTTCTTTTGTTACTGGTCAGTAAAGTTCAGGCATAACTGTAAGGGTTTTCAAAGCCTTTTGTTTAGATAAAGGTCAGGTTTGCAAGTTTTCGAAATGTGTAAAATCTGTATGTCCACAATTTATTCTGCATAGTGGTTTAAATGGTATACAGTGATATTCAGTGTTTTTCATGTGCCTCAATAATCTCTGCATTCAGTAGAAGAGATGGACAACTTTTTACAAAGTTTTATGTTTCGTGATTTCTTTAAAAAAAAAAAAAAATGGTGAATCATAAAAAAATTGTCTTACTTCCCCCAGAGCTGAATAGCAAATGTATTATTCTCTAAAGTTGAATGTGTGGAATAAATGAGAAGACTTTTCACTAAGAAAAATAATATGTAAAACTGTGAAAAACTGGATTATTATTACACTACCATTATATGTCAAAAAACTGTGTTGGTTAAATGTTAATAGAAATCTGTGTAAACTTAGTAAAAAAAAAAAAAAGGCAGAGTTTTCAGCTTCTTTTATATATTTGCTAACCGCTATATTAAACTGAATTAGAGAGCATTAATGAGTATTAGTTACTTACCTTCCTTATTCCCCATGCTTCCTTTTTCACTGAGCTCCAGTCCAGTAGTGCAGAACTTTCAAGGTTAGGTTCAGCACATGCATGGCTGAGGATGGACACTGCTGTCAAAGTGATTGCTTTAATGGGTAATTCCACTTGCTGATCATTTTTTAGCAGTTTACTGTTCAAAATGAGGCTCAAACGAAGCAGTGAAAACATGCCTTAATCTCATCTCTTTTTGAATCTGTTCAAATTTGACAAGATTGGCTTTGGATTTACTAGGTATACCTAAGATTTAGAGAACCTGGGCCCTCCAGAAGATCACGCACTGCTTTCACCAGTAAGTGCACGCACGCAGACCTGTGGCCTACATCAAGAGGAAACCATGACCTCTGCCCCCATTCATTGCAGGTGCCGATGACTTCACTCATCGGCGCCGACACTGTGGAGGAATCAAGATGCATCCAGGCAGTACTATGGCAGGGATTGCTGCATGACAAAAGGCAAGAATATATATATATATATATATATATATATATATATATATATATGTGTATATATATAAATATATATATATATATATATATATATATATATATATATATATATATATCTCCTGGCATCTTGGGGGAAAGGGCTTGCTACCTACCTACATGGCTAGCTACCTACCTAGCTCCCTGCCTAACTACCTACCTGGCTACCAATCTAACTATACAGCAACCTGCCTAGCTAACTACATTTTTGCTAACTACATTTTGCCTTAAAAAATAAATGATACAAGCACTTATGTTAAATATCTCTTCTACCATACTTACCGAACACCAGCTTGATTTATTATCCAAAGGTTTAAGTTTTTGTCCAGATACTAATATGGGTTGGTTCTAGATGGAACCAGATCTGATTCAAATTTTCTGTAGATTAAAATTCAAAGTTTGGTTTCATTTGAATCCATGTACTGACAAAGTGTTTGTACCATCTTCTTTACCCCCTCAGGGGAGTGGTGAAGATGGCTTTGTATTCTCTGACTTTGATCTCTGTATACCTAGTAACTTTAATCCCCCTTTACAATCTAGTGCTGTGGATACATTGTAATTTGGTTAGGCAAGAAATTGCTAACATTAAGGATACTCATGGCACACATAGACATCGTAATCTGGCAAGAAACCAACAGGAGTGTTACGCCGAGCGCTCCGGGTCCCCGCTCCTCCCCGGAGCGCTCACGGCGTCTCTCTCCCTGCAGCGCTCCGGTCAGTCCCGCTGACCGGGAGCGCTGCACTGCCATGGCCGTTGGGGATGCGATTCGCACAGCGGGACGCGCCCGCTCGCGAATCGCATCCCAGGTCACTTACCTGTCCCGGTCCCCGGCTGTCATGCTCTGGCGCGCGCGGCTCCGCTCTCTAGGGCGCGCGCGCGCCAGCTCTCTAGATTTAAAGGGCCAGTGCACCAATGATGGTGTCTGGCCCAATCTTCCCAATTAGCTTGATTAGTTTCCACTCGTGCACTCCCTACTTATACCTCACTTCCCCTGCACTCCCTTGCCGGATCTTGTTGCCCTTGTGCCTAGTGAAAGCGTTCCCTTGTTTGTTCCTAGCCCGTGTTCCAGACCTCCTGCCGTTGCCCCTGACTACGACCCTTGCTGCCTGCCCTGACCTTCTGCTACGTCCGACCTTGCTCTTGCCTTATCCCTTGTACCATGCCTATCTCAGCAGTCAGAGAGGTTGAGCCGTTGCCGGTGGATACGACCTGGTTGCTACCGCCGCTGCAAGACCATCCCGCTTTGCGGCGGGCTCTGGTGAAAACCAGTAGCGACTTAGAACCGGTCCACCGACACGGTCCTCGCCAAACCCTCTCTGACACAGAGGATCCACCTCCAGCCTGCCGATCCGTGACAGTAGATCCGGCCATGGATTCCGCTGAGGTGCCGCTGTCAAGTCTTGCCGACATTTCCACGGTGATCGCCCAGCAAGCCCTAAAGATCACCCAACGAAATCACCAGCTGGCATACTTGACCACCGTGACACAGCAACTTCAGTCACAGATACAGCAGCTTCAGTCACAATTTCAGTCACAGCTACAGCTGCAACAACCATCTCCTCCGCCGGCTCCTGCAACTCCTCCGCAGCAACCGGCCGCTCCTAACCTCTGCTTGTCCCTGCCGGACAAATTTGATGAGGACTCTAGACTCTACCGTGGTCTCCTGCCTGGGAAGGCCCTGCCATGTGACACACCGCCCGGAGCACCTCTCTTACAGTATCCATTGCAATCCACCCCTGTGCCTCCCGCCGAGGAGGCTATGCAAGTGGATCGGTCCCGCCTGACCCCTGAAGAGAGGACTCGTCGCAGGATGAAAGAAGATTTGCTTCTATACTGCACTGTGCGTTACCGCGCAGAACCCCTGCTCTTCAGCATGGAACTTTTTGTTTGGCCCAAATGCTCCTCTGAAGTCCTCCTCGGTCTGCCATGGCTCCAACCCCCATCTTCTGCCCTTGTCTGGACCACTGGGGAGATCGGGAGCTGGGGTGCTTCTTGCCACAGGAAGTGCCTCACGTCTGCTCCCAGTCCCGTCAGTCAAGCCTCGGTGTCTCCCCCTTTACCTGGCCTCCCCAAGGCCTGCCTGGACTATGCTGTGCCTCCTCCTCACGGCTCCCGTCCTGTTGACACTCTGCCCCGTGCCGGGCTTGACCCTCTTCCCTCCCTCCCCACCCCCACGCCTTCTTGTGTGCCCGCTGTTGATGTGGTTTCCCGGGGCTTCGCCACCATCTGGAGAAAGACTCTGAAATTTCTCATGCTGGCCTCATCCCGGGTGAAGAAGCTTGCCGGAAAAAAGAGAAGAGCTCCTCCTGTTTTTGTGTGGCTCTCCGCCAAGTATTTCGGCTTCCGTGTCCCCAGTTTGTATCTCGGACCACGTTATCTTGGACCCTTTGTAGTCAAGTGCTCAGAGGAGAGATCTTGGGAACCTGAGGACGACATCCTGGACAATAGTCTTGTCCTCAGGTTCTCAGGCTCCAAGAAGAGGGGGAGACCCAAGGGGGGGGGTACTGTTACGCCGAGCGCTCCGGGTCCCCGCTCCTCCCCGGAGCGCTCACGGCGTCTCTCTCCCTGCAGCGCCCCGGTCAGTCCCGCTGACCGGGAGCGGTGCACTGCCATGGCCGTTGGGGATGCGATTCGCACAGCGGGACGCGCCCGCTCGCGAATCGCATCCCAGGTCACTTACCTGTCCCGGTCCCCGGCTGTCATGCTCTGGCGCGCGCGGCTCCGCTCTCTAGGGCGCGCGCGCGCCAGCTCTCTAGATTTAAAGGGCCAGTGCACCAATGATGGTGTCTGGCCCAATCTTCCCAATTAGCTTGATTAGTTTCCACTCGTGCACTCCCTACTTATACCTCACTTCCCCTGCACTCCCTTGCCGGATCTTGTTGCCCTTGTGCCTAGTGAAAGCGTTCCCTTGTTTGTTCCTAGCCCGTGTTCCAGACCTCCTGCCGTTGCCCCTGACTACGACCCTTGCTGCCTGCCCTGACCTCCTGCTACGTCCGACCTTGCTCTTGCCTTATCCCTTGTACCATGCCTATCTCAGCAGTCAGAGAGGTTGAGCCGTTGCCGGTGGATACGACCTGGTTGCTACCGCCGCTGCAAGACCATCCCGCTTTGCGGCGGGCTCTGGTGAAAACCAGTAGCGACTTAGAACCGGTCCACCGACACGGTCCTCGCCAAACCCTCTCTGACACAGAGGATCCACCTCCAGCCTGCCGATCCGTGACAAGGAGGCCCTCAAATCCCTGAACCATGACCACAATTTGGTGGTGAAGCCCGCTGATAAGGGTGGAGCCATTGTGGTCAAGGATCCGGATAAGTACATTCAGGAGGCTGAATGCCAAATAAATGACTCATCAACTTATTTTAGACTGGGCAGATATCCAGTGAATGTAATTAGTCATAGAATTAAGCCTTTCTCGATACAGCTTCAACTAACAATTTGATTGATAAAAACTTGTACAATGATTCACTGGTACCATATCCTATCACACATCTCCTTTATTTTCTCCCAAAAGATCCACAAGTCAGTGGTGGACCCCCCACGTAGACCCATTGTCTCGGGTCGGGGGTACATCACCAGCCACTTGTTGATCTTTGTGGAGCAAATGTTACGTCCTTATGCAGTAAGGGGAAAAGTCCTATTAACGTGACGCAACAGACTTTTTGGTCAAGATATCCCAGCTGGTGCTACCTATGGATGTCATTTTAGCCATTCTGGACATCTTCAGCCTTTACATCTCCATCCCACATGATGTGGGTGTGCAGGTTGGGAGGTCCAGTGTGGATTTAGATTTTTCAGTTGATAAAACCAAGTTTATTATCTCCCTTCTTGACTTAGTCCTGAAAAATAATTACTTTGCGTTAAATGATACGTTCTTCCTCCAGAAATCAGGCACAACCATGGGCATGATAGTGATGCCCACTTATACCAACATGTTCATGGCGGTGCTGGAGGAGACACACGTCTGCGTATCCCACCACTACAGCTTCTTGCTGGGGTGGTGGCGATATATCGACAATGTGTTTCTAGTCTGGAGGGGAGATATGGAACAATTACATTCTTTCCATACCTATTTAAATTCTGTTAATCCACATATTAAGCTCAGACTTATGCATCTACTAGGGAAGAGCAGATCAAATCTGACAAATCTGAATTGATTATAAATTTCAGGAAAAATTTGATTCACAACAAATGCGAATATCGGCGCCATTCGATTGCGCAAATCGCTTCATTGAACTCCATTTAGTGTGGTCCAGGCTCCTGGGCATCTAATATGGCGGATACACATGTGAGGACATGGTGCAAGGAATCCTGGGAAGGCGGGAACAGGGTAGGCGGGATGTCCCTGAATCACATGCAGCATGCAGCCTTTCAGCAACCAGTCACCCCTGTGATGTCACAGCCCTATATAATTGGCAGCCATATTGCGGACAGTTACTTCAGCTTTTCATTGCAGAGAGATAGATAAGGACAGACAGCCCTGTGTGTTGCACAGGAAAGCTTTTTTCCAGCAGCGATTCACCTCCTAGTCAAGTCAGCATTCTGTTGCACAGAGAGATCGACAGAGAGCAGTGTGTTTTGCACAGAAAAGCATTCTTACTGCATCGATTCACATTCCAGTCACTGTCTACAACGTTCTATTACAGAGAGGGACATAGAGCAGTGTGTTGCACAGTGTGTTGCACAACACAGCAGCGATTCAGCTCAAGCATTAATTCTGCCTAGAAGCACTAATAGGGAAGGGAGTGAGATTGAGAGAGAAAGTGTAATTTTCCATGTAGTACACAGTGACTGTGTGCTGCAGCACTGGTGTGTACTGCTGGTGTTGTGCACAAATACTTTTTTAAGCATACTCATAAGTGCATAACACATATGTGCATCTAAGTAGTGTACTATTTTGTACCTGTTAAAGTCTCAAGGGCCTAGATACTGTGAAAGGCCAGGCAAAAGTACTCACCGGTTGGTACTTTTTTAAGCATACTGTAGTGCATTTTTCTCCCCTCTTAAGTACATACCACATACGTACATCTAAGTGGTGTACTATTTTGTACCTGTTGAAGTCTCAAGGGCCTAGATACTGTGAAAGGCCAGGCAAAAGTACTCACTGGCTAGTGTTGCACTCAAATACTTTTTTAAGCGTACTGTAGCACATTTTTCTCCCCTCTTAAGTGCATACCACATGCGATCATCTAAGTGGTGTACTATTTTGTACCTATAAAAGTCTCAGGGGCCTAGATACTGTGAAAGGCCAGGTAAAAGTACTCACCGGCTGGTGTTGTACTTTTAACCAATCAATGACGCAAAATGGTTTGCAGGTTGACACACAACTGCTAGCTGATACCGGGAGCTTAGGGAAGAGGCCTAAGCTCCCGGTATCAGCTAGCAGTCGTGTCTCAACCAGCAAACCATTTTGCGTCATTGATTGGTTAACACTAGAGATGAGCGAACTTTTAAAAAATTTGATTCGGCTGATTCACCAAATTTTCCCAAAAAGTTTGCTTCGATCCAAATTTTTTCGCTGGGAATTTATATTAAAAATAGGCTATTTCTAGCCTACAGACAACCTTAATAGGAGTATAGAACACTTTGCTGTGTTCTAAAATGCATATGGAGTGTGCTGGGGTAGTGAAATAATACTGTTATTCAGAATAACATGCAGATTACCGGCATTGCTTTTAGAATCACTGCCGCACAGCAGCACAATGACAGAGCCTGGTGGTGGCATCAGTGTAAGGAGACCCTATAGTGACTGAATGACACAGCGTGGAGGTGTTGGCAGCATAAGGAAACCATATAGTGACTGAATGACACAGTGTGGAGGTGTTGGCAGCATAAGGAGACCATATAGTGGCTGAATGGCAAAGCGTGGAGGTGTTGGCAGCATGAGGACACCATAAAGTGGCTGAATGACACAGCTTGGATGAGGCTAAAGCATGAGGAAACCATATAGTGGCTGAATGACAGTGTGGAGGTGTTGGTGCAGCATGAGGAGACCATATAGTGGCTGAATGACATAGCGGAAAGGTGTTGGCAGCATGAGTAGGCACTAGGCCTTCACATTCCCTAAGATTTAAAGATGAATTTAGAAATTGAAACGGGTGATACCTATGATAAAATTTTAATTTCCCAGACCCAGGAACAGCAGCGGAATCAGTAAACCATATATTGCCTGAATGACACAGCCTGGAGTTGGCTGATGCATGAGGAGACCATTGACAGATTTTTTTATTTGAAATTTAAATCAAACTTTGAGTGTCCCGGACCCCAGCTTGTGGGTACAAAGGACCAAATATAACAAGCTCCAACAGCGGCATCAGTAAACCATATATTGCCTGAATGACACAGCCTGGAGTTGGCTGATGCATGAGTACACACATGGGCTTCACAATCCCCCCCAAAAAAACTCAACAATTTTAGAAATTTTTGAAGATGATTTTGGAGAGCGGTGCTACCTGTGAGAAAATTTGAAATTCCCAGACCCAGGCCCAGCAGCGGCATCAGTAAACCATATATTGCCTGAATGATACAGCCTGGAGTTGGCTGATGCACGAGTACACAGCAGGGCTTCACAATCCCCCCCCAAAAAACACCACAATTTTAGAAATTTTTGAAGAAGATTTTGGATAGCGGGTGCTACCTATGAGAAAATTTGAAATTCCCAGACCCAGGCCCAGCAGTGCCATCAGTAAACCATATATTGCCTGAATGACACAGCCTGGAGTTGGCTGATGCATGAAGAGACCATGGAAATGTCAGATTTTTTTTTTTTTATTGAAATCAAAGTTTGAGTGTTCCAGACCCCAGCATGTGGGTAAAAAGGACCAAATCCAACAAGCCCCCACAGGGCTCATGTGGCCGTGAGATGTAGGCGCAACGTCTCCATTGCCCTGACCGGCCATTGTTTCCAAGACTTTTCACCAAGGCAAAACCATGTGAAGAACAGCGTGACACCGCCGTGCACTGCACACATGGTATGCTGAAGGGCCACTGAGACTTTTCCGGGCAGTGGAGGCTTAGGGCACAGAGGAGGATGTGGAGGCGGAGTCGCACACTGTCACAGGACCAACGGGCTGGCAGAGTGTAGCAGGAAGCAGCATGAGTACACACCAGGGCTTCACAATCCCTAAGAAAAAACAACCAATTTTGAAATTTTTGAAGATTTAGGACAGCGGGTGCTACCAATATATTGCCTGAATGACACGGCCTGGAGTTGGCTGATGCATGAATACACACCAGGGCTTCACAATCCCCCCCAAAAAACACAACAATTTTAGACATTTTTGAAGAAGATTAAAATTTTTGAAGAAGATTTAGGACAGCGGGTGCTACCTATATATTGCCTGAATGACACAGCCTGGAGTTGGCTGATGCATGACTGCTCACCAGGGCTACACAATGCCTAGGAAAAAAACACAACAATTTCTGAAATTTCTGAAGAAGATTTAGGACAGCGGGTGCTACCTATATATTACCTAAATGAAGCAGCCTGGAATTGGCTGCAGCATGAGGAGACCATTGAAATGTCTGATTTTTTTATTTGAAATTTAAATCAAATTTTTAGTGCCCCGGATCCCGGCATGTGGGTACAAAGGACCTAATCTAACAAGCCCCCACAGGGCTCACGTGGCCGTGAGATGCAGGCGCAATGTCTCCATTGCCCTGACCGGCCATTTTTTTTGTACCTTTGTTTAAGAACAAGCGCCTATCCAAGAGTCCAGAAGACTCTACAATGCAGGACGGTGGACCACAAAAAGACATTCTCCTCTAAAGTAATGTTTTCTGAAATAAAGAAGCAGAGTTCATCCATCTCTGTATTATTTTTGAAAATGTTAATAAAAAAATCACACACAACAAGTGTTCAATGGTGTAATGGTTATTATTCTGGAAAATTCAAGTTTATTACTGAGAAAATTATCAGAAAATTTGAAAAAAACAGTACCCAAGAGGGTTTAATAACAATATCGAGCAATAACAGGTGTGTGATGCCCTCAGATGTCCGGGACTGCACGCGCGCTACACTGAACGGACCAGCGTGTGTCTATCCTACACCGACAGGTGCGGGTAACCTGCTGAACCCCGTTCGTGATAGGGATCGGGGATTGCAATTATTTGCCATGAAAGAAGAATTCCAACTAAGTGCTGGTCATAAGCTTGAGTTCATTAAGTCCCTGCCCTTTGTAGACACTGCCTGTCTCTACTACCGATTGGATGGTTTAGTGAGGTTCTCGGATCAGCCCCGGCAGGGTAGGCGACGGCCCTGGCAGAGTGCTGAGATTTAAAGATCATTGTTGAAATTAGCATTAAGCATATATTAGCTACTGCTAAACTTCCAAAAATTAAAGGCACAAAGCCAGAAGCATCAGTGAGGCAAGAAGTTCCTGAAAGACACAGGATGAGTCAGGAGCAAGCATTCACAGTACCCAAGAGGGTTTCATAACCCCTTCACTAAAGATCAATGTTGAAATTTGCATTAAGCATGTATTTAGCTACTGCTAAACATCCAAAAATAAAAGGCCAAGGCCAGAAGCATCAGTGAGGCAAGTAGTTCCTGAAAGACACAGGATGAGTCAGGAGCAGGCATTCACAGTACCCAAGAGGGTTTCATAACCCCTTCACTAAAGATCAATGTTGAAATTTGCATTAAGCAAGTATTTAGCTACTGCTAAACATCCAAAAATAAAAGGCCAAGGCCAGAAGCATCAGTGAGGCAGGTAGTTCCTGAAAGACACAGGATGAGTCAGGAGCAGGCATTCACAGTACCCAAGAGGGTTTCATAACCCCTTACATTTAAAGATCAATGTTGAAATTTGCATTAAGCATGTATTTATCTACTGTTACACATCCAAAAATTGAAGGGCCAATGACCGAAGCATAAGTGAGGCAAGTAGTTCCTGAAAGAGATACAGGATGAGTCTGGAGCAGGCATTCACAGTACCCAAGAGGGTTTCATAACCCCTTCAATAAAGATCAATGATGAAATTTGCATTAAGCATGTATTTAGCTACTGCTAAACATCCAAAAATTAGAGGGACAAAGCCCGAAGCATCTATGAGGCAAGAAGTTCCTTAAAGACACAGGATGAGTCATGAGCAGACATTCACAGTACCCAAAAGGGTTTCATGAGCCCTTACATTTAAAGATCAATGTTGAAATTTGCATTAAGCATGTATTTAGCTACTGCTGAACATCCAAAACGTAAAGGGCCAAGGCCCGAAGCATCTGTGAGGCAAGTAGTTCCAGAAAGAGACACAGGATGAGTCTGGAGCAGGCATTTGCAATACCCAAGAGGGTTTCATAACCCTAATTGATAACCCAAGAGGGTTTCATAACCATAATTGGGAAGTGTTGGTGTAGCAGCATGGTCAATCTACTCTGAGGCATCTGGCATTGGTGGCTGGAAATCCTGGCTGATCCATCCCTGATTCATCTTGACAAAGATCAGTCTCTCCACATTTTTCGTGGACAGACGAGTTTGCCTTGGAGTGACTATGGCCCCGGCCGCACTAAACAATCGCTCTGATGGCACACTACTGGCTGGGTAGGACAGCTTTTCCATAGCAAACTCTGCTAGTTGCGGCCATAGATCAGGTTTGGATGCCCAGAAGTCCAGTATGCCACCCCCTGCTGGTTCAGGTCCTGCTCCATGTCTACCTACTGCTGATGTGTTGCTTCACTATGCAGGTGAAGAAAGCTACTCATCAGCGACTGTAGACTCAGGCTGCTGCTGATTGAGCTGGTACTGCTCCTGCCACCCCTCCCCTCCCCAGCAGCCATGGCAGTGGAAGGTGAGCACAGAGGGCCCTCCAAGTCAGACCTGCGAGTGGATGGACCATGTTGCCGATAAGCATCGGCCAATTGACTACGTAGGATCTCTAGGTTGTAGGTCAGTTTGTTCTCCTTCTCAGTGTGTGTAAAAAAGGTCCCCATTCTGGGACAGTAGCGAGGGTCCAATAAGGTGGAGATCCAGAAGTCATCCCGCTGATGAATTTTGACAATTCGGAGGTCACTACGCAAGCAACTGAGCATGCATCATGCCATTTGCGCCAGTGACTCGGAGGGACTACCTGCCTCCATCTCCACTGCATACTGCCACGGTGTGTCTGGGTCCTCTGTCTCGCCTTCCTCATAACCCTCTAGCTCCTCTGGCTGCTCCTGCTCCTCCTCTCCTGTCCGATGACTATAATCACCGGCCATCTCATCCAACCTATACTGTGCTCGACTCTGACCCTTATCCTCCTCCAGTTCAGCCCCCACAGGGCTCATGTAGCCTTGAGATGTATACGCAACGTCTCCATTGTCGTGACCAGCCATCGTTTCAATGATTTGTTGTAGGAAATGTAGGAGTGGAATCACGTCGTTGATCGCGTAATCCAGGCGACTTACAAATAATGTGGCTTCCTCAAAGGGCCTCAGCAAACGGCAGGTGTCACGTATGAGCTGCCACTGGTTCACATTGAAGTTACACAGGGGAGTACTCGTATCTGCTTGGATCATCAAGAAATCGATGATGGCTTTTCTTTGTTCGTATAGTCTGTCCAACATATGGAGGGTGGAATTCCAACGTGTGGCAACGTTACAAATAAGAATATGTTGTGGGATACCGTTCTGACGCTGCAGCTCAAGAAGGGTGTTCTTTGCGGTGTACGAGTGGCTGAAGTGCTTGCACAGTTTCCTTGCCATTTTCAGGATGTTTTGCAAATGGGGTGAAGACTTGATGAAGTGCTTGACAACCAGATTGAACACATGTGCCATGCAGGGGGCATGTTTCACACTTCCTTGTCGCAGCGCGGACACAATGTTCTTTCCATTGTCGGTCACCATGGTTCCCATTTCCAGATTTTGTGGAGTAAGCCATACTTGGATTTCTTTACGAATTAATTTTAGCAGTTCCTCCCCTGTGTGACTCAGTTTGCCAAGGCAAACCATGTGAAGAACAGCTTGACACCGCCATGCCCTACACACATGGTACAATGAAGGGCTACCAAGATTTCTACGTGCAGAGGAGGCCGAGGACACGGTGGAGGATGAGGAGGCGGACTCACACACTGATACAGGACCAACTCCCTGAGAGCGAGAGCATGAAGGAGGAAGCGGTGCGACCTGTTCAAGTTGCTGTTGTGGCTGTGCAGGAACCACATTTACCCAGTGGGCCATAAATTACCCATATTGTCTCTGCCCGTAGTTACAGCTCCACAAGTGGGCGCTATCGTGCACTTTTGAACACACCGACATGCTCAAGGACTGGCCCACCTTCTCTTGTACAAACTTATGCAGCGCTGGTACTGCCTTATTCGTAAAGAAATGATGGCTTGGGACTCTCCACCTCTCCACAAGCCATCAATTCTCTGAAAGGTGCAGAGTCCACCACTTGAAAAGGGAGGGACTGCAGCACCAGCAAATTGGACAAGAGCACATTCAACTTATGTGCCGTTGGATGAGTGGGCGCATACTGTTGTCTCTTGGACATGGCTTCTCCGATGCATTGTTGTAGGAATGGCTGACTAAAAGCGGGAGAAGCAGGAGCATCTGGAGCAACAGAAGGAGGGTTTGACACACAGCTCCCTTCGGCTGAGGTGGTGGAGCCATTACGTCAGAGCCACGCTTCTCCCAGGCCGCTTTATGGTTGCGAAGCATGCGTTGACGCAGGGCCGTGTTGCCGACATTGGGACCCTGGCCACGCTTCACCTTCTGCCGACATATCTTGCCTGATGAAAAACTGCCACACCGCCGAGTAGCTGATTTTGCCACCTACAGTCTGCTCTAATTGACTGCTACTGGCACCATCTCCATGAACCCCTGTTCCACTATCTCCCAGAAAGGTAGGCTGCCGCGAAGCAGGTGGTCTCCCCCGGGCACGTTTGGCTCCAGAATTTCCACTCCTGCCACCATGCTGACTGCCAACCGTGCTACCGCCTTGCTGGCTCAGCTGCTACCTCGAGGGCAACCAGCATCTCTCTTCTCCTAATGATGATGAAGCCCCTTCTGCATCTGGCTCCCAATTGCGAACGGCTTCATCATCGACAGTTGTCTGCATGTCACTGATGTCCTCCTCAGGTTCCCCAACAGTGTCTGCTTCAGGACCCTGAACCCTGGCAACACCGCCTCCCACGTCACTCTCCGCATAACTAATTGGCCGGGCCATGCCGACTGAGGATTGTGTCTGAGGAACCCACCGACTGTTGACTGTGGGTGTCAGATGTCACTTGTAATGAAGTGGATGAGCGTGTTAACCAATCGAGGATGGCAAATGGGTTGCTGGTCAAGACACGACTGCTGGCTGATAATAGGAGCTCAGGCCTCTCGCTGTGACTCCTGCTGCCACTCACCCCTAGTCTGCTGCCAACTCTGCCTGAAGTATTTAGGCCTCTGCCACTCCTCTGTGCACGTCCTGGCACTTCTCTGCCTGACATGCTTAGTGTGTATATGAGGGTATTACAATACGCTACACTTCTCTTTAAAAGTATTTGTCTAGAACAGCAGTAGGTGATTACTTATGACTGTCTTTTCACAGTATGTAGGCCCTTGACAGATTAACAGGTGCAAAATGCTACACTAATTAGATGTATGTATGTGGTATGCACTGATGAGGGCAGAAAAATGCTTAACAATACACAGAAAAAAATCAGTATTTTGTAAAACACCAGCCGGTGAGGACTATTGTTTGGACTTTCACAGTATGTAGGCCCTTGACAGATTAACAGGTACAAAATGGTACAATTATTGGATGTACGTATGCGGTATGCACTGACGAGGGCAGAAAAATGCGCTACAATGAGCCTAAAAACTCGAATTTCTTTTTTCAAATACCAGCCAGTGAATACTATTGTTTGGACTTTCACAGTATGTAGGCCCTTGACAAATTAACAAAATGGTACACTACTTGGATGTACAAAATGGTACACTACTTGGATGTACGTATGCGATATGCACTGATGAGGGCAGAAATATGCGCAACAAAACACAGAAAAAAAATCTTTATTTTTGTAAAACACCAGCCGGTGAGTACTATTGTTTGGACTTTCACAGTATGTAGGCCCTTGACAGATTAACAGGTACAAACTGGTACACTACTTGGATATACGTATGCGGTATGCACTGATGAGGGCAGAAATATGGGCAACTATATGCAGAAAAAAAACTGTATTTTTGTAAAACACCAGCCGGTGAATACTATTGTTTGGACTTTCACAGTATGTAGGCCCTTGACAGATTAACAGGTGCAAAATGCTACACTAATTAGATGTATGTATGCGGTATGCACTGATGAGGGCAGAAAAATGCTTAACAATACACAGAAAAAAATCTGTATTTTGTAAAACACCAGCCGGTGAGGACTATTGTTTGGACTTTCAGAGTATGTAGGCCCTTGACAGATTAACAGGTACAAAATGGTACAATACTTGGATGTACGTATGCGGTATGCACTGACGAGGGCAGAAAAATGCGCTACAATTAGCCTAAAAACTCGAATTTCTTTTTTCAAATACCAGCCAGTGAATACCATTGTTTGGACTTTCACAGTATGTAGGCCCTTGACAAATTAACAAAATGGTACACTACTTGGCTGTACAAAATGGTACACTACTTGGATGTACGTATGCGATATGCACTGATGAGGGCAGAAATATGCGCAACAAAACACAGAAAAAAAATCTTTATTTTTGTAAAACACCAGCCGGTGAGTACTATTGTTTGGACTTTCACAGTATGTAGGCCCTTGACAGATTAACAGGTACAAACTGGTACACTACTTGGATATATGTATGCGGTATGCACTGACGAGGGCAGAAATATGGGCAACTATATGCAGAAAAAAAACAGTATTTTTGTAAAACACCAGCCGGTGAATACTATTGTTTGGACTTTCACAGTATGTAGGCCCTTGACAGATTAACAAGTACAAAATGGTACACTACTTGGATGTACGTATGCGGTATGCACTGATGAGGGCAGAGATATGGGCAACAATAGGCAGAAAAAAATCTGTATTTTTTAAAAACACCAGCTGTTGATTACTTTTGACAGGATTTAGTCATGTAGTCATTTGCTTTGATGTAGTCATGTGGTATGCACGTATGAGGGCAGAAAAATACACTACAGTCTGCTGAAAAATAACGTATTTGTGAACAGCAGCAGGACCCAACAGTGCAGCACCACAAAAAAAAAACAAAAAAAAAACAGGGATTAAACCCTAAATTGCACTCTGTCACACAATTCTGAGCAGCAGATGATTTGTGGAGAAAAGAAAACACTGAATTGCGGTGAAAAATTCGGAGATAAGATGGTTCATAAAGTTCAGGCAGCTTGTTCATCTGTATGAGGCAGCTAACAGCTATCTGCCCCTCTCTGATGCAATGCTCAATAACGTGAATAGGAGGTTTATATATAGTGTTGCTCGCGAATATTCGCAATGCGAATATTATTCGCGAATATCGCATATTCGCGAATTTGCGAATTTCGCGAATATAGCGCTATATATTCGTAATTACGAATATTCGTTTTTTTTTTTTTTTTTTCTTCACAGTACACATCACAGTGATCATCCCTCTCTGCTTCCAGCTTGTGTGGTGTAAGGAAGGCTGTAATACTACTGTATGAGACTGGCGTGCGAAAATTCGCATATGCGAAAATTAGTATATGTTACTTTTCGCATATGCGAATGTTCGCGCATGCTAATTTTCGCATACGCGTATTTTCGCATATGCGAAAATAAAACGAGAATATAACGAATATGCGAATATTCGCGAATATATGACGAATATTCGTCCATATATTCGCGAATATTCGCAAATTCGAATATGGCCTATGCCGCTCAACACTATTTATATATCAAAGATCCTTCTCAGTAAGAACACCAAACCACTGCACTCCTGTCTTTCCTCAATGCTGATGTGACTAGCAGTTGCAGTGGTACGCTGTGAGTGCATGGATGAAGGCTGCCGATTATATAGGGCTGTGACATCACAGGGGTCAAATAATGCTGATAGGCTGCATCTCACATGTGATTCAGGGTCATCCTGCCTACCTTCATTCCCGCTGCAGTTTCCTGCCCTCCCATAATCCCCTGCCCCATGTACTGACGTGTGGATCCGCCATTTTAGGTCTCCAATAGCCTGGAACGCTGTAAAATGGAGTTTAATTTGTCATGAAATTCGTAACGAATTCGGGTTCGTCAGCTTCGATTCGCTCATCTCTAGTGGTGAAATATAGTCGAGAATCATTGCGACTGGTAAATCTAACCATTTTTTCTTTATAGTATATCTATGGTTATTCAATCTACCGTAGTTTTCATATCACATATTTAGTCTCGCCAACATATAAAAGTTGGCACAGGCACCAAAGTATGTATATAACATAACACGAATCACATGCTAGATAATAATTGATCCAATATTTATTTTTTGTTACTGGATGTTCAAATGAGGAACCCTTAGCCATTAAACCCTTCAGGGAAAAGATCCTTTGTTCATTTGTCCAAAATACCTCTGTTGTAATGGATGGACAACTGATATGTCTGTTTTTACCAATTTATCTTTTAAGTTACACACCCGTCTATATGACATGATTGGAGGATTTTGTAGGGACTGAATGTGTGGGAAACCATTTTGAATAACATTCCAACTCTTTTTAATGATTTTAGATAGTTTTACTGAAGCATCATTATACTTGCTAATGAATGTAAGTCTGTTAAGATCCTCTGTCCGTTGTCTAGAAGAAATGAGTACTTCATCTCTATTCATCATACCAGCTCTGTTACGATGTGTATCTAATAATTTTTTGGGGTAGCCTCTATGTCTGAAATTCTCACTCACCCTATCTAGGGAAGCCTCGGACTGTTCCTCTATGTCCGATATCCTTTTGAGTCGCAAAAACTGGCTGTACGGTAATGATCTCACATGTGGCCGGGATGGCAGCTTGTGTATTCTAGTAAAGTATTGCAGTCAGTGTACTTAACATATAAGTCTGTTAAGAGTCAGTCATCATGTTGTGTCACCATTGTGTCCAAAAATGTAATATATTCTGTAGAGTAGACAATGGTAAATTGTATGTTAGCATTAATAGAATAAAAAAAAAAACATGAAAGTTAAGTCCCGTTCAGTGCCCGTCCATATCAGAAAAATGTCATCTATATATATCGCCACAATTTTGCCACTTGGGCAAAATGGTGCGATATATATAGATGTGCTCCTCCTCCATACTGGCCACCACCATGTTGTCATAGGTGGGAGCAACATTTACGCTCATTGCGGTCCCCCACATTTGCATATAGAACTGGTCATTGAACATAAAGTAATTGCACCCTAAGTTCACTTCCAACAGAGCCAAAACAAAATCCATTTTTTCTCTATCACATTAGATCGTAATAAAGCATTGTGAACCACGTTAATACCTGTCTCATGATCGATAGAGGTGTATAAGCTCACTATGTTGAATGATGCCAGTATGGAGTGGGGAGGAATCACCAAATTACGAATCTTCAGTAAGAACTCAGTGTTGTCTTTTAGGTAGGACTTTGCATCCACCGCAAATTTCCATAGAACCTGGTCTAGACAAATTGAGATGTTATTAAGTAGAGAATTACAGCCTGACGCAATGTTTCTACCTGGAGGACAACTGAGGGATTTATGGATTTTGAGCAACAGATACAACATGGGGGTGACCGGATGTGTAGGTGAAAGAAAGTCATATAAAGCCTTGTCAATGATACCTTCATGTAGGGCTTCATCCAATGTAACCAATATGACCGTTTAATGTATCTATCAGAGGCAGAACAACAACTTAGTGATCCGTTGGTGTATAGACCATTAGACAAGGATCCCAAATGGGATATTCAGCATAAAATCAAGGTGATATTGGATGAAACCCTACATTGACAAAGCTTTATTTTGCTTTCTTTCACCTACACATCCGGTCACCCCCATGTTGTATCCGTTGCCCAAAATCCGTAAGTCCCTCAGTTGTCCTCCAGGTAGACCCATTGTGTCAGGCCATAATTCTCTACTTAATAACATCTACATTTTTCTAGACCAGGTTCTATGGAAATTTGCAGTGGATACAAAGTCCTACCTACAAGACACCACTGACTTCTTACTGAAGATTTGTAATTTTGTAATTCCTTCCCACTCCATACTGGCATCATTCAAAAAAGTGAGTTTATACACCTCTATTGATCATGAGACAGGCATTAATGTGGTTCGCAATGCTTTATTATTATCTAATTGTGATAGAAAAAAAAAGGAATTTTGTTTTGGCTCTGTTGGAAATTAACTTAGGGTGCAATTACTTTATGTTCAATGACCAGTTCTATATGCAAACGCGGGGGACCGCAATGGCCGCAAACGTTGCACCTATGGAGGAGCACATCTATATATTGTATCATTTCGCCAAAGTGGTGAAATGGTGGCAATATATAGATGACATTTTTCTGATATGGACGGGAACTGAACGGGAGTTAAATGACTTTCATTTTTTTTTTTTTCTATTAACACTAACATAAAATTTACCTTTGTCTACTCTACAGAAAATATAAAATTTTTGGACTCAATGGTGACACGACATGATGACCAACTGATGACCAACTATGAACTGAATTATATGTTAAGGACACTGACTTCAATACTTTACTATAATACTCAAGCTGCCATCCCTGCCACATGGTGAGATCATTACCGTACAGCCAGTTTTTGCGAGTCAAAAGGATATTGGACAGTCCGATACTTCCCTAGATAGGGTGAGTGAGAATTTCAGACACAGAGGCTACCCCAAAAATTATTAGATACACATCGTAACAGAGTGGGTGTGATGAATAGAGATGAAATACTAATTTCTTCTAGACAACGGACAGAGGATCTTAACAGACTTATATTCGTTAGCACATACAATGACGTGTCAGTAAAACAATCTAAAATCATTAGAAAGAGTTGGAATTTTATTCCAAAATAGTTTCCCACACATTCAGTCCCTACAAAATCCTCCAATCATGTCATATAGACGGGTGTGTAACTTAAAAGATAAATTGGTAAAAACAGACATATCAGTTGCCTGTTCATTGCAACAGAGGTATTTTGGACAAAAGAACAAAGGATCTTTTCTCTGTAGGACGTGTGAACTGTGGTTTAATGGCTAAGGGTTCCTCATTTGAACATCCAGCAGCAAAAAAGAAATATCAGATCAATTATTATCTAACATGTGATTTGTGTTTTGTTATATACGTACCTTGGTGTCCATGACAACTTTTATATGTTGGCGAGACTAAGTGGGACATGAAAACTAGATTGAATAACCATAGATATACCATAAAAAATGGTTAGATTTAACAATGGCAAAACATTTTGCTCAACTAGGGCACACAGAATGTGACCTGAGATATTCCACCACCTAAGAGAGGTTGGGATCGCTTGGCTCTATTAATGAGGAGGGAATTGAGGTGAATCTTTGAACTTTCCATGTTGCGTCCACAAGGGCTCAATGTGGAGTTCAAGATCACCCCCAATATGCTTGGATAGCCCCATTGAATTTGTTATTGAAACTGTATCTGGAAAAACAGACTTTATATATTTTGTCTATTTTTTTTTAAATGTTTTACAGAAACGACTTATGTTACAACCAGAGGGACAATTTGTGATCACTGTATGATATTTATTGCATAATGAAGCTCAGGTCGCAAGTCGATAGCGTATTACATGTTGTGGTTTTCCAATAAACATGCATTATTATTTGCACATATTAGTTTGTTGTTTAGTTTTTATACAAAGGTCTTGTTTTTCTAGCCTCCATATTTGCCAACTGCCCCCCTCCCTTTTTTTTTTTTAATTTTCTTAAAATTTTGTACATTTTAGAGGAGGTGGGTCCGGGTGCAAGTTAAGGTGTGTAATAGGAAGCTTTTGTCATGTTGGCTATGATACTGTCATGAAACAGTTGCCAGGTCATTTGGGAAGTGATTGGTTGCTCGCCAGCCGCATTGGATATGCTGGGGTGGTTTTTGGTTGCAGCACACACATTTGATTGCTTTATTGCTACTGATGTTGTGCCACAGAGGATCCACCCATGTGATCAGGGACAAACTATACTTCCTCATTGTCGTATTTGAAAATCCATTATGAGTGGAGTGGACCCAGATATTCCCTCCTATTTATTATATTTGTTTATTTTGTTTATCTAACTATTTTTTTTTATTTTTTTTTTACAATAATTTTTATTGTGATGTATTCATTATTATTTCATTTATGAGCAAGGTTGAGCATTATGGAAGGATATTATAATCTTTGCATGTGTATATTATATCGCACTCTCTATTAAACCTTACACTAATTTGATCACATTTATCAATTTAAACACACGTATATTTTATGGATGGTTTCTAGTGCTGCCTAATAGTAAGATGGAGTAAATCTTCATATATACGCTGTTGTGCATGCACAGGTTAGCCTTATGGCTGAGTAACCGCCGATTCCCACAAATGTAATGGCGGACTCTGCATTTCGCTCCCATGCGCAAGGTCCAATGTGCAAGGTCCGATAGTGACGCGCATCACATGTGACCTGAGTAATCTGATTAGTTTAATGATAAGCGATGGGTGGTGCTACTATGGACTGAGCTTCCGGAACTCCAAGACGCCCGTTTACAAGAATAGTATAATTACTGTATCTTAATTAATAAGTTCCTCTTGTTAATATTTATTGTATAACCTTGTTTTGAACTGTGTGACACTGTATGGCATTAAATCTGTAATGTGGACACGCTGAGTAACACTGATGTAACACTATTTGTAATGTCACACTGTTTTGTACAATATTTGTATACTGTACCTTATTTGCACTGATTGCACTGAAAAGATGCTGAATATTCACTGAAAAGATCCTGGAGAGGATCGACACGTCACTGCTGTTTTCACTTTTTTCACTTTTCACTTTTTGTAAATATATTTTTATTAAATTTTACAACAAATATTACATTATACAATAAACAATACATTTTAGATTAAACATTAAAGTAAAAGGTGAATAATGTATCAAGCTCAAGGAAACTATGAAGTATAATATGTTATACAATAGAATAAAACAAGTACATTTCCATGCTGATAAAATGCAACAGCATATATATATATATATATAAATAATAATAAATTAACTATAACAAGTCATAACATTTGCAGCAAAGGATATCAGATGTGATTAAATTAAAGGTATAGTAGTTATTGTTTTAATGGTGTGATTGCCTTCACACTCCTCCCCTTACAGTAAGAGTAAACTAGACACTAAAAATAAATAAATAAAAGATCTAAAAGTAATTCTGATAAATTATCCAGAAGGAATCATGTGATATTAGGGAATTTATGTAACCATGCATTCCAATTGTTACTTTTTTTTTATACCAAAACCATTTTGATGCACCAATGTGATCTCATATTTGCAGTTGGTAGTTACATTTGCTATAAGTTCCTGGATTGTTGGGACATCGGAAGATTTCCATCTTCTTGTAAGTAAACGTTGGGCGGTAAAAATTATGTGACAAATGAGAATACAAATTTTTTCTGGAATTTCATGAATGCCCAACAATAAAAGAGCAAATTCTTGTGTAAGAGTGGAATATTTTCCGGTTAGGTCATTGATACGTTTTTCAACCTCCAACCAAAATGGTGCAATAACAGGGCAATTCCATAGAAGATGTTTCAAGGTTCCTGTCTCATTACAACTTCTCCAACATTTATTAGACATGGAGTGATAACATTTTGCTAATTTAGCTGGTGTATAATACCAGTTGGTTAGAATTTTCATATATTGTTCCCAGTGGTTAATACACATAGAGGATTTCTTGGCCCAAATAAAGTTTTTTTTTTCCCCCCATTTAGTTAAAGGTATGGTGATATTAAGTTCAAATTTCCATTTTTTTAAATGAGAAAGTGAAGGTCTAGGATATTGGGATTGGTTAAAGTGATGGTAAAATTGTTTAATATTTCTTTTATGGAGGATTTCCAGGTCACCTAAAATATCTCCCGAAAATCGTGGCAAAACGACATTTTTATTTGGAAATGTTTGCAAATAGTTTATAATTTGGCTATATATAGAAACATCAGTATGAGGTAAGCAATATTTTGTAGCAAGTTCTGGAAAAGATAATAATCTATTTCCAACAAGCATGTTTGCTAAATATTTAGCATACCAAGTGTCTAGGTTAATATTAGGGAAATGGATATTAATTGAATGAAGAGGGATGTGGTAAAATGAAACATCTCTGTTTAGAATGTTTTTATTACTAAAAAGAGACCATATTTTTAGTGTTTCCTTTACAGAAGGGGATATAGAAAATCTTTTCATGGTATGGATTCTATCTGCACAACTTAATGCATTTCTCCAATTTTTTATCTGAGTAAATTCATTTTCAATTTGAACCCATCTTTTAGATTGTTCAGTGGGGATTAGCCAAGCAAGAGATTGAGAAATAATGCATGCTTTTCTGTATGCTTCTAAATTTGGAACATATAATCCTCCAAATTGAGTAGGTGACAATAAGATGTTATGAGTAATTCTAGCTTTCTTTTTACCCCATATACATTTTAAAAGTCTTTTTTGAAGTGCGTTTATAGTATTTTTAGGAATTTTTGTAGGGAGAGTTCTAAATAAATACAATATCCTAAAATAAACATTTTATACGTAATTATCCTTCCAACCCAACTAATTTCCTGTTTTTCTATCGAAAGTAAAGATTTTTCTAAATTGGATGTTAATTTTGGAAAATTTTCTTTAATAAGAAGTTTATGGGAGCGAGTAATATAGATTCCTAAATAAGGTATAGCGTCTACTGACCATTTAAAAGGAAAATGTTGAGAAATTTTCGTTTTGGTTGAACGGTTTAAGTTTATATCCAACATATGACATTTGTCTGTGTTCAGTTTGTAATATGAGACTTTGCTAAATTTCTTAAGAATTTTGCATACATGGGTTACAGAATTTATTGGATCAGAAATTGTTATTATAACATTGTCAGCGTATAGGCTGATTTTATGATTATAATTTGGTTTGTCAATACCTTTAATCATTAAAGAGTTTCTAATTGTGGCTGCAAGAGGTTCCATGACCATAGAAAATATTAATGGGGAAAGGGGGCATCTCTTTCTGGTACCATTAAATATATTAAAGGGACAGGATAAAATTCCATTTACATATACTGATGCTTTTAGTTTGGAATAAAGTGCTGAAATGGCAGATCTCAGGGCCTCAGGAAGACCAAATTCTTGTAAAGTGGCGATCATGTAGCCCCAATGAACCCTATCAAACGCCTTCTCTGCATCTAAAGAAAGAAGCAGAGAAGGCGTTTTGTAATGGTTTTCATGTGTAATTAGATTAATAATTCTTCTAGTTCCATCACTATTTTGTCTACCTCTAGTGAACCCCACATGGTCCTCATGAATGATAGTTGTCATTATTTTATGGATTCTATTTGCTATAATTCTTGCGTATAATTTAATGTCTTCATTAAGAAATGAAATAGGACGAAGAGCTGAGGGCCAAGTGGGATCTTTACCTGGTTTGGGAATGGCAACAACATGAGCCTCCAACATTTCAGGGGGTAGATTGCCTGTAGACATAGCTTTATTGAAAACTTTATTGAGTAGAGGGGTTAATGTTTGTGAGAAGGTTTTATAATAATCAGCTGTAAAACCATCTGGGACTGGAGATTTTTTATGTTAAGATTGTTTAATAGCGTCAAAAATTTCTAAATTGTTAAACGGTTTTGAAAGATCAGATAAAAACTCTGTAGGGATTATGGAAGATTACTTTGAGAGGGGAATGGATGGATTTCATCTTGTTTAGGTTGGTAAGTATGTTCATCTGAGGATAGATTGTAAAGTTTATAATAGAAGTTACTAAATTCATATGCAATAACTTGTGGATGATATATTTTAGATTTATTAGATGGATGTTCTAAAAAATGGATTTTAGAATTCATTCTGTGTTGTTTAATTTTATTAGCCATAAGTTTAGAAGATTTATTGTCAGCTTTATAGTATGACATCTTTAGTCGCCTAGTTTGTTGTTCAAATTTATGAAGTAGGAGTTGTCTAAGGGATAGTCGTGTATTGCGGAGCTCTTGTGATAAGATATGGTTAAAATCTTTTTTTTATGTGTTAATTCTAATTGTTCTATTTTATTTAGTAATGTTATTATTTCTTTTTTTATATTTGTTTTTTTGTCTTGAGGATTGTTGGATTATAAATCCTCTCATAACTGCTTTGTGTGTGTTCCATAGAATGTAAGGATCTTCTGTAGTTGGTGAGTTTAAATCTATAAATTCTTCTAAATTAGATTGTAATAAGTTTTTAATAGATGGATCCCCAAGAATATAGTTATTGCATTTCCGTTTGTAAATATTACTAGGAAAGTTTGGAGACATAATATGTAAAAGTATAGGGGCATGGTCAGACCACGTGATTGTACCAATAGTACAATCATGAGTATATGAAAGAGTATTCGATTTCATAAGGAATAAATCTATACAAGTGTATGTTTGATGGCGTGGTGAGTAGAAGGAGTAATCATATTCATTAGCATGAAAACAGCGCCAAACATGAAGTTTCTCCTGTTGTTGAAGCCATGACTTAAGATGTTTCGGAGTTTTGTTGCTTTTAGAGGTAGTATCTAAATGTGGGTCAGGAATTATGTTAAAATCTCCAGTTAGAATGATCTTTACTTTATGATGTTTAGTTAGTTTTTTCATAAATTTGTTAAGAAATGACATTTGGGATGAGTTAGGAGTATATATATTAGCAATAGTATATAATGCATTGTTGATTTTGCAGTTAAGAATGATATATCTGCCATTGTCATCAATAATACTGTCTATAAGATAAAAATTGATAGTATATTTTATTGCAATAATGACACTGGCTGATTTTTTTGGGGATGTGAAAAGAAAAATATATGGGAATCTGATGTTGGAAAATTTAGGACATGCATATTTTTTAAAATGAGATCCTTGTGAGCAAAGTATATCTGCCTTTTGTGTAAATCCCTCTTTCCAAGTGAGAGATCTTTTAAAGGGATTATTGAGACCTTTCACATTTAAACTTAAAATCTTAAATGACATATTAATGTGATATAGTGAGATTTACTAATGTTAGATTTATATTTAATATCACTAGAGGAATAAATAATACCTAGATACCTGGAAAGAGGAGTGTGTCGGAAACCCGGACATATTCTTAATATAGTATTAATTACGCAGCAAAAAAATAAAATTAGAAACAACATAGCAAATAACAATATATAAGGAACAATAAAAGAGAAAAAGAAAGAAGAAAAAAAGAGCAGTAAAATACTGCGCATTCGGGGAGATTGCAATAAGTAATAAAATTAATTAAAAAATTAATTAGAAAAAAAAAAAAAAAAAAAAAGGAAGTATATAGCCTGGGACAGGGCAAATAGCATTCTTGTTTCTTCAGGTTTTTCTAGATGATAAGTATTTCCGAGTCTTTGGTGAATAGTTGATTTTGGAGGAATCAGAATGAATATGCCAGTCTTTAAGTAATTCAATTCCTTTTTCCAAAGATAAGATTACAAAAGTTTTACCTTGTCTAGTAATAATAAGTTTAGTGGGAAATCCCCATCTATATTGGATATTGTTATCCAGTAAAGCTTTGGTAATTGGATGAAGTTTGCGTCTGTTGTCTAGAGTCATTTGTGACAAATCTGTATAAATTGAGAGATTGTTGAATGGTTCTGGAAGAGACTTCATTTTTCTGTTATGTTGAAGCAGCATTTCTTTAATATGGAAGAAATGTATTCTAACAATAATAATAATTGGAATAGATTCTGGAATAGATTTTGGTTTGAAAAGGCGGTGTGCTCTGTCAATAATTGGTTCATGTGTTTCTATTTTTGGAAGGGTTGTGGCAAGAAGTCTTTAAATATAGATAGTTAATTCTGAGTTAGTAACGCTTTCAGGAATACCTCGGATTTTAATGTTATTTCTAGTGCTATGTCTTTTCATTCACTTCCTTGTCGGCAGTCACAAAAGTTCCTCACACTGACAGAGGAGAAGATAAATTATGTGTCAATGGATTACTTGGCTGATAAGATAATTTCAGCTGCGCAGCAGAGACGGGTAATGGCCGAGTAGAAGAGGAGGAGAAATATGATGACGCAGCACTAAATGCCTTTCTCTCTGGTATGCCTGAGTCTCCTTTGCGATGCACTCTACTCTTGTCGGCAGCTACAGAGATTAGCCACACTGACAGAGGGGGAGATATTATTTGTTAATGAACAGGATACTTGGCTGACAAGGTCATTTTAGCTGCATCACAGGACTAATGATGTCGCTGGCTTTAATGGTGTCAGACTTTGTGAGGTTTTATATGTAGAGGTAGAAGAAGGTAACTTCTAAGTGATATCAGAATCAGCACAAGTATGTGATGATAGTGGAATAATAGATTTTAGTAGTTTTTACCTAAAGAGATGCTTTTTCTTCCCCATATTGCTTGAAAATGGCGCTCTGCTTAATAATGTGGAACTCCCACCTTTAGTAGTTGTTCCTTAAATTGGACTCATCTGGCAATCTAATTATTAGAAATGAGAGAACTTTTGAAAAATTTGATTTGGCCGAATTCTCAGAAAAAATTTGGTTTGGGTCCAATTTATTTGTGGCAAATCTATATTAAAAACGTCTATTTCTGGCATACAGAGAGCCTCAATAGGGGTGTAGAACACTTTGCTTTGTTCTAACACGCATATGGAGTGTGCTGGGGTAGTGAAATGATACTGTTATTCAATATAACATGCAAATTACAGGCATTGCTATTAGAATCACTGCTGCAGAGCGGCACAATGACAGAGCCTGGAGGTGGCATCAGTATGAGGAGACCATGTAGTGGCTGAATGACACAGCGTGGAGGTGTTGGCAGCATGAGGAGAGCATATAGTGGCTAAATCACACAGCTTGGATGTGGCTGAAGATTGATGAGACCATATAGTGGCTAAATGACACAGTGTGGAGGTGTTGTCAGCATGAGGAGACCATATAGTGGCTGAATGAAACAGCGTGGAGGTTTTGGCAGCAAGAAGAGACCATATAGTGGCTAAATCACACAGCTTGGATGTGGCTAAAGCATGAGGAGACCATATAGTGGCTAAATGACACAGTGTGCAGGTGTTGTCAGCATGAGGAGACCATATAGTGGCTGAATGACACAGCGTGGAGGTGTTGGCAGCAAGAGAAGACCATATAGTGGCTGAATGACACAGCGTGGAGGTGTTGGCAGCATGAGGAGACCATATAGTTGCTGAATGACACAACCTGGTGCTGGCAGCAGCATGAGAAGACACTAATGCTTCACAATCCCCAAGAATAAAAGATGAATTTTGACATTTAAATTGAAGATTCATGGTAGCTAGTGCTACCATAATTTTTTTAGGCCCAGGCCCAGCAGCATCAGTAAACCATATATTGGCTGAATGACACAGCCTGGAGTTGGCTGAATCATGTGGAGACCCTATAGTGGCTTCTTGTTTGATTTGGTCCTTTGCATCCACACGACGGGGCCCGGGGCACTAAAACTTGGAAGTAAAAATTTCAATTTCAAAATCCTCAATATCAATTTCAAAATCTTAACCTTTCAATGGTCTCCTCATGCTTCTGCCAACTCCAGGCTGTGCCATTCTGCCATTATATAGTCTCCTCATACTTCAGCCACCTCTAAACTGTGCCCTTCAGCCACTATAGGGTCTCCACATGATTCAGCCAACTCCAGGCTGTGTCATTCAGCCAATATATGGTTTACTGATACTGCTGGGCCTGGGCCTAAAAAAACTATGGTAGCACTAGCTACCATAGATCTTCATAAATCTACCATATTTTTTTAGGCCCATGCCCAGCAGCATCAGTAAACCATATATACACTGAATGACACAGCCTGGAGTTGGCTGAATCATGTGGAGACCCTATAGTGGCTGAATGGCACAGTTTAGAGGTGGGTGAAGCATGAGGAGACTATGTAATGGCAGAATGGCACAGCCTGGAGTTGGCAGAAGCATGAGGAGACCATTGAAGTTTAAGATTTTGAAATTGAAATTGAGGATTTTGAAATTGAAATTTTTACTTCCAAGTTATAGTGCCCTGGGCCCCGGCGTGTGGGTACAAAGGACCAAACCAAACAAGGAGTCACATGTCACATGGCAGCACAATGACAGAGGCCTGGGATGGCATCAGAATGAGGAGACCATATAGTGGCTGAATGACTGCCTGGAGTTTGTGGCAGCATGGGGAGACAATATAGTGTCAGAATGGCACAGCCTGGAGCTGGCAGCAGCATGAGTAGACACTAGGGCTGTACAATCCCTAAGATTTTAAAATTTAAATTGAATATTTATGGTAGCTAGTGCTACCTTAAAAATGTTTAGGCCCAGGCCCAGCAGCATCAGTAAACCATATATTGGCTGAATGACTCAGTCTGGAGGTGGGGGAATCATGACGAGACCTTATAGTGGCTGAATGGCACAGCCTAGAGGTGGCTGAAGCATGAGAAGACTATATAGTGGCAGACTGGCACAGCCTGGCGGTGGCTGAAGCACAAGGAGACCAAATAGTGTCTTAATGGCACAGCCTGGAGTTGGCAGAAGCATGAGGACCATTGAAATTTAAGATTTTGAAATGCAAGATTTTGAAATTGAAATGAAGGATTTTGAAATTGAAATTTTCAAAGTTTTAGTGCCCTTGCCCCGGCGTGTGGGTACAAAGGACCAAATTTAACAAGGAGTCACATGGCAGCACAATGAGAGAGCCTTGAAGTGTCAGCAGCAGCATGAGGGCCATGCCAACTGAGGGTTGAGTCTGAGGCACCCACTGACTGTTGACTAGGGGTATCCGATGTCACTCAGGATGACGTGGATGACCGAGTGAACCGATCAATCACGGCTGCTGGGATGCTGGTCGAGACACGACTGCTAGCCGACATCGGGAGCTCAGACCTCTCGCTGCAACTCTGGCTGCCACACGCCCCTTCTCTGCTGTGACCTTTGCTGTGACCTCTGATGAATTTAGGCTTCTGCCACCCCACTGTGCACGTCCTTGCACTACTCTGCCTGACATACTTATTGCGTATATGAGATGAGTACAATACGCTTCACTACGCTTAAACAGTATTTGTCTAGAACAGCAGCAGGTGTGTACTATTGGCTGTCCTTTCACAGTATATAGGACATTGACAGATTAACTGGTACAAAATAGTACACTACTTAGACGTAGGTATGTGGTATGCACTTATGAGGGCAGAAAAATGTGCTACAGTACGCTTAAAAATACTTATTTTTACCTGTGTCCCAGATTCCAAAATTTCTTTAGAATCAGAAAATGTCAGAATACCATCTGACATTCAAAATGAGAAAATGCTAGCAGCGTGCTGATGTAATTCTTTTGCTTGTATTTGTAGTTCAGCCACAGCAGCGTGCACCTGTATACTTATTTCATACAATGGTTGTGTATCAGAATGTGCTGACCAATTTCTACACATTTCTCCCTGGGGATAGCTCAGGGATCGTCCTTGACACCACCACAGGACACGTTTCCACTTCAATCAGCAGGCAAACAACAGTACTTTATGCAAGTCCGGTCCCTCGCCAGCTTTATTAGACATTTTCAAGGATAAATAAAAACATAACACAGGAACAAACAAACTCCTAGACCGTCCAGTCACTGACTATACAATCCAGCCTGCCCTGACTATCAACTGATGGGCTTTTCCCGGCCAGTTAAACTTATGCCTCCTGCAACCTTATACTCACTGTTCACACACAGCGTTTGCAACCTCTTTCTGTGTGCCTCATCCACATCACTCTTGGGGCCACATATATATATGCATATAGACATCCATTTGTGGCAAAGCACCACTAAAATGGACATATATATATATATATATATATATATATATATATATATATATATATATATATACATATATACGTGCTATGTGGGAAGGGAAGAAAACTTATGAATGTCCCATTCACTTCTAAAAAAAATTATTTGCATCTGTACATTGAAGGCACTGTATGTGGGTTGATCCAATAACTTAAATATATTTTATAAGACTTCAGAATCAGTGTTGTAGCCTGCAATGAACCGAAAGCATAGCAATTTTTCACATAATATTTGTTTTTATGCAAGACAATACATAGACATATTCAAGACTTTCTTTGACCAAAGGCTTATTAAATCTAATTAAATCCTGTAGCAAAATGGAATCCCTATCAGGAACCAGACATTGGTGTCTTAGCCAGAGAAAGGGAAAGCTGAACCGTTGAACTCTAGCTGTTATTCATCTTTTTCTAAAAACATGTCTCTTCCCTTTGTTTCTCCTACTTCCCATTGTATTAAAGATCACAGGTGACTCATTTATATACAAGACTCATTATAAATGAAAACCTTCAGTTTTCTGAGAATTGCTTTTAGAAAATTGAAATTGTATTACTGTCTGTGATATTTCTGAGGCTGGCAATCAAACTGGCCCCAAGAAATAAATAAAGGAAAGTAATACAGTAATAAAGAAAAGTGAGCTCAGAAGAATGTTCTGAAACTGGGATCTTTCATTTTCTTCTAAACATGAATAATAATGACAATAAACTTAATTGCCTATAGTACACTTCACTTCAAAGGCCTAAATTGAAGCAATTAAATGTATCTGTATTAAATAAATTGGGTACAGTTTGAATTGTATCAGCAAAAATGTTAAAATTGAAAAGGATATTCTCAATAAGCCCAAAATATTTTATTAGGCCTAAAGAACAAGGCTATATAATGCATTAATGTTACAAGATATTCTGCAGTGCTCTACAGAGTTTTGCAACTAACTTCAGTGACTACTTCATCAGAAAATGTCCTATTGTTTAAAAGTTTTTTTATGTTAACCAAATACTTTCAGAATTTTTTTTATATCATTTTCTATTTTGCTATCTATATTTTATAATAGTCCTGACATTTTTTCAGTTTTCATTCTGGCCACTAGGGCTAAAACTAAGCTGAGACTTCCTGTTCTGTACAGATAATTTCCCAATAATATCTTCTAAGAGCACAGTGAAAGATGACATCAGTAGAGAGATACCACTGGATCTACCACCAATCACAGCAGATATCAGAATCCCCCTTCCTGTAGAATGACCTCTGAAAAGGTCTCCATTTCAATTAAATGGGACAGATCCTGTCTATTGCTGTATATGGCCCATGGGTACTGCAGTAAAGCATATCACTAAATGCTGTTAAAAGCAGCTCAGGAATGAAACAGGTAAGCAAAAAAGTACATGTCTCAGTATCTAGATATATTCAGGAAGAATAGAATTAGGCTACACATTCCCATTAATGTGTCCATACACCATCAATATTAAACAGCTCTCTCTGCCATTCACACTAATGGGTTGTGAATAAGAAGAGATGAATCTTAAGTCTTATGTAGAAGGGAAGATAATAAGGGTCCCTCTAATACCCTAACAGATTATGCACACCCTTGGTGTAAAGTAAATTATATCCACAAAGAAAGTACACCAATTAGGTAAATGTATAAAACATAACTTTTACTTATAGATCAAAAACATAAAATAAATCAAATATAAGGTTACCGCAATAACACCATCAGTGTGGGGGAATGGGGAAAAGGGTACAGGTGAATACCTAATCTTGACTACCTACGATGGGCCCTTCCTAATGTAGTGTGGATAGGGTAAGGGAATTAAAAGCAGATAGTGGCAGAACTCCAACGCGTTTCATCCTGTAATGTGCAGGACTCATCAGGGAGTAGACATAAATTGGTAGTGCTATCAATATTCAAGATCTAATACCAATAAACAGTAACACATGTAAAACAGAAAGTAAGTTAGATCAGTCAGGCACTGTCATATGCAGTCAGTAATACGGTCGGGTCGTAAGGAATAGTGACAGAAAAGATGTAACATATAACTTTACACAATAGGCAATGTTATATCACTACAAAATCAGAATATAAAGTAATATAGAATAAATTCCCAGGGGATCCAAATTCGATCCGAGATATACAATATGCCTGAAAAATGATACAAATATTCAGTATATGATCCATAATGTAAGTATATAAATGTAAAACTGATAATAATGGAGCTTACCTAACAGATAAGTACTGGGTGATTGTTGTAATAGTAATAGAAGGTGTAACAGTGCAATAAGAATGGTCTCTAAAGGTAAATTAAAGAAATAATAGGGGTCAATACAAGATCAAATTAATAAATGTTTGACCCAGAGGTAAGTATATTACCTATAGTCACTAAATTCCGGACCCGGTTATACCAGATGATTAGGTACAGATATAAACCCAAATGCAAAATGACTGAGAAAAGAAAACAATAAAAAGGGGAATCCATAAGTAACAGGGACGAAAAAAATCAAGAGAATAAGCCCCTATATAAAGTAACAGAATTACCTGCTAGTGGCTGAAGTGGATACTTCAAGAAGGTAGCAACCAAAAGACCACAGTGCAGGTCGGTGAAATCACCTATGGCCCAAGTAGGGCTAAAAAAGAGGTATGTATGTGTAAAACATATATTAGATTTGACTCCATACATAAAAAATAAATAACAATAAGAAAGATGCAAATTACCTACTGAATGAGGCAGCAAGGATATCGCCGATGATCCCTCCAGGTGGAGGACGCCACTGACATCTAGAGCGCAATGCGCTCGTTTTCTATTACCCGGACCGGAAGTACAATGACTTCACGTCCGGCCGGTGGAACGCATATGCGTTCCACCATAGAAAAGAGAGGGCCGGGATGTATACAGCCCCTGAGACCACCAAGATGGTAAATGCTGCCTCAATTGGGGTCTTAGGGTGATGGTAAATGAAGATAGATGATCGGACAACTAATATATTTCAGGAATTCATAATTAAGGAAAGATTCCAGAAACGGAAAACCGGAAGTATCGACGACTTCCGGTCTATGAAACGCATATGCGTTCCACTCAGTCAAAAATAGTGATTTTGAGCAGGTATAATAGCAGGTATATTGGGATCCTCAGTCCTTTTGGTACTATATTATGGGAGATATAGTTCTCCAGAGACCTAGTCTCCCACCATGATTTTATTAGAAGAGGAGAAGTGTACTCTGGACAGGTTGACCAAAAAACTTGAGGAACAAATAAAAATCGCTAATACTTTGAGGGGTGATCTAGAATTCAGCAAAAAAGAAGGCGAGTTACAGAATAACATAGAGAAATATAAATTATTGCTAAAAGAAAGAAAACATAAACAGTTTAAGAATGATCTGTTAGAATTCAAAGAGAATAGAGCATATACATTTATTAGACAAAACCAACACTCTATATCTGAGACAGAACTGTCGGCATCTGAGACTGATACCTCTGACACTGATAAATCTGCTAGATCACAAAGAAATCAATGGAACAGATCACCGTACCGTACCAGACATGGGGGTACATGGAGAGGAAACAATTCCAGAGGCCGAGGAAAAAATACAGGCAAAAAGAACATAAAACCGGGACATCAGCCCGAGCAAAGCCAAGGACCAAATTTACAACCACGAACTGGTCATTCCTCTGCACCCTCAATGCCTTCCTCCTCATCGTCTCATTTTTTGGAGAAGGGTCTAATGACCCAACCCATACAGCTGTAGGAAATACTGGAGAAGATCATCAGATCATCAATCTCTCCAGTCATGTACTAACTACTACAGAGTTGTCACTAATAAGAAAGGGACTATCCTTTGTACCCACCTCCCAACCAAAAATATTTGATTGGCTAAAGGACTTACACTTATTTGCCCGAAAAGTTAAATGGAAAAAATTCTTTGCATTAAAGGACCAACGCACATGTACCCATCTAGGTATCATCTTAATGGACCTTGAAGGTGTAAACACTCTCAATTCACTTCTACAGGATAATGAACGGAACCCAGGAGAGGGGCCATTTTCCCTTTGTAGACCTAAAAATACCAGCTTCCCCCCACTTGGAGAAAAAGACTGTATCGACACATTTGTCGACACAGTTAGTGCAGAACTTGAATCATTACTTACTAATTTTCATAGTACCAACTCTAATTTATCATATCAGGAATCCCAGTCTCTTAAAAGACTAGAACAGGATGCACATTTAATTATTAAACCATCTGATAAGGGTGGCAACATCGTTTTCCTTGACCACCTAGACTATGAAAAAATGTGCTTAAATATACTGAATGACTCATCCACGTATAAGATCCTTAGTAGTGACCCCACGATGAGGTTTCAAAAGGAACTGAAAGAAATTCTGGACCAAGCCAAGAGCAGCAATCTCATTACCACTGATGAATTCACTTTTCTCTTTCCATCACATCCTCGTTTGGCCACTTTTTATGGCCTCCCAAAAATTCATAAAGGCCTTCCCTCAAATGTAGGCCAATTGTCTCCGGAATTGGAAATCTAACTCAAAATGTTAGTACTTACCTTGATCAAATCTTGCGTCCGTTTGTATAGGGCCTACCTTCGTACCTTAGAGACACAACCAATTTGCTTCTAAAATTGGAGGATGTTACTTTGGAGGATGATATGTGGCTTTGCTCTATTGATGTGGAGGCCCTGTATAGCTCAATTATCCACTCAGCTGGACTTACTGCAGTGGAATTTTTTCTCAAAAGAAGAAGCATATACTTAGCTGCTCACAACCAGTTTATCATCTCTCTTTTGTCCTTTATACTTACTCATAACTTCTTCACTTTCAACCGGAAACTATACCACAGGCTCAGGGGCACGGTAATGGGGTCCCCAGTGGCCCCCACATATGCCAACTTGCTCCTGGGCTGGTGGGAGGAGACTATTTTCTTCAGTGAACACCATCAATCTTACCATAACAATATCATTTTCTGGGGTCGCTATATAGACGATATTGCTATCATCTGGTCAGGATCAAAATCTCTCTTTGAAGAATTTCTAATTTCTCTTAACAATAATACAATAGGACTGTACTTTACTCAAGAAATTAACAAAGATCAATTGATGTTCCTTGATGTTGCCATCACAAAAAATTTGACTGGGAATCTAGACACTATGGTATACCGTAAACCCACAGCGGGTAACAACCTCCTCGTTTGGGACAGTCACCATCCTACTTCCCTCAAAAAAGGCATCCCAAAAGGCCAATACACCAGAATAAGACGGAATTGTTCATCAGAAGAAACTTTTTGTCAACAAGCACAAGATCTCAAATCTAGATTCAGACAGAGAGGTTACCCTAATTCGGTCCTTAAAACAGGGTATAACTGTGTAAAAGGGATAAACAGAAGTACCCTATTATCTCCAAAAGAGAAACCATCCTCTTTGAGTTCGTTTCCAAGAATAATAGGGACATATGATGCAGTGGCCCCCGAAATACGTGAGATCATAACTATGTTTTGGCCCATTTTAAAATCCGATCCCTTGATATGTAATCTTGTTGAGGAACGAGCAATTATCACATACCGGAGGGCCAATAACCTCAATGATCGGCTGGTACATAGCCACTATGTCCCTCCAACCCCACCCAAAAGAACAGCCACTTGGTTGGGGGAAAAACGGTTGGGACTTACAGATGTGGTTCATGTAAGGCTTGTTCTTTTGTACAAGTATCCAAATCATTCAAAAGGTATACGGATGAACACATTTTCAAAAACTTTGATTATGCCAACTGCAAATCAATTGGTGTAATACATCTAGCCACCTGCCCTTGCCCCCTGGGATAGGTGGGCAAAACAAAAAGAGAACTGAGAAGGCGTATCTTGGAACATAAAGGAGAGAAAAACTCCTAGCAAATCATATGTTGACTCTCCATCCAGATAATCCGCTTAATATCTTCTTCCAGGTTATTGAAACGCCCAAAAAGGACCCCAGGGGAGGCAATTTTGATACCAAACTTTTGCAGGTTGAGGCTTGGTGGATCCATCGCCTACAGACCGTGACACCATCTGGTTTAAATGAGTCACTCTCTTTTACATCTTTTATTTACTGATCCCATTGTTTACATCATTGATCATGTCATTTTTTACATTATTTATCATGTATTAATTACTCTATATTAGATCTTCTGTATGAATGTATGGCTTTTATTTATCTTTCTCCAATTTCCATTTATATCATAATATCATATATCCTTAATTATTTCCATCTTCATCATAATAATTGACTGACCTTCTATTTTTTATTGCTTTATGAGATATCTTTTCACTACCTGTCTTTTGTTCATCATTTTGGACTGTCCTATGCTCAAAATCACTACGTTTGACTGAGTGGAACGCATATGCGTTCCATAGACCTCAAGTCGTCGATACTTCCGGTTTTCCGTTTCTGGAATCTTTCCTTAATTATGAATTCCTGAAATATATTAGTTGTCCGATCATCTATCTTCATTTACCATCACCCTAAGACCCAATTGAGGCCGCGTTTACCATCTTGGTGGTCTCAGGGGCTGTATACATCCCGGCCCTCTCTTTTCTATGGTGGAACGCATAAGCGTTTCACCGGCAGGAAGTGAAGTCATTGTACTTCCGCTCCGGGTAATATAAAATGAGCGCATTGCGCTCTAGATGTCAGTGGCGTCCTCCACCTGGAGGGATCATCGGCGATATCCTTGCTGCCTCATTCAGTAGGTAATGTGCATCTTTCTTATTGTTATTTATTTTTTATGTATGGGGTCAAATCTAATATATGTTTTAAACATACATACCTCTTTTTTAGCCCTACTTGGGCCATAGGTGATTTCACCGACCTGCACTGTGGTCTTTTGGTTGCTACCTACTTGAAGTATCCACTTCAGCCACTAGCAGGTAATTCTGTTACTTTATATAGGGGCTTATTCTCTTGATTTTTTTCGTCCCTGTTACTTATGGATTCCCCTTTTTATTATTTTCTTTTCTCTGTAATTTTGCATTTGGGTCTATATCTGTACCTAATCATCTGGTATAACCGGGTTCGGAATTTAGTGACTATAGGTAAGATACTTACCTCTGGGTCAAACATTTATTCATTTGATCTTGTATTGACCCCTATTATTTCTTTAATTTACCTTTAGAGACCATTCTTATGGCACTGTTACACCTTCTATTACTATTACAACAATCACCCAGTACTTATCTGTTAGGTAAGCTCCATTATTATCAGTTTTACATTTATATACTTACATTATGGATCATATACTGAATATTTGTATCATTTTTCAGGGATATTGTATATCTCGGATCGAATTTGGATCCCCTGGGAATTTATTCTATATTACTTTATATTCTGATTTTGTATTGATATAACATTGCCTATTGTGTAAAGTTATATGTTACATCTTTTCTGTCACTATTCCTTACGACCCGACCGTATTACTGACTGCATATGACAGTGCCTGACTGACCTAACTTACTTTCTGTTTTACATGTGTTACTGTTTATTAGTATTAGATCTTGAATATTGATAGCACTACCAATTTATGTCTACTCCCTGATGAGTCCTGCACATTACAGGATGAAACGCGTTGGAGTTCTGCCACTATCTGCTTTTAATTCCCTTACCCTATCCACACTACATTAGGAAGGGCCCATCGTAGGTAGTCAAGATTAGGTATTCACCTGTACCCTTTTCCCCATTCCCCCACACTGATGGTGTTATTGCGGTAACCTTATATTTGATTTATTTTATGTTTTTGATCTATAAGTAAAAGTTATGTTTTATACATTTACCTAATTGGTGTACTTTCTTTGTGTATATAAGAAGAGATGAAGTAAGACTCTTCCAAACAACTCTAACAGAGGCTTATTTTCCAGAAAACAAAAGAGTCAGGTAAAAGCCAACATAATGATGTCAGGGGTAAAGTTAGGAGGCCTCCATACAAATAAGAAAGTCAGCTTGTCCCGACAAAATTCATGTGTTCGGACAACTTTTTATTTAAATTTTTCAATTTTATTTTTTATTCTGATTTATACAGCAGGGAGAATATTGTTAGGACTCCGAAGCTGGAGGCCACCACAGTGCTCATGTGGTATGCTTACCAAAGCATTGTAATTAGACAGAAACAACGCATAAGTGAGTCAGCTAGGTTAAAATTAGTCAAATTAGGAATATAACATGTTGCAAATAAATACTTATTTATCCATAACAAGCAACAATGACATTCTTTACTGAACAAATCTATTTATATTGAACATATTCTGAAGCACAATAGATTGTCCTTATCCCCAATGTGACTCACAATATAATTGTCCTATCTTAAACAAAGAAAACAAATATTTCTATTGTTTTATCAAGTAGAAAGAAATAATAAACTAGGACTCTAAGTAGTTGATACTTTTAATGAATAAATGAGAAACATTGTCAGATGCTCATTGTCATCTTCAACAACTACATGAAAATATCCCTGAAACCAGATAAGAAATGAAACATGCTCATGCATAATGACCACATTCATGATAAATATTTCAAGCACACATCAGGGTCGCATGATTCCAGTAACTTTCTACACCTCCCCCCCCCCCCCCCTCAAATGTAGTTTATTTATTTGTATCTACCAAGGGCCCTACTGGGGGTCTCTAGGTAGGTGAAAGAGGACAAAAGATTGCAACAACAATAAACTTCTATCATCACACAATAAAAGCAAAATGTATAAATTTGTCTGCCGCACAACCTAATTGTGGCCATGACCGCAACATAAGAGACATATCAGTACTTATTAAATAATATTATAATGACATTTAGAATTCCAGAGAGACAAGAGAAGCTCATGCAACCTTTAACATCCTCTGATAAGAAATTATTGTGTTGCATGAAATTATAGCTTTATACACTGCTCACACAGACAAAAAAAATCATACTCACTTTTATCTCTAGCAGCAGCAGCATGAAAGACATTATTGAGCAGTACTAAGCAGACTAAGTTGCAAGTGCAGTAAATTTTCAAAGTCTCTTTGTAGTTTGTTTGCTTCTAGCTCTCTCGAATCACTCCCCCTCCCAATTCTCTCCTCATGTCTTCCCCCTCCGTAGACTTGTAAGGGCAGCTTGTTCCCTTTGTAAGTGTGTAAACACATAATGGAATTGTGATGTTTTTATGTGAGTTAAACCATGAAGCAAACAAGGTTGTTAAGCTTTTAAGTTGTTATAACTTACCTTTCCCCCATGCACTGTATATCTTTGGAATTAAGCTACCTCTACCCAAACAGAACATACCACTTTACAACTATGCTAATTGTAACACTCACGTTTCAGTAGACAGGAACAGAGATGATAGTGGATCCACTGGACCTGTGTGGTAGGTAACTCGGACCATACCAGAGAGCGGAGTCTAAGGTGCAGCTGAATTTCACCAGAGCCTGCCACAAAGTGGGATGGACTTGCTGCGGCAGGTGGCACTCAGGTCGCCACCCCTGGCACGGCTCAACCATACAGGCGGCTGAGGAGATTTGAGGCACAGGTGGGATAAGGCAACTCATGGTCAGGATAGCAGAAGGTCAGGGCTGGCTGCACAGTAGCGTAGTCAGGAACATAGCAAGTGGTCAGTAAGCAGGCAGCAAAGGAGCAAGGTCAGGTCATGGGGCAAAGGGTATAATACACAGCAAGGCAACTCTAAGGAATGCTTTCTCTCAGGCACTAGGACAACAAAGATCCTGCAGGGAAGTGTGGGAGGTGGAGGAATTTATCAATGAGCCACAGGTGTTAATTCACTAATGGGCTCACTGGCCCTTTAAGTCTTAAAGCTCCAGTCCCTAGGGGACGGGGACACGCGCGTCGGAGCAGAGAGGCTGAGGTGGGGGCAGGAGAAGCACCAAGTGAGTGACGGGCTGGGATTTGCATGTGGGCACATCCCGCGATGCGAATCCCAGCCCCGCCGGCAGCAGCAGGTAACGTGACCATGCGCTCACAGCCAGTGTATGCGCCCGTAGCGCCCGCACACTAATGTTGTCCTTGGTTGGACACAAACCTGGGATCCCAGTGCTGCAAAACAATAGCACTGTTGTAGTGTTAATTAGAACAGGTTACCAAAGCATTGTTATTGGAGAGCAACATCTTCAGATAACGAGAATCCGCATGTTGCAAACATTTAACTATATACCTTTTTTATTTGAAATCATTTTTATTTTTCAAATATTATAACAAGTGAACAAGCAGTTCAAAATGGGAAAATTCGAAAATGAACATAAACATGCACACACACAGGTGTACAAAACAAAAGTTATGAGAAAACATACATTAAATATAAATAACATACGATAATTATTCTATAGTAGCAATGTTAACATACGCATCAATATCTACACATACAAACAGAAACTAAAGAAACTAAAATATAAAGTATTGCCTGACGGAAAACAGGATTACAACAAATTTGTTAAAGTATAGATAAATAGGGCCATAACTAAAGGTTAGTAGTGAAAAATCCGTACTTCATGCGGATACTAATCAAGGTCCACAAGGAGTAGTGCAGTTTTGGGGAGTAGAATAGATAGGTAAGAAGGTTTTTGATTAGGAGTTGTACACCATCCCACAAGTGAGCAAGAGCTGGACAGCACCACAAAGTGTGGTACAATGTACCCACCATCCCATAATCTCGCCAACAAAGTTTAGAACACTCCTGATTTAAGAGGTGGATTCTGGAGGGGGTTAAGTACCATTTGCATATGGTTTCCATGATAGCTTCTTGATGGTTAGTTGCCCTAAACATCTGTTGTATGGATCGGAAGGCTTTAAGCTACACTTTAAGGGGAAGCACTTCCTTTCGGTCAGTTACCAAATTAATGTACATAGTGGAATTTTTTGGCAGTAGACCGGCCCGATAGTACATTGGAAAAGAAGGAAATGCCTCCTCTAGTATGTGAGTTATTGTTAACCACTTAGGGACCAAGGGCGTACAGGTACGCCTTTGCTCCCTGGTACTAAAGGACCAAGGGCGTACCTGTACGCCCGTGGGAATTTCGGTCCCCACCAGGCGGGGACCAGACTGGGATAACTGCTGGTATCAGCAGGCATCCCATGCATATGCCCCCCCCCCCCCCACGTCGCCGATCGCTGCAAATTGCCGGTGAACTCACACCGGCTAATTGCAGCGATTCTGGGTCAGATGGGTCTCCGATGACCCGGAAAATAAGGGAGATCAGGGTTGTCCAAACACCAACAATCCCCCAGAAGGGATAGGAGTGAGGTGGCAGGGATGCCCCCCTCCTATCCCTGCTATTGGTCGGTCAGGAGTGACCGACCAATAGCAGATCGGGGGCGGGTGGGTTAAAGTTCGGTTCCTCCATTCTGCCCTCCCACAGTAGTCCGGGCAGAACAGGGAAACCGACATTGACCGGCGCAGGAGGTCCACTTACCATCGGCGATCAGTGGTGGGCGGCAGAGGACAGCAATGCTTCTCCCTGGTGCAGCAATCCTACAGAGGCCGGTGAATAGTTGCCTAGCAACATCTGGAGGGCTACAGTATGGAAACCACTATACAGTGGTCTCTAAACTGTAGCCCTCCAGATGTTGCAAAACTACAACTCCCAGCATGCCCAGACAGCTGCTTGCTGTTTGGACATGCTGGGATTTGTAGTTTTGCAACAGCTGGAGGGTCACAATTTGGAGATCACTGTGCAATGGTCTCTAAACTGTGGCCCTCTAGATCTTGCAAAACTACAACTCCCAGCATGCCCACACAGAAGTTTGCTGTCTGAGCATGCTGGGATTTGTAGTTTTGAAATATCTGGAGGGCCACAGTTTGGAGATCACTTTGCAGTGGTCTCTAAACTAAGGCCCTTCAGATCTTGCAAAACTACAACTCCCAGCATGCCCAAACAGCTGTCCCGGCATGCTAGGAGTTGTAGTTGCGTACCTCCAGCTGTTGCATAATTACATCTCCAAGCATGCCCTTCAGCGGTCAGTACATGCTGGGAGTTGTAGTTTTGCAACAGCTGGAGGCACACTGGTTGATAAATACTGAAAATACTGAGTTAGGTAACAGTACCTTACTGAAGGTTTTCCAACCAGTGTGCCTATAGCTGTTGCAAAAGTACAACTCCCAGCATGCACTGTCTGTCAGTACATGCTGGGAGTTGTAGTTTTGCAACAGCTGGAGGTTTGCCCCCCCAAATGTTAATGTACAGGGTACATTTACATGGGCGGATTTACAGTGAGTTTCTTGCTTTAAATTTGAGCTGCGGCCGCAGTGCAAACTCCTAGGAGAATGTACCCTAAAAACACTCCACTAACACAAAATAAAGGGTAAAACACTACATATACACCCCCTTACACTGTCCCCCCAATAAAAATGAAAACGTATCGTACGGCAGTGTTTTCAAAACCAAGCCTCCAGCTGTTGCAACCGAAGCGACCGACCAATAGCAGATCGGGGGCAGGTGGGTTAAAGTTCGGTTCCTCCATTCTGCCCTCCCACAGTAGTCTGGGCAGAACAGGGGAACCGACAGGGACCGGCGCAGGAGGTCCACTTACCATCAGCGATCAGTGGTGGGTGGCAGAGGACGGCAATGTGGCTCCCTGGTGCAGCGATCCTACAGAGGCCAGTGAGTAGTTGCCTAGCAACATCTGGAGGGCTACAGTATGGAGACCACTATACAGTTTCATTTTCACACGGGAAAATAGGAAAAAGCTCCCCAAAATTTGTAACTCCAATTCTTCTGAATAAAAACATACCCCTTATGTGGATGTAAAGTGCTCTGCGGTTGCACTACAATGCTTAGAAGAGAAGGAGCGCCATTGGGCTTTTGGAGAGAAAATTTGTCCGGAATTGAAGGCCACGTGTGTTTACAAAGCCCCCATGGTGCCAGAACAATGGACCCCCTCCCATATGTGACCCCATTTTGGAAACTACACCCCTCACATAATGTAATAAGGGGTACAGTGAGCATTTATGCCCCACAGGGGTCTGATAGATTTTTGGAACAGTGGTCCGTGAAAATGAAGATTCCAAAGATCTGTCAAACGCCAGTGGGGTGTAAATGCTCACTGCACCCCTTATTAAATTCTGTTATGGGTGTAGTTTCCAAAATAGTGTCACATGTGGCGGGGTCTACTGTTCTGGCACCACGGGGGCTTTATAAACGCACATAGACCCTGACTTCCATTCCAAATAAATTCTCTCTCCTAAAGGTCAATGACGCTCCTCCTCTTCTGTGCATTGTAGTGTGCCAGCAGAGCACTTGACGTCCGCACATGGGGTATTTCCATTCTCAGAAGAAATGGGGTTACAAATTTTGGGGGGAATTTTCTCCCATTACCCTTTGTAAAAATGGTAAATTTGGGGGAAAAAACTGCACTTTCATGATATTTATTTTTCATTTACACATGCGACTTTAACGAAAAGTCATCAAACACATGTGGGGTGTTAAGGCTCACTGGACCCCTTGTAATGTGCCTTGAGGGGTGTAGTTTCCAAAATAGTATGCCATGTGTTTTTTTGCTGTTCTGGCACCATAGGGGCTTCCTGAATGCGACATGCCCCCCAAAAACCATTTCAGCAAAATTCACTCTCAAAAATCCCATTGTCGTTCCTTCCCTTCTGAGCCCTCTACTGCGCCCGCCGGACACTTCACATACACATATGAAGTATTTCCTTATTTGAGAGAAATTGGGTTACAAATTTCGGGATGTTTTTTCTCCTATTACCCCTTGTAAAAATTCAAAAACTGGATCTACAAGAACATGCGAGTGTAAAAAATGAATATTTTGAATTTTCTTCCTCACTTTGCTGCTATTCCTGTGAAACACCAGGGTTAACAAACTTTCTGAATCTCATTTTGAATACTTTGAAGTGTACTTTTATTTGTACTTTTATTTGGGATGTCTATTTTCCTTACAAGCAGAGAGCTTCAAAGAAAAATTTGAATTTTTCACCAAGAAATTACGCAAGCATTGACGAAAATTTACCACTAACATAAAGAAGAATATGTCACGGAAAATCTATCTCGGAATCAGAATGAAAAGTAAAAGCATTCCAGAGTTATTAATGCTTAAAGTGACAGTGGCCAGATGTGCAAAAAAACACTCTGGTTCTTAAAGGGGTACTCTGGTGCTTATCCCATATCCAAAGGATAGGGGATAAGATGCCTGATCTCGGGAGTCCCGCAGCTGGGGACGCCCGCGATCATGCACGCGGCACCCCGTTAGTAATCAGTCCCCGGAGCGTGTTTGCTCAGGGTCTGATTACTGTCGACCGCAGGGCCGTAGCATTGAGGGGCGGAGCGTGACGTCACACGGGGGCGGGATTGTGATGTCACACGCCGCTGGCCCTGAGGTCGACCTTAATCAGACCCAGAGCGAACATGCTCCGGGGACTGATTACTAACGGGGTACCACGTGCATGATCGCAGGCGTCCCCAGCTGCGGGACTCCCGCGATCAGGCATCTTATCCCCTATCCTTTGGATAGGGGATAAGATGTGTAAGCACCGGAGTACCCCTTTAAGGGGAAAATTGGCTTGGTCCTTAAGGGGTTAAAGTACAAGAGTATGGATGCCGGTAAAGTGTGTTTCTCTCAAAAGCTAGGTGTCAATAAACTTCCAATTTTAAAGCATTTATAAAAGTCAGCTTTTGGCAGGTCGAACTTTTTCTGTAAGAAGAGTAAATGTACAGAGCCCTTGTCACCAAGTCTTTGGCAGATGACATTCCATGGGCACACCAAGTAGCTAGGTCAAGAAAAGGGATGTGGTGTTCAATATATTCCAAAAATTCTAGAATATTCTTCAATGGACAATGAGACCTAGGAAGATTTTGTGGCAGTACTTTACCCCATATTCTGTCTGAGGAGGAGATGGCAGAGAGATGAGATTTAGGAGGGACCTTAGCTGAAGTCTGAAGAAGCAGTTTAGAAGGCAGGGTTAAAGGAGCAGAACAGTCCATCTCAAGTTTAACCCATAGTTTGTCATTGGTATTAGTCCACTAGAATTTCAACTGGTCCAGTAGACAAGCATTATTATAATCTTTAATGTGAGGAAGCCCTCGACCTCCAAATTGTTCATGATGCGTCATTGTTCCTCTAGCAACTCTTGGCCACTTTCCCCCCCCCATATAAACCATCCAATTTGTCAATTCAAGTCCAGATAAAACGACTTTGGCAATGCTATTGGATTATTTCGGAATAGGTAAAGTAGCTTGGGAAGCAGCATCATTTTGAATGCTGCTAGGCTAGGCTAAACATTACAAGAATATTTTCAAGTAGGAAGTGATGGAGAGGGAAAGCGACCTGGAAATAATAATAAAATTTGCAGTATACATGTGACTCATAGACTGGTCAGTTGCACACCCAAGTATGTCACCGAGGCACTTTGCCAATACAGGGGAAATTTAGCTTTCAAATCAGTCAGAGAGGCTGTCTGAAGAGAGAAAGGTAAGATTTGAGATTTAGAAGAGTTGAGTTTGTAGAAGGAAACGTCGCTAAATCGTTTGATAGTCTGGAAGAGGTTCGTCAGGGTCAGGATTATGTCATCTGCAAAAAGTGCGAGTTTGTATTCTACGTCACCCACCAAGATCCCATGAATTCCTATGTGCATTCTAATGGCTTGGGCTAATGGTTCAATTGAGTGCGAAAAACAATGGCGAAAAAGCACAGCCTTGTCTTGTGCCATTCGACAGGGTGAACTGGTCAGAAAGCGCCCCATTTGCAAAGACCATGGCAGCTGGGTGCGAGTATAGCGCATGAATGGCATTTACAATCAGACCATGGAATACAAAGGTCCACAATGCTGAAAATGCATACTGCCAGTTCACCCTGTTGAATGCTTTTTCAGCGTCCAGTGTGAGGAACGCAGATGGTAAGTGCCTAAATTTGCAATGTTGCATGAGAGTGATAATATGCCTTGTGTTATCCGGGACTTGCCTGGCAGCAGTAAAGCCCACTTGGTCTTTATGTAAAAGAAGTGGCATTTTAGGCACTAAACAGGAGGCCAAGAACTTAACATAAATCTTGACATCTCTGTTAAGGAGAGAGATCAGCCGGTAATTGGAGATTTGATCAATAGGCTTACCTGGCTTGGGTATTGTAGTTATTAGGGCCATAAGCTATTTCCTGGAGAAGAGTCCCTGTTCTCATTGCGTCTCCAAACACTGTAGCAAGATATGGATTCAGTATGGCGTTAAACCTTTTGTAATACTCATTCAGTAGGCCATCAGGACCCAGGGCCTTGTGAGTTAAGAGGGAGCACACTGCATTATCCACCTCCTGCTGGGTGATGGGAGAGTTGAGAGCAGGTAATGCATCCTCTGGTTCTGTCAGAGTTCTAAAGAAGCAAGAAAGGAATCAATAGAGAGTTGAGATGGTTGTGTCTTGTCAGAGTCTGTCTGTAGGTTATAGAGTTTGTCATAATAGTCTTTGAACGCATTAGCTATGCCTCTCGGTGAAAGGGTAGGCTGTTTAGTGTGTGGATGGTACAACATAGGTATGCGACTTTTTGCAAGAGAAGGTGCAAGTTTTTTGCTTGTATAGAACCTGTTTTTTTGTCATGTGCATAGTACTTGAGTTTCGACTTGGTAAGGACTTTTTCATACTGATAAAGCACGAGTTTGCGCAAGTGTACGAGCTCTCTGTTAAGTTCGTCAGCACATCCAAGGAAAGTAGATTTCCGTAATGCTTCTAGGGTAGCTATACGTAAAATAGAATTATTAATCTGTTGAGTATGCTGCCTTTTTTAGTGTTATCCGGATTTGTATGAATTCACCCCGAATTACTGCCTTGTGTGCTAGCGAAATCATCAAATTATTAATATCAGAGGTAGCATTGGTTTGAAAGTAGTTCAGGAGTGCCGATTCTATGCGTTGGCAATGTTCTGAGTGGGCTATGATGTGCCCTCCAAACTGTGAAGGCGCTATTTCAGAGAGGGAAAGTAAAGTTGGGGCATGATCACTCCAGGTCAGCTCCCCTATACCTGTCTTGGTCGATCTATCAAGAAGGCCCCTGCCTTGTCAATATCATATCAATTCTAGGAGACTAAATCTAGGAGAATAGTATGAATAATCACGTTCAGCATCATGCTGAAGTCTCCATGCATCATAAAGATCATGCGTGTGCAGTAGACCCTGTAAATAGAAGGACCTCAGGGACGACTGGTCAGACAGATCCATGGTAGGGTTGGAAACAGAGTTATAGTCACTACAGATTATTACCTCCCCCTGGGGATGTTGATGAATAAGTTTAACCCCTTAAGGACGCAGGACGTAAATGTACGTCCTGGTGAGGTGGTACTTAACGCACCAGGACGTACATTTACGTCCTAAGCATAACCGCGGGCATCGGAGCGATGCCCGTGTCATGCGCGGCTGATCCCGGCTGCTGATCGCAGCCAGGGACCCGTCGGCAATGGCCGACGCCCGCGATCTCGCGGGCGTCCGCCATTAACCCCTCAGGTGCCGGGATCAATACAGATCCCGGCATCTGCGGGAGTTCGCGATTTAAATGAACGATCGGATCGCCCACAGCGCTGCTGCGGGGATCCGATCATTCATAACGCCGCACGGAGGTCCCCTCTCCTTCCTCCGTGCGGCTCCCGGCGTCTCCTGCTCTGGTCTGTGATCGAGCAGACCAGAGCAGAAGATGACTGATAATACTGATCTGTTCTATGTCCTATACATAGAACAGATCAGTATTAGCAATCATGGTATTGCTATGAATAGTCCCCTATGGGGACTATTCAAGTGTAAAAAAAAAATTTAAAAAATGTAAAAGTAAAAGTAAAAAAAAAATTAAAAATCCCCTCCCCCATTAAAAAAGTAAAACGTCCGTTTTTTCCTATTTTACCCCCAAAAAGCGTAAAAAACATTTTTTATAGACATATTTGGTATCGCCGCGTGCGTAAATGTCCGAACTATTAAAATAAAATGTTAATAATCCCGTAAGGTGAACGGCGTGAACGAAAAAAAAAAAAAAAGTCCAAAATTCCTACTTTTTTAATACATTTTATTTAAAAAAAAATTATAAAAAGTGTATTAAAAGTTTTTTTATATGCAAATGTGGTATCAAAAAAAGTACAGATCATGGCGCAAAAAATGAGCCCCCATACCGCCACTTATACGGAAAAATAAAAAAGTTAGAGGTCATCAAAATAAAGGGATTATAAACGTACTAATTTGGTTAAAAAGTTTGTGATTTTTTTTAAGCGCAACAATAATATAAAATTATATAATAATGGGTATCATTTTAATCGTATTGACCCTAAGAATAAAGAACATATGTCATTTTTACCATAAATTGAACGGCGTGAAAACAAAACCTTCCAAAATTAGCAAAATTGCGTTTTTCGTTTTAATTTCACCACAAAAATAGTATTTTTTGGATGCGCCATACATTTTATGATATAATGAGTGATGTCATTACAAAGGACAACTGGTCACGCAAAAAATAAGCCCTCATACTAGTCTGTGGATGAAAATATAAAAGAGTTATGATTTTTAGAAGGTGAGGAGGAAAAAACGAAAACGTAAAAATTAAATTGTCTGAGTCCTTAAGGCCAAAATGGGCTGAGTCCTTAAGGGGTTAAAAAGCTTTGTGAGGAATCTGCCTTGCCTGCGATTTGGAGCATACAGGTTAACCACTTTGCAGATCAGTATAATATAGCGACAAATTGTTGAATTATTTCAAGGGCCACAGTATTGCCGAATGCTATTTCTTTAAGTGAATCACAGTAGGATACTTTTCATGGCGTAGAGTAGGCATATTATTGGAGAATAGATGTGTCTCTTGAATACATGAATTTTCTTGAATTCTAACCACATTAAATGGCGTTTGAATGGGCTATTTAAGCCATTAACATTTAACAAAACAATGTCAATCCCCATATTTACAGAATAGACAAGATGCTTGTCATAACCTACTTGAGGTGGAGTGGTCTGGAGTAATAAAATAGAGTAGTGAGGTACAACAGGACTTAGGATGGGTGTAGACCAAACACATACTAGGAGGACACAATAGGAAAACACAAGAGGAAAGGGTACGGCAGCCCAGCAATATAGCTAAAGCCAGTGTTGCAATGAAAAAATAGAACATATAACATATCAAAGAAATATTCTATCTAAGCAATCAGGAATTTCTCACTAGACAAAGACAATGGAATAACCTGTCGGTGGTCCACAGAAGGTGTCACCACAAATATGGAGGCGGGTACAGTTAAATGAACACTGTAAAATATACTCAGCTATGTTGCACCAGTATGTGGTCAGGGGGTAAACATCACTGGATCAGATAGTTCATGCAGGGTCCGAGCTGTAGTCCGGATCTGCAGGGCGAAATGTAGCACAATCACCATCTAAGTATCCCCATGCGTGGAGAGCGTCCATATCTTCCTCAGTTGATACAATGGCGTGAACTTTCTCTTGTTGTGAGATAAGTAATTTTGCAGGAAAACCCAAGCGATATGGCACAGCAAGTTCTTGCAGTAAAGATGCCAGTTGGGAGAAAGATCTTCTCGCTTGTAATGTTGCAGCAGATAAGTCAGAATACAGTGTGATGTATTCATATGGAGCAGGTAGGGACACTTGGAGCAGCATTTCTTTTAGAGTGGTGTCTGAGGCTACCGCTCCCATAGTCTGGTAATCTGCTAAAATATCAGGGTCTAGCTCTGGAGAATGTTTGGGCCAGTCTGATGAGGCCTCAGCAGTGTCCTGAGATTGCAGTCTCGGGCACTGTTTTAGTGGGCTAGCGGTTGGTGAACCCGGGTCAGGAATTTTATCAAGGGGATTCTGCTTTGTAAGAGGCATTAGAGTCCCATCCCCCTCTGCCATCTGTGGGTCATCATTGGGGCCCCGTGACTCACCATTTTGTTGTAAAGAAGGAGAATCTAAAGATGGCCAATGATCCGGTGCTTCAAAGGAGAGTCGATGGTGGAGCTTGGAATTCCTCAGAGAGGTTTGTGAGGAGCTTGGAAGCCATTCCGAGTCTGTAGCTTCAGTGGTGCGCTTCTGCTGTCTGGTGGTCCTGGATCTCTGAGGCATTTGGAAGCAGAAGGACCAGGTGAAAAGTAGCTGTGTAGAGGCATATAACCCCCTTTTTCGGGTAATCTTTTCCTGCCTGAAGTAGCCATAGCAGGCAGGTGCTGCAACACGCAGGCCCTGACTCGCTGGCAGGCTGTAAATCTATGCTTTAGCGGTGCGGTAGCAGGAGCTCGTGTCTCAAGCGGCCATTTTCCTCAGCGGCCAAATTACATCTCCACATTTAGCTATATACTTGAAACAAGAAACAATTATATTATTTAATTCAAATATTTCTTGTCCAAGATGTAACTCACTATGAAAGCACAATGTTGATGTTGTCAGACCTAGCCGTTGAAAGGATCCTGCAAGCTTCAGTGCCTTTGAGTTAATAAAAGTCAATTAATTTAAGCATAACCTTAGTCTGGTTGTTGTCCTTTGTACTGTACCATCACTTCTGCAGTGCATCCCTGCTGGATACCAATACCTTGTACAAGGTTATATTCACCTATGCCAGTTCAGCCACATATCAGATTAATCTTACTTGAAACCTAAATTTACAGCTAAAAAGTAAATAGTTATTCATATTTTATTTTTATCTGTTATATGTCAGAGTTATTTCACAAACCAAAATCTTGGTCAGATGTTTACTTCAGCTTCAGGTCTCATGTACATGACAGAGAAGTAGGATGGCACCATATTGTCACTAGTGTTGAGCGGCATAGGCCATATTCGAATTCGCGAATATTCGCGAATATATGGACGAATATTCGTCATATATTCACGAATATTCGCATGTTCGTAATATTCTCATTTTATTTTCGCATATACGAAAATTCGCGTATGCGAAAATTAACATATGCGAAAATTAGTATATAAAAAATTAGCATAAGCGGAAATTCGCATATACGAAAATCAGCATATGCAAATTTTCGCATATGCGAAACTTCGCACACCAGTCTCACACAGTAGTATTAGAGCCTTCTTTACACCACACAAGCTGGAAGCACTGTGATGTGTATTGTAAAAAAAAAAAAATAAAAAAAAAATATACGAATATTCGTAATTACAAATATAGTGCTATACTCGCGAATATTCGCGAATTCGCGAATATGCGATATTCGCGAATAAAATTCGCATTGCGAATATTCGCGAGCAACACTAATTGTCACATATGGCCGTGTAATACAAATGAACATATAGCTTTCTCTCTCTGCATATAAAAAATTATAAAAACATTTTTATTTTCTCATGCTCCACCATAATATATATATATATATATATATATATATATATATATATATTTATATATAATTTGGTTGAGCATAACAATATCAGTTGGATTCTGACATGGATTCTGACAATTTCCATAGGAAATTGAAGGCATATAGAAATATGCTTAGGGCTGCTAACATTTTTATACTGTAGGTGCCCTATTAGAGCTCCATACAAAACAGAGCATGCATATAGTTGTGAGCACAAGACATTGTTAGCAGGACCAGAAAACAAAAGAGGTATGTACAAACCTTAAAAAATTTAGGCATATCAGCTTTTATCTGGTCGTTGCCTTTTTAATTTAAAGGGAATGTATTGCTTTAAAAACCTCTGCCATGTCATATCCATCCGAAGGAAGGGTCCAGGTGCTGATCATTTTGCCATAAGTTGACAGTGTGCATGGTGATTGGTACCTCCAGTTTACTGAATGATTATTAGCCCACTTTAATTTTTCAATACAGAGTTATTATTTGGATATTGGTTGTGAGAGGCTCCTTCTCCCCCATACACCATTTAAGACTTGGCCAACCAACTAGACATCCATACCCAAGAAGTCGTAAATAAATCTTTGCTATCACTAGAGTTATAATTTTCCTAAAGGTTAGTTTGCACCAGAGATACCCATCATACCCTTTATCTTACATACTGTACATGTACAAGCTTGACGGTTCTAAATGTGCATACTTAAAGGACATGTCCGGTGTTCACTTTTCTTATTTTATCCGTTTTGGGCTGCAAAAAAAAAAAAGAAAATAAGCTTTCTCTTGCCTGCCTACGCTCCCCCGGTGCTCCGGTGCAGGCGTTCGGTCCCCGGGCTGTATTCTTTTTACTTCCTGTTAGCCCGGCACGTCACACGGAGCTTCAGCCTATCACTGGCCGAGGCGGGACATCGCTGTGGCCGGTGATAGGTTGAAGCTCCGTGTGACGTGCCGGTCTAACAGGAAGTAAGAAGAATACAGCCCGGGGACCGAACACCTGTACTGAAGCACCGGGGGAGCCTAGGCAGGTAAGAGAAAATTTGTTTTCTTTTATTTTTCAGCCCGGAATGGATAAAATAAGAAAAGTGAGCACCGGACAAAGAAAGTATATATTACAAAGAAGATTTTATTTGTGTTTGTAATATCTATGAGTATGAAATCATTTCATTAGCATAACAAAATCATAGAAACAATATCACATTTGAAATCAGAGAGGTTTTTTATGTGTACTGGACCAGATTTCAATAATGTTTAGTGGTCCTGGAACATTAAAGGAATTACAAGACATCAGCATCTGAAAGCCAGCATGCATTTGATCTTGGCACTTTATCAAGACTTTGAAATTATACCAACAATACAATCTACTTGCAATACAGCACATCTACATTGTGTTTGTTGCAGTGATGGAAATGAAATATTTAGTTTTTTAGAAAACGATGAATATATATTTAGGAAGAGGAAACATTTTACCATGCCAGATGTGAGATATTGCAAATTTGAATGAAACTTCCACTAGTTTAACATATGTTTGCTTTTCAGTTCTAATATACATAAAAAACATCTCTTCCTCAAACATTACAGACTCATCTACTCAATATCCGTTCATCACCTCGTAAGTTATTCTTTAGTGACTACCCTAGAATAATGCTAATGACTAGCAGATGTATACACAACATAATTAATAATCTTTTGATATTTTGTATCTGTTTCATGTTTCAATAAATGTAAATTAATCCTGCTCCAGAAGGAAGTAAGCTGCCTCTCTAGTGCCATCTATTGGAAGTAGTGATCCCATAAATCAGGTTTGACCCCCCTAAAGGGGTTCTCTGGTGATTTATTTTTTATTTTTTTATCATCTGGTTCCAGAAAGTTAAACAGATTTGTAAACAACTTCTATTAAAAAATCTTAAACGTTCCAGTACTCATCAGCTACTGTATGCTCCAGAGGAAGTTGAATTGTTCTTTTTCAGTCTGACCACAGTGTTCTCTGCTGATACCTCTGTCCATGTCAGGAACTGTCCAGAGTAGGAGCAAATCCCCGTAGCAAACCTCTCCTCCAGACAGCTCCTCACATGGACTAAGGTGTCAGCAGAGAACACTTTAGTGAGACAGAACAGAACAACTCAACTACCTCTGCAGCAGCTGATACATACTGGAAGGATTAAGATTTTTTTTTACAGAAGTAATTTACAAATCTGTCTAACTTTCTGGCACCTATACTCAGCCCACTCCCTTTCTATATTGCGGGGCTAAACATCATAGCAGTTTGGGCCTGGCCTCTCCAGTTTTTTTTTTAGACATAAGCAATTTTCAATTATTGACCCCCCCCCCCATCTCCACACACACACAGGTACACACAAACTTTGGCAGTTATAGTATTTTCTAGAATCAATATTTTGTGAATATTTTGTGGATAACTAAATACTGTTTACCAATGCCAAAAAACTTTAAAAAAAAACTATAGCTATAAAAATTATGTTGTCTTAGATCTATTGTTAAATGTAAACAGTAAAAAATGGCTGCTTTTCAATGCAAATTTTTTTTCAATACAAAGAAAGATTTGAGAAAATGCCTAATATTTATGCTGTGCTGCATGTATTTATTGATCACTGATCATTTAAAAAAAATGGACAAACAAATGCAATTTCTGGTACAGTGGTCCCTCATCATACGATGGTAATTTGTTCCAAATGAACCATCGTTAGTTGAAATCATCGTATGTTGAGGGATCCGTGCAATGTAAAGTATAGGAAGTTTTACTCACCTGTCCCTGCCGCTCCGGACCGTCACCGCTGCCCTGGATGTCACCCTCCATTGCTGTCACCGCATCTCCGGGGTGTCCCCGCCGCACCGGAACATCTCTGCTGGCCAGGATCGTTGCTCTTCATCGCCGTCATCACGTCGCTGCGCACGCCGCTCCTATTGGATGACGGGACGGCATGCATGGCGACGTGATGACGACGAAGGAGAGCGATGGTGATGCAGGGGATCCTGAAGAGGACGGTCTGGAGTGCCGGGGACATCACCGGAGCACACGTGGCACCTTAAACGGCTATACAGCAGCAGCTGAAGCAGTCTGCGCTAACGGATAGCCGTTTATGTGATGGCCCCGACATACTAAAGCACCGTATGTTGATGCTGCCTTCAACATGCGATGGCCTCTGAGAGGCCATCATATGTTGAAATTATCGTATGTCGGGGCCATCGCAGGTCGGGGGATCACTGTATATTAAAATGGCACTGTCATTTCAAAAACATTTAATTAAATGTAATGAATAACATTATATTTGTAATATACAATGGTTTAAAAATGTGTATATTTTGGTAAAAAAATACTGTCTTGTCCCTGCAGCTATTTACTGTGTGTCTTTGTGCAGAGATAAAAAAAGAAAGTAAGTGCTCTGTGTACTGAAAGGTCTCTGTGCACTGAGGACAAGCAAGGCTCTGTACACTGAGGACAAGCAGGGCTCTGTACACTGAGGACAAGCAGGGCCCTGTACAGTGAGGACAAGCAGGGCTCTGTACACTGAGGACAAGCAGGGCCCTGTACACTGAGGACAAGCAGGGCTCTGTACACTGAGAACAAACACGGCTCTGTGCAGATAGGACAACCAGGGCTCTATATAAGCGGCAGACATCTTGCCACCAGTCTCTTCAACGTTTTATTGCAGAGAGAGAGAGAGGGATAGAGAACAGTGTGTGTTGCACAGAAAAACATTTTTACAGCAGCGATATACCACAAGCCCAAATCCAGCCTGATAGTTCTTTCAGAACTGCATGAGTAAAATAAGCCACGCCCCCTCATCTCCTCCTCCTGGAGGACACAGGTGTGCATGAGAGAAAGAAGGCAGAGCAGGGGGAGAGAGAGGACATGCACAACTCCTCATCTCCCCTCCCCCTGCTCTGTCTTCTGAGGACGCAGGTATGCACTGAAAGAAGACAGAGAAGATAAGAGTGTTATCTGAAGGGGAGAATAACAAAGTGCACAGGCTGGGGATGTATAGACTGCAGGGGAATACATCTCAGACTGGGGATGATTTCTATGTGTGAAGGGGGGGGGGGGGGACTCCTGAATGACACATGTTGGGAGATGTGGTCCCTGTTATGTGTGTATGCTAGTGTTTATAAACCCAACTCCCAGTATGCCTGGACAGTCTTTGGGAAAGCTGGGAGTTGTACAGGGTGGGCCATTTATATGTATACACCTTAATAAAATGGGAATGGTTGGTGATTTTAACTTCCTGTTTGTGGCACATTAGTATATGTTAGGGTGTGACACATCAAACTTATTGGAAATTTAACAAGAAAAACAATGATGTGCTTGGTTTTAATGTAACTTTATTCTTTCACAAATTATTTACAAGTTTCTCTTTGTTTACAGCCATTGACATGTCGTCGAGGTTAACACGTGAGGAGCGGATAGGCATTCTCCAGGCATTCCTGACAGAATTTTGTACTGTCTTCAAGGAACCTGCTCGTGCTTCCTCTGCTGAGATGGCTCTGCTGAGTCTTTCTTAGGGCATTTCCACTGTTGGCGAGTATGCCATCTGGTTCCGACCCTGGAGTCGGAGTTGGCCTGGAATAATGAAGCTCTCTGTGCTACCTTCAAGAGAGGATTATCGAGTCAAATTAAGGATGTCCTTGCTGCCCAGGAATTGCCATCTACCTTGAACGAACGAATACAATTATCATCCCGGATTTATATCAGTTTCTCTGAGCGACAAGAAGAACTATGACAAGAAAGGGAATCTGTAACAACCTCTGCGCTTTCCTCGGATGGCGCCAGTCTTCCAGCAACCACCGCAACTTTCTACGTTGCCCGCCGCAGCGGAAGCTATGCAAGTGGATTGGTCTCGTCTGACCCTGCAGGAAATGACTTGCTGAAGAACTGAAAATCTTTGTCTATACTGCGCCAGTGCAGACCACTATCTTAAGGACTGTCCTCTGCGTCCTCAGCCACAGGGAAACGCTCGCACCAAGGGTGTGTTGGAGAGGCCTGCCTAGGTTTGAATTCCTCCTCTCCAAGCTTAAATTTGACAGTTCAGCTTCTTCTTCCCTCCAAAGAGAACCTCTCAGTTCTGGCCTTCCTTGACTCTGGCTCTGCGGGAAACTTTATTGATGCCTCTCTAGTGCATAAGTATCGTCTTCCAGTTTTCAGCCTCTAGAAACCTCTGTTCATCTCTACGGTCAATGGAGAAAAACTGGACTGTACCGTGCTATACAACACAGAACCCCTGTTGATGCAGGTCGGAGTCTCCCATAGGGAGAACTTGTCCTTCTACGTACTCCCACACTGTACTACACTTCTCTTGCTTGGTCTACCTTGGTTGCAGCTCCATGTCATACAGCTTGATTGGAAAACTGGAGAAGTCAACTGCAACAATCACTGCATTTACATTTGTGTGACCATGTTGGAACCATCGTCTAGACCTCTACCCGGTTTACCTTTCTCCAGGATTTTGCTGATGTCTTCAGCGTAAAGCAAGCTGAAGTTTTGCCTCCACATTGTCCATTCGATTGTGCTATTGACTTGCTGCCCTGCACCACACCTCCCATGGGCCGTATCTATCCCTTGCCTGTTCCAGAAATTCAAGCCATGTCAACCTATATCCAGGAGAACCTACAGAAACCATTTATCAGGAAGTCCTCTTCTTCTGCTGGAGCTGGGTTCTTCTTCGTGGAAAAGAAAGATGGGTCGTTGCGTCCTTGCATCGACTACCGGGGACTGAATAAAATTACAGTTAAAAACCGTTATCCCCTTCCTTTAATCTCGGAGTTGTGTGACCGTCTGCGAGGTGCCAGGATTTTCTCCAAATTGGATCTTCGTGGTGCCTACAACTTAATTCGGATAAGAGAAGGGGACGAGTGGAAGACCGCGTTCAATACTCGAGATTGACATTTCAAATATCTTGTTTAGAGATGAGCGAATCGAAGTTGACGAACCAGAATTCGTTAGGAATTTCATTAAAAATTTGATTCACAACGAATACGGATATCACCGCGATTCTATCGCACGAATCGCTTCATTAAACTTCATTTTACAGCATTCCAGGCTATTGGAGACCTAAGATCCACATGTGAGTACATGGGGCAGGGGATTATGGGAGGGCGGGAAACAGCGGCGGGAATGAAGGTAGGCGGGCTGACCCTGAACCACATGTGAGATGCAGCCTCTCAGTGTTCACTGACCCCTGTGATGTCACAGCCCCTATATATTCGGCGGCCATCTTGCATCTCTTCATTTCATTTATGCACTCAGATAGAGAGGACAGGACTGCGTGTGTGTGAATAGCTCATACCACAGCGTTACACTGCAACTGCTAGTCACATCAGCATTAGGGAAAGACCGGAGTGCAGAGTACTTTGCTGTAACACTGAGAAGGATCATTGATAGATAAACCTCCTATTCCCGTTATTGAGCATTGCAGCAGAGAGGGGCACATAGCTGTCAGCTGCCTCATACAGATCTCCAAGCTGCCTGAACTTTCTGAAGCATCTTATCTCTTCATTTTTCAGCCCAATAAATTTTTTTTTTGCTCCACAAATCTTCTGCTGCTCAGAATTGTGTGACAGAGTGCAATTTAGGGTTTAATCCCTGGATTTTTTTTTTGTGGGGCTGTACTGTTGGGTCCTGCTGCTGTTCAGAAATAAGTCATATTAGTGTGGACTTTAGTGCCTTTTTACCATTTTTCACCTGTTACTCTGTCTCTGTGCTAATTTCAGTGTTATACAACATGTTATACACCTGCCGGTGTATTAAAGAAAACATTTTTTTTCCTGCGTACAAATACGCTTAACAGTGGCCTTATCATTGCAAAGGGCCTACATACAAGCAAATAGCGTGCCATATACCACCTTTTTTCTGTCTCTGTGCTAAATTCAGTGTTATACCACACGTTATACACCTGCTGGTATTAAAGAACATTTTTTATTTTTTTCCTGAGTACAAATACGCTTAACCCTTTAACGACGCATGACGTATATTTACGTTCTGCGCCGGCTCCCGCGATATGAAGCGTCGGTCCCGGCGCTCATCAACGGCCGGGACCCGTGGCTAATACCACACATCACTGATCATGGCGATGTGCGGTATTAACCCTTTAGAAGTGGCGGTCAAAGCTGACCGACGCTTCTAAAGCGAAAGTGAAAGTATCCCGGCTGGTCAGTCAGTCTGTTGGGGACCGCCGCGGTGAAATTGCGGTGTCCCGAACAGCTTGCAGGACACCAGGAGGGCCCTTACCTGCCTCCTCGGTGTCCGATCGACGAATGACTGCTACGTGCCTGAGATTCAGGCAGGAGCAGTCAAGCGCCGATAACACTGATCACAGACGTGTTAATACACACCTGTGATCAGGATGAGAGATCAGCGTGTGCAGTATTATAGGTCCCTATGGGACCTATAACACTGCAAAAAAAAAGTAACAAAAAAGTGTTAATAAAGGTCATTTAACCCCTTCCCTAATAAAAGTTTGAATCACCCCCTTTTCCCATAAAAAAAAAACTAAAACAGTGTAAATAAAAATAAAAATAAACATATGTGGTATCGCCGCCTGCATAAATGTCCGAACTATAAAAATATATCATTAATTAAACCGCACGTTCAATGGCGTACGAGCAAAAAAAATCCAAAGTCCAAAAAAGCGTATTTTGGTCACTTTTTATACCATTAAAAAATGAATAAAAAGTGATCAAAAAGTCCGATCAAAACATCGTACATCGTACCGATAAAAACTTCAGATCACGGCGCAAAAAATGAGCCCTCATACCGCCCTGTACGTGAAAAAATAAAAAAGTTATAGGGGTCAGAAGAGGACATTTTTAAATGCATACATTTTCCTGCATGTAGTTTTTTTCAGAAGTACGACAAAATCAAACCTATATAAGTAGGGTATCATTTTAACCGTATGGACCTACAGAATAATAAGGTGTCATTTTTACCGAAAAATGCACTGCGTAGAAACGGAAGCCCCCAAAAGTTACAAAATGGCGTTTTTTCTTCGATTTTGTCGCACAATGATTTTTTTTTTCCGTTTCGTCATGAATTTTTGGGTAAAATGACTGATGTCACTGCAAAGTAGAATTGGTGACGCAAAAAATAAGCCATTATATGGATTTTTAGGTGGAAAATTGAAAGGGTTATGATTTTTAAAAGGTAAGGAGGAAAAAACGAAAGTGCAAAAACGGAAAAACCATGAGTCCTTAAGGGGTTAACAGTGGCCTTATGATTGCAAAGGGCCTAAATACAAGCAAATAGCGTACCATATACTACCTTTTTTTCTGTCTCTGTGCTAAATTCAGTGTTATACCACACGTTATACACCTGCCGGTGTATTAAAGAAAAAAAAGGTTTTCCTGCGTACAAATACGCTTAACAGTGCGCTCATCATTGCAAAGGGCATACATACAACCAAGTAGTGTACTATTTAGTACCTGTATTTCTGTCTCGGTGCTAAATTCAGTGCTATTCCACACATTAGAATACACCGGCAGGTGTATACAACAAAAAAATTGTTTTTTTCTGCGTATAAATACGCTTAACAGTGTGCTCATCATTGCAAAGGGTATACATAGAACCAAGTAGTGTACTATTTACTACCTGTTATTCTGTCTCTAAGCTAAATTCAATGCTATTCCACACATTAGTATACACCTGCTGGTGTAAAAAAAAAATAAGTGTTTTTTTCTGCGTAGAAATACGCATACCAGTGCGCTCATCATTGCAAAGGGCATACATACAACAAAGGAGTGTACTATTTAGTAACTGTTATTCTGTTTAGGGCCTAAATACTTTGAAAGTATGTCAGGCAGGGAAGTGTCAGGACATGCACAGAGAAGGGGCAGAGGCCTACATACCTCAGGCAGAGTTGGCAGCAGACTTGGGGCGAGTGGCAGCAGGAGTCGCAGCAATAGGCCTGAGCTCCTGTTAACTACCAGCGGTCGTGTTGTCGACCCATCTCTCCTCGTCAATTGGTTTGCACATTCATCCCCATCATCAAAAGCGACATCTGACAACCCCAGTCAAGAGTCGGTGGGTTCCTCAGACACAATCCTCAGTTGGCATGGGCCGGGAGCAGTCCCCGTAATCCCATTGCCTTTGTCCTATGCTTTTCCCTCTCCCAAAGAAGTATCTCATGCTTTGGGTTCAGCTCCACTATTTAGTGAGGATGTAATAGAGGACAGTCAGCAGCTAATGGGCAGCCAAGAATCTTAGGAGACATGCGTCCCTTGCTCCGCAAGATGGGCAAGTATTGATGCGGAGAGTGACGTGGGAGGCGGTGTTTCAATTGTTCAGGGTCCTGAGGCAGACACTTGTGGAACACGAGGAGGACATCAGTGACGTGCACACATCTTTTGATGATGATGAAGCCGATCGCAATTGGGAGCCGGGTGCAGAAGCCGGGGCTTCATCATCATCAGGAGAAGAGATTTGCTCTTTGTCTATGAGGCAGCAAGGCGGTAGCACGGTTGGCGTGGTGGTGGCAGTAATGGAAATTCAGGAGCCAAACGTGCCAGGGGAAGACCACCTGCTTCTCGGCAAGCTACCATTCAGGGAGGTAGGGGAACAGGGGTTCCTGGAGACGGCGCCAATAGCAGTGAAATTGTGCGAACTGCGGGTGGGAAAATCAGCTACTCTGCGATGTGGTTGTTCTTCATAAAGAATCCGGAGGACCTTAGCGTAGTCACATGCAAAATCTGTCGGCAGAAAGTGAATCGTGGCCAGGGTCCCAATCTCGGCACCACGGCCCTGCGTCAACACGGCCCTGCGTCAACACTCGTCACCACGGCCCTGCGTCGCCACCATAAAGCGTCCTGGGTTAACCGTGGCTCCGAGGTAGTGGTCCAGCCTGCCGCATCACCCAGTGGCCATCCGCTCCCTCCGTCATTCAGCCAAGGCTCCACCACCTCAGCCGAAGGGAGCATTGTGTCAAACCCTCCTTCTTGCGCTCCTGCTTCTTCCGCTCGTAGTCAGCCATTCCGCCAACAATCGATCGGCGAAGCCATGTCCAAGAGACAACAGTATGCACCCACTCATCCAACGGCGCAGAAGTTGAATGTGCTCCTGTCCAAGTTGTTGGTGTTGCAGTCCCTCCCTTTCCAACTGGTGGACTCTGCAGCTTTCAGGGAATTGATGGCTTGTTCCAAGCCGAGGTGGAGAGTCCCAAGCCGTCATTTCTTTGCGAAGAAGGCAGTACCAGCCCTGCATAAGTTTGTACAAGAGAAGGTGGGCCAGTCCTTGAGCCTGTCTGTGTGTTCAAAAGTGCACGGCAGCGCTGACGTGTGGAGCTGTAACTACGGGCAGGGACAATACATGTCTTTTACGGCCCACTGGGTAAATGTTGTTCCTGCACAGCCACAACAGCAACTTGGACAGGTCACACCTCTTCCTCCTCCACGCTCTCGCTCCCAGGCAGTTGGTCCTTTTACAGTGTGCGCCTCCTCCTCCTCCCTGGGTCCTCAGCCTCCACTGCACATCCAAATCTCGGTGGCCCTTCATCGTACCACTTGTGTAGGGCACAGCGGTGTCAAGCCGTCCTTCACATGGTTTGCCTTGGTGAACGGAGTCACACAGGGGAGGAACTGCTAAAGTTAATTAGGGAAGAAATCCGAGTATGGCTTGGTCCACGAAATCTGGAAATGGGAACCATGGTGACCGACAATGGGAAGAACATTGTGGCCACGCTGCGACAAGGAAGTGTGAACCATTCGCCCTGCATGGCACACGTGTTGAATCTGGCTGTCAAGAAGTTCATAAAGTCTTCTCCCCATTTGCAAGAGGTCCTGACAATGGCAAGGAAACTGTGCAAGCACTTCAGCCACTCATATAACGCCAAGCTCATTTTGCTTGAGCTGCAGCGTCAGAACGGTATCCCACAACATAGTCTCATTTGTGACGTAGCCACACGTTGGAATTCCACACTCCATATGTTGGACAGACTATACGAACAAAGAAAAGCCAACACAGATTTTTTGATGATACAAGCAGATTGTGTAACTTCAATGTGAACAAGTGGCAGCTCATACGTGACACCTGCCGTTTGCTGAGGCCCTTTCAGGAAGCCACATTTTTTGTTAGTCGCTCGAATTACGCCATGAACAACGTAATTCCACTCCTACATTTACTCCAAAAAATGATTGAAAACATGGCTGGTCACGGCAATGGAGACATTGCGCCTACATCAGAAGGCTACATGAGTCCTGTGGGGGATGAACTGGAGGAGGATGATGAGGGGCAGAGCGGAGCACAGTTTACGGTGGATGAGATGGCCGGTGTTTCTGGTCATTGGACAGGAGAGGAGGAGCAGCCAGAGGAGCTGGAGGGTTATTACGAGGGAGGCGAGACAGAGGACCCAGACACACCGTGGCAGTATGCAGTGGAGATGGAGGCAGGTAGTCCCAGCGAGTCACTGTCACAAATGGCACGATGCATGCTGAGTTGCTTGCGTAGTGACCCCCGAATTGTCAAAATTCGTCAGAGAGCCATGACTTCTGGATCTCCACCTTATTAGACCCTCGCTACCAGCCCAGAATGGGGGCCTTTTTTACACCCACTGAGAGGGAGGACAAACTGACCTACTTCAGGGAGCTTCTACATAGTCGGTTGGCCAATCGGCCACATGGTCCATCCACTCGCAGGTCTGACTCGGGGGGCCCTCTGCGCTCACCTTACACTGCCACGGCTGCTGGGGAGGAAAGGGGTGACAGAAGCAGTACCGGCTCAATCAGCAGCAGCCTGAGTCTACAGTCGCTGATGAGTAGCTTCCTTCAGCCGCATAGTGAAGCTACTCATCAGCAGCAGGTGGACATGGAGCAGGACCTGAACCAGCAGGTGGTGGCTTACCTCGACATGACCCTGCCAACAACCGTTGAAGATCCGCTGGACTTCTGGGCAGCCAAACTCGATTTATGCCCTGGAAAAGCTGTCCTGCCTGGCCAGTAGTGTGCCATCAGAATGGGTGTTTAGTGCGGCTGGGGCCATAGTCACCCCAAGGCAAACTCGTCTGTCCACTAAAAATGTGGAGAGACTTACGTTTGTCAAGATGAATCAGGGATGGATCAGCCAGGATTTCCAGCCACCAATGACAGATGGGTCTGAGTAGATTGACCATGCTCCTACAACAAATTTTTCTCTATTGTGGTTGGTTATGAAACCCTCTGGGGCAGGCCTGGGCATTGTACGACCCGCTTGCCACATACGGCCCTTTGATTGGCTCTGACCGGCCCGCGCTGATTGGGGGACAACTATGCTGCCTACTCTGGGGGACAACTATGCTCCTAATCTGGGGGACATCTATGCTGCCTAATCTGGGGGACATCTATGCTGCCTAATCTGGGGGACAACTATGCTCCTTATCTGGGGGACAACTATGCTCCTAATCTGGGGGACAACTATGCTCCTAATCTGGTGGACATCTATGATGCCTAATCTGGGGTACAAGTATGCTCCTAATCTGGGGGACATCTATGCTGCCTACTCTGGGGGACAAGTATGCTCCTAATCTGGGGGAAATCTATGCTGCCTAATCTGGGGGACAACTATGCTCCTAATCTGGGGGACATCTATGCTACCTAATCTGGGTGACATCTATGCTGCCTAATCTGGGGGGACAACTATGCTCCTAATCTGGGGGGCATCTATGATGCCTAATCTGGGGGACAAGTATGCTCCTAATCTGGAAGAAATCTATGCTGCCTACTCAGGGGGACAAGTATGCTCCTAATCTGGGGGACATCTATGCTGCTTAATCTGGGTGACATCTATGCTGCCTAATCTGGATGACATCTATGCTGCCTTATCTGGGGGACAACTATGCTCCTAATCTGGGGGGCATCTATGATGCCTAATCTGGGGGACAAGTATGCTCCTAATCTGGGAGAAATCTATGCTGCCTACTCTGGGGGACAAGTATGCTCCTAATCTGGGGGACATCTATGCTGCTTAATCTGGGTGACATCTATGCTGCCTAATCTGGGGAACAAGTATGCTCCTAATCTGGGGGACATCTAGGCTGCCTACTCTGGGGGACAAGTATGCTCCTAATCTGGGGGACATCTATGCTGCCTAATCTGGGGGACAAGTATGCTCCTAATCTGGGTGACATCTATGCTGCCTACTCTCGGGGACAAGTATGCTCCTAATCTGGGGGAAAATCTATGCTGCCTAATCTGGGTGACATCTATGCTGCCTACTCTGGGGGACAAGTATGCCCCTAATCTGGGGGACATATATGCTGCCTAATCTGGGGGACAACTATGCTCCCAATATGGGGAAAACTGATGCTTCTGGCCATGGGGCAATAATTTTTTGAAGTTTAGCAGTAGCTAAATACATGCTTAATGCAAATGTCAACATTGATCTTTAAATGTAAGGGGTTATGAAACCCTCTTGGGTACTGCGAATGACTGCTCCAGAATCATTCTGTGTCTTTCACAAACTACTTGCCTCCCTGGTGCCTCAGGCCTTGGGCCTATAATTTTTTGAAGTTCAGCAGTAGCTAAATACGTGCTTAATGCAAATGTAAACATTGATCTTTAAATGTAAGGGGTTATGAAAACCTTTTGGGTACTGCAAATGCAAGCTCCAGACTCATTCTGTGTCTTTCAGGAACTACTTGCCTCCCTGGTGCCTCTGGCCTTGGGCCTTAAATTTTTGGATGTTTAGCAGTAGCTAAATACATGCTTAATGCAAATTTCAACAATGATCATTAAATTCTCGGCGCTCTGCCAGGGCCTTCTCCTACCCCGCCTGGGCCAATCCGAGGACCTCACTAACCAACTCACTAACTAATCCAATCGCTTATAGCGACGGGCGGTGTGTACAAAGGGCAGGGACTTAATCAACGCCAGTTTATGACCCTCACTTACTGGTAATTCCTCGTTTTAAGGTTAAATAATTGCAATTTCAGATCCCTATCACAAACTGGTTTCAGTGTCCAACACGCACCTGTCCTTGAAAGATAGAGAAACGCTAATCCATTCAGTGGAGCATGCCTGCGGCCCGGACATCTGAGGGCATAACACACCTGTTATTGCACGATCTCGCAATTGATCGAGCAAGGTAAGGGGTTATTAAAGCCTCTTGGGTACTGCTGAGGCCTACTCCTGACTGCTCCTGGTGCAATGTATGGGGTAATTAAACACTCTTGGGTAGTGTTATTGTTAAATTTACTGATAATTTTATCAGTAATAAAACTGAATTTTGCAGAATGCTAACCGTTACACAACGGAACGCTTGTTGCGTGTGATTTTTTAATGAAAAAAATAAAATAGATGGAGAGGGATTAATTCTGCTTAATCATTTTTGGCGAATAGAATCCTTTTGTCATCTGATTTTTTGGAGACAGATGCGCTTACACACATGTAATAATTTTTTTTAACCAAATTTCAAATATTGTGTGGTTTATTATTTTTGAGAAGAATGTCTATTGGTGGCCCACCGTCCTGCATAATAGAGTCTTCTGAAATGCTGTATATGCGCTTGTTTTTAAAAAACAGGTATTTTGTCAGACAAGTTCAATAAAATTTGGCAGTTTTTTGGGGTGGATTGTGAAGCCCGGGTGTGTACTCGTGCATCAGCCAACTCCAGGCTGTGTCTTTCAGGCTATCTATGGGTTCCTGATGCCGCAGAGGAGGGGCCTGGGTCTGGGAATTAAATATTTTTGGATTGCGGATGCTACCAAAAAAGATGGACACACCCTAATCCATTCAGTGGAGCGCAACTGCGGCCCCGGACATCTGAGGGCATAGCACACCTGTTATTGCTCGATCTCAGGAGAAGGGGGGTTCATCATCGGGAGAAGAGAGTTGCAGGTTGCCCTTGAGTCAGCAAGGCGGTAGCACGGTTGGCAGTCAGCGTGGCGTGGCAGTAGTGGAAATTCTGGGACCACCTGCTTCGCTGCAGTTTACCTTCCCGGGAGTTAGCGGGTTACCAGAACCGGTTGATCATTTAATCATGCAAAGGTAGGGGGTTATTAAAGCCTCTTGGATACTGGTGAGGCCTATTCCTGACTGCTCCTGGTGTAATATATGGGGTAAATAAACACTCTTGGGTAGTGTTTTATTTTTTTTTACTTACTGATAATTTTATCGGTAATAAATTTGAATTTTCCAGAATGCTAATCGTTACACAACAGAATGCTTTTTGCGTGTGATTTTTTAATGAAAAAAAAAAAAAAACGGACAGGGATTAACTCTGCTTCATCCTTTTGGGCGAAAAAAGTCCTTTGGTGATCTGATCTTTTGGAGACAGATGCTCTTGCACACATATTGAATTATTTTTTGTAAAAAAAATTCAAATGTTGTGTGGTTTATTATTTTTGAGAAGAATGTCTTTGGGTGGTCCACCGTCCTGCATTATAGAGTCTTGTGAACTGTTGGATATGCGCTTGTTCTTACACAAAGGTATTTCTTTAAAACATTTCTAAAATGTTGTTGTTTTTTGGAGGGTTGTTTTTTTTATGGGTTACTGATGCCGCAGGGGTGGGGCCTGGTTCTGGAAATTTCTAATTTGTGGATAGCGGGTGCTACCAGTGAGAAATCTTTGACAAAAATTTCTCATTGTGTTGTTTTTGGAGGTGGGATTGTGAAGCCCTGGTGTGTATTGGTGCATCAGCCAACTCCAGGCTGTGTCCTTCAGGCAATATATGGGTTCCTGATGCCGCAGAGGTGGGGCCTGGGTCTGTAAATTTCTAATTTTTGGATAGCGGGTGCTACCTATGAGAAATCTTTGTCAATCATTTCATATATTGTGTTGTTTTTTGGGGGGGGGGATTGTGAAGCCCTGGTGTGTACTCTTGCATCAGCCAACTCCAGGCTGTGTCATGCAGGCAATATATGGGTTACTGATGCCGCAGGGGTGGGGCCTGGTTCTGGAAATTTCAAATTTTTGGATAGCGGGTGCTACCAATGAGAAATCTTTGACAAAAATTTCTCATTGTGTTGTTTTTGGAGGTGGGATTGTGAAGCACTGGTGTGTACTGGTGCATCAGCCAACTCCAGGCTGTGTCCTTCAGGCAATATATGGGTTACTGATGCCGCAGAGGTGGGGCCTGGGTCTGTTAATCTCAAATTTTTGGATAGCTGGTGCTACCAATGAGAAACCTTTGTCAAAAATTTCATATATTGTGTTGTTTTTTTTTTTTTTTTTTTTTGGGGGGGGGGGGGATTGTGAAGCCCTGGTGTGTAGTGTACTAGTGCATCAGCCAACTCCACGCTGTGCCATTCAGCCACTAAATGGTCTCCTCTTGCTGCCAACATGTCCACGCTATGTCATTCAGTCACTATATGACACTGACACTGATGCCATCACCAGGCTCTGTCATTGTGCTGCTGTGCGGCAGTGATTCTAAGAGCGATGCCGGTAATCTGCATGCTATTCTAAATAACAGTATTATTTCACTAGCCCAGCACACTCCATATGCGTTTTAGGACACAGCAAAGTGTTCTATACCCCTATAGAGGCTGTATGTAGGCTAGAAATAGCCTTTTTTAATATTGATTAACCCCGAACAAATTCAGATCGAAACAAACTTTTCGGGAAAATTCGGCGAATCGGCCGAATTGAATTTTTGAAAAGTTCGCTCATCCCTAATCTTGTTATGCCATTTGGACTATGTAATGCTCCAGCAGTCATCCAGGAGTTTGTCAATTACATTTTTCGGGACTTTCTCTACTCCTTTGTCGTTGTCTATTTGGATGACATCCTCATCTATTCACCCAATCTCCATACTCATCGTCTCCACCTCCGTCAAGTTTTGCAGTGTCTCCGAGACAACCAACTCTACGCAAAATTGTACCTTTGAAAAGACCAGCCTTCCATTTCTTGGATATATTGTTACCAGTCAAGGACTACAAATCTATCCTAACAAGTTATCCACTGTACTGGAGTGGTCTCAACCAACTGGACTGAAAGCGATTAAGCGCTTCCTTGGCTTTGCCAATTATTATCGACAGTTTATTCCCCACTACTCCACCCTGGTTGCCCCCATCGTATCTCTAACCAAAAAAGCTGCCAATCCTAAGGTCTGTACTCCAGAGGCCGAAGAAGATTTCAAAAAGTTAAAGTCTGTCTTTGCATCTGCTTTGGTGTTGTCAAGACGTGTTCCGAACTCGCCATTTCCTTTAGAGGTGGATGCGTCTTCTGTCGGTGCAGGAGCAGTCTTGACACAAAGATCTTTCAAGGGTAAGACTGTGGCTTGTGGATTCTTCTCGAAGACCTTCTCTACAGCGGAGAAAAATTATACTATAGGAGATCGAGAGCTCCAGGCTATTTAGTTGGCCTTGAAAGAATGGTGTCATCTCTTAGAGGGCTCTGTGCATCCTTTAACTATCTATACAGATCACAAAAACTTGCTTTATCTTCAGTCAGCCCATTGTCTCAATCCTCGTCAGGCTCGCTGGTCCCTGTTCTTCTCCAGATTTAACTTTTTTATTCATTTTCATCCAGCAGAGAAGAATCTTCAGGCGGATACTCTATCTAGATCTTCTGAGGTACAAGACCTGGAAGCCCATCTGCAACATATTGTCCCTCCGGATTGTCTTATTTCCGCAGCACCGGCAAGCCTTCAGCATCTGCCCCCTGGGAAGATTTATGTTTCTTCTTGTTTGAGACTCTGGATCTTGAAATGAGGTCATTCTTCTCTGTTGGTGGGTCATGCTGGTATCCGTAAATCCTTGCAACTAATTTCTCAACAGTATTGTTGGTCCAGGATGTCCTGGAAACAGGATGTCCTGGACTTTGTTCGTTCTTGCTCTGTTTGTGCCCGGGACAAAACACCACACGACATGCCTGCCGGTCTACTACATCCTTTGCCTGTTCCTGATCTGCCCTGGTCTAACATTGCAATGAACTTTATTATGGACCTTCCTTCTTCAAGCGGCAATACAGTCATCTGGGTTATTGTGGACCGATTTTCTAAGATGGCTCATTTTGTGCCTTTGCCTGGGTTACCATCCGCACCTCAACTAGCCAAACTGTTCCTTTCCCTTATCTTCCGTCTCCATGGATTGCCGAGACATATTGTCTCTGACCGGGGAGTCCAGTTCGTCTCCAAATTCTGGAGGGCACTCCGCTCACAACTTAAAGTTAATTTGGATTTCTCCTTTGCCTATCACCACCAGTCTAATTGTCAAGTTGAGAGGGTGAATCAGATTTTGAGGGATTATCTTCGCCACTTTGTCTCTGTCCGCCATGACAACTGGTCTGATCTTCTATCCTGGGCTGAGTTTTCGTACAACCATAGGGATACCAAATCCACAGGAACTTCCCCCTTCTATGTAGTCTATGGACTTCATCCTCGTCCTCCTCTAGCCTTACCTTCTCCCTCCGTAGTCCCTATGGCTGATAAACTAGTACGGAACTTCACCGCCATTTGGAAGAAGGCTCGTCGCTCCCTTCTTCGTGCCACGACCCAAATGAAATCTCAAGCAGACAAGAAAAGGAGTCCTCCTCCTGAACTTTCAATCAGAGCCAAGGTATGGCTGTCATCTAAATATATCCGCTTCAGACTACCTTGCTACAAACTGGGACAATGCTATTTGGGGCCTTTCAAGGTCAAGAGACGTCTTAATGCAGTGGCTTATTCACTACATTTGCCTTTCTCCCTTCGAACCTTAAATTCTTTCCACGTCTCCCTCCTGAAACCAGTCATCTATAACCGCTTCACTAGAAAGGACATTTCTCCCACTCCCATCTCTGGTATCTCTGATGTATATTCTGTCAAGAAAATTCTCGACTCCAAGCTCCTCAGAGGTAAACGTCTCTTTCTTGTAGATTGGGAAGGATTTGCTCCTGAAGAGAGGTCTTGGGAGCTAGGTCTAACATCCTGGATCAGGATCTTCTCAAAAGATTCTTGAGCCATAAAAGGAGGGGGAGACCAAAGGGGGGGTACTGTTGCATATTGCACTCCGGCCACAGACACCGGCCGTGAGCGCAGTGCCCCCCATGTTAACGAACGTCGGCGGGGCCGGGATTTGCATCGCAGGACGCGCCGGCATGTGAATACGGTCCGAGTCATCAGCCAAACAGGTAGAGGATCCACATCCAGTTTTGTGACAGCCTGCATTCAGGTGCGTGACACTGGTGCTGTATTTTAATGTTTTAAGATCACTTGTCACACAATATATATTTTTAAATAGTGATAATAAAAGTTATATTTTAATAGGGGGTTATTTATAAATGATCTTGTGACACGGGCCAAGGCCCTAGGTTTTTTTGTGGTATACTCATACTGATGCCACATCCAAGCTCTGCCTTTGTGCCACTCTGCGACAGTGATTCTAATAGTGATGCCTCTAATCTGCATGTCATACTGAATAACAGTATTATTTCGCTAACACAGCACACTCCCAATGCCGGTAACGTCAAGGCAAAGTGTTCTACACCCCTATTGAGGCTCTCTGTAGCCTGGAAATAGCTGTTTTTAATAGCGATCCGCCGCAAATAAATTCGGACCAAACCAATTTTTTCGGAAAATTCAGCGAATTGGCCGAATCGAGTCTTTCAAAAGTTTGCACATCTCTACTCATGATCTTGTTAAATATTAGAATCTTCCCAGTTCCATGTCCCATCATGATAAACCACCCCCTGCCTTTATTTTTTATTATTGTTTCGTTTTCTACCTTGATATTGCTCTGTATTTTCTGCTCAGTCAGATTCACAGACTGGGAAGGGGCATCACCCAGCAGGCTGTGACATTATCTGAAGCCATATGGGGAGAACTTCCTCCCTCACTCTGCTACACACAGCCCAGGGCAGTTCAGTGCAAGATGATGGGATAAAATGTACTCTGGACAGGTAGGGAGATACCTAGTGGCAGCTTTTTTGAACACAATTAAAACATAGAAAACTTAAATATTTTTAAACAAAGCACATTTGAAAGATTTTTTATTTACCATAAGGAGTGCAATAGCAAAAATTTTTTTAATGTGAGTGCCCATTTAACCAATGTATGTTAGAAATATACATATAATGTTTTTGTCTACATTATAGGAAAATGTTTTGCAAATGACAGTCATGCTTTAAATAAAACGGGTTTATACTACTGACTATAAGAAAATAACTTCCCTCCATCGCTTTCTTCCTATCTTAGCTGTTATTCAGAAAATCTGAGGGATCTATTATAGAGTATATATAACCCATCTTGAAATAAAGGGGGATTTCTCATTTTAGCAAGTGTTGGCATATGGCTAGGAAATAGCATCACTTTCATGGCATTTTTCTCACCACTTTCTTTAGCACTATGTCATAGCACAGCAGAAAAGAGTAGGTGCTGTTCTTTGATTGGCCAGAGAAGTGTAATATCCATTTATGTGTTTTTGCATTTTTCTATCTTTGGTCCTGTTCAGACATTAGGTTTGTGTCTGAACTGTTTCTGTGCTGATTATTCTGATTCTTCTGATTTCAGCTTAAGGCTTCCTGGGTGGGGTTATTTTGACCCTAGCTCTCCTGGAACTCTCTTCTGGTAATTAGATGTGTACTCTGACAATGTCTTGTTTATTATGCACCTTAGCTTTTGTCTGGTTGAGTAAAGGTCCGGAATTTCAACCATGGTTATCTGTTTTGTTTGATATATAGATTTTAGCCTGCTTCGTTTTAGTACATTTGTCGGATTTTAGTATTTGTGAATTGTTCGTCCTGCATTTGCTTTGTGTTGCCTTATTCTGCATTCACACTGTGCGTTTTGTCTGTCTCGTTTTGACCTTTTTTTTATACCTGCTACTCCTAGGATTGAATCCTGCTCTGAGCCCTGGGTGATCCGTCTATCTAGGAGTAAGTTGGTCATGTCCTGTTTTGACCTTTTTGATCTGGATCTCCTAGGATAAAATCCTGTTCCAAGACTTGTGCTAACCCTGTTCCAAGACTTGTGCTAATCCGTCTCCACCTGTACTTGTGTTTGCTTGTATTTAGGATTTTTGTTTCCTCCTAGGCCAGTATCCTTATTACTCAGTGGAGCGTGCCCGCTGACTAGGAGCCTATTTGGCTTTGGTATTGATGTCCCTCCATTATTGGAGTGTGGTGTCTAGTGTGTTCATTGTTCTGAGTCCAGTGTGAACAGTGCCCTTGATTTTCTGACCCATTTTCTGTTAGTAAGCTATATCCTGCCTTGTTTGTATTTATATATCTTGTTATTGTATTCCCGTTATGTTGCTCCCTGACTTTGTATAGTCCAGTTTGTCTAGTTGATTTCAATGCCAATGCAGGAAGGAACCGGCTCCAAGTTGTCATTCACCGTTAGGATGTCGGGGAAAGTATGCAAGGGGAGTGCTTTATAGAGACAGCTTTGGGGCTTACTTCTCCCTGCCCCCCCCCCCCCCCATCCCGTTCATGACAGGAAGTAAGGGAAAAGAAGTCTAGGTGTACGCACTGCTGTCAAAATGCAGAGTTCTGGTCCCAACCCCAGTAATGGAAAGAATATAGCTGAATACCAATGAAGGAGCTCTCAAGGGCTATATAACACCTTGTCATTCTAAAATCCCCTAGTCACAAATCTAAAGGTTTATCATAACAAAACCATGTAAAACTTTCTTATGAAAGTTAATATATGCTTTAAAGGGGTAATCTGGTGGTAATTTTTTATTTTTAAATCAACTGGTGCCAGAAAGTTAAACAGATTTGTAAACTACTTCTATTTAAATATTGCAATCCTTCCAGTACATATCAGTGCTGTATACAACAGAGGAAGTGCTTTTCTTTTTGAATTTCCTTTCTGTTTGACTACAGTACTCTCTATACCTCTGTTCATGTCAGAATGTGTCCAGAGTAGGAGCAAATCCCCATAGCAAACCTCTCCTGCTCTGGAAAGTTCCTGATATAGACAGAGGTGTTAGCAGAGAAAAGAAAAGACAATAACTTCCTCTGGAGCATACAGCTGGAAGGAATAATATTTTCAAATAGAATGAATTTACAAATCTCTTTAACTTTCTGTTTAACTTTCTGGCACCAGTTGATTAAAAAAAATGTTTTCCACCGGAGTACTCATTTAACCTTATCAGTGACGTCTTCTTGATTGATCTGTAGACAGCAGGCCCTGCCTCCCCAACATTTAACGCATAACACAGAGGTGGTGGCAGTAATGTGTCTTGCCCTAATGACAATGTTACGCCGAGTGCTCCGGGTCCCTGCTCCTCCCCGAAGCGCTCGCGGCGTTTCTCTCCCTGCAGCGCCATTGTCAGACCCGCTGACCGGGAGCACTGCACTGACATGGCCGGCGGGGATGCGATTCGCATAGCGGGACGCGCCCGCCCGCGAATCGCATCCCAGGTCACTTACCTGTCCCGGTCCCCGGCTGTCATGCTCTGGCGCGCGCGGCTCCGCTCTCTAGGGCGCGCGCGCGCCAGCGCTCTGAGATTTAAAGGGCCAGTGCACCAATGATGGTGCCTGGCCCAATCACCCTGATTAGCTTGCACCTGTTCCTTGCCCTACTTATACCTCACTTCCCCTGCACTCCCTTGCCGGATCTTGTTGCCTTGTGCCTTGAGAAAGCTTTACTTTGTTACCCATACTGTGTTCCAGACCTCCTGCTATTCCACCATTGACTACGAACCTTGCCGCCTGTCCCGACCTTCTGCTACGTCTGACCTTGCTCTTGTCTACTCCCTTGTACCGTGCTTATCTCAGCAGTCAGAGAGGTTGAGCCATTGCCAGTGGATACGACCTGGTTGCTACCGCCGCTGCAAGACCATCCCGCTTTGCGGCGGGCTCTGGTGAATATCAGTAGCAACTTAGAACCGGTCCACTGACACGGTCCATGCCAATCCCTCTCTGGCACAGAGGATCCACCTCCAGCCTGCCGAATCGTGACAGTAGATCCGGCCATGGATCCCGCTGAGGTTCCCCTGCCAGTTGTTTCTGACCTCACCACGGTGGTTGCCCAGCAATCCCGACAGATCGCCCATCTAAGTCACCAGCTGTCGGAAGTGTCCACCATGATACAGCAACTTCAGTCGCAGCTACAGCATCTGCAACAGCAGCTACCATCTCCTCCAACAGCTCCTGCACCTCCTCCGCAGCGAGTGGCCGCTCCTAACCTCCGCTTGTCCCTGACGGACAAATTTGATGGGGACTCTAGACTCTGCCGTGGTTTTCTGTCACAATGTTCCCTTCATTTGGAGATGTTGTCGGACCAATTTCCGACAGAACGGTCGAAGGTGGCTTTCGTGGTCAGTCTCCTGTCTGGGAAGGCTTTGTCTTGGGCCACACCGCTCTGGGACTGCGATGACCCTGTCACCGCCTCTGTACACTCCTTCTTCTCTGAGGTTCGCAGTGTCTTTGAGGAACCAGCCCAAGCTTCTTCTGCCGAGACTGCCCTGCTGAACCTGGTCCAGGGTAATTCTTCAGTAGGCGAGTACGCCATCCGATTTCTTACTCTCGCTTCCGAATTATCTTGGAACAACGAGGCTCTCTGCGCGACCTTTAAAAAAGGCCTATCCAGTAACATCAAAGATGTGCTGGCCGCACGAGAGATTCCTGCCAACCTGCATGAACTTATCCATTTGGCCACCCGCATTGACATGCGTTTTTCGGAAAGACACCAGGAACTCCGCCAGGAAAAAGACCTTAATCCCTGGGCACCTCTCTCTCGGTATCCCTTGCAATCTACCCCTGTGCCTCCCGCCGAGGAGCCTATGCAAGTAGATCGGTCTCGCCTGACTATTGAAGAGAGGTCTCGCCGTAGGGATAAAAATCTATGTCTGTTCTGCGCTAGTACCGAACATTTCTTGGTGAATTGCCCTATTCGTCCTCCACATCTGGAAAATGCACACACGCAACCTGCTCATGTGGGCCTGGCGTCTCTGGGTACGGAGTCTGCTTCTCCATCTCTCTCTGTGCCCGTACGGATTTCTCCTTCTGCCAACTCCTCCTTCTCTGCTGTGGCCGTCTTGGACTCTGGTTCTTCTGGAAATTTTATTCTGGCCTTTTTGCTTGATACGTACTGCATCCCGGTGACCCGTCTCATCAAGCCGCTCTATATTTCTTCGGTCAACGGGGTCAAGCTGCACTGCACTGTGCGTTATTGCACAGTGCCCCTGCTTATGAACATTGGACCACATCTCGAGGAAATTGAATTTTTGGTTTTGCCCGGCTGTATCTCTGAAATCCTCCTCGGTCTGCCATGGCTCCAGCACCATTCTCCCACCCTTGACTGGACCACCGTGGAGATCAAGAATTGGGGTCCTGCTTGCCGCAAGGAGTGCCTCACGTCTGCTCCCAGCCCCGTCTGTCGGTCCTCAGTGTCTCCTCCTGTGCCTGGTCTCCCCAAGGCCTGTCAGGACTGTGCCGTGCCCCCTCATAGTCCCCGTCCTGGTGACACTCCGCCCCGTGCCAAGCCTCACCCTCTGCCCCCCCTCCCCATTCCCACTCCTTCTGACCGGTCTGCCATTCATGTTTATACCCAGGACTTCACTGTCCCCCAGAAGGAGACTCTACAATTGCTCCCGATGTCCTCGTCCTCTGTGGAGCGACATCCCGACAAAAAGAGGGGGAGACCTATGGGGGGGTACTGTCACGCCGAGCGCTCTGGGTCCCTGCTCCTCCCCGAAGCGCTCGCGGTGTTTCTCTCCCTGCAGCGCCCCGGTCAGACCCGCTGACCGGGAGCGCTGCACTGACATGGCCGGCGGGGATGCGATTCGCATAGCGGGACGCGCCAGCCCGCGAATCACATCCCAGGTCACTTACCTGTCCCGGTCCCCGGCTGTCATGCTCTGGCGCGCGCGGCTCCGCTCTCTAGGGCGCGCGCGCGCCAGCGCTCTGAGATTTAAAGGGCCAGTGCACCAATGATGGTGCCTGGCCCAATCACCCTGATTAGCTTGCACCTGTTCCTTGCCCTACTTATACCTCACTTCCCCTGCACTCCCTTGCCGGATCTTGTTGCCTTGTGCCTTGAGAAAGCTTTACTGTGTTACCCATACTGTGTTCCAGACCTCCTGCTATTCCACCATTGACTACGAACCTTGCCGCCTGTCCCGACCTTCTGCTACGCTTGACCTTGCTCTTGTCTACTCCCTTGTACCGCACTTATCTCAGCAGTCAGAGAGGTTGAGCCGTTACCAGTGGATAAGACCTGGTTGCTACCGCCGCTGCAAGACCATGCGGCGGGCTCTGGTGAATACCAGTAGCAACTTAGAACCGGTCCACTGACACGGTCCACGCCAATCCCTCTCTGGCACAGAGGATCCACCTCCAGCCTGCCGAATCGTGACAGACAAAATATTTACATCATACCAGGCCCTGCATTTGTTACTTATATGCCCCTCCCAATACCATTTATTTTTTGCACCAGGCTACAGTAGGCTTTCTGTGAGCTGTGGAGGCCACATAAATTGAATTAAGTGTATACTGTAAAAAAAAAAAAATAATAATAATGTTAATGTGTATATATATATATATATATATATATATATATATATATATATACATAGCATTAGCAAAAGTGGTTTAAATGGTGTTGGTGCCATTTTGTTGGTGGGAAAGTGTAAAGGGGCTCACAGGTTGTGGTTTATGGTTTCGAGTTTGATTGGTTTAACCTCTCCTGATTATTAAGGTGAAACCTCTATTTCCTCGAGCCCTGACTGTTAGAAAAATGAAAAAAAATAATTTCCCTAAGGAAGCAAAGGGGAAGAGGTCAGTTCCACTTCTCTAAGCTTAGTAAAAGACTCTATAAAGGGCACCAAAGACAGGACATAAAATTATATTCTAATGGAAGGTGTCCAGGTGTTACTCTCTTTAAAAAAAAAAAATATAATAATAATGTTTAAACCATTGGTGTTAGAGAAAAAGTAAAAAAGTTAAAGGATAAAAAAAAATATGTTACTTTGAATTTTACCTAGATTTTCAATTCATGTGTAACTGTGTCTTTTATTTTCGTTACAGCAGAAGTACAAAAGTATTATGAAAAACTAGTCTGCAATTCTCTTTTATGTCTTCACCCACACACACACAGTAGATTAGTTAGGAGTAGCCGTATTAGTCCAGTGATGCAAAAAGCAAAATCGGTAGTTGCAGTATCTTGTAATACCTTTTTTTATTAGACTAACAAGATTATGTAGAGACAAGCTTTCGGGATTCCTCCCTTTATGACTTGATAAAGGGAGGAATCCCGAAAGCTTGTCTCTACATAATCTTGTTAGTCTAATAAACAAGGTATTACAAGATACTGCAACTACCGATTTTGCTTTTGGCACACACACACACACACATTCTTCTTATCTGCCTTTAATAATAAAATAGCATCCCTAGAAAACACTCATCTGTCAAATAACGAATCATTGTTCAAAATTTCATTTGCCATTCCATTTGTCATTTAAACAACTCTACCATACAGTAAGCTGCAGAAAAGATGCAACAATGGAATATGAGTTAAATGTTCTTTAGAGGAATATCTAATGTCATTCATGGTCTGTACCACTTTGCATTAACTATTTGTAGTATAATTTCTAATTCAATCCACTAGCTTGTATTTCCCATGAGACTGTATCATCCATAATAAATGTAAAAAAAAAAAAGGAATAACAATTTAGAAAAAAAAAAGAGGTTACATTGGAGTGAGGCAGCACCGTTTTATTATTCTTTATCTATGGCTGTTTCAAAATGGTGTACAAATGAAAAAACTCGTGAAAAAAGGGTCTGACTTTTTGGGGAGAGGGTAGTTTCATTTGTCAAGTTTTAAATTCTAACACAGATACTTTTCTATTCAAATAATGCAATATAAATATAATATAAAATGCAATATAAATTGTCTGTTTGACATCCCAGAAAGTCATAGGGGGCATTCAATAAAGTCAGTGTAGGTGCAATGATGTATACACAGGTTTTGATGTGAAGGTGTGTACATGCACATACTTTATGAAATGGTGCAGGGAATATATATACATCATGTGTCAGGTGAGCGGACATGACTTGGGTCCGTGTCATAACCGGGAGATCTCTCCGATGTACGTCATTTAACTAGTTAAATACTGTCATCTATACAAAGTACGACATATAAACATTCAGTGCCGCTATTCCCTGGGGTCTAGTGGCCCTATAGCCCACATGGCTATGGATTGCTAGGGATCTTACATGGCTGGAGGGAAACATTTTTCCAGAATAATTTACTAATGAAAAAGATTCATTTCTGGCACATTTTTTGCACAAACTACAGAAAAAAATAGAGGTTAGGATAGGGTTTTGCTAACCAACATGCACATAAATAGTAAACCAAACATTCAAATACACCTTTCACAATGCAGTCAGCATGTCAGACAATCAGCAAACAATAGTACATTCTCCTCCATGTTATTGATTAGCATTTATTACCATTTGTGTTAGGGGAGCAATTCAACTGCTGTTTTTTATTTCTTTTGGCTGCTTATTGTGTAATATTGTGTAATAAATTAAGATAATTACCCTAAAGTGTACCTGTTTTATTTATTTATTTTTTTTACATGTTTTGGCATGTCAAATAATTCTTTGAAAAAGCATGTATGCCATACAGCTGGCCAAACACATAAGATAATTTGTTGAATGAAATTTATTTTGGTCTGTGAATTAGACACGCATGCTGACGGCAGACTTACATCTGCCTAAAATTCTGGATTGTTTCAGCTGTGGTAAGCGGAAAAAAAACAATATATGGTTTGATTTTCTTAATTTGGCTGCCAATTTATGCAAGCTTGACAGTAATATGTTAGTGATGTTTAGTTTTGCATGTTGTTGGCGCACTCATGCAAACAATCCCATAGAATTTTCCAATGCCATGTTGCAGTCAATCAAAGTCCCATGTCTATGGCTGGGTTCACACCACGTTTTTAGGTTACGGTATCCCAGCCGGACCCAGCCTGTACCTCATTCATTTCAATGAGCCAATAAGAATCAAACGCTGACTCCAGTCGGCTCATTTTTGCCCCATATATGGTTCTCTAACCAAAACTAAAACAGGGGAATACCGCGGTTTTAAGTCTGGTCGGAAAACTGGATACGGGGGAAAAAATTTGCCGACTGGAGTCTCCGTTTGACTCCGGTCGGCTCATTGAAATGCATTACATATGGGCTGGGTCCGGCTGGGTTATGGGAGCGCCCGGTTTTCGCTCCCCCCAGTCAAATCCGGTTCCCATATTGCTAAATCAAAGTGTGAACCAGCCCTATGTAAAGTTTAAGGCAAATGTATATGGCAGAACTGAGATTTCTTTTTTAGTCCCCAGTGTCCATAGTAAAGCATTAGTTTCCCTTGATCACATTACAAGGTGCTAATAGGGTGACAGAGATAGCCCCATCCTTATGTCAAGTACCTTAATTGCTGCAGTTGCTAATGACAGCTGTATCTAAGGGCTCAAATGATTGTTTGTTGGTCGCCGATAAGTGCCCTGATGCCCAAGATTGCGTAGTGCTGCAAGAGGTCTCTTGGATGGTGCAGATTTTCTACAGTAAAATTTAGCATCAGATTTAGCCTAAGCCACTGTGATAATTGTAGATATCTTGGGCTTTCTAGACTATGTTTGCACCCTCCCCCCTTCCTCCAAAGCATCCATGTGGAGACCCAGGCAACCCCCATCTTTCAAAAGAATATACAGTGTAAAAAGAGATCTTAAATATAAATAATTTATTTTTTTGTTCACAGAAATCACCATGTCTACAAAAAGTTGGTAATTTTATTCTTGATTTTGTAAAGGTTATTTTTAAAGCTTTCCAAGAGCTTTGCACAATGTATTATTTCACAATAACTGCATTTTTTTCTCACATCCCAGTGACTTATTTGTGATCCCACTTAGAATTATTTCGAACTCTACTGATGCTCTTTATTATGATACCACCCATTGTGGTGAAGAAATTGCGGCTAAGAAATTGACATTTGAAATGCAATTTTGATAAACTTAAAATAAACGAAATTGTGTCTATGTTTGCCAAAAACTATAAAACAATCTGCATTTTATGCAAATCATACTCTATATCTGATGTTCTTAAAATATCATAGATTTTGTCCTATAATTGGAAAGGCAATCGCCTTCATTGCAGAATACAGGATGGAATTTTAGTTATGCACAGGATGATCTATAAATAACATAAATACCTCAGGGGAAAGAGATAAGAATCCTAGTTACAGTAACCTTTGTAGACTCAACAGAAAGTGGAAACCCCATATAAGAAATTGTCAATTTTTCTCATAGTGCTACTATATGTTGCATTTAAAATGCATATAAAAATGCATGTTAAAAATTTCAGTGTTTTGTGATTTTTTTGTTATATAATTTTCATTAAACAAACCTCAAATGTCTTAAAAAATGCTTAATGCATGAACTTTTCAAGTTCGTTCTAAATTAGTTACATAAACATTACAAGTCTGGTTAAGGGTATGTTCACTTGGCAGAATTTACGTGCAGAAATTTTGCAGTAAGGTCCTATTGATTTTAATGGGTTTCTGCTGCACTGTACACACAGCAAAATTTATGTGACAGATGTTTCTGCCATTTGCAAAAACATCAAAAATGTTTAATGCTTTTGCGGATTCTGCAAGGAAATGTATTGCCATCAATGAGACAGAGCATTTCCGAAGGGTCCTAGTGGCTGCTGGTTAGTCAAATGTGCAGAATTTCCAAACCAGTTTTTCATGCAGACATATCACACATTTTTCACTCCTGTGAACCCAACCTTAGTTTCCATGTTCTGCATATTTCTTTTTGGAATACATGGGATACATCCACCTAACAAAATTAGACAGACAGCCTCACATCAATTACTGTAGTCCCACTCCTCTGTAGTAACTAGGAGTATTCATGGCCTATAACCAACATCACTGTATATTGGTCATGGTGTGTATGAGTGTTCTAAGTAGGTAGTGAATGCATGTAAAAGGGTGTCATTGTAAGTCATCATGGGAGATCTGTAGCTATGAAATGGCAAGGGGGCACTCTAATCCAAGGTTGGTACTTCTTGCTATACATTGAATATTAAGAAATGTAGTTGTTTTTTTTTTTTTTTGTTTTTTTTACTTATATACACATTCCCTTGCTTCAGTAATTGCTTATTGCATTTTGCACTTAATTTATTTACTAGCTGAGTACCCGCCGCTGCCTGGTTTTCCCTACCTTATCCTTGTGTGGGGAGGAAAAGCCACAAAAGAGGAAGATTTTGTCCTCATATCCTGTCCTTACATCCTGACCCCATATCCCCTCCTCATATCCTGACCTCATATCATGTCCCCATACCCAGACCTCATATCATGTCCCCATATCCCATCCCCATAACCTGTCCTCATATCCCCTCCTCATATCCAATCCTCATATCCCGTCCCCATATCTAAGTCTAATATCCCATCCTCATATCCTGTCCTCATATCTAATCCTCATTTCTAATCCTCATTTCCTGTCCTGAGGTGGGGCTAAAGATATTGTAAGCTGAATGGATGGACCTGGTGGCCCCCTCCCCAGAATGTGAATTTCCCTTCTCAAAGAGATCTGAAATCCTTCCCGCCTGTTACCTTAGAAAGTCTTTAGTTTCATTCTAAGAGAAGATATAGACCTGACTCTCCCCACCTACTATTCCAAGGAATACAATCCACATGGTCTGAACTCTCTCCCTCTCTCACTCCCTCTATCTCTCCTCTTCTCCCTGTAAGTTTGATACCTGCGGTTGTGAGTAGATCGTCAGAAACCATCGCATTAATGTGGAACAAACTACAAGATATCTCAGTGAGTCAATTGTTCGAGGGTGGAGTGATGCCGACGGCTTAAACACTGATGAGATTACTTCCAAATCAGGTGTTCTTTCTTACATATTAACCATTTCACTACTTGTTGTGCACAGTTTTGGAAACTGCACGGCCCACTCAGGCTGCCAAACACGTTCGAAGTTAACCTCCTTAACCCTAAATCAAAACAGAGAAGGTTGCCTGGGTGTCTTGCACTCCTCGACCAGGCCTCTCCTGATTCCGTCCCCCACTTTGTGGCTTCATGGGCGAAGGAATTGAATCTTTAGTTATCAGAAGCTGATGCTTCCATGCTATTAAAACATTCTCACAGTTTCTCAAGGTGTGTGCGACTCATGGAGACCCAATACAAACTCACATCTAGATGGTATAGGACCCCTGAATTTCTTTACACACATGTCCTCTCTGACACAGACACTAGTTGGAGATGTACAACTCACATAGGAACTCACGCACACATCTGGTGGACCTGCCCGATTAAAGAACAGTATTGGAAAGAAGTAAATAAAATAATGGAGTCCATTTTACAAACTAAGTTATCAATTTCTCCAGCTGCTGCATTATTGGGCTTACCTTGCCTTGGCTACTCAGCGGGGAAATCTTCGCTTCTCACACATTTGTTAATGGCTGCTAAATCCATCATTCCTATCCACTGGCTACAAACTGACCCACCTTCCATAAAAGAGTGGCTCACTAAAGTTCACCAGATTTGTCGGTTTTAGGGGATTCAACATAGAAGGTTGCACACATATGATAAGTTTGAAAAATCTGGCAACCGTGGATGGTATCCGGTTTCTGTAAAGACAGGGAGTTATGAACAGTGATTGACAGCTGCGCCAGAGCGCAGCTCATTGTAATGCCTGCCCAGAGTCCCTGGGCCAAAGGCCAAAAGAATTCATCTGCAGTGGTATAGCACATTTCCTTACAGGTAGTGTGCCACCGCTGGCGAACATCACATTTTTCTACTCCAGCTCAGGGTACTGTGACAGACTTAGCATGCAGCAGCTACTCCTGATGCCTCACCATATCAACCCTTCTACACTCGCCTCTTCCCATTAACCTCCCTTCAAACAGCACCCCACCCCCCTCCCTACCCTTTTTCTTTGTTGATAATTATGTATACCTGTTTAAATGTTTATATGCACAGATAAAATATATGTACATGCTTGGTTTCCTTGAAGTCCAAAATGATTGCAGAAGTATGTCTACACACCTACCACTTATGTCACTCTGGGACGGTTGTGTTATGTTGTTATGTTGTGACGTTGTAAAATTAATAAAAATATATTTTATTAAAAAAAAGATATTGTAAGCTGAAAATAAAAGGGATGTGGCTTAAAGAGTGTGCATGTCTCTGCAAGATGGGTTATGGCAAGCGGTTAGGGTGGGGCTTGCCAGTGACTGATGCATTCACCAGGAGATGCAGAGCAGAGCTTGTGGAGTAAGGCACCAGAAGTCTTATATACTTGCATGCGACTTGAAACGAAAAACCCCATACTTCACATATGGGGGTAGGTTAGGGATTAATTTAACTATTATATTTTTTATTTGACATATAAGTAACATGTGATTAAGTATTATCAAAATATCTCCAGCCATACTAAAGTTATGCTGGAACATACATTTCCCATAGATTTGCATTGGACTTTAAACAAAAACCTCAACCCTTGCAAATGGGGGTAGGTTAAAGTTAAATTAACTATCCTATATTTTTAGTGGACATATAAGTAACATATGATTGAGTATTATCGAAATATCTCCAGGTGTTTGGAAGTCATGCAGTAACATATATTTCACATCGACTTGCAAGGGACTTTAAATAAAAACCCTGACCCTCGCAAATGGGGGGGGTGTAAGGGTTAAATTACCTATCTTATGTTTGTTGTTGACATATAATTAACATGTTTACAAAATTTCATATTATTATCTTAAGCCGTTTGGAAGTGATGCTGGAACATACACACATAAACACACATTGAGTTTTATATATGTATAGATTTATTTATGTATTATGTTTTATTAAAGCATATTAAAATAAATATAATTTGTATACAAAAATATAAGCTAGATGAGATATACCTCAAAGAATCCACAGATATTCAGGGGGTTCATCACCTCATAAATATTTTCATACCATAATAGTCCATATAATGCTGGGTTCACATCACGTATGTAAAAGCACATACGGCCAAAAATGAGCCGACCGGACCGAACGTTTCACTCCGGCCTGCTCATTGAAATGAATTACATACGGGAGCGCATAGAAAGGCATACGGGAGCGCAAGGTTTCAGCTCCCCCCTGCCGTATGGGCTCCCGTATGGGAGAAAACGTGATGTGAACCCAGCCTTACATGCCTCGAATACAATATAATAATACTGGCTATAGTTTCCAAATACCTTGTGCTGGAAGGGAATGACTAACACATATATAACCTTAATAGGAAGCCTGTCCTCCAGACCCTACAGGTACAAGACAATAATACAGTACAATCACTCCGCAATTAGATTATACAGGACATTTGGATAACATCTTTCTTACCCATGTTAGTCTGAGGTGTATCGCCTCCGTACTCCTAGGAAACATGTATTAACAGAGACATTTTTGTGTGCCAGAAAGTGGAGATAAACCTTTGAATATCTAGGATAAAATGCACAAAACTCAGGACCACACCACTTGTTGGTGATTAATGTGCTAATAAAGTAAAAATCGCGTAAAATATCTGAATATGTGACACTAACAATGTGCGCCACATTTTAAAATGTATTGCACATGAAGTAAAAAAGTGCTGCTAATTTTTTGTATATCCTTCCCAAAGGCTTTCCCACAATAATCCACTCGACCATCGCAACGCAAAAAAAAAAAAAAAAAGTTTTAATAGCTTTTAGGCCAACACTGTCCCTCCAGATACACAAACAAATCATTGACCCGCCAAGTAGTTTTATTATTGTGGTGTGTACTCTTAACAACTCTGATGACATATTTGTAAACCACTTTGTCCCCAATTTGCAGCAGAAAACTTGTTGCAAAAGCTTTGAAATAAAAGATAGGAAAGAAATGCTTGTCATATGTTGCAATGTTGTCTCCTTATTTACTCTCTAGATAAATTATCCACAGCTCCCGACAAATTAAATTATCTGGAAATACGACTTGTACAATGAGTACCATACGCAACATGCCACACAACATACATGACTATTCAGTAATTCGGTAGGGGATAGGATCGATTTTCCCCAAATAGAGGATAAATACTGGTCCCATCATGTGCCCTTGACAATAACCTTTGCTGAACATGGTCACAACTTCATATGGAGTACCAACTTCTGACCACTGACTCCCAAAACCAGCATTTTGAACATTATGTGTCAAGATTATGGGGGGGGGGGGGGTTCCAGCGGATAATGGATAAGAAGTCTAGCAACAGAGTATCCCTTTAAAGGGGTACCCCCGTAGACATCCAAAGGATAGGGGATAAGATGTCTGATCGCAGGGCTCCCGCTGCTGGGACCCACCCCGATCCCTGCTGCGGTACTCTAGTCATCTGGTGCAGGGAGCGAACTTCCCCGGATGACTAGTGATGCGGCGCCGGAGGCTTGTGATGTCACGGCCAAACACCCCTTGTGATGTCACGCCCTCCCTCTCAATGCAAGTCTATGACAGCCACCACATCCCCTCCAATAGACTTGCAGGGGGGTGGTGTGACATCACAAGCCTCCGGCGCTGCAGTCTGCATTCTAAGTGAACACCAGGTGCTGCCATTGGTGGGACCCCCGCCATCAGACATCTTATCCACTGTCCTTTGAATAGGGGATAAGATGTCTAGGGGCAGAGAACCCCTTTAAGCCTCTTTAGCTATTTAAGAGCATCTAAAACCTATCCTATAAATATTATTAGCTTTATTAAAAAATGCACTTTACTTACTGATCATACATATTTTTGTTTTCTATATATTTTAGCATTCAGTTATCCGATAATAATATTTTAGGCTGACCAAAATAACAATCCAACTACTTACAAAATGACAAGCACAAAAGAAATGGAAAATTTAGAAAATGTGCTACTCTATTATACATGCAAACTCAATGCTGCATATAGCACATTTATTAATAAGTCACCAGACTAGTTTTTAGCCCATTCATAGGATAGACACACGTGGAGTGTTACAATCTGACTATTATGCTTCTAACCCCAATGAGATGGGAGATGAGAAGCAATAGAAATCTCTCTACCACATCTATCATTATGAGATGTGAATACTAACCGCTTCATTAAAACTCTTCATGGCTATAGGCAGATCTGGGAGGTATCTGATTTCTATGTAAACCACAGCTTACACTCATTCTGTCACATCTCAAGTCATTGTGAAAGATTAATGGACTACTACTATTCATATTAAACCATGTACTACAAAGACAAACCAGTCACAGAGCACAAAGTAATCCTGCGTATTGCTGCCGAGGTCTAATACCTGCGAGTAATGAAGCAGGATAATGCCCAATCTTTTTCAGACTTTATTGAAAATCCATTCAAAGCATCTGAAGACAAATAAATAGGTATCTTCTACCCAAAGAATTGGGCTCTTACATGACAGTCATATCAGAAAAAAAGAAAATTATATATTTCTTTGGAAATTATCCAGTAAACTTTAAACCCCCTTTTAAGTCTATAGTCCTCTCTGTGATGCTCGAAGATTCAAATCCCCATATTGATTTGTCTTGCAAGAAATTCTATATTTGAAAGTTTTAAATTATACTTATTCCCATGGTGCAATAATTGCATGTTGAATAAAAGTCAAAATGCATTTACCTGGTCAATTGATCAATACTTAATATGCATCTGAGGTCTGTTTATAGTAAAGTATTGACTTTCTTGCAGATGTCATTTTCCTATATCCTTAGCTCTGATGGCAATAGGGAGGAGGAATTTTTGTCATTCCAGGATTCTCCTGACAGTAAAGAGAGTTCTTGTGGATTTTCTCAATGAAGGTTTTTATCTATTTCACATTTGATATCTTTCAGTAGGAGGCATCAGGTAGATCCCATACAGAGGAACATGGAGCAACATGCAGTGGACATACTTTTTTGCCTTCATGTGCTAAGTTATATAGGACAGGCCCCCAAATATACAGCATTTTAATCAGAAATAGCACAAACACTATGATTCTCTATAGCACAGCCAAGGCTTACTACACACATTTCAGAGCCTATTAAAATTATCATGCAAAAAGGAAGTTAAAAACACATGATCTGCTACTGTACTTAATATTTAGCATACTTAGCATACTTTGGCATACTTATTTAGCACAGCATATTTAGCACACCATTGCAAGTGGTAGTAAAGGGACATATAGGGACAAACAAAACTTGAAAACAGCAGAGAGATGCAATCAGTGTGTCCCAGGGTTCCTATATCCTCTGATAGGAACCTCCACAAATGGAAGAACAGTGCTCTATTTCTATACAGTACACAGAGGCTAGTGATGAGCAGTGGCACATCTTTCATTAAGCCAACAAGACCCAGGTCTAGGGCGCCACTTTATCAGGATATGGCAGACAACTCCCCCTGCCCTTTCCATTCACTCTATGACTGTCCTTGAAGGGGTACTCTGCCCCTAGACATCTTATGCCCAATCCAAAGGATAGGGGATTAGATGTTTGATCGCAGGGGTCCTGCCACTGGATGACTGGCGATGTGGCACGGAGGCTCGTGACATCATGTCCATGCCCCCCTCAGTGTTAGTCTATGAGACGATGGCTGTCACACCCCCTCCCATAGACTTGCATTGAGGGGGCGCGACCGGCACTGCACCTGACGTTCTAAACAAATGCCGGGTGCAGCAGGGAGATCGCAGGGGTCCACAGTGGCAGGACCCCCGGGTTCAGACATCTTATCCCCTAAGATGTCTAGAGAAAGAGTACCCCTTTAACCTTTTAAGATCATGTGCACTTCTTCCACTTTTAGACTAGTGTTAAAGTGGTGGAGGAGGTGATAGCAAGAGGGGGCATGTCTGCCAATGCTGGTCTGTGAGCTTTAGTGCTATAAGGTGTCAGCCGCCACCATGGAATTACGTCAAACATTGTGCCATGTTGCAACAGAGCACCATTTATCCAAATCAGGTTCCTACCACTGTAGAACAGACATGTTAGGGAGGGGGGGGGGGATTGGGGAGTAACAACATGATGGCTTAAACTATTATTACTCTTTAAATTATTTCTATATATAGTGACAATTATAACCTCCATACCTTTGCACAGCGGAGATGTGGTATAGCAGAGCTGAGTTAGTTTATGAGCACACAGAACAAAATCCTCAAGACCCAACGGGAAGATAAAGGAAATCCCCCTAAAATTATCAAGGCAGCATATCAGAAAGCTCTAAAAATAAAAATAGGAGCACAATCAACACAAAGACAAATTACAACTAATACCGGACCAGAGATCATCATAACAAACAGGAGTAATATCAAAAAAACAGGACAGGAATCTTATCAACTTAATTTTATCACCAGATACTCAGCTTCCCACAATATCATTCGGAACATGATGACCAAGCATTGGGATATTCTACTCCACAATCCATTTTTGAAGGATCTCATTCCAGCAATTCTAGAATCATGTATAGAAGGGCAGCCACCATTAAAAATATGGTAGCCCCAAGTCATTTCAAGTCTACCAGAAACACAGGAACAAGGGACCCTAAAACAATTACACCAGGTGCAACCTACGGATGACCAAATTATGTCCAAATCTGGCCAATGGGACCACCGTCATCAAAAGCAATACCACTGGCGAAACATTCAAATTCCCAACAGGATAGAATGCTCTTCCACTCCTGTCATTTATCTCCTGGAGTGTACGTGTGGTCTACAATATATTGAGAGGATCATGCAACAACTTAGAAGCCGTATGAACAAACACAAATTCAATATTAACCACAATTTCCCTAAACATAGCGTGCCACGTCACGCAACCATGGTACACGACAGTTGCTTCAGAGATTTTACAGTTACCACAATCGAACAAATCCCAGAGGACAGTGATGATAGGTTCAACAGGTTAAAGAAAAGAGAGACCTATTGGATTTTCACAATGAACACAATGAGCCACAATTGGGCAGAATGAATGTTTAGATAACATATACTGAATATGCTCCTTCAACTATCAGCCCCCATGGCAGGATCTCCTGCCCCCCTCCCTTTGTCTATTATAATTATATCCTTCACACAGGGGGCCATTCTGCAACCATCCAAATGAACTCGGTAACACCCCCATAACATCTTCTTCAGTATTAGGTACACACAGGAGCTACAGCGACCATACAGTCAAACCAACTGGTACTGCACGGTTACACATACTGAGATATACTGTTACCTCATTGCATCCCCCCCCCATCCTTTTCACATCATGCAGGTGTATTGAGTCATCCAAACAATAGTCCCCCGTCTCTGATCTGTATACATACAACTACCATCATTTTCACACCTGCACAGTTTCCCCGTCCCACACCGTATCTCCGCTCCCTTCAGTTTTTTTTTAACTTAACATAAATAAACAATGTCTTATAATAACAATAAAAGTAATAGTAAGGCCGTGTGATGGAATGGAGTTCTAAGAGGAGTGCACCAGAGCAAATGGTGAAATATCTCAGGTAGAGATAGAAAATAAATACTATTAATAGGTAGTATAAGGACTGATGCACACCTCCCTATGATACAGTGGCATTCCCGGACCCCTCCCAACCCCCCTGAAACAGCATTGTGGTCACACCTATAAATGACTAATTAATGGAGTGGGCGACTAAATCAAGTGGAATTAAAGTGGTGAGTCCATAATTCCCATAATTTAAGGAATTTATCGTATGTGTGCTCTTGTTTGGCAATAACTTCTTCAAAGATATAATTATAATTGACCATATAGATAATTTCAGACAGGGATGGGACATCTTGGATTCTCCATTTTCTAGCAATTAGCAATCTATAATTATGAAGGACATGACAGATAGGCGTGCGGACTGTGACAGGAAAATCCTCTATGCCTATCATTAAGAGGGCCAGTTTGGGTGGAATGTCCCAGAATGAAGGTATGAGGGACTGTAAAAGGAGTAGTAAGTCATGTCTGGATTTGGATAGTTTCAGGCATTTCCAAAAAACATGGGAGAGAGAACCTATCATACCGCAATTCCTCCAGCAAGTCGGGTCTTGATTATCATACATGCTAGCCAATCGTTTAGGAGTATAATACCATCTATAGTATATTTTTTCCAACTGTTCTCCATGGCTGGAACATTTTGAGAAATGTTTCCCGATGTGAAAGGCTTTTTGCCATGTTGAGGGAGGGAATTGTTTACCCAGTTCCTCTTCCCATTTCAACATGTATTTTGTCTTTCTAATGTGTGTGTCAGAGTTGAAAAAGGGATATAGCACACCTAGGCCAAGTTTTTGTTTGGGTAATGTTGCGAATATTAAGTCTGAAAGGCATTGAGGGATTGTACACGTGTGGTCTTTATATTTTTTAAGATGCAAATTAATTTTGACATATGTAGATAGTTCAGAATCTGGGAGATGAAAAACATGTTGCTGATAATTAAAGGGTCTAATAGAGTCATTATTTAAAATGTCTTTTATGTGGATAATCCCGTAATCAACCCAGACATCTGGAGGGATATTCTTTATATGGTTACTGAGAGATTGGAGGGGAATTTCGTAACATATATGTGTATGATCTGGGTCCCGTATGAATAGAGCATTATACCAAACATCCAATGAATGCCTGGTAGAGGGAAGGAGAGTCTTTACCAAAGAGCCCCTTCTGTGGGGGTTCAGCCAGAGGTATTTCCAATTTGAAACGTCGGAGATTGATGCTTCAATATCAGCCCAGATAGGCTTGGTAGGATCATCTCCAATCCATTTCAAAGACTGTTTGATTATAATTGCTTGTCTGTAAGCCTTCAAGTTAGGAACTCCTGATCCACCATTAACAGTGGATTTGGAAAGAATCGATAAGGCTACTCTTGGGCGTTGTCCACACCAAATAAATTTAGAAGCTCTTGACTGTAGCTTTGAAATTAGGTATGGTTCTAAACATATATAACATTTTGGGAATATGTAGCATTTTGAACAGGACCCTCCTTCACAACCAGCTCCAACTACCTTTAGATATATTAGTTAGATCTGATTGCTGATTTTTGGATAAAAGGGGGAATGTTAGCTTGTACCAGTGTGGAATGAGAATTGGTGATGTTGACTCATAGATATGAAATGTGAGAAGCTGCCCATTTATAAGGGAATAAAGATTTGATTTGGGAAATTGTATGAGTAGGGAGATTTATGTTAAGGATGTTGGACTTAGAATCATTGATCTAGTTAGTAAATTAGTTAGTCTGGGTGAGCTCAAGTGACTTAATCAGTGTTAGTAGTATGGTGATTTTTATATTTCAGCCATGGAGACCATAACTGCACAAACCTGTCATGTGAATATAGGTGCCAGCTAGACATCTCCTCCATGCGGCATATCTTACTCACTTTCTCTAGCCATTGAGCTTTAGAGGGAGGGATCTTTTGTTTCCACAGCAGAGGAATTAGCATCTTGGCCGCTGCTAGCATGTGGGTAGGGAGGGAACTCCTGGATGGTCTGAGCGAGGGAGTGGGAAGCGCCAGAGCTACTACTGCCATAGAGAGGGAAATTGAACTTCCACAGACGGAATTAATTGTGGCCTCTACATCTTTCCAGAAAGGCTGCACTACTGGGCAGGACCACCAGATATGCTCAAACGTGCCCACCCCCTCGCTACAGCGCCTGCACCTTTTATCAGACAGTCCCAATCTGAACAAGGCCTCTGGTGTTTTGTACCATCTGGTAAGCAACTTATAATGATTTTCTTGCAACTTTACGCATCGGGAGAAACCATGTGAGTTTTGTAGCACATAATCTCTAACTTCATCGGTTAAATTTTGTTTGAGCTCTTTTTCCAAAGAGTTTAGATATAATGGGTGCATAGTGCAGGTGTCTTGAACCAGGTGGTTGTAAAGGAGTGATAAATTGAGTTTGCTCTTAGTACCATGGATGTAGAGCCGGTCTAGCCATGAGAGGGTCTTGGCAACAGAAAATTGTTTCTGGAAAGCTATACATTGTTGTCTGGCAGTGTAAGCAAGTAGTGTAGCAGAGGGGTGAGATGGGATCAGGGATGTAAGTGAGTCAATGTCAGGTATCTTATCATTCGGAAGAAAGGTGGCTAAGTTGACCGAAGACAGTAAAGACCACAGTGGGTTAGAGCTAGCCCCTAATGTATTTAGTGTCTGCGGTATAAGTGAGGCTGGTGCAAGTGGCGAAACTGTCTTCTGTGTAGAGATAAATGTGTTGCATCTCACTAGTAAAGTGCCCTTGAGTAAAGGGTTATGAAGAGATTAAACAGCAATCTTTTGTGGTGTCCAAGTGAATTGCCTTATAGTGTGTGTATAGAATTTAATGCTCATGGCCTGTAAGTAAGAAAGATAGGACAGAAATAGAGCTTACCCAAGTAATAATGCTGAGGGATGGAGGAAAGGGCAGGGTCCGAGATCCACTCAAAGAACAGATGACGATCACCACACGGCAACATTAGGATATGTACCTTGACAAAGCACAAAGAGTAACAGAATAACATAAAGGAAAAATATAACAAGTAAGCATAAATGAGATGTGCAGAAGTGTCAGTTCTGCGCAGACTGGGGGAGGTTTTCAATACAGTGATTGCCACTGTCAAACAGAATCAGCACCGGGATAGCTGGGACTTCCAGGTGACATTCCTGCACACCAACACCCCGCATCTCCAGTCCCCATAGCACGCACTTCACTGATTGCCATGGTCAATCAGAATCAGGACCAGGCATGCTGGGACTTTTAGTTGGTATTCTTGTACCTCCACACTGTGAGCCTCCAGGACCCTGCTCCCACAGTCCCACAGAGCCTCTTCACCTGCCACAGTATCAGCATTGAAACCAGGCACGCTGGGACTTCTAGTTGACATCTGTGCATCCCCTCTGAGGAGAGTCTTTAGGACTCTGCGTCTGCAGAGCCATTTCCCTTATATCTATATAGCCTACCTCAGAACTGATTATTATAGCTTTTCAACTTCATTTTACACAATGTTTTAATATAATTTTTACATCATCATACTCTTGGTATGAATTACGTATTTTATTGCTCACTGTTGTATTCTATGTACTACAAACAAACATAGTAGTATTTTTACCAGATGATTTTAGCTTTCAAACAGTGCATTGGAACCAATGGTTTTGGAACACATCATTTGATGCACTCCCACTGACGTCAGCTTGGCGCTCTTTTTGTTTTAAAAGTTGAACATGCCGGCTTGTTGTCATGTCACGCTCACATTGAAAAAGAGGTTGCTATACCTCGAAATGCGTTTGTGTGTGTTTATCAGTTTATGTTATGTTTATCAGCTTATGGTATGACCACTTTGCACCCCCATTGCAAGTCATTCCAAGTGGATCGCGCCTGAGTATCCGTCTTCTTCTTCTTGCATTTTCCACATTGTCCTCATCGGTCCAGAAGCAGCACTGATCGTTCGGGAGGCAGCACCACCAGCACCAAGATTTAAATCTTTCTGCTTTTACAAGTTGTTGTGTCTTTCTGAACACAACTTACCCAGGTGAGCAGTTTCACTGTAGAATTCCACTACGTGATCTATATCATCAAATTTTATTACTCTATGGTAAGCTCTGCATTTATTTTTTTAATTTTTTTTTGTTCAGAACTACATGCTATGTGGGATAGCAAAGATGAGTTGGTTCATGAGCACACAATGTTGTCTATGTGGTATAGCAGAGCTGACCTATTTTTTTTAGCATCTACTGCCTATTGACTTTAGTGAAATAGAACTGCATTCATTCTGCATGCAGAGTTTACTAGCAGTGACCGTAAGAATTCAATGACGGTGGTGTACCCAGGCCTAGAGTAACAAAAAAATACACCACTGGTGATGGGTGAAGTACTGTAGCCAAGCAGTCATGGCCAGACTGGGGATGAAGACCAGTCCTGGAAATTATTGCATGCCAGCAGCCCACAGCATTGTGTCATCGTGCCAGCAAACGGCCACCAAGTGCAGATGTATCACTTTACGTGGCTATATATATATATATATATATATATATATATATATATATATATCACAGAAGGAATACACCACTACTTTGCCAAATGTTTCAATAAAATGGTGTCAGCGTCTAAGACCTGATCGCAGTCCACCATAAATACAAAAAGTAAAATGGCACAGCACTCCCTTATAATAAAAAATGGCAGCAATGTTTGAAAAATGTCAAAATTCTGTATACTGAGACCAATACTACCAATGAGGAATATTATCCCCATACAGATTACCATCATACTATTTCTGACCAAAACCTGTGTACTGAGATCGAAATGATCAACAATACCAATATTAAAGGACAAGTAATACCGCCACACTATGACCACTATCACCACAGAATGACTAATATCCCCAAACTGCTACTGAAAAAAATCCACTAGGCAAAGACCAACAGTGATCATATATGTAACGCCAAGCACTCCGGGTCCCTGTCCCTCCCCGGAGTGCTCGCAGCCTTCTTCTGTGTGCAGCGCCCCAGTCAGACCCGCTGACCGGGAGCGCTGCTCTAATGTCCCCGGCGGGGATGCGATCTGCATGGCGGGACGTGCCCGCCCGCGGGTCGCATCCTGATCCTCTCACCTGCCCCATCCTCCTTCTGTTCCATCCCGGAACGCGCAGCCCCGCTCTCTAGGGCACGCGCGCGTCGGCTCTCTGAAATTTAAAGGGCCAGTGCACAACTAATTGGTGCCTGGCCCAATCAGTGTAATCACTCCCATTTGGTATAAAAACCCTCTTCCCCTTCTTGTCCTCGCTGGATCTTGTTGCCCTTGTGCCAGTGAAAACGTTTTTGTGAGCACATTGCCTGTGTATCCAGACCCTTGCTGTTGATTTTGAACCATTGCTACCTACCTTGACCTTCTGCTACGTCTGACCTTGCCTTTGTCTTGTCCTTGTGTCCCGCGCCAGTCTCAGCCGCCAGAGGGGTTGAGTCACTACTGGGTGGAACGACCTGGGGGTTACCTGCCTCAGCAAGTCCATCCCACTTTGCGGCGGGCTGTGGTGAAAACCAGTAATCCCTTAGATTCCGTTCCCCTGGTACAGCCCACGCCATCGCCTCTCTGGCACAGAGGATCCATTACCCGTGTCCTCCCCCCATACCAGTCCGGATCCTGATAGTAGCAGGATTTTCCCTCTATTCGCTCCAGAAATGCAGGCCATGAATATATACAAGAATATATACAAGAAAACCTTAAAAAGGGTTTTATCAGAAAATCTTCATCACCTGCAGGAGCAGGCTTCATTTTCGTTGCCAAAAAAGATGGATCCCTACGGCCTTGCATTGATTACCGCGGTCTTAACAAAATTACTATAAAGAATCGTTATTCTCTGCCTGTCATCTCAGAACTATTTGATCGCCTGTGGGGAGCAAACATTTTTACCAAACTCGATCTTAGGGGTGCCTATAATCTCATCCGTATTCGAGAAGGTGATGAATGGAAAATCGCGTTCAATACTAGAGATGGACACTTTGAGTATCTTGTCATGCCCTTTGGACTTTGCAACGCCCCTGCAGTCTTTCAGGACTTTGTCAATGAGATTTTTCGGGACATGCTGTATTCCTGTGTGGTAGTCTATATTGATGACATCCTCATTTTTTCCTCCAACCTAGAGGAACACCGCCTCCATGTCCGTCAAGTGCTTCAGCACCTACGCAAAAATCATCTTCTATGCCAAAATTGAAAAATGTCTCTTTGAGCGCAGCAGTCTACCCTTCCTGGGATACATAGTGTCCGGTCAAGGCCTTCAAATGCACCCTGACAAGCTATCTGCGGTGTTAGATTGGCCACGCCCCACTAGTCTACGAGTTATCCAACGTTTTCTCGGATTTCCTAATTATTACCATCAATTCATTCCCCACTTCTCCACCTTCGTTGCTCCTGTTGTAGCAATGACCAAGAAAAATGCTTATCCGAAATACTGGCCACCGCAGGCGGAGGAAGCCTTTAACCACCTCAAAGCTGCCTTTGCCTCAGCTCCTGTACTGTCCAGGCCTGATCCATTGAAGCCCTTTATTCTCAAAGTTGATGCCTCATCTGTCGGAGCTGGTGCAATTTTAATAAAAAAAACGCAACGAGAAAGACCCTCACCTACGTTTTTTCTCCAAAACCTTTTCTCCTGCAGAGAAAAATGACTCTATTGGCGACCGTGAACTCTTGGCCATCAAGTTGGCACTTGAGGAGTGGAGACATCTCTTTGAAGGATCCCTTTACCCCATCATCATCTATATGGACCATAAAAACTTGTCGTATCTTCAATCTGCACAGCGATTAAATCCACGCCAAGCTAGATGGTCGTTGTTTTTTGCCCGCTCCAATTTTGAAATACATTTTCGTCCTGCCGACAAAAATGTCAGGGCTGATGCTCTATCACGTTCCATCGATGTCTCCGAATCTGAAGCTCTTCCTCAGCACATTATTCCTCCTGAGTGCCTTATCTCCTCTGCTCCTACCACCCTTGTGCAAATTCCTCCTGGAAAGACTTTCGTACCTCCACGCCTTTGGCTCAAAATCCTAAGATGGGGTCACTCCTCTCATTTGGCCGGATGTGCTGGTGTCAAGAAGTCTGTGCAGTTAATTTCCAGACACTATTGGTGGTCCTCCCTGGAGAAGGATGTGACTGATTTTGTTCGGGCTTGTACTGTTTAAGCCCGTGACAAAACCCCACGCCAGAAACCTGCAGGACTTCTTCCTCGGCCTGTGCCTGAACAGCCATGGTCCCATATAGCTATGGACTTTATTACTGACCTTCCATCGTCTCACGGCAATACAGTCGTTTGGGTGGTCGTTGATTGTTTTTCTAAAATGGCCCATTTTGTCCCTCTGCCAGGTCTGCCTACTGCGCCTCAATTGGCAAAAACATTTTTCTTCATATTTTTCGACTCCATGGGCTTCCCACGCACATCGTCTCTGACAGAGGTGTCCAAATTGTTTCCAAATTTTGGAGAGCGCTATGTAGTTGTTAGGATTCGGCAGGCTGGATGTGGATCCTCTGTGTCAGCGAGGGATTGGCGTGGACCGTTTCGGTGGACCGGTTCTAGGTTGCTACTGGTATTCACCAGAGACCGCCGCAAAGCGGGATGGTCTTGCTGCGGCGGTAGCAACTAGGTCGTATCCACCGGCAACAGCTCAACCTCGCTGACTGCTGAGAAGGCGTGGGACAGAAGGACTAGACAGATGCAAGGTCAGACGTAGCAGAAGGTCGGGGCAGGCGGCAAGGTTCGTAGTCAATGGCGACAGCAAGAGGTCAGGAACACTGGTAAGGCAAACACTATAAACACTTTCTCTGGCACAAGGCAACAAGATCCGGCAAGGAAGGGAAGGGGAAGTGAGGTTAAATAGACAGGGAGCAGGTGGAGGCTAATTAGACTGATTGGGCCAGGCACCAATCATTGGTGCACTGGCCCTTTAAATCTTAGAGAGCTGGCGCGCGCGCCCCCTAAAGAGCGGAGCCGCGCGCGCCAGGACGAGACAGCCGGGGACCGGGACAGGTGAGTGACTTGGGATGCGATTCGCGAGTGGGCGCGTCCCGCTATGCGAATCGCATCCCCGCCGGCAGTGTCAGTGCAGCGCTCCCGGTCAGCGGGTCTCCGGGGAGGAGCAGGGACCCGGAGCGCTCGGCGTAACAGTAGTCAATTAAAAATCAAATAACATTTTTCTTCTGCTTACCACCCTCAATCCAACGGTCAAGTGGAAAGAGTAAATCAAATACTCGGTGACTACTTGCGTAATTTTGTCTCCTCCCGTCAAGATGACTGGGTGGACCTTTTGCCCTGGGCCGAATTTTCATACAATTTTAAAGATTCTGAGTCTTCTTCCAAGTCCCCATTTTTTGTGGTGTATGGCCGTCACCCGGTTCCCCCCTCCTTATTCCCTCTTCCTCTGGAGTTCCTGCTGTGGTTAAATTGACTCAAGATTTTTCCTCCATCTGAAGTGAGACTCATAATTCTCTTTTGCTGGCCTAATCTCGCATGAAGAAACATGCCGATAAGAGGAGAAGACCTCCTCCTGTTTTTGTCCCTGGTGACAAAGTGTGTCTTTCAGCTAGGTACATTTGTTTCCGTGTGCCTAGCTACAAGCTAAGTCGTCTTTTTCTTGGACCTTTTAAAATCAAAAAACAAATCAATCCTGTCTCCTACCAACTTCATCTTCCCTCTTCTCTTCGTATTCCCAACTCTTTCCATTCTTCTCTTCTTAAACCTCTCATACTTAACCGTTATTCTTCCAAGGTCACTGTTCCTGCTCCTGTCTCTGGCTCCTCTGATGTCTTCTCTGTCAAGGAGATCCTCGCCTCCAAGGTCGTCCAAGGTAAAAGATTTTTTTTAATTGATTGAGAGAATTGTGGTCCTGAAGAGAGTTCCTGGGAACCTGAGGCCAACATTCTTGACAAAGAGCTCGTCCGCAGATCCTGGGCTCCAAAAGGAGGGGGAGACCAAAGGGGGGGGTACTGTAACGCCGAGCGCTCCGGGTCCCTGTCCCTCCCCGGAGCGCTCGCAGCGTTCTTCTGTGTGCAGCGCCCCGGTCAGACCTGCTGACCGGGAGCGCTGCTCTAGTGTCCCTGGCGGGGATGCGATCCACGTGGCGGGACGTGCCCGCCCGCGGGTCGCATCCCGATCCTCTCACCTGCCCCTCCTCCTTCTGTTCCGTCCTGGCGCGAGCGGCCCCGCTCTCTAGGGCGCACGCCGGCTCTCTGAAATTTAAAGGGCACAGTGGACCACTAATTGGTACCTGGCCCAATCAGTGTAATCACTTTCATTTGGTATAAAAAACCCTCTTCCCCTTCCTGTCCTTGCCGGATCTTGTTGCCCTTGTGCCAGTAAAAGCATTTTTGTGAGCCCATTGCCTGTGTACCTGGGTACCATTGCTACCTGCCCTGACCTTCTGCTACGTCTGACCTTGCCATTGCCTTGTCCTTGTGTCCTGCGCCAGTCTCAGCCGCCAGAGGGGTTGAGTCGCTACCGGGTGGAACGACCTGGGGGTTACCTGCCGCAGCAAGTCCATACCGCTTTGCGGCGGGCTCTGGGGAAAACCAGTAATCCGTTAGATTCCGTTCCCCTGGTACGGCCCACGCCATCGCCTCTCTGGCACAGAGGATCCACTACCCGTGTCCTCCCCGCATACCAGTCCGGATCCTGACAATATACAGGTAGATACCAACAATACACAGGTACTGCAGACTATATACAGTAAGTGCTTACAGTTACATCCAATGAATCACAGGTGACGTCTTCTTTGAGACGTTCACTTTTACTTTTCTTCATGAAGACTTCTCCGGGCCAAGACTTGTCATCGCAGAATTTGCCAGACAAACATTTTAAGTTCCTCGCTCCAGCACCACTATACTAACTTTTTCATCAATATTGTCTCACACAGTAATAGTGCCCCTATTTAGAAGTTAGGCCCCCTCTGTGCCCCCACACAGTAGTTAGACGGTCTTTTGTGCCCCATACAGCAGTTATAGCAGGTAGAAAACTCCCTACTTTACGTTAAGTAAGTTGGCTTATCTCCACCATAATTGCTATTCTCTCCCCTCCAACCTGATATTAGGTAGGTAAGCAGGGTTCCCCTCCCCTTCCCTCCCCTCTCCTCTTCTTAGCTAAGTAAATGTTCAGCCTCATTATATTAGGTAGGTAGGCAGGCTTCTTCCCACTTCCCCCTCCTTTGCACATTAGGCTGCATTCACACCACGATTGTTACATACAGGGACAGCATCCGGCTGGGACATGTGAAGACCGGGTGCTCCCTTATTCTAGCCGGACCCAGTCCCAATTTCATTTATTTGAATGAGCCAACCGGAGTTAGATAGTGACTCTGGTTGTCTCATTTTTGCCCTGTATGCAGCTTTGTGACCAGATGTAAAACTGCAGAATCTGACTCAGTCACTATCTGACTCCGGTCAGCTCATTCAAATAAATAAGATGGGGGCTGGGATACGGGAGCTCCCGGTTTTCACATCTCCCAGCCGGATCTGGTCCCCATATTCAACAATCAGGGTGTGAATGTACCCTTAGCTAGGTATATCTTTCTTCTCACCCCCTTTTATGTTAGGTAGGTAGGTAGATAGGCTACCTTACCCCCTTCCATCCTCGATAGATAGATATTCCCCCTGGCAGATAGGTAAATAAGCAGGCTTCAGCCACCACCCCCCTTTCCACTCTCCATAGACAAATAGATCTCCCCCCTTTAGGCACTTAGGTTGGCAGGCTTCACCCATCTAGCCCCCCTCCACTTCCTCTCCCCGTCTGTCCATTTTGCTGCATGATTTGAAAATAAAACAACCAAAAACAAAACAAAATAAAAAACAAAAACTTACCTTTCACCGCACTTACGCAGAGCCCTTCCGTCTGGCGCATGAACGTCCGTGTCATCGCGTAGGAGGCGTGATGAAATCAAATCATCGTGCCACCCATGCCCTGTCGCGGACGTGCTGCGCGACCTCCTGTCGGTAGGTGGAGTGAGTGGCGTGGCGGGATGCTTATAGCTCTCAGCTCTACCACTCTGCAGCCGCTGCATACAAGGTCCTGATATTAATGTCAGGACCTGGTATGCTAGTGTCAGGCGGCGACCGGCCTGCGCTGTTGCCGCATTGGGCTCACTGGGTGGGTGGCCTACCAGGATTTTTCCTGATATCCTGGTAGGCCAGTCTGGCCCTGCAGGCAGGGCTACATGGTACTAACTTTGGCAAAGAACTTATCAGAATTAAGGCCCTCTGTGTGATTTGTGTTATACCAGTTATGGCCACAGAAAATGTTTTTGCCACTGCAGAATTTGGTGTACGTTTTTGTAGCTTTTTATTTCCCTGGCTATCTGTTAATCAAATAGACCCTTCCCTGCTGGGCTCTGCCTATTCAAACTTCAGTGTACCTCTGCATGTGTGTGGTCTCTGATCTCTTATTGTTCTCGAGTCTGTGTTTAACCCTGGCCTTACTAACATCCTCTCTGGTTCCTGAATCTGGTTCTGATGACTGACTACACTGTTTCTAGTATCCTGACATTGGTTATTTCTAAGTACCTGCTTTGGATCCTGACCCCTGGCTGCACTATTGTCTCTATCTGGTTTTGTGGTTCCCGACAACAGCTGGTTATAGCACCTAAACCAACCATAACACTAATTCTGCAGATATATGTCAGGATTCCTCTTCTTCATAAAACCCATGAAACGGAATATCACTGGAACAGGCTGCATATTTAAATGCTCATAGACTAACACTGCATATACTTTTGGTGACAGAGAGTCACCAATTAATGTTGTTGTGAAAAGCTGCAAGTCTCAAACCATATATCTCAGGACATGTTGAGTTAAGAGATAATTGAAAGGGAAAATAAGAGGAGGATCAAACTGTATACACAGGATTAAAGTGTGGATGACCCTCTTTCTAATGATCCGTCCAGCCGTTAAGAAGAAATTAGCAAACATGTATTTATGACAAGAGTAAAAAAAAAAAGACAAAACTCATTAGTAAATCAAAGTGATTGATAAGTATTGTATGCAGTACTGTTTCACCTCTGACACTGCAAAACACAAGTGAACTAAAAGTGTAAGGCCTTTTGAGGCAACTCATCAAGGGATATACAGGCCCCAAAACATATTGCATTATGCAATGCATTGTTTTGTTTTGTACTATATATATTTTTTTTCTGATTAAAATGTTAACCAAGTTGTTTTTATGAATAGACTTTAGATAATGGAATTGCAGGGAAAATTAGTTTTCATGGTGCCTAGTAACTAAGGGTTACTGTTGCTAAAGGTAGAGTTTATAGAAAAGTAAATAATAATCTTTTCTGAGCCCAAGTAAACAAGAAATAAGACCCAGGAGATATGTCATGTTCTTCACTGACTTGCTACAAACAGTAATCATATTTTTTTTCTCTGGCCCTAAAGTCAATTGTTTTAGCATTTCAAATCCATTTATAGGGAAACTCATTGACCTGACACATGCCATAATATTTTCCTTTTAAAATACTGTATGTCAAGGAGGTATATGTCAGAATACCTCTCTCTTTTTATACTTTTTATTAAATTGTATGGGGTACCACATCCATTAACGCTGATGGCTTTTTACAATCTTTTTAAAACTGTGCTTTGCATATGGGTGTGGGTTAGGGATGAGTGAATAGAATCTGATGAATCCTAATTCGCTAAATTTGATTCGCAATTAATGCGAATATCGATTCTATTGTGCAAATCTCTTCTTTAAACTCCATTTACTGTGGTCCAGGCTCCAGGGCATCTAAAATGGTGGATCCACATTTCATGACATGGGCCAATGAATCATGGAAAGGCTGGAACAAGGGTAGGTGGGATGACCCTGAATCACATGCGGCATGCAGCCTATCAGCAGCCAGTCACCCCTGTGATGTCACCCCTGTGATGTCACAGCCCTATATAATCGTCAGCCATCTTCCGGCCAGTGATTCCAGCGTTCTTTTGCAGAGAGAATGGGACAGAGAGAGACACAGAAAAGCATTTTTACACCAGCAATTCGCCTCAAGCCAAATTCCAGCCTATAAGCATTGATAGGGAAAGGAGAGAGATTGAGAGAGAACATTCACCTGTGGGTATATTACAGCAGGCAGTCAGCAACGATTAACCTCAAGACCAAGTCAAGCCTACAAGCACAGATAGGAAACGGAGAGAGAGAGTGCACCGGTGGGTATATTAGAGCAGGCTGTCAGCAGCGAATCACCTCAAGCCCAAGTCAAGCCTACAAGCACTGATATAGAAAAGAGAGAGCGTGAGAGAGAAAGTACATTTTTGGGTGTATTGCAGCAGTGATTCCCCTCAAGCCCAAATCCAGCCTACAAGCACTGAAGGGAGTGAGAAACTGTGAAAGGCCAGCCAAAAGTAGACACCTGCTGGTGTACCATTTAGTTTCTGTTAAAGTCTTAAGGGCCTAGTTCTTTACAAGGCCAGCCAAAGTACACACCTGCTGGTGTTGTAGACATATGCTGTTTTAAGCATATTGGAGTGCCTTGAACTCCCCTTATAAGTGCATACCACATACATACATCTAAGTGGTATACCATTTAGTTCCTATTAAAGTCTTAAGGGTCTAGTTCATTCAACAACAAAGACGTGGTCTCAAATGACTGGAGGTGCTCAATGCCAAATGTAGCTGTGAGTTGTGCATTTTTGCTGGGGGAGCAGATCCTGCCCTTGTGGTCTGTTGCTAGGGGCGATCCCCAGCATAAAAATGCATACAATGGAGGATGCCTGCAGCAGACTACAAGTGCCACAATAAGATCCTACACCAGACAGAAGGTGTGGATGTGTAACAATTAGAATAATACATGAATTGTTGTGCACTATTGTGGTAGCTGTAAACAATGACATAGGCCAACCCTCAACACTGATGTTAAAATTGATACATTAGCCAGTATATCTTGTATGAAGGACATACCTGAGCCTGCACATCAATGCCAAGGTTTCTCAAGTGGCACGGGACCTAACACTAAACCTACCTGTGCATGATTAGCAAAACCAGGGGCCAGTGGGCAATTACGGCAGTATTAGGCCAACTCACAGCCTCCTCCCAGATACCCTCCAGTGTGGCTGAGCACACATACAATGGGAGGAGGGAGGAAGACTACAATCCCCACCTAAGTTGGCTAATATAGTTGCCGGCCTCACAGCTGCACCTTAATGCTGCCTGGAAGATGTTCAAGGCGCATTACATATGGAGTTTACACACCTCCAAGTATAAAGTTTAAACAACAACAAAGATGTGGTCTCAAATGGCTGGTGGTGCTCAACCCCAAATGCAGCTGTGCATTCATGCTGGGGGAGCAGATCCTGCGCTTGTGGTCTGTTGCTAGGGGTGATCCCCAGCGTAAAAATGCATGCAACCAGATAGACGGTGTGGATGCGTAACAATTAGAATAATATAAGAATTCTGGTGCACTACTGTGGTAGATGTAAACAATGACATAGGCTAACCCTCAACACTGATGTTAAAATTGAGACATTAGCCAGTATATCCTTGTATGAAGGACATACCTGAGCCCGCACACCAACGCCAAGGTTTCTCAAGTGGCACGAGACCTAACACTAAACCTACCTGTGCGTGATAAGCAAAACCAGGGGCCAGTGGGCAATTACGGCAGTATTAGGCCGACTCACATCGCACATACAATGGGAGGAGGGAGGCAGACTACAAACCCCACCTAAGTTCGCTAATATAGTTGCCGGCCTCACAGCTGGGCTTAGTTCATTACAAGGCCAGCCAAAAGTGCACACTGGCTGGTGTTGTAGACAAATACTGTTTTAAGGGTACTGGAGAGCCTTGATCTCCCCTCATAAGTGCATACCACATATGTACATCTAAGTGGAGTACCATTTAGTTCCTGTTAAAGTATTAAGGGCTTAGTTCATTCCAAGGCCAGCAAAAAGTACACACCTGTTGGTGTTGTAGACAAATACTGTTTTAAGCGCACTGGAGCGTATTGTCCTCCACGCACTAGGTATTTCCGGTAGAGAAGTGCCAGGACATGCACAGAGGAGTGGCAGAGGCCTAAGTTCATCAGGCAGAGATCGCAGCTGACTAGGGGTGAGTGGCAGAAGGAGTCGCAGCGAGAGGCCTGAACTTCAGTATCAGCTAGCGGTCGTGTCTCGACCAGCAACCCATCTGCCATCATCGATTGATTAACTGTGATCCACTTCATTACAAGTGACATCTGAGACCCCCAGTCAACAGTCGATGGGTTCCTCAGAAACAACCCTCAGTTGGCATAGCCAGGGAGTAGTTCCTGTCCTCCCATTGCCTCTGTCCTATGCTGTTCCCTCCCCTACAGAAGTATCTTATGCTGTGGGATCAGCTCCACTACTCACTGAGGACGATCTAAAAGAGGACAGTCAGCAGCTACTGCCCAGCCAAGAAGTAGAGGAGACATCCGCCTAGGCAGGCAAGTAGTGATGTGGAGGTGTCGTGGGAGATGGTGTTGCCAGCGTTCAGGCTCCTGAAGCAGACACTGTTGAGGAACCGGAGGAGGACATCAGTGACGTGCAGACACAACTTGATGATGATAAGGCCGATAGCACTTGGGAGCCGGTTGCAGAAGGGGCTTCATCATCATCAGGAGAAGAGGGTTGCAGGTTGCCCGTGAGACAGCAGCTGAGCCAGCATGGTGGCAGCATGGTTGGCATGGTGGCAGAAGTGGAAAGTCTGGAGCCAAATGTGCCCGGGGTAGACCACCTGCTTCGTGGCAGCCTACCTTTCCAGGAGGTAGTAAAACAGTCATTCCTGGAGTCGGCGGCATTAGCAGTAAATCAGTGCAGACTGTTGGTGGGAAAATCCTCTACTCGGCAGTGTGGCAGTTTTTCATCAAGCATCCGGAGGTGGTTAACATGGCCACATGCAAGATGTGTCGGCAGAAGGCGAAGCATGGCCAGGGTCACAATGTTAGCACCACGGCCCTATGTCAACCTATGCAGCGCCACCATAGAGCAGCCTGGGAGAATCGTGGCTCTGATGTAGTGGTCCAGCCTGCTGCATCACCCAGTGGCACACTCTCCCGGTTTCAGCCAACCAAGGCTCCACCAACTCAGCCAAAGGGAGCTGTGTATCCTACCCTCCTTCTATCGTTCCAGATGCTCCTGCTCCTCCTACTTCGAGTCAGTCATTTCGCCAGCAATCCATCGGCGCAGCCATGTCCAAGAGAGTATGCACCTACGCATCCAACGGCACAGATGCTGAATGTGCTCCTGTCCAAATTGCTGGTGCTGTAGTCCCTCCTTTTTCAAGCGGTGGACTCTGCACCTTTCAGAAAACTGATGGCTTGTGCCGAGCCAAGGTGAAGAGTCCCAAGCCTTCATTTCTTTGTGAAAAAGGCAGTAACAGCCCTGAACAATTTTGTGGAACAGAAGGTAGGCCAGTCCTTGAGCCTGTAGGTGTGTACCAAAGTGCTCTGCAGCACTGACATGTCCTTTACGGCCCACTGGGTAAATGTGGTTCCTGCACAGCCACAACAGCAACTTGGACAGGTCATGCTGCTTCCACCTCCATTCTCTCAGGCCGTTGGTCCTGTGACAATGTGCGACTTTGCCTCCTCATCCTCCACTGTGTCCTCAACTTCCACTGCAGAGACAAGTGTCAGTGCCCCTTCAGCATACTATGTGTGCTGGGTACGGCGGTGTCACGCTGTTCTTCACATGGTTTGCCTCGGGGAATAGTGTTGAGCGGCATAGGCCATATTCGAATTTGCGATATTTCGCGAATATATGGACGAATATTCGTCATATATTTGCAAAATTTGCATATTCGTAATATTTGCATTTTATTTTCCCATATGTGGAAATTCGCATATGCGAAAATTTGCATATGCGCAAATTAGCAAATACAAAAATTAGCATATGCAAATTTTCACATATAAGAAAATTCACATATGCAATTTTCGCATATAGGAAAATTTGCACGCCAGTCTCACACAGTAGTATTAGAGCCTTCTTTACACCACACAAGCTGGAAGCAGAGAGGGATGATCACTGTGATGTGTACTGTGAAGAAAAAAAAACCGAATATTCGTAATTGCAAATATATAGTGCTATATTCGCGAATATTCGCAAATTCACGAATATGCAATATTCTCGAATAAAATTTGCATTGCGAATAAACACTATGTCTGTCCACAAAAAAATGTGGGAAGACTGAGCTTTGTGAAGATGAATCAGGCATGGATCAGCCAGGATTTCCACCCACCAATGCCTGATGCATCAGAGTAGATTGACCATGGTGCCACACCAACACTTCACAATTATGGATAGTGCAAAACATATTTAAGGTGCTTCTCCCCAGTTACAGACATTCCTCCGCATCAGACCACAAGCAAGTATTGAGGATATGCATTAGCTAAAACTTAACTTTTCTTAGGATAAAATATATGTACACCAATTTTTTTTTAATCATGCAAAAGGAAAGTTGTGCAAAAAACACAATGTGCCACCTACACCACCAAGTATTGATGTGATGCAAATACCTCTAAAAGGTGGAAGGGAACAACTTATTGTTCATTGTAACCAGTGGGGGTAAAAATTTCCCCTGTCAGGCCCTACTCTCGCATTATTAATACCCTTCTTGGCAAGTGTTACTAGCCCTAAAAAGGGCAGCCCCACACAGGAACCTCTCCCTATTTCCCCCTGAAAACACTGCCATTTCCCAGGGTTTTTAGGATCAAATAGGGAGAGTTTCCTGTGTCTGGTCAGTAACACTTGTCAAGAAGGGAATTAATAGGGCGAGAGTAGGGCCTTGCAGGGGAAAATTTTTTACCCTCACTTGCTACAATGGACAATACTTTGTTCCCTTCCAACCTTTCAAGGAAAGGGTTAATCGTCTTAAAAAGGGCGGCCCCACACAGGAACCTGGGAAATGGCAGTGTTTGGAGGTGGAAGTAGGGAGAGGTTTCTGTGTGGGGCCGCCCTTTTTAGGGTGAGTAACACTTGCCAAGAAGGTAATTAATAATGCAAGAGTAGGGCCTTACAGGGGAAGTTTTTACCCCCACCGGTTACATTGAACCCTACGTTGTTCCCTTCCACCCTTTAGAGGTCTTTGTATCACATCAATACTTGGTGGTGTAGGTGTTTGATTAAAAAAAAACATTTTGTTACATATATTTTATCCTAACAATATTATTAAAAGTTACGTTTTACGTAATGAATATCCTCAATACTTACTTGTGCACACTAACACTTTTACAAAAGAAACTGTTTTCTTCTGCCAACCTGCCTCAGCTACTATTCTGATCCTCCCACCCGCCTGATGCCATACATATCATGCCAAGTTCTCCTTTTCTCACCCACCTTCATCACCAGGTACTAGTATTGCCACCCACCACCTCACTTTGTCACCGGGTCACTTTCAGGACTCCTGATGCTGCTGATGTCAGCTCCAGGCTGTCTCATACTGCCACCATATGTTGTCCTCATGCTGATGCCAGCTGCAGGCTGTCTCATACTGCCACCATATGTTCTCATCATGCTGATGCCAGCTCCAGGCTGTCTCATTCTACCACCATATGTTCTCCTCATGCTGCCGCCAACTCCAGGCTGTGTCATTCAGCCACTATATGGTCTCCTCATACTGCCGCCAACGCCCGGTTGCGTCATTCAGCCATTATATGGTCTTGTCATGCTTCCGCCACCTCCATGCTGTGTCATTCAGCCACTATATGGTCTTCTCATGCTGCCACCAACTCCAGGCTGTGTTATTCAGCCACTACATGGTCTCCTCAAGCTACTGCCAACTCCAGTCTGTGTCATTTAGCCACTATATGGTCTCCTCATGCTGCCACTTCCTCCAAGCTGTGCCATTCAGCCACTATTATCTCCTCATGCTACCGCCAACTCCAGGCTGTGTCATTCAGCCACTATATGGTCTCCTCATGCCGCCATTACCTCCACAATGTGTCATTCAGCCACTATACGGTCTCCTCATGCTGCTGCCAACTCCAGGCGACATCATTCAGCCACTATATGGTCTCCTCATGCTGCTGCCAACTCCAGGCTGTGTCATTCAGCCACCATATGGTCTCCACTTGCTGCTGCCAACTCCAATCTGAGTCATTCAGCCTCCTCATGCTGCTGCTACCTCCATGCTGTGTCATTCAGCCACTATGTGGTCTCCTCATGCGGTCACCAATTACAGGCTGTGTCATTCAGCCACTATATGGTCTCCTCATCCTGCTGCCAACTCCAAGCTGTGTCATTCAGCCACTATATGGTCTCCTCATGCTGCCACCACTTCCATTCTGTGTCATTCGGCCACTATATGGTCTCCTCATGCTGCCACCAACTCCACGCTGTGTCATTCGGGCACTAAATGGTCTCCTCCGGCCTCTGCCACCCCCATGCTGTGTCATTCAGCTACTGTATGGTATTCTACTGCTGCTGCCAACTCCCCACTGTGTCATTAAGCCACTATATGGTCTCCTCATGCTACCACCAACTCCAGGAAGTGTCATTAAGCCACTATATGGTCTCCTCATACTGATGTCACCTCCAAAAGTATTATTTCACAACCCAGCACACACCCTATGCGTGTTACAGAAAGGCAAAGTATTCTACTGTACACCCCTGTTAAGACTCTCTGTAGGCCAGATATAGCCATTTTGTAATAGCGATTCACTGCAAATAAATTCGGACCAAAACAAATTTGTTTGGAAAATTTAGTGAATCGTCCGAATCAAATTTTTCTAAAATTCACTCATCTCTAGTGTGGATCTCAGCAGCATGTCACCAGCTGCCCTCTATGGCCTAGCCCAGGTATAGGCAACCTTTGGCACTGCAGATGTTTTGGACGGCATGTCTCATGATGTCTATCTCAGCAGTCAGAGAGGTTGAGCCGTTGCCGGTGGATACAACCTGGTTGCTACCGCCACTGCAAGACCATCCCGCTTTGTGGAGGGCTCTGGTGAAATGTCCCCAGTGGTCCAGTCGAGGGTAGGAGTGTGTCGCTGGAGCTAGGGCAAGTCAAGCAGAATGTCCGAGGTGCAAAACAAAGAATTCATGTCAGGATTCGGCAGGCTGGAGGTGGATCCTCTGTGTCAGAGAGGGATTGGCGTGGACCGTGTCGGTGGACCGGTTCTAAGTTGCTACTGGTTTTCACCAGAGCCCGCCGCAAAGCGGGATGGTCTTGCAGCGGCGGTAGCAACCAGGTTGTATCCACCGGCAACGGCTCAACCTCTCTGACTGCTGAGATAGGCGCGGTACAAGGGATTAGACAAGAGCAAGGTCGGACGTAGCGGAAGGTCAGGGGAGACAGCAAGGATCGTAGTCAGGGGCAACGGCAAGAGGTCTGTAACACTGGCTTGGGATACACAAGGAACGCTTTCACTGGCACAATGACAACAAGATCCGGCAAGGAAGTGAAGGGGAAGTGAGGTAATATGGGGAAGTGCACAGGTGAACACACTAATTAAAACCATGCACCAATCAGTGGCGCACTGGCTCTTAAAATCGCAAAGAGGCGTCGCGCGCGCGCCCTAGGGAGCGGGGCCGCGCGCGCCGGGACAGCACAGACGGGGAACGAGTCTGGTAAGCGGGTCGGGATGCGCACCGCGAGCGGGCGCGTCCCGCATCGCGAATCGCATCCCGGCAGGGGACATTATCGCAGCGCACCCGGTCAGCGGGTCTGATTGGGGCGCTGCGAACAGGAGAAGGCTGTGAGCGCTCCGGGGAGGAGCGGGGACCCGGAGCGCTCGGCGTAACAGTACCCCCCCTCCCCTTGGGTCTCCCCCTCTTTTTAGAACCTGAAAATTTGTAGATAAGGTCCTTGTCAAGGATGTTATGCTCGGGTTCCCATGACCTCTCCTCCGGATCGCAATTCTCCCAATCTACAAGAATTTTTTTTTTACCTCTGACCGTCTTGGATGCAAGAATTTCTTTAACCGAGAAGACATCTGAGGACCCGGAGACAGGAGTAGGAGCAACAACCTTAGGAGAGAAGAGGTTAAGGATAAGCGGTTTAAGTAGAGAGACATGAAAAGCATTGGAAATACGGAGAGAAGGGGGAAGAAGGAGTTTGTAGGAGACAGGGTTGATTTGGCACATTTTAAAGGGTCCAAGATAACGTGGTCCCAGTTTATAACTGGGGACACGGAAGCGGATATACTTGGCGGAGAGACACACTTTGTCTCCAGGAGAAAAGACAGGAGGAGTTCTTCTTTTTTTGTCGGCATGTTTCTTCATCCGGGATGAGGCCTGTATGAGAGATTTTTGAGTCTCTTTCCAGATGGTGGAGAAGTCCCGGGTCACCTCATCAACAGCGGGCAAACCAGAAGGCATGGGAGTGGGGAGGGGAGAAGAGGGTGATGGCCGTACACCACAAAGAATGGGGATTTAGCGGAGGACTCAGAGACTTTCAAATTGTACGAGAATTCGGCCCATGGTAGAAGATTTGCCCAGTCATCCTGGCGGGAGGAAACAAAATGTCGCAAATATGGAATAAATGTGGAATAAATTGTCTGTAGTAATTGGCAAACCCCAAGAAACGTTGGATAGCTCGGAGTCCGGAGGGGCGTGACCAATCCAACACGGCTGACAGTTTGTCCGGGTCCATTTGAAGTCCCTGGCCAGAGACTAAATATCCTAGGAAGGGAAGAGATTGGCATTCAAAGAGACATTTCTCCATCTTGGCATATAATTGATTGTCCCGGAGTCTCTGAAGAACCATGCGGACATGACGGCGGTGTTCTTCTAGGTTAAAAGAGAAAATCTAAATATCGTCCAAGTAGACCACAACACAGGTATATAATAAATCACGAAAAATTTCATTTACAAAGTCCTGGAAGACGGCAGGGGCGTTGCAAAGCCCAAAGGGCATAACCAGATATTCAAAGTGTCTGTCTCTGGTGTTAAACGCAGTCTTCCACTCGTCCCCTTCCCTGATGCGGATGAGATTATATGCACCTCTTAAATCCAATTTGGTAAAGATGTTGGTGCCATGTAGGCAGTCAAAGAGTTCCGAGATAAGAGGCAGGGGATAGCGTTTTTTTATAGTGATTTTATTGAGACCGCGGTAATCAATGCATGGTCGTAAAGAACCGTCCTTTTTGGAGACAAAGAAGAACCCTGCTCCGGCAGGGGAGGAAGACTTGCAGATAAATCCCCTTTTCAAATTTTCTTGGATGTACTCCGTCATGGCTTGTGTTTCCGGAGCAGACAGAGGATAGATTCTACCCCGGGGTGGAGTAGTACCAGGGAGGAGATCAATAGGACAGTCATAAGGCCTGTGAGGAGGCAAAGTCTCTGCTTGTTTTTTGCAAAAAACGTCAGCATAGTCCAGATAGGCCTTGGGGAGACCTGGTATCGGAGGAGCCATAGGGGTTTGACTGGCAGGACTGGGAGCAGACATAAGGCATTTTTTGTATCAAGAAGTACCCCAGTTCTTGTTTTCCCCGGTGGTCCAGTCAAGGGTAGGGGAATGGCGTTGAAGCCAAGGTAGTCCGAGAAGAATTTCAGAGGTGCAGTTAGAAAGTACCAGAAATTCAATCTTTTCGTGATGGGGTCCAATGCACATTAAGAGGGGTTCTGTGCGGTAACACACAGTACAGTCCAATCTTTCACCATTAACTGAGGCGATGTAGAGAGGTCTGGCGAGACTGGTCACTGGGATGTTGAACCTGTTAACGAAAGAGGCCAAAATAAAATTTCCTGCAGATCCGGAATCCAAGAAGGCCACAGCTGAGAAGGAGAAGTTAGAAGAAGAAATCCGCACAGGCACAGTAAGACGTGGAGAAGCAGAGTTCACACCTAGAGCTGTCTCACCTTTGTGCGGAATCTGAGTGCGTCTTCCTGACGTGGAGGTCGGATAGGACAATCCTTCAAGAAGTGTTCGGTACTGGCACAGTACAGGCATAGGTTCTCATTGCAGCGGGGTGTCCTCTCTTGAGGTGTCAGGCAAGACCGGTCTACTTGCATAGCCTCCACGGCGGAAGGCACAGGAACAGATTGCAGCGGACTAGAGAAGAGAGGAGTCGGGGAGAGAAACAGCCTAGTGCGAACAAAGTCCATATCCTGGCGGAGCTCCTGGCGTCTTTCGGAAAAACGCATGTCAATGCGGGTGACCAAATGGATAAGTTCATGCAGGTTGGCAGGAAATTCTCGTGCGGCCAGCACATCTTTGATGTTACTGGATAGGCCTTTTTTGAAGGTCGCGAAGAGGGCCTCGTTATTCCAGTATAATTCGGAGGCGAGAGTACGGAATTGGATGGCGTACTCGCTTACAGAGGAATTACCCTGGACCAGGTTCAGCAGGGCAGTCTCGGCAGAAGAGGCTCGGGCTGGTTCCTCGAAGACACTTCGAATCTCTGCGATGAAAGAGTGTACGGAGGCAGTGACAGGATCATTGCGGTCCCAGAGCGGTGTGGCCCATGACAGGGCCTTCCCAGACAGGAGGCTGACCACGAAAGCCACCTTTGACCTTTCAGTTGGAAATTGGTCCGACATCATCTCCAAGTGCAGGGAACATTGTGAGAGAAAACCACGGCAAAGTTTAGAGTCCCCATCAAACTTGTCCGGCAATGATAAACGGAGGCTGGATGCGGCCACTCGCTGCAGAGGAGGTGCAGGAGCTGGCGGAGGAAATGGTTGCTGAAGCTGTGGTAGAAGCTGCTGTAGCATAACAGTCAGTTGAGACAGCTGATGGCCTTGTTGCGCTATCTGTTGCGACTGCTGGGCGACCACCGTGGTAAGGTCAGCGACAACTGGCAGCGGGACCTTAGCGGGATCGATGGCCGGATCTACTGTCAGGATTTGGCAGGCTGGAGGTGGATCCTCTGTGTCAGAGAGGGATTGGTGTGGACCGTGTCGGTGGACCGGTTCTAAGTTGCAACTGGTTTTCACCAGAGCTCGCCGCAAAGTGGGATGGTCTTGCAGCAGCGGTAGCAACCAGGTCGTATTCACCGGCAACGGCTCAACCTCTCTGACTGCTGAGATAGGCGCGGTACAAGGGATTAGACAAGAGCAAGGTCGGACGTAGCAGAAGGTCAGGGCAGGCAGCAAGGATCGTAGTCAGGGGCAATGGCAAGAGGTCTGGAACACTGGCTTGGGATACACAAGGAATGCTTTCACTGGCACAATGGCAACAAGATCCGGCAAGGAAGTGAAGGGGAAGTGAGGTAATATAGGGAAGTGCACAGGTGAACACACTAATTAAAACCATGCGCCAATCAGTGGCGCACTGGCCCTTTAAAACGCAAAGAGGCGTCGCGTGCGCCCTAGGGAGTGGGGCCGCGCGCGCCGGGACAGCACAGCGAGTCTGGTAAGCGGGTCGGGATGTGCACCGCGAGCGGGCGCGTCCCGCATCGCGAATCGCATCCCGGCGGGGGACATTATCGCAGCGCACCCGGTCAGCGTGGCGCTGCGAACAGGAGAACGCTGTGAGTAGTGTTGAGCGGCATAGGCCATATTCAAATTCCCGAATATTTGCGAATATATGGACGAATATTCGTCATATATTCGCGAATATTCTCGTTTTATTTTTGCATACGCGAAAATTTGCGCATGCGGAAATTAACATATCCGAAAATTAGCATTTACAAAATTAGCATAAGTGAAATTTTGCATATGCAAAAATTAGCATATGCTAATTTTCGCATATGCGAAAATTCGCACACCAGTCTCACACAGTAGTATTAGAGCCTTCTTTACACCACATAAGCTGGAAGAAGAGAGGGATGATCACTGTGATGTGTACTGTGAAAGAAAAAAAAAAAACGAAAAAAAAAACAAAAACGAATATTCGTAATTACGAATATATAGCGCTATATTCGCGAATATTCGCGAATTCGCGATTATGCGATATTCGCAAATAAAATTTGAATTGCGAATATTCGCAACCAACACTAGCTGTGAGCGCTCCGGGGAGGAGCGGTGACCCGGAGCGCTCGGCGTAACAATTCAATTTTTTCTTGATGGAGTGCTCCAACAGTCATGAGCAAGCGTTCTGTGCGGTAACGCACGGTGCAGTCCAGATTCTCTCCGTTCACAGATGAGATGAAGAAGGGTTTGAAGAGACGGGTAACTGGAATGTGAAATTTGTTGATGAATGAGGCTTCAATAAAGTTTCCTGCAGAACCAGAGCCCAGGAAGGCCACCGCAGAGAAGGAGGAGTTAGCGGATGGAGAAATCCGCAACGGAATAGTCAGGCGTGGAGAGTAGGAATTCACACCTAGTAACGCCTCTCCCACGTTAACTAGGTGCATGCGTTTCCACTGACGCGGAGGGCGAATAGGACAGTCTTTAAGGAAATGTTCAGTACTGGCACAGTACAAGCACAGATTTCCATTTCTGCGGCGAGTCTTCTCTTCTTGGGTCAGGAAAGACCGCTCCACTTGCATAGCCTCCTCGGCTGGAGGCACAGGGGTAGGTTGCAGAGGACTCTGGAAGAGAGGTCCAAAGCAAGGAAACCATCTGGGGTGAACAAGATCCTTTTCTTGGCGGAGCTCCTGGCGTCTATCCGTGAAACGCATATCTATGCGGGTGGCCAACTGGATGAGTTCAGGCAAGGTAGCAGGAATTTCTTGCACGGCTAGAACATCTTTGATGTGGCTGGATAAACCTTTCTTGAAGGTCGCGCAGAGGGCCTCATTGTTCCAAGCTAACTCAGAGGCGAGCGTGCAAAACTGAATAGCATATTCGCCCACTGAAGAGCTCTCTTGGACGAGATTCAGAAGAGCCGTCTCGGCAGAGGAAGCCCGGGCTGGCTCCTCAAAGACGCTGCGTACTTCGGAAAAGAAGGACTGGAGTGAAGCAGTGACCGGATCGTTGTGGTCCCACAGAGGTTTGGCCCAGGACAAGGCCTTTCCAGATAACAAACTGACCACGCAAGCCACCTTCGACCGTTCTGTGGGGAACTGGTCCGACATCAATTCAAGGTGCAGGGAACATTGGGACAGGAATCCCCAGAACATCTTAGAGTCCCCATCAAATTTCTCTGGAAGAGACAAGCGGACTCTAGGGGTGGTTGCAGCAACTTGGAGTGGAGGAGAAGCTGGAGCTGGCTGAGGAGATGGTTGACGCTGGGCAGGCAGAAGCTGCTGGAGCATGGCGGTCAACTGCGTCAGCTGTTGTCCTTGTTGGGCGATCTGCTGGGACTGCTGGGCAACTACAGTAGTCAGATCAGCAATACTCGGCACCTCAGCGGGATCCATGGCCGGATCTACTGTCAGGATCCGGACTGGCGGCTGGTGAGGACACAGGTGGTGGATCCTCTGTGCCAGAGAGGTGATGGCGCGGGTCGTACTGGGGAATCGGTTCTAAGTAGTTACTGGTGTTCACCAGAGCCCGCCGCAAAGCGGGATGGACTTGCTGCGGCGGTAACTACCAGGTTGTGTTCCCCAGTAGCGACTCGACCTCTCTGGCAGCTGAGACTGGCGCGGTACACAAGGACTAGACAGAGGCGAGGTCAGACGTAGCAGAAGGTCAGGGCAGGCGGCAAGGTTCGTAGTCAGGGGAAACAGCAGAAGGTATGGATACACAGGCTAGGGAACACACTATAACGCTTTCTCAGGGCAAAAGGCAACAAGATCTGTCAGGGACAGGAAGAAGAAGTGGGTTTTTAAAGTGTAGGGAATGATTGGAACTAATTGGGCCAGGCACCAATTAATGGTGCACTGGCCCTTTAAATCTGAGAGACCCTAGAGAGCGGGGCCACGCACGCCGGGACTGAGCAGGAGGACGGGGCCGGTGAGTGACACGGGATGCGACCCGCGGGCAGGCACTTCCCGCCGCGAAGATCGCATCCCCACCGAGAGACACAGAGCAGCGCTCCCGGTCAGCGAGTCTGACCGGGGCGCTGCAAGCAGGAGTGTAACGCTGCGAGCGCTCCGGGGGAGAAGCGGGACCCAGAGCGCTCAGCGTTACAATCCCTTTAAGAAGAGTGCACTTAAAGTGTAAGTTCAGGATTTCTCTCCCAACAGTTCTGCAAAGTTTGACCTGCAGAGAAGCAGCTTACACTGTGGGGTAAGGTTGCAGATGGAATTGTATGATGAACAGTAAGTTCTGTGCATGAGCCCTCTTCTAATTAATAGGACTCATGCAGAGAACTTGCTGAGCATCAAAATGGTTGCCGTGACAACTGCACCGTAAGCTTCTTCTCTCAAGGCTAAATTTTATAGAAATGTGTCAATGGTTGGAAGAACTGACCAGTCGGAATGGGCATTTCAATGATAAAACACCTGTATTACTTAAGTGTATGCACTGACTGGCTGTCTGGTAGTGCCCCCTACAGAGCAGTGTGATAAAAAAAAAATTCCTATACAGACCTTTATATAGGTCATGGTTTGCTGCACTTATTATTATGTGTAAGGAATTGGTTTATCTGTATTAGTTATCTACTTATTTTTCTTTAATCCTAACCTTTTCCTATTTTTGGATGACATTTTGGGGCTTCAGAACCATTTACCAGGCTTCTCTAGAGTTATGGTTTGAACATACAGTCATGGCTGTAAATGTTGGCACCCCTGAAATTTTTCTAGAAAATGAAGTATTTCTCACAGAAAAGAATTGCAGTAACACGTTTTCCTATACACATGTTTATTCCATTTGTGTGTATCGGAACTAAACCAAAAAAGGGAGGAAAGCAAGTAAATTGGAGATAATGTCACAACAAACTCCAAAAATGGGCTGGACAAAATGATTGGCACCCTTAACTTAATATTTGGTTGCACACCTTTTGGAAAAAATAACTGAAATCAGTCGCTTCCTGCAACTATCAATAAGCTTCTTACATTACACTAAATATGACATTAAATACTTGGGGATATTTCTTAAAATAATTCCTTCAAAGTTAGTACCAGTAAACCTAAATTCTATAATTAACAATATTAAAGAGGACCTTGTTAGATACACTAAGGTACCCACATCATGGTTAGAATGTATAGATCTGGTGAAGATGTTTATTTTAGTGTTGGGCGCGAATATTCGCATTTCAAATTTTTATTGCTAATATCGCAAATTCGCAAGTTAGCGAATACTGCGAATAAATTCGCTATATATTAGAAATTATGAATATTCACTTTTTTTCCGCATATGCGCATATGTGAATATTTGCATATGAGCATAATCACATATGTGAATATTCGCATATTCCTTTTTTTTTTCCACTTGTGGGCCATTTAGAATGATGCAAATACACTTGTCAGAGGTTATCAACAACATCCTTAGCAACCAATAATAAAGTTGCCCACCCCCTCACTGTTTTCTTCCGCGAATATGCAAATATTCACATATGCAAATATAGGACAAATATTTGTCTATATATTCGCGAAATATCCCAAATTTGAATATGGGCAATGCCGCTCATCACTAGTTTATTTTACCAAAGTTATTATATATATATATATATATATATATATATATATATATATATATATATATATATATATATATATATATCTCAGAATATGCCTGTTAAAATTCCACTAGCAAAAATTAAGCAGAGACAAGGTTAAATTTATTTGGAAGAATGGTAAAGCTAGAATAGCATCCACTGTACTGTATGCTCCTTGTAGAAGGGGAACTCGGATGCCCTAAAATAGAGCTGTACTATAAAGCAGCTATCCTAAATCAAATAAAGGACTGGTGGCACAATAACCAATAGAGAACCTGGGTCGCAATAGAAGCAGATCTTATGAATGTTGCATCTATGAGGTCTTGTTTGTGGGCCCAGGTTCTATCCAGAAAGACGATTAAGTCATTAAGTCCCACTGTCTCGGCTGGTTTGTCGGTGTGGGTAAAAGTAGCCATTAGGTGTCTCCGCAACCTATTTACCTTTCTGGAGATTCTGTTATTAGCTCTCCAAAAACTATTAGATACAGATTTTAAACAATGGGTAAACAGAGGAACTCTTAAACTGTCAGATATCTCCGATGGTATCTACTTGTGGTCTTTTGAAGAAATAAGGGACAAGTACGACTTACCAGCCCAGGACTTTTTTAACCCCTTAACGACGCCGGATGTAAATGTACATCCCGGTGAGCTGGTACTTAACGCACCAGGACATACATTTACGTCCTATACATAATCGTGAGCATCGGAGAGATGCTCAGGTCATGTGCGGCAGGTCCGCAGCCAGGTATCCGCCGGTAAAGGCAGACATCCGCGATCGTGTGGATGTCCGCCATTAACCCCTCAGATGCAGTGACCAATAGAGATCACGGCATCTGCAGCTTTGCGGACACTAAAATGGATGATCGGATCGCCCGCAGCGGCTATCCGATCATCCAGCATGGCAGTCGGAGGTCCCCTCACTGATCAGTGCTATGTCCTATGCAAAAAAGTCCAAAATAGCTGCTTTTTTATAAAATGTTATTCCCCAAAAAATTAATAAAAAATGTATTAAAAGTTTTATATAAGCAAATATAGTATCAATAAAAAGTACAGATTATGGCACAAAAAATTAGCCCTCATACCACAGCTTATACGGAAAAATGAAAAAGTTATAGGTCTTCAAAATAGGGGGATTTTAAACGTTCTAATTTGGTTAAACAGTTTGCAATTTTTTAAGTGCAACAATAATAGAAAAGTATGTTATCATGGGTATCCTTTTAATCGCATTGACCCAAAGAATAAAGAACACATGTCATTTTACCGTAAATTGTACGGCGTGAAAACAAAACCTTACAAAATTAGCAAAATTGAGTTTTTTTTTTTAATTTCCCCACACAAATAATAATTTTTTGGGCTGCACCATACATTTTATAGTAAAGTGAGTGATGGCATTACAATGGACAACTGGTCATGCAAAAAACAAGCCCTCATACTAGTCTGTGGATGATAATATAAAAGAATTATGATTTTTTGAAGGTGAGGAGGAAAAAAACGTAAACATTTTATTTTCTGAGTCCTTAAAGGGGTACTCCGTCCCTAGACATCTTATCCCCTATCCAAAGGATAGGGGATAAGATGTCAGATTGCGTGGGTCCCGCTGCTGTCATGCCCCCTCCAATAGACTTGCATTGAGGGGCGGCGCATGATGTCACACGGGGCGGAGTCGTGACATCACGCTCTTCCGCTCTTGTGGTCGGGATCCAAAGCCTCCAGTGTTGCCGGAAGCCGTTGAGGTGGGTGCTGTAGCCGAGATCCAGGGGGTCCCCAGCAGCGGGACCCCCGCTATTTGACATCTTATGCCCTATCCTTTGGATAGGGGATAAGATGTCTAGGGGTGGAGTACCCCTTTAAGGCCCAAATGGGCTGAGTCCTTAAGGGGTAAAAGTTTTACAATTAAGACATGTGATTTCCCAGTAAAGTAGAAGCCCCACCTCTTTGGAAAATATTTTGTAGACCCAGAAAAAAACTGTAAAGGATTATCATTAGGTTATTGCAATTTGATTGCTTTGGAGACATCACAAATCTTTCCTTTCAGTTAAAATGGGAAATAGATTTGGAGAGAAAGTTCTCTAGGGATGAGTGGAAATTTGCATTTGAACTGTCAATTAAGGTTTCTCATTGTCTAAACCATCTAGAGGTATCAAGAAAACTTATTTACAGATGGTATCTGCCCCCACACCAAATGAGTCAAATCTTACCAAGTAACTCCAATCATTACTGGAGATGTGATTATTCCCCAGGCACATATATGCATATTTGGTGGAAGTGTGGGAAATTTGCTGAATTTTGGACAGAATTAAAGGCAGTGGTTCAGTGGTCCCCAAGTTCAAATACCATGGGGACCAGAGGTTGCCCTGCTTTCTTTAACTTTAAATATACTTTCTATACCAGTGTTAATGATAATTGCCCATACGCTTTTTGTGGCACGAAATGAAAAAGCTAGGAAATGGAAATCAAAAGACATACCTAGAGTCACAGAAGTTGTGAAGACAGTAGAAAGGAATTATAAAATGGAGGAAATGTTGGCTCATAGAAAGTGTATCACTCCCTTATTTGAATACAGATGGAGATTATGGAACCACCAAGAAACTACTTGAAACACCCTAGACAAGATGCTTTAATGCTAAGAGTTATGTTTCATATATAAGAGAATGAGGTTAGCCATGAAGATGTGTGGGCAGATTTGTGTGTTGTAAGAGTGGATGATTAGGATGAATTGTAAATTTTGGACTCAGAGGTCTATATTTATGTTGAATTTTGTTGTATGTACTTAAAAAAATAATAAAAATATATTTAGGAACAAAAATAAGCAACTGCAATTGTGGATTCTGCTGCAGATCCACAAATAAACCAAAGAAAGATCTAAAACAATAAAATTCCTGTTGGTCTATGTTTCATATTGGTCTATGATTAAGACAACTGTTGAAAAGCATTATACCTTTCTATGTGTTTGTCTATGCTATGTGAACATGCTTTTAACCTGACACAATAAAGCAAGAAGTTTTATTGAATTATGTAATCTGTTAACACATTCTATTTTCTATGTCATTGCAGATTTTTACTTACCCAATTAAATAGAGAAAATCTAAAACAATTTAGTAATGTAAATAGCATACTGAAATGATTTGCAGTGATGGTCAACGTTCATGTGGATTTTTCAACAGCATGTGGATTTGTTGCCAACTACTTTGTTGTTACTTTACTATGCTGTGAATTTTTTACCTGCAATATCCAGATGAAAAAATTGCAGAGGATTTGTCCTGTGTGAATATACCCATAATTTTCAGCAGCTGCAGTTTACTACTGTGCAGATACCAACAAAATGGCACTGCACACTGATCTTAAAAACAAAAATTATCTCCTGCCTAAAAAAACATTTCCACAAATATATAAAAAAAGATGAAAAATGTATTTAATCTCTAGATTAAAAAAAGTAAACAGGTGACACATTTCGTTTTAAGGAGTTTCTTATGACCATTAATTTTCAAAGAGAATGCTTTACATTTCAGTGCCTGAACAAAAAAGATTTGTAATATTTAATTTATTGTCATTTAAAGGTCATTTTTCAGTGCTGGGCTCAGTTATGTTTTAGGATAAATGAAATTCTACATGACATGCCCTCTGAAGTACATGGTTTGCCCCTTCAATGTAATGTGATTCTATTAAAGTCACTGAAACATTTTATTAATTTAAAATTCAGGAAGATCCCACTAGAGACATTGACCTGACATTTCTGCCATTTGAATTCACAACCACATTTGACAAAATAAATTTCCAAACAATCATACTGTTCTGGGTTAATTTAAAGATATGGAATATTTTGTAATTTTTTTTAACCTATGGATCTTCTGGACAACAAATAATAGAGGTACCCATTTTTGGTCTTAACCCCTTGAGGACTGGGTTATTTTTAATTTTAGCAATTTTGTTTTTTCCTCCTCCTCTTTTAAACTAATATAATGCTTAAAATTTGTTACTGTTTTTGACTTAAAAAAAAAAAAAAAAAAATATATATATATATATATATATATATATATATATTATATATGACCCTATGAAGTGCTTCTGCTTTTTTTTTTTTTATAGGATTTTCTGTTTAAGTAACTAAGACTAAGCTAAAGTACCAATTTAGGTAAATGTTTCAGCTTGGTCATTCTGTTGATCAATAAGAAATCTGGGTTTTGGTCAACATTGAACATTCTATACAAAGTGCTAAGATGTTGCTAATAGGCTTCTTCACAAAAGGCAAATATTCAGAATACTGCTCTAGTCCTGTATGTCATGAGGATCCAGGAAAGGCAGAATGGTTTAATGATGGTGGCTATTTAAGAGTACAAAAATGTAACATTACTCTTTTTAAAACTACCTCAAGTAATTGCAAACAAGTCTCCTGTATAAAAACATGTAAGTTGTAGATCGTGGGGGTTCTGAGAGCTGGGGCCCCCCGCGATCTCTTGAATGGAGCCCCTGTGCTGTAGCCGAAGCGGAGGCCACCACGTCCCCTCCATATAGTTTTATGGGAGAGCCATTTGGCAACCTTCAGCTCTCTCATAGAACTTAATGGAGGGGGCGTGGAGGCCTCCACTTCGGGCTACATCACAGAGGCTCCGTACAGGAGATTGTGGGCGCCCCAGAGTTGGTCCCCCCACAATTTAAACTTTTCCCTATCCTTTGGAGACTTATCCTTAGCTTTAGAATTATAATCCATATACCCCAACGTGACAACAGTTTTAAGCCTTGCAATCATTTTTTACATTGATACATGCATTGAGTTTTTTTTCTAGATCTTTTCTTTCAAATGCTAAGACCTACTTTTCATTTGTGGGTCTCCACTTTTTTTTTTCTCCGGCGCTGCAAAAAATTCATTTGAATGGGACAGTTTACAATCATTTGGTGTCTCAGTTTAGACGCTGGATGATTGGACTTGCCAAAGCGGCACAGACAGGGGAATGCATATTGCTGCATTCCCCCGTCTGGCGATCACAAACAGTGGATGCCAGATGATGCACAACTGATGCCAACTGATGCACTTCTGGCATCAGTTGGTGCATCAGTTGAGGCAATTTTCACCCAGTTTCGCCAGAGCCGGATGCCGGATATATGTAACTCTAGCCTTAGAGACCCAGTTTAAATACTTGTTTCACAATTTTTTGGTAGAATTATTAAATTAGGCTGGGTTCACATATGTCTGGCATCCAGCATAGGTGAATTCAGCCTAAATCTCAATGCAACTGATGTCATAAGTGATGACAACATGCATTAGTTGTGTGGTATCTGGCATCCATTGTTTCTTGCACCAAATAGGGCAACGCAGCAAGCTGTGTTCCCCTGTCTGGTACTGTATGGCATGTCAAACCATCCAGCATCAAATTGGTATACTGGATGATTGTGACCTGTCCCATTTAAAATAATGGGGTAAATTCTTGCATCAGTTTCCCTCCGGTGCATGCCGGAGGGAAAGTATGCCGGATATATGTGAACCCAGCCTTACTGTTTGTACTTGAATTGACACCTGTCCATTCTTTTATGGGTTGCAATAGCCCTCTAAAAAGAAGAATGTTTAGGAAACAGGGACTTACACAGATGAAAAAGAGAGTATATTTCAATGTTATATGGAAATGTTCACCTAAACACTAAAATAGAATGCAGTGTACAATATGCCTTATTATGAATGGGTTACAGTATGACAGAATGTTGCTCTTAAAATGTCTTGAATATCTAAAGGGATGTCTCCATTATATCTTCCTCAGTTGTGTTCTAAAGTAAAGGAAAATAAAATACATTATATATTTTTTATATTTAATCACCACTAGATTTGACTTTATTTCTGACTTTAATGGTGCATGGGGAGTTTTTTGTTGTTGTTGATTTCATCCACTTAGCTGCTACTGTATATGCTGCTCAGTGGGTGTTGCCATGGAAAAGGAGTTGCATGTAAGACCAATTTTTGGCCGCAAATGTAGAAATAAATCTTTCACAAATGACATGAAGCAAAAAAGTTTTCACAGCAAAATCCTAAACACTAGAGATTAAGGCTTCGTTTCCACACACTTTTTGCACTGCATTTTTTAGGCCAAAAAAAGAAATACCACAAATAATGAGCACATCCTCTATTATGCATTTTAAGTTTTTTTTTCTATCCAAAATACTGCGTATTAGTGTATGTTATTCTTTGATCATGCTTTTTTTTATCATGTGATTTTAAGATTCAAGGCATAAAAATCACTCACACAAACTTACACAAATCCTATAGAGGTCTATCCTATAGAGGTCTACAGGAGCAAAACAAGTTGAAAAAACTATAGCATTTTTGCAAAAACTGGCTATTGCATTTTTGCAAAAAATAAATTAAACTGCAATGCATCCCCAATGGTGTTTTTTGTAGCATTTGTTGTGAAAAAAATCTCATGTGAATTTACCCTCACTGTGGATTTTGATTCAATCTTCATTGTAGTAAATGGGACAAATCTGCATTTTGGACATAATGCCACACTAAACTCCAAAAATGGTCTGGACAAAATTATTGGCACCCTTAACTTAATATTTGGTTGCACACCCTTTGGAAAAAATAACCGAAATCAGTCACTTCCTATAACCATCAATAAACTTCTTACATTACATTAAATATGACATTAAATAATTTCTTACTAAAAATGAGAGGTGTAAGAAGCTTATTTTTGTTCCTAAATATATTTTTATTATTTTTTTAAGTACATACAACAAAATTCAACATAAATATAGACCTCTGAGTCCAAAATTTACAATTCATCCTAATCATCCACTCTTACAACACACAAATCTGCCCACACATCTTCATGGCTAACCTCCTTCTCTTATATATGAAACATAACTCTTAGCATTAAAGCATCTTGTCTAGGGTATTTCAAGTAGTTTCTTGGTGGTTCCATAATCTCCATCTGTATTCAAATAAGGGAGTGATACACCTTCTATGAGCCAACATTTCCTCCATTTTATAATTCCTTTCTACTGTCTTCACAACTTCTGTGACTCCAAAATTCAGCAAATTTCCCACACTTCCACCAAATATGCATATATGTGCCTGGGGAATGATCACATCTCCAGTAATGATTGGAGTTACTTGGTAAGATTTGACTCATTTGGTGTGGGGGCAGATACCATCTGTAAATAAGTTTTCTTGATACCTCTAGATGGTTTAGACAATGAGAAACCTTAATTGACAGTTCAAATGCAAATTTCCACTCATCCCTAGAGAACTTTCTCTCCAAATCTATTTCCCATTTTAACTGAAAGGAAAGATTTGTGATGTCTCCAAAGCAATCAAATTGCAATAACCTAATGATAATCCTTTACAGTTTTTTTCTGGGTCTACAAAATATTTTCCAAAGAGGTGGGGCTTCTACTTTACTGTGGAAATCACGTGTCTTAATTGTAAAACTTTTACCCCTTAAGGACTCAGCCCATTTGGGCCTTAAAGGGGTACTCCACCCCTAGACATCTTATCCCCTATCCAAAAGATAGGGCATAAGATGTCAAATAGCTGGGGACCCCCTGGATCTCGGCTACAGCACCCACCTCAACGGCTTCCGGCAACACTGGAGGCTTTGGATCCCGACCACACGAGCGGAAGAGCGTGATGTCACGACTCCGCCCCGTGTGACATCATGCCCCGCCCCTCAATGCAAGTCTATGGGAGGGGGCATGACAGCAGCGGGACCCACGCAATCTGACATCTTATCCCCTATCCTTTGGATAGGGGATAAGATGTCTAGGGACGGAGTACCCCTTTAAGGACTCAGAAAATAAAATGTTTACGTTTTTTCCTCCTCACCTTCAAAAAATCATAACTCTTTTATATTATCATCCACAGACTAGTATGAGGGCTTGTTTTTTGCATGACCAGTTGTCCATTGTAATGCCATCACTCACTTTACTATAAAATGTATGGTGCAGCCCAAAAAATTATTATTTGTGTGGGGAAATTTAAAAAAAAAACAAAATTTTGCTAATTTTGGAAGGTTTTGTTTTCACGCCGTACAATTTACGGTAAAATGACATGTGTTCTTTATTCTTTGGGTCAATGCGATTAAAAGGATACCCATGATAACATACTTTTCTATTATTGTTGCACTTAAAAAATTGCAAACTTTTTAACCAAATTAGAACGTTTAAAATCCCCCTATTTTGAAGACCTATAACTTTTTCATTTTTCCGTATAAGCTGTGGTATGAGGGCTAATTTTTTGTGCCATAATCTGTACTTTTTATTGATACTATATTTGCTTATATAAAACTTTTAATACATTTTTTATTAATTTTTTGGGGAATAACATTTTATAAAAAAGCAGCTATTTTGGACTTTTTTTTTACGTTCACGCCGTTCACCATACGGCATCATTAACATTTTATTTTAATAATTGGGATATTTACGCACGCGGCGATACCAAATATGTATATAAAAAACTTTTTACACTTTTTGGGGGTGAAATAGGGAAAATGGGACAATTTACGTTTTTATTGGGGGAGGGTTTTTTTCACATTTTTATTACTTTTTTTTTATTTTTTTTACTTTTATTTTTACACATAGGGGACTATTTATAGCAATCATTCGATTTCTAATACTGTTCAGTGCTATGCATAGGACATAGCACTGATCAGTGAGGGGACCTCCGGCTGCCATGCTGGATGATCGGATAGCCGCTGCGGGCGATCCGATCATCCATTTTAGTGTCCGCAAAGCTGCAGATGCCGTGATCTCTATTGGTCACTGCATCTGAGGGGTTAATGGCGGACATCCACACGATCGCGGATGTCATGCCTTTACCGGCGGATACCTGGCTGCGGACCTGCCGCACATGACCTGAGCATCTCTCCGATGCTCACGATTATGTATAGGACGTAAATGTATGTCCTGGTGCGTTAAGTACCAGCTCATCGGGATGTACATTTACATCCGGCGTCGTTAAGGGGTTAAAAAAGTCCTGGGCTGGTAAGTCGTACTTGTCCCTTATTTCTTCAAAAGACCACAAGTAGATACCATCGGAGATATCTGACAGTTTAAGAGTTCCTCTGTTTACCCATTGTTTAAAATCTGTATCTAATAGTTTTTGGAGAGCTAATAACAGAATCTCCAGAAAGGTAAATAGGTTGCGGAGACACCTAATGGCTACTTTTACCCACACCGACAAACCAGCCGAGACAGTGGGACTTAATGACTTAATCGTCTTTCTGGATAGAACCTGGGCCCACAAACAAGACCTCATAGATGCAACATTCATAAGATCTGCTTCTATTGCGACCCAGGTTCTCTATTGGTTATTGTGCCACCAGTCCTTTATTTGATTTAGGATAGCTGCTTTATAGTACAGCTCAATTTTAGGGCATCCGAGTTCCCCTTCTACAATGGGAGCATACAGTACAGTGGATGCTATTCTAGCTTTACCATTCTTCCAAATAAATTTAACCTTGTCTCTGCTTTTTGCTAGTGGAATTTTAACAGGCATATTCTGAGTTATATATATATATATATATATATATATATATATATATATATATATATATATATACTTTGGTAAAATAAACTATACATAGACCTTAAACTTTTGAATAAGATTTTTTTTAAATGTTAATAAAAGGGATACTTATTTCAATAAAAGTTCTTTTTTTAAACCTTGTTGTGTGCGTGCTTTATTTTTTACTTATTTAACATTAGTGTGAATAAACCTTGCACTTACCCCCCTCCCCCCCCCCCCAATTCAACCCCGATACCAACTGGCACCAGGGGTAATGAAAAGAGTATCATCAGGGCTGGAGCCTAGAAAGAAATTATGTTCCAGAACTGGGAGTTAGCAGACTCATATTATTTGGTTGTCAATGGCCATAACAAACAAATAGCCTTGCCATTCTGGTGTATCAAACCCTTATTGCTTGGTTTTTAACTGGCTATTTATGAAAAAATAGCATATGTTTTCATAAATAAATAAAAAACATGGTAAAATACCTAACAGAAGCAGACACATTACCAGGGTGGCAATAAACATTTATTTTCCCCCATAGAGAGATTTAGCATGTATCAACCTATAGGTATCTGTGGAAAGGAAATATATCCACAGGAAAAGGAGTACAGCTTGTTTGTCTGCATGGGGCACCTGTGCTACTAATAGTTCATCTATGCTGTGAAAATTGTGAATTTCAGTCACTGAAGGAGGACATAATATTTTTCTACAGTCATGAAATAACCAGTCTATCTGCTACAATGAAAAACCTATACAAAGACGTAGACACAGTACTCTCACTTTCTGAAAAGAGGGATAGGAGCAAGGGTGCAGGATCATTTAGAAATTTTACACCGGTGACCTTGTGAGTAACATTACTAACCTTCTCTCAGGTGAATGAGAGAGCACCACCACCATTTGTGGAGCATGGTACCCTTAGTCCAAACACATCTCCAGCATTGAGCAGAGGTATGAGAAAACATCCTATGCAGGAGTTATGGCAGACTATACCATCATGAGAGTATTTTGTAATTGGCTTCTTGAATCTTTCCTGACAATGACATCTTATGGCATAAGACAAGGACTTTTGAACAATCAGCAGGAGTAAACTTCCTGCATAATTTCACTTCCTAATTACTAAGAAAATGGAGTGCTTTCATTGATACAAAGGCCAAGAATAGGTCATAGAGCAAAGAAACCTTCTTAGAAGGTAAGGTAATGCAGATATGTTCAAATGAGGTCAAAGATCTTGTAAGAGGTAAACACTCCATTTGTGTGTGTATGAAATGTTTAAGCTGGGCATAAGCTAAGTGAAGGCAGGCAGATAGGGCAACCTGGGGTACCAGTTCCCTGTAAAGTAAAAGGGATGTTTCATTACAGAATCTTTCATTATGTTATATATTGATAGGGGTAGTCCAATCCTTTTCCATAAATAAAGGCCCCAGGAGAAAACCCTGGTTATGTAATATAAAAGTAAGTGGTCCATGATTCATAAATTAATGGCAACATGTAAGAATTATAGACAGCACGGAGGATGCTGGTCACTGAGAGTAAACTAATGTAGCCACCTGAGAGCTACATAGGAACCAAGGGTAGACAGAAATAGAGGTCTTGTAAGATTCATTGGTGAGCCAAAGTTTGGTGTCAGCTCAATGGAAGCTCTTAAAAAGTCTGGTCAAGACAAAAGCCAGATAATAAGTGTAGCAATTGGGAAGGCCCAGACTCCCACAGATTTTCCATCCAATTAAGATTTTTCTAACCACCCTTGGTGGTTTGTGGGACTAGAAAAAAGAGGAAAAGTAAGAAAGAAGTTGTGAAAAGAAAGAGTGAGTCAGGAAAATAAGTTGGAAACAATAACGTAGCCCAGGGAGGACATTTATTTTAAGGATGTTTATAGACCCTATCCAACATTGTCCCAACTAGATAGGTCAGAACAAATATCAGAAAGAAGAGGAATAAAATTAAGAGCAAAAAAGTTGTCAAGATTAATAGGAACTTTGACTCCAAGATCATGAAAAGAGCAAGTCTGCCAAGTGAACAAAAAGTTATTTTTGATAATGGACACAGCAGATGAAAGGAGAGTGATGTTGCGAGTAATAGTTTTATTAACATTTAATTTTATAGAGTCTATGATATGCACATGTCCAAATTGTGAAGAACAAAGCCATCTGAAGCACAAGCTTCTCTCAGACAGCTGGGGTCCCATTCAGGAGATCACAGAGGGTCCTGGTGGTCGGACCCCCAGTGATCAGACACTGATCCCCTATTCTAATGATTTTCACTGGGAGGGATTTATGAAAGTTGATAAATGTGCCCTTGCTCCTAGAAGTAGAATCAGCACACTGGTTGGATAACAATGTTGGTGAGAGATGGTGATTGGGCGGTATTAAAATGGATTTTCTTCAGACATACAATATTTAAGCAAAATTGTACAGGAACCCTTTTTAGAAACTTTAAAACCTTTGACAATGTCAGGCATGGTCACAAATGGATAATGCACTGGTTTTTTGAATTACAGGTAGCAAGAAAACTTGAAAACTGGTCACACATCTGATGTCTACTGGAGACAAAATAATGAGGTCTGCAGTGTGTCTAAAAAGAAAAAGTAACAAAAAACTAACAAAAACAGCAACACAACTGCATCAGTTGCAAAGTAACTATAAAAAGCATCAAAGCTAAATCCTGACTTATCTAACCATAGAGGGAAACATGAAATATGGAAGAAAACGTAGAAAATATAAAAAGACAAACCTTGGTAGGGAGCATAAAGACTATTTAGATGAAGGGATCAAAATACAAATACTACTGATAACACAGACCCCTGTAAAGAGGCTGTGGTCCGAAACTGAAGGTGGGGAAAACATACAACTAAACTATATTAGAATACAAGGATGAGCAATAAAGCGTGTTAGGATGTACAGAAGTAAGCAGCTGTGAGCCAAACATAGACAGAAGGGTAAAAGCTTGAATTCTGAATAAAAATTTAAAAGTAAAATTTTTTACTTTTTCCCACCTCCATGTGTACATTTTGGTAGATAGTACAGCCAACAGAAATATGAACCAGTAAGGAGAAAATCTTGCAATTTTTTACCTTTGAGAAACATAAGAAGGGCTCAAAAAAAAAAAAAAAACATACAGTACAAACATCAGTAGAATGTCCAGCAGGGATTCATTAAGCTGGGAGGGTCTGGAATAGCAGCTCTTCAGAAAAGGAATGGAGTCCCCCCATCTCCATGAATTAGAGCCCCATACATTTTGGCCCTAGCGGGAGCTCAGCTTGTTCGCTTTTGACCATCATTTTTTAACATTCCAGGCCTGCCGGTATCTTGCTTTTCCCAGTGCTCTGGGACTTGTCAAAAGTTAATTTAAAGGACAGTAATGCTTGAAGACACATTTATAATCTAATGAAAGTTCAATACTTAAGTTGTCCCAAAGTAGACCATGAGGGAAATGATGAAAGATTTCAGGTGCACAGCTGACAAAGTTCTGACACAAAGAGTTTAACCAGGAGATAGCATATTATTATTAAATGGTATGCACCAGAATAATAAATATGACACAAGAAGAAAGATGAATAGGAGCAACTCACCCAAGACCCGAGAGGCGGTAGCAAAGTCTTTACTTTATTGCATATCGTGCAGACATAGATGCAAGCCACGGGGGGCAGATGTCACAGTGGGGGAGTAGAAGACAACGGCTGGCCACGGTCCGTATCATGCTATCAAAGCACTTCGTCAGGCCTGACGAAGTGCTTTGATAGCACGATACGGACCGTCCTAAATATGTCCTAAATGAGGGCAGTTGACCTTACAGAAATATAGTAAAAGGATAGACAAAATTTATCAATTCTCCCCATAGTTTCCCACCGGTGGTTTAACCCCTTAAGGACTGAGGGTTTTTCCGTTTTTGCATTTTCGTTTTTTCCTCCTTGCCTTTAAAAAATCATAAATCTTTTAATTTTGCACCTAAAAATCCATATGATGGCTTATTTTTTGTGCCACCAATTCTACTTTGTAATGACGTCAGTCATTCTGCCCAAAAATCTAAGGCGAAACGGAAAAAAAAATCATTGTGAGACAAAATTGAAAAAAAAAATGCTGTTTTGTAATTTTAGGGGGCTTCCCTTTCTACATAGTACATTTTTCTGTAAAAATGACACCTTATCTTTATTCTGTAGGTCCATACGATTAAAATGATACCCTACTTATATAGGTTTGATTTTGTCGTACTTCTGGAAAAAATCATAACTACATGCAGGAAAATTTATACGTTTAAAATTGTCATCTTCTGACCCCTATAACTTTTTTAATTTTGCGCATATGGGGCGGTATGAGGGCTCATTTTTTGCGCCGTGATCTGACCATTTTTGCAATGATGGGACTTATTGATCGCTTTTTATTCATTTATTCATGATATAAAAAGTGACCAAAAATGCACTATTTTGGACTTTGGAAATTTTTTGCGCGTACACCATTGACCGTGCATTTTAATTAACAATATATTTTTATAATTCGGACATTTCCACAAGCGGCAATACCATATATGTTTATTTTTATTTACTTATTTATTTATTTATAGGTGATTCAAACTTTTAATAGGGAAGGGGTTAAATGATCTTTATTCACCTTTTTTTAAACTTTTTTTTTGCAGTGTTATAGCTCCCATAGGGACCTCTAACATTGCACACACTGATCTTTCACACTGATCACTGGTTTCTCATAGGAAACCAGTGATCGATGATTCTGCCACTTGACTGCTCATGCCTGGATCTCAGGCACTGAGCAGTCATTCGGTGATCGGACAGCGAGGAGGCAGGTAGGGACCCTCCTGCTGTCCTGTAAGCTGTTCGGGATGCCGCGATTTGAACGTCGAGTCTAAAGGGTTAATAGCACGCGGCACCGCGATCAATGCTGCGCGCTATTAGACACGGGTCCCGGCCATTGTTAGGGGCCAGGCCCGACCCGCTATGACACGAGGCCACGCCATGGCCCCGCGTTATAGATCGGGAGCGGACACATGACGTTCCAGTACGTCATGTGTCCTTAAGGGGTTAAAGGGGTACTCCAGAGGGGAAATTTTTTTTTACAAATCAACTGGTGCCAGAAAGTTAAACATAATTGTAAATTGCTTATATTTAAAATCTTGAGCCTTCCAGTACTTATCAACTGCTTTATACTACAGAGGAAGTTGTGTAATTCTTTCCTGTGCTTTCTGCTTCCATCTTTGACACTGCCAAGAACTGGAGAGGTTTGTTATTAGGAACTGCTTATCCTCTGGACAGTTCCTGACATGGACAGAGGTGGCAGCAGAGTGCACTGTTGTCAGACTGGAAAGAACTATACAACTCTCTATAGCATACAGCAGCTGATTATTACTGGGAGGCTTAAAGGAAAACTGCCATCAGTGTCACCACACTAACCTGTTGATACAGGCAGGTAGTGTGGGTGACACTGATGATAAACATACTAACCTTATCCGAGGTACCATTATCTTGCTATCTTCTTCCAATTCATCCCTCTGGGCATCATGCTTGGGTGATGGGTGAAGCTTCCTGACATCACCACTGCTGTTTTCCCAAGCCTGCTCGCAGTAGGGCCCAGCAGAGAAGCAGCAGCGGTGAGGTCAGTAAAGTTCCGCCCGTGTCTCAAGCCTGCCACTCAAAGGAAGGAACAGAGGAATACAGCGGGAGAACGGGACCATGAATCGGGGACAGGTAAGTATGGTTATCATCAGTGTCACCTGCACTACCTGCCTGTACCAATAGGTTAGTGCACAGACACTGATGACAAATTTCCTTTAAGATTTCTAATAGAAGTCATGTACAAATCTGTATAACTTTCTAGCAACAGATAATTTGAAAAAGAAATTTCCTCCTGAGAACCCATTTAAGGTAAAGGTAGATAGTTCCTTTAACCCACCTCTAACCCATTAAAGGTAAGAACAACTTGAAATCTACAGGAGACCAGAAAACATTTACTGTGTGAATATAACTATTTCATACTTGCTGTGTCTTATTTGCCTAAAAGAAACCAAGCACTTTATTTTCCAAGACAGACTGTTGATGATACTTGGCAAACTATATCTACCATGGATAATTAATAGCACTTACAGATATTCACTTCATGGTGGCAATGCTGATTAAATTAACTAGGATAATGCACTCAGGGTTCGGATGAGCTGTTGCCAGATACTATTGCATTAGTTGAAACTATAATTTAAAATCTAATAACAAGAGAGATTACCAATACACCCCTTTCCTTATCTGCTGTAATGAGGATATGATTGAATTAAAGGGAAATCAAGCAGTAGTAGTAGTAGTGCATCATGGCCAATAAATACTTTATGTCTACTAATGGGTGGTAATGCCCTGCTTTTAAACTTTCAATGTAGCAATTGCTGTTCACAGTGTCACTGACTGAGCTGCCATACATTAGTACAGCATGGCACAGAGCATTCGCCTTTCTCTTTTTTTTATTTGGAACAGTGTTTAGACTCAGTGCCAGTCTTAGCAAAATGACATATCTGTATAAAAGGTTTCACAGTGTCACGCGTGCCTCTACATGCAGCGCTCTAGTCGGCACCGCTGACCGCGAGCACTGCTCCCGTGTCACCGGAGGGGACGCGATCCGAGGCACGGGATGTGCCCGCTCTCGGATCGCGCCCCATGTCTCTCACCTGCCCCATCCTCCTGCTCAGTCCCGGCGCACGGCCCCACTCTCTAGGGCACGCGTGCCAGGTCTCTCAGATTTAAAGGGCCAGTGCACCATTAATTGGTGCCTGGCCCAATTAGTTCCAAGCACTCCCAAAACTATAAAAAACGACGTTCCCTTCCTGTCCCTGCCGGTTCTTGTTGCCTTGAGCCAGTGAAAGCTTTCCCGCGTGTCCTTTGCCTGTGTATCCAGACCCTTGCCATTGCCCTTGACTATGAACCGTTGCTGCCTGCCCTGACCTTCTGCTACGTCTGACCTTGCCTTTTGCTTAGTCCTTCTGTACCGCGCCTGACTCAGCAGTCAGTGAGGTTGAGTCGCTATCGGGTCGAACGACCTGGGGGTTACCTGCCGCTGCAAGTCCATCCCGCTTTGCGGCGGGCTCTGATGAAAACCAGTAACCCCTTAGATTCCGTTTCCCTGGTACAGCCCACGCCATCACCTCACTGACATAGAGGATCCACTACCTGTGCCTACCCACATACCACTCCGGATCCTGACAGTAGATCCGGCCATGGATCCCGCTGAGGTCCCGCTGCCCAGTGTAGCTGACCTAACCTCCGTGGTCGCCCAGCAATCACAGCAGATAGCGCTACAAGGACAACAGCTGACTCAGTTGACCGCTATGCTGCAACAGCTTCTGCCGCAACAACAGCAACCATCTCCTCCACCAGCTCCTGCATCTCCTCCGCAGCAAGTGGCCGCTCTACCAGACAAGTTTGATGGGGACTCTAAACTGTGCCGTGGATTCCTGTCCCAGTGTTCCCTACACCTGGAGATGATGTCAGACCAATTTCCTACAGAACGGTCTAAGGCGGCATTCGTGGTCAGCCTGCTGTCTGGAAAGGCCTTGTCCTGGGCCACACCGCTTTGGGACCGCAACGATCCTGCCACTGCTACCATCCAGTCCTTCTTCTCGGAAGTACGCAGTGTCTTTGAGGAGCCAGCCCGGGCTTCCTCAGCCGAGACAGCCCTATTGAATCTAGTCTAAGGGAGTTCTTCAGTGGGCGAATATGCCATTCAGTTCCGCACCCTTGCCTCTGAGCTATCCTGGAATAATGAGGTCCTCTGCGCGACCTTCAAAAAAGGCTTATCCAGTCACATCAAAGATGTTATGGCCACATGAGAGATTCCTGCAACCCTGTCTGAACTCATCCATTTGGCCACCCACATCGACATGCTTTTCACTGAATGATGCCAGGAGCTTCGTCAGGAAAAGGATCTTGTTCGCACCAGGCGGTTTCCTCCCCTGGCACCTCTCTTCCAGCGTCCTTTGCAATTTGTTCCTGAGCCTTCCGCCGAGGAGGCTATGCAAGTGGATCGGTCTCGCCTGACCCAACAAGAGAGGATTCGCCGTAGGAACGAAAACCTGTGCCTGTACTGCGCAAGCACCGAACATTTCCTAAAAGACTGTCCTATTCGTCCTCCGCTTCAGGGAAACACTCGCACCTAGTTAACGTAGGAGAGGCGTTGCTAGGTGTGAATTCTTCCTCTCCACGACTGACTATACCTGTGTGGATTGCCATACCCACTAATACTAATGCTAATACTTTCTTCTCCGCTGTGGCCTTCTTGGACTCGGGTTCAGCAGGAAGTTTCATTGAAGCCTCCCTAATCAACAGATTCAATATTACAGTTACTTGTCTTGTCAAACCTCTCTTCATTTCTTCCGTCAATGGAGAGAGACTGGTCTGCACCGTGCCTTACCGCACTCAACCGCTACTTATGAGTGTTGATGTTCACCATCATGAACATATTGAATTTTTTGTGCTACCCAACTGCACTTCTGAAATTCTTCTGGGCTTGCCCTAGCTCCAACCTCATTCGCCTAGCCTCGACTGGGTCACCGGGGACATTAAGAGTTGGGGAACTTCTTGCCACAAGCGATGTCCCCACCCAGTTTCCTCCTGCCAGGTCTCCACGGCTACTCCATTGCCAGGTCTTCCTAAGGCCTATCAGGACTTTTCGGACGTCATTTGTAAAAAAGCAAGAAGAGGTCTTACCTCCACATAGACCCTATGACTGCCCTATCGACCTGCACCCTGGTACCACACCGCCCCGTGGTAGGATTTACCCACTTTCTGCCCCGGAAACACAAGCTATGTCTGAGTACATACAGGAAAACCTCACAAGAGACTTTATCCGGAAATCTTCTTCTCCAGCTGGAGCTGGATTTTTCTTAGTTGCAAAAAAAGATGGATCTCTACGCCCCTGTATTGACTACCGCGGTCTCAATAAAATTACTGTAAAAAATCACTATCCTCTGCCTCTCATCTCCGAGCTCTTCGACCGACTGCGTGGAGCTAAGATTTTCACCAAACTTGATCTAAGGGGCGCATATTACCTCATCCGTATTCGAGCAGGTGATGAATGGAAAACCGCCTTCAATACCAGAGATGGTCACTTTGAATACCTAGTCATGCCTTTTGGTCTATGCAACGCCCCAGCAGTCTTTCAGGACTTTGTTAATGAGATTTTTCGGGACATGCTGTACTCCTGAGTGGTAGTCTATCTTGATGACATCCTAATTTTTTCCTCCAACCTAGAGGAACATTGCCTTCATGTCCGTCAAGTGCTCCAGCGACTACGCCAAAATCAACTTTACGCCAAAATTGAGAAGTGTCTATTCGAACACAGCAGTCTTCCCTTCCTGGGATACATTGTGTCCGGTCAAGGTCTTCAAATGGACCATGATATCCGAGATATCTACCTACTATCTACGCTAATGGATTGGTCTCGTCCCACTGGCTTACGAGCTATCCAAAGATTTCTCGGATTTGCAAATTATTATCGTCAATTTATTCCCCACTTCTTCACCATCGTTGCTCCTATCATAGCACTGACTAAAAAAAATGCTAATCCGAAATCCTGGCCGCCACAGGCGGAGGAAGCCTTTAACCACTTCAAACCCGCCTTCTCTTCTGCTCCAGTCTTGTCCAGACCAGATCCTCTGAAGCCCTTCTTCCTAGAGGTTGATGCCTCCTCCGTTGGAGCCGGAGCTGTTCTCCTACAAAAATCCGCTAAAGGAAAATATGTCACTTGCGGATTTTTCTCCAAAACCTTTTCTCCTCCAGAAAAAAACTATGCCATTGGAGACCATGAACTATTGGCTATTAAGTTGGCCCTTGAGGAGTGGAGACATCTTCTGGAAGGATCCCTTCATCCCATCACCATCTATACAGATCACAAAAATCTGTCTTATCTTCAATCCGCCCAGTGGCTAAATCCTCGCCAGGCTAGATGGTCGTTGTTTTTTGCCCGTTTCAACTTTCAAATCCATTTTCGTCCCGCAGACAAGAATGTCAGAGCTGATGCTCTGTCTCGTACCACCGATGCCTCTGAAGCCGAGACCCTTCCCTAGCACATCATTCCCCCTGAGTGTCTGATCTCTTCTGCCCCTGCTTCTCTGGTGCCTATCCCTCCAGGAAAGACTTATGTTCCTCCCCGTCTTCGCCTCCGGATCCTCAAATGGGGCCATTCCTCCCTTCTGGCTGGTCACGCTGGAATCAAAAAGACTTTACAGTTGATTGCCAGACACTATTGTGGTCCTCCCTGGAAAAGGATGTGACCGATTTTGTACGAGCCTGTACAGTGTGTGTACGTGACAAGACCCCTCGCCAGAAGCCTTCAGGTCTTCTCCTTACGCTGCCGGTGCCTGAACAGCCTTGGTCCCACATAGCCATGGATTTCATCACTGTTCTTCCTTTATCCCATGGCAACACAGTCATCTGGGTGGTCGTTGATCGTTTTTCCAAAATGGCTCACTTTATTTTTCTTCCTGACCTTCCTTCTGCGCCACAGTTGGCGAAGCAATTTTTTCTGCAGATTTTTCGTCTTCACGGTCTTCCCGCGCATATCGTCTAGGATAGAGGTGTTCAATTTGTGTCTAAATTTTGGAGAGCTCTTTGTAATCAATTAAAGATCAAATTAAATTTCTCGTCCTCCTATCACCCCCAATCCAATGGACAAGTGGAAAGAGTGAATCAGATTCTTGGTGACTACTTGCGACATTTTGTTTCCTCCCGCCAAGATGATTGGGTCGACCTTCTGCCCTAGGCTGAATTCTCGTACAATTTCAAAAATTCTGAGTCTTCCGCCAAATCTCCGTTTTTTTGTGGTGTTCGGCCGTCACCCGCTGCCCCTCCTCCCCATTCTCACTTCTTCTGGAGTTCCTGCCGTGGATGAAGTAACCCGGGACTTCTCTGCTATCAGGAAGAAGACTCAAAAGTCACTCTTACTGGTCTCTTCTCGGATGAAGAAACATGCAGATAAAAAGAGAAGAACTCCTCCTGTCTTTGTCCCGGGTGACAAAGTGTGGCTCTCTGCCAAATACATACGGTTTTGTGTCCCTAGCTACAAGTTGGGTCCTCGTTACCTCGGGCCTTTTAAAATCAAGAATCAAATCAATTATGTCTCTTACAAGCTTCATCTTCCCTCTTCTCTTCGCATTCCTAACTCTTTCCATGTGTGTCTCCTCAAACCGCTTGTACTTAACCGCTTTTCTCCCAAGCTCACTGTTCCTGCTCCTATTTCTGGCTCCTCTGATGTCTTCTCCGTTAAAGAAATCCTCGCCTCCAAGATCGTCCGAGGTAAAAAAAATAAAATGGTAGATTGGGAGAATTGTGGCACTTAGGAGAGATCATGGGAACCCGAGGCCAATATTTTAGACAAAGATCTCATCCACAGATTCCTCGGTTCTAAAAAGAGGGAGAGACCCAAGGGGGGGAGGCTGACCGCGAGCCCTGCTCCCATGTCATCGGAGGGGACGCGATCCGAGGCACAGGACGTGCCCGCTCTTGGATCGCGCCCCATGTCTCTCACCTGCCCCTTCCTCCTGCTCATTCCCAGCGCGCGCGGCCCCGCTCTCTTGGGCGCACGCACGCCGGGTCTCTCAGATTTAAAGGGCCAGTGCACCATTAATTGGTGCCTGGCCCAATTAGTTCCAAGCACTCCCAACACTATAAAAACCCACTTCCCCTTCCTGTCCCTGCTGGATCTTGTTGCCTTGTGCCAGTGAAAGCGTTCCCGTGTGTCCTTTGCCTGTGTATCCAGACCCTTGCCGTTGCCCTTTACTACGAACCGTTGCTGCCTGCCCTGACCTTCTGCTACGTCTGACCTTGCCTTTTGCCTAGTCCTTCTGTACCGCGCCTGACTCAGCAGTCAGTGAGGTTGAGTCCCTATCGGGTGGAACGACCTGGGGGTTACCTGCCGCTGCAAGTCCATCCCGCTTTGCGGCGGGCTCTGGTGAAAACGAGTAACCCCTTAGATTCTGTTCCCCTGGTACGGCCCACGCCATCACCTCACTGACAGGGAGGATCCACTATCTGTGGATACCCGCATACCACTCCGGATCCTGACACACAGTTTACTTCCAGTATGGAAACCCAGACTTGGGGTGAGTCCCACCCCACCCATCCTATAATAAATAATAAAATAAATAAAAATATGAATTAATCAATGAATTTCTTTATACATTTACGTTATATTGCAGATATGCCACTAGAGTCCTCACAGTGAGATGTACTATTGTATTGTTCTTTCTAAAATTGTTGACCTGTAGCAAAGTGTTTATAGAGATAGACTAGTTTTTTATTGTTTTGTTTCACCAACTAATAATATACACTTCTAATGAAATACTGCTCCAAGTGCACAGTAACAACATAAAAAACTGGACACATGCATAGCTTACAGCTAACTTTCCGCCAGCAATCCATCAGAAAAGCCATGTCCAATAGGCAACAGTATGCGCCCACTCATCCAACGGTGCAGAAGCTGAATGTGCTCCTGTCCAAGTTGCTGGTGCTGCAGTCCCTCCCTTATCAAGTGGTGGACTCTGCACCTTTCAGAGAACCAGCCCTGCACAATTTTGTGGAACAGAAGGTGGGCCAGTCCTTAAGCCTATTGGTCTGTACCAAAGTGTATGGCAGCGCCGATGTGTGGAGCTGTAACTCAGTCAGAGACAATTCATGTCCTTTACGGCCCACTGGGTAAATGTGGTTCCTGCAGAGCCACAACAGCAACTTGGACAGGTCATGCCGCTTTTGCCTCCATGCTCTCAGGCCGTTGGTCCTGTGACAGTGAGCGCCTCTGCCTCCTCATCCTCCATGATGTCCTTTGCCTCCACTGTATGGACAAGTCTCCGTGCACCTCCAGCATACCATGTGTGCAGGGCACGGCGGTGTCACGCTATTCTTCACATGGTTTGCTTTGGCGAACTGAGTCACACAGGTGACAAACTGCTAAAAGTTATTCATCAAGAAATCGAATCATGGCTTACACCACGAAAACTGGAAATAGGAATCATGGTGACAGACAACAGGAAGAACATCTTGTCTGTGCTGCGACAAGGTAGCCTGAGCCATGCACCCTGCATGGCACACGTGTTCAATCTGCTTGTCAAGCGATTCCTGAAGTGTTCCCCTCATCTGCAAGACATCCTAACGATGGGAAGGAAACTTTGAATGCACTTCAGCCACTCATACACCGCAAAGCACACCCTCCCTGAGCTGCAGCATCAGAACGGCATCCCCCAACATAGTCTGATTTGCCACGTTTCCACACATTGGAATTCCACCCTCCATATGTTGGACCGACTATACAAACAGAGAAAAGCCATCACCAATTTCTTGATGATCCAAGCGGATAGGGGGACTCCCCTGTGTAACTTTAACCCCTTAATGCAAATGGATGTACATTCACATCCATTTGCGACTCCGGAGGTATGACACGCGCTCAGCAGGAGCGCGTGCATCATACTTGGTGGGTCCCAATTGATGGCTAATGCTGGACATCGCCGATTGGGTGGATGCCCGGCATTAACCCTTTAAACGCAGCGATCAAACTTGATTGCCACGTCTAAAATGAGAGTAAAAAATGGCGGTTACCTCAGCGGTGCTGTTCGGGACTGCTGCAGTGAAATTGCTTTGTCCCGGACAGCTTGCAGGATGCGAGGAGGATCCCTACCGGCCTCCTGCACGTCCGATCACCGAATTACTGCTCCGTGCCTTGGATCCAGGAAGGAGCAGTCAAGCGTCGATAGCAGCGATCAGTGTTATGCTGTTGCATAACAGTGATCAGTGTACTCAATCAGTGTGTGCAATGTTATAGCCCCCTGCGGGAGCTATAACATTGCAAACAAAAAGTGTAAATAAAAAAGTTAATAAAGATCATTTAAACCCTCCCCTAATAAAAGTTTTAATCACCCCCTTTTCCCATTTAAAAAAAAAACAGAGTAAAAAAACATACATGCAAAGTAGTGGTCTCAGCACCATCCTTGTGTTGCACTAGATTAGGTAAGCGGACACCTGATCCACAGAATCCCTGGAAGCCAATCCTGATAACCTCTTCGGTGCTGAAACGCAAAGTAAGAGTAGCAGACGATGTAAGTAATGTAAGAACTGCGGAGCACTCACCAGGTATGTTCAATCAGTGGCTTCTTTATTGTCACTTTGAACAAACGGGATCCATGAAGGGGAGGATGATGAAGACACGGGGGTATTGAAGACGGCGACGGACCATTTACGCGCCAAAGCGACTTGTCAGACCGGCCTGACGAAGCGCTTCGGAGCATATACAGTCCATCGCCGTCTTGATTGCCAGGATTACGGGATGAACAACATCATTCCACTGCTTCATTTCCTACAACACATGTTGGAAACGATGGCTGGTCATTGCACTGGAGATGTGGCACCTACATGAGCCCTGTGGGGACTGAACTGGAAGAGGAGGAGGAGGGGAAGGGGGACAATGGAGCACAGTTTAGGTTTTGCGATATGGGCGGTTTTTATAGTCATCTGACAGGAAAGGAGAAGCAGGAGCAGCCAGAGGAGCTAGAGGGTTATGAGGAAGACGAGACTGGACCAAGACAGACCGTGGCAGACCTTCGAGTCCCTTGCTTGCGTAGTGACCGCCGAATTGTCACCATTTGGTAGCGGGATGACTTCTGGCTCTCCACCTTATTGGACCCTCGCTACCGACACAAAATGGGGGCCTTTTTTATATACACTGAGAGGGAGGACAAAGTGACCTACTACAGAGACATCCTACATAGTCAGTTGGCCGATACCTATCTGTGCCATTGTCCATCCTCTCACAGGTCTGACTTGGGGGGCCCACTGCGCTCACCTTCCACTGCCATGGCTGCTGGGGAGGGGTGGGGAGGGCAGCAGCAGTACCAGCTCCATCAGCAGCAGTCTGAGTCTACAGTCACTGATGAGTAGCTTTCTTCACCCGCATAGTGAAACAACTCATCAACAGCAGGTAGACCTGGGGCAGGACCTGAACCAGCAGGGGGTGGCATACCTTGACATGTCCCTGCAAACACACTTTAAAAATTTGCTGGATATATGGGCAGCCAAACTTGATTTATGGCCGCAGCTAGCAGAGTTTGCCCTGGAAAAGCTGTCCTGCCCGGCCAGTAGTGTGCCATCAGAGTGGGTGTTTAGTGCGGCGGGGGCCATAGTCACCCCAAGGAGAACTCGCCTGTCCACGAAAAATGTGGAGGGACTACCTTCGTGAAGATGAATCAAGCATGGATCAGCCAGGATTTCCACCAACCAATGCCTGATGCATCAGAGTAGATTGACCATGGTGCCACACCCACACTTCACAAATATGGATAGTGCAAAACATATTTAAGGTGCTGCTCCCCAGTTACAGAAATTCCTCCACATCAAACCACAAGTAAGTATTGAGGATATGCATTAGCTAAAACTTAACTTTTCTAAAATATGTGGACCCCAATTTTTTTTCAAATCTAAGAAAAGAAAGGTCTGCAATAAACACCATGTGCCACCTACACGACCAAGTATTGATGTGATGCAAAGACCTTTAAAAGGTGGAAGGGAACAACGTATGGTCCATAGTAACCTGTGATGGGATAAACTTTCCCTGTAAGACCCTATTCTCGCATTATTAATTCCCTTTTTGGCAAGTGTTACTTGCCCTAAAAAGGGCGGCCCCACACAGGAACCTCTCCCTATTTCCAGCAAAAAACACTGCCATTTCCCAGGATTTTTAGGTGGAAATAGGGAAAGTTTCCTTTGTGGGGCCACCCTTTTTAGGACGAGTAACACTTGCCAAGAAGGGAATTAATAGGGCAAGAGTAGTTACTTACAGGGGAAGTTTTTACCTCCACCTGCTACAATGGACAATACGTTGTTCCCTTCCACCTTTTCGAGGAAAGTGTTACTCATCTTAAAAGGGCAGCTTCACGCAGGAACCTCTAAGAAATAAAAACCCTGGGAAATAACAGTGTTTGTAGGTGGAAATAGGGAGAGGTTCCTGTGTGGGGCCGCTCTTTTTAGGGCGAGTAACACTTGCCAAGAAGGAAATTAATAGTGCTAGAGTAGGGCCTTACAGGGGAAGTTTTTACCCCCACCGGTTACAATGGACCATACGTTGTTCCCTTCCACCTTTTAGAGGTCTTTGCATCACATCAATACTTGGTGGTGTAGGTGGCACATGGTGTTTTTGCAAACCTTTCCTTTTGTTGACTAAAAATATTATTAAAAGTTAAGTTTTACGTAATGTTTTTCCTCAATACATACTTGTGCACACTAACACTTTTACAAAAGAGACCATTTTCTTCTGCCTACCTGCTTCAGCTACTATTCTGATCCTGCCACCTGCCGGATGCCACACATCTGATGACAAGTTCTCCTTTTTTCACCCACCTTCATCACTGAGTACTGGTATTGCCACCCACCACCCCACTGTCACCGGGTCACTTTCAGGACTCCTGATGCTGCTGATGCCACTTCCAGGCTGTCTCATTCTAGCACCATATGTTCTCCTCATGCTGATTCCAGCTCCAGGCTGTCTCATACTGCCACCATATGTTCTCCTCATGCTGTTGATGCTACCTCCAGGCTGTATCATTCAGCCCCTATATGTTCTCCTCATGCTGCTGCCAGCTCCAGGCTGTCTCATGCTATAACCATATGTTCTCCTCATGCTGATGCCAGCTCCAGGCTGTCTCATTCTGCCACTATATGTACTCCTAATGCTGATGCCAGCTCCAGGCTGTCTCATTCTGCCACCATATGTTCTCCTCATGCTGATGCCAGCTCCAGGCTGTCTCATACTGCCACCATATGTTCTCTTCATGCTGATGCCACCTCCAGGCTGTCTCATTCTGCCACCATAAGTTCTCCTCATGCTGATGCCAGCTCCAGGCTGTCTCATTCTGCCATCATATGTTCTCCTCATGTTGCTGATGCCACCTCCATGCTGTGTCATTCAGCCACCATATGTTCTCCTCATGCTAGTGCAAGCTCCAGGCTGTCTCATGCTGCCAACATATGTTCTCCTCATGCTGCTGATGCCACCTCCAGGCTGTGTCATTCTACCTTCACATGTTCTCCTCATGCTGATACCAGCTCCAGGCTGTCTCATTCTGCCACCATGGGGGACATTTATCAATGTTTGCTTATGTATTCCTTTTTTAGTTGTTATTTTTTTCTTACTATTTTTATGCTTATGTGCGACTTATTTATCAACTGCTTTAAGCCTGTTGATAAATTTCTTTCACGTAAGCATGTTTTCTGTTTTTGCTTTGGTAGTGGCTTTTTCTGCTCCATGTCTGAGCTGGAGTAAATTTAGTAGCTTTTATCATGCAATGCGACAATGCGACAGAGATAAATCTCTAACCACTGCAAGTCAAAAATCACTTTTTGCTAAATCAATTTTTATTTTTTGCTTAGGACACTGAACAAGCAAAAAGTCGCAGAAAAAAGAGCATAGGCGCACGTGCGACAATTTTGCGACAATTTTAAGCAAGAAAAAACTACTAAATGCTTTGATAAATATCCCGCCATATGTTCTCCTCATGCTGCCGCCAACTCCAGGCTGAGTCATTCAGCCACTATATGGTCTCCTCATGCTGCCACCACCTCGAGGCTGTTTAATTCAGCCACTATATTGTCTCTCCTTGCTGCCCCCAACTCCAGGCTGTATCATTCAGCCCCTATATGGTCTCCTCTTGCTGCCGCCAACTCCAGGCTGTGTCATTCTGCCAGATTATGTTCTCCTCATACTGCTGCCACATCCAGGCCGTGTCACTGTGCCTCCTCATACTGCTGGTACATAATTTTTTTTAGGTACATCTATTTGAAATCTTCAATTTAAATGTTAAAAAAATAACTTTAATCTTTTAAATTGTTAAGCTCTATGGATTCATCAGGCTGTTGCCACCTCCAGGCTAGGTCATTCAGCCACTATATGGTCGCCTCATGCTGCTGCCACCTCCACACTGTGTCATTCTGCCGCCATATGGTCTTCTTATACTGATGTCACCTCCAGGATCTGTCATGGTGCCGCTCTGTGACAGTGATTCTAATAGTGATGCCTCTAATCTGCATTTCATACTGAATAACAGTATTATTTCACTAACACAGCACACTCCCTATCCATGTTACGGCAAGGCAAGGTGTTCTACACCCTTATTGAGGCTCTCTTTAGGCCAGAAAAAGCTATTTTTGATAGCAATTAGCCACAAATAAATTTGTACCGAACTGAATTTTTCTAAAATTTGCTCATCTCTAATTAGTGTGGATGGAGCATCACTTGAAAGCCTAAGGAGATCAGTTTTGCCACTGTTTAACCTAAAGTGAGTGACAAGGCATTGCCCTGTTTTGTTTAGTTTTCAAAAGTTTTGGGATCCACTTTGCTGCATTTTCATTTCCATGTTGTTGTGGATAATGGTACCTACTCTCACATATTTTCATCTACGCAGTAATAATTTTGGCTCATATTTGGCATCCCACCATGATCATGTCATGGATGGCTTTCCCATTTGCAGTAACAGAGACAGAAACAGGTATTCCACAGTTTTTTTTTATACTTTTAACACCTAAATGGACAGATTTTAAATAAAATCTCAATGTTGAACAGTTGGAACTAGAAATTTAATTATGGTCCTATGCTCCTCCACATTGAACTTTTCTGGAGGTGCTGCCACATTCATCTTGGACCACTTTGTTGAAAAGTTGGAAAGTTATTTTAAGTCTGACCACAGTGCTCTCTGCTGAAACCTCTGTCTGTGTCAGGAACTGTCCAGAATAGGAGAAGATCCCCATAGCAAACCTCTCCTGCTCTGGACAGTTCCTGAAATGGAAAGAGGTGTCAGCAGAGAGCACTGTGGTCAGACAGAAAATAACAATTTAAAGGGGTTATCCACTATAAGGGGATTTTAGTACGTACCTGGCAGACAGTAAGGGACATGCTTAGGAAGGATCTGCGCTTGTCTTGGGGCTAAATGGCTATGTTGTGAGATTACCTTAACACTGTGGCTAGCTGTTTGTGAACTAGTATTTCCTGTTTGACTTTTCTTTTTTTGACTACAAATCCCACAATTCCATCTTCCTCCCTCCCACACATCAACCACCCCACCCATTGAAACATAAATGAGTTGCATCCATTCAAATCAAGTGATCCCTCCACCCATTGAAGCAGACAGGCTCCCTGTCATCAGCTGACTAGTGAGTCAGGTCTCAGCCACATTGCAAGCTAGGAAAAATCTGAGAACGCAGTCATTTTGTATGCTGTTAAAAATAAATATTGGAGTGAAAATCACAGAAGAATTGTGAGAAACCCGGAACACACAGGTACAGGCACTAAATTATGAACTACACTTACTTTATAGCCCCTGTAGTATAGTCAAATAAAAAAAAAAATCCTGGAATTCCCCTTTAACTTCCTCTGTAGTATACAGCAGCTGGTAAGTACTGGAAGCATTGCGATTTTTAAATTGAAGTAATTTACAAATCAACTGACACCAGTTGATCAGAAAAACATTTTTTTCCACCGGAGTACCACTTTAATACCAAAGCCACAACAGGGAGTAAAACATTTTTTTTTTTTTTAAACAGTATTACATAACAAAATAGACTCAATCCTAATTCACAGTAAAAACTAGGCACCGACCTAGGCCCAAAAAGTTGCAGGAAACAATGGAAGGACCGCTACTATCCGCTACTAAACAAGACTAACCCTGAACTACCTAACATGTTCTCTGAGCACACAATACTGCAGGTAGTTAGAGGAAAATAATCTGGGTTTACTGTACCCTCAGGTCAAAAAGAAAAGGCAAAAAGACAACTGAAAGAGGCAAAGGGCAAGTTCATTTCCATCTTCCTCATGGACACCACATGCAGGGAAAGCAACATTAATCCAGTCCATGACATCAGCAGGGTTAAAAAAAATTAAATAAAAACTTGGTTTAGGCCCCATCAATGTCTTATAACCTATTCATGGAGTTCTCCACATACTTAGATAACTGTTGTCACAAAGCTTGATTCTCATTAAATTAGGTATGATGCTTCCTGATAGCAACTGAGAAGTCCAGGTAGAAAGACATGTGCTGGTTGTGATACATGTCTCACTTTGCCTGAACTGCACAGAATATAGCATCTCTGTTCCTTTGATAAAGAAGGTGGACTAGCATTGGTCTAAGAGGCTTCCTGGAGAGCTCAGTTTTCATGGCACCCCATGAGCCGAATCAATAGTAAAGAAAGGAGAAAAGGCATTGGAAATGATCTTTCAGTCAACAATCAAGGAAGCAAAAGTGTCTGAACCTTAACCTTTTCAGGGAGGCCCATTATTTTAGAATTTCTGTATCTTAGGCAGTTCTCAAAATGAACAGCATGCTCTTGACATGATTTCATCTGTACCTGCAGGTCTTGTATCTAAGACTGGATGGGACATTGAACATATTCAAGATTAGATATTTGACATTCAAATGTACCCCAATCTGCAGAAGATCATAGTTAAGGATGATAATGAGGGGCATTTACTAATCTTTTACTATGTAGTCTGGTTTTTACCCTGTTTTTTTCTACTTCATTTTTGACTATGTGCGACAAATTTACTAAATTGTTGCACGGCATTAATAAATTTGGCACACATAGGCAAAAGTGGGAAATTTACTTCATGTAGTAGAAAAAATAGTCTGTTCCTTTTTCCTGCTGTCTGAATAGGTTTGGCTGCTGGTTTCCTTCTGGATCTTTTGTTTTTGAGTTTTTTTTTAGCTTTTTCACCACATCTAAATAATTCAATAACTACAGTGGTCCCTCAAGTTACAATATTAATTGGTTCCAGGAAAACCATTGTAAGTTGAAACCATTGTATGTTGAGACCATAACTCTATGGAAACGTGGTAATTGGTTCTAAAGGCACCAAAATGTCATCCAAAATAGGAAAAAGTGACAAAGAAAAATAAGTAGATAACTAATATAGATAAAGCAAATCCTTACATATAAAAGTAATAAAGATCTGCTGGGAGCTGTAAATCACTGTCTATGTCAGTGTTTCCCAAGCAGGGAGCCTCCAGCTGTTGCAAAACTATAACTCCCAGCATGCCTGGACAGCCAAAGGCTGTCCGGGCATGCTGGGAGTTGTAGTTTTGCAAAAGATGGGGCCACCCTGCTTGGCAAACACTGGTCTATGTAGAGGACAGGAGCTCCCCGCTACCCCCCTTGTCTCCCGCCCGGGCTCCTCATACGGCCTATGCGTTTTTTAAATATATTTAATTATTTATTTAAAAAAAAAAAAACGCATAGGGTCCCCCCTATTTTCATTCTCAGCCAAATACCAACCAAACAGTAACAGCCTGACGTTCCCAGGGTGGGCGAGGACCATTGTTACTGGCCCTCCCCAGCCTAAATAACGCCAGCCTGTTACCGCCTAGGCCCAGGAGCGCCATTTTTGACGCTCCAGGCCTGTTGGTACCGGCTCTTCCCGGCACCCCTGTGGCGTTGGGTACCGGGGTAATAATAGGGGGTTAGCGCTAGCTGTTTTTGTGGCTAGCGCTAAGCCCAGGTTAGTAATGGACTCTGTCTATAAGACAGCTTCCACTACTAAGCCTGTCTAGTAAAGTAAGAAAAAAACACAACAGGTTTTAAAAAATTTTTATTACAAAAAACACTCCCCCACAAGCCCTCGTTAACCATTTTATTAAAATCAAACAAAGAAAAACGCTGGTCATCGAAGTAGTCCACCAAATCCGAAGGAGTCCACAGGATACACGGATCTGAAATGAGAAGAAAACAAAAAAAAATGGGTTAGTACATTTCTTATCACCTGCTCACACATTTCCCGCCCCGCATGACTACAACTGCCAGCATGCCCTTACAGTAAGGACATGCTGGGAGTTGTAGTTGTGTGGTGCAGGAGATGTGTGGGCAAGTGACAAGCTTGTCCCCTGCCCCCAGCTGCAGGACTACAACTCCCAGCATGCCCTTACAGTAAGGTGGGGCGGAGGCCGGGCACAGTGTTTCCCAACCTGGGACTTGTAGTTTTGCAACATCTGGAGGCACCCTGGTTGGGAAACACTGTTTTAGGCCAGTGTTTCCCAACCAGGGTGCCTCCAGATGTTGCAAAACTACAAGCCCCAGCATGCCTGGACAGTCAAAGGCTGTCTAGGAATGCTGGGAGTTGTAGTTTTGCAACATCTGGAGGCAACCTGGCTGGGAAACACTGGCCTAAAACAGTGTTTCCCAACCAAGGTGCCTCCAGATGTTGCAAAACTACAAGTCCCAGCATGCCTGGACAGTCAAAGGCTGTCTAGGCATGCTGGGAGTTGTAGTTTTGCAACATCTGGAGGCAACCTGGCTGGGAAACACTGGCCTAAAACAGTGTTTCCCAACCAGGGTGCCTCCAGATGTTGCAAAACTACAAGTCCCAGCATGCCTGGACAGTCAAAGGCTGTCTAGGCATGCTGGGAGTTGTAGTTTTGCAACATCTGGAGGCAACCTGGCTGGGAAACATTGGCCTAAAACAGTGTTTCCCAACCAGGGTGCCTCCAGATGTTGCAAAACTACAAGCCCCAGCATGCCTGGACAGTCAAAGGCTGTCCAGGCATGCTAGGAGTTGTAGTCTTGCAACAACTGGAGGCACCCTGGTTGGGAAGCCTGCGCAACTTACCGGCTTCCGTAGGATCCAGCGCTGCACGACAGTGCCGCGCGACACTGCCGCGCGACAGTGCCGCGCGACGATCTCCGACAGCGATCGTCGCTGGAGCCTCGGAAGGGTAAGTGAACTTCTTCGCCGGTCCCCTTCAGCTGTTTAGTTTTGCAACAGCTGGAGGACTACAGTTTACAGACCACAAACCAGTGGTCTGCAAACTGTGGCCCTCCAGCTGTTGCAAAACTACAACTCCCAGCATGCCTGGACAGCCAATGGCTGTCCAGGCATGCTGGGAGTTGTAGTCTTGCAACATCTGGAGGCACCCTGGTTGGGAAACACTGTTTTAGGCCAGTGTTTCCCAACAAGGGTGCCTCCAGCTGTTGCAAAACTACAACTCCCAGCATGCCCGGACAGCCAAAGGGTGTCCAGGCATGCTGGGAGTTGTAGCCTTGCAACATCTGGAGGCACCCTGGTTGGGAAACACTGTTTTAGGCCAGTGTTTCCCAACAAGGGTGCCTCCAGCTGTTGCAAAACTACAACTCCCAGCATGCCCGGACAGCCAAAGGGTGTCCAGGCATGCTGGGAGTTGTAGTCTTGCAACATTTGGAGGCACCCTGGTTGGGAAGCTTGCGCAACTTACCGGCTTCCGTAGGATCCAGCGCTGCACGACACTGCCGCGCGACAGTGCCGCGCGACGATCTCCGTCAGCGATCGTCGCTGGAGCCTCGGAAGGGTAAGTGAACTTCTTCGCCGGTCCCCTTCAGCTGTTTAGTTTTGCAACAGCTGGAGGACTACAGTTTACAGACCACACACCAGTGGTCTGCAAACTGTGGCCCTCCAGCTGTTGCAAAACTACAACACCCAGCATGCCCTGACAGCCAAAGCCTATGGCTCTCAGGGCAGGAGCCCGGGCTGACATTACAGTGCAGCCGCCCGGGCTCCTCATACGGCCTCCCCGCTACCCCCCTTGTCTCCCGCCCGGGCTCCTCATACGGCCTCCCCGCTACCCCCCCCCTCCCCTTGTCTCCCGCCCGCGCCGCTCAGCTCCCGCTGCTACAAGACTACAACTCCCAGCATGTCCTCACTGTAAGGCCATGCTGGGACTTGTAGTCTTGCAACAGCAGACAGATGGGAGTTGTGTGGCGCTGGCAGGTGAGAGGGGGGGGATATAAATCACTGTAGTGTCCCGGTAGCGCAGTGAGGGTAGCGGGGAGAAAGTATGTCGGAGCCCGGGCGGCAGTAGCTTTTCCTGCTCCATGTTGGAGCTGGAGTAAATTTAGTCAATTTTTATGGCCGTTGCGACAGTTTATTGCGCAACTGCGACTGTCTCAGTTAATAAATTCCTGACCACTGCAAGTAAAAACTGAAAACTTGCGTAAATTAAGCGGGAATTTTTTTTTTTACTTTCTAGCTCTTGCTAGGGAAAGTCGCACAATTTATAGGGTAGGCGCAATTGCGACAATTTTGCGCCAAAAATAGTCAGAAAAAAATGACTAAACCCCTTAGTAAATGCCCCAAAATATCTTTACATAACTCCTCCAACTTTTCAACAAACATCGATTGGCAGAAGGTAGTGGGCATGCAGATATCTGAAAACTTCTGGTCAATACTGGAGACCAAAATCTGAGATCATTCAGGTAAATTGGGTTATGGAGTGCTGGGGGAACCATCAAACAGAGACAGCATCGGATCAGGATGCAGGGTGGAGAGCCAACTCTAAGCCAGCGAAATGCCCAAACAAGGTAAAGGAGATGCCTGAGCCAAAGAAGAGACGGTGAATGTGCAGTGCAGGCACTGTAATGGGGTAATAAAGCAGGAGAGTCTGGAGCTCAGTTAAAAGCTTCCAACTCTGGAAGCCACCATAAAACCTTACAAATTTACAAAAAAAAAGGTTCTTCCATACACAAGAGTTTTATTAGAATTACAGTAGCTTTGTATCAAGAAAAAGTGTTTTTTTTGTAGTAAAATAGATTACAGTACATACGGATAGTTATTTTCTGTATGACTTTTGGATACATTTCCTTATTTATTTAATTATAGTGCACAGATTGATCCTTTATAATTTGCCTTTAAAGGGGAACTTCAGTGGAAACAAGTAGAAAACAAATGTTTTCAAATCAACTGGTGCCTGAAAGTTAAACAGATTTGTAAATTACTTCTATTGAAAAATCTTAATCCTTCCAGTACTTATTATCTGCTGTGTAAAACAGCGAAATTTATGAATTTCTTTTCTGTCTGACAACAGTGCTCTCTTCTGACACCTCTGTCTGTGTCAGGAATTCTCCAGATTAGAACCTCTCCTGCTCTGGACAGTTCCTGACACGGACAAAGGTGTCAGTAGAGAGAACTGTGGTCAGACAGAAAATAACTTCACAGATGTCTCTGTAGTAGATCTGTAGTATACAGCAGCTGATAAGTACTAGAAGGGTTAAGATTTTTAAATAGAAGTTATTTAAAAATCTGTTTAACTTTCTTGAACCAGTTGATTTAAAAAAAAAAAATTCCCACCAGAGTTCCGCTTTAATATTGTAACAATTCAAACCAACCAGGAAAGTAGTAAGCCATCTGCCCTGTTCATGAACCTCTTAAGTGTCTGCCATCCATTTAACCTGCACATTTACCAGCTTTTACCTAACATATCTGATTCAATTTCCAAAAGGCTAGGTGGCTTTTTATTTTCTTATTAAACTCTGCTTACCTCCTGTAGGTAAACTGAAAACAAAATAAAGCACCAACGACAGACTTTTCAATTGACACAATTCATTTAAACTCTTTAATAACATAAAGGTAGTGATAAGTCCAGCTGCTCGAACCTTCTTTTTACTTTGCATTATTTCTTGATATTTCAGTGTACTTGTCAGGTAAAACTTACAACATATTTGATGTTATTTGTATGTACTGCTATGTACACTATATAATCAAAATTATGAGAACACTTTGATCATCTCACCTATATGTGTTTGCTAGGCATCCCATTCTAAACCATTGATGATAATATGGAATTGGGGCCTTTTTGTAGCTTGGATGCTTTTCTCTTTTGAGAATTCTTTCCAAAAGATTAAATAGTTTGTACAGTATGTAGGACTTTGTGTCCTTTAAACGGATGCCGTCTAAGGACGAGCTGTCTAATTCTACAACGGTAAGTGGTTTATGGTGTGGCCTCCTGACTCGAGCCTGCACCATACCGGCCGACCCTCAGCTGATTCTTGTAGCTAAGGGGCCGCCGTTAATAGCCGACATGTGGCGATTGCCGTGGACGGCTATTAATCCTTTAGATCGCCGCTGTCAAGGTAGCCGGAGGGCTTACCTCTTCTTTGGTCCAGGTTCCGGCTCTGGTCCAGCCAGGCTTTATCAATTGAGCATGGAGCACACAGATCAATGTGGTTCTATGGAACCACATTGATCTCTATGAGGAATCTGCCGATTCCTCCTAAAAATCCCCTAAGGGGACTAAAAGTGTAAAAAAAAAAAAAGTAAAATAAAAAGTAACCACCCCCCTTTTCCCAAATTCCATATAAAAAATATGGAACAATAATAAAAATAAACATATGTGGTATTGCCGCGTGCGTAAATGTCCGAACTATAAAAAAAATATAATGTTAATTAAACCACTGGTCAATAGAGTACACGTAAGAAAAATTCCAAATTCCAAAATTGCATATTTTTGGTCATTTTGTATACCCTAAAAAAAATTATAAAAGCAATCAAAAAGTCCCATCAAAACAAAAATTATATCAATAAAAACTGCAGATCACAGCGCAAAAAAATGAGCGCTCATACATCCCTGTATTTTAAAAAATAGAAAGTTATAGGGGTCAGAAGTTGACAATTTTACACATACTAATTTTGGTGCATGTAGTTATAATTTTTTTAAAGTAGTAAAATAAAATAAAACCTATATAAATTAGGTTTCCTTGTAACCGTATGGACCTACAGAATAAAGATATGGTATAATTTAAGTGGACTGCATAGAATCGGAAGCCCCCAAAAGTTACAAAATGGTGTTTTGTTTTTTCAAAATTTGCCCCACAAATTTTGTTTTCTGGTTTTGCCGTAAATTTTGTGTTGAAATGATTGATGTCATTATAAAGTACAATTGGTGACGCAAAAAAAAGGCCTCATATGGGTCTGCATGTGCAAAATTGAAAGCATTATGATTTTTAGAAGGTGATAAAAAAAAACGAAAGTGCAAAAACAGAAAAACCCTGCATCCTTAAGGGGTTAAGCCAAAAGAGCCTTAATGAAATCAATGTGTGCAGAGAAAGTCTGTCTCACAATCTACATTCTAATTGATCATAAATATGTTCAATGGTATTGTAAGCATTAAAGGGGTATTCCAGGCAAAACCTTTATATATATATATATCAACTGGCTCCAGAAAGTTAAACAGATTTGTAAATAACTTATATTAAAAAATCTTAATTCTTCCAATAGTTATTAGCTTCTGAAGTTTCTGTCTAACTGCTCAATGATGATGTCACGTCGGGACGTGAGTCATCAGAGAGCAGTTAGACAGAAAACAACAACTCAACTTCAGAAGCTAATAACTATTGGAAGGATTAAGATTTTTCAATAGAAGTAATTTACAAATCTATATATAGAAAAAAATGTTACCCGAACCTTCCAAGATAGTGTTATCAATTGTATATGGAAAATGGATTACTGGGTCGTGCTCCAATAATAATTCAAAACATTTTTTATTGTTAAAATATAATACAGTGCATTACTCCTCACAGGGCCTGTGTGAGAAGAACACATATGTATATACAAATGCAGACAATCTTAAAATATGAACAATTTTAAAATGAATAATTTTAAAATATCACTGGCATATAGGATTGCTCTATATGGGCAAAATATGACTCAATTATATATGTATCCTTGCGGTGTGAAGATGATGCAAAGATACCTATAATGCTTAAGTGTCCTTTTATATATATGACAGTTTGTATCGATTTAAATACTGTGTTACCGGTCCTGTGGTGGAATAGATGGATTGGCTCAGACGGCTCTCGCTGAAGGCAGTTGAAGTTGTTCCTGTGCCTGAATGTGAGAACTGCAGACGGCGTTCTCAGATGGTGCTGTGGCTGTAGCTTGCAGAGTCCAGATGGTATGCGGTGGTGGTCGTCACAGGCTGTTGGCGCTGGCGGGCGCCGATGGTACTTGAATGCCAGGAGACCGTTGGCACTGGCAAGCGCTTGTGATGTCAATTTCCTCACCGCTGGACTTAGAGTAAGCCAGAGGTCACACGCTGAGTGAATGGAACTCGCCTTGTGTATGTGGCATGTGAAGTCAGCTGAGCCGGAGCTAGAGAATCAAGACTGGACACAAGCCTGGATCGGCTGATGAGCAGAAAGTCTGCAGTAAGTAGTCAGCTTACTCCGTTGGTAGTGGACACAGTTCATATAGAGCATAAATGCCAGTGGACAGGACTAGACGCGTTTCAGGGTTCTCAAATGTGACCCTTTCCTCAGTAGTCATGGTGGTTACCATCAATGATTGTCTATTTATAGGAGCACGAATCCCATGAATTAACAAAATTCCAAGTAATAACAAAAACATGACATGGATTGGTCAAAAGGATTTCTTAGAGAGCAAAAATGTGTGAAACCATCTGAGACCGCCGTCTGCAGTTCTCACATTCAGGCACAGGAACAACTTCAACTGCCTTCAGCGAGAGCCGTCTGAGCCAATCCATCTATTCCACCACAGGACCGGTAACACAGTATTTAAATCGATACAAACTGTCATATATAAAAGGACACTTAAGCATTATAGGTATCTTTGCATCATCTTCACACAGCGAGGATACATATATAATTTAGTCATATTTTGCCCATATAGAGCAATCCTATATGCCAGTGATATTTTAAAATTATTCATTTTAAAATTGTTCATATTTTAAGATTGTCTGCATTTGTATATACATTATATGTGTTCTTCTCACATGGGCCCTTTGAAGAGTAATACCCTGTATTAGATTATATTTTAACAATAAAAAAAGAATTTTATTATTATTGGAGCACGACCCAGTAATCCATTTTCCATATACAATTGATTACACTATCTTGGAAGGTCTGGGCAACATTTTTTCTATATATATGAATGGTTCACACAGAGGCATATACACAGTGTAGGGTCCGTCCCAGGAGGCTACCTTATCGCGGTGGGACGGTCCAAGCTATTTGACCGCCGGCGGAGACAAATTTGCGAGCTAAGTGCCTCACTATTTCATAGTTTCACATTTGCATCTATTACACCATAGCTGTATAGCTCTCCATGTTTTAACAGCATTTTCATGTTTCACCTATATCCTTGTGCTGGCAGTGTGCTGCTGCATTCTTCTGTTGCTGTATATTTAGCCTAGTAGCGTGCACCTGTAGGCCAGGTCCATATAATAGTTTGGTATCAACTAAAGTGCTGGCTGACTTATTCTTTGTCTGTATTGCACATACGGGGGAGTGGCTACCTCCATGTTGGCCTTGCACCCCACCCACCTCTATCAGGTGTGTATATAAGGTGTCTTGGATGTTCCAGATCCTGCCATGCTTACTGAATTGTTCACACAGAGGCATATACACAGTGTAGGGTCCGTCCCAGGAGGCTACCTTATCGCGGTGGGACGGTCCAAGCTATTTGACCGCCGGCGGAGACAAATTTGCGAGCTAAGTGCCTCACTATTTCATAGTTTCACATTTGCATCTATTACACCATAGCTGTATAGCTCTCCATGTTTTAACTGCATTTTCATGTTTCACCTATATCCTTGTGCTGGCAGTGTGCTGCTGCATTCTTCTGTTGCTGTATATTTAGCCTAGTAGCGTGCACCAGTAGGCCAGGTCCATATAATAGTTTGGTATCAACTAAAGTGCTGGCTGACTTATTCTTTGTCTGTATTGCACATACGGGGGAGTGGCTACCTCCATGTTGGCCTTGCACCCCACCCACCTCTATCAGGTGTGTATATAAGGTGTCTTGGATGTTCCAGATCCTGCCATGCTTACTGAATTGTTCACACAGAGGCATATACACAGTGTAGGGTCCGTCCCAGGAGGCTACTTTATCGCGGTGGGACGGTCCAAGCTATTTGACCGCCGGCGGAGACAAATTTGCGAGCTAAGTGCCTCACTATTTCATAGATTCACATTTGCATCTATTACACCATAGCTGTATAGCTCTCCATGTTTTAACTGCATTTTCATGTTTCACCTATATCCTTGTGCTGGCAGTGTGCTGCTGCATTCTTCTGTTGCTGTATATATATTTATATATATATATATATATATATATATATATATATATATATATATATTTTCTAGTTCTTGCAACTATGGTATAGTTGCATGCCCTGTTGACCTCGGTTAGCGTTATTTATTAATTGTGAGCTGCACTTACACTTTTTCAATTTACAAATCTGTTTAACTGCCCGGAGCCAGTTGATATATAAAAAAAAGTTTTGGCCTGGAATACCCCTTTAAGGTAGATAATAAGGTAGGTACATTGCTAGGTAGGTAGGTAGCCAGGTAGCTTGGTATCCAGGATTAAAAAAATAAAATAAAAATACTCCCTCCTTGTCTTACTCCACATTACAACATCTGTACCTGCACGGCATGGGAGCAGAGTTCATGTTCTCTCAGTGTAGGCCACAGGTCCTGGATCTTACTGTCACGATGCCGGCTGGCAGGTAGTGGATCCTCTGTGCCAGAGAGGGATTGGCGTGGACCGTGCTAGAGGATCGGTTCTAAGTCACTACTGGTTTTCACCAGAGCCCGCCGCAAAGCGGGATGGTCTTGCTGCGGCGGTAGTGACCAGGTCGTATCCCCTAGCAACGGCTCAACCTCTCTGGCTGCTGAAGATAGGCGCGGTACAAGGGAGTAGACAGAAGCGAGGTCGGACGTAGCAGAAGGTCGGGGCAGGCAGCAAGGATCGTAGTCAGGGGCAACGGCAGGAGGTCTGGAACACAGGCTAGGAACACACAAGGAAACGCTTTCACTGGCACTAAGGCAACAAGATCCGGCGAGGGAGTGAAGGGGAAGTGAGGTGATATAGGGAAGTGCACAGGTGTAAACACTAATTGGAACCACTGCGCCAATCAGCGGCGCAGTGGTCCTTTAAATCGCAAAGACCCGGCGCGCGCGCGCCCTAGGGAGCGGGGCCGCGCGCGCCGGGACAGAACTGACGGAGAGCGAGTCAGGTACGGGAGCCGGGGTGCGCATCGCGAGCGGGCGCTACCCGCATCGCGAATCGCATCCCGGCCAGAGGCGGTATCGCAGCGCCCCGGGTCCGTGGAACCGACCGGAGCGCTGCAGTGAGAGGAGTGTAGCGAGCGCTCCGGGGAGGAGCGGGGACCCGGAGCGCTCGGCGTAACAGTACCCCCCCCCTTGGGTCTCCCCCTCTTCTTGGAGCCTGAGAACCTGAGGACCAGACTTTTGTCCAGGATATTGTCCTCAGGTTCCCAGGACCTCTCTTCAGGACCACAACCCTCCCAATCCACTAAAAAGAAGGTTTTCCCTCTGACCTTTTTAGATGCTAAAATTTCTTTGACGGAGAAGATGTCCGAGGAGCCGGAGACAGGAGTGGGGGGAACAGATTTGGGAGAGAAACGGTTAATGATAAGTGGTTTAAGAAGAGAAACATGAAAGGCATTAGGAATACGAAGAGAAGGAGGAAGAAGAAGTTTGTAAGAGACAGGATTAATCTGGCGCAAAATCTTGAAAGGACCAAGATAGCGTGGTCCCAACTTATAGCTAGGGACACGGAAGCGGACATATTTGGCGGAGAGCCATACCTTGTCTCCAGGGGAAAAAATGGGAGGAGCTCTTCTTTTCTTATCCGCGAATCTCTTCATGCGTGAAGAAGCCTGTAAGAGAGAATTTTGGGTCTCTCTCCATATGATGGAAAGATCACGAGAAATTTCATCCACAGCGGGCAGACCAGAGGGCAAGGGGGTAGGGAGGGGGGGAAGAGGGTGACGGCCGTACACCACGAAAAACGGGGATTTGGAGGAAGATTCAGAGATTCTGAAATTATACGAGAATTCGGCCCAAGGTAGAAGATCTGCCCAGTCATCCTGGCGGGAGGAAACAAAATGTCGTAAATAGTCACCCAAGATCTGGTTAATTCTTTCTACTTGTCCATTGGATTGAGGATGGTATGCAGAAGAAAAATTTAATTTAATCTTGAGTTGTTTACAGAGAGCCCTCCAGAATTTAGACACAAATTGGACGCCTCTATCCGAGACGATCTGCGTAGGCAACCCGTGAAGACGAAAAATGTGTACAAAAAATTGTTTAGCCAACTGAGGCGCTGAAGGAAGACCAGGAAGAGGGATGAAATGTGCCATTTTGGAGAATCGATCAACGACCACCCAAATAACAGTGTTGCCATGGGATGGGGGTAAGTCAGTAATAAAATCCATACCAATCAGAGACCAAGGTTGTTCGGGAACAGGCAGAGGAAGAAGAAAACCAGCGGGCTTCTGGCGAGGAGTCTTATCCCGGGCACAGATAGTGCAGGCTCGCACAAAGTCCACCACATCAGTCTCTAGAGTCGGCCACCAATAGAAGCGAGAGATGAGTTGCACAGATTTCTTGATGCCCGCATGACCTGCGAGATGGGAGGAGTGACCCCATTTGAGGATTCCGAGGCGTTGGCGTGGAGAAACAAAGGTCTTTCCTGGAGGAGTTTGCCTGATGGAGGCTGGAGAAGTGGAAATCAGGCAGTCAGGAGGAATGATGTGTTGAGGGGAGAGTTCAATTTCAGAAGCATCTGAGGAACGAGAGAGAGCATCGGCCCTAATGTTCTTATCAGCAGGCCGAAAGTGAATTTCAAAATTAAATCGGGCAAAGAACAGAGACCACCTGGCCTGACGAGGATTCAGCCGTTGGGCAGACTCGAGGTATGAGAGGTTCTTGTGATCGGTGTAAATAATAACTGGAAATCTTGATCCCTCCAGCAGATGCCTCCATTCCTCAAGTGCTAATTTAATGGCTAGAAGCTCTCGATCCCCGATGGAGTAGTTCCTCTCCGCCGGAGAGAAGGTCCTAGAAAAAAACCCACAAGTAACAGCATGCCCGGAAGAGTTTTTTTGTAGAAGGACAGCTCCAGCTCCCACTGAGGAGGCATCAACCTCTAATAGGAAGGGTTTAGATGGGTCAGGTCTGGAGAGCACGGGAGCCGAAGAGAAGGCAGACTTGAGTCGTTTAAAGGCGTCTTCCGCTTGAGGAGGCCAAGACTTGGGATCGGCATTTTTTTTGGTTAAAGCCACAATAGGAGCCACAATGGTAGAAAAATGTGGAATAAATTGCCTGTAATAATTGGCGAAGCCCAAAAAACGTTGGATGGCACGGAGTCCGGAGGGGCGTGGCCAATCTAAGACGGCAGAGAGTTTATCTGGATCCATTTGTAGTCCCTGGCCTGAGACCAAGTATCCTAGAAAAGGAAGAGATTGGCATTCAAACAGACATTTCTCAATTTTAGCATAGAGTTGATTGTCACGAAGTCTCTGAAGAACCATACGGACATGCTGGCGGTGTTCTTCTAGATTGGCCGAAAAAATTAGGATATCATCAAGATATACAACAACACAGGAGTATAACAGATCACGAAAAATTTCATTAACAAAGTCTTGGAAGACAGCAGGGGCGTTGCACAGGCCAAAGGGCATGACCAGATACTCAAAGTGTCCATCTCTGGTGTTAAATGCTGTTTTCCACTCATCCCCCTCTCTGATGCGGATGAGGTTATAGGCGCCTCTTAAGTCCAATTTAGTAAAGATGTGGGCACCTTGGAGGCGATCAAAGAGTTCAGAGATGAGGGGTAAGGGGTAGCGGTTCTTAACCGTGATTTTATTAAGTCCGCGGTAGTCAATGCAAGGACGTAGAGAGCCATCTTTTTTGGACACAAAGAAAAATCCGGCTCCGGCAGGAGAGGAGGATTTACGGATAAAGCCCTTTTTTAGATTCTCCTGGACGTATTCAGACATGGCAAGAGTCTCTGGGGCAGAGAGAGGATAAATTCTGCCCCGGGGTGGAGTAGTGCCCGGGAGGAGGTCGATAGGACAATCATAAGGCCTGTGAGGAGGTAGAGTCTCCGCTTGTTTTTTGCAGAAAACATCCGCGAAGTCCATATAGGCCTTAGGGAGACCGGTTACTGGAGGAAGCAGAGAGTTACGGCAAGGGTTACTGGGAACCGGTTTTAGACAGTCCTTGGAACAAGAGGGCCCCCAACTCTTGATCTCCCCAGTGGACCAATCCAGGGTTGGGGAATGAAGTTGAAGCCAGGGAAGTCCAAGGAGAATTTCCGAGGTGCAATTGGGGAGGACCAAAAGTTCAATCCTCTCGTGATGAGATCCGATGCTCATTAGAAGGGGCTCCGTGCGGAAACGTATGGAACAGTCCAATCTTTCATTGTTTATACAATTGATGTAAAGGGGTCTGGTGAGACTGGTCACTGGGATGTTGAACCTGTTGACGAGAGAGGCCAAAATAAAATTTCCTGCAGATCCAGAGTCCAAGAAGGCCACAGAAGAGAAGGAGAAGGCAGAGGCAGACATCCGCACAGGCACAGTAAGACGTGGAGAAGCAGAGTGGACATCAAGGATTGTCTCACCTTTGTGCGGAGTCAGGGTACGTCTTTCCAGGCGGGGAGGGCGGATAGGACAATCCCTCAGGAAGTGTTCGGTACTAGCACAGTACAGGCAGAGGTTCTCCATGCGGCGTCGTGTCCTCTCTTGAGATGTCAGGCGAGACCGGTCGACCTGCATAGCCTCCACGGCGGGAGGCACAGGAACAGATTGCAGGGAACCAGAGGAGAGAGGAGCCGAGGAGAAGAAACGCCTCGTGCGAACAGAGTCCATATCTTGGCGGAGCTCCTGACGCCTTTCGGAAAAACGCATGTCAATGCGAGTGGCTAGGTGAATAAGTTCATGAAGATTAGCAGGCATTTCTCGTGCGGCCAGAACATCTTTAATGTTGCTGGATAGGCCTTTTTTAAAGGTCGCGCAGAGGGCCTCATTGTTCCAGGATAATTCAGAAGCAAGAGTACGGAATTGTACGGCATACTCGCCAACGGAAGAATTACCCTGGACCAGGTTCAACAGGGCAGTCTCAGCAGAAGAGGCTCGGGCAGGTTCCTCAAAGACACTTCGAATTTCCGAGAAGAAGGAGTGTACAGAGGCAGTGACGGGGTCATTGCGGTCCCAGAGCGGTGTGGCCCAAGCCAGGGCTTTTCCAGACAGCAGGCTGACTACGAAAGCCACCTTAGACCTTTCAGTGGGGAACTGGTCCGACATCATCTCCAAGTGTAATGAACATTGGGAAAGGAAGCCACGGCAAAACTTAGAGTCCCCATCAAATTTATCCGGCAAGGATAGTCGTAGTCCAGAAGCGGCCACTCGCTGCGGGGGAGGTACAGGAGCTGGCGGAGGAGATGGTTGCTGGAGCTGTGGTAGTAACTGTTGTAGCATAACAGTCAGTTGAGACAGCTGTTGGCCTTGTTGCGCAATCTGTTGTGACTGCTGGGCGACCACCGTGGTGAGGTCAGCGACAACTGGCAGAGGAACTTCAGCGGGATCCATGGCCGGATCTACTGTCACGATGCCGGCTGGCAGGTAGTGGATCCTCTGTGCCAGAGAGGGATTGGCGTGGACCGTGCTAGAGGATCGGTTCTAAGTCACTACTGGTTTTCACCAGAGCCCGCCGCAAAGCGGGATGGTCTTGCTGCGGCGGTAGTGACCAGGTCGTATCCCCTAGCAACGGCTCAACCTCTCTGGCTGCTGAAGATAGGCGCGGTACAAGGGAGTAGACAGAAGCGAGGTCGGACGTAGCAGAAGGTCGGGGCAGGCAGCAAGGATCGTAGTCAGGGGCAACGGCAGGAGGTCTGGAACACAGGCTAGGAACACACAAGGAAACGCTTTCACTGGCACTAAGGCAACAAGATCCGGCGAGGGAGTGAAGGGGAAGTGAGGTGATATAGGGAAGTGCACAGGTGTAAACACTAATTGGAACCACTGCGCCAATCAGCGGCGCAGTGGTCCTTTAAATCGCAAAGACCCGGCGCGCGCGCGCCCTAGGGAGCGGGGCCGCGCGCGCCGGGACAGAACTGACGGAGAGCGAGTCAGGTACGGGAGCCGGGGTGCGCATCGCGAGCGGGCGCTACCCGCATCGCGAATCGCATCCCGGCCAGAGGCGGTATCGCAGCGCCCCGGGTCCGTGGAACCGACCGGAGCGCTGCAGTGAGAGGAGTGTAGCGAGCGCTCCGGGGAGGAGCGGGGACCCGGAGCGCTCGGCGTAACACTTACACTGGCAGAGAGGCTGCTGTCAGCTTTTATTTGTATGCGAGTGTGTTCAAACTGTGGAAAGTATATATATATATATATATATATATATATATATATATATATATATATATATATATATATATAGATAGATATATACTTGAAGTCCGTGTTACAGTGCCGGCTCCCTCTCCTATATACACAAGAAATAGGAGAGGGAGCTGGCACTGTAACACGGACTTCAAGTCCTAGATGGGTGCTCAGCTTCAACAGGTTCAAACTCCAAACCTTCTCAAAACACAATCCAAGAAAGGAAGCGGCACTCCAAAGTACAAAAAAAAAATGTGTATTTATTCACCCATTAAGTCAATGCGACGTTTCAACCTCACAATGAGGTCTTTCTCAAGCAGTGTATCTGTTTTACATCACTTCCTTAAATATCGTCAATCATGGTGACATCACTGATTCATTTGCATCAATTAAACATAAAAACATTACAATACAGATGCATCAATATAACAGTGTCTCAATATATACATAACATATGTGTACAGTGTCCACATAAATAATATATTTGCACCGATCTTCATATACAAACTTATAAAATACAAAGTACAGCATGTAAACAACACTCTACGTCATCCAGGAGGATGATACCCCACCTCCATATCCATGTGTCACACACCCGATTTGCGGCTTCATCCACGCGTCCTCTGTTTGTAAACAGAACCGATGCGCAAGTTCGGAAGTGCGCTGTATTCCCAGCGCGCTCTTCACTGACTTGCTCCTTCCGAGTCTCTGTTTGCTTCCGGCGCATGCGTACACAGCGGACGCAACAAGCAATGTCATTTTAAGTGAGGGAAAGACATTGATCACACAGAGCATGCACAATCATGTAGTGTCCATTTTGCTTCAGGGCAAACAGCCCACACCAAACTATAGATGTCCAGAAGTGATCTGTCACATATATTATAATATGTTAGAAATGTCAAGTTCTGATCACAATATTTGCCATCTCTATCCTCTCTCACATCCAGGGTACGTAAACCACAATTTTGGGGGCTGGTTTGTAAGGATCTAAGGGGAACCCCAATTTCCCAGAGTTTGGGGTAATCAGTGCAAATTGCTAAACTAAGGGGGTCAACCACTGGGTTGCTCCAATAGGTTCACTTATGGCACTCTACTGTGTAGTTATCTAATTACAGAGAACCTTCTTTGTCCTCAGTGCATGCTATACAGTCACACAACTTGCGGACAGGTATGATTGTCAGTGCACGATCTATAATCGTATACAGCCCGATCCTGTGTATGTTCAGTATATTCAGTGTATTCAGCTCATAACCAGGTGGTCATCTGGAGATTCATTCCCTGTGTCCACATAGATCCATTAAAGAGCTTGAGTACTCAGAGCCCCTTCAGGGCATCCTCACCACCTACTTAAAAGAATACCTTCATAGTATAACATACATCCCATTAGGGACGTTTAGGATTATCAAGGTTGCCCCATGTTAGTTGCATTTACACTGACCCTACCTGGAACTTAAAGGAAAACCCTCTTCTGTATCCAATATTCCCCACTCACAATAGTGTAGACATACTCAAATGATGCAAGATAGATATTCGGCCATTTATTGTGAACTAGATCCCATATAGCTTGACTCACTAATATTTTCAATCAAAACTTATAGTCCGGACGGTAAAAGATAAACTTTTTCTTCCCATTCCCAGAGGGCACGATGAATGAAGTGGCGATCCTCGGTGACGGGATGTGTACTTAGGTGTACCCATGTGCACTAAAATTAACACAAAAAGACATAATTAAAATCACAAAGGGATCATTTTTAAACCATACACTGATTTGCAAATGCAGTCATTTCAAAGAGTAGGGCCATAGGTCATGTTGCTATCGCTTGAGTATCATGACAAGAGAGGTTTAAGGGAAGAATCCCTATTAAGACCCCTGGGGAAAAGAGACCTTAGCTTATCATTCCACATGAGTTCCTTTCTCTTGAGTATTTTGGTTCTGTCCCCTCCCTTTTCGGGACGTGATCTATAATCATGAACCTCAATTGTTCAACAGAGTGATTCAGGTCCCTAAAATGTCTTGGTTCAGGTTATTCAACTTTGCAAGTACGGATAGAGGATTTATGATTGCTAAGTCTAAACCGACACTCCGTAGTCGTCTCCCCTAGGTAAATACAGGGACAGGGACAGATTAAAACATAAATAACATAGTCAGACTTACATGTCAAATGATGATGAATTTTGTGCTGAGTATTAAAATTGGGGTGAATGAAGACATCTCCTTTTAACATAAACTTACAGTTGTCACACTGCATGCATGGGAAACTACATGGTTTCAATTGTGTGGAAAGGATGATCTTGACGGCAAGGACATCCGTCCTCACTAATTTGTCTTTGAGATTCGGAGATCTCCTGTAAGCCAACATTTGAGGTGATTGTAACTCGGGTATATCCCCAAATGAATTGGAAATCAAACTCCAATGCTTACGGATACTGCGTCCTATTCTATTGCTCAAGTGGGTAAATGTAGACACAAAAGGTATTCGTGTTTGTTGTGGCCCACTTCCCTAGATGTCAATGTGTCCCCTCGTTCCATCTGCTGGACTCTGTTGACATAATGTTTGATCAGATCTCTCGGGTACCCCCTATGGACAAATTTCTCCCCCATCTCATTTAGTCTTACATTAATTTTGTCCGGATCCTCTACAATTCTTTTATCTCTAAGGAGTTGACTAAAAGGGAGAGATTTGACTATACTTCTGGGGTGAGAGCTGTCAAACATTAACCCCTTCATGACCCAGCCCATTTTCACCTTCATGACCTGGGCATTTTTTGAAAATCTGACCACTGTCACTTTAAACATTAATAACTCTGGGATGCTTTTACTTATCATTCTGATTCCGAGATTGTTTTTTCGTGACATATTCTACTTTATGTTATCGGTAAAATTTCACTGATATTTGTATCCTTTCTCTGTAAAAAATCTAAAAATTTCATGAAAATTTTGAAAATTTTGCATTTTTCTAACTTTGAAACTCTCTGCTTGAAAGGAAAATGGATATTCCAAATAAATTACATATTGATTCACATATACAATATGTCTACTTTGTGTTTGCATTAAAAAATTGACAAGTTTTTACTTTTGGAAGACACCAGAGGGCTTCAAAGTTCCGCAGCAATTTTCCAATTTTTCACAAAATTTTGAAACTCGCTCTTTTTCAGGGACCAGTTCAGGTTTGAAGTGGATTTGAAGGGTCTTCATATTAGAAATACCCCATAAATTACCCCATTATAAAAACTGCACCCCCGAAAGTATTCAAAATGACATTCAGTAAGCATTTTAACCCTTTATGGGTTTCACAGGAATAGCAGCAAAGTGAAGGAGAAAATTCTAAATCTTCATTTTTTACACTCGCATTTTCTTGTAGACCCAATTTTTGAATTTTTACAAGGGGTAAAAGGAGAGAAATCACCCTAAAATTTGTAACCCAATTTCTCTCGAGTAAGGAAACACCTCATATGTGTATGTAAAGTGTTCGGCGGGCGCAGTAGAGGGCTCAGAAGGGAAGGAGCGACAATGGGATTTTGGAGAGTGAGTTTTTCTGAAAGGGTTTTTGGGGGGCATGTCCCATTTAGGAAGCCCCTATGGTGCCAGAACAGTGGACCCCCCCCACATGTGACCCCATTTTGGAAACTATACCCCTCATGGAATTTAATAAGGGGTGCAGTGAGCATTTACACCCCACTGGCGTTTGACAGAAATTTGAAACAGTGGACTGTGCAAATCAAAAATTTAATTTTTCATTTTCACAGACCACTGTTCCAAAAATCTGTCATACACCAGTGGGGTGTAAATGCTCACTGCACCCCTTATTGCATTCCGTGAGGGGTGTAGTTTCCAAAATGGGGTCACATGTGGATATTTATTGTTTTGCGTTTGTCAGAACTGCTGTAACAATCAGCCACCCCTGTGCAAATCGCCTCAAATGTACATGGTGCACTCTCCCTTCTGGGCCTTGTTGTGCGCCCCCAGAGCACTTTGCGCCCACATATGGGGTATCTCCGTACTCAGGAGAAATTGCGTTACAAATTTAGAGGATCTTTTTTCCCTTTTACCTCTTGTGAAAATGAAAAGTATAGGGCAACACCAGCATGTCAGTGTAAAAAATTTATTTTTTTACACTAACATGCTGGTGTAGACCCCAACTTCACCTTTTCATAAGGGGTTAAAGAAGAAAAAGCCCCCCAAAATTTGTAAGGCAATTTCTCCCGAGTACGGCGATACCCCATATGTGTCCCAAAACTGTTGCTCTGAAATACGACAGGGCTCCAAAGTGAGAGAGCGCCATGCGCATTTGAGGCCTGAATTAGGGATTTGCATAGGGGTGGACATAGGGGTATTCTACGCCAGTGATTCCCAAACAGGGTGTCTCCAGCTGTTGCAAAACTCCCAGCATGCCTGGACAGTCAATGGCTGTCCGGCAATACTGGGAGTTATTATTTTGCAACAGCTGGAGGCTCCGTTTTGGAAACAGTAGCGTACCAGACGTTTTTCATTTTTTGGGGGGAGGGAAGGGGAGAGGGGGCTGTGTAGGGATAATGTGTATATGTAGTGTTTTTTACTTTTTATTTTAGGTTAGTGTCAGTGTAGTGTAGTGTTTTTAGGGTACAGTCGCATGGGCAGAGGTTCACAGCAAGTTTGCCGCTGGAAGTTTGAGCTGCAGCGCAAAATTTGCGCCATCTCAAACTTGCAGCACTCACTGTAAACCTCCGCCCATGTGAGTGTACCCTGTACATTCACATTGGGGGGAGGGGGCAAACATCCAGCTGTTGCAAACTCCGAGCATGCCCTTGAGCTGTCCGTGCATGCTGGGAGTTGTAGTTTTGCAACAGCTGGAGGAACACTGGTTTGGAAACACTAAGTTAAGTAATAAACTTTCAAGTGTTTTGCAACCAAACTTAGTGTTTCCAAACCAGTGTGCCTCCAGCTGTTGCAAAACTACAACTCCCAGCATGCATGGTCTGTCAGTGCATGCTGGGAGTTATAGTTTTGCAACAATTGCAACAGCTGGAGGCACTGAGGTAGGAAACGGACAATGTTTCCCAACTAGTGTGCCTCCAGTTGTTGCAAAACTACAACTCCCAGCATGCCCAGACTGCCAAGGCATGCTGGAAGTTGTAGTTCGGCAATATCTGAAGGATCAGATGTTGCCGAACTACAACTTCCAGCATGCTTGGGCAGTCTGGGCATGCTGGGAGTTGTAGTTTTGCAACATCTGGAGGTCCACAGTTTGGAGACCACTGTATAATGGTCTCCAATCTATGCTCTTCCAGATGTTAGAGAACTACAACTCCCAGCATGCCTGGACAGACTGAGCATGCTGAGATTTGTAGTTTTGCAACATCTGGAAGAGCACAGATTGGAGACCATTATACAGTGGTCTCCAAACTGTGGACCTCCAGATGTTGCAAAACTACAACTCCCAGCATGCCCAGAAAGCCAAAGGCTGTCTGGGCATGCTGGGAGTTGCAGTTTTGAAACTCTCAGAGGCAGCAGTGAGATCGCTTTACGGCGATCTCACTGCTGCCAATGAAGATGCTGCACTGCTGCCGGAAACTCACCTCCGGGACGCAGCGCAGCCGGGACCGCCTGGAGGACGTCGGGACCGCACGGAGGACGCCGGGACCGCTCGGGACACCGCTCGGACGGGTAAGTGACGCCGGGGGACGGGTCAGGGACACTTAGCAGAGCGGTGTGTGTCCCGATCCCTGTGATCGGGACTCACACACCGCGCTGCTAAGTATTTTCATAGCGAAACGCTGCTATCAGCTAGTCAGATTTGACCAGCTGATAGCAGCGATCGCTGGGGGGGGGGTGGGGGACGAAACCCCCCGTGGTCGCACGGTAAGATGGCTGGCTATCAGTGATAGCCACCATCTTTCCGGGCGCTGCGGGATGCCGCGAGTAGCGGCAGTAATGTCCATGACGTACCTGTATGTCATGGGTCGGGAACACCTTGCCACCCATGACGTACAGGTATGTCATAGGTCGGGAAGGGGTTAAAAGGTTGTTCCTATCTGTAGGCTTCACAAAAAGATCCATTTTTAAACCATTGTTTTCAACATAAACCCAAGTGTCGAGGAACTGAATGCCAGTCCGGGAGCATACCATAGTGAATTTGATGTCCCCATCAATGGCATTCAACTCCCCAAAGAAATCATTCAGCTGGGTCTCAGTACCCGTCCAGACGACGAAGATATATACCGATACCACCTTGAGACAAAGTCAAAATGGTGGGATAGGTATATAGAAGATTCCTCGAGGTCTACCATAACGATGTTCGCATAAGTGGGCACCATGTTAGAGCCCATGGCGGTCCCTCTTAATTGAATATAGTAGTCATTCCCAAAAAGAAAATAATTACAACTAAGGATGATGTCCACCAGTCCCATAATGAACTCTTTACATTCTGGTGTCTGTGAGTTATTTCTTAACACCTTGTGAATACTCTGTATACCTCCATCATGATTGATAGAGGTATAAAGACTAACAACGTCAAAGGACACCAACATTGCTCCATCCGGAAATTGGATGTCCTTTAACTTTGACAAGAAGTCGGATGTGTCCCTGATATACGACCTTGTGTTTACTGCATATTGGCGCAAGAATTTATCTACATATAAAGCTGACGGACTGAGTATAGAATCAAGTCCCAATACAATGGGCCTCTCCGGTGGTCTAGTTAGGCACTTATGTATTTTGGGCAGCATATACATCATTGGTGTCTTTGGATTTTTAGGTAGCAAAAATTCATGCAAATCTGGATCAATTATGTCAGTTGCCAAAGCATTATCCACCAAAATTTTCAGTCTTCGTTCCACCATGGTTCTAGGGTCATGTTTAACACATTTGTACACCTCAGTATCTTTGATCTGTCTGTAGACCTCCTTCAAATACATTTCCTTATCCATGATGACAACCGCCCCGCCTTTGTCGGCAGGTTTGATGGTAATGTTGTTATCATGGATAATGTCCAACAGTGCCCTATGCTCCGCTTTAGATAGGTTACCCCTAGCTTGAATTTTTATATCACCTTCACCTTCCCTTAGAACACCAATATCCCTTTCAATCAACGATGCAAAGGTGTTAATGGCCTCTGAATGTAAAGGTGGTACAAATATATATATATATATATATATATTTTAGAGATGATCGAACCGAAGCTGACAAACCCGAATTCGTAACAAATTTCATGAAATATTCGATTCGCAATGAATGCGAATATCGCCACAAATCGCTTCATTAAACTCCATTTACTGCATTCCAGGCTCCAGGGCATCTAAAATGGTAGATCCACATGTCAGTACATGGGGCAAGGAATGCTTGGAAGGCGGGAAGCCAAGGCGGGAAGGGAAGTAGGGGGGATGAATCACATGCAGGATGCAGCCTATCAGCAGCCAGTCACCCCTGTGATGTCACTGCCCTATATATATTCGGCAGCCATTTTACAGCACGTCATATCATTCATTACACTGCATAGAGATAGGACGGACATCACTGTGTGTGTGTGTTACACAGAAAAGCTCATTCCAGCAGCGTTTCACATCCTAGTCACATCAGCTTTCTGGTGGATGGAGAGCAGTGTTTTTTTCACTGAAAAGGATTTTTACTGCAGCAATTAACCTCCCAGTCACTTTCTGCAGCACTGTATTACAGAGAGGGGCAGAGTACTGTGTGTTGCCTCATACATTTCAACAAGCTGCATCAACTTCATAAACCTTAGCAGAGGAGACAGGAAGAATTATTCAGCACAATTCTGTGTCTTTGTTTCACAACAAATCATCTGCTGGTTATACTAGTCTGTAGACGGTATAATACCCAGCAGTCCATTCCTAATAGTCTTTGACAGAGTGCAATTTTGTGTTTAGTACACAGCTTTTTTGTGCTGCAGCACTGTGCAGGTGCAATATGTTTTTTTAAGCGTACTGTACCGAATTTTTCTGCCCTCATAAGTGCATACCACATACGTTCATCTAAGTAATGTACTATCTTGTGCCTGTAAATCTGTCAAGGGCCTAGATACTGTCAAAGTCCAGGCAATAGTAATCATCGGCTGGTGTTTTACTAAAATAAGTTTTTTTTAAGTGTACTGTATTGCATATTTCTGGCCTCATAAGAGCATACCACATACCTACATCTAAGTAGTGTACTATTTTGTACCTGTTAATCTGTCAAGGGCCTAGATACTGTGAAAGTCAAGGCAAAAGTAATCACCGGCTGGTATTTTACTCAAATAGTTTTCGAAGCGTACAGTAGCACATTTTTCTGCCCTCATAAGTGCATACCACATATGTGGCATACTCACGACTTGTGTTTTTACTCAGATACTTTTTTTAAGTGTACTGTAGCGCATTTCTCTGCCCTCATAAGTGTATACCACATACGTACATCTATGTAGTGTACTATTTTGTACCTGTTAATCTGTAAAGGACCTACATACTGTGAAAGTCCAGGCAAAAGTAATCACCGGCTGGTGTTTTACTCCTATACGTTTATTAAACATACAGTAGCGCATTTTTCTGCTCTCATAAGTGCATACAACATACCTACATCTAAGTGGTGTACTATTTTTAAACCTGATAAACTGTCAAGGGCCTAGAAACTGTGAAAGTCCAGGCAAAAGTACTCATCAGCTGGTGTTTAAGTAAGATAATTGTTTTTGAGCGTTCTGTACTGCATGTTTCTGCCCTCATAAGTGCATACCACATACAACATCTAAGTAGTGTACTATTTTGTACCTGTTAATCTGTCAGGGGCCTAGATACTGTGAAAGGTGTAGTGAAGCGTATTGTACTCCCCTCATATACGCACTAAGTATGTCAGGCAGAGAAGTGCCAGGACGTGCACAGAGAAGTAGCAGAGGCCTAGATTCATCAGGTAGAGGTCGCAGAAGACTAGGGGTCAGTGGCAGCAGGAGTCGTAGTGAGAGGCTCCCGGTATCAGCTAGCGGTCATGATCGACCAGCAACCCATCTGCCATCATCGATTGGTTAACAGGGTCATCCACTTCATCACATCTGATACCTCCAGCCGATCGCAATTGGGATCCCGGTGCAGAAGGGGCTTCGTCATTAGTGTTGCTCGCGAATATTCGCAATGCCAATTTTATTCGCGAATATCGCATATTCGCGAATTCGCAAATATAGCACTATATATTCGTAATTACGAATATTCCTTTTTTTTTCCACAGTACACATCACAGTGATCATCCCTCTCTGCTTCCAGCTTGTGTGGTGTAAAGAAGGCTCTAATACTACTGTGTGAGACTGGTGTGCGAATTTTCGCACATGCGAAAATTTGAATATGCTAATTTTCGCATATGCGAATTTCCGCTTATGTTAATTTTGTATATGTTAATGTTCGCATATGTTAATTTTCGCACATGCAAATTTTCACATATGCGAAAATAAAACGAGAATATTACGAATATGCGAATATTCGCGAATATATGACGAATATTCGTCCATATATTCGCGAATATTCGCGAATTCGAATATGGCATATGCCGCTCAACACTATTCGTCATCATCAGGAGAAGAGAGTTGCAGGTTGCCCCTGAGGCAGCAGCTGAGCCAGCAAGGTGGTAGCATAGTTGGCAGTCAGCATGGTGACAAAAGTGAAAATTCTGGAGCCAAACATGCCCGGGGAGACCACCTGCTTTGCGGCAGCCTACCTTCCCTGGAGGTAGTGGAACAGGGGTTCCTGAAGACGGCAGGCAGTAGCAGTCAAGTAGTGTGGAATGTTGGTGTCAAAATCAGCTACTCGGCGGTGTTTGGAGTAGGTTCACGTAGCCACATGCAAGATATGACTGCAGAAGGTGAAGCGTGGCCAGGGTCCCAATGTTGGCACCATGGTCCTGCATCAACATATGCTTTTCAACCATGAAGCTGCCTGGGAGAAACGTGGCTCCGATGTAGTGGTCCAGCCTTCTGCTTCAAACACTAGAATTCCGCTCCCTCTTTCAGCAAGCCAAGGCTCTACCACCTCAGCCGAAGGGTGCTGTGTGTCAAACCCTCCTTCTGTTGCTCCAGATGCTCCTGCTCCTCCTACTTTTAGTCAGCCTTTCCGCCAACAATCCATCGGCAAGCCATGTCCAAGAGACAACAGTATGCGCCCACTGATCCAATGGCGCAGAAGCTGAATGTGCTCCTGTCCAAGTTGCAGGTGCTGGAGTCCCTCGCTTTTCAAGTGGTGGACTCTGCCCCTTTCAGAGAACTGATGGCTTGTGCCGAGCCGAGGTAGACAGTGCAAAGCCGTCATTTCTTTGCGAAGCCCTGCACAATTTTGTGGAAGAGAAGGTGGGCCAGTCCTTGAGCTTGTCAGTGTGTACCAAAGTGCATGGCAGCGCCAATGTCTGGAGCTGTAACTATGGGGAGGGACAATCCATGTCCTTTACGGCTCACTGGGTGAATGTGGTTCCTGCACAGCCGCAACACAAACCATCAACCATCCTCTCGCAGGTCTGACTCTGGGGGGCCCCCTGCACTCACCTTCCACTGCCATGGCTGCTGGGAGGGGTAGGGTGGCAGGAACAGTACCAGCTCCATCAGCAGCAGCCTGAGTCTACAGTCGCTGATGAACAGCTTTCTTTAACCGCATAGTGAAGCAACTCATCAGCAGCAGATACACCTGGAGCAGGACCTAAACCAGCACATGGTGGCATACCTTGACATGCCCATTCCAACACACCTTGAAGATCCGCTGGACTTCTGGGAAGCCAAACTTGATTTGCGGCCACAGCTAGCAGAGTTTGCCCTGGAAAAGCTGTCCAGTAGTGTGCCATCAGAGCTGGTGTTTAGTGCAGCGGGGCCATAGTCACCCCAAGGAGACCTCATCTGTCAACGAAAAATGTGGAGAGACTGACCTTTGTGAAGATAAATCAGGCATGGAACAGACAGGATTTCCAACCCCCAATGCATGATGCATGAGACTAGATTACCATGGGGGTACACCAACACTTCACAAATATGGATAGTACCAAACAAATTTAAGGTTCTGCTCCCCAGTTTCAAACATTCCTCCGCATCAGACCTTTTTTCACCCACCTTCGTCACCGGGTACTGGTATTACCACTCATCGCACCACTCTCACCGCGTCACTTTCAGGAATCCTGATGCTGCTTATGCCACCTTCAGGCAGTCTCATTCAGCCACTATATGGTCTTTTCTCAAGCTTCAGCCAACTCCAGGCTGTGTCAGTCAGCCAATATATGGTTTACTGATGCTGCTGGGCTTGGGCCTAAAATATTTTATGGTAGCACTAGCTACCATAAATCTTCAATTAAAATTTCACAATTCATCTTTTAATCTTAGGTATTGTGAAGCCCTAGTGTCTACTCATGCTGCTGCCAGCTCCAGGCTTTGTCATTCAGTAACTATATGGTCTCCTCATGCTGCCAACACCTCCACACTGTGTCATTCAGCCACTATATGGTCTCCCCATGCTGCCAACACCTCCAGGCTTTGTCATTCATCCAATATATGGTTTATTGATGCTTCAGCCACCTCTAGGCTGTGCCATTCACCCAATATATGGTTTACAGATGCTTCAGCCACCTCCCGGCTGTGCCATTCATCCAAGATATGTTTTAGTGATGGGTTTAGGCCTAAAATATTCAGCCACTATATGGTCTCCTCATGCTGCCAACACCTTCACGCTGTGTCATTTAGCCACTATATTGTCACATCATGCTGCTAACACCTCCACGCTGTGTCATTCAGCCACTTCATGGTCTCCTCATGCTTAAGTCACATCCAAGCTGTCATTCGGCCACTATATGGTCTCCTCATGCGGCCAAAACATCCACGCTGTGCCATTTAGGCACTATATGGTCTCCTTATGCTGCCAACACCTCCACCCTGTGTCATTCAGCCACTATATAGTCTCCTCATACTAATACCAACTCCAGGCTCTGTCATTGTGCCGCTCTGCGGCAGTGATTCTAAAAGCGATGCCTGTAATCTGCATGTCATAATGAAAAACAGTATTATTTCACTACCCCAGCACACTCTATATGCGTGTTAGAACAGAGGAAAGTGTTCTACATCCCTATTGAGGCTCTCTGTAGTCCAGAAATAGCCGTTTTTAATATAGATAAGCCTCAAATACATTTGTATCGAACCAAATTTTTTGAATTCTGCGAATCGACAGAATCACATTTTTATCAACTATTCGCTCATCTCTAATATATATATATATATATATATATATATATATATATATATATATATACTAGCTGAGTACCCAATGTTGCCTGGTTTTTCCTTCCTAATCATTGTTGTGGAGGAAAATCAACAGAGGAAGCTTTTCACTTCATATCCCGTCCTCATATATTGTTTACATATCCCAACCCCTTATCCCGACCTCCTATCCCGACCTCCTATCCTGTCCTATCCTGACCTTCCATCCCGACCTACTATCCCGACCTCCTATCCCATCCTCCTATCTCGACCTCCTATTCCGACCTCCTATCCCGACCTCCTATCCCGTCCTACTATCTCGAACTCCTATCCCGACCTCCTATCCCGACCTCCTATCCCGTCCTCCTATCTCCTATCTCGATCTCCTAGCCCGACCTCCTATCCTGTCCTCCTATCTCGACCTCCTATCTCAACCTCCTATCCCATCCTCCTATCCTGTCCTCATATCCTGTCCTCCTATTTCGACCTCCTATCTCGACCTCCTCCTCGACCTCCCTACCTCCTATCCGGTCCTCATATCTCGACCTCCTATATCTATCTCCTATCCCGACCTCCTGTCCCGACCTCCTGTCCTGACCTCCTATCCTGACCTCCTATCCCATCCTCATATCCTGTCCTCACATACCGTCCTCCTATCTCGACCTCCTATCCCGACCTACTATCCCGACCTCTTATCCCATCCTCATATCCCGACCTCATATCCCGTCCTCATATCCCGACCCGTAATATGTGTACCAGGTATTGAAATATCTTGAGCCGTACGGAAGTTATGTGGGGAAATACATTTCCCATTGATTTGCATGGGACTTTAAACAAAAACCCCGACCCTCACAAATGGGGGTAGTTAAGGGTTAAATTAACTATGCTTTATTTTAAGTGGACATATAAGTAACATGTGACCAAGTATTATCGAAATATCTCCAGCCGTTTGGAAGTTATGCAGTTACATATATTTCCCATAGACTTGTATTGGACTTTAAACAGAAAACCCGACCCTGGCAAATGGGGGTGGGTAAGGGTTAAATTACCTATCCTATGTTTGTTGTTGACATATAAGTAATGTGAGTGTCAAGTTTCATGTTAATATCTTTAGCCGTTTGGACGTGATGCTGGAACATACACACATACACATACACACACATTGAGTTTTTATTTATATATATATATATATATATATATATATATATATATATATATATATATATATATATATATATATACATTTGAAGGCATATACATGAAAAAAAAGATTCTCTTGGTCAACTCAATGGAATCCATGTTAGGGCCAGCCCTGCGTGGGTCCCATGATAAGACCAATCCTGGATCAGGAAAAAGTGTGCACCCATTTTGGTTTTGGTTTTATTTATTTTTTGTTTGGCTGCACCTATTTTCAGTTGAGGGCCTGGAGCGGCCACTCCAGCAGCCCTACATTAATCCAGGCCCTTCAATAAGTCACTCTTATTGGTGGACCGCTTTCCCTTCACCAGCCACCCATAAGTATGCCCCTGCGGTCAGCTAAGCCAAATACATTGGGCCTCATTTACTAAGAGTTTCGGGTTTTTACTAGTGGGAAAAGTTGTTTCAGACATGCAGGATTCCTCTCTATTCACTATTGGGAAAAGTCGGGAACATTTTCTGACCAGCTTTTTCTAGGTCGATATTTCCAGCCATTTACCCACATGATTTTCTGTGAATTCCATAGTAAATTGCTCGGCTTGTGACAGACCACGCTCCTTTTTCGGTTTTGTCGGATTTTTCAGGCGCACACTGGCGCACACTGGCGCAGACATGTCTCAGACATGTCTCAGACAAAATGACCAGACAAAAACTGGTCGGATTCCGCTTAGTAAATGAGGCCCATTGTCTTGAACTTAACTTATGATAGTGTTTGCTCTTGATGCATGCTTAGTAAAGTTGTTTACAAGCCATTCATCACATGGTTAATTCTTTCAAACTGTGAATTGGGATCCTATGTGCGTCTTTCTCTTAGCCCATAGTTCTCTGTTTTTACCGATGGCCCTTATTTTTTAATACAAACAGTGTTGTAGCTGATCTAGCTGAGTTATCATCTGTTTTCTTAAAATGGTCATTAGCTATCTTTCTGTTAGTTTATTATGAAGTAGTTTGTTGTATGCTGCAATATATATCGCAATACAAGATTACCATTAATATTATTTGATCACCATGAGCATTTTTGCATTGAGATTATCTTTGTACACAATGGCCCTTATTTACTAAGAGTATGGGGTTATATTTGTTGTAGGTTTAATAATAAATGTGTTTTTTTATTTCATTAATGTACTATTTGTGTTTGTGTGGGGTTTTGGTGCACACTGCATTTTTTGGGGCATGCAGGAAAAATAATAATTCTAAATTGTCTTCTAAATGAGTAATTGTGCACACATTTTAACTAGGGAACCTAGTATTAAGCAAAATCACTTTCACAAAACAACCAAATTCCCAAAGGTCATAAGTGAAGGTATTGGATAATGTAGTTTAACCTCTTAAGGATGAAACCCCTTTTGACCTTGAATGGGCACTCGCATTAACACTATTTTTTGCTGTTGCTCACCTTATGGTAAATAAAAAAAATCTTTTTAATGTACTTTGTTTAAAAAATATGAAGGTTTCTATATTTTTTTTGTGTTTAAAAAAGCTGCCACTAGGTGTCTCCCTACTTGTCCAGAACACATTCCCCCCCCCCCCCCCCATCTCCTGCACAAACTTTAACTCCTGCTGGCCTGGCAGAAGTCCAAAATCTGGAAATGCAGTCTGTAGTGCTGAGGGGGTGTGTGCAGCTTTAACCAATCATAGCTCATCTCACACACTGAACTGTTGTGGGCTGTGTGTAGCAAAGTAAGGGAAGAAGTTCTCCAGAAGTTCTTCAGATGACATCATGTCTCCTGGGGAACTCCCCTTTCCAATCAGTGAATCTGACTGAGCAGAAAATACAGAGCAATATCAAGGTAGAAAACTAAAAAAATCAAATAAAATAAGGTCAGGGAGTGGTTTATCATGATGGGGCAGTGAACTTGGAGGATCATAAAATTTAACAAGATCCTAATAGGTACTCTTTAAAGAGGTACTCTTCCTCTAGACAACTTATCCCCTATCTTATCCTTTGGATAGTGGATAAGATGTGTATTGGTGGAGTACCCCTTTAAGGACCAGGCCAATTTTTGCTTTTGCACTTTCGTTTTTCCCTTCTCCCCTTCTAAAAATCATAACACTTTCAATTTTGCACCTACAGACCCATATACTGGCTTGCTTTTTGCATCACCAATTGTACTTTGTAATGACATCAATCATTTAATAACAAAATCTACCACAAAACCAAAAAATATATATTTGTGGGGTGAAATTGAAAAAATAAAGCCCTTTTGTAAATTTGGGGGCTTCCGTTTCTACACAGTGCAATTTTCTGTAAGAAATGACACCTTATCTTTATTCTGTAGGTCCATACAGTCACAAGAATACCCAATTTATGTATGTTTTGTTTTATTTTACTCCTTTTAAAAAATTATAAATACATGCCCCAAAATTAGTATGTTTAAGATTGTCATCTTCTCACCCCTATAACTTTTTTTATTTTTCCCCATACAGGAATGTATGAGGGCTCATTTTTTGTGCCATGGGCTGTAGTTTTATTGGTATCATTTTTGTTTTGGAGGGACTTTGTGATCGCTTTTTATACATTTTTTATGATATAGGAAGTGAAACTGAAAAGAAGTTCAGAGATGGGAGTACTTTAAAGGGGAACTCCGGTGGAAACAAGTAGAAAACAAATGTTTTCACATCAACTGGTGCCGGAAAGTTAAACAGATTTGCAAATTACTTCTTTTAAAAAAAATCTTAGTCCTTCCAGTACTTATCAGCTGCTGTATACAGACCCGTCGCAACAGGACAGGCAAACCAAGCAATTGCTTGGGGCCCCGAGCTGGCCCGGGGCCCCCAAAGCAGAGCCGGTGTTTGCCTGTCCTCTTGCGCAATCCCGTTCGGCAGGCAGCTCGCCCTGTCGGCCTGCAGGGCCAGCAGTGCAAGAGCCTGCCTGGAGAGGGAGGCAGAGACTGAAGCCACTGCCTCCGGCTCCTTTTTGTGCCCCGCTCCGGCTCACGGTCCGTCGGCCCGGGCCTCCTATGTGTGCGCGGCTCACCATGTCATGTGACATCACGCTGAGTCCCAGAATTCAGGGGCCAGCGTCCTGACGCCAGCCCTAGAGAGTGACGTGACGTCACGGTGGGCGGTGCGTGAACTGCCGGCATTACCGCGCGCGGCAACTTCTCTGACAGTGAGTGGATGTGAAGGTTCTGCACTCAATTCCTAGGGGTACTAGTACTACTATCTACCTGCCTACTGGGTCTGGGGGGAGGGGGTTAATCTGGGGGTACTACCTTTCTACTGGGGGGGGGGTTAATCTAGGGGTACTACCTGCCTACTGGGGGGGGGGCAGATTAACCCCCTCTCCCCCCCAGTAGGAAGGTAGTACCCCCAGATTAACCCCCTCCCCCCCAGTAGGCAGTACCCCCAGAAGAGGGGGTTAATCTGGGGCTACTACCTTCCTACTGGGGGGAAGAGGGGGTTCATTTGGGGGTACTACCTTCCTACTGGGGGGGAGGGGGTTAATCTGGGCACCCCCCCAATAGGCAGGTAGTACCCCCAGATTAACCCCCTCTTCCCCCCAGTAGGCAGGTAGTACCCCCAGATTAACCCCCTCTTCTGGGGTACTACCTTCTGGGGGAGGGAGTTAATCTGGGGGTACTGCCTGCCGACTGGGCGGAGGGGGTTAATCTGGGGTACTACCTTCCTTACTGGGGGAAGGGGGTTAATCTGGGGGTGCTTCATGCCTTCTTGGGGCGAGAGGGTTAATCTGGGGCTACTACCTGCCTACCAGGGGGGTGGGGTCTAATATGGGGCAACTACCTGTCTACTGGGGGGGGGGAGGGGTAATCTGGGGGTACTACCTGCCTACTGGGGGGAGGGGGTCAATCTGGGGGTACTACCTGCCTACTGGGGATCTAATTTGGGGATACTACCTGTCTACAGGGACGGGGGGGGGGTTAACATGGGGGGAGAATGTCACATGGGGGAAGATGAGACGGGTAGGGATGGGAAGGGGAGAATGTGACATGAGGGGGGATAGAAATGAAATGGGGGAGAATGTGAGGGGGGGGGATAGAAATTAAATGGGGAAGATGTGAAATGAGTGGTGGATATAAAATGGGGGAATAGATGTAAAATGGGGGGAGATTGGACATTAAATGGGAGAATTTCACTATTTGTTTATAATAGTGAAATTGCAATATTTAGGTCCATAATCGCAATCGCACAGTTTCCCCATATCGTGCAGCCCTACTAGCTATGTACCTGGCTACCTAACTACCTACATCAGTGTTTCCCAACCAGGGTGCAAAACTATGACTCCCAGCATGCCAGGAAAGCCAGAGGTCGTCTGGGCGCTGTAGTTTTGGAACAGCTGGAGGCACCAAGGTTGGGGACTGTTGGGCACCATGCTCTGTTACTGAGTGGGACACCAAGGGGGGCATTAATACAGGCCTATAGATGAGGAGATTGTGTAGTGTTAATGCAGAGTCTAAGATGTTTGTTCTGCAGATGAAGAGAGATGAAGTTTTGGCTGGAAGAAGACATCATGGCAGTTTGAGCCGGACGGGGAAGAAAAGGAAAGAGGACGACGCTGATCAGAATATACATGACCTGTGAGTTCCTTCATGTAGCTGTAAACTTATATGGGGTATATATCCTGTGTACAGCTGGTATATAATCTTTTTTGCGTGCGTAAGTTGGGGAGGGGGTAAGGGGGGGGCCTCCATGTCTATTTTGCTTGGGGCCCCCAAATTCCTTCAAACGGCCCTGGCTGTATACTACGTATACTACAGAGAAATTTGTGAATTTATTTTCTGTTTGACAAAAGTGCTCTCTGCTGACACCTCTGTCAGTGTCAGGAACTGTTCAGATTTGAAGCAAATTCACATAGAAATCCTTTCCTGCTCTGGACAGTTCCTGAAACAGACAGAGGTGTCAGCAGAGAGCACTTAAATAGCAAGATTTTTAAATAGAAATGATTTACAAATTTGTTTAACTTTCTTGCACCAGTTGATTTGAACATTTTTTTTCTATAAAATGATTTGGGTTTTGTATTTGAAACAACAGGGGTCAGCAAGATAAGAAAAATATGACTGTGTATCTGTGAATGCCCTGTAATATGACACACACATATTCTACTAACAAAGTATAATAATATACTAGGCCAAAGAGAGAGGCCATGTTTGAGTTTCTTTCTACTTATTCTACCTATTGATATTCTTAGGGTATGTTCACACATTACGAAGATGTGCAGAATGTCCAGCCGAAAACACAGGCGTACAGTAAGCACAATTACCCGATCTGATGGTTGCTATGATCACTCGGAAATGCGCTGTCTCTTAGATGGCAATGCATTTCTGAACGAAATCCGCAGAAAGAGTAAACATGCCTATTCTTTCTGTGGACTTGGGAATCCATATTTTTGCTGCAGATACATTTGCCATTGAAATTCCATCGTGTGCACAGTGCAGCAGAATCCCATTGAAATCAATGGGACTCTGCTGCAGAGGAATGTCCATGTGGAATATTTAGGTGGAATTTCAGATTGTGAACGTACCCTTAGAAAGAAAGAGATGAGGAATGGAATTTAATATAACTCAAATATCTACCCATTTAATGTTGGAGTTACACCTGTATTTTTAAATAGTGCATGTGTTGAGAACAAATGCCCATATTTTATTCCTATTTCACATCTGTGTTTTGCTAGTGATTTACACCATGTGAACATAGTCTTATATCTTTTTAAAACACACTATTCAATAACATTGTAGTTATACTCAAAACACTGGTTTTAATTAGAGATGAGCGAATCGGAGTTGACGAACCCGAATTCGTTACAAATTTCATGAAAAATTTCGATTTGCAACGAATGCAAATATCGCCACGATTCGATCGCGCGAATCACTTCATTAAACTCCATTTTACAGTGTTCCAAGCTATTGGAGACCTAAGATGGCGGATCCACATATGAGTACATGGGGCAGGGGATTATGGGAGGGCGGGAAACAGCGGCGGGAATGAAGGTAGGTGGGCTGACCCTGAATCACATGTGAGATGCAGCCTATCAGTGTTCACTGACCCCTGTGATGTCATAGCCCCTATATAATCGGCAGCCATCTTGCCTCTCTTCATTTAATCTATGCACTCAGATGGAGAGGACGGGACTGTGTGTGTGTGAATAGCTCATACCACAGCGTTACACTGTAACTGCTAGTCACATCAGCATTAGGGAAAGACAGGAGTGCAGAGTGCTTTGCTGTTACACTGAGAAGGATCATTGATAGCTAAACCTCCTATTCACGTTATTGAGCATTGCAGCAGAGAGGGGCAGATAGCTGTCAGCTGCCTCATACAGATCTCCAAGCTGCGTGAACTTTCTGAAGCATCTTATCTCCTCATTTTTCAGCCCAATTGAGTTTATTTTTTTTGCTCCACAAATCTTCTGCTGCTCAGAATTGTGTGACAGAGTGCAATTTAGGGTTTAATCCCTGGATTTTTTTTGTGGTACAGCACTGTTGGGTCCTGCTGCTGTTCAGAAGTACATGATTGTTCAGTGGACTGTAGTGTGACTACATACTGTGCAAGTCCAAACAAAAGTATTCCCCCTTTTTTTTTTCTGCGTATGGTTACGCATATATAACTGCCCTCATCAGTGCATACCACATAGGTACATCCAAGTATTGTACCATTTACTACCTGTTAATCTGTCAAGGTTCTCCATACCGTCAAAGTCCAAACAATAGAATCCACCTGATGGTGTTTTAAAAAATTACAGAGTTTTTCTGTGTATATTTACGCATATTACTGCCCTCATCAGTGCATGCCGCAGAGGTACATGCAATTATTATACCATTTAGTACCTGTTAAGCTGTCAAGGTGTTCCATAAAGTCAAAGTCCAAACAATAGTATCCACCGGCTGGTGTTTTACAAAAATACAGATTTTTTCCTGCTAATAGTTAGGCATATCACTGCCCTCATCAGTGCATACAGCATACCTACATCCAAGTATTGTACCATTTAGTACCTGTTAAGCTGTCAAGGTGCTCCATACCGTCAAAGTCCAAACAATAGCATTCTCCGGCTGGTGTTTTACAAAAATACAGATTTTTTTTTGCGTATAGTTAGGCATATTACTGCCCTCATCAGTGCATACCGCATAGGTACATGCAATTATTATACCATTTACTACCTGTTAATCTGTCAAGGTGCTCCATACCGTCAAAGTCCAAACAATAGTATCCACCGGCTGGTGTTTTACAAAAATACAGAGTTTTTTCTGTGTATAGTTAGGCATATTACTGCCCTCATCAGTGCATACCGCAAAGGTACAGCCAAGTATTGTACTATTTACTACCTGTTAAGCTGTCAAGGTGCTCCATACCATCAAAGTCCAAACAATAGCATTCACCGGCTGGTGTTTTACAAAAATACAGAGTTTTTTCTGTGTATAGTTACGCATATTACTGCCCTCATCAGTGCATACCGCATAGGTACATCCAAGTATTGTACCATTTAGTACCTGTTAAGCTGTCAAGGTGCTCCATACCGTCAAATTCCAAACAATAGCATTCATCGGCTGGTGTTTTACAAAAATGCATATTTCTTTCTACGTATAGTTAGGCATATTGCTGCCCTCATCAGTGCATACCGCATAGGTACATCCCAGTATTGTACCATTTACTAGCTGTTAATCTGTCATGGTGTTCCATACCTTCAAAGTCCAAACAATAGCATTCACTTGCTGGTGTTTTACAAAAATACAGATTTTTTTCTGCATATAGTTAGGCATATTACTGCCCTCATCAGTGCATACCGCATAGGTACATCCGAGTATTGTACCATTTAGTACCTGTTAAGCTGTCAAGGTGCTCCATACCTTCAAAGTCCAAACAATAGCATTCACCGGCTGGTGTTTTACAAAAATACAGATTTTTTTCTGCGTATAGTTAGGCATATTACTGCCCTCATCAGTGCAGACCGCATAGGTACATACAAGAATTGTACCATCTAGTACCTGTTAATCTGGCAAGGGCCTACATACTGTGAAAGGACAGCTGTAAGTAATCACCTGCTGCTGTTCTAAACAAATACTGTTTAAAGAGTAGTGTAGTGTATTGTAATACCCTCATAAACGCAAAGTATGTCAGGCAGAGAAGTGCCAGGATGTGCACAGAGGAGTGGCAGAGGCCTAAATACTTCAGCAGAGTTGGCAGCAGACTTGGGGCAAGTGGCAGCAGAAGTCGCAGCGAGAGGCCTGAGCTCCTGTTATCAGCCAGCGTTGTGTCTCCACCAGCAACCCATCTGCCATCGTTGATTGGTTAACACGCTCATCCACATCATCACAAGTGACATCTGACACCCCCAGTCAACAGTCGATGGGTTCCTCAGACACAACCCTCAGTTGGCATGGCCCGAGAGCAGTCTCTGTCCTCCCATTGCCTTTGTCCTATTCTGTTCCCTCTCCTAGAGAAGTATCTTATGCTGTGGGTTCAGCTCCACTATTTACTGAGGACGATCCAATAGAGGACAGTCAGCAGCTACTGGACAGCCAAGAAGGGGATGAGACATGCATCACTTGCTCCGCTAGGCGGGCAAGTAGTGATGCGGAGAGTGACGTGGGAGGCGGTATTGCAAGTGTTCAGGATCCTGAAGCAGACACTGTTGGGGAACCTGAGGAGGACATCAGTGACGTGCACACAACTGTTGATGATGATGAAGCCGATCGCAATTGGGAGCCGGGTGCAGAAGGGGCCACATCATCATCAGGAGAAGAGAGTTTCAGGTTGCCCTTGAGGCAGCAAGGCAGTAGCACGGTTGGCAGCCAGCATGGTGGCAGTAGTGTAAATTCAGGAGCCAAACGTGCCCGGGGGAGACCACCTGCTTCGCGGCATCCTACCTTTCCGGGAGGTAGTGGAACAAGGATTCCTGGAGACGGCACCAGTAGCAGTCAATTAGTGCGGACTGCGGTTGGGAAAATCAGCTACTCGGCGGTGTGGAAGTTTTTCATAAGGCATCCGGAGGAGGTTCACGTAGCCACATGCAAGATCTGTTGGCAGAAGGAGAAGTGTGGCCAGGGTCCCAATGTCGGCACCACGGCCCTGCGTCAACACATGCTTGACCACCATAAAGCGGCCTGGGAGAACCGTGGCTCTGATGTAGTGGTCCAGTCTGCTGCATCAGCCAGTGGCCATCCTCTCCCTCCTTCATCCAGCTAAGGCTCCACCACCTCAGCCGAAGGGAGCTATGTGTCAAACCCTCCTTCTGTCACTCCTGCGTCTCCCGCTTTTAGTCAGCCATTCCGCCAACAATCCATCGGCAAAGCCAGGTCCAAGAGACAACAGTATGCGCCCACTCATCCAACGGCACAGAAGTTGAATGTGCTCCTGTCCAAGTTGCTGGTGTTGCAGTCCCTCCCTTTTCAAGTGGTGGACTCTGCACCTTTCAGAGAATTGATGGCTTGTGCCGAGCCGAGGTGGAGAGTCCCAAGCCGTGATTTCTTTGCGAAGAAGGCAGTACCAGCCCTGCATAAGTTTGTACAAGAGAAGGTGGGCCAGTCCTTGAGCCTGTCGGTGTGTTCAAAAGTGCACGGCAGCACCGACGTGTGGAGCTGTAACTACGGGCAGGGACAATACTTGTCTTTTACGGCCCACTGGGTAAATGTGGTTCCTGCACAGCCACAACAGCAACTTGGACAGGTCACACAGATTCCTCCTCCACGCTCTCGCTCCCAGGTAGTTGGTCCTGTTACAGCGTGCCACGCTGCCTCCTCATCCTCCACCGTGTCCTCGGCCTCCACTGCACGTCCAAATCTCGGTGGCCCTTCATCGTACCATGTGTGTAGGGCAAGGCGGTGTCAAGCCAATGAAGTCACACAGGGGAGGAACTGCTAAAGTTCATTCGTAAAGAAATCCGAGTATGGCTTACTCCATGAAATCTGGAAAGGGGAACCATGGTGTCCGTGCTGCGACAAGGAAGTGTGAAACATGCGCCCTGCATGACACTCGTGTTGAATCTGGTTGTCAAGCACTTCCTCAGATCTTCACCCCATTTGCAAAATATCCTAAAAATGGCAAGGAAACTGTGCATGCACTTCAGCCACTTGTACACCGCTAAGCACACCTTCCTTGAGCTGCAGCATCAGAACGGTATTCCACAACATAGTCTTATTTGTGACGTTGCCACACGTTGGAATTCCACCCTCCATATGTTGGACAGACTATAAGAAAAAAAGGAAAGCCATTACCTGGACTGGAGGCAGAGGATGATGAGGGGCAGAGCGGAGCACAGTTTAGATTGGATGAGATGGCCGGTGTGTCTAGTCTTCGGACAGGAGAGGAGGAGATGGAGCAGCCAGAGGAGCTGGGGGGTTATGAGGAAGTTGAGGCAGAGGACCCAGACACCGTGGCATTATGCAGTTGAGATGGAGGCAGGTAGTCCCTCCGAGTCACTGGCGAAAATGGCACGATGCATGCTCAGTTGCTTGCGTAGTGACCCCCAAATTGTCAAAATTCGTCAGAAGGGATGACTTCTGGATCTCCATCTTATTAGATCCTTGCTACCGTCCCAAAATGGGGGCCCTTTTTACACCCACTGAGAGGGAGGACAAACTGACCAACTACAGAGAGATTCTACGTAGTCAGTTGGCTGATGCCTATTGGCGACATGGTCCATCCACTCGCAGGTCTGACTCGGGGGGCCCTCTGCGCTCACCTTCCACTGCCACGGCTGCTGGGGAGGGGAGGGGTGGCAGGAGCAGTACCAGCTCAATCAGCAGCAGCCTGAGTCTACAGTCGCTGATGAGTAGCTTTCTTCACCCGCATAGTGAAGCAACTCATCAGCAGCAGGTAGACATGGAGCAGGACCGGAACCAGTAGGTGGTGGCATACCTTGACATGCCAACAACCATTGAAGATCCGCTGGACTTCTGGGCAGCCAAACTTGATTTATGGCCACAACTAGCAGAGTTTGCCCTGGAAAAGCTGTCCTGCCCGGCCAGTAGTATGCCATCAGAGCAGGTGTTTAGTGTGGCCGGGGCCATAGTCGCCCCAAGGCGAACTCGTCTGTCCACTAAAAATGCGGAGAGACTGACGTTTGTCAAGATGAATCAGGGATGGATCAGCCAGGATTTCCAGCCACCAATGTCAGATGCCTCAGAGTAGATTGACCATGCTGCTACACCAACATTTCCCAATTATGGTTGGTTATGAAACCCTCTCGGGTTATCAATTAGGGTTATGAAACCCTCTTTGGTACTGCGATTGCCTGCTCCTGGCTCATCCTGTGTCTTTCAGGAACTACTTGCCTCACTGATGCTTCTGGCCTTGGGCCTTTAATTTTGGGATGTTTAGCAATAGCTAAATATATGCATAATGCAAATGTCAACATTGATCTTTAAATGTAAGGGGTTATGAAACCCTCTTGGGTACTGTGAATGCCTGCTCCATACTTATTATGTGTCTTTCAGGAACTACTTGCCTCCCTGCCCTCAGGCCTTGGGCCTTCAATTTTTGGATGTTTAGCTGTAGCTAAATACATGCTTAATGCAAATTTCAACATTCATCTTTAAATGTAAGGGGTTGGTTATGAAACCCTCTTGGGTACTGCGATTGCCTGCCCCTGGCTCATCCTGTGTCTTTCAGGAACTACTTGCCTCACTGATGCTTCTGGCCTTGGGCCTTAAATTTTTGGATGTTTAGCAGTAGCTAAATATATGCTTAATGCAAATGTCAACATTTATCTTTAAATGTAAGTGGTTATGAAACCCTCTTGGGTACTGCGAATGCCTGCTCCCTACTCATTCTGTGTCTTTCAGGAACTACTTGCCTCCCTGCCCTCAGGCCTTGGGCCTTCAGTTTTTGGATGTTTAGCAGTAGCTAAATACATGCTTAATGCAAATTTCAACATTCATCTTTAAATGTAAGGGGATGGTTATGAAACTCTCTTGGGTACTGCAAATGACTGCTCCTGACTCATTCTGTGTCTTTCAGGAAATAATTGCCTCCCTGCCCTCAGGCCTTGGGCCTTCAATTTTTGGAAGTTTAGCAGTAGCTAATACATGCTTAATGCAAATTTCAACTATGATCTTTAAATTCTCGGCGCTCTGCTAGGGCCTTCTCCTACCCCACCGGGGCCAGTCCGAGGACCTCACTAAACCATACTTTTTTTTTTTTATTCTTTATTTATATTTGCACTCAACATTACATTCCAACAGAGATCTCTCAATAAAAAAAGGAAAAAAGAACAACACTGATGCTCAAATACATCTCATCTCTTACCTTATAATCTTTTTATAAGTAATACTCTGTGTACCATAGCTTGTTATTTCCCTCTTAACCCCTTCCTCCACCCTCCCCCCGCTCCCAATAAAATAAAAACACAACAATAACACCCCCTGGGCTCCTCCCCCCCTCCCCCTCTAAACTCCCAACCCTTCCTCTCCCTCTCACCTCCTCATTCCTCCAACCAGCTCATATTCCTATACCTCTTGGAATTTTTTCCAACCCTCCCAGATATTCTGGAACTTATCTTCTTCTTCCCTATCTTCTAAACGTAAATTTTCCAGATACATGGCATCATTTACTCTTGTATACCAGCTTATTAAAGATGGAGCACTTTTCTCTCTCCACAATACCGCCACACAGCCTCTAGTCGTGGTTATCAAAAAGCTAAGTAGGCCAGGTAATGTCTTAACTGTAGTTCCACCAAAAACCCAACTTACTTCCTCTACCTAATTCCCCCACCTCCTTCCATTCTTTGAGTTGTTCTTCTCTCCTCATATAACTTACTGTAAAATTGTCGGCCTCTATCCATTCTATAAAGATTGGGTCTTCAAAGCTGATGTGAAAGGCTGGATGCCCTACTATAGGAATCTGCTGTGAAATATTAGGCAAGAATATTTCCTGTACCCTTTGCTCTATGCACACCGCATGAGTGGCGCCAATGGTTGGACGCTCTTTCCCCCCCCTCCCCCCCCCTCCCCCCCCCCCTGAATAGCTCTTTTTACACCATGGGATTTTAAAGGGATTTTAGTCTCTGCCTCCTCAACTTCTACCCAAAGTTTACCCCTTGGTTGTCTGCACCATTCCATTACCCGTGCCAAATGTACAGATATATAATAGCCCTTTAGATCGGGTAAGCCTACCCCCCCCCCCCCCCTTATCTTTAAGGCGGCACATCGTCTCTCGTCTCTCTTTTTATCCTGGCCTTCTTTCCCCCCTAAACAAAATCCTGCTGAATTTGATTCATTTCTTTAAAAAAATTGGAGGGAATTTGATTGGAATACACTGAAAAAGATATAGGATTTTTGGTAAAATAGTCATCTTATAGAGTGCACACCTCCCAAACCACGAGAAAAGGTTAGGAGACCACTTCTGGCACTATTCTCTTACTTAATTAACAAAGGGCGGGACATTCAAGTTATACAAATCTTTTTTATCGGCAGCTATCCAAACCCTCAACAGTCTCACTGCCTTATCCGCCCATTTTAAACTGAAATTCTCCTGCATAGTAGCCACTATCTTTCTTAGTATTTAATGACATATTTAATGCTGCAGATTTCTTCAAGTTTATCTTGTAGTTAGATAAACGATTATATTTTTCACACTCTTTCAATAGCGTAGGCAGTGATATTATTGGTTCTGTAATAAAAAAAAAATCAAATCATCGGAAAACGCTGCCACTTTATGAGTCCTACCCTGAACTATAATTCCATGCAGGTTAATATTTTGTCTAATTTTACATAGAAAAGTTTCCAATACTAAAATAAAAATCAGTGGTGAAAGTGGGCACCCTTGTCTGGTGCCATTTCTTAACTCTATCTCACCCGACAAAATCCCATTGACCCTTACCCTAGCTGTAGGGTATCTGTATATTTCCATAATCCAGTTTAAGAAACTTTTTTTAAATCCTAAATATTTAAATGTTTCTTCCATAAAAGTCCAGTTCACCCAGTCGAACGCCTTCTCAGCATCTGTCGATAATAACATTGCCGGAATTTGTCTCGATATAGTATAGTGATATAGCTTTCACATTGCTATAGCTTTCACATTGAGATGCATTTTAAAAAATAGGTTGCTAGAATTTCCTTTACACTCTTATAATAACCCAATGAAAACCCATCTGGGCCAGGGGCCTTCTTCTCAGCTGTTGTTTTTATTGCGCATTCCCATTCCTCCAACGTTATCTCTTTTTCTAATTCCTCTACCGCCCTACTGTCCAACCGCGGGAGTCCTGAACTTTCTATATATTTTTTTACTTTTTCTCTAAATTTCTTACTCAATGTTATATAACTTTTCATAGAATTTTTTTTAATGTTTCTGCTATCAAGGAAGGACAATAAGTAATCTTCCCCCCATCTTGGCGGATTTTCGGCATATATGAACTAGCTTTTTGTGTCTTGGTTGCTTCCGCCAATTCTTTACCTACTTAATTACTATATTCATAGTTTATCCTTCTCAACCTTGAAATCAGTTTTTTTGCTTGATCCATCAAAAGAGATCTAAGTTCTTCCCTTTTTTGCATGACTTTAAACTGTAAATTCTGCTCCTCTCCTCGCTTATGTTTTACTTCTAGTTCCCCTAGTTCCTTCATTATGGTATTAATTTTTTCTGCTTTAATCTGTTTAATTCTTGACCCATGCTTAATCAGTATCTCTCTGGCGAAGGGAATCCCCTCTGTGTCATTGTTCTCAAAAAACTCATTTAATTGTTTTTTTAAATTTCCTATAGTTACCAAATCCTTTAATAGCGAATCATTTAGCGACCAACTCCACTGCTTCTCCTCCAACGCTGTTAATTCAATTTCAATTTTAATTAAAGCATGATCTGCGAAAATGATGTTATCTATTCTTGCTTTTCTCACTCTATCTATATCTTTTTGTTTAAAAAAAATTGTCTATTCGCGAAAAAGAATTGTGTACCGAGGAATAAAAAGAAAAATCTCTATCCCTCGGGTGCACAACTCGCCAGACATCCAGCATTTGGTTATTATGTAATTCTTTTTTACACCCTTGTATTGCTGCTGTACTCATACCCGAGGAACCTTTAGATGTATCCAACTGGGGGTCTAACACCAAGTTAAAATCCCCCCCCCCCCCCCAAAAAAAAAAAAAATTTGTATCCCTTCTGAGAACTTTTCCAATTTATCTAATAGCTTCTTTAGAGCAATCTTCTGTTTGGTATTAGGTAGGTAAACCAATGCTAAAGTATACTTCTGTAACAAAATGGTCCCCTTCAGAAATATATATCTCCATTCCTCATCTACTTCACTCTCTATCTCTTCCCAAGGAATATTTTGAGCTATAAGAATGCTAGTCCCTTTTGCCCTAGCCTGTAAAGTGAAGCAATGATAAGCTTTCGGAAAAAAAATTGGACATCAATTAATATTTAGGCTGTTTCATATAATGTGTTTCTTGTGAAAACACTATGTCCAATTTTTCTTTTTTTAACATATTCCATAATATAGACCGTTTACCAGCGTTATTTAATCCTCTCACATTTAAAGAACCAATTTTCAACCACCTTGTATTACCCTTAGTACCTAACTTCTCCATATTACAACAACCCTACTATAAGAATATGCAAAGGGGGAAAGGGAGAGAGAAAAGAGAGAAGGATAAGGAAGAGGGAAGAGATGGAGAAGGAGAAAGGAAAAAAAAGGCTATCTGCCTTCTCCTACACAAAAAAAATAAATAAAGAAAAACAGTGTAGGAAAGTAAAAAGGAAAAAATCCTCCATCTAATCGGTAGTAGAGACATGTGTACAAAGGGCAGGGACTTAATGAACCCGAGCTCTTGACCCGCGCTTAGTTGTGATTCTTCTTTCCTGGCAAATAATTGCAATCCCTGATCCCTATCGCGAACAGGGTTTAGCGGGTTACCCGCGCCTGTCGGTGAAAGATAGACACACGCTGGTCCATTCAGTGTAGCGCGCGTGCAGCCCCGGACATCTGAGGGCATAACGCACCTGTTATTGCTCGATCGCGCGAGTGATCGTGCAATGTAAGGGGTTATTAAAGCCTCCTGGGTACTGTTGATGCCTACTCCTGACTGCTCCTGTGTCTTTCAGGAACTACTTGACTTCATGATGCTTCTGGGCTTGGGCCTTTAATTTGAGGATTTTTGAAATACATACATACATGCTTAATTTAAATTTCAACATTTATGGTACAATGTATGGGGTTATTAAACACTCTTGGGTAGTGTTTTTTTCAAATTTCCGGATAATTATCACAGTAATAAACTTGAATTTTCCACAATAATAACCATTACACCATTGAACGATTGTTGCGTGTGATTTTTTTAAGTAAAATAAAATAAAAATAAAAATATGCAGAGGGATGAACTCTGCTTCTTTATTTCATAAAAAAATATTTTATAGAAGAATGTCTTTTGGTGGTCCACCATCCTGCATTATAGAGTCTTCTGGACTCTTGGATATGCGCTTGTTCTTAAACAAAGGTACAAAAACCAAAAATGCCCGGTCAGGGCTATGGAGACGTTTTGCCTACATCTTACGGCCACATGAGCCCTGTGGGTGCTTGTGAGATTAGATCCTTTGTACCCACAGAGCGGGGTCCGGGACACAAATTTTGATTTAAATTTCAAATAAAAAAATCACACATTTCAATGGTCTCCTCATGCTGCATCTCCTCACTGTCCTAAATCTTCGTTAACATTTTTCGTCAAAAATGTTTGTCTTTTTTATTAGGGATTGTGGAGCTTTGGTGCGTACTCATGCATCAGCTAACTCCAGCCTGTGTCATTCAGGCAATATGTGGTTTACTGATGGCGCTGCTGGGCCTGGGTCTGTGAATTTCAAATTTTCTCATAGGTAGCACTCGCTATCCAAAAGTCTTCTTCATAAATTTCTACAATTGTTGTTATTTTTTTGGAGTGATTGTGAAGCCCTAGTGTGTACTCATGCATCAGCCAACTCCAGGCTGTGTCATTCAGGCAATATATAGGTAGCACCCGCTGTCCTAAATATTCTTAAAATTATTTTAAAAATGTTTGTTTTTTCTTTGGGATTCTGAAGCCCTGGTGTGTACTCAATGCTGCTTCCTGCTACACTCTGTCAGCCCGTTGGTCCTGCAACAGTGTGCTACTCCGCCTCCACATCCTCCACTGTGTCTTAAGCCTCCACTGCCCGGCAAGTCTCAGTGGCCCTTCAGCAAACCATGTGTGCAGGTCACGGCGGTGTCACATTGTTCTTCACATGTTTTGCCTTGGCGAGAAGTCTTGGAAACAATGGCCGGTCAAGACAATGGAGACGTTGCGCCTAAATCTCGCGGCCACATGAGCCCTGTGGGGGCTTGTTGGATTTGGTCCTTCATACCCACACGCTAGAGTCCGGGACATGCAAAGGTTGTTTTAAATTTCAAAACAAGAAATGATGACGCTGCTGGGCCTGGGTCTGGGAATTTCAAATTTTCTCATGGGTAGCACCCGCTATCCAAAATCTTTTTCGAAAAATTCTAAAATTGTGGTGTTTTTTCGGGGGATTGTGAAGCCCTGGTGTGAACTTGTGCATCAGCCAACTGCAGGCTGTGTCATTCAGGCAATATATGGGTTACTGATGCCGCTGTGGGGCCTGGGTCTGGAAATTTCTAATTTTCTCATATGTAGCACCCACTATCCAAAATCTTTGGTTTAAATTTCTTAATTCATCTTTTAATCTTAGGTATTGTGAAGACCTAGTGCCTACTCATACTGCTGGTAACTCTGGGCTGTGCCATTCATCCACTATATGGTCTCCTCATGCTGCCAACACCTCCATGCTGTGTCATTCAGCCACTATATGGTCTCCTCATGCTGACAACATGTCCATGCTGTGTCATTCAGCTACTATATGGTGTCCTCATGCTGCCAACACCTCCACGGTGTGCCATTCAGCCACTATATGGTCTCCTCATGCTGCCAACACCTCCATGCTGTGCCATTCAGTCACTTTATGGTGTCCTCATGCTGCCATCACCTCCACGCTGTGCCATTCAGCCACTATATGGTCTCCTTATGCTGCCAACACCTCCATGCTGTGTAATTCAGTCAATATATGGTCTCCTGACACTGATGCCACCACCAGGCTCTGTAATTGTGCTTCTGTGCGGCAGTGATTCTAAAAGCGATGCCGGTAATCTGCATGTTATTCTGAATAACAGTATTATTTCAGTAACCCAGCACACTCCACATGCGTTTTAGAACACAGCAAAGTGTTCTATGCCCCTATAGAGGCTGTATGTAGGCTAGAAATAGCCTTTATTAATTTAAATTTGGAAAAAATTCGGAACAAAACAAACTTTATCGGAAAATTCGGCGAATCGGCCGAATCGAATTTTTGAAAAGTTCGCTCATCTCTAGTTTTAATATCTGTGATATCAACAAACATCTATAAAGTCAATACTTTTAAAATGTAACAAATATAGCATTAATTTAGCATATTGCATTCCTCCTTTTTAACATTTCATAAAAAAAGAAACGGCGAAGAATTGCCATGAACTATTGCTGCACTCAGGGATTTCAGTAACATAAGGTGGGCTTGGCAGGCATGTGAAGATATCAGTTGTTGCAGAAAATATTGACAATTCTAAAAGTTTATGTTTAAGAACACCCGCACTTCTACTACTGATAGAGATAAGAAAACCAATTTTAGGTTCTTGGTTCCAAATCAACAAACAAATCGCTTTTCAAAATGTAGAGTCCCAGGGCTGTATTTTAGTAAAAGAGTTTGGGGAAATTGTGAAATATTGTTGGTTTCTTCTATCCAAATATATCGGTTTCTTCTATCCAAATATATTTTTCAAATGTGACAGAATTTAGTTTTTAGACTATTGATAATAAGTGTTATTCAATAACTATCAAGGCAGTTATTCCGAGGTGCTTGACACGTATGATATTGTTACTTTGTATTCATGTTACTATGGTATATAGATAGACAAGTGGCACTCACCAAGAACGATGATAATTCTTTAATCTTCAATCAGGTGTATACATAATAAAAGCAGGGAGTAACACAGATGGCCGGGGCATTCAAATGCCCCGGCCATCTGTGTTTATCCGGTTTTTTATTATGTATGCACATGATTGAAGATTAAAGAATTATCATCGTTCCTGGGGAGTGCCACTTGTCTATCTATATACCATATTCCTTATGTTACTATTTGAAGTTGAGCAAGTCTAGCATAACAAGATTGTGGTGTGGAGCACATGCATTTTCCTGTACGGAGCCTGGCTCTCCTGACGATAGGAGCATGTTGATCCCTGCATGAAACGGTTGCCAACATGCCCCTTCCATATATATTTATTGGAGAGCCAAAGATAGCCAAAGGCTCCCTAATAGAGATATATGGATGTGGCATGTCAGCCGCTTCATACAAGGGTCCCCGGAGAGAGCGGGGATACCGTACAGGAGATCACGAGGAGTTCTAGTAATCAAAAACGTATCCCCTATCCTGGGGATATATTTTTGTGCATGATATATCTCCTTTAACCTCTTAAGGACTTAGCCCTTTTTCACCTTAAGGACTCTGACATTTTTTGCAATTCTGACCACTGTCACTTTAAACATTAATAACTCTGGAATGCTTTTAGTTATCATTCTGATTCCGAGATTGTTTTTCGTAACATATTCTACTTTAACATAGTGGTAAAATTTTGTGGTAACTTGCATCCTTTCTTGGTGAAAAATCCCAAAATTTGATGAAAAATTAGAAAATTTTGCATTTTTCTAACTTTGAAGCTCTCTGCTTGTAAGGAAAATGTATATTCAAAATATTTTTTTTATTCACATTTCCAATATGTCTACTTTATGTTTGCATCATAAAATTGAAGTGTTTTTACTTTTGGAAGACACAAGAGGGCTTCAAAGTTCAGCAGCAATTTTCCAATTTTTCACAAAATTTTGAAACTCGCTTTTTTTCGGGGACCAGTTCAGGTTTGTAGTGGATTTGAAGGGTCTTCATATTAGAAATACTCCACAAATTACCCCATTATAAAAACTACACCCCCGGAAGTATTCAAAATGACATTCAGTCAGCATTTTAACCCTTTAGGTGTTTCACAGGAATAGCAGCAAAGTGAAGGAGAAAATTCACAATCTTCATTTTTTACACTCGCATGTTCTTGTAGACCCAATTTTTGAATTTTTACAAGGGGTAAAAGGAGAAAATGTATACTTACATTTGTAGCCCAATTTCTCTCGAGTAAGGACATACCTCATATGTCTATGTAAAGTGTTCGGCGGGCGCAGTAGAGGGCTCAGAAGTGAAGGAGCGACAAGGGGATTTTGGAGAGTACGTTTTTCTGAAATAGTTTTTGGGGGGCATGTTGCATTTAGGAAGCCCCTATGGTGCCAGAACAGCAAAAAAACACATGGCATACCATTTTGGAAACTAGACCCCTCGGTGAAGTGGTTAAAGGAACCTTTATACCCCACAGGTGTTTCACGACTTTTGCATATGTAAAAAAAAAATATTTTTTTTTACCAAAAAGGCTTGTTTTCCCAAAAATTTTTAAAAAGGGTAAAAGCAGAAAATACCCCCCAAAATTTGTAACACAATTTCTCCCGAGTACGGCGATACCCCATATGTGACCCTAAACTTTTGCCTTGAAATACGACAGGGCTCCAAAGTTAGAGAGCGATGCCCATTTGAGGCCTAAATTAGGGATTGCATTGGGGTGGACATAGGGGTATTCTATGCCAGTGATTCCCAAACAGGGTACCTCCAGCTGTTGTAAAACTCCCGGCATGCTTGGACAGTCAACGGCTCTCCGGCAATACTGGGAGTAGTTGTTTTGCAACAGCTGGAGACTCCGTTTTGGAAACAGTGGCATACCAGACGTTGACGTACCATTTTTATTGGGGAGGGGGGCTGTGTAGGGGTATATGTATATGTAGTGTTTTTTACTTTTTATTTTATTTTGTGGTAGTGTAGTGTTTTTAGGGTACAGTCACACGGGCGGGGGTTCACAGTAGTTTCTTGCTGGCAGTTTGAGCTGCGGCAGAAAACTTGCAGCCGGATACTTACTGTAAACCTCCGCCCATGTGAGTGTACCCTGTACATTCACATTGGGGGGAGGGACATCCAACTGTTGCAAAACTACAACTCCGAGCATGCACTGACAGACTGTACATGCTGAGAGTTTTAGTTTTGCAACAGTTGTAGGCACACTGGTTATGTATCACTGAATTTATGACCTTACTCAGTGTTTCACAACCAGTGAGCCTCCAGCTGTTGCAAAACTACAACTCCCAGCATATACGGTGCATGCTGGGAGTTGTATTTTTCAACAGCTGGAGGCACACCAGTCGTGAAACACTGAGTTAGGTAAAAAAAACTCTGAGTTTCACAACCAGTGTGCCTTCAGCTGTTGCAAAACTAAAACTCTCAGCAGTCCCCGACAGCAAATGGGCATGCTGAGAGTTGTAGTTATGCAACCAGCAGATGCACCACTACAACTCCCAGCATGCACTTTAGCTGTTTGTGCAAGCTGGGAGTTGTAGTTATACAACAGCTGAAGGTACACTTTTCCATAGAAAAAATGTGCCTCCAGTTGCCCATAAGGGAATGCTGGGAGTTGCGGTGGTCTGCCTCCTGCTGTTGCATAACTACAGCTTCCAGCATGCCCTTTTTGCATGCTGGGAGCTGTTGCTAAGCAACAGCAGGAGACTGTCACTCACCTCCTGCTGCTGCTCCGCTGCAGGTCAGTCCCTCGCCGCGGCCGTCACTCCTGGGGCCCCGATCCCAACAGGGACGCCGGGGATCGGGGTCCCCAGCTCCAGGGGTCTTCTTCCCGCACCCGCTCACATCCTCCGGAAGAGGGGCGGAGCGGGTTGCGGGAGTGACACCCGCAGCAGGTGCCCTGACAAATCAGGGCGATCGTGAGGTGGCACCAGTGCCACCTCTCCCCTGCTGGCTATGGCTGTTCGGGGCCGTCAGAGATGGCCCCGATCAGCCAGTAATTCCGGGTCACTGGAGACCCGATTGACCCGGAATCGCTGCAGATCGCTGGACTGAATTAAGAATCTTAATCCTTCCAGTACTTATCAGCTGCTGTATGCTGCAGAGGAAATTGTATAGTTCTTTTCTATCTGACCAGGTTGCTCTCTGCTGACACCTTTGTCCATATCACGAACTGTGCAGAGCAGGAAAGGTTTGCTATGTGGATTTGTTTCTTCTCTGGACAGTTTCTGACATGGACAGAGGTGTCATCAGAGAGCACTGTGATCAGATATTAGAGAACAACTCAACTACATTTGGAGCATAAAGCACCTGATAAGTACTGGAAGGATTAAGAATTTAAAATAGAAGTCATTTACAAATCTGTTTCACTTTTTGGCCTCAGTTGATCTAAAAAAAAAATAATAATTTCCTCCAGAGTACCCCTTTAACTTAGCTATAATTTCTTTACCCCGGCTGACCAACTCTTCCATGTTCATGGCTAACAATTTTATTGACTGACTGGCATTTAGTTCCACGCTTTTTCCTGTAATGATGGTTGCAGGAAAAATTAACCGGGAAATCACACATTAAATATCAAGACTTATTATTGTATAGTCTTAAGTGGACCTTGAAAGCATAACAGCATCCATGCTGTATGGATCTAACTATATTCACATAATTACTTAGTTGTATTTATTCAATCACTATAGCACTGTTATTCAGGAAACATATTTTGCTTTTCATAAACAAAAGTGGTGACAACAGATTGCCAGTCATTGTTTCTGAAGAAATTGCATATAGTATAACTATGTTACATCTAATTCTTTAGAACCTGAGTTACGTCTGTCCTTGATTATTTAAGACATGGCTCCAATCTCATATATATATTTTTCTATGCATTGGTGTTAAAATTGTAACCCTTCAGTGCCCGTGAACAATAAAATCAAAGTTCATAAAATGCAATGTGTGAGTACTGTGTTGATCAGATTTAAATGAATCCAAATTGTCTAAGTGACCAAATGTGGTCTCAAGGATAAAAGGTAACTGTTAACTGCATTACCTTTTGTTTCATTGCATTCTTTCATTGCATGCTTAACTGTTCATGTCGCTAAGTTAATTCAATTGGGTTGATATATTGTGGTTATTTGTTGGAATTACTCTTTTGATTACTACACCATTGTTGTTTGCCTAGATTGATATTTTGTGTCCAACTGCAGGCGCTATCTAGATGAGGGTATTTAATCTGTGCATTGTATTTTTTTATATCATTATTATATTTAAGAAAACTGTATATTGTTATTTTCATAAATATCTGTTTTGTGTTTTGCATGTTGCAACAACAAAAAATACACCATATCAAAGATCTGTTGTTTATTTTTTATTTGTTAGTCCAGGTTGCATGAATTGCACTGTTTGTACATGTTTGGCAAATATATAAGCTATGTTATCATGTTGCCAATTTATATATGTATCGTCATACTTAAGGTATGATGTTATGAATTAGGATACGATTATGTATGAGTATTATTGCATAGGAACCAATGATCGTAATCCGTGGGGTGATTTGTTTTGGTTGCGCCACATTGGCTGCATAATGCGTTCCAGATATCATCCAAGTGGAACGCATATGAAATATCCGGTTCTGTGGATGTATGAGGGGAACAGAGGGGGGGACGAGATGCATTCCACGCTGTGAGATCTGGTGGAGCGCACTCGTCACTTCCGGTTTCCGACTCATTGTGCGAACATTAGAACATTCATAATCCTGTTTAGAGCAATATAAAGCATCCATTATATTAGCTTTCTTCTTAGGAGCATTAGGTTTATTTGAAATTTATTGCCCGTATCGGGATGCTGCTGTGCTTTCCACCCGATAGATCGCTAACGTCACTTCCGGTTTGTACACACACTGACATCCGGAGATGACGTATGTTGTTTGAAGAGACGCATGGAGGTGTGAGCGATGATTACACGTGAACATAATGTGAGTAATTAATTCCACTATAAATATGGGCATTGGTGCTGAGCACAGTGTGGCATGCAGTGTGGTTATAAGCATGCCTCCCTGTGCAGGTAATATCTGTGGATCAATGATTGTTTTTTTCGCTGTAACATTGCTTCCATCTGTACCTGCACAGTACCTTTCTTGGTAAAAACCTCCTGAGGAACCCCGGCCACCATTATGTTACCGGGGGGAAACACGTAGAGGTGTTCCAAAGGTTTAAATTTTATCCTTCTTTTCCTTTTTCTTATCTTCTATTTTTGTTAATTGGTGAAGGATTTAATTTATTTAATATATTTTTCACTTATCTATACACATAGATGTGCTGTATAATGATGCATCATTATATATTTTATTAATGGTTTTGTATTGACATGTATGCACACATTGTTTAGTCAGCCTGAGGGAGTGGAAAGTCAACGGTTGAAGTGGGGGCGCCTCCCCCGCTGATAGGTAGGGTAAGGTATTGTATTTAATAGGAGTGGTAGCTAGTTTATTGTAATCTTCATAATTTCATCTTACCCTACTACAGTCTCCTCCCTAAGGACTGAAAAGAAAACACAGTTTGCAGTATGTGAGTTACATCTATCTATATTATATTATTGACTTGTCTGCATATATCTGTTTGTCAAGTGTGCATACCCATGATATGTCTAGACACTAACTCGATGTGAGCATCATTTTTATCTGTATATACAGCAGGTTGCTGGAATAATTTGTAATACATTTTTAACAAGATACAATAAAAGTTATCTTAATAGGGTATTGGTAATATAGTAAGTTAGTTTCACACATACCCACATATATGGTATTATTTGTAAAACTTATTTGGCAATTCATATAAACCCCACACACAATTTGTATTTTTCTTGTGGCCACAATTCATAAGTCTATGAATTGTCTGACAGACCAGACAACTTAAATCTGAAAAGGAGTTGCCTTTATAAAACAATCATTAACTGTCTTGAAACAAGGACATTTGATGCATAATATATAAGTAAGGCAACTATAGTACAGGGTGGGCCAATTATGTGGATACACCTTAATAAAATGGGAATGGTTGGTTTTATTAACTTCCAGTTTGTGGCACATTAGTTTATGTGAGGGGGGAAACTTTTCAAGATGGGTGGTGACCATGGCGGCCATTTTGAAGTCGGCCATTTTGAATCCAACTTTTTTCAATAGGAAGAGGGTCATGTGACACATCAAACTTATTGGAAATTTTGAAGGGAAAACAATGATGTGCTTGGTTTTAATGTAACTTTATTCTTTCATGAGTTATTTACAAGTTTCTGACCACTTATAAAATGTGTTCAATGTGCTGCCCAGTATCCGTAGTTTCAGGTGCTGCAGAATGGGAAAAACAAAAATTGGAACAGGACTCTCAGTTTACGCAGATTTTGTTCAGTCATGAGGCAAACTTTTATGTGAATGGTGAAGATAACAAACAAAACCAACGCTATTGGTCAGACACTAACCCAGATTGGATAGCTCCCTCCAAGACTGTTGGAACCCAAAAATTGATGGTATGGTGTGGTATATGAGGTACAAAGATAGTGGGGCCATTCTTCATCAATGGAAACCTCAAGGCCACTGGATATGCGAAATTGCTACATGATGATATGTTTCCCTCTTTATGCACTGAAGCTGGCACGTTCCATGAGTTTTTCCAGCAAGATGCTGCACCACCACATTATGGGTGTCAGGTCTGAGCATTCCTAGATGAACAGTTTCCTGGAAAGTGGATTGGTCATCGTGGGCCAGTTGAATGGCCCCTAAGGTCTCCCGATCTGACCCCCTTTTGGGGTCCTCTGAAGGCAATTGTCTATGCTGTGAAGATACGAGATGTGCCGCACCTGAAACTACAGATACTGGAAGCCTGTGCTAGCATTTCCCCTGCGGTGTTGCTATCAATGTGTGAAGAGTGGGAGAAGAGGTTGCATTGACAATCCAACACAATGGGCAGAACATTGAACACATTTTATAAGTGTTCAGAAACTTGTAAATAACTCATGAAAGAATAAAGTTACGTTAAAACCAAGCATATCATTGTTTTTCTTGTGAAATTCCCAATAAGTTTGATGTGTCACATGACCAACTTGGCCAACTTCGAAATGGTCACCATGGTCACCACCCATCTTGAAAAGTTTCCCCCCTCACATATACTAATTAGCCAAAAACAGGAAGTTAATCTCACCAACCATTCCCATTTTATTAAGGTGTATCCATATAAATGGCCCACCCTGTATTACTAAATTACATTAAATGCGATGACATACACTACAAATTACCCAAAAGAGTCATCTTTTCTGATAAAAGAGCAAGTTATCTTACCAGTTCTCAGCACTATCCAGACAAGCAACAATGCTATATGAGAAGGAAACACAGGTGCAAAATACTAATAAACATTCACTCACACACCTACCAATCAATGGAGGGGGTGGCTTTGTAACATTCTTATTGCACATAAATGAGGAATAGAAAGAAATGGTATTTTAATCTGTCCTTGTATCAGTAATAGTAATATAAAGCAGGATGCAATATGTATTTTTGTTAAATGATGAACTATTAACTTTAAATGGGCACTGTCAGATAAAAAAAAAACTTTTTATATATTGTACATATTGGCAAAACTTTAACCTTTCTAATATACTTCATAAGAAAATGTTATTTCCTTTTTTATAGAAATCATGGCTTATAAAATCATGGTTTTGTCCAAGCTGAAGCATGGGAATGGACAAAGCCCATGTCAACTGAATGATCCCCTGACTAAGGTTGGGTTCACACTACGTTTTCTCCCATACGGGAGCGCATACGGCAGGGGGGAGCTAAAACCTTGCGCTCCCGTATGTCACCGTATGCGCTCCCATATGTCATTCATTTCAATGAGCCGGCCGGAGTGAAACGTTCGGTCCGGTCGGCTCATTTTTGCGCCGTATGCGCTTTTACAACCGGACCTAAAACTGTGGTCAACCACAGTTTTAGGTCCGGTTGTAAAAGCGCATATGGCGCAAAAATGAGCCTACCAGACCGAACGTTTCACTCCGGCCGGCTCATTGAAATGAATGACATACGGGAGCGCATACGGTGACATACGGGAGCGCGAGGTTTTAGCTCCCCCCTGCCGTATGCGTTCCCGTATGGGAGAAAACGTAGTGTGAACCCACCCTAAGTTGAATGTGCAGTTTATTCTATAAAGTTGGCTAGCTTAGCTGCCTCTAGAGGACTAGAGAAGTAATGTCCATAAGAGAACACAATCCCTTAACCCCTTAAGGGCACAGCCCATTTGGGCCTTGAGGGCACAACCAGATTTAATTTTTTCGTTGTCTCCTTTTACGAAACATAGCTCTTTTATATTTCCATCCATATATCCATTTGAGGACTTTTTTTTAGGACAAAACAAATAAGGGTGAATGGTTTGAAAAAAAAAAAATCACAATGCATTTTATGGTAAAACTGACATGCATTGATGTATTGTTTATTGTGTGAGTCAATATGATTAAAATGATACCCATAATTGCATAGTTTTCTAATATTGTACTATATTTAAAAATAGTCAAACTTTTTTACAAAATAAATAAATAATAAATAAATGATCCTATTCTGACCCTGTAACTGTTGTGATTTTTTTTTTTTGTATATGGGACTGTATGAGGACTTTATGAGGATTTTTTTTGTGCCGTAACCTGTCAGTTTTTCTGGTACCAACCTTTTGATTGCTTTTTATTAATTGTTTTCCATGTTTGATATTTTTTTTTATACAGTTCCCCATAGGTCAATAAACATTATATTTTAATAGTTCCAACATTTACGCACACAGCAATACCAAACATATTATTTTTTACATTTTTTTTTCATGGGAAAATGGGATGATATAATTTTATTGGGAGGGGGTCAGTACTATTGGCAATCATCTTGTACAGCCTGGCTCTCCAGGCTGCACAGGAAGATTGGCGTCCTGCACGCTGGCAGATATTTGCACATCCGACCACAACGATTGCACAGCAGGGGTCTGAAAAACTGCCTTAATCTCCATTTTTAATATAGATGCCATCATCAGTATTGATCCCGCCATATATACGGTTATTGGTGGCAGTATTATCCCCTACTCTTCCCTGTAAATCATTAAAATAGAAGTTCAGTGGTAACAAATATATCCCCTATCCACAGGATAAGGGACAATATGTCTGATCACGGGGGGACTTAAAGCCCCATTGGGGAGGAACTTCTTTTCTTTTTGAATGTCTTTTTTGTCTGACCACAGTGCTCTCTGCTGACAACTTTGTCCATGTCAGGAACTGTCCAGAACAGGAGAGGTTTGCTTTGGGGATTTTCTCCTGCTTTGGACAGTTCCTGACATGGACAGAGGTGTCCATGTCAGCAGAGAGCACTGTGGTCAGGCGGAAAAGAAATTCAAAAAGAAAAGGACTTCTTCTGTAGCATACAGCAGCTGATAAGTACTGGAAGGATTAAGATTTTTAAATAGAAGTAAATAACAAATCTGTTTGACTTTCTGGCACATGGTTTTAAAAAAAACTGTCCACTGGAATACCCCTTTAATGCAGGATTAGGAATGACAAAACATGATCTCACTTATTAACCCCTTAATGATCAATGACGTATATTTACGTCCGTGGCTGGCACCCGATCTGTGAAGCGCGCTCTGAAGCTGAGAGCACTTCGTATCTGCGGGGTCCCGGTTGCTATCAGCAACCAGGACCCGCGACTAATACCGGACATCACCGATCAGGCTGATGTCCTGTATTAACCCTTTAGACGCTGTGATCAAAGTTTATTGCGGCATCTAAAATGGGAGAAATCAATGTCGGCTAGCTCAGCGGAGCTGTTCGGGACCGCCATGGTGAAATTGCAGCATCCCGAAAAGCTGAGAGGACAGCGGAAGGCTCCCTACCTAGCTCCACACTGTCCAATCGGCATTTGATTGCAAGCCTGAGATCCGCCTATGGGGGCTATAACATTGCAAAAAAAAAAAGTGTAAAAAAAGAGTCAATAAATGTCATTGAACACCTTCCCTAATAAAAGTTTGAATGACCCCCCATTTCCCATTTAAAAACTGTGTAAAAAATTAATGAATAAACATATGTGGTATGCCTGCATGCCTAAATGTCTGAACTATAAAAATATATTGTTAATTAAACCACACAGTCAATGGCATACACGCAAAAAAATTCCAAAGTCCAGAATAGCATATTTTTGGTCACTTTTGATACCATAAATAAATGAATAAAAAGCAATCAAAAAGTCCAATCAAAACAAAAATGGTACTGATAAAAACTTCAGATCAGAGCGCAAAATATGTACGTGGAAAAATAAAAAAGTTATAGGGTTCAGAAGAGGACAATTTTAAACGTTTACATTTTCCTGCATGCAGTTATGATTTTTTTCAGAAGTAAGGTAGGGTATCATTTTAATCATATGGACCTATAGAATAAAGATAAGGTGTCATTTTTACCGAAAAATGTACTGCGTAGAAATTAAGGATGTCCCAATTCTGATACTAGTATTGGTATTGGGGCCGATATTCGGCATTTGCATGGTATCAGGGACTCGTTCAATGACCCCGATACCATGTCTGATACCTGCCGCTGTGCAGCCCTGCTCCCCTGTCCCGTTCTCCTGATCGCATCATGGCGTCCTATGGAGGAGCATGTGACACACATGTCACTCCTCCTCCCCTGCGCACAATGTAACGCTACGGAGGAAGTGGAGTGACGTGTATGTCACATGCTCCTTCAGGAGAACGGGACAGCGGAGCGGCAACACCCGAGGACAGCCGCAGGTGAGCACTGTCTACAAGAGAAGTGGGGGGACTGCTGTCTATAAGGGGGGACATGCTGTATATAATGGGGGCCTGCAGCCTGTAAGGGGCGGCCTGCTATCTATAAGGGGGGCCTGCTGTCTATAAGGGGGGCCTGCCTTCTATAAGGGGGGTGTTGCCTATAAGGGGAGGGCTTGCTGTCTATAAGGGGGGGCCTGCTGTCTATAAGGGGGGCCTGCTGTCTATAAGGGGGGCCTGCTGTCTATAATCGGGGGGCTGCTGTCTATAAGGGGGGCCTGTTGTCTACAAGGGGATGAACCCTGCTGCCTACAAGGGAGGACCCTGCTCCCCACATGGGGGGACCCTGCTGTCTACAAGGAGGACCAGAGGGAGTGATGTCTACAAAGTGGGGGGCCCTGTTGTCTACAAGGGGGACAAGGGGGGGCACTGTCTACAAGGCTGGGTCCCTGTCTACATGAGTGGGCCTGTTGTCTATAAGGGATACAAGATGGAGCACTGTCTACAATGGGGGGGCTGTTGTCTGCAAGGGGGACATGGAGGGGGCGCTGTCTACAAGGGGGACAAGAGAAGGTGCTGTCTACAAGGGGGCTGCGGTCTACAGGGATCAGGCTGCGGTGTATGTCTGCAACTATCTATACTACCTACAAGGGGATACTGCCTACTATTAAAGGCAATCTTACAGCAGAGTCACCTGCAACAACTTGAATTTATAGGTAGATAGTGCAGGTGACCCGGTTTCTTCTCCATGTGAACGTCAGCACAATCGCTCCGGAGACATCGGTCTCGCCACCAATGCAAATTCCCTGTTCTGTCTAACGGAGAAGAGAGAGATCTTGGCTCATACTACAAAAGCCGCCTCCATTGAACACAACAAGGAACCCACATATCAGCACGGTAAGCAGCACCAGAGACCGGGTCACCCTGGGGTCAGATTACCTTTAAAATAAAAGTACTTGTACTTGGTATTGGCGAGTACTAGAGTTAAAGTAAAATGGTATCGGGGCATCCCTAGTAGAAATGAAAGCCCCCAAAAGTTAAAAAATTTAGTTTTTTTCTTAAATTTTGTCACCCAATGATTTTTTTTCTGTTTCGCCATAGATTTTTAGGTAAAATGACTCATGTCATTACAAAGTAGAATTAGTGACACAATAAATAAGCCATCTTATGGATTTTTAGGTGCAAAATTTAAAGGGTTGTGAATTTTAAAAGGTAAGGAGGAAAAATAGAAAGTGCAAAAACGGAAAAACGCTTGGTCCTTAAGGGGTAAATAGGCTTGAGAAGTTTGGAGTTAATATGCGCTGGAGTTAATTAGTGCTGCATAGCGCTCAGACTAGTAAAATTATTTACTGTGACAAAAGAGTTAACCTGTGCTGACAAAAGTGCTCGATTCGGAAGTTTGCCGTGAACTGAACACTTTTTGAAAGCTCTCTCATCTTAATTTATTAACAATTAAATGGAAACTGGCACAATATTTTGAGTTTTGCACTTCATGCCCTGGGAATGTAAATAAACACAAAATTGACCTGATCTTGATAGAGTTATGGAAAAATCCTAACTGTTTCCAACTATACTTCACTGTCTTTTTTTTAGGTGCAGGTGCAGGTGCTCATTAAAAATCTGATTGGTTGTTATGGTTAACTGCACCACTCTTCCTCTACACAGGCTTTGATAAATCTCCCCCACTAGATATATACAGTCATGGTCGTAAATGTTGGTACCCCTGAATTTTTTTAAGAAAATGAAGTATCTCTCACAGAAAAGGATTGCAGTAACACATGTTCATTCCCTTGGTGTGTGCTTTGGAACTAAACCAAAAAAGGGAGGAAAAAATGCAAATTGGACATAATGTTACACCAAACTCCAAAAATGGGCTGGAAAAAATAATTGGCACCCTCAACTTAATATTTGGTTGCACACCCTTTGGAAAAACAACTGAAATCAGTTGCTTCCTATAACTTTCAATAAGCTTCTTACACCTCTCAGCTGGAATGTTGAACCACTCTTTGCAAACTGCTCCAGGTCTCTCTTATTGGAAGGGCGCCTTTTTCCAACAATAATTTTAAGATCTCTCAACAAGTGTTCAATGGGATTTAGATCAGGACTCATTGCTGGCCACTTCAGAACTCTCCAGCGCTTTGTTGCCATCCATTTCTGGGTACTTTTGGACATGTGTTTCAGGCCATTGTCCTGCTGGAAGACCTAAGATCTTTGACCCAAACTCAGCTTTCTGACACTGGGCTGTACAGTGCGACCCAAAATCCTTTGGTAAACCTCATATTTCATGATGCCTTGCACACATTAAAGGCACCCAGTGACAGAGACAGCAAAACAACCCCAAAACATCATTGAACCTCCACCATATTTCACTGTAGGTACTGTGTTCTTTTCTTTGTGGTAAACAGTAGAATGTTCCATTTTTGGTAAACAGTAGAATGTTATGCTTTACCAAAAAGCTCTATCTTGGTCTCATTGGTCCACAAGACGTTTTCCCAGAAGTATTTTGGCTACTCAAGTTAATTTTGTACACAAGCTTTATTTAGAACACATAGATATAAATATAAAACATAATTCAAAAGGATTCAGCAGCAGCCAGAAAAAAAGTAGTCTACTAACAATAACAGAAGTAGGTGACTGTGTATTAATAAATTGCGGAGAAAATACAATATAAGCATATATATGAAGAACACAACGTATAACACAGAAGCTTCTAAGATTACGGGAGAAAATTTAATATTATACAGCAAATGTCAGTGGTTGGTGTGAAGAGCCAATAAAAGGGAAAATAGGTGTGAGGGATCAAAGTGGTTAATAAGCAACTACTATCCCCTTTTCCACCATGTTATCCCCTATGAGGTAGAAGAACCAACAAGGGATAACACACCAATACACAGACCTGTTGTTGTACTGCAAAAATCGGAGTCATAAAAGGGGAGGGGCCAAAAGGGGCAGAACCACTTAATTTTGCATGATAATACAGGCTCCTCATCACAGGTACCTTCAGGGAGCAGTGAATTCAAGAGATAGGGATTCATCAGGACTGCGGGAGGTAGGTTGTGTGTGAGGTCAGGACGAGGGGTTAGTGTAGGCACCATTAACACCATGGTGTACATGTTTGCCATGGTAGCAGTCTTGGTGTATGAAGTACGCTTATAAGCTGAACGCTCTTCATTTATTGCTAATGCTGCACCGTCACCATAAAAGAACAATATAAATACTGGAATATCAGACTAACCACAGTGACTAAGGATAGTGTAATTTCCTTCTAGGAAAGCTGAGTGATGATTCCTGTGAGAAATATAATGGCAGCCATATAAATATTTTTTTTTCTTTCATCCAGCTTTCCTAGACTTCAGAACAGCAAAATTTGCCCATATATGTGGTAACAACATACACTTCCCTTGTATGAAGTGTTGGATGTGTTATTACATATTTAGGCAAACTTTTTTCCCTCATAAATCATAAACCCAAATGCCGAGTGAGAAATCTGCCACAGAAGCCACCACAAAAATCAGATCACCCTCAGGAATTACCAAAATCAGATCACAGAGTGAAAAATAATGGGAAGCAAATTTTCTCTTCCATCCACGCCCAGGGAGATCAGCTACAGTATCATGGGTTGCAAACTTCTTGATAATGTTGCGCACTGTGCACAAAGGCAAATCTAGATCTCTGGAGATGGACTTGCAACCATGAGATTGTTGATATTTTTCAACAATTTGGTTCTCAAGTCCCCAGACAGTTCTCGTCTCCTCTTTCTGTTGTCCATGCTTAGTGTGGCACATACAGACTGTGACGATCCGTCTTGGGGATTAGCTCTGGGATCGTCCTGGACCACGCAACAGGATGCGTTTCTTCTCAATAAACCAGCAAACAAATGCTTATAATGCAAATCTGGCACCTTGCCAGTTTTATTAGACAGGTTGCAGGGAAAGAAATAAACAAAAAGCAGGAACAAACAAAATCCTAGACCGTCTGGTCACTGACTAAACAGATCAGCTTGTCCTGACTAACAACCGCTGAGCTTCCCTCAGCCGGTTAAACTTATGTCCCCTGCAACCTTCTACTCACAATTCATGGCAGTCTCTTTGAGCCTCTCTTAGCTCGGGCTGTGTATTTCTCAGCAGGCTCTGTCTCTTCCCTACAGCCCACATGCTGTCTCCTAGGAAGAGCCCCAACTATTCTGTCTCTTTTCCTTTTAAAACACACACTTTCCCTTCCTGATACCTCATTAATCAGGCCACAGGTGGAGCATTCTGCAGAGATAGCAAGGGAAATACACCCTTTCCTTGCCACACTGCCACATATCCCCCCCCCCCCCCCTCTGCTCAGACCACCGGGAAGGAGCACTTGTATTCAAAAGGCAGAGTCCAACTGCCTTTCCTTTTCCTTGAACAGCTACGTCCAACAGGTTTTGAGGCAATTGGCTTCCTTCATCAGTAGATTTTATCTGCACCATTTCAATGGTGCACCCTTCTTTCATTCGCACTTTCATCAGCCACCGAGCACAATACTTTTGGTCACCTTTGACAAAATCCTTGTAAAAAGCTCCATTCATGTCACACCTTTCCAACACCAGGTTCTTCATCTTGGTCTGTGCAATGCTCTGGACACTAGGTGCGGATAAGGCAGATGCTCTAAGCCATTGTCTTCTTCTGTCACTGGTATGACCATTGCACGAACTTTGCTGGTGGCCAACCGAGCCTGTATCACCCATTTGCAGGTCTTCTAAGTCATCCTCCACAATTTCAGGAGGCTTCCCTTTAATGCACCTGTCCATCTTCTCCTTGAGACGGACTCTTCTCCAAATTCTACTTCTGCTGACTTTCTTCCAGTGTTTTCTAATCCAGTGCCTCTCAGGGTTTCCACCACGACCCAGTCTTCTATCACAGTGACCTCTTTTTAAGGACTCTGCTTTCTTATTAGCCCTTTCTTTAGGGACACCGACTTTCACAGGCTCATTTTTAGGCTGAGAACTCTTGGCTCCTTTAGCCAGTTTTTCACCTGCACCTTCAGATGTGTCACTGACTTTACTTGCAGCTTCTGCAGTTATCTCTGGTTTAACTTCTACCTCAGAGAACTTCTCTGCCTCAGAATTTTCACCATGCAATGTCAATAGCTCTGCAGCTTCAGAGGACTTCCCATATGGTTTCACCTCAGTCTCAGCTTCAGAGGACCTTTCATATGGCTTCTTCTCATGGTCTTCAGACTCTACTGTTTCTTGCGTCCATTGTTCAGACTCCGCCTTTTTTAGAGAAAGCATCCCTGTCTCCAGTAGCTTTTGCCCCACAAGCAGTTTTTCTTCTTTTACACGGACGGCTGTGGCTTTGGCCTCAGTTTCCATCTGAGACACTTTTAACCTCTCGTTAGCCAGTTCTACTATAGCTTGGTCACGACTTTCTTTTAGGACCTTCATGTCCCCTTCCAGCTTTAAACATTTCTGCTGCTCACTCTTGAGCTTAGCAGAGTTCTTCTTCTCACTTTCCAGCAATTCTGTCAAGTTTTTGACAGTATCCTCCAGGGACAGCAGTTGTTCTCTCATCTGCTCATTGTCTTTATTCAGTTGCGCCATCTTGGACACTTTCTGCTCATAGACTTTTAGCTGAGCCTCTTGTTCAGAGAGCTGAGTACCCAGTGAATCCAAGGCAGCTGCGCGAGACTTAATATGCGTTTCGTTCTGCGCCTCCAGGCTCTGCACCTTATGAGCCATTACCACTTTCTCCTTCTCCAGCTCTTCCATGGCTACCAACCTAGCCTTGTGATCACTTTGTAGAGCCAGATATGCCCCACACAGGACATTCACTTCTTCATCCTTGAATGAGATCTGCTTGGCCAGAATCTCCAATTCTCTCTCCTTGCTGGTCATAAGACCCTGGGAGCGGGACAGTTCATCCTGCAGAGCCGCCAACTCACTTTTGTGGCGCTCCATATCTTTCTGCAGCTGAAGCGTCGCTTCCTGCTCTTTATTCAAGTCTGCCAGCGTTTTTTCTTTCTCCTCTGTCAGGTGATGAACTACTTCTTCCTTTTGAGACAATTTAGCAGAAACCATCTGTAAGGTTTCTTCAAGGTTCTGGATCTGCTCCCTTTTTTTACCAAGACCAGCGCATTTTTTCCGAGATCTCTTACTTACAGCGGTCTCCTTACTCTCACTGCTGGACCTTGTGACATTCTCTTGTCCTCTGACAGTCACCTGTGTTTGGCCTGTCTCTTCCTTCAAGCCAACTCGTTCAGACTCTTTTCCACCTTTAGGAGTAGTCTCCCCCTTTTCAAGGGTCTTGGTCACTTGGGCTTCAGGGTAGTTCCTGGACAGTCTTTCTGGACTGTCTCTCTGCTCACTGGCACACTTCTCTTTCACTTCAACACTGTCTCTCTGCTGCCCAGCAGAAAGGTCTAGGGCTCCTGGGTCTGCAACAACATCTGGTCCAGTGGTTTGACCTTCCTGGTCACGATCCATCTCTGGTCCAGACATCACATCTCCTTCACTCAGGACTCTGTCTGTGACAGTAAGCGCAGCACCCAGCTCCACATGTACTCTCTTCAGTACTTCTGCATTATCCACAGACATCTCTGTAGCTTCTTTTCCAGTCACCTCTTCCAGATGACCGCGCAACTCTAGCCCCAACTTGGGCTCATCTTCAGATGGCAGATGGAACCCATGTTCCTGTATCTGATCCGTTTCTGGTTTCACTGAAGATTTTGTTTCAGTCAGAGGCACACTTGTCACTTGAGTCACTGGATCCTCTTGGACTTGACTCAGGGTCTGGTCTTCAGCTCCCCAAGCAGTCTGGCAGACCCCTATCTGACCTACATCTAGTGACTGCTGACACTCCCCGTCCTCAGCCTCTGCTGAGTAACTCTCCACTAGTGTGTGGTGCAAGTCAAGTGTTGTGGGCCTATCAGGTGTACCTGCTCTAGTCACCTGACAGTCTTCCCATAATTGCTGAAAAAATTGAAAATCCGTCCCCAGTACTACATCATACTCCAAGGAGGGCTCTATTGCAACCTTGTGATCTATAGTACCATAGGGAGTAGAAATACTGACATTAACCGTTTTATAACCCCAAATACCAGCCTGCATAGACACTATAGCGGGGTCTGGCCTTCTGCTGCTGGACTTTACCAGACTTATTACACATCTAGGGTCTAACAAAACCGTCATCTTTTTACCTTCTATTTCCAGCTCACACAGGTTTTCTTTTGTCCTGTCAGAGGTGGCAGCAGTACTCTTTACATCTGAACACATCAACATAAGTTTTTCAACAAAAACATTATCAGATTGCACATGTTCAAAATTTACAGGACAGTTCATAGCACTAGGACCTAACACAGGCACAGTGTGTTTTGTTACATTTTCTCCCAGTCCTGCATTTAACATTTTCTGTTCACCAGATTTTTTCAATCCGATCTGCACAGTGTGAACAGTCCCATCAGTCTCCATGAGGGGTTCTCCACCCTCACATGATTTTGCAACTGGACATAGGTTGGTACCACCTTGAACACTGTTCACACAGTCAACTAGGGAAACACCACCCTCCGACTCAGCCTTTTTATGCACAGTCCCATCATTTTTATGCACAGTCTCATAGTCACTAAACATGGCCCCCATAACCCCTGGAACAGTCTTACCAGAATCTCTTGCCGTCCAGTCAGTTAAGGGCTGGTGCTGGACACCTCTCACCAGCTTCTCTGCTGCAGAACATCGCTCCACTTGCTCTTTAAGTAGCTCTGCAACCTTAAACCCAGCATCACTGTTAGGCTGCAGTGCACACTGTAGTCTTGCAGCTTGGCTTACTCCCACTTTAGTCAGGATCTCTTTCTTGACTTTCTCATAGTCCCGTAATATCTTTGGATCCAGTTCACAATGAACTTTTTGGGCATCTCCTCCAACGAATCCAAACACCAAGTTTCCCCAGTGTGTCTTGGGCCATGCCTCATGTGTAGCAATCCTTTCAAACTCTGCAAAGCTTGCTTCCTCTTGCGCTGCAGCAGTCTACAACAAAGCACTTATCAGGACATCCATCTTGCAACACTTCAAACCTTGCAAACACAGTACAGTCCTCTGCCGAAATGTTAGCCGCTTGCCAACAAAATTTTTCCGTTGCCCCTAGCAACGCCTTTATACACAGTCTCAAAACGTAATCTGCACTCTGCAGGTGGCCCGTCCACCTGTCTCCTTACTTGAGAAAGAGTGCCCACTCGCTTGATGCGATCTGTTGCCCCTAGCAACAACTTCACCACAGGCGCAGTCCTGCTCTTGTACTCCACAGCTGGGCTCGTCCCACTGTCTCCTCTCTGAGAAAGAGTACACCCTTGCACCATGCACGGTAGTTTTCTCTTGGCAACAACTTCACTGCAACTCGACCACTGGTTGCTCCTAGCAACGTGTATGCCCGCATCCTCCACCAAAATGTGACGATCCGTCTTGGGGATTAGTTCTGGGATCGTCCTGGACCACGCAACAGGATGCGTTTCTTCTCAATAAACCAGCAAACAAATGCTTATAATGCAAATCTGGCACCTTGCCAGTTTTATTAGACAGGTTGCAGGGAAAGAAATAAACAAAAAGCAGGAACAAACAAAATCCTAGACCGTCTGGTCACTGACTAAACAGATCAGCTTGTCCTGACTAACAACCGCTGAGCTTCCCTCAGCCGGTTAAACTTATGTCCCCTGCAACCTTCTACTCACAATTCATGGCAGTCTCTTTGAGCCTCTCTTAGCTCGGGCTGTGTACTCCTCAGCAGGCTCTGTCTCTTCCCTACAGCCCACATGCTGTCTCCTAGGAAGAGCCCCAACTATTCTGTCTCTTTTCCTTTTAAAACACACACTTTCCCTTCCTGATACCTCATTAGCATAGGAAAGCAAGGGAAATACACCCTTTCCTTGCCACACTGCCAGAAGACACACAATGCAAAGACTAAGTGAACTTCTCTCCTTTTTATCTACTTTCAGGTGTGATTTTTATATTGTTCACACCTGTTACTTGCCTCAGGTGAGTTTAAAGGAGCATCACATGCTTGAAACAATCTTATGTTTCCACAATTTTGAAAGGGTGCCAACAATTTTGTCCATCCCATTTTTGGAGTTTTGTGGGACATTATGCCCAATTTGATTTGCATCAGTTGTCATCAGTTGTATGGCATCCGGAGTCCATTGTTTCTGAACCCAGCAAGCTGCATTTCCCTGTCCAGTGCCATCCGGCTTGTCCAACCATCCAGCGTCAAAATTGAAATGCTGCGTGATTGTGAACTGTCCCAATCAAATTAATGGCATCAGTTCTCGCATCAGTTTCCCTCCCATGTACACCGGACGGAAACTATGCCGGACACCTGATATATGTGAACCCAGCCTAACTAAGCAAAACTATAAAGGTAGTGCTCATAACAAGCGTTCAATATCAATACAATAAAAATTATTTTAATAAAAACATACTGCTGCTTCGGTAATTTGTAGCCAAACACAATACACAATCTTGAATTGTGTTACTTTATTAATTAACTTACTAAATGTTTATCCTTGAATACCATTATGATTCTTTTTTTATGTAAATTGGTTCAAAAATCTGTGAAATTTATTAATCTATTTTTATAGAGTAAAAATAAATTTTCAAGTTTACAACAGCCACCTATAAAGAGAGCTTGGGAGCCTTATGCATATTGTTTATAGATTAAAAATTGCTATTTGTGAAAGGGGAAAGGCATATCTTACATTTTTATTCTTATTTAATCTTTAACCCTTATTAAATAAATGTTTTTTGTTTTTTGTTTTTTTGTCAAGCCATGAATTCCAGGACATATAGCCGGAGTGAACTTTTGTTATGATGTTTCTACATTCTGCATTGGAGGGCACTAATAGGCTGAAAGAGGGAACCCCCTATCTCAGTAAAACACCTTTACTAGTCGTTCATCTATGACTTCATGTCTAACATCGTTGCTATCAACCCTGGCATCAGGACTGTACAGTGTATAATACAGCAATCCTCTTTTGAAACACTGATATAAAAATGGAGGTACATCAAATGTCATCCACTAAATGGCTGTGTTGTGAGTGCACCGTAACGCTGCTCATTTCTATTTGTGAAATCTCAATTTTCTGTTAGAGTTCCCTCCCTCCAACTACAAGTCCCAGGATCCCTTGCTTGTAAGTTTGAGGTCATTTTTCTCCCTCCCACACATCACCCAACCCACCTATTGCAGCATAGCTGAGCTCTCTTGCATGCTGTGCTGTTCATTAAGCTACAATTCCCTGCAGAATGATCTCCTTCCCACCCAGGACTATACAAAATATTACCGAAAGACCCCATTTAAAGCAGCTGCAAGCAAGAGCCCCACCCCTGGCGAATATATAGAAAACTAATCAAAGGTACAACTTTGGACCTAAAAATGACATGGTTCTAAAAGGTGGGCATTAACTTATTAACCTCTTAAGGACCCAGCAATTTTACACCTTAGGACCCGGCCATTTTTTGAACATCTGACCACTGTCACTTTAAACATTAATAACTCTGGAATGCTTTTAGTTATCATTCTGATTCCGAGATTGTTTTTTCGTGACATATTCTACTTTACCATAGTGGTAAAAAAAAAATTGTAACTTGCATCCTTTCTTGGTGAAAAATTAAAAAAATTTATGAAAAATTTGAAAATTTTGCATTTTTCTAACTTTGAAGCTCTCTGTTTGTAAGGAAAATGGATATTCAAAATATTTTTTTTTCACATATACAATATGTCTACTTTATGTTTGCATCATAAAATTGACAAGTTTTTACTTTTGGAAGACACCAGAGGGCTTCAAAGTTCAGCAGCAATTTTCCAATTTTCACAAAATTTCCATACTCACTATTTTTCAGGGACCAGTTCAGGTTTGAAGTGGATTTGAAGGGTCTTCATCTTAGAAATACCCCACAAATGACCCATTATAAAAACTGCACCCCCCAAAGTATACAAAATGATATTCGGTCAGCCTTTTAACCCTTTAGGTGTTTCACAGGAATAGCAGGAAAGTGAAGGAGAAAATTCACAATCTTCATTTTTTACACTCGCATGTTCTTGTAGACCCAATTTTTGAATTTTTACGAGGGGTAAAAGGAGAAAATGTATACTTATATTTGTAGCCCAATTTCTCTCGAGTAAGCACATACCTCATATGTCTATGTAAAGTGTTCGGTGGGCGCAGTAGAGGGCTCAGAACCGAAGGAGTGACAAGGGGATTTTGGAGAGTACGTTTTTCTGAAATGGTTTTTGAGGGGCATGTTGCATTTAGGAAGCCCCTATGGTGTCAGAACAGCAAAAAAAACACATGCCATACCATTTTGTAAACAAGACCCCTTGAGAAACGTAACAAGGAATTAAGTGAGCCTTAATACCCCACATATGTTTCACGACTTTTGCATATGTAAAAAAATAAAATAAAATTTTACTAAAATGTGTGATTCCCCCCAAATTTCACATTTTTGCAAGGGTTAATAGCAGAAAATACCCCCCAAAATTTGTAACCCCATCTCTTCTGAGTATGGAGGTACCCCATAAGTTGACCTGAAGTGCAATACGGGCGAACTACAATGCTCAGAAGAGAAGGAGTCATATTTGGCTTTTTGAGAGCAAATTTTGCTCGGGGGCATGTCCCATATAGGAAGCCCCTATGGTGCCAGGACAGCAAAAAATACCCACAATGCATACCATTTTGGAAACTAGACCCCTTGAGGAATGTAACAAGGAATAAAGTGAGCCTTAATACCCCACATGTGTTTCACGACTTTTGCATATGTAAAAAAATAAAATAAAATTTCACTAAAATGTGCGATTCCCCCCAAATTTCACATGTTTTCAAGGGTTAATAGCAAAAAATACCCCCCAAAATTTGAAACCCCATCTCTTCTGAGTATGGAGGTACCCCATAAGTTGACCTGAAGTGCACTACTAGCGAACTACAATGCTCAGAAGAGAAGGAGTCATATTTGCTCGGGGGGCATGTTGCATTTAGGAAGCCCCTATGGTGCCAGGACAGCAAAATAACCCCCACATGGCATACCATTTTGGAAACTAGACCCCTTGAGGAACGTAACAAGGGGTACAGTGAGCATTTACCCCCACTGGTGTCTGTCAGATCTTTGGAACAGTGGTCTGTACAACATTTTTAATTTGCACAGCCCACTGTTCCAAAGATCTGTCAGACACCTGTGTGGTGTAAATTCTCACTGCACCCCTCATTACATTCCGTGAGGGGTGTAGTTTCCGAAATGGGGTCACATGTGGGGTTTAGTTTTTTTGCGTTTGTCAAAACCGCTGTAACAATCAGCCACCCCTGTGCAAATCACCTCAAATGTACATAGTGCACTCTCCCCTCAGAGCACTTTGCGCCCACATATGGGGTATCTCCGTAGTCGGGAGAAATTGCATTACAAATTTTGGGGGGCGTTTTTCCCTTTTACCTCTTGTCAAAATGAAAAGTATAGGGCAACACCAGCATGTTAGTGTAAAAAAATTTATTTTTTTACACTAACATGCTGGTGTAGAAACCAACTTTACATTTTCATAAGGGGTGAAAGGAGAAAAAGGCCGCCAAAATTTGTAAGGCAATTTCTCCCGAGTACGGCGATACCCCATATGTGGCCCTAAACTATTGCCTTGAAATACGACAGGGCTCCAAAGTGAGAGTGCCATGCGCATTTGAGGCCTAAATTAGGGATTTGCATAGGGGTGGACATAGGGGTATTCTACGCCAGTGATTCCCAAAGAGCGTGCCTCCATCTGTTGCAAAACTCCCAGCATGCTTGGACAGTCAACGGCTGTCCAGCAATACTGGGAGTTGTTGTTTTGCAACAGCTGGAGGCTCCATTTTGGAAACAGTGGCGTACCAGACGTTTTTCATTTTTATTGGGGAGGGGAGGGGGGCTGTGTAGGGGTATGTGTATATGTAGTGTTTTTTACTTTTTATTTTATTTTGTGTTAGTGTAGTGTAGTGTGGTGTTTTTAGGGTACAGTTACATAGGCGGTGGGTTACAGCGAGTTTGAGCTGCCGCGCAAAATTTGCTGCATCGCAAACTTGCAGCCTGATACTCACTGTAAGCCCCTGCCCATGTGAGTGTACCCTGTACATTCACAGGGGGGGACCTCCAGCTGTTGCAAAACTACAACTCCCAGCATGCACAGTCTATCAGTGCATGCTGGTAGTTATAGTTTTGCAACAGCTGGAGGTACACGGGTTGGGAAACACTGAGTTAGGAAGCAGACAATGTTTCCCAACCAGTGTGCCTCCAGTTGTTGCAAAACCACAACTCTCAGCATTCTCAAGCATGCTGGGAGAAGTAGTTCGGCAACATCTTTAGAGCCAGATGTTGCCGAACTACAACTTCCAGCATGCTTGGAGTTGTAGTTTTGCAACATCTGGAGGACTACAGTTTGCAGACCACTAATACAGTGGTTCCCAATCTGTGCCCTTCCAGATGTTGCAAAACTACAACTCCCAGTATGCCAAAACTGTCCAGGCATGCTGGAAGTTGTAGTTCTGCAACATCTGAAGGGCCAGATGTTACAGAACTACAACTCCCAGCATGCCTGGACAGTAAGGGCATACTGAGGATGTGTAGTTTTGCAACATCTGGAAGGGCACAGTGGTCTCCAAACTGTGGACCTCCAGCTGTTGCAAAACTACAACTCCCAGCATGCACAGTCTATCAGTGCATGCTGGTAGTTATAGTTTTGCAACAGCTGGAGGTACACGGGTTGGGAAACACTGAGTTAGGAAGCAGACAATGTTTCCCAACCAGTGTGCCTCCAGTTGTTGCAAAACCACAACTCTCAGCATTCTCAAGCATGCTGGGAGAAGTAGTTCGGCAACATCTTTAGAGCCAGATGTTGCCGAACTACAACTCCCAGCATGCTTGGAGTTGTAGTTTTGCAACATCTGGAGGACTACAGTTTGCAGACCACTAATACAGTGGTTCCCAATCTGTGCCCTTCCAGATGTTGCAAAACTACAACTCCCAGTATGCCAAAACTGTCCAGGCATGCTGGAAGTTGTAGTTCTGCAACATCTGAAGGACCAGATGTTACAGAACTACAACTCCCAGCATGCCTGGACAGTAAGGGCATACTGAGGATGTGTAGTTTTGCAACATCTGGAAGGGCACAGTGGTCTCCAAACTGTGGACCTCCAGATGTTGCAAAACTACAACTCCCAGCATGCCCAGACGCCAAGGGCTGTCTGGGCATGCTGGGAGTTGTAGTTTTCAGGGTCCCATTACAGCAATGCATGTCGCTTTACGGCGACGTGCATTGCTGTAAAGGGCCCGACCGCGGCTGAAGATCAACTCACCTGTCGCCGCCGCCGCCATCTTCATCGTCTGGATCCGGGTCTTCAGGGATGAGGTAAGTACCGGGGCCGGTCCCCAGCACTCCCCCGTCCCCCGCCGTGTCCTCCGGTCTTCCTCCCGTCCACTCCGGTCTTCCTCCCGTCCTCTCCGGACTTCCAGGGGCCGGGCAGGACGGGAGGAAGTAAACGCCCCCCCTCCTGCGATTGGTCGGTTAACTAACCGACAGATCGGCGTTTGCCCTGGATGCCTGCTGAAGGATTTCAGCAGGCATCCAGTTCCGATCTCTGCCCGGCGCGGCAGAGACCGGAAAACGCCAGGGCGTATGGATACGCCCTGGGTCCTTAAGGCCCAGGGTGTGAGGGCGTATCCATACGCCCTGGGTCCTTAAGAGGTTAAAGGAAAATTTCCTGTGAGAGGGGTTAACTAAAACTATAGATTTAGTTAAATAAAAAAGGTTTCAGATTTTTAAGCAGGCAAACTAATTTGTTTCTAAACTCTTCAAAAAATGTGTCAGCTTTTCCAAATTAAATTTCCCAAATCATCTTATTAAAATTTGCATACGATAGCGCTTTGTTACATTGTGCCACTCATCTAAGATTAAATGTTTATATTGTTGATGGGACAGAACATCTGTTATTGTGACAATATGAAAAGCAGATAACTATAAAATTACATTGTTTCTATAAGGTAGACTAAGCAGTGATGTACCTTATCAACTTTAATTTATCCAGCTGTACGTCAAAACAGAATGCAAGAATCTTTATATCTTTGCTTTTATTCACATATTCAATTTAACTTTTTTTTATCCAGGTGTGACTTTAAAGGAAAATCTCACTGCTTTGAAAATGTGTTTTATGTGGTCTTCAGCTGTAAAAGCTTTGTGCTCTCTGTTTGTGCTGGTACATGATACATTCTACATTGCAGATAAATTCTACAATTTAGTTTCCAATACATCTGTGATATATCTTTCCTCCATAGTAAACTTTTCCATATATTTTTTTACATTTTCCTACACCTAATTGAATTGCCAGATCATGTGACAGAATTCTACTTTTTGAACTGCAATTTTTAAATATGAAAGTCCCTGATATCAGATTGGAGTTTCAGCAGGGTCCAAACATGTAGTGACTGGGACTTTTTCTTCTATATTTGCCACCCACTTTTAAATGAAAATTTGGGGTTAACATGTATCTATGGCATCAGATTAGTTGCATCAAGATCTAGGCTGAGTTCACCTATACCAGATGTTGGAAATAATTGAACCCAGCCTAACAATGTTTTCTAGAACAATGTAATCTAGAATTAAAACATACTTATGGATATGAGACATACAGAGGTAAAGTAGAGTTCCTATGCACATTTAAAATGGTACTCTGCTGGAAAGCATTTTTTTTTTTAAATCAACTGGTGCCAGAAAGTTATACAGATTTGTAAATGACTTCTATTTAAAAATATTAATCCTTCCAGTACTTATCAGCTGCTATATACTCCACTGGAAGTTCTTTTTTATTTAAATTTCCTTTCTGTCTGACCACAGTGTTCTCTGCTGACACCTGTGACCATTTTAGGAACTGTCCAGAGTAGGAGCAAATCCCCATAGAAAACCTATCCTGCTTTGTTCCTAAAATCAACAGAGGTGTCAGCAGAGAACACTGTGGTCAGACAGAAAGGAAATTTAAATAAAAAAGAACTTCCAGTGGAGTATATAGCAGCTGATAAGTACTGGAAGGATTAATATTTTTAAATAGAAGTCATTTACAAATCTGTATAACTTTCTGGCACCAGTTGATTTAAAAAAAAAATGTTTTCCAGTGGAGTACCCCTTTAAGGTAACAAAAACAAGTCGCATAATAGGCATGTTAATGTATTCTAAGATTTACATGATGACATTTGTTCTGTATTTATACACACAGCTTTGCTGTGTTATTGGTGCCGTAGTAATTTCCAAGTATTTATTAAACATTTGCATGTATTTATTCAAGCAGCATAAACATAAACTGAAGCAAACAAGTTCAAAACGTAAAACAATCCCTGACAAAAATATACAGGAAACTGTTCATCTAGGAATGCTCGGACCTGGCACGTTCCCTGAGTTTTTCCAGCAAGATGGTGCACCACCACATTATGGGTGTCAGGTCCTAGCATTCCTAGATGAACATTTTCCTGGAAAGTGGATTGGTCGTCGTGGGCCAGTTGAATGGCCCCCAAGGTCTCCCGACCTGACCCCCTTAGATTTTTATCTTTGGGGTCATCTGAAGGCAATTGTCTATGCTGTGAAGATACGAGATGTGCAGCACCTGAAACTACAGATACTGGAAGCCTGTGCTAGTATTTCTCCTGTGGTGTTGCTATCAGTGTGTGAAGAGTGGGAGAAGAGGGTTGCATTGACAATTCAACAAAATGGGCAGCACATTGAACACATTTTATAAGTGGTCAGAAACTTGTAAATAACTCATGAAAGAATAAAGTTATGTTAAAACCAAACATATCATAGTTTTTCTTGTGAAATTCCCAATAAGGTTGATGTGTCACATGACCCTCTTCCTATTGAAAAAACAAAAGTTGGATTCAAAATGGCTGACTTCAAAATGGCCGCCATGGTCACCACCCATCTTGAAAAGTTTCCCCCCTCACATATGCTAATGTGCCACAAATAGGAAGTTAATATCACCAACCATTCCCATTTTATTATGGTGTATCCATATAAATGGCCCACCCTGTAGATCCTTTAAGTGCAACATTGGAGAGGCTCTTGTGATACTAATCACTAAATAGACCTGAGATGCCCAGCTGACACCTATACCCACAGTGTCTGAGAAAAAATGCAGATCATACAGTAAGAATCTGGGGCTCAAGGTCTCAGATATTCAGGAAAATATTTTATTTCGGTAAAAAAAATTTAAACAGTACCATATAACATTGTTTAAAAGTAACTGGTGGCACACTTGTGCCCTTGTGTGCCACTAAAGTCAGAATGTATTGTAAAATAAATCAGTACATACATTAAATATATAAATGTGCATATAAAATGTTCAGGATCACCATATATTCAATAAAATTAATCCCACAATGGATACAAGTAGTGTCTAACAACCTATTCCTTATGGTTAACTACAGTTTCTTGTAGTTACAAGGAAGATTGCTCTTTCTTTTAGTATTGAATCTCTGTTTCAGCTAATTTACTACGTTGGTAAGTAGTATTCGTTGTAGCAAGTTTGTATCAGATGTATTCTGAGTCACTAGTTTCAGTGTGCTGAGATAAGGAGTAATTGAAATAATTATAACAGCAAAGGCATGCTGGGACTACTCGTCGTAGCGCAGTATTGTAACTGCTTACCTTACTGGTTCAAGGATGTGCTGGTCTTTATCCTCCCCAACAACTCACTATAGCAAGAGGGTAAGCTATATAGCATGGACAGATGGGCACTGGTCGGGTGGACTGCATCGCTCCTGCTTCGTGGGGAGATGATGTATGTGCGAGGATCCTGGGCGTTGTCCTTGTGATAGGTAGCGCACGCTCCTTGCTGTTTAATAAGCAGGCGTGATGGTAGGTATGCAGTGCAATAGTAAATCCAATTGGTCATATTGTGGGTAGTCAGTGATGATTCCAGTAACTAGCTGAACGCATTTCAAGACCTCCGCAGGTCTTTTCTTGAGCAGCTAGTATGATACAAGCTACTGAAGAAAAGACCAACGGAAGTCGTTTCAATTGCCCCACCAATTGAAAAGGTGGGGAAAATCTACCTAACCCTATCACCTTTCCATATTATTTCCTTCTTGGCAAGTGCTGCATTGCCACCTTAAAATAATGATCCCACACTGGAACATGACCCTTCTTACATTCTAAAGACCCTGACCTCTCTCCCACCTATTACAGTGGAATCCTTGAACCTATGTCTAAGGAATTGTGTAATATCTAATAGAAAAATAGTATTTATGTAGACAAAATCATATCTAAGTCATTTTATTTGATTATGCTACAGAGGCTGTAAAGTTTGTGTAGTATAGCATAATATAGTGTCTGTATGAGTGTTTGATGGCTGGAATGGCAGTTCTTATGTGATCTATTCCCTGATGTTTATTTTTAGCAGCATACAAAATGAGTATTATCTCAGGTTTTCCCAGGTTGCAGGGCAGCCCAAGACATTACTTCCCTAGTCATATGTTAAAAGGGAGCCCGGGTGGGGGAGGGAGATCATTCTCCAAATGGCTGCAGGGAATTGTAGTTTCAGGAACGGCAGGCATAGCTCAGATGTGCTGCAATGGGTGGGGTGACTGATGTGTGGGGTAGAGAATAGTAACCTCACACTTACAAACAAGGGATCCTGGAACTTGTAGTTGGAAAGGGGGAACGCCAAAAGGGAATAGCCATTTCACAAAAAGAAAGCAACGTTAAAGTGGACTCACAACACAGCCATTTAGTCCCAAGACAAGCACAGATCCTTCCTAAGCATGTCCATAACTGTCTTTCATGTAAGTACTAAAGTTACCTTATGGTGGATAACCCCTTATACTCTTCATACCATGGAAAACAGACTTCTGCTGCTTCTAAACTGCTGGGTCAGAAACAAAACAGTAATCAAGAGAGCGACTGTGTAAATTACTTAGAGGTAACAAACAATGATCACCTATTAACAACCCCTACTGATTCAGCTGTCACTGCATGATCATCTACTTCATGTCTAGCGCAAACATGGGCTCACACAGATTCCCAATTGCCATGCATTCATTTCCTAATGGCCCCAGACAACAAATACAGTAAAACTAGAGGCCAGGGATATATACAATATTGGCCAGTATATAGACTTTATGCCCTGGTCACTTACAGTTTACAAATGTGTCCGGTCATAGAAGAATGCGAGCCAGAGAATGAGAAGTTATCCTATGTCCTTTTTGGGGTCACAGTGTTACTTGATTTGGAATTTTAACATTGACCATGTAATTAAAAGTTATATTTTAACCGTAGCTTCCTATTATTTCTATAATATTTTTTGTATAATGTTAACATTGTGTTACAGAAACAGAAAAAAGCATATTACAAAACATTTTCTTTTGTGCAAATTAATGGCCCCCAAATTTAGGACTCCTTTTATTAACCGGAACATTGATCTCAGGATTTGCATTACCACATATGATTGTGTGGCGGTTGAAAAGAATAATCTTTTGCTTCACTTTTGCTACAAGTACTATGCCAAACTATCATTCCTTATTTCCAAAAGAGTTGTTTGTGCACAGCAATTTCAGGGTGGTTTGATCCAATGAAGTTAACATTTTATTCTCATTAGGGACTCTATTTGGAAAATCAATGATATTTTGTTATAATGCTGCTGTCTTCAAAATTTTGAAAAATATATGAAAACATGTGCTGCTATTATATTTCCAATTTCAGAATGATATGCTTTTCCTGGTAATATAATAGCAAAGTAATTATTTTTTGTAAAAGCTTGTTAGCCATAAGTAGTAAATTTGTGTATACATGTATACATGCTATTACAAATAGCTTAAAGGCAAGCTGTTAATGTAACAGAATAGAAATTACAATTCCATACTTCTACTCAATATTTTATTTATCCATTTTGCAATCTTAAATAGCCTTTATTTGCATTTATTTAGTTTCGTGACAGAAAATGAAGAATTGTGCAAGTGACAATAATATTTTATTCTTGTCATTGAAACTATTTTATGAATAGGATATGCAATGGGATTCCATTACCTTTGGAATGAGTCTTTTGCAATATTGTTCTAAATAAGAAAAGAAACAGTAAGCAATAACAGAAAGAACAGATTGCTTGGGTTCAGGTCATTATTTTTACACATTTTACAAAACACACCAACCAAGTATAAGAAAAAAAAGAAAAAAAAGAAATAATGCGGGAAAATACAGTAATAGTTATCAAACTGAATTTAACTGTTCTGGCCACCTTTCTTTGCCTTTTTTGCTCTCTATTTTATTTTTCAGTATAGTTCACAGGCATTCGAGACCAGTAACAAGAAACTTTTGTAAGAGAAACACATATTACATTGTAAAATATAACTTCTCAAAAGCTTGCCATATTTTTACCATATACCAATGCCCTGAAATTATAAAAAAAAATGTATGTGGCTGATTTGCTGCAATATTGCCATATACATATCTTAGTCTTGTTCTACTTATCGGCACAACATTTTTTTTAATTTTTTTTTAGCCCAAAGAGTTGCTGTCAGATAGTAAGATTAAAAATCCAAAGTTTATAATCTGGGCACTTCACTTATAAATTCTTGAATTTAGAGTGCTAGCATAACAATATTCTGCAATAGTGATGAGCGGCAGAGGCCATATTCGAATTCGCAATATTTTGCAAATATATGGACAAATATTCATCCTATATTCCCGAAATTGGCATATTTGCTCTGTTGGTTCTCTTTTTTTCCATGCGTAAATCGTAATAAAATTTGTATAGTGCGATTATATATTTCATATTACTAACACTAAACCCTACACTAGAACATATCTGCTAAACTAACCTACCCTATCTAACACTAACTATCACTTTTTTTACACAGTACACATCATTGTTGTGATGTGTGCTGTGGAGAAAAAAAAACGAATTTTCATCATTACCAATATATAGCGCTATATTCTAAATATTCACAAAATCGTAAAGTGCCGATATTCGTGGTAAAAACTTGCATTTTGAATATTTGCGCTCAACACTATTCTGCAGTCATCCTACCTTGTAACTTTCATAAGACCTGTGATTTCTTATGTGGAAGATGAGATTTTGGTTCCCCTCTGCACCCTTATAGTTATGTCTCTAGCTTTATGTTATCAGTATGCAATGTTCTCACAACAAAACCAAAACAATCTGTTTTAAATTTTAGCTTGTCTTTCCTGTAATAAAACTAGAGAATCAAACTTTTAAAATTTTCAGTTCTGCCACTTTGTCGAACTCTGGCAAAAAGTTCTGCTTCTGGCTGAACTAGTTCTTTCTGAACCTGTATTTCCACAGTAGCCGAAACACATGTGTAGAACACTGTCTAAGATCCCTAATACCCAGGTATAACACTGTAGTGTTTCTACAGTACGTTCTGAGGTGTTTTTAAGGTAAAGTTAATTTCAAAGTAAAAATAAGATGTATGGCTATGGGTAAGCGAAGAGTACTCTGTGGTAAGTAGCAGGTTGAACAAAGATACACTACCCTAGAAATTTTATGATTTTTTAAATTAATATTGCAAAATATTTCCTTTTTAGAGGTAGATGCCAGTCGGTGTTTATCAGCAAACAGAGGTATCAAAAGAAGCAATGGCTTTTTCCAAGCGGTTCAAAAATTATATCTTTGTAGGCATAGCTACAGGTTTTGTGACTGGAAAGTGAAGAAGCAATCACTTTTTGCAATATGTGGATAATTATTCCCATTTTGGGGCAATTAAGTGTTACAGAAACCTTAACTTCCAATTCAAAAAGATTTTGCATAGAAAACAGAAGAGATGCAAAACACTTTCTGCTGCTTTACTACTATATACATCTGTGTGTATGCATATATACAGTATATATGCTCCTTTTGTTTACTGCTTAGTGTCCCTCACAGAGATCTATGTTCACCTAACACCTGCTATCTCAAAAATGGCCGCTGAAGATATGTGCATACGCTTTTATCATGGCTTTAGTATTACCTCTACACTGCCTCCTGATTGGCTGGGAGAGGTGTTTAAAAGGCATTATGAAAAAAATTAAATGCTTGTTCTCCACCTTCCTGTGGAGACACGCCAGACCTAGACTAGCATACTCTCTATTGACCCGTAAAAAACAGTGGGGAGGACTGGGGTTGCCTGACGCTGAATTGAGCTACAAAGCTATGCACTTGAAAAGATGGGTTGAGCTAGTCACTGGCACTGGAACGTTGCGTGACTCGGGTATTGAGACTGAGCAGCTGGGTCCCAGAAAATTAAGCTTGCTTTGGGCGCCCGAAAAGAAGGTGATTGCTTCCATACCCAATCCTCTGTTGAAGGGCACCTTACTGGTAAAACAGCAATTTACTGCTAAAATCCACACCCCTAGGGTGATAACCCCTGCTGCTCCAGCCTCACTCATCCCACAGCTGCTGGATGTCCCTACACAACACGGAAACCCTGTATGGCATAAACTAATTACAGTTATAGTGGCTGACCTTTTCCATAATAATACACCACCTAGTCTAGAGCTACTCCAGTCCTTGGTACACTCACACCCTTCTGCCACCTTCTTTGGTTACTCTGCAAGACAGGTTTGCATAACTTTCATGAAGGAATACTCCATTGCCGAGACTACAATTTGGTTGGACGATCTCGCCGTCACAGACAAAAGAGGTAAACTTAAGCTATCCACATTTAGCGGCCTTCTTTCACGAGAGACTGCTTCTAGCTTCCCACTATACCTACACTCATGGGAAAAAGAATTGAATATTCAGCTCCCTGACGAGATGCGCCGACATGTGCTTCGCTGCTCACACGGCTTCTCCCGCTGTGTTAAATTGCAAGAAAATCACTTCAAATTATTGTCTAGATGGTATAAAACACCTGAGGTCCTCCATAGGTTTGGCCTCACTAATTCTAATCTATGCTGGCGGTGCGAGGGAGAGGTGGGGACATTGACCCACATTTGGTGGACCTGTCCGATTATTCAGCCCTTTTGGAGGGAAGTGGAAGATGTTATTAATGAAGTTTGCCATAGCTCAATTTGTTTGTCTATGGCGCTCATTGCTCTAGCATTGCCTACCCCCTCCTTCAAACCCTCAGCCAAATCCTTGGCCACTCATATGGTAGCGGCAGCAAAATCACTTATCCCCCAATGGTGGCGCCAAACAATACCCCCCCCCCCAAAAAAAAAATCAATGGATTGACAAAGTAAATCAAATCTGCAGAGTGGAAGAGATGTCTAGCTGGCAAACACTATCTCATGAAAAATTCCCTGATGCGACCCGACATATTACCTACGTCACATCCTAGATAGCTGATATAATATACCTAGTCCTGTTGACAGGGTCTGCTTAGTGGTAAAAGAAATGACAACCACGCCTCGCCTATTCTTCCCTCCCCTCCCCTCTCCCCCTCCTCCACGCCCCTTACCTCACCTAGACACCCAGATACATGTCCTTGGACACTAATTGCTCCTCAGGTGCAACTTATCCATCCCCCCGCTCCATGCTCTCCTTTCCCCCCCCCCACCCTACCTAGACTTAATTATGAAAGTCCTATACCTACTCTATCTTGACCCGACTTGGTTGAAACGTTATGTGTCTTTTATCTCTGTATTATACCGTGTTCTCACTGTGGCCATAGCCTTTTGCCTTCATGTATCAGACTTCATTGAAGATATAACTAGCGTAATATGCGATTACATGCACTGGTTGGAGGCTGGCTACATTACACTGTTTGTAATCTGTGACAACGTCTTGTTTACCTGTTTGTTATATGACAAAATCAATAAATAAAGATTTGTTAAAAAAAAAAGGCATTATGAAAGTCATATAACCCTTCCTCCTCTTTTCTGCCATGTGGCTGATGGTATTTTAGCAGGTTCTGCCAAACCCGAGTCCGAGCCAAAGTTTTTAGCAAAGTTCTGAACTCAAGATCCATGGGTTCAGTTCACTCATCTAAAGATGAAACATATCTTATAGGTTTGCAAATAAGTAGGATGTTATTTCATTCTAGCATATATTTAGTCTGAACTTGATTTAATTAAAAGAGTTGTAGTTAAAAAGTTGATATGATTTACACATTTTGAATCAGCCAATCCTTTAACCCCTTAAGGACCTAGGGCGTATGTATACGCCCTGGCTTTCTGGTACTTAAGGACCCAGGACGTATCCATATTCCCGTGGGAATTTCGGTCCCTGCTGCGCCCCGGGCGGGGACCGGACCGGGATGCCTGCTGATATCGTTCAGTAGGCATCCCGTGCAAATGCAGAGGGGAGTCATCAGACCCCCCCGTGTCGGCGATTGCGGCAGATCGATAGTGAATTCACACTAACGATCTGCCGGGATTTGGGTCATACGGGTCACGTGTGACCCGATGACCTGGAGATACAAGGTGATCGGGGTTGTACAATACACCCCCTATCACCCACTGTATCTATGGGGAGGGGGCGATTTCGTCACCCCCCCCCCAGGAGTGCTGCTATTGGCTGGACGATCCAGCCAATAGCAGCCAGCAGGGGAGGGGTTAACTGCATCTTCTTGCAGCTCTGCCAGTTAATTGAGTTCAGTCAGCGGGCAAAGCTGCTCGAAGGTGCCAGGGACCCCCCTCTGTGCGATCAGAGCCCCCTCAGGGAAGAAGATCTGCAGGGACAGAGCAGGGTAAGAATACACTCCAGGGCAAGGTAGGAGAGCGAGTGTAAAAAAAGTAAAAAAAAAGTTTAACCCCCCCCTGAGCCCCTAATAGTCCCCAAGGGTCCACCACAAATTTTTCAGTGTGACATGGGCACTATTAGGGGTTCAGGGCGCTGCATTTGCCCACCCATTTTTTTTGTCTGCAATTTTTTTTCCTCCCTTATATAACGGTGTGTGATTTCTAATCACACACCATTATATCTAATAGTTATACCAAGCACTCACTACATACATCCCCGCCCCCCCCCCCCACACACACACCCTTCCCCCCCACCATCGACCCCCCCCCCCCGCCACTGTAGAAAAAGGCGATGGCTCGCCAGGCATTTTTGGCAGCGGAGGCATACGCTATTCTTGCCTCCGACTCAAAATCTGTCAGTGAGGACGATGAAGATCCAACATTCCTGTGTTCTTAATCGTCCTCCTCCTCATCTAGCAGTGATGATGAGCCCCTGCACGGCGGCGGAGATGCCGCCAGGCGAGGCCATGCACCCCCCATGAAAGTGGTCGGCACTAGTACTAGTGGCAATGGCGCTCGTACTAGGAGTCCGACCCCCCAGGCGATGTTTACCAGAGCCGCCTTCCGGTGAACCTGTCTGGAGACCCCCAGAGGGTTATCAGCCACGGGTTCCGAAGTTTGTTGGTGACTCCGGAATCCGGATTGACATGGCTGGGTTCACTGAATTTTACTTTTTCTGTTATTTTTTCAGTGACAGCCTGGTCAATCTAATGGTGGAGCAGACGAATCTGTACGCCAGGCAGTTCATCACCCACCACCCTAATTCTTTTTTGGCCAGGTCCAATGAATGGTACGCCGTCAGTACAGCTGAAATGAGGACATTGTGGGGCCTCGTGCTGCACATAGGCCTGGTCAAAAAGCCAAGTGTCAGGCAGTACTGGAGCGGGGACGTCCTATGCCAGACCCCGCTGTACAGTATGGCCATGGCACGGAAGTGGTTCGAGGCCATTCGGAAATGCCTTCATTATGCAGATAATGGGGCATGTCCACCCGAAGGTGATCCCACCTATGGCCGGCTTTACAAAGTGAGGCCGGTCATCGATCACTTTGGGGCCAAATTTTTGGAGGCCTACGTACTGCTTAGGGAGCTCTCTGTAGATGAGTCTCTCATCAGTTTTAAGGGGAGACTCATATTCCGCCAGTATATTCCCTCGAAGCGGGCGCGGTATGGTGTGAAGCTTTATAAACTTTGTGAGAGTACCTCCGGGTACACTTACAAGTTTAGGGTGTATGAGGGACGAGATTCCCGTATTGAACCCTCAGATTGTTCCCCCACTCTGGGTGTTAGCGGGAAAATTGTTTGGGACCTTATGTACCCATTGCTGGATAAGGGTTACCACGTGTACGTGGACAACTTTTATACCAGCATCCCTCTCTTCACATCCCTTGCCGCCAGATCCATGCCCGCTTGTGGGACCGTGCGGAAGAATCAGAGAGGCCTCCCTCTAAATTTTCTGCAGACACCTATGCCCAAGGGTGAGTCCCGTGCCCTTGCCCATGAAAACCTGTTGCTGGTCAGGTATACGGATAAGAGGGATGTCCTTATGCTGACCACAATTCATGGCAACGGCAGCTCACCTGTCCCTGTGCGAGGTACCACAACAACGGTCCTCAAGCCCGATTGTATTCTGGACTACAATCGGTATATGGGGGGAGTTGATCTTTCTGATCAAATCCTGAAGCCATATAACGCCATACGGAAAACACGTGTATGGTACAAGAAAGTTGCGGTCTACTTGGTACAGGTTGCCATGTACAACTCTTTTGTACTGTACCAGAACGCTGGCAGCACAGGGACATTCCTCCAGTTCCAAGAAGAAGTCCTAAAGGCCCTGATCTTTGCTGACCGGGAAAGAGCAGGCCGGAGTTAAGAAGGAACTGTAATAGGTGCCAGGATCGTCCCAGGCCAAGACTTTGCAGGTGAAGTCTCCCACACTGGAAAGAAGGGACGAACCCAGAAAAAATGCAGTGTGTCACCGGAGGGGGATACGGAAGGATACAACCTATCTATGTGACACTTGCCCCGATCATCCGGGCCTCTGCATTAAAAACTGCTTCAGGGAGTATCACACTTCCATGCGGTACTAAATTTTCCCTTTTCATTTTAATTTTCCCTAATTTGACCCCAATGTACCAAGTCCGGAGTACATTCCAAATTTTAACCCCATAAAACCACTAAATTGCCCCCAAAAAAATTTCAGCAAAAAAAAATAAAAAAATAAATAAACTGAAACCAAAGATATGTGACCAAAGTTGCTTTTCAACTGGAAAAGTAAATTGCGTATGGTGCCAAACACTTTAGTACACCTCCTATCAAATAAATGCACTGCACCAGATGTGAAAATATAAATAAAATAACAAGCTTTATTAAACATATATAATAATTGAAAAAAAAACATAAATAATGAGAATCAGCAATAGCCAGAAAAATGTTCTATGATCTAATGAAGACTATTCTCTTAAAGGTTTGCCATTACCAGTTAAACACATACTGCAGAAAAACACTGCGACATTGAGCACACATAGAAAAGGCAAACAAAAAATGAATGATAATAAGAGAAGAGAGACAACGTATACAGGTGATCTATTGGTGCACTGTGGGAGCCTGAGAAAACTAGAGACAAAAGTGTGTTGGTATGAGACCTGAAGAAATTAACAAGTGCATCCATAGCAACATCACTGCACTAGAGAAATACACCAGCCCACGGAAGGGAAGAGAGGGTAAACACGCTGCCACAGTGCATCCGGAGTCACCACGTTATACTCACATAAAAGATCACACACAACCCCTACACCGTTTCGCTACCCGCTTCATCAGGGAGTCCCTGACGAAGCGGGTAGCGAAACGGTGTAGGGGTTGTGTGTGATCTTTTATGTGAGTATAACGTGGTGACTCCGGATGCACTGTGGCAGCGTGTTTACCCTCTCTTCCCTTCCGTGGGCTGGTGTATTTCTCTAGTGCAGTGATGTTGCTATGGATGCACTTGTTAATTTCTTCAGGTCTCATACCAACACACTTTTGTCTCTAGTTTTCTCAGGCTCCCACAGTGCACCAATAGATCACCTGTATACGTTGTCTCTCTTCTCTTATTATCATTCATTTTTTGTTTGCCTTTTCTATGTGTGCTCAATGTCGCAGTGTTTTTCTGCAGTATGTGTTTAACTGGTAATGGCAAACCTTTAAGAGAATAGTCTTCATTAGATCATAGCACATTTTCTGGCTATTGCTGATTCTCATTATTTATGTTTTTTATTCAATTATTATATATGTTTAATAAAGCTTGTTATTTTATTTATATTTTCATGTCTGGTGTATTTATTTGATAGGAGGTGAAATAAATAAACTGTTAAGACCTCTGGGGTATTTTTTCAAAAAACGGGTCATGGGTCACTGAGTCACTATCATTGGGGACTTTTTATGTTGCCTCAAATGCGCAGTGCTCTCTCTCCACCTGGGCGGGGTGCGCATTTGAGGCAACAGGTTAGGGACGGCCACACACATCACATTCCCAGAATGATGATTCAGAGCATTGGGTTTGGGGTGGGCATATTCTTTAGTTTTGGCTATGCTCTGGGTCATCATTCTGGGAACATAACCTGTTTTATAATTTTATGTCCCACTGTACCCCATTTTAGTAACTTACCCCATGTTACATTTATTAATTACCCCGTGTAATGCCCCTTGAGGGGGGGTCCCACTGCTCTGGCTCCACAGGCAGCAATTTCGAAGCTCAAGGCCCCTGACTGCACTCCTGTTCTTCTGTGACCGGTCCAGATATGAGGTATGTCCTTATTCCAAAGAAATTTATTTACAAATTAATTTTTTTTTTGCTGTTCTGGCACTAAATGCGACATCCCCCCCCCCCCCCCATTTCAGCAAAATCTGCAAATGTGACTCCTTCTCTTCTGAGCATTGTAGTGCGCCCACAGTGCACTTGATGTCCACACATGGGGTATTACCATACTCAGAAGAGATGGGGTTACACATTTTGTGGGGGCATTTTCTCCTATTACCCCTTCTAAAAATCTAAAATTTGGGGAGAAAAACTGCATTTTAGTAAAAAAAAAATAAAAAATAATAATAATTTACATATCCAAAGTAGTCAAACACTTGTGGGGTGGTAAGGCTCACTGGACCCCTTGTTACGTTCCTTGAGGGGTGTAGTTTCCAAAATAGTATGCCATGTGTTTTTTTTTGCTGTTCTGGCACCATAGGGGCTTCCTAAATGCGACATGCCCCCAAAAACCATTTCTGCAAAATGTGCTTTCCAAAAGCCAAATTTGACTCCTTCTCTTCTGAGCATTGTAGTGCACCCGCAGTGCACTTGACGTCCACACATGGGGTATTACCATACTCAGAAGAGATGGGGTTACAAATTTTGGGGGGCATTTTCTCCTATTACCCCTTGTAAAAATGTAAAATTTTGGGGAAAACCAGCATTTTAGTGAATTTTTTTTTTTTCATTTACAATTCCAACTTTAACGAAAACTCATAAAACACCTGTGTGGTGTTAAGGCTCACTGTATCCCTTGTTACGTTCCTTGAGGTGTGTAGTTTCCAAAATAGTATGCCATGTGTTTTTTTTTACTGTTCTGGCACCATAGGAGCTTCCTAAATGCAACATGCCCTAGTAAAACCATTTCAGCAAAATGTGCTTTCTAAAAGCCAAATGTGACTCCTTCTCTTCTGAGCATTGTAGTGCGCCCGCAGTGCACTTGACGTCCACACATGGGGTATCACCATACTCAGAAGAGATGGGGTTACAAATTTTGGGGGGCATTTTCTCCTATTACCCCTTGTAAAAATAAAAAAATTGGGGGGAAACCAGCATTTTACTGAAAAATATATATTTTTTCATTTACACATCCAACTTTAACAAAAAGTTGTCAAACAGCTGTGGGGTGTTAAGGCTCACTGTACCCCTTGTTCCGTTCCTTGAGGGGTTTAGTTTCCAAAAAAGTATGCTATGTGTTTTTTTTTTACTCTTCTGGCACCATAGGGGCTTCCTAAATGCGACATGCCCTAGAAAAACCATTTCAGCAAAATGAGCTTTCCAAAAGCCAAATGTGACTCCTTTTCTTCTGAGCATTGTAGTGTGCCCGCAGTGCACTTGATGTCCACACATTGGGTATTACCATACTCAGAAGAGATGGGGTTACAAATTTTGGGGGGCATTTTCTCCTATTACTCCTTGTAAAAATTTTAAATTTGGGGGAAAACTAGCATTTTGGTGAAAAAAAAATTACCACATCCAACTTTGACATAAAGTCGTTAAACACCTGTGGGGTGTGAAGGCTCACTGTACCCCTTGTTACGTTCCTTGCGGGGTGTAGTTTCCAAAATAGTATGCCATGTGTTTTTTTTTGCTATTCTGGCACCATAGGGGCTTCTTAAATGTGACATGCCCCCCCAAAAACCATTTCAGAAAAACTCACTCTTCAAAATCCCATTGTTGCTCCTTCCCTTCTGAGCCCTCTCCTGCGCCCGCCAAACAATTGACATACACATATGAGGTATTTCCTTACTCGAGAGATATTGGGTTACACATTTTAGGAAGATTGCTCTCCTTTTACCCCTTGTAAAAATTCAAGAACATGCAAATGTAAAAAATGAAGATTTTGATTTTTCTCCTTCACTTTGCTGCTATTCCTTTGAAACATCTAAAGTGTTAACACACTCACTGAATGTCATTTTGGATACTTTGAGGGGTGCAGTTTTTATAATTGGGTCTTTTGTGGGGTATTTCTAATATGAAGGCCCTTTAAATCCACTTCAAAACTGAACTGGTCCCTGAAAAATTCCGATTTTGAAAATTTTGTGAAAAATTGGAAAATTGCTGCTGAACTTTGAAGACCTTTGATGTCTTCCAAAATTAAAAACATGTCAACTTTATGATGCAAACATAAAGTTGACATAATGTGTATGTGGATCAATGTATAATTTAATTGGTATGTCTATTTTCCTTATACGCAGAGAGCTTCAAAGTAATAAAAAATGCAAAATTTTCAAATTTTTCATCAAATTTTGGCATTTTTCACCAAGAAATTTTACCAGTAACATAGTAGAATATGTCACGAAAAAACAATCTCGGAATCAGAATGAAAGGTAAAAGCATCCCTGAGTTATTAACCCCTGAAGGACCAAGGGCGTACAGGTATGCCTTTGCTCCCTGGTACCTGTACGCCCGTGGGAATTTCGGTCCCCTTCCTGGATCCGACGGAAGCCGCTGAGTTACTTAGCAACATCTGGAGCGCTACAGTCTGAGACCACTATAGTGGTCTCTAAACTGTAACCCTCCAGATGTTGCAAAACTACTACTCCCAGCATGCCCAGAGAGCTGTTTAGGCTTGCTGGGAGTTGCAGTTTTGCAACAGCTGGAGGTCTACAGTTTGAGACCACTGCAAAGTGATCTCTATACTGTGCACCTCCAGATCTTGCAAAACTACAACTCCCAGCATGCCCACACAGCAGTTTGCTGTCTGGGCATGCTGGGAGTTGTAGTTTTGCAACATCTGGAGGTCCACAGTTTGGAGACCACTATACAGTGGTCTCTAAACTATAGCTCTCCAGATGTTGCAAAACTGCAACTCCCAGCAAGCCTAAACAGCAAACAGCTGTCTCTGCATGCTGGGAGTTTTAGTTGCGATCCCTCCAGCTGTTGCATAACCACATCTCCCAGCATGCCTTTCGGCTATCAGTACATGCTGGGAGTTGAAGTTTTTCAACAGCTGGAGGTACACTGGTTGGAAAATACTGAGTTAGGTAACAGAACCTAACTGAAGGTTTTCCAACCAGTGTGCCTCCAGCTGTTGCAAAAGTACAACTCCCAGCATGCACGGTCTGTCAGTACATGCTGGGAGTTGTAGTTTTGAAACAGCTGGAGGTTTGCCCCCCATGTGAACGTACAGGGTACATTTACATTGGCGGGTTTACAGGAAGTTTCCTGCTTCAAGTATGAGCTGCGGCAAATTTTTCGTCTGAGCGCAAACTCCTAGAGGTAAATTCACTGTAAACCTCTGCCAGTGTGAACGTACCCTAAAAACACTACACCACACTACAATTACACATAATAAAGGGTAAAACACTACATTTACACCCCCTTACACTGTCCCCCCAATAAAAATAAAAAACGTATTGTACGGCAGTGTTTCCAAAACAGAGCCTCCAGCTGTTGCAAAACAACAACTCACAGCATTTCCGGACAGCCACTGACTGTCCAGGCATGCTGGGAGTTTAGCAACAGCTGGAGGCACCCTGTTTGCGAATCTGTTTTTACACTAACATGCTGGTGTTGTCCTTTACTTTTTATTTTCACGGGAGGTAAAAGGAAAAAAAGACCCCCAAAATTTGAAACGCAATTTCTCCTGAGTATGGAAATACCCCATATGTGGGCGTAAAATGCTCTGCAGACGCACAACAAGGCTCAAGAGTGAGAGCACACCATGTACATTTGAGGCCTAAATTGGTGATTTGCACAGGGGTGGCTGATTTTACAGCGGTTCTGACATAAACCCCAAAAAATAAATACCCACATGTGACCTCATTTTGGAAATGACACCCCTCACAGAACGTAACAAGGGGTATAGTGAGCCTGAACACCCCACAGGTGTTTGACAAATTTTCATTAAAGTTGGATGGGATAATGGAAAAAAAAAATGTCACTAAAATGCTGGTGTCACCCTAAATTTTTCATTTTCACAAGGGAAAATAAAAAAAAGCCCCCCAAAATTTGTAACCCAATTTCTTCTGAGTAAGAACATACCCCATATGTGGATGTAAAGTGCTCTATGGGTGCACTACAATGCTCAGAAGAGAAGGAGCGCCGTTGGGATTTTGAAGAGAAAATTTGTCCGGAATTGAAGGCCACTTGTGTTTACAAAGCCCCCATGGTACCCGAACAATGGACCCCCCCATATGTGACCCCATTTTGGAAACTACACCCCTCATGTAATGTAATAAGGGGTACAGTGAGTATTTACGACCCACAGGTGTCTGACAGATTTTTGGAACAGTGATCCGTGAAAATGAAAAATTAAATTTTCCATTTCCACAGCCCACTGTTCCAAAGATCTGTCAAACGCAAGTGGGGTGTAAATGCTCACTGCACCACTTATTTAATTCTGTGAGGCGTGTAGTTTCCAAAATAGGGTCACATGTGGGGGGGTCCACTGTTCTGGCACCACGGGGGGCTTTGTAAATGCACATGGCCAGTGACTACCATTCCAAACGAATGCTCTTTCCAAAAGCTCAATGGTGCTCCTCCTCTTCTGAGCATTGTAGTTCGCCCGTAGTGCACTTCAGGTCAACTTATGGGGTACCTCCATATTCCGAAGAGATGGGGTTACAAATTTTGGGGGGTATTTTCTGCTATTAACCCTTGCAAAAATGTGAAATTTGGGGGGAAACACACATTTTAGTGAAAGAAAAATATATTTTTTTACATATGCAAAAGTCGTGAAACCCCTGTGGGGTATTAAGGCTCACTTTATTCCTTGTTACGTTCCTCAAGGGGCCTAGTTTCCAAAATGGTATGCCATGTGTTTTTTTTTTGCTGTTCTGGCACCATAGGGGCTTCCTAAATGCGACATGCCCCCCAAGCAAAATTTGCTCTCAAAAAGCCAAATATCACTCCTTCTCTTCTGAGCATTGTAGTTTGCCCGTAGTGCACTTCAGGCCAACTTATGGGGTACCTCCATACTCAGAAGAGATGGGATTACAAATTTTGGGGGGTATTTTCTGCTATTAACCCTTGCAAAAATGTGAAATTTGGCGGGAAAACACACATTTTAGTGAAAAAAAATATTTTTTTTTTGCATATGAAAAAGTCGTGAAACACCTGTGGGGTATTAAGGCTCACTGTATTCCTTGTTACGTTCCCCAAGGGGTCTAGTTTCCAAAATGGTATGCCATGTGTTTTTTTTTTTTTTTTTGCTGTTCTGGCACCATAGGGGCTTCCTAAATGCAACATGCCCCCCAAAAACCATTTCTGAAAAACATACTCTCCAAAATCCCCCTGTCGCTCCTTCGCTTCTGAGCCCTTTACTGCGCCCGCCGAACAATTTACATAGACATATGAAGTATGTCCTTACTCGAGAGAAATTGGGCTACAAATATAAGTATACATTTTCTCCTTTTACCCCTTGTAAAAATTCAAAAATTGGGTTTACAAGAACATGCGAGTGTAAAAAATGAAGATTGTGAATTTTCTCCTTCACTTTGCTGCTATTCCAGAGAAACACCTAAAGGGTTAAAACACTTACTGATTGTCATTTTGAATACTGTGGGGGGTTTAGTTTTTATAATGGGGTCATTTGTGATGTATTTCTAATATGAAGACCCTTCAAATCCACTTCAAACCTGAACTGGTCCCTGAAAAAAAGCGAGGTTCCAAATTTTGTGAAAAATTGGAAAATTGCTGCTGAACTTTGAAGCCCTCTGGTGTCTTCCAAAAGTAAAAACACGTCAATTTTATGATGCAAACATAAAGTAGACATATTGGAAATGTGAATAACATTTTTTTATTTTGAATATCCATTTTCCTTACAAGCAGAAAGCTTCACATTTAGAAAAATGCTAAATTTTCAAATTTTTCATCAAATTTTGGGATTTTTCACCAAGAAAGGATGCAAGTTACCACAAAATTTTACCACTATGTTAAAGTAGAATATGTCACAAAAAAACAATCTCGGAATCAGAATGATAACTAAAAGCATTCCAGAGTTATTAATGTTTAAAGTGACAGTGGTCAGATGTGCAAAAAACGCTCTGGTCCTAAGGTGTAAAATGGCCTGGTCCTTAAGGGGTTAATGCTTCAAGTGACAGTGGTCAGATGTTAAAAAAAATGGCCGGGTCCTTAAGGTATATTTGGGCTGAGTCCTTAAGGGGTTAAATGGGCACTGTCATTAAACATGATTTTTAATATTTGATTCCTTATGCCAAATAAATAACTTAACTAGAGATGAGTGAACTTTTCAAAAATTAGATTCATCCGATTCGCCGAATTTTCCCGAAAAGTTTGTTTTGATCCGAATTTGTTCGCTGCGAATCGATATTAAAAAAAGCTATTTCTAGCCTACATACAGCCTCTATAGGGGTATAGAACACTTTGCTGTGTCCTAAAACGCATATGGAGTGTGCTGGGGTAGTGAAATAATACTGTTATTCAGAATAGCATACAGATTACCGGTATCGCTCTTAGAATCACTGCCGCACAGCAGCACAATGACAGAGCCTGGTGGGGGCATTAGTGTCAGGAGACCATATAGTGACTGAATGATATAGCGTGGACATGTTGGCAGCAAGAGGAGACCATTTAGTGGCTGAATGGCACAGCGTGGAGTTGGCTGATGCACTAGTACACTACACACCAGGGCTTCACAATCCCCCCCCAAAAAACAACACAATATATGACATTTTTGATAAAGATTTCTCATTGGTAGCACCCGCTATCCAAAAATTTGAAATTAACAGACCCAGGCCCCACCTCTGCGGCATCAGTAACCCATATATTGCCTGAAGGACACAGCCTGAAGTTGGCTGATGCACCAGTACACACCAGGGCTTCACAATCCCCCCTCCAAAAACAACACAATGAGACATTTTTGTCAAATATTTCTCATTGGTAGCACCCGCTATCCAAAAATTTGAAATTTCCAGAACCAGGCCCCACCCCTGCGGCATCAGTAACCCATATATTGCCTGCATGACACAGCCTGAAGTTGGCTGATGCAAGAGTACACACCAGGGCTTCACAATCCTCCCCCCAAAAAAAACAACACAATATATTACATTTTTGACAAAGATTTCTCATAGGTAGCACCCGCTATCCAAAAATTAGAAATTTCCAGACCCAGGCCCCACCTCTGCGGCATCAGGAACCCATATATTGCCTGAAGGACACAGCCTGGAGTTGACTGATGCACCAGTACACACCCGGGCTTCACAATCCCCTCCAAAAAACAAAATTTTAGAAATTTTTTAAAGAAATACCTTTGTGTAAGAACAAGTGCATATCCAACAGTTCACACAACTCTATAATGCAGGACGATGGACCACCCAAAGACATTCTTCTCAAAAATAATAAACCACACAATGTTTGCAATTTTTTTACAAAAACGAATTCAATATGTGTGTAAGCACATCTGTCTCCAAAAGATCAGGTCACCAAAGGACTTTTTTCGCCCAAAATGATGAAGCAGAGTTAATCCCTTTCCGTTTTTTTTTTCCCCATAAATAAATCACACGCAACAAGCGTTCTGTTGTGTAACGATTAGCATTCTGGAAAATTCAATTTTATTACCGATAAAATTATCAGTAAATTAAAAAATAAAAACTTCCCAAGAGTGTTTAATTACCCCATACATTAAACCAGGAGAAGTCAGGAGTAGGCCTCAGCAGTACCCAAGAGGCTATAATAACCCCCTACCTTTGCACGATCAATTGCGAGATCGAGCAATACCAGGTGTGTTATGCCCACTGATTTCCGGGGCCGCAGGCGTGCTCCACTGAACGGATTAGCGTGTCTCTATCTTTCATCGACCGGTGCTGGTATCCCGCTAACTCCCGGAAAGGTAAGCTGCCGCGAAGCAGGTGGTCTCCCCCGGGCACGTTTGGCTCCAGAATTTCCACTACTGCCACACCACGCTGACTGCCAACCGTGCTACCGCCTTGCTGACTCAAGGGCAACCTGCAACTCTCTTCTCTCGATGATGAACCCCCCTTCTCCTGAGATCGAGCAATAACAGGTGTGTTATGCTCTCAGATGTTTGGGGCCGCAGGCGCGCTCCACTGAACGGATTAGGGTGTGTCCATCTTTTTTGGTAGCACCCGCAATCCAAAAATTTGTAATTCCCAGACCCAGGCCCCTCCTCTGCGGCATCAGGAATCCATAGATTGCCTGAAAGAAACAGCCTGGAGTACACACCCAGGCTTCACAATCCACCCCAAAAAAACACAAAATTTTCTTGAAATTGTATGATAAAATACCTGTTTTTTAAAAACAAGCGCATATACAGCAGTTCAGAAGACTCTATAATGCAGGATAGTGGACCACCAAAAGACATTCTTCTCAAAAATAATAAACCACACAATTATTACATGTGTGTAAGCGCATTTGTCTCCAAAAAATCAGATGACAAAAGGATTCTAATCACCAAAAATGATTAAGCAGAGTTAATCCCTCTCCATCTATTTTGTATTTTTCATTAAAAAATCACATGCAACAAGCGTTCCCTTGATTAACAGTTAGCATTCTGCAAAATTCAATTTTATTACTGATAAAATTATCAGTAAATTTAACAATAACACTACCCAAGAGTGTTTAATTACCCCATACATTGCACCAGGAGCAGTCAGGAGTAGGCCTCAGCAGTGCCCAAGAGGCTTTAATAACCCCTTACCTTGCCTGATCAATTGCGAGATCGAGCAACAACAGGTGTGTTATGGCCTCAGATGTCCTGGGCCGCACTAACGCTCCACTGAACGGATTAGCATGTCTCTATCTTTCAAGGACAGGTGCGTGTTGCACACTGAAACCAGTTCGTGATACGGATCTGGGATTGCAATTATTTAACCTTAAAATGAGGAATTACCAGTAAGTGAGAGTCATAAGCTGGCGTTGATTAAGTCCCAGCCCTTTGTACACACCGCCCGTCGCTATAAGCGATTGGATTAGTTAGTGAGTTGGTTAGTGAGGTCTTCAGATCGACCCAGGCGGGGTAGGAGAAGGCCCTGGCAGAGCGCCGAGAATTTAACGATCATTGTTGAAATTTGCATTAAGCATGTATTTAGCTACTGCTAAACATACAAAAATTTAAGGCCCAAGGCCAAAGGCACCAGGGAGGCAAGTAGTTCCTGAAAGACACAGAATGAGTCTGGAGCATGCATTTGCAGTACCCAAGAGGTTTTCATAACCCCTTACACTTAAAGATCAATGTTTACATTTGCATTAAGCATGTATTTAGCTACTGCTAAACTTCAAAAAATTATAGGCCCAAGGCCAGAAGCATCAGTTTTCCCCATATTAGGAGCATAGTTGTCCCCCAGATTAGGCCGCATAGATGTCCCCCAGATTAGGAGCATACTTTTCCCCCAGATTAGGCAGCATAGATGTCCCCTAGATTAGGCAGCATAGATGTCACCCAGATTAGGCAGCATAGATGTCCTCCAGATTAGGCAGCATAGATGTCCCCCCGATTAGGCAGCATAGATCTCCACCAGATTATGAGTTTAGTTGTCCCCCAGATTAGGAGCATAGTTGTCCCCCAGATTAGGCAGCATAGATATCCCCCAGATTAGGAGCATACTTGTCTCCCAGAGTAGGCAGCATAGATGTCCCCCAGATTAGGATCATACTTGTCCCCCAGATTAGGCAGCATAGATGTCCCCCAGATTAGGAGCATAGTTGTCCCCCAGATTAGGCAGCATAGATGTCCCCCAGATTAGGAGCATACTTGTCCCCCAGAGTAGGCAGCATAGATGTCCCCCAGATTAGGAGCATATTTGTCCCCCAGATTAGGCATCATAGATGTCCACCAGATTAGGAGCATAGTTGTCCCCCAGATTAGGAGCATAGTTGTCCCCCAGATAAGGAGCATAATTGTCCCCCAGATTAGGCCGCATAGATGTCACCCAGATTAGGCAGCATAGATGTCCCCCAGATTAGGCAGCATAGATGTCCCCCAGATTAGGAGCATAGTTGTTCCGCAGATTAGGCAGCATAGTTGTCCCCCAATCAGCGTGGGCCAGTCAGAGCCAATCAAAGCGCCGTATGTGGCAAGCGGGCCGTACAATGCCCAGGTCTGCCCCAGAGGGTTTCATAACCAACAACAATAGAGAAAATTTTGTTGCAGGAACATGGTCAATCTACTCAGACCCATCTGTCATTGGTGGCTGGAAATCCTGGCTGATCCATCCCTGATTCATCTTGACAAACGTCAGTCTCTCCACATTTTTAGTGGACAGACGAGTTTGCCTTAGGGTGACTATAGCCCCGGCCGCACTAAACACCCGCTCTGATAGCACACTACTGGTCGGGCAGGACAGCTTTTCCTTGGCAAACTCCGCTAGTTGCTGCCTTAAATCGAGTTTGGCTGCCCAGAAGTCCAGCGGATCTTCAACGGTTGTTGGCAGGGTTATGTCGAGGTAAGCCACCACCTGCTGGTTCAGGTCCTGCTCCATGTCCACCTGCTGCTGATGAGTAGCTTCACTATGCGGCTGAAGGAAGCTACTCCTCAGCGACTGTAGACTCAGGCTGCTGCTGATTGAGCCGGTACTGCTCCTGCCACCCCTCCCCTCCCCAGCAGCCGTGGCAGTGGAAGGTGAGCGCAGAGGGCACCCCGAGTCAGACCTGCGAGTGGATGGACCATGTGGCCGATAGGCATCGGCCAACCGACTATGTAGAAGCTCCCTGAAGTAGGTCAGTTTGTCCTCCCTCTCAGTGGGTGTAAAAAAGGCCCCCATTCTGGGCCGGTAGCGAAGGTCTAATAAGGTGGAGATCCAGAAGTCATCGCGCTGACAAATTTTGACAATTCGGGGGTCACTACGCAAGCAACTCAGCATGCATCGTGCCATTTGTGACACTGACTCGCTGGGACTGCCTGCCTCCATCTCCACTGCATACTGCCACGGTGTGTCTGGATCCTCTGTCTCGCCTCCCTCGTGATAACCCTCCAGCTCCTCTCGCTGCTCCTGCTCCTCCTCTCCTGTCCAATGGCCAGAAACACCGGTCATTTCATCCACCGTAAACTGTGCTCCGCTCTGCCCCTTATCATCCTCCTCCAGTTCATCCCCCACAGGACTCATGTAGCCTTCTGATGTAGGCGCAACATCTCCATTGCCGTGACCAGCCATGTTTTCAATCATTTTTTGGAGTAAATGTAGGAGTGGAATTACGTCGTTCATGGTGTAATTCGAGCAACTAACAAAAAATGTGGCTTCCTCAAAGGGCCTCAGCAAACTGCAGGTGTCACGTATGAGCCGCCACTCGTTCACATTGAAGTTACACAGGGGAGTACTCCTATCTGCTTGTATCATCAAAAAATCTGTGATGGCTTTTCTTTGTTCGTATAGTCTGTTCAACATATGGAGGGTGGAATTCCAACGTGTGGCAACGTCACAAATGAGTATGTTGTGGGATACCGTTCTGACGCTGCAGCTCAAGGAAGGTGTGCTTGGCGGTGTACGAGTGGCTGAAGTGCATGCACAGTTTCCTTGCCATTGTCAGGACGTCTTGCAAATGGGGTAAAGACTTGATGAACTTCTTGACAACCAGATTCAATACGTGTGCCATGCGGGGTGAATGGTTCACACTTCCTTGTCGCAGCGCGGCCACAATGTTCTTCTCATTGTCGGTCACCATGGTTCCCATTTCCAGATTTCGTGGAGTAAGCCATACTCGGATTTCTTCCCTAATGAACTTCAGCAGTTCCTCCCCTGTGTGACTCCATTCGCCAAGGCAAACCATGTGAAGGACGGCTTGACAACGCTGTGCCCTACACATGTGGTACGATGAAGGGCCACCGAGATTTGGACGTGCAGTGGAGGCCGAGGACACGGGGGAGGAGGAGGCACACACTATAAAAGGACCAACTGCCTGGGAGCCAGAGCGTGGAGGAGGAAGCGGTGTGACCTGTCCAAGTTGCTGTTGTGGCTGTGCAGAAACAACATTTACCCAGTGGGCCGTAAAAGACAAGTATTGTCCCTGCCTGTAGTTACAGCTCCACAAGTCGGCGCTGCCGTGCACTTTTTAAAACACCGACAGGCTCAAGGACTGGCCCACCTTCTCTTGTACAAACTTATGCAGGGCTGGTACTGCCTTCTTCGCAAAGAAATGACGGCTTGGGACTCTCCACCTCGGCTCGGCACAAGCCATCAATTCCCTGAAAGCTGCAGAGTCCACCAGTTGGAAAGGGAGGGACTGCAAAACCAGCAACTTGGACAGGAGCACATTCAACTTCTGCGCCGTTGGATGAGTGGGCGCATACTGTTGTCTCTTGGACATGGCTTCGCCGATGGATTGTTGGCGGAATGGCTGACTACAAGCGGAAGAAGCAGGAGCGCAAGAAGGAGGGTTTGACACAATGCTCCTTTCGGCTGAGGTGGTGGAGCCTTGGCTGGATGACAGAGGGAGCGGATGGCCACTGGGTGATGCGGCAGGCTGGACCACTACCCTGGAGCCATGGTTATCCCAGGCCGCTTTATGGTGGCGAATCATGTGTTGACGCAGGGCCGTGGTGCCGAGATTGGGACCCTGGCCACGCTTCACTTTCTGCCGACAGATTTTGCATGTGACTACGCTAAGGTCCTCCGGATTCTTAATGAAGAACAACCACCGCAGAGTAGCTGATTTTCCCACCCGCAGTTCGCATAATTTCACTGCTATAGGCGCCGTGTCCAGGAACCCCTGTTCCACTACCTCCCTGAATGGTAGCTTGCCGCGAAGCAGGTGGTCTTCCCCTGGCACGTTTGGCTCCTGAATTTCCATTGCTGCCACCACCACCATGCTGATTGCCAACCATGCTACCGCCTTGCTGCCTCATAGACAAAGAGCAAATGTCTTCTCCTGATGATGATGAAGCCCCGACTTCTGCACCCGGCTCCCAATTGCGATCGGCTTCATCATCATCAAAAGATGTGTGCACGTCACTGATGTCCTCCTCGTGTTCCACAACAGTGTCTGCCTCAGGACCCTGAACAATTGAAACAATGCATCCCACGTCACTCTCCGCATCAATACTTGCCCGCCTTGCAGAGCAAGGGACGCATGTCTCCTCACATTCTTGGCTGCCCATTAGATGCTGACTGTCCTCTATTACATTGTCCTCACTAAATAGTGGAGCTGAACCCAAAGCATGAGATACTTCTTTGGGAGATTGAACAGCATAGGACAAAGGCAATGGGATTACGGGGACTGCTCCCGGGCCATGCCATCTGAGGGTTGTGTCTGAGGAACCCACCGACAATTGACTGGGGTTGTCAGATGTCGCTTGTGATTATGGGGATGAGTGTGCAAACCAATTGACGAGGAGAGATGGGTCGACGACACAACCGCTGGGTGTTAAAGGGTACCTCTCATCAAATAAACTTTTGATATATTTTAGATTAATGAATGTTGAATAACTTTCCAATAGCATGTTAATGAAAAATATGCTTCTTTCTATTGTATTTTTCCCGATCAGTCCTGTCAGCAAGCATTTCTGACTCATGCTGGAGTCCTAAACACTCAGAGCTGCCAGCCTGCTTTGTTGACAGCCAAACAGGCTGTGAACAAAGCAGGCTGGCAGCTCTGAGTGTTCTCCTTTGTGAACAAAGCAGACTGGCAGCTCGTAGTGTTTAGGACTCCAGCATGAGTCTGAAAGGCTTGCTGCCAGGACTGGTAGGGAGACCCCTAGTGGTCATTTCTTCAAAGTGGAAAATTAAATAGAAAGAAGCATATTTTTTAATAACATGCAATTGTAAAGTTATTCTGCATACATTAATCTATAATATATCAAAAGTTTTTTTGATGAGAGGTACCCTTTAACGGGAGCTCAGGCCTATTGCTTTGACTCCTGCTGCCACTAGCCCCAAGTCTGCTGCCAACTCTGCCTGACGTATGTAGGCCTCTGCCCCTTCTCTGTGCACGTCCTGGCACTTCCCTGCCTGACATACTTAGTGCGTTTATGAGGGTATAGAACAGCAGCAGGCGATTATTTATGGCTGTCCTTTCAAAGTATATAGGCCCTAGACAGAATAACAGTTACTAAATAGTACGCTCCTTTGTTGTATGCATGCCCTTTGCAATGATGAGCGCACTGGTATGCGTATTTCTATGCAGAAAAAACACTTTTTTTTAAAATACACCAGCAGGTGTATACTAATGTGTGGAATAGCACTGAATTTAGCACAGAGACAGATTAACAGATAGTAAATAGTACACTACTTGGTTCTATGTATGCCCTTTGCAATGATGAGTGCACTGTTAGGCGTATTTGCACGCAGGAAAAACTTTTATTTTTTCTTTAATACACTGGCAGGTGTATAACATGTAATATAACACTGAATTTAGCACAGAGACAGAAAAAAAGGTGGGATATGGTACGCTATTTGCTTGTATGTAGGCCCTTTGAAATGATAAGGCCACTGAAAAAGCGTATTTGTACACAGGAAAAACTTTTTTCTTTAATACACTGGCAGGTGTATAATGTGTGGTATAACACTTAATTTAGCACAGAGACAGAAAAAAAGGTGGTATATGGTACGCTATTTGCTTGAATTTAGGCCCTTTGCAATGATAATGCCACTGTTAAGCGTATTTGTACGCAGGAAAACCTTTTTTTTTTCTTTAATACACCGGCAGGTGTATAACATGTGTTATAACACTTAATTTAGCACAGAGACAGAAAATAAGGTGGTATATGGTACGCTATTTGCTTGTATTTAGGCCAATTGCAATGATAAGGCCACTGTTAAGCATATTTGTACTCAGGAAAACCTTTTTTTTTTTTATACACCGGCAGGTGTATAACGTGTGGTATAACATTTCATTTAGCACAGAGACAGAAAAAAAGGTGGTATATGGTACGCTATTTGCTTGAATTTAGGCCCTTTGCAATGATAATGCCACTGTTAAGCGTATTTGTACGCAGGAAACCTCTTTTTTCTTTAATACACCGGCAGGTGTATAACGTGTGGTATAACACTTAATTTAGCACAGAGACAGAAAAAAAGGTAGTATATGGTACTCTATTTGCTTGTATTTAGGCCCTTTGCAATGATAAGGCCACTGTTAAGCATATTTGTACGCAGGAAAAGCTTTTTTTTTCTTTAATACACCAGCAGGTGTATAACGTGTGGTATAACACTTAATTTAGCACAGAGGCAGAAAAAAAGGTGGTATATGGTACGGTATTTTCTTGTATTTAGGCCCTTTGCAATGATAAGGCCACTGTTAAGCGTATTTGTACGCAGGCAAAAAAAAAATGTCTTTAATACACCGGCAGGTGTATAACATGTGGTATAACACTGAATTTAGCACAGAGGCAGAAAAAAAGGTAGTATTGTAAGCTATTTGCTTGTATGTAGGCCCTTTGCAATGATAAGGTCACTGAAAAAGCTTATTTGTACGCAGGAAAAACTTTTTTTTCTTTAATACACTGGCAGGTGTATAACATGTGGTATAACACTTAATTTAGCACAGAGACAGAAAAAAAGGTAGTATATGGTACGCTATTTGCTTGTATTTAGGCCCTTTGCAATGATAAGGCCACTGTTAAGCGTATTTGTACGCAGGCAAAAAAATTTTCTTTAATACACCGGCAGGTGTATAACGTGTGGTATAACACTGAATTTAGCACAGAGACAGAAAAAAGGTGGTATATGGTACGCTATTTGCTTGTATGTAGGCCCTTTGCAATGATAAGGCCACTGAAAAAGCGTATTTGTACGCAGGAAAAACTTTTTTCTTTAATACACCGGCAGGTGTATAACATGTGGTATAACACTGAATTTAGCACAGAGAATAACAGGTGAAAAATGGTAAAAAGGCACTAAAGTCCACACTAATAGGACTTATTTCTGAACAGCAGCAGGACCCAACAGTGCAGCACCACAAAAAAAAATCCAGGGATTAAACCCTAAATTGCAGAATTCTGAGCAGCAGAAGATTTGTGGAGCAAAAAAAAAAAAAACTCAATTGGACTGAAAAATGAGGAGATAAGATGCTTCAGAAAGTTCAGGCAGCTTGGAGATCTGTATGAGGCAGCTGACAGCTATCTGCCCCTCTCTGCTGCAATGCTCAATAACGTGAATAGGAGGTTAAGCAATCAATGATCCTTCTCAGTGTAACAGCAAAGCACTCTGCACTCCTGCCTTTCCCTAATGCTGATGTGAGTAGCAGTGTAACACTGTGGTATGAGCTATTCACACACACGCAGTCCCGTCCTCTCCATCTGAGTGCATAGATGAAATGAAGAGAGGCAAGATGGCCGCCGGTTATATAGGGGCTGTGACATCACAGGGGTCAGTGAACACTGATAGGCTGTATCTCACATGTGGTTCAGGGTCAGCCTGCCTACCTTCATTCCCGCCGCTGTTTCCCGCCCTCCCATAATCCCCTGCCCCATGTACTCACATGTGAGTCAGCCATCTTAGGTCTCCAAAAGCCTGGAACGCTGTAAAATGGAGTTTAATGAAGTGATTTGTGCGCTAGAATCGTGGCGATATTCGTATTAGTTGCGAATCAAATTTTTAATGAAATTCGTAACGAATTCGGGTTATTTAACTTCGATTCGCTCATCTCTAAACTTAACCATAAAAAAACATTTATGTTGGTTTTTCTGCTGTATACTTTTGGCCATCAGGGGTCTCCTTTCTTGGCCAGAACACATTTTTTCCAGTCAAAATCTCAGATTTTGGTCTCCTGCTTGTAATGGCAGGAGACCAAACTCAGGTAGTGCTTCTATGCACTGAACTTGATTGACAGCTGCAAAGAGCCTCATTGAAAGCAGCTGCACAGACTAAGTTGCACAGACTAAAAGCTGAACAGAGCCTCACTGAAAGATGCACAGACTGAAAGCTGCTGCACAGAGCTTGAGGTCTTCTATTCATCACAGTGCTGCAACGATGTGAGGGCAGAAGTGGTCTCCCAGCAGGCTTCAGTAATGTAATGCCTGCTGGGTAATGTCCACATTCTCCTGCTGGGAGATTTCACTAAGTGAACAAGAATAAAGGTAAAATACACAACTTTTGAAAGCTCTGAATTTTAAGGGTGGGAGGAGTGTTAGGAGTAATTAAGGAACATAACCTGAGTTAGTTAAGAAAAGTTTATTTAGTGAAATGTACTCTTTAACTAAACCTGAAATGGGAGAGATCTCACCCCACATAAATATCCCTAAAAAAAAGTCTGCACTTTTTTGGTATGGAAAGAGTTCATAAACCCACCAAGGAAGGAAAATGGTAGAGTATACCAACAAAAATACCCTTATTAGGGAAGGCAATTACCAGCAAACAAAATAAGTGCCAACCATGCAAAATTATGCCAAATATCCCCTAATAAAACGTAACCTTTATAATGCATTTAAAATGCCGTGAATTAAAAAAAAAGACATATATTGTGTATGCTGGATGGTATAATGTACTCCAACAGTGTTATTACATATTGGACATAGATTATATCCAATACATCAGCTTAGCTGATCACTTGTAATTTAACCTCTAGTGTGTTATATTATATTAGCCCAACTGTCAAAATGGCGGTCGTTTGTCCTTTTATTCCCTCTGGTGCTTACATCACTCCAGGGGCAGGCTCTGAATGTAGCCAATCATAGCTCCCCTTATAGGTGTGTTAGGATTCCTCCCAATCAAATGGTTCATTAAAACATTCATATGACCAATCATTACACATGTTTACCTGTATCATTGGCAACTCCTATCCGGAGGTGCCACATCATTATGCTCCCAAACCTGGTTCCTCCTTCATAATCATGTCCACCAATAGTATATCTCACCTGAGAGCAAATCATATTCCTTGTTGATATATACCAATCCATTTACATGTTCCTAAAGATTGCTGAGACACGAAATCCTGTATGGGAAATTATTTCCGGTTCGTGGTTGTTTTGCTTCCTGTCCTCCGCACATGAGCGTGGACTTTTCATTCAGCCGAAGCTATTATTCTCTTAGCGCATGTGTCGGCATTTCGTCTCTATGCCGGGATTGTAGATATCACCGTGCATGTGTAAACATTTAGTCTCTGCATGGGACTGTAAGTATCACTGTGCATATATGGACACTTAGTCTCTGCACGGAACTACAGGGAATCAACTTACATGTCTCATTACTGACTCCAGGTCAGGATATCAGCATGCATCATTCAATCAATGTTGGCTTCTTCCTATAGAGATTAGATCTATGAAGGAGTAATAAAGTATATATATATATATATATATATATATATATATATATATATATATATTCATTTGATTATATTTTCATAAGAAGGGATCCCTATATATATATATATATATATATATATATATATATATCCAAATACATATAAATGGAGAACCAACCAACATATAACATTTAGAGATCAAAATTATTAATGAGAACCACAGGACTTCACTTCATCTCTCCAAATGAAGTTGCACAGAAGTCTGTGTATAACATCACCAGATAAATTCATCAGATATCGATACACAAAGAGGGAACCATTGTTCACAAGAAAGCTGAGAAGGAAAAGCCTTCATTAAGGCCATTAGGGCTCAGACTCCTAAGACTATATATCCAGCGTGCCACCTCCCACAGGAGGAGGTTATCAAGGTTCCCTTTATGCGGCCCTAATTTAATTTGACCAATCCCCCTGAAATGTAATACCTCCACGTTACCTCCATGTAGGAAGTTAAAGGGGTACTCCGGTGGTCAACATGTTTTTCCGTTTTTGACTTACCCTATTTGTTTTGTTTCATTTCTATTCTTGTTGTTTAGTCTACTCTATTTCCGTTCTTTGTTGTTTTTTTTATCCCTCACTTTGTTTTCCTATCTTTGCTTCTATTTCCTGTTTCTTGCTGTGCTGAAAACTACAAATCCCAGCATGCCACATGCCTTGCTGGTTTGGGGCTGCTCATTTTTTTTTGTTTGTTTGTTCTGCCCTTTACCCATCCTACGATTTTCCCGGGTCAGCCCCCTTATACACAGCACACTAATATAATCAGCCTTGGTTGGGATACACTGTCATACGCACACAAAAGGGACTACAACTTCCAGCACGTGTCATTCAGGAGTCTTCAGTCTGAGGTATAACACCAGCATGCTGCCTCTGTAGTCTCCTGGGGGTTGTAGTTCACCACACCTCTGTAGGGCATACACCAGTGTTTCCCAACCAGGGTGCTTCCAGGTGTTGCCAATCTCAGCATGCCCTGACAGCCTTTGGGTATGCTAGGAGTATTAGTTTTGCAACAGCTGGAGGCACACTGGTTGGGAAACACTGGTGTAACATGATGTGTATGCTGAATAGGCAAGAACAGTGTTTCCCAACCAGTGTGACTCCAGCTGTTGCCAATCTACAACTCCCAGCATGCCCAAAGTCAGGGCATGCTGGGAGTTGTAGTTTTGCAACAGCTGGAGGCACACTGGTTTGTAAACACTAGCATACACACACAACAGGGACTACAACTCCCAGCATGTGTCATTCAGGAGTCCCCCCTCCCCATATAGAGATCATTCCCAGTATGAGATTTATTCCCCTGCAGTCCATACATCCCCAGACCGTGCACCTTCTCATCCTCCCCTTCAGATAACACTTATCTTCTCTGTAAGGTCCTTCTCCTATGCAGACCTGCATCCTTAGAAGACAGAGCAGCGTGGAGGGGAGGTGAGGAGCTGTGTACTCAGATGGATGAGATGAGGGGGCGTGGCTTATCTTTCTCATGCAGACAGAGAGAAAAAAAAGAAGCTGTGACATCTTGTCCACAACAGACTCAGAACTGTGGACAACAGTAAATAAAAACACTCTGTACTACAGAACTTCCTGCCCAACAAACAGGTAAGAAAAACACATACATGCTGCCAAACATATAACACATGTATATTACAAAAAAACTAAACTTACAAAAAAGATGTCATAGAGTCAAAAAAATTAACCACCGAGGCTGTTGAGGGAGGACAGGATGAATGAAATTATATCGGAGGAAGAATTCAATTTCATCAATAATCCTTGTACAACTCTGGCCACCTTCTATGCACTTCCTAAAGTGCATAAGATGACAGTAGTGGTCAGAGGAAGACCTATAATTTCAGGAAATGATAGCCTTACCCAGGGAGCAAGTGTCTATGTCGTCAAAATCATTTAACCTTTTTTAAGCATTTTACCATCATATATAAATGACTCCAAGGATATGGTTAGCAAAATCACAGAAATCACATTCACTACCACCACTTCACTTGCAAGTCTGAATGTTGAATCACTTTACACGAATATTGGACATCATTTAGGGGTTATGGCTGTTAGGACATTTTTTGGACACCTAAAGCACTACCTACCTTGGTCACAATAATCTTGTTCTGTCACTCTTACTATTTATACTTACTTTTTTACACTGAGCACATTTTTAAGGATTTTATCAACATTATAAACCAAAATTACCTAGGCATGAAGTTTATATCTGAAATCCATGTTAGAGAAATACATTTTCTGGATACCACCATATATATTGATGGACAAGGAAAGATTCAAACCACCATTTATAGAAAGCCGACAGCTTCAAACAGCTTATTACATTGGAGTAGTCATCACCCGAGCCCCTTAAAAATGGGAATACCATGTCGAAATCTGACTGAGACATTTATACAGAGGGTTTACCCTAAAAAATGCCTCCGGAAAGCATATAATCGAGCTGACAACAGTGATAGGGATAGACTTCTACATGGGGTAATCCCCCAATGATTTCAAGTGGCAATCAAAATGTTATACGGCGGATTGGGACATATGACCTTTATTCGGAGGAAGTGAAGAAAATCCTTATAAGGCATTGGAGAATCCTTACTCTGGATGATGATCTAAAATAAGTTCTAGGGGTAAGACCCAACATTACCTACCGTAGAGGTCCCCACCTTAGAGAACTGTTAGTATATAGTCACTTCTCTTGGGAGACGAAAGAGATTTGGTTGAGTTCTAACACAATAGTCTCAATTCCATGTGGTAATTGTATTTTCTGCAAGCATGTACCCACTACAAAAATCTTTACCAATCCTATGAGATCAGACAATTTTTCAATTGCAGGAGCAAGGGAATTGTGTATATTGCCAGCTGCACATGCCGGAAACTTTATGTTGGCAAGACAGTTCGAGAATTTAGGAGGAGGATATGTCAACACCTGTTTGTTTGAGCTTTTATATCTACTATATTTGATTTGTTTTAGCATGCATTTTGTAGTTTCATGTTTTAGCCATGTTATGGCATGCTCTTAGTAGATTTTAAGCTATGTTTGTTTAGTCAGTTTTAGGATTTATTTTCCTTTCTGTTATTTTTTTCTGTTCACACTATGTCTGACTCTTGCTTGTTACCTATGCTCTGTATGTTATTCCTATTCTGGAGTCTTTTCAGACTCATCCTGTTTTAGTGTTTCATGTATTATACTTCTGTTTTCCTGCTGGGCCAGCACCCTGACCACACTGCTGTGTGCTGCTGGTCAGCAGTCAATTTGGATTTATTATTAATGGCTATTCCTATAGTGGAGTGGAGTGTAAAGTTTGTGTGTTCAGTGTGAACTGTGTTCTATAATTATATCCTGTGTATCTAGATATCCCTGCTACCTGTCCATGGGGAATCCTTTGAATTGAGAATTAGTACAAAATATCTCCGTGCTCCGAGGTGGACTCTGGGAGATTGTGTTCTAGTATCAAGACATTCCTGTTTCTACTGGAGGTATCTGGGGGATTGCGATAATTCCTGTTTAGCTATAGATCCCTGTTTCTGGTCCATGGACTTGGAGTCTATTGGATGTTCTGGGGGATTATGCTATATTCCCGTCTGTTCTTGAAGTCTGTTGACTTATCCGTTTTCCTGTTTGGTGTTTTGAACTCTATTTGTTGTTAGTTCTTGTATTCTGATCTCTTTAGTTTTGTACATTTCTACTTATCTATAGTGACCTCTGTTCATGACCACATATCTATAGAGTCCTCTGTTCATGACCACTGAGTCCTCTGTTCATGTCCGACAATCTTTAGGGTCCTCTGTTCATGTCCGCTGATGGTGTCCTCTGAACTTATATACTATAGAGTTGTATTTTCCTGTTAGTTTTCTGGTTGGTTACCAACTATTTATTAGTGTGTGTTTTTATTAGGCCCCAGCACTTTAGTTCAGGGAGAGACCGGCACCCAGTTGTCAACTCACTGTTTAGGGTGAGTGGGCAAGTAGGCAGGGACAGCGGTTTTAGGGTCAGTTTAGGGCTCACTCCCCCTGTCCCCCAGTTGGTCCCTAACATTTTCCTTCTCAGATTTCTTGGGAACAATGGTCCATTTTTTGGGGTATTGTTATCTGATGAATTTATCTGGTGATGTTATACACAGACTTCTGTGCAACTCCATTTGTAGAGAAGAGGCAAGGTCCCGTGTATCGGTCATTAATAATTTTGATATCTAAATGTTATATATTGTTTTTTTTTCCACTTATATGAATTTGGATATATATATATATATATATATATATATATATATATTACACAAAAAGAGGATTGAAGCAGCACACATTGGTCAAAAAATTGAGGCTCTTAGCACACTTTTTGATCAAAACGTGTCCCCCATGGCACCCTCTTTAGCTGTGCACCCTTCCCCCTTTTCACAGGTGGAGTTTTAAATGGATCCAGCATGTCACCCAGTCAGAGGCTATATGCACAGAAGAGGTGAGTGGATAGTTGAGCGTTAGGCTCAGAATTTGTGCTAGGGTCCCATTCTAAATGAGGCCACCTCCCCGTGGTGGATGGGGGACACGTTTTGATGAAAAAGTGCGCTAAGAGCTTAAATTTTTTGACCAATGTGTGCTGCTGCAATCCTCTTTTTTTGTATACTCTGTATTTGCCATGGCAGCGTGCACCCGTGTATTAGGCTGTTGTGCTGGCTATGTTTCTTTTGTCTTGTATGTACAATTCAGGGGGAAATGGCACCCTCTTTAGCTGTGCACCCCTCCCCCTTTTTCACAGGTGGAGTTTTAAATGGATCCAGCATGTCACCCAGTCAGAGGCTACATGCCCAGCAGAGGTGAGTGGATAGTTGAGCGTTAGGCTCAGAATTTGTGCTAGGGTTCCATCCTAAATGAGGCAACCTCCCCGTGGTGGATGGGGGGCACGTTTTGATCAAAAAGTGCACTAAGAGCCTCAATTTTTTGACCAATGTGTGATGCTACAATCCTCTTTTTTTGTATACTCTGTATTTGCCATGGCAGTGTGCAACCGTGTATTAGGCTGTTGTGCTGGCTATGTTTCTTTTTTCATATATAAATATAAATATATATATATATATATATATATATATATATATATATATATATATATATATATATTGATTGTAAATGGTTTGACGCTCTTGGTGGTCGGTAAATACCCATTTGGTGCCATTAGAAGTAAAAAGGGTTCATAATCGAAATAATTGTATTGAAACCCATCTAGGTTCTTTTATTGGCTTATAATTTAAATATTAATACCTTTTCTTTTTATTATTGCATATATATACTTACCCGTGGTCCTTCAGCGTTATATGTAGAGGGATCTCATATCTATTGTTCATATATATATACATATATATATATATATATATATATATATATATATAGTAAATTTGAGTAGCCGTATTAGTCCAGTAATGCAGATGCAAATCATTAAATGTTGCAGTATCTTGTAATACCTTTTTTATTACAAACCTAGGACAATCAATAGGAAAATACACTCAGCCCTTCAAACACCACGGGAACACCTGCTAAAATACAGAGAGATACAACCATCACCACGTGTACCACTGGTAGCCACATACAATCCGGCCCTTGAAGAAATACGAAAAATTATCAAGGACCCACAGCCAATATTGGCGGAAGATGAGATGCTAAAAGAAATCTTCCCTGAACCTTCCATCTTGGCCTTCAGACAACCACACAATTTAAAACAAAAGCTGGTCAGCCGAAAATTACCTACTGTTACGCCGAGCGCTCCGGGTCCCCGCTCCTCCCCGGAGCGCTCACTACACTCTCGCTACTGCAGCGCTCCGGTCAGATCCACTCCAGCCGGGATGCGATTCGCGATGCGGGTGGCGCCCGCTCGCGATGCGCACCCCGGCTCCCGTACCTGACTCGCTCTCCGTCGGTCCTGTCCCGGCGCGCGCGGCCCCGCTCCCTAGGGCGCGCGAGCGCCGGGTCTCTGCGATTTAAAGGGCCACTGCGCCGCTGATTGGCGCAGTGGTTCTAATTAGTGTGTTCACCTGTGCACTCCCTATTTATACCTCACTTCCCCTGCACTCCCTCGCCGGATCTTGTTGCCATTGTGCCAGTGAAAGCGTTTTCCTTGTGTGTTCCTAGCCTGTGTTCCAGACCTCCTGCCGTTGCCCCTGACTACGATTCTTGCTGCCTGCCCCGACCTTCTGCTACGTCCGACCTTGCTTCTGTCTACTCCCTTGTACCGCGCCTATCTTCAGCAGTCAGAGAGGTTGAGCCGTTGCTAGTGGATACGACCTGGTCACTACCGCCGCAGCAAGACCATCCCGCTTTGCGGCGGGCTCTGGTGAAAACCAGTAGTGACTTAGAACCGGTCCACTAGCACGGTCCACGCCAATCCCTCTCTGGCACAGAGGATCCACCTCCTGCCAGCCGGCATCGTGACAGTAGATCCGGCCATGGATCCCGCTGAAGTTCCTCTGCCAGTTGTCGCCGACCTCACCACGGTGGTCGCCCAGCAGTCACAACAGATAGCGCAACAAGGCCACCAGCTGTCTCAACTGACCGTGATGCTACAGCAGCTACTACCACAGCTTCAGCAATCATCTCCTCCGCCAGCTCCTGCACCTCCTCCGCAGCGAGTGGCCGCTTCAGGCCTACGACTATCCTTGCCGGATAAATTTGATGGGGACTCTAAATTTTGCCGTGGCTTTCTTTCTCAATGTTCCCTGCACTTGGAGATGATGTCGGACCAGTTTCCTACTGAAAGGTCTAAGGTGGCTTTCGTAGTCAGCCTTCTGTCTGGAAAAGCTCTGTCATGGGCCACACCGCTCTGGGACCGCAATGACCCCGTCACTGCCTCTGTACACTCCTTCTTCTCGGAAATTCGAAGTGTCTTTGAGGAACCTGCCCGAGCCTCTTCTGCTGAGACTGCCCTGTTGAACCTGGTCCAGGGTAATTCTTCCGTTGGCGAGTACGCCGTACAATTCCGTACTCTTGCTTCAGAACTATCCTGGAATAATGAGGCCCTCTGCGCGACCTTTAAAAAAGGCCTATCCAGCAACATTAAAGATGTTCTGGCCGCACGAGAAATCCCTGCTAACCTACATGAACTCATTCATCTAGCCACTCGCATTGACATGCGTTTTTCCGAAAGGCGTCAGGAGCTCCGCCAGGATATGGACTTTGTTCGCACGAGGCGTTTTTTCTCCCCGGCTCCTCTCTCCTCTGGTCCCCTGCAATCCGTTCCTGTGCCTCCCGCCGTGGAGGCTATGCAGGTCGACCGGTCTCGCCTGACACCTCAAGAGAGGACACGACGCCGCATGGAGAATCTCTGCCTGTACTGTGCCGGTACCGAACACTTCCTGAAGGATTGTCCTATCCGTCCTCCCCGCCTGGAAAGACGTACGCTGACTCCGCACAAAGGTGAAACAGTCCTTGATGTCAACTCTGCTTCTCCACGTCTTACTGTGCCTGTGCGGATATCTGCCTCTACCTTCTCCTTCTCTACTATGGCCTTCTTGGATTCCGGATCTGCAGGAAATTTTATTTTGGCCTCTCTCGTCAACAGGTTCAACATCCCAGTGACCAGTCTCGCCAGACCCCTCTACATCAATTGTGTTAACAATGAAAGATTGGACTGTACCATACGTTTCCGCACGGAGCCCCTCCTAATGTGCATCGGACCTCATCACGAGAAAATTGAGTTTTTGGTCCTCCCCAATTGCACTTCCGAAATTCTCCTTGGACTACCCTGGCTTCAACACCATTCCCCAACCCTGGATTGGTCCACTGGGGAAATCAAGAGTTGGGGCCCCTCTTGTTTCAAGGACTGCCTTAAACCGGTTCCCAGTACTCCTTGCCGTGACTCTGTGGTTCCCCCTGTAACCGGTCTCCCTAAGCCCTATATGGACTTTGCGGATGTTTTTTGCAAAAAACAAGCTGAGACTCTACCTCCTCACAGGCCTTATGACTGTCCTATTGACCTCCTCCCAGGCACTACTCCACCCCGGGGCAGAATTTATCCTCTCTCTGCCCCAGAGACTCTTGCTATGTCTGAGTACATCCAGGAAAATTTAAAAAAGGGCTTTATCCGCAAATCCTCCTCTCCTGCCGGAGCCGGATTTTTCTTTGTGTCCAAAAAAGATGGCTCCCTACGTCCTTGCATTGACTACCGCGGTCTTAATAAAATCACGGTAAAGAACCGCTACCCCCTACCTCTCATCTCTGAACTCTTTGATCGCCTCCAAGGTGCCCACATCTTTACCAAACTGGACTTAAGAGGTGCTTATAATCTCATCCGCATCAGAGAGGGGGATGAATGGAAAACGGCATTTAACACTAGAGATGGACACTTTGAGTATCTGGTCATGCCCTTTGGCCTGTGCAACGCCCCTGCCGTCTTCCAAGACTTTGTTAATGAAATTTTTCGTGATCTCTTATATTCCTGTGTTGTTGTATATCTGGACGATATCCTGATTTTTTCTGCCAATCTAGAAGAACACCGCCAGCATGTCCGCATGGTTCTTCAGAGACTTCGTGACAATCAACTTTATGCCAAAATGGAGAAATGTCTGTTTGAATGTCAATCTCTTCCTTTCCTAGGATACTTGGTCTCTGGCCAGGGACTACAAATGGATCCAGACAAACTCTCTGCCGTCTTAGATTGGCCACGCCCCTCCGGACTCCGTGCTATCCAACGTTTTTTGGGGTTCGCCAATTATTACAGACAATTTATTCCACATTTTTCCACCATTGTGGCTCCTATCGTGGTTTTAACCAAAAAGAATGCCAATCCTAAGTCATGGCCTCCTCAAGCGGAAGACGCCTTTAAACAGCTCAAGTCTGCCTTTTCTTCGGCTCCCGTGCTCTCCAGACCTGACCCATCTAAACCCTTCCTATTGGAGGTTGTTGCCTCCTCAGTAGGAGCTGGAGCGGTCCTTCTACAAAAAAATTCTTCCGGGCATGCTGTTACTTGTGGGTTTTTTTCTAGGACCTTCTCTCCGGCGGAGAGAAACTACTCCATCGGGGATCGAGAGCTTCTAGCCATTAAATTAGCACTTGAGGAATGGAGGCATCTGCTGGAGGGATCAAGATTTCCAGTTATTATTTACACCGATCACAAGAACCTCTCCTATCTCCAGTCTGCCCAACGGCTGAATCCTCGCCAGGCCAGGTGGTCTCTGTTCTTTGACCGATTTAATTTTGAAATTCACTTTCGGCCTGCCGATAAGAACATTAGGGCCGATGCGCTCTCTCGTTCCTCGGATGCCTCGGAAGTAGAGCTCTCTCCGCAACACATCATTCCTCCTGACTGCCTGATCTCCACTTCTCCAGCCTCCATCAGGCAAACTCCTCCAGGGAAGACCTTCGTCTCTCCACGCCAACGCCTCGGAATCCTCAAATGGGGTCACTCCTCCCATCTAGCAGGTCATGCAGGCATCAAGAAATCCGTGCAACTCATCTCTCGTTTCTATTGGTGGCCGACTCTGGAGACGGATGTTGTGGATTTTGTGCGAGCCTGCACTGTCTGTGCCCGGGATAAGACTCCTCGCCAGAAGCCCGCTGGTCTTCTTCATCCTCTGCCTGTCCCCGAACAGCCTTGGTCTCTGATTGGTATGGACTTTATTACAGACTTACCCCCATCCCGTGGCAACACTGTTGTTTGGGTGGTCGTTGATCGATTCTCCAAGATGGCACATTTCATCCCTCTTCCTGGTCTTCCTTCAGCGCCTCAGTTGGCAAAACAATTTTTTGTACACATTTTTCGTCTTCAAGGGTTGCCCACGCAGATCGTCTCGGATAGAGGCGTCCAATTCGTGTCAAAATTCTGGAGGGCTCTCTGTAAACAACTCAAGATTAAATTAAACTTTTCTTCTGCATATCATCCTCAATCCAATGGGCAAGTAGAAAGAATTAACCAGGTCCTGGGTGATTATTTACGGCATTTTGTTTCCTCCCGCCAGGATGACTGGGCAGATCTTCTACCATGGGCCGAATTCTCGTATAACTTCAGAGTCTCTGAATCTTCCTCCAAATCCCCATTTTTCGTGGTGTACGGCCGTCACCCTCTTCCCCCCCTCCCTACTCCCTTGCCCTCTGGTTTGCCCGCTGTGGATGAAATATCTCGTGATCTTTCCACCATATGGAAAGAGACCCAAAATTCTCTCTTACAGGCTTCATCACGCATGAAGAAGTTTGCTGATAAGAAAAGAAGAGCTCCCCCCATTTTTTCTCCTGGAGACAAGGTATGGCTCTCCGCTAAATATGTCCGCTTCCGTGTCCCTAGCTACAAATTGGGACCACGCTATCTTGGTCCTTTCAAAATTTTGTGCCAGATTAATCCTGTCTCTTACAAACTTCTTCTTCCTCCTTCTCTTCGTATTCCTAATGGCTTTCACGTTTCTCTTCTTAAACCACTCATCATCAACCGTTTCTCTCCCAAACTTGTTTCTCCCACTCCTGTTTCCGGCTCCTCGGACATCTTCTCCGTAAAGGAGATACTGGCCTCCAAGAAGGTCAGAGGGAAAACTTTTTTTTTAGTCGATTGGGAGGGTTGTGGTCCTGAAGAGAGATCCTGGGAACCTGAGGACAATATCCTAGACAAAAGTCTGCTCCTCAGGTTCTCAGGCTCTAAGAAGAGGGGGAGACCCAAGGGGGGGGGGGTACTGTTACGCCGAGCGCTCCGGGTCCCCGCTCCTCCCCGGAGCGCTCGCTACACTCTCGCTACTGCAGCGCTCCGGTCAGATCCACTGACCCGGTGCGCTGCGATACCGCCTCCAGCCGGGATGCGATTCGCGATGCGGGTGGCGCCCGCTCGCGATGCGCACCCCGGCTCCCGTACCTGACTCGCTCTCCGTCGGTCCTGTCCCCGCGCGCGCGGCCCCGCTCCCTAGGGCGCGCGCGCGCCGGGTCTCTGCGATTTAAAGGGCCACTGCGCCGCTGATTGGCGCAGTGGTTCTAATTAGTGTGTTCACCTGTGCACTCCCTATTTATACCTCACTTCCCCTGCACTCCCTCGCCGGATCTTGTTGCCATTGTGCCAGTGAAAGCGTTTTCCTTGTGTGTTCCTAGCCTGTGTTCCAGACCTCCTGCCGTTGCCCCTGACTACGATCCTTGCTGCCTGCCCCGACCTTCTGCTACGTCCGACCTTGCTTCTGTCTACTCCCTTGTACCGCGCCTATCTTCAGCAGTCAGAGAGGTTGAGCCGTTGCTAGTGGATACGACCTGGTCACTACCGCCGCAGCAAGACCATCCCGCTTTGCGGCGGGCTCTGGTGAAAACCAGTAGTGACTTAGAACCGGTCCACTAGCACGGTCCACGCCAATCCCTCTCTGGCACAGAGGATCCACCTCCTGCCAGCCGGCATCGTGACACCTACAGAAAGAACAGACACAGAGAATGGGACCAAACCCTGCAACAAACCACACTGCAAACTCTGCCAACATATCTGCACCAAGATGGAAGCCACCCACAACAACAAGATATATAACATGAGGGGACTATACTCCTGCACATCCCCAAATGTGGTCTACATGATACAATGCACCAAGTGTGACATGGGATGCTACATTGGTGAAACCAGCCAGAAACTCAACGAAAGGATGAATCTACACAGACATTCCATCAACCGCCATAAAGAAAATAACTACTGCACCCCAGTTGGACACCATTTTACCCAAACAGGCCACTCCATACAGGACCTTACAATCAAGATACTGAGAGGGAACTTCAAAAACACTCAAGGGAGAAAGACATTTGAAGCCAAAATGATACTGTTTTTTGACTGGAAAAACAGGGGACTTAATGTGGATTTGAGCTTCTTATCTCATTATCAAAATTTCTTATAACCTGTACTGTACTGTATTCTCTTATAACCTGCACTGTGTTCTCTTTTGCATCTCACTATGTCCTGCTAATTATCAGTCTCTCCCCTGCTCCCCCCTCCCTCCCGCTTTTTTCTCATCCTTATCTATTTAGTCTATGTTCTTATAGCAGGACAATTTATGGCCCATCTTAGTGTGAATTCTCCACATTTATTGTCTTAACCCCTGCATATTGGTGAGATGTAACTTGTGTCTTCTACTTGTGAGCTTAGATTTGCTTTGGACTTGATAAAGGGAGGAATCCCGAAAGCTTAAAGTCTCTACAAAATGCTGTTAGTCCAATAAAAAAGGTGCAGGGGTTAACACAACATATGTGGAGAATGGACATTAAGTTGGGCCATAAATTGTATAGCTATAGGACGATAGACTACAGATAAGGATGAGGGGCGGGGGGGGGGGGGTGCTGGAGACTCCTCTGTTCTTGAGTCATAAAGAATGGTAGTTCTTTATGACTCCAAGAACAGAGGACTTGATGTGGATTTAAGCTTCTTATCCCATTATCAAATTTTCCTAAAACCTTTGCTAAACTGTCTTCCCTCTCCCTGCTCTAACACCATTACACCCCTGCTCCCCCTCCCACGGTCTAAGTCTTATTTTCAGTCTATGGTTCTGTAGTAAAATTGTCATTTCTCCTCTGTCCAGCATAACCACCATTCTCACCTCTTCTCTCCAGCTCCCCCCCCCCCCCCATCCTTATCTGTAGTCCATCGTCCTATAGCTATACAATTTATGGCCCAACTTAATGTCCATTCTCCACATATGTTGTTTTAACCCCTGCATATTTTGTGAGATAGAACCTGTGTTTTCTCCTTGTGAGCTCAGAAATGCTTATGACTTGATAAAGGGAGGAATCCCGAAAGCTTGTCTCTACATAATCTTGTTAGTCCCATAAAAAAGGTACTACAAGATACTGCAACTACCAATGATTTTGCTTTTTGCATCACTGGACTAATACGGCTACTCCTAACTAATATATATATATATATATATATATATATATATATATATATATAGATATATATATATAGATATATATATATATAGATGGATCCCTTCTGATAAAAATACAAACAAATAAAATATATACTTTATTACTTCATGAAGAAGCCAATTAAATGATATACAGACCTGGAGTCAGTAATGAGACATGTAAGTTGATTCCCTGTAGTTCCATGCAGAGATTAAGTGTCAACATATGCACAGTGATACTTACAATCCCGTGCAGAGACTAAGTGTTTACACATGCGTGGTGATATCTACAATCCCAGCATTGAGACAAAGTGCCAACGCATGTGCTAAGAGATTAAAGGGTTAGTCTAGTGGTGAAAAACGTATCCCCTATCCTAAGGATAGGGGATAAGTTTCAGATTGCGGGGGGCCCGAGCGCTGGGGCCCCCCCACAATCTCCTGTACGGGCCCCGGCTCGCTGGCCAGATAGCGCATGTTGACCACCGCACAAAGCGGCGGCTGACACACCCCCTCAATACAACTCTATGCCAAAGCCGGAGATTGCTGAAGGCAGTGCTCCGGCTCTGCCATAGAGTTGTAGTGAGGTGGCGTGTCAGCCGCTGCTTCATGTGGTGGTCAACACATCTCCTTCCCGCGGGCTGTCGGGGCCCGTATAGGAAATTATGAGGGGCTCGAGCGGTCGCCCCCCCCCCCCCCCCCCGCAATCTGAAACTTATGCCCTACCCTTACGATAAGGGATGTGTTTTTCACCACTGGATATCTCCTTTAACGCTGAATGAAAAGTCCGTGCTCATGCGCGGAGGACAGGAAGCAAAACAACCACAAAATAATTTACCCTACAGGATTAAGTGTCTCAGCAATCTTTAGTAACATGTAAGTGGATTGGTATATATCAACAAGGGATATGATTGGCTCTCAGGTGAGATATACTATTGGTGGACGTGATTATGAAGGAGGAACCAGGTTTGGGAGCATAATGATGTAGCACCTCCAGATAGGAATTGCCAATGAATGCAAGTAAACATGTGTAATGATTGGTCATATGAATGTTGTAATGAACCATTTGATTGGGAGGAATCCTAACACACCTATCCTTTCAATAGTTTTTTATTGAAGTTTTTTTGTCAAAACAAAAACATACAAACATTGGACCAAATGTGTCCAAAAATTATCAACAAGAAAACAGTGTCCTGGGGACAACAAATATGAATTTAGAAAGCATTAGTCCATCCTAATATAGCTTAGATTCCAAAATAAAGAAAAAGAGATCTAATCTAGTACATAGTCTTACCCTATACTGATATTTCATCACAGTTAGCTGCATCCATAAGGAATACCAAGTGAAAAGGTCTCTGCACCACATGTTTCTAAGGGTAATTTCCAGGGAGAGGGGGGGTGGGGTGAGGGTGAGGTCAGAGGGGTAATATTATGGATTAAACATCTGAACAGTGTATGGAGGTCATCCAATATTGCCATTTATGTATAAATGAGGAGTATTTGCCTGCTCCAGAAGCTATTATTTTTTCAAATGCATAAGTGGTATTTACTTTTTGTATTACTTGAGAGATGGACGGCACATTAGTAGTTTTCCAGTGACTAGTAAGTGAGGTTTTGGCTATGACACACATAATGCAGAATAAAGCATGCATAGAAGGAGGAATAAGATGTATATCTAGGAACAATAGTACCAGTTGTGGGGACCATAGTAGGGTGATATGGAAAACGTCTTTTATTAATGTACGGCATTCCCTCCAGAAAGATTGTATAATGGGGCATGTCCAGAGGACATGGTATAAGGTACCTCTCTGTCTACAGTCTCGCCAGCATTTGTCTGAAGAGTGTGGATAAGCTTTGGCAATTTTGTCTGGGGTAAAATACCAGCCAAGAATAGTTTTGAAGGCTGACTCTACATGGGAAGTGCATAATAACGATTTATTAATACATTTAAAGGCCATTTGCCAGTCAGGTGCATTATTGGATATGGCTAATTCCCGTTCCCATTTTCTCATAGGATATGAGCGGGAGCAGATATTTGATTGGGTATATAAGTTGTAAGGGAGTTTAAGACCAGGGGTTTTATTCTTTAGGTATCTAATGGTTGGTAAATCCGGGTTAAGTTTCGAGGCGGTAAGTGTTTGAACCAAATGGCGTACCTGGAGATATTTATAAAAATCCTCCCTTGGGATATGAAATGTTGAGCGTAGATGTTGGAATGTGACAAAGGAATGATCAATAAATAAGTGTTTAACCTCAGTCAGCCCTGCCGACAGCCATGAATATATATTTAAATCAGGTATGGAGGCCTGAACAAAGGACATAGGGAGGTCAGTTACAGTCGCTACATTTGTAAATGCTATTTTGACTAAATATGTTTTCCAGATATGTAATGAGTTCGTTATGAGTGGGTTATCTATTTTAGGTGTGGGGATGTTCAAGATTGGAAGATATAAAAGGTCTCTAGCAGTGTAGGGAGAAGAAAGACAATTTTCAATAATCGCCCAGGGAGCTTCCGAATCTGTATGCCACCAATGTTGGAGAGAGGATAACATTGTAGCAATATAATAGGCTTTTATATCAGGGGAACCCAAGCCTCCAGCATGTTTAGATTTAGATAAAATATAGGGGGAAAGTCTGGGTTTCCTACCTGCCCATATGAAGTGCGTGAGAATACGTTGGGCGTTGGTGAAAAACGATTCTGGGAGATTGATCGGGAGTGTTTGGAAGTGGTATAATAGCTTGGGAAGTAAAAACATTTTGAATGTAGCAACTCGTCCAACCCAGGATATTTCATATTTTAAATAGTTTGAAGCCTCTTGAGATAGGGATTTTAGTAATGGTACATAATTGTTGGAGTATAAAGAATTCAGGGGATAGGATAGTGTAATGCCCAGATATTCTATGGTGGATGCCCTCCAATCAAAAGCATAGGTTGATTTAAAAGAAGTGAGTAAGGGATGTGGGAGATTAGTCTTATTGAGGGAGTAATAAGACAATGTGCCAAAATGGTCTATAATGTCCATCACTGTCGGTAAAGAGGTAGCCGGGTCAGACAAAGTCAAGATGACATCATCTGCATATAGGGAGATAATATGGAAGTGGTCACCAATGATTATGCCCGATGTCCTGGGATCTTGACGTATCGACTGTGCCAGGGGCTCAATTGATAAAATGTAGATCAGTGGGGATAATGGACAGCCTTGACGGGTGCCATTTGTGATCCCAAATGAGTCAGACAAGCATCCATTGGTCAGCACACGGGCCGAGGGTAGGGAATATAGGGCTGAGATAGCCTGCATTATGTTGCCCGTGAATCCCATAGCCCGTAGAGCCGAGAAGGCGTAGGACCAGCGTAGCCGGTCGAACGCCTTCTCGGCATCCAACGCCATAAACAAAGCAGGAATAGAGTGAGTGTCTATATGATGTAAAATATGTAAGAATTGTCTTGTATTATCTGAAGTTTGTCTGCCGGGGACAAAACTGGATTGGTCTGCTTTAATGAGAGCTGGAAGCAGGGGGGCCAACCTATTAGCCAGCACTTTGGCATATATCTTGAGATCCTGGTTAAGGAGTGATATGGGGCGGAAGTGTTGTGGGGCATCAGAAGGTTTACCAGGTTTTGGGATAGTAGTTATCAATGCCTCTAAGTTTTCTTTGGGCAGTGATCCTTGAGTTACTGCGGAATTACAAAACGCCTGTAAATGAGGTGAGATAACGGGCAAGTACGTTTTAAAATATGCAGAAATAAAGCCGTCAGGACCAGGGGCTTTATTGCTGGGAAGAGATTGTATAACTTTTTGGATCTCTTCCAGGGTGATTGTTTTGTTTAAAATTTCCAGTTGGGGAGGGGAGATATGAGGAAGGGTAAGGGAGGACAGGTAAGTTTGGATTTTGGTGGCATGGTCTGGTGGTGTATGGACGGAGTTTTCCAAATTATATAGTTGGGAGTAAAATGCCTGGAAGCCATTAGCTATGTCCATAGGGGTATATAGTTTATTCCCAGTTAGTGGATGAATCAATAGGGGTATGCAGGACTTTTGTTGTTGCGCTTTTAACCTATGGGCAAGTAGTTTCCCTGTTTTATTGTCTTGCGAATAATAAGTGGCACCAAGCTTCCTATGCGATTTCTCATAGGAAGACAGTAGGAGACATCTAAGGTCATTTCTCAATGCAGCTACTGTTTGTCCTGTCTGTGTGGTAGGGGTTTGTTTGTTGCTATCTTCCACTTTACGCAGTGAGGACAGAACCTCCTGCAACTTCTTATCCCTATTTTTCTTAATGATAGAACTACATTTTATACATAGGCCACGTATGACCGCTTTGTGACAATTCCAAAGTACAATTGGGTCAGATACCGAGGGTGCATTTAGCGCAAAATATTCCTTAATATCCTCTCTTAGGCGTTGAGAATATTCCCGGTGTGACAGAAGAAATGGACTACATCTCCACATATGTGGGGAAGGTGAGGACACATCATCTATAAGAGATATAGTTATAGCTGCATGATCCGACCATTTTATCTCCTCTATGGAAGAGCTATTAATGCGGGTCAGCAGGGCTCTGTCCACCAGAAACATGTCAAATCGTGAGTATGAGTTATGGACTCCAGATAAAAATGTGAAGTCTCTCTCAGAGGGGTGATGTACCCGCCAAATATCATACATATCCTCAATATTGAGCCATTTTTCCAAGGTATTAGTAGAAAGACGGGTGCTAGAGGTAGTATCCATTTCACTATTAGCGACAACATTGAAGTCACCACACATAATGAGGGACCCCCAGGGGGACTTGCATAGTAAGCGCATTATAGATTTCATAAACTTTAATTGACCATTGTTTGGGGCATACAAGGCGGCTATAGTCAATGGGATATTGTTTATGTTGCATTTGAGTAGGATATACCGGCCAGCAGAGTCAGAAGTGCAGCTGTGTAGGGAAAAGGATACAGAATTACGTATGGCAATGGAAACCCCTCTAGATTTAGATGAATGAGTGGAATGAAATATGTGAGGGTATGCTGGGTGTTTAATCCAATGTGTATCACCAGAAAGGAGGTGTATTTCCTGTATGCACAAAATATCCCAATTCAAAGTTTTAGCCTCCTTCCATAGATAGGCGCGTCTATGTGGGGCATTGAGACCGTTAACATTAACACTTGCTAACTTAATAACCATAAGTTATAATTACATGAGATAGGAATAGTAGATAGAATAAAGAAGTAGGGGCGACCATGTGTGCCTCCCAGCCAGCACACACATAGTCTATTGGATTGGGTAAGACTTGAAGGTAGGATGGAGTAAAAGAGATAAAGCAGAGATAGCATTAAAACAGAAACAAAGCATAAAATTGCCATAAAACAGAATAATGGAAAAGGCAGTAGACTCATCAGTTTAGAGCCGGTTGGATGGAGGGGGGGATAACTGTCCATCCTGAAGCCGAGGATCCGACTACACAGTCCGGGCCCATAACCTTAAAAAGAAAACTGGGTATGAGAAAGATAGCCGGAATAGTCCTTCATGCAGTGGACCAGTCCTTTCGGAGATGCTGAGGGGGGTGAGTATTCTTTGAGACACTAGGTGAGGGCATTGTGATGTTCCAGGCTTCTAGAAGCGATTGACCATCTTTAAGGGAGCGAACAACATGCATTTTATCTCCTTTGCGAATAAGCAGACGCGTCGGGAACCCCCAGCGATATGCAATTTTTGCAGTACGCAGAGCTTGTGTCACTGGCTGTAGTGCCCTGCGAGCTTGCATCGTGGCCACTGATAAGTCTGCATAAACAGAGATCCCATCGAAGGGTGCTGGGAGACCATTATTTTTGCGGGCAAATTCCATAAGACGCTCTTTCGTGGTAAAGAAATGCACTCTGGCTAACACATCTCTTGGCACAGTGTCAGATCGATGCTTAGGTAGTGGGAGACGGTGAGCTCTGTCAACTTCAATTTCAGTTGGTGAGCAGTCTGGCAAGGCTGCTTTTATCATGGAGCGCACATATTGTGGAATGTCTGCAGGAGGGATGGTTTCAGGAACTCCGCGGAACTTTACATTATTGCGCCTGCTCCTGTCTTCAAGGTCAGCGACCTTTTCTCTCAAGGCTATGACCTCATCCTCTAAATCATGGTGAGAGTCTATAAGTAGATTATGTGAATCAGAGAATTCACCAAATTTTGTTTCAATATGATCAACTCTTTCTCAGAGATCATCTATAGTCACTTGGATAGGAGATACTATAGCATGCATGTCTTTTAAGAAAGTCTTATGTAGCACCAGCAACATACTCTTCATAGCTGTGTCAGTCAAGTAGTCTCCAGAGACTGATAGCGCTCCCAAAGCATTATCGCTGTTATCTAGCTTATTATCAGAGACTGTCCAGTCACTTGTGTCAGATATAGCGTTAACAGCATACCTGGGTCTCTGCTTGAGTGGGCTCTGAGAAGGAGACGCTGCAGGGGAGATGTTATCTGCGCCATGTGGAGATGAAAGGTCCTCATTGCTGTGAGAAGAAGCTTCTGCAGCTACGGTCTCAGCTGCAGGAGGAGAGCCGTCAGGAGAGGTCTGATTCAGCGCTGGAACAGACAGTGACCGCCGGGTGAGTGTGGGAGATGAGCGCCGCTCAGTTCCCTCATCGGGTCCAGATAGTGGAGGAGCAGGCTTGCGTGCACGGTCGGCGCCATCTTGAGCCCTGCTCCCGCCGCGGGTAAAGCTGAATTTGGCGAGTGTTTCCTGTCGGGCAGGCTTCCTTCTGCGTGCCGGCATGATGTTCAGCTGTTCAGCCTCCTGTAGGGCCAGTTTAGGGTCAGAGATAACGGCTATCAAAGCTGTATTTAGTCGCTAGGTTAGGCAAAAGGCAGGAGCTCTCTTACAGTGCGGCCATTCACCTCGGCTGCCAGGCCACGCCCCCCCTAACACACCTATAAGGTGAGCTATGATTGGCTACATTCAGAGCCTGCCAATAGAGTGATGTAAGCACCAGAGGTTATAAAAGGACAAATGACCGCCATTTTGACAGTCACTAGCCTGTACCTCTGATGAAGCTGAGTTAGAGTAAAAACTAGTTAGGGGGCAGTGTCTGATATTTTTCAAATATCAGTGTTGCCACAGACAATAGACTAAAGGACTGCAGCCTTGGGCTCATATAATATAACACACTAGAGGTTGAATTAAACGTGTGATCAACTAAACTGATCTATTGGATTTTATCTATGTCCAATATGTAATAAAACTGTTGGAGTACATTCTACCATACAGTAAACCGTGATAATATAGGTCTTAACTCACGTAATTTTAAATGCACAATAAAAGTTATGTTTTATTAGGGGATATTTGGCATAATTGTGCATGGTTGGCACCAAGGAATCAGGAAATCCCTGATATTTACTTGCTTGACTGCTCTCGAAAGGGTTAAACTGTGGGAAAGATCTCTTTTTCCATTATTAAATAATTTCTTGTGTATATACCAAGATGACGTACTTGCCGTTCTTTGTCCCTTTGGGAGTGTTAGGGTTAATGAATATTAATAAGAAATACTAGCACAAAAACTCTTTAAAAATACCTATTTCGCCAAAGTATAAATATGGGTATTTTTTAAGTTTTTGGGCCTTTCTCACTGAATATTCAATTAAAGTTATGTTTTAGATGGGGTTAAAATAGAGGGTAGATTGATCTAATTTCATTGGGACCTTGTGAAATTTTATTGTGTTAACTTACCTATGACCCCATCAGGGTACTTTTTGTATTCTGTAGTTATGGTTAATGCCACAATAGTATTTGTACAGAAAGGAAAGGGGTACTTATGTGATGCATTTCCTGCTTTTCCCCTCCCCTTTTTAGGGATATTTATGCAGGGCGAGATCTCTCTGATCTCAGTTTTTGTAAAAGGATCAGCTGATCCGAAACTGATCAACCATATCATGTTTTTTTTCATCTTTTGGATTTTATGTGAATTCTGCAGAGTCGTTTTGTCATTTTACCTGTTTGCAAAAAAAGTGCTTGATTGTCACAAGTTCTTCTAGTTCCGTACACCGTGCCCAGAGGGAGCTGACTTCACCTGCATTCTTTATTCAAAAAATTATACAATAATAATTCAAGTTAAGAATTAGCAATATCCTTTGTCATGTATGATAATCCATTACTACAGTACAAACTGCCTTTATGGCCTAAGCATTGTACACACTTGTAATATACCAATCTGATTTAAGATTATTAGGCTAGGGATAAAATTGACTGAAAGATGAAAAAAAAGAAAAGTCATACTGTAACTGATCCCTTTATACTTTTGCAAAAGCTGCACGGATATATGTTTGAATTTCTTCCTCATTGAGAATAATTACAGCTGCATTGTGACTGAAATTTAACTGTGATTTAGCCAAGACTTTCTTTTGTTGTATAGAACTAGGTAAGCTCAGTCATTTACTCTATGTAAATTGCTTGAGAAAGTTATGTTCAAGAAATATAATTTATCTCTACATACTCTGCTTAGTTAAGATTTATTTCCATTTATTTTCAATGACTTGGACATTTTGTGCCTTTTTTTAAATATTTTTTTCTGCATAAAGTTTTATTAGACATTTCTAGTTTGATGTCACATTAAAATGTCAAAATTTCTGACTGGTTGGAGTGCTGACACCTCACCGATCATGGGGAAGGAATCAGAAAAAGTATGCAGCAGCACATCTTACCCGCTTCATAGTGATCTATGTCTATGCGGTCAATGGACCAGAAGACAAAGATCGATACAAGTCAGGGAGTTAATCCCTTAACGACGAAGGACGTAAATGTACGTCCTGGTGAGGTGGTACTTACCGCACCAGGATGTACACTTACGTCCTATGCATAACCGCGAGCATCGGAGCAGCCAGGGACCCGCCCGTAATGGTGGATGTCCGCCATTAACCCCTCAGATGCCGTGATCAGTACAAATCACAGCATCTGCAGCATCACGGTCACTAAAATGGAGGATCGGATCGCACTGCTGCGGCGATCCGATAATCCAGCATGGCGGCCGGAGGTCCCCTCACCTTGTTCCGGCCATCTCCCGGGGTCTCCCGTGGTCTTCTGCTCTGGTCTGCGATCGAGCAGACCAGAGCAGAAGATGACCGATGACACTGATCAGTGCTATGTCCTATACATAGCACTGAACAATATTAGCAATCAAATTATTGCTATAAATAGTCCCCTATGGGGACTATTAAAGTGTAAAAATTTTAGTAAAAAAAGTAAAAAGTTAAAGTAATAAAATGTGAAAAACTCCCTCCCCAATAAAAGCGTAAATTGTCCCATTTTCCCTATTTCACCCCCAAAAAGTGGAAATTTGTTTTTTATATACATATTTAATATTGCCGCGTGCGTAAATATTAAAATAAAATGTTAATGATACCGTACGGTGGACGGTGTGAACGTAAAAAAAGTCTAAAAATAGATGCTTTTTTATAACATTTTATTCAAAAAAAATGTAATAAAAAAACTATTAAAAGTTTTATATAAGCAAATATAGTATCAATAAAAAATACAGATCACGGCACAAAAAATGAGCCCTCATACCGCCGCTTATACAGAAAAATGAAAAAGTTATAGGTCTTCAAAATAGGGGGATTATAAACGTACTAATTTGGTTAAACAGTTTACAATTTTTTTTAAGCGCAACAGTAATAGAAAAGTATATTATCATGGATATCATTTTAATCGCATTAACCCAAAGATTAAGAACACATGTCATTTTTACCGTAAATCGTACGGCGTGAAAACTAAACCTTCCAAAATTTGCAAAATTGTGGTTTTCTTTTTAACCCCTTAAGGACCAATGACGTACCGGTACGTCATTGGTCCTGCTCTTCTGATATAACGCGGGGTTACACAGTAACCCCGCGTCATATCATGGCGGGCCCGGCGTCATAGTGAAGCCGGGACCCGCCTCTAATAGTGCGCAGCGCCGATCGCGGCGCCGCGCGCTATTAACCCTTTAGCCGCGCGCTCAAAGCTGAGCCGCGCGGCTAAAAGTGAAAGTGAAAGTTCCCGGCTAGCTCAGTCGGGCTGTTCGGGATAGCCGCGGCTAATCGCGGCATCCCGAACAGCTGACAGGACAGCGGGAGGGCCCCTTCCTGCCTCCTCGCTGTCCGATCGCCGAATGACTGCTCAGTGCCTGAGATCCAGGCATGAGCAGTCATGCGGCAGAATCGTTGATCACTGGTTTCTTATGAGAAACCAGTGATCAACATAGAAGATCAGTGTGTGCAGTGTTATAGGTCCCTATGGGACCTATAACACTGCAAAAAAAAAGTGAAAAAAAAAAGTGAATAAAGATCATTTAACTCCTCCCCTATTAAAAGTTTGAATCACCCCCCTTTTCCAATAAAAAAAAAACACAGTGTAAATAAAAATAAAAATAAACATATGTGGTATCACCGCGTGCGGAAATGTCCGAATTATAAAAATATATCATTAATTAAACCGCTCGGTCAATGGCGTGCGCGCAAAAAAATTCCAAAGTCCAAAATAGTGCATTTTTGGTCACTTTTTATATCATTTAAAAATGAATAAAAAGTGATCAATAAGTCCTATCAATGCAAAAATGGTACCGTTAAAAACTTCAGATCACGGCGCAAAAAATGAGCCCTCATACCGCCCCATACACGGAAAAATAAAAAAGTTATAGGGGTCAGAAGATGACAATTTTAAACGTATTAATTTTCCTGCATGTAGTTATGATTTTTTCCAAAAGTCCGACAAAATCAAACCTATATAAGTAGGGTTTCATTTTAATCGTATGGACCTACAGAATACATATCAGGTGTCATTTTTACCGAAAAATGTACTACGTAGAAACGGAAGCCCCCAAAAGTTACAAAACAGCGTTTTTTTTTTCAATTTTGTCGCACAATGATTTTTTTTCCCGCTTCACCATAGATTTTTGGGCAAAATGACTGACGTCATTACAAAGTAGAATTGGTGGCGCAAAAAATAAGCCATCATATGGATTTTTAGGTGTAAATTTGAAAGAGTTATGATTTTTTAAAGGCAAGGAGCAAAAAACGAAAATGCAAAAACGGAAAAACCTCCGGTCCTTAAGGGGTTAATTTCCCCACACAAATAGTATTTTTTTTGGTTGTGCCATACATTTTATGGTAAAGTGAGTGATGGCATTACAATGGACACCTGGTCGCGCAAAAAACAAGCCCTCATACTAGTCTGTGGATGAAAATATAAAAGAGTTATGATTTTTTGAATAAGAGGAGGAAAAAACGAAAACGTAAAAAATAAATTTTCTGCATCCTTAAGTCCCAAATGGGCTTCATCCTTAACCCCTTAAGGACCGGGGGGTTTTCCGTTTTTGCATTTTCGTTTTTTGCTCCTTGCCTTTAAAAAATCATAACTCTTTCAATTTTGCACCTAAAAATCCATATGATGGCTTTTTTTTTGCGCCACCAATTGTACTTTGTAATGACATCAATCATTGTGCCCAAAAATCTACGGTGAAACGGAAAAAAAATCATTGTGCGACAAAATAAAAAAAAATGCTGTTTTGTAACTTTTGGGGGCTTCTGTCTCTTCGTAGTACATTTTTCGTACAAATGACTAGTGTTGAGCGGCATAGGCCATATTCGAATTCGCGAATATTCGCGAATATATGGACGAATATTCGTCATATATTCGCGAATATTCGCATACTCGTTATATTCTCGTTTTATTTTCGCATATGCAAACTTTCGCGTATGCGGAAATTAGCATATAGGAAATTCGCATACGCGAAAATTCGTATATGCGAAAATTAGCATACACTAATTTTCGCATATGCGAATTTTCGCGCGCCAGTCTCACACAGTAGTATTAGAGCCTTCTTTACACCACACAAGCTGGAAGCAGAGAGGGGTGATCACTGTGATGTGTACTGTGAAGAAAAAAAAGAAAAAAAGAAAAAAAAAAATGAAAATTCGTAATTACGAATATATAGCGCTATATTCGCGAAATTCGCGAATTCGCGAATATGCGATATTCGCGAATAATATTTGAATTGCGAATATTCGCGAGCAACACTACAAATGACACCTTATCTTTATCCTGTAGGTCCATACGATTAAAATGATACCCTACTTATATAGGTTTGATTTTGTCGGACTTCTGTAAAAAATCATAACTACATGCAGGAAAATTAATACGTTTAAAATTGTCATCTTCTGACCCCTATAACTTTTTTATTTTTCCGTGTATGGGGCGGTATGAGGGCTAATTTTTTTGCGCCGTGGTCTGAAGTTTTTAACGGTTCCATTTTTGCATTGATAGGACTTATTGATCGCTTTTTATTCATTTTTTAATTATATAAAAAGTGACCAAAAATGCACTATTTTGGACTTTGGAATTTTTTCCGCGCACGCCATTGACCGAGCGATTTAATTAATGATATATTTTTATAATTCGGACATTTCCGCACGCGGTGATACCACATATGTTTATTTTTTTTTTTATTTACACTGTGCTTTTTTTTATTGGAAAAGGGGGGTGATTCAAACTTTTAATAGGGGAGGAGTTAAATGATCTTTTTTCACTTTATTCACATAGGGACCTATAACACTGCACACTGATCTTCATCATTGATCACTGGTTTCTCATAAGAAACCAGTGATCAACGATTCTGCCGCATGACTGCTCATGCCTGGATCTCAGGCACTGAGCAGTCATTCGGCGATCGGACAGCGAGGAGGCAGGTAGGGGCCCTCCTGCTGTCCTGTCAGCTGTTCGGGATGCCGCGATTAGCCGCGGCTATCCCGAACAGCCCGACTGAGCTAGCCGGCAACTTTCACTTTCGCTTTTAGCCGCGCGGCTCAGCTCTGAGCGCGCGGCGCTGTGATCGGCGCTGTGCACTATTAGAGGCGGGACCCGGCTTCACTATGACGCCGGGCCCGCCGTGATATGACTCGGGGTTACTGTGTAACCCCGCGTTATATCAGGAGAGCAGGACCAAGAACGTGCCGGTACGTCCTTGGTCCTTAAGGGGTTAAAGGGGTACTCAGGTGGAAAACATTTTCTTTAAATCAACTGGTGCCAGAAAGTTAAACAGATTTGTATATTACTTCTTTTAAAAAATATTTGTCCTTCCAGTACTTATTAGTAGCTGTATGCTACAGAGGAAATTATTTTCCTTTTGAATTTGTCCATATCAGGAACTGTCCAGAGCAGGAGAAAAACCTATGCTGCTCTGGATAGTTCCTGAAACAGACAGAGCTGTTAGCAGAGAGCACTGTGGACAAGGCAAAAAAGAAATTCAAAAAGAAAATAATTTCCTTTGTAGAAGTAATTTACATATCTGTTTAATTCCTGGCACCAGTTCATTTGAAAAAGAAAAAAAAGTTTTCCACCAGAGTACCCCCTTTAACTGTGCTGTTGTGTAATTCTCCCTGCTCTCATCCTGATTGGTGGGGGTCTCAGACCTGAGAGACTTCTTTAAAAACTTTTGATACACCTCTGTGACATGTCAAACAGTTTTTTTAAATGAATGTAACACTTTTAAACCGCAGAAGTCACATCATGTGCCTTCTATAACTTTACTGGGACAAGCTGAAGCAATGATCGATCAGCTGTAGTTCCCCTAAGAGCGCTCCTCTACAATGAAGTTACAACATGGGAAGTCTTGTGCGGTATCTGCTCATCACCAATACTTAATTTTTGTAGTTGCCATGAATCCTCAGCAGCTTAGGCTGGGTTTATATATGTCAAGCATAGTTTCCCTCCATCCAGCATCTCAATTTTGACGCCAGATGGGTGGACACGTCGGACGGCATTGGACAGATGAACGCAGCTTGCAAGAAATAATGGATGCTGGATGCCATACAACTGATGACAACTCATGCACATTGTCATCAGTTATAGTTGTTCTGAGATCTAGACTGAGTTCACCTATGCCAGATCCTGGACATATGTGAACCTAACTTTACTGTGAATTGCCAAGGATTGGCAGCAAATGCAGATTAAGGATGGGGGAAGAGGTTAGATGATGTGACTATTGATCTCAGTTTACACATTACAGCTGCTAAACTTCAAAATTGCCAATGTTATGGAAATTGTAAGTTACATTCCATCCCCTGTATACCATTAACTAGCCTTCAAGCAGCACTTGTTATTGCTCCCCACAGCAGAAAGGGGGGGGGGTGCTGCTGAAATAGAGATGCTGCAGAGAGTTAAAAGCAGCATCATTGTCCCGTCTTGTGTCAGGGAGAAGGGGGCACTGTGCCCTTTGAACTCTCCTAATGAATCACACAACCAGCCTAGTGTAGACCTAAAGCCAGACTAGTCAGTGAGACTTGCATATATAATGCCTCATTAAATGTTAGTGAGTTTGTTGAGAATGGGACATAAAACAGACCACCAGAAATAGTGGGACTATGTTATCATATGGGGGACTTGGCACTTCCCACAGATCAGTAGCCCCCCAGGAGGACCACCCCACAGAAAGTGTGCCACTCCCTCTTATTAATTTACATTAATATGTTTTACTGCTTTAATGTAACTATTTTGAACAGCAATATTGTCCTTAGGTGATATTATCCAGGTGAAATGGCACTAGTAAAGATTTTTAAGTAGGTGATTGTTTTAGTTTAACCCCTTAACGACCATGGACATAAAGGTACGTCCTGGGTTGACGGGACTTCCCGCACCAGGACGTACATTTATGTCCTGTGTATGACCGCGAGCATCGGAGCGGTGATCGCGTCATACATGGCAGGTTCCGGCTGCTATCAGCTGCTGGGGACCCGCTGGTAATGGTCGACATCCGCGATTGCGCAGATGTCCGCCATTTACCCCTCAGATGCCATGATCTGTACAGATCACGGCATCTGTGGCAATGCGCATAATAAAATAGATGATCGGATCGCCCGCAGAGCTGCCGCGGCAATCCGATCATCTGTAATGGCTGCCGGAGGTCCCCTCACCTTGCTCCGGCCATCTCCTGGTGTCTCCTGCTCTGGTCTGAGATCAAGCAGACCAGAGCAGGAGATAGCTGATAATACTGATCAGTGCTATGTCCTATACATAGCACTGAACAGTATCAGCAATCAAAGGATCCCTTATATGGGTCTGTAGATGGAAATATGAAAGAGTTACGGATTTTAGAAGGTGAGGAGGAAAAAACGAAAATGCAAGAATTAAATTGGTCTGGTCCTTAAGGCGAAAATGGGCTTGGTCCTTAAGGGGTTAAAATCTACAAAGAAGACAGAGAAAAAAAGTTTCCCACTAAGTATAATTGACAGTGAAAATAAAATTTTAAAGGCTAAAAAGCCCTTAAAGATTGCAGTCTGCAGAACTAAATGATGGTTTGTATAATGTTGAGTTCCTCTAACAGATGGCATATCTTTCATTTCCCTTGCAAAGATATTACAATTTCTTATTTTAAAACAAATTCTAGAGATTAAAGTTAATTTGACACTTAATTTTAACTGTTATACATATGTATCGATATTCCTACATTCACCTTTCCACAGGTTTGATTGGAAACAAATGATCACATTCCCTTTTTTAACTGAACTTGACATTTGAATGAATATTAAAGTCTGCATTAATATTATAAATTATATATACTAGTATGTTATCATGATTAAAAATGTAAATACTAATCATAGTCATGTTCCATAAATTTAACGATTTTGTCTGGGGGGGGGTGATTGTGGGTTAAAAGGGATCTATGCTAGTGTTCCTGGTCTATGCTTAGCTCCACCTCCTTGTCCTCTCTCAACAGATAAACTAAAGGTAGCAATAAATGGTTTGAACTTGCAACCCAATTTCATAAACAAGCCAAAAATTGAGGCATGTATACTTTTTTGGTTCTGCCTGTAAGCATTGTGATTTGCTCCCATTGAAATCAATGGTGGAACTTTATTTTTAAGACATTTTTGTGCAGGTTATTGTGCTGTTCTGGTGTTTAACTGTACCTTTAAATGCTACGTAAACCATGTCCTTTTTGAGACCGGACTCTCTGCATTATTCATCCCACCTCCTGCTGCAAGCATGCCTCTAGCCTGATAACTGACAACTGATGTCACAGGGAGGACTGTCAATCGCATCATCGTAGTGTACTAACTTGATCTGATTTCTTAGGATTACAAGTTAAAAAAAATTGCTTTCACTCTGGCTGTTTTATCCCTCAGACATGCCACAGATTGGAGCTAGGTGGTTGAAAATGCGATTATTAGCAAATCTTAGTGATACTTTCTCGATTCGAATTCACTTACAGCTTGTCCTTCTTGGTGATGCAATTTAATATATATTTTTAAACTATTGATTTTGAATCATATTGCTTTCATACAAATTTAAATGTAATAATTTACAAATTACATAATGATTACCCCCATTGTGAGTTCAACTGCTAATCTACAGCAATTATGAGGCATTACAGTGTGCCTCCTTGGCAGGGGAAATTGCTGAGACCTAGGTGACTATTTATCCTGCTTTTCTTTTGTCTCCATCCTGTTGCGCACAAATCTATGTATCTGTCTGTCTCTATATATAAGTGTGCACATTGATTTTTCATAATTAAAATGAATCCCTATCTCATTCAGAAATTACATGGACAGTAACTTACCATCTTTTCTACCTAACTTAAAATACTGCAAAACTAGTTTTCAGAAGCATAAAATTGATTCCTTTAGTAAACACAACTTATAATCATTAATCTGAGACTTCTTGGTCTTAGGCATATAATAGGAGCGTGCAGTTTGTACTGCAAAACAAATTATATTGCTCAGCCACAAAAGTTTTAGCTTTCAAAGCCATTAACTTGGACACATACATTTACTCCAAACATCAATAATATTCCAGTACTTAATATTTTATTATGGCAAAACAAATGTGTTAAATAGGGATGAGCGAATCGAATCTGCCGAATCCGAATTCATAACGAATTTCAGGAAACATTTGATTTGCAACGAATGTGAATATCGCCGTGATTCGATCGCACACATCACTTCATTAAACTCCATTTAATATGGCCCAGGCTCCAGGGCATCTAAAATGGTGTATCCACATATGAGGACATGGGGCAAGGAACTCTGGGAAGGCGGGAATGCGGGATGACCCTGAATCAGCAGCCAGCCACCCCTGTGATTTTACAGCCCTATATAATTGGCAGCCATCTTGCGGACAGTCACATCAATGTTTTATTGCAGAGAGAGAGGGACAGAGAGCAGTGTGTGTTGCACAGAAAAACATTTTTACAGCAGCAATTCACCTCAAGCCCAAATCCTGTGTAGAAGCACTGATGGGGAAGGGAGAGAGAAAGTGCAATTGTGGGTATATTACTCAGCGACTGTGTGCTGAAGCACTGCTGTGTACAACAACTGAAAAACTAATAGTAGCCAGCCAGTTAGGGTGAGCAGAGCACTAAAAGCCTATTTTCCTCTATTAAGTGTAACCTGTTAAAGTCTTAAGGGCCTAGATACTGTGAAAGGCCAGCCAAAAGTACACACCTGCTGGTGTTGTAGACTAATATTGTTTTAACCCCTTAAGGACTCAGCCCTTTTTCACCTTAAAGGGGTACTCCGCCCCTAGACATCTTATCCTCTATCCTTTGGAAAAGATGTCAGATCGCCGGTGTCCCGCTGCTGCGGACCCCCTGGATCTCTGCTGTGGCACACTGCTATCATTACTGCACAGAGCAAACTCGCTCTGTGCGTAATGACGGTCAATACAGGGGCCAGAGCATTGTTACGTCACGGCTCCGGACCCTCGTGACATCACGGTCCGCCCCCTCAATACAAGTCTATGGGAGGGGGCGTAGCGAGGACATCATGAGGTAGAGCTGTGATGTCACAATGCTCCGGCCCCTGTATCGCCGGTCATTACGCACAGAGCGAGTGTGCTCTGTGCAGTAATGATAGCAGGGTGCCGCAGCAGAGATTCAGGGGGTCCAGCGGGACCCAGGTGATCTGACATCTTATCCCCTATGCTTTGGATAGGGGATAAGATTTCTAGGGGTGGAGTAACCCTTTAAGGACCCTTTTTTTTTGCAAATCTGACCACTGTCACTTTAAGCATTAATAATGGGATGCTTTTAATTTTCATTCTGATTCCGAGATAGTTTTTTTTCGTGACATAGTCTACTTTATGTTAGTGGTAAATTTTCGTCGATACTTGCATCATTTCTACTTTTGGAAGACATCAGAGGGTTTCAGTTCAGCAGCAATTTCCTAATATTTCACAACATTTTCAAAATCGGAATTTTTCAGGGACCAGTTCAGTTTTGAAGTGGATTTGAGGGGCCTTCATATTAGAAATACCCCATAAATTACCCCATTATAAAAACTGCACACCTCAAAGTATTCAAAATGACATTTATTAAGTGTGTTACCCTTTAGTTGTTTCACAGGAATTGCAGCAAATTGAAGGAGAAAATTCAAAATCTTCATTTTTTACGCTCGCATGTTCAAGGGATAAAAGGAGGGAAAATATCCCTAAAATGCGTAAGGAAATATCTCATATGTGTATGTCAAGTGCTCTGTGGGTGCACTAGAGGGCTCCGAAGGGAAGGAGTGACAATGGGATTTTGGAGAGTGAGGTTTTCTGAAATGGTTTTTGGGGGGCATGTCACATTTAAGAAGCCCCTATGGTTCCAGAACAGCAAAAAAATAAAAATAAAAAAAAAACATAAAATGTCATACAATGGCATACAATTTTGGAAACTACACCCCTTAAGGAACATAACAAGAGGTACAGTAAGCCTTAACAGCCCACAGGTGTTTGAAGATTTTTTGTTAAATTCGAATGTGTAAATGGTAAACAAAAGATTTTTTTTCTAAAATGCAGTTTTTCCCCAAATTTTGCATTTTTACAAGGGGTAATAGTAGAAAATGCCCCCCAAAATGTGTAACTCCATCTCTTCTGAGTATGGAGATACCCCAAGTGTGGACGTCAAGTGCTCTGCTGGCGCACTACAATGCTCAGAAGAGAAGGAGCGTCATTGAGCTTTTGGAGAGAGAATTTGGTTGGAATAGAAGTCAGGGGCTTTGTGCGTTTGCAAAGCTGTCCGGGGTGCCAGAACAGGGGATTTCCCCAAATGTGACCCCATTTTGGAAACTAAACCCCTCACAGAATTTAATAAGGGGTGCAGTGAGCATTTACACCCCACTGGCGTGACCGGAGAAACAAAGGGCATGCTGTGAGTCCTTAAGGACTCGGGAATAGAGGCATACGGGTAGGCCCTGCATCCTTAAGTGATTAAGCGTAGTGGAGCATATTGTCCTCCTCTCATATGCGCACTAAGGCAGAGGTCGCAGGAGAGGTCGCAGGCAGGGGTCGCAGATGACTAGGGGCGAGTGGCAGCAGGAGTCGCAGCAAGAGGCTTGAGCTCATTCTGCCCCTAAATGGTCTCCTCATGATTCTACAAACCTCCACCTCCATGCTGTGTCATACAGCCACTATGTGGTCTCCTCATGCTGCCACCAACTCCAGGCTGTGTCATTCAGCCACTATATGTCTTCTCTTGCTGCTGCCAACTCCAGGCTGTGCCATTCAGCCACTACACGGTATCCACTTGCTGCCACCAACTCCAGACTGTGTCATTCAACCACTATATGGTCTCTTCATGCTTCCGCCACCTCCAGGCTGTGTCACTGTACTGCCATGTGGTCTCCTTATGCTGCTGGCCCATTAAATACAACTTTTTAGGTTCAGGTATTGAAATCTTCAATTTAAATGTCAAAACATATTGTTAATCTTTTCAATTGTGAGGCCCTCTGGTCTTGTCAGGCTTTTTCCACCTCCAGGCTGGATCATTCAGCTACTAAATGGTCTCCTCATGCTGCCGCCACCTCCATGCTGTGTCATGCAGCCACTATATGGTCTCCTGATACTGATGCCACCTCCAGGCTCTGTCATTGTGCCGCTGTGTGACAGTGATTCTAATAGCAAAGCTTCTGATCTGCATGTCATATTGAATAACAGTATTATTTCACTTACCCAGCACACACTCTATGTGTGTTACTGCACGGCTAAGTGTTCTACACCCCTATTGGGGCTCTCTGTGGGCCAGAAATAGCTTTTTTTTAATAGAGATTTGCCGCAAAAAAGCCGAAATATTTTTGAAAAATTCGGCAAATTGGCCATATAGTATTTTTCAAAAATTCACTCATATCTGGTGTTAAAGAAAACAAACTTCTCTCTATCTGTGTGCCAATAATAACTGTGCTGGGTTCTGGTAATTCACTACAAACAGGTCAGCATGTGGTAAGTTTTTATTTTTAACATTCAAGCAACTTTATTATGCTTCTGTAATATGTTAGAGACTCGAATTATAATAAAAGATATGCAGTTGTCATAAAATGACAGAACTGGCAACACAGAAAACATTTGAAAGGACACTGCTGAGATTACTAGGGAAAACATTCTGACCCTTCAAAAGCTACTGGAAGGAAAATTAATTTATAGAGCCTTTTTTATTTTAATCTGGTATTTATCAATTATTCTAACAAGTATTTAAAAAAAATAACAAGCAAAACAAAAATAGCTTTAGGCTAGTGCTACAGGGTGACTTGTGTCATGATTATATTAGGTCGCAGTTTTAAGCTGATGCATCAAAATAAACAATATAATATGTAGTTATACTGTGACCCAGTTACACTGACCATGACAGTAGTTAGAAATTCAAACTTTCTGGACCACATTAACATCATTAGATTAGGTTTCAGCAGCACAATATTAGAATCCAATGGAGTGCAGCCACAAATAACCATGTAGACCTATCCTTAATTTGTGTCCCCTATAATGAGATACCTGGGGTACTACTTAGTTACCCACTTCAAGACCCAGTAAAAGAATGCTCATCCTGTGGCATGTTGCTACTACACCAGGACAAGTACACTCCTCTTGCTGAATATGCTGGCACAGCAAGTGTTTCTGCGCTATTAGGAGTGGGGTCACGACTGTCATACAGCTTTAATGGGGGTGATAGGAGGAAACTCTAAACTCTACTGTTTAACCCTGTGAATCATTGATCACCTTAAGGACCAGGGTTTTTTCCGCTTTTGAACTTTCATTTTTTCCTCCTTACCTTTAACCCCTTAACAACCACGGACGTAAATACACGTCCTGATTTGGCGGTACTTCCCGCACCAGGACATACATTTATGTCATGTTCATGACCACGAGCATCAGAACGGTGCTCGCGTCATACACTGCAGGTTCTGTCTGCTAGCAGCAGCTGGGGACCCGCCGGTAATGGCCGACATTCGCGATCGTGCGGATGTCCGTCATTAACCCCTCAGATGCTATGATCAATAAAGATCCGATCATCCAGCATTGCGGCCGGAGGTCCCCTCAACTGGCTCCGGCCATCTCCCGGGGTCTTCTGCTCTGGTCTGAGATCGAGACCAGAGCAGAAGATCACCAATTATACTGATCGGTGCTATGTCCTATGCATAGCACTGAACAGTATTGGCAATAAAATGATTGCTTTAGATAGTCCCTTATGGGGACATAAAAAGTGTTAACAAAAAGTAGAAAAATGTAAAAATAACAAGTAAAAAAAAATTAAAAGTGAAAAATCCCCTCCTTCACTAAAAATAATTTATATTAAACAATTTATATAAAAAAAAATTATCTAAAAGTTTTCTGTATGCAAATGTGGTATCGATAAAAAGTACAGATACCGCCCTAAATACGGGAAATTGAAAAAGTTATAGGTGCTCAAAAGGGTGATTTTAGATGACTGAGATTTTTTTTAAGCGGTGCATAATATAAAAGTTTCTAGCCATGGGTATCATTTTAATCGTATTGACCCACAGAATAAATAACACATGTTATTTTTACCGTAAAGTGTACAGTGTGAAAACAAAACCCTCCAAAATGTGCAAAATTGTAGTTTTCATTTAAATTTCCTCCCTAAAAATTTATTTTTGGGTTTGCTGTACATTTTATGGTAAAATGAGAGATTTCATTACAAAGAACAATTGATCACGCAAAAAACAAGCCCTATGGGTCTGTAGATGGAAATATTAAAGAGTTATGGATTTTAGAAGGCGAGGAGGAAAAAAACGAAAACGCAAAAATAAAATTAGCCTGGTCCTTAAGGTTAAAATTGGCTTGGTCCTTAAGGGGTTAAAAAATCAAAACTCTCTTTTTGCACCTAAAAATCCATTTTTTGCGCCACCAATTCTACTTTGCAGTGACATCAGTCATTTCACCCAAAAATGTACGACAAAACGAAAAAAAAAAAAAAACATTGTGCGACAAAATTTAAGAAAAAAAGCACCATTTTGTAATTTTAGGGGCTTCCGTTCCTATGCAGTACATTTTTTGGTATAACTGACACCTTATCTTTATTCTATAGGTCCATAAGATTAAAATGATACCCTACTTATATAGGTTTGATTTTGTCGTACTTCTGGAAAAAATCATAACTACATGCAGGAAAATGTATAGGTTTAAAATTCTCATCTTCTGACCCCTATATCTTTTTTTATTTTTTTGTGTACTGGCCGATATGAGGGCTCATTTTTTGTGCCATGAGCTGAACTTTTTAGCGGTACTATTTTTGTATTGATCAGACTTTTTAATCGCTTTTTATTAATTTTTTCATGATATAAAAAGTGACCAAAAATACACTATTTTGGACTTTGGAATTTTATTGCGCGTACGCCATTGACCTTGCTGTTTAATTAACCCCTTAAGGACGCAGGACGTAAATGTACGTCCTGGTGAGGTGGTACTTAACGCACCAGGACGTACATTTACGTCCTAAGCATAACCGCGGGCATCGGAGCGATGCCCGTGTCATGCGCGGCTGATCCCGGCTGCTGATCGCAGCCAGGGACCCGCCGGCAATGGCCGACGCCCGCGATCTCGCGGGCGTCCGCCATTAACCCCTCAGGTGCCGGGATCAATACAGATCCCGGCATCTGCGGCAGTTCGCGATTTAAATGAACGATCGGATCGCCCGCAGCGCTGCTGCGGGGATCCGATCATTCAGAACGCCGGACGGAGTTCCCCTCTCCTTCCTCCGTCCGGCTCCCGGCGTCTCCTGCTCTGGTCTGTGATCGAGCAGACCAGAGCAGGAGATGACCGATAATACTGATCTGTTCTATGTCCTATACATAGAACAGATCAGTATTAGCAATCATGGTATTGCTATGAATACTCCCCTATGGGGACTATTCAAGTGTAAAAAAAAAATTCAAAATATGCAAAAGTAAAAGTAAAAAAAAGTGAAAAATCCCCTCCCCCAATAAAAAAGTAAAACGTCAGTTTTTTCCTATTTTACCCCCAAAAAGCGTAAAAAACATTTTTTATAGACATATTTGGTAACGCCGCGTGCGTAAATGTCCAAACTATTAAAATAAAATGTTAATGATCCCGTACGGTGAACGGCGTGAACGAAAAAAAATAAAAAAAGTCCAAAATTCCTACTTTTTTAATGCATTTTATTTAAAAAAAATTATAAAAAATGTATTAAAAGTTTTTTATATGCAAATGTGGTATCAAAAAAAGTACAGATCATGGCACAAAAAATGAGCCCCCATACCGCCACTTATACGGAAAAATTTAAAAGTTAGAGGTCATCAAAATAAAGGGATTATAAACGTACTAATTTGGTAAAAAAGTTTGTGATTTTTTTTAAGCGCAACAATAATATAAAAGTATATAATAATGGGTATCATTTTAATCGTATTGACCCTCAGAATAAAGAAAACACGTTATTTTTACCATAAATTGTACGGCGTGAAAACAAAACCTTCCAAAATTAGCAAAATTGCGTTTTTCGTTTTAATTTCCCCACAAAAATAGTGTTTTTTGGTTGCGCCATACATTTTATGATATAATGAGTGATGTCATTACAAAGGACAACTGGTCGCGCAAAAAAAAAGCCCTCATACTAGTCTGTGGATGAAAATAAAAAAGAGTTATGATTTTTAGAAGGCGAGGAGGAAAAAATGAAAACGTAAAAATTAAATTGTCTGAGTCCTTAAGGCAAAAATGGGCTAAGTCCTTAAGGGGTTATCGATATATTTTTATTATTTGTACATTTTCACACGCGGCGATACCACACGTTTCTTTTTCTTTACACTGCTTTTTTTTTTTTTTTTTAATGGCAAAAGGGGGTGATTCTAAATGTTATTAGGGAAGGGGTTAAATGATCTTTATTCACTTTTATTTTTATTTTTTACTTTTTTTTGCGATGGTATAGCTCTCATAGGGGGCTATAACACTTCACACACTGATCTTTTACATTAATCAATGGTTTCTCATAGGCAGTCAGCAGTCTTTCAGCGATCGAACAACAAGAGGCATGTAAGGGGACCCTTCTGCTGTCCTACAACTGTTAGGGATGCCGCAATTTCAACGCGGCGATCCTGAACAGCTCCCTGAGCTAACTGGCATTGGTTTACTTTCATTTTAGACGCGGTTTTCAACTTTGAACGCTGTGTCTAAAGGGTTAATAGTGCGATCAGTGCCACGGGTCCCGGCCATTGTTAGAGGCCGGGCCTGACCCGCTATGATGCGGGGCTACGCCATGGCCCCTGTGTTCTAGTAAGGGAGAGGACTCAGGATGTACCGGTACGTCCTTGGTCCTTCAGGGGTTATATGAAGAGTAAAAAAACTGAAGGTGGAACCCACTTTTAATCATATCACAGGGATCAGATCAATTAAGGCTTATACCTAGTATGGGCAGAAAGCTTAGGATTTCTTAATGGACACCAGGGTTGTTTAACCTTATTTGCTGTTCTTAGAGCCCATGGTTTCAGTACAGTATAGAGGGAGATGTTTACGTTATATGTGTCTGTGTGTGGACACTCACTGGTTGTTTGCAGCCTGTTAAGGGTCTTATCGAAATTTTGAAATTCTAACTTAATTCAAGGGAAGGGAAGGGTAGACACTAGGTGGGCTTGTTTTTATACTTATTTCTCTTATTGAATCATGCATAAGTTGTCCACCCATATGGTCAACTCATGCCAAAATTTGGTTCTGATTGAACAATATTTTCTGTCTTCACTATGAGCTTCATGTTTTACATGGAAAATGTGCCTTGAATTTTGCCTAGTTTTAATTTTGAAGCTAAAGATTATAATGAAATGGTTACCTGGGATGATCCAGATGTCAGCATCACATTCCCCCGTGTTGTGATATGTATCAAACAAACAACTCAAATACAAGCTTTCCCTGCCTGATAACACAGTAACTGGCTGGTCTTTTGCTAAATACTTATGCAGTGGCATTAAAGAGAACTGTGAAACTTGTGACTGAGATGCCCGCAACAGTATGTGCTCAAGAGGCATGTCATCACCAAATTCTATTCTATCTACTTTCTCATTCAGACAGGTATTGCCCAAATTTGACAATAAGGATCAATTTGTTACCATCTTTACTGCTGAAGATTATTCAAAATAGGTTACACAAGCTCTACATCTGGCTTGTTGATTGGGTGGGGCTTAGGAGGAGCCTGCACAGTGAACTTTTGGTCACTGAATAATCAAATGTGCGAGGAGCTGCATAAGAATGGGTTTATCCACATTTCAAGGCTCATTTTCCATGTAATACATGAAACTCTTAGTGGAGACAGAAGACATTGCCCTTATGGGTGGGCAACTTTTGCCTGGTAAAAGAATTCAATCAGAGAAAAAAGTGCAAAGATGAACCACCCTAGTAGTCATGTATATGTTATTTTATATGTATCAATTGTACCTATCTAAAATACAACTCATGCTACAAAAAACAGCCTTAGGTTATGTTTATACAGTATATCTTCAGACATATTTTGTGCACAGACAACCAGTTTCTCAAAGACTTACATAGAGCACATTAATATGTTTTATATAATTAAATATGCCTGAACATACATTGTGTGAACATATGCCCCCTGACAAAGGAGCAAAAGCGCGCTTGGGGTCCAAAGCGCAGTGCCAAACCTAGTATGGATGTCTAAATATTCCTGTTTCAGAGCACACCATTCAGAACACACCATTTTGGCATCTTTGGATATTTCAAGCCTCTATACATCTATCAGAAATTATAGAGGTGTAGCAGCAGTTAAAAGAGCTTTTGTGGCTTCAGAAATCCCCATGGTGGCCCAAAATTTTCTTTTACAATTATTAGAATAAATTTTGCATAACAATTATTTTTTATTTGAAGACAAATTTTATTTACAAATGGTCGGGACCGCCATGGGAACAAATGTAGCCCCTATGTATGCAAATCTATTTGTGGCAGGGCTAGAATAAGGCGTCACCTATTCATCGCACCACTTCAGACATTTTCTGAGGGGGTGTCGATTTATAGATGATTTCTTCTTATTGTGGACAGGCAGTGAACATGAGTTGAGAAATTTTCATACATTTCTGGATAATATAGACCCCAACATAAAATTCACCATGTCCTACTCCTTTATGGAGGTTAATTTTTTGGATGTGACAATCACTAAAGTAGGCACAAAATTACAAACTAAACTTTTTACTAAACCAACTGATAAAAACACATTGTTGCATCACTCCAGTCACCATCCCAGGAAATTTATTTCCTCCCTACCATTTAGTCAGATGCTGTGGGTGAGGAGGGTAGTTGAAGTTCCTTTAGATCTTCAAACATCCTTAGACAAAATGACACTTCATTTTCTAGAGAGAGGTTACCCAAAAACAGTGGAGGAGAGACATAGAAAAACGGTAGAAACCATTGATAGAGAGACATCACTACAGAAAAAAGTTAAACAGACTAATAAAAGAATTTCTTTTACATCTACTTACAATACTAAAAGCAAGGATATTGCAAATATATTATACAAACATTGGTATATTTAGCAGCGCCGTTTTCCCAACGTTGAAGAATTCTGTTGCAAACCTTTAACCGCTTCAGGACCCATGACCTACATGTACTTCATGGGACTCCGGTACTTAAGGACCCATGACGTACATGTATGTCATGGTATATTCCGGTCCCTGCTGCGGCGCCCGGCAGAGATCGGAATGGCATGACTGCTGAAATTGCTCAGCAGGCATGTCATGCAAACGCCGAAGGGGGTCGCGGGACCCCCACATGTCGCCGTTCGCAGCTGAGCGCTCGCGAATTCACGCGAGCGATCTGCTGTGATTCCGGTCGTTCGGATCACTTGTGACTCGATGACCCGGAAAATGAAGGTGATCAGCGGTGTACGATACATCGCCTGTCACCTTCGGTTGCTGGGAGCGGTGACAATACTGTCACCGCCCCAGCAACGCTGCTATTGGTCGGCGATCGTCAGGCCAATAGCAGTGCGGCAGAGGAGGGGTTAATGGTCCCCTCACGCAGCTCTGCTCGCTCGCTGAGTTTAGTCAGTTGGCAGAGGTGCCAGAGGATCGGGACCCCCCCTCTGTGCTCTGGAGCCCCCTCATCCACAGTGATTGCCCCCCTAGTGCAGGGACAGTGTTCTTTCAGGGAAAGGTAGGTGTAAAATAAAAGTGAAAGTATAAAATAAAAGTGAAAGTATAAAAAAAAATAACCCCCCCCCCACCTGACCCCCTAATAGGCCCCTAGGGTCCTGTGATCAGTGTCACCAGGGACCTATTAGGGGTTCAGGGCGCTGCGTGCGCCACCCCTTTTTTTGGCCGCAGCGTTTTTTTTTCCCATTATCACGGTGTGTGAGGGATAATCACACACCGTTAGGGGGTGTCCCGGTACCGTATCCTATCCGGTACCTGCGTATGTGGGTCCCATTAGCCAGAGTCCCTAGTACGTCGGGGTTCCCATTGTCTAGTTCACCCCTGGATAGTTATTGAGCTAATGGTTTATTTAGGATGCATGTAAATATGATTGTATAAATGTCTATAAATAGTTAATTACCTGTATACAGCGTAGCTGGATCTGCGGGTCACGTGATCAGGAAAACTCAATGGTTTTTGCTTTAGGACCTTTGGAGATCCCTGTGACGTATTCTACCCATCACTCCTTGTAACGGTGAGTGACAGTTACTGAGACCAATCCAAAACGGCCCTGCCCCTGCCCATATAAGGGAGCGGCGGCCATTGCTCTTTCTCTTTGCTCCTGCGCTCCTGACAGGGAAGGACCTGTACAGCTATCTCCCACAGTGAGTTAGGCCCGAGCCTTGCGCTCTCAATTCTAAATTGAGACTGAATCAATCCCTAAGCACTCTGCATGATCACCGGACCTTATCTATCCCCTAAATCCGGACGGATCTGCAAATATTACCCTATATTCAGAGACTGTATCTAAAAGTCAAGGTCCGCAACAACTGTCAGTCATTGCACTATATAGATACTGTATTCCTGAGACTGTTATTGTGCATTGGATGTACCGCAAGCCTTTCAGTAAAGTTTGTTCAAGTTCAAGGGCTACCACAAAGACTTTTTGGCGTTGCACGAACAGGATACGGGTGTGTGCCTACTACAGTTGCTACCAGTGAAAGTGTATTCCCCCCCCAGAAAACAAACTTTATTCATGTACTGTGACTTATACTCCGGAGTAAGGGGTTGCGCAGACGGTGCTGTGTGGAGGAAGTGCACATGTAAAGTAATCCAGATCCAGAGACCCCGCCCACCGAAGCTCTCGGTGCCGCGGTGGCCATTTTGTTGGAGTCTAGTGCCAGAAGCCAACAAAGAGAGACTGTTCAGCGCGGGAAAAGGTGCAGAGTGCGGCAATGGACTGGAAGCTGTAAAGAGCCGGAACAGTACGGGACTTTGAGACACAAGATTGCCGAATTGAAGTCCTATCTAGAATCACTTCAGCTACCGATCAACGCACTCAAATTTCAACTAAAAGCTGTTGGGTTTAAGTCACCGCCCTCAAGTTTGAAATCTACGCTCTCAAGTTCCAGATCAGAGAACAACTGTGTATCTTCTGTAGACCTGGGAATTTGAGATCTATTTAAAGGGCCAGCATACCAAATACAGAAATGTCAGAACCTGCAGCCCCACAGCCCCCATCCGAGCAAGGGGGCAATGCTCCAGTGGCCTCACCAATGGGGTCTCCACCCCAAGTTAGAAGGGTGTCACCGCCTTCACCAACACCTTCTACTTCACAAAGACGTACTCTACCTGTGATTCCAGCAAGACCTCCATCACCGGCGGAGCAGGACCCAGCAAATCCACCTCTAGTCTCTCCCTATGTGTTGGGAGCCCTTGTTGCTGCACCTGTCTTCTTGGGGAATCCTGTGCTTCCCACCTACAATGGTGACCCTTTTACCTTGAGAGACTTTAAAGAAAAGTTTTACAGCCTCTTTGGATTTTATGCATTGCCCCCTCACCAACAGATGCAGCTGCTTTGGGACAGCTCCAGGGACCCGCCTTGGAAGAACTTCGCACCTGGCCGGCGGCTGATAAAGCCACAGTGGGACAGATTTTTGAAGGACTCTCTCAAGTGTTTGAATCTCATTCTCCATCAGAGGTACACCTCAGACTATATGAATGACGTCAGAAGCCGGGTGAGACCCTCAGAGCATATGCAGTAGCTTTACAAAGCGCATTAGAGGCGGTACAGAAGTTGGACGGTATCACGCCCGATCAGGGCAATTGAGTACTGATGGACCGTTTTATAGAAGGGGCACTGAACAAATGGGACAAGGCCCAACTTAGAATGCTGGCCGTGCAAAATCCCGACATGGCCTTCCCAGCTTTTAAGAGACTAGCGGTTAAGGTAATAGATTCGGGGCCTCAGACAGAAGAGACTAGTGTTCCCGCTACCAAATCTCCGGGGCCTTTGCCCCAGCCGCCGGTCCCTTCTCAATCTGCCCCGTCAAAGCCTTTTTCTAGCCCTTGGACACCTGACTTCAAACAGGACATTGAACAGTTAACGAAGGCCCTTAAAGAGATGGCTGTACGGCCAAATCCTTCTAGATCTGCAACACCACCACCTAAGAAGGCTGACCCTCGCCCTGTTTGTCCACCTAGCACCCCTCCTGTAAGACCACCTGGGGGTCAGAGACCAGTCTGTAGTTATTGTAACAAGAATGGACACTGGAAGAGCCAATGCTGGGCTTTACGTTCAATACTTTTTTATTATTAAGAAATTTTCGTTCAAGTGACACAAAATAAGTATCAAGATAAAACAAGCATCGAGACAGGCGCAGCTGTCTTATAGATAACGGCAGAAATTAAACAGTGGGACAGGCGCAGCTGTCATAGAAAAATGATAACATAGAACTCAACAAAATCAATGGGGTAAACCAAAGGGAGGACAAGTAGGTGTTGTGCAATATAAAAATCAAGTGTGCAATACCTGTACTAATGGAAATGAGTGTAGGTCTGGAATGGTGTACTTACGGAGAACGGTCTTGTGCCCATATAAAGATGTAATCAGATGGGGAATGTTAATGAGTTGGTATAATGAGGAGCAATTATTTTCTCATAGGAATAAGTAGTGTTAAGCTTACCTATTAATGAGTCTAGTGATGGTGTGGCTGCAGTTTTCCAGAAGCTAGTAAGGAGTACCTTGGCTGTGATGCAAAAAATGCAAAAAAAGTCTCTATGTTGTGGGAGTATTTTATCTATGTTCAGAAATAATAGGACCAAGTCCGGGGACCATGGGAAGCGATATGGGAGGATGGAGAATAAAAGCTGTTTACAAGCGTTCCAGAAATGTGATATAAGGGGGCAGGACCAAAAAATGTGGTATAATGAGCCTTTCTGACCGCAACCACGCCAGCAGAGCGGAGAAGAGTTTGGGTAAGCTAGCGAAATTTTGTCTGGAGTGAAATACCAGCGGAGGACCGTTTTATAGTAAGATTCTAAGTACGAAGAGCATTGTAGGGCCCTATTCGCACTTCGGAGGGACCTTTGCCAGTCTGGTAGTTCAATGGATCTATCTAAATCCCTATCCCACAATCGTAGTGGGTAACTTTTGACTAAATTGTCTGAATCCATGAGCATAGTGTAAAGTGGCCGGAGGCCTTTGCCTGTGGATTGAAAATATTTCAAGACTTGTGTGTGCAGGCCTATCGAGGGTGTTGTCAGACTAGAGAGGAAGTGGCGGATTCTAAGATATTTGTAAAAGTCAGATTTGTGTATGTTATATAGACCCTGGATGATGTCAAAGGGAAGGAGCACATTTTGTCTATAAAGAAGTCCCGCGTGTGTGATGCCTTGAGTTATCCAGTTGTGGAGAGGGATGTCAATTAGATGGGATTGGATTACCGATAGGGGTATATCATGGGGTCCTAATGTCCAAGGACAATTTAGTTTATTAAGGAAGGTACGCCATGCAGAGAAGGAGGCTGAAATAACTGGGTTGGAAACGTTGGGTGGGGGCAGCTTCCAAATAGGAAAAAGTAGTAAGTCCTGTAACGTACATGGGGAAACAGCTTGACGCTCAATGAGTAACCTGGGGAACAGGTTGTCCGATGACCACCAATGCTTAAGTTGTGCCACAAGAGTGGCAATATAATAACCCTGTATATTAGGGATGCCCAGGCCTCCCGCCAGTTTGGAGCGTAGTAAAAGGGATGCTGCTAATCTAGGCTTTTTTTCTGCCCAAACAAAGTTGGACAGGATACGTTGGGCTTTGACAAAGAAGGAATTAGGAAGAGGGATAGGCAGTGTGCGGAAAAGGTAAAGAAGTTTGGGGAGGAGAAACATTTTAAACGTGGAAATTCTACCAGTCCATGATATGTCATGGCGCGAAAGGTGATTAGCTTCCATAGAGAGGGAGGTGAGTAGAGGATCATAGTTAAACTTGTATAACGTGTCCGTAGGGTATGAAATGTGGGTACCCAGGTAGTCAATATGCGAGGACCGCCAATCAAATTGATGTGTGGTTTTCAATTTGGATAATATCCTAGCGGGGAGATTAAGAGGCAATGCTTGGGTCTTCAGGGTATTGAGCTTATAATAGGATAGGGCACCGAATTCCGTTATGTTATCTAAGACTGCGGGTAGGGAGGACGACGGATCTCCTAAGGTAAGGACCACATCGTCCGCATACAGCGAGATGGTGTGGGGCGTAGGGCCAATAGGTATGCCCGATATTCTATTATCTAGACGGATGGCTTGAGCTAATGGTTCTATAGAGAGAATGTAGATGAGGGGTGAAAGCGGGCAACCCTGACGGGAACCATTAGTTATCTCGAATTCATCAGAGAGAGTGCCATTGACCAACACCCTAGCTGTAGGTCCAGAATATAAAGCTGAGATCACAGACAAAATATGTCCTGCGAAGCCCAGTCGTTTCAGAACCGCAAAAGCATAAGACCATTTGAGACGATCGAACGCTTTTTCTGCGTCGAGCGCCAGGACCACCGCGGGAGTTTTATGAGACTCAATCTGATGAAATATATGTATAAGTCTTCTGGTATTGTCCGAAGTTTGGCGTCCAGTTATGAAACCAGATTGGTCGGAGCCAACAAGACTAGGCAGGGTAGTAGCAATCCGGGTGGCTAGGAGTTTGGCTAATATTTTAATGTCCTGATTCAATAGGGAGATGGGTCTGAAGTTCTGTGGTACATCTGAGGATTTACCTGGTTTAGGGAGTGTGGTGATGAGGGCCTGTAAGTTTTCTTTGGGGAGGGTACCAGTTGTAAAAGCAGTCATGCAGAAGGAGGCTAGAGAGGGGGCTAAGGAATTACTGTAAACTTTATAGTAAGAGCTATCAAAACCGTCGGGTCCCGGGGCTTTGCCAGAGGGGAGAGAGCGAATCACCTTTTGAATTTCTGAGACAGAGATAGGGTCATTGAGGGCGGAAAGTTGAGTGGGGTTGAGGGAAGGAAGACTTAATCTATTTAGATAGGATTGAACCGCATCAGTGGCGTTAGGGGGTTCTGGTATAGTGGAGTTTAAGTTATAAAGGCTGGCATAAAATGTTTTAAAACCGTCCGCAATATCTTTAGGGGTGTAAAGACGTTTGGCTGTGGTTGGGTGGACAAGTAAAGGGATCTTAGATTTTAGTTGGCGTGATTTAAGGCGGTTGGCTAGAAGTTTGCCAGATTTATTGTCTTGGGCATAATATTTTGCATTAGACTTCCTAAGGGCCTTCTCATATGTAGCCAGCATAAGGCAGCGAAGGTCTCTTCTAAGGGACAGTAATTGAGCAGCCATGGGTTCCGAGGGAGTCGATTTGTTAGCCTTTTCTAAAGTTTCTATTTGAGTCAGTAAGCTACTGAGTTGCTGATCTTTTCGTTTTTTAAGTATGGAGCAATATTTGATGCACATACCTCGGATAACTGCCTTATGGCAGTTCCATACAGTGACCGGGCTGATCTCAGGGTCGCTGTTTAGTAGGAAATAATCTTTGATATCTCGCAAGAGACATTGGGAATACTCCCCGTGGGACAGAAGAAATTGACTGATACGCCACATATATGTAGGTGGCGATGACACAGAATCTGCTAATGAAAGAGAGACTGGGGCATGATCTGACCATGAGATCCTGCCTATGTCGGTTTGTCGAATTGACTGGAGTAGCTGTCTGTCCACGAGGAACATGTCCAACCTAGAGTAAGTATTATGCACTGCAGATAAGTGCGTGTAATCGCTAGCTGAGTCGTGATGTAACCGCCAGACATCATATAAATCATGTTCCCAAGCCCAAGGGGACAATGAAAGGGAGGGGACACGTGAGTGAGAGGTGGAGTCAACTGATGGGTGCATCACTGTATTAAAGTCCCCACATAAAACAAGGGAGCCCCATTTACGCTTATGGCAACGCCTAAGAAGGGAGTTCAGAAACCTAATTTGTCCCGTGTTGGGCGCATATAGAGAAACTAATGTGATAGGCAAGGAGTTAATAGAGCAGTAAAGTATGATAAATCTACCCTTGGCGTCTGTCTCTACATGTACCAACTCAAACGATACAGTGTTTCTAATACCTACAAATACACCTCTAGACTTGGAGTCGTGGTGAGAATGAAAAGTATGTGTAAAAGCTGGGTGACGAAGTCTATGAGCGTCCGTGCTAAGTAAGTGAGTCTCTTGTGCACATATTACATCACATTTAAGGGCAAGGACTTCTCTCCAAAAATGAGAGCGCTTATGGGGCACATTTAGACCGTTCGCATTCAAACTAACTATATTTATAACCATAATGCGAGTATTTGTTCAGTAGATAACACAATAAACATTGTATAGAACAGGGAAGAGAGCACGCCTCCCAGCTAGCACGCGCTCTCTTAATGAATACAGGTAGTACAGCAGAGAATGGAGGGGGTGAAGGGGAGGGGGATAAAAAGAGAAAATCTGTACAACAATATGACAGAGAGGGTAAGAAACAGTATAATAAAAACAAAACACGACTCATCTTGGTGGAGTCAGCGGGTCTGAGAGGGTGAACAATCCCGCCCGAAGCCTCAGGCGAGTGGACCACCGAATCGACCCGACTGAAGCCAATCAGAACAGGGGGGTGAAAGTTCGCACTGAAGCCTAGGTGGAGGCGGCAGCAGTCCAGCTCCTGTTAAAGAAAAAAGTTACAAGAACAGGCATATGGAAACATATCACCGGTTATTGAGAAAAACACACTCATTGCCGTTTAGCTTGGGCGGGGGAAAAAAGTGAGCGAGTCTGTCCGGTTGGAGTGAGTTCCATGTTCCAGGAGGAAAGCAGGGCTTGACCTTCTGACAGTGACTTGATTACATGAATGGAGTCACCTCTTTTCACCAGCAGGCGGACAGGGAAGCCCCATCTATAGGCAATTTTCGCAGACCGCAATGTGGTTGTGATTGGTTGTAGCTCCCTGCGAGCCTGCAGTGTAGTTGCCGAGAGGTCTGCATAGATGGAGACCTTATGGAATGGAGCTGGGAGACCCCCGTTTTTCCTAGAATATTCCATAAGTTTTTCTTTTACTGTGAAAAAGTGAACTCTGGCTAGGATGTCTCTGGGTACACTATCATCCAAAAACTTTGGACGCGGGATCCTGTGGGCGCGGTCCACTTCTAATTCTTGGATGGAGCAAGAAGGAAGAGTAGCTTTGATGAGGGACCTTACATATTCAGGAATGTTAGCTGGAAGCACTGTTTCAGGAACACCTCGGAGTTTAATGTTATTTCTGCGGCTTCTGTCCTCTAGGTCAGCCACTTTAGCTTTTAGTGCTGCCACATCATCTATCATGTCATTATGTGAGTCAATAAGCTCATTATGTGAGGTGGAGAATTCTTCAAATTTAGACTCTACATGAACCATCCTGCTAGACAAATCAGACACTGAGGAGTTAAGTGGTGCAACAATGCTCTGGATGTCAGCTAGGAATGTTTTATGGAGGGCCTGCAGCATTCCTTTCATGGCAGAGTCAGTGAGATATGTGTTAGTGACAACTATGTTATCTAACTCAGGCGATATCTTTGCAGGGGACTTAGGCACAGTGTCCCAATCACATACCTCTGAAGTAGAGGGGGAAGTGTCCAGTCTAGGTCTCTGCTTTGCAGGGCTTTGAGAAGGTGTACTTGTCTGCGATCCCCAGCCTGCCTTCAGTGCCGGGGCAGCCACATTGTTAGAGATTAGATCTGCAGCGCTGTGAGCTGAGGAAAGAGAGGGTCCAGGAGAGCCAGGCTGTTCTGATCCAGGTGGGGACCGAGTGTGTAGAGCTGGGTCTGAAGTAGATCTGCGTGGAGGACACAGTAATGTGGAGGATCTCTGCTGTGCAGGCTGGGAGGCAGAAGTAGGTGAGTGAGGCTGTTCCTCGCCATCTTGTGTTCCCCTTGTGGTCCGGGAAAAGTTAAAAGCAGAGAGTTTCTCCTGTCTGCCATGTCTTTTCTTTCGGGCTGGCATGGTCCAGAGGTGTTCAGGAGCTCAGATATGAGAAAAGGTTTGGGTGATCTTGGTGATAAATGCTGAAATTAGTCGCTGAAAGGAGCTGAGGAGACAGAGCTTAACTAACTAACAGCCATCCACCACGGCAGCCAGGCCACGCGGCCAATGCTGGGCTTTAAACGGGCGTCCCCTGGGGTCGAGGACCGCACCCCAGGAGTAGAGACTGAAGGTCCAGAGTCAACCAGTGACAAGAAAGGACTGTCTATGTATGTAGCTTCTTGTCCTTATTTACAGGTGATGATTGAAGGTATCCGGTTACAAGCTCTGATAGATACGGGGTCTCAGGTATCCACTATTCCGCAGGGGGTTTTCTATAAGTATTGGGGCCCAGAAAGGTTGTGTGACCCTCAGGAAGCGGAGTTTAGAGTAATTGCTGGGAACGGGAAACCAGTACCCAGGCATGGTTACTGGGAGCCCACGGTGCAGGTGGGAAAACGTGTTGTGAAGGCAGGGTGTGATTGTCACAATTGTTAGGGATGAGGGGGCAGCTGATTTCATTTTAGGCATGAATATTATGAGGCTCTGATTTGATGATATTGTCTGTGCACTGCATGCATCTCTCCCTCACCTGTCACCCCTAGGCCGGCGAGCTGCCCAACACCACCTTAAAATCCACCAAGCAGAACAGAAGTTCGTGAATCATCAAGGAGAAATCTGTAGAGTAAGGATTCAAGATATCTGAGCCGTTAGTCTACAGCCACAGACGGAGACAGTTATTTGGTGTCGTGCCCGACCCGGGGTGAAAATTCAAGATTACCAAGCGCTCTTGGAACCCCTTCTACTGGAAGATTGTCCCTTGGTGCGAGCCGCTAGAAGCCTGGTAACAGTACGTAATGGGAAGGTTCCAGTGAGACTTATTAACCTCTCTCAAGTCGCGGTCCAACTACCCAAGTATACCCCAGTGGCTACCCTACACCATTTAGACATCAGAGATGTGGTTTCAAACTCACAATTGGTTCAACGGGGACCTGACCAGAATCCTGCGGAACCTTGGTGGAGCCAACTACAGATAGGAGGCGAAGATACCCCCAAGGAACAAGTGGAAGGAGTCATCCAGGTGGTTAAGAAACATCAAGAAGCTTTCAGCAAGTTCCCCACAGATTTTGGCAGGACCACCATGATCAAACATAGGATTCTCGCTGGGGACAATCCACTCATTAAAGAGAGACATCGCCCTGTGGCTCCTGGGATGTACCAGACCATAATGAAAATGCTCGTGGAGATGAAAGAGGCCGATGTCATCCAGGAAAGCCGGAGTCCCTGGGCTGCACCTTTGGTCCTGGTGAAGAAAAAAGATGGGACTATCCGCTTTTGCGTGGATTACCGGAAGTTGAACAGCATAACTCATAAGGATGCCTATCCTGTCCCTCACATCGACGAATCCTTGACTGCGTTGGGGTCGTCCGCCTACTTTTCCACACTGGATCTGACAAGGTGCCAATGGCAGAAGAGGATAGAGAGAAGACCGCATTTGTGTCCCCTATGGGTCTCTTCGAGTTCAAAAATATGCCTTTTGGACTGTGCAATACACCAGCTACTTTCCAACGCTTAATTGAGCGATGCTTTGGACACCTTAACTTCCAGAGTGTTCTGTTGCATTTTAATTATGTCATTGTCTATTCTCAGACATATCAGGAACACCTGGATCGCCTGAAAGAAGTTTTCCAAGTCCTTATCCAACATGGACTCAAGGTTAAACCTTCCAAATGTCACTTACTGAAGCCACAAGTACACTATCTGGGACATGTTGTCAGTGCTCAAGGAGTCCAGCCTGATCCAGACAAAGTGAGTGCTGTGAAAGAGTGGCCTACACCCAGGACGGTGTGAGACATCCAAAGTTTCCTGAGATTTGCTGGATATTACCGGCGCTTCATCCCCCATTTTGCTCAAATTGCTGGACCCTTAACCGAATTACTGAGAGGGACTGCACCGAATAATTATAATGGGAGGCTCCCCATACAGTGGGCTGAGGAACAAGAAGATGCCTTTTGAGCCCTGAAGTACCTCCTCACGGAACCCCCCATTATGGCGTATCCTGATTACAGCCTGCCGTTCTGTTTATACACAGATGCTAGCTTTGAAGGTCTGGGGGCGGTCATATCTCAAGTGCAAGATGGTAAAGAGAGGGTGATTGCCTATGCCAGCCAGCATATCCGAGGTGCTGAGAAGAATGATGCCAACTATAGCTCCTTCAAACTGGAACTCCTTGCCCTGGTCTGGGCCATTACTGAGAAGTTTAAGGACTACCTGGCTGCTACCCCCTTCATGGTCTACATTGATAACAACCCCTTGGCCCATTTGAATACTGCTAAGTTGGGAGCTCTGGAACAGCGTTGGGCCTCTCGCTTGGCCAACTACGATTTCAACATTAAGTATCGCAGCGGAAAAACCAATGTTAATGCTGATGTACTTTCTCGCATGGCCCCGGGAGAAGCACCTCCTGCTGAGGATGTGTGGGAAGATGTGGAAATGCCTCCCTTCTACCGAAAGTTCGTGAGCCAGAGTGCTCAAACTGCCCAGGTGGGTGACAGACCTGAATCTCCCAAAGTCCCTGAAGACCTGTCCACCTGAAAGACACTTTAGGATGAAAGCCGGATTATTGGGGACCTCCTAGACTATTGCCTCCACAAGAAAGTGCCCACTCGGGTGAGCAAGGCCCACGGGGACTTCGAATTGATGCTGCTGTGGTGGCAGAGGAATTGCCTATTCCTGCACAAGGGGCTGGTCTACCGAAATTTCCATGGACCCAGTTTCCGGCGAGCCCCTTTGCATCCCATCTGTACAGAAAGGCCAAATCAAATTGTTGCCTTGGATCATGTGAAGCTGGCCCCACTCGATCTGGCTATTGTCATGCTCTAACTATGGTGGATCATTATTCCAAGTGGGTGGCCGTGGTCCCTGTCAAGGATCTTACGTGGTCCCTGTCTAGGATCTGACTGCTGCTTAGCTCTTCTATCGACATTGGATCCAACTTCTGGGGTGTCCCGAATCGGTCCTCACGGATTGGGGAACCGCCTTTGAAGCCCAGTTGTTGCAGGAACTTTGCCGGTTGCATGATGGGAATGGGCTCTGCGATAGGATCAATCAAGTGTTCATCCAGATGCTCAGAGCTGCCTCTGTCTCAAAGCACGAAGAGTGGCCTCAGCTGTTGCCTGAACTCCTGGAAATTTACAACAACACTGTCCACTTTTCTACGGGGTATACGCCCTTTTTCCTGAAGATGGCCAGACACGGCCAATTGCCAAAGGATCAAACCTTTGGGCTACGGGCACCTTTTAACAATTCTCCTCAGGCTTCCCAAGGTTGGGTGTCAGAGCATCAACGAAGAATTGAGGAAGCCAAGGACATTGTTGAAAAGAAAATGGGTGAAGTTCATGAACGCCAGCAGAAAGATTATAATCTACATGCTTCGGCTCAGCCCTTGCAGCTTGGAGATAAAGTGTGGCTCAGAAAATTTCCTAGAACCCATAAATTGGACTCATTGTGGGAAACGGAGCCATACACTATTACTGCGGTTCCTTATCCTGAAACAGACGTGTACGAGATACAAAAAGACAGGTTCGAGCCACAGGTGGTCCACGGAATAGGATAAAAGTGTACCTGAAAGAAGATATGCTTGGCCCATCTCCTTCTACTGCTCTTGATCCTCCTGCTACTTCTACTCCACCTCCACCAAGGCCAATGAGAGAATATGTGCCGGGAGAAGGAATTCATCCCACTATGGACGTTCCTTTGTTCCCATCTCAGCAGCCTACCATGTATTGGGGTATACCGTTCCCAGCTCCATCCAGCCAGCCGCCACTGGTTGCACCACCCAGTCAGTTGCCAGTAGTTGTTGCTCCCTGTCAACCACCATTGGTTGCTACACCCAACATCAGTCCTGCTCCAGTGACTGCTCCAGATTGTGATGCCACTACTTCACCTGTCTTAAGAGAACCCCTCAGTTCAACCGAAGATGTTGCTTCTGTTTCCAGTCCTCCAGCTGGTCCCCCGGGGACTGAAGTTCTTGAAGAATCCTCAAGTGAAGGAACTTCTGATGACTCGGAGGTGGTGTTGCGGCGGTCTCAAAGGACTACACAGGGCAAACTACCCATAAGGTACCAGGACTCACATTTAGTAACTGCACACATAGTACCTTTGATAATGTACTACCTCAAGTTTCTCTAGTACATACATCAAAATAAATATCTCACTTAAGAAAACACTTAGGAATTGTAGCATATTGATACCCAATTCCTGCCACTGTTAGGTACACTTCTTCTTCTCTTTCATTGCGTGTGTGAGATGCTCTGCCTGGCCAGTGCTCTTGCTAATACAGAATTAAACACGTAATTCTAAGAATAACCTAGTTAGGTTGTTTTGAAAGTGATCTAGGGGTAAGTAGCGTGTAGCCGATAGACCCTAGCAGCCACCCTTGCTGTGACCTAGCTTCCGGCTAGCCAGTATAACCTTTCGTGTACTAACAGGTAACTTATTGTTGGCAAAGAAATAAAGTGTGTGAGATAATAAAATTGTCTAGTCAGCTTGACTTTAAAGGTATATAGAGCTGAACTAATGTCCAGATACATGTACAGAGAGTTATACTAATGCTCAGGTTAGCCTCCAAGAATGTGTAGAGAGCTACTAAAATGTCTTAGGAGATAGAAACTACATATCAGATAGCTGCCTAATTGTCTAGTAAGCTTAAAATGTATAGTAAGCTTAATGAAAATGTCTAAGAAGCTAGAAATTAAGGATAGATAGCTTTGTTAATGTCTAGATAGCATTAATATCTAGATAGCACCAATGTCTAGATAGATTTCTATTGTCTAGTCCAGATACTAGTAAGAGTATCAGAGAATGTAAATGTGTTCAATTTTTACTTAGGATGTATAGCAAATTTATAGATCATCCTGTCCTAGTCCTAGTCCCTCTGTCTTAGGGGACAGGCGTCGAGGTCGACTTGTCTTACGTAAAGGGGTTTGTGGTGTCCCGGCACCATATCCTATCCGGTACCTGCGTATGTGGGTCCCCTTAGCCAGAGTCCCTAGGACGTCGGGGTCCCCATTGTCTAGTTCACCCCTGGTCACCTCTCATCTAGATAGTTATTGAGCTAATGGTTTATTTAGGATGCATGTAAATATGATTGTATAAATGTCTACAAATAGTTAATTAACGCTGAGTGACAGTTACTGAGACCAATCAAAAAGGCCCTGCCCCTGCCCATATAAGGGAGCGGCGGCCATTGCTCTTTCTCTTTGCTCCTGCGCTCCTGACGGGGAAGGACCTGTACAGCTATCTCCCACAGTGAGTTAGGCTCGAGCCTTGCGGCAACGGCTGATCGATTCTAAATTGAGAGTGTATCAATCCCTAAGCACTCTGCATGATCACCGGACCTTATCTATTCCCTAGATCCGGACGGATCTGCAAATATTACCCTAAATTCAGAGTCTGTATCTAAAAGTCAAGGTCCGCAACAACTGTCAGTCATTACACTATATAGAGACTGTATTCCTGAGACTGTTATTGTGCATTGGTTGTACCGCAAGCCTTTCAGTAAAGTTTGTTCAAGTTCAAGTAACTTGTGGACCTTCAGTCATTTTATATATGCACCTATCGTTACTGGGAAGGCCGGAGAATTACCTCAGCATACTAGCCCTCAGCCTGGCGTCACGAACCATAGGGTTAACATTAACCATTCATTTACCGAAACAACACCCTAACTGCCATACACCCCCCAAGGGATACCACAGTTATATAAAGTAGTACACCAAGCACCACACTACACACCACCCCCCAGCTCACACCTCCTGCCCCCCGTCACCGCCCCTCCCCCCGCCACCATAGAAAAAAGGCGATGGCTCGCCGGGCATTTTGGGCAGCGGAGGCTTGCGCTTTTTTAGCCTCCGACTCCGAATCTGACAGTGAGGATGAGGAATATCCTACTTTTTTGTGTTCTTCCTCGTCCTCCTCATCATCTAGTAGTGATGATGAGTCCCCTGTACGGCGGCGGAGATGCCGCCAGGCGAGGCCACGCACCCCCCATGAAAGTGACCCAGTGGCCGACACTAGTGGCAATGCAACTCGCAATAGGAGTCCGGCCCCTCAGACAAGTGCACCGGAGCCCCCCAGAGGGTTATCAGCCATGGATTCCTGAGTTTGTTGGCGACTCAGGAATCTGGATTGACCATGCTGGCTTCACTGATCTAGACTTTTTAAAGTTTTTTTTCAGTGACAGCCTGGTCAATCATATGGTGGAGCAAACAAACTGGTATGCCCAGCAGTTCATTGCCCACCACCCCGATTCGTTTTTGGCCAGGTCCAATGAATGGCGCGCCATTGATGCAGCGGAAATTAGGACATTTTGGGGCCTCTCGCTGCATATGGGCCTGGTCAAAAAATCAAGTGCTCGTCATTACTGGAGCGGGGACATCCTCTATCAGACCCCGCTTTACAGTATGGCGATGACACTAAAGCGGATCGAGGCCATTCGGAAATGCCTGCATTATGCAGATAATATAACCACTGAGACAAAAATATTTGCAAAAATAGTGTACAATCTTTATTTGAGTGCATAGATACATAAAATCACAATTAAAATGGAACAGAGACAGACAGAAGATACAGGCGTCTCATACAGTATGTAAGGTGAGTATTCTAGTGCAGGGACTATCAAGAGTTATTCCATACAGGTGATGGGTAAAAGGAGCAGCTATATATACATATTAGCATGATGCCCATAATAAATACCCAAAGACTACCCAAATAACTGCACATAACACAACAATGGGGGTCACAGGGATACAAGTGCAAACGTGCATAGAACACATAGTATCATAACCAGACCACTAGACCCTGTAACCCTAGCACAAATTCAGGTGAGAACCGGCCAAAATATGGCGCATCTCACCTCACCATGCCATGGTCCAAGAGTAAGGAACGGTCAAATGACACATAATGCACAGGTTAGATCCGGACACCCCTACCAGTAGAGACCACCACCCCAACGCCGTTTCGCTATGAGCTTCTTCAGGGAATGTCTTCCTTACGTTCCTTACTCTTGGACCATGGCATGGTGAGGTGAGATGCGCCATATTTTGGCCGGTTCTCACCTGAATTTGTGCTAGGGTTACAGGGTCTAGTGGTCTGGTTATGATACTATATGTTCTATGCACGTTTGCACTTGTATCCCTGTGAACCCTATTGTTGTGTTATGTGCAGTTATTTGGGTAGTCTTTGGGTATTTATTATGGGCATCATGCTAATATGTATATATAGCTGCTCCTTTTACCCTTAACCTGTATGGAATAACTCTTGATAGTCTCTGCACTAGAATACTCACCTTACATACTGTATGAGACGCCTGTATCTTCTGTCTGTCTCTGTTCCATTTTAATTGTGATTTTATGTATCTATGCACTCTAATAAAGATTGTGCACTATTTTTGCAAATATTTTTGTCTCAGTGGTTATGTGATAGGTTTTGTATAGTGAGTGTTTCCATTTGAGACATATACTTAGTACATTGTACCAAGTGGCCCCCTCTTTGTTAGATTATGCAGATAATGCAGCATGTCCGCCCCGAGGTGATTCCACCTATGACCGGCTTTACAAAGTGTGGCTGGTCATCGATCACTTTGGGGCCAAATTTTTGGAGGCCTACGTACCGCTCAGGGACCTCTCGGTAGATGAGTCTCTCATCAGTTTTAAGGGGAGACTCATCTTCCGCCAGTATATTCCCTCGAAGCGGGCCTAGTATGGCGTGAAACTCTGCGAGAGTACCTCCGGGTACACTTGCAAGTTTAGAGTATATGAGGGACGAGATTCTCGTATTGAACCCCAAGAATGTCCCCCAACTCCGGGTGTTAGCGGGAAACTGGTTTGGGACCTTATGCACCCATTGCTGGATAAGGGTTTCCACGTGTACGTGGATAACTTTTATACCAGCATCCCTCTGTTCAAATCCCTTTCCGCCAGATCCACGTCCGCTTGTGGGACCATGCGGAAGTACCAGAGAGTCCTCCCTCTAAATTTAGTCAAGACGCCTATCCCCAAGTGTGAGACCCGTGCCCTGACCCATGATAACCGTTTGTTGGTGAAGTATAAGGATAAGAGGGATGTCCTTATACTCACCACTATTCATGGGAATGGCAGCACCCCTGTCACTGTTTGAGGTACCGTGGGACCGGTCCTCAAGCCCGATTATATTCTGGACTACAATCGGTATATGGGGGGAGTTGATCTCTCAGATCAAGTCCTCAAGCCATATAACGCCAATGCGGAAAACACGGGCATGGTACAAAAAAGTTGCGGTCTACTTATACAGGTACAGGTTGCTATGTACAACGCTTTTGTACTATCCCAGTACGCTGGCAACACAGGGACATTCCTCCAGTTCCTTTCTCTTGGACCATGGCATGGTGAGGTGAGATGTGCCATATTTTGGCCGGTTCTCACCTGAATTTGTGCTAGGGTTACAGGGTCTAGTGGTCTGGTTATGATACTATATGTTCTATGCACGTTTGCACTTGTATCCCTGTGACCCCTATTGTTGTGTTATGTGCAGTTATTTGGGTAGTCTTTGGGTATTTATTATGGGCATCATGCTAATATGTATATATAGCTGCTCCTTTTACCCATAACCTGTATGGAATAACTCTTGATAGTCCCTGCACTAGAATACTCACCTTACATACTGTATGAGATGCCTGTATCTTCTGTCTGTCTCTGTTCCATTTTAATTGTGATTTTATGTATCTATGCACTCTAATAAAGATTGTGCACTATTTTTGCAAATATTTTTGTCTCAGTGGTTATGTGATAGGTTTTGTATAGTGAGTGTTTCCATTTGAGACATATACTTAGTACATTGTACCAAGTGGCACCCTCTTTGTTAGATTATGCAGATAATGCAGCATGTCCGCCCCGAGGTGATTCCACCTATGACCGGCTTTACAAAGTGTGGCTGGTCATCGATCACTTTGGGGCCAAATTTTTGGAGGCCTACGTACCGCTCAGGGACCTCTCGGTAGATGAGTCTCTCATCAGTTTTAAGGGGAGACTCATCTTCCGCCAGTATATTCCCTCGAAGCGGGCCTAGTATGGCGTGAAACTCTACAAACTCTGCGAGAGTACCTCCGGGTACACTTGCAAGTTTAGAATATATGAGGGACGAGATTCTCGTATTGAACCCCAAGAATGTCCTCCCACTCCGGGTGTTAGCGGGAAACTAGTTTGGGACCTTATGCACCCATTGCTGGATAAGGGTTTCCACGTGTACGTGGATAACTTTTATACCAGCATCCCTCTGTTCAAATCCCTTTCCGCCAGATCCACGTCCGCTTGTGGGACCATGCGGAAGTACCAGAGAGTCCTCCCTCTAAATTTAGTCAAGACGCCTATCCCCAAGGGTGAAACCCGTGCCCTGACCCATGATAACCGTTTGTTGGTGAAGTATAAGGATAAGAGGGATGTCCTTATACTCACCACTATTCATGGGAATGGCAGCACCCCTGTCACTGTTTGAGGTACCGTGGGACCGGTCCTCAAGCCCGATTATATTCTGGACTACAATCGGTATATGGGGGGAGTTGATCTCTCAGATCAAGTCCTCAAGCCATATGACGCCAATGCGGAAAACACGGGCATGGTACAAAAAAGTAGCGGTCTACTTATACAGGTACAGGTTGCTATGTACAACGCTTTTGTACTATCCCAGTACGCTGGCAACACAGGGACATTCCTCCAGTACCAAGAAGAAGTACTAAGGTTCCTGATCTTTGCTGACCGGGAAAGATCAGGACGGACTTCCCAAGCGTCTGGAGTTATAGTCGCAGGATAGTCCCTGGCCAGCACTTTCCAGGTGAGGTCCCCTTCACTGGAAGGACGGGACGATCCCAGAAAAGATGCAGAGTGTGTCACAGGAAGGGGAAATGGAAGGACACCACCACTCAGTGTGACACTTGCCCAGATAATCCGGGCCTCTGCATAAAAAACTGCTTCAGGGAGTATCAAACTTCCATGGAGTGCTAAATTTTCCCTTTTCATTAGAATTTTCCATAATTTGACCAATGTACCAAGTCCAGAGTACATTCAAAATTTTAACCCCCATTAACCACTAAATTGCCCAAAAAAAATAGAAAAAAAAAAACCTGATAAGACCTCTGGGGGTGTTTTTTCAGAAATGGGTCATAGGTCACTGAGTCACTATCATCAGGGACTTTTAATGTTGCCTCAAATACTCAGCGCTCTCTCTCCACCTGAGCGGGTGCGCATTTGAGGCAACAGGTTAGGGACAGCCACACACATCACATTCCCAGAATGATGATTCAGAGCATAGGGTTTGGGGCGGGCATATTTCTTTTTAGTTTTGGCTATGTTCTGGGTCATCATTCTGGGAACATATCCTGTTTTATTATTATTTATAATTTTCTGGCCCAGTGTACCCCATATTACGGGCCTCTCTACCCCTCCTGTCTACCCCAGTTACGGCCCATTGTCCCCCAAGTGTTCCCCTATTTTAGGGCTCAGTGCTCCCCCATTAATAGTCCTTGAGGGGGGGTCCCACATCCTGGCTCCATATGAAGCTAAAGGCCCCTGACTGACCTCACGCTATAACAAGACCTGGTGTGCACCTGCCGAGCTGCTGTCATAAAAAAAAGGTATGTCCTTACTCCAAAGAAATGTATTTACAAATTGTGTTTTTTTCTGCTATTAACTCTGGGGAAAACCAAAATTTTCGTGATTTTTTTTTTACATATGCAGAAGTCGTGAAACCCCTGTGGAGTATTAAGGCTTACTTTATGCCTTGTTACGTTCCCCAAGGGGTCTAGTTTCCAAAATGGTATGCCATGTGTTTTTTTTTTTTTGCTGTCCTGGCACCATAGGGGCTTCCATAATGCGACATGTCCCCCCATTTCTGCAAATTGGCAAATGTGACTCCTTCTCTTCTAAGCATTGTAGTGCTCCTGCAATGCATTTGACGTCCACTTATGGGGTACTTCCATACTCAGAAGAGATGGGGTTACAAATTTTGGGGGGTATTTTCTGCTATTAACCCTCGCAAAAATGTCAAATTTGGGGGGAAACACATTTTATTGTGTTTTTTTTGCTGTCCTGGCACCATAGGGGCTTCCTAAATGCGACATGCCCCCCCCCCCCCCCCCCCCGAGCAAAATTTGCTCTCTGAAAGCAAAATATGACTCCTTCTCTTCTGAGCATTGTAGTTCGCCCGTAGTGCACTTCAGGTCAACTTATGGGGTACTTCCATATTCAGAAGAGATGGGGTTACACATTTTTTGGTGTATTTTCTGCTATTAACCCTTGCAAAAATGGGAAATTTGGGGGGAAACACATTTTAGTAAAAAAAAAAGAGTTTTTTACATATGCAAAAGTCGTGAAACCCCTGTGGGGTATTAAGCCTCACTTTATTCCTTGTTTTGTTCCTCAAGGGGTCTAGTTTCCAAAATGATATGCCATGTGTTTTTTTTTTTTTGCTGTCCTGGCACCATAGGGGCTTTCTAAATGCGACATGCCCCCCGAGCAAAATTTGCTCTCAAAAAGCCAAATATGACTCCTTCTATTCTGAGCATTGTAGTTCAACCATAGTGCACTTCAGGTCAACTTATTGGGTACTTCCATACTCAGAAGAAATGGGGTTACACATTTTGGGGGGGTATTTTCTGCTATTAACCCTTGCAAAAATGTGAAATTTGGGGGGAAACACACATTTTAGTGAATTTTTTTTTTTTTACATATACAAAAGTTGTGAAGCCCCTGTGGGGTATTAAGGTTCACTTTATTTCTTATTACGTTCCTCAAGGGGTCTAGTTTCCAAAATGGTATGCCATGTGTTTTTTTTTTGCTGTCCTGGCACCATAGGGGCTTTCTAAATGCGACATGCCCCCCGAGCAAAATTTGCTCTCAAAAAGACAAATATGACTCCTTCTATTCTGAGCATTGTAGTTCAACCATAGTGCACTTCAGGTCAACTTATTGGGTACTTCCATACTCAGAAGATATGGGGTTACACATTTTGGGGGGGTATTTTCTGCTATTAACCCTTGCAAAAATGTGAAATTTGGGGGGAAACACACATTTTAGTGATTTTTTTTTTTTTTTACATATACAAAAGTTCTGAAGCCCCTGTGGGGTATTAAGGCTCACTTTATTTCTTATTACGTTCCTCAAGGGGTCTAGTTTCCAAAATGGTATGCCATGTGTTTTTTTTTTGCTGTCCTGGCACCATAGGGGCTTCCTAAATGCGACATGCCTCCCCCCCCCCCGAGCAAAATTTGCTCTCAAAAAGCCAAATATGACTCCTTCTCTTCTGAGCATTGTAGTTCGCCCATAGTGCACTTCAGGTCAACTTATGGGGTAACTCCATACTCAGAAGAGATGGGGTTACAAATTTTGCCATGTGTCGGGTTTTTGCTGTTCTGGCACCATAGGGGCTTCTTATGCAGCATGCCCCCCAAAAACCATTTCAGAAAAACGTACTCTCCAAAATCCCCTTGTCGCTCCTTCCCTTCTGAGCCCTCTACTTCCCCCGCCGAACAATTTACATAGACGTATGAGGTACGTATGAGAAATTGAAGAATATCGGTCCCGTGGTCCCGAGAAAAAAGAGAAGTGCTTCTGTGGGCGCTCACCTCCGTCACAGATGTAGTCCGTCACAGGTATGTGGAAGTTTCCGAGAACTTGGTAAAATAAAACCGCTTGGACACTGATGTATTTTGGAAAATAAAAAGGTTTATTCCTTCAGCATGCAATACAGCAACGCGTTTCGAGGGGCAGGGACCCCCTCTTCATCAGGCTATTGATACCTGTGACGGACTACATCTGTGACGGAGGTGAGCGCCCACAGAAGCACTTCTCTTTTTTCTCGGGACCACGGGACCGATATTCTTCCATTCCAGTGACCGTCCTCCGCCGGTGAGAACGGGTCTAGTGCCGGCTGCACTCCTCCAATCTGTGTCCCCCAGAATAGTGGGAAACAAGCGTCTACTGGTGTTGTGCCCACGGTACAACACAGAAAGGTGAGCAAACCTAACATAACAACTGAAAACACAAATCTGGAAATGGCTGTTCCCCCCCTTCCTTGGAGCCGACATCCATTTTTTTTATTTTTTTTATTTATTTATTTATTTTTATTTAATTTCATTATTTTCTTTTACACTCAGATTATCTATATATATATATATATATATATATATATATATTGTTTTTTTACTACGCTTAGATGCGCATTGTGTCTCCTCTGTCTTTTTCTATATATTTCTGTTGACGTATGAGAAATTGGGCTACAAACATAAGTATAACATTTTCTCCTTTTACCCCTTGTAAAAATTCACAAATTGGGTCTACAAGAACATGTGAGTGTAAAAAATGAAGATTGTGAATTTTCTCCTTCACTTTGCTGCTATTCCTGTGAAACACCTAAAGGGTTAAAATGCTGACTGAATGTCATTTTGAATACTTTGGGGGGGGTGCAGTTTTTATAATGGGGGTCATTTGTGGGGTATTTCTAATATGAAGACCCTTCAAATCCACTTCAAACCGGAACTGGTCCATGAAAAATAGTGAGTTTAAAAATTTTGTGAAAAATTTGAAAATTGCTGCTGAACTTTGAAGCCCTCTGGTGTCTTCCAAAAGTAAAACATGTCAATTTTATGATGCAAACATAAAGTAGACATATTGTATACGTGAATTAAAAAAAATTATTTGGAATATTCATTTTCCTTACAAGCAGAGAGCTTCAAAGTTAGAAAAATGCTAAATTTTCTAATTTTTCATCAAATTTTGGGATTTTTCACCAAGAAAGGATGCAAGATACCTCAAATTTTTACCACTATGTTAAAGTAGAATATGTCACGAAAAAACTGTCTCGGAATCAGAATGATAAGTAAAGCATCCCAGAGTTATTAATGTTTAAAGTGACAGTGGTCAGATATTTAAAAAAATGGCCGGGTCCTAAGGTGTAAAATGGCTGGGTCCTTAAGGGGTTAATGTCTTACAAGAGATGTAAAAATTTAAGAGATAGACTAGTGAGCCCAATTATCAAGAAAGATAAGAAACACGGTCAGACATACATTGGCACAAGTAGACAGGGTTCATACCCATGTCTCTCTTGTGTCAATTGTTCGTTAATGATGAAAGGCCCAAATTTTATCCATCCAGAGACTAGACGTTCTTATATTTTGAAACATTATCTAACATGTGACTCCACATGGGTGATTTACATGCCCATGTGGACTACTATATGTTGGACAAACAATGTGGAGCCTAAAAACGAGGATTAATAATCACCGTTATAACATTAGAAAGAAAAAAATGGACCTGCCAGCGTCCAAACACTTTTCAGATTTAAGACATACAGAAAAGGACCTGAGATTTTGTATTATTGATCATGTACCAATACCCCAGAGAGGGGGAGACCAGTTGGGACTTTTACATAGAAGGGAGTTGTGGTGGATTCACCAATTGAATACACTACAACCCCATGGGTTGAATATTGAATTTACTGCAATATAAAAAAAAAAAAAATTATGAAAAAAATGTCATGAGTGAGTTTTGGACAAGAGGGTGGCCAAACCCTGGGTCTACTTGACCAAATACTTGGGCATATTTAGATATACAGTGATAACATTTTAACTGGGTATTTATGTGATATATAGTAATTAGTTTAATTTTTAGTTTAATGTTTAATTTTTTTCAGATACATTTTGGAATTATCGTACCTACAACCGAGAAGACGTTTCCTGCTCTGCTAGTTTATTATAATTGATATCTCCCGTTATATTTGAATATTTAAATACATGATAAATAAACAGTAGTACATTTTTTTTTTTAAATAATATCTTTTCTGAAAGTTTCTTAGTGTTATACAGGATCGGATGGGGCGCCATGAGCACAGTATAGTGGAACAAACTTAAATGGGTAGCTTCACATAAGAGGTTTAATACATCTAAGATTGAGTGTTCACTATATAGCAGACCTATTTATTTATTTTAATATTTTTTTTATTTTTCAGAGTATTTTATATTTTTTACTTTATTTTTTGATAATTTTTTATTTTATTATTACTTTTTATTTATTTATATGTTTTTGATAATTTCTCGTTTGGTGCTATTATACCCAATTGGGATTTCCTCTAATCAGCAACTCTCCCATATACAAGTACTAGTGCTGCTGAAAGAGCAGGCACACCCCAAGCAATCTGTAGTGGGTTTGGGTTGGACATGTAGGGACCTAACGGGACCTAGCGTCCTAGCCCCCCTTTGAACCTTGGCTCTCCGAGACTTGTAAAAGGTGGAGAGGTTTTGGGTCCTACAGTGTAGGGGTTTAGGATCAAATGGGGTAGACAGGGTGGATGCCACCACCTGTCATTAGTGTATGAGGATCCCAGAAAGAAGGGTTTACAAATAAGAGTTATGTATCCTTATTTATGATAGAATGTTTTCTTTTTGTTTAGAAAAAAAGATTTTCTCTTTTGATTCATTTATATTACATTATTTTCCATTTCTTTTTTATTGTTTATTTTTCAATATTCTTTATTATTCATTAATATTTTTTGTAACTATAACATAGGTCTGATGTACACTAATTAGTTAGTTTATTTATTCTATTACCACCAAGCAAGTAATTTATTTATATTTTTGCCCACTTTTAGTATTTTTATTATTTTTCTCTTTATTTTATTTTTCTCTACACAATTTCTCTCTTTATTGTTTTTCATTTACTTTAACCATTAGACACCTTCACATTAGGTAACTCTATTGTCTGTGCCTCTAATAGCCCCTGTGATCCGATCCTCCAATAGAAAAGCTGTAAGTGTCCTGTCATCCGCTGACTGCTTCGTGTCAGTGGTTGCCTTGGACACGGTCATGTGACCGCTGGTTTCGATCACTAGCTAGATCTCTACGCAGGCACGATTCAGGAGGCCCGCTTAGTTAGCGCATGCGCTGTGCGAATTTGTTTTCGCAGGCGTGACGTATACCATCGGGTTTCCGGCGCCTGAGCATAGTGAAACTGCTATGCTGGCGCATGCGTAGTGAGTTTACCCCACGCCATGGATGCCATTACAGACATGCAGAACCGGTAAGTGTCTTATCTGTAATTATATGTTGATGCATTACAGTGTTGTAAAGCAGTAGTTATTAATGATTCTTGATTAATATGATTAATATGGAACTGTGTCCCATATGAAAGTTTTCTGCCCTTTAAAATAATGTATATTTTTATGAAATTAGCACTTTATTTGTTGATTGTATGCACCTGTTGTAATATTTGTTTAATGAATATATGAAGAGGTATTTAAACCCCCTTACACTGTGTGTTATCCAAGCTTGAAAATGGCTCAATTGAGAGCAGAAACATTGCTTGTGGACTGGATATGTTGGAATAAAGACACATTTATTAAATTTTTTGGAGTGCTGCGTCTTCTGGTTGTGTATCTAAGAAGAACCCTGATCAGGTTTGATGGACGCTGGAACCCACTGCATTTTTCTACACTAGATAGTGCTGCATATTGGATTTGGATAGTATGGGTCAGTGATTTATTTCCCAACAGTTTTTTTTACATATAGCAAAGTTGGGTGAACAGTCAGAGTATACATGTTATCATTGTGGTTTGCCCTCCACTAGTGAGTTATACATATTGCAAGCACCCTGGTTTACCCTCTTGTATAGCATAGATAGTTTTGATTGAGGACAAGCAGCAGCACCCACTAGGCATTATAGATCTAATATGTAACATTTGGCATTGCACTGGCATTTTTGTCTGAAGTATTTTTAACCCCTTAACTGCGCTGGATGCAAATGTACGTCCTGGTGAGCTGGTACTTAACGCACCAGGACGTACATTTACGTCCTATGCATAACTGCAAGCATCGGATCGATGCTCGGGTCATCTGTGGCAGGTCCCGGCTGCTGATAGCAGCCAAGGACCCGCCGGTAATGGCGAACGTCCGCGATCGCACCGATGTCCGCCATTAACCCCTCAGATGCCATGATCAATACAGATCACGGCATATGCAGCATTGCGGTCACTAAAATGGATGATCGCGGTCACTAAAATGCAGATCGAACAGACCAGAGCAGAAGATAGCCGATAACACTGATCAGTGCTATGTCCTATGCATAGCACTGAACAGTATTAGCAATGAAATGATTGCTATAATTAGTACCCTATGAGGACTATTAAAGGGGTATGCCGCCCGTAGACATCTTATCCTCTATCCAAAGGTTAGGGGATAAGATGTCAGATCGCCGGGGTCCCGCTGCTGGGGAGGCCCGGGATCCCCGCTGCAGCACCGCGCTCTCATTACAGCACAGAGCAAGTTCACTCTGCACATAATGACGGGCAGTACAGGGGCCGGAGCATCGTTACGTCACGGCTCCGCCCCTCGTGACATCACAGCCCGCCCCTTTCAATACAAGTCTATGGGAGGGGGCGCGGCGGTCGTCACACCCCCTTCCATAGACTTGCATTAAGGGGACGGGCCGTGATGTCACAAGGGGCGAAGCCATGACGTCACGCTGCTCCGTCCCCCGTATCGCCCATCATTACTGTAATGAGAGCGGGGTGCCGCAGCGGGGATCCCAGGGCTCCCCAGCAGCGGGACCGCGGTGATCTGACATCTTATCCCCTATCAATAAGATGTCTAGGGGCGGAGTACCCCTTTAATGTTTAAAAATAAAAGTAAATAATATTTTTAAAAAAGTTAAGAAATATGTGAAAAAAACCCTCCCCCAATAAAAACGTAAATTGTCCCATTTTCCCTATTTCACCCCCAAAAAGTGTAAACATTTTTTAATATACATATGTGGTATCGCCATGTGCGTAAATATCCGAACTATTGAAATAAAATGTTAATGATACCGTACGGCGAACGGCGTGAATATAAAAAAAAAAGTCCAAACTAGCTGCTTTTTTTTTATAAAATTTTATTCCAAAAAATCAGGTCATCAGGTCAGGTCAAAATCAAGTCATAGGTCTTCAAAATAGGGGGATTTTAAATATACTAATTTGGTTTTTTGCTTTTTTAAGCACAAGAGTAATAGAAAAGTATATTATCATGGGTATCATTTTAATCCTATTGACCCATAGAATAAAGAACACATGTCATTTTTACCCTAAATTGTACGGCGTGAAAACGAAACCTTCAGAAATTTGCAAAATTGCTGTTTTCTTTTTAATTTCCCCACATAAATAGTATTTTTTTGGTTGTGCCATACATAATATGGTAAAGTGAGTCATGTCATGTCATTACAATTGACAACTGGTCGCGTAAAAAACAAGCCCTCATACTAGTCTGTGGATGAAAATATAAAAGTGTTATGATTTTTTGAAGGCGAGGAGGAAAAAATGAAATCATTTTTGAGAATCCATACTGGTAACTATTACTCTGACATGGGGGATGTAGATATACTTCCACTTTCCCCCTTCAGGAGAGCCATATGCGTTCCATAAAACCTGAGACATAGTTATAAAATCTCCTGGCAGCAGCTGTGTACCATCACTTTATAGGTGTGTTCCACCCGAAAGCCATGTGAGAGCCATGTGTAGAGCCATGTGTATTTAAATGGGCACTGTCAGTAAATTATTTTTTGGCATATGATAGAGCAGGTAAAATAAATAAGATTTGTAATTTATTGCCTGTAAAAAAAAAAAAATGTTTTTATGTCACTTTCATGGCCTTATAAATCTGGCCACTAGGGGTCTTCCTTCTGGTTTAGACCACATTCCGTATGCTCAAAAGCACAGACTTCGGTTTGCTGCTGGACAGGCAGGAGACCCAACTGAGGAAGTGTGATCTGGCCATAGGCAGTGAATAGCACTTGCTCTCTGCCTGTGTATGAGACAGGGAGAGCGAGCATGTCCCTGCCACTCTCTCCAGACAAAGCCGGCCACATGCACTGTTTGTCAGGGTTTGCACAGGGCTTTATAGTAAAAACAGCATCAGCAGAATTCCTGTTTACAAGCCAGCAGCACACTCTGATCAAGGTCCTCCTTACATTCCTTGCTGCAAGAACACAAATTACTCACAAACTCTCCAATATATTCAGCATGGTTTTGACATATTTCTGAAAAAAGAGACATTATTGCTTCTTTGTGCAAACCCACCATTGTAATTGTTGTGTCAGCAGCATGGCATGGCAGGGCTGATGTTCACTGTGATCCTCCTCCTCTCTGTATGGTATGTGTAGTGATAAACAGAGAAAAGGGGATTGCAGCAGCCTGCCGTGCCATAGGCTGCTCATCTCTGCTAGCTCACCAGACAGGGAGCTGCAGAAATAAGTAAGGACAAAAGCAATCCCCAGCACGGCATCAGATTATGTCACACCTGCTGGGGAACACCCCCTCCTTCTCCACCAAGCACAGAGACAGTGAGCAGCCATTATGGTGAGAAATGATGGCTGTACAATCTATAAATATTTTTGAAGGCTATATAATTTTTGGCGGCGGGGGGATGTGAAAAATAGATAAGGATGTCTACAGGGGTGATTTGTTGAAAGAGTTTTAATGACAGGTACTCTTTAAAGCATGTTTGTATGATACTGAAATGAACCTAATAAACGAGATGATTGTTAACCTCCAAAATGTGTTGATATTTGTGTATGTTTATTTAATAAATTATTTATAACCCGCTTGGGAAGTGTGGATTTGGTGCCAGCAATTGGCACTTTATCTTCCTTTGGAGCCACTATATTTGCTTATCTTAAAGAGAAACTGACACTCTGCTCATCCACACTGAACCCAACATACTGGGTTACAGTGTGAGTTAATTGCTTTACAAAGAGGGGTCACTTACCTAAATCTGTTGAGTATATGCAGAGTTCTCGCACTATAAACCTCCTGCTACATAGCTCTCCAGTACGCATTGGAGGCGGGGAGCTGGCTCACCCAGCTCCCTTGCCTCCTCCACAATCATTGCTAATGCTATGCTAATGAATGCCATGGTTGAATACCACAACCTTAATTAGCATAATAATGAAGGGGGCAGAGCAAAGAATCAGATACAATCACCATGTGCTATGTTGGCTATTTGGTGTAGTGGTTGGTTCTATTACCTACCACATACCCCCAGTAAGTCTTTTCTATTTTAACCCCTTCTGGTAAAATCAGGTACATGTACTTGATGAGAATAAACTGTCACAGTGCCGTCGGGCGCTGTGACAGTTTATTGAGCTTGGCTGTGCTGCACAGCTGAGCCTCCCTGAAGCAGGACAGGGATCAATCCCTGCGGTCCCTGGCCAGTCATCGCTGCTATTGGTCCGTCAGTACAGACGGACCAATAGCAGGGATCTGGTACGGATCTTCTCCTTCCCCCTCTCCTCCGTCGCTTCACTGTGTGCAGGCACTCAGGATCTGAGCTCCGATCCTGGGTTAACACTGTAGACGCTGCGGTCACTAAGACTGCAGCATCTATTAGGGCAACAGAGGGAGGGAGCTCCCTCTGTCACTGATCGGCACTCTGCAAAGTGGAAGCAGAGCGCCGATGGTTGCCATGGCAACTGGAGGACTGACAGTGGCCTCCGTTGTCATGTCAACATGAGTGATCAGTCCATACATAACGTAGGGACTGATCTATCCTATGCTTGTCAGTACTGACAGACATAGGCATAATTCAATGGAGAACAGGTGCGTACTGCATTGAATTATGTGTATAATAGTAATAAAAGAAATAAAGTTTGAAAAAAAAGTGTGAAATAAGTGGAAACAATAACAAAGTGAAAAAAATGGAAAAAAAATTAAAAATGTGAAAAAGAAAAGTGAAATAAAAAATAAAAATAATACAATAAATTATATATGTGTATAATACACCCCCCAAAATAGTCCCCCCCCCCAATACATCAACATGTTCCGCAAAAAAAGAGTCCTCACACAATTGCGTCAGTGAAAAAATAAAAAAGTTACAGCTCACAGAATGCAGCGACTTAGAAACAGCATTTTTTTTTAATAAAAAGATTGTTTCTATGCCATAAATGACCTAAAATATTTAAAAAGTATATCAATTTGGTATCACCGTAATCGTATCAACCTGCAGTGTAACGTTAACATGTCATTTATACCGCATGACGAATGACCTACAAAATAAAAATAAAAAACAACCACAGAATCAATTTTTTTAGGTATACCACCTCATAAAAAACGAGTCACATTTACCCCAAAATGGTACCAATGAAAGCATCAACTTGTCTCCCAAAAATATTTTTGCCCCCCAAGGCCTCTGTAATTTTATATGATACCAACAAAATATCCTAAACTAAAAGGAAGCCCCATAATCCACACAGCACACCTTCATGTCTGAGGCCTGTGTGAGAGACACGTAGCGCACAAAGGCCACACATGGGATATTTCAAAGTATGTCAGAATTCGGGGAATAAATCTTGAGTTTTATTTCTTTGTCAACACCTACTGTGTTACAAGAAAAAAAATGGATTAAAATGAAAAATCTACAAAAAAAAATTAAATTTTTAAATTCTTCCTCCAATTTACTTTTATTTCTGCAAAATGCATAAAGGGTTAATGAACTTCTTTAATGTCATTCTGACTACTTTAAGGGGTGCCGTTTATTAAATGGGGTGATTTCTGGGGGTATATAAAATACAGGCCCCTCAATTCCACTTCGGAGCTGAACTGGTCCCTGAAAAATCTTGACGGACGCCACGCCCCTCCCATAGACTTGTATTGAGGGGGCGGGCCGTGACATCACAAGGGGATGGAGCCGTGACGTCATGATGCTCCGGCCCCGGTATCGCCGTCATTACGCACAGAACCAGTTTGCTCTGTGCAGTAATGAAAGTGGGGTGCTGCAGCGGAGATCTTGGTCTTCCTCAGCGGCGGGACCCCCGCAATCTGACATCTTATCCCCTATCCTTTGGATAGGGGATAAGATGCTAGGGGCAGAATGCCCCTTTAAGGTCAAAACAGGCTGTTGAGTAAAGGGGTTAAGCTGGATAAAGCACTACCTGTATTTATGTTCATTGTTTTGTTCTTTGAAATTACGGTGACATGTGAATCTGGAATGGTATTTGCCTTTTTCAAAAGCAAACTAGCAAGATGACATTCAGGAACAGCAAACTATATTCAAGAAGCAAGGTAGCAATAGAAAGCCAATTATAATGTAACTTATCTGGCTCACTGGAACATTATGGCTGAGCTGAGCTCACTTAAGGTCCATCACCAGGCTGAAAATGGAACCAGAATGGTACTACATTGACATATTTACAATACTTGTGTCATGTATCACATTATTTCACACAAGTCTCCATGCTGACTCTTCCATTATACATGTCTGAAATGTTCTGCTTTTGACAAATCTTGCAAATAGCCTGGTTTTAACATGCACTTCAGAACCAGCAATCTGTATTCTAGTTTTACAGTGAATGAATACATAGCAGAGCTGTGCTTGTAAATGCATACCATTCAAAATGTGTTTTTAATGTTTTATCAAAGAAGAAATAAACCTACATATTTTCTATATCTGTGTGAAATGATGTACAAAAGACTGTGCATGCTTAACTGTCTCATATTTCTCTATTGTTTCAGATGGTTATATTTAAATGCTTGTAAATGCTGTCAGCTTCTATACAGCAAAATATATGAATATGGGAAAATGATGGTCGCCAAAGGTAACAAACACACTGCATTGTTTTATGCTTAGAAAAAATACAGAAAAATGTACTAATTCACAACATGTGACAAGTCTATGTTTTGTTACCTTTATCATGAGCATCTATATATACGACCAATATTTGTAATTTTATCGCCTAACAACAAATTCTTTAAATTAACGAAAAACCTATTGCCATTCCCTTTCAATATCTAAGATTCTGGTTAGCACATTGTAACACACATTTAGGGTAGAGTCACACAAGCCATCTTTCCCTGCGTATTTGCTGTTGCCTATTTCCCTACCCATTGACTTCGATGGGAAGGACAATACGCAGAAGCAAATACGCAGCAAAATATGGCTTGTGTATCCTTACCTTCACATATCATATTGTTAATGCAGCTGGTGCAGCTTAAAGGAATACTTAGGAGTAAGGTGATTTCTTAGCAATATTTTTATTGTATCAGGTAGAAAAGAAAAACATTTCCTTACCTCTCGCCGCCGATGTCTCACTGTGGTCCCCGGTGTGCTGAGCGGCAATCTGACTTATTGAGCCCCGACATCACAAAGAAAACTGTTGCCGGGGCTCAATATATCAGATTGCTATCTAGCCAATTACTCGCTGCGGCGAGACGTAACAATTAGTCATATAATTTCAGTTTAAATCCTGGTACTAATAGTATGTCATTGCCTGCCAGTACAGACTGTAACGCCGAGCGATCCGGGTCCCGCGGCTTCCCTGGAGCGCTCGCGGCGTTATACTAACAGCAGCACTCCGGTCTCTGTCTCTGACCGCGAGCGCTGCTGTTTTTTATGCCGGCGGGGACGCGATCAGCGTGGCGGGTCAGACCCGTTCACGGATCGCGCCCCGTTCTACTCACCCTCCTCCTCCTCCTGTGGCTGTCTCGTGCCGGCGCGCGCGGCCCCGCTCCCTAAGATTTAAAGGGCCAGTGCACCGTTAATTGGTGCCCAGCCCAATTAGTTCAATCACCTCCCTACACATAAATACACACTTTTCCTTCCCTTCTTTGCCGGATCTTATTGCCTTGTGCCCTGAGAAAGCGTTATAGTGTGTTCCCAAGCCTGTGTACCCAGACCTTCTGCTGTTGCCCCTGACTACGAACCTCGCTGCCTGTCCTGACCTTCTGCTACGTCTGACCTCGCCTCTGTCTAGTCCTTGTGTACCGCGCCAGTCTCAACTGCATGAGAGGTCGATTCGCTACTGGGGAACACGACCTGGTAGTTACCGCCGCAGCAAGTCCATCCCGCTTTGCGGCGGGCTCTGGTGAACACCAGTAACTGCTTAGAACCGATTCCTCAGTACGACCCACGTCATCGCCTCTCTGGCACAGAGGATCCACCTCCAGCCGCTAGTCCGGACCCTGACAGTAGATCCGGCCATGGATCCCGCTGAGGTACCGCTGCCAAGCCTCGCTGACCTCACCTCCGTGGTCGCCCAGCAGTCCCAACAGATTGCCCAACAAGGACAACAGCTGTCGCAGTTGACCGCCATGATTCAACAGCTTCTGCCTCCACAGCCTCAACCATCTCCTCTGCCAGCTCCTGCATCCCCTCCTCTCCGAGCTGCCGCTTCCACTGCTAGAGTCCGCTTGTCTCTCCCGGATAAGTTTGACGGGGACTCTAAGAAGTGTCGGGGATTCCTGTCCCAATGTTCCATGCACCTGGAGATGTTGTCAGACCAATTCCCCACTGAACGGTCTAAGGTGGTGTGGTCAGTTTACTGTCTGGGAAAGCCTTGGCCTGGGCCACGCCGCTCTGGGACCGCAACGATCCTGCCACTGCCTCCGTCCTGTCCTTTTCTGAAGTCCGCAGTGTCTTTGAGGAACCTGCCCGTGCCTCATCCGCGGAAACAGCCTTGCTGAACCTTGTCCAAGGAGATTCTACAGTGGGCGAATGTGCCATACAATTCCGTACTTTGGCCTCTGAGCTGGCCTGGAACAATGAGGCTCTCTGTGCGACCTTTAAAAAAGGTTTATCCAGCCACATTAAAGATTGTCTGGCCGCATGAGATATACCTTCCACTCTGACTGAACTTATCCACTTGGCTACCCGCATTGATACGCGCTACATTGAAAGACGTCAGGAGCTCCGCCAGGAGAAAGATCTTGTTCGCATCAGGCGATACCCACGCCTGGCTCCTCTCTTCCAGCATCCTTTGCAGCCTGTTACTGTGCCTCCCGCTGAGGAGGCCATGCAAGTGGACCGGTCTCGCCTGACCCAGCAAGAAAGGACTCGCCGGAGGAACGAGAACTTATGCTTATACTGTGCGAGCTCTGAACATTTCCTAAAGGACTGTCCTCTTCGTCCTCAGCGTCCGGGAAAAACTCGCACCTAGTGAACGTGGGAGAGGCGTCACTGGGTGTAAATTCTTCCTCTCCACGCCTGACTATTCCAGTGCGGATTTCTCCCGCCGCTAAAGTCTCTTTCTCTGCGGAGGCTTTCTTGGACTCTGGTTCAGCAGGAAACTTCATTAAAGCCTCCTTCATCAACTGGTTTAACATCCCTGTTATCCGTCTCGTTAAACCATTCTTCATTTCTTCGGTTAATGGAGAAAAACTGAATTGCACCGTGCGCTACCGCACAGAACCCGTGCACATGACCGTGGGGGTTCTCCATCAAGAAACTATTGAATTTTTTGTTCTGCCAAACTGCACCTTTGACATCCTTCTAGGCTTACCCTGGCTCCAGCGTCACTCTCCTACCCTCGACTGGACCACTGGGGACATTAAATCCTGGGGCTCTTCCTGCCACACACGCTGCCTTAAGTCGGTACCTACTACCCAAGTCTCCATCGCTTCTCCATTGCTCGGCCTTTCTAAGACCTATTAGGACTTTTCTGACGTCTTTTGCAAGAAACAGGCAGAGGCCTTACCACCACATAGGCCCTACGATTGTCCTATTGACTTGCTCCCTGGTACCACACCGCCCCGTGGCAGGATTTACCCTCTCTCCGCTCCAGAAACTAAGGCCATGACGGAGTATATTCAGGATAATCTCAAGAAAGGTTTCATCAGGAAGTCTTCTTCTCCCGCCGGAGCAGGATTCTTCTTTGTAGCCAAGAAGGACGGGTCACTACGCCCCTGCATTGACTACTGCGGCCTCAATAAAATCACTGTAAAGAACTGCTACCCTCTACCTCTCATCTCTCATCTCGGAACTCCGTCTGCACGGAGCTAAGATTTTTACTAAGCTTGACCTCAGGGGTGCATAAAATCTCATCAGAATTCATGAAGGAGATGAGTGGAAAACCGCTTTTAACACCAGAGATGGTCACTTCGAATACCTTGTCATGCCATTTGGTCTCTGCAACGCCCCTGCAGTCTTCCAAGACTTTGTCAATGAAATCTTCCGGGACTTATTGTATACCTGTGTAGTGGTCTATCTTGATGACATACTAATCTTCTCCTCCAACTTAGAGGAACATCGCCTCCATGTTCGTCAAGTGCTCCTGCGCCTCCGTGTTAACTATCTCTACGCCAAAATTGAAAACTGCCTCTTTGAACGTACCTGTCTTCCTTTCCTGGGATACCTGGTCTCGGGACAAGGTCTTCAAATGGACCCCAACAAGCTCTCCGCGGTCTTGGATTGGCCACGCCCCTCGGGACTTCGCTCTATTCAGCGCATCCTCGTATTCGCTAATTACTACCGTAAGTTCATCCCCCACTTCTCCACTATCGTGGCTCCCATTGTGGCACTGACAAAGAAAGATGCGAATCCGAGATCCTGGCCTCCCCAAGTGGAAGAAGCTTTTACTCGCCTTAAGGCCACCTTCGCCTCCACCCCCGTCTTGACTAGGCCCGATCCCCTGAAACCATTCTTCCTTGAGGTAGACGCTTCTTCGGTAGGACCCGGGGCGGTTCTTCTTCAAGAAACCGCTAAGAGAAAAAACGTCACTTGCGTTTTTTTTTTCTAAAACGTTTTCTCCTCCTGAAAGGAACTACGCTATTGGTGACCGTGAATTGTTGGCCATTAAGTTGGCCCTAGAGGAGTGGAGACATCTCCTGGAAGGATCCCTTCACCCTATCACCATCTACACTGACCACAAAAATCTGTCCTACCTAAAGTCCGCCATGCGCTTAAATCCTCGCCAGGCCAGGTGGTTTGTGTTCTTTGCCCGCTTCAATTTCCAGATCCATTTTCGTCCTGCCGACAAGAATGTCAGGGCGGATGCCCTATCACGTTCCACCGATGCCACAGAAGCTGAAGTCTCTCCTCAACACATCATCCCTCCTGAGTGTCTGATCTCTGCTGCTCCTGCTTCTCTGGTGCCTGTTCCTCCAGGAAAAACTTTTGTCCCTCCACGTCTTCGCCTCCTGACTCTCAAATGGGATCATTCCTCCCACTTGGCGGGTCACGCCGGAATAAAAAAATCCATTCAGTTGATTGCCAGACACTATTGGTGGCCTGCATTTGAAAAAGATTTGACTGTGTTCGTACGGTCCTGTACTGTCTGTGCACGTGACAAAACTCCTCGCCACCTTCCCCTGCCGGTGCCCGAACAGCCTTGGTCACATATAGCGATGGACTTTGTCACTGACCTTCCTGTATCCCATGGCAACACTGTCATTTGAGTGGTCATTGATCGATTCTCCAAGATGGCTCATTTTGTTCCGCTTCCTGGCCTCCCTTCTGCGCCACAGTTGGCGAAGCAATTCTTTTTGCACATTTTTCGTCTCCACGAACTGCCTACGCATATCGTCTCTGATAGAGGCGTTCAATTCATCTCAAAATTCTGGAGAGCACTCTGCACCCAATTGAAGATTAAATTAAATTTTTCCTCCGCCTACCACCCGCAGTCCAATGGACAAGTGGAGAGAGTGAACCATTGGTGACTACCTGCGACATTTTGTCTCCTCCCGCCAAGACGATTGGGTCGACCTGTTACCCTGGGCTGAATTCTCGTACAATTTCAAAGATTCTGAGTCATCCACCAAGTTTCCATTCTTTGTGGTGTACGGCCGTCACCCGCTTCACCCCCTCCCCATTCCCACTTCATCTGGAGTTCCTGCCATAGATGAATTGACCCGGGACTTTTCCTCGATTTGGAAAGAGACTCTAAAGTCGCTCTCACTGGCCTCTTCTCGAATGAAGAGACATGCGGATAAGAAGAGAACTCCTCCTGTCTTTGCCCCTGGTGACAAAGTGTGGCTCTCTGCCAAATATATTCGGTTTCGTGTCCCTAGCTATAAGCTGGGCCATTTAGAGTCAAAAGTCAAATCAACTCTGTCTCCTACAAGCTTCATCTTCCTCCTTCTCTTCGTATTCCTAACTCCGTTCATGTTTCCCTCCTCAAACCTCTCGTTCTTAACCGCTTTTCCCCCAAGGTCATTGTTCCTGCTCCTGTCTCTGGCTCCTCTGATGTCTTCTCGGTAAAAGAAATCCTTGCCTCCAAGGTTGTCAGAGGTAAAAAAAAATTCTTGTTGACTGGGAGAATTGTGGCCCCGAAGAGAGGTCCTGGGAGCCCGAGGACAATATCCTCGACAAAGAGCCCATCCATAGGTTCCTGGGCTCCAAAAAGAGGGGAAGACCTAAGGGGGGGCACTGTAACGCCCAGCGCTCTGGGTCTCGCGGCTTCCCCGGAGCGCTCGTGGCGTTATACTAACAGCAGCGCTCCGTCTCTGTCTCTGACCGCGAGTGCTGCTGTGTTCATGCCGGCTGGGATGCGATCCGCGTGGCGGGTCAGACCCGTTCACGGATTGTGCCCCGTTCTACTCACCCTCCTCCTGTGGCTGTCTCGTCCTGGCGCACGCGGCCCCACTCCCTAGGGCGCGCGCGCGTCGATGTTCTAAGATTTAAAGGGCCAGCGCACTGCTAATTGGTGCCTGGCCCAATTAGTTCGATCATCTCCCTACACATAAATACACACTTCCCCTTCCCTTCCTTGCCGGATCTTGTTGCCTTGTGCCCTGAGATAGCGTTATAGTGTGTTCCCAAGCCTGTGTACCCAGACCTTTTGCTGTTGCCCCTGACTACGAACCTCGCTGCCTGCCCTGACCTTCTGCTACGTCTGACCTCGCCTCTGTCTAGTCCTTGTGTACTGCGCCAGTCTCAGCTGCCTGAGAGGTCGAGTCGCTACTGGGGAACACGACCTGGTAGTTACCGCCGCAGCAAGTCCATCCCGCTTTGAGGCGGGCTCTGGTGAACACCAGTAACTGCTTAGAACCGATTCCTCAGTACGACCCACGTCATCGCCTCTCTGTCACAGAGGATCCACCTCCAGCCGCTAGTCCGGACCCTGACACAGACATTCTGGATGTGACACATTTCACTTATTGTTTTACATATATCATCTGCTTATAGTAGTCGGCCCACTACTGTCCGCAAAGCTAGTACCGCAGTGCTGCTGCTACATTCTTACATATTATGTACATACGATAACAAACAATGGAATATGAGATTCACACATGTATTTGGAGATCAAAGTTTGCAGTTTTTGGATACAATGTTGTGGTGAAAAAATATAAATTGCAAGTAGAGGGCTATAGAAAGGATATAGCAAAAATATGCTGTTGCATTATGCTAGTTCACATCCACTCTCAGTAAAAAAAGGCTATACTATTTAGTTGGTTTATTAGACTTAAATGTGTGAACAGTAACAAAGAAGTCTATTATAAGCAAGCCAGTGAATTGAGAAATTGATTATTATCCCAGTATACCCAGAAAATTTGATAAAAATTGCCTATGATAAAGCTGAAAATTTGGATAGGGGGGTTTTATTGAAATATAAAAGAAAAATGAAACAGCCACAATTCTCAAGAAACATCACATTGTTTTCATTAAAAATTACATCTATTACACAAGTTTTCTTTTTTCAGTTAAATTTGTGTTCTAATGAGCTTTGTTTGGGAGGTAACATAGTTAGTGTTGTGATCACTGGTAAGAGCAATTATGTAGTATACTGCATGGTTTGTCCATGTGGATACTACTATATCGGAAAAACCATTAGAATACTATTTATCTGTATCCATGAACATTGGCCTTCTGTCAGATCAGGAAAGAGTGTTCCCCGGTTGATAACCCATGTTCAGAATTGTCACAATGGTGATGCGTCAGTGATGCATTTTACAGGTCTTGATACAGTACGGCCCCCCAAAAATGGAGGTGATAGAGGCAAACAGTTGCTCCAAATAGAGACCCATTGGATCCTTGCTGGAATGCCTTGGGACCTTTAAGTCTAAATGACAGATTAGATTTGAGCTAATTTCTGTAGTCATGTACTTGCATTTGCCTATATATATTTTTTTATATGTTAGGAGCACCAGGTGTATATGTATATATATATATATATATATATATATATATATATATATATTTGTTTATATTTACAGATTTTAAATGTTTTGTCTATTATGTCTCTGGGTCCCTCCGCTTAATCGTTTATATTGCCTCTGTGTTGTAAGTCTGATCAAGATGGCCCGACGAAGCGCATTATGGGCATGAAACGGCTGTCAGAACCATTGATCCCTTAGCTTCTCTAATCTTGTCTCTCCCCTGTTATATGTCTTTTCTATGCCTGACCACTGGAATAGAAATTTGACGGTCTTGTATATTCACTGCTCAAAAAAAATAAAGGGAACACTTAAACAACACAATGCAACTCCAAGTCAATCACACTTCTGTGAAATCACACTGTCCACTCAGGAAGCAACACTGATTGACAATCAATTTCACATGCTGTTGTGCAAATGGAACAGGCAACAGGTGGAAATTATAGGCCATTAGCAAGACACCTTCAATAAAGGAGTGGTTCTGCAGGTATTGACCACAGACCACTTCTCAGTTCCTATGCTTCTTGGCTGATGTTTTGGTTATTTTTGAATGCTGGCGGTGCTTTCACTCTAGTGGAAGCATGAGACGGAGTCTGCAACAGTCTACAACGTTGCTCAGGTAGTGCAGCTCATCCAGGATGGCACATCAATGCGAGCTGTGGCAAGAAGGTTTGCTTTGTTTGTCAGCATAGAGGTGCTACCAGGAGACAGGTCAGTACATCAGGAGACGTGGAGGAGGCCGTAGGAGCGCAATAACCCAGCAGCAGGACCGCTACCTCCATCTTTATGCAAGGAGGAGCAAAGGAAGCACTGCCAGAGCCCTGCAAAATGACATCCAGCAGGCAAAAAATGTGCATGTGTCCACTCAAATGGTCAGAAACAGATTCCATGAGGGTAGTTTGAGGGCCCAACATCCACAGGTGGGGGTTGTGCTTACAGCCTAACACAATGCAGGATGTTTGGCATTTGCCAGAGAACACCAAGATTGGAAAATTTGCCACTGGTGCCCTGTGCTTTTCACAGATGAAAGCAGGTTCATACTAAGCACATGTGACAGACGTCACAAAGTCTGGAGACGCTGTTTAGAGCATTCTGCTGCCTGCAACATACTCCAGCATGACCGGTTTGGCGGTGGGTCAGTTATGGAGTGGGGTGGCATTTCTTTGGGGGGCCGCACAGCCCTCCATGTGCTTTCTAGAGGTAGCCTGACTGCTATTAGGTACGGAGATGAGATACTCAGATCCCTTATGAGACCATATGCTGGTGTGGTTGGCCCTGGGTTCCTCCTAATGCAAGACAATGCTAGACTTTATGTGGCTGGAGTGTGTCAGCAGTTTCTGCATGAAGAAGGCATTCATGCTATGGACTTGCAGGCCTGTACCCTTGACCTGAATCCAATTGAGCACATCTGGGACATCATGTATAGCTCCATCCACCAACGCCACGTTGCACCAGAGACTGTCCAGGAGTTGGTGGATGCTTTAGCCCAGGTCTGAAAGGACATTCCTCAGGAGACCATCTGCCCATCAGGAGCATGCCCAGGCATTGTAAGGAGGTCATACGTGCACGTGGAGGCCAAACACACTACTGAGCCTCATTTTAACTTGTTTTAAGGACATTATATCAAAGTTGGATCATCCGGTAGTGAGGTTTACTACTTTGATTTTGAGTGCGACTCCATATCCAGACCTCCATGGGCTGAAAAATTTGATTTCCATTGATAATTTTTGTGTGATTTTGTTGTTAGCACATTCAACTATGTAAAGACGAAAGTATTTCATACGATTAGTTCACTTATTCAGATTTAGTATGGGTAATTTTAGTGTTCCCTTTATTTTTTTTAAGCAGTGTATAACAGCTGAGTTGCTGCATTAAATTTTCTACCTACTGGAAGTAAACATGGAGAACGTGAAGAGGTTGTCCTTTAGGAGAATTCTAAGGACAGAATAACAGGACAGAATACTACAGCCGACTAAAAGCCCAATTAGAACAATAGTAGAGGATTATAGCTAGCTCAAAACAATAGCTTGTGTGTGATGGACCGAACGAGAACTGGTATAGGAAAAGGTTGTGTACCCTGTGCAACCTACAAATGAATATACATATAGGCCCTCATTTACTTAGAAAATCGGGTTGTAAGTCTATCTTGCTTTCTTACCCGACTGCTTTTTTCCCCTGGTATTTATTATTATGTTGCATCCTGTTTGCCGCATGTGGGTTTTGTTGGTTTTGGTTTCCAACTCCTCTGAGTTGTCGGGAAAAAATCCACAACAATTCAACATATTCGGGTTGGAAACCTTTATAAATACGTGGGAAAGCTCAGAAATTTTGGGTTACGCCCCTTTTTCGGGTTTTGGAGAATCCACATCGGGTCCGTTGGGAAAAATTTTTGCATCGTGTCGCAGACTGGCGCACAATGTCTGCGACATGTCGCAGACAAAGATGCGCCAAAAAAACCCGACAAAACAAGTCGTGATTAGAATAGTAAATGAGGGCCATAGGGTCTATACTGTTCTCAAGTAAGGTCCCTGTAAGTGTATCTATTATTTATGAATGAGGTTCTGTATGTGGCTGACTGTCTATATGTAGTGAGTATTCAATCAGTGAGGACTGGTATTAGTATATAAAACAAGTAGTGTTTATTTCACAGGATATACCAAAATAACTGGTTATACAACTTGAAAAAAGCTGAAGTGCCCGTGCAGATCGCCCCTATAGTGGTATTTAAAAATGTATATAAAATATACCATTTATAAAATATATAAAAAAAAAACAATATATGTATTTTATGCAGTCTCATGCACCTTAGTAGATAAATAGTTAATGCAAATGTACCACATATAGCTGTTTAGAAAGAGTATGTGGCATAGACTGGAAGATAAACATGTGGCATCAATATAACACCTTGTAATATAGGTTTGGTGGTGGCTGAGGAGAAAAGTTAAGAGATTGTCCAGAAATCCAATATAATACTGGGCATACATCGAATACAAGATGGCTTTGAACTGCTATATTGTTTTCTGTGAAGCCTGGTTCCTGCAAAGGAAGATTATGGCAAATATCGTCAGTGTGCGCCGTTCCTACTATGCTTCTATCCTTGTTATGCCTTCTATGAAGACCGGTTCCTGAAAAGGTAAATATCATCACTGTGTGCCGTTCCTGGGTAGCTTCCATGAAGCTCAGTGTCCGTTCCTATGCGGTAAAAGAATTGTGGTGCAGTAGCACCTCTCACCCGATGACTTCAAAGGATCCCCTGTGCTCTCACTCTTGCCCGCTATGACTCCAGCCAGGTCCTGCGCTCACTCTCCAGTTAGCTGGCGCCGGCTGACGGCGAGTCTTTGGAGGGAGAGGATCTTGATGTGGATGTACTGTAGCGTGTGAAGTTGGCATCCTCCTCTTGTTTGCTGGGCGCCACTGGTGAAGTCTTCTGTGATACTTTTCTAGATGCTGGTTTTCTGTATAGAGCTATATGTTATAAGATATGGTGGTGCAATAGATTAGATAATGCAATGCGAAATGCGTTTCGAGGCTCTGCTCAGCCTCTTTTTCAATAGCTAACTTAGGATCCTCTCAAGTCATAGGGTCAGAGGTGCTACTGCACCACAATTCTTTTACCCCATGGGAACAGACACTGAGCTTTATAGAAGCTACTCTGGAACGGCACACAGTGACAATATTTACCTTTTTTTTCTAGGAACCGGTCTCCATAGAATACATTACAAGGACAGACAGAAGCTTCATAGAAGCATTGTAGGAATGGCACACACTGCCGATATTTGCCATAATCTTCCTTTGCAGGAACCAGTCTTCACAGAAGACAATAAAGTGGGGATCAAAAGTTTGGGAACCCCAGGTAAAAATTTGTATTAATGTGCATAAAGAAGCCAAGGAAAGATGGAAAAATCATCAAATTACAGATTAGACATTCTTATAATATGGCAACAAAAGTTAGATTTTATTTCCATCATTTACACTTTCAAAATAACAGAAAACAAAAAAATGGTGTCCGCAAAAGTTTGGGCACCCTGCAGAGTTAATATCATGTACTTACTTTGGCAAGTATCACAGCTTGTAAACACTTTTTGTAGCCAGCCAAGAGTCTTTCAATTCTTGTTTGAGGTATCTTTGCCCATATTTCCTTACAAAATTCTTCCAGTTCTTTGAGATTTCTGGTCTGTCTGTCACGCACTGCTCTTTTAAGGTCTATCCATAGATTTTCAATTATGTTGAGGTCAGGAGATTGTGAAGGCCATGGCAAAACCTTCAGTTTACGCCTCTTGATGTAATCCCCCGTGGATTTCTAGGTGTGTTTAGGATCATTATCCATTTGTTGAAGCCATCCTCTCTTTAACTTCAGCTTTTTCACAGATGGCATCAAGTTAGCATCCAAATTTTGCTGAAATTTTATTGAATCCATTTTTCCCTCTACTTGTTAGATGTTCCCTGTGCCACTGGCTGCAATACAACCCCAAAGCATGATTGATCCACCCCCATGCTTAACAGTTGGACAGAGGTTCTTTTCATTAAATTCTGTTCCCCTTCTTCTCCAAATGTACCTTTGCTCATTCCGGCCAAAAAGTTAAATTTTAACCACATCGGTCCACAGAACTTGTGTCCAAAATGCATCAGGCTTGTCTATATGTTTATTTGCAAAGTTCAAATGCTGATTTTTGTGGTGAGGATGTAGAAGAGGTTTTCTTCGGATGACTCTTCCATAAAGACCATATATGTACAAGTCTCTCTTCATAGTGGAATAGTGTATCACAACTCCAGTGTCTGCCAGATGTTTCTGGAGGGATTGCACAGTCAAACGTGGGTTTTTAATTATTTTTCTCACAATCCTGCGAACTGTTCTGTCTGATATTTTTCTTGGTCTTCCAGATCTTGCTTTAACTTCCACTGTTCCTGATGACTGCCATTTCTTAATTACATTCCGAACAGAGGATATTGACATCTGAAAACATTTTGCTATCTTCTTATAGCCTTCTCCAGCTTTGTGTGCGTCAACTATTTTCAGTTTCAGATTTCTAGACAACTGCTTAGAAAAACCCATGGTGCTGATTGTTGGGGCAAGGTCAGATGAGTCTGGGCATTTAAAACCTTTGGGATTGACATCACCTGGTATTCCCAGATGATGATTATGAACAATCCATGGCACTGGCAGGTCTCAGCTTTGCAAAGGGAGCAGTGCATGCTATAAATTCTGCAGGGTGCCCAAACTTTTGCAGACGCCATTTTTTTTCCTGTTATTTTGAAAGTGTAAATGATGGAAATAAAATCTAACTTTTGTTGACATATTATAAGAATGTCTAATTTGTAATTTGATGCTTTTTGGAGATTTTTCCATCTTTCCTTTGCTTCCTTATGCACATTAATAAAAATGTTTACCTGGGGTGCCCAAACTTTTGATCCCCACTGTATATTGTAGGAGTTGAAAGCCATCTTGTATTCAATGTATGCCCAGCATTATATGGGATTTCTGGATAATCTGTGAACTTTTCTAATCATCCACCACCAAAACTATATATCTAGGTGATATATTGATGCCTCATGTTATAAGATTATCTTCCAGTCTATGCCACATACTCTTTCTAAACAGCTATATGTGCTACATTTGCATTAACTATTTATCTACTAAGGTGCATGCCGCTGCATAAAATCTGTTTAATATATATATATATATATATATATATATATATATATATATATATATATTATTTTTAATATATTTTATGATATATTCTACATTTATTTTTAAATACCACTAAAAGGACGACAAGCAGCTAACTAGCTTTTTTCAAGTTGTATAACCAGTTGTTTTGGTATATCCCGTAATATAAACACTACTTTATATACTTATACCAGTCCTCACTGTCAGTAGTGATGAGCGGCATAGGCCATATTCGAATTGGCGATATTTGGCGAATATATGGACGAATATTAGTCATATATTCGCGAAATTCGCATATTCGTTATATTAGTTTTTTTTGCGGATATGCGAAAATATATGCACATATTCACGAATTTTGAGCCCTCCCTTCTTTAACACCTTAAGGACACAGGGTTTTTCCGTTTTTGCACTTTCGTTTTTTCCTCCTTACCTTTTAAAAATCATAACCCTTTCAATTTTCCACCTAAAAATCCATATTATGGCTTATTTTCTGCGTCACAAATTCTACTTTGCAGTGACATCTGTCATTTTACCCAAAAATTCACGACGAAATGGAAAAAAAATATCATTGTGCGACCAAATCTAAGAAAAAACGTCATTTTGTAAATTTTGGGGGCTTCCGTTTCTACGCAGTGCATATTTTGGTAAACATGACATCTTATCATTATTCTGTAGGTCTATACGGTTAAAATGATACCCTACTTATATAGGTTTGATTTTTTCGTACTTCTGGACAAAATCATAACTACATGCAGGAAAATGTATACGTTTAAAAATGTCCTCTTCTGACCCCTATAACTTTTTTATTTTTCCATGTACAGGGTAGTATGAGGGCTAATTTTTTGCGCCGTGATCTGAAGTTTTTATTGGTATGATTTTTGTTTTTATCGGACTTTTTGATCACTTTTTATTCATTTTTAATAGTATAAAAAGTGACCAAAATACGCTTTTTTGGACTTTGGAATTTTCTTGCGCGTACGCCATTGACCGTGCGGTTTAATTAATTATATATTTTTATAGTTTGGACATTTACGCACGCGGCGATACCACATATGTTTATTTTTATTTACACTGTTTTATTTTTTTTATGGGAAAAGGGGGGTGATTCAAACTTTTATTAGGGAAGGGGTTAAATGACCTTTATTAACACTTTTTAAAACTTTTTTTTGCAGTGTTATAGGTCCTATAGGGACCTATAACACTGCACACACTGATCTCCTATGCTGATCACTGGCGTGTATTAACACGCCTGTGATCAGCGTTATCGGCGCTTGACTGCTCCTGCCTGGATTTCAGGCATGGAGCAGTCATTCATCGATCGGACACGAGGAGGCAGGTAAGGGCCCTCCTGGTGTCCTGCAAGCTGTTCGGGGCGCCGCGATTTCACCGCGGCGGTCCCGAACAGCCCGACTGACTAGCCGGGATACTTTCACTTTCGCTTTAGAAGCGGCGGTCAGCTTTGACTGCCGCTTCTAAAGGGTTAATACCTGACATCGCCGCGATCGGCGATGTGTGGTATTAGCCGCGGGTCCCAGCCGTTGATGAGCGCCGGGACCAACGCGATGTGATGCGGGGTCGCGCTGCATATCGCGGGAGCTGGCGCAGGACGTAAATATACGTCCTGCGTCATTAAAGGGTTAATGGTACAGGGAACTATGACTAGTGCATTAACTCTATGATTTTTTGCTCTTTGAAACCAATAGGCCCATTGTGGTCTATGGGGATCTCACAGCATGTAAAACAGTAAGCTAAGCAGGATGGTATTGGCAGCACAGTGGATGGGAAACCATCACGGGTTCGAGTCTTGGGGTGGGACAGAGTTTTGCAGTGTTGTGGTTAAACTTTACTTTAATGGAAACGCTGCTGAGTTGCCCACAGCAACCAATCAGATTGCTTCTTTCATTTTTCACAAGGCCTCTGCAAAATGAAAGAAGCGATCTGATTGGTTGCTATGGGCAACTCAGAAACTTTTCCTGGAAAAGTTTCTGAGTTGCCCATAGCAACCAGATTGCTTCCTTCATTTTTCAGAGGCCTTTTTAAAAATGAAGGAAGCAATCTGATTGGTTGCTATGGGCAACTACACAACTCTTTCTCTACACTGGTTTTGATGAATCTCCCCCAGAGAGGGCTCTGCAAAAAGAAAGAAGCAATCTGATAGGTTGCTATGGGCAACTCAGCAGCTTTTCCAGGAAAGTAAAGTTTAACCACAACACTGTAACACCCGGGACTCAAACGCATGGTGGTCTCCCACCCACTGTGCTACTGAGACGGTCCTGCTTAGCTTACTGTTTTACATGTCATGATATCCCCATAGACCACAACGGGCCTATTGGTTTCAATGGGGCAAAAAATCACAGAGTAAATGCACTAGTCACAGTTCCCTATGCCATTGAATAAGGGAGGACTCAATATTCACGAACATGAGCATATGCACATAGATTTTCGCATATGCGCATAACATTTCGCATATGCGTAAAAAAACGAATATTCATAATTACAAATATATAGTGCTATATTCACAATATTCGTGAATTGGCGAATTTGCGATATTCGCAATTAAAATTCGAATTGCGAATATTCGCGAGCAACACTAAGCCGCATACAGAACCTCATTCATAAATAACAGGTACACTTACAGGGACCTTACTTGAGAACAGTATAAACTCTATGGGGGGGGGGGATTTATCATTGCATATAAGACTGTTTTGTGTCTATTTTTTTGCGCAAAAATATGCGCAAGTGGTTTTTTTTGCGTCTTTTTTTGCGCAAATTTTGAATTCTTTATCGCCTTGTCTACTGTTATGTTTATCATAGAGCATTTTCTACCGTAGAATCAAATTTACTAACTGTGTTTTGTTTTTTGCACAAAAAAATGTGCAAACCGCATTTTCTTGCGCAAATATACACCACCTCGGAGGACACGTACCAAAGTGTCTATTTTGGCACAGTAAGGACTGCTACTCCCATCATGGACAGACTCTGCCCATGATGGGAATTGTAGTCCAGGGGCTGAGGTGCAGATCCCACCGGGTCATTCTGCAGAGACCAGCTGCGATCCGCATTTATTAACTGTACAAGCCGGCGGTACATGTGGCTACACTGCGCTACATGCCGCTCCTGTACACAATGTCATAATTCATAATCCCCGCCGCCGGGAGAGGGGAGCTCTGATTGGTCAATAGCTATTCACCAATCAGAGCTCCCCTCTACCAGCAGGGATTATGAATTATAAGAGCTGTATATAGGAGCCAGCGTGCAGCGCAGTGTAGCCGCATGTACCACCGGCTTGTGTAGTTAATAAATGCGGATCACAGCGGATCTCCATAGAATGATCTGCTGCGATCTGCACCTCTGCCCTTGTACTACTACTCCTATAATGGGACAGAGTCTGTCCCATGATGGGAGTAGTTGTAGTACCGCAGCGCTGGGGGATGGCACTTGCACATCCCCTGGCTGCGAGACTTTTAGGACTACTACTCCCATCATTGATATACTTTGTCCATAATGGGAGTTATAGTCCCAGGGCTGGGGTGCAAATCGCACTGGGTCATTCTGCAGAGACCAGCTGGGATCCGCATTTAAGTTAAAAAGCCAGCGGTACATGTGTCTTCAATGTATACACTGTCATAATTCATAATCCCCGCCGCCGGCAGAGGGGAGCTCTGATTGGTGAATAGCTATTGACCAATGAGAGCTCCCGTCTCCCGGTGGGGATTATGAAATGTGACAGTGTATATAGGAGCTGGTGTAATGAAGAAAACTTTGCCCTTTAGCGGAATGTGACCCTCCGCACAGGGACATAGTTTTCTGCTTTGCAGGCCGCTTCCTCTCATTCCATTCCCACTACCCTCCCTCAGGTGGACGAGGACACAGTTTCTACACCGCTTAGACAGACTGTGGAGCTCAACCAGAGGAGCACCCCCACAGCCTTTCTCACACCAACTTAATAAATGCGGATCGCAGCAGGTCATTCTTTGGAGATCTGCTGCGTTCCGCATTTATTAACTATACAAGCCGGTGGTACATGTGTCCACACACTGCTGCCTGCCAGCTTGTATATACACTGTCATAATTCATAATCCCCACCGCTGGAACACGGGAGCTCTGATTGGTGAATAGCTATAGACCAATCAGAGCTCCCGTCTCCGGGCGACAGGGATTATGAATTATGAAAGTGTTTATACAAGCCGGCGGGGAGCGTAGTGTACATGCAGCGTAGCAGCATGTACCGCCGGATTGTTAACTTAAATGCGGATCGCAGTGGGTCTCTGGAGAATGAGCCGATGCGATCTGCACCTCAGCCCCTGGACTACAACTCCCATCATGGGCAGAGTCTGTCCATAATGGGAGTAGTAGTCCCGCAGCCGGGGGGTGTGCAGTAACACAACTACTCCCATAATGGGACAGACTCTTTCCCATGATAGGAGTAGTAGTCCACAGCCCACCATGATGGTAGTTGTAGTTTAGCAACAAATGGCTCCCTCTTTAGGAACACGCTGCATTATGTGCACTCTTCCCAGGGGAGTGTGCAAAAAATGTACTTACCCATATTTCTTGTTTTTCTTTTTTTCTCATTTCAGATACGTGAATGCAGAGGACTACGTAAGATTCGGTGGACTACAATGATGACCAGCATTTTTTTTTATTTCAATAAAATGGTTAACGAGGGCTGTGGGGGAGTGTTTTTTTTGTTTAAGAAAATTTTTTTTCAATGTGTCATGTTTTTTATAATTGAATTTTCAGGGTTAGTAGTGGAAGCTGTCTTATAGACAGAATCCATTACTAAGCCGGGGCTTAGCATTAGCGCTCCTTGGCCTAGGCGGTAAAAGGTTGCCATTATTTAGGCACGGGAGGGCCAGTAACAATGGTCCTCGTCCACTCTGGCAAAGTTAGGCTTTTACTGCTTGGTTGGTATCTGGCTGATACTGAAAATTGGGGGAACCCAATGCGTTTGTTTTTTTTAATAAATAAATTTTAAAAAACGTGTGTGGTTCCCTAATTTTTTCAGTTTCAGCCAGATACCAACCAGGCAGCAACAGCCTGACATTACCAGAGTGGGTGAGGACCATTGTTACTTGCCCTCCCCAGCCTAAATAACGCCAGCCTGTTACCGCCTAGGCCCAGGAACGCCATTTTTGACACTCCGGACCTGTTGGTACCGGCTCTTCCCAGAACCCCTGTGGCGGTGGGTACCGGGATAATAGTTGGGGGTTAACGCTAACTGATTTTGTGGCTAACGCTAAGCCCCGGCTTGGTAATGGATTCAGTCTACAGGACGCCTTCCCCTACTAAGCCTGAAAATTCAACTATAAAAATCACGACAAATAAAAAAAAAAAAATTTCAATATAAAAAAAAACACTCCCCACAGCCCTCGTTAACCCTTTTATTGAAATAAAAAAACGCTGTTCATCGTCCTAATCCACCAAGTCTGACGCAGTTCTTCACATATCTAAATTTCGAAGAAGAAAAAAACTAAAAGTTTAATACATTTTTTTGTTTTCACACACCAGCAAAAACTGACAAAATGCACGAAAAAGCTGGGACAGCTTTTCTGGCGTTTTTGCTGATAGACAAAATCCCTATGTCCACTTTTCCTGTGAGGTAGAGAAGGTAGAGGTAGAGAAGGAGTGCACGGTATTAGCTCAAGATTTATCAAACGATGGCACAACCTTAGTAAATTCTGAGAAAGAGTGTAAATTAGACAAGCAGTGTAAAGGGGTAGAACTGTGTCTACAATAGACGCCTAATGATAACTCTCCCCGTATATGTATATCCAATTAGAACAATAAAACAACATTTAAAAGAAAAGTATATTGCAGATTACATTTTTTATTAATTGATTTGCTATTTACTTATAATTTTGTAGCATATGTATAAAAATATGACCCCCGGTCAAGATCTGTGCTGGCAAAATGTAGACCTATAATAGACAGATAGCATGAGTTTTTAGACATATATCACTTTATACCTTACGCACCTACAAGACATTTTTCTATAAAATGAAGCAAAAGTTATAAAGAACAAGAAGCAAAACAATATAGTTAGTTTCAATTTGTGGGGGAAGATCCAATCATACTCCTAGGGTGATGTCCATGTTGAGATATTTGTATCACCCTCTAAAATATTTTTTACACAGATATGAAAGTTTCACGAATGGATGAGAAAAAATATATAAAAACATAAACAGAAAGAACAATGACTAAGAAATGTTTACAGCAATAAGCAAAATGCTGCAGTACATTAACAATTAAACAGTTTAAAATGAGCAAATTAAAGTTTTTTCCATGTTTTTCTAAACCCCTAAAATATTTCTAATCCTTTTTTGAATTCTTAGTAACCTTTATCCATTTGCACTGTGTTTTTTTCTTTATACATTTTAAAACCCAAGTAAAGGTGCTTGCTAAAAATTTTACAGATTTTTCCTTATTTGTGATATTTTGTACATTGTTTTTTCTATTTTGATGTTCTATTTAAAAACTTATGAAAGAAAAATAAGAAAAGAAAAAGCCTGCTTTAAAAAAAAAAATTAAAAACTCCACATTGACACACACGAAAAAAATAAAAATAAAAAACTAACATAAAACAAATCAAAATGCACAAATGCAGACATTTTAATATTTTACTGAAGACTTGATATCTAGCACACCTGGCCAGAATAATGCATTATAACATGTTCTTCAATAAGAGAGCCACAAGAACAATCAACTTTAGGAAGGCATAGTTTGATCAGCTCAGGGAAGCCCTTAAAGGGGTACTCCATATTTTGAAAATCAACTGGTGCCAGAAAGATAAACAGGTTAGTAAACAACTTCTATTAAAAATCTTGATCCTTCCAGTACTTATCAGCTGAGGTTTGCTCTACAGGAAGTTTTTTTTTTCTTTTTTAATTTCTTTTCTGTCTGACCACAGTGCTCTCTGCTGACACCTTTGTCCATCTCTGGAACTGTCCAGAGAAAGATAGGTTTGCTATCGGGATTCCTCCTGCTCTTGCCAGTTCCTGACATGAACAGGGGTGTTAGTAGAGAGCACTGTGGTCAGACAGAAAATAAATTCAAAAAGAAAAGAACTTCTTGTGGAGCTTACAGCATCTGATAAGTATTGCAAGGGTTATGATTTTAAAAGAAGTTATTTACAAATATGTTTAACTTTTTGGAACCAGTTGATTTCAAAAACATTGTTTTCCACCGGAGTACCCCTTTGTGATCATGTCCTCAAAAAACAACGGACACTCAGTGGAATATATTTATAAAATATCTTAGATTCTCATTGTGAGAGGTACATGCCTTATAGGAATAAAGGGGCAAGGAACATGAGAAAACCAATGTAGATAAATAATAATGGAAGCTTCTAAAATAGAAAGGCAATGAAAGAGCATTGTAAAACTATAGGGATTTATAAAAGATATAAAAAACAGATAAAAATCAGCACAAGTAGAGACAGAGGAACTCACTGACAAAAATAGTTAAAAAAACAAAATGTTCTTTACCTATATAAATAGTAAGAATGTTCAATTTAAAGCATTAGTCCTTTGAAAAGTAATGAGTGTGAAATTATAGACGTGATAGGGAAAAAGCCAAAATCTTAAAAACATTCATCACTGTGTTCACAGTGGAAAATGAAATACCAGGTCAAATACAGGGAGCTAAGATAAACTTCCCAGTACAGGTCCCCTGTCTAACCCATTAGAAAGTACAGTGCTGCCTAAAAAAAGATCAAAATTGATCCAGATCCAGATAGCATTCACCAACATTTTCTAAGGGAGTTAAGTGAAGTAATAGACAGACCCCTATTTCTAATATTCAAGGACTCTATAGTGACAGGGTCTGTTCCAGAGGACTGGCACATAGCAAATATGGTGACAATATTAAAAAATAAATTATAGGCCTGTTACTTTAACCTTTGTTGTATGTAAATTGCTTGAGGGTCCTCTAAGACATGCTATATTGGAGTATCTCAATGAAAATATATGTATGACTCCATATCAGCATGGGTTTATGAGGGATTGGTCCTGTCAAACTAACCTGATCAGCATTTATGAGAAATTAGCGTTAAGAGTGGACCAGGGAAAATTGCTGGATGTCGTTCGTATTTCTTGATTTTTCCAAAGCATTTGACATTGTGCCACATAAAAGGTTGGTGCATAAAATGAGAAGGATTGGGCTGGAGGAGAATGTGTGTAAGTTGGTAAATAACTGGCTGAGTGATAGGAAACAGAGGGTGGTTATTAATGGTACATACCCTGAGTAAATGACTGTTACTAGTGGGGAACCACCTGGGTCAGTTCTGGGCCCTATTCTTTTTAATATATTTTTGAATGACCTTGTTGAGTGATTTTATAGTAGTAAATCTTTGCAGATGAAACTAAGCTGTGTAAAGCAGTTAACAGAATATAAATGGATCGAAAGAGGTGGCTTTGTTGAATTTCTGGATGGTTATTACATTAAAGGCTATAGATAGTAGATTTATAGGGACAGAACGTTGATCCATGGATTTATTCTGATGCCATATTTGCAGGCAGGAAGAAATAGTTTCCCCTGGTATAGGGTATAGATCAGAGCGTAGGGAGTAGTAGAAAGTCATGATCTTGAACAGTAAGGAGTAGTAAAAAGTTATCTGCTTTTTTCCCCAAAAAAGAGCTCCAATGATGTCTGGGCACTTTGTCTGATTTTTGCCGCTCATACAATTGAAAAGCTTAGGTTACAATACCAAACAGAGCTGCCACCAGAAATTTACACAGCTCAAGGCTTGGGCCCCCACTCCAATGGCCAACCACCAAGTCTACCCCCAGTGCCTGCCCGCTTTCTCACCCATTGTCTATGAAAAAAATATTTTAAAACACAGGACAAGAAAAACAAGAGCCCATTAGTTCAAAGAGGAAGGAAGGATGAAATCCTGTAAACTGAGACCAATGTTACCAATAAAACCAGTTAGGAATGAGGGAATCGAATCTGACAATCCAAATTCGTTACAAATTTCAGAAAAAATTGGATTCACAATGAGTGCGATAATCACAGAGAATCGATCGCGCGAATAACATTATTAAACTCCATTTAGTGCGTTCCAGGCTCCAGGGCATCTAAAATGGCAGATCCACATGTGAAGACAGGGGCAAGGAATCCTGAGAAGGCGGGAACAAGGGTTGGCAGGATGAGATTGAATCACATGCAGCATGCAGCCTATCAGGAGCCAGCCACTCCTGTGCTGTCACAGCCCTATATAATTGGCAGCCATCTTTCAGACAGTCACTTCAGCCTTTTATTGCAGAGAGAAAGAGAAAGACAGACAGCAGTGTGTGTTGTACAGAAAATCATTTCCGCAGCAGCGATTCACCTCCTAGTCACATTGGTGTTCTATTTCAGAGAGAGAGAGAGAGAGAGAGAGAGAGAGAGAGAGAGAGAGAGAGAGGGACAGAGAGCAGTATGTTGCACAGAAAAGCTTTTTTACAGCAGCGATTCTCCTCAAGCACAAATCCAGCCTAGAAGCACTGATAGGGAAGGGAGTAGGGATCGACCGATTATCGGTATGGCCGATATTATCGGCAGATAATCACGATTTTGTGCATTATCGGTATCGGCAATTACCTTGCCGATAAGCCGATAATGCCCCCCGAACAGCCCCCACCGCACCGCGACCGCCACCCTGACCCACCGCACCGCGTCGCACCCCCCACCGTGATGCTGGGTGGTATACCGGTATGGATTTTTGCCCATACCGCTATACCGGTGGGGCCCTTCCCCCACCCTCCGAGTCAATAAAAAAATGTAACTTACCCGTAATGGGGGTGGTCCGGGCGTCACTGCGCAGCGGCATCTATTCAGCGTACTAGGCTGGAGCCTGCCCGGAGTGGAGAAGAGGACCCCCGGAGAAGAAGGACAGCCCGGACCGGTTCACTCTTCACCCGGAACACCCCCGGACACTACAGGAACGATGGATGGATGGCCCGGACCACCCTGACAGGTAGGGAGAGAGAAGCGGGTGGCGGTAGTGGATGCCTATGGCCCTGCAAAAGCCACTGCAGATCATTGATTTAAAGTGCCCGCTTTAAATCAATGAGCTGCAGCGGTGTCGCAGGGGGTTAAATAGCCGATAACTTATACCGGAATATCGGTATAAGTTATCGGCTATCGGCCCTAACCTGCACCGATTATCGGTATCGGCCCTAAAAAAAACTATATTGGTCGATCCCTAGAAGGGAGTGAGATTGAGAGTGCAATTTTAGGCGTAGTACACAGCGACTGTGTGCTGCAGCACTGGTGTGTACAAAAACTGGAAAGCTAATAGTAGCCAGCCAGTTAGGGTGAGCAGAACACTAAAAGCATATTGTCCTCTATTAAGTGTAACCTGTGCGTACATTTAAGTGGTGTACCATTTTGTTCCTGTTAAAGTCTTAAGGGCCTAGATACTGTGAAAGGCCAGCCAAAATTACACACCTGCTGGTGTTGTAGACAAATACATTCTGCCACCATATGTCACATTCTGCCACCATATGTTCTCCTCATGCTGATGCCAGCTCCAGGCTGTCTCATTCTGCTACCATAAGGTCTCATGCTAATGCCACCTCTAGGCTGTCTCATTCTGCCACCATATGTTCTTCTCATGCTGATGCCACCTCCAGGCTGTCACATTCTGCCACCATATGTTTTCCTCACACTGATGCCAGCTCCGGGCTGTCTCATTCTGTCACCATATGTTCTCCTCATGCAGATGCCACCTCCAGGCTGTCTCTTTCTGCCACCATATATTCTCCTCATGCTGATGCCACCTCCAGTATTTGTCATTCAGCCACTATATGGTCTCCTCATGCTGCCACCGCCGCCTCCAGGCTGTGTTATTTAGCCACTATATTGTCACATAAAATATTTGCTAAATTGTAGTTTTTGTTTCAATTTCCCCACACAAATAGTATTTTTTTTGGTGGCGTTATACATTTTATGGTAAAATGAGTGGCTTCATTTAAAAGCACAACTGGTCGAGCAAAAAACAAGCCCTCATACTGTGGATGAAAATATAAAAGAGTTATGATAAGTTAGAATATAAATAAATAATTTTGATACATAAAAGCCAGATAAGAAGTACTGAATGGAATGTAACTCTTGTCACTACATTCTTATGGCATGAAGGACATTTCCAAAATAATCTGCATGTCATACTGAATAACAGTATTATTTCACTAACACAGCACACTCCCTTTGCGTGTTTCGACAAGGCAAAGTGTTCTAAACCCCTATTGAGGCTCTCTGTAGCCCAGAAATAGCCATTTTTAATATCGATTTGTCGCAAATAAATTCGGACCGAACCAAATTTTTTCAGAAAATTTGGCGACTTGGCCGAATCAAATTTTTCAAAAATTTGCTCAACTCTAGTCAGAATGAGTGAGTAGCTGTATCAGGTAGTGAGCAATTTGTATCAGTAAGGGTCTAAACTTTAAATTCACCCCTGAATCTCTCTGGATTGTATTTCAATAATCACAACAAACAGTATTTGTAACTAAAATCATTTAATAAATGACAATAACATGTAATGATGACAATAATGAAAACAAAAAGGAAAAATATGACAGCAAAAAATAAGCAATAATAAAATACACTACGGGGAAAATAACAGTCAGCTATAAGCAAGATACCATAAACTTTAACCCCTTAAGGACTCAGCCCATTTGGGCCTTAAGGACTCAGTCAATTTTATGTTTACGTTTTCGTTTTTTCCTCGCCTTCGAAAAATCAGAACTCTTTTATATTTTCATCCACAGACTAGTATGAGGGCTTGTTTTTTGTGTGACCAGTTGTCCGTTGTAATGCCATCCCTCACTTTACCATAAAATGTATGGCGCAACAAAAAAAATACTATTTGTGTGGGAAAATTAAAAATAAAACTGCAATTTTGCAAATTTTGGAAGGTTTCGTTTTCACGCGGTACAATTCACGAAAAAAAATGACATGTGTTCTTTATTCTTTGGGTCAATACGATTAAAATGATACCATGATAACATACTTTTCTATTACTGTTGCGCTTAAAAAAAAGTTAAGTACCTTAAGGGGTTAATAATTAAGTACCTTAAGGGTTAATAGTCCCCATGGGGGATGCGATTGCTAATACTGTTCAGTGCTATGCATAGGACATAGCACTGATCAGTATTATTGGTCATCTTCTACTCTGGTATACTCGATCGCAGAACAGAGCAGAAGACCCATGGAAGGCAGCGGAGGCAGGTGAGGGGACCTCCTGCTGCCATGCTGGATGACCGGATAGCCGCGGCAGCGCTGTGGGCGATCCGATCCTCCATTTTAGTGTCCGCAATGCTGCAGATGCCGTAATCTGTATTGATCACGGCATCTGAGGGGTTAATGGCGGACATCCCCGCGATCGCGGATGTCCGCCATTACCAGCGGGTCCCTGGCTTCTATCAGCAGCCAGGACCTGCTCGCGGTTATGTATAGGACGTAAATGTATGTCCTGGTTCGATAAGTACCAGCTCACCAGGACATACATTTACGTCCGACGTTGTTAAGGGGTTAAGTAAAGGTAAAAAACTGATGATCCTTTGGAAAGGGGATGAGATGTCTTAGGGCCGGAGTACCCCTTTAAGTAGTATAATAGGAAAGAAGAAAAAAGAAGTCAGCACCTCGTGCATTAACCGATGACAACTATACAAAGGTTACAGCATATTTATACTGCTCACCTTAAGCGTATGTAATATATGCATATTACCCTTACTTCAAGGGTACTAGGCTTAGGATCCACTTGTGCTTCTGCCATAGGGTAGCAGTATAGCAACCGCAGTAGAAACAGAAGAGAGGCAGGAAAAATCCCCTCGATAGACGCTGCATTGGCATTAAACAATAGCGCGCTTTGGGTACAGGACCCTTTATCAGATCAGCATATGATTGGTATGAAGGGTCCTGTACCTGGAAAGCGTTATTGGTTAATAAATTCTCTTTGGACACCACTCCGAAGTCCTGGACCTTACATTCCACACCAGTGCAGTGTCTATCGAGGGGATTTAACACATAAAAAAGACATGTAAAGCATCTGCATGACCTAGTGAGTAAATACATTAGCATTATTTTTTTATGTGTGACTGATGTACTTTAACTCTAACGGTTCTTGCTGCACATGCTTGCTGCAATGTCACATGAACAATGTAGATTATGTCATCTAAGCAGGCCCAGTGAGGGAAGCCAAAGTGTTGGTAGCAGAATAGTGGTTCAAGCAGGTAGAAATTTTTTTTTTTTTTAATACCAGAAATGCCAAAATGCCTCTTGACAAAGCCACTGAGGTGGTGAAACGTTGAGGGGGGCAGTGAAAATTGGTTTTAGTTAGCTGCGTACCTCAGTCAGTATTAATAGAGAGGGACATTAACTGCAGGAATGTCCCCCATAATCATAACAACACTAAAGGAGCATGCAGTGCTTTTAACAAGTGTGATTCCTTTTCACCAATTTAAGTTGGTTTATGGACCCAATTAATAAAGTCCTGTATATAAGTTATTAACACTATATTATTTAAACTTTGATGGTTGGGAACCCAAGGGTATATTTGGACACCCCTGTGGTCTTTTTGTAATTTAAGAATTCGCCCTCCAACCGTTGGTCTCAATTCCAGACGTGAACTATATTTTAGCTCATTTAGGTGAATGGGTCTGAGCCACAATACTTGATACAGTCTATCGATAACTGTAGCGCTATTTTACGGGGCCGGAAAAGAAAACCTGTTTTTCTAACCATTAACAACCCCTTTAAAACATTGTATTGTTCTCATAAGCGCATCTTCTATTTGAAATATGATACAAGTTGATGTTCAAAAATGACAAGGTCTTTATTTTTTAGGCTAAATTCCTGATAAGAAACATTGTAACTATATGAAAATTGCCTGCCAAACAGAGCATGTTTTTATCTGATATGATGTATTGCCCAAAGCTTCCAAGACATTGAATGATGAGCAGTGTTGTAGCTACCAATGCTTTCCCAGTTTATTTGAAAGCAACTGCTGTGAAGTAAACTGCATTAAATTTTAGTAACTATTATATCAAAGTGACAACCATTCATGATTACCAACAGCCGCAACATTCTGTTAAATAATTCAGTTAATGCTGCCAAGTGTAACACAAGTCTATACAGAAGAATCCAAACTCAGGAATCAATTCATTAAAATGAGTGGCTCTCCAAAAGAAGAAAAAAAAAAAAAGGATTATAATGGCATTCAATTTGTCTTTTCAACAATATTAAAAATAAATAAGATTGATTTAATACAGGGGTTATCATGGAAAAAACTATTTTTTTTTTTTTTTTTATAAATCAACTGGCTCCAGAAAGTTAAACATATTTGTAAATTACTTCTATTAAACATTCTTAATCCTTTCAGTACGTATGCGCTGCTGAAGTTGAGTTGTTCTTTTCTGTCTAAGTGCTCTCTGATGACACCTGTCTCGGGAACCGCCCAGTTTAGAAGCAAATCCAGATAGTAAACCTCTTCTACTCTGTGCAGTTCCCGAGACAAGCAGAGATGTCAGGAGAGAGCACTGTTGCCAGACAGAAAACAACAATTCAACTTCAGCAGCTGATAATTATTGAAATGATTAAGATTTTTAAAATCTGTTTAACTTTCTAGAGCCAGTTGATAAAAAAATAAAAAATGAATTTTCCCCTGGAATACGCCTTTAACTGTTGAGCTAGTATTTTTTTAAGTTTGTTTATTTCTTTATTCACTTTAATTTACAAGGTGAAATGTACTGTATTTACAGCAAGGCATGCATTAACTCTTAACAAGATCATAGCTGCCAGCTACATGCAAATCTGGTTATATAGGCTTACTAAGATTACACATTAATGATAAATATGATATAACATCAATCTGTGATTACCAGAGGCCTAATAATGGGAAACCCCAAATACTAAAATCAATGTCCATCGGCCCTTAATAGTTTCATCAGACAAAGAACAACTATTTTATTCTCCAAACCTTTGTACCACTTCATATGGAAATATAGGCTTTTTCTAGTCTCTCACCATAAGAATATAAACACCAACTGGCCACTTTATTAGGTACACCTTCAATGGCTTGTTAACACAAATAGTTAATCATCCAATAACATGAGAGCCACTCAATGCATTTAGACATGTAGGCGTGCTCAAAACAACTTGCAGAAGTTAAAACCGAGCATCAGAATGGCAAACAAAGAGAGTGACAGGGAAGAAAGGGAAAGTGACTTTGAAGGTAGCATTGTTGTTGGTGTCAGACAGGCTGGTCAGAGTTTTTCTACTGGGATTTTTACGCACAGCCTTCTCTAGGGTTTACCCAGATTGGTCTGAAAAGAGAAAATATCCAATGAACAACAGGTGTTTTAGACAACCAGTCTATTAGGGGTAAGAGGATAATGGGTAGACTGGTTCAAAATGACTGAAAGGCTACAGTAACCCAAATAACACTAGATACAACCAAGGTATGCAGAATACTATCTCTGCACACACAATGTTAAACCTTCGAGCAGCAGAAGACCACACCGGGTGTCATTCATGCCAACTAAGAACAGAAAACTGAGGATACAATTCACATAGGCTCACCAAATATGGACAGCAGAGGACTGTAAGAACAGTTGGTGATCTGAGGCGTCTCTATTACAGCTGAGACAATCAGATTGCATGCTCAATATTTGGTGTAAGCAACATGAAAGTATGGATCAAGCCTACCTTTTATCTATGGTTTAGGCTAGTAGTGGTTGTGTAATGGTGTGGGGGACATTTTATTGGCACACTTTGGGCCTCTTGGTACCAATTGAGCTTTGCTTAAACATATCAGCCTATCTGAGTATTGTTGTTGACCATGTCTATACCTTTATAACCAAATTGTACCCATTTTCTGATTGCTACTAGTGTTAAGCGTGAATATTCGCAATGGAATATTTATTGCAAATTTTGCCTATTTGCTATATTCGCGAATATAGCGCTATATATTCACAATTACAAATATACAAATTTATTTTTTTCCCACAGAGCACATCACAGTGATCTGAACCCTCCCTGCTTCCAGCTTGTGGTCTAAAAAAGGCTCCTATACTATTTACTGTATAAGACTGGAGAGCAAATATTCGCAAATATGAGAATATGCAAATATTCTCATATTCGCTAATATCATCACTAAAATTAGATAGGTAGATAGTGACAATATTCGCGAATATGCCATGACAATATTCAAAATGAAAAATGTCATAGACCCATTATCACTTCTGTATAGACCAAGAATATTAGGAGATAGATAGATATGATATGAGATGGATAGATAGATAGACAGCGTGACATTTTAATACGTTCACGTATATTCACGTGACATTTTTATACGAATGTCAAGTGATGCAGATCCGCATGCGCATACGTGTAAACATGTGCCTAAACACTTTTGTCGATAAGCAAGTGTGACTTTTGTAGATAAGCAAGAAGTAACAAACATCCATACCTAAGCAATTTTCATTTTTCATTTTGCAGTGGTCACATATTTATGATGTGTGAATGTCGCACGTAGGGGAAAAAAGGCGCAAACCTCTTATAAAAGTCAGAAGTCTACTCCAGGTCTGACCTGGAGTACAAAACTCCCGTACGTGGGCAAATTAAAAAAGTAAAAAAAAAAATGTCCCCCCAGATGTTTTTCAAATAGATATAAAATCCGATATTTATTTATTTATTTGTACAATGTATATTGCTGATGCTGGCAAATTGTTTTACATTGTAGCATAAATGAGACATCCACCCACACACATCATGACCACAAGTTAGGTTTTCTATTATATGACAAGATGGTTATTTTCTTTTTCTGTAAACTGCTTTGGAAAACCCCTAATGTGATGTCATATACAACTGTATATATATAAATCACACCTTTCAAGTAAATGATCAGAATTCATTTTGAATATGTATTTGTCTTTTAATATAATTCTGTGACAGCTTGCTCAGTAACTATACAAAATTTGAAGCATTTGGTTATGACAGGATTGGAAGGGTTAATTTCCCTGAAAAGAACAAGGAGCCTATGATCAGATATCAAAAGTTCATACTGAGAGGAGTGGTGGGGACAATGGGGAAGAGTTTGATGATGATGGTGATGTATTTTTATACAGGGCATGGGAACCATGTGATGAGCAGTTGAGGCGTTCAGAGCAGAAGAGTAGAAATAGTACCGTTAGAGATGAAGAGTGGAGCTGAGGGAGGACCAGAACACCTTACAAAAGTACCAGACATAGATCAGCTGGTATGATCAGCTCAGCAGCAGGTGAAGGAGACTCTGCTGCATCTATTGAGTGGTAGGGTACCATTCTCTTTATAGTATTCTGGCATGTAAAAAAAAAAACTCTATTTAACCTTACCAGATGAAAAACCAGGCACAGTGCCGTCTCAGCATTCAGAAAATAAGACTTAGCCACTGTCTGCTGTCCACTGGCTACAACTGCAACCAGTCCACTAGTTCTACTGTCTGCTGGCTACTGCGACAACCAACAGTCCACCACCCTGGTTTTCTGCTGGCTACTACAACTACCATCAGTAAACCACCCCTGCTGTCTGCTAGATACTACAACAACCACCAGTCCATCACCTCTGCTGTCCGCTGGCTACTACAACTACCATTGGTTCGACACCCTTGCTGTCTGCTGGCTACTACTACAACCACCAGTCCACCACCCTTTCTGTTGCTATTACAAGCCATTTAATAGTTCTGACTATTATGCACACAGTGTTTTATTTGGAAAATGAGAAACGGGGGGATATAAATATTTATTCTGAGAGTTTTTTTTAAATATTTTTAAAAACTTCTTGTTAAAAAATGTTTAGTACTCCTAGCCATCAATCGACAAATTACATTGATTTATCTTATCAGCAACTCAAGCCTGCCTGTCGGGCTTTCTGAGCGAACCATCGGCACATGTGCTTTGTTAAGCAGGCACTACAAGGTTTAAGTCCTTTATACCTTAATGTGTTCCCAATTGTTATTTTTGTGACTATGGTCCCAGCTGCCTTGAGAGCATTGGTATGTAGTTCTGGGCTCATTTCTCACTCTTCTTATGATTATTAAAACAGTGTGATGTGGGATTTTGCATGTGACCAAGGAAGATTGACTGTTATTTTGTTACATGAGAGCCAGAAATCTTGCTAATTTAATGGAGATCAAATACTTGTTTCACTAAAGTAAAATGCAAATCAATTAGTAACTTATTTGAAATGTGTTTTTCTGGATTTTTTTTTATTATTGGTCTTTCCCTTTTCAGATAAACCATTAAAATTATAGTGCACATACAGAGAAGTGAAATCACCGGCACCGCTAGATGTATACACAGCTCTATACTAATCCGGTCGTCCGGACACCTTATCGTCCACTAATCCGGCACATATTCAACACTCTAGTCTTAGGATGGGGATAGACTACACATGTGCTGGGACATTCCATATGATACATCCAGGGAGTTGGCCACGGTCCATATCACGCCCTCCGGCACTTCATCAGGCCTGACAAAGCGCCGGAGGGTGTGATATGGACCGTGGCCAGCATCTGAGAACTCCTCCACTCTACCTCCTGCAACATTCCTGATGGACCGAGTATAACCGGTGATGGAATTTTGGTACGGCGACCGACTCCGGGTGAGTGCGCTCTGAATTCTCTGGATGTATCACATTAAAATTATAGACTGATCATTTCTTTGTCAGTGGGCAAACGTACAAAATGAGTTTCAGCATGGAAGCCTTGTGGTGAGCACTTCAGTCCTGACTTTGTTGTGAAGTGACACACTGCCCCAACTGCTGGTGTAATGATTTAGGGAGCCATTGCGTATGACAGTCAGTCACCTCTAGAAATAATACAAGTGATAGAAGTGATAACAGCTCAGTGATACGTACAGGACATCTCACAGCCACATGTGTTGCCTCTTTTCGCAAAGAATATTGCTTGCCCACACACGACGGAATGTATTAACCAGATTTCAACACTTTCTTGCCCTGCAGTCACCAGATTTATCTCCAGTCAAGCATTTATGGAAACAGCTGGGATGCCAGCTTACGCAACCTATGAGTGTGCAGGATCTGCAGCTGCAACATCTGTGGCAAAATGTGAAGACGGATGCTGCGCAGTTTTCCACAGATGTTGCAGCTGTAGATCCTGCACACGTATCTTATCTTTTATCCCGACTAGACATGGCCAAACAGTGTACTAGAGTTCCTTTCAATAGTACAGTTGTCTCCAATAGACACATCTTTTTGCTCTTATAGCTTTTTTTTTTTTTTTTTTTTGGGGGGGGGGGGCATGAGTGTGTTATTCAAATTAAGAGAACATATGTTTTATATTTGGATAGAGCTGTTGTGTGTTATATGTACCGTATATACTCGAGTATAGGCCGAGTTTTTCAGCACGATTTTTCGTGCTGAAAACACCCCCCTCGGCTTATACTCGAGTGAACTCCCCCACCCGCAGTGGTCTTCAACCTGCGGACCTCCAGAGGTTTCAAAACTACAACTCCCAGCAAGCCCGGGCAGCCATCGGCTGTCCGGGCTTGCTGGGAGTTGTAGTTTTGAAACCTCCGGAGGTCCGCAGGTTGAAGACCACTGCGGCCTTCAACATCATCCAGCCCCCTCTCACCCCCTTTAGTTCTGAGTACTCACCTCCGCTCGGCGCTGGTCCGGTCCTGCAGGGCTGTCCGGTAAGGAGGTGGTCCGGTGAGGAGGTGGTCCGGGCTGCTATCTTCACCGGGGGCGCCTCTTCTCCGCGCTTCCGGCCCGGCCTCAGAATAGTCACGTTGCCTTGACAACGACGCAGATACGTCATTGTCAAGGCAACGGCTCTATTCCGGGCCGGAAGCGCGGAGAAGAGGCGCCCCCGGTGAAGATAGCAGCCCGGACCACCTCCTCACCGGACCACCTCCTTACCGGACAGCCCTGCAGGACCGGACCAGCGCCGAGCGGAGGTGAGTACTCAGAACTAAAGGGGGTGAGAGGGGGCTGGATGATGTTGAAGGCCGCAGTGGTCTTCAACCTGCGGACCTCCGGAGGTTTCAAAACTACAACTCCCAGCAAGCCCGGACAGCCGATGGCTGCCCGGGCTTGCTGGGAGTTGTAGTTTTGAAACCTCTGGAGGTCCGCATGTTGAAGGCCGCAGTGGTCTTCAACCTGCGGACCTCCGGAGGTTTCAAAACTACAACTCCCAGCAAGCCCGGACAGCCGATGGCTGCCCGGGCTTGCTGGGAGTTGTAGTTTTGAAACCTCTGGAGGTCCGCATGTTGAAGGCCGCAGTGGTCTTCAACCTGCGGACCTCCGGAGGTTTCAAAACTACAACTCCCAGCAAGCCCGGACAGCCGATGGCTGCCCGGGCTTGCTGGGAGTTGTAGTTTTGAAACCTCTGGAGGTCCGCAGGTTGAAGACCACTGAGGGCGAATGATGAGAAGAGGATGATGAAGGGGGGGGGGGTGTGGGGATGATGAAGGGGGGTGGGGATGATGAAGGGGGGTGGGGATGATGAAGGGGGGGGTGTGGGATGATTACAAGGGGATGATGAAGGGGGGATGTGTGGGATGATAAGGGGATGTGTGGGATGATGACAAGGGGATGATGAAGGGGGGATGTGTGGGATGATGACAAGGGGATGATGAAGGGGGGATGTGTGGGATGATAAGGGGATGTGTGGGATGATGACAAGGGGATGATGACAAGGGGATGATGAAGGGGGGATGTGTGGGATGATAAGGGGATGTGTGGGATGATGACAAGGGGATGATGAAGGGGGGATGTGTGGGATGATGACAAGGGGATGATGAAGGGGGGATGTGTGGGATGATGACAAGGGGATGATGAGGATGTTAATGACGGGTCTGGATGATGACAGGGGGGGATGAGGTATTTCCCACCCTAGGCTTATACTCGAGTCAATAACTTTTCCTGGGATTTTGGGTTGAAATTAGGGGTCTCGGCTTATACTCGGGTCGGCTTATACTCGAGTATATACGGTAATCACTATGTTATAATTAACACAACATCATTATTTAATTAGACATTTAACATTAATTAGTACAGTCCATTGATTCTTGAAGAATAGTCATCTTGGTCAGCCTGTTCTTAATATAGTAATTAAACTTTGGGATACAAGCCTTTGCCATTAAGTATATGATGCATTTCATAATCTGCCATCTTTCCCTATAATGACAATCATTAGTGCTCATTACCATAAAGCTAGTTATACTCTAACATAGAGACTTAGAAATAAACGTTCCTAATAAAAATGCTATTAACAAAACAGGTTATCCTACATTTGGTCTCGGACCTTTGATAATTATAATTTGAAATAATTATTTCTTTGATATTTTTACAGAATTCATATTATCTGCAATAGTTCTGACCTTGAAATCAGTACAGTAAGTCTTACAGGGGTTGGTGCAGTGCTGAACATGTACATGAATTCCTACAAAGTTAATGGCTAAGTAGTTTTTTAAGTAGTTTTTAAGGTGTTGTTAAAAGTCAGCCTATCCAGTATAATATATATAATTCCTGAACACTCTGACCAAAAGCATCAATTGATCATTCAGTAATTACTAAATATAATAAGCATAATAAAATGTCATGATCTGCATTATTATCTTGGGGCATTGCTGAGTACAATCTGTATTACTAGGCTTTACAACACTCAAGAGGTGAATGTGTAGCATCATCTTCTCCAATTAAACCGTGCACTATCATTTTGTATTAAAACTATTGCTCTCCACTGACTTGTTAAGTAGAAAATGGAATCAAGGTTTCATTATTAACCAGTCTTACATTTCCGACAGGTTATCCTGAAGATTTAGAGGTGAAGAAGAGTTTTCAAGAGTTTGATGCTATGTGGCTGTGTTACAAAATGTTCCTTCTTTTATCTCCAGCAGGATATAAATGAGAATAAATGAGGTATTTGATACTTCACATCTCATATTGTATATTATGCCCTCATTTTCCACTTTATTAGGGACACCTGTTCAATTGCTTGTTAACACAAATTGATAATCAGCCAATCACATGGAAGAATATCAATGCATTTAGGCATCTACACATGGTAAAAACAATTTGCTGAAGTTCAAATTGAGAATCAGAATGTCAAAGAAAGGAGACTTATAGGTGTAGCCCAGTATAAAAAATTTCTATGGATAGGGGATGTGTCAAATCGTCGAGGGCCTGATCGCTGGGACTCCCAGCAAGCTCCTGCCCGTTGCCCTGGATCTCTGCAGGAATGACGCTGTATCTCCGACTCTCCTCTAGAGATGCATGGCCTCCTTATTGTGCCGTGGTCAACACAGGGTCATTCATGTGGAGCAGAGCGGGCGGGGGGGGTTAGTGTCAGGGCAGAAGGTCATGTGAGGTCCCAGAGGTCCAATATGACACTTATCCTGCAGATATGGGATATTTCTTTCTATAATGGATAACTAATTTAAGTGACTTTAAATGTGATGTGGTTTTTGGTGCCAGAAGGGCTCGTCTGAGTATTTTAGAAACTGTTGATTTACTTTGTTATTCAGACACAACCATTTTGAGGGTTCACTGAGAAAAATGTAAATTGTCCAGTTGTGTGGACAAAAATTCCTTGCTGATGGGCAGACTGGTTTGAGATGACAGAAAGACACCAGTAACTTAAATAACTACTTATTACAACTAGTGTTGAGCGGCATAGGCCATATACCAATTCACGAATATTCGCGAATATATGGACGAATATTCGCATATTCGTAATACTCTCGTTCTATTTTCGCATATGTGAAAATTAGCATATACAAAATTAACATAAGCAAAAATTAGCATATGCGGAAATTAGCATATGCAAATTGTCGCATATGCGAAAATTCGCACACTTTTCTCTCACAGTAGTATTAGAGCCTTCTTTACACCACACAAGCTGGAAGCAGAGAGGGATGATCACTGTGATGTGTACTGTGAAAAAAAAACAAATATTCGTCATTACGAATATATAGTGCTACATTCGCGAATAATAAAATTTGCATTGCGAATATTCGCGAACAACACTAATTACAACCAAGGTATACAGTATACCATCTCTGAATGCACAACAGTGTGTACTTTAATGGTCTATTCACACGAACAGTATTCTGTGCAGATTTGATGTGCAAGATTTTCTGCTACAGATTTCAATGTAAACTAAATGGCTGATCACATCTTCAAATCCGGCACATCAATTCTGCTCAGAATACTGTACGTGTGAATAGACCCTAAATCAGATGGACTATGCTAGCAGAAGACCAGACCAGGTGACACTCCTGACAACGCAATTCGGCCAGGCTCGCCAAAATTGAACAATGGAAGACTGAAAGAATATTACCTGGTATGATGAGTCTCAATTCCTAGCTGTGACGTTAAGATCGGAGGATCAGAATTTGGTGTAACCATCATGAAAAAATTGATCCTTCTTGCCTTATATCAACAGTTTAGGCAGATGTGGGGGGATATTTTTGTGGCCCATTTTGGGCCCCTTAGTACCAATTGAGCATTGTTTAAATGGCATGGCCTACCAGAGTATTGTTGCTGACCATGTCCATTCCCTTATGACCACAGTGGATCTATCTTCTGATGGCTACTAGTGTTGAGCGGCATAGGCCATATTCGAATTCGCGAATATTCGCGAATATATGGACGAATATTCGTCATATATTCGCGAATATTCGCATATTCGTTATATTCTCGTTTTATTTTCGCATATGCGAACATTCGCGTATGCGAAAATTAACATATGTGAAAATTAACATACACAAAATTAGCATACGCGAAAATTCGCATATGCGAAAATTAGCATATGCTAATTTTCGTATATGCGAATTTTCGCGCACCAGTCTCACACAGTAGTATTACAGCCTTCTTTACACCACACAAGCTGGAAGCAGAGAGGGGTGATCACTGTGATGTGTACTGTGAAGAAAAAAAAAAAAAAAAAAAACGAATATTCGTAATTACGAATATATAGCGCTATATTCGCGGAATTCGCGAATTCGCGAATATGCGATATTCGCGAATAATATTCGAATTGCGAATATTCGCGAGCAACACTAAGGCTACTTCCAGCGGGATAATGCACCATGTCACAAAGCTCACATCATCTCATACATGACAGTAAGTTCACTGTACTCCAATGGCTTTCACAGTCACCAGATCCTAATCCAATAGATTACCTTTGGGATGGGATAGAACAGAAGATTTGCATCATAGCTGTGCAGCCGACAAATCTGTAGCAACTACATATTGATGTCCATATAGACCAAAATCTCTGAGGAATGTTTCCAGCACCTAGTAGAAAATATGCCATATAGAATGAAGGCAGTTCTAAAAGAAAAAGGTGTGGCGGATTATTGAGGAAGGTAAGTAGAGTTTCTTTTAAGTGCTTTCCATTCTGGAGCTAAGTTCAAGGAAAACTTAAAACTAGATATGGGATCTGCAGAGTTTATTCTGAAACTTCCCTGGAAAGACAGTAATTGATTTTATATTAAAATCTATGGGATTCACATATGCAGAAATTGTTGAAAACAATTTTGTTTAAAAGAAAAAAAGCAAACTTAAAGAATGATTTTGGTAATTGGATTCCTAATGCAGCGTCCATTTCTTATATTGCTACTGGCTTTGCAGACAGAGACAGGTGAAATCTCATCACTCGGCTCTTTTCGGCGCCCCCATTGAAATGAATGGAGTGCATGTCGCCTGCAGCACGCACTCCTTATTGAGAAACATGTCCTGTTCCAGAGATCCTGTGGATAGGAATAAGTTCATTTTGGCTAGAGTTCTCTTTTAAAAGATGACACTACAGAAATAAGGGAGGTGATCTAGCTTTATATGAATAAAAACATGGATTGCTTCTTTAAATACTTTCTATTCTATAATAAAATTAGTGCTAGTGTTAATACTGATAAATCAATTTCTCTCTTGAGAACTGTTGACTCAACAGCGTAACATATGTAAGAAGTTTATAGACATATTTATGGCTCTCCAGTAGGCCTTTTACAAATGCTTGTTGGCATGTCATGTAGTGACTATAAACCTTAAATGGAATAAGAACACCATATGTTGGGAACTGGAAGGAGGCTTGAATTTGTATAGGACATGTAAATCTGTTCATAAGTGGCTTTTGTCTCTTCAATTCAATCTAATGAATTTCAGATTTCTTATTTTAATTCACCTGAAGCAAGCAAAGCAAGAGAGATATTTGAGAATTTATGGCTAAAACATTTACCTAAGATTAAACTAAGCTTTGATATTTCCCCTTTAATGAGTTTTGTCATTCATGATGAATGTTTGGTAATCAAACATGCAGAAATGCGTGTCAAATTTTTATAGATGTTACCCTTAGGTTTAAGAGCAATCTGTTTATTTGTTTTCTCTTGATTTCCCCATTGAGCTCAAGTAGAGACTTAAATAATGGAATTGCCATCCAACAGGACAACTTTAAGAGCATATGCTGAGATGTTGACATGTAGTTAGTACTTTGATTCTGAAGAGGACACATTGTGCATACTGTAGATATAAATGATAAATCTTGATACAAGAGCTGGAACTTACTGTGACTATATTCTTTTGACATGTACCAGACATTACCATTGTTCTTACTGACAATGAAAACACATTACTATTAAATATTTACACAAGATTTCCATACTGCCATTGCTTTAGCTTGAAAGAACTAATTACAATAGTAAGAGTTACAGCAAAGTAAGGAGAATTGAGCCTTCATTTTACATTAGTGTAAAATGCTTAACAATAGTACTTATGGCTTTAGACCTACGTCATAGATACATAATTGATAAGGTTGAGAAAGACAAGTATCTATTAAGATCGGTCTAGACTAGAACCCTAATGTGTTGTTCCAGAGAAAGGCAAAAAAATACCCTATGAGGCAGATGCCAATTGCCCCATAGAAGGGGGAAACGTCATTCACGACTCCAAATATCAGAATAAACCCCTGCATCTATGTCGTCCAGAAATCTAGTCTAGTCATTGATTACATAGACTAGGGATGAGCAAATCGAATCTGAGGAATCTGAACTTGTTACGAATTTCTGGAAAAATAAGATTTGCAACGAATGTGAATATCGCCGCAATTCATCACTTTATGAAATTCCATTTAGTGCGGTCCAGGTTCCAGGGCATCTTAAATGGTGGATGCACATGTGAGTAAATGGGGCAAGGAATTCTAGGAAGGCGTGTAGGCGGGATGAAGCAAAATCGCATGCGCATTGTCCTCCCCTCATAAGTGCATACCACATACGTACATCTAAGTGGTGTACAATTTTGTTCCTGTTAAAGTCTTAAATGGTACCTATTATCAAAAAAATTTGATATATTATAGATAAATGGATTCAGAATAACTTTTCAATAGCATGTTGTTAAAAAATATGCTTCTTTTTATTTAATTTTCCACTTTGAAAAAATGACCACTAGTGGTCTCCCTACCAGTCCTGGCCGCAAGCTTTTTTTAATAGATTTCAGACTTATGCTGGAGTCTTAAATCTCAGACTGCAGCCGGGACACAGATAAGCTCAGCACTGCTCCCTGCCAGGGAGCAGTGCTGAGCGTGTCTGTGTCCCAGTTGCAGTCTGAGATTTTGGACTCCAGCATGAGTCTGAAATCTATAAAAAGAGGACTGGTAGGGAGACCCCTAGTGGTCATTTCTTCAAAGTGGAAAATTAAATAGAAAGAAGCATGTTTTTTTAATAACATGCAATTGGAAAGTTATTCTGCATACATTAATCTATAATATAGCAAAAGTTTATTTTTATTTTTTTATGAAAGGTACCCTTTAACGCCTTAAGGACCCGGGCTTTTTCCGTTTTTTCATTTTCAATTTTTCCTCCTTAACTTTAAAAAATCATAACTCTTAAAAATTTTCACCTAAAATTATATATAATGGCTTAATTTTTGCGTCACTAATTCTACTTTGTAATGACATTAGTCATTTTACCCAAAAATCTACGGAAAAACGGGAAAAAAAATCAATGTGCGACAAAATTGATGAAAAAACACTATTTTGTACATTTTGGGGGCTTCTGTTTTTACGCAGTACATTTTTTGTCAAAAATGATACCTTATCTTTATTCTGTAGGTCCATACGGTTAAAATGATACCCTACTTGTATAGGTTTGAATTTGTATCACTTCCGAAAAAAATCATGAATACATGCAGGAAAATTTATACGTTTAAAATGGTAATCTTTTGACCCCTATAACTTTTTTATTTTTCTTTGTTCAGGACGATTTGAGGACTCATTTTTTGCGCCGTCATCTGAAGTTTTTAGCGGTACCATTTTTGTTCTGAGCAGACTTTTTGATCACTTTTTATTCACTTTTTTGTGGTATAAAAAGTGATCAAAAATGCGCTATTTTGGACTTTGGAATTTTTTTGCGCGTACGCCATTGAACGAGCGGTTTAAAAAGCGGTATATTTTTATAATTCAGACATTTCCACACGTGGCGATACCACATATGTTTATTTTTATTATTATTTACATAATGTTTTTTTTATTTTTGCAAATGCCGGGTGATTCAAACTTTTATTAGGGGAAGGGATAATTGAAAGGGTTAATGATTTGTTTACACTTTTCTTATGCAATATTATAGCTCCTATAGGGGGCTATAACATTGCATGTACTGATCTTTTACACTGCTTGATCCATCTCCATAGGAATGGATCAATCAGTGTTTTCGGCGACTGAATGCTCAAGCCTGGATCTCAGGCTTGAAGCATTCATTCGGCGATCGGACAGCACAGGAGAAGGTAAGAAGACCTCCTCCTGTGCTACAGCTGTTCGGGATGCCGCGATTATACCGTTTTCAGCTTTCAGCGCGCGGCTAAAGGGTTAATAGCGCGCGGCACAGCGATCAGTGCCGTGCGCTATTAGAGGCGGGTCCCGGCTTCACTATGATGCCGGGCCCGCCGCGATATGATGCGGGGTCACCGTGTGACCCCGCGTTATATCGCAGGACCGGGACTCATGACGTACGCATACGTCATGGGTCCTTAAGAGGTTAAGGGCCTAGATACTGTGAAAGGTAAGCCAAAAGTATACACCTGCTGCAGACAACTACTGTTTTATGCGTAGTGGAGCATATTGTCAAGCAGAGTAGTGCCAGGACGTGCAAAGAGGAGTGGCAGAGGCCTAAATTCATCAGGCAGAGGTTGCAGCAGACTAGGGGCAAGTGGCAGCAGGAGTTGCAGCGAGAGGCCTGTGCTCCAGGTCTCAGCTAGTGGTCGTGTCTCTACCAGCACCCCATCTGCCGTCATTGGTTGGTTAACACGGTCATCCACTTCATCACAAGTGACATCTGACACCCCCCAGTCAACAGTTGGTGGGTTCTTCAGTCCCTTCAGGAACCCTCAGTCCCTGTCCTATGCTGTTATCTCCCCAACAAAAGTATCTTATGCTGTGGTTCAGCTACACTGTTTTGTGGGTACAATCTACTAGAGGACAGTCAGCAGCTACTGCCCAGCCAAGAAGTGGGGGAGACATCCGCCGCTTCCTCCGCTAGGCTGGCAAGTAGCGATGAGGAGAGGGGCATGGGAGGTGGTGTTGTGAGTATTCAGGCTCCTGAAACAGATACTTTTGAGGAACTTGAAGAGTACATCAGTGACGTGCAGAAACAACTCGATCATGATGAAGCCGATCGCACTTGGGAGCCGGGTGCAGAAGTGGCTTCATCATCATCAGGAGAAGAGAGTTGCAGGTTGCCTGTGAGACAGCAGCTGAGCAAGCAAGATGGTAGCATGGTTGGCGGTCAGCATGGTGGCAGAAGTAGAAAGTCTGGAGCGAATGTACCTGGGGTAGACCACCTGCTTCACGGCAGCCTATGTAACCAGGAGGTAATGGAACATGGGGTTCCTGTAGTCGGCAGCAGTAGCAGTTAATCAGTGTGGACTGTTGGTGGGAAAATCAGTGTTTCATCAAGCATCCGGAGGATGTTAACCTGGCTACATGCAAGATGTGTCGGCAGAAGGTGAAGCGGGGTTAGGGTCCCAATATTGGCACCACGGCCCTGCATCAACATAGTCAACATAGCTTCACCATAAAACGGCCTGGGAGAACCATGGCTCTGATGTGGTGGTCCAGCCTGCTACATCACCCAGTGGGACGCTGCTTCCTGTTTCAGCCAGCCAAATCTCCACCATCTCAGCCAAAGGGAGCTATGTGTCATACCCATCTTCTGTCACTCCAGATGCTCCTCCTACTTCGTGTCAGTCACTCTGCCAGCAATAAATCGGCGAAGCCATGTCCAAGAGACAACAGTATGCGCCCACTCAGCCAATGGCGCATAAGCTGAAAGTGCTACTGTCCAAGTTGCTAGTGCTGCAGTCCCTCCCTTTTCAAGTGAAGGACTCTGCACGTTTCAGAGAACTGATGGCTTGTGGAGAGTCCCAAGTCGTCGTCTTCTTTGCAAAGAAGGCAGTAACAGCCCTTCACAATTTTGTGGAACAGAAGGTGGGCCAGTCCTTGAGCCTATTGGTGAGTACCAAAGGACACGGCAGTGCCGACGTTTGGATCTGTAACTACATCAGGGACAATCCATGTCCTTTAAGGCCCACTGGGTGAATGTGGTTCCTGCACAGCCACAACAGTAACTTGGCCTCCACGCTCGCAGGCCATTGGTACTGTGACAGTGTGTGACATCCCCTCCTCATACTCCTCCTCCAACATGTCCTAAACCTCCACTGCACAGACAAGTCTCAGTGCCCCTCCAGCATACCATGTGTGCAGGGCATGGCGGTGTCATGCCGTTCTTCACATGGTTTGCCTTGGCGAACTGAGTCACACAGGGGAGAAACTGATAAAAGTGATTCATCAAGAAATCGAATCATGACGTACTCCACGAAAACTGGAAATGGGAACAATGGTGACCGACAACGGGAAGAACATCTTGTCTGCGCTGCGACAAGGAAACCTGAGACATGCGCCCTGCATAGTCTGATTTGCCAGGTTTCCACAAGTTGGAATTCCACCCTCCATATGTTTGACCTACTATACGAACAGAGAAAAGCCATCAACGATTTCTAGATGATCCAAGCGGATAGGAGGACCCCCCGTGTTTAACTTCAATGTCAACCAGTGGCAGCTCATACACATGCCACCTGCCGTTTGCTCAGGCCCTTTGAGGAAGAGACATTATTAGTCAATTGCCAGGATTATGGGATTAACAACATCCTTCCGCTGCTTCATCTACCACAACAAGTTAGGGAAACGAAGGCTGTTCAGGGCACTGGAGACGTGGCGCCTACATCTCATGGCCACATGAGCCCTGTGGGGGCTGAACTGGAGGAGGAAGGGGAGGGGTACAGTGGAGCACAGTTTTGGTTTAGCAAGAAGGGCGGTTTTCTAGTCATTTGACAGGAGAGGAGAAGCAGGAGCTAGAAGGTTATTGTTACGCCGAGCGCTCCGGGTCCCCGCTCCTCCCCGGAGCGCTCGCAACATCCTCGCTACTGCAGCGCCCCGGTCAGATCTACTGACCGGGTGCGCTGCGATACCGCCCCCAGCCGGGATGCGATTCGCGATGCGGGTGGCGCCCGCTTGCGATGCGCACAACGGCTCCCGTACCTGACTCGCTCTCCGTCGGTCCTGTCCCGGCGCGTGCGGCCCCGCTCCCTAGGGCGCGCGCGCCGGGTCTCTGCGATTTAAAGGGCCACTGCGCCACTGATTGGCGCAGTTGGTCTAATTAGTGTGTTCACCTGTGCACTCCCTATGTACACCTCACTTCCCCTGCACTCCCTCGCCGGATCTTGTTGCCATTGTGCCAGTGAAAGCGTTTCCTTGTGTGTTCCTAGCCTGTGTTCCAGACCTCCTGCCGTTGCCCCTGACTACGATCCTTGCTGCCTGCCCCGACCTTCTGCTACGTCCGACCTTGCTCTTGTCTACTCCCTTGTACCGCGCCTATCTTCAGCAGTCAGAGAGGTTGAGCCATTGCTAGTGGATACGACCTGGTTACTACCGCCGCTGCAAGACCATCCCGCTTTGCGGCGGGCTCTGGTGAATACCAGTAGTAACTTAGAACCGGTCCACTAGCACGGTCCACGCCAATCCCTCTCTGGCACAGAGGATCCACCTCCTGCCAGCCGAATCGTGACAGTAGATCCGGCCATGGTTCCCGCTGAAGTTCCACTGCCAGTTGTCGCCGACCTCACCACGGTGGTCGCCCAGCAGTCGCAACAGATAGCTCAACAAGGCCACCAGCTGTCTCAACTGACCGTGATGCTACAGCAGCTACTACCACAGCTTCAGCAATCATCTCCTCCGCCAGCTCCTGCACCTCCTCCGCAGCGAGTGGTCGCTTCCGGCCTACGACTATCCTTGCCGGATAAATTTGATGGGGACTCTAAGTTTTGCCGTGGCTTTCTTTCACAATGTTCCCTGCACTTGGAGATGATGTCGGACCAGTTTCCTACTGAAAGGTCTAAGGTGGCTTTCGTAGTCAGCCTTCTGTCTGGGAAAGCTCTGTCATGGGCCACACCGCTCTGGGACCGCAATGACCCCGTCACTGCCTCTGTACACTCCTTCTTCTCGGAAATTCGAAGTGTCTTTGAGGAACCTGCCCGAGCCTCTTCTGCTGAGACTGCCCTGCTGAACCTGGTCCAGGGTAATTCTTCCGTTGGCGAGTACGCCATCCAATTCTGTACTCTTGCTTCCGAATTATCCTGGAATAATGAGGCCCTCTGCGCGACCTTTAAAAAAAGGCCTATCCAGCAACATTAAAGATGTTCTGGCCGCACTAGAAATTCCTGCTAACCTGCATGAACTCATTCATCTAGCCACTCGCATTGACATGCGTTTTTCCGAAAGGCGTCAGGAGCTCCGCCAGGATATGGACTTTGTTCGCACGAGGCGTTTTTTCTCCCCGGCTCCTCTCTCCTCTGGTCCTCTGCAATCCGTTCCTGTGCCTCCCGCCGTGGAGGCTATGCAAGTTGACCGGTCTCGCTTGACACCTCAAGAGAGGACACGACGCCGCATGGAGAATCTTTGCCTGTACTGTGCCGGTACCGAACACTTCCTGAAGGATTGTCCTATCCGTCCTCCCCGCCTGGAAAGACGTACGCTGACTCCGCACAAAGGTGAGACAGTTCTTGATGTCAACTCTGCTTCTCCACGCCTTACTGTGCCTGTGCGGATATCTGCCTCTACCTTCTCCTTCTCTACTATGGCCTTCTTGGATTCCGGATCTGCAGGAGATTTTATTTTGGCCTCTCTCATCAACAGGTTCAACATCCCGGTGACCAGTCTCGCCAGACCCCTCTACATCAATTGTGTTAACAATGAAAGATTGGACTGTACCGTGCGTTACCGCACGGAGCCCCTCCTAATGTGCATCGGACCTCATCACGAAAAAATTGAGTTTTTGGTCCTCTCCAATTGCACTTCCGAAATTCTCCTTGGACTACCGTGGCTTCAACGCCATTCCCCAACCCTTGATTGGTCCACAGGAGAGATCAAGAGCTGGGGTACTTCTTGTTTCAAGGACTGTCTTAAACCGGTTCCCAGTACTCCCTGCCGTGACCCTGTGGTTCCCCCTGTAACCGGTCTCCCTAAGGCTTATATGGACTATGCTGACGTATTTTGCAAAAAGCAAGCTGAGACTTTACCTCCTCACAGGCCTTATGACTGTCCTATTGACCTCCTCCCGGGCACTACTCCACCCCGGGGCAGAATTTATCCTCTGTCCGCCCCAGAGACTCTTGCTATGTCTGAATACATCCAGGAAAATTTAAAAAAGGGGTTTATCCGCAAATCCTCCTCTCCTGCCGGAGCTGGATTTTTCTTTGTGTCCAAAAAAGATGGCTCCCTACGTCCTTGCATTGATTACCGCGGACTTAATAAAATCATGGTAAAGAACCGCTACCCCCTACCTCTTATCTCAGAACTCTTTGATCGCCTTCAAGGTGCCCACATCTTTACCAAACTGGACTTAAGAGGTGCTTATAATCTCATCCGCATCAGGGAGGGGGACGAATGGAAAACTGCATTTAACACCAGAGATGGACACTTTGAGTATCTGGTCATGCCCTTTGGCCTGTGCAACGCCCCTGCCGTCTTCCAAGACTTTGTTAATGAAATTTTTTGTGATCTCTTATATTCCTGTGTTGTTGTGTATCTGGACGATATTCTGATTTTTTCTGCCAACTTAGAAGAACATCGCCAGCATGTCCGCATGGTTCTTCAGAGACTTCGAGACAATCAACTTTATGCCAAAATGGAGAAATGTCTGTTTGAATGTCAATCTCTTCCTTTCCTAGGATACTTGGTCTCTGGCCAGGGACTACAAATGGACCCAGATAAACTCTCTGCCGTCTTAGATTGGCCACGCCTCTCCGGACTCCGTGCTATCCAACGTTTTTGGGGGTTTGCCAATTATTACAGACAATTTATTCCACATTTTTCCACTATTGTGGCTCCTATTGTGGCTTTAACCAAAAAGAATGCCAATCCTAAGTCCTGGTCTCCCCAAGCGGAAGACGCATTTAAACGGCTCAAGTCTGCCTTTTCTTCTGCTCCCGTGCTCTCCAGACCTGACCCATCTAAACCCTTCCTATTGGAGGTTGATGCCTCCTCAGTGGGAGCTGGAGCGGTCCTTCTACAAAAAAATTCTTCCGGGCATGCTGTTACTTGTGGGTTTTTTTCTAGGACCTTCTCTCCGGCGGAGAGGAACTACTCCATCGGGGATCGAGAACTACTGGCCATTAAATTGGCACTTGAGGAATGGAGGCATCTGCTGGAGGGATCAAAATTTCCAGTTATCATTTACACCGATCACAAGAATCTCTCCTATCTCCAGTCTGCCCAACGGCTGAATCCTCGCCAGGCCAGGTGGTCGTTGTTCTTTGCCCATTTTAACTTTGAAATACATTTTCGCCCTGCCGACAAGAACATTAGGGCCGATGCTCTCTCTCGTTCCTCGGATGCCTCGGAAGTAGAGGTCTCTCCGCAACACATCATTCCTCCTGACTGTCTGATCTCCACTTCTCCAGCCTCCATCAGGCAAACTCCTCCAGGGAAGACCTTCGTTTCTCCACGCCAACGTCTCGGGATTCTTAAATGGGGTCACTCCTCCCACCTCGCAGGCCATGCGGGCATCAAAAAGTCCTTGCAACTCATCTCTCGTTTCTATTGGTGGTCGACTCTGGAGACGGATGTTGTTGATTTTGTGCGGGCCTGTACTGTCTGTGCCCGGGATAAGACTCCTCGCCAGAAGCCTGCTGGTCTCCTTCATCCTCTGCCTGTCCCCGAACAGCCTTGGTGTCTGATTGGTATGGACTTTATTACAGACCTACCCCCATCCCGTGGCAACACTGTTGTTTGGGTGGTCGTTGATCGATTTTCCAAGATGGCACATTTTATTCCTCTTCCTGGTCTTCCTTCAGCGCCTCAGTTGGCAAAACAATTTTTTGTACACATTTTTCGTCTTCACGGTTTGCCCACGCAGATCGTCTCGGATAGAGGCGTCCAATTCGTGTCAAAATTCTGGAGGGCTCTCTGTAAACAACTCAAGATTAAATTAAACTTCTCTTCTGCTTATCATCCTCAATCCAATGGGCAAGTAGAAAGAATTAACCAGGTCCTGGGTGACTATTTACGGCATTTTGTTTCCTCCCGCCAGGATGACTGGGCAGATCTTCTACCATGGGCCAAATTCTCGTACAACTTCAGAGTCTCTGAATCTTCTGCTAAATCCCCATTTTTCGTGGTGTACGGCCGTCACCCTCTTCCCCCCCTCCCTATTCCCTTGCCCTCTGGTTTGCCCGCTGTGGATGAAGTGACTCGTGATCTTTCCACCATATGGAAAGAGACCCAAAATTCTCTTTTACAGGCTTCATCTCGCATGAAAAAGTTTGCCGATAAGAAAAGAAGAGCTCCCCCCATTTTTGCTCCCGGAGACAAGGTATGGCTCTCCGCTAAATATGTCCGCTTTCGTGTCCCCAGTTACAAACTGGGACCACGCTATCTTGGTCCTTTCAAAGTCTTGTGCCAAATTAATCCTGTCTCTTACAAACTTCTTCTTCCTCCTTCTCTTCGTATTCCCAATGCCTTTCATGTCTCTCTCCTTAAACCACTCATCATCAACCGTTTCTCTCCCAAACTTGTTTCTCCCACTCCTGTTTCCGGTTCTTCTGACATCTTCTCCGTGAAGGAGATACTGGCCTCCAAGACGGTCAGAGGGAAAAAAACATTTTTGGTTGATTGGGAGGGCTGTGGTCCTGAAGAGAGATCCTGGAAACCTGAGGACAACATCCTAGACAAAAGTCTGGTCCTCAGGTTCTCAGGCTCCAAGAAGAGGGGGAGACCCAAGGGGGGGGGGGGGGGGTACTGTTACGCCGAGCGCTCCGGGTCCCCGCTCCTCCCCGGAGCGCTCGCAACATCCTCGCTACTGCAGCGCCCCGGTCAGATCTACTGACCGGGTGCGCTGCGATACCGCCCCCAGCCGGGATGCGATTCGCGATGCGGGTGGCGCCCGCTCGCGATGCGCACCCCGGCTCCCGTACCTGACTCGCTCTCCGTCGGTCCTGTCCCGGCGCACGCGGCCCCGCTCCCTAGGGCGCGCGCGCGCCGGGTCTCTGCGATTTAAAGGGCCACTGCGCCACTGATTGGCGCAGTTGGTCTAATTAGTGTGTTCACCTGTGCACTCCCTATGTATACCTCACTTCCCCTGCACTCCCTCGCCGGATCTTGTTGCCATTGTGCCAGTGAAAGCGTTTCCTTGTGTGTTCCTAGCCTGTGTTCCAGACCTCCTGCCGTTGCCCCTGACTACGATCCTTGCTGCCTGCCCCGACCTTCTGCTACGTCCGACCTTGCTCTTGTCTACTCCCTTGTACCGCGCCTATCTTCAGCAGTCAGAGAGGTTGAGCCGTTGCTAGTGGATACGACCTGGTTACTACCGCCGCTGCAAGACCATCCCGCTTTGCGGCGGGCTCTGGTGAATACCAGTAGTAACTTAGAACCGGTCCACTAGCACGGTCCACGCCAATCCCTCTCTGGCACAGAGGATCCACCTCCTGCCAGCCGAATCGTGACAGTTATGAGGAAGGTGAGACAGAGGACTCAGACACACCGTGGTAGTATGAAGTGGAGATGGAGGCAGGGAGTCCCTCTGAGTCACTTGCACAAATGGCACGATGCATGCTCAGTTGCTTGCACAGTGACTGCCGATTGTCACCATTCGACAGCGGGATGACTTCTGGATCCCCACTTTATTGGACCCTCGCTACTGGCACAAAACAGGAGCCTTTTTACACCCACTGAGAGGGAAGACAAACTGACCTACTACAGAGACATCCTACGTAGTCAGTTGGCCGATACCTATCGGCAACATTGTCCATCCCCTCGCAGGTCTGACTGAGGGGACCCTCAGTGCTCACCTTCCACTGCCATGACTGCAGGGGAGGGGTGGGATAGCAGGAGCAGTACCACCTCCATCAGCAGCAGCCTGAGTCTACAGTCGCTGATCAGTAGATTTCTTCACCCGCGTAGTGAAGCAACTCATCAGCAGCAGGTAGACCTGGAGCAGGACCTGAACCAGCAGGTGATTGCATACCTTGACATAGTAGATAAGAAAGAAGAGAAAAAAACACACATGCGCCCCTAGTGCGGTACCTTGAGATACACATTGCCTGAGGAAGTGCCCTGTACGGGCAAGAAACGCCTTGCGATTAGTGTTGAGCGGCATAGGCCATATTCGAATTCGCGAATATTCGCGAATATATGGACGAATATTCGTCATATATTCGCGAATATTCGCATATTCGTTATAGTCTCGTTTTACTTTCGCATATGCGAACATTCGCGTATGCGAAAATTAACATATGCGAATATTAAGATGCAAAATTAGAACAAGCGAAAATTCGCATATGCGAAAATTAGCATATGCGAATTTTCGTATATGCGAATTTTCGCACGCCAGTCTCACACAGTAGTATTAGAGCCTTCTTTACACCACACAAGCTGGAAGCAGAGAGGGGTGATCACTGTGATGTGTACTGTGAAATAAAAAAAAAAAAAAAAAAACGAATATTCGTAATTACGAATATATAGCGCTATATTCGCGAAATTCGCGAATTCGCGAATATGCGATATTCGCGAATAATATTCGAATTGCGAATATTCGTGAGCAACACTACTTGCGATTGTGTTTTGAATAAACCATATGAAGTTAACCCCTGCATTACAGACTCTTCTTCTACTGTGCTGCGCCGGACTAAGGATCCAATTTTACATCTGCCATTTTTTCCACTGCATACCTTGACATGACCATGTCAACAAACCTTGAAGATCCGCTGGACTACTGGGCAGCCAAACTTGATTTGTGGCTGCAACTAACAGAGTTTGCCCTGGAAAAGCTGTCCTGCCCGTAGTGTTAAGTGCGGCGGGGAACATAGTAACCCCAAGGAGAACTCGTCTGTCCACGAAAAATGTTGAGAGACCGACCTTAGTGAAGATGAATCAGGCATGGATTAGCCAGGATTTCAATCCATCAATGCCTGATGCATCAGAGTAGATTGACCATGGTGCCACACCAACACTTCACAAACACGGATAGTGCTAATCATATTCAAGATGCTGCTCCCCAGTTACAGATATTCCTCCGAATCAGAAAACAAGTAAGTATTGAGGATATGCATTATGTAAAACGTAACTTTTAATAATATTCTTAAGATAAAATATATGTACCCCAATTTTTTTTTAAATCAAACAAAAGGAAAGGTGTGCAAAAAACACCATGTGCCACCTACACCACCAGTGGTCTGATGTATGATCCATTGTAACCAGTGGGAGTAAAATCTTCCCCTGTAAGGCCCTACTCTCGCATTATTAATTCTCTTCTTGGCAACTGTTACTCGCCCTTAAAAGGGCAGCCCCACACAGGAACCTCTCCATATTACCGCCTACAAACACTGCTATTTCCCATGGTTTTTAGGGTGAAATAGAGAGGGTTTCCTGTGTGGGGCCACCCTTTTTAAGGTGAGCAACACTTGCCAAGAAGGGAATTAATAGGGCGAGAGTAGGTCCTTACAGGGGAAGTTTTTACCACCACCTGCTACAATGGACAATACATTGTTCCCTTCCACCTTTTCGAGGAAAGTGTTACTCTTCTTAAAAAGGGCAGCCCCACACAGGAACCATTTCCTATTTCCACTTAAAAACCCTGGGAAATGGCAGTGTTTGTAGGTGGAAATATGGAGAGGTTCCTGTGTGGGGCCACCCTTTTTAGGGGGAGGAACACTTGCCAGGAAGGGAATTAATAATGTGAGAGTAGGGCCTTACAGGGGAAGATTTGAGCCCCACCGGTTACAATGGACCATACGTTGTTCCCTTCCACCTTTTAGAGGTTTTTGCATCAATACGTGGTGGTGTAGGTGGCACATGGTGTTTTTTTGCAAACCTTTCCTTTTGTTTGATAAAAAAAAAAAAAAAAAAACAATTTGGCTCCATATATTTTATCCTAAGCATATTATTAAAAGTTAAGTTATATTTAATGCATATCTTCCATTCTTAAATGTGCACACTAACACTTTTACAAAAGAGACCGTTTTCGTCTGCCTACCTGCCTCAGCTACTATTCTGATCCTGCCACCCACCTGATGCCACACATGTGATGCCAAGTTATCCATTTTTCACCCACCTTCGTCACCGGGTACTGGTATTGCCACCCACCACACCACTCTGTCACCGGGTAACTTTCAGGACTCCTGATGCTGCTGCTGCCACCTTCAGGCTGTCTCATTCTGCTACCATATGTTCTTTTCATGCTGATGCCAGCTCCAGGCTGTCTGCCACCATATGTTCTCCTCATGCTGATGCCAGCTCCAAGCTGTCTCATACTGCAACCATATCTTCTCCTCATGCTGCTGCAAACTCCAGGCTGTGTCATTCAGCCGCTATATGTTCTCCTCATGCTGCTGCCACCTCAATGCTGTGTCATTCAGCCACTATATGGTCTCCTAATGCTGCCCACACCTCAAAGCTATCATTTAGCCACTATATGGTCTCCTCATGCTTCTGCCACCTCCAGGCTATGTCATTTAGCGCCTAATTGTACTCCTCATGCTGCCGCCACCTCCATGCTGTGTCATTCAGACAGTATATGATCTCCTGATGTGGCCCCCAACTCCAGGCTGTGTCATTCAGCCACTCTGTAGTCTCATCATGTGGCAGCCAACTCCAGGCGGTGTCATTCAGCCAATATATGGTCTCCTCAAGCTTCCGCCTCCTCCAGGTTGTTCCATTCAGCCACTATATGTTCTCCTCATGCTGCCACAAACTCCAGGCTGTGTCATTATACCACTATATGCTGCTGCCAACTTCAGGCTGTGTCATTCAGCTACTATGTGTTCTTCTCATGCTGCCGCAACCTCCACGCTGTGTCATTCAGCCACTATATGTTCTCCTCATGCTTCTGCCACCTCCAGGCTGTCGCATTCTGCCACTCCTCATGCTGATGCCAGCTCATACTGCCACCATATGTAATCGCCATGCTGCTGCCAACTCCAGGCTGTGTCATTCAGCCACTATATGCTGCCACCAAATCCAGGCTGTGTCATTCAGCCACTATATGCTGCCACCAACTTCAGGCTGTGTCATTCAGACACTATGTAGTCTCCTCATGCTGCCGCCAGTTCCAGGCTCTTCATGCTTCCGCCACCTTCAGGCAGTGGTGTCATTCAGCCACTATATGGACTCTTCATGCTGCCACCACCTCCACGCTATGTCATTCAGGCACTATATGGTCTCCTCATGCTGCCGCCACCTCCACGCTGTGTCATTCAGCCGATATGTGGTCTCCTCATGCTTCTGCCACCTTCATGCTGTGTCATTCAGTCACTATATGTTCCCTTCATGCTTCTGTCACCACCAGGCTGTATCATTCAGCTACTATGTGTTCTCCTCATGCGGCTGCAACCTCCACGCTGTGTCATTCAGCCACTATATGCTCTCCTCATGCTTCTGCCACCTCCAGTCTGTCTCATTCTGCCACTCCTCATGCTGATGCCAGCTCATACTGCCACCATATGTTATCGCCATGCTGCCGCCACCTTCAGGCTGTGGTGTCATTCAGCCACTATATGGATTCTTCATGCTGCCGCCACCTCCACGCTATGTCATTCAGACACTATATGGTCTCCTCATGCTGCCGCCACCTCCACGCTGTGTCATTCAGCAGATATGTGGTCTCCTCATGCTGCTGCCAACTCCAGGCTGTGTCATTCAGCTACTATATGTTCTCCTTGTGCTGCCGCCACCTCATCGTTATGTTATTCAGCCACTATATGGTCTCCTCATGCTGCCGCCACCTCCACGCTGTGCCATTCAGCCAATATATGTTCTCTTCAGGCTGCCGCAAACTTCAGGCTGTGTCATTCAGCCATTATGTGTTCCCCTCATGCTGCCGCCTCCTTCACACTGTTTCGTTCAGCTACTAAATGTTCTCTTCAGGCTGCCGCAAACTTCAGACTGTGTCATTCAGCCACTATATTGTCTGTTCATGCTGCCACCACCTTCACACTGTTTCATTCAGCTACTAAATGGTCTCCTCATGCTTCTGCCTCCTCCAGGCTGTGTCATTCAGCCAATATATGTTCTCCTCATGCTGCCTCAAACTCGAGGCTGTGTCATTAAGCCACTGTATGGTCTCCTCATGCTGCCGCCACCTCCACGCTGTGTCATTCAGCCACTATATGGTCTCATCATGCTTCCGCCACCTACATGCTGTGTCATTCAGCCACTATATGTTCTCCTCATGCTGCTGCAAACTCCAGGCTGTGTCATTAAGCCACTATATGATCTCCTCATGCTGACACCACCTCCACGCTTTGTCATTCCGGCACTATATGGTCTTCTCATGCTGCCACCACCTCCACGCTGTGTCATTCAGCCACTATATGGTCTCCTCATGCTTCCGCACCCTCAGGGCTGTGTCATTCAGCCACTATATGTTCTCCTCATGCTGTAGCTACCTTCACGCTGTGTCATTTGGCCACTAAATGGTCTTCTCATGCTGCTGCCACCTCCATGCTTTGTCATTCAGCCACTATATGTCTCCTCATTCAGATGCCACCTCCAGGTTCTGTCATTGTTGTTACGCCGAGCGCTCCGGGTCCCCGCTCCTCCCCGGAGCGCTCGCAACATCCTCGCTACTGCAGCGCCCCGGTCAGATCTACTGACCGGGTGCGCTGCGATACCGCCCCCAGCCGGGATGCGATTCGCGATGCGGGTGGCGCCCGCTCGCGATGCGCACCCCGGCTCCCGTACCTGACTCGCTCTCCGTCGGTCCTGTCCCGGCGCGCGCGGCACCGCTCCCTAGGGCGCGCGCGCGCCGGGTCTCTGCAATTTAAAGGGCCACTGCGCCGCTGATTGGCGCAGTTGGTCTAATTAGTGTGTTCACCTGTGCACTCCCTATGTATACCTCACTTCCCCTGCACTCCCTCGCCGGATCTTGTTGCCATTGTGCCAGTGAAAGCGTTTCCTTGTGTGTTCCTAGCCTGTGTTCCAGACCTCCTGCCGTTGCCCCTGACTACGATCCTTGCTGCCTGCCCCGACCTTCTGCTACGTCCGACCTTGCTCTTGTCTACTCCCTTGTACCGCACCTATCTTCAGCAGTCAGAGAGGTTGAGCCGTTGCTAGTGGATACGACCTGGTTACTACCGCCGCTGCAAGACCATCCCGCTTTGCGGCGGGCTCTGTTGAATACCAGTAGTAAATTAGAACCGGTCCACTAGCACGGTCCACGCCAATCCCTCTCTGGCACAGAGGATCCACCTCCTGCCAGCCGAATCGTGACAGTAGATCCGGCCATGGATCCCGCTGAAGTTCCACTGCCAGTTATCGCCGACCTCACCACGGTGGTCGCCCAGCAGTCACAACAGATAGCGCAACAAGGCCACCAGCTGTCTCAACTGACCGTGATGCTATAGCAGCTACTACCACAGCTTCAGCAATCATCTCCTCCGCCAGCTCCTGCACCTCCTCCGCAGCGAGTGGCCGCTTCCGGCCTACGACTATCCTTGCCGGATAAATTTGATGGGGACTCTAAGTTTTGCCGTGGCTTTCTTTCACAATGTTCCCTGCACTTGGAGATGATGTCGGACCAGTTTCCTACTGAAAGGTCTAAGGTGGCTTTCGTAGTCAGCCTTCTGTCTGGGAAAGCTCTGTCATGGGCCACACCACTCTGGGACCGCAATGACCCCGTCACTGCCTCTGTACACTCCTTCTTCTCGGAAATTTGAAGTGTCTTTGAGGAACCTGCCCAAGCCTCTTCTGCTGAGACTGCCCTGCTGAACCTGGTCCAGGGTAATTCTTCCGTTGGCGAGTACGCCATCCAATTCCGTACTCTTGCTTCCGAATTATCCTGGAATAATGAGGCCCTCTGCGCGACCTTTAAAAAAGGCCTATCCAGCAACATTAAAGATGTTCTGGCCGCACGAGAAATTCCTGCTAACCTGCATGAACTCATTCATCTAGCCACTCGCATTGACATGCGTTTTTCCGAAAGGCGTCAGGAGCTCCGCCAGGATATGGACTTTGTTCGCACGAGGCGTTTTTTCTCCCCGGCTCCTCTCTCCTCTGGTCCTCTGCAATCCGTTCCTGTGCCTCCCGCCGTGGAGGCTATGCAAGTTGACCGGTCTCGCTTGACACCTCAAGAGAGGACACGACGCCGCATGGAGAATCTTTGCCTGTACTGTGCCGGTACCGAACACTTCCTGAAGGATTGTCCTATCCGTCCTCCCCGCCTGGAAAGACGTACGCTGACTCCGCACAAAAGTGAGACAGTTCTTGATGTCAACTCTGCTTCTCCACGCCTTACTGTGCCTGTGCGGATATCTGCCTCTACCTTCTCCTTCTCTACTATGGCCTTCTTGGATTCCGGATCTGCAGGAAATTTTATTTTGGCCTCTCTCATCAACAGGTTCAACATCCCGGTGACCAGTCTCGCCAGACCCCTCTACATCAATTGTGTTAACAATGAAAGATTGGACTGTACCGTGCTTTACCGAACGGAGCCCCTCCTAATGTGCATCGGACCTCATCACGAAAAAATTGAGTTTTTGGTCCTCCCCAATTGCACTTCCGAAATTCTCCTTGGACTACCGTGGCTTCAACGCCATTCCCCAACCCTTGATTGGTCCACAGGAGAGATCAAGAGCTGGGGTACTTCTTGTTTCAAGGACTGTCTTAAACCGGTTCCCAGTACTCCCTGCCGTGACCCTGTGGTTCCCCCTGTAACCGGTCTCCCTAAGGCTTATATGGACTATGCTGACGTATTTTGCAAAAAGCAAGCTGAGACTTTACCTCCTCACAGGCCTTATGACTGTCCTATTGACCTCCTCCCGGGCACTACTCCACCCCGGGGCAGAATTTATCCTCTGTCCGCCCCAGAGACTCTTGCTATGTCTGAATACATCCAGGAAAATTTAAAAAAGGGGTTTATCCGCAAATCCTCCTCTCCTGCCGGAGCTGGATTTTTCTTTGTGTCCAAAAAAGATGGCTCCCTACGTCCTTGCATTGATTACCGCGGACTTAATAAAATCACGGTAAAGAACCGCTACCCCCTACCTCTTATCTCAGAACTCTTTGATCGCCTTCAAGGTGCCCACATCTTTACCAAACTGGACTTAAGAGGTGCTTATAATCTCATCCGCATCAGGGAGGGGGACGAATGGAAAACTGCATTTAACACCAGAGATGGACACTTTGAGTATCTGGTCATGCCCTTTGGCCTGTGCAACGCCCCTGCCGTCTTCCAAGACTTTGTTAATGAAATTTTTCGTGATCTCTTATATTCCTGTGTTGTTGTGTATCTGGACGATATTCAGATTTTTTCTGCCAACTTAGAAGAACATCGCCAGCATGTCCGCATGGTTCTTCAGAGACTTCGAGACAATCAACTTTATGCCAAAATGGAGAAATGTCTGTTTGAATGTCAATCTCTTCCTTTCCTAGGATACTTGGTCTCTGGCCAGGGACTACAAATGGACCCAGATATACTCTCTGCCGTCTTAGATTGGCCACGCCCCTCCGGACTCCGTGCTATCCAACGTTTTTTGGGGTTCGCCAATTATTACAGACAATTTATTCCACATTTTTCCACTATTGTGGCTCCTATCGTGGCTTTAACCAAGAAGAATGCCAATCCTAAGTCCTGGTCTCCCCAAGCGGAAGACGCATTTAAACATCTCAAGTCTGCCTTTTCTTCTGCTCCCGTGCTCTCCAGACCTGACCCATCTAAACCCTTCCTATTGGAGGTTGATGCCTCCTCAGTGGGAGCTGGAGCGGTCCTTCTACAAAAAAATTCTTCCGGGCATGCTGTTACGTGTGGTTTTTTTTCTAGGACCTTCTCTCCGGCGGAGAGGAACTACTCCATCGGGGATCGAGAACTACTGGCCATTAAATTGGCACTTGAGGAATGGAGGCATCTGCTGGAGGGATCAAAATTTCCAGTTATCATTTACACCGATCACAAGAATCTCTCCTATCTCCAGTCTGCCCAACGGCTGAATCCTCGCCAGGCCAGGTGGTCGTTGTTCTTTGCCCGTTTTAACTTTGAAATTCATTTTCGCCCTGCCGACAAGAACATTAGGGCCGATGCTCTCTCTCGTTCCTCGGATGCCTCGGAAGTAGAGGTCTCTCCGCAACACATCATTCCTCCTGACTGTCTGATCTCCACTTCTCCAGCCTCCATCAGGCAAACTCCTCCAGGGAAGACCTTCGTTTCTCCACGCCAACGTCTCGGGATTCTTAAATGGGGTCACTCCTCCCACCTCGCAGGCCATGCGGGCATCAAAAAGTCCTTGCAACTCATCTCTCGTTTCTATTGGTGGTCGACTCTGGAGACGGATGTTGTTGATTTTGTGTGGGCCTGTACTGTCTGTGCCCGGGATAAGACTCCTCGCCAGAAGCCTGCTGGTCTCCTTCATCCTCTGCCTGTCCCCGAACAGCCTTGGTGTCTGATTGGTATGGACTTTATTACAGACCTACCCCCATCCCGTGGCAACACTGTTGTTTGGGTGGTCGTTGATCGATTTTCCAAGATGGCACATTTTATTCCTCTTCCTGGTCTTCCTTCAGCGCCTCAGTTGGCAAAACAATTTTTTGTACACATTTTTCGTCTTCACGGTTTGCCCACGCAGATCGTCTCGGATAGAGGCGTCCAATTCGTGTCAAAATTCTGGAGGGCTCTCTGTAAACAACTCAAGATTAAATTAAACTTCTCTTCTGCTTATCATCCTCAATCCAATGGGCAAGTAGAAAGAATTAACCAGGTCCTGGGTGACTATTTACGGCATTTTGTTTCCTCCCGCCAGGATGACTGGGCAGATCTTCTACCATGGGCCGAATTCTCGTACAACTTCAGAGTCTCTGAATCTTCTGCTAAATCCCCATTTTTCGTGGTGTACGGCCGTCACCCTCTTCCCCCCCTCCCTATTCCCTTGCCCTCTGGTTTGCCCGCTGTGGATGAAGTGACTCGTGATCTTTCCACCATATGGAAAGAGACCCAAAATTCTCTTTTACAGGCTTCATCTCGCATGAAAAAGTTTGCCGATAAGAAAAGAAGAGCTCCCCCCATTTTTGCTCCCGGAGACAAGGTATGGCTCTCCGCTAAATATGTCCGCTTTCGTGTCCCCAGTTACAAACTGGGACCACGCTATCTTGGTCCTTTCAAAGTCTTGTGCCAAATTAATCCTGTCTCTTACAAACTTCTTCTTCCTCCTTCTCTTCGTATTCCCAATGCCTTTCATGTCTCTCTCCTTAAACCACTCATCATCAACCGTTTCTCTCCCAAACTTGTTTCTCCCACTCCTGTTTCCGGTTCTTCTGACATCTTCTCCGTGAAGGAGATACTGGCCTCCAAGACGGTCAGAGGGAAAAAATTCTTTTTGGTTGATTGGGAGGGCTGTGGACCTGAAGAGAGATCCTGGGAACCTGAGGACAACATCCTAGACAAAAGTCTGGTCCTCAGGTTCTCAGGCTCCAAAAAGAGGGGGAGACCCAAGGGGGGGGGGTACTGTTACGCCGAGCGCTCCGGGTCCCCGCTCCTCCCCGGAGCGCTCGCAACATCCTCGCTACTGCAGCGCCCCGGTCAGATCTACTGACCGGGTGCGCTGCGATACTGCCCCCAGCCGGGATGCGATTCGTGATGCGGGTGGCGCCCGCTCGCGATGCGCACCCCGGCTCCCGTACCTGACTCGCTCTCCGTCGGTCCTGTCCCGGCGCGCGCGGCCCCGCTCCCTAGGGCGCGCGCGCACCGGGTCTCTGCGATTTAAAGGGCCACTGCGCCACTGATTGGCGCAGTTGGTCTAATTAGTGTGTTCACCTGTGCACTCCCTATGTATACCTCACTTCCCCTGCACTCCCTCGCCGGATCTTGTTGCCATTGTGCCAGTGAAAGCGTTTCCTTGTGTGTTCCTAGCCTGTGTTCCAGACCTCCTGCCGTTGCCCCTGACTACGATCCTTGCTGCCTGCCCCGACCTTCTGCTACGTCCGACCTTGCTCTTGTCTACTCCCTTGTACCGCGCCTATCTTCAGCAGTCAGAGAGGTTGAGCCGTTGCTAGTGGATACGACCTGGTTACTACCGCCGCTGCAAGACCATCCCGCTTTGCGGCGGGCTCTGGTGAATACCAGTAGTAACTTAGAACCGGTCCACTAGCACGGTCCACGCCAATCCCTCTCTGGCACAGAGGATCCACCTCCTGCCAGCCGAATCGTGACAGTTATGAGGAAGGTGAGACAGAGGACTCAGACACACCGTGGTAGTATGAAGTGGAGATGGAGGCAGGGAGTCCCTCTGAGTCACTTGCACAAATGGCACGATGCATGCTCAGTTGCTTGCACAGTGACTGCCGATTGTCACCATTCGACAGCGGGATGACTTCTGGATCCCCACTTTATTGGACCCTCGCTACTGGCACAAAACAGGAGCCTTTTTACACCCACTGAGAGGGAAGACAAACTGACCTACTACAGAGACATCCTACGTAGTCAGTTGGCCGATACCTATCGGCAACATCGTCCATCCTCTCGCAGGTCTGACTGAGGGGACCCTCAGTGCTCACCTTCCACTGCCATGACTGCAGGGGAGGGGTGGGATAGCAGGAGCAGTACCACCTCCATCAGCAGCAGCCTGAGTCTACAGTCGCTGATCAGTAGATTTCTTCACCCGCGTAGTGAAGCAACTCATCAGCAGCAGGTAGACCTGGAGCAGGACCTGAACCAGCAGGTGATTGCATACCTTGACATAGTAGATAAGAAAGAAGAGAAAAAAACACACATGCGCCCCTAGTGCGGTACCGTGAGATACACATTGCCTGAGGAAGTGCCCTGTACGGGCAAGAAACGCCTTGCGATTGTGTTTTGAATAAACCATATAAAGTTAACCCCTGCATTACAGACTCTTCTTCTACTGCGCTGCGCCGGACTAAGGATCCAATTTTACATCTGCCATTTTTTCCACTGCATACCTTGACATGACCATGTCAACAAACCTTGAAGATCCGCTGGACTACTGGGCAGCCAAACTTGATTTGTGGCTGCAACTAACAGAGTTTGCCCTGGAAAAGCTGTCCTGCCCGTAGTGTTAAGTGCGGCGGGGAACATAGTAACCCCAAGGAGAACTCGTCTGTCCACGAAAAATGTTGAGAGACCGACCTTAGTGAAGATGAATCAGGCATGGATTAGCCAGGATTTCAATCCATCAATGCCTGATGCATCAGAGTAGATTGACCATGGTGCCACACCAACACTTCACAAACACGGATAGTGCTAATCATATTCAAGATGCTGCTCCCCAGTTACAGATATTCCTCCGAATCAGAAAACAAGTAAGTATTGAGGATATGCATTATGTAAAACGTAACTTTTAATAATATTCTTAAGATAAAATATATGTACCCCAATTTTTTTTTAAATCAAACAAAAGGAAAGGTGTGCAAAAAACACCATGTGCCACCTACACCACCAGTGGTCTGATGTATGATCCATTGTAACCAGTGGGAGTAAAATCTTCCCCTGTAAGGCCCTACTCTCGCATTATTAATTCTCTTCTTGGCAACTGTTACTCGCCCTTAAAAGGGCAGCCCCACACAGGAACCTCTCCATATTACCGCCTACAAACACTGCTATTTCCCATGGTTTTTAGGGTGAAATAGAGAGGGTTTCCTGTGTGGGGCCACCCTTTTTAAGGTGAGCAACACTTGCCAAGAAGGGAATTAATAGGGCGAGAGTAGGTCCTTACAGGGGAAGTTTTTACCCCCACCTGCTACAATGGACAATACATTGTTCCCTTCCACCTTTTCGAGGAAAGTGTTACTCTTCTTAAAAAGGGCAGCCCCACACAGGAACCATTTCCTATTTCCACTTAAAAACCCTGGGAAATGGCAGTGTTTGTAGGTGGAAATATGGAGAGGTTCCTGTGTGGGGCCACCCTTTTTAGGGGGAGGAACACTTGCCAGGAAGGGAATTAATAATGTGAGAGTAGGGCCTTACAGGGGAAGATTTGAGCCCCACCGGTTACAATGGACCATACGTTGTTCCCTTCCACCTTTTAGAGGTTTTTGCATCAATACGTGGTGGTGTAGGTGGCACATGGTGTTTTTTTGCAAACCTTTCCTTTTGTTTGATTAAAAAAAACAAAAAAACTATTTGGCTCCATATATTTTATCCTAAGCATATTATTAAAAGTTAAGTTATATTTAATGCATATCTTCCATTCTTACTTGTGCACACTAACACTTTTACAAAAGAGACCGTTTTCGTCTGCCTACCTGCCTCAGCTACTATTCTGATCCTGCCACCCACCTGATGCCACACATGTGATGCCAAGTTATCCATTTTTCACCCACCTTCGTCACCGGGTACTGGTATTGCCACCCACCACACCACTCTGTCACCGGGTAACTTTCAGGACTCCTGATGCTGCTGCTGCCACCTTCACGCTGTCTCATTCTGCTACCATATGTTCTTTTCATGCTGATGCCAGCTCCAGGCTGTCTGCCACCATATGTTCTCCTCATGCTGATGCCAGCTCCAAGCTGTCTCATACTGCAACCATATCTTCTCCTCATGCTGCTGTAAACTCCAGGCTGTGTCATTCAGCCGCTATATGTTCTCCTCATGCTGCTGCCACCTCAATGCTGTGTCATTCAGCCACTATATGGTCTCCTAATGCTGCCCACACCTCAAAGCTATCATTTAGCCACTATATGGTCTCCTCATGCTTCTGCCACCTCCAGGCTATGTCATTTAGCGCCTAATTGTACTCCTCATGCTGCCGCCACCTCCATGCTGTGTCATTCAGACAGTATATGATCTCCTGATGTGGCCGCCAACTCCAGGCTGTGTCATTCAGCCACTCTGTAGTCTCATCATGTGGCAGCCAACTCCAGGCGGTGTCATTCAGCCAATATATGGTCTCCTCAAGCTTCCGCCTCCTCCAGGTTGTTCCATTCAGCCACTATATGTTCTCCTCATGCTGCCACAAACTCCAGGCTGTGTCATTATACCACTATATGCTGCTGCCAACTTCAGGCTGTGTCATTCAGCTACTATGTGTTCTTCTCATGCTGCCGCAACCTCCACGCTGTGTCATTCAGCCACTATATGTTCTCCTCATGCTTCTGCCACCTCCAGGCTGTCGCATTCTGCCACTCCTCATGCTGATGCCAGCTCATACTGCCACCATATGTAATCGCCATGCTGCTGCCAACTCCAGGCTGTGTCATTCAGCCACTATATGCTGCCACCAAATCCAGGCTGTGTCATTCAGCCACTATATGCTGCCACCAACTTCAGGCTGTGTCATTCAGACACTATGTAGTCTCCTCATGCTGCCGCCAGTTCCAGGCTCTTCATGCTTCCGCCACCTTCAGGCAGTGGTGTCATTCAGCCACTATATGGACTCTTCATGCTGCCACCACCTCCACGCTATGTCATTCAGGCACTATATGGTCTCCTCATGCTGCCGCCACCTCCACGCTGTGTCATTCAGCCGATATGTGGTCTCCTCATGCTTCTGCCACCTTCATGCTGTGTCATTCAGTCACTATATGTTCCCTTCATGCTTCTGTCACCACCAGGCTGTATCATTCAGCTACTATGTGTTCTCCTCATGCGGCTGCAACCTCCACGCTGTGTCATTCAGCCACTATATGCTCTCCTCATGCTTCTGCCACCTCCAGTCTGTCTCATTCTGCCACTCCTCATGCTGATGCCAGCTCATACTGCCACCATATGTTATCGCCATGCTGCCGCCACCTTCAGGCTGTGGTGTCATTCAGCCACTATATGGATTCTTCATGCTGCCGCCACCTCCACGCTATGTCATTCAGACACTATATGGTCTCCTCATGCTGCCGCCACCTCCACGCTGTGTCATTCAGCAGATATGTGGTCTCCTCATGCTGCTGCCAACTCCAGGCTGTGTCATTCAGCTACTATATGTTCTCCTTGTGCTGCCGCCACCTCATCGTTATGTTATTCAGCCACTATATGGTCTCCTCATGCTGCCGCCACCTCCACGCTGTGCCATTCAGCCAATATATGTTCTCTTCAGGCTGCCGCAAACTTCAGGCTGTGTCATTCAGCCATTATGTGTTCCCCTCATGCTGCCGCCTCCTTCACACTGTTTCGTTCAGCTACTAAATGTTCTCTTCAGGCTGCCGCAAACTTCAGACTGTGTCATTCAGCCACTATATTGTCTGTTCATGCTGCCACCACCTTCACACTGTTTCATTCAGCTACTAAATGGTCTCCTCATGCTTCTGCCTCCTCCAGGCTGTGTCATTCAGCCAATATATGTTCTCCTCATGCTGCCTCAAACTCGAGGCTGTGTCATTAAGCCACTGTATGGTCTCCTCATGCTGCCGCCACCTCCACGCTGTGTCATTCAGCCACTATATGGTCTCATCATGCTTCCGCCACCTACATGCTGTGTCATTCAGCCACTATATGTTCTCCTCATGCTGCTGCAAACTCCAGGCTGTGTCATTAAGCCACTATATGATCTCCTCATGCTGACACCACCTCCACGCTTTGTCATTCCGGCACTATATGGTCTTCTCATGCTGCCACCACCTCCACGCTGTGTCATTCAGCCACTATATGGTCTCCTCATGCTTCCGCACCCTCAGGGCTGTGTCATTCAGCCACTATATGTTCTCCTCATGCTGTAGCTACCTTCACGCTGTGTCATTTGGCCACTAAATGGTCTTCTCATGCTGCTGCCACCTCCATGCTTTGTCATTCAGCCACTATATGTCTCCTCATTCAGATGCCACCTCCAGGTTCTGTCATTGTTGTTACGCCGAGCGCTCCGGGTCCCCGCTCCTCCCCGGAGCGCTCGCAACATCCTCGCTACTGCAGCGCCCCGGTCAGATCTACTGACCGGGTGCGCTGCGATACCGCCCCCAGCCGGGATGCGATTCGCGATGCGGGTGGCGCCCGCTCGCGATGCGCACCCCGGCTCCCGTACCTGACTCGCTCTCCGTTGGTCCTGTCCCGGCGTGCGCGGCCCCGCTCCCTAGGGCGCGCGCGCGCCGGGTCTCTGCAATTTAAAGGGCCACTGCGCCGCTGATTGGCGCAGTTGGTCTAATTAGTGTGTTCACCTGTGCACTCCCTATGTATACCTCACTTCCCCTGCACTCCCTCGCCGGATCTTGTTGCCATTGTGCCAGTGAAAGCGTTTCCTTGTGTGTTCCTAGCCTGTGTTCCAGACCTCCTGCCGTTGCCCCTGACTACGATCCTTGCTGCCTGCCCCGACCTTCTGCTACGTCCGACCTTGCTCTTGTCTACTCCCTTGTACCGCGCCTATCTTCAGCAGTCAGAGAGGTTGAGCCGTTGCTAGTGGATACGATCTGGTTACTACCGCCGCTGCAAGACCATCCCGCTTTGCGGCGGGCTCTGGTGAATACCAGTAGTAACTTAGAACCGGTCCACTAGCACGGTCCACGCCAATCCCTCTCTGGCACAGAGGATCCACCTCCTGCCAGCCGAATCGTGACAGTAGATCCGGCCATGGATCCCGCTGAAGTTCCACTGCCAGTTATCGCCGACCTCACCACGGTGGTCGCCCAGCAGTCACAACAGATAGCGCAACAAGGCCACCAGCTGTCTCAACTGACCGTGATGCTACAGCAGCTACTACCACAGCTTCAGCAATCATCTCCTCCGCCAGCTCCTGCACCTCCTCCGCAGCGAGTGGCCGCTTCCGGCCTACGACTATCCTTGCCGGATAAATTTGATGGGGACTCTAAGTTTTGCCGTGGCTTTCTTTCACAATGTTCCCTGCACTTGGAGATGATGTCGGACCAGTTTCCTACTGAAAGGTCTAAGGTGGCTTTCGTAGTCAGCCTTCTGTCTGGGAAAGCTCTGTCATGGGCCACACCGCTCTGGGACCGCAATGACCCCGTCACTGCCTCTGTACACTCCTTCTTCTCGGAAATTCGAAGTGTCTTTGAGGAACCTGCCCAAGCCTCTTCTGCTGAGACTGCCCTGCTGAACCTGGTCCAGGGTAATTCTTCCGTTGGCGAGTACGCCATCCAATTCCGTACTCTTGCTTCCGAATTATCCTGGAATAATGAGGCCCTCTGCGCGACCTTTAAAAAAGGCCTATCCAGCAACATTAAAGATGTTCTGGCCGCACGAGAAATTCCTGCTAACCTGCATGAACTCATTCATCTAGCCACTCGCATTGACATGCGTTTTTCCGAAAGGCGTCAGGAGCTCCGCCAGGATATGAACTTTGTTCGCACGAGGCGTTTTTTCTCCCCGGCTCCTCTCTCCTCTGGTCCTCTGCAATCCGTTCCTGTGCCTCCCGCCGTGGAGGCTATGCAAGTTGACCGGTCTCGCTTGACACCTCAAGAGAGGACACGACGCCGCATGGAGAATCTTTGCCTGTACTGTGCCGGTACCGAACACTTCCTAAAGGATTGTCCTATCCGTCCTCCCCGCCTGGAAAGACGTACGCTGACTCCGCACAAAAGTGAGACAGTTCTTGATGTCAACTCTGCTTCTCCACGCCTTACTGTGACTGTGCGGATATCTGCCTCTACCTTCTCCTTCTCTACTATGGCCTTCTTGGATTCCGGATCTGCAGGAAATTTTATTTTGGCCTCTCTCATCAACAGGTTCAACATCCCGGTGACCAGTCTCGCCAGACCCCTCTACATCAATTGTGTTAACAATGAAAGATTGGACTGTACCGTGCGTTACCGCACGGAGCCCCTCCTAATGTGCATCGGACCTCATCACGAAAAAATTGAGTTTTTGGTCCTCCCCAATTGCACTTCCGAAATTCTCCTTGGACTACCGTGGCTTCAACGCCATTCCCCAACCCTTGATTGGTCCACAGGAGAGATCAAGAGCTGGGGTACTTCTTGTTTCAAGGACTGTCTTAAACCGGTTCCCAGTACTCCCTGCCGTGACCCTGTGGTTCCCCCTGTAACCGGTCTCCCTAAGGCTTATATGGACTATGCTGACGTATTTTGCAAAAAGCAAGCTGAGACTTTACCTCCTCACAGGCCTTATGACTGTCCTATTGACCTCCTCCCGGGCACTACTCCACCCCGGGGCAGAATTTATCCTCTGTCCGCCCCAGAGACTCTTGCTATGTCTGAATACATCCAGGAAAATTTAAAAAAGGGGTTTATCCGCAAATCCTCCTCTCCTGCCGGAGCTGGATTTTTCTTTGTGTCCAAAAAAGATGGCTCCCTACGTCCTTGCATTGATTACCGCGGACTTAATAAAATCACGGTAAAGAACCGCTACCCCCTACCTCTTATCTCAGAACTCTTTGATCGCCTTCAAGGTGCCCACATCTTTACCAAACTGGACTTAAGAGGTGCTTATAATCTCATCCGCATCAGGGAGGGGGACGAATGGAAAACTGCATTTAACACCAGAGATGGACACTTTGAGTATCTGGTCATGCCCTTTGGCCTGTGCAACGCCCCTGCCGTCTTCCAAGACTTTGTTAATGAAATTTTTCGTGATCTCTTATATTCCTGTGTTGTTGTGTATCTGGACGATATTCAGATTTTTTCTGCCAACTTAGAAGAACATCGCCAGCATGTCCGCATGGTTCTTCAGAGACTTCGAGACAATCAACTTTATGCCAAAATGGAGAAATGTCTGTTTGAATGTCAATCTCTTCCTTTCCTAGGATACTTGGTCTCTGGCCAGGGACTACAAATGGACCCAGATAAACTCTCTGCCGTCTTAGATTGGCCACGCCCCTCCGGACTCCGTGCTATCCAACGTTTTTTGGGGTTCGCCAATTATTACAGACAATTTATTCCACATTTTTCCACTATTGTGGCTCCTATCGTGGCTTTAACCAAGAAGAATGCCAATCCTAAGTCCTGGTCTCCCCAAGCGGAAGACGCATTTAAACATCTCAAGTCTGCCTTTTCTTCTGCTCCCGTGCTCTCCAGACCTGACCCATCTAAACCCTTCCTATTGGAGGTTGATGCCTCCTCAGTGGGAGCTGGAGCGGTCCTTCTACAAAAAAATTCTTCCGGGCATGCTGTTACTTGTGGTTTTTTTTCTAGGACCTTCTCTCCAGCGGAGAGGAACTACTCCATCGGGGATCGAGAACTACCGGCCATTAAATTGGCACTTGAGGAATGGAGGCATCTGCTGGAGGGATCAAAATTTCCAGTTATCATTTACACCGATCACAAGAATCTCTCCTATCTCCAGTCTGCCCAACGGCTGAATCCTCGCCAGGCCAGGTGGTCGTTGTTCTTTGCCCGTTTTAACTTTGAAATTCATTTTCGCCCTGCCGACAAGAACATTAGGGCCGATGCTCTCTCTCGTTCCTCGGATGCCTCGGAAGTAGAGCTCTCTCCGCAACACATCATTCCTCCTGACTGTCTGATCTCCACTTCTCCAGCCTCCATCAGGCAAACTCCTCCAGGGAAGACCTTCGTTTCTCCACGCCAACGTCTCGGGATTCTTAAATGGGGTCACTCCTCCCACCTCGCAGGCCATGCGGGCATCAAAAAGTCCTTGCAACTCATCTCTCGTTTCTATTGGTGGCCGACTCTGGAGACGGATGTTGTTGATTTTGTGCGGGCCTGTACTGTCTGTGCCCGGGATAAGACTCCTCGCCAGAAGCCTGCTGGTCTCCTTCATCCTCTGCCTGTCCCCGAACAGCCTTGGTGTCTGATTGGTATGGACTTTATTACAGACCTACCCCCATCCCGTGGCAACACTGTTGTTTGGGTGGTCGTTGATCGATTTTCCAAGATGGCACATTTTATTCCTCTTCCTGGTCTTCCTTCAGCGCCTCAGTTGGCAAAACAATTTTTTGTACACATTTTTCGTCTTCACGGTTTGCCCACGCAGATCGTCTCGGATAGAGGCGTCCAATTCGTGTCAAAATTCTGGAGGGCTCTCTGTAAACAACTCAAGATTAAATTAAACTTCTCTTCTGCTTATCATCCTCAATCCAATGGGCAAGTAGAAAGAATTAACCAGGTCCTGGGTGACTATTTACGGCATTTTGTTTCCTCCCGCCAGGATGACTGGGCAGATCTTCTACCATGGGCCGAATTCTCGTACAACTTCTGAATCTCTGAATCTTCTGCTAAATCCCCATTTTTCGTGGTGTACGGCCGTCACCCTCTTCCCCCCCTCCCTATTCCCTTGCCCTCTGGTTTGCCCGCTGTGGATGAAGTGACTCGTGATCTTTCCACCATATGGAAAGAGACCCAAAATTCTCTTTTACAGGCTTCATCTCGCATGAAAAAGTTTGCCGATAAGAAAAGAAGAGCTCCCCCCATTTTTGCTCCCGGAGAGAAGGTATGGCTCTCCGCTAAATATGTCCGCTTTCGTGTCCCCAGTTACAAACTGGGACCACGCTATCTTGGTCCTTTCAAAGTCTTGTGCCAAATTAATCCTGTCTCTTACAAACTTCTTCTTCCTCCTTCTCTTCGTATTCCCAATGCCTTTCCTGTCTCTCTCCTTAAACCACTCATCATCAACCGTTTCTCTCCCAAACTTGTTTCTCCCACTCCTGTTTCCGGTTCTTCTGACATCTTCTCCATGAAGGAGATACTGGCCTCCAAGACGGTCAGAGGGAAAAAATTATTTTTGGTTGATTGGGAGGGCTGTGGACCTGAAGAGAGATCCTGGGAACCTGAGGACAACATCCTAGACAAAAGTCTGGTCCTCAGGTTCTCAGGCTCCAAGAAGAGGGGGAGACCCAAGGGGGGGGGGTACTGTTACGCCGAGCGCTCCGGGTCCCCGCTCCTCCCCGGAGCGCTCGCAACATCCTCGCTACTGCAGCGCCCCGGTCAGATCTACTGACCGGGTGCGCTGCGATACCGCCCCCAGCCGGGATGCGAATCGCGATGCGGGTGGCGCCCGCTCGCGATGCGCACCCCGGCTCCCGTACCTGACTCGCTCTCCGTCGGTCCTGTCCCGGCGCGCGCGGCCCCGCTCCCTAGGGGCGGGTCTCTGCGATTTAAAGGGCCACTGCGCCGCTGATTGGCGCAGTTGGTCTAATTAGTGTGTTCACCTGTGCACTCCCTATGTATACCTCACTTCCCCTGCACTCCCTCGCCGGATCTTGTTGCCATTGTGCCAGTGAAAGCGTTTCCTTGTGTGTTCCTAGCCTGTGTTCCAGACCTCCTGCCGTTGCCCCTGACTACGATCCTTGCTGCCTGCCCCGACCTTCTGCTACGTCCGACCTTGCTCTTGTCTACTCCCTTGTACCGCGCCTATCTTCAGCAGTCAGAGAGGTTGAGCCGTTGCTAGTGGATACGACCTGGTTACTACCGCCGCTGCAAGACCATCCCACTTTGCGGCGGGCTCTGGTGAATACCAGTAGTAACTTAGAACCGGTCCACTAGCACGGTCCACGCCAATCCCTCTCTGGCACAGAGGATCCACCTCCTGCCAGCCGAATCGTGACAATTGTGCTGCTCTGTGACAGTGATTTTAATGGTGACGCCTCTGATCTGCATGTCATACTGAATAACAGTATTATTTCACTAACCCAGCACATATACGTGTTACAGCAAGGCAAAGTGTTCTACACCCCTATTGAGGCTCTCTGTAGGCCAGAAATAGCCATTTTTAATAGCAATTCAAAAATTTGTTCATCTCTAACATAGACCTAAGGATACACACAACCTCAATAACAATGTTCTTTTTATAAATACAACACTAAAAATTATAAGCTAAATTTTGTGTCACCTTCTGCTTGGCCCAATGGCTAATAAATGGGTAAAATAGGTAACCTCAACAGTGGCTGATGCCACATGAATACTATGGTTAAAGAGTTACCCTGCTGCCCCAGCGTCCGGAACATTTTGTTAGGAACGCTTAAAGTGGACAGCTGGGGTCATGATTTGACAGGCCATGCCCAGTCAATGCAAGTCTATGGGAGGGGGGCGTGGCGTATTTCAAATGAACGCTAGGTGCTGCACAGAGATTGCAGAAGTCCCAGCTGCGGGACCCCTGCGATCAGACTTCTTTTCCCCTATCCTTTGGATAGGGGATAAGATGTCTAGGGGCAGAGTAACCCTTTAAGGGCATGCTCTAAGCGTGAAAAATGATGGGGGTTCACAGCACATGAGTGTCCCTGTGTCTCTGTTATTTTACATTAGGATAAAATACAGTTTAGAACACTGTTTTTGAGTATTCCATGAAGCTAAATTGTAAGCTTGCCTTTTACAGTATACATGTAATGTAATGGATATTTCTATGTAAAGCAGATGCATGCTTATTTCTATCCAGCACACCAAAAACGAAATGTTTCTGTCTGGTAATTCCTGTTATTTATATATTTATTTTTATTTAATGATTTATAGGATATTAAACTGACATAACTTGAAATCTGCAGTACAAACACATTGCAGCCACCCATAGGGTTTGCCTCTAGTACACATCTAGGATTTGTGCACTACAATCTGTACTATTAAAATGCTGCAATGCTTGAATGTAATGTGATGCAGGATTGTGGCAGCAGGAAGGGTAAAATGATGATGCAGTAATGATTCATGGCTCTAAGCCTGAGGTGTCTCTTTCATCTCTGTGCCAAGTAATCAATTACTTTCTGCCAGCATAGTACAGACTGAGTGATAGTGCAGTACACTTTTCTAGAGGAGTATGCTATTGTACAATTAGAGACTTCATATGGGACAATATCATTGTAAAATTCTAATGCTCATTTTCTAGAACAGTGATTAAAAAGATTACCAATATTACATATCCTCTTCCCTCCGATGAAAGTGTGAAAGGTTACGTGCTTATTATTGTATGTTATTATCCAAAATAATAAAGACTGTTATCTATCTCTATCTATCTATCTACATATATATATATATATATATATATATATATATATATATATATATATATCCTCAAACATAATTGTCACCCATTGAAAGGCTCCTGAGAGAAATACAGCATTTATTCCAATCGTAGATCCATTCCTGCAGAGAACACAGCATCATCTGCATGGAAAATAAAAGATTTACACAGTAAAATGTTAATGGTTCTGGATAGGTTGGAGGCTTGGGCTGGGAAGTGGCAGATGAGGTTCAACACTGATAAATGTAAGGTAATGCACATGGGGAGGAAAAATCCGGGCTGGGATTATGTATTAAATGGATGCACACTTGGGACAACTGATGTGGAAAAGGACTTGGGAGTCTTAGATAATAGCAAATTTAGCTGTAGTAACCAGTGTCGGGCAGCTGCTGCCAAGGCAAATAAAATCATTGGGTGCATCAATAGGGGCATAGATGCCCACGACAAGGAAATAATTCTACCGCTGTACAAATCACTAGTCAGACCACACATAGAATACTGTGTACAGTACTGGGCACCAGTGTCCAAGAAAGATATAGTGGAGCTGGAGAGGGTTCAAAGACGGGCAACCAGGGTAATACGGGGAATAGGATGACTACAGTACCAGAAAGATTATCAGAATTAGGGTTATTAGTTTAGAAAAAAGGCTTAGGGGAGACCTAATAACTATGTATAAATATATCAGGGGACCATACAGAGTTCTCTCTCATGATCTATTTATACCCAGGACTATATCTATAACAAGGGGGCATCCTCTACGTCTAGAGGAAAGAAGGTTTCTACACCAGCACAGACGGGAGTTCTTTACTGTAAGAGCAGTGAGACTGTGGAATGCTCTCCCGAAGGAGGTGGTCATGGTGAACTCTGTAAAAGAATTTAACTGGGGTCTGGATGCATTTTTGAAGAGTAAGAACATTGCTGGTTATGTATATTAGATTTATAGGGACAGAACATTGATCCAGGGATTCATTCTGATGCCATATTGGGAGTCGGGAATTAATGTTTACCTCTAGTATTAGGGATCTTTGCCTTCCTCTGGATCAACTCAGTAGGGACTCATTAGGATTATAGGTTGATCTTGATGCACTTTGGTCTTTTTTCAACCTTATGAACTATGGGGGAGATTTATCAAAACCTGTCCAGAGGAAAAGTTGCCCAGTTGCCCATAGCAACCATTCAGATTGCTTCTTTCATTTTTAACAAAGCCTCTGCAAAATTAAAGAAGCAATCTGATTGGTTGCTATGACAACTGCACAACTATTCCTTTGCACAGGTTTTGATAAATATCCTCCTATATTACTAAGTTACTATGTTACTAAAATAAAAACATATCTAAGGTATATAGGTTTATCAACCATTTTATGTCTTTATGGAATGGCTTAGATAGTAGATTATATTAAAAGGAAAATATGTGGAGGAATTTCTGATGATTATTAATACTAACATATTGAATTGGCCATTTAAAGAAAACATTTTCAGAATTAAGTCCAATAGAGATTATCTCAGCTAATGCAGTGTGGGGGATGGAATCAGCACGCGCATCCTGTCCCACTCCCTCCTTCAGCTCCTGCAGTGTCTTCTGGCTCCCAGCTATGCCTACCATTACCCTCTAATTATGACGGTGATTCAAAGTTCTGCAGAGGCTTCATTACACAGTGCTCCATGCATTTGGAGCTCATATCTGAACTGTTTCCGACTGAAGGTGGCCTTTGTTATCAGCCTTCTGTCCGGAAAAGCCCTGGCCTGGGCTACACCCCTTTAGGACCACGGTGATCCGGTAGCTTCCAATTTGATGGCTTTTCTGGCAGAATTTCGCTGTGTCTTTGAGAAACCCGCACGTGCCTCTTCTGCTGAGACGGCTTTGCTGAACCTCTGTCAAGGGAATTCTTCCGTTGGTGACTACGTGGTTCAATAATGCATTCTAGCCTCTGAACTTGCCTGGAATGATGAGGCCTTGTGTTCCACATTCAAAAGAGGACTGAATCACTGTACTTTTGAGCTTCGTCTTGGCCTTCCTTGGCTCCGACGTCACTCTCCGCAACTAGATTGGAGAACTGGAGAAATTATTCGCTGGGGACAGTTCTGTCAAAATCTTTGTCTCAGTCCAGTCCAGCCTAAAGTTGTTTCTCGTCCACCTCCTTAACAAAATTTCTCTGACGTATTCTGCAAGAAACAGGCTGAGTCTCTGCCTCCACATCATTCTTATGACTGTCCTATAGATCTTCTACTTTGTACCACTCCTCCTTGTGGAAGGATAAACCTTCTATCGGTTTTTGAGACCAAAGCCATGGCTGAGTATATCCAGGAGAATCAAAGCCATGGCTGAGTATATCCAGGAGAATCTCCAAAAGGGATTTATCCGTAAGCCCTCTTCTTGTTTCTTCTTTGTAGGGAAGAAGGATGGCTCACCCCGCCCATGTATTGACTACAGCGGACTTAAAAAATCATGGTCAAGAACCGTTACCCACTACCTCTTTTCTCAGGACTTTTTGACCGTCTACGTGGTGCCCAGGTCTTCTCCAAGTTGGACTTACGTATAACCTCATTCATATCCGCAAGAGAGAGGAATGGGAAATGGCCGTCAATACTCGCAATGAATATTTCGTAATGCCTTTTGGTCTTTGCAATGCTCCAGCCACTTTTCAAGAGTTTGTCAATGACATCTTCCGTGATCTTCTCTACACCTGTGTTGTTGTATACCTAGATGACATCCTGATCTTCTCTTTCAACTTAGAGGAGCATCGTACTCATGTTCGTCTGGTTCTTCGTCGACTACGGAAGAATCATCTCTACGCCAAACTGGAGAAATGTCTGTTCAAGAAGTCTAGTCTTCCGTTTCTTGGCTACATTTTCTCTCATTGGGGCCTGTAGATGGATCCAGATAAATCATCTGCAGTGTTGGATTGGCCTCATCCTACGGGCCTACGTGCTATTCAATGCTTTCTGGGATTCGCTTACTATTATCGTCAATTTATACCACATTTTTCGTCGTTGGTTGTTTCAATTGTGGCTCTCACGAAGAAGGCGTCTAATCCTAAGTCTTGGCCTTAAGAGGCGGAAGAAGCAAAAGTCTGCATTTGCTTCTGCTCACGTGCTTACAAGACCTGATCCGGAGAAGCCCTTTGCTTTGGAGGTTGATTTTTTTGATTGAAAGAGCTTTATTTTCCGTTCAGTCATTACAAGTCGTACAATAAATTACAGTCACACAAAGCATGATAGTACAATACACAGCAAAGGTTCCCTAAGCTATACACTGCACACCATGCTACTCTAACATTCAGCTTAATCCTGCAATAGAAAGGCACAAGCGATCAAACAAAAACCAAATAATACAATCTGTGATCGGGGTAGGGGTGTGGGCGACTATGTGGGGGTAGGGAGGGGGCGGATCACAGGGCCAAACTGCTGGGCTGTATCTTCAGGGAGACATGGGAGAAGGAGAGGGGTCTTCACTCCTCTTCTTCCTCATCAATGGCCGAGCTGTCCAAGATGGAATAGTCTCTAAGCAGGTTCTTGATGAACCTGCGGCAGTCCCGGACGGACATGTTTTCCCTGTTGATCACGAGGCGGTTCCTGGAAAGCCACACTGCGTCCTTAAAACAGTTCATAAGGCGCCAGGCCTCCTGGATGGCCTCCACGTCGTGGGTCCCAGGGAACAGACCGTAAAGCACCGAATGGTATGATAGGCAGCTCCTGGGCACTGAGTCTCTGAGATCATGTTCTAGGGCGTCCAACAGATCCTGTGCAAAGGGGCACTGCCAAAACACGTGCAAAGATGTTTCCTCCACGTAGGGGCACCGGGGGCAGTACCGGGTCTTGCACAGGTCGCGGGCATGCATGAATGACCTGAAAGACCTCCCATGACGGCCATCCACGACAAGTCCTTGTGTCCATTGGTAAGCCGCTTTGAGGCCACATTATTCCATACTGTCTCTGCAGTGGCTGCGGGGAGTCCCGGAACCAGCTCGGTCAAGTCCTTAGCTCGGATGAGCTTGTGGATTGTCTTCGGCTTCCATAGGTCGGGTTTCAGTCCTTCCAGCTGGTGCTCTCTCACGAACCGGACAACATCCCCATAGAACCAGGGAGTGTTCCAGTTGTAAGGGATGGAGCTGTCCCACTTGTCCCAGCCCAGCTGTCTCCAGAGGGGCATGAGAAGCAAGCGAGACATGGACCTGCCTGCTGAGCCAGTCTTTTCAACAAGAGTCCGCTGCACCGTGACACATGCAAAGGAGGCCCTCAGCAGAGCGGGGATGTCGGGTATTCCCTTCCCACCCTTGCGGGGCTCCTTGTACATCACGGTCCTCTTGACTCTGTCCATTTTGCCCCAGACGAAGCCAAACACTGTCCGGGTGATGGCCTTGCAAACGGTGGTATGGGGAGGCCAGGCCTGTGCGGTATATTGGAGCACAGGCAAAACTTCACTCCTCAGGACAAGTGCCTTGCCTTCCATCATGAGCTTTCTGGAGCTCCACAGTCCGATCTTCGAGTTTATCCTTCCTAGTCGGTCTTGCCAAGACTTAAGGGCCGCTCCTTCCTTCCCGAACCAGACTCCAAGAATTTGAATGAAGTCCGGCTTAACAGTAAAGGGGAAGGGGGCGGAAGAAGCCAGGTGCCATTCCCCGAAGAGCATGGCCTCCGACTTCCCGCAGTTGACTTTTGCCCCCGAAGCTCTGCCGAAGCCCTCGCAGGTCTGGACGAGTGCGGTCACCGAACGCTGGTCAGCGCAGAAGACGGTCACGTCGTCCATGTAGAGCGAGCACTTGACCTCGTGGCGATCTGGTCCTGGTGCGGTGATCCCTCTGATCTCTCCATTCTGCCGGATAGTCTCAGCGAAGAGCTCTATAACACAAACAAAAAGGAGAGGTGAAAGAGGGCAGCCTTGTCTAACCCCTGAAAGAATAACAAAGGGGTCAGTCTTCCAGCCGTTCACCAACACCGTGCTGTAAATGTCAAAATACATAACGTTAACAAAAGAGCAAAACATCTTCCCCAGACCCAGCCTGCGCAAAACCCTGTCCATGAATGCGTGGGAGACACGGTTGAACGCCTTCTCCTGATCTAAGCTGACCAGGGCGGCGCGGCCCCCGCGGTCCTGGATGTAATGGACCGTGTCTCTCACAAGGGCAAGGCTGTCAGCAATCCTGCGGCCAGGAATGCTGCAGGTCTGGTCCGGATGGACGATCTGCCCCATGACAGGTTTCAGGCTGTTGGCCAGCACCTTGGCGGGGATCTTGTAGTCCACGTTCAGGAGAGAGATGGGACGCCAGTTTTTCAGGTCACATCTCTCCCCCTTCCGCTTACACAAGATCGTGATCATCCCTTCCCTCAATGACGGAGGCATTCTGCCCCCCACCACCATCTCCTCGTACACCTCCAACAGGTCCGGACAGATCAGGTCACCCAGCGCTACGTAGAGCTCGGCCGGGAGACCGTCACTGCCCGGGGTCCTGCCGGGCTTAAAGAATTTAGCGGCAGAGAGCAGCTCCCCCACCGTCAAGGGATCGTCCATAGCCGCCGCACCTGCGGGATCAACAACATTAGTGACACCTGACAGGAACCTCACGGCGGCTTCGGGGTCGGATGACTTGGGGGCGTAGAGGTTGCTGTAGAAGTCGTGGACGACCCCCATCACTTCCTCCTTGCCGCTCCTCATGTGTCCGGTCTCATCTCGTAGCTCAGTCAGGGGCGTGTGGCCGGCATGGAGCTTCCTGAAAAAGAAAGAGTTACATTTCTCACCCTTCTCCAGGTTCTCCACCTTGGAACGAAAGACGATTTGCTTGGATTCCTCCTCAAAGTGCCTTTTCAAGCTCTTTTTGGTCTCCTCCAGCTCCTCCCTGACGTCCCAGCCACACTGGAGCAGGTCCTTTGGAGGTTGATGCCTCATCTATTGGAGCGGGTGCTGTTCTCACTCAGAAAAACGCCAAGGGCAAGCCTGTTACTTGTGGGTTCTTCTCCAAGACATTCTCTCCTGCTGAGAGGAATTACTCCATTGGAGATCGTGAACTCCTCGCTATAAAGCTAGCTTAGGAGGAATGGCAACATTTATTGGAAGGTTCTACTCATCCGGTCAGCATCTACTCTGACCATAAGAATCTTCTATACCTTCAGTCTCCTCAGTGTTTGAACCTCCGACAGGCAAGGTGGTCACTGTTCTTTTCAAGGTTCAACTTTTTCATCCACTTTTGTCCAGCAGACAAGAACATCAGAGCAGATGCTCTCTCCAGTAGTGTTGCTCGCGAATATTCGCAATGTGAATTTTATTCACAAATATCGCATATTCGCGAATTTGCGAATATTCGCGAACATAGCACTATATATTCGCAATTACGAATATTTTTATTTTTTATCTTTTTTCACAGTACACATCACAGTGATCATCCCTCTCTGCTCCCAGCTTGTGTGGTGTAAAGAAGGCTCTAATACTACTGTGTGAGACTGGCGTACAAATTTTCGCATATGTATTGCATATGCATATGAATTTTCGTGTATGCTAATTTTTGCATATGCAAATTTTCGCACATGCGAATTTTCACATTTTATTACCGATTTGCCACCAACTCATAATAACACTGTCATCTGGGCCGTTGTAGATCGGTTTTCCAAAATGGCTCATTTAATTCCTCTACCAGGTCTTCCTTCTGCTTCAGAGCTGGCTAAGTACTTCTTGCTGCATGTCTTTCGTTTACATGGTCTTCCTCAGCATATCATTTTGGATCGTGGTGTGCAGTTTGTCTCTAAGTTCTGGCGAGCCCTTTGTAACGGTCTGGACATCAAGGTGGACTTCTCCTCAGCCTTCCACCCTCAGTCCAATGGTCAGGTGGAGAGGGTTAATCAAATCCTTGAGACTTATCTTCGGCATTTAGTTTCACCTCGCCAAGACAATTGGGTCGACCTTCTCCCCTGGGCTGAATTCTCTTATAAGCATAAGGATTCAGAGTCCACGAGGTAGTCTCCCTTTTTTGTTGTCTACAGACTCCATCTCTGTTCTCCTCTTCCTCTCCCAGTTTCCTCCAGAGTGCCTGGTGTTGATGAGCTAGTCTGTTACTTCTCCACAATCTAGCAACAAACCCGACAGTCCTTATCCCAGGCTTCTTCACGTATGAAAGTGCAAGCTGATAAAACTAGAAGACCTACTCCATCCTTCTCTCCTGGTGATATGATGTGGCTTTCATCCAAATACATCCACTTCAAGATCCCCTGTTACAAGCTCGGTCCTCGCTACCTTTGTCCCTATCTCCTACAAACTTTGTCTACCTGCTACGCTACATATTCCCAATTCCTTCCACGTCTCTCTCCTCAAGCCTTTTGTCATAAACCGGTTTTCTCAGAAGAATCTTGTCCCCACACCTTTCTCCGGCTCTTCTGACATATTCAAGGTTAAAGAGATTCTTGCTACAAAAAGCATGAGAGGTAAAACATTTTTGGGTCGACTGGGAGGGTTACGGTCTTGAGAGATCTTTGGGAGCCTGAGGAGAATATCCTGGACCGTGACCTTCTCAGGAGTTTTCTGGCATAAAAGGAGGGGGAGACCAAAGAGGGGGGTACTGTTACGTTATGCTCTCTGGCTGCACACACTGGCCTTGAATGCGTGGTCTTGTTACCTGCTGCTGCTTATGGGGCGGGTACTTACATCGCGGGACGTGCCTGCATGCGAGCCCCAGTCCGTCACTCACCTGGTGCTTCTCCTGCTCCCGCCTCTGCCTCTCTTCTCCGGCACGTCTGTCCCCGTCCACTAGGGCACGCGCCAGAGCTTTAAGATTTAAAGGGCCAGTGCGCTCATTAGTGTAATTCACCTCTGGCTCATTGATAAATTACGCCACCCTCCGAACTTCCCTGCCGGATCTTTGTTTTCTTGTGCCTGAGAGAAAGCATACCTGAGAGTTGCCTTGCTGTGTATCTGATCCTTTGCTCTGTGACTTGACCTTGCTCCTCTGCCGCCTGCCTATTGACCTCCTTCTACATCATGATTATGCTATTGTGCCGCCAGCCTTGACCTTCTGCTATCCTGACTACGAGCTGCATTATCCCTCCTGTGCCTCGCATCTCCTCAGCCGCCTGTGTGCTCGAGCTGTGCCAGGGGTAAAGACCTGGGTGCCACCTGCCGCAGCAAGTCCATCCCGCTTTTCGGCAGGCTCTGGTGAAAACCAGCGGCACCTTAGATTCCACTCCCTGGTACAGTCTGAGTCATCTGCCACACATTTCCAGTGGATCCACATCCACCAGGGTTCCTGTCTTCTGAAACGTGTGTTACACTGAACCCTGCTGCTCCTGCTCATTTTACAAATACAATGGAAAATCAAAAGCAATCAAATTAGGAGGTGTCAATCTTTACATAAAGCAATTGTTCACATGTAGAACCTCATATGCTGTTTATTGTCTGGTATGTACTTGTGCACATTTTTACATAGGCAAGACCATTTGTCCCCTTTTCCATAGGGTACACGAGCACCTAAGATCCCTAAGAACAGACAGGGGCAGGAGCTCCCCGGCTCATTGCACATATGCATGATGTCCACAATAACAATTCAGATGCTCTGAAATTCATTGCTCTAGAGAAGATTGACATCCCTGAGTGCGGACGAGATAGGCATCAAGAATTATTAAGAAAGGAGGCACAGTGGATCCTGATACTGATGCTATTGGTCCGCTCGGCCTAAATGATAGGTACGAACTAAGTGCTCTAATATGAGTTCATTTTCCATGTTTTGTATTATGTGCCTCTTCTGCAAAGGGGTTTGCTTTTATACTTTGGTTTTGTATTATATGTATACTATCGTTATATGGATGTGTATAGCACACAAGGTGTTAATGTTTTGGTTCATGGGTGGATCCATAGTAACCTTTACCTGTTTGAAGCACTCCCCTTCCTCCACGTCATCAAGCACCAGCCTGACGAAGCACCCTGGTGCGCAAACGGTCCGTTGCCAGCTCCTGTCCCCCCGGGTCTGATCCATCTGCTCCACTGCATGTGTAACCCCATTTATATCTACGAATAAAGAAGCTCCTGACAAGAAAACCTGGTGATGCTCCACAGCTTTCTTCATATTGCATTCTCAGAATTAATTTTGCTTATTTGAAATTAATACTTAAATGATAATGCATGGCCCAGAAGATGAACATAAGGTATAGTTTGAGGTTTACATAGAATACAGGCAATTATACTATTTATAACTAATATTTATATGAATTCAAATATAAACCAAATATATCCAGTATATAAAAAGATATGGACATATGTAAACAAACAATTCCTGAAGCTGCAATCAGCAACAAGAGTGCCTAGCTTGAGGTATCTATCACTGCTATTAAGGTCATAGTGGCAGGGGTAAAGGCATATTGGCACTGATTTCCTGATATCATAGTCACTACATTCAGCCAAAGAAAGCTAACTGTATATCTATACAGCTCACTCTGAGTTTAATTCTAACAGTATAAATCCATGTATAGTCTGCTCCCCACAGTGTAACATTCTGAAATGTATTGAATTCAGTAAAGGCATAATGCATTTGAAGGAGTATGGTGGCTCATTGGTTAGCAATATTTCCTTGCAGCACAAGGTTTTTGCTTCAAATGATAGAGAGCATCTTCATGGCATTTAATAAGTGAAAGGGGCATTCCAGTGCCCTCAAAAGCATTACATAATTTGGGGGCTGATTTTTTTTTTTAAATGGCTCCTTCCATTCCTCTGATGTTAAATGGGCACTGTCAGATATAAAAACTCTTTATATGCTTTACATCTTGGCAAAACATTAACCTTTCTAATATACTTCATAAGAACATTTTATTTCCTTTTTTAAAGAAATCATGGCTTATAAAATCATGACTTTGTCCAAGCTAAAGCACAGACAAAGTCCATTAAGTGAGCATGGGCTAGCACTAGTATGTGCTCTCTCCTGTCTGAAAGAACTCCTCTGTGCTCTCTATCAGTCAGGAAAGAGCACAGGGGAGTGCTTTAGGACAGGAGAGAGCACAGAGGAGTACTATCAGACAGGAAAAAATACAGAGTAGTAATATCAGACAGGAGAGAGCACAGAGGTGTGCTATCAGACAGGGGAGTGTACAGAGGAGTACTATCAGACAGAAGAGAGCAAAGAGGAGTCCTATCAGACAGAAGTGAGCACAGAGGAGTCCTATCAGACAGGAGAGAGCACAGAGGAGTACTATCAGATAGGAAAGAATACAGAGGAGTACTATCAGACCGGAGAGAGCACAGAGGAGTCCTATCAGACAGGAGAGAGCACAGAGGAGTACTACCAGACAGAAGAGAGCACAGAGGAGTACTACCAGACAGAAAAGAGCACAGAGGAGTACTATCAGACAGGAGAGAGCACAGAGGAGTCCTATCAGACAGGAGAGAGCACAGAGGAGTACTATCAGACAGGAGAGAGCACAGAGAAGTACTATCAGACAGGAGAGAGCCCAGAGGAGTACTATCAGACCGGAGAGAGCACGGAGGAGTCCTATCAGACAGAAGAAAGCACAGAGGAGTACTATCAGACAGGAGAGAGCACAGAGGAGTCCTATCAGACAGGAGAGAGCTCAGAGGAGTAATATAAGACAGGAGAGAGCACAGAGGAGTACTATCAGACAGGAGAGAGCACAAAGGAGTCCTATCAGACAGGAGAGAGCACAGAGGAGTCCTATCAGACAGGAGAGAGTACAGGGGAGTACTATCAGACAGGGAAGGTCACAGAGGAGTACTAACAGACAGGAGAGAGCAAAGAGGAGTGCTATCAGACAGGAGAGAGCACAGAGGAGTGCTATCAGACAGGAGAGAGCACAGAGGAGTACTATCAGACAGGAGAGAGCACAGAGGAGTGCTATCAGAGAGGAGAGAGTACAGAGGAGTCCTATCAGACAGGAAAGAGAACACAGGAGTACTATAAGACAGGAAAGAGCACAGATGAGTCCTATCAGACAGGAGAGAGCCCAGAGGAGTACTATCAGACCTGAGAGAGCACAGAGGAGTCCTAGCAGACAGAAGAAAGCACAGAGGAGTCCTATCAGACAGGAGAGAGCACAGAGGCGTCCTATCAGACAGGAGAGAGCTTAGAGGAGTACTATCAGACAGGAGAGAGCACATAGGAGTGTTATCAGACAGGAGAGAGCACAGAGGAGTACTATCAGACAGGAGAGAGCACAGAGGAGAACTATCAGACAGAAGAGAGCACAGAGGAGTCCTATCAGACAGGAGAGAGTACAGGGGAGTACTATCAGACAGGGAAGGTCACAGAGGAGTGCTATCAGACAGGAGAGAGCACAGAGGAGTACTATCAGACAGGAGAGAGCACAGAGGAGTGCTATCAAAGAGGAGAGAGTACAGAGGAGTCCTATCAGACAGGAAAGAGAACACAGGAGTACTATAAGACAGGAAAGAGCACAGAGGATTCCTATCAGACAAGAGAGAGCACAGAGGAGTACTATCAGACAGGAGAGAGCACAGAGGAGTCCTATCAGAAAGGAGAGAGCACAGAAGAGTCCTATCAGACAGGAAAGAGCACAGAGGAGTCCTATCAGACAGCAGAGAGTACAGAGGAGTACTATCAGACAGGAGAGAGAACAGAGGAATACTATTAAACAGGAGAGAGCACAGAGGAGTCCTATCAGACAGGAGAGAGCTGAGAGGAGTAATATCAGACAGGAGAGAGCACATAGGAGTGTTATCAGACAGGAGAGAGCACAGAGGAGTACTATCAGACAGGAGAGAGCACATAGGAGAACTATCAGACAGGAGAGAGTACAGAGGAGTCCTATCAGACAGGAGAGAGTACAGGGGAGTACTATCAGACAGGGAAGGTCACAGAGGAGTACTAACAGACAGGAGAGAGCAAAGAGGAGTGCTATCAGACAGGAGAGAGCACAGAGGAGTGCTATCAGAGAGGAGAGAGTACAGAGGAGTACTATCAGACGAGAGAGAGCACAGAGGGGTCCTATCAGACGGGAGAAAGCACAGAGGAGTCCTATCAGACAGGAGAGAGCACAGTTGAGTACTATCAGACAGGAGAGAGCACAGACGAGTACTATCAGACAGGAGAGAGCCCAGAGGAGTCCTATCAGACAGGAGAGAGCACAGAGGAGTCCTATCAGACAGGAGAGAGCACAGAGGAGTACTATCAGACAGGAGAGAGCACAGAGGAGTCCTATCAGACAGGAGAGAGCACAGAGGAGTCCTATCAGACAGAAGAGAGCACAGAGAAGTCCTATCAGACAGGAAAGAGCACAGAGGAGTCCTATCAGACAGTAGAGAGTACAGAGGAGTACTATCAGACAGGAGAGAGAACAGAGGAATACTATCAGACAGGAGAGAGCAAAGAGGAGTGCCATCAGACAGGAAAGAACACAGAGGAGTGCTATCAGACAGGAGAGAGCACAGAGAAGTACTATCAGACAGAAGAGAGCCCAGAGGAGTACTATCAGACCAGAGAGAGCACAGAGGAGTCCTATCAGACAGAAGAAAGCACAGAGGAGTCCTATCAGACAGGAGAGAGCACAGAGGCGTCCTATCAGACAGGAGAGAGCTCAGAGAAGTACTATCAGACAGGAGAGAGCACATAGGAGTGTTATCAGACAGGAGAGAGCACAGAGGAGTTCTATCAGACAGGAGAGAGCACAGAGGAGTCCTATCAGACAGGAAAGAGCACAGAGGAGTCCTATCAGACAGGAGAGAGTACAGAGGAGTACTATCAGACAGGAGAGAGAACAGAGGAATACTATTAAACAGGAGAGAGCACAGAGGAGTCCTATCAGACAGGAGAGAGCACAGAGGAGAACTATCAGACAGGAGAGAGCACAGAGGAGTGCTATCAGAGAGGAGAGAGTACAGAGGAGTCCTATCAGACAGGAAAGAGAACACAGGAGTACTATAAGACAGGAAAGACCACAGAGGAGTCCTATCAGACAGGAGAGAGCCCAGAGGAGTACTATCAGACCGGAGAGAGCACAGAGGAGTCCTATCAGACAGAAGAAAGCACAGAGGCGTCCTATCAGACAGGAGAGAGCTCAGAGGAGTACTATCAGACAGGAGAGAGCACATAGCAGTGTTATCAGACAGGAGAGAGCACAGAGGAGTACTATCAGACAGGAGAGAGCACAGAGGAGAACTATCAGACAGGAGAGAGCACAGAGGAGTCCTATCAGACAGGAGAGAGTACAGGGGAGTACTATCAGACAGGGAAGGTCACAGAGGAGTACTAACAGACAGGAGAGAGCAAAGAGGAGTATTATCAGACAGGGAAGGTCACAGAGGAGTGCTATCAGACAAGAGAGAGCACAGAGGAGTACTATCAGACAGGAGAGAGCACAGAGGAGTGCTATCAGAGAGGAGAGAGTACAGAGGAGTCCTATCAGACAGGAAAGAGAACACAGGAGTACTATAAGACAGGAAAGAGCACAGAGGAGTCCTATCAGACAAGAGAGAGCAGAGAGGAGTACTATCAGACGGGAGAGAGCACAGAGGGGTCCTATCAGATGGGAGAAAGCACAGAGGAGTCCTATCAGACAGGAGAGAGCACAGAAGAGTCCTATCAGACAGGAGAGAGCACAGAGGAGTCCTATCAGACAGGAAAGAGCACAGAGGAGTCCTATCAGACAGGAGAGAGTACAGAGGAGTACTATCAGACAGGAGATAGAACAGAGGAATACTATCAGACAGGAGAGAGCACAGAGGACTGCTATCAGACAGGAAAGAGCACAGAGGAGTGCTATCAGACAGGAGAGAGCACAGAGGAGTACTATCAGACAGGAGAGAGCACAGAGGAGTGCTATCAGACAGGAGACAGCACAGAGGAATGCTAGTCCCCCCTCACTTACTGGAGGGTTGGACAAAGCCATGATTTTATAAGCCAGTATTTAAATAAAAAGAAAATAAACTTTTCTTAATGAAATATATTAGAAAGGTTGATGTTTTGCCAAGATGTACAACATATAAAATGTTTTTGAATCTGAAAGTGCCCATTTAATCTTTTCTGCTTGCTTTTGAGATGAGGAGTTGGAGCAGGACTTGCCCATTTGGCCAATCACTGACTATATCATTGTCCAGTCTTGCCCAGTGATTGGCTAAGTGGGTAGGTCTTACTCATACCTCATGGGGGAGATTTATCAAAACTGGTTAGAGGAAAAGTTGTCCATTTGCCCATAGCAACCAATTAGCTTACTTAATTTATTTTTCAAAGGTCTCTTTAAAAATAAAAGGAGCGATCTGGATTTGTTGCTATCGGCACACGTCAACTTGTCCTCTGCACAGGTTTTGATAAATATCCCCATTGGCTTTAGGGGACTGGAAGGAGTCACAACAGATCACAGGTCACATAAAAAGCGCTCATATGGCTAGGTAATTAAAAAATAAAGGTTATGGCTGTAGGAAGGCAGCACTAAAAAAAACACGGTCATAAAAAAATCACTGCATTTGACGGGGCTCATGACCAAAAACAGGAAATAATTATTGACACATTAGACTTTGGGGGCACTGGGGACAGAGAATGTGCTAAAAAAAAAAAAGGAAAACAATAAAAATACCCCTTTCTTAACCCTTGGTTAGGATGTACATGTTCTGCATGATTGTCTGTGTATCTATATTCTGAGCTACATTATGTCTATAAAGTGAGTTCAGGATCATTGGTTAGGATCTCAGTTGATAGCAGAGAGTGGGGAATGCCAGTATAAAGTGCATAGCCCCTATAAAACTATGGCTACGCAGTGGATAAATTTAAAGCATTTTGTTTGCTGACCCCAAATAAGTTTAGTCTAGCTACAGGTGCTGTAGACTATCTCTGCTAGAATAACTGTGCATATTAGATTAATCACTGTTGCTGTATACAAGAGCTGGTAGTGAGTAATTATAATGCACTACTATTTTTTTATTAGTTTTTTGAACCGTAGCTTTTTCTTTTTCTTCCTGCCTTAGATTCTTTGAAACACAACTTTAAATTGTCCCTGTCATTTAAAAAACCTTTTACATGTCACAAAGACATGTCAAAGATTTGATCAGTCAAGTCTCAGTGCTAAGTCCCCCACTGATCTTTAGAACAAGCAAGATGGAGCACCTGGTATTGTGCTTCACTCCCTGGCTTGTTGCAATCTTCATCCTGTGGCCCATAGACTGTAAACCCTGTACTTGATCATTTTTTGTGGCTCAAATAGAGATTGAGAGGGGTTACTGGAATCCTTGTTCTAGAAGTTGCTAGGTGCCTCAGCAGTTGGATCCTTGCCATCAGTTAAATACCCTTAATCTTTGCTATAGGAGATTAAATTCCAAAATGGCACAACCACTTTTACTAAAGTAAGTATTCCCTGAAAAGATTTGCATTTGGACCTCAGTTTCTTCAATCTGCAGTTTCTGCACTAAACTATTAACAACTAGACACAAACCATATCTGAAGAGCTGGGGGTTTCATATAGACCCTACTAGTAAAAAAAAAAAAAAAAAAATCAACTGCATGGTGTAAAAAAGAAAAAAAAAATCTTCTCACTGCCAAATGAATATCACCATTATATAGCAACAGAAGAATACAACAGCACACTGCTAGCACAAAGATATAGATAAAACATGAGTATATAGCTACAACATGAAAAGCTATACAGCTATGGTGCAATAAATGGAAATATGAAGTTATGAAATAGTGAGCTACTTAGTTTGAAATTTGGCGGCCAAATAGCTTGGACCGTCCCACCACGGTAAGGTGACCTCATTGGGACGGACCCTACACTATGAATATGCCTCTGTGTGATTAGTTCAGCAGGCATTGCAGGATCTGAAACATCCAAGACACCTTATATACACCTGATAGAGGTGGGGGGGGGGGTGCAGAAGCCAACATGGAAGTAGCCACTCCCCCGTATGTGTAATACACTATTATATAGTTATAGTATCATCCATTCCTTTTTTCTTAAAATTCTACCATATGGTTCTTCTTAAAAGTTAAGAACAGAACTTGAATCAGTTAACCCCTTCCCGCCTCAGGAAGTTTGCATACATCCAAGTGGCCAGCATTTATGCATATGTCCTAGCGATCTCCTGCTCTGCACGATGGGCTGCAGGAGATTGCCGGCAGCACCCAGCTTTCAATCATTGTCGGGGTCCCGACACAGCTGCCATGATGTTGGCGGTCCCGGCAGCATTTGATACTGTCCCTCATAGACGTCTGACAGGTAAGTTAAGGTATTTGGGTTTGGAAATTTTAGTTTGTAACTGGATTGAACACTGGCTCATGGATCATACCCAGAGAGTGGTGGTCAATGATTCGTACTCTGATTGGTCCCCGGTTATTAGTGGTGTACCCCAAGGTTCAGTACTGGGACCGCTGTTGTTTAATTTATTTATCAATGATATAGAGGATGGTATTAACAGCTCTGTTTCTATCTTTGCAGATGACACCAAGCTTTGTAGCATGGTACAGTCTATAGAGGATGTGCATAAGTTACAAGATGACTTGGATAGACTAAGTGTCTGGGCATCCACTTGGCAAATGAGGTTCAATGTGGATAAATGTAAAGTTATGCATCTGGGTACTAATAACCTGCATGCATCGTATGTCTTAGAGGGGATTAAACTGGCAGAGTCACTGGTAGAGAAGGATCTGGGTGTACTTGTAGATCACAGACTACAGAATAGCATGCAATGTCAGGCTGCTGCTTCCAAAGCCGGCAGGATATTGTCATGTATCAAAAGAGGCATGGACTCAAGGGACAGGGACATAATACTCCCCCTTTATAAAGCATTGGTACGGCCTCACCTGGAATATGCTGTTCAGTTTTGGGCACCTGTCCATAAAATGGACACTGCGGAGTTGGAAAGGGTGCAGAGACGCGCGACTAAACTAATATGGGGCATGGATCATCTTAGCTATGAGGAGCGATTAAAGGAGTTACAATTGTTTAGTCTTGAGAAGAGACGTTTAAGGGGGGATGTGATAAACGTATATAAGTATATTAATGGCCCATACAAAAAATATGGAGAAAAACTGTTCCAGGTTAAACCCCCCCAAAGGACGAGGGGGCACTCCCTCCGTCTGGAGAAGAAAAGGTTTAGTCTCAAGGGGCGACACGCCTTCTTTACCGTGAGGACTGTGAATTTATGGAACGGTCCACCTCAGGAACTGGTCACAGCAGGAACAATTAACAGCTTTAAAACAGGATTAGATATATTCCTGGAACAAAATAACATTAATGCTTATGAAGAAATATAAAATCCCATCCCTTCCCCAATATCACGCCACACCCCTACCCTTTAATTCCCTGGTTGAACTTGATGGACACATGTCTTTTTTCGACCGTACTAACTATGTAACTATGTAACCTCATAGATGCCATGATCAATCTTGGTCACAGCATCTATGGTGTTGACAGGGGGATGGTGCCCCCCCTGTTCACCAACGGTGGTGTTACGATACAATCGCGGGTCGCCGTTGGTTGCTATGGCAGCAGGAGGCCTGCTATGGAATACATACTAGGTATTGCCATGTCCGTAATGATGTGTACTATAAAGCTATCATGTATGTCCCGCACGGTGATCGCTGTAAAAAAAAAAGGGTAAAATTCGCCAATTTTGATGCAAATAGCAGAGTAAAAAAGATCAAAAGGTAGCATGTATCACAAAAATGATACCAATTAAAAGAAACGGATGAAAAATAAAAAAGTTACGACTGTCGGAAAATGATAACACAAGAAGGGGGAAAAAATTATTTTGCTCAGAAAAGGAAAAAGAACATAAAAAGCTATAGAAAATGGGTATCGCCATAATCGTACCGACCCACAGAAAAAATATAACATCACTATTACCACACAGTGAACACCATAAGAAAAAACTAATTAAAAAATGCCAGAAATGTTTCAGTTTTTCACAATATACTAGAGTTTTTCACAAAAAATGCTGCATGTGTCATCAAAAATGCACCACTTATATAAAGTACAATATATCATGAAAAAACTATAGCATAATCGCTCTGCTCAGAAAAGGCGTTCTAAAGTTATTACCATTTAAAGAGACACGTCAAATAAATAGAAAAGAGCCTGGTCATTAGGGTAAAAAATGGGTCTATCCTTAAGGGGTTAAAACATTATTCACTTAAAGTAAAACAATAAAATACTGGTACATTCCTATATTTCCAATTTCCTTTATCTTTAGAACTCCTTTAATGTATTATAACATATAATATGTAATACTGTAGACAATTTTCTAATACAATGTATTAGAAGTAAGGAATCTTTGATAAAATGCCAAGCTGTCTGATCCATTGTAACGGTCCAGACAGGTGACTGGAGGTGGATCCACTGGACCAGAAGGGTTATGGCGTGGGCCGAATACAGGGAACGGAATCTAAGGGGCTACTGGTCTTCACCAGTGCCCGCCCCAAGGCGAGATGGTCTTGCTGCGGCAGGTAGCCCCCAGGTCGTTCTGCCAGATAGCGACTCAACCCCTCAGGTTGCTGAGATAGGCGCGGTACAGGAGGAACAGGCAGAAGCATAGTCGGACGTAGCAAAGGTCAGGGCAGGCGGCACAGGTTCAGAAGCAGTAGTCACTAGCAACATGTCTAGGCAGGCAGCACAGGTTCAGAAGCGGTGGTCACGGACAAAGGTCGGCAACAGGCAGGGAACACTTTAATAATAGGAACGCTTTCTCTTGGCACGAGGCACAAAGATCCAGCGAGGGCAGGAAGGGGCTGGAGACCTTTATTAAGACTGTAAGAGCCAGGCACCAATCAATGGTGCCCTTTAAATTTCATGAAGCCGGCACACACGCGCCCTCAGGAACGGGGCCGCGGGCGCCAGGAGGCAAAGGCAGCGCAAGGGGATGGGGCCGCGGGTAAGTGGACATGGGATGCGGCATGTGTGCGGGGACCGGCCGCCACACTAACCGCATCCCTGTCGGAGGAGACCCTGCGCTCCCGGTCAGCGTGTCTGACCGGCGCGTGCAGGGACACCTCATACTGGGGCAGAGACAGTGAGCGCTCCGATCCAGAGGAGGGGACCGGAGCGCGCACTGTTACATCCATTATGTGATTTGATAATAGGCAGGAAAAAAAAAACCTTGAAGTTGGCACTGCTGACTCTTGTGAGAAGGATGAGGCAAATACCAAAGGCAGTAAAAAGGTCCTCAGCAGGACATTTTATTAGAAAAATAAAAAATGGACAGGATTGCGTGTTTTGGGAGGATCCCTCCCTTCCTCAGATCAGGTGAAGCGTGGCCAGGGTCCCAATGTTGGCACCACGGCCCTGCGTCAATATATGCAGCGTCACCATAAAGTGGTCTGGGAGAACTGCAAGAAATGCATCAGCGAAGCCATGCCCAAGAGACAAAAGTATGCGCCAACTCATCCAACGGCGCTGAATGTGCTCCTGTCCAAGTTGCTGGTGCTGCAGTCCCTCCCTTTTCAAGTGGTGAACTCTGCGCCTTTCAGATAACTGATGTCTTGTGCCAAGCCGAGGTGGAGAGTCCCAAGCCGTCATTTTTTTGTGAAGAAGGCAGTACCAGCCCTGCACAATTTTGTGGAACAGAAGGTGGGCCAGTCCTTGAGCCTGTCGGTGTGTACCAAAGTGTGTGGCAGTGCCAAAGTGTGGAGCTGTAACTACGATCAGGGACAACATATAACCTTTACGGCCCACTTGGTGAATGTGGTTCCTGCACAGCAACAACAGCCACTTGGACAGGTCACACAGCTTCCACCTCCATGCTCTTAGGCCATTGGTTTTGTGACAGTATGCGACTCTGCCTCCTCATCCTCCACTGTGTCCTCAGCCTCCACTGCACGGACAAGTCTCAGTGCCCCTCCGTCATACCATGTGTGCAGGGCACGGCGGTGTCACGCTGTTCTTCACATGTTTGCCTTGGAAAACTGAGTCACACAGGGGAGGAACTGCTAAAAGGCATTCATCAAAAAATCGAATCATGGCTTACTCCATGAAAATTGGAAATGGGAACCATGGTGACCGACAACAGGCAGAACATCTTGTCTGCGCTGTGACAAGGAAGCCTGAGACAGGTGCCCTGCATGGCACACATGTTCAATCTGGTTGTCAAGCAGTTCCTGAAGTGTTCCCCCATCTGCAAGACATCCTAACAATGGTGAAGGACACTTTTCATGCACTTCAGACACTTTGCATGCACTTCAGCTCTAAGCACACCCTCCTTGAGCTGCAGCGTCAGAACGGTATGCCCCTACATAGACTGATTTGCAAAGTTCCACAGATTGGAATTCCACCCTTCATATGTTGAACCGACTATATGAACAGAGAATGGCCATCAACAATTTCTTGATGATCCAGGCGGATAGGGGAACTCCCCTGTGTAACTTCAATGTCAACCAGTGGCAGCTCATACATGACACCTACAGTTTGCTCAGGCCCTTTGAGGAAGCCACATTATTAGTCAGTCACCAGGATTATGGGATAAACAAAGCCATTCCACTGCTTCATCTACTACAACACGTCTTGGAAACAATGGTTGGTCAGGGCACTTGAGACGTGGTCCCTGCATCTCATGGCCACATCAGCCCTGTGGGCTTTTTTTTAAGTCATCTGACAGAAGAGGAGCAGCTAGAGGAGCTAGAGGGTTATGAGGAAGGCGAGACAGAAGACCCAGGCACACCGTGGCAGTATGCAGTGGAGATGGAGGCAGGGAGTCCCTCCAAGTCACTTGCACAAATGGCACGATGCATGCTCACTTGCTTGCGTAGTGACCGCCGAATTGTCACCATTCGGCAGTGGGATGACTTCTGGCTCTCCACCTTATTGGACCCTCGCTATCAGCACAAAATGGGGGTCTTTTTTACACCCATTGAACGAGATGACAAACTGACCCACTACAGAGACATCCTACGTAGTTGGTTGGCCGATGCCTATCTGTGCCATCGTCCATCCTCTCGCAGGTCTGACTTGGGGGGCCCTCTGTGCTCACCTTCCACTGCCATGGCTTCTGGGGAGGGGTGGGGTGGCAGGAGCAGTACCAGCTCCATCAGCAGCCTGAGTCTACAGTCACTGATGAGTAGCTTTCTTCACCCGCATAGTGAAGCAACTCATCAGCAGCAGGTACACCTGGAGCAGGACCTGAATCAGCAGGTGGTGACATACCTTCACATGACCTTGTCAACACACTTTGAAGATCCGCTGGACTTCTGGGCAGTTAAACTTGATTTGTGGCCACAACTAGCAGAATTTGCCCAGGAAAAGCTGTCCTGCCCGGCCAGTAGTGTGCCATCAGAGTGGGTGTTTAGTGCAGCGGGGGCCATAGTAACACCAAGGAGAAATCATTTGTCCACGAAAAATTTGGAGACTGACCTTTGTGAAGATGAATTAGGCATGGATCAGCCAGGATTTCCACCCACCATTGTCTGACACATCAGAGTAGATTGACCATGGTGCCACACCAACACTTCACAAATATGGATAGTGGTAAACATATTTAAGGCGCTGCTCCCCAGTTACAGACATTCCTCCGCATCAGACCACAAATAAGTATTGAGGATATGCATTATGTAAAACTTTTTATAACTTTTAATAATATTCTTAGGATAAAATATATGGACTCAACATTTTTTTTAAATCAAACAAAAGGCAAAAAACACATGTGCACCTTCATCACCAAGTATTGATGTGATGCAAAGACCTCTAAAAGGTGGAAGGGAACAACATATGGTTCATTGTAACAGGTGGGGTTAAAATTTCCCCTGTAAGGCCCTACATTATCAATTCCCTTCTTGGCAAGTGTTACTCGCCCTAAAAAAGTAACCTTTTCCTATTTCCCACTACAAAAACTGCCATTTCCCAGGGTTTTTACGTGAAAATAGAGAGTTTCTTTTGTAGGGCTGCCCATTTTAGGGTGAGTAACACTTGCCAAGAAGGGGATTAATAGGGCGAGAGTAGGGCCTTACAGAAGAAGTTTTTATCCCCACCTGCTGCAATGGACAATACGTTGTTCCCTTCCACCTTTTCGAGGAAAGTGTTACTCATCTTAAAAAGGGCGGCCCCAAACAGGAACCAATCCCTATTTCCACCTAAAAACCCTGGAAATGGCAAAGTTTGTAGGTGGAAATAGGGAGAGGTTCCTGTGTGTGGCCACCCTTTTTAGTGCGAGTAACACTTGCCAAGAAAGGTATTAACAATGCAAGAGAATGGCCTTACATGGAATGTTTTTACCTCAAAGAAATGTCAGCTTGGCACTCTCCACCTTGGGAGCTCAGCCCTCTCGTTGCGACTCCTGCTGTCACTCGCCCCTAGTCTGCTGCAACCTCTTCCTGATGAATTTAGGCCTCTGCCACTCCTCTGTACATGTCCTGGTACTTCTCTGTGTGACATATTTAGTACGTATATGAGGGGTGTACAATAAGCTTCACTACGCTTAAAACAGAATTTGTCTAGAAAAGCAGCAGGTGTGTACTTTTGCCTGGACTTTGACATTGTCTAGTCCCTTGACAGATTAGCAGGTACAAAATAGTACACTACTTAGATGTAGGTATGTGGTATGCATTAATGAGGGCAGAAAAATGCACTACAATACACTTAAAAAAGTATCTGAGTGCAACACCAGCTGGTGAGTACTTTTGCCGGAACTTTCACAGTATCTCGGCCCTTGACAGATTAACAGGTAAAAAATAGTACACTACTTAGATGTATGTATATGGTATGCACTTATAAAGGCAGAAAAATGTGCTACAGTACGCTGAATAAATGTATTGGAGTAAAACACCAGCCGGTGATTACTTTTGGCTGTCCTTTCAAAGTATCTAGGCCCTTGACAGATCACTATTTAGATGTACGTATGTGGAATGCACTTATGAGGGCAGAAAAATGCGGTACTGTACGCTTAAAAGATAGTATTTTTGCACAACACCAGCAGTACACAACAGTGCTGCAGCACTAAATAGCTGTGTACTAAACACAACATTTCACTCTGTCAAAGACTATTAGGAATGCACTGCTGGGTATTATACCGTCTACAGACTAGCATAACCAGCAGATGATTTGTTGTGGAACAAAGACACAGAATTGTGCTGAAAAATTATTCCTGCTAAGGTTTATGAAGTTGAGGCAGCTTGATGATATGTATGAGGCAACACACAGCTATCTGCCCCTTTCTGTAATACAATGCTGAAGAAAATAACTGAAAAAAACTGCTCTCTGTCCACCAGAACACTGATGTGACAAGGATGTGAAATGCTGCTGGAATGAGCTTTTCTGTGTAACACACACAGAGAGCGATGTCCATCCCATCTGTATGCAGTGTAATTAATGATATGACAAGCCCGCAAAATGGCTGCCAAATATATAGCAATGTGACATCACAGGGGAGACTGGCTGCTGATAGGCTGCATTCTGCATGTGATTCAGCATCATCTCGCCTACTTCCCTTTCCGCCTTGCCTTCTCCCCTTCCAAGCGTTCCTTGCCCCATGTACTGACATGTGGATCTGCCAGTTTAGATGCTCTGGAACCTGGACTGCAGAAAATAGAGTTTAATGAAGCGATTTGAGCAATTGAATCGCGGCGATACTTGCATTGGTTGCGAGTCGAATTTTTCATGAAATTCGTAACGAATTCGGGGTTCGTCAGCTTCGTTTCGCTCATCTCTACTCAAATCAATACTTGGTGAGGTAGGTGGCACATGGTGTTTTTTGCACACCTATACTTTTGTTTGATTTAAAAAAAATGTGGGTACATATATTTTATCCTAAGCATATAATTAAAAGTTAAGTTTCACGTAATTGTCACGATGCCGGCTGGCAGGAGGTGGATCCTCTGTGCCAGAGAGGGATTGGCGTGGACCGTGCTAGTGGACCGGTTCTAAGTCACTACTGGTATTCACCAGAGCCCGCCGCAAAGCGGGATGGTCTTGCTGCGGCGGTAGTGACCAGGTCGTATCCACTAGCAACGGCTCAACCTCTCTGACTGCTGAAGATAGGCGCGGTACAAGGGAGTAGACAGAAGCAAGGTCGAACGTAGCAGAAGGTCGGGGCAGGCAGCAAGGATCGTAGTCAGGGGCAACGGCAGGAGGTCTGGAACACAGGCTAGGAACACACAAGGGAACGCTTTCACTAGGCACAAGGGCAACAAGATCCGGCGAGGGAGTGCAGGGGAAGTGAGGTATACATAGGGAGTGCACAGGTGAAGACACTAATTGGAACCACTGCTCCAATCAGTGGCGCAGTGGCCCTTTAAATCGCAGAGACCCGGCGCGCGCGCGCCCTAGGGAGCGGGGCCGCGCGCGCCCGGACAGGACCGAGGGAGAGCGAGTCAGGTACGGAAGCCGGGGTGCGCATCGCGAGCGGGCGCCACCCGCATCGCGAATCGCATCCCGGCTGGAGGCGGTATCGCAGCGCACCCGGTCAGTGGGTCTGACCGGGGCGCTGCCGTAGCGAGGATGTTGCGAGCGCTCCGGGGAGGAGCGGGGACCCGGAGCGCTCGGCGTAACAGTACCCCCCCCCCTTGGGTCTCCCCCTCTTCTTAGAGCCTGAGAACCTGAGGACCAGACTTTTATCTAGGATATTGTCCTCAGGTTCCCAGGATCTCTCTTCAGGGCCACAGCCCTCCCAGTCCACTAAAAAAAAAGTTTTTCCTCTGACCTTTTTGGAGGCTAGTATCTCCTTTACGGGGAAGATGTCTGAAGAACCGGAGACAGGAGTAGGAGAAATAAGTTTGGGAGAGAAACGGTTGATGACGAGTGGTTTAAGAAGAGAGACATGAAAGGCATTAGGAATACGAAGAGAAGGAGGAAGAAGAAGTTTGTAAGAGACAGGATTAATTTGGCACAAGATCTATCCGAGACGATCTGCGTGGGCAACCCGTGAAGACGAAAAATGTGTACAAAAAATTGTTTTGCCAACAGAGGCGCTGAAGGAAGACCAGAAAGAGGAATAAAATGTGCCATCTTGGAAAATCGATCAACGACCTCCCAAACAACAGTGTTGCCACGGGATGGGGGTAAGTCTGTAATAAAGTCCATACCAATCAGAGACCAAGGCTGTTCGGGGACAGGCAGAGGATGAAGAAGACCAGCAGGCTTCTGGCGAGGAGTCTTATCCTGGGCACAGACAGTACAGGCCCGCACAAAATCAACAACATCCGTTTCCAGAGTCGGCCACCAATAGAAACGAGAGATGAGTTGCAAGGATTTCTTGATGCCCGCATGGCCTGCGAGATGGGAGGAGTGACCCCATTTGAGGATTCCGAGGCGTTGGCGTGGAGAAACGAAGGTCTTCCCTGGAGGAGTTTGCCTGATGGAGGCTGGAGAAGTGGAGATCAGGCAGTCAGGAGGAATGATGTGTTGCGGAGAGAGCTCTACTTCCGAGGCATCCGAGGAACGAGAGAGAGCATCGGCCCTAATGTTCTTATCGGCAGGGCGAAAGTGAATTTCAAAATTAAACCGGGCAAAGAACAGAGACCACCTGGCCTGGCGAGGGTTCAGCCGTTGGGCAGACTGAAGATAGGAGAGATTCTTGTGATCGGTGTAAATAATAACTGGAAATTTTGATCCCTCCAGCAGATGCCTCCATTCCTCAAGTGCTAATTTAATGGCCAGTAGCTCTCGATCCCCGATGGAGTAGTTCCTCTCCGCCGGAGAGAAGGTCCTAGAAAAAAAACCACAAGTAACAGCATGCCCAGAAGAATTTTTTTGTAGAAGAACTGCTCCAGCTCCTACTGAGGAGGCATCAACCTCCAATAGGAAGGGTTTAGATGGGTCAGGTCTGGAGAGCACGGGAGCAGAAGAAAAGGCAGACTTGAGCTGTTTAAAGGCGTCTTCCGCTTGAGGAGGCCATGACTTAGGATTGGCGTTCTTCTTGGTTAAAGCCACGATAGGAGCCACAATGGTGGAAAAATGTGGAATAAATTGTCTGTAATAATTGGCGAACCCCAAAAAACGTTGGATAGCACGGAGTCCGGAGGGGCGTGGCCAATCTAAGACGGCAGAGAGTTTGTCTGGGTCCATTTGTAGTCCCTGGCCAGAGACCAAGTATCCTAGGAAAGGAAGAGATTGACATTCAAACAGACATTTCTCCATTTTGGCATAAAGTTGGTTGTCTCGAAGTCTCTGAAGAACCATGCGGACATGCTGGCGGTGTTCTTCTAGGTTGGCAGAAAAAATCAGAATATCGTCCAGATACACAACAACACAGGAATATAAGAGATCACGAAAAATTTCATTAACAAAGTCTTGGAAGACGGCAGGGGCGTTGCACAGACCAAAGGGCATGACCAGATACTCAAAGTGTCCATCTCTAGTGTTAAATGCCGTTTTCCATTCGTCCCCCTCCCTGATGCGGATGAGATTATAAGCACCTCTTAAGTCCAGTTTGGTAAAGATGTGGGCACCTTGGAGGCGATCAAAGAGTTCAGAGATAAGAGGTAGAGGGTAGCGGTTCTTTACCGTGATTTTATTAAGTCCGCGGTAGTCAATGCAAGGACGTAGGGAGCCATCTTTTTTGGGCACAAAGAAAAATCCAGCTCCGGCAGGAGAGGAGGATTTGCGGATAAAGCCCTTTTTTAAATTTTCCTGGATGTACTCAGACATAGCAAGAGTCTCTGGGGCGGACAGAGGATAAATTCTGCCCCGGGGTGGAGTAGTGCCCGGGAGGAGGTCAATAGGACAGTCATAAGGCCTGTGAGGAGGTAGAGTCTCAGCTTGTTTTTTGCAAAACACATCAGCAAAGTCCATATGGGCCTTAGGGAGACCGGTTACAGGGGGAACCACAGGGTCACGGCAGGGAGTACTGGGAACCGGTTTAAGGCAGTCCTTGAAACAAGAGGTACCCCAGCTCTTGATCTCCCCCGTGGACCAATCCAGGGTTGGGGAATGGCGCTGGAGCCACGGTAGTCCAAGGAGAATTTCGGAAGTACAATTGGGGAGGACCAAGAACTCAATTTTTTCTTGATGAGGTCCGATGCACATTAGAAGGGGCTCCGTGCGGTAACGTATGGTACAGTCCAATCTTTCATTGTTAACACAATTGATGTAGAGGGGCCTGGCGAGACTGGTTACCGGGATGTTGAACCTGTTGATGAGAGAGGCCAAAATAAAGTTTCCTGCAGATCCGGAATCCAAGAAGACCATAGTAGAGAAGGAGAAGGTAGATGCAGATATCCGCACAGGCACAGTAAGACGTGGAGAAGCAGAGTAGACATCAAGGACTGTCTCACTTTTGTGCGGAGTCTGCGTGCGTCTTTCCAGGCGGGGAGGACGGATAGGACAATCCTTCAGGAAGTGTTCGGTACCGGCACAGTACAGGCAGAGATTCTCCATGCGGCGTCGTGTCCTCTCTTGAGGTGTCAGGCGAGACCGGTCAACTTGCATAGCCTCCACGGCGGGAGGCACAGGAACGGATTGCAGAGGACCAGAGAAGAGAGGAGCCGGGGAGAAAAAACGCCTAGTGCGAACAAAGTCCATATCCTGGCGGAGCTCCTGACGCCTTTCGGAAAAACGCATGTCAATGCGAGTGGCAAGATGAATGAGTTCATGTAGATTAGCAGGAATTTCTCGTGCGGCCAGAACATCTTTAATGTTGCTGGATAGGCCTTTTTTAAAGGTCGCGCAGAGGGCCTCATTATTCCAGGATAGTTCAGAAGCAAGAGTACGGAATTGTATGGCGTACTCGCCAACGGAAGAATTACCCTGGACCAGGTTCAGCAGGGCAGTCTCAGCAGAGGAGGCTCGGGCAGGTTCCTCAAAGACACTACGAATTTCCGAGAAGAAGGAGTGTACAGAGGCAGTGACGGGGTCATTGCGGTCCCAGAGCGGTGTGGCCCATGACAGAGCTTTTCCAGACAGAAGGCTGACTACGAAAGCCACCTTAGACCTTTCAGTAGGAAACTGGTCCGACATCATCTCCAAGTGCAGAGAACATTGTGAAAGAAAGCCACGGCAAAACTTAGAGTCCCCATCAAATTTATCCGGCAAGGATAGTCGTAGGCCTGAAGCGGCCACTCGCTGCGGAGGAGGTGCAGGAGCTGGCGGAGGAGATGATTGCTGAAGCTGTGGTAGTAGCTGCTGTAGCATCACGGTCAGTTGAGACAGCTGGTGGCCTTGTTGCGCTATCTGTTGTGACTGCTGGGCGACCACCGTGGTGAGGTCAGCGACAACTGGCAGAGGTACTTCAGCGGGATCCATGGCCGGATCTACTGTCACGATGCCGGCTGGCAGGAGGTGGATCCTCTGTGCCAGAGAGGGATTGGCGTGGACCGTGCTAGTGGACCGGTTCTAAGTCACTACTGGTATTCACCAGAGCCCGCCGCAAAGCGGGATGGTCTTGCTGCGGCAGTAGTGACCAGGTCGTATCCACTAGCAACGGCTCAACCTCTCTGACTGCTGAAGATAGGCGCGGTACAAGGGAGTAGACAGAAGCAAGGTCGGACGTAGCAGAAGGTCGGGGCAGGCAGCAAGGATCGTAGTCAGGGGCAACGGCAGGAGGTCTGGAACACAGGCTAGGAACACACAAGGGAACGCTTTCACTAGGCACAAGGGCAACAAGATCCGGCGAGGGAGTGCAGGGGAAGTGAGGTATACATAGGGAGTGCACAGGTGAAGACACTAATTGGAACCACTGCGCCAATCAGTGGCGCAGTGGCCCTTTAAATCGCAGAGACCCGGCGCGCGCGCGCCCTAGGGAGCGGGGCCGCGCTCGCCGGGACAGGACCGAGGGAGAGCGAGTCAGGTACGGAAGCCGGGGTGCGCATCGCGAGCGGGCGCCACCCGCATCGCGAATCGCATCCCGGCTGGAGGCGGTATCGCAGCGCACCCGGTCAGTGGGTCTGACCGGGGCGCTGCCGTAGCGAGGATGTTGCAAACGCTCCGGGGAGGAGCAGGGACCCGGAGCGCTCGGCGTAACAGTAATGCATATCCTCAATACTTATTTGTGATCACTAACACTTTTACAAAAGGTACTGTTTTTTTTCTACATACCTGCCTCAGCTACTATTGTGATCCAGCCACCCGCCTGATGCTAAACTGAATCTGATGCCAAGTTCTCCTTTTTTCACCCACCTATGTCACGGGTACTGGTATTGCCAACCACCGCACCACTCTGTCACCCGGTCACTTTCAAGACTCCTGATGCTGCTGCCACCTCCAGGCTGTGTAATTCTGCCACTATATGGTCTCCTCATCCTGATACCAGCTCCAAGCTGTCTCATTCTGCCACCTTATGTTCTATTCATGCTGTTGCCACCTCCAGGCTCTGTTTCAGCCACTATATGGTCTCCTCATGCTTTCACCACCTTCAGGCTGTGTCATTTAGCCACTATATGTTCTTATCATGCTGCCGCCAACACCAGGCTGTGTAATTAAGCCACTATATGGTCTCCTCATGCTGCCACCAACTCCAGGCTGTGTCATGCAGCCACTATATGTTCTCCTCATGCTGCCGCCACCTCGACAATGGGTCATTCAGGCACTATATGGTCTCCTCATGCTTCCACCACCTCCAGGCTGTGTCATTCAGCCACTTAATGTTCTCCTCATGCTGCCACAAACTCCAAGCTGCGTCATTAAGCCACTATATGCTGCCACCAACTCCAGACTGTGTCATTCAGCCACTATATGTTCTCCTGATGCTGCCGCCAACTCCAGGCTGTGTCATTCAGCCACTATATATTCTCCTCATGTTGCCCACACCTTCATGCTTTGTCATTCAGCCACTATATGGTCTCATCATGCTGCTGCCACCTCCACGCTGTGTCATTCAGCCACACTATGTTCTCCTCATGCTGCCGCCAACGCCACGCTGTGTCATTCAGCCACTATATGGTGTCTTCATTCTGCCGCCAACTCCAGGTTGTATCATTCAGACACTATATGGTGCTCTCATGCTGCCGCCACCTCCAAGCTGTGTTATTCAGCCACTATACGTTCTCCTCATGCTGCTGCCACCTCCATGCTGTGCCATTCAGCCACTATATGTTCTCCTCAAGCTGCTGCCACCTCCACGCTGTGTCATTCAGCCACTATATGGTCTTCTCATGTTTCTGTCACCTCTAGGCTGTGTCATTCAGCCACTTTATGTTCTCCTCATGCTACCGCAAACTCCAGGCTGTGTTATTCAGCCACTTTATATTCTCTTCATGCTGCCGCCACCTCCATGCTGTGTCATTCAGCCACTATATGGTCTTGTCATGCTGCTGCCACCTCCACGCTGTGTCATTCAGCCACTATATGTTCTCGTCATGCTGCCGCCACCTCCACGCTGTGTCATTCAGCCACTAAATGGTCTTCTTATACTGCCGCCACCTCCACACTGTGTCATTCATGCACTATATGGTTTCGTCATGCTGCCGCCATTTCCATGCTGTTTCATTCAGCCACTGGTCTCCTCATGTTTCTGCCACCAACTCCATGCTGTGACATTCAGCCAATATATGGTCTCCTCATGCTGCCGCCACCTCCACACTGGGTCATTCAGCCACTATATGGCCATCTCATGCTGCAACCACGCTGTGTAATTTAGCCACTATATGGTCTCCTAATGCTGCCACCATCTCCACGTGGTATCATTCAGCCACTATATGTTCTACTCATGCTGCCGCCAACTCCAGGCTGTGTCATTCAGCCACAATATGTTCTCCCCTTTTATGCTGCCACCTCCACGTTGTGTTATTCAGTCATTATATGGTCTCCTCATGCTGCCACCACCTCAATGCTGGGTCATTCAGCCACTATATGGTCTCCTCATGCTGCTGCCAATTCCAGGCTGTGTCACTCAGCCACTAAATGGTCTCCTCATGCTGCTGCCACCTCCAAGCTAGGTCTTTCAGCCACTAAAGTGTCTCCTCATGCTGCTGCCAACTCCAGGCTATGTCACTTAGCCACTATATGTTCTCCTCATGCTGCAGCCAACTCCAGGCTGTGTCATTCAGCCACTATATGGTCTTCTCATGCTGCCGCCACCTCCAAGCTAGGTCTTTCAGCCATTATATGGTCTCCTCATGCTGCCGCCAACTCCAGGCTGTGTCATTTAGCCACTATATGGTCTCCTTATGCTGCTGCCAATTCCAAGTTGTGTCATTCAGCTACTATATGGTCTCCTCATACTACCGCCACCTCCATGCTGTGTCATTCAGCCACTATATGGTCTCCTCATACTTATGCCACTTGCAGGCTCTGTCATTGTGCCGCTCTGTGACAGTGATTCTAATAGCGACGCCTCTGATCTGCATGTCATACTAAATAACAGTATTATTTTACTAACCCAGCACACACGCTATGCGTGTTACAGCAAGGCAAAATGTTCTTCACCCCTATTGAAGCTCTCTGTGGGCCAGAAATAAATAAATATATATATATATATATATATATATATATATATATATATATATATCTCCATCAGAGAAAGCATATGGAACTTTTCAATTTCACATTCTATGCAGGGGATAATATAGAGATTAAGTAGTTTGACACCTGTAAGGCCAGGTGCTCTGTAGAGTTACTGCATGAGTTTCTTGGAGTAATCTTAAAGGGGTATTCCAGGAAAAAACTTTTTAATTTTATTTCAACTGGCTCCAGAAAGTTAAACAGATTTGTAAATTACTTCTATTAAAAAATCTTAATCCTTTCAATAATTATCAGCTGCTGAAGTTGAGTTGTTATTTTCTGTCTGGCAACAGTGCTCTGTGCTGACATCTCTGCTTGTCTCAGAAACTGCACAGAGTAGAAGAGGTTTTCTATGGGGATTTGCTTATAAGTTGGTCGGTTCCCGAGACACGTGTCATCAGAGAGCACTTAGACAGAATAACAACTCAACTTCAGCAGCTCATAAGTACTGAAAGGATTAAGAATTTTTAATAGAATTAATTTACAAATCTGTTTAACTTTCTGAAGCCAGTTGATATATAAAAAAAAGTTTTTTCCTGGATAACCCCTATAAGGGAGTTATCCAGGAATAGAAAAACAAAGCAACTTTTTCTTTCAAAAACCACTCCCTGTCTGTCTCCAGGTGTGGTGTTGTTCTGCAGTTCAGTTCCATTGAAGTGAATTGAGCCAAGTTGTAAAACCACACCCAACCTGGAGACAAATGTGGACTCGTTTTTTAAAGTAATTAGCTGTGCTTCTCAATTCCTGGACCTTTAATCACATGAGGATGCAGGGCGTACGAGTAGGCCCCCACTCCTGAGTCCTTAAGTACTCAGGTCATACCGGTACACCTTGATCCCGCTAACAGGGTTTAAGCCATCCTCACAAGTGGAGAACGGGTTAACCCCGTGGGTTCCGGTTGCTACGGGCAGCCAGGACCCATGGCTAATGCCGGGCACCAGCGATCGGGCTGATGCCCAGCATGAACCCTTTAGATAGTCCCGATCAGCTCCATTGAGCGGCCAGGATAATTTTACTTTCAGTTTAGACGCCGCGATCAACTTTGATTGCAGCATCTAAACTGAAAGTAAAACAAACCCAGCAGCTCAGCAGAGCTTATCGGGACTATCGCGACAGAATCGAGATGTACTGATCAGCTCACTGGATGACAGGAGGGTCTTCACCTGCCTCCTCGACTTCCAATCAGCGGTCTACTGCTCCATTCCTAGAGCAACAGAGTGTCGATAACACTGATCAATGCTATTCTATTGCATAGCATTGAACAGTGTATGCAATCGAAAGATTGCACAGTATAGCCTCCATAGGGGGCTAAAAAAAAAGTAAAAAGTGCTAAAAAAAAAAAAGAGAATAAATGTAAATAAGCCCCTCCCCTAATAAAATTTATAATCACCCCCCCCCCCTTTTCTTAGTTTTTTTAAATAAAATAAAATAATGAAATAAAAGAAATTCATATGTGGTACCACTGCATGCGTAAATGTCTGAACTATTAAACTATAAGGTTAGGTAAACCGCATGGCTGATGGCATACAGGTAAAAAAAATACCAAAGTCCAAAATTGTGAATTTTTGGTCACTTCAAATACTATAAAGATATTAATAAAAAGCGATTAAAAAAATCACATCAAAACAAAAATGGTACCGATAAAAACTACAGACCACAGCGTAAAAAATAAGCCCTTGTATAGCCCCATATGTGGAAAAATAAAAAACTTATAGGGGTCAGAAGATGACAATTTTAAACATACAAATTTTGGTGCATGTAGTTATGTTTTTTTTTTAAGTAGTTAAATAAATAAAAAACTACATAAATTGAGTATCCCTGTAACTGTATGGATCTACAGAATAAAGATAATGTGTCATTTTTACCAAAAAGTGCACAGCGTAGAAACAGAAGCCCTAAAAATTTGCAAAATGGTGTTTTTTTTTCTTTCATTTCACGCCACAAATAATTCTTTTTATTTAGCTGCAGATTATGTTATACAGTAAGTAATGTAATTACAAAGTTCAGATGGTGATGCAAAAAACAAGCCCTTATATGGGTCTGTAGGTGCAAAATTGAACGTGTTATGATTTTAATAAGATGAGGAGGAAAAAACGAAAGTGCAAAATCGATGATTGTTTTGAGTCCTTAAAGGGGTACTCCAGTGGAAAACTTTTTTTCTAAATGAACTGGTGCCAGGAAGTTAAATAGATTTGTAAATCTCAATCCTTTCAATACTTATTAGCAGCTGTATGCTACAGAGGAATGCTTCAGGAATGCTACAGAGGAAATTATTTTCTTTTGAATTTCCTTTCTGTCTGACCACAGTGCACTCTGCTGACACCTCTGTCAATTTCAGGAAATATCCAGAGCAGCATATGTTTGCTATGGGGATTTTCTCCTGCTTTGGACAGTTCCTGATATGGGCATCAGGTGTCAGCAGAGAGCACTGTGGACAAGAGAAAAAAGGAATTCAAAAAGAAAAGAATTCCCTCTGTAGCATAGAGATGCTAATAAATACTGGAAAGGTAAATATTTTTAATAGAAGTAATTTACAAATCTGTTTAACTTTCTGGCACCAGTTGATTTAAAAAAAAAATAATAATATTTTCACCGAAGTACCCCTTTAAGGTGAAAATTAGTCCATAAGGGGTTAAGATTACCACCTGATAAACTGGTGTCACCCTTTCCTGTGCCAGCAAATTACATTGTCACTAAGTCACTATCCACTTAGGGATATCCCCCTTGAACTTTTCGACCTTTTGCCACATTTCAGGCTTCAAACATGAAGATATAAAACTGTAATTTTTTGTGAAGAATCAACAACAAGTGGGACACAATCATGAAGTGGAACGAAATTTATTGGATATTTTAAACTTTTTTAACAAATAAAAAACGGAAAGATTGGGCGTGCAAAAATATTCAGCCCCCTTAAGTTAATACTTTGTAGCGCCACCTTTTGCTGCGATTACAGCTGTAAGTCACTTGGGGTATATCTCTATCAGTTTTGAACATAGAGAGACTGAAATTTTTGCCCATTCCTCCTTGCAAAACAGCTTGAGCTCAGTGAGGTTGGATGGAAAGAGTTTGTCAACAGCAGTTTTCAGTTCTTTCCACAGATTCTCTATTGGATTCAGGTCTGGACTTTGACTTGGCCATTCTAACACCTGGATAGGTTTTTTGTGAACCATTCCATTGTAGATTTTGCTTTATGTTTTGGATCATTGTCTTGTTGGAAGACAAATCTCCGTCCCAGTCTCAGGTCTTTTGCAGACTCCATGAGGTTTTCTTCCAGAACGGTCCTGTATTTGCTAAATCCATCTTCCCATCAGTTTTAAAATCAGGCCCAAACCATGATGCTGCCACCACCATGTTTGACAGTGGGGATGGTGTGTTCAGGGTGATGAGCTGTGTTTCTTTTACGCCAAACATAACTTTTTGCATTGTTGCCAAAAAGTTTGATTTTGGTTTCAACTCACCAGAGCACCTTCTTCCACATGTTTGGTGTGTCTCCCAGGTGGCTTGTGGCAAACATTAAATTACACTTTTTATGCATATCTTTAAGAAATGGCTTTCTTCTTGCCACTCTTCCATAAAGGCCAGATTTGTGCAGTAAACAACTGATTGTTGTCCTATGGACAGAGTCTCCCACCTCAGCTGTAGATGTCTGCAGTTCATCCAGAGTGATCATGGGCCTCTTGGCTGCATCTCTGATCAGTCTTCTCCTTGTATGAGCTGAAAGTTTAGAGGGACGGCCAGTAGAGATGTCGAGAATTGTTCACCGGTGCGGTTTCCGGCGAACCTTGCTTGTTCGCGTTCGCCTCACCTGGCGAACATATGTGAAGTTCGATCCGCCCCCTATTCATTAACATTGTGGTAAACTTTGACCCTGTGTGTAACAGTCAACAGATACATTACAGCCAATCACTAGCAGACCCTCCCTTCCAGACACTCCTACCTCCTGCACGTACGCCATTTTACTTTCATTCGGCTTGCTGTAGGCTTAGAGAGAGGAGGGAAAGTGAAGCTGCTCTTGCTGTAATAGGGAAAGCGATAGCTAGGTGGTTCATTCAGGGTCCACTACACTCCTAAACCACAAATATAACATCTGCTTTAAGGACAGCACCCAAAAAAGCCCTTTATAGGGCTCAAATATCAGTCCGTGTGCCTTGAAACAGCTGGAGGCACCCGTGTTGGGAGGGAACCACAGGTTAAAAGGGGTACTCCGGTTGAAAACTTGATTTCTTTCAAGCAGCTACAGTATTAGAAGGGCTCAAAGATCAGTCCGTGTGTTTTGCAACAGCTGGAGGCACCCTGGTTTGGTAACCTCTGGTTAAGGGGTACTCCGCTGGCAAACTTTGTTTCAGTCCAGCAACTACAGTATTAAAATGGCGCAAACATCAGTCTGTGTGTTTTGCAACAGCTGGAGGCATCCTGGTTGGGAAACCACTGTTTAAAAGGGGTACTCCGCTAGCAAACTTTTTTCAGTCCAGAAACTACAGTATTAAAAGGGCTCAAACATCAGTCCATGTGTTTTGCAACAGCTGGAGGCACCCTGGTTGTGTAACCACTGTTTAAAAGGGGTACTCCGCTAGCAAACTTTTTTTCAGTCCAGCAACTACAGTATTAAAAGGGCTCAAACACCAGTCCGTGTGTTTTGTAACAGCTGGAGGCACCCTGGTTGGCAAACCATTGTTTAACCCCCTTAAGGACCAGGCCATTTTACACCTTAAGGACCGGAGCGTTTTTTGCAATTCTGACCACTGTCACTTTAAACATTAATAACTCTGGAATGCTTTTAGTTATCATTCTGATTCTGAGATAGTTTTTTCGTGACATATTCTACTTTAACTTAGTGGTAAAATTTTATGGTAACTTGCATCCTTTCTTGGTGAAAAATCCCAAAATTTGATGAAAAAAATGAAAATTTTGCATTTTTCTAACTTTGAAGCTCTCTGCTTGTAAGGAAAATGGATATTCAAAATAAAACATTTTTGGGTTCACATATACAATATGTCTACTTTATGTTTGCATCATAAAATTAATGAGTTTTTACTTTTGGAAGACACCAGAGGGCTTCAAAGTTCAGCATCAATTTGGAAATTTTTCACAAAATTTTCAAACTCGCTATTTTTCATGGACCAGTTCAGGTTTGAAGTGGATTTGAAGGGTCTTCATATTAGAAATACCCCATAAATGACCCCATTATAAAAACTAAACCCCCCAAAGTATTTAAAATGACATTCAATAAGTGTTTTAACCCTTTAGGTGTTTCACAGGAATAGCAGAAAAGTGAAGGAGAAAATTCACAATCTTCATTTTTTACACTCGCATGTTCTTGTAGACCCAATTTTTGAATTTTTGCAATTGGTAGAAAGGAGAAATTTTTTACTTGTATTTGAAACCCAATTTCTCTCGAGTAAGCACATACCTCATATGTCTATGTTAATTGTTTAGCGGGTGCAGTAGATGGCTCAGAAGGGAAGGAGCGACAAATGGTTTTTGGGGGGCATGTCACCTTTAGGAAGCCCCTATGGTGCCAGGACAGCAAAAAAACACATGGCATACCATTTTGGAAACTAGACCCCTCGGGGAACATAACAAGGGGTAAAGTGAACCTTAATACCCTACAGGTGATTCACGACTTTTGCATATGTAAAAAAAAAAAATGTTTACCTAAAATGCTTGGTTTCCCAAAAATTTTACATTTTTAAAAAGGGTAATAGCAGAAAATACCCCCCAAAATTTGAAGCCCAATTTCTCCCGATTCAGAAAACACCCCATATGGGGGTGAAAAGTGCCCTGCTGGCGCACTACAGGTCTCAGAAGAGAAGGAGTCACATCTGGCTTTTTGAAAGCAAATTTTGCTCTGGGGGCATGCCGCATTTAGGAAGCCCCTATGGTGCCAGAACCGCAAAAAAAAAACACATGGCATACCATTTTGGAAACTAGACCCCTCGGGGAACGTAACAAGGGGTAATGTGAACCTTAATACCCCACAGGTGATTCACAACTTTTGCATACGTAAAAAAAAAAAAAAAAAAAAAAATTTACCTAAAATGCTTGGATTCCCAAAAATTTTACATTTTTAAAAAGGGTAATAGCAGAAAATACCCCCCAAAATTTGTAACACAATTTCTCCCGAGTATGGAGATACCCCATATGTGGCCCTAAACTGTTGCCTTGAAATACGACAGGGCTCCAAAGTGAGAGCGCCATGCGCATTTGAGGCCTAAATTAGGGACTTGCATAGGGGTGGACATAGGGGTATTCTACACCAGTGATTCCCAAACAGGGTGCCTCCAGCTGTTGTAAAAGTCCCAGCATGCCTGGACAGTCAGTGGCTGTCTGGTAATACTGGGAGTAGTTGTTTTGCAACAGCTGGAGGCTCCGTTTTGGAAACAGTGGTGTACCAGACATTTTTCATTTTTATTGGGGAGGGGGGCTGTGTAGGGGAATGTGTATATGTAGTGTTTTTTACTTTTTATTTTATTTAGTGTTAGTGTAGTGTAGTGTTTTTAGGGTACAGTCGCATGGGCGGGTGGTTCACAGTAGTTTCTCGCTGGCAGCTTGAGCTGCAGCAGAAAATTTGCTGCAGCTCAAACTTGCAGCCGTATACTTACTGTAATCCTCCGCCCATGTGAGTGTACCCTGTACATTCACATTGGGGGGGGGGGGGACATCCAGCTGTTGCAAAACTACAACTCCCAGCATGTACGGTCTATCAGTGCATGCTGGGAGTTGTAGTTTTGCAACAGCTGGAGGCACACTGGTTGTGAAACACAGAGTTTGGCAACAAACTCAGTGTTTTGCAACCAGTGTGCCTTCAGCTGTTGCAAAAGCTACAACCCCCAGCATGTACGGACAGCGGAAGGGCATGCTGGGTGTTGTAGTTATGCAACAGCGGGAGACACACTGGTTTGCTACTTAACTCAGTGTGCCTTCAGCTGTTGCAAAACTACAACTCTCAGCAGTCACCGACAGCCAACGGGCATGCTGGGAGTTGTAGTTATGCAACCAGCAGATGCACCACTACAACTCCCAGCAGGCACTTTAGCTGTTTGTGCAAGCTGGGAGTTGTAGTTACACAACAGCTGAAGGTACACTTTTCCATAGAAAGAATGTGCCTCCAGCTGTTGCAAAACCATAAGTCCCAGCATGCCCATAAGGGAATGCTGGGAGTTGTGGTGGTCTGCCTCCTCCTGTTGCATAACTACAGCTCCCAGCATGCCCTTTTTGCATGCTGGGAGCTGTTGCTAAGCAACAGCAGGAGGCTGTCACTCACCTCCTGCTGCTGCTGATCGACGCTGCCGGTCAGTCCCGCCGCCGCCGTCGCTCCTGGGGCCCCGATCCCAACATTAACGCCGGGGATGGGGGTCCCCAGCACCCGGGGTGCACGTCCCGCACCCGCTCACGTCCTCTGAAAGAGGGCGGAGCGGGTTGCGGGAGTGACACCCGCAGCAGGCGCCCTGATTGGTCGTCCGGGAATCCGGCCAACGAATCAGGGCGATCGTGAGGTGGCACCAGTGCCACCTCACCCCTGCAGGCTCTGGCTGTTCATGGGGGGGCATAATGACCGACATGGGGGGGCATAATGACCCCCCTGGGCGATATGCCGCGATGCCTGCTGAACGATTTCAGCAGGCATCGGGCACCGGCTCCCCTCCGGCTAGCGGCGGGGGGCCGGGAATGGACAGGACGTACTCCTACGTCCTCGGTCCTTAAGGACTCGGAAACGAGGGCGTAGGAGTACGTCCATTGTCCTTAAGGGGTTAAAAGGGGTACTCAGCAGGCAAACTTTTTTCTTTCCAGCAACTAGTGCAAATCATCTTTGGGGTGACCTTAGTGTAAATTTGAAAAAAAAAAAAAACTTTTTTGTCTGTAAAATAAAATTAGTCACTTCACTTCACACTTGGGAGTCTTTTGGCCTTCATGGCTCATTGTTACACTAGTGCAAATCATCTTTGGGGTGAGCATAGTGTAAATTAAAAAAAAAAAGTTTTTGGGAGTTTTTGGGTCTGCTGGGTAGAGATGTCGCGAATTGTTCGCCGGTGAACAGTTCCCGGCGAATTTCGCATGTTCGCGTTCACATTGCCGGGTGAACATATGTGAAGTTCGATTCGCCCCCTATACTTTAACATTGCAGTAAACTTTGACCCTGTGAGTCAGAGTCAGCAGACACATTACAGCCAATCAGCATCAGTCCCTCCCTTCCAGACCCTCCTACCTCTTGCACGGATGCCATTTTAGCCTCATTCAGCATGCTGCAGGCTTAGAAAGTGGAGGGTTAGAGAAGCTGCTCCTGCTGTATAGGGAAAGCGATAGCTAGGTTGCTAGGTGTATTCAGGGTCCAGTTTACTCCTAAAGCACTAGTGTAACATCTGCTTTAAGGACAGAACCCAAAAAAGCCCCAACAGCTGGAGGCACCCTGGTTGGGAGGGAACCGCTGGTTAAAAGGGGTACTCCAGAATAAAACTTAAGTTCCTTCAAGCAACTAACTACTACAGTATTCAAAAGGCTGAAAGATATCAGTCCGTGTGTCTTGCAACAGCTGGAGGCGCCCTGGTTGGGGACCACTGCTTAAAAGGGAAACTCCGCTGGCAAGCTTTTTTTCTTTAAAGTAACTAACTACTACAGTATTCAAAGGGCTGAAATATATCAGTCCATGTGTTTTGCAACAGCTGGAGGCACCCTGGTTGGGGACCACTGCTTAAAAGGGGAACTCCGCTGGCAAGCTTTTCTTCTTTAAAGCAACTAACTAATACAGTATTTAAGGGGCTGAAATATATCAGTCCGTGTGTTTTGCAACAGCTGGAGGCACCCTGGTTGGGGACCACTGCTTTAAAGGGGAACTCCACTGGCAAGCTTTTTTGCTCATTGTCACACTAGTGCAAATCATATTTGGTGTGACAGTTGTGCAAATTAAAAAAAAAATACCTTTTTTGGCTGTTAAATAAAACCAGTCACTTTCAGTTCATGTCACAGTGCAAATCACATTTGGTGTGCAAAAAAAAAAAAAAAACTTTTTGGGCTGTGAAATTAAATCAGTCACTTCACTTCACACTTGGGAGTGTTTTGGCCCTTAGGGCTCATTGTCACACTAGTGCAAATCATCTTTGGGGTGACCAACCTTAGTGTAAATTTGAAAAACAAATACCTTTTTTGGCTGTGAAATAAAATCAGTCAGTTCACTTCACACTTGGGAGTTTTTGGGCCTGCTGGGCTCATTGTCACACTAGTGCAAATCATATGTGGTGTGACCGTAGTGTAAATTTGAAAAAAAAAAATCCTTTTTTTTGGCTGTGAAATAAAATCAGTCAGTTCACTTCACACTTGGGAGTTTTTGGGCCTGCTGGGCTCATTGTCACACTAGTGCAAATCATATGTGGTGTGACAGTTGGGTAAATTTAACAAAAAACAATACAATTTTGACAGTAATAGACTGAATAGCAGTTGGTTGTCTGCAAGCGTGTGTGTCAGGCCTACAGTGTCTACTCTACGTCTACGTCTGTCAAGGACATGTTTGAGCGTAAGATGCCAATGTCACAAGGTCACCCCCTAGCCCGGCGTCTGACAGCTGGCTTGTCTGAACTCATAGCCCGCCAGCTTTTAAAAAATTAATTTAAAAAAATTCTTTTCTTTTTTAAAAGAATAGCTAAACATTTTTTTTAGCTATTGGGACACCGCAGTGGAAGGTACCTGGCCAAAATTTATTTGCACAAAGGCAATCCCCAACAGGTACTCAATTGTGCAACAGGAAGTAATGGCATGTCTGGCACACAGTGTTGGGGCAAGGGTTCATCTGACCACTGATACCTGGTCTGCAAAGCATGGTCAGGGCAGGTATATCACCTATTCTGCGCATTGGGTAAACCTGGTGACGCTGTGCAGGGTTGCCGCAGTGGATTTTGAATGAAGACGGGCCTCTTGAAGCTGATTGGTCACTCGCTGCTGGATGGTATGGGGGCGACCAATCAGGAACGTGCCGTACATGGCTGTGTACAGTTACGCAGTCATAGGAAAAAGTCGGTGAGGGGATGTCATCCAAACATGGGCATGTGGATGGTAGGCTTAACTCTGATTGGCTGTTCGGGATGTCGAGTGAGCCAATCAGAGAGGCGACGTATGAGTTAAGGTTGCAAGTCTTTGCCGCTGGTGGCAGCAGGATGTCTTTCAAATCTTTCAGCCAATCGCTGCTGGGCAGGTCCGGGCGGCGACCAATCAGATTAAAGACGTATAATTACTCTTTTTGGAATTCCTAGAGGCATCGGCGGCAAATCTTTTTTGAAGAATTCGACCAATCGCTGCTGGGCGGCGACCAATCAGGGATGAGACGTGTATTTCCTCTTTGGAGGATTCCAAGAGGCAACTCTTTTTTGAAGAATCCGACCAATCACATTCCGTCTGGGTAAGGTGGCGACCAAGGATGACTTGCATGACTTATCCGCCACCAACTATGGTTCAAGCCGCAATGTTTTAGGGCACTTTCTGGCTGGGAAACAAACAGAAATTTTTCTGGCTTCTGCTACAGCAGCGGCTGCAACAATACCAAATTTTTCAGCCATGTGTGCATGCCTAATTTTTCTTGTACTCTCTGCTGACATCTCTGTCCATCATGCTAGTGAGGCACTTGATTTGCGGCAGCCCAACACGTTGGAATTCAACATTCAACAAGAAAAAGCCGTTAACGTATGTTTGTATGACCGGGGTGCTAGGACATCATCTGCGGAGCTGAGAATTTTTTTGCCACGTTCCTGTAGGCTCATGCATCCTTTTGAGGAGTTGACAAACCTAGTCAGTCGCACCGAAGGCACCATCAGCGACATCATACTATTTGTTTTCCTCCTGGAGCATGCCCTGCGAAGAGTGCTGGATCAGGCAGTAGATGAGCGTGAAGAGGAAGAGTTGTGGTCACCATCTCCACCAGAAACAGCCTTATCAGCATTGCTTGCTGGACCTGCGGCAAAGCTGGAAGAGGATTGTGAGGAAGAGGAGTCAGAGGAGGAATGTGGCTTTGAAGAGGAGGAGGAAGACCAACCACAACATGCATCCCAGGGTGCTCATTGTCACCTATCTGGTTCCTGTGGTGTTGTACGTGGCTGGGGGGGGGAAGAAGATGATACCTTCCCTGACATCATTGAGGACGAGGAACGGGACATGAGTAACTCGGCATCCAACCTTGAGCAAATGGGGTCTTTCATGCTGTCGTGCCTGTTGAGGGACCCTTTTATTTTGAAAAGGATTTCTTTGTGTTATTCAACGTCCTGCATTATAGAGTCTTCTGGACTTTATGATAATTTAAACTTGAATTTTCAAGAGTACTAACAATTACACAAAGGAATGCTTGTTGCGTGTGATTTTTACTTAAATTTTCAAAAGTAAAATACAGAGAGGGAAGAACTCTGTTTCTTTATCTGTTTCTTTATTTGATGAAAATTTTTATTTAAAAAATAATTTCTTTGTGTTTTTCTCCGTCCTGCATTATAGAGTCTTCCGGACTCTTGGATATGCGCTTGTTCTTATTTTTCAGCCATGTGTACATGCCTAATTTTTCTTGCCTCTGGTGCTGCACTTTTTCTGCTGCTGCAATTTTTCTGGCCGCTGCTACAGCAACAATGCCAATTTTTTGAGCCATGTGTACATGCCTAATTTTTCTGGTACTCTCTGCTGACATCTCTGTCCATTTTAGCAACCGTGCATATTGGATGTATGCTAAGGGTAGCATGGTGGCTCAGAGGTTAGGACTGCTGCCTTGCAGCGCTAGGGCCTTGGGTTCAAATCCCACTATGTTCTTTTGCTATCTGAATGTCTTCAAGGAAAAGCAAACCATTAATGAAATGCAGAACAAAGAAGTCATAAGTCTTTATAACCAGCCATGTTAAAGAATGATTTACATAACCAACCCGATGAACCTCAATAAACTCTTTCAAATTGTCACAAAAGTTTTAAATGATACAAATCTTTCTGCATTCTTATTTTGTTCTCATATGAAATGAAATTCAGTGCAAAGGTACCAGCTTCAAATGCTACGTCCCCTATGGATTTCTATTGAATACTAAATGATATCTACATCATACATGGTTTTGCTTACCCGGTTATTTGAAATTGTCTTTCTGAATATATTATAAGAATTGAAAAAAATGTAAGGAGGTTTTAACATATATATATATATATATATATATATATATATATATATATACCTGTGTATACCTGTATTTCAGTGAATTGTTGATAGCTTGCTGTTACTAAATAAAACAAAACTGCTTGCAGGAAAAGCAAAACCAATATACTGCATATCCACTTGTTCTCTTTATCCAATTCCTATCACTAAGGGGGGGATACCTAAGTATGGAGTGTACACTATAAGTGAAAAAGATATTTGGGAGTGTTCAGGTACTGAATTAGATTATGTTTTTATTAATAAAACTTTTTGAAAAAATCATAACTACATGCACGACAATTAATACATTTAAAATTGTCCTCTTCTGACACCTATAACTTTTTTCTTTTTCCGCATACTTGGTGGTATTAGGGCTAATTTTTTGGCCGTGATCTGAAGTTTTAATCGGTACCATTTTTGTTTTGATCGTACTTTTTGATCGCTTTTTATTTTTTACACTTTTAGTCCTCTTAGGGGACTTTTAGGAGGAATCATTTGTTTCCTCATACAGATCATGGGATTACATACAATCACATTGATCTGTGTTCTCTGCGCTCGATTAATAAAGCCTTGCCCTGCCAGGCTGTATCCTTCAGAGCACGGGCGCCGAAGCAGGAGAGGTAAGCCCTCAGGCTACCTCAGTAGTGGATCGCACATCCCCCCCCCCCCCCCCGCGATCGCACTGTGGGGTGGCGATCCACCCCACTGGACCACCAGGGACTTGATACAGGCACCTTTAGATCTAAAGGTGATCTAAAGAGTTAATAGCCACCCGTGGCAATCGCCGCATGTCTGCTATTAACGCCGGCCCCCAGCTACAGGAATCAGCTGGGGGCCGGCCGGTATGACGCGGGCTCGAGTCGGGAGCCGGCGTCATACCCTGGTAACAGCCATTGGACGAGCATAGACGTCCATGGTCATTATCGGGTTAAAGGGGCACTATTAAAAAATCTTAATCCTTCCAGTACTTATTAGCGACTGTACTCTACAGGGGAAATTCTTTTCTTTTTGCATTTCTTTTCTGTCACGATTACAGTGCTCTCTGCTGATAAATCTGTCCATTTTAGGAACTGTCCAGAGCAGGAAAAAATCCCCATAGCAAACATATGCTGCTCTGGACAGTTCCTAAAATGGACAGTTGTGTCAGCAGAGAGAACTGTCTTCACCTCTTATTGCTAGTATATTATACTTGATAACATCCTGAGTCAGAGGCTGTAACAGTGCACCTTGAGGCTAGAGACACCTCAAATGCACCGTCACCCAAATCTTAGCCTTAAAGAGTCACTTAAAAAAAAATTATGTGTCCCAGTCAGAATTTGGGTACTGACACCCCATTAAAATGAGCAGGGAGAAACCTCAGTGAGCACTCCTCTCTATGAATTCTGCAGGAGACAGGCTACATAGACTTTGTAAAAAATGTGTCTCCTACAGAAAGGAGAAAAGGAGAGAAGCACTTAACTTGGCACTTCTTGCTCCTTATAGAAGTCAGTTTGTATCTTAGTACTGAAACCATTGCCAATCAAAACTTTAGACATGTATAAAATATAATTTTTTTTATTATTATTGATAGTGACACTTCAAAATTAAAGATAATAAAGACAATTTATATAATATCTTATGTGTATCCAGATCATTCTAAGGCTGATGTCTCCAAATTGTGGACCTCCAGCTGTTGCAACTTCTAGCATGCCAAGACAGTTAATGTTGGTCCCAGCATGCTGAGAGTTGTAGTTTTGAAACATCTGGCGGTCAACAGTCAACTTCTTTCCTTCACATACATCATATCTCCCTCCGATGTTTCCCTCCAGCGTGCACTGGAGGGAAATTGATGGTAGAACTGACCCCATTCATTTTAATGGGACAGTTCACAATCATCTGGCAACTCAATTTAGATGCCAGATGGTTGGGAATGCCGAACGGCATCGGACAGGGAAACACTTAAAACAATGGAGGCCAGATGCTACACAACTGACGACAACTGATGCATGTTGTCAGAAGTAGTGGCGTTAGCTGTGCCGAGATTTAGGCTGAGTTCACCTATGCCGGACACTAGACATACGTGTACCCAGACTGAGAAGGCTTACTCCATATTCAGACCAGATTTAGAATAAGCTTTTCCGAAACTAATGATTAGCTGCCATTACTCTACATTGCCCCGTTCTTTAAATAATAGTATTAAATCTAATGCAAAGATGACAACAAAAATGGTTCTCCATCTTGTTGTCACTTTTGGGACAATACAATAGAAAAAAAGGAATATTTCAGTAGATAAAACAAAAGAACTACCAAACTTTTTTCAGGTCTCCATAAAATGTTTCTTCCTAAAACAAAACTATGACCTGGAAATAAATATATAATGGAATTATGCAACTTTGCTTTTATTATTTATTACATCTGAATTCTGATGCCAAGCTTTCCATATGTTCAAAATGGCTAACCACTCTACACTGCAATACAGAATTGCATTTGCCTATTTGTCCAGTACTTAAAGGAATTTTATATTATTTCTGAAAGTACTATATTCTACTTATAAGAGGGTTAAGGATGAACAGAGCCATATGTTTCTCCAAGATTCTTTGCACCACAGTACATAAAACCAGGAGGGAAAACAGTAAAAAAAAAAAAAAAATGCAATTGATTGCTTGAGTAAAATACGTTTTAATAATGTAATAGTTATTGTCAGCCAGCAATGCTGTATCTTCACTCTATGGGGATTAAGTTTTCATCCATATTAGTTTTCAGCAGATAAATGACTTCTAAATTAATTTAAACCTGTTCTTTTTTATAGTAAAGCAACATATAGTTTCACTGCTTGAAAAATGATTACAATTTGTCCATTACGATGATCATTTATTCAAGAATATAAAAAAGATAAAAAATTTCAATCAGTTGGTATGATAAAAAAAATATCCCAAAAAGCAAATACAGATTGTCATTCCTTCTATCTTTAGAGAGTTCATTAAAAGTGAATCAAAGCCTGTAAAAATGTTTTCCATCTAAGAAAACTTGCAAATATATGTTTAATGAAAGCAGGAATGTTTACAAAAATTATACATTACCTGCACTGCAATTGGCTTTTGTACTTTTTCAAATTCTCCTCATGTATCATCTACCATGTCTAGGACACAGGGCGTACAGGTATGCCCTGGCTTCCTGGGACTTAAGGGCGTGCCTGTACCGTTTGCGGGACAGGGACTCGACCGGGATGCCTGCTGTATGAAATCATACAGCAGGCATCCCATGACAATGCCTGGGGGGTCCTGAGACCCCACCCCCCCCCCCCATGTCGGCAATCGCTGCAGATCGCTAGTGAATTCACACCGGTGATCTGCAGCAATTGCACTCATACAGGTCACATGTGACCCGATGACCTGGAATTAGAAGGTGATCGACGGTGTACTACAAAACACCAATCATCTCCTGTTGCTGGGGGGGAGGTGGCAATCAAGTCACCTCCCGAGGAGAGCTTCTATTGGTCGGACAATCAATAGCATCCAGCTCTGCAGTTCTTTGCCCCTCAGGGCAGAGAAAGTGGCCTCCTGCCACCCTTATTGCAGGGAGAGTGATAGAGAGGGAAAGGTTGGTGTACTGTAAAAAAAATCCCCCCCCCGAGCCTCTAATAGGTCCCCAAGGGACGGCTACACATTTTTTTGTGTGACCCAGGCCCTATTAGGGGTTCAGGGCACTGTGATTTGCCACGCTTCTATTTTTTTATTTGACTGCAGCGTTTTGTTTTTTTCTGTTACAATTTCTAATCACACACCATTATATAGTTTGCACCCAAGCACACACACACATACACACTGAGACTGGTCCATTGCCATCGGTTCCTGTACTACATCACGCTTTCAAGTTATTCCTAAACTCAGGGGAGGTTAACCAGGGAGACAAGATCATTTGAAATTTAAGAAGCTGACTCCTAGAGTCTGCTAGCAGTTCCTCCATACGACACACATGAGAAACTTCTTTCAGCCAGGCCAAGGATGTAGGGGGCGTAGGTGACTTCCATAGTTGAGGTATAACTGTCCTCGCAGACATCAATTAAAAGTGTGCTAATTTCGAGGCTGGTGTAGGCAAGGCATGTGGGAGAATGGAGAGCAACACTACGGACCGGCATTTCGGGAGAGAGAGGGAGGTGAGGGAATGTACCATGTGGAGAACCAAGGACCAGAAGTTATCAAGCCCGGGACAGGTCAGCCATATATATATCATGGTCCCCCCTGGTTGTCCACACCTCCAGCAGAGATCAGGGACAGACAGGTTTATGCAGGAGAGGAGAGCGGGTACTCTGTACAACCGTGAGATTATTTTATAATTGGTTTCATGTGCCCAACAGAAAACCAATGATCTATGGCAGAGGGTGAAGGCACATTTCCAAAGGCCATGCGGCAATGGGTGACCTATATACCTCTCCCAGGCAAAACGAAAAGGGAGGGGGGGTCGAGGAACCTGCGTCAAAGAGAAAGGAGTAAATTACACTTATTGCATATGGAACTGCTATGGACCTAGTACATAGGCTCTTGAACTGTGTAAGTGAGCGATGAAGATTGAGGGTACATTTCTGAGAGGTGTAGAAACTACGTAATTGGTTGTATTGGAAAAAGTGCATTGTGGAGTGCAGGGAGTCCCCCAAAATATCAGGGAGTGGTTTCAGGTTGTCACAATGCCGGCTGGCAGGTAGTGGATCCTCTGTGCCAGAGAGGGATTGGCGTGGACCGTGCTAGTGGACCGGTTCTAAGCCACTACTGGTTTTCACCAGAGCCCGCCGCAAAGCGGGATGGTCTTGCTGCGGCGGTAGTGACCAGGTCGTATCCACTAGCAACGGCTCACCTCTCTGGCTGCTGAAGATAGGCGCGGTACAAGGGAGTAGGCAAAAGCAAGGTCGGACGTAGCAGAAGGTCGGGGCAGGCAGCAAGGATCGTAGTCAGGGGCAACGGCAGAAGGTCTGGAAACACAGGCAAGGAACACACAAGGAACGCTTTCACTGGCACTAAGGCAACAAGATCCGGCAAGGGAGTGCAGGGGAAGTGAGGTGATATAGGGAAGTGCACAGGTGAACACACTAATTGGAACCACTGCGCCAATCAGCGGCGCAGTGGCCCTTTAAATCGCAGAGACCCGGCGCGCGCGCGCCCTAGGGAGCGGGGCCGCGCGCGCCGGGACAGAACAGACGGAGAGCGAGTCAGGTAGGGGAGCCGGGGTGCGCATCGCGAGCGGGCGCTACCCGCATCGCGAATCACATCCCGGCTGGCAGCGGAATCGCAGCGCCCCGGGTCAGAGGACGTGACCGGAGCGCTGCCGCGGGGAGAGTGAAGCGAGCGCTCCGGGGAGGAGCGGGGACCCGGAGCGCTCGGCGTAACAGTACCCCCCCCCTTGGGTCTCCCCCTCTTCTTAGAGCCTGAGAACCTGAGGAGCAGACTTTTGTCTAGGATGTTGTCCTCAGGTTCCCAGGATCTCTCTTCAGGACCACAACCCTCCCAGTCCACTAAAAAAAAATTTTTCCCTCTGACCTTTTTGGCAGCTAAAATTTCTTTGACCGAGAAGATGTCCGAGGAGCCGGAAACAGGAGTGGGAGGAACAGATTTGGGAGAAAAACGGTTGAGGATGAGTGGTTTGAGAAGAGAGACGTGAAAGGCATTAGGGATACGAAGAGAGGGAGGAAGAAGAAGTTTATAAGAGACAGGATTAATTTGACACAAAATTTTGAAAGGACCAAGATAGCGTGGTCCCAACTTGTAGCTAGGGACACGGAAGCGGACATATTTAGCGGAGAGCCATACCCTGTCTCCAGGGGAAAAAACGGGGGGAGCTCTTCTTTTCTTATCCGCGAACTTCTTCATGCGTGATGAAGCCTGTAAGAGAGAATTTTGGGTCTCTCTCCATATGATGGAAAGGTCACGAGAAATTTCATCCACAGCGGGCAGACCAGAGGGCAAGGGAGTAGGGAGGGGGGGAAGAGGGTGACGGCCGTACACCACGAAAAATGGGGATTTGGAGGAAGACTCAGAGACCCTGAAGTTATACGAGAATTCGGCCCATGGGAGGAGATCTGCCCAGTCATCCTGGCGGGAGGAAACAAAATGTCGCAAATAATCACCCAAGATCTGGTTAATCCTTTCTACTTGTCCATTGGACTGGGGATGATATGCAGAAGAAAAATTTAATTTAATCTTGAGTTGTTTACAGAGAGCCCTCCAGAATTTAGACACGAATTGGACGCCTCTATCCGAGACAATCTGCGTAGGCAACCCGTGAAGACGAAAAATGTGTACAAAAAATTGTTTAGCCAACTGAGGCGCAGAAGGAAGACCAGGAAGAGGGATGAAATGTGCCATTTTGGAGAATCGATCAACGACCACCCAAATAACAGTGTTGCCACGGGAAGGGGGTAAATCAGTAATAAAATCCATACCAATCAGAGACCAAGGCTGTTCGGGGACAGGCAGAGGATGAAGAAAACCAGCGGGCTTCTGGCGAGGAGTCTTATCCCGGGCACAGATAGTGCAGGCTCGCACAAAGTCCACAACATCCGTCTCCAGAGTCGGCCACCAATAGAAGCGGGAGATGAGTTGCACAGATTTCTTGATACCCGCATGACCTGCGAGATGGGAGGAGTGACCCCATTTGAGGATTCCGAGGCGTTGGCGAGGAGAAACAAAGGTCTTTCCTGGAGGAGTCTGCCTGATGGAGGCAGGAGAAGTGGAGATCAGGCAGTCAGGTGGAATGATGTGTTGCGGAGAGAGTTCAACTTCTGAGGCATCCGAGGAACGAGAGAGAGCATCGGCCCTAATGTTCTTATCGGCAGGACGAAAGTGAATCTCAAAATTAAATCGGGCAAAGAACAGAGACCACCGGGCCTGGCGAGGATTCAGCCGTTGGGCAGACTGGAGGTAGGAGAGGTTCTTGTGGTCGGTGTAGATAATAACAGGAGAACTTGATCCCTCCAGCAGATGCCTCCATTCCTCAAGTGCTAATTTAATGGCTAGTAGCTCTCGATCCCCGATGGAGTAGTTCCTCTCCGCTGGAGAGAAGGTCCTAGAGAAAAAACCACAAGTGACAGCATGCCCGGAAGAATTTTTTTGTAGAAGAACAGCTCCAGCTCCCACTGAGGAGGCATCAACCTCCAATAGGAAGGGTTTGGAAGGGTCAGGTCTGGAGAGGACGGGAGCCGAAGAAAAGGCAGACTTGAGTCGTTTAAAGGCGTCTTCTGCTTGAGGAGGCCAGGACTTGGGATCAGCATTTTTTTTGGTTAAAGCCACGATAGGAGCCACAATGGTAGAAAAATGTGGAATAAATTGCCTGTAATAATTGGCGAACCCCAAAAAGCGTTGGATAGCACGGAGTCCGGAGGGGCGTGGCCAATCTAAGACGGCAGAGAGTTTGTCTGGATCCATCTGTAGTCCCTGGCCAGAGACCAAATATCCTAGAAAAGGAAGAGATTGGCATTCAAACAGACATTTCTCAATTTTGGCATAGAGTTGGTTGTCACGAAGTCTCTGAAGAACCATACGGACATGCTGGCGGTGTTCTTCTAGATTGGCAGAAAAAATTAGGATATCGTCCAGATATACAACAACACAGGAGTATAACAGATCACGAAAAATTTCATTGACAAAGTCTTGGAAGACGGCAGGGGCGTTGCACAGTCCAAAGGGCATGACCAGATACTCAAAGTGTCCATCTCTGGTGTTAAATGCCGTTTTCCACTCGTCCCCCTCTCTGATGCGGATGAGGTTATAGGCGCCTCTTAAGTCCAATTTAGTGAAGATGTGGGCACCTTGGAGGCGATCAAAGAGTTCAGAGATGAGGGGTAAGGGGTAGCGGTTCTTAACCGTGATTTTATTAAGACCGCGGTAGTCAATGCAAGGACGTAGGGAGCCATCTTTTTTGGACACAAAGAAAAATCCGGCTCCGGCAGGAGAGGAGGATTTACGGATAAAGCCCTTTTTTAGATTCTCCTGGACGTATTCGGACATGGCAAGAGTCTCTGGGGCAGAGAGAGGATAAATTCTGCCCCGGGGTGGAGTAGTGCCCGGGAGGAGGTCGATAGGGCAATCATAAGGCCTGTGAGGAGGTAGAGTCTCAGCTTGTTTTTTGCAGAAAACATCCGCGAAGTCCATATAGGCCTTAGGGAGACCGGTTACTGGAGGAACCACAGAGTTACGGCAAGGGTTACTGGGAACCGGTTTTAGACAGTTCTTGGAACAAGAGGACCCCCAACTCTTGATCTCCCCAGTGGACCAATCCAGGGTAGGGGAATGAAGTTGAAGCCAGGGAAGTCCAAGGAGAATTTCCGAGGTGCAATTGGGGAGGACCAAAAGTTCAATCCTCTCATGATGAGATCCGATGCTCATAAGAAGGGGCTCCGTGCGGAAACGTATGGTACAGTCCAATCTTTCATTATTTACACAATTGATGTAGAGGGGTCTGGCGAGACTGGTCACCGGGATGTTGAACTTGTTGACGAGAGAGGCCAAAATAAAATTTCCTGCAGATCCAGAGTCCAAGAAGGCCACTGTAGAGAAGGAGAAGGCAGAGGCAGACATCCGCACAGGCACAGTAAGACGTGGAGAAGCAGAGTAGACATCAAGGACTGTCTCACCTTTGTGCGGAGTCAGCGTACGTCTTTCCAGGCGGGGAGGACGGATAGGACAATCTCTCAGGAAGTGTTCGGTACTAGCACAGTACAGGCAGAGGTTCTCCATACGGCGTTGTGTCCTCTCTTGAGGTGTCAGGCGAGAGCGGTCGACCTGCATAGCCTCCACAGCGGGAGGCACAGGAACAGATTGCAGGGGACCAGAGGAGAGAGGAGCCGAGGAGAAGAAACGCCTCGTGCGAACAGAGTCCATATCTTGGCGGAGTTCCTGACGCCTTTCGGAAAAACGCATGTCAATGCGAGTGGCTAGGTGAATAAGTTCATGTAGATTAGCAGGAATTTCTCGTGCGGCCAGAACATCTTTAATGTTGCTGGATAGGCCTTTTTTGAAGGTCGCGCAGAGGGCCTCATTATTCCAGGACAATTCTGAAGCAAGAGTACGGAATTGTACGGCATACTCGCCAACGGAAGAATTACCCTGGACCAGGTTCAACAGGGCAGTCTCAGCAGAAGAGGCTCGGGCAGGTTCCTCAAAGACACTTCGGATTTCCGAGAAGAAGGAGTGTACAGAGGCAGTGACGGGGTCATTGCGGTCCCAGAGCGGTGTGGCCCATGACAGGGCTTTTCCGGACAGAAGGCTGACTACGAAAGCCACCTTAGACCTTTCAGTGGGAAACAGGTCCGACATCATCTCCAGATGCAGGGAACATTGGGAAAGAAAGCCACGGCAAAACTTAGAGTCCCCATCAAATTTATCCGGCAAGGATAAGCGTATCCCAGGAGCGGCCACTCGCTGCGGAGGAGGTGCAGGAGCTGGCGGAGGAGATGACTGCTGAAGCTGTGGTAGTAACTGTTGTAGCATAACGGTCAGTTGAGACAGCTGTTGGCCTTGTTGCGCTATCTGTTGTGACTGCTGGGCGACCACCGTGGTGAGGTCAGCGACAACTGGCAGAGGAACTTCAGCGGGATCCATGGCCGGATCTACTGTCACGATGCCGGCTGGCAGGTAGTGGATCCTCTGTGCCAGAGAGGGATTGGCGTGGACCGTGCTAGTGGACCGGTTCTAAGCCACTACTGGTTTTCACCAGAGCCCGCCGCAAAGCGGGATGGTCTTGCTGCGGCGGTAGTGACCAGGTCGTATCCACTAGCAACGGCTCACCTCTCTGGCTGCTGAAGATAGGCGCGGTACAAGGGAGTAGGCAAAAGCAAGGTCGGACGTAGCAGAAGGTCGGGGCAGGCAGCAAGGATCGTAGTCAGGGGCAACGGCAGAAGGTCTGGAAACACAGGCAAGGAACACACAAGGAATGCTTTCACTGGCACTAAGGCAACAAGATCCGGCAAGGGAGTGCAGGGGAAGTGAGGTGATATAGGGAAGTGCACAGGTGAACACACTAATTGGAACCACTGCGCCAATCAGCGGCGCAGTGGCCCTTTAAATCGCAGAGACCCGGCGCGCGCGCGCCCTAGGGAGCGGGGCCGCGCGCGCCGGGACAGAACAGACGGAGAGCGAGTCAGGTAGGGGAGCCGGGGTGCGCATCGCGAGCGGGCGCTACCCGCATCGCGAATCGCATCCCGGCTGGCAGCGGAATCGCAGCGCCCCGGGTCAGAGGACGTGACCGGAGCGCTGCCGCGGGGAGAGTGAAGCGAGCGCTCCGGGGAGGAGCGGGGACCCGGAGCGCTCGGCGTAACACAGGTCTCTGTCTATCAGCAAAGAATGAAATGTAGGTCCATCTCTACGTTTGAGATAAGAATTCAGAGGAAGAGAGTACTGGGAGGGAACGCTTTGTTTCCAAACAGGGGCATTAATGGTCTGGCGGGCGTGAGCAAGGGCATATGTGTTAGGTATGCTAAGTGTGTTTTGGCAAGTGATTCCATAATTAAGGTTAGTGGTGCATAGGAGCGTGAGACGGAGGGGGTTCCCGGCAGCCAGAACAAATTTTTTAGGGCTAGGCCACAAGATTTACCTTCTAGCAGCACCCATTGCTTTTCATATTGATTGTGGAAGATGTCCAGAACTCGGACTAGAACTGTAGGAAGAGAGACAGTAGGGCATAGCCAGCCCCCCTCAAACCTACGTCTATGCATGGATTTCCTGGCTATACACGGATGGCTGCGAGCCCAAACAAAGCCAGACTGGAGCGCAGACACCTCCTTAAAGAAGGCATGGGGAATATGCATAGGGACACACGCAAAGAGATATAGGAGACGTGGGAGCACATTCATCTTAAAAACATTGATCTGTCCCAGCCAGAGAAGTCTCTGCTCTCCCATCTGGCTAAGTCTGAACACAGCGAATGTAATAGGGGAGGGAAGTTAACCCGGAAAGTATCCGATAGATCAAAAGGGACATGAACTCCTAGAAACTTAACCCCTTAACGACGCAGGACGTATATTTACGTCCTGCGCCGGCTCCCGCGATATGAAGCGGGATCGCGCCGCGATCCCGCATCATATCGCGTGGGTCCCGGCGCTAATCAACGGCCGGGACCCGCGGCTAATACCACACATCGCCGAACGCGGCGATGTGAGGTATTAACCCTTTAGAAGCGGCGGTCAAAGCTGACCGCCGCTTCTAAAGTGAAACTGAAAGTATCCCGGCTGCTCAGTCGGGCTGTTCGGGACCGCCGCGGTGAAATCGCGGCGTCCCGAACAGCTGATCGGACACCGGGAGGGCTCTTACCTGCCTCCTCGGTGTCCGATCGACGAATGACTGCTCCGTGCCTGAGATCCAGGCAGGAGCAGTCAAGCGCCGATAATGCTGATCACAGGCGTGTTAATACACGCCTGTGATCAGGATGAGAGATCAGTGTGTGCAGTGTTATAGGTCCCTATGGGACCTATAACACTGCAAAAAAAAAGTAAAAAAAAAAGTGTTAATAAAGGTCATTTAACCCCTTCCCTATTAAAAGTTTGAATCACCCCCCTTTTCCCATAAAAAAAATAAAACAGTGTAAAAATAAATAAAAATAAACATATGTGGTATCGCCGCGTGCGTAAATGTCCAAACTATAAAAATATATAATTAATTAAGCCATACGGTCAATGGCGTACGCGCAAAAAAATTCCAAAGTCCAAAAAAGCGTATTTTGGTCACTTTTTATAACATTAAAAAATGAATAAAAAGTGATCAAAAAGTCAGATCAAAACAAAAATCATACCAATAAAAACTTCAGATCACGGCGCAAAAAATGAGTCCTCATACCGCCCCGTTCGTGGAAAAATAAAAAAGTTATAGGGGTCAGAAGATGACATTTTTAAACGTGTAAATTTTCCTGCATGTAGTTATGATTTTTTCCAGAAGTGCGACAAAATCAAACCTATATAAGTAGGGTATCATTTTAACCGTATGGACCTACAGAATAATGATAAGGTGTAATTTTTACCGAAATATGCACTGCGTAGAAACGGAAGCCCCCAAAAGTTACAAAATGGCGTTTTTTTCCGATTTTGTCGCACAATTATTTTTTTTCCGTTTCGCCGTGCATTTTTGGGTAAAATGACTAATGTCACTGCAAAGTAGAATTGGCGACGCAAAAAATAAGCCATAATATGGATTTTTAGGTGGAAAATTGAAAGGGTTATGATTTTTAAAAGGTAAGGAGGAAAAAACGAAAGTGCAAAAACGGAAAAACCCTGAGTCCTTAAGGGGTTAAGGGCTACTGATTGCCACTTGAAGGGGTGTAGTGATTTAAGCGTATGTATTGTGTGAGGTTGGAGAGTTACGTTCAGGGCTTTACTGTTTGAGGAATTCAATTTGTAGTTACTGTATTTTGAGAAAGTGGACAGAGTGGCAGAGATGGCAGAGAGGTGAGCGGGGAAGATAGATAGAGAAGTACATCGTCTGCAAATGCAGAGCATTTATAATGACCTCGAGGCACGGGCATCCGCCGAATGTCTGGATTTTGACGTAGTGCAATGAGCAAGTGTCCCAATACGTAGAGAGGAGGCGAGAGGGGGCATTCCTGCCTTGTGCCATTACAGTTCTGAAAGGGTGCAGACAATTGATCATTTATACGAATTTGCGCTGAGGGGGGGCCTATACAGGGCCATGATGCGTTGTTTTATACAAGAACCTAAACCAATCGCAGACAGGGTGGCCAATAGAAATTCCCAATCCACACGGTCAAAAGCCTTCTCCACATCTGGTGAAAGCAAAAATAAAGGTAAATGGTTCTGACGTGCATGGTGTATCACGGAGAAGGCACGAAGAGTGTTGTCTCTCTCCTCCCTACCCCGAATGAAGCCGACTTGGTCCGAGTGGATTAGGAATTCCATATGGCAGGATAGTCTATTCGCAATAAGTTTTGCAAAGAGTTTAGCGTCCAACTTTAGCAAGGATATGGGCTGGTAACTGGGACAGAGTAGGGCATCCTTCCGTTCCTTGGAAATGACTGTAATTAAGGCCCCAAGGAAGGACTGGGCAATAGGAGAGGCATCCGAGATTTCATTGAAAGCTTCAAGGAGGAAAGAGGTTAGTTCCTCCCTGAGGACCTTGTAAAATGTAGCCCTATAGCCATCAGGCCCAGGGTTCTTGCCCACAGGCATTGATGAAATAGCAAGTTCTAACTCCTCATCAGAAAACTGAACTACTAATGAGGCAATGACTTCTCAGGGAACTCGTGGAAGGGCAGTGTCTGCAATACACTTTTCCAGGGAAGGGAGGGATTAGAGGGGCCGAGGGCCGGGGGTTTGGGCAGATTGTATAGATCCGCATAGTAGGTACGGAATGCATTCAGAATTTCCGAAGTGAGGTAGGTAACGGGACCAGATTTAGGTTGGATAGCAGGGACGTATTGGGGAAGATTTCTTCTCCCTCAGGGCTCTAGCTAGTAGGCGACCCGACTTGTTCCCCCATTCATAGAATATCTTACCAGTTACCTGTCTGTAGTAACAGTGTTTAGCGTTTAGTAACGCCAAGAGTTCTTGGCGTACCTTAATAAGGTCTCTAAAGGTCATGTCGATTTGTGACTGTTTGTGCTGTGACTCGAGATCGTGCAATTGTCTAAGTAGGGAGGTTAATTTGTCCGAAGCTGATCTCTTAAGATGCGCCCCATGTCTCGCTAGAGTACCCTGTAACACACATTTGAGTGCCTCCTACTTAGTTAAGGGAGGGGGGAAGCATCATGAGCGTGATCCTGATAAAAGTCGGAAACAGTTAATTTGAGGTCTTGAAGACATATGTCATCAAGCAGTAGAGACTCATTCAGTCTCCAGGAGGCCTGTGGCTTGACAAAAGAGGGCAGCAAAAAGGTACAGGTAACTGGGGCATTATCTGATAGGGTCACCACCCCAATGTCAGCCGACATAAACCTAGGCAGTAGGGAGTGTGAGCAAAATACATAGGCCCAGATTTATAAAAATGTGTGAGAGAAAAAGTGGAGGGATTTCCCCACAAGAACCAATCACTCAGCTTTCACTTTACCTCAGATCTTTAGCTGAGCTGTCATTGGTTGTTGTGGGAAAATCTCTATTTTTTCTCTCACACAGTTTGATAAATCTGGGTCATAGTCTTTTCTACTGTATGAGCGTCTAAGATGCGAGCAGAATGTATAGTCACGATCCTGTGGTCGCAACGTCCTCCACACGTCAATTAGTTGGAGAAGATGAAGCTTCTGCTTTAGGGCTCTGAGCTTACTATGCGACAAATAGGTGTGGCCTGAGGAGGTATCTACGGAAGGGCAGAGGGGAAGATTAAAGTCCCCGCAGAGTATTGTGGGACCCACCGCAAAATGTGCAAGGGCATCTAGGGTCTTAATGAGAAAGGAGACTTGGTCATGATTTGAGGCATAAATAGATGCCACAGTAATGATCTTGTCGGAAAGTGAGCAGTTAACAAATACAAAGCGTGCATTCAGATCAGTAGCGGAGGAGCGGATTGTAATCAGGAGGGATTTGTGGAAGGCCAGAGAAGTCCCTTTCGTCCTGGTCTCTGGGTTATTACTATGTATCCAGGTTGTGTAGTATCTGTTGGTGAGCAGAGGGAGGTGTCCCTCTTTAAAGTGCGTTTCCTGCAGAGCAAGGATATGCACCCGTTGTTTGTGTATAAAGTACAGGGTGGGCCATTTATATGGATACACCTTAATAAAATGGGAATGGTTGGTGATATTAACTTCCTGTTTGTTGCATATTAGTATATGTGAGGGGGGAAACTTTTCAAGATGGGTAGTGACCATGGTGGCCATTTTGAAGTCGGCCATTTTGAATCCAACTTTTGTTTTTTGAAAAGGAAGAGGGTCATGTGACACATCAAACTTATTGGGAATTTCACAAGAAAAACAGTGATGTTCTTGGTTTTAACATAACTTTATTCTTTTATGAGTTATTTACAAGTTTCAGACCACTTATAAAATATGTTCAATCTGCTGCCCATTGTGTTGAATTGTCAATGCAACCATCTTCTCCCACTCTTCACGCACTGATAGCAACACCGCAGGAGAAATGCTAGCACAGGCTTCCAGTATCCGTAGTTTCAGGTGCTGCAGAATGGCCAAAACTAAAATTGGAACAGGACCCTCAGTTTACGCAGAAGATTTTGTTCAGTGATGAGGCAAACTTTTATGTGAATGGTGAAGTTAACAAACAAAACCACCACTATTGGTCTGACACTAACCCACATTGGATAGATCCCTCCAAGACTGTTGGAACACAAAAATTGATGGTATGGTGTGGTATATGGGGTACAAAGATAGTGGGGCAATTCTTAATCAATAGAAACCTCAAGGCCACTGGATATGCGAAATTGCTACATGATGATGTGTTTCCCTCTTTATGCACTGAAGCTGGCACATTCCCTGAGTTTTTCCAGCAAGATGGTGCACCACCACATTATGGGTGTCAGGTCCGAGCATTCCTAGATGAACAATTTCCTGGAAAGTGGATTGGTCATCGTGGGCCAGTTGAATGGCCCCCAAGGTCTCCCGATCTGATCCCCTAAGACTTTTATCTTTGGGGTCATCTGAAGGTAATTGTCTATACTGTGAAGATACGAGATGTGCAGCACCTGAAACTATGGATACTGGAAACCTGTGCTAGCATTTCCCCTGCGGTATTGCTATCAGTGTGTGAATAGTGCGAGAAGAGGGTTGCATTGGCAATCCAACACAATGGGCAGCACATTGAACACATTTTATAAGTGGTCAGAAACTTGTAAATAACTCATGAAAGAATAAAGTTACGTTAAAACCAAGCACATCATTGTTTTTCATTTCCAATAAGTTTGATGTGTGACATTGGCCAGATCAGTCCTGGTAACATATAATGTAATGTACTGAATTGGCTTAATGTAGAGATGGTACAAGGTAAGTTAAGTAAAGTAAATTTCAGCAAATCTCCAGGGCCGGATGGACTACACCCAAGAGTTCTTAGAGAGGTAAGTTCAGTAATATCCGTATCCTTGTTCATGATATTTAGAGATTCTCTGGTATCTGGTATTGTGCCAAGGGACTGGCGCAAGGCTAATGTGGTACCAATCTTCAAGAAGGGCTCTAGGTCTTCGCCAGGCAATTATAGACCGGTAAGTCTAACGTGCATTGTTGGTAAATTGTTTGAAGGACTTATAAGGGATTACATAAAGGAATACATAGGGGATAATACTATTATAAGTGATAGCCAGCATGGGTTTACTAAGGATAGAAGTTGTCAAACCAATCTAATTTGCTTTTATGAAGAGGTGAGTAGAAGCCTTGACAGAGGAATGGCTGTGGATATAGTGTTTCTGGATTTTGTCAAAGCGTTTGATACTGTCCCTCACAGATGTCTGACAGGTAAGTTAAGGTCTTTGGGCTTGGAAACTTTAGTTTGTAACTGGATTGAACACTGGCTCATGGATCGCCAACCAGAGAGTGGTGGTCAATGATTCGCACTCTGATTGGTCCCCGGTTATTTGTGGTGTACCCCAAGGTTCAGTACTGGGCCCGCTGTTGTTTAATTTATTTATCAATGATATAGAGGATGGTATTAACAGCTCTGTTTCTATCTTTGCAGATGACACCAAGTTTGTAGCACAGTACATTCTATAGAGGATGTGCATAAGTTACAAGATGACTTGGATAGACTAAGTGTCTGGGCATCCACTTGGCAAATGAGGATCAATGTGGATAAATGTAAAGTTATGCATCTGGGTACTAATAACATGCATGCATCGTATGTCTTAGGGGGGATTAAACTGGCAGAGTCACTGGTAGAGAAGGATCTGGGTGTACTTGTAGATCACAAACTACAGAATAGCATGCAATGTCAGGCTGCTGCTTCCAAAGCCAGCAGGATATTGTCATGTATAAAAAGAGGCATGGACTCAAGGGACAGGGACATAAAACTCCCCCTTTATAAAGCATTGGTACGGCCTCACCTGGAAAATGCTGTTCAGTTTTGGTCGCCTGTTCATAAAAGGGACACTGCGGAGTTGGAAAGGGTGCAAAGATGCGCAACTAAACTAATACGGGGCATGGAACATCTTAGCTATGAGGAGCGATTAAAGGAGTTACAATTGTTTAGTCTTGAGAAGAGACGTTTAAGGGGGGATATGATAAACGTATATAAGTATATAAATTGCCCATACAAAAAATATGGAGAAAAACTGTTCCAGGTTAACCCCCCCCCCCCCCAAAGGACGAGGGGCACTCCCTCCGTCTGGAGAAGAAAAGGTTTAGTCTAAAGGGGCGACACGCCTTCTTTACCGTGAGGACTGTGAATTTATGGAACAGTCTACCTCAGGAACTGGTCACAGCAGGAACAATTAGCAGCTTTAAAACAGGGTTAGATACATTCCTGGAACAAAATAACATTAATGCTTATGCAGAATTATAAAACTACATCCCTTCCCCTTATCCCCTTACACCCTTCCCTTCAATTCCCTGGTTGGACTTGATGGACGTATGTCTTTTTTCAACCATACTAACTATGTAACTATGAAAGTATGACCCTCTTCCTATTGAAAAAATTTATTTTGGATTCCAAATGGCCAACTTCAAAATGGCCACCATGGTCACCACCCATCTTGAAAAGTTTCCCCCCTCACATATATCAATGTGCCACAAACAGGAAGTTAATATCACCAACCATTTGCATTTTATTAAGGTGTATCGAAATAAATGGCCCACCCTGTATAATATCTGGGCTTGTTTCTCAGGTGTGTTGAAACCCTTAACGTTAAGGGAGGAAACCCTAATGTCAGCTGCTATGAATACATCTGGTAATGATAGCTGACTCACCCAGGGAGGAAGAGACCAATGGAATGTCCAATCCGCGAGGCTGGTACCACACAAGGTCGAGATGCCTTTTGAGAGAAGGGAGAACAAGAGGGTAAGAGATAGCAGAAAGAGTTAAGAGCAGTATCCACACAGACACAGGTACTTAGGGACTAAAGGAAGAGGCCATCAGACTCAATCAGAGCCAGTCCGATGTCAATACTAAGGTGAGTAGCGCAGAAGACACACCAGAGAAAGAAGTACATGAACGTGTACATTATCACTATAAACAGAGGGGGAGCCCCTTACTAAATTGAAGGTGAGGAGAGCTAATGTATAACAGGCTGTAAACAAACTATGAGGGCGCTAGGCTCAATACTTTCCAATAGCTGGGAGGCAGAGTGGGATAGCATATAGTACTGTTAACAAGTATGGGGGAACCTGTTCCGATGAGATATTCAACCACTGACTTAGACCCAATTAGTAGGTGAACAACAAACAGCTTGTCTGAGGTCCCAGTGAGTAAAACAAAGCAAACAGGTTCAGGTTTTACGCTTCTGTCTCTGAGGCAGAGGGTCTGAGGTTTTCCCGTTCTGTTTTTTCAACGAGAAGTCGTGGCTTGAAGAAGAAGTTGGGGGCCCCTGTGATAGCGTTCTGGAGCACTTGGAGAAGTTGTCTCAGCCCGGCTCTCAGCCGCAGGGTACGCAGGGACAGGTCAGGATAAAGGTGAATCTGAGTCCCATTGTAAGAAACATTCTGGAGTTTGCGCGCTTTGCGCATAATGTCATCTTTCTGGAGAAAATGATGCACTCTGCAGATTACATCCCTTGGTTTCTTGGGATCAAGTTTTTTTGCCTTCAGCGCTCTGTGAGCACGGTCAAGTTCCAACAGTGAACCTGCCAGTTTATGAAGGATTTAATTGAAGATCCTCTGCAATGTGCTGGAGAGATCTTGCGGGGGCACCATTTCCGTGAGTCCTTTGATTCTTATATTGTTTCTGCGATTTCTATTGTCCATATCATCAATATAGTCCACTGTAAGAGCATTTTGTATAGTTAGATTAATCGTGGCCTCATGTAGTTGCTGTATTTGTGAAGATGCTTTAGAGTGCAGTTCTTCAACTTATTGATCCTGTCTTGTAGGCAGATGACATTGCTCACGAATATTTGCAATGCAAATTTTATTTGGGAATATCGCATATTCGCGAATTCGCGAATATTTGCGAATATAGCACTATATATTCGCAATTACGAATATTCGTATTTTTTTTTTCACAGTACACATCACAGTGATCATCCCTCTCTGCTCCCAGCTTGTGTGGTGTAAAGAAGGCTCTAGTACTACTGTGTGAGACTGGCGTACGAATTTCCCGCATATGCAAATTTTTGCTTATGCTAATTTCTGCATATGCTAATTTTCGCATGTGCGAATTTTCACTTATGCGAAAATAAAACGTGAATATTACGAATATGCGAATTTAGGGAATATATGATGAATATTTGTCTATATATTCGCAAAATATCGCAAATTCGAATATGGCCTATGCCGCTCAACACTAGTGACGACCGTCTTCACTGATTTAAGATCTTGTTTCCACGCAGACCGGAGGTCCGAGGCAAGGCCTTAGTCGGATGCAAGACCAGTAATGCTCTGGGTAGTTTTTGAGAGTATTAACTGCCATTTCTGGTGAGAGCAGGGTTGTTACAGGTGCAGCATGGATCTCAGCAGTACGGGCGGACTTTGAGGGCGTCGACTCAGATGTGGCGGTTTAATAGGGGAGACCCCGATTGGAGTGTTAGAGTCATCCGAGGATGAGTAGTCAGAAGTGCGACGACTGGACTGGTGGAGTTTCAGTGGAGTTTTAAAAAGCTTTTTCTTCGCCGGTGGACTATTCCCCCAGTAGTCTGGGACATCACTGTCAGCGGAGGAGTCATGGGAGCCTTTTTATGAGAGAGAAGCGACTGAGTCCATTTCACCTGCCCAATCTGTAACATCTCTAGCAGGGGGTCCTCGAACCGGAGCAGAGGGGTCTAGACTCAAGGGTGAGGCCGCTTGGCTGAATTGCACTTCATAGTTCATTGATTTCTGGGTATTGGATCTTCTCATAACTGTTAGCCACTGGTCAGAATGTGCATTAGTTGAGCCATGAGGTAGTGTGAGGAGAAATCTGTGTGGAGCGGCATGCATGAGGTGCAGCAGGGTCACCATTTAAAGCTGGATGCTGGTTCATAATGGTGGAGATAGGGGGACCTTGCGCGGTAGGTGAGTGAGGCAGACGGGGTGAATATTGCACCTGTACCCTGATCTCTGCTGCGGCAGCCGCATATGTGAGGAGGAAGGTATGTCTGCCATCTTCAGGAGAGAGGAGGCTGGGATCAGGGGGAGATCACTCCCTACAGACTTGGAGCGCCCAGTGCCGGGAAGTCCAGTAGTAAAGAGACAGGAGCTTCGCTTACTTGAGCCACCTGAGGTGGTGGTGTCTGTGTCCCTGTCAGCGGCAGCGGCTTAGCAGGAGCACGGCTGTGCTCGCTTCATCCGGGTGCCGCGGACACGGCCAGCTCCAGGGGACCGGAACCGGCTGGAAAAAGTGGGTGATGTGGCTCGGCGGATTGCCGGAGGTCTGGGGTGCCCCTTTCTTGACGGTGATCTGCCTCCCATAACCTTGTCGTCGCCTGTTTAAAGACCGGTCAGGCCGGAGCTCTAACTGCATGCGTCCTCGCTCCAGCGCATCAAGGCATGCCCCAGACTTTTTTGTTTTTATTTCAGTGATGAATTTATCAATCTATTGGTGGAGCAAACAAACTTGTACGCTCAACAGTTCATTGCCCACCACCTAGATTAGTTCTTTGGCTAGGCACAATGGATGTTTTGGGGCCTCGTGCTGCATATGAGCCTAGTCAAAAAAACAAGTGTCAGGCAGTACTGGAGTGGGGACGTCCTCTAAGAGAACCCACATTACAGTATGGCCATGATACGAGGACTGTTCGAGGCCATTTGGAAATGCCTGCATTACTCTGATAATGCAGCATGTCCGACCCCCCCCCCCCCCTCCCAGAAGTGATCCTGCCTATGACAGGCTTTACAAAGTGAGGTTGGTCATAGATCACTTTGGGCCCAAAGTTTAGGAGGCCTACGTACCCCTCAGGGAGCTCTCTCTAGATTAGACTCTTATCAGTTTTAAGGGGAGACTCATCTTCCACAAGTTCATTCCCTCAAAGCAAGCGCGGTATGGCGTGAAACTCTACAAACTTTGCAAGAGTACTTCTGGGTACACTTACAAGTTTAGAGTATATGAGGGACGGGATTCCCGTTTTGAACCCCCAGAATGTCCCCCCACTCTAGGTGTTAGCGAAAGACTAGTTTGGGACATTTTGCACCCATTGCTGGATAAGGGTTACCACATGTACATGGACAACTTTTAAAGCAGCATCCCACTGTTCACATCCCTTGCTGCCAGATCCACGTCCACTCTTGAGACCGTGCAGAAGAACCGGAGAGGCCTCCCTCTACATTTTTTGCAGACACCTATGCCCAAGGGTGAGTCCCGTGCCCTTACCCATAAAAGTCTGTTGCTGGTCAGGTATAAGGATAAGTGGGATGTCCTTATACTGACCACAATTCATGGAAACGGCAACTCACCTGTTTCTGTGCGAGGTACCACAACAACGGTCCTCAAACCTGATTGCATTCTGGACTACAATCAATTTATGGGGGGAGTTGATCTCTCTGACCAAGTCCTCAAGCCATACAACGCCATGCGGAAAACATTACTCGAGTTCCAAGAAGAAGTCCTAAAGGTCCTGATCTTTGGCGGCCAGGAAAGAGCAGGCCAGAGTTTATAAAGAACTGGAGTTACATGTGCCAGGATCATCCCAGGCCAGCACTTTCCAGGTGAGGTCCCCCCCCCCCACAGGTAAGAAGGGACGATCCCAGAGAAAAATGCAGTGTGTCACAAGAGGGGGATACTGAAGGACACCACCACTCAATGTGACACTTACCCCCAATCATCCGGGCCTCTGCATTGAGGATTGCTTCAGGGAGTATCACACTTTCATGGAGTACTACATTTTCCCAATTCATTTTAATTTCCCATAATTTGACCACGATGTACCAAGTCGAGAGTACATTCCCTATTTTAACCCCAGAAACCACAAAATTCATAAAAAAAAAAAAAAAAAAAACTGATAAGACCTCTGGGGGTATTTTTTTCCAAAAATGGGTCATGGGTCACTAAGTCACTATCATTGGGGGTTTTTATGTTGCCTCAAATGCACAGCGCTCTCTCTCTACCTCAACGGGGTGCGCATTTGAGACAACAGTTTAGGGACGGTCACACATATCACATTCCCAGAATGATGATTCAGAGCATAGGGTTTGGGGCAGGCATATTTTTTACTTTTGGCTATGCTCTGGGTCATCATACTGGGAACATAATTGGCATGTGAGTAGTAACATTGTAATATGTCAGTAGTAACAGTAGTAACATTGTCATTACAATAGTACACTTCATGCATTCTTGGAAAATAAAATTAGGGAACACCCTAATTCCAAATGTCCTGTTCCCCCCTATACATCTTCCCTAGGGGTGTACTGTGTGGAATGGGGTCACATTTGGGTGTTCCTTTCTTTTATTTTCCGCTGAATGTATGTAACCGTCAGCTACTGATATGCCATAGGCCTCAAATGCAAACATAGTTCTATGACTCTTGAGACCTGTAGTGCAATTTCCAGACTCAGAAGCAATGGGTTTACAACATTTTGGGGGCATTTTCTCCTATTACCCTTTGTGCAAATGAAAAATGTGGGGTAACACTGGCCTTTTTGTGAAAAAAAATATATATTTTGTAATTTTACTGCCCACTGTTCAAAACACCTGTGAGGTGTAAATACTCACTGTACACCTTGTGGGGGACAATTTCTCTTGTTACAACTTGTGAAAATGAAAAATGGGAGGTAACCCCAGCATTTTAGTGTAAAAATCTAATTTTTCCTTTTCACATCCAAATTTAACCCCTTAAGGACCGGAGGTTTTTCAGTTTTTGCATTTTCGTTTTTTGCTCCTTGCCTTTAAAAAATCATAACTCTTTCAAATTTACACCTAAAAATCCATATGATGGCTTATTTTTTGCGCCACCAATTCTACTTTGTAATGACGTCAGTCATTTTGCCCAAAAATCTATGGTGAAGCGGGAAAAAAAATCATTGTGCGACAAAATTGAAAAAAAAAAACGCTGTTTTGTAACTTTTGGGGGCTTCCGTTTCTACGTAGTACATTTTTCGGTAAAAATGACACCTGATATGTATTCTGTAGGTCCATACGATTAAAATGATACCCTACTTATATAGGTTTCATTTTGTCGGACTTCTGGAAAAAATCATAACTACATGCAGGAAAATTAATACGTTTAAAATTGTCATCTTCTGACCCCTATAACTTTTTTATTTTTCCGTGTATGGGGCGGTATGAGGGCTCATTTTTTGCGCCGTGATCTGAAGTTTTTAACGGTACCATTTTTGCATTGATAGGACTTATTGATCACTTTTTATTCATTTTTAAATGATATAAAAAGTGACCAAAAATGCACTATTTTGGACTTTGGAATTTTTTTGCGCGCACGCCATTGACCGAGCGGTTTAATTAATGATATATTTTTATAATTCGGACATTTCCGCACGCGGTGATACCACATATGTTTATTTTTATTTTTATTTACACTGTGTTTTTTTTTTTATTGGAAAAGGGGGGTGATTCAAACTTTTAATAGGGGAGGAGTTAAATGATCTTTATTCACTTTTTTTTTTCACTTTTTTTTTGCAGTGTTATAGGTCCCATAGGGACCTATAACACTGCACACACTGATCTTCTATGTTGATCACTGGTTTCTCATAAGAAACCAGTGATCAACGATTCTGCCGGATGACTGCTCATGCCTGGATCTCAGGCACTGAGCAGTCATTCGGCGATCGGACAGCGAGGAGGCAGGAAGGGGCCCTCCCGCTGTCCTGTCAGCTGTTCGGGATGCCGCGATTTCACCGCGGCTATCCCGAACAGCCCACTGAGCTAGCCGGGATGCTTTCGGTTTCACTTTAGACGCGGCGTTCAACTTTGAACGCCGCGTCTAAAGGGTTAATAGCGCGCGGCACAGCGATCAATGCCGCGCGCTATTAGCCACGGGTCCCGGCCGTTGTTAGAGGCCGGGCCCGACCCGCTATGACGCGGGGCCACGCCGTGGCCCCGCGTTATAGATCGGGAGTGGACACATGACGTTCCAGTACGTCATGTGTCCTTAAGGGGTTAATGAACATTTATCAAACACCTGTGGGGTGTTAAGGCTCACTGGACCCCTTGTTACATGCCCTAAGAGGTGTAGTTTCCAAAATAGTATGCCATGTGGGCGTTTTATTGCTGTTATGGCACCATAGGGACTTCCTAAATGCAACATGCCCCCCAAAAACCATTTCAGCAAAATTATCTCTCCAAAAGCCAAGTGTGACTCCTTCTCTTCTGAGCATTGTAGTGCGCCAGCAGAGCACATGACGTCCACATATGGGGTATTTCCATACTCAGAAGAAATGGGTTTACAAATTTTGGAGGGCATTTTCTCCTATTACCTCTTGTATAAATTGTAAATTTGGAAAAAAAACTGCATTTTAGGCAATTTTTTATTTTATTTACACATTCGACTGTACTGAAAAGTCATCAACCACCTGTGGGGTGTTAAGGCTAAATGGGCCCCTTGTTTTTTTTTTTTTTTTTGCTGTTATGGCACCATAGGGGCTTCCTAAATGTGACATGCCCCCCAAAAACCATTTCAGCAAAATTCACTCTCCAAAATTCCATTGTCGCTCCGTCCCTTGTGAGCCCTCTAGTAAACCCACAGAGCACTTGACATGCACATTTGATTTCCTTACTCGAAAGAAATTGGGTTACCATTTTTGGGGGGCTTTTTCTCCTTTTACCACTTGTAAACATTCAAAAACTGGGTCCGTTAAGGATAACTACTATGATTCTGATTGCTGATTAATTTATTAAAATAAAATGCTAATCAAGTGTTGCAGAAAAACATTATAATATTTATCAAATATATCAGATTGCCATTTGCTTGTAACCAAGATGGTAGCTGCTTTCTGGGACAACACCCAAGAAGCAAGAAAAGAAGACCTATGTGTCCAAAAAAGGAGAAAATATACACATCTAAGTAGCAAATATGCAAGCATTGCAAAAATAACTGACACATCTGGAAACTTCTGATAATAAGGAAACCTTGCAACACATAACGGCATGAAACTATGAATAATACATTTTTATATCCAATATAACACGATGATTTTGATGTGATAACCAACCTCCCCTTTTTGATAACTGTATAAAACAATGTGTTTCCGTATAATAAACAGAATTCCTTGGGAGAACTCCCTTGGGAGGACTAGCCAGTATGAGAAAAACCTCTGCTGAGAAGGAGGCAGTGACAAGAACATGCGAGTGTAAAAAATGAAGATTTTCAATTTTCTCCTTCCCTTTGCTGCTATTCCTGTGAAACACCTTAAGGTTTAATACACTTTCTGAATGTCATTTTGAATACATTGAGGGTTGAAGTTTTAATATTGGGGTTATTTATTGGGTATTTCTAATATGAAGGGCCCTCAAGTCCACTTCAAAACTGAACTGGTCACTGAAAAATTCAGATTTTAAAAATTTTGTGAAATTTTTTTAAATTGCTGCTGAAGTTTGAAGCCCTCTGATGTCTTCCAAAAGTAAAAACATGCCAACTTTATGATACCAACATAAAGTAGACATATATGTGAGTCAATATAAAAGTATTGACATAAAGTAGAATATGTCACGAAAAAACTGTCTCAGAATCAGAATGATTAGGAAAAGCATCCCAGAGTTATTCATTCTTAAAGTGACAGTAGTCAGATGTGCAAAAAATGCTCTGGTCCATAAAGTCATAATGGGCTGTATCCTTAAGGGGTTAAGTCAGTTTCATTAGTGCATGAAACTGTGCCCATATTTTATGCTGTCACCTAGCCTGAGGTAAGTATAGAATTTGCTTTTAGGATTAGATTAACTGGTAACTGGTTGAAAGCTCCTGAGATTGCTGGCTTGTGTTGGCATTGTACGATGTATTTTACGAACTTGTAGGAGTTCTAAGTGTTCTAAGTGTTCTGTTAATAAATCTTTCTTGAATGCAGCTCAATGGTTATCTTCCTTAAATGTATCAGAAACATATTCTTTGAAATAGTCTGTATTCTTCTGTATCACTGAACATGCACAAAACGCTAGCATTATCTGATGGTATAAAATGATGCATTAATGTAACTCTGGAAAAGAAAACATGATATATTGCAAACTCTCAGACTTTGGTAGTGAAGTTGGATTTAAGTAATAAGCTTTAATCTTTTTCAGTAATAGAGCTGCCATTATATTTTTGTATAATCCAAAAATATGGGGCCATGTTTTACCTTAACAAAAATAAACAGGTTATGTTCTTCGACAGAATTAACTCTATGCTACCCAACCAGTTTGGCTTTGGGCCAAGAAGTGAAGTCTAGGTACCTTCTACATGACCTTTATCCCACTCCAGTTTGTGTAAGCCGGACTTAGTCATTAGAGGATGCAAGATCGCTTCTCAAGAGTGATCCCAGTGAGGGTATCGGCTGTCCCAGAGTCAAGGTACAGGAAAGGGTCAAGTGGCATGGTAGCAAAGTCAGATATTTGCAGGAGAGTAGAGGTGAGGAAACTTTTGAAAAGTCCAGTGTGCCAGTTCACCAAACTCTGGTAAACAGTTCTGGTTCTGACTGAACTAGTTCTGTTCAAACCTGTGCTTCACCAATAGCCCAAAAATGTGTGTATAATACAGTCTAAACATCCTAAAAGCCCTGTATAACACTGTTGGGTCTCCTTGGAGTGTATCTATGTAAAGTTAATGTGTCATTAGCAAAAACTTTTTATATAATGTAGAAAATTACATTACATGTATATTTGTAATGTACATTGGTTAACAAATTTGTATATTTTTGTACCTGCAGCTATTGCGCATGTGTATCTGTGAGGAGATCAGATACAGGAAGTGAGGGTAGGACAAGCAGGACTCTGTACACTGAGGACAAGCAGGGCTCTGTACACTGAGGACAAGCAGGGCACTGTACACTGAGGACAAGCAGGGCTCTGTACACTGAGGACAAGCAGGGCACTGTACACTGAGGACAAGCAGGGCTCTGTACACTGAGGACAAGCAGGGCTCTGTACACTGAGGACAAGCAGGGCACTGTACACTGAGGACAAGCAGGGCACTGTACACTGAGGACAAGCAGGGCTCTGTACACTGAGGACAAGCAGGGCACTGTACACTGAGGACAAGCAGGGCTCTGTACACTGAGGACAAGCAGGGCTCTGTACACTGAGGACAAGCAGGACACTGTACACTGAGGACAAGCAGGGCTCTGTACACTGGGGACAAGCAGGGCTCTGAGGACAAGCAGGGCTCTGTGCAGTGTGGACAAGCAGGGCTCTGTACCAGGGACGTGCACACATAGGCTTAAAAGGGGGCTTGAGCCCCTGCCCCTTTTCTGAACCTGCCCCTTACAGGCGCAGACAGTAAGAGGACCTCGCTGCTGCCGCTGCACAGCACAAATGTTCTGTCAAAGCTCAGGGGTGGCCGACGCAGGGATATGTTTCTCACAGTAAGGCTGTGGCCATTGTAAGGTTGCTCTGCTCCCTGCACTATTCAGTCCTGGCCCACACACCCTGGCCTGACTGATGAATCCCTCCCCTCCCTCCAGCAGTCATGTGCCGCAGTCTGGACCTGTTATCTCCAGCTCCTCAACACTGGGCCCCGCAGAGGAGGATGAAGCAGCCAGGCAGCCGGATGAGTGATGAGAAAATCCCAGCCAGTCTTCTATTCAGAAGACCAAATCCCTCTGCCAGTGATGCGGTCTCCTCACAGTGTGCACTGCGCAGAGGAGGATGAAGTTCAGGGCCTGTGAGGTGAAGGTAAAAGAAGTGAGCAGAAGGAGAGACTACGGAGTGATATATGGATATTATCGCTGCTGCTGCCGAGTGCAGGGCTGAATGATGATATATAGAGGAGATAGAGGACCCAGCATTGCTGAGCTCCAGATCCTCCTCCCTCTCTGAACCCCCTGTACCGTGGGCCATGGAGGCAGTGACCACATACAGCTGGGAAGTGGAAGGTGAGAAGGTTATTGTCACTTCTTCTTGTGAGTCCGGACCTGTCCAGGGGGAGCAGGGGTTCAGCTTCTAGCAGTGACCTCTGACATTGAGGCTTAACCTTGTTGATTGCTAACATCAGTGGTCTCCAAACTGTGGACCTTCAGATGTTGCAAAACTACAACTCCCAGCATGCGCAGGAGTTGTAGTTTGTAGTTTTGCAACTTCTGGAGGACTACTGTCCTGCTTATGTGTCATAGCAAGCATATTGATTGTCCACCAGCTTTACCAGTAAAAGAATATAACTAGGGAATTGCTAACTGCTAAAATGCATTTCCGCCTGTGTGCACAAAATTTCTGTCCCTGATGAAGCCGTAATGTCCCACCATGGTCACCCTCCTCACTCTGGACTGGAAGCAAACATTGTTTTATGCTATTTTGTACAGGTTATTAATGTGGAGTGTAAATATTTATAATTACCAGCTTTCTTTCTCCTTGCAGATACAGTGACCTCCCGACCTACGATGACCCCGACATACGATCATTTCAACATACGATGGCCTCTCAGAGGCCATCGCATGTTGGAGGCAGCATCAACATACGATGCTTTTGTATGTCGGGGCCATCACATAAACGGCTATCCGGAGGCGCAGACTGCTTCAGCTGCCACCGGATAGCCGTTTAAGGCAGGGGCGGATCCAGAGTCGAGTCTCGGGAGGGGCACTATTAGAGTATTTTGTGTTGGCGGACAGAAAACAAGATGTTGCTCACGGAACTTACAATATTATTAAATGTATCATACAGTCCTAACCTTGTTTAAGACTCTTAAGCCATGCTCACATGTCAGAATAATTATCAAATATACCAATTGCCGCAGAATGGGAAAGTGCTAAAGAAGTTTTTACCATTTAAAACTACAGCTCCCAGTATGACCTAAGCAGTGGTAAGGGGATGCTGGGAGTTGTTGTTTCACCCATCATTACTGCGGAACTTACAAGTGACTCCAGCTGTGATAGGACACAGTAAGGAGAATGTACAATGTTATCAGTGACAACAGGTGACGTCTTCTCTATAGTGAGGAGAATGTACAATGATATCAGTGACAACAGGTGATGTCTTCTCTATAGTGAGGAGAATGTACAATGGTATCAGTGACTAGAGGTGACGTCTTCTCTATAGTCTTTCCTTATCTAATTCAGCTGGTACATAACGCCAGGATTTGTTCCAGCTATATTTTCTCTCAGCAGAACTTGACGCCCAGATGATTTCTATGTCAGCGGATTCTGATCCTCTGTATGAAAACAATAATTATTATAATACTGCCAAACACTGTATTCTTCTAATACAATACCGCCACACACCCTCTGAATATAATTCTGACACACTGTACCCCCTGAATATACAACACTCTGTACCCTCTGAATATAATACCGCCACACACCATACCCTCTGTATATAATACTATCACGCAATGCACCCTCTGAATATAATACTAGTGTTGAGCGGCATAGGCCATATTCGAATTCGCGAATATTTGCGAATATATGGACGAATATTCGTCATATATTCGCGGATATTCGCAATATTCGTTATGTTCTCGTTTTATTTTCGCATATACGAAAATACGCGCATGCGAAAATTAACATATGTGGAAATTCGCATATGCGAAATTTAGCATATGCGCATTTTCGCATATGCGAATTTTCGCACGCCAGTCTTACACAGTAGTATTACAGCCTTCTTTACACCACAAAAGCTGGAGGCAGAGAGGGGTGATCACTGTGATGTGTACTGTGAAGAAAAACAAAAAAAACAAAAAAACGAATATTCGTAATTACGAATATATAGCGCTATATTCGCGAAATTCGCGAATTCGCGAATATGCGATATTCGCGAATAATATTCGAATTGCGAATATTCGCGAGCAACACTATATAATACTACCACACACTGTGTTCTCTAAATTTAATGCTACCACACACTGCACTCTGTGAATATAACTTGCTGTGCAGTGCACCCTCTGAATAAAATACCCAAATGTTTTGTGGCCCATAAAAAACGTACCACCCCAGAAATTCCTCATCATATTCACAATACTTCTGAAATGCAGAACACTCTGTGCCTTCACATATAGTAATAATGCCCCATCTTGTGCCCCTATATATAATAATTATGACCCTTCCTGTTCCCCCCACATAATAATAATGCCCTCTGTCCTGTGCCCCTAACATATATTGCCCCCTGTGCTGTGCCCTTCACATATAATTCCCCCATCATGCGCCCCTCACATAAAATGCCCCGTGATGTGCCCTTCACATTTAATGCCCCTGTTCTTTGCCCCTCATATATATTGCCCCCATCATGCGCCCCTCACATATAATGCCCCGTGCTGTGCCCTTCACATATAATGTCCCCGTTTTTTGCCCCTCACATATAATGCCCCCATCATGCACCCCTCACATATAATGCCCCGTGTTGTGCCCCTCACATATAATGCCCCCTGTGCTGTGCCCCTCACATATAATGCCCCCATCCTGTCCCCTCAGGGGGCATTATATGTGAGGGGGATAGCACAGGGGGCATTTTATGTTTGGGGCACATGACAGGAGCATTATTTGTGAGGGGCACAGCACAGGGGGCATTATATGTGAGGGGCGCATGATGGGGGCATTATATGTGAAGGGCGCATGATGGAGGCATTATATATGAGGGGTGCATGATGGGGGCATTATATGTGAGGGGTGCATGATGGGGGCATTATATATGAGGGGTGCATTATGGGGCATTATATGTGATGGGCACAGCACAGGGGGCATTATATGTGTGGGGCAAAGCACGGGGCATTATATGTGTGGGGCACAGCACAGGTGGCATTATATGTGTGGAGCACAGCACAGGGGGCATTATATGAAATAATGCCTCCTGTGCTGTGCCCCTCACATATAATGCCCCCTGTGCTGTGCCCCTCACATATAATGCCCCCTGTGCCCCACACATATAATTTATATGTGTGGGGCACAGCACAGGGGGCATTATATGTGAGGGGCACAGCACAGGGGGCATTATATGTGTGGGGCAAAGCACAGGGCATTATATGTGTGGGGCACAGCACAGGTGGCATTATATGTGTGGAGCACATATATGAGCACATTATATGAAATAATGCCTCCTGTGCTGTGCTCATCACATATAATGGCCCCTGTGCTGTGCCCCACACATATAATGCCCCCTGTGCTGTGCCCCACACATATAATTTATATGTGTGGGGCACAGCACAGGGGGCATTATATGTGAGGGGCACATTACAGGGGGCATTATATGTGTGGAGCACAGCACAGGGGGCATTATATCAAATAATGCCTCCTGTGCTGTGCCCCTCACATATAATGCCCCCTGTGCTGTGCCCCTCACATATAATGCCCCCTGTGCCCCACACATATAATTTATATGTGTGAGACACAGCACAGGGGGCATTATATGTGAGGGGCACAGCACAGGGGGGCCCCCTGCCATGTGCTCTTACCATATAATGCCCCCTGTGCTTTGCCCTGTAGCCCCTCACATTAAATATTCCCTTTTTCCAAGTTTTTAAATCCCCCTCCCCCTCCTCCTGTACAATATAGTTCCCCAAATCCCCTGGGCCCTGAGCATACTCTTCACTACTTACAGTATGCGGGCTGCGGGGACAGGATCTCCGATGTGGATCGCGTCCCCGCAGCTCACACACTGTAATCACAGCGTGTGAAAGTTTAGTGAATGGTGGAGCCGGAGCTTACAGCTTCGGCTCCACCATGCAAGGTGGTGGGGCGGGTGCTGCATACTGCAATCTCGGGGGGGACAATTGCCCCGTTGCCCCCCCCCCCTGGATCCGCCACTGGTTTAAGGTGCCCCGTGTGGTCCGCTGACGATCACTTACCTGTCTTCGGGGCTCCGGCGCGTCCTCTTCGGGATCCCCTGCATCGTCGGCGCTCTCCATCGTCGTCAGCACGCCGTAGCACACGCTATCCCGTTATCCGATAGGAGTGGCGTGCGTAGCGACGTGATGGCGGTGACGGAGAGCGAGGATGCCGGGGAAGCAGAGGACTTGCCGGAGCGTCGGGGACACCCCGGGGACGCGGCGACAGAGAAGGAAGGCGACATCCAGGGCAGCGGTGACGAGCAGTGACGGTCCAGAACGGTGGGGACAGGAGTATAACCTCCAATACCAGTGGTCTTCAACGTGCGGACCTCCAGATGTTGCAAAACTACAACTCCCAGCCAACGGCTGTCCGGGCATGCTGGATGTTGTAGTTTTGCAACATATGGAGGTCCGCAAGTTGTAGACCACTGTCCTATACTTTACATTGCGTGGATCCCTCAACATACGATGGTTTCAACAAACGATGGTCCATTTGGAACAGATTACCATTGTATGTTGAGGGACCACTGTATATTTTTCTTGCATGTTCTAGCATAATAAGCATATATTTGTGTGGTGGCCATCGGTAAAAGCATAAAAAAGATAATTATTTACGAGGCAAAAGAAAAAAAAACTCACATTTTTTTAACTCTTGGGGGATTCTGTTTCTATAGTAAAAATTACAAGTTATCTTTCCACTGTAGGTCTATACGATTACAGCAATACCCAATTTATATAGGTTTTATTTTGTTTTCATGGGCCTTTTTTGTTTGCTTTTATGCATTTTTTTCTGCTACGTGAAATGACCAAAAATCAGTAATTATGGACTTTGGCATTTTTTTTAATGTTTATGCCATTGACCATTAACATTATATTTTAATAATTCAGACATTTACGAATGTGGCAATACTACATATATTTATGTTTATTTTTGTTTACATTATTATTTTTACTTTTATGGGAAAAGGGGCGATTCAAACTTATTAGGACAGGGGCTTATTCACATTAATTACCTTTTTTATAATATACATTTTGTTCACTATATTTTAGTTCCCATAGGAGACTATTACCTGGAATCTTTTGATTGCAAACACTGAACAATACTGGGCCATAGCACAGCATTGATAAACATTATCAGCGCTCCATAAGTACAGGCTGCTGAGGCTGACTACAGGATTGTGCCCTTTTCACTTGAGCCCCTGCCCTCTAAAATGTCTGTGCACATCCCTGCTCTGCACATGAGGACAAGCAGGGCAGGGATCTGTACACTGAGGACAAGCAGGGCTCCGTGCAATAAGGACAAGCAGGACTCTGTACACTGAGGACAAGCAGGGCTCTGTACACTGAGGACAAGAGGGCTCTGTGCACTGAGGACAAGCATGGATCTGTACACTGAGGACAAGCAGGGCTCTGTGCATTAAGGACATGCAGGACTCTGTACACTGAGGACAAGCAGGGCTCTGTACACTGAGGACAAGCAGGGCTCTGTACACTGAGGACAAGCAGGGCCCTGTACACTGAGGACAAGCAGGGCTCTGTACACTGAGGAAAAAACCCCAAATTAGACCAAAAGGGGACTATAAAGGCCAAAGAACACAACTAATTACCTAACCCCAAGGCCGTAGCCTGGGGTGCAAAACACCTCTCAATAGTCCCCCCTAAAACATAACTTTTATTATGTATCCAGTTAAAATGAAAATTAATATAAACCCAGTGAAGTGAATATTAAAAATGGGATGTCAGGTAGGTTAGTGCTTATAAGATCTGAGCAACATTGCTCCACTGTCAAGGGTTCTGCTGCAGCCCTGTATGCCTACTCTGACACCAACTTAAAACACTAGATTGCCGCCTCTACATGTTTCGCAGTCTCCACGGTGTTTTCAAGAGGCAAACTTGTCACAGTTGTTGCCACAGTTTGCCTCTTGAAAACGCTGTGGAGACGGCGAAACATGTAGAGGCGGCAATCTAGTGTTTTAAGTTGGTGTCAGAGTAGGCATACAGGACTGCCGCAGAACCCTTGACAGTGGAGCAATGTTGCTCAGATCTTATAAGCACTAACCTACCTGACATCCCATTTTTAATATTCACTTCACTGGGTTTACATTCATTTTCATTTTAACTGGATACATAATAAAAGTTATTTTTTAGGGGGGACTATTTAGTGGTGTTTTGCACCCCAGGCTACGGCCTTGGGGTTAGGTAATTAGTTCTGTACACTGAGGACAACCAGGGCTCTGTGCACTGAGGACAAGCAGGGCTCTGTACACTGAGGACAAGCAGGGCTCTGTACACTGAGGACAAGCAAGGCTCTGTGCACTGAGGACAAGCAGGGCTCTGTACACTGAGGACAAGCAGGGTTCTGTACACTGAGGACAAGCAGGGCCCTGTACACTGAGGACAAGCAGGGCTCTGTACACTGAGGAAAAAAAACCAAATTAGACCAAAAGGGGACTATAAAGGCCAAGGAACACAACTAATTACCTAACCCCAAGGCCGTAGCCTGGGGTGCAAAATGCCTCTAAATAGTCCCCCCTAAAACATAACTTTTATTATGTATCCAGTTAAAATGAAAATTAATGTAAACCCAGTGAAGTGAATATTAAAAATGGGATGTCAGGTAGGTTAGCGCTTATAAGATCTGAGCAACATTGCTCCACTGTCAAGGGTTCTGCAGCAGCCCTGTATGCCTACTCTGACATCAACTTAAAACACTAGATTGCCGCCTCTACATGTTTCGCCGTCTCCACAGCGTTTTCAAGAGGCAAACTTGTCACAGTTGTTGCCACAGTTTGCCTCTTGAAAACGCCGTGGAGACGTCGAAACATGTAGAGGCGGCAATCTAGTGTTTTAAGTTGGTGTCAGAGTAGGCATACAGGGCTGCTGCAGAACCCTTGACAGTGGAGCAATGTTGCTCAGATCTTATAAGCACTAACCAACCTGACATCCCATTTTTAATATTCACTTCACTGGGTTTACATTAATTTTCATTTTAACTGGATGCATAATAAAAGTTATTTTTTAGGGGGGGACTATTTAGAGATGTTTTGCACCCCAGGCTACGGCCTTGGGGTTAGGTAATTAGTTCTGTACACTGAGAACAACCAGGGCTCTGTGCACTGAGGACAAGCAGGGCTCTGGGCACTGAGGGCAAGCAGGGCTCTGTGCACTGAGGACAAGCAGGGCTCTGTACGCTGAGGACATGCAGGGCTCTGTACGCTGAGGACAATCAGGGCTCTGTACACTGAGGACAAGCAGGGTTCTGTACACTGAGGACAAGCAGGGCTCTGTGCACTGAGGACAAGCAGGGCTTTGTGCACTGAGGACAAGCAGGGCTCTGTACACTGAGGTCAAGTAGGGCTCTGCGCACTGAGGCTCTGTGACACGCTCCCGGCTCACACAGCTGGATGAATGACAAGCCAGGAGCCTGGACAGAGCCCTGCCTGTCCTGCCCAGACTTCCTGTATTTGGTCTCCACACAGAGACACACAGGCAATAGCTGCAGGGTAAGCATTTAAGTAAATGTACATATAATGGTATTTTCCACAATATATAAAAAGTTTTTGCAAATGACAGATACACTTTCATTTAAAAGTTATAGCAACATGTATAGCTATGGGTAAACAGATGGTACCCAGAGGTAACTAACAGGATGAATAAAAAAACACATTACACTATAAACGTTTCTTTTTTGGAGGAAAATGCCTGCTGGTGTTTACTGTGGATATAAAAATCTACACCCTCTTAAAATGCTAGGTTTGTGTAATGTTAAATCTTATACTTTTCATTCATACGGCGGCAGGGGCATGTGTATATAGAAGAGCTGTGGGGGGCAGACATATAGCGTTATCTGCCCCCCCCCCCCCCCCCCAGTGCTTCTACATACATATACCCCTGCTGCCATATGAATGAAAAGTATTTCTATTAGCAGCGCATAGTGTCGGCTCCATGCGCTGCTAATAGAGATACTTTTCATTCATACGGCTTCAGGGGTATATGTATATAGAAGAGCTGTGGGGGGCAGACATATAGGGTTATCTGCCTTCCCAGTGTTTCTACATACATATACCTCTGCTGCCATATGAATGAAAGGTATTTCTATTAGTAGCGCATAGTGCCGGGAGCCGGCATTATGCGCTGCTAATAGAAATACTTTTCATTCATACGGCAGTAGGGGCATATGTATATAGAAGAGCTGCTAGGGCACATATACATGCGCTGCGGGGGTAAATATTTAATGCGCCGGCGGGGGGGTATATATTTAATGCGCCAGCGGGTATATATTTAATAACTTCAAAAAATTATAGGCCCAAGGCCAGAAGCATCAGTTTTCCCCATATTAGGAGCATAGTTGTCCCCCAGATTAGGCAGCATAGATGTCACCCAGATTAGGCAGCATACATGTCCCCCAGATTAGGAGCATAGTTGTCCCCCAGATAAGGAGCATAGTTGTCCCCCAGATTAGGCAGCATAGATGTCCCCCAGATTAGGAGCATACTTGTCCCCCAGATTAGGCAGCATAGATGTCCCCCAGATTAGGCAGCATAGATGTCCCCCAGATTAAGAGCATAGATGTCCCCCAGAGTAGGCAGCATAGATGTACCCCAGATTAGGCAGCATAGATGTCCACTAGATTAGGAGTTTAGTTGTCCCCCAAATTAGGAGCATAGTTGTCCCCCAGATAAGGAGCATAGTTGTCCCCCAGATTAGGCAGCATAGATGTCATCAAGATTAGGCAGCATAGATGTCCCCCAGATTAGGCAGCATAGATGTCCCCCAGATTAGGCAGCATAGATGTCCCCCAGATTAGGAGCATAGTTGTCCCCCAGATTAGGCAGCATAGATGTCCCTCAGATTAGGAGCATACTTGTCCCCCAGAGTAGGCAGCATAGATGTCCCCCAGATTAGGAGCATACTTGTCCCCCAGATTAGGCATCATAGATGTCCACTAGATTAGGATCTTAGTTGTCCCCCAGATTAGGAGCATAGTTGTCCCCCAGATTAGGCAGCATAGATGTCACCCAGATTAGGCAGCATAGATGTCCCCCAGATTAGGCAGCATAGATGTCCCCCAGATTAGGAGCATAGTTGTCCCCCAGATTAGGCAGCATAGTTGTCCCCCAATCAGTGCGGGCCGATCAGAGCCAATCAAAGGGCCGTATGTGGCAAGCGGGCCATACAATGCCCAGGTCATCCCCAGAGGGTTTCATAACCAACCACAATAGAGAAAAAAAATTTATAGGAGCATAGTCAATCTACTCATTGGTGGATGGAAATCCTGGCTGATCCATCCCTGATTCATCTTGACAAACGTCAGTCTCTCCACATTTTTAGTGGACAGACGAGTTCGCCTTGGGGTTACTATGGCCCGACCGCACTAAACACCCGCTCTGATGGTACACTACTGGCCGGGCAGGACAGTTTTTCCATGGCAAACTCTGCTAGTTGCGGCCATAAATCGAGTTTGGCTGCCCAGAAGTTCAGCGGATCTTCAACGGTTGTTGGCAGGGTCATGTTGAGGTAAGCCCCCACCTGCTGGTTCAGGTCCTGCTCCATGTCCACCTGCTGCTGATGAGTAGCTTCACTATGCGGCTGAAGGAAGCTACTCATCAGCGACTGTAGACTCAGGCTGCTGCTGATTGAGCCGGTACTGCTCCTGCCACCCCTCCCCTCCCCAGCAGCCGTGGCAGTGGAAGGTGAGCGCAGAGGGCCCCCCGAGTCAGACCTGCGAGTGGATGGACCATGTGGCCGATAGGCATCGGCCAACCGACTACGTAGAAGCTCCCTGAAGTAGGTCAGTTTGTCCTCCCTCTCAGTGGGTGTAAAAAAGGCCCCCATTCTGGGCCGGTAGCGAGGGTGGAGATCCAGAAGTCATCGCGCTGACGAATTATGACAATTCGGGGGTCACTACGCAAGACACTCAGCATGCATCGTGCCATTTGTGACAATGACTCGCTGGGACTACCTGCCTCCATCTCCACTGCATACTGCCACGGTGTGTCCGGGTCCTCTGTCTTACCTCCCTCGTAATAACCCTTCAGCTCCTCTGGCTGCTCCTGCTCCTCCTCTCCTGTCCAATGACCAGAAACACCGGCCATCTCATCCACCGTAAACTGTGCTCTGCTCTGCCCCTCATCATCCTCCTCCAGTTCATCCCTCACAGGACTCATGTAGCCTTCTGATGTAGGCGCAACGTCTCCATTGCCGTGACCAGCCATGTTTTCAATCATTTTTTGGAGTAAATGTAGGAGTGGAATTACGTCGTTCATGGCGTAATTCGAGCGACTAACAAAAAATGTGGCTTCCTCAAAGGGCCTCAGCAAACGGCAGGTGTCACGTATGAGCTGCCACTCGTTCACATTGAAGTTACACAGGGGAGTACTCCAATCTGCTTGTATCATCAAAAAAATCCATGATGGCTTTTCTTTGTTCGTATAGTCTGTCCAACATATGGAGGGTGGAATTCCAAGGTGTGGCAACGTCACAAATAAGACTATGTTGTGGGATACCATTCTGACGCTGCAGCTCAAGCAAAAGTGTGCTTGGCGGTGTACGAGTGGCTGAAGTGCATGCACAGTTTCCTTGCCATTGTCAGGATGTCTTGCAAATGGGGTGAAGATTTGATGAACTTCTTGACAACCAGATTCAACACGTGTGCCATGCAGGGCGAATGGTTCACACTTCCTTGTCGCAGCGCGGCCACAATGTTCTTCCCATTGTCGATCACCATGATTCCCATTTCCAGATTACGTGGAGTAAGCCATACTCTGATTTCTTCCCTAATGAACTTCAGCAGTTCCTCCCCTGTGTGACTCCGTTCGCCAAGGCAAACCATTTGATGGACGGCTTGACACCGCTGTGCCCTACACATGTGGTACGATGAAGGGCCACCGAGATTTGGACGTGCAGTGGAGGCCGAGGACACGGGGGAGAAGGAGGCGCACACTGGAAAAGGACCAACTGCCTGGGAGCGAGAGCGTTGAGGAGGAAGCGGTGTGACCTGTCCAAGTTGCTGTTGTGGCTGTGCAGGAACAACATTTACCCAGTGGGCCGTAAAAGACATGTATTGTCCCTGCCCGTAGTTACAGCTCCACACGTCGGCACTGCCGTGCACTTTTGAACACACCGACAGGCTCAAGGACTGGCCCACCTTCTCTTGTACAAACTTATGCAGGGCTGGTACTGCCTTCTTCGCAAAGAAATGACTGCTTGGGACTCTCCACCTCGGATCGGCACAAGCCATCAATTCCCTGAAAGCTGCAGAGTCCACCAGGAGAGTTTGACACAATGCTTCCTTTGGCTGAGGTGGTGGAGCCTTGGCTGGATGACGGAGGGAGAGAATGGCCACTGGGTGATGCGGCAGGCTGGACCACTACATCGGAGCCACGGTTATCCCAGGCCGCTTTATGGCGGCGAATCATGTGTTGACTCAGGGCCGTGGTGCCGAGATTGGGACCCTGGCCACACTTCACTTTCTGCTGACAGATTTTGCATGTGACTACGCTAAGGTCCTCCGGATTCTTTATGTAGAACAACCACACTGCAGAGTAGCTGATTTTCCCACCCGCAGTCCGCACTATTTCACTGCTATTGGCGCCGTCTCCAGGAACCCCTGTTCCACTACCTCCCTGAATGGTAGCTTGCCGCGAAGCAGGTGGTCTCCCCCTGGCACGTTTGGCTCCTGAATTTCCACTACTGCCACCACCACGCTGATTGCCAACAGTGCTACCGCCTTGCTGCCTCATAGACAAAGAGCAAATCTCTTCTCCTGATGATGATGAAGCCCCGGCTTCTGCACCCGTCCCCAATTGCGATCGGCTTCATCATCATCAAAATATGTGTGCACATCACTGATGTCCTCCTCGTGTTCCACAACAGTGTCTGCCTCCCACAACACCGCCTCCCACGTCACTCTCCGCATCACTACTTGCCCGCCTTGCGGAGCAAGCGACGCATGTCTCCTCACATTCTTGGCTGCCCATTAGCTGCTGACTGTCCTCTATTACATCGTCCTCACTAAATAGTGGAGCTGAACCCAAAGCATGAGATACTTCTTTGGGAGAGGGAACAGCATAGGACAAAGGCAATGGGATTATGGGGACTCCTCCCGGGCCATGCCAACTGAGGGTTGTGTCTGAGGAACCCACCGACTCTTGACTGGGGTTGTCACATGTCGCTTTTGATGATGGGGATGAGTGTGTAAACCAATTGGGGAGGAGAGATGGGTCGACGACACGACCGCTGGGTGTTAACAGAAGCTCAGGCCTATTGCTGCGACTCCTGCTGCCACTCGCCCCAAGTCTGCTGCCAACTCTGCCTGACTTATGTAGGCCTCTGCCCCTTCTCTGTGCACGTTCTGGCACTTAGTGCATTTATGAGGGTATAGAACAGCAGCAGGCGATTACTTACGGCTGTCCTTTCAAAGTATATAGGCCCTAGACAGAATGAGAATTTGCAATGATGAGCGCACTGGTATGCGTATTTCTACGCAGGAAAAACACTTTTTTTTGTTGTATACACCAGCTGGTGTATACTAATGTGTGGAAAAGCACTGAATTTAGCACCGAGTCAGAAATACTGGTACTAAATAGTACACTACGGGGTTGTATGTAGGCCCTTTGCAAGGATAAGGGCACTGTTAAGCGTATTTGTACGCAGGAAAATCTTTTATTTTCTTTCATACACCTCCAGGTGTATAACGTGTGGTATAACACTGAATTTAGCACAGATACGGAAAAAAGATGGTATATGGCACGCTATTTGCTTGTATGTAGGCCCTTTGCAATGATAAGGCCACTGTTAAGTGTATTTGTATGCAGGAAAAACTTTTTATTTCTTTAATACACCGTCAGTTGTATAACGTGTGGTATAACACTGAATTTAGCACAGAGACAGAAAAAAAGGTGGTATGTGGTACGCTATTTGCTTGTATGTAGGCCCTTTGCAATGATAAGGGCACTGTTAAGCGTATTTGTACGCAGGAAAAACTTTTTTTTTTCATACACCGGCAGGTGTATAACGTGTGGTATAACACTGAATTTAGCACAGAGACAGAAAAAAAGGTGGTATATGGCACGCTATTTGCTTGTATTTAGGCCCTTTGCAATGATAAGGCCACTGTTAAGCGTATTTGTACGCAGGAAAACTTTGTTTTTTCTTTCATACACCGGCAGTTGTATAACGTGTGGTATAACACTGAATTTAGCACAGAGACAGAGTAACAGGTGAAAAATGGTAAAAAGGCACTAAAGCCCACACTAATATGACTTATTTCTGAACAGCAGCAGGACCCAGCAGTGCAGCACCACACAAAAAAAAAAATAATAATCCAGGGATTAAACCCTAAATTGCACTCTGTCACACAATTCTGAGCAGCAGAAGATTTGTGGAGCAAATAAAAATAAACTCAATTGGGCTGAAAAATGAGGAGATAAGATGCTTCAGAAAGTTCAGGCAGCTTGGAGATCTGTATGAGGCAGCTGACAGCTATCTGCCCCTCTCTGCTGCAATGCTCAATAACGTAAATAGGAGGTTTAGCAATCAATGATCCTTCTCAGTGTAACAGCAAAGCACTCTGCACTCCTGTCTTTCCCTAATGCTGATGTAACGCTGTGGTATGAGCTATTCACACACACGCAGTCCCGTCCTCTCCATCTGAGTGCATAGATTAAATAAAGAGAGGCAAGATGGCCGCCGATTATATAGGGGCTGTGACATCACAGGGGTCAGTGAACACTGACAGGCTGCATCTCACATGTGATTCAGGGTCAGCCCACATACCTTCTTTCCCGCCGCTGTTTCCCGCCCTCCCATAATCCCCTGCCCCATGTACTCACATGTGGATCTGCCATCTTAGGTCTCCAATAGCCTGGAACGCTGTAAAATGGAGTTTAATGAAGCGTTTCGCGCGATAGAATCGCGGCGATATTCGTAGCGAATCGAAATTTTCATGAAATTCGTAACAAATTCGGGTTCGTCAACTTCGATTCGCTCATCTCTAGTCACAACTAACGGCTGTTATTCATGACGGACTATGACGGGTCATAAAGGATAATCAAAAAATCCCATAGAGTTTATAATGGGATTCTTTAGCGGCCATTTACCAGGGCATTTCTAACGGATGTTTGTAACGGATGAATTTTTATAGTGTGAAAGTAGCCTTACTGATATCTTGCTGGGGGGGGGGGGATTACACACTACAATCTGGTTGCATAATTGTGCATATGGAAGTCATTGTCACTCTGAAAGGGAAACTTCCTTTTCTCCTCTTAAGGTGAAACTGTTCATAATCCCATCCATCCTGACCAAGTTCCCAGTTCCAGTTGGAAAAAAAAAACAGCCCTAAAGCATGATGCTGCCACCACCATTGTTACGCCGAGCGCTCCGGGTCCCCGTTCCTCCCCGGAGCGCTCGCCTCATCCTCGTTGCTGCAGCGCCCCGGACAGATCCACTGACCGGGTGCGCTGCGGTCCCGCCTCCAGCCGGGATGCGATTCGCGATGCGGGTGGCGCCCGCTCGCGATGCGCACCCCGGTCCCCGTACCTGACTCGCTCTCCGTCGGTCCTGTCCCGGCGCGCGCGGCCCCGCTCCCTAGGGCGCGCGCGCGCCGGGTCTCTGCAATTTAAAGGGCCAGTGCACCAATGTTGGTGCCTGGCCCAATCTTCCCAATTACCAATTAGTGTGATCACCTGTGTACTTCCCTATATTACCTCACTTCCCTTGCACTTCCTGGCCGGATCTTGTTGCCTTAGTGCCTAGTGAAAGCGTTCCCTTGTCTGTTCCTAGCCCGTGTTCCTGACCTCCTGCCGTTGCCCCTGACTACGATCCTTGCTGCCTGCCTCGACCTTCTGCTACGTCCGACCTTGCTTCTGCCTACTCCCTTGTACCTCGCCTATCTTCAGCTTCTTCAGCAGTCAGAGAGGTGAGCCGTTGCTAGTGGATACGACCTGGTCACTACCGCCGCAGCAAGACCATCCCGCTTTGCGGCGGGCTCTGGTGATAACCTGTAGTGGCTTAGAACCGGTCCACTAGCGCGGCCCTCGCCATCCCTCTCTGGCACAGAGGATCCACTACCTGCCAGCCGGCATCGTGACAGTAGATCCGGCCATGGATCCCGCTGAAGATCCTACACTGGGCGCCACACTGGTCGCCCAGCTAGCCCTAAAGATCGCCCAACGAGATCAACAGCTGGCATACTTGACCTCCGAGGCACTGCGTATTCAGTCACAGATACAGCAGCTGCAGCCGCAGATACAGCAACAGCTACAGCTGCAACTACCATCTCCTCCGCCGGCTCCTGCAACTCCTCCGCAGCAACCGGCCCTTCCTAACCCCTGCTTGTCCCTGCCGGACAAATTTGGCGTAAAGATCGCCCAACGAGATCAACAGCTGGCATACTTGATCTCCGAGACACAGCGTCTTCAGTCACAGTTACAGCAGCTGCTGCCGCAGATACAGCAACTTCAGTCACAGCAGCTGCTGCCGCAGATACAGCAACTTCAGTCACAGCTACAGCTGCAACAACCATCTCCTCCGCCGGCTCCTGCAACTCCTCCGCAGCAACCGGCCGTTCTTAACCCCTGCTTGTCCCTGCCGGACAAGTTTGATGGGGACCGCAATGATTCTGCCACAGCCACAGTCCAGTCCTTCTTCGCTGAGGTCCGTGGTGTCTTCGAGGAGCCTGCCCGAGCTTCTTCTGCCGAGATTGCCCTGCTGAACCTGGAACAGGGTGTTTCTTCCGTTGGCGAGTACGCCATTCAGTTCCGTGCTCTTGCTTACGAGTTGTCCTGGAATAGTGAGGTTCTCTGCGCGACCTTTAAAAAAGGCCTATCCAGCAACATTAAAGATGTTCTGGCCGCACGAGAGACTCCTGCTGACCTACATGAACTCATTCATCTTGCCACTCGCATTGACATGCGTTCTTCCGGATGGCGTCTGGAGCTCCGCCTGGATATGGACTTTGTTCGCACGAAGCGTTTTTTCTCCCCGGCTCCTCTCTCCTCTGGTCCTCTGCAATCCGTTCCTGTGCTTCCCGCCACGGAGGCTATGCAAGTTGACCGGTCTCGCTTGACACCTCAAGAGAGGACACGACGCCGCATGGAGAATCTTTGCCTGTACTATGCCGGTACCGAACACTTCCTGAAGGATTGTCCTATCCGTCCTCCCCGCCTGGAAAGACGTACGCTGACTCCGCACAAAGGTGACACAGTTCTTGATGTCAACTCTGCTTCTCCACGCCTTACTGTGCCTGTGCGGATATCTGCCTCTACCTTCTCCTTCTCTACTATGGTCTTCTTGGATTCCGGATCTGCAGGAAAAAATTTTTTTTTGGCCTCTCTCATCAACAGGTTCTACGTCCCCGTGACCAGTCTCGCCAGACCCCTCTACATCTATTGTATTAACAATGAAAGATTGGACTGTCTCATGCGTTTCCGCACAGAGCCCCTCCTGGTGTGCATCGGACCTCATCACGGAAGAATTGACTTTTTTTTCCTCAGGTTCTTTGGCCCCAAGAAGAGGGGGAGACCCAAGGGGGGGGGTACTGTTACGCCGAGCGCTCCGGGTCCCCGTTCCTCCCCGGAGCGCTCGCCTCATCCTCGTTGCTGCAGCGCCCCGGACAGATCCACTGACCGGGTGCGCTGCGGTCCCGCCTCCAGCCGGGATGCGATTCGCGATGCGGGTGGCGCCCGCTCGCGATGCGCACCCCGGTCCCCGTACCTGACTCGCTCTCCGTCGGTCCTGTCCCGGCGCGCGCGGCCCCGCTCCCTAGGGCGCGCGCGCGCCGGGTCTCTGCAATTTAAAGGGCCAGTGCACCAATGTTGGTGCCTGGCCCAATCTTCCCAATTACCAATTAGTGTGATCACCTGTGTACTTCCCTATATTACCTCACTTCCCTTGCACTTCCTGGCCGGATCTTGTTGCCTTAGTGCCTAGTGAAAGCGTTCCCTTGTCTGTTCCTAGCCCGTGTTCCTGACCTCCTGCCGTTGCCCCTGACTACGATCCTTGCTGCCTGCCTCGACCTTCTGCTACGTCCGACCTTGCTTCTGCCTACTCCCTTGTACCTCGCCTATCTTCAGCTTCTTCAGCAGTCAGAGAGGTGAGCCGTTGCTAGTGGATACGACCTGGTCACTACCGCCGCAGCAAGACCATCCCGCTTTGCGGCGGGCTCTGGTGATAACCTGTAGTGGCTTAGAACCGGTCCACTAGCGCGGCCCTCGCCATCCCTCTCTGGCACAGAGGATCCACTACCTGCCAGCCGGCATCGTGACAACCATGCTTTAATGCAGATGTGGTGCTGTTCTTTTGGTCATGTGCAGTGTTATTTTTGAGCCAAACTCACCTTTGGAATTATGTCAAAAAAAAGTACAACCTTTGTTTTATCAGACCATAATACCTTTTCCCGTGAGATTTTGGAGGACTTGAGTTATTTTAATTTTTTTTTTTCAAACATCTGTTATATACAGTAGTAATTAGCATATAGCATTAAAGGGGTACTCCGGTGCTTACACATCTTATCCCCTATCCAAAGGATAGGGGATAAGATGCCTGATCGCGGGAGTCCCGCAGCTGGGGACACCTGGGATCATGCACGCGGCACCCCGTTTGTAATCAGTCCCCGGAGCGTGTTCACTCCGGGTCTGATTACCGGCGACCGCAGGGCCGGCGGCGTGTGACGTCACGCCTCCGCCCCCGTGTGACGTCACGCCCCGCCCCTCAATGCAAGCCTACGGGAGGATCGACCGTAATCAGTCCCGGAGCTGCGGGACACCCGTGATCAGGCATCTTATCCCCTATCCTTTGGATAGGGGATAAGATGTGTAAGCACCGGAGTACCCCTTTAAGACTAAATGTGTTTCAGTATTTCCTAACCCCTTCCTAAGCAGTGCTGCTATGCTGTATGTTGGCAACTTTTATTGTGGTGTCTCCTTGTTCAAATTGGAGAAAAGAAAGAAATGAGAAGAGCCTCTAACAAGACCTGGATCTAGATTATCGGAAAAAGTAATTTAATTTATATTACTTTTGTGGTATTCTAATAAAATATCTATCTATCTAAAACAAAATTCTAGTAGCACTCCAGGATAAGTGAAAATACTGTGAAGTTTATACATTTTTATACAATGTGACGTTTCAACTGCCAACTGCGGTCTTTCTCAAGCTCAGGAAAGACCACAGTTGGCGGTTGAAGTGTTGCATTGAAACATGGGTGAATAAACTTCAAAATATTTTCACTTATCCTGAAGTGTTGCTGGAATTTTGTTTTTGTATTACCACTGCCCATGATCTTTGCTTACATTTAACATGCATCCGCTATTATCACCCTTGAGGTTGTGCTATTTTAAATCCTCCATTGTTCCATATCTATCTATCTATCTATCTATCTATCTATCTATCTATCTATCTTAGATAATAGAGGAAAGGATGATGTGAAAAAAACACATTCAGAACTTTTTATAGGTGTACTCCCCTAGAATATTTTTTTTTTAAATCAACTGGTGCCAGAAAGTTAAAAAGATTTGTAAATAACTTCTATTTAAAAATTGTTATCCTTCCAGTACTTATCATCTGCTATAAGTTCTTTTCTTTTTGAATTTCCTTTCTGTCTGACCACAGCGCTCTCTGCTTACACCTCTGTCCATTTTAGGAACTGTCCGGAGCATGATAGGTTTGCCATGGGGATTTTCACCTGCTTAAGACAGTTCCTGAAATGGACAGAGGTGTCAGCAGAAAGCACTGTTGTCAGACAGAAAGGAAATTAAAAATAAAAGAACTTCCTCTGGAACATACAGCAGATGATAAATACTGGAAGGATTTAGATTTTTTTAATAGGAGTAATTTACAAATCTGTTTAACCCCTTAACGACCACGGACGTAAATGTACGTCTTGGTGCGGTGGTACTTAGCGCACCAGGATGTACATTTATGTCCCGTGTATGACCGTCAGCATCGGAGCGTCATACAAGGCCGGGGACCCAATGGTAATGGTCAACATCATCAATCGCGCGGATGTCCACCATTAACCCCTCAGATGCTGTGATTAGTACAGATCATGGCATCTGCTGCAGTGCGCATGTTAAAATAGATGATCAGATCGCCCGCAGCTCTGCTGGGGGGATCCGATCACCTGTAATGGCAGAAAGAGGTCCCTTCTCCTGCCTCCATCCATCTACGGCATCTCCTGCTCTGGTCTAAGATCGAGCAGACCAGAGCAGAAGATCGACGATAATACTGATCAGTCCTATGCCCCATGCATAGCACTGAACAGTATTAGCAATCAACTGATTGCTATACATAGTCCCCTATGGAGACATAAAAAGTGTAAAAAAAAAGTTGAAAAATATTTTTTAAAAAGTAACAAAAAAAAGTGAAAAATCCCCTTCCTCAATAAAAATGAAAATTGTCAGTTTTTCCCATTTTACTCCCAAAAGGCATAATTTTTGTATAAATATATTTGGTATTGCCACGTGTGTAAATCAAAATATCATGTTAATGATCCCATACAGTGAACGGCGTAAACGTAAAAAATATGAAAAGTCCCAAAATGCTGCTTTTTAGTCACATTTTATTCCCCCAAAAAATTTATAAAAAATGATCTAAAAGATTTATATATGCAAATGTGGTATCGATAAAAAGAACAGATGACGACGCAAAAAAAAAGCCCTCATACCGCCCTATATACGGAAAAAGTCATAGGGGATCAAAATAGGGTGATTTTATATTACTGATTTTGTACACAAAGTTTTAGATTCTTTTTAAGCGGTACAACAATATAAAAGTATCTAGCCATGGGTATCATTTTAATCATATTGACCCACAGAATGAAGAACACATGTCATTTCTACCGTAAAGTGTACAGTGGGAAAACGAAACCCTCCAAAATGTGCAAAATTGTGGTTTTGATGAAAATTTCCTACCTAAAATGAAAAAAATTTAGGGTTCGCCGTACATTTGATGGTAAAATGAGAGGCTTCATTACAAAGTAAAATTGGTCACGCAAAAAACAAGCCCTTACATGGGTCTGTAGATGGAAATATAAAAGAGATGGATTTTAGAAGGCAAGGAGGAAAAAACAAAAACACAAAAATAAAATTGGCCTGGTCCTTAACTCCTTGGGGACGAAGGGCATATGCATACGCCTTCGCGTCCCGTCACTTAAGGACGGAGGGCGTATCCATACGCCCTCAGCATTTCCGATCACTGCCGCTCGCCGGGCAGTGATTGGACCGGGATGACTGCTGATATCAGCAGGCATCCCGTGGCAATGCCTAGGGGGGTCATGAGACCCCCCCGTATCGGCGATCGCAGCAAATTGCAGGTCAATTCAGAAAATAAGACTGCTTGGAGCTGGTCAGGTTGACCACCAATGGCAGGAGGGGGGCGGGGGGTTAGAGTTAATTTCCCCCGCTCTGGCCACCGATCGGAAGTCGGTACAGAGCGGGGGAACACAGGCAGAGAGGGGGGGGGGGGCATGGCCCGGCTTACCCGTACCTTTGGAGGCGGCGGAGGCAGTATCAGGAACCAGAGGCGCAAGCAGGAGGAGCGGCGGCCGGAAAGTGCGGCTGAGAAGGCTGCAGTGAAGATCGCGATAAGTGATCTTCACTGTGGCCTTCTAAAAGCTGCAAAACTACAACTCCCAGCATGCCCACACAGCCAAAGGCTGTCTGGGCATGCTGGGAGTTATAGTTTTGCAACATCTGGAGGGTCACAGTTTGGAGACCACTGTGCAGTGGTCTCTAAACTGTGGTCCTCCAGATATTGCAAAACTACAACTTTCAGCATGGACTGACTGTCTGGGCATGCTGGGAGTTGTAGTTTTGCAAACTCTGAAGTGGCACAGTTTGGAGACCACTATATGGTGGCCTCCAAACTGTAGCCCTCCAAATGTTGCAAAACTACAACTCCCAGCATGCCCAAACAGTCAGGGATGCTGGGCGTGTAGTTCTGCAATATCTGGCCCTTCAGATGTTGCAGAACTACAACTCCCAGCATGCCTGGACAGTCTGGGCATGCTTGGAGTTGTAGTTTTGCAACATCTGGAGGGCTACAGTTTGGAGGCCACTGTTCTTCCCCAGTTGTTGCATAACTACAACTCCTAGCATGCCCAGACTGTCCAGGCATGCTGGGAGTTGTAGTTCTGCAACATCTGAAGGGCCAGATATTGCAGAACTACACGCCCAGCATCCCTGACTGTCTGGCCATGCTGGGAATTGTAGTCTTGCAACAGCTGTAGGCACACTGGTTGGGAAACACTGAGCTAGAGTCTGTTTCCTAACTCAGTGATTCCAACCCGTGTGCCTCCAGCTGTTGCAAAACTACAACTCCCAGAGTGCACTGACAGACTGTACATGCTGGGAGTTGTAGTCTTGCAACAGCTGGAGGCACATGGGTTGGAATCACTGAGCTGGAGTCTGTTTTCTAACTCAGTGGTTCCCCACCAGTGTGCCTACAGCTGTTGTAAAACTACAACTCCCAGCATGTACCGTCCGTCAGTGCATTCTGGGAGTTGTCCTTTTGCCACAGCTGAAGGTTTGGCGCCCCCCCCCCCCCCCCCCCATGTGAATGTACAGGGTACATTCACACGGGCGGGTTTACAGTGGGTTTCCTTCAAGGAAACCTACTGTGAACCCTTGCCTGTGTGAATGTAACCAAAAAACGCTACGCTACACTAACAAATAATAAAAAGTAAAACACTACACATACACCCCCTTACACGTCGCCCCCCCCCCCCCCAATAAAAATGAAAAAAGTCTCATACGGCAGTGTTTCCTAAACGGCGCCTCCAGCTGTTCCAAAACCACAACTCCCAGTGTTGCCTGACAGCCATAGACTGTCCTGGCAGGCTGGAAGTCTTGCAACAGCTGGAGGCACCCTGTTTGGGAAACACTGCTGTAGGGTTTTGGTGGAGACAAGCCCCATCCTTGTAACCGGGTCCACCCCTATTGCAAATTCCTTATTCAGGCCTCAAATGCGCATGGAGCTCTCTCACTTCACTGGCACTCCCACTGGCAGAGCGGCCCCAATGCCACTCAAATCAGTCCATGGGCCGCACCTCCCCGCAGACACGGCGCCACGGCAGCAATGGACACCGCACAGCACCACACCAGTGTGAACAAGGTCTAATAGCTCACCTACCATGCTCTCCCAGTCATACTGGCAGAGCTTGGTAAGTGTGCTGTTATACCTTGTTCACACTGGTGTGGTGCTGTGTGGCGTCCGTTGCTGCCGTGGCGCCGTGTCTGCGGGGAGGTGCGGCCCATGGACTGGTTTGAGTGGCATTGGGGCCGCTTTGCCAGTGGGTCATTCCCCCCCCCGTGGGCACTGGTGTTGCGGCGGTGGTGGTCGTCGCCTAGTACTACTCCATTTTATGCTAGGGACGTTAGGGACCCACTCTAAATAGGTGGCCTTGACTTGGCGAGTGGGCTTGTACTTTTTGATCAAAAATGTATACTAACAACCTGTCTGTTTTTGATATTATGCTGAGAAGCAATCAGATCATTATACAAGATTGTAGATGTGCACCATGTCTGTTTCTTCTACCTGAATTCATAAAGTAGAATATGTCACGAAAAAACAATCTCGGAATCAGAATGAAAAGTAAAAGCATCCCAGAGTTATTAATGCTTAAAGTGACAGTGGTCAGAATTGCAAAAAATGCTCCCGGCCTTAGGGTTATAATGGGCTCCGTCCCCAAGGAGTTAAGGTTAAAATGGGCTTGGTCCTTAAGGGGTTAACTTTCTGGCACCAGTTGATTTAAAAAAATTTTTTTCCAGTGGAGTACCCCTTTACAATATGGGAAGATAGAATAGATTTGATATAAATTTGTTGTAGAGGTACATCATGTTGATGATACATTTAGAAATGTAATTATTACAAAACTTAAGCATGCTGAGAATGTATGCATAATGAGGGACATTTATCAATGTTTGCTTATGTATTCTTTTTTTTAGTAATTTTTCCTTACTTTTTTTTTGCTTATGTGCGACGTATTTATCAACTGGTTTCAGCCTGTTGATAATTTTCTTTCACATAAGCAATTTTTCCTTTTTTACTTTGGTAGTAGCTTTTTCTGCTCCATGTTTGAGCTGGAGTAAATTTAGTAAATTTTTAACACTGTTGCGACTTTTTTTTGCGCAGTTGCGACTGTCGCAGTTAATAAATACCTGACTACCCGTAGTCCATTTTAAAATTATTACTACATAGTAAATTTTAGGAAAACTTGCTTTTCTCGCTTTCCAGTCAAAATGTCGCACAAAAAATCGAGTAGTCGCAGTTGAGACAATTTTGCGACAATTATAGTACAGAAAACCTGACTAAACCCGTTGATAAATGTTCATAAATAAGAATATATAATAAAAATTTGGTTTCCAATTAATCATTTTGTTTTAAGGAAAATGTATGGATGTAGACTCCAGCATCACAATTCAGGTATAACAATCTGTCCTATTGCCAGATCATGACAGACTGTGTCTCTTATGTTTGAAAAACAAAAATTTCAAGGTCACAGTTAAGCCCTTTTGGAAGTAATGTGTCAAATTTATATATGGTTTTGTACTCACATAGATACATTTTCACTATATGATTGCCTGTCCTCCAGTCTCTCCTTACATATACCTGTTCTGCCTACTTCAAACCTGTGGGATCTTGGTTGTACATGGTTTTAAATTACCATGCATCAAAATGTATGCTAAGCTCTAAGAGTTAGTCTCGATTTCATTGAAGAAATTAAAATGGAGCACTCACAAATAAAGTTGAACGAGCCGAGCACCCCAAAGATTTCATCTGAACTTTAGGGGGTTCGGGGTTCGTTAAACTTTCGAACATTGCCAGGTTCGTCTCAGCTCGCTCAACTCTACAGTCTTTTTGGAATTTGGATTGACAAAAATCGACAGACTTTTCCAAGGTGCATGTTTGGTTGTTTTTGTGAATTGGCAATGAGCTGATTTTTGTATTAGAGAAGGATTTTCAGGATAACATTTGGATAGTTTAGATCATTTATAAAATATGTGCAACAGAGTCCCCTTTTGGTCACAGTTTCTCCAGCATTTGAAGAACTGGTGTAGATTCTGTACAATCTAGTAGGGGTAAATTGCCACCAGAGGGTCATATTATGGTAAGTTTCCCAGTGGTTTGTACAATGTGTAGATTTAAAGGCTGTGCTAAAAGCTGATGACTACTGCTTGCATAAGAAGGATCTTTCAAACAGCAACTCCCATTTACTTAAGTATTCATGTATTTATGAAGTTCATCTTGTCAGATAGTGGCAGGAGACAAAGATACTTTTGTAGTTGGGTACACCTGGAGATAATGGTGCATTTGTAGGTATTTGGGAATGTTATTTTGTGTAAACAGAGCTCGGACTTTAATTGGATAGAAGATTTAAAGGTTTTATTTAACTATTGATCTTCAATAAGTTCAATACCTAATTTGTTCCACTTTTTAGTGTTGTATTGGGAATCAGAATTTTGACAGGGGGTTTTGACAGGTGAACTAGTTGGATCATGGCAGACCATTCAATGAGATAATACTAATTGTGGCTTTGATTGAGTATTTACATCCAGGCAAATAATAAAGTAATATAAAATGTGCTAAAAAAATGCAGCTAATCAAAAGTGTAAGGTTTCTTCCAGTGCTTTGACTAAAATGCCGGAAATGGTTAAGGTCATATGCACACATTGAGGGACATTTATCAATGTTTGCTTATGTATTCTTTTTTTTAGTAATTTTTTCCTTACTTTTTTTTTGCTTATGTGCGACGTATTTATCAACTGCTTTCAGCCTGTTGATAATTTTCTTTTACGTAAGCAATTTTTCCTTTTTTACTTTGGTAGTAGCTTTTTCTGCTCCATGTTTGAGCTGGAGTAAATTTAGTCAATTTTTAACGCTGTTGCGACTTTTTTTTGCGCAGTTGCGACTGTCGCAGTTAATAAATACCTGACTACCCGTAGTCCATTTTAAAATTATTACTACATAGTAAATTTTAGGAAAACTTGCTTTTCTCGCTTTCCAGTCAAAATGTCACACGAAAAATCGTGTAGTCGCAGTTGTGACAATTTTGCGACAATTATAGTAAAGAAAACCTGACTAAACCCGTTGATAAATGTCCATAATTGATCTTAACCAAAAGGGACACATATATTTTTATCTAGCATCCAGCAAATGCAGTTTTCCCACAGGAAGTTTTTCATAAAGTAAGTCAATAAATTAATTGCTGGACCTAACCTTGCTCATATTCCATGGAGACAGATTTTGTCCTATTCTTCAGAATTTAATTGTGCACAAAATCTGGCCATTTATATTCAAACTAAGATTTGAACATCAATCTGCCAAGTTTAGGAATCCTGAAAGAGTCGTTTAGAGGAAGATCAGTGTGGCCATTATTCTATTATGCTTGGAGATACAGTCTCAGTGGATCTACTCATCTCTGGATACATTATCATGTTCCTTTCATTTGAGCACACTGGTTGGTAAAACCTATGGCACCTTTGAGGCAAATATTAAGATAATTGTATTGTGTAAAATTTTTCTGCTGGCACATGCCTACAGCCCAGTGAATCCTGCTTAGTGTTTTCACATTATGATAAGAAGCGTCTCTTAAACAATGCCATCTGGCAAAGTGTATTTCTGTTTACTATTGCACATCAATAATGTTCCCTCAATAGTCTTGGGAGCTCATTAATTGTGCAGATAACTGTTGTGGCAATATAGTACCAGATGTTTACAAAAAGTTTCCATTAACTTTTTTTTTTCTTTAAATCAAAAACTGTATTTCAGTCGCTGAAAACAGTCACATTCCCCCTTGTGCTTTATGATGAGAGTTGACATTGGAATTAATACCTGATGAATTATGATGTCAAAGACATGTTATGGGATCTAACTACCTTTATATGGTTGATCTTGTAATGAATCAATAACAGTGAAGCAGCTTTGATATAATGATACACACAATAAAGGAAAAGTATAGCATAAACTGAAATAGTTTTTTTTTTTTTTTGCCATTGGCATGTAGATTGTCTTAGAAGCCCAATTAGATAAAGTGGAATTAAAGTGACAGTTGGGTTAAAGAACCATTCTCAGAGGACCCTATACTTTACAGCCAATAATATAGTACTTAAACATAAATCACATTTAATTAAAAAAAAATACACACTTTGATCATAAAGTTGTATCTCATGCACCACTTCTCACTCATTCTCTAAAGATTCTTATCTCCAAACTATATGATGCTTAAAGGGAATCTGTCAGATTATTTTGACCAGAAACACTTATATTACAGCACACAAACTACATGCCAATGCCTTAGTTTTAGTTGAAAAGATCATTTACAAAATCCCGTTTTCTGAGGGACACAACTGTCCTGGAGACAGAGCCAAGTTTTTTAGTACTGCAGCATCTCTCACCTACTTGCTTTCCACCTCTCCCTGTCTTTCATAACTATTATATAATTCCAACATTCATGTTATTTGTGGGATCTGTTGGCTAAACAAATATTCGTCCGACAGCTACTGCTAATTTATGGCCACCCTAAGTCCCGATATGGTGGAGACTTTCCATGGTAAGAACCTACAGAAAATCTGCAACAAATTTATGTCATGACCATGTCATGATTAAGATCTATTGATAATCGAAACATGTTGGAGTTTGTGCTTTAAAGTACAGTAGTTTTTTTCCACCATTTTTCTAGTTGTAATCATGTTTTAATAAAGTTCAAAATTTTTACCTGAGGACTGAAGGCATCTTTTTCTATTGTAGGATTAAAGAAATGCACATTTTGCTTGTTCAATGCATAAGGTCCCCTGAGATATTTATCGTGAGGAAAGCTTCCAACGTTGTTTAGGATTGTTCAAGAAGCACATACAGATTTCATGCATGCTCACTGCATTCCCCTTAAATTATAAATAATGCCAAACACTTGCATGTTAATGATGCATGATGTCTATAAGGCCTTGAAAGGACCTGCTGTACAGTGTGGAGGCCTCCCTAACCCTTTAAGGACTCAGCCCATTTTCACCTTAAGGACGCAGCAAATGTTTGTGTTTGCATTTTCCTTTTTTCCTCCGTCCCTTCTAAAAATCATAATGCTTTCAATTTTGCACCTACAGACCCATATAAGGTCTTTTTTTTTTCATCACCAATTGTACTTTGTAATGACATTACTTATTTTATGATATAATCTGCTGCAAAACAAAATGTATATATTTCTGACGTGAAATGAAAAAAAATGCACTTTTGTGGTCTGCCGTTTCTACGCAGGGCACTTTTTGAAACAAATGACACATTATATTTATTCTGTAGGTCCATACGGTTACAAAGATACCCAATTTATATGGGTTATTTTATTTTAACCTCTTAAGGGCCCATGACATACGCATACGTTACGAGTCCGCTCCCGATCTATAACGCGCGGCCACGGCGTTAGAGGCCAGGACCCGTGGCTAAAAGCGCGCGGCATTGATCGGGGTGCCACACACTATTAACCCTTTAGATGCAGCGTTCAAAGTTGAACGCCACGTCTAAAGTGAAAGTGAAACCATGCCGGTTAGCTAAGGAAGCTGATCGGGATCGCCGCGGCAAAATCGCGGCATCCCGAACAGCTTACTAGACAGCTGGAGGGTCCCTAGCTGTCACCTCGCTGTCCGATCGCCGAATGACTGCTCAGTGCCTGAGATCCAGGCATGAGCAGTCAAGCGGCAGAATCATCGATCAGTGGTTTCTTATGAGAAACCACTGATCAATGTAAAATATCAGTGTGTGCAGTCTTATAGGTCCCTATGGGAGCTATAACACTGCAAAAAAAAGTTTGAAAAAAAGTGAATAAAGATCGGTTAACACCTCCCCTATTAAAAGTTTGAATCACCCCCCTTTTCCCATAAAAAAAACCAGTGTAAATAAAAATAAATATATGTGGTATCGCCGCGTGTGGAAATGTACGAATTATAAAAATGTATCATTAATTAAACTGCACAGTCAATGGCGTACGCGCAAAAAAATTCCAAAGTCCAAAAAAGTGCATTTTTGTTCACTTTTTATATCATGAAAAAATTAATAAAAAGCGATCAATAAGTCCTATAAATGCAACTTCAGATCACGGTGCAAAAAATGAGCCCTCATACCGCCCCATATGCAGAAAAATAAAAAAGATATAGGGGTCAGAATATGACAATTTTAAACGTATACATTTTCCTGCATGTAGTTATGATTTTTTCCAGAAGTACGACAAAATCAAACCTATATAAATAGGGTATCATTTTAATTGTATGGACCTACAGAATAAAGATAAGGTGTCATTTTTACCGAAAAATGTACTGTGTAGAAACGAAAGCCCCCAAAAGTTACAAAATGGCGTTTTTTTTTTCAATTTTGTCTCACAGTGATTTTTTTTCCCATTTCGCCGTAGATTTTTGGGTAAAATGACTGACGTCTTTACAAAGTAGAATTGGTGGCACAAAAAATAAGCCATCAGATTTTTAGGTGCAAAGGAAAGGAGGAAAAAAACGAAAAAGCAAAAATGGAAAAACCCCGTGTCCTTAAAGGGTTAATACGTTAACAAATTATAAACTACATGCACTAAAATTTGTATGTTTAAAATTGGCATCTTCTGACCCCTATAACTTTTTTATTTTTCTATATATGTGGGCTCATTTTTTGCACCGCCGTCTATAGTTTCTATTGGTACCATTTTTGTTTTGATGGGACTTTTTGGTTGCTTTTTATTAATATTTTTATGGTATATGAAGTGACCAAAAATGCACAAGTTTAGCTAACCTTATATTTTAATAGTTAGGACATTAACGCACATGGCAATACCACATATAATAACCTTTATTTTTTATTACATTATTTTATTTAAAAAATGGAAAAAGGGGGGGGGGGGGGGTTTAAACTTAAAACTTTTTTTTTTACACTTTTTTCTCTTTTAGTTCCCACAGGGTGCTAAAACATGCAATCTTCTGATTGCATATACTGCGATAGCATTGATCAGTGTTCTTGGCGCTCTGCTGCTCTAGCCTGCTAACCCTCTCATAGTCCAGTAAGCTGATCGGGACATTGCGATTTTGTCCCGATCAGCAGTGCCCGGAATTAGCTGTGGGTCCTGGCTGCTGGTAGCAACAGGGACCAATGGGGTTTTACCCATTCTCCGCTGGTGAGAATGGTTTAAACCCAATTAACGGGATCAGGGCATAACTGCATCCTTAAGGATGCCGGATTCAGGGTGAACATGTTCGCCCTGCGTCCTTATTAGGTTAAATGTTAAAAAAAAAATTCTCCTATTCAGTATACTGTATAATGTGTGCAATTATGGCCCCTAAGGCAGGAATGTACTATGTCTTTCGCTGGCTGGATTGACTGCCACTAGGCCTTTTGCTTCAGGTTCAATGTTGCACCGTTTCCATGAAACTACATTATGTGGCCTTGAGATGGGATTATAGTATCTATTTTGTAGATACATAGACCACACTTTACTATTGTAACTGTATTTTATATATGCACTGTTCTTTTAATAGGTAGACACTGTTAGAAGACTCTTCAACACTTGGGCTGGGACTGTTAATTTACTGTAATGAAAGCTATTGACCAGGCGGTACCCCATGATACCAGTGATCACGGATGGTCCATGTGGCTGATGTTAACAGGCGCAATATTTGAGTTCATTTATACAGTTCATTTCCCAAAGCAATTAATTTAAAGTGGTATTAACCAGTTTCATGTAAAGTTCTTACATTAGCAGGCTTATAAACACTATAGAACTCAAAGTAAAACAAAATAAAACTGAGCACATAAAAAGGGTCGTAAAGCTTCACTATAAACATAATTAAGATAATAACATTTTAGCAATAGGCCTTTAAAGTATTTCGGCTAGCACACATAACCTCAGATTTAGTTCTAGAAGAAAGGTATGCAAGCTTGAAATGTTGTATGAATGCTTAAGTAGAATAAACTACACCATCCATCATGCATTAGGCAATTTGCACTGACATTTCAGTCTTTTATCATTAGCCTTGAACAGCATGGAGCAGCAAACACAGAAATACCTTTATTGCAACATGTTACTGCTTTGGTGTGGATAGATGTTTACTGATCAAATGTAGACTTAAGGCTCTGCAGTGCTTGTATGTATGAGGACCTCTGATATCCCTGATCCTCTTGTGAAGAAATAATGATTCTCTACCAACAGCAGATGTTGGGGGAGAGAGGAATCAGGCAGATGGATTGCAACATGCCGGATTGTTTTGTTCTAAGGGAAGAAGAGCCATGTCGTGGGACTGCTTGTTTATCTCTATGGGGGGAGATTTATTATTGTGTGTTTAGCTACACACATTTTTAAAACTAACTTACCAGGCTCAAGTTATGTGCATGTGCGCCTTATTTATTAAGTTGCACACAATGTGATAAATTTGGTGCACGTACACATGTGTGGGATATTGGCTACTGTGAAGTTTTCGTAAGGAATTTTTATAAGTAAAAAGATTGCTGGTATTGGTTTGCAATATTTGGAGAAAATTTACACATGATAAATTTACAACCAGGGCAAAATTGTTCAAGTAAGCAAGTTTGGCAAAATCCCTTTAGGACAAAAAGTCTCACAAAATGAAACAAAACCATTAATGAACCAAATGGGCACATTTTTTTTTTTTTTACATGCCAAAAGATTGCTTGATAAATTACCCCCCCCCCCCCATGTCTTTCAAAACACATTCAAACCTAAGTATATGGAGTGGGTAGGGAGAGATACCTAAAAACCAAGCTATCTAAAATTAATTGCCAACTCCACACACAATTAAATTCAATATATTTATTTTATTAAGCTATTTTACACCACTGAGAACCTAAATTGGGATACTCCGAAGGAAAACATTTTTTTTTAATCAACTGGTGCTAGAAAGTTAAACAGATTTGTAAATGTCTTTTATTAAAAAATGTTATCCTTCCAGTACTTTATAGCAGCTGTAAGCTACAGAGGAAATTATTTTCTTTTTGAATTTCTTTTTTGTCTTGTCCACAGTGCTCTCTGCTTACACCTGATGCTTGTCTCAGGAACTCTCCAGAGCAGGAGAAAATCCCCATTGCAAACCTATGCTGCTCTCGACAGTTCCTGACACGGACAGAGGTGTCAGCAGAGAGCACTGTGGACAAGACAAAAAAGAAATTCAAAAAGAAAAGAATTTCCTCTGTAGCATACCGCTGCTAAAAAGTACTGGAAAGGTACATTTTTTTTATAGAAGTCATTTACAAATCTGTTTAACTTTCTGGCACCAGTTGATTTAAAAAAAAAATGTTTTCCACCGGAGTACCCCTTTAAAATTAAAAGGGTTTACTGGATTTACTTAAATTTATCAGGCCAATTATCTAAAATAGCAAAAGCATATCCTCCACAGGTAGCTGTTTGAGGTCTCTGTAGTTGACAATGCATACTTGGCTTTTACTCATTTAATAGGGTGACAACACCTAACACCTTAACCAAGCTGTTTGCCAGAGCTGTGACACTGCCATACACAATGAAACAGAGCAGGAAGCAGACAGCTCTACATGTGGTGTAGGGGCCAAGGTGGGCTATGGCAGCTCAGCTCTTATTGAAGGGAATAAGAGCTGAGCAAAATGTATGCACTATGTATGGAGCCATCTGTTTCCTGCACTATTTCTCTGTGACTGGTGGCAAAGCAGGTCCTCTGATTGTGGGGTGTCGGATATCAACTGTTCTGATATTGATGACCTATCTTTAGAAAGGTCAATCAAAATATTTTGTCTTGCCTAGGCAAACCACACAGGAAGTTAGGAGATCTTGTGCCAGAGGATAATTACAGAACTACAGCCGCCATTTACACTTATTTGCACGCGGCACCGCGATCAGTGCCGCACGCTATTAGCCACGGGTCCCGGCCATTGTTAGAGTCTGGGCCTGACCCGCTATGATGTGGGGCCACGCCGTGGCCCCGCATTATAGAACAGGAGCGGACTCATGACGTACCGGTACGTCATGGGTCCTTAAGGGGTTAAAACATGAAGTCCATATGTCTAATTATAAACTTTTTACGGTTTAACAGAATTTTGAATCATTAAATTTGTCAACATTGCCAGAGTTCTCATACTTCTGTTTTATTATTTTTATTATCACCATTATTATTAACATTATTATTATTATTGATATACTATAATTTCTTGTCATTTTACCAGATAATAGACCTCCATTGCCTAGCAGTAAATATGGCCCTGAATGTAACCACTGAACAGAAACTAGTGGCCTTGTGGGTCATGGTCTTGCAGCACAGGAAATTGCTTTTCCTACACCTTAAGACCACAGATTATATAGAAACATTTTCAAAGATGGTGATGCTGGATGCATAACCATTTAGTGAGTACATTCAATGGGCAAGAAAATAAATATGTATGGAGCCATAGCAGGTAAGTGGCAACAATTCCCTGGACCAGATAAATGTGCTCATGCTATGAAACTAACATCTTCTGTAATCCGAACCTCTCAGTCCCGTCTCAAAGATTTTGCTCCTGCTGTACCAATTTGCTGGAACACAATACCCCAAACCCTCAGACTTAAAGGGAAACTCCAGTACATGAATACTTATCCCCTATCCACAGAATTTGGTGAATAGGGGATAAGTGTTGCAGAGGGTCTCACCACCAATCGGTGCATGGATTAATGTCAACGTGTCCCTCGATGTATCTCTATGGGAGAGCCAGAGATACAGCGTTTGTGTATTTCCGGCTCTCCCTACAACATAGATGGAAAACGATTGTGGACATACAGTAGAACATGTATGTATAGTCACCACTTTATTTGTGGTAACTTAGGGGGTGTAGGGTGAATAGGATGTAACTGTGCAGTGATGAAAGGGTGTTGCATTGACTCTTAACTGTTGTGATGCCAGGGTGCAGGTTCCTCCTCATATATATATACATATATATATATATATATATATATATATACATATATATATATATATATATATCCTACTGCCATCCATCCCAGGAACAATAGGGAGGAATAAAAGATTGTCCACAACCAGAATTGCAGTAAACTGGAAATAACTTTACTGCAGATTTTATGCAGGATGAAATCAGCAAACAGTCTATACAGAGGACCTTGTTGGTTGGGACCTTGTAGGGAATAATCTTTGAGGCTTTTTTTCCGCTGTTCCACTGAATTTAGGGGTTTGATTTAGGCTCAGTAGTCACATAGGATTTAAGGAGAGAGTTGGATAAACTCATGGTTGACAAGATGCTGAAGAGATAGGCTTCAGGCCTAGATTTATCTTGTAGGTATGCACGGAGATGTGTTCTCTCTGTTAGTCCAGATTATTGGAAACAGCACCCTTATATGGCAAGGGGGCAGGCTCAAAGCTTATTGGATCCCCAAATCTGTCAGTCCTATTACAAAGGATTGTGGTACATCAGGTGGCACAATCACGTGACCTGGAAGGTCCTTAACCTTATCATAACACATTTACTGTAGATCACATGACCTAAGGTCCTGGAAGTAACCTTTATAAAATAAAATACATACAATATACACATTAAATTAAAAAAGGAAGAGACGACTAGGGGTTATCCCATCAAGAGACTCCTATCAGGACGAAGGAACTCTGACTATGGGGACTTACAACACAAGGTACAGGACCATGTCCAGTACCGGAACACCACACTATGACACAAAGGGTAAATATGACATTAAAAGAGTCCTTAATTTTGAAATATGTATACATATAATAACTACCATCCTGCTCAGAGTTCTACAGATTTTCTTTTCCCCATTTAAAACATATACTGACCTGTGGTAAATACAATGTAAAGTACACTAAGTCTACATTCATTCTATTCAACTCTATGTCTATGGGGCAGATCATCGAGGCATACATTTGAAACCTTTTTTTTGCTGGTATTCCGACATATTTTTCCATCAGCTTACGCATATATTTATATTTTTGAGTCAAAGCACCAAAAAAGGAAAGAAGATATGCTCATAGATGTATAGGGTCCTGTGGTAAACACTCTAAATATGGAACCAAAAAGAAAAAAAACCACTTGAAAACGGACCATGTATAAACTAAAATTTTTTTTATTTAGAATAATGTAAAGACATATAATAATTACACACACAGCGTGGACAAACAGAAGTGGGAACCAGGGAGCAGGGGGAGATAAAAAGAAGGTAACAATAATATATATAGTGTCCAAGTGTGTTAAACAATTTAAAGTGCCAACAGCGTGCCAAATAAATAGATAGGACCAATATGTTTAAAAACGCACACAAAACGGATCACAAAGAAAACCAGATGTAGTAGTGGCATAGAACAGTAACACTCCCTCCGCTCCCCAGTTACCCACCAGACCTCCAACGCGTTTCACCCAACGGGGCTTTTAGCATAACTTCCAAACTTCCAAACAGCTGGAGATATTTTCATAGTACTTGGTCACATGTTACTTATATGTCCACTTAAAAATATAGGATAGTCAATTTAAACCTTAACCTCTTAAGGACAATGGACGTACTCCTACGCCCCCGTTTCCGAGTCCTTAAGGACCGAGGACGTAGGAGTACGTCCTGTCCTTTCCCGGCTCCCTGCCGCTAGCCGGAGGGGAGCCGGGGCCGGATGCCTGCTGAAATCGTTCAGCAGGCATCTCGGCATATCGCCTAGGGGGGTCATTATGCCCCCCCATGTTGGCAATGGCCGCAGATCGCTGGACAATTCAGTCCAGCGATCTGCGGCGATTCCGGGTCAATCGGGTCTCCAGTGACCCGGTGACCCGGAATTACTGGCTGATCGGGGCCGTCAGAGACGGCCCCGAACAGCCAGAGCCTGCAGTGGTGAGGTGGCACTGGTGCCACCTCACGATCGCCCTGATTCGTCGGCCGGATTACCGGCCGACCAATCAGGGCGCCTGCTGCGGGTGTCACTCCCGCACCCGCTCCGCCCCTCTTCCGGAGGACGTGAGCGGGTGCGGGACGTGCACCCCTGGTGCTGGGGACCCCGATCCCCGGCGTTAATGTTGGGTTCGGGGCCCCAGGAGCGACGACGGCGGCGGCGGCGGGACTGACCTGTGCGGCGATCAAGCAGCAGCAGGAGGTGAGTGACAGCCTTCTGCTGTTGCTTAGCAACAGCTCCCAGCATGCAAAAAGGGCATGCTGGGAGCTGTAGTTATGCAACAGGAGGAGGCAGACCACCACAACTCCCAGCATGCACTTATGGGTATGCTGGGACTTATGGTTTTGCAACAGCTGGAGGCACATTCTTTCTATGGAAAAGTGTACCTTCAGCTGTTGTGTAACTACAACTCCCAGCTTGCACAAACAGCTTAAGTGCATGCTGGGAGTTGTAGTGGTGCATCTGCTGGTTGCATAACTACAACTCCCAGCATGCCCGTTGGCTGTCGGTGACTGCTGAGAGTTGTAGTTTTGCAACAGCTGAAGGCACACTGAGTTAAGTAGCAAACCAGTGTGTCTCCAGCTATTGCATAACAACAATCCCCAGCATCCCCAGCCAAAGTTGTATGCCTCCGGCTGTTGCATAACTACAACACCCAGCATGCCCTTCCGCTGTCCGTACATGCTGGGGGTTGTAGCTTTTGCAACAGCTGAAGGCACACTGGTTGCAAAACACTGAGTTTGTTGCCAAACTCGGTGTTTCACAACCTGTGTGTCTCCAGCTGTTGCAAAACTACAACTCCCAGCATGCACTGATAGACCGTACATGCTGGGAGTTGTAGTTTTGCAACAGCTGGATGTCCCCCCCCCCCCCCTCAATGTGAATGTACAGGGTACACTCACATGGGCGGAGGATTACAGTAAGTATCTGTCTGCAAGTTTGAGCTGCAGCAAATTTTCTGCTGCAGCTCAAGCTGCCAGCGAGAAACTACTTTTTTTTTTTTTACATATGCAAAAGTTGTGAATCACCTGTGGGGTATTAAGGTTCACATTACCCCTTGTTACGTTCCCCGAGGGGTCTAGTTTCCAAAATGGTATGCCATGTGTTTTTTTTTTGCTGTCCTGGCACCATAGGGGCTTCCTAAATGCGGCATGCCCCCAGAGCAAAATTTGCTTTCAAAAAGCCAAATGTGACTCCTTCTCTTCTGAGACCTGTAGTGCGCCAGCAGAGCACTTCTCACCCCCATATGGGGTGTTTTCTGAATTGGGAGAAATTGGGCTTCAAATTTTGGGGGGTATTTTCTGCTATTACCCTTTTTAAAAATGTAAAAATTTTGGGAAACCAAGCATTTTAGGTAAAACATTTTTTTTTTTTTTTACATATGCAAAAGTCGTGAATCACCTGTGGGGTATTAAGGTTCACTTTACCCCTTGTTACGTTCCCTGAGGGGTCTAGTTTCCAAAATGGTATTCCATGTGTTTTTTTTTTGCTGTCCTGGCACCATAGGGGCTTCCTAAAGGTGACATGCCCCCCAAAAACCATTTGACGCTCCTTCCCTTCTGAGCCCTCTACTGCGCCCGCCGAACAATTAACATAGACATATGAGGTATGTGCTTACTCGAGAGAAATTGGGTTTCAAATACAAGTAAAAATTTTCTCCTTTTTACCCCTTGCAAAAATTCTAAAATTGGGTCTACAAGAACATGCGAGTGTAAAAAATGAAGATTGTGAATTTTCTCCTTCACTTTTCTGCTATTCCTGCGAAACACCTAAAGGGTTAATACACTTATTGAATGTCATTTTGAATACTTTGGGGGGTGTAGTTTTTATAATGGGGTCATTTATGGGGTATTTCTAATATGAAGACCCTTCAAATCCACTTCAAACCTGAACTGGTCCATGAAAAATAGCGAGTTTGAAAATTTTGTGAAAAATTTCCAAATTGCTGCTGAACTTTGAAGCCCTCTGGTGTCTTCCAAAAGTAAAAACTCATAAATTTTATGATGCAAACATAAAGTAGACATATTGTATATGTGAACTCAAAAATGTTTTATTTTGAATATCCATTTTCCTTACAAGCAGAGAGCTTCAAATTAGAAACATTCAAAATTTTCATTTTTTTCATCAAATTTTGGGATTTTTCACCAAGAAAGGATGCAAGTTACCATAAAATTTTACCACTAAGTTAAAGTAGAATATGTCACGAAAAAACAATCTCGGAATCAGAATAATAACTAAAAGCATTCCAGAGTTATTAATGTTTAAAGTGACAGTGGTCAGAATTGCAAAAAACGCTCCAGTCCTTAAGGTATAAAATGGCCTGGTCCTTAAGGGGTTAAACGGGTATTCCGCCCCTAGACATCTTATCCCCTATCCAAAGGATAGGGGATAAGATGTCAGATCGCCGGGGTCCCGCGGCTGGGGACCCCAGGGATCGCTGCTGCAGCACCCCGCTATCGATACTGTGCAGAGCGAGATCGCTCTGCACATAATGACGGGCAATACAGGGGCCGGAGCATCGTTACATTACGGCTCCGCCCCTCGTGATGTCATGGCCCGCCCCCCTCAATACGAGTGTATGGGAAGGGGGCGTGGGTCGTCACGCCCCCTGCCATAGACTTGCATTAAGGGGACAGGCCGTGGATGTCATGAGGGGCGGAGCCATGACTTTACACTGCTCCAGCCCCTGTATCGCCCGTCATTATGCACAGAGCGAACTCGCTCTGTACAGTAATGATGGTGGGGTGCCGCAGCGGCAATCCCCGGGGTCCCCAGCAGCGGGACTGCGGCGATCTAGCATCTTATCCCCTATCCTTTGGATAGGGGATAAGATGCCAGGGGCGGAATACCCCTTTAATTACCCCCATTTGTGAGGGTCAGGGTATTTATTTAAAGTCCCATGCAAATCTATGGGAAATGTATGGAAATGACAGGATATGAGAATGGGACATAAGGACGGGATTTGAGGTCGGGATATGAGGGCGGGATATGAGGAGGGGATATGAAGTCGAGATATGAGGATGGGATATGAGGACCGGATATGAGGACGGGATATGAGGACAGGATATGAGGATGGGATATGAGGTTGAGATATGAGGTCAGGATATGGGGACGGGATATGAGGTCGGGCTATGAGGACAGGATATGAGGACGGGATAGGAGGTCGAGATAGGAGGTCGAGATAGGAGGTCTGGATATGAGGTCGAGATATGAGGACAGGATATGAAGATGGGATATGAAGACGGGATAAGAGGTTGGGATATGAGGACGGGATATGAGGTTGATATATTAGGACAGGATATGGGGATGGGATATGGGGTTGGGATATGACAATATATGAGGATGGAAAATTAAGTCAAAAGCTTCCTCTTTTGTTGATTTTCCTCCCCAACAAGGATTCGGACGGAAAAACCGGGCAACGCTGGGTACTCAGCTAGTAATGTATATACAATTCAGTATAGAAACCACAAGAGGAGATCACATAGTCAATAGGTCTAATATGTTATCCCAAGGGGGTTTTAACTAATAGCGTGACTGATAGGCTCATGTAACAACAACATTTCAGAACCATTTTTAAGCATTACGCACCCCCCCATGTGACATCATATCCCCGCCATCACAAGCCCTTCCACTCAGTGAGCACTTGTGTGTCTAAAATAATTTATACTTTTTATTTCTAATACTTATTTTATTAATTTATATGTGCACACAAGTACTATAGTACAAATAGAAATAGACGGCTTTTGAGGATTCATGATGGATTAATGATGGATCTCGATTCCCATCAAATAGTCTATTGACAAATATTGTATTAAATTGTATGGATGATTTTAAAAATATTAGACCTTAATAATTTGCAGACAAATCACAAGCAGTAACCAGGATTTTTTTTTTTATTTACTCTAACTGAGAAAATAGAAACCAATAGGAATTCAGATGTCTACATTATAGACTGTCATTATAGCTGTTCTGATTTATGTTGATGGTCTGATTGTTTTTGTGATATGATGTGAATTGGTGACCACATATCCATTATATAGTCTTAAATAAATTCTAAGATATTCTATATGATCAGTGACAGTTCAAGATATTCTTCAGACAGTCAGAAACAAAGAGATAATAATTCATGTTTTTTTGAATGTCATTCGCTTTATATTCAACACAACTGCTGCACCATTTTTGAAAGTCATACTCCAGACATTACACATGAATAACTAATAGTTTAATTTATTAGAAGTTGTTAAGGACATTAGAAAAGTTTGAGATATGACCTTTGATGACATATTTTCCTTTTTTTTCTGTATTCTTTATCTTTACTCTTCTGTCATAGCAATTATATTGATATTAAAACAGGGAAGACAACAATGAGGTGCTGACTATGAATTATTAATTCTTTTTTGTTTAAATGACTGCCTGGTTGCATTCTGAATCGCTAACCTTCTAATAATTAAACCTAATTGTCATTTCTTTAAATGTCTAACTTTGGATTTGGGACAAAATGTTTAACTGTAAAATATGTGTTGACTGTTAAACTTGTATTTGTTTGTTTATGGTCAACCCTCAAAATTAAGAAAAGTGTTAAATGTTCATTCAGTTAAAACTCCTTTAGTTTCATTATTAACAACATAATTATAAATTGTTCTATTTATAGTTTGCAGGTAATAGTTACTAATTTATCCATGTTCCTGAATACAGTCATATATTTGCCTCTTATCCTTTAAATTTGATGCATTACATTATACAGTAGAATCTGTGGTTTTTTATCTTCATCTGATTTCTTTATTGTTCTGCAATCCTGCAATAGTTTTATCAAGTTTAAGTTAATAGTACTTAATGTAAAGCATAAAATCACAATGGTCCAAAATGTTAAATTTGTTGCTTTTTAAACCAGATCTTTTTTATTGTGCGGTAACACAAGCCTCGCATCCCCCACAATCCTCCCACCTCCCCATCAACACAATCCATGCCACCTATGAACAAACCCATTTCAAGTCCACAATAAGTCCAAGTCTATAGGCATCAATCATGAAAAAAGAATCAGAGAAAGAGGTAAAGAAAATGTCACCCTAGGTATTCTGGACAATATTTGCCTGAGAAACCATATGTAACTAAGTCAGTAATTGGAAATATATATAAAAAATCCAGACAGGGTTAACCACAACAAGCAAAAGAGAAACATATACCAACAAACATAAAAGAACATAAACACCAAGAACCAAGAGACCCCCCCCCCACCCCCTAAAACACAAATTCTATTCTAGATTCATAGAGATGGGTATCCCTGTTCAAGAGCTTCATCTGGTGCACTATACAGTCAAAAACAGTGGCTATAATTAAGCATGTCAATACATAACAAACAGCCCATAAACACAGGAACTGTGTCAAGCTTAACTTTAACTGTGGGGGTGCTTTATTGAAATGGAACACTTTGTGTCAAGCTTCCCCATGGAGGTAGAGTTGGTCATTTTGAGTCCCAGCAGCAAAAATTACTCATTGCCATTTATACAGGACCAGTGTTACAAAGGTAGGAAATCTGAGCTATAATGCCGAAGGGGGCCCCAAAAACAGCTAACTGACCGCAGGCATATTGCTACATTTAGACACAATTTTCTCAAAATCGCTGTACAATCATGGTAAAAGTTCTTCAATTTTGCACACATTCGGAAGATTGCTATAATGTGAGTGCGGTCCCATACACAAACAGTCATACTAGATATGCACAGTTCTCAAAGGTGCTTCTAATCCAGTAAAAGTACACAGAGGAGAAGATGGTAACATGGAAAGAATGGGGCTTGGGGGAAGGAATGGGGACCAATGTCTCTGGGGGATAGGATAGCCATAGGGAGCCACATAATCAGCAATATATGTGAGATAGGGGACCATAGGGAGCAGTACATACAGTATGAGATGGAGGTCAAAGTGAAAAGCATATTTGAGAAAGGGGGCCATAATGAACAGTATATAGCAGATATGGGGCCATAAAAAGCATTATATATGAGGGGAAAGCATAGGAAGCAGTATATAGAGGCATAGGAAGCAGTATATGTGAGATAGGGACCATGGGGAACAGTGTGTGGAGCAGTGTAAGTAGTAATTTGGTCTGATATGGGGTTTCCATCCCAAGATTAAACCACATCACCTATGCATAGGATAGATGGTAAGCATCTGATTGGTGGGATATGACCACTGGGACACCCACCATCCAGAGGTTCCAGTCCCTAGGCAAACAAAGCAGCAGAGCACATGATCACCCGATGCTCAGTTAATTTTCTATTGGACTTATAAACATGCAAAGAACTGCACTTGTCATTGTACAGTTATCTGATGATCTGAGAATGAATGGATTAGTGGAAAATCTTGTCACCCCAGGGAAAAGTGACTGATGTTTTTAAGATAGGTAAGGGTACCAGTTTTTGGATCACTATGATCAGATACTGCACAGATTCCCCATTTCCATGTACAGGTGATTAGCGTTAATCTTGACATAGCCCTTTAATTTTACAGTTTGGGGTACTGGGCATTACTGTAACCATGGTAACGTGGCACGAGGCAGTTGCAGGCACAATATTGGTGGTAGCAGCAGGATGGCAGTGTAAAGGATTGGGGTTGTGGCTGAAGGAGAGGGTAGGGATTATTGAAGAAGTGAGGGGCAACATATGTCTTAGTATAGTCTGCAGTCATCAGGCGATATCATCATATTTGTCTGGAGAAGGAAAATAAGGATGTACAATCAGAAAAGAAGTCACTTTTCAGTCACCAGATGTAATATTTTGGTATTCTGTGTAGGCTGATCTGGTCAGGCCTTAACCACTTAAACATTTGCATAACACAGACACATTTTAGGATCTGATTTATTTTACATGGTTAAACAGAAAATATTTACTATAGAACTTACATTTGGACTGTATAATATGTTATAATATGCATTTCTCTTCAGTTAGATGTTAGATGCACATAGATGAGTAACTGAGCACTGTGTCTTTTGTATCACAAAACAGATCCCCTAAAAAGAAATCAGGAAAACCCACAGTGAAAAGTGTTGGGAAAGGATATACTGCGCACCTCTGATGGGTTTCCAATCTGTTTTGGTATATATGGTTCAGGCCCTACTCTATACAAGACACGGTAGTGTGAACACAGGGGTGAAGCGGTGTGGTATAGGTGGCATTGCAATGCTAAAAGAGGCACACAGAAGGCATTTTTACACTGTAATGATCACAAAGGGGAACTATTGTAAGGGGCACAAATGAGGGATTATCATACTGTAAGAGGCACAAAAGCACAAAAGGGACATTATTACAGTGTGGGCCATTAAGAGGAGAACTATTACTGTGTTGGGGCCTAAAGAGTGCATTATTACTGATTGCAGTACCAAGGTGGTAACTGTTTTAGTGTGTGCTGGCACTATTACTGCATGGAATGCAAAAGGTGACATTATTAGGCTAGAGCTACACGCTGACTGTGACCATGACATGGGTTGCTTGGTCAAACATTACTTTGCTGAGCTTACTGAATCATGTTGCATCACAGGTAATGTATATGAATGGGGTCACACTGCGACCCACAAATAGTCTGGACCAGAAATCCATTCATGATGGATTTATAACATTTGCAACTTCCCAGTTGCAGCCATTTGCAGGTTATAATGCAACCCCATTCACTCAAATTAGCTGAGATGTAGCGCATTTTAAGGAGTGGGGCACAGCAATTTTTAACTACAGTATGTGACTGATGGGCCCCACTTTTACATTTCGCTCAGAATAACACTTACTCTAAAACCTGAGCCTGCATGCATAGACCAACATAAGAGGTCACTCACACCAAAGAAGGCGGTGTCATCGAAATATGCAGAACGGGGGACCTGAAGGTTAAAATGTACAGAAAATTGGTTTAGTATGTGGACTGAGATGGATTGTGGAGACTTGCTGAAAATCATTTAATATTCTGTCAGTATCTCCTCAACAGCTAACTGCAAACTGGCACTTTATCAACAACAGGACATGCTGATAAAGTGGAAGCTTGTAATCTACTGGTAATGAAAAGCAATGGGGATTTTATATTAAATCAATTTTATTAATAATTTTTTTAAACTTAAGCAAGATAAATTCCAGAAGAAATAGGGTGAATGGTGCAAAGAGCCATAATAGATAAAAAGTGTTATAGCTCCAACAGAATAATACAAAGTATGTAACATATGTTGGCTGTACCATCAAATAAAAGTGAATGCTGGGAGTAATATATACACACGCTATATAAAAATAGAGTTTATTTTATTCAAGGTATAATAAGTAACAGACAAAATTGGGTCTATGTGAGACTTGCTTGGTCGGTGACACTTCTATTGTAGACAGTATAACTATAAGAAATTATAATGTATAGAGATAGTGTAAACTATTAAAAGTGGAGAAAGACTTTTTTCCCCATTACTGTTTGGCAGTTCTCCTTGGCAACAGCAACAGGTATAGTTCAACGTGCTAGGATAGACATCATTATTCTTTTGCATATAACACCAGGTGGACAACATACTATTCCCATTTATTTTTTTCCATTCAGGCTTGTACACGTTTGTTTCACCTCCTCCTGTATAGAGGATCCCTGATAGGGACATCAGCATTTTACATAACCGCATCTAACCGATAGGTATGTAACTCACACCCCTATTGCTATATATTAATACATGCACTTTCTCTTCCTTAATGCTGTATATTTATACTATTTCTATACATTATCATTTCTTATAGTTATACTGTGTCCACCATTAGAAGTGTCACGACCAAGCAAGCCCCACATCGACCCAATTTTGTCTTTTACTTATTATACCTTTAATAAAATAAACTCTATTTTTATATAGCACTGGTATTTTATTTATTTAGTTGACCAGGGGTTACACTCTAATTTTATGGAGTCTAAATCTCATTTTATGGATTACAGGATTCAACAACAAATACTTAGCAGCTCTATTCCTCTCCCTTACTCCCCTCCCTAGTGTAACACACACGGGAAGTGCTGTTATAACTACTATTACGAATATATACACACAAATCAACCAGAGGCTTAACCCTTTAAGGACCCATTTTCACCTTAAGGACACCTTAAGCCAATTTTCATTTTTGCGCTTTCGTTTTCTCCTCCTCTCCTGCTAAAAATCATAACAATTTTAATTTTGCACCTACAGACCCATATAAGGGCTTGTTTTTTGCATCACCAATTGTACTTTGTTAATAATATCACTTATTTTATAACATGATCTGCGGAGAAACAAACAAAACTTATTTTCGGGGTAAAATAAAAATAAACAGTGCAATTTTTGGTAAATCTTATCTTTATTCCGTAGGTTACAAGGATACCCAACTTATGTGGGTTTTATTTTATTTTACTACTTAAAAAGAGTTATAACTACATACGCCAAAATTAGAATGTTTAAAAATGTAATTTTCTGACCCCTATAACTAATATTTTTCCACATACAGGGCTATATGAGGGATCATTTTTTGCACTGCAGTCTGAAGTTTTTACCAGTACCATTTTTGTTTTGATGGGACTTTTTTATCGCTTTAAAAAAAAAAAAATATGATATCTGAAGTGACCATTTTGGACTTTGGTATTTTTTACGTGTACGCCATGGACTGTGTGGTTTAGCTAACTTTATATTTTAATAGTTTGGATATTTACTCACGTGGCGGTACCACATATGATTATTTTTTATTAAATTATTTTATTTAAAAAATAAGAAATTGGGGATTCAAACTTTTATTAGGGGAGTGGCTTATTCACATTCATTAACTTTTTTACACTTTTTACTTTTTTGTTAGCCCTATAGGGGGCTATACCATGCAATCTTTTGATTGCATATACGGTTCAATGCAATGCCATAGCATAGCATTGATCAGTGTTATTGGTGCCTTGGTGCTCTGCTGCTCCAGCCTGCTGAAGCTCACTGGATCAGCAGAGCACCAAACGGACGTCGAGGGGGCAGGTAAGGGCCCACCTGCTGTCCTCTCAGCTGCTTTTGACATCACGATTTAATCGCAATGGTCCCTTACCGCTGCAGTGAGCTGCCGGGATAGCTTCATTTTCATTTTAGACGCCGCTAGGAGGCAGGTAACACAGCATCTAAAGAGTTAATGCCAGGCATTGGCCCGATTGGTGATGCCCGGCATTAACCCTGGCTCCTGGCTGCTGATAGCAGTCGGGACCCACCAGGTTTAACGCACGCTCAGCTCATGAACGTGTTTTAAATGCCAGTAACAGGACAAGGGCGCACATGTACGCCCTGCATCCTTAACCTGTTAAGGACCAAGGACGTATCGGTACGTCCTGAGTCCTTTCCCTTTCTATAACGTGGGTAGGGCCCGGCCCATCATCAACGATCACGGTGCCGCACGCTATTAACCCTTCAGTCTAAATTGAAAGTAAAACATTGCCGGTTAGTTCAGGGGGTTGTTTGGGATGTCTACGGGTAATTGCGGCATCCCGAACAGCTGTGGGACACGAGGAGGGTCTCCTACCTTGCCTCCTGGTGTCCGATCGCCGAATGACTGCTCAGTGCCTGAGATCCAGGCATGAGCAGTCAAGCTGCAGAATCATTGATCACTGGTTTCCTATGAGAAACCAGTGATCAGTGCAAAAGATCAGTGAGTGCAGTGTTATAGCTCCCTATGGGAGCTATAACATTGCAAAAAAAAAAGTGAAAAAAAGTGAATAAAGATAATTTAAAGGGGTACTCCGGTGAAAAACTTTTTTTTTTTTAAATCAACTGGTGCCAGAGAGTTAAACAGATTTGTAAATTACTTCTATTAAAAAATCTTAAACCTTCCTGTACTTATTAGCTGCTGAATACTACAGCGGAAATTCTTTTCTTTTTGAAACACAGCGCTGTCTGCTGACATCATGAGCACAGTGCTCTCTGTTGACATCTCTGTCCATTTTAGGAACTGTCCAGAGCAGCATATGTTTGCTATGGGGATTTCCTTTTACTCCGGACAGTTCCTAAAATGGACAGAGATGTCAGCAGAGAGCATTGTGCTCATGATGTCAGCAGACAGCTTTGTGTTTCAAACGGAAAAGAATTTCCACTGTAATATTCAGCAGCTAATATGTACAGGAAGGATTAAGATAATAAGGATTAATAGAAGTAATTTACAAATCTGTTTAACTTTCTGGCACCAGTTGATTTAAAAAAAAAAAAAAGTTTTTCACCGGAGTACCCCTTTTACACCTCCCTAATAAAAGTTTGAATCATCCCCCTTTTTCTCATGAAAAAAAAAAAAAACTGTGTAAATGCAAATAAACATATATGGCATCGCCGCAAAATTTCTGAATTATAAAAATCTATTGTTAATTAAACCGCACGGTCAATGGCGTATGCGCCAAAAAAAATTCCAAAGTCCACAATGGTGTATTTTTGGTCACTTTTTATATCATGAAAAAATGAATAAAAAGCGATCAACAAGTCCGATGAATAGAAAAAGGGTACCGCTAAAAAAATTAGCCCTCATACCGCCCCATACGCGGTAAAATAAAAAAGATATAGGGGTCAGAAGATGACAATTTTAAACGTATAAATTTTCCTACATGTAGTTATGATTTTTTTCAGAAGTACGACAAAATCAAACCTACATAAGTAGGGTATCATTTTAATTGTATGGACCTACATAATAAAGAGAATGTATCATTTTTACTGAAAAATGTACTGCGTAGAAACAGAAGCCCCCAAAAGTTACTAAATGGTTTTTTTTTTTTCAATTTTGTCTCTCATTTATTTTTTTTTTTCGTTTCGCCGTAGATTTTTGGGTAAAATGACTGATGTCATTATAAAGTAGAATTGGTGCCGCAAAAAGTAAGCCATGATATGGATTTTTAGGTGCATAATTGAAAGGGCTATGATTTTTTAAAGGTAAGGAGGAAAAAGCTAAAGTGCAAAACCAGAAAACCCCGTGGTCCTTAAGGAGTTAACACGTTAAAAGGGTACTCCAGTGGAAAATATTCTTTTTTCAAATCAACTGGTGCCAGAAAGTTAAACAAGTTTGTAAATGACTTCCATTAAAAAATCTTAATCCTTCCAGTACTTATTAGCTACTGTATACTACAGAGAAAGTTATTTTATTTTTGAATTTCTTTTCTTTTTGACCACTGTACACTGTTACAAAAATGGATCTGCAAAATGTTATTCTTTCTCTTTTCATAAAGGGATAGTAAATTAAAGTGTTTTCAAAGATACAATAAAACATGAACATTCAAGGCAGTTTAGAGCATCAAATGTGCTCTGAAATATTTATAATTTTTCCCTACTTTTCTGCTGCAGTGCCTCCTGCTTTTCTACCAATTTTGCTTAAGTTTAAATCCTTGATATTTTTTCCCTTTCTTTTCAAATAACATACTGTACTTTCCCTCTAGAAACAGAATAACATACATTTTTTATTTCTTGCTCATTTAATCAAATGTGTAGTGCTCGAATCTTGTTGAATAACAAAAGCTTAAAATAGACCATATTTTTTGAAATATAAAAATATAAAATAATTTTTTGTGTATTGGGGGCATAATCCAAAGAAAGATTGGACAGTATATACATTTAAAAGACAGTGATTGTATTCAGTCCAAAAAGAAAATAAACATTTCACGGTGAAGTCAAGAATTTTAAGTGAACTTGTAATTTAAAATAAGCTTTGAAATGTCATAAAGATGGTCATCCACCAATCAGGAGACCCCCCCCCCCCCCCCCCAATGATCAGGAGAATGAGAGGGGAGAAGTGTGCTTTAGTGTGCTTCACTTCCCAGCTCATATCAGTCTCCATCCTGGGGCCCCATTATAAGTCTATGGGGCTATCTAGTTTAAAGGGGTTATCCAGGGAAAAAGATGTTTTATAAATCAACTGGCTCCAGAAAGTTAAACCGATTCGTAAATTACTTCTATTAAAAAATCTTAATCCTTTTAATACTTATGAGCTGCTGAAGTTGAGTTGTTCTTTTCTGTCTAAGTGCTCTCTGATGACACATGTCTCGGGAACCGCCCAGTTTAGAAGCAAATCCCCATAGCAAACCTCTTCTACTCTGTGCAGTTCCCGAGACAAGCAGAGATGTCAGCAGAAAGCACTGTTGCCAGACAGAAAACAACAGCTCAACTTCAGCAGTTGATAATTATTGAAAGGATTAAAATGTTTTAAAATAAGTCATTTACAAATCTGTTTAACTTTCTGGAGCCAGTTGATATAAAAAATTTTTTTTTCCTGGAATACCCCTTTAATAAAGCAGGATGGAGATCACTGTTAGATGGAGAGTGAAGCATGCTATCCCGCACTTCTCCCCACTCTTTCTATTCATCAATAGAGTCTAATAACTAAGACCTCAACTGATCAATACTTTTGACATGTCTCTGTGACACATCAAATTATTATTATTATTATTTTTTTTTTTTATTAAATGTACAGTTTAACTCCACATCTCCAAGAAGAAGAGCTATAGATCTACAGTATTTGTCCCCCATAAATTTATTTGTGTCAAACACTTTTTCTTTTAATTTTTTTTTATTTTTTTAATCAACTGATGCCAGAAAGTTAAACAGATTTGTAAATTACTTCTATTTAAAAATCTTAATCCTTCCAGTATTTATCAGCTGTTGTATGTTCCACATGAAGTTCTTTTCTTTTTGAATTTCTTTTATGTCTGACCACAGTGCTCTCTGCTGATATCTCTGTCCATGTCAGGAAATGTCCAGAGCAGGATAGGTTTGCTATGGGGATTTGCTCCTACTCTAACAGTTCTTGACACGGACAGATGTGCCAAGTGAGAGCACTGTGGTCAGGCATAAAATAAATTCAAAAATAAAAGAACTTCCTGTGGAGCATACAGCAGCTAATGAGTGCTGGAAGGATAAAGATTTTAATAGAAGTCATTTACAAATCTGTTTAACTTTTTGGCACCAGTTCATTAAATATATATAAAAAAAAAATTCCTCTGGAGTACCCTGATTGAATGACCAGAACCCTCTCCTTTTTCTCTCACCATCATGTTGCTAATACCAGTCAAACAGAGCAGTGACATTGTAGTGGAATTTTGTTTTTCTGATGGTTATCACAAATAACTACTAATTACAATCATGACTTTAAATGGCTTTAAATGGTGTGTGAGCAAAGGGTGAAGTTGGCCATAGAGGTTAAATTGTCTGATCAAAATTGCTATATTACAATTACAATAATTTGTATAATTGGTATGTAAGCAAAGTGTAAAGCTGGACATAGTGATTACATTGTCTGATCAAAACAAAAACAGGGTATACAGTTAACTCAAGGAAAAAATATGAAAGTGTATATTTTAATACAAGTTCCACTCTGGAGCGCATCGGGTCACCGATACATCTGGTGCGCAGGCGTCGAATATTCTATCTATCTCCGCTTGCGCATTGGTGAGCTCCATTGTGGAACGCATCTTTCCGGAAGGCCGGCGGATTATCCTCGACAACGTGGTGATTTTCATCACGTGGTCGCGGGTCCCATCGCCGGAACTTCCGGCTTTCCTCCCCTTAGGAGGAAACCATTATACCTCTGGGTATCACGTGATCTATGATCACGTGACCCGGGAACACGTGACCTGCAGAACCGGATCTGCAGGTCCTCAAACTATCATTTCATTAGAACAAAAGAGCCAATCAACACGCCTCTACCCCGGACATGGTATGTATATAAGGGGGCTATTATTACTTTGTTTTGTTATATGCCTGAGGAAGGAGGCGATCCTGTAAGCCCTCCGAAACGCGTCGCAATAAATCCTACCCTATCTATCCACGGACTTCCGGGCCTTTTTGTCATACTCTCCTTGAAGGGGATGATGTGAAAGGTAACTGTACCTACACATCTCCCCTAGTGAAGTAAGTTTATCTCAGTGACAATCTACTATATTATGGTTTGATTGTTATCATGTCTTGTACTGCCTCCGAGCGCTGGTTTTTCTATTTGTTCTTTTCTTATACACGGACCACGACACTGTGATTCCGGCTCACCCTGCGCCCTCCCTAAGGGATGTCTATATGACGGAGATTGTTTCAGTGTACAAGTGACAAGAGGACTCTAGGTGTTAGTGGGGGATCACTGCCCTGTGACCTCCCACATACACCGGGTGAGTACAAACCTCTTCTACTTCCAATTGCTTTTGGGATCCGAGCGCCGCCTTTTTCAGTTTTATCTATTATAATACAAGCTATATGTAGTCTAATGTTTGTGTGTTTAATTACAGGTTCCTGCTACTATTCCTATGGTATTTGTTTCCATTGACTCCAGGCAGAATCCGTGGACTCAACCACCAGACCATTTATGGGAGCATACTGAAAGTCCTGCAATCAGCTACCTTGACCTTAACCATAATTTATACTATAAGAATGGGTGTGCTATAAATGTATTACTTTGTGTATTGCAGGGCCTAGACCTTTCAATAATCCAAGTCTACTGCTGGTCAGAGATGTACAGTAACATACCAATGAGCCAAATAATCATGACCTTTACACTGGAGCCAAATAATAGTCCCCAAGCTCTGTTCCTTGGCCTGTTCTCCAGTACTATTACTGGACCAATTCTTGGACATTTTCCCAATGCTGACTGTAGTTTTCTATTCTTATTTTTATTCAGTTCATACCAATATGTCCACCTGTACCTTTTCTTAAGCTTGTTTAACAATTACAATTTCTCATGAAATCTTTATCTCATGAAATATCATGAAATCAGAACACTCAAAATGATATACCTACATGTCAAACATTAGGTGCCACACAAGGATAAACACATTGGACTAGATTTATCAATCCTCCTAGACAAAAACAACTGTGATTTTCCCATACCAACCAATCATAGCTCAGCTTTCATATCTAAACAAGTTCTTGTAAACTTAAAGCTGAGCTGTGATTGGTTGCTATGGGCAAATCATTCATTAGCTCATGTTTACTAAGCCCGAAGCACCTGTATTTTGGCTCCACATATGCCAAAATTGAAGCACATAGCATTTCAGACACATTTTTTTAAGAAAAGTAAAATATGCCTCGCTCAACAAGGGGAGGTGGTCTACCATGAAAGGGGTGTGGCATAAGCACAAAGGGGATGTAGTCTAAAATGCCATGCACCAAAACAACACACAAAAATGTTGGTGCATGACCTATGCCTGAAGTTGGTATAAACTGAAACACAACAGTGCAAACTTAGACTAGACAGTCTAAAGATGACCCAGACTTATAATTTAGTCTGAGCTACTGTGATGTACCTGGGACATTTGAAGACTGTGGGGGAGATTTATCAAAGGATTTGGACTTGTTTTTCTTGTCTAAAATTGTCGCACAGAAAGTCGCAGTCTAAATATGTGTGACTTTTGCTTTAGAGGATTTTAAGTCCATGGTGCATTCTAGGCTATTTTAGATAGAAAAATGCATTGGCGCTGAATTTATCAATAGCGACTTTTCAGCAAAAATTTGCATCGGGCGAATTTACGCTGAAATGCCAGACCATTCTGAAGCAGGTTTAAACACAGTCTAAACCGTAGATCCAGAAGTTTGTGCACAGAATTTATCAAGAGCTTTGCGACTTTTGATAAATTAGGCGCACAATAGACTGGCCTAACCCTCTGTAGTTTAGTCTCTATTGATATGGGAAATAGACAGCTTCGATAAATCTCCCCCTGCCTGTCTAAGTTTGCACTGTCTAAGAATAAGACAGGTTTAATCAATTCTTTCTAATGTTTATACTTAGTTAAATGTAGCCTGGATATCATCTTGTTGTAATAGACTGGTAATATTATACCATATGTCTCATGGACACATCTAAATCATTTCAAAATTCAATTTTTTATTCGCTTTTAATCTTAAATTTCCTCCAAATCCTATGAGAAGTAATACCTCACCGCACACAGATAATTACATTATCATCCCCACCTCTTGGCGTTTCAGCATTAATGCATTGTTATGATGTCTGAATCTCGCCATGTGACCTGGCCTAGATCTGCTGTAAAAACAATGCTCAGCAGTAAAGTGATTGATAACAGAAATCTCCTGGGACACTTTTATTTAACAGGATGCTTCAGTATTTTGCTCTGGAAGCTGAATGTCTGCAACAAAAGAAGTCAGCTGTGGGGTTTGGTGACTGCTGTGAAGATGAAGCGTGAAAAACAGCACTGTTAAATCTCCAATATATTTGAAACAATATGTGTTTGATTATAATGCTTGGAGCAAGGATTTTTTTCACCGTGAAAGACACATAGAACACTTTCAGCTACATAGAAGAAAAGCAAAATCAATAGGCGGACACGTACATTATTAAGTGCTTGGCTTCTTTATGGGCATCTTCTATCGTTTCACATGAGAGAGGTTTTTTTTGTACACAAGGAGATAGATTTAACCTCTTGTGATTCAGCCTCTTGATTAGTCCTGTATCCACAATGCACATAATGATCTAGTATCAGCAAACAGATGAGGCAGCATATTATATTGGGAAAAAGGAATTCAAGAGAGCAGTTTAGAAATGATAACTTATAAAGCTACAATAAAACCCTTAAAGGGGTACTCCCGTGAAAAAAAAAAAAATATATATATATATATATATATATATATATATTTTTTTTTTTTTAAATCAACTGGCTCCAGAATGTTAAACAGATTTGTACATTACTTCTATTTAAAAATCTTAACCCTTCTAGTACTTATCATCTGCTGTATGCTCCAAAAGAAGTTATTTTCTTTTTAAATTTAATTTCTGTCTGAACACAGTGCTCTCTGCTGACACCTCTGTCTGTCTCAGGAACTGTCAAGAGCAGAAGCAAATCCCCATAGCAAACCTATCCTGCTCTTGACAGTTCCTGAGACAGACTGAGCTGTCAGCAAAGATCACTGTGGACAGACAGAAAAGTAATTTAAAAAGAAAATAACTTCCTCTGGAGCATACAGCAGCTGATAAGTACTGGAAGGGTTAAGATTTTTAAATAGAAGTAATTTACAAACCTGTTTAACTTTCTGGCACCAGTTGATTTAAACATTTTTTGTTTTTCCCCAGAGTACTCCTTTAAAGTTACAATACAACTAAATATTGCTTGTAGTATCCTGCAATTTAAGTCTGTTATCTAACTTTCTTTCTATTTATTTATTTATTTATTTATTTATTTAATGCTCTTGCTTCCCCCCATCTAATAGATTAGTTTTATAAGTAGTTTTAATTAGTCATATATGGATGGGTTAGATTGACTTGGACAGAGTCCATTTAATTCTCTCCCTTACCTTCTTTATTAAATTACTACCAATGGGGAAATTGTAAAGATACACAAATCAAATTCAATAAGGTACTCTTTTCTGGGAATGATATCTTTATACTGTGTAAATTTTAACTTAAAAAAAAAATTTATATATATATATATATATATATATATATATATATATATATATATAAATATATATATATATATATTTTTATTTTTATTTAAAGTATATTTTTAAAAACTTCTGCATATGTTTAATTTATGTATTAATATACAGTACTTTGTGTTTTATGTGTTGATATACTTTGTTTAAAATATTTTAATAAAAATAAATGAAAGGGAATCTGTCACCAGTAGTTTTGATCGTAAACTGCAGTAACCATGCAGTAGGTTTTGCATTGCAAAATTGCATGTTATGTCCATGAAAATAACATTGCTCCTGATATGAGATTTTAATTGCTTCCTGTGGTGTAGTAAATTCACCCATTACAGCACTGACCTGTATAGTATACAGTAGTATAGATAGAAGAAAAAGATATGTAGTTTAGCGCAGCATGTTGCTTATTTATTCCATATGCAGCAAATACATAGGAAAGTGGAACAGAAATGTGATTTAGGTGTCTTGCACCCTTCGTACAACTAAGGTAATTTCCTGTTCCACTTTCCTATATGTGTGCCGTATGGAATAAATCCAAATTTCTTAAGCAGCATGTTTTGCTGGACTTTATATCCTTTTCTTCTATTGTGATGGTGTTTTCCTGCACTGTCCGTGCTGCAGTGTTCCCGGTATAGGTGAACTGGATCTGCCATCTACATTTGCAACAGTAGTACAGATTTACTGCTATATATTATACCAACAATCAGATGATCACAACTTCAAGTCCCCTAAGCCTAAGTTCAAACTCCAGAATGACCGCACGGAAAATCTCTGTGTGCACATTCTGCAGACTACGGGCCCTGGCAGGAAAATGCACCGTCTCATAGATGGCAATTCATTCCTTGGGAAGTCCGCAGAAAGAATGAACATGTCAGAAACATCTGGCACTGAAATTCCACCATGTGTACAGTGCAGTAGAATCCCATTGAATTCAATCAGACTCTGCTGTTGCGGAATTCCAATGCAGAATTCCGCGAGAAAATTCTGGCATGTAAACATCGCCGAAGGGGTAAAAAAAGAACAATTGAAATGCTAAAATAAAATGTTTTACAATAAATAAAATACATAAATTAATAAATAAATAAAGTGTAAAAAATAGATAAGTAAATATCCCTTTCCCAATAAAGCCCTATGCTATCCCTTTCCACAAAAAACAAACATAGGTGTCATTACTACTTGAACTATAAAACTATAATGATGATAAAAATAATAATAAAAAAATATTAAAGCATGAGAATTGCTAATTTTGATCACTTGCCTTCAAAAAATCTGAATACAGCATCATCTGTCCCAGCTGAAGAACAAGCATGGACAAAATCCAGTAATAGAGGGCGGGACTAGCATTCACTGTTCTCACTCCCTTTTAAAAACAGAAAAGAGGGGGTTACAGAACAGCCTGCAATGATTGGATGAAGAGACCCAACACTCAGGGAGGAAGATGAGTCATACAGAGTGAGAACACGCCCCATACGAAGTACAGAATGACAAATCAAGTGAGCATCAGATAGAAGGTATTTGTGATGGATAGGTGCTAGACATATAAAATTATATGTACATTATCAGGATTAGGTTCCTTGTCACGGATCGGCAGGCTGGGGGTGGATCCTCTGTGTCAGAGAGGGTTTGGCGAGGACCGTGTCGGTGGACCGGTTCTAAGTAGCTACTGGTTTTCACCAGAGCCCGCCGCAAAGCGGGATGGTCTTGCAGCGGCGGTAGCAACCAGGTCGTATCCACCGGCAACGGCTCAACCTCTCTGACTGCTGAGATAGGCATGGTACAAGGGATAAGGCAAGAGCAAGGTCGGACGTAGCAGAAGGTCAGGGCAGGCAGCAAGGATCGTAGTCAGGGGCAACGGCAGGAGGTCTGGAACACAGGCTAGGAACACACAAGGGAACGCTTTCACTAGGCACAAGGGCAACAAGATCCGGCCAGGGAGTGCAGGGGAAGTGAGGTATAAGTAGGGAGTGCACAGGTGGAAACTAATCAAGCTAATTGGGAAGATTGGGCCAGACACCATCATTGGTGCACTGGCCCTTTAAATCTAGAGAGCTGGCGCGCGCCCTAGAGAGCGGAGCCGCGCGCGCCAGAGCATGACAGCCGGGGACCGGGACAGGTAAGTGACCTGGGATGCGATTCGCGAGCGGGCGCGTCCCGCTGTGCGAATCGCATCCCCAACGGCCATGACAGTGCAGCGCTCCCGGTCAGCGGGACTGACCGGGGCGCTGCAGGGAGAGAGACGCCGTGAGCGCTCCGGGGAGGAGCGGGGACCCGGAGCGCTCGGCGTAACAGTACCCCCCCCCCTTGGGTCTCCCCCTCTTCTTGGAGCCCGAGAACCTGAGGATAAGACTTTTGTCCAGGACGTTGTCCTCAGGTTCCCAAGATCTCTCCTCTGAGCACTCAAGTACAAAGGGTCCAAGATAACGTGGTCCGAGATTAAAACTGGGGACACGGAAGCGGATATACTTGGTGGAGAGCCACACAAAAACAGGAGGAGTTCTTCTCCTTTCCTCGGCAAGCTTCTTCACCCGAGATGAGGTCAGCATGAGGAATCTCAGAGTCTTTCTCCAGATGGTGGCGAAGCCCCGGGAAACCACATCAACAGCGGGCACACAAGAAGGCGTGGGGGTGGGGAGGGAGGGAAGAGGGTCAAGCCCGGCACACGGCAGAGTGTCAACAGGACGGGAGCCATGAGGAGGAGGCACAGCATAGTCCAGACAGGCCTTGGGGAGGCCAGGTAAAGGGGGAGACACAGAGGCTTGACTGACGGGACTGGGAGCAGACGTGAGGCACTTCCTGTGGCAAGAAGCACCCCAGCTCCCGATCTCCCCGGTGGTCCAGACAATGGTAGAGGAGTGGCGTTGGAGCCATGGCAGACTGAGGAGGAGTTCAGAGGAGCATTTGGGCAAAACAAAAAGTTCCATGCTCAAGAGCAGGGGTTCTGTGCGATAACGCACAGTGCAGTATAGAAGTAAATCTTCTTTCTTTCTGCGGCGAGTCCTCTCTTCAGGGGTCAGGCGAGACCGATCCATTTGCATAGCCTCCTCGGTGGGAGGCACAGGGGTGGATTGCAAAGGATACTGTGAGAGAGGTGCTCCGGGCGGTGTGGCTACTGGTTTTCACCAGAGCCCGCCGCAAAGCGGGATGGTCTTGCAGCGGCGGTAGCAACCAGGTCGTATCCACCGGCAATGGCTCAACCTCTCTGACTGCTGAGATAGGCATGGTACAAGGGATAAGGCAAGAGCAAGGTCGGACATAGCAGAAGGTCAGGGCAGGCAGCAAGGATCGTAGTCAGGGGCAACGGCAGGAGGTCTGGAACACAGGCTAGGAACACACAAGGGAACGCTTTCACTAGGCACAAGGGCAACAAGATCCGGCCAGGGAGTGCAGGGGAAGTGAGGTATAAGTAGGGAGTGCACAGGTGGAAACTAATCAAGCTAATTGGGAAGATTGGGCCAGGCACCATCATTGGTGCACTGGCCCTTTAAATCTAGAGAGCTGGCGCGCGCGCGCCCTAGAGAGCGGAGCCGCGCGTGCCAGAGCATGACAGCCGGGGACCGGGACAGGTAAGTGACCTGGGATGCGATTCGCGAGCGGGCGTAACATTCCTAGTAACATATCACATTTCTTTTGTGGGATATGACAAATATTTTTCAGTAATTCTTTTTCTGATTGACTGTATTATCAGCCATTCTCTTTGCTTAATTTGTTCATTGTATCTGTCTTGTTTGCATTCATTCTTTTCACAGTATGATTGTGATGCTTCAAAGAGACGATGCAGTCTATCATCATGTTGCTGCTCATATACTTTAATCCATTCTGTGTTTGTCTTGCTATTATTAGTAATCAACATTTTAGCTACATAATATATTTCATTTTTGCTGACCTGATTGCAAGCTTGTAGCATTTATTTGGTTTCTTTCATTTTTTTTCAAGTGCACATTTGATTATCAGTGAATATTTAAATATCTAATTTTGAAAATGCCTAATTGAACCATTTAGTGACCAGGACTGTTTGGGTCTTAATGATCAAGCCAGATTTCGGAAACCGGATATGTGTGTTGTAAAGTTTTTGCACATAGAAACTACTAGTGATCATAGAAAGAATGCAAGGGTAACAGGAAAAGACCTAGAGAAATCTTTACAAACTGCAAAAAAATAAACTCTGTTCATGTGTCCACTATTATTGAAAAAACAAAAAAATAATAATGATGTTTGTAGAAGGAACTTACACGGGAACTTAATGCTGTCCATAAAAAAACATTGCGGGGAAACTTACAAACACTGTCTTATTCTAGGACAATGCAAACTTAAACAGACAGACTATAAATGCTTCAGAATTATGACATTGGCCCAGGCTGTCTCAGACTATAAATGTGCCAGAATTATGACAGTGGCCTAGACTGAATAAAACATTTGGTCTGTAGACTATCTATTCTAAGTTTCATTGTCAAATTTTAGGTTATACCAATTTTAAGATTACTTATTTTAGACAACGGTAAAGTGCCACACAGCTTTACTTGGTAGACAACACTCCCTTGTTAAGCAAGTCACCTTTTGCTGTGTGTCACAATTTTGGTGCATAAAAAGACTAAATTCTGGTATATCAATTGTAGTAAATGTATGTAGCAAGAAAAAAATAATATTATCCGCACTCACCACCAGATACGATAATAGCTGCTCCTAAATGGATATCATCGCCAGACCGGGACTGCAGAAACGTTCAGAGGCTACAACCGGTTATTTTGCGCATTTGCGCTTCATCCGGCCTCAATCGTGGTAAATGTACATTGTGGCCCATCTTAAGTTTGATGATGACCATATGGATGTTAGACCATCAGAGGCATGACTGCAGTCCTGTGGGCCACTGGTCACATTTTTAACCTGGTCCCAGGGAATGCATATACAAACTACCCATTTATAATGCTGAAAACTGTGATAATACCAACCTTGAATTCCCACACCGTTAAAGTACCTTCCTTTTTGTAACCCACACAGTAATACTTCCCCCAAACAGCAATAACGCCCTCTTTTCTATTGTGAACCCCTACCATAATAATGTCTCCTTTTGTGCCCTCACACAATAGATAGACTCCTTTGTTCTCCCATATATTATTTTAGCCATCTCCAAAAACTCACTTTTCCATGTTCCAACTTTAGTGGCTTTATGCAGAACTCGACATGATGCATGCAGCATGATAAAGTAATGTTCTGGCTGTGCTTGAACACTGAATCCCTTTGTCTCCACCTCTTTTTTGCAGAAAACCTAAATCATCCGATAAGAACAAGTAATTGAGAAGGGAGCCAATGGCTCTGTACTTCCTTTTAGTTTTCAACTACTTCTGCATCTTGTGGATGCAGACACAGTCAAATGTGGTGCCTGCCCAGGAATCCAGGACAAGTCTTTCATTGGCCAAATAGGCCTTTGGTAGAGTGCAAGACCTATACATAGGAAAAGGGGATAAGTACTCTCCTAAGGGAGGAGCACCGCTTCTGGTTTAGGGAGATTAAAAAAAGGCAATTAGCACCCGAAACAGCTGTCTGCAGATGGGTCCTCTTCCCTTCTGGGAAGAATTCTGGCTTGACATAAAATCCCAATAAGTTTCTGAGACTCTGTAATTGCAGCTTAAGATGATTTTAGGGAATGTTACCTGTGAAGGTGGTGTGATGAGCTGTATATACAGTATATATATATATATATATATATATATATATATATATATATATATATATATGTGCAAAGTCCAGGAATCACAGCACCAATAGGTCAAGGATCTTCATAAGCTGGTATCTTTATTTACCCCAAAAATACAACGTTTCGGCAACAATAGCCTTTATCAAGCATAACATTATTATCAAAAGTGCACATATATATATACAGCAAGTGCATTTCATTGGATACAACTCATGTGTTGTGAATGTGTAATTAATCAACACCACACCTCCTTTCAAATCCCATTGGGAATCCATCATGTCAATCATAATAAGGACTCGGTTGTCATAGTAACATTACATATACAAAGCAATCAATGTGCAGGAATACTAATCTGTGTCATAAAACCTGTGTACATATGTGAGATTAGGAAGGTACCTTCGCTTTCAGCCATTTAGCCATCGTGGTCGCTTCGTCTGCCCGCCGATCGCAACCATCGCTGCCAGATTCAGTTTGTAAACAAAGCATCTGCACATGCGTCAAAGGGTTGTCATACTCGTGACTACGTCATGTCCGCCTCCGATCGCTCAACACATTGCGAGCTGATCAGGTGCGGGGCTGGCCTGAGCCATACACGTCACTGTCTACCCACTGCGGCTGCGCCAGTGGGCCCGGTGACCGCGTCATCATGTATGACGTATTGCGGTCAAACCTGTCGGTCCGCGCATGCGCAGTGAGTATCGGGTACATACCCTTGGCATATCAATAGTGCATCTATTGGCAAAAAGTATTATAATCACAAAAGAGTATTATGATCAAAAAGAGTGTGCAGAAATTACTTTATTCTTGTATACCAAGTATCAAAAACAAATATTAAACTGTAATAGTGATACTGTAATGCAGGATGGTTGCGGGGATGGCGTTCTGCGATCATAGCTGCGGTGAAGGTCCTTTTACAAAAACAATTGATGTGATCCCAATATGTCTAAAATTTAAAGAATAATAAAATGAGTGTTAGGTACACATCAAATTATTTAAAAACATGAGAAATTAACGAAGCGTGCAAATAAATCCGGAACAGGATAAAGTGTAAAAGAAAAGAGGGGAAGAGAACAAAAAAGAAGAAAGAAAAACAAAAAGAAAAAAGAAATGAAAAAGGGAGGGGAAAGAAGAAAAGAAAGAAAAAGAAGAGAAGGAGAGAAAGGAGGGGGGGGGGGGGGTTGGGGGGGGGGGGGGAAGGGTATGAGAGCACAGAAGAGGGGCAAAGGGAAAGAGGTAAAAAAAGGTAGGGGTTGGGGGCGGGGCGGGGCGGGGGGGGGGGGGGGGGCAGGGGAAAAAAAGGAAAAGGGGAAAAGGGAAAAAGGTTATGAGAGGGAACAAAAGGTACTTATTTAGGGCAAAAAGGAAAAATTTAAAAGAAAAAAAAGGGGAAAAAAAAGGGGAAAAAAACAAGAAGAACAATGTAAAAAAACTATGTTAGAAAAAAAGTGCAGGAATAGAGAATAAATAGAAAACTGAACACCATATTTATATGAAGGGTTTCAAGCTAAAATCAACATTTAGACCTTTTGGGTGCATGGTCTCCAACCTATATATCCATTTTAGCTCTTTCTGCCGCAATAGTTTCTCCCTATCTCCTCCTCGACGTAATGGGGACACATGATCAATTATACGGAACCTGATCTGACTAATGTTGTGCCCCATTTCCAGATAATGTTTGGGAATGGGCAAGTCCCTCCTTCCAGTACGGATGGACGATTTGTGTCCATTTAAACGTATTCTGCATTCATTAGTCGTTTCTCCAATATAATTGAGTCCACAAGGACATTGTATAAGATACACCACAAAGCTCGAACGGCATGTGTAGTGATCTTTAATTTTAAAGTGTTGTCCTGTATAAGGATGATGGAAGGTATCCCCTCTCACCATGTTATTACAGTGACTACATGACCCACAAGGAAAATTACCGTTTTTTAATTTACTTAGCAAAGTTTGTCCCGTTTTTTGTTTAAGGCTGCCTATGTCGGATGCTGTTAGACTATCTTTAAGTGTCCTTCCTCTCCTGTATGCCATCACTGGAGGTTCCTTGATGTTAAGTGTTCTGCTCACTAGTGTCCAATTTTTACGTATAATTTTTGCTATGTGCGTACTGTTCCTATTAAAGGTAGAGACAAAAGGGATTCTGTCTGATTGTGTTCTGGGCTGTTGCTGTAGAAGTGCATCCCTATCTAGGGAGGCCAATTTGTTTTTATGACTATCAAGGAGGCGTTGTGGGTAACCTCTGTTATGAAATTTTCTGCACATCTCATCCACCCGGGTTTCAGCCCTCGCCGGGTCAGAAACAATACGTTTCACCCTGAGAAGCTGACTCCAGGGTAGAGATTTCACAGTAGGACGTGGGTGGAAACTGTCATAAATTAATATGCTGTTCCTATCAGTTTCTTTAACAAATAAATCAACTGTCAAAGTAGAATTATCCAACTCTATCAGTGTGTCTAAAAATTGTAGACTGTGGTCCGAGACCACCATCGTGAATTGTAATTCAGGGTAAATTCCATTGAGTTCCTCAAAAAAGAGAGTCAATTGAGTATGTGTACCTTTCCATAAGACAAATGTATCGTCAATATATCGAAACCATGTTTCGACATATTGGAACCATTGGGAGGTGTAAATGAAACGTTCCTCAACGTCTGTCATATACACATTTGCGTATGTTGGGGCCACATTGGACCCCATAGCCGTTCCTCTGTTCTGCACATAGAAGTCATCCCCAAGCAGAAAATAATTCCGCCTGAGGATGACTCCCAGTAAGTCCAGAACAAAGCAACGGGCTGGCTCACTCAAGTCTGTATGAAGAAGACAGTTTTCGACAGCTTGTAATCCCTTGGAGTGCTCAATGGATGTGTAGAGATTTACCACATCAAAGGACACCAATAGGCAATCACTAGGGCATGCAATCTGTCGAAGTTTATTGATGAAATCCGTCGTGTCCTGTATGTATGATTTAGCTGTTACCGCATGTGTTCTCAACATCTTATCTAAGTATATAGCTAATGGAGAAAAGACGGATCCTCTCCCGGAGACAATTGGTCTACCGGGAGGATTCCACAGATCTTTATGTATTTTGGGTAAGCAATACAGTACAGGAGTTATTGGATGTTTTTGCGTGAGAAAAGTTTGTAAATCTTCATCAATGATCCCATCTGTTAATGCCTTCTCTGTAATCACTTTAATCACTTCCTGTATATCTACCAAGGGATTACCACGTAATTTTTGATAGACCTGGGTGTCTGACAACTGTTTCATAATTTCTTTTAAATAGAGTGAGGTATCCATCACTACCAAGGCTCCACCTTTGTCGGCGGCCTTGATAGTGATGTTCTTGTTATCTTGAAGCTGACGCAAAATTTGTGTTTCCTGTCTACTCAAATTACATCGCCCTCCATTATTACGTTCAGAGCGATTATGTAGCTCCTCTATCTCACGTGTGACTACCTCCACAAAGGCCTCAACCCCATAGTGTTTACGTGGTGGCATAAATGTACTTTTGTTGTAAAGACCCACAGCTCTAAGTGACAGTTCACTCCCACTTAGTACAGGAGTGTCAGACCCAATGTCCTCGCTAAAGTGGCTTTTCAGCCTCAGTCTCCTAAAGAATGTCTCTAGGTCAACAGTAAGTTTAAACCAGTCTGTGTCCGTTGTAGGGCAAAACGACAATCCCTTTTGTAATACCTTAACTTCTACTTCGGATAATTGTACAGAAGAGATATTTACCACTAGTGAGGATGAGTCCTGGTGTGCGGACGACCCCGAGGTGGTCTGTTGTTGTTGTTCCGATGGCGGGTCAATATTCCTCCTCTTCCTGAATTTCCTTCCTCCCCGCCTGGTTTTGCGGGAGCGTCCCGGCCCCCGGCCAAAAAAGACCTTTGTGTTGAACCATCAGATGAATCTGTATCCAATGCAGTAGAGAGGAAGCCTTCTGTAATGGGTTTGTTCCGATTACGTGGACGTTGACGTCGACGTCGTCGACCCTTGTCTGGATCCGCATATGACTGCCACATGTAGATCTTGCCTTCACTGTAATCCTCCAGGTCTCGATGCCATTTATTCCTCTTTGTCTCTTCAAGATCTTGCTGATGTTTAAGTAGACGAGAGGCCAATTTCTCCTTTGCCTCCTGGTATTCCTGAGGAGGCAATAGGGCTTTGAGCGACTCCTCCACTTCCAGACATTTCTGTTTGGTCTTGTCAATTTCGGTTTGGAGAAACTCCATATTAAGCAGCATTACATCAAATGCATATTTGTTGGATATTTGTATAAATTTTACATGGAATGCATCATTATGTGGGAAAAGATTCGGACTCAAGTGAGACCGCATACCTCGCGGTATCCGTTGCTCTCGGAAATATTCACTTAGAGTTACGAGATGCAGCTCAAGAGTTATTAAGCGTCTCGATTCCGTGTCCCACTTTTTACGTAGCAGTTCCACTGATGGTGCACTCAGGAAGCTTGCTTCTTTCTGTATGGTGTTCAGTATTCGATGAGCATCCTGTTCAGTATATGAAAAAGTGCTGGGGGTACCATCACCTGGCCCGTCTGTTCCGGTCGGTGTTGTCATCATTCCAGCTGATCCACTATTCACACCGTGCTAGTCTCAAATGGCAAATAGATACAAGGATTGGCGTGAGACAGCACCGGGGACCAACCTTCGTGCATGTGAATCACCCAGGCAGCCAGCCTGGTGTTAATGTGTGCAAAGTCCAGGAATCACAGCACCAATAGGTCAAGGATCTTCATAAGCTGGTATCTTTATTTACCCCAAAAATACAACGTTTCGGCAACAATAGCCTTTATCAAGCATAACATTATTATCAAAAGTGCACATATATATATACAGCAAGTGCATTTCATTGGATACAACTCATGTGTAGCCGCAGTGGGTAGACAGTGACGTGTATGGCTCAGGCCAGCCCCGCACCTGATCAGCTCGCAATGTGTTGAGCGATCGGAGGCGGACATGACGTAGTCACGAGTATGACAACCCTTTGACGCATGTGCAGATGCTTTGTTTACAAACTGAATCTGGCAGCGATGGTTGCGATCGGCGGGCAGACGAAGCGACCACGATGGCTAAATGGCTGAAAGCGAAGGTACCTTCCTAATCTCACATATGTACACAGGTTTTATGACACAGATTAGTATTCCTGCACATTGATTGCTTTGTATATGTAATGTTACTATGACAACCGAGTCCTTATTATGATTGACATGATGGATTCCCAATGGGATTTGAAAGGAGGTGTGGTGTTGATTAATTACACATTCACAACACATGAGTTGTATCCAATGAAATGCACTTGCTGTATATATATATGTGCACTTTTGATAATAATGTTATGCTTGATAAAGGCTATTGTTGCCGAAACGTTGTATTTTTGGGGTAAATAAAGATACCAGCTTATGAAGATCCTTGACCTATTGGTGCTGTGATTCCTGGACTTTGCACACATTAACACCAGGCTGGCTGCCTGGGTGATTCACATGCACGAAGGTTGGTCCCCGGTGCTGTCTCACGCCAATCCTTGTATATATATATATATTTATATATATATACACACATACACACATACAGCTGTTATATATATATATATATATATATTTAATTGTTCAATAAAAAAAATCTCTCTCTCTCTCTCTCTCTCTCTCTCTCTCTCTCTCTATATATATATATATATATATATATATCTTCCTTTTTTCCCTATATACATATATATATATGTATCTTGTCTTCAATATTCCCCCCTCGGAAGGAGTGAGATCAGACAACATCATACATAGTGTAGTTTTAAATAGAAACCACGGTTGTAAAGCTCTCGTATTCAAAGTATATATATATATATATATATATATATATATATATATATATATATATATATATACTTTGAATACGAGAGCTTTACAACCGTGGTTTCTATTTAAAACTACACTATGTATAATGTTGTCTGATCTCACTCCTTCCGAGGGGGGAATATTGAAGACAAGACTCATTATTTCTTTTGGGGTTTCAGAAATCGCAAAGTAAAGCTGCACTCTTATCTGAACAGTGGTACTGTGGTCAGTATAGCTCAGATTTGTACAGTCCTTCTTCACATCTGTGCCAATTGCTATGCCTTTACGTGCCCCCAAGTAGCACAGACAGGTTCATAAAATAAAATGTATTCATTAATCAAACAAATAAAAGAACAATTTTCATTGATATACTAGAGGAGGTTTTTGTGTGTGTCTTACACTATAGAATAGACACATCCGAAACCAGAATCTTGATACAGATTTATAATATTAGAAGTCCTGTATGCAAACAATTACACTGTCACCAGTGCACATTGAAAACTGACAATACGTTAACTAATGTTGTAATGTTCTCATAGAGTTTGTTTAGGCTTTACCGTTTTTCAATCGGGCCTGGTAATTTGAAGCCAATAAAAATTTTTATGCTCTGCAATCTTCTTGAATTACTGACACATGAAAAGAGATGCATTTCAGAACGCATGTAGGAGTGAAACAATATCACTTAATCTTCCCCTTTTAACCTCTTCATCATTTAAAGTTTGCAAATTCTTTTAGAAGAACATTAAGTTGTTAAATGAAGCAAAAATATAATTGTCTCAGACACATTCACATTTTAAGTCCCTGGTATGTTTTCACACCACCTGGCTTTGCAGTACTTACAAAGGCTATGGAAATGAGATCATTTTCTGCCACAACAAATTTACACTATATGTTACAGACCACAAGACGTGATCTAAGAATACACTTCATGCTAGCTGGCAGCAATTTTTCCAATAGAATGGTTGAAACATACAAAAAAAAAAGGCTGTTGTGCCGGAAGGAATGAAAAGAAATCAGATTGTTTCTCAAATATCTTCACTAACTTTTCATAAAAAAAAGACATTGAAGATAATTCTGTTTGGTGATTTTTCAATAAAGGGGCTGCCTCATAAGGACAACTTCTGGCTATTGTGGCATTTAGACATCATAGAGTGGGTTCTCCACTCAGGACCTCTATGGGATCTAGAAATCAGAGCTGCATTAGGCACCATGAAAAGAGGTTCAAATGGGTACATGCAAACCAAATCCACAATGCCACATCAGTGCAAAAAAAAAAAAAAATCAAATTATATACAAGTAATATATAGTTTTGTCCCTTAGGTGTAATGATGAAAAAAAAGGGGTCTCGAGTCTGACCAAATATTGCAGTTAGGGTCCTTCAAAAACCTGAATGTACATCAACAACTCCTATTAATACCCTTGTGGTGCCCCGACGCATTCTGACATGGAAAGGATTATGCAAACATTATAAAGATGACAAAATAAAAATGATATACCACGATCTCATGAAAATCACACCCTCAGATCCGGAATATTGGGTAGGTGTTCCCTATTCCAGGTCATCCAGAGCAAGATTTAAGGGGTACAAAATAAAGAGCTCCATCCATGTGGTTCCTTTTTTGCTGCAGCCAGAAGGATCTACATGAAGGGAGACCCTTATTCATGAAGTTAAGAGATTATCAGGAGACCGTGATCTTTTATTAGAATTGTTGAGGTATACCATAAAAAGTTTGGATTTTTATAGTAAAGAAATGTTTGTACATTTCAGAACAAATCTAATTCATTGTAATACTATATTCACTTACCATTGGAGTTGTATACAAGAGTAGTTATTTTCTTAACAAATTTCATAGAAATTCTGTGGCACACAAAGGATTATTTCCTGTGGTATTGTCAGAAATGTCTGACAAGTGAAGATTTTAACTAAAGAATAGAGAGACTCATGGTTCCCATATGTCTGGAAAAGTCACAAAAAAGGAAAATTTGCAATGCAAAAGTTACAAAAAACTGTAGAATTTGCAGTGCATGGGTCTGCTCTGTTCATTACAGGAATACTGAAAATTATTGGAGCTCCAAAGTCTGCAATCCCAATGGTGGTCCTCTACACAGCAGATATTTATGATCTATCCTATGCATATATCATAAATGACTCTTATGTTAATATTCACTGGATTTGAGCAGCAAGTGGGTAGGTGTGACTGTACACACCAAGAAACATTTCTGTAAACCAAGAAATCTGGTTGGGCTGGGTAGGTATAGATGTTCTTAGTTCTTTATAGTAACATTTCTATGTTTGGTCACTCCAGCCTGTACAGTGGCCCCTCAACATACAATGGTAATCCGTTCCAAATGAACCATCGTTTGTTGAAACCACCGTATGTTGAGGGATCCGTGCAAGGTAAAGTATAGGAAGTTGTACTCACCTGTCCCCGCCGCTACGGACCCGTCACAGCTGCCCTGGTCCACCGCGTCCCCATGGTGTCCCCGCCACTCCGGAACGTCTCTGCTGCCCAGGTACGTGGCTCTCACGTCGCCGTCATCACATCACTAGGCACGCCGCTCCTATTGGATAATGGTACTGCGTGCGCAGCGACGTGATGACGATGGAGAATGCCGGTGATGGAGGGGATCCCGAAGAGGATGCTCCGGAGCCCGGAAGACAGGTAGGAGACCATCAGCACCGGAGCACGCAGGGCACCGTAAACGGCTATTCGACGGCAGCTGAAGCAGTCAGCGCTGCCGGATAGCCGTTTATGCGATGGCCCCGACATACAAAAGCATTGTATGTTGATGCTGCCTTCAACATGCGATGGCCTCTGAGAGGCCATCGCATGTTGAAATTATCGTATGTCGGGGCCATTGTAGGTCGGGGGGTCACTGTATTTAAAGGGGTATTCTAGGATTTTTTTTTTTTACTTTGCTACAGGGGTTGTAAAGTTAGTGTAGTTCATAACATAGTGTCTGTACCTTTGTTTTATTGGATGCTCTCACAATTCTTCTGTGATCTTTGCCCCAATGTTTTCTCAGGTTTTACCAGGTTGCAGTGTGACCTGAGACATTATATCACTTGTCAGGTGTTGGAGGGGAGCATGTCTGCTTTAATGGGGGGAAGGACTTCTGGGTGGGAGGGAGATCATTCTCCACAGGGCTTCAGGGAATTGTAGCTCAGGTGTGCTGCAAAGCGTCGGGTGGCTAATGTCTGGGAGGGAGAAAAAAGAACTCACACTTACAAACAAGGGATCCTGGGACTTGTAGTTGTAGGGAGGTAACTCCACCTGGAAATTGCCTTTTCACAAAAATAAAGCAGTAGTGTTATAGTGGACACACAACACACCCATTTAGCTCCAAGAAATGCACAGATCCTTCCTATGCATGTCCATTACTGTCTGGCAGGTAAGTACTAAAGTCACCTTATGGCGGATAACCCCTTTATATATGAAAAGCTGTACATTATAGTGAACCTAACTGCAAAATGATTTAGGATCATTGAAATGTATTCTCTATATATTATATTATTTCCTTACAAAACATATTGTACATATTGACTGGGGGTCAGTATTCAAATTATTAAAGGGGTATTCCACCCCTAGACATCTTATCCCCTATCCAAAGGATAGGGGATAAGATGTCAGATCACCGCGGTGCCGCTGCTGGGGAGCCCTGGGATCCCTGCTGCGGCACCGCGCTATCATTACAGCACAGAGCGAGTTCTCTCTGCACGTAATGATGGGCGGTACAGGGGCCGGAGCATTGTTACATCACGGCTCCGCCCCTTGTGATGTCACGGCCCACCCCTTTCAATACAAGTCTATGGGAGGGGGCGTGGTGGTCGTCACGCCCCCTCCCATAGACTTGCATTAAGGGGACGGGCCGTGATGTCACGAGGGGCAGAGCCATGACATCGCGCTGCTCCGTCCCCGTATCGCCCGTCATTACGCACAGAGCGAACTCGCTCTGTGCTGTAATGAGAGCTGGGTGCCGCAGCGGGTATCCCGGGGGTCCCCAGCAGGGGAACCGCTGCGATCTGACATCTTACTCCCTATCCTTTTAATAGGGGATAAGATGTCTAGGTGCAGAATACCCCTTTAAGGACATATTGATGCCCCAGGTGTTGGGACCAGTTAATGGCCAGAAGTATCATTATTTTATCAATAGCTGTCTCAGTACAGCATTGAAGATATTATGGCATTATATTATTAACATATCTTTTTTTTCATAAATAATATCTAAAAGCATCCTAGACTTGAAAATGAATAGGTAACATTTTAGTGAGTATTATTATGTTTCACTGGTTATCATTATCTCAATATTACCGCTATCTAATATCCAAATTAATTTAGCAATTCCCAGGACAATTATAAGAAGCAATAATATCTCTGGCTGGGCAATGTCACTTTGTTTTAAAACATCTGTTACATTAGTTATCTTTGGTGACAAGATGGAAGCCAAACTCTTGGAAAAGTAATGCTGTAAAAATGTCATACAGCAAACTCTCAAACTAATTTTGTTACTACTACTACTACTGTAGATATCTACAGCAAGATAATAGACATGTTGTGAGATTCCAATTGATACAAATAGCAGACTCATTTCAGTTCTTTTATTCTTCATGGTATGTAGATAGTAGACTTTTTCCCAGATATTTTATTTATAAGGCTGTCAAATTCATAAAATGCCATCCACATTTCTTGAGCACATTTTTGTATCTTTATCTGGCATTACCTATAATAAAAATTCAGTATAAAGAACAGTGAAATAATAATCTATTACAAAACAAAATATATGATTGTGTGGTTGTTAAATAAATATGGCAGTGGGGGAGTAGAACCATTCCGTTATCTACTTGTATTTACTCTAAGCTCACAGTTTGTACACAGTTATTTAGAAGGTGTTGTCTTCAAAGGCGCTCCACTTGCGCCTTTGAGGCGCTGATGTTGCCGCAATATTGTGCATTGGATATCGCATGAAGCTGTCAAGCATTTGTTGTGGCCCTGAAAAAGTGTCAATTGAAGTGAAATCCAATGGTCATTGGTCGTGGGCCAGTATTTAACACACGTAATGTCTTGTATCTGTTACTTGCTATGAAGTGCTAATAAAGTTCTTTGAGTGCCAGGAATCTACTGCTTTATTGGATTTATCTGTCATTTGTTTAAACTTTTTACACTGAGCGCAACTTAAACATGGGTTGCTGTGGGGCTCTGATTACTATCTTGAATAGCAAAGGAGCTATCTCCATGCTGCTGGAACTGTGTACTTTGACAAACCATTTAATTCTCACCATCCATGCATTCAAATACTGCAGACACACAATAGTGAAGATGAGAGTCAATTATTTAGGTCCTAGAAAAACTTAATTGCTGATTCTAATGGTTATTACATTTATGATGGAACATACCACTGCCTAAACCCCACTGCTCTGTCCTCAGGCACAGCGTCAGAGGTTTCAGGACATGCTGGACTTGCCAAACAAAGGGAAAAAAGAGCTCTGCTTAAACCTTCTCATCCTCTTCTTGTCCTTCCAACAGGGACTTAAAGGAGAACACCAGTTAAAACTAACTGATCCCAGATCCACAGTATAGTGGATAAGTAGCTGATCTCCAGAACAGGACCTGGTGCTCAGTGAGGAGCGTGTCCTGCAGACGGCACAAGCTCCATTAATTTCTACAGGAGCACCAAAAAAACTTGAGTACAGCACTCGGGCATCTCCGGTACTCCCATGGAAATGAATGGAGGATGTGGTATCTACCGGTAGACGACACATGCAGCCGGGGTCCCGTTCAGGAGATCGCAAAGTTCGAATGTTGCACAAAGGCATAAAAAGTTGGAAACCTAAGTCAAGTCAGACCTGGCTCACAAAACTTTGGAGAGCACTTTTAAAGTCACACAAAAAGTCGCAACTGTGACTTTTTGTGCAGAAAAGCCACAGGGGAGAGGAAGGATCATACAAAACAGTGTTCTGAAATGATTTATTGTTTTTTGCTTATGTGTGCCAAATTTATCAACCCCCGGATAGTAGGATGAATGTGTCAAACTTAAGCAAAACCAAAGCACAACAAAAATCACTTCTAAACTCACTTTTCCAATTCAACAATGATAAATGTCTTCTGCTGTTCTTTAAAGTTCATTGAGTCAATGTAGTGAGACACAAGAACACAAGTACAAAATGTTTCCAAAATCTGCATTGATTTTGATTTGTTCTGTCAGCAAATGAAAAGATCCCATATAGAGTGAAGTATTTTGTAGAAGTACACACTTAAATTGCTGTCTTATAAGAAACCTCAAATACTGCTACTTTCTAATCTCTGTTTCACTCCCTACTGAATATATCGCTTAGAGATACCATTGACATGATATTGAATGTGCAGCTTCAACTAAAGTTTTTGTAACCAAGAAGAGTTCCCTTATGGCCTATTCACCTGTACAGTATTCTGTGCAGATTTGATCTGCAGATTTGATGCGCAGGATTTTCTGCTGCAGATTTCAATGTAAACTAAATAACAACACAGCTTCAAATCCTGCGCATCAAATCTGCACATCAAATCTGCCCAGAATACTGTACGTGTGAATAGACCCTTAACTCTTTAAGGACTTAGGGCATACCTGAGTCCGCTCCCGTTCTATAACACGGGGCCATATCGGCCTCTAACAATGGCTGGGACCCGTGGCTAATAGCATGCGGTAATGATCGCGGTGCCGCGCACTATCATTCCTTTAGACGTGGCGTTCAAAGTTGATCGCCGCGTCTAAAGTGAAACTTAAATGTTGCCGGTTAGCTCAGGGGGCGGTTCGGGATCGCCGCAGCGAAATCCCGAACAGCTGTATGACAGCATAAGGGTCCCCTTCCTTCCTCCTCGCTGTCTGATTGCCGAATGACTGCTCAGTGCCTGAGATCTAGGCATGAGCAGTCAAGCGGCAGAATCATTGATCAATGGTTTCATATGAGAAACCATTGATAAATGTTAAAGATCAGTGTGCGCAGTGTTATAGCACCCTATGGGAACTATAACATTGCAAAAAAAAAAGTGAAAAAAAAGTAAATATAGATCATTTAACCCCTTCCCTAATAAAAGTTTGAATCACCCCCCCCCCCCTTTTCCCATTTAAAAAAAACAAACAGTGTAAATAAAAATAAACATATGTGGTACCACCGCGTGTGGAAATGTTCAAATTTTAAAAAATATATCTATAACCCCTTAAGGACACAGCTCATTTTCACCTTAAGGACACAGGCCTTTTTTTTTAATAAATCTGGCCACTGTCACTTTAAGCATTAATAACTCTGGGATGCTTTACCTTTCATTCTGATTCCGAGATTGTTTTTCATTACATATTCTACTTTATGTTAGTGGTAACATTATGTCGATACTTGCATCATTTCTTGGTGAAAAATTCCAAAATTTGATGAAAACATTTAAAATTTAGTTGTTTTTTTTTACTTTGAAACTCTCTGCTTATAAGGAAAATGGACATCCCAAATAAATTATATATTGATTCACATATACAATATGTCTACTTTATGATCGCATCATAAAGTTGACATGTTTTTACTTTTGGAAGACATCAGAGGGCTTCAAACTATACCAGCAATTTTCCAATTTTTCACAAAATTTTCAAAATCAGAATTTTTCAGGGACCAGTTTAGTTTTGAAGTGGATTTGAGGGGCCTTCATATTAGAAATACCCCACAAATTACCCCATAATAAAAACTGCACCCCTCAAAGTATTCAAATGATGTTTAGTAAGTGTGTTAACCCTTTAGGTGTTTCAGAGGAATAGCAGCAAAGTGAAGGAGAAAATTCAAAATCTTCATTTTTTACACTTGCATGTTCTTGTAGACCCAGTTTTTGAATTTTTACAAGGGGTAAAAGGAGAAAATCTTCCTAAAATTTGTAACCCAATTTCTCTTGAGTAAGGAAATACCTAATATGTGGATGTAATGTGCTCTATGGGTGCACTAGAGGGCTCAGAAAGGAAGGAGCCACAATAGGATTTTGGAGAGTGAGTTTTTCTGAAATGGTTTTTGGGGGGCATTTCACATTTAAGAAGCCCCTATGGTGCCAGAACAGCAAGAAAACCCCCACATGGCATACTATTTTGTAAACTACACCCCTCAAGGAACTTAACAAGGGGTACAGTGAGCCTTAACACCTCACAGGTGTTTGACGACTTTTTTGTTAAAGTTGGACGTGTAAATTATTATTTTTTTCTCACTAAAATGCAGTTTTTCCCCAAATTTTACATATCTACAAGGGGTATTAGAAGAAAATGCCCCCCAAAATTTGTAACCCCATTTCTTCTGAGTATGGAAATACCCCAAGTGTGGACGTCAAGTGCTCTGCTGGCGCGCTAAAATGCTCAGGAGAGAAGGAGTCACATTTGGCTTTTGGAAAGCAAAATTTTGCTGAAATGGTTTTTGGGGGCATGTCACATTTAGGAAGCCACTATGGTGCCAGAACAGCAAGAAAAACCCCACATGGCATACTATTTTGGAAACTACACCCCTCAGGGAACGTAACAAGGGGTCCAGTGAGCCTTAACACCCCAGAGGTGTTTGACGACTTTTAGTTAAAGTTGGATGTGTAAATGAATTTCTTTTTCTCACTAAAATGCTGTTTTTTCCCCAATTTTACATTTCTACAAGGGATAATAGGAGAAAATGCCCCCCAAAATTTGTAACCCCATTTCTTCTGAGTATGGAAATACACCTTGTGGACGTCAAGTGCTCTGCTGGTGCACTACAATGCTCAGAAGAGAAGGAGCACCATGGAGATTAAGGAGAGAGAATTTGGTTGGAATAGAAGTCGGGGGCCATGTGCGTTTACAAAGCCCCCCGTGGGGCCAGAACAGTGGACCTCCCCACATGTGACCCCATTTTGGAAACTACATCCCCCAAAGAATTTAATAAGGGGTGCAGTGAGCATTTACACCTCACTGGCGTTTGACAGATCCTTGGAACAGTGGGCTGTGCAAATGAAAAATGTTATTTTTCATTTTCACGGACCACTGTTTCAAAAATCTGACAGACACCTCTGGGGCATAAATGCTTACTGCACCCCTTATTACATTACGTGAGGGGAGTAGTTTCCAAAATGGGGTCACATGTCCATTGTTCTGGCACCATGGGGGCTTTGTTAACACACGTGGCCTTCAATTCCGGACCAAAATTTTCGCCAAAAGCCCAATGGCGCTCCTTCTCTTCTGAGCATTGTAGTGCACCCGCAGAGCACTTTACATCCTCATATGGGATTACAAATTTTGGGGGGCTTTTTTCCTATTTTCCCTTGTGAAAATGAAAAATTTAGGGTAACACCAGCATTTTAGTGAAAACATTTTTTTCTTCATTTTCCCATCCAACTTTAACGAAAATTCGTCAGACACCTGTGGGGTGTTCAGGCTCACTATATCCCTTGTTACATTCCGTGAGGGGTGTAGTTTCCAAAATGGGGTAACATGTGGGTATTCATTTTTTTGCATTTATATCAGAACCGCTGTAAAATCAGCCACCCCTGTGCAAATCACCAATTTAGACATCAAATGTACATGGTGCGCTCTCACTAGTGAGCCTTGTTGTGCGTCCGCAGAGCATTTTACATCCACATATGGGGTATTTCCATACTCAGGAGAAATTGCGTTACAAATTTTAGGGGTCTTTTTTTTCCTTTTACCTCTTGTGAAAATAAAATGTATGGGGCAACACCAGCATGTTAGTGTAAAAAAAAAAAAAAATTTACACTAAGCGGCTGATGTACACCCCAACTTTTCCTTTTCATAAGGGGTAAAAGGAGAAAAATCACCCCAAAATTTGGAACGCGATTTCTCCTGAGTACAGAAATACCCCATATGTGGCCCTAAACTGTTTCCTTGAAATACGACAGGGCTCCGAAGTGAGAGAGCACCATGCACATTTGAGGACTAAAATAGGGACTGCATAGGGGTGGACATAGGGGTATTCTATGCCAGTGATTCCCAAACAGGGTGCCTCCAGCTGCTGCTAAACTCCCAGCTTGCCTGGACAGTCAGTGGTTGTCCAGAAATGCTGGGAGTTGTTGTTTTGCAACAGCTGGAGGCTCTGTTTTAGAAACACTGCCGTATGATACGTTTTTTTTTTATTGAGGGGGGGTGACAGTGTAAGGGGATGTATATATAGTGTTTTACCCTTTATTATGTGTTAGTGTAGTGCAGTGTGGTGTTTTTAGGGTATGTTCGCACTGACAGGTTTACAGTGAGTTTCCCGCTAGGAGTTTGCGCTGCGGCAGAAAATTTGCCGCAGCTCAAACTTGAAGCAGGAAACTTACTGTAAACCTGCCTGTGGGAATGTACCCTGTACGTTCACATGGGGGGCAAACCTCCAGCTGTTGCAAAACTACAACTCCCAGCATGTACTGACAGACCGTGCATGCTGAGAGTTGTACTTTTGCAACAGCTGGAGGCACACTGGTTGGAAAACCTTCAATTAGGTTCTGTTACCTAATTCAGTATGTTCCAACCAGGGTGCATCCAGCTGTTGCAAAACTACAACTCCCAGCATGTACTGATCGCCAAAGGGCATGCTGGCAGATGTAGTTATGCAACAACTGGAGGTACACAACTACAACTCCCAGCATGCCGAGACAGCTGTTTGGGCATGCTGGGATTTGCAGTTTTGCAACATCTGGAGGGCTACAGTTTAGAGACCACTGCACAGTGATCTCAAAACTGTGGCCCTTCAGATGTTGTAAAACTACCAGCAATTGGCTGTCTGGGCATGCTGTGAATTGTAGTTTTGCAACAGCTGGAGGACTACAGTTTGGAGACCAAACTACAACTCCCGCCAGCCCAGACAGGCATTGGCTGTCTGGGCATGCTGGAAGTTGAAGTTTTGCAACATCTGGAGGATCACAGTTTGGCGACCACTACACAGTGGTCTCCCAACAGGGGTCCTCCAGATCTTTCAGAACTACAACTCCCAGCATGCCCAGACTGTCTGGACATGCTGGGAGTTGCAGTTTTGCATGGCCTTGAGGGCCACCGTCGACCACTCACCGGCCAGTCAGATCCCTCTGCAGCCTGCCGGATCCCCACTCATCCGGAGCTGCCACCGGGTAAGCAACGACTTCCCCTTCCCTCTCACCCTGCTGTGTCCCGTTCTCCCCGGACTTCCACATGTGGGCGGAGGTCCGGCAGCATCGCTGCTGCTGGACCTCCGGATTGCAGCGCAACCGCCACACCCCCCCCTTTGCTGCATCTGCACACCCGATCGCTGATCGGGTTAATCAAATGGGATCCCGAGGTGTCGGGCGGGAGTGGTCTCCCGCGGACACCCCGGGACTTAAGCTAATTAACCCGATCAGCGCCGCGGGAGTGTGCACTTAATGAACGCCGCCTTTATACGTCGGAATGCGCAAAGTTATCCCGTTATCCACCGTATAAATGCGGCGTTCAACGTGAAGGGGTTAAGCCGAACTTCTCACCTGCCGGAGACAACCGGAGGGGAAAAGTTCAGCCCCCGGGATGCAGCAGCAGCTGCAATTATGTGAACGACCGGTATACCCATCGCTCTGTGCGAACGCACTTCAGCAGCCGACGGGTATACCTGTCGTTTTGCGTTAAGGGGTTAATTAAAGGGTACCTCTCATCAAAAAAACTTTTGATATATTATAGATTAATGTATGCAGAATAACTTTACAATTGCATGTTATTAAAAAATATGCTTCTTTCTATTTAATTTTCCACTTTGAAGAAATGACCACTAGGGGTCTCCCTACCAGTCCTGGCCACAAGCATTTCAGACTCATGCTGGAGTCCTAAACACTACGAGCTGCCAGTCTGCTTTGTTCACAAAGGAGAACACTCAGAGCTGCCAGCCTGCTTTGTTCACAGCCTGTTTGGCTGTGAACAAAGCAGGCTGGCAGCTCTAAGTGTTTAGGACTCCAGCATGAGTCAGAAATGCTTGTTGACAGGACTGATCGTGAAAAATACAATAGAAGAAGCATATTTTTCATTAACATGCTATTGGAAAGTTATTCAACATTCATTAATCTAAAATATATCAAAAGTTTATTTGATGAGAGGTACCCTTTAAACTGCACGGTCAATGGCGACAAATTCAAACCTATGTAAGTAGGGTATCATTTTAATTGTATGGACCTACAAAATAAAGATAAAAACAAGAAAACAGAAAAAAAAACTGAAAAAGTCCTTAAGGGCTTAAAGTAAATGTGACATTTGTTAGGGAAAAAAAAAATAATATATATATATATATATATATATATATATATATATATATATATATATCTCACCTGGATGTATGGTCCAGTTCTAGAGATTCAAGCTATATACAGCACCATTGGTAATCCCACATACGCAATGAAGGCGTGACTGGTATTTTGAGCTTCCCTGTCTTTGTCCCATTCTGCTTTGATATGCCTGCCCTTCTTTCATGTGATGATAAAGTGGACAGGCACATGGGAGCAGAGAGTAGGGAGGCAGAGAAGCTCTGTATACCAGCCACCACCTTCATTACACAGGGGGAATTAGCAATGGGGCTGTATACAGCTTTAAATTAGCTTACCTGAAATTTCCATTTCCTGGAGGTCCGAAGGCAGCACAGATCAGTATGGGTTAATGTTCCCTTCCCCTAGATATAACCAGAAGAGACAATCAGCAATTGATCTTAATCAATCAATCAAACATCCTATAAAACGATCCAATAAACAGACACACACTGAGTTAGTATGCAGTAATAACAGATTTTAATGGGAGGGTAATCTGTGCTGCCTTCGGACCAATACAAATTAAAGGGGGGGGGGGTAGAAGAAACAGTTCTTTCCATGACCCACTTGCCAAAGGCTGAGCTACCAGAAGTGTCCAAGCCATAGTGCTTGATGAAGGTAGATGAGGTGGCCCATGTTGCAGCCCTGCAGATCTCCTGTAGAGGTACTTATCTGAACTCTGCCCACAAAGTTGCCGTGGCTCTGGTTGAATAAGCTTTGATGTTGAGAGGGGGCTGAAGACCATCTAGTTAATAGCAAAAAGATATTACTCCAGTAATCCATCTGGAAAAGCTATTTTTAGTGTCTTTCAGAACTCTGCAAAGACCTTGAAATTGGAGAAATAGATGCTCTGATTTTCTGAATACAGCAGAACGTTCAACATTAAAAAAGAACTTCTCTGCAGACATTTACGGTAGACAGGGACTGACCCTGATCCAGAGGAAAGGTTGGCAGAATGATCTCTTGATTGATGTTAACAGAAGATGCAATTTTTGGCAGAAACCCCTTAATAGTTCTAAGAAACAAGCTGTCCCCCAAGTCTCTCAAGCATGGTTCTCGCACAGATAGGGTCTGTAGCTCACAGACACTACGAGCTAAGCAGATGGCAACAAGAAAGAAAGTTTTCTATGATAACCACTTGATGTCTGTGTCATCCAAAGGTTCAAATGGAGATCCGAGATAGGATGAACTGTAAATTCCAGGAAGGCAATGGCTGGTGAACCCCAGGGCAAATATTCCAGACTGTTCTAAAAAAAATTCTTACAAGAGGATCAGGGATGAGCGAATCAAATCTGATGAATCCGAATTTGCTACAATTTCAGGAAAAATTTGTTTCGCAATGAATGTGAATATTGCCACAATTCGCTTCATTAAACTCCATTTAGTGCGGTCCAGGCTCCAGGGCATCTAAAATGGCCGATCCACATGTGAGGACATGGGGCAAGGAATCCTGGGAAGGCAGGAACAAGGGTAGGTGGGATGACCCTGAATCATATGGTTAGCATGAATCAGCAGCCAGCCACCTCTGTGATGTCACAGCCCTATATAATCAGCATCCATCCTGTGGCCAGTCACTTCAGCCTTTTATTGCAGAGAGAGAGAGGGACAGACAGCAGTGTGTGTTACACAGAAAAGCATTTTCCCAGCAGCGATTCACCTCCCAGTCGCATCAGTGTTCTGTTGTACAGAGAGAGGGACAGAGAGCAGTGTGTGTTGCACCGAAAAGCATTTTTACAGCAGCGATTCACCTCCCAGTCACGTCAGCGTTCTATTACAGAGAGGGACAGAGAGCAGTGTGTTGCACAGAAAAGCTTTTTCACCTCAAGCCCAAATCCAGCCTAGAAGCACTGATATGGAAGGGAGTGAGATTGAGAGAGAAAGTGAAATTTTGGGTGTAGTACACAAATACTGTTTTAAGCGTGATGGAGCTCATTGTCCTCCCTTCATAAGTGCATACCACATATGTACATCTCAGTGGTGTACTATTTTGTTCCTGTTAAAGGCTTAAGAGCCTAGATACTGTGAAAGGCCAGGTAAAAGTACACACCTGCTGGTGTTGTAGACAAATACTGTTTTAAGCATAGTGGAGCGCATTGTCCTCCCCTCATAAGTGCATATCACATACGTACATCACAATGGTGTACTATTTTTGTAATGGGACACGGCAGGTGGTGGATCCTCTGGATGATGATGTGAGCTGTGCCAGGGAGCAGAATCTAAGGCGATGCTGGTTTTCACCAGAGCCCACCGCAAAGCGGAAAGGTCTTGCTGCAGCAGGCAGAACCCAGGTTGCTACCCCTGGAAAGACTCATCAACACAGGTAGCTGGGAGGTGGCATGGCACAGAAGGAGACTGGCAGGACGTAACAAGATGGCAGTAGGTCAGGGCAGGTGGCACAGGTGCAGGGTCAGGTAAGGTAGCAAGGAACAGGAACACAGTAACAGAGACACAGGACTTGTGTCACTATGGCAATAGACAACTAAAATTCCATCAGGGAACCAAGGGAGGAGCTGATATTTAAGGACCAGGGTGCAGATGTAGACACTTGATTAAATGAGTTCTGGCCCTTTAAGAGTGAGAGTTCCGGGGCGCGGGCATGCACGCCTGGGCTGCGAGGACATGGAGAGGCAGGAGGTAAGTGATGGGCTGGGATTCGCATGGGGGCAATGTGAATTTCAGCCCTGCCGACTAGGGAGACATGAACAAAGAGCGCTCACGGCCCGGAGTGTCAAGTCGGAGCGCAGGCGTTACAATGCTGTTCCTGTTAAAGTCTTAAAGGCCTAGGCCAGCCAAAAGTACACACCTGATGGTGTTGTAGACAAATACTGTTTCAAGCGTAGTGGAGCATACCACATATGTACATCTAAGGAGTGTACTATTTTGTTCTTGTTAAAGTCTTAAGGGCCTAGATGTCAGGGACCGATCAGGGGATAGGGAGAGTGAGCCCTAAACTGACCCTAAAACCGCTTTGCCTTTCTACTTGCCCATCCACCCTAACTGGTGGATCGACAACTGGGTGCCGGACCATCCCTGAACTAAAGTGCAGGGGCCTAATAAAAACACATACTAAAAGATAGTCGGTCACAAACCAGAAACATAACAGGAACATAAAACTCTACAGTATAAAGTTCAGAGGATACAGATCAGAGAGTTAGTACAGAGGACACTATATCAGCAGACATGAACAGAGGTCAGAGTGGTCATGAACAGAGGACACTATAGATAAGCGGTCATGAGCAGAACTCCAAAGATCTGAAATCAAGAACTAATAAACAAAGAGTTCAAAACACCAGACAGGAAAACGGATGAGTCAACAGACTTTAGGAACAGACAGTAATATAGCATGATTCCCCATGGACAGGTAACAGGGATGCCTAGATACACAGGATATATTTATAGAACACTGTTCACACTGAACACAAGACAGGAATAATCGCAATCCCTTCAGAACACCTCCAGTACATGCAAGAATAACAATACCCTCTGAGTCCCCGCGGACAGGTAAACAGGGTCTATAGCTAAATACACAGGATATAATAAAGAACACTGTTCACAAGACATGAAAAGCAATCCCTCCAAACACCTCCAGTAAACAAGGAGTCCCCATGGAGCGTTAACAGGGATCTAATATAGGACAGTGTTCACACTGGACACACAAACTGGACACTCCACTAAAGGAGTAGCCATAATAATAAATCCAAATAGTCTACTGGCCAGCAGCACACTCACCAGTGTTGACAGGATGCTGGCCCAGTAGGAAAACAGAAATATAAAACACAGAACTTCATAAGAACGGATAAAAGAGAAAACACAGTGTGAACAGACACATAGCAGAAAAGATATACAAAATCCTAAAACTGACTAAACAAATGCAGATGAAAATCTACTATAAGCATGCCACCTAACCGTGTCTAAAACCAGAAAATACAAAGTGAATGCTAAGACAGAGATAGTAGATAAAAGCTCAAAGAGTGTTTCACCAAGAGCTCCATGCAGCATGTCCAGCATCTTAGCAAGTCAGGATATAAGGAAGTCAATAACCAGCCCTGAGGCTATGCTGAACTATTCCTTATCTAGACACACCCTAGGAGCTATTGGCTGAAAAAGCCAGAAGCATTAACTATTCCCTGGCCAGGGAACATAAAACTGTTCACACACAAGCAATCCAATAGCTGTGTTTGAACACAGGCCAATACATATATGACATTAGATACTGTGAAAGGCCAGCCAAAAGTACACACCTGCTGGTGTTGTAGACATATACTGTTTTAAGTGTAGTGGAGTGCATTGTCCTCCCCTCATAAGTGCATACCACACATGTACATCTAAGTGGTGTACTATCTTGTTCCTGTTAAAGTCTTAAGGGCCTAGATACTGTGAGTGGCAAGCCAAAAATACACACCTGCTGCTGTTCTTGACAAACACTGTTTTAAGCATAGTGGAGCTCACTGTCCTCCTCTCATATACGCACTAAGTATGTCAGGCAGAGAAGTGCCAGGACGTGCACAGAGGAGTGGCAGAGGCCGAAATTCATCAGGCAAAGTTCGCCACAGACTAGGGGCGAGTGGCAGCTAGAGGCCTGAGCTCCTAGTATCAGCTAGCGGTCGTGTCTAGACCAGCAACCCATCTGCCATCATCGATTCATTAACACAGTCATCCACTTCATCACAAGTGACATCTGACACCCCCAGTCAACAGTCGGTGGGTTCCTAAGACACAACCTTCAGTTGGCATGGCCCGGGAGCAATTCCCGACCTCCCATTGCCTATGTCCTATGCTGTTCCCACAGAAGTATCATGGGATGAACAATGTTATTCCACTGCTTCATCTACAACAACACGTGTGGGAAACAATGGCTGGTCAGGGCACTAGAGATGTGGTGCCTACATCTCAAGGCCACATGAGCCCTGTGGGGGCTGAATTGGAGGAGGAGGAAGGGGAGGGGCACAGTTGAGCACAGCTAAGTTTTGCAAGAAGGGTGGATTTTCTAGTCATCCGGCAGGAGAGGAGGAGAAGGAGCAGCTAGAGGAGCTAGAGGGTTATGAGGAAGGTGAGACAGAAGACCCAGACACAGCATGGAAGTAGGCAGTGGAGATGGAGGCAGGGAATCCTTCCGAGTCACTTGTGCAAATGGCACGATGCGTGCTCACTTGCTTGCGTAGTGACCACCCAATTGTCACCATTCAGCAGCGGGATGACTTCTGGCTCTCCACTTTGGACCCTCGCTACCGGCACAAAATGGGGGCCTTTTTTACACCCACTGAGAGGGAGGACAAACTGACCTACTACAGAGACATCCTACGTAGTCAGTTGACTGAATCCTATCTGCACCATTGTCCATCCTCTCGCAGGTCTTACTCTGGGGGCCCTCTGTACTCACCTTCCACTGCCATGACTGCTGAGGAGGGGTGGGGTGGCAGGAGCAGTACCATCTCCATCACCAGCAGCCTGAGTCTACAGTCGTTGATGAGTAGCTTTCTTCACTTGCATAGTGCAGCAACTCATCAGCAGCAGGTAGACCTGGAACAGGACCTGAACCAGCAGGTGGTGGCATACCTTGACATGACCATGCCAACACACCTTGAAGATCCGCTGTACTTATGGGCAGCCAAACTTGATTTGGGGCTGCAACTAGCAGAGTTTGCCCTGGAAAAGCTGTCCTCCCCAGCCAGTAGTGTGCCGGCAGAGTGGGTGTTTAGTGCAACAGGGGCCATAGTAACCCCAAGGAGAACTCGTCTGTCCATGAAAATTGTGGAGAGACTGACCTTTGTGAAGATGAATCAGGCATGGATCAGCCAGGATTTCCACCCACCAATGCCTGATGCATTAGAGTAGATTGACCATGGTGCCACACCAACACTTCATAAATATGGATAGTGCTAAACAGACAGTCAGGTCCATAAATATTGGGACATCGACACAATTCAAATTTTTTTAGCTCCATACACCACCACAATGGATTTGAAATGAAACAAACAAGATGTGCTTTAAAGGGGTTATCCACCATAAGGGGATTTTAGTACATACCTGGCAGTAATGGACATGCTTAGGAAGGATCTGCGCTTGTCTTGGCGCTAAATGGCTATGCTGTGAGATTACCATAACACTGTGGCTAACTTTTTGTGAACTTGTATTTCCTGTTTAACTTATGTTTTTTTTTTTTACTACAAATCCCAAAATGCAATTTCCCTCCCTCTCACACATCAGCCACCCCATCCATTGAAACAAAAGACCTGTGGTTTTCAATCAGGGTGCCTACAGCTGTTGCATTAGTTGCAGATTAATCCCTCCACCGATTGAAGCAGACAGGCTCCCTGTCAACAGCTGACTAGTGAGTTAGGTCTCAGTTGCATTGCAACCTGGGAAAAATCTGAGACAAAAGTCATTTTGTATGCTGGTAAAAATAAATATTGGGGTTAAAATCACAGAAGAATTGTGAGAAAACACAGGTACAGACACACACAGGTACAGACACTATATTATGAACGACACTAACTTCACAGCCCCTGTAGCATAGTCAAATAAAAAAAATCCTGGAATACCCCTTTAACTCAAGACTGTAAGGGACCAAAAGTAATGGGACAATTGGCTTCTCAGCTGTTCCATGTCCAGGTGTGTATTATTCCCTCATTTGTTCCTCTTTTTAAAGAATGTTCCAAAAAGTTGTTTTGGCCACTCTTAATGTTTCCGCTATCTCTCTGATGGCTTTATTTTGTTTTTTCAGCCTGATGATGGCTTGCTTCACTGATAGTGACAGCTCCTTGGATCTCATCTTGAGAGTTGACAGCAAAATATTCCAAATGCAAATAGCACACTTGAAATTAACTCTGGACCTTTTATCTGCTCATTGTAATTGGGATAATGAGGGAATAACACACACCTGGACATGGAACAGCTGAGAAGCCAATTGTCCCATTACTTTTGGTCCCTTAGCAAGTGGGATGCACATATGCAAACGGTTGTAACTCCTACACCGTTCACCTAATTTAATGTAAATACCCTCAAATTAAAGCTGACAGTCTGGAGTTAAAGCACATCTTGTTAGTTTCATTTCAAATCCATTGTGGTGGTGTATAAAGCAAAAAATTTTAGAATTGTGTCTATGTCCCAATATTTATGGACCTGACTGCATGTTCTCATGCTGCCACCACCTTCACATTGTCATTCAGCCACTATGTAGTCTCCTCATGCTGCTACCAACTTCAGGCTGTGTCATTCAGTCACCATATGGTCTCCTTATGCTGCCGCCACCTCCACGCTGTGTCATTCGGCCACTATATGGTCTCCTCATGCTTCTGCCACCTTCAGGCTGTGTCATTCAGCCACTATATGTTATCCTCATGCTGCCACAACTCCAGGCTGTGTCATTCAGCCACTATATTTTCTCTTGATGCAGCCGCCACCTCCAGGCTGTTTCATTCAGCCACTATATGGTCTCCTCATGCTGCCGCCATCTCCACGCTGGGTCATTCAGCCACTATATGGTCTCCTCATGCTTCCGCCACCTCCAGGCTATGAAATTCAGTCACTATATGTTCTCCTCATGCTGCCACAAACTCCAGGCTGTGTCATTAAGCCACAAAATGCTGCCCCCAACTCCAGGCTGTGTCATTCAGCCACTATGTGGTCTCCTCATGCTGCCACCAACTCCAGGGTGTGTCATTCAGTTCCCATGCTGTCACCACCTCCATGCTGTGTCATTCAGCCACTATATGGTCTCTTCATAATTATTCCACCTCCAGGCTCTGTCATTGTGCTTCTCTGTGACACTGATTCTAATAGCGACACCTCTTATCTGCATGTCGTACTGAATAACAGTATTATTTTACTAACTGTGCACACAACCTATGCGTGTTACAGCAAGGCAAAGTGTTCTACACACCTATATAATTAATACACAAAGAAAAGAGGGGTGGCACCTAACGGTATATAGAGTGCAAAAAATATATATGAAAATATCAAAGAGAATTCATAAATAGTCAATGTTTCTAATACACATGATAGTGGCAATATATTATAAAAACTGGCTCCATGCGTTACGGTGGTGCCTGGACACAGGTAAGTAGTTCACATAATATATGTAAAAAAGGAATAAGTCCGGCAACTCACCGTTCATACGCTGACTGCTGCGAGGCTCAAATCATATTCATGGATGAAGTGCTTTTGCACAAAATCAACCGGTTAATCGCCTCCTGAGTTTCCCACAGAGATCTCCGTCTCATGAATATGATTTGAGCCTCGCAGCAGTCAGCATATGAACGGGGAGTTGCCGGACTTATTCCTTTTTTACATATATTATGTTCTACACACCTATTGAGGCTCTCTGTAGGCCAGAAATAGCTGTTTTTAATAGCAATTCACTGCAAATAATTTGGGATCGAACTGAAATTTTTTCACAAAATTTGGCAAATCAGCCAAATCGAATTGTTTATTGGAGAATTTTCCTGACAGGTAAGTATTGATGGCTGAAAAATGCACTTTAAGAGTGTTGTATTTTAATCCTTTATTCAAGCCCTCTTGAAGTAATTGTAAGATTACAGCTATAGAAGGATGTTGAGAATAAAAACAGGGAGGAGCGAAAAACCTTCCAACCTTGTTATAGGTTCTTCTGGTAGAAGGCTTCAGTGTTTGAGACAAAGCCAGCAAAACTTCATCTGAGAACTTTCCAGGAGAGAGAAATTAATTCATCTTCCACAATGTTAGTTGCAATTTGGTCAAATGAGGATGTCATACCCCCTTCTGTGACAGTAGGTCTTGGTGACAAGGAAGTTTCCAGAATCTTCCTTTTAAAAAGAAACATAGGTGTGTGGAATCCACTAGCAACGGGAGAGGTGATGGATAAAAAGTCAAGAAACATGCTTACCTGGTGAGGCTGTGCAAATATAGGCAAATCACTCAAATCTAGGGATGAGCAAATGGAATCTCACAAATGCGAATTTGTTACGAATTTCAGGAGAAATTTGCTTTGCAACAAATCCGAATATCGTCGCAATTCGATTGTATAAATCGCTTAATTAAACTCCATTTAGTGTGGTGCAGGCTCCAGGGCATCTAAAATGGCTCATCCACATTTGAGGATATGGGGCAAGGAACTTTGGGAAGGTGGCAAGGCGGGTTGGCGGGATGACCCCATATCACATGCAGCCTATCAGCAGCCAGCCATCCCTGTGATGTCACAGCCCTATATAATCAGCAGCAATCTTGTGGCCAGTCACTTCAGCCTTTTATTTCAGAGAGAGTGTTTCATTGCAGGGAGAGATAGAGCACTGTGTGCATTGCACAGAAAAACAGCTTTACAGCAGTGATTTACCAAAAGTCCAAATCACTGCATAAAAGCACTGACACAGAGAGAGAGAAAGTACACTTTTGGGTGTAATACACAGATACTCCACTGCTGCAGTGAGGTGAACAGCAACTCAAAATATTAAAGAGGCCAGTCAGGCAGAACAGTAAAAGCCATTGTCACCTGCTATTAGGGCCTAATAGTACTGTACTGGGCTCTGCTACACAGCGATTCTGTACTGCTGCAGTTGGTTGTACAACAACTGTAAAGCTTACAGACGCCAATTAGGGTGAGCACGAAAATCCATAGTCACCTGATTACAGTGCCTAATGCAGGATGTGTAGCAGAGCTTATTGTCCTCTTATAAGTGTAACCTGTGCGTACATAGGTGGTGTACGTTTTTTTTCCTGAAAAACTAATTTTGGCCTAGTTACTGTGAGAGGCCAGCCAAAGCTACATACTTGTTTCTGTATCCTTATAAAGTTTTAAGCGGGGCATATTGTAGAGCTCTCATAAGTTACCGCACCAAAAATGGCAGCTCCACATGTCAGGACATGGTGCAGGGAACGCTGGGAAGGCGGCAAGGCAGGTAGGCGGGATGACCCTGAATCACATGCAGCGTGCAGCCTATCAGCAGCCAGCCACACCTGTGATATCACAGCCCTTTATAATCGGCAGCCATCTTGTGGCCAGTCACATCAGCATTCTATTGCAGAGAGAGAGGGACAGCGAGCATTGTGTGTCTTGCACAGAAAAGCATTTTTACAGCTGCAATTCTCCCCAAGCCCAAATCCAGCATAGAAGCACTGATAGGGAAGGGAGAGAGATTGAGAGAGAAAGTGCAATTGTGGGTGTATTACATCAGCGATTCACCTCAAGCCCAAATCCAACCTAGAAGCACTGATAGGGAAGGGAGAGAGATTGAGAGAGAAAGTTCAATTTTGGGTGTAGTACACAGCGACTGTGTGCTGCAGCACTGGTGTGTACAACAACTGAAAAGCTAATAGTAGCCAGCCAGTTAGGGTGAGCAGGGCACTAAAAGTTATAATCACCTGCTACTAGTGCCTAATACTGGTTGAGTAGCGGAGTGTATTGTCGTCTATTAATTTTAACCTGTACGTACATAGGTGGTGTACCATTTTGTTCCTGTTAAAGTCTTAAGGGCCTAGTTACTGTGAAAGGCCAGCCAAAAGTACACACCTGCTGCTGTTACAGACCAATACTGTTTTAAGCATAGTGGAGTGCAGTATACTCCCCTCATAAGTGCATACCACGTACGTACATCTAAGTGGTGTATCATTTTGTTCCTGTTAATGTCTAAATGGCCTAGTTACTGTGAAAGGCCAGCCAAAAGTACACACCTGCTGTTGTTGTAGACAAATACTGTTTTAAGCATAGTGGAACACATTGTACTCCCCTCATACATGCATACAATGTATGTACATCTAAGTGGTGTACCATTTTGTTCCTGTTATAGTCCTAAGAGCCTAGTTACTGTGAAAGGCCATCTAAAAGTACACACCTGCTGCTGTTGTAGATAAATACTGTTTTAAGTGTAATGGAGCGTGTTGTACTCTCCTCATAAGTGCATACCATGTACGTACATCTCAGTGGTGTACCTTTTTGTTCCTGTTATAGTCCTAAGGGCATAGTTACTGTGAAAGGCCAGCCAAAAGTACACACCTGCTGCTGTTCTAGACAAATACAGTTTTATGCATAGTTGAGCGTATTGCACTCCCCTCATAAGTGCATACAACATAAGTACATTTACATGGTGTACAATTTTGTTTCTGTTAAAATCCTAAGGGCCTAGTTACTGTGAAAGGCCAGCCAAAAGTACATACCCGCTTCTGTTCTAGACAAATACTGTTCTAAGCGTAGAGGAGCATATTGTACTCCCCTCATATACGCACTAAGTATGTCAGGCAGAGAAGTGCAAGGACATACACAGAGGAGTGGCAGATGCCTAAATTCATCAGATGCAGGTAGAGGTCGCAGCAGACTAGGGGTGAGTGGCTGCAGGAGTCACAGCAAGAGGCCTGATCTCCTGGTATCAGCTAGTGGTCATTTCTCGACCAGCAACCCATCTGCTGTCATTGACTGCTTAATTTGGTCATCCACTTCCTCACAAGTGACATCTGACACCCCCAGTCAACAGTCGGTGACACAACCATCAGTTGGCATGGCCCGGGAGCAGTCCCTGTTCTCCAATTGCCTCTGTCCTATGCTGTTCCCTCCCCCATTGAAGTATCCTATGCTGTGGGTTCAGCTACACTTTTTAGTCAAGATGATCTACTACTGGACAGTCAGCAGCTACATCCCAGCAAAGAGGAGGTTTAGACATCCCCTGCTTCCTTCGCTCAGCAGGCAAGTAGTGATGAGTAGAGTGGTGTGGTAGGTGGTGTTGGGAGCGTTCAGGCTACTGAATCATATACACTGTTGAGGAACCTGAGTAGGATATCAGTGACATGCAAGCACACCTCGATGATGATGAAGCCGATCGCAGTTGGGAGCCGAATGCAGAAAGGGCATCATCAGGAGAAGAGGGTGGCAGGTTGCCCTCCCCTTCCCCCATCCTTTACTACATACACGTTCTTTCCATCCTTCCTGTTCACCACACAACTTTCTTCACTGTATGGGGGGATTATGGAATTTAGGGTGTTTTTATTTTTATTTTGGTTGTTGTGATGGGTAGCACATATCTACACATATATTATATATGTATGAATGTCCATGTACCTAAGTATATGTATATATACACACATATATATATATATATATATATATATATATACATATATTTACATATATATATATATATATATATATATATATATATATATATATGTGTGTGTGTGTGTGTGTGTGTGTGTGCGTACACATACTTTCTTAATATAATTTTTATTATTCTTTGGAATAGTTATTGGATAATGTTAATTGATGAAATTGCACTAGGTTAAAGGCATAGTAATGACACTGTACTGTTATGTATACAACTATGAATTATGCACAGTTGCTTTATTTATATTTTTTTGTTATACTGAACAACTGAAATTGCATTGTAACGTAGTACAAATAATCATGAATTTTATATAAAATTTTTAATTGCACTTTGTCACAGTAGAAATTATTATTGCAAGGTATTTTGTACACATAATTATGATTGAAATATAGCACAAGCAGAACTTTAATACTCAGGCACTTTTAGGGATGGTTGCAATAAGAAGCACAGTATGGCACTTTTCCTACTACTTACCCCTTATAAAAACCACAGAGAAACAGCGTGTATAGATAAACAATTAATAAAGCTTTATTGAGAAAAAATTCATAAAAATATGCATATTGAAAATGAACACCATGGTTCACCAAATATGGAAAACATAAAAGGAGACACAGACAGGACACTGAAGATATGGTGGTGGGCGCTCAGTCAGCTGTGGTATTGTATTAGTATAACAATATATAAATAATAAAGTGCATAGCAAAGATGTGAATAATTAAGGTGCTGCTATGTTACAAGTGATACAACAAATAAACAACATAAAATCAAGACAAAGTGCATTTCATAATTACCAAGTGGTACAGAGGAGTGAAACCACACCGCCAAAACCCGACGTTTCGCCACGGAGGCTTCTTCCGGGGTGTGGTCAGTGATAGTCCGACCCTTCTTAAATATACATTGCGATCCAATCACAACCCAAGCCATTTACCTTGTGACTACAGCGTCACCAATAGATAATATGTGTATACCGGAAGTCTTACAGAGACTCATGGAGGCGTGCACCTGCGGGGAGGAGCCCTGCATACGCCCAGTAGGAGGAACCCAGCAGGGCTGAACAATAGTGGGCGTAATAAAGATACACCTTCATGTCGGACTCGCACATAGCATATCCATTAGTAGGCACGACGTGTGAGCCCGAAAATTAACAACAGATCGGACCCAATTCTAAGACAGTAAGGCCAATCAGAAAACCCCCAATCAACGGTCATGAGTGTGTCCACGTGGTATCGGCGTTCCACGTGTGTGGAGGCTGATATAAACAAAACCCACGTGGTGCAGGGACGAGAAGCCCGGCACTACGTAGGCTTCCATAACTCAGGGGCCAAGATGCGGGGGGGGGGGGGATGGTGCCCGCCCCAGGGGCGTGGTCATAGGCTGAGCATCCTATCGGAGTCACCTAGTGTTTGAAGGGTAAGTATTACTCGAAAGGGCTAAAGGACACCAGGTTGTCATGAGAAATAATACCTGCATCACGGACATACCAATATAAAAAGATATCACAGGGTGCAGTTATGTGTATCTAAGAGCCATATCCACGGTGCGAACAATCGGCGGTGGGATAAAATCCCATCACCGACAGTCGCACCATAGAATACAGCGAAAACGCATTGTGTGTATAGGGCTGTAAAAAAAAAAAAAAAAAAAGAAAAGTTGCATGTCCTTCACTGTGGAAAACAAATCAAAGTTTGCCTCAGGACAGATAGATAAACTCAGTTCCAAAACCTGTTGTTGAGCTGGAGTTAGTGCAATGTCAGATAAATTAATTACCTTTCGGGTATTTTGTCCAGCTCCTCCATTGGTTTGTTGTTGAGTATTCCTCCTTACTGTAGGTTCTTGGTGATGATCATTCCTTCGTCTACCACCTCTATTGCGTTGGTGGTTCGATATATTGGAGGAAGCGACTGATGCGCCCCCTATTGATGAGATTGATGACATAGATGATGACCGTGTAAGGGTAGGCTGATTTTGACGCCACCGATAGACCCTATTGGACTGAAAATCATTAAGATCTCGCTGGAACTTCCTTGTTTTGGTGGCTTCAATCTTCCCCTCCCATTCCTTAAACCAGGAATCCAACTCTGAGTTAAATACACCCAGCGTGTCAGGGGTACAGTCATTCCGTATCTTTGTTAGAATGGACTCTATTTCTGTCTCCACCACAGTCAATGTCTTGGTGTTCAGACCAACTAGTAATTCCAAAAAGATTTTAGAGCATGCACTGCATGCATTTTCCCATTGCTTGATGAATTCCTCATCTTCGATTGGGAAGGATGGGAACACCTGTACCCGAAGTCCCCTTGGGATCATTCCTCTAGCTAGATATTTCTCCAATGTTACCTTGTTCCAGACCGCACACAGGTTAATTCACATTTCCACATTGTTGGCCACTCCTCATTTACATCTCATTCACCTTCTTTCACACATTATTCTTCCAATAATTTTTTTCTTTTTTTTTTTTTTTTACAGCCCTATACACACAATGCGTTTTCGCTGTATTCTATGGTGCGACTGTCGGTGATGGGATTTCATCCCACCGCCGATTGTTCGCACCGTGGATATGGCTCTTAGATACACATAACTGCACCCTGTGATATCATATATTATATTGGTATGTCCGTGATGCAGGTATTATTTCTCATGACAACCTGGTATCCTTTAGCCCTTTCGAGTATTACTTACCCTTCAAACACTAGGTGACTCCGATAGGATGCTCAGGCTATGACCACGCCCCCGGGGCGGGCACCATTCTCCCAACCCCCCCCCCCCCCCCGCATCTTGGCCGCTGAGTTATGGAAGCCTACGTGGTGCCGGGCTTCTCGTCCCTGCACCACGTGGGTTTTGTTTATATCAGCCTCCACACACGTGGAACGCCGATACCACGTGGGCACACTCATGACCGTTGATTGGGGGTTTTCTGATTGGCCTTACTGTCTTAGAATTGGGTCCGATCTGTTGTTAATTTGCGGGCTCACACGTCGCGCCTACTAATGGATATGCGATGTGTGAGTCCGACATGAAGGTGCATCTTTATTACGCCCACTATTGTTCAGCCCTGCTGGGTTCCTCCTACTGGGCGTACCCAGGGCTCCTCCCCGTAGGTGCACGCCTCCATGAGTCTCTGCAAGACTTCCGGTATACACATATTATCTATTGGTGACGCTGTAGTCACAAGGTAAATGGCTTGGGTTGTGATTGGATCGCAATGTATATTTAAGAAGGGACGGACTATCATTGACCACACCCCGGAAGAAGCCTCCGTGGCGAAACGTCGGGTTTTGGCGGTGTGGTTTCGCTCTTCTGTACCACTTGGTAATTATGAAATGCACTTTGTCTTGATTTTATGTTGTTTATTTGTTGTATCACTTGCAACATAGCAGCACCTTAATTATTCACATCTTTGCTATGCACTTTATTATTTATGTACTGTTATACTAATACAATACCGCAGCTGATTGAGCGCACACCGCCATATCTTCAGTGTCCTGTCTGTGTCTCCTTTTGTGTTTTCCATATTTGGTGAACCATGGTGTTCATTTTTAATATGCATATTTTTTATGAATTTTTTCTCAATAAAGCTTTATTAATTGTTTATCTATACACGCTGTTTCTCTGTGGTTTCTTACATTCATCTTATGCGTGGGATTCTTCATATTATTTGTGGACCCCTGTGGTTTATTGTTTACTTACCCCTTATGTACAATAGCTGGATGCTTGATTCCAAGGTGCGCATGCCGCTCCCCTGTGTCAGTGGAACGCATACCTGCGTCCCGCGTCATTATGACATGGTTATGCTGGTCTACGGGATGACGTCTGGGACGGAGTGCATGCACCGGAGATGTAGGCAGAGCGACAGGAAGTTAGCAAACAGTGCCGGAAGCGTGATTCACGTGCACTCCCTATAAAACACACATACACAGTAACAGTAGTACCCTGAGGAAGGAGCAAAAGCGCATTCAGGTTCCAGGCACAGCACCAGCAGCGCACATGGGTAAGCTGCCATGCATGTATAAATTGTTATAAGGAGACCTTTTAGTGCTATACTGTGCTCCTAATTGCACCCTGTGACAGTGCATGATTTATACTTACGATATTATGCTATATAATGAGTGTGATTTGTAATTGTGATATAGATAATTTGGTAGATTTCGGCAAGTAGTGCTGGCTTTGGTAGTTTTTATGACTGTAACTCTGTGAAAATCATTATGTACAAAAATATAATTGTTTTTATAATTGTGGTAGACTTGGGGAATAAAAACTTGTTGGGGTGTAGGGTAGTTGGGGTGTTGCTGTTCAGTATTATAAAGGGCGCTGTTAACCCTTGTCACTCGTGACACCAGGGTGAGGGTTAAAACTTTGTAGTGATGCTGGGCCTATTGCCACCCTTCCCAAGAGCGATATGTGAGTGAAAAAATAAATGGATTGTCCACAGCAGTGGTGAACTTAAAACGTGCAGGAACTTTACTGTACAGGCAGTGTCGGTAACAGTCCAGATAACAGAGTCTCTATAGACAGCACAGCAGTGACTGACAGTTGCTTAGGATGGGAAAGTTCTCTTTAGATTAGGAGGATTAGATTTGCATAGATCTGCTGGATTTAGGGGTTGGATTAGGTCCAGAGATCTTGCGGAGATAGCGGGGAATTGTAAGAACTATCCATCTCTAGCGTAGGCTTAGGCCGCAAGGCTTTGGCCTAGTAATTGTCTTGTAAGCTGTGGAGGTCCTACCTCACCCAGAATCAGCAACCCAATAGAGCGACAAGATGGCGCAGCTCCCTTATATGGGCAGGGGCTGGCCGTTTTGTATTGGTCCATATCAGCTGTCAGTCACCGTTACAATGGATTGTGGGTGATCACATGTCCAAAACCACCAAAGGTCCTTTAGCAAAAACCATAGAGTTCTGCAACCAGGTCACAGGACCCGCAGGTCCTGCGACGCAAACAAGGTAAGAATATTAAATATACATCTTTACATTTATATTTACAATAATTATAGCTAACTGAGGGGCGACGAGGGGTTAACTAAGGAAGAGGACCCCCACTGTTCCTAAGGACTGGGACATTGGGGACCTCACCACAAGGTAATGTATGTAATACGGTACTGGGACACCATTAACCCCCTTACTTAAAACAAGTCGACCCCGACGCCTGTCCCCTAAGGCAGAGGGACTAGGACTAGGACAGGATTGCTAACCAAAATACACATCCTGACAAAAATCTGAGTACATATTAGACACCTTTAAATCCTCTTGATACTCTGACTAGCATTTTGACTAGACAATTATGAAGCTATCTAGGCATTATAAAGCTATCTAGACATTATGAAGCTTACTATACATTTAGAAGCTTGCCAGACATTGATGAAGCTATCTAACCTTTAGTTTCTAGCTCCTTAGACATTTTAATAGCTCTCTATACATTTATGAGGCTAACTAGACATTAGTACAGCTCTCTATACCTTTAGTTTCAAGCCGACTAAAACATTTTTGAAATCTCACCACATTTATTTTTGTTTTGCCACGATGAGTCACCTGTTAGTACACAAAAAGGGTATGTTGGCTTGCCTGAGGATCTCTACCAATAAGGTTAGCTACTAGGGTCTATTGGCTACACGTAAGTTACCCCTAGAGCACAACAGTATAACCTTACCTAGGTTACCTTTAGAAATACGTGTTTAATTTTAAGCTTGCAAGAGCATCTACTGGCCAGGTAGAGCATCTCACACACGTATTAAAGAGAAGAGAAAATTAGTTTACCTAACAGTGGCAGGAATTGGATATCAATAGGCTACAATTCCTAAGTGTTTCTTGAATGTGAGATATATTTTTGTTTCTGTGTATGTACTGAAGAAGACTGAAGTAGTACATTTAAGTGAGCTATTTAGGTACTATGTGTGCAAATACTGCTAAAAAGTCAGTTTTGATATCTTAAGGGTAGTTTTGTTTGATGAAAGGTGCTGGCGATTGGCGACTGGAATGCTACTCTCGGAGGAGTCAGGAGAGTCACCTATTTAGCAACTACTAAAACACCCTTTTAGTATTTTTATACATTTGTATGTATATGTATACAAAAATTATTTACGTTTTTTCTTTTTAGTGTACACGTGCATCTAGCGGACATTTTTTTTACGTGTACAACACTTACTTTTTATGTACACAGACACAAAGCTATCTTTTCTGTGTACAAGAACCATATAAATTTTTATTATACAAGCTTACATATTTATTAACACTCCAACAATGTTCAGGCGCATACACCTGATAAGTGCAATTTTTAGCAAGAAAGTCTCATAAATATAGAGGTATATACACAAACTGGCGTGTAAGGATCTGCAGTCCACCTACACTAGGAGTCTATGTTTCACGCCTGCCAAAAATCAACGGGGCACAAAACTAAAAAATCTCCTACTGGCTAGGAGCCTCTTGACCTGATGGTCAGGCACAAAGCTTAGTGGTTACGTTGCTGAACTTTGAACTGGAAGAGTCTTAGCATAGTCCTGCTAGGCACAGTTTCTTGAACTTGGTTACTGAAAAACAAAAGTGGTTAGCAAGAAAACAACAGGCATTACTTTACAGTCCTTCAGAAAATATTCCTCCAAACTCTTCTTGTACCTCTTGTAGTTCCTCTATACCTTCCAACATCTGGAGCAGGCGAAGAGTTAATGTAACTCTCCCACACCACATTGGTGAGAGTAGAATGGGAAACAGTAAGATTCAAAGTGACCAGAGGTTTACTGGTCAGGATCAAGGTTGGTGCATAAGGTTTTAGCCTCATCTCCATATCAGGAGTGGACCAAAGCACTTTCGTCGGTACCCTGGAAGCAGGCAAACTCTCCACGTCGGAAGAGGGCCTTGGTACATAGGTTGGTACCTGTGCAGGAGGCAAACTCTCATTGCTCAGAGAGGGCCTAGGTATGTATGTTGGTACCTCTGGAACAGACAAACTCTCATTGCTCCGAGAAGGTCTAGGTACGGTCTTTGGTGCACATAGTTACATAGTTACATAGTTAGTACGGTCGAAAAAAGACATATGTCCATCAAGTTCAACCAGGGAATTAAGGGGTAGGGGTGTGGCGCGATATTGGGGAAGGGATGGGATTTTATATTTCTTCATAAGCATTAATTTTATTTTGTTCCATGAATGCATCTAATCCTGTTTTAAAGCTGTTAATTGTTCCTGCTGTGACCAGTTCCTGAGGTAGACCGTTCCATAAATTCACAGTCCTCACGGTAAAGAAGGCGTGTCGCCCCTTTAGACTAAACTTTTTCTTCTCCAGACGGAGGGAGTGCCCCCTCGTCCTTTGGGGGGGTTTAACCTGGAACAGTTTTTCTCCATATTTTTTGTATGGGCCATTAATATACTTATATACGTTTATCATATCCCCCCTTAAACGTCTCTTCTCAAGACTAAACAATTGTAACTCCTTTAATCGCTCCTCATAGCTAAGATGATCCATGCCCTATATTAGTTTAGTCGCCCGTCTCTGCACCCTTTCCAACTCCGCAGTGTCCCTTTTATGGACAGGTGCCCAAAACTGAACAGCATATTCCAGGTGAGGCCGTACCAATGCTTTATAAAAGGGGAGTATTATGTCCCTGTCCCTCGAGTCCATGCCTCTTTTTATACATGACAATATCCTGCCGGCCTTGGATGCAGCAGCCTGACATTGCATGCTATTCTGTAGTCTGTGATCTACAAGTACACCCAGATCCTTCTCTACCAGTGACTCTGCCAGTTTAATCCCCCCTAAGACATACGATGCATGTATGGGACAACTTTCTTGGTCTTGAGCAGGTCTTGACACTTTGCTGTATGAAGAAGATGACTGATGCTGTATAGGCTCCTCCTCCTTGAGTACGGTGGTGGAGGCATCAGGAGCAGACCATTTTGGCCTCAGGTTGAAGGGATCCGATTCCCAATCTGTAGACGGAAAGTATTTGAAGGGAAGCTGTGTTGGAGCTGTTGGTCTTGTGACCGCAGCAGCCCCTTCTCCACGTAGGCTCTGGACGGGGGTGTACTCCACTATTTCGCCCACCTCCGGAGAGTAGAACTTTTTATGAAAATGTGGCCTCTGTACTGCTCGCCGGTTTACGAGGATGGTTTGCCCTGTGTGACAATCTAGAAGTGTCCCATAACCTATGACCTTGTCGAACCTGGCCACAGTTGCTCTTCGTCGCTCTAAAGGCTCCACCCCTTCTCGGGGGTGATCCCACTTGCGTATGTAGAGTGCCTCCATCTCTTTAGTGTTCTCCTGATAACGAATTCTTTCCTCAGGAGGCAAATGCACATGCTTTGGGGTGTACAGTTCTCTGTGTCGGGCCTTTAATTTGTCCATCAACTCAGCCAGCTCGGCTTCCTGATGGGCCCTTTCTCTTTGTGCGGTTGGAATTGGTGGGAGTGGCTTCCCAGGCATAGGTTGTAGAACCGCTTGCATATACTCGATGAGTCCCGGCTCGTCCCCAAAAATCCACTGGGGCAAATCTGGTGAGCACAGTCGTGCACGTGGCAAGCTGGATAGGGGTATTTCAGCTTCAGGGCTGGAGGAGGAAGAAAAGGCGTCCTCCTCCGATGGGATCTCGGCCCACGAGCCCCAAGTTCTGTGGTGAGGGGACAATCTCACCGGTGATGCACCTCCAGGTGTCCCTGCGCTCTCTGCTGGAGGTGTGTCCGGCCAGTCATAGTCGTCATTTGGCAGTGGGGGAAGATTGCATGCCCCCTCTTCGTCCAGTGACAACCGCTGCAGACGGTCAGCAATATCTTGGAATAGTTGGGCTGCGACTGCCACAACTTTCCGCTGTTCCTGCGCCATTTTGCTGTTCTCACCACGTAGAACACTGCTCTCCTCCATGTCTGTACTCTCTGGCTCCTTGTGCAGACTGAAGAGGTCGCTGTGCATGGTGTCTTTTATATTGGGCTTCCCCAAAATGGCGGCAGGCAGGAAGGACGTCATCGGTGCAGCCCCGACGTCCTGTCCTCCCAGAAATGACTCCTCTGTTTCCAAGTTCCCTTTCGGCTGCGATACAGCAACTTGATAGCCATGCCCCTTGGGCAGGACGTGGCACAGCGCTGCCTTTTTTGCGCGCTTCTCTGGTAGCAGGAACTCTTTCTGTACCGACCAGACCAGAGGTTCGTAGCATTTATTCATTTTGTAGTTTACACATTCTTGCTGCACATAAATTTTTGCCTCCCCCTTACTTTTCGCGTGGCCCCCTTGTAACGTGCACCACACGCACCGCTCTTGTACACAATAAAGCGGTTTACAGCACATGAATAAATTCCGTTATATTGGGGGGAGTACAACTTCCCTAGTGGCAACAGCAGCAGGCACACACCCGAATCCTGTTCGTGACACCAAAAAGGCTTTGTGGTAGACTTGGGGAATAAAGCCTTGTGGGGGTGTAGGGTAGTTGGGGTGTTGCTGTTCAGTATTATAAAGAGCACTGTTAACCCTTGTCACTCGTGACGCCAGGGTGCGGGTTAAAACCCTGTAGTGATGCTGGGCCTATCGCCACCCTTCCCAAGAGTGATAGATGAGTGTAAAATAAATGGATTGTCCACAGCAGTGCTGAACTTAAAACTTGCAGGAACTTTACTGTACATGCAGTATCGGTAACAGTCCAGATAACAGAGTCTCTATAGACAGCACAGCAGTGACTGACTGTTGCTTAGGACCGGAAAGTTCTCTTTAGAATAGGAGGATTAGATTTGCATAGATCCGCTGGATTTAGGGGTTGGATTAGGTCCAGAGATCTTGCGGAGATAGCGGGGAATTGTAAGAACTATCCATCTCTAGCGTAGGCTTAGGCCGCAAGGCTTTGGCCTAGTAATTGTCTTGTAAGCTGTGGAGGTCCTACCTCGTCCAGAATCAGCAACCCAAGAGAGCGACAAGAGGCAGGGGCTGGCCATTGTGGATTGCTCCATATCAGCTGTCACTCACCGTTACAATGGATTGTGGGTGATCACATGTCCAAAACCATCAAAGGTCCTTTAGCAAAAACCATAGAGTTCTGCAACCCAGTCACATGACCCGTAGGTCCTGCGACGCAAACAAGGTAAGAATATTAAATATACATCTTTACATTTATATTTACCTTAATTATTGCTAACTGAGGGGTGATGAGGGGTTAAGAAAGAAAGAGGACCCCCACTGTTCCTAGGGATTCTGACTTTGGGGACCTCGCCACAAGATAATGTATGTAATACGGTACCGGGACACCACATAATTGTGTTTAATAAAAGCTATATTTTAATATATTAGCATCAACTTGATTCTTTTTGGTAGTATACAATAGTTACTATATTAAGTTGTTCTACTTTTTGTAGACAATGTGAGTCCTAGTACTAGCCTCAGCATTATGCATAAGTATGGAGACATTGGTAGGCATAATTGGTTGGAGCTATATAGTGTAATAAGGTGGCAGCATGGTTGGGAGTCAGCTTGGTAGTAGCAGTGTGAAGTCTGGAGCCAAACGTGCCCGGGGTAGACCACCTTCTTTGGGGCAGCCTAACTGCCTGGGAGGTAGTGGAGCAGGGGTTCCTGGAGTCGGCGGCAGTAGCAGTTTGTCAGTGCGGACTGTTGAGGGAATAGTCAACTACTCTACGGTGTCGAATTGTTTCATCATCTCTCCGTAGTATGTTAATATGGCCACATGCAATTTAACAAAATGTCTTTAATCTTTTTAACCCCTTAAGGTTTTTCTGCTTTTGCATTTTCGTTTTTTCCTCCTTACCTTTAAAAAATCATAACTCTTTCAATTTTGCACCTAAAAATCCCCATGATGGCTTATTTTTTGCATCACCAATTCTACTTTGTAATGATGTCAGTCATTTTACCCAAAAATCTACGGCGAAATGGGAAAAAAATTATTGTGAGACAAAATTGAAAAAAAAAAACAAAAAAACATTTTGTCAATTTTGGGGGCTTCCGTTTCTACACAATACATTTATCGGTAAAAATTACACCTTAACCTTATTCTGTAAGTCCTTACGATTAAAATGATACCCTACTTATGTAGGTTTGATTTTGTCGTACTTCTGGAAAAAATCATAACTACATACAGGAAAATGTATACGTTTAAAATTGTCCTCTTCTGATCCCTATAACTTTTACATTTTTCCGTGTACGGGGCAGTATGAGTGCTCATTGCTTGCATTGATAGGACTTATTGATCATTTTTTGATTATATAAAAAGTGACCAAAAATGCACTAATTTGGACTTTGGAATTTTTTGCGCGTACGCCATTGACCGTGTGGTTTAATTAATGATATATTTTAATAATTCGGACATTTCTGCATGCGGCGATACCACATATGTTTATTTTTATTTACATAGTTTTTTTTTTTAAATGGGAAAAGGGGGGTGATTCAAACTTTTATTAGGGAAGGTGTTAAATGATCTTTATTCACTTTTTTTCCCACTTCTTTTCTTTGCAATATTATAGCTCCCATAGGGAGCTATAACTCTGCACACACTGATCTTTTACATTGATCAGTAGTTTCTCATAGGAAACCACTGATCAGTGATTCTGCTGATTGACTGCTCATGCCTGGATCTCTTTACTTTTGGATGGCGTTTCACATTAACTAGGCCCTTGACAGATTAACAGGTACAAAATAGTACACTACTTAGATGTAGGTATGTGGTATGCACTTATGAGGGCAGAAAAATGTGCTACAGTACACTTAAAAAACATATTTTTGCACAACACCAACAGTACACAACAGTGCTGCAGCACACAGTCGCTGTGTACTAAACCCAAAATTGCACTCACTTAAAGACTTTTAGGAATGGACTGCTGGGTATTATACTACTATCTACTGACCAGTATAACCAGCTGACCATTTGTTGTGGAACAAAGGCACAGAGTTGCGCTGAAAAATTATTCCTCCATCCTCTGCTAGCTTCTCAAGCTGAGCCAGCTTGTTGAAATTTATGAGGCAACACACAGCTCTCTGCCCCTCTCTGTAATACAATGCTGTAGAAAGTGACTGGGAGGTTGGTGGCTGCAGTAAGAATTATTTTCAGTTTAAAATACACTGCTCTCTGTCCACCAGAACGCTGGCGTGACTAGTAGGTGAAGCGCTGCTGGAAAAAGCTTTTCTTTGTAACACACAAAGCCTGAAAGTCCTATCTCTCTACAGTGAAAGGATGAAGTGACGAGCCGGAATATGGCTGCCAATTATATAGGGCTGTGACATCCCAGGGTTAACTGGCTGCTGATAGGCTGCATCCTGCATGTGATTCAGGATCATCCCGCCTACCCTTGTTTCCGTCTTCCCAGAGTTCCTTGCCCCATGTCCTCACATGTGGATCCGCCATTTTAGATGCCCTGGAGCCTAAACCAAGTCCTTTTTCAGAGGTCACCATGCTGATAGGACAAAAGGACACAACCTGTGTCTCAAATGAAAGGAGCATAAAGATGTCTATTAATGTTATGTTAGAAGAAAAAACTCAGTGTGTGTGTTTATTGGATCCTTTTATAGGATGTTTGATTAATTAAGATCAATTGCTGATTGTCTCTTCTGGTTATATCTAGGGGAAGGGAACAATAACCTATACTGTTCTGTCCTGCAGTAGGACCTCCAGAATAGCCTGGATCTCCGGAATCGAACAATAAATCTGAGTTATACCTCTTTTTAACCAGGTTCACCCACACTATATCCGAGTTTATTGTGTTAAGTGTAGGTGAACAAGGTTTCATTTTGCTTTAACCCCTTAAGGACTGAGCCCTTTTTCACCTTAAGGACTCGGCATTTTTTGCAAATCTCACCACTGTCACTTTAAACATTAATAACTCTGGAATGCTTTTAGTTATCATTCTGAATCCGAGATTGTTTTTTCGTGACATATTCTACTTTAACGTAGTGGTAAAAATTTTTGGTAACTTGCATCCTTTCTTGGTGAAAAATCCCAAAATTTGATGAAAAATTTGAAAATTTTGCATTTTTCTAACTTTGAAGCTCTCTGCTTGTAAGGAAAATGGATATTCAAAATAAAAAAAATTTTTATTCACATATACAATATGTCTACTTTATATTTGCATCATAAAATTGATGAGTTTTTACTTTTGGAAGACACCAGAGGGCTTCAAAGTTCAGCAGCAATTTTCCAATTTTTCACAAAATTTTGAAACTCGCTTTTTTTCAGGGACCAGTTCAGGTTTGAAGTGGATTTGAAGGGTCTTCATATTAGAAATACCCCATAAATGACCCCATTATAAAAACTGCACCCCCGAAAGTATTCAAAATGACATTCAGTAAGCGTTTTAACCCTTTACGGGTTTCACAGGAATAGCAGCAAAGTGAAGGAGAAAATACACAATCTTCATTTTTTACACTCGCTTGTTCTTGTAGACCCAATTTTTGAATTTTTGCAAGGGGTAAAAAGGAGAAAATTTTTACTTGTATTTGAAACCCAATTTCTCTCGAGTAAGCACATACCTCATATGTCCATGTTAATTGTTCAGCGGGCGCAGTAGAGGGCTCAGAAGGGAAGGAGCGTCAAATGGTTTTTGGGGGGCATGTCACCTTTAGGAAGCCCCTATGGTGCCAGAACTGCAAAAAACCCCACATGGCATACCATTTTGGAAACTAGACCCCTCGGGGAACGTATCAAGGGGTAATGTGAACCTTAAAACCCCACAGGTGATTCACGACTTTTGCATATGTAAAAAAAAAAAAAAAATTTTTACCTAAAATGCTTGGTTTCCCTAAAGTTTTACATTTTTAAAAAGGGTAATAGCAGAAAATACACCCCAAAATTTGAAGCCCAATTTCTCCCGATTCAGAAAACACCCCATATGGGGGTGAAAAGTGCTCTGCTGGCGCACTACAGGTCTCAGAAGAGAAGGAGTCACATTTGGCTTTTTTGAAGGAAATTTTGCTCTGGGGGCATGCCGCATTTAGGAAGCCTCTATGGTGCCAGGACAGCAAAAAAAAAACACATGGCATACCATTTTGGAAACTAGACCCCTCCGGGAACGTAACAAGGGGTAAAGTGAACCTTAATACCCTACAGGTGTTTCACGACTTTTGCATATGTAAAAAAAAATAAAAAAATTTACCTAAAATGCTTGGTTTCCCAAAAAATTTACATTTATACAAAGGGTTAAAGCAGAAAATACCCCCCAAAATTTGAAGCCCAATTTCTCCCGATTCAGAAAACACCCCATATGGGGGTGAAAAGTGCTCTGTTGGCGCACTACAGGTCTCAGAAGAGAAGGAGTCACATTTGGCTTTTTGAAAGCAAATTTTGCTCTGGGGGCATGCCGCATTTAGGATGCCCCTATGGTGCCAGGACCGCAAAAAATACCCACATGGCATACCATTTTGGAAACTAGAGCCCTCGGGGAATGTAACAAGGGGTTAAGTGAACCTTAATACCCCACAGGCGTTTCACGACTATTGCATATGTAAAAAAAAAATAAAAAATTTTACCTAAAATGCTTCTTTCCCCAAAAACTTTACATTTTTAAAAAGGGTAAAAGCAGAAAATACCCCCCAAAATTTGAAGCCCAATTTCTCCCGAGTACGGCGATACCCCATATGTGACCCTTAACTGTTTCCTTGAAATACGACAGGGCTCCAAAGTGAGAGCGCCATGCGCATTTGAGGCCTAAATTAGGGATTGCATAGGGGTGGACATAGGGGTATTCTACGCCAGTGATTCCCAAACAGGGTGCCTCCAGCTGTTGCAAAACTCCCAGCATGCCTGGACAGTCAACGGCTGTCCGACAATACTGGGAGTTGTTGTTTTGCAACAGCTGGAGGCTCCGTTTTGGAAACCATGGCGTACCAGATGTTTTTCATTTTTATTGGGGAGGGGAGGGGGGCTGTGTAGGGGTATGTGTATATGTAGTGTTTTTTACTTTTTATTTTATTTTTTGTGGTAGTGTAGTGTAGTGTTTTTAGGGTACAGTCGCACGGGCGGGGGTTCACAGTAGTTTCTCGCTGGCAGTTTGAGCTGTTGCAGAAAATTAGCTGCAGCTCAAACTTGCAGCCCGATACCTACTGTAAGCCTCCGCCCATGTGAGTGTACCCTGTACATTCACATTGGGGGGGACATCCAGCTGTTGCATAACTACAACTCCCAGCATGCGCTGACAGACTGTACATGCTGAGAGTTTTAGTTTTGCAACAGCTGTAGGCACACTGGTTATGTATCACGGAGTTTGTGACCTTACTCAGTGTTTCAAAACCAGTGTGCCTCCAGCTGTTGCAAAACTACAACTCCCAGCATGTACGGTGCATGGTGTAAGGTTACTGCTGGGAGTTGTAGTTTGCAACAGCTGGAGGCACACCGGTCGTGAAACACTGAGTTAGGTAAAAAAAAAAAACTCTAAGTTTCACAACCAGTGTGCCTTCAGCTGTTGCAAAACTACAACTCTCAGCAGTCACCGACAGCCAACGGGCATGCTGGGAGTTGTAGTTATGCAACCAGCAGATGCACCACTACAACTCCCAGCATGCACTTTAGCTGTTTGTGCAAGCTGGGAGTTGTAGTTATACAACAGCTGAAGGTACACTTTTCCATAGAAATAATGTGCCTCCAGCTGTTGCAAAACCATAAGTCCCAGCATGCCCATAAGGGAATGCTGGGAGTTGTGGTGGTCTGCCTCCTGCTGTTGCATAACTACAGCTCCCAGCATGCCCTTTTTGCATGCTGGGAGCTGTTGCTAAGCAACAGCAGGAGGCTGTAACTCACCTCCTGCTGCTGCTCCATCACTGGACTGTCCCTCGCCGCCGCCGTCGCTCCTGGGGCCCCGATCCCAACATGGACGCCGGGGATCGGGGTCCCCAGCACCCGGGGTCGTCTTCCCGCACCCGCTCACGCCCTCCGGAAGAGGGGCGGAGCGGGTGCGGGAGTGACGCCCGCAGCAGGCGCCCTGATTGGTCGGCCGGTAATCCGGCCGACGAATCAGGGCGATCGTGAGGTGGCACCAGTGCCACCTCACCCCTGCAGGCCCTGCAGGCTCTGGCGAACAGCCAGTAATTCCGGGTCACCGGGTCACTGGAGACCCGATTGACCCGGAATCGCCGCAGATCGCTGGACTGAATTGTCCAGCGATCTGCGGCGATCGCCGACATGGGGGGGCATAATGACCCCCCTGGGCGATATGCCGGGATGCCTGCTGAACGATTTCAGCAGGCATCCGGCTCCGGTCCCCAACCGGCTAGCGGTGGGGGCCGGAATTCCCACGGGCGTATGGATACGCCCTGCGTCCTTAAGGACTCGGGATGCAGGGCGTATCCATACGCCCTGCGTCCTTAAGAGGTTAAGGTTAATAGTTACTTATTGTTGATAGTTGCCAATTTTAACCCCTTAACAACGCAGGACGTAAATGTTCGTCTTTGTGAGCTGGTACTTAACGCACCAGGACGTACATTTACGTCCTATGCATGACCACGAGCGGATGTCCGCCATTAACCCCTCATATGCCGTGATCAATACAGATCACGACATCTGCGGCAGTGCGGTACTTTGAATGGATGATCGGATCGCCCGCAGCGCTGCTGTGGCGATTCGATCCTCCAGCATGGCATCCGGAGGTCCCTTCACCTGGCTCCGGCTGTCTCCCGGGGTCTTCTGCTCTGGTCTGAGATTGAGCAGACCAGAACAGAAGATCACTGAAAACACTGATCAGTGCTATGTCCTATGCATAGCACTGAACAGTATTAGCAATCAAATGATTGCTATAAATATTCCCCTATGGGGACTATTAAAGTGTAAAAATAAAAGTAAAAAAAATAAAAAAGAAAGTTAAAAAAATGTGAAAACCCCCCTGTCACGATCACACCCTATCAGTCCAGCCAAGACATTAGAGAGAGTGTGATGGTGTAAGGGTTAAGGCCATCAGACCTCTGGGTATACACTACTAGACCCAGCAAGTCACCAAATTAACCCTTAGATAAACGTGTTTCCACCAGAGCTGCCTTCAGAAAGGTGAGCTCATATATTTAGAGATCAAAGACCAGAGCTGATTAATTAGACATTTAATCTGATAAAAGGTATCACAGTGCTAAATATATAAAAATACAGGAACAAATGACATACAGGTATAACAAAATATAAAAGAGTTTAGCAAGACAAGTTCAGAAAACAAAAGATGAAGTCCTTACAGCACGATGATATAGCAGTCCTTCAGTGAGTTCCAGCTCTTCTTAGGATGGTCTTGTCAGCTTGTTGCACAGCCTTCAACAACCTGAGTCTAGCATTGTTAAATATTATATATCTGCCTTTTTGGAGGGAGACTCCATTCTCCCCTCCCTCTGAACCCACCTGGGGGGCACCTCTGTCCCTGGCCCTCTTATCTGGTTGATTATATGATGGGACCAGAGTGCCCCTTATATCCTGCTGCTTCAGAAGAGCCTCTGACTTCAAAGGAGATGTAAACAAACAGCCAGACCCCCAATAAAATGCAATACACAAGAAGGATACACCATCTGAATGACCTCTCACCCATGTCTTGGATAATACATCACACAGATATAATTATAATATACATATAGGATTTTAATAATCAGGCCTTGGTTCTGACACCTCCCCCTTAAGATGGGACAGAGAGATCTTGCCTTGCCAGGTTGATAGATCTGTCTCCCTTAACCATCTATTTCTTTTCTTGACACCACAGGCCCTCCATTCCCAGGCAAAGATGGCACTGAAGGTGCCTAGTACCTGATTAAGCTGCCTCCTCCTTTCATCTGAGAGCTGTGGATTGATCTCCACATCCTGAAGGGATCCCTGGCTCTTAGCTTCCTCCACTAGGTCCAATAGGGGATCACTACCCATCCCTTCCTCTGGTGCACTACATACACTGAGTACCACCTCCTCAGGGTCGTAGTATGCCTTTAGCATATTAATGTGGTACTGTCTCTGCCTCTGACTTTTCTCATCAAGAGCAACTACATATCTGGTGGGTTCTAGGCGCCGCAGAATGTGGAAGGGACCCTCCCAGGCGGCCTGCAACTTATTCTGCCTGATGGGGTTCAGAAACATTACGTTCTGTCCCACTTTATAGACCCGGTCCCTTGCATTGTGATCATACCAGTACTTCTGCCTGGACTGTGCTGCTGTGAGGTTGTCATGTACCAGTGCCTGTATCCTGTCCCTGAATCTCAGAACATACTCCACCACAGAAGTCTCAGGGGCAGGTAGCCCCCCTTCCCATTCTTCCCTAACTAAATCTCGGGGTCCCCGCACTTTGTGACCATATAATAATTCAAAGGGCGAGAAACCTGTAGATTCTTGGGGTACCTCCCTGTAAGCGAATAACAGATGGGGTAAATAATTTTCCCAGTCTCTGCCCTCTGATTCTACAAATGTTTTTAGCATTTGTTTCAAGGTGCCATCGTTACCGGACACTCTGTCCAACCAATGTAGAGGGTTGTGATCAGTTATGACAGTAAAATCCCTGCCATACAGGTATGGCTGTAATTTTTGCAAAGCCCAGCCCACAGCTAGACATTCCTTCTCTATGACCGCATAGGCCACTCCCAAATGTCCTGCCAGGGGGGTCTCATGGGCCAACCTCAGCAGGTCTTTCCTGTACTGCCTAGGAACCACTAACTGCCTTTCTCTCTCCTGGGCCCCTAGCATGCCTTTGGAAAGGGACTCCCACTACAAGATATCATTTTCCCAATATACCCGATGCCCCTCTGTGTCAACATTTGTATGCTCAGCACGTTGTTTCAGCCCTTCAAGGGAAGGGGCACTGCGCAGAGCATCCCGGAAATGCTCATTTCCCTCCCCCATCTCGTGGTATCAGGGAGCACATTTCCCCCAGGTGAACTAGCATCTCCACCTTCCTCTGCTGGGGCTTGCAAGTCACATGGCTTGCCCCTTGCATCACCATCCTCCCTTCTATTTAAAGCTGCAGCCCTGGTATGCTGCTGACGCGTTACCACTGCCACCATTGGTATGCCTCCCTGGGGTTTACTTTCCTCCCCCTCAGTTCTAGACATAACAATAAAGGCATCATACACAGGGCTATCACTCCTTCCCTCCTCCTCCTTAGGCTCACAGGATTGGGATATATCACTCACTGCTGGTCCCTCATCCTTACATGTCACCAGGGGCACACCAACTCTGCCCCTAGCCCATCTCCACTAGGTTTTGGCATTGGCAATGCATTGTCACCGCATTTTACAATACACCCCATTCCACTTTTGGAAAACATTACTGGTTCAGTCCCAGGTAAACAATTATCAATCCCCTGCACCCTCTCCCAGTTACCACATTTCGCAGTGTCTCCCAAAGTCTCGCACAGTACCTCAGAATGAACAGGGCTCTCTCCTACCCCTTCCGGTGTGCAGGTAGTGTCCTCTGGAGCATAATGACAGAGCATCCGACCCAAATCATTCCCCAGCAGAACATTAACAGGGATGTCCTCAAAGACCCCCACCTCCCGCTAACCTTGCCTGTACCCCAATCCAGGTACACATGGGCCATGGGCACAGCAGGCCGCACACCTCCAATTCCTTTTAAAGCCGTGGTTCTTCCAGGGATGATGTCCTCTGTATCCACCACTTCAGGCAGCACCAAGGTAAAGGAGGCTCCAGAATCTTGCAAACCCACTGTCACCCTGTCACGATCACACCCTATAGGTCCAGCCAAGACATTAGAGAGAGTGTGATGGTGCAAGGGTTAAGGCCACCAGACCTCTGGGTACACACTACTAGTCCCAGCAAGTCACCAAATTAACCCTTAGATAAACGTGTTTCCACCAGAGCTGCCTTCAGAAAGGTGAGCTCATATATTTAGAGATCAAAGACCAGAGCTGATTAATTAGACATTTAATCTGATAAAAGGTATCACAGTGCTAAATATATAAAAATACAGGAACAAATGACATACAGGTATAACAATATATAAAAGAGTTTAGCAAGACAAGTTCAGAAAACAAAAGATGAAGTCCTTACAGCATGATGATATAGCAGTCCTTCAGTGAGTTCCAGCTGTTCTTAGGATGGTCTTGTCAGCTTGTTGCACAGCCTTCAACAACCTGAGTCTAGCATTGTTAAATATTATATATATCTGCCTTTTTGGAGGCAGACTCCATTCCCCCCTCCCCTCTGATCCCACCAGGGGGGCACCTCTGCCCCTGGCCCTCTTATCTGGTTGATTATATGATGGGACCAGAGTGCCCCTTACATCCTGCTGCTTCAGAAGAGTCTCTGACTTCAAAGGAGATTTATACAAACAGCCAGACCCCCAATAAAATGCAATACACAAGAAGGATACACCATCTGAATTACCTCTCACCCATGTCTTGGATAATACATCACACAGATATAATTATAATACACATATAGGATTTTAATAATCAGGCCTTGGGGCTGACACCCCCTCCCCAATAAAAACATACATTGTCCCATTTCCCTATTTCACCCCCTAAAAGTGTAAAAAAAATGTTTATATACATGTTTGGTATCACGCGTGCATAAATATCCCAACTATTAAAATAAAATGTTAATGATACTGTACGGTGAACGGCGTGAACGTAAAAAAAAAAAAAAAAGTCCGAAATAGTTGCTTTTTTTTATAACATTTAATTCCCCAAAAAATTAATAAAAACGTATTAAAAGATTTATATAAGCAAATATGGTATCAATAAAAAGTAAAGATCACGGTGCAAAAAATAGCCCTCTTACCGCCGCTTATACGGAAAAATGAAAACGTTATAGGTCTTCAAAATAGGGGTATTTTAAACGTACTTATTTGGAGAAAACAGTTTGCGATTTTTTTTACGCGCAACAGTAATAGAAAAGTATGTTATCATGGGTATCATTTTAATCATATTGACACAAAGAATAAATAACATATCTAATTTTTACCGTAAATTGTACGGTGTGAAAACGAAACCTTCCAAAATGTGCAAAATTGCGGTTTTCTTTTTAATTTCCCCACACAAATAGTATTTATTTTTGTTGTGCCTTACATTTTATGGTAAAGTAAGTGATTGCATTACAACAGACAACTGGTCACGCAAAACAAGCCCTCATACTAGTCTGTGGATGAAAATATGAAAGAGTTATGATTTTTTGAAGGTGAGGAGGAAATGGGCCGAGTCTTTAAGGGGTTAAATGTATAACAAACATGGTTAGGGCTGTCATATTGCAGCATAGGTGTCTTGGGTTCGAATTTAACCAAGAGCAACATCAGTATGAACTATATACATTTCTCTCCCCTTAGCGTGGGTTTTCTCCGACAATATTCTTGTTTTCTCCCACAATATTCTTGTTTCCTCCCACCCTCAATAAAATTATTAATAGTATAAAGCTCTTTTTACATCAAGTATTGGCTATAAACATAAATATATGAAGGGATACTGTCAAAAAGATATTCAGACGTATACTACTGTGTGTCCATAGGGTTCATCATACCAAAGATAGCATACTTGTAATGAATTTACCTCATCTAGCATCTAGCAACACCTCTGATTCTCTCTCATGTGGTCGGTAGCATTCCTTGTTGTTCTGGTGATGGCCCTACACATTGCAAGGTTTTTTGTGATTGTGTGATGTGGCCAGCCTAGCCACTGGCGCTCACATATTCCAGGAGGGATATTTAAAATGTTCTGTGTTTTCAGCCTGTTTCTGTAATTGTGGAAGTTTTCCTTTACTAGCATTACTTGCATTCTTTTCAGTGCCATAATGTGATCTGACCTGACCTCTGCCTGTGACCTCATCTAGCCTTTTACCTGCTTATTTTGTACAATGCTGCTGCTAGGTTATACCCTGACAGTCCTGACATTTGTCTGCTGATTTGGGACCTAGCTGCCTGTTTGTTGCTGATCTTGCCTGTCTGACTTTTCTGATGAACTTAGTCCAATGTAAGTACCATCGCCCATTTGGGGACCACCAGTTAGGGCAAATTGTAGGTAGAGACAGTGGTTTGGCGCAAGTTCAGATCCACACTTATCCCTATGCCAGATATGACAGTACTTCCAATGATCAGTTTTATGCTGGTATATTTCTGACTTGTACTACACAAAAATGTTGTCTCTTTTAACAGTATTGCCAGGTATACTTGTTGCATATATCCAAAACATGATGTGCACATCCTTGAAATGTCTTCCTATGAAAATTCTCCAAGCATGTTCATGTTTCTGAGGGAAATTAATATGTAAGCCATATTGGGTACAGGGACACGCGTAAAAGGAAACAACCTTTATACAGTGTCGCAGTATATGTTGGTGCTATAAGCAGTGGGAAACAAAAAAAATCCCTTTGAAATAAAAATAATGAGCAATAAAACATGAATAATAGTAAGCATAGCTCAATCTGAAATTAATGGACATTTTAGTAGATGTTGTAAACAAAGCATAGATGCATCTGTTTTTGTGAACAACACTTATCTTCGGCACGGATCTGGATGCTATCTTTTACTCAATATGATTTTTATGACTGTACGTTTCTGCTCTGAGCAAGTAGAATCCCACAATGGAATGTTAGAGAAATGCCCTTGCAGATAAGAAGCCTGTGATTTATTGATGTGTAGTAACTGAACAGTTTTCACAAACAAAGGAAATGAAGGAAATATCATAGAACAGCAGATTCATCCTCAGCAATTCCTCAAGGAACAATAGTTGCAAATTGTCAAAAGCAGATTAAGATGCCGTATATCACGAAAGCCTTGCTCCTTCAAGATGCACTTTAGAAACATGAAAATGCTGTGTAACAAAGTACCATAATGAGCTCTTTCAGTAAGTTTCATTTTTTAATATATGATGACTAGGCAGATGTCCCAGGCAGTCAGGACACCAGTATTCTTCTGGACACAGTAATTGTAACTAGAGTTAGATAACATTTACCAATAATTTTTTATACCAAAAACTGTCCTCTCTGGATATTAAACAAACTGGGCATTTGCGATGTATTGTGTCTTCATGTACTACACTCACAGTGCAAATATAGTAATATTGCCCTTCCACAAAATGGGATTTAGTTTTTGGTTTTAGACTGTAAAAAGGATCTAGGAGAGTTGGAAAGAGGTGGAAGAATTGTGACTGGATTAAAGGGGTTATCCAGGAAAAAACTTTTTTTATATCAACTGGCTTCAGAAAGTTAAACAGATTTGTAAATTACTTCTATTAAAAAATCTTAATCCTTTGAGTACTTATGAGCTTCTGAAGTTAAGGTTGTTCTTTTTTGTCTAAGTGATCTCTGATGACACCTGTCTCGGGAAACGCCCAGATTAGAAGCAAATCCCCATAGCAAATATCTTTTAAACTGGGCGTTTCCCGAGACACGTGTCATCAGAGATCACTTAGACAGAAAAGAACAACCTTAACTTCAGAAGCTCATAAGTACTGAAAGGATTAAGATTTTTTAATAGAAGTAATTTACATATCTGTTTAACTTTCTGGAGCCAGTTGATATATATAAAAAAAGTTTTTTCCTGGAATTCCCCTTTAACCACTTAAGGACCTAGGGCGTATGGATACGCCTTGACGTCCTGGTACTTAAGGACCCAGGGCGTATCCATACGCCCGTGGGAATTTCGGTCCCCGCCGCGTGCCGCGCGGGGACCGGGCCGGGGTGCCTGCTGATATCAATCAGCAGGCACCCCGTGCAAATGCCAAGGGGGGTCATCAGAGTCCCCGCCCCCCCCCCCCCCCGTCGGCGATCGGCGCAAATCGCAAGTGAATTCACACGACGACCAATAGCAGACCGGGGGCGGGGGGGTTAACTTTCGTTTTCCCCGTCCTGCCCACCCACAATAGGCGGGGCAGAACGGGGAACCGAAGGGGACCGGGCGACGACGTCCACTTACCCGTCCGGAGGCTGCGGCGACGTTGATCGGCGGGTGGCGTCACGTGCGTCTGAAGAGGACGGCTCCCGGGATCCTAGGAAGCCGGTAAGTAGATCTGGAGGACTACAGTCTGAGACCGTGGTCTCTAACTGTAGCCCTCCAGATGTTGCAAAACTACAACTCCCAGCATGCCCAGACAGCTGTTTGGGCAATCTGGAATATGTAGTTTTGCAACAGCTGGAGGGCTGCAGTTTGAGACCACTATACAGTGGTCTCTAAACTATATCCCTCCAGATGTTGCAAAACTACAACTCCTAGCATGCCCACATAGCTGTTTGTTGTCTGGGCATGCTGGGAGTTGTAGTTTTGCAACATCTGGAGGTCCACAGTTTGGAGATCACTGTGCAGTGGTCTAAAAACTGTAGCTCTCCAGATGTTGCAAAACTGCAATTCCCAGCATGCCCAGAAAGCAAACAGCTGTCTCAGCATGCTGGGAGTTGTAGTTGGGTACCTCCAGCTGTTGCATAACTACATCTCCCAGCATGCCCTTCGGTGATTAGTACATGCTGGGAGTTGTAGTTTTGCAACAGCTGGAGGCACACTGGTTGGAAAATATTGAGTTGGGTAACAGAACCTAACTGAAGGTTTTCCAACCAGTGTGCCTCCAGCTGTTGCAAAACTACAACTCCCAGCATGCAAGGTCTGTCAGTACATGCTGGGAGTTGTAGTTTTGAAACAGCTGGAGGTTTGCCCCCCCCCCCCCCCCCCATGTGAACGTACAGGGTACATTCACATAGGCGGGTTTACAGTAAATTTCCTGCTTCAAGTTTGGTCTGCGGCAAATTTTTCGCCGCAGTGCAAACTCCTAGCGGGAAATTCACCGTAACCCGCCAGTGTGAATGTACCCTAAAAACACTACACTACACTAACACCTAATAAAGGGTAAAACACTACATATACACCCCTTACACTGTCCCCCCCCCCCCCAATAAACAATTTAAAACGTCTTGTATGGCAGGGTTTCCAAAACGGAGCCTCCAGCTGTTGCAAAACAACAACTCCCAGCTTTTCTGGACAGCCACTGACTGTCCAGGCATGCTGGGAGTTTAGCAACAGCTGGAGGCACCCTGTTTGGGAATCACTGGTGTAGAATACCCCTATGTCCACCCCTATGCAATCCCTAATTTAGTCCTCAAATGCGCATGGTGCTCTCTTACTTCGGAGCCCTGTCGTATTTCAAGGAAACAGTTAAGGGTCACATATGGGGTATCTTCGTACTCGGGAGAAATTACACTACAAATTTTGGGGAGCTTTTTCTCCTTTTACCGCTTGTGAAAAGGAAAAGTTGGGGGCTACACCAGCCTGTTAGTGTAAAAATATAAAACATTTTACACTAACATGCTGGTGTTGCACCATACTTTTATTCTCCTGAGTACAGAAATACCCCAGATGTGGGCGTAAAATGCTCTGCGGGCACACAACAAGGCTCAGGAGTGAGGGCGCACCATGTACATTTGAGGCCTAAATTGGTGATTTGCACAGGGGTGGCTGATTTTACAGCGGTTCTGACAAACGCAAAAAAAAAAAAATATCCACATGTGACCCCATTTTGGAAACTACACCCCTCACCGAACGTGACAAGGGGTATAGTGAGCCTGAACACCCCACAAAAGTTTGACGAATTTTCATTAAAGTTGGATGGGAAAATGAAAAAAATTATATTTTTTCACTAAAATGCTGGTGTTACCCTAAATTTTTCATTTTCACATCGGGAAATAGGAAAAAAGCCCCCCCAAATTTGTAACCCCATCTCTTCTGAGTAAGAACATACCCCATATGCGAATTTAAAGTGCTCTGCGGGCGAACTACAATGCTCAGAAGAGAAGGAGCGCCATTGGGATTTTGTAGAGAAAATTTGTCCGGCCACATGAAGGCCACATGTGTTTACAAAGCCCCCATAGTGCCAGAACAATGGACCCCCGACACATGTGACCCCATTTTGGAAACTACACCCCTCACGTAATGTAATAAGGGGTACATTGAGAATTTACGCCCCACAGGTGTCTGACAGATTTTTGGAACAGTGGTCCGTAAAAATGAAAAATAAAATGTTTCATTTGCACAGCCCACTGTTCCAAAGATCTGTGGGGTGTAAATACTCACTGCACCCCTTATTAAATTCTGTGAGGGGTGTAGTTTCCAAAATGGGGTCACATGTGGGGGGTTCCACTGTTCTGGCACCACGGGGGGCTTTGTAAACGCACATGGCCCCTGACTACCATTCCAAACGAATTCTCTTTCCAAAAGCTCAATGGCGCTCCTCCTCTTCTGAGCATTGTAGTTCGCCAGCAGAGCATTTTACGTCCTAACATGGGGTATTTCCATACTCAGAAGAAATGGGGTTACACATTTTGGGGGTCATTTTCTCCTATTACCCCTTGTAAACATGTAAAATTTAGGGGAAAAACTGCATTTTAGTAAAAAAAAATGTTTTTTTCATTTACATATCCAAATTTAACGAAAAGTCGTCAAACACCTTTGGGGTGTTAAGGCTCAGCGGACCCCTTGTTACGTTCCTTGAGGGGTGTAGTTTCCAAAATAGTATGCCATGTGGGTATTTTTTGCTGTTCTGGCACCACAGGGGCTTCCTAAATGCGACATGCCCCCAAAAAACTATTTCAGCAAAAGTTGCTTTCAAAAAGCCAAATGTGACTCCTTCTCTTCTGAGCATTGTAGTTCGCCCGCAAAGCATTTTATGTCCTAACATGTGGTATTTCCTTACTCAGAAGAGATGGGGTTACAAATTTGGGGGGAGGGGCATTTTCTCCCATTACCCTTTGTAAAAATGGTAAATTTGGGGGAAAAACTGCACTTTAGTGAAAATTTTTTTTTTTCATTTACACATCCGACTTTAACGAAAAGTCGTCAAACACCTGTAGGGTGTTAAGGCTCACTGGACCCCTTGTTACGTGCCTTGAGGGGTCTAGTTTCCAAAATGGTATGCCATGTTGGAGTTTTCTGCTGTTCTGGCACCATAGGGGCTTCCTAAATGTGAAATGCCCCCCAAAAACCATTTCAGCAAAATTCCCTCTCCAAAATCCTATTGTCGCTCCTTCCCTTCTGAGCCCTCTAGTGCACCCGCCGAACACTTGACATACACATATGAGGTATTTCCTTACTCGAGAGAAATTGGGTTACAAATTTTGGGGGGATTTTTCATCTATTACCCCTTGTAAAAATTCAAAAACTGGGTCTACAAGAACATGCGAGTGTAAAAAATGAAGATTTTGAATTTTCTCCTTCACTTTGCTGCTATTCCTGTGAAACACCTAAAGGGTTAACACACTTACTGAATGTCATTTTGAATACTTTGAGGGGTGCAGTTTTTATAATGGGGTCATTTGTGGGGTATTTCTAATATGAAGGCCCTTCAAATCCACTTCAAAACTGAACTGGTCCCTGAAAAATTCCGATTTTGAAAATTTTGTGAAAAATTGGAAAATTGCTGCTGAACTTTGAAGCCCTCTGATGTCTTCCAAAAGTAAAAACACGTCAATTTTATGATGCAAACATAAAGTAGACATATTGTATATGTGAATAAATGTATAATTTATTTGGAATATCCATTTTCCTTACAAGCAGTGAGCTTCAAAGTTAAAAAAATTCAAAATTTTAAATTTTTTCATCAAATTTTGGAATTTTTCACCAAGAAATGATGCAAGTATCGACAAAATTTTACCACTAACATAAAGTAGAATATGTCACGAAAAAACAATCTCGGAATCAGAATGAAAGGTAAAAGCATCCCAGAGTTATTAATGCTTGAAGTGACAGTGGTCAGATGTTCAAAAAATGGCCGGGTCCTTAAGGTATATTTGGGCTGGGTCCTTAAGGGGTTAATACCTCTTGTACATTGAGGTTCTTGTTCAACTTGTTTAAAATATGTCTTTTTTATTTCTCCGACAAGTTTTAAGGAGGTACAACCAAGGTGCTCAAGTGCAACAGCCTATCACTTATCCTAACCTTACAATGCCTGCTTGACTGACATACAGGGCCCTGTATACCAATAAAGGAAGATCTGATGCCAGAGCCACGGTTGGGCTGATCATCTCATCAGTGGGAGTGCTGGATGTTTATCAACTATTGATGGCCTGTGGATAGGTCATCCATACGTTTGGCCAGAAAACCCCATTAAATAAGTTTTACCTTCCTATAGATTTATCCCCACTAGATGTAAGAATTAGTTGTGTGCTTTGGGAGCTAGCAGGAGCAATAAGTGATGATGTCATCCTGTAGTTCACAGGAAGTCAGTTGACTCTAAAATGTATGCTTATAAGGCCGTACCAGATAGATTTCCTGTCAGCATTACACTGACATGGAAATAATACTTTAGTATACTAAGAATGCCAAAGAATTACATGAGTGGTCAATTTGTGAAGTTCCCTCAGGACTAAAAAGAAAAAACAATAATAATCAATAAATAAATAATAAAGTTAAAGTGTACATCCAGCAATGGGGAGATGGACATCCCACAGACTTGCATGGGACTTTTAGCAAATACAATTCCAGATCATCATAGTTTTGGGGCAAGTCTTGGGCTCAGAAGTTCCCTGGGAATTTTAAAAAGATATCCTGCTGCCGGACTATTGTTGAATGTGCTCTTTAAATAAAATACATTTAAGGGCAAAATGCATGGTAAAAAAATATAAATAAAACATCTTTGAAGAAAAACAGACAAGGGTGCACATCTACATATTGCACAAAGATTCTGTGCTTCTGACCATATGCAACTAGCAGGTCATTACTGTCCGTTATGATCATAATGTGCAAGCTTGCTGGCCTCATCACTGTCACCTTTGTGTAGCAGGTTAATTATGTCCCTTACATAAAATCATGCAGCGCTGGGCAGTGACCACCATGGCCACAACACCAGTGGCCATAGGGGGAAGGCCCAGTGGCAGAGCAGCCCCAATGCTGTCTGGGTGGAGCAGAGTGATGACTAAGTAAAAAAAAAAAAAGGGGGGGATAGAACTCACACTTGCACTGTGCCCCATCTGTTTAGCCCAGGCCTTGGTCAGGCAGAATTGGGGCTGCTCTACCACTGGACTGTTCCACTAATGGGCATTGTGGCGGTGTTTGCTGACGCCCGATGTAAAGCAATTTTATGTTGGGGACATTAAGGACTTTCTACCCATGATAATAATAAAGTATAATGTATACCAACAACCTGCTGTTAGTATAACAATTTAGTTAGTATTTTTATGTACCCCATATCGTACCAATAAAATCTACAACTTATTCAGCAAAAAACATGCATTTGTGTGAAGATTAAAAAAAAAATCATGACTCTAAGAATGCAGTAAAAAAAATGTTTCCTTATGCAAATATATTTAAAAAAAAATAAAAATAAAAAAAGACACAGTTGGGGATTTTACATTCCTTTGCATTCATTGCATGTGTCCCAAATGATGCCTTGGAAAATCTGAAACATGAAAAGATACATATGCATCATGAAGAATGTATACTTTCTTACAAAGTAAATGGAGATATATTATTGATAGAGATATATTCATACAGTGTTAGTAAATCTGTTGACCAACCATGTTATCCCCAGTGTGTGATGACTTAATTTTCTTTGGACTAGGCTGATGTAGTAACAGTTTAGTGTCGGAAAATATTTGTTTTAGTAACTGTCCTTTTAGATTTATATTTCACATGTTATATGTTAGTGATTTATAAAAACACAATTATCAAATTCTTTTTTATTCTAAATAAGCTTTTGAAATGAAAAGTAAATAGTTCCAAAGCAAAACATAATTTTGGCTGACCATAAAAATGCACAGACCTTTCAGATTAGGCACACTAAATTGCGTTGCAGGTGCTTAATCAACATGACCAATTTAGGACAATTATAGCAATGTTTATAAACAACCCCTACGGCACAATGTACTATAAAGTAGCCAGGAAACAGCATTCCAAAAAGTAGACGTCTGCCTGATGTTCAGAATACTTATGGATCCCAAAACATAGGTTATAACTAAATGACAAGCTGTTTGCTATAAAACAGAACATTGCAGTTGACAGCTTTAAATATTGTGGATACCCTGCACAATGAGCAACAGGAAATATTAGCCACTTATGACAGAAAATATGACCTAGCCCTCATCTCAAAATTGTCAATATGATATATTAGTTACCTATGCATCTTCATTGACCTACCTTTTACATCAAGGCAACCTTCCTTTGATATGAAAAACCTACCTTTGACATTAAAAATTTAAAACAAATCATTATTTTGAAGCCAACACATGCCAAAAATTTATAGAAATACTACCAGAGTACCCAGCATAGCCCGGTCTTTCTACCTAACCCTTGTAATGAAAAGATGTAGTTCAAGGACCTGTGATGTTTGTGTACTGGGGGAAAATGGTGGTTTCAACCATGAGCCGAAACAAAAAAAGGGCCCAAAATAGTAGAAGGGGCATGGCTTGTAGGTTGGGTGGCTTATGGGGTAGAGGTAGCTTGCAAGCTGGATCAACAAACTCCTCAGGAGATGCAGTGTGGAACATGGGGAGTAAGTAGCCTGAAGCAAGTCCCATAGACTTGCATTGGACTTTAAATGAAAAACTTAACCTTTGCAAATGGCCATGGGTTAGGGATAATTAAACTCAATTGTATTTTTAGTTGACATATAAGTAACATGTGTACCAATTTTCATCGAAATTTCTCCAGACTTTTGGAAGTGATGCTGGAACATTCATACATGCGTACACAAAATTTGGGGGAGACTTATCAAAACCTGTGTAGAGGAAATGTTGACCAGTTTCCTCTAGCAACCAATTAGATTGATTCTTTTATTTTTCAGAGGCCCTTTGAAAAATGAAAGAAGCAATCTAATTGGTTGCTACAGGCAACTGGTCAACTTTTCCTCTACACAGGTTTTGATGAATCTTCTCCATAGAGTTGAACTGTCCAGGGAGGGGGGGGGGGGGGGGGGGACAACCAAGAGCAAACCTTTCCTGCTCTGGACAGTTCCGGAATTGAATAGAGGTGATGGTAGGAAGCAATGTGTCACATTGGAAAGAACTAAGACGGGGCGATGAAAACCTTCTGTCCAACTGGAAATCAGTAAACACTAAACTACGCCTTTCCTCCCTTGGCAGCAAACCAGGGTTTACTATAACCTCCGCCATGCACTGGACATCAGGAACTGTAACCTAATGCTAGATATATATGGAAATTGAATGTCATATGGCAACTACAGATGTGTCATTCTTTGCCTTTTCGCTTGGATTGTCATATCCTGAGAAAACAAGGGTCTTACTAGCATATTACAATAATGAACTGTATAATTTGTATCAGAATAAAACTGAATATTAAATAGAATTTGCAGAGAAGTAAGGTTGCTCACATCTGTAGGCACTAGAAACTGAAGGTACTTAAGAAATGCTTTAAAGGGGTACTCCACTGGCCAGCCTTCTGGCTGCATTCGGAACATTTAGTGCTCATGCTGAGGGGGTCGGCCACGCCCCCTCGTGACATCAGGCCTTACCCCCTCAATTCAAGTCTATGGGAAGGGGTGTGACGGCCATCTCACCCCCTCCCAGAGACTTGCATTGAGGGGGCATGACCTGACATAATGAGGGGGCGTGGCCGACCCCCACAGCATGAACACAGCATATGAAACTAAATGTTCCAAACATAGCTGGAAGGCTGGCCAGTGGAGTACCCCTTTAAGGCACCTATGTCCTTTGTTGTTCAGTGGACAATAATATTGTGAGTTCACCTCTGAGGGAAAGGGAGACATTCACAGCTACCAGCAGGACAGTGGTCATGACCAGAGAAAGGGAAGGTGAATAGTGAAGCGCAACAGACCTGAATTGCAATACAGCCTTAGGATAGGTTTCCACTTGGTTTTCTTTTTACAACTAAAAAGCGCCAGCAAAAACGCCAGAAAAACTGCCACAGTTTTTTCCTGCTTTTTGAAATTTTTTCTGGCGTTCTGGGCATGCTGGGAGTTGTAGTCTTGCAAAAGTTGTAGGCTCTCTGTTTGGGAAGACATTGCATTTTGGGCGCTCTCCCCAGCGGTGAGCACCAAAAATGTCCTAAATAATAATTTGTGTTTCTTTTTTCTTCTCGTTTCAGATCCGTGTATGCAAAGGATAACGGCGGATGAACTGGATTTTTTTTCCTTTTAATAAAATAGTTAATGAGGGCTGTGGGGGAGTGTTTTTTAAAATAAAAAACATTTCCCAATGTGTGTTTTTTTTTTATTGAATTTTCAGGCTTAGTAGTGGAAGCTGTCTAATAGACGGAATCCATTACTAAGCTGGGGTTTAGCATTAGCCCCAAAAACAGCTAGTGCTATCCCCCAATTATTACCCCGGTACCCACCGCCACAGGGGTGTAGGGAAGAGCCTGTACAAACAGGAACGGAGCATCAAAAATGGCGCACCTGGGCCTAGGCAGTAAAAAGCTGGCATTATTTAGGCTTGGGAGGGCCAGTAACAATGGTCCTCACCCACCCTGGTAACGTCAGACTATTGCTGCTTGGTTGGTATCTGGCTGAGAATAAAAATACGGGGAACCCTATGCCTTTTTTATTAATAAATAAAAAACACATAGGGTTCCCCTTATTTTTATCCTCAGCCAGATACCAACCAAGTAGCAAAAGCCTGAAGTTACCAGGGTGGGCAAGGATCAAGGCCTTCGGATGTCTGGGCATGCCCAAAATAGCAGAAAAACGCCAAATGGATTAAAAAGAACGCCAAACTGAAAAATGCCAAGTGGATATGGCATTTTGCAATCCCATATTGACTTGCAGCTAACATCTGGCCGCAGCGTTTTTTCACAAAAAAAGCCATGTGACAGAATAGGCGTTTTTATTGGCATTTTTGAAAAAAAATTATATAGTGGAAACCTAGCCTTATGTGGCTATCTAGCTATCTAGCATAACAGTTAAATAATAAAGATAATCATAGAAGCAAATAATATGGTATTATGGTTTAAGAGTTAGAAGAACTGACAAATACACTATTAATATAGAAACCCCAAGATACAAAAATAATAAATCATTTGTCAGTGTCTTGATGGCACCTGCCTTTTATATTGTACATGCACTATGCTCAGTGCCAGGAATCCCCCTCCTCTAGCTATTACTGAATGCCTAGCTGCGAGCTGTGATATGCTCATTTTTCCGAAAAAACACCAATAAGACTCTTGGCTCAGGGTCCGCCAGCCTCTATTACCTAAGCATATGTTGATAATCATTTGAGATGATGCTTGAATGTGTCTTGTGTACAGTTACTGAATACATTTACCTTAGTACGAATCTTGTAATGCACTAGATAACACATTGTAAATACAAACATATGTCAGCTTCACATCATCGATACTGGTGAATAATGTCTACTTTGATTTCAAATTCCATGCACACTATATCCCTACAAGCACTTGTTGATGGAAATTTTACACGTGACTACATATTTTAACACATCAATGGCAGTTTTGTTGAGTTTTTCATGTGAGTAAAGGGATTCCTTTAATGCCACTGTATAACAGCTATCCATTAACCCCTTAGATGCTCAGGAAATTGAAATTTTAGGGTCTTTATTTTTTTCTCATCTCCTTTTAAGAGCCATAATTCTTTTATAATTTTTCTTTTAGAGAGACATAATGTGGGCTTGTTTTTTACTTTTTTTTTGCCCATTTCTTGCACCATAATCTATAGTTCTATTCTGTATCATTTTGGCATTGATTGTCCATTGTTATCACTTATTCTTTCACTGCTTATGGGATTTGATGTGAAAAAAAAACACAATACCATTTGCATTTGGTATTTTAGCATAGCAATGATCAGTGATATCGGCACTCTGCTAGTACAGTCTGCAAATGGCAGATTATTTTCACAGAGAGTACAATCATTAGATGCCATGAACATTGTTGATCAGTATCCCAAGGGTTAATGTAAGACAGTACTTTAACTATTTCATCTACATAGTGATATCTATTAAAGTGTTGTTATCTGGCACTGGTGCTTACCCCACGAGAGTGATGATAGTAAATTTCAAACTCAAATACAAATGGTGTTAAAAGTTACACTTTAAACAAAGTAAACAGTTTTGTATTATTTTTCTGCAACATTGAAATAGGCTACAAACTGTTAGCACTGTAATCTTTAATCTTCAGTCTTCTTCATTATTTTACCATAAAACTACAAATCCGCTTACCTCCACATTCTGACTACAGATTTGTATTATTAAATATTAAATTTTTCTCATAATATTGTGGTTCTGTTACACACTGTGTCCAGTTATAGGCATACTGTGGTTATCATCTATAAGTGGTTTTCAAATACTTTAATATAGATTGAATTATCTAACATTTACGTGGAAGCTAGAAAACTCATTAAAGATTTATACTATAAAGGTTTCACTACCTGTAGAATATATAAGATAACCAGCTATCTACCAGATGAGTATTAATGATGTAGCTCACAGGGGTTCTTGTTTGCTAAATCTTCTCAGTTTGACTTCCCATCCTACTTATCAAATTCTTGCTATCCCTATAGCAGGAGTTAGTGACTTATTTAACATCTGGTCTATCCTGATAAGCAGTTAGAAAAAGGCTTATAAGAATTTTTGAAAAATGTTTTAGTAAATCTTCTTAAAGTTTTGATATATATATATATATATATATATATATATATATATATATATATCTGTAAACTGTACAACTCAGTGTACAGAGCCCTGCTTGTCCTCAGTGCACAGAACCCTGCTTGTCCTCGGTGTACAGAGCCCTGCTTGTCCTCAGTGTACAGAGACCTGCTTGTCCTCAGTGTACAGAGCCATGCTTGTCCTCAGTGTAAGGAGCCCTGCTTGTCCTCAGTGTACAGAACCCTGCTTGTCCTCAGTGTACAGAACCCTGTTTGTCCTCAGTGCACAGAGCCCTGCTTGTCCTCAGTGTACAAAGCCCTGCTTGTTCTCAGTACACAGAGCCCTGCTTGTCCTTGGTGCACAGAGCCCTGCTTTTCCTCAGTACGCAGTGCCCTGCTTGTTCACTCACACTTCCCATTTTTCAACAGAAATATACACATTTTTTAACCAATGTATATTACAACAATACATTTAATGTTATCTACATTGTACAAAAAGTTTTTGGAAATGACAGATTTTCTTTCCTACTGTTTTGTGTATGATTTATGGTCTATAATCTATATAAAAAAATGTTTTACTTTGGATAACATAACAATTTGGCTTTCAGACCTTTTTATCTTTTCACATGAGCTTTATTCAAAATAATTGCCCAAAGCTGCTCAGAATATAACTTGAAACACAAATAGGAATCAGAAGTCTGTTTTTATGTTACTTAAAAAAATCTTTGCACTCAACTTTTACAGTGTAAATATTGCTTATCACAGGTCCCAGCAATGTCCCACCTATGCTGAGCAGCAAAGTGATGAAAAGGTCCCGGCAGGAAGCTCATCACAGAAGGCGCTGAGGCCATAGATTGGTACAGCGATATTTGTGCACCCGGAAGCAGCGGAAGAGGAGATAAAGTTTGTTATTTTTATTTTTGGAGCCTGGGCATATTGGACAGAGAAAACATTTTAGTGGAGTACTCCTTTAATATGTTTAAAGGAATAGTGGAGTAAAAGTTAACTTATTCCCTATCCAAAGGATAGGGGATAAGTTATAGATTGCGGGGGGTCAGACCGCCGGGACTCCCCGCAATCTCTTGAATGGGGCTCTGGCAGTCTGCTGGAATGGGGCGTGCCGACCAGCACGGAGCAACGGCTTACTCGCCCCTCCATGTATCCCATAGAGATACACGGAGGGGGCGTGTCGGCCGTGACTTCCTGCAGGTGTTTGAACGGTTGCTTCCTGCAGACTGCCAGGTACCATTCAGGAGATCTCGAGGGGTCCTATCCTTTAGATAGGGGATAAGTTATTTTTCACTGCACTATTCCTTTTAAAAAGGTTATCATAACTTTCATTCATCACCCAAAAAGCAGGAAAGCTACTGCCTCCCACTTTGAAGAACCATGCTGTCTGTAAATTACATGGGTAGCTCACTGATTAAAGGGAGCACTGTATAATGTTTCATATCTCAACACTACTGGGGCATTCTCCAACAGATTGCAGTTGATCAGACAACCTCAGATCAACTGACAGGTTTTTCTTTTAACAGAATTTAACAGATTAGAAACAGAAGGATTTTGTAAAGTAGACAACTTCTTTAATCCTTTAACCCCTTAAGGACCAGACCATTTCACACCTTAAGGACCAGAGCGTTTTTTGCAAATCTGACCACTGTCACTTTAAACATTAATAACTCTGGAATGCTTTTAGTTATCATTCTTATTCCGATATAGTTTTTTCGTGACATATTCTACTTTAATATAGTGGTAAAATTTTATGGTAACTTGCATCCTTTCTTGGTGAAAAATCCCCAAATTTGATGGAAAAAATGAAAATTTTGCATTTTTCTAACTTTGAAGCTCTCTGCTTGTAAGGAAAATGGGTATTCAAAATATATTTTTTTTGGGTTCACATATACAATATGTCTACTTTATGTTTGCATCATAACATTTATTAGTTTTAACTTTTGGAAGACACCAGAGGGCTTCAAAGTTCAGCAGCAATTTTGAAATTTTTCACAACATTTTCAAACTCACATTATAAAAATTACACCCCCCAAAGTAATTAAAATGACATTCAGTAAGTGTATTAAGCCTTTAGGTGTTTCACAGGAATAGCAGCAAAGTGAAGGAGAAAATTCAAAATCTTCACTTTTTACACTCGCATGTTCTTGTTGACCCAATTTTTGAATTTTTGCAAGGGGTAAAAAGGAGAACATTTTTACTTGTATTTGAAACCCAATTTCTCTCGAGTAAGCACTTACCTCATATGTCTATGTAAAGTGTTCGGTGGGCGCAGAAGAGGGCTCAGAAGGGAAGGAGCGACAAATGGTTTTTGGGGGGCATGTCACCTTTAGGAAGCCCCTATGGTGTCAGGACAGCAAAAAAAACACATGGCATACCATTTTGGAAACTAGACACCTTGAGGAACGTAACAAGGGGTAAAGTGAACCTTAATACCCCACAGGTGATTCACGACTTTTGCATATGTAAAAAAAAAAAAAAAAAAAAAAATTTACCTAAAATGCTTGGTTTCACAAAAATGTTACATTTTTAAAAAGGGTAATAGCAAAATATACCCCCCAAAATTTGAAGCCCAATTTCTCCCGATACAGAAAACATCCCATAGGGGCGTGAAAATTGCTCTGCTGGGGCACTACAGGTCTCAGAAGAGAAGGAGTCACATTTGGCTTTTTGAAAGCAAATTTTGCTCTGGGGGCATGCCGCATTTAGGAAGCCCCTATGGTGCCAGAACAGCAAAAAAAAAAAACACATGGCATACCATTTTGGAAACTAGACCCCTCGGGGAATGTAACAAGGGGTAATGTGAACCTTTATACCCCACAGGTGTTTCACGACTTTTGTATATGTAATTTTTATTTTTTTTTTTACCTAAATTGCTTGTTTTCCCAAAAATTTTACATTTTTAAAAAGGGTAATCGCAGAAAATACCCCCCAAAATTTGTAACACAATTTCTCCCGAGTACGGCGATACCCCCTATGTGACCCTAAACTGTGACCTTGAAATACGACAGGGCTCCAAAGTGAGAGTGCCATGCGCATTTGAGGCCTAAATTAGGGACTTGCATAGGGGTGGACATAGGGGTATTCTACGCCAGTGATTCCCAAACAGGGTGCCTCCAGCTGTTGTAAAACTCCCAGTATGCCTAGACAGTCAGTGGCTATCTGGCAATACTGGGAGTAGTTGTTTTGCAACTGCTGGAGGCTCCGTTTTAGAAACAGTGGTGTACCAGACGTTTTTCATTTTTATTGGGGAGGGGAGGGGGGCTTTGTAGGGGTATGTGTATATGTAGTGTTTTTTACTTTTTATTTTATGTTGTGTTAGTGTAGTGTACTGTTTTTAGGGTACAGTCGGAGGGGGCGGGGGTTCACAGTAGTTTCTTGCTGGTAGTTTGAGCTGCGGCAGAAAATTTACCGCAGCTCAAACTAGCAGCCGGAGACTTACTGTAAACCTCCGCCCATGTGAGTGTACCCTGTACGTTCACATTGGGGGGGAGAAACATCCAGCTGTTGCAAAACTACAACTCCCAGCATGTACGGTCTATCAGTGCATGCTGGGAGTTGTAGTTTTGCAATCGCTGGAGGCTCTGTTTTGGAAACAGTGGCGTACCAGACGTTTTTCATTTTTATTGGGGAGGGGGCTGTGTAGGGGTATGTGTATATGTAGTGTTTTTTACTTTTTATTTTATTGTTTGTTAGTGTAGTGTAATGTTTTTAGGGTACAGTCACACGGGCGGGGGTTCACAGTAGTTTCTCGCTGGCAGTTTGAGCTGCGGCAAAAAATTTGCCGCAGCTCAAACTTGCAGCCGTATACTTACTGTAAACCTCCGCCCATGTGAGTGTACCCTGTACATTCACATTGGGGGGGGGGGGGAAGAAACATCCAGCTGTTACAAAACTACAACTCCCAGCATGTACAGTCTATCAGTGCATGCTGGGAGTTGTAGTTTTTAAACAGCTGGAGGCACACTGGTCGTGAAACACCGAGTTTGGTTACAAACTCAGTGTTTTGCAACCAGTGTGCCTTCAGCTGTTGCAAAAGCTACAACCCCTAGCATGTACGGACAGCAGAAGGGCATGCTGGGTCTTGTAGTTATGTAAACAGCTGGAGGCATACTACTTTGGCTGGGGATGCTGGGGATTGTAGTTATGCAACAGCTGGAGACACACTGGTTTGCTACTTAACTCAGTGTGCCTTCAGCTGTTGCAAAACTACAACTCTCAGCAGTCACCGACAGCCAACGGGCATGCTGGGAGTTGTAGTTATACAACAGCTGAAGGTACACTGTTCCATAGAAAAAATGTGCCTCCAGCTGTTGCAAAACTCTAAGTCCCAGCATGCCCATAAGGGAATGCTGGGAGTTGTGGTGGTCTGCCTCCTCCTGTTGCATAACTACAGCTCCCAGCATGCCCTTTTTGTATGCTGAGAGCTGTTGCTAAGCAACAGCAGGAGGCTGTCACTCACCTCCTACTGCTGCTGCTCCACTGCAGGTCAGTCCCTCGCCGCCGCCGTCACTCCTGGGGCCCCGATCCCAACAGGGATGCCTGGGATCAGGGTACCCAGCACCCGGGGTCTTCTTCCCGCACCCGCTCACGTCCTCCCGAATAGGGGCGGAGCGGGTTGCGGGAGTGACACCCGCAGCAGGCGCCCTGATTGGTTGGCCGGGAAACCGGCCGGCGAATCAGGGCGATCGTGAGGTGGCACCAGTGCCACCTCACCCCTGCTGGCTATGGCCGTTCGGGGCCGTCTCTGATCAGCCAGTAATTCCGGGTCACCGGAGACCCGATTGACCCGGAATCCGCCGCAGATCTCTGGACTGAATTGTCCAGCGATCTGCGGCCATCGCCGACATGGGGGGTCATCATGACTCCCCTGGGCAATATGCCCCGATGCCTGCTGAACGATTTCAGCAGGCATCGTGCACCGGCTTCGCTCCAGATGGCTGCGGGGGGCTGGGAAAGCACATGACGTTCTCATACGTCATGTGTCCTTAAGGACTCGGAAATGGAGACGTATGAGAACGTCATGTGTCCTTGAGGGGTTAATGATACAGTCTTGTTTTGACCCAGAGGATGCACCCAATTTTCATTTTTGCGTTCCTTCCTGCCTTTTAAAATCTATAACTCTTTCACTTTTTTTCATCTACAGGGTGGCATGCGAGCTTATGCAAGACCAATTTTCCTCTTGTGATGACGTGACTCATTTTACCACAAAATCTATGGAGAAGCCAAAAATATATATCTGTGAGGCAAAATTGAAAAAAAAGGGGGCAATTTTGCACCTTTTAAAAGGTTTCTTGTTTTATTTACATAATTTTATTTTAAAAAATGAGATAAGGGGGTTGTTTTAAACTTTTAATAGAGGAGGCTTATTCACAATGTTTATTACATTTTTTTCACAATATTTTTAGTCCATGTACAGTAGGGAAAGCATTATTCAGTGTTATCAATGCTCCAGTTTTACAGGTTGCTGAGGCTTCCTGTATACTTGGATCACCCACTGGATGGCACAAAGGCACATAGGTGTGATTACCCCTGCAGTTGTCCTTGTCAGCCCTGTTTAACCCATCGGCACAAGAAACTTTGACTTTAGATTCTTCAATTGGAGTTAAAGGATTAAAGCATTAATGCCCGATATCAGGGTTAATGTCTGGTCAGGTCAGTAAGTTTTCAGTGATACCCAATTCGTATAGTTTCCATTATGTTTCAATCCTTCTAAAAATTGTAATCTTTAAATTGTCTATAGAGCTGTGTTAGGACTGATGTTTGGTGCCATAATCAGTCTCTGTTCATGCACACTGATATGTAAAACTGTATTGCCACAGAGACACTGTAAGATCCCATGTCTACAAAGGTATGCGTAAAAATCATGTTATGGTTTGTTTTTTGCGGGACTCATATGGAATCCTACAGAAGCAACATTATATGTAAATAATTAGAGGCATTTAGAAGTGTTTTTTTTTTACAAAACATAAGGATCAAAGAAAAATTATAAATATGATTGATCCTATGAGGTAGATATAAAAACACCTAAAAAAGAGTTCAAGGATAGGTAATTATGTTGTGCAATTAGTAAAACAGTGTACAAATATTTGTGCAAAATATACGCAATATAGCATGTAGTACACTAATTTGGCCACAAGATGGCTCTACCACAACAAAACTGTCTCTATCACTTTAAAACACAAGGGGGCAGCAGAGCCACCCCGAATACGGCAGTAAGTACATAATGGCAATCAATTACACCCAAGGAAACAATAACAATATTATAAACACAACTATTTGCTCTGCTCAGACTATAACCAATCTCAGATATGTTGTATACAGATCTGGTAGTATAGTATCCTAAATAACCTAGCTTGATATTAACACCCCAGAATATGGATTCCAGGGCAGAGATTTTCCTCTGAGTCAATTTAGAAACAATATTCAATAATATGCATCTTTACCGAATAGCACTTAATAATGACATAGCACCTTTAACACTAAACCTCCACAATAAGGCAGGAATGACTAAATATCAAGCCAGTTAATTATAACCCTTACTACAGTTGACTTACTACAGTTTTTAGGATGGTCAGCTCTTTGAATCAAGTTTAGTCTCTCTGATGTGGTGTCTGATTGATAGGCTGATCTGCCTATTCTCCTCCACAGGTTTTTACACCTTTCTTTATCTAAAGCCCACCCTCATCAAATATGGGTGTGACTCATCTAGTGGCTGTGACTATGTAATTAACTAGAGATGAGCGAACTTTTAAAAAATTTGGTTCGGCCGATTCGCCTAATTTTTTGAAAAAGTTTGTTTCGGGTCAAATAAATTTGGGGTAAAACTGTATTAAAAATGGCTATTTCTGGCCTACAGAGAGCCCCATTAGGAGTGTAGAACACTTAGCCTTGCTGTAACACGCATAGGGAGTGTGCTGGGTTACTGAAATCATACTGTTATTCATTATGACATGCAGATTACAGGCATTGCCATTAGAATCACTGCTGCAGAGCATCTATGTGGCAGCAGGGAGACCATAAGTGTCAAAAATGAAGAGGATGAAGAGATCTTTTATGTCATACTTAAAGGGGTATTCCAGGAAAAAACTTTTTTTTATATATCACCTGGCTCCAGAAAGTTAAACAGATTTGTAAATTACTTCTATTAAAAAATCTTAATCCTTTCAGTACTTATGAGCTTCTGAAGTTAAGGTTGTTCTTTTCTGTCTAAGTCCTCTCTGATGACACCTGTCTCGGGAATAGCGCAGTTTAGAAGAGGTTTGCTATGGGAATTTGCTTCTAAACTGGGCGTTTCCCGAGACAGGTGTCATCAGAGAGGCCACTATATGGTCTCCTCATGCTGCCAACACCTTCACGCTGTGTCATTCAGCCACTATATGGTCTCCTCATGCTTCAGCCACCTTCAGGCTGTACCATTCAGAGCACCTTATACTTTCCCCACATCCAAGCTGTGTCATTAAGCCAATATATAATTTTCTGATGCTGCTGGGACTGGGATATTAACTCCAAATTTGTTATGGTAGCACTAGCTAACACAAATGCTTAATTGAGATTTCAACATTGATCATTTAATGTAAGGGGTTATGAAACCCTCTTGGGTACTACTGATGCCTGCTAATTACTGTGTTTCAGGAACTACTTGGCTTACTGATGTTTCTGGCCTTAGGCCTCAAATTTTTGGATGTTTAGCACTAGCTAAATACATGCTTAATAGAAATTTCAGCATTGATCTTTCAATGTAAGGGGTTATGAAACCCACGGGTGTACTGATGATGCCTGCGCCCGACTGCTCCTGTTTCTTTCAGGAACTACTTGGCTTACTGATGCTTTTGGGCTTGGACCTTAAATTAATGGATGGTAACACTAGCTAACATGCATCTTCAATAGAGATTTCAACATTCACCTTTTAATGTTAAGGGTTGTGAATCTGCTCCACTCTGTGTGTTTAAGGAACTACTTGGCATACTGTTGCTGCTGGGCCTGGGCTAAAATAAATTTGACGGTAGCACTAGCTAACATACATCTTCAATAAAGATTTCAACACTCATCTTTTAATTTATGGGATTGTAATTTTTTCAAGACTGAGGCCCTTTGGCCTTCGACGTCATATTACCTGTGGAATTTTCACAAGAAACATGAAACATGTTGGAGCAATAGCAATGAACCATAACTGATTAAATGAAACATTCATACTTTCATAATCAGGGGGCACTGAGAGGCAGGGGTTGGAACAGGTGGTATCTCGCCTGGCGGAGGACTGCCAGCTCGATGCTTGCCAGAATGGGTAATGTAAAAAATGTATTTTCACATCAAATTATATTAAAGGGGTTATCCAGGAAAAACCTTTTATATATATATATATATATATATATATATATATATATATGTATATATATTATATATATATATATATATATATATATATCAACTGACTCCAGAAAGTTAAACAGATTTGTAAATTACTTCTATGAAAAAATCTTAATCCTTTCAGTACTTATGAGCTCCTGAAGTTAAGGTTGTTCTTTTCTGTCTAAGTCCTCTCTGATGACACCTGTCTCGGGAAAAGCCCAGTTTAGAAGCAAATTCCCATAGCAAACCTCTTCTAAACTGCGCTATTCCCGAGACAGGTGTCATCAGAGAGGACTTAGACAGAAAAGAACAACCTTAACTTCAGAAGCTCATAAGTACTGAAAGGATTAAGATTTTTTCATAGAAGTAATTTACAAATCTGTTTAACTTTCTGGAGTCAGTTGATATATATATATATATATATATATATATATATATATATATAAAAGGTTTTTCCTGGATAACCCCTTTAATGTAATTTGATGTGAAAATACATTTTTTACATTACCCATTCTGGCAAGCATCGAGCTGGCAGTCCTCCGCCAGGCGAGATACCACCTGTTCCAACCCCTGCCTCTCAGTGCCCCCCTGATTATGAAAGTATGAATGTTTCATTTAATCAGTTATGGTTCATTGCTATTGCTCCAACATGTTTCATGTTTCTTGTGAAAATTCCACGTGTAATATGACGTCGAAGGCCAAAGGGCCTCAGTCTTGAAAAAATTACAATCCCATAAATTAAAAGATGAGTGTTGAAATCTTTATTGAAGATGTATGTTAGCTAGTGCTACCGTCAAATTTATTTTAGCCCAGGCCCAGCAGCAACAGTATGCCAAGTAGTTCCTTAAACACACAGAGTGGAGCAGATTCACAACCCTTAACATTAAAAGGTGAATGTTGAAATCTCTATTGAAGATGCATGTTAGCTAGTGTTACCATCCATTAATTTAAGGTCCAAGCCCAAAAGCATCAGTAAGCCAAGTAGTTCCTGAAAGAAACAGGAGCAGTCGGGCGCAGGCATCATCAGTACACCCGTGGGTTTCATAACCCCTTACATTGAAAGATCAATGCTGAAATTTCTATTAAGCATGTATTTAGCTAGTGCTAAACATCCAAAAATTTGAGGCCTAAGGCCAGAAACATCAGTAAGCCAAGTAGTTCCTGAAACACAGTAATTAGCAGGCATCAGTAGTACCCAAGAGGGTTTCATAACCCCTTACATTAAATGATCAATGTTGAAATCTCAATTAAGCATTTGTGTTAGCTAGTGCTACCATAACAAATTTGGAGTTAATATCCCAGTCCCAGCAGCATCAGAAAATTATATATTGGCTTAATGACACAGCTTGGATGTGGGGAAAGTATAAGGTGCTCTGAATGGTACAGCCTGAAGGTGGCTGAAGCATGAGGAGACCATATAGTGGCTGAATGACACAGCGTGAAGGTGTTGGCAGCATGAGGAGACCATATAGTGGCTGAACAGCACAGCCAGGAGTTGGCAGCAGCATGAGTAGAAACTAGGCCTTCACAATCCCTAAGATTAAAAGATGAATTCAGAAATGTAAACCAAAGATTTTGGGTAGCTATTGCTACCATAACAAAATGTTTATTCCCAGACCCAGGACCAGCAACAGTATCAGTAAACCATATACTGCCTGAATGACACAGCCTGGAGTTGTCTGAAGCACGAGGAGACCATTGAAATGTATGATTTGTATGAAATGTACACACCAGGGCTTCACAATCCCAAAGAAAAAACTGAAACATTTTTGAAATTTAAATAGAGATTTTGGATAGCTAGTGCTATCATAACAAAATTTGTATTCCTCGATCCAGGCCCAGCAGCAGTATCAATAAACCATTTATTGCCTGAATGACACAGCCTGGGGTTGGCATAAGCACGAGGAGACCATTGAAATGTATGATTTATTTTTTTTTTTATGTAAGATTTTGAAATTTAAATTAAGGATTTTGAAGTTGAACTTTTAACTCCCAAGTTTTAGTGTCCCGGGCCCCGGCGTGTGGATACAAATGGCCAAAGCTAACAAGGAGTCACAAGTTACCTGGAAGTACAATTACAGAGCCTGGAGATGGCATCAGTAGGAGGAGACCATATAGTGGCTGAATGGCACAACCTGGAGTTGGCTAAAGCCTGAGAAGAGACCATATAGTGGCTGAATGGCACAGCCTGTAGGTGGCTGATGTATGAGGAGACCATATGGTGTCTGAATTGCACAGCTGGGAGTTTGCAGAAGCATGAGGAGACCATTGAAATGTGTGATTTTTTTTAATTTAAATTTAAGATTTTGAAATTTAAATTAAGGATTTTGAAATTGAACTTTTAACTCCCAAGTTTTAGTGTCCCCAGCCCCGGCGTGTGGGTACAAAGGGCCAAATCTAACAAGGAGTCAAATGGAAGCACAATGACAGAGCCTGGAGGTGGCATCAGCATGAGTTTACAAGAGGGCTTCATAACCCCTTACATTAAAATGTTAATGTTGAAATCTGTATACAAGATGTATGTTAACAAGTGCTAACCTCAAAAATTTTAGGCACAAGACCAGCAGCATCACAAAAACATATAGTTGCTGAAACACACAGCCTGGAGCAGGCAGCATGATGCGTACATAAAAGGGCTTCACAACCCCAAACATTAAAAGATCAATGTTGAAATCTCGATTGAGCATGTATGCTTGCTAGAGCTAACATAAAAAAAAAATTAATATTCAAGACAGTCCCAGCAGCATCAGAAAACAATATATCGGCTGAATGACACAGCCTGGTGGTGGGGAAATCATAAGGAGCCCATATAGTGTCTGAATGATACAGCCTGTAGTTGGCTGAAGCATGAGGAGACCATATAGTGGCTGAATGGCACAGCCTGGAGTTGGCAGAAGCTTAAGGAGACAAAATAGTGGCTGAATGAAACAGCCTGGAGGTGGCAGCAGCAGCATCAGGAGTCCTGAAAGTGACAAGGTGACAGAGTGATGCGGTGGGTGGCAATACCAGTACCCGGTGATGAAGGTGGCTGGAATGTTTGTAACTTTGGAGCAGTGCCTTAAATCTGTTTGGCACTATCCATATAGTATGGATGCATCTGGCATTGGTGGGTGGAAATCCTTGGTGATCCATGCCTGATTCATCTTCACAAAGGTCAGTCTCTCCACATTTTTCGTGGACAGACGAGTTCTCCTTGGGGTGACTATGGCCCCCACCACACTAAACACCCATTCTGATGCCACACTAATGTCTGGGCAGGACAGCTTTTCCAGGGCAAACTCTGCAATTTGCGGCCACAAATCACGTTTGGCTGCTCAGAAGTCCTGTGGATCTTCAAGGTGTGTTGGCATGGGCATATCAAGGTATGCCACCACCAGTGGGTTCAGGTCCTGCTCCATGTGTACCTGCTGATGATGAGTTGCTTCACTATGCAGGTGAAGAAAGCTACTCATCAAAGACTGTAGACTCAGGCTGCTGCTGATGGAGCTAGTACTGCTCCTGCCACCCCAAACCTTGCCAGCAGCCATGGCAGTGGAAGGTGAGCACAGAGGGCCCCCCGAGTAAAATCTGCATGTAGATGGAGGATGGCGCCGATAGGCATTAGCCAACTGACTACGTAGGATCTCTCTGTAGTAGGTCAGTTTGTCCTCCCTCTCAGTGGGTGTAAAAAAGGCACCCATTTTGTGCCGGTAACGAGGGTCGAATAAGGTGGAGACCCAGAAGTCATCCTGCTGCCGAATGGTGACAATCCGTCTGTCACTACGCAAGCAAGTGAGCATGCATCGTGCCATTTGTGCCAGTGACTCGGAGGGACTCCCTGCCTCCATCTCCACTGCATACTGCCACTGTGTGTCTGAGTCGTTTGTCTCGCCTTCCTCATAATCCTCTAGCTTCTCTAGTTCATCATGCTCCTCCTCTCCTGTCAGAAGACTAGAAACATTGCCCATCTCATCAAACCTAAACTGTGCTCCACTGTGCCTCTCCTCCTCCTCCTCCAGTTCAGCTCCCACAGGGCTCATGTGAACATGAGATGTAGGCGCAACATCTCCATTGCCCTGACCAGCCATCGTTTCCAACTCTTGTTGTAGGATATGAAGCAGTGGAATGACGTTGTTCATCCCATATTCCTGGCCACTTACGTATAATGTGGGTTCCTCAAAGGGCCTGAGCAAACGGCAGGTGTCACGTATGAGCTACCACTGGTTCACATTGAAGTTACACACAAGATTACCCCTATCCACTTGGATCTTCAAGAAATCGGTGATGGCTTTTCTCTGTTTGTACAGTTGGTCCAACATATGCAGGGTGGAATTCCAACGTGTGGCAACGTCACAAATCAGAATATGTTGAGGGATACCATTCTGATGCTGCAGCTCAAGGAGGGTGTGCTTTGCGGTGTACGAGTGGCTGAAGGGCTTGCAAAGTTCCCTTACCATTCTTAGGATGTCTTGCAAATGGGGGGGAACACTTCAGGAACTGCTTGACAACCAGATTTAACACTTGTGCCATGCAGGGCGCATGGGTCACCCTTCCTTGTCGTAGCACGACCAAGATGTTCTTCCCGTTGTCGGTCACCATGGTTCCCATTTCCAGTTTTTGTGGAGTAAGCCATGCTCCGATTTCTTTACTAATTACTTTTAGCAGTTCATCCCCTGTGTGACTCTTTTCGCCAAGGCAAAGCATGTGAAGAACAGCGTGACACTGCCGTGCCCCGCACACATGGTATGCTGTAGGGCCACTGAGACTTTTCTGGGCAGTGGAGTCTGAGGACACGGTGGAGGATGAGGAGGCAGAGTCGCACACTGTCACAGGACCAACGGGCTGACAGCATTGTGACTTGTCCAAGTTGGGGTTGTGGCTGTGCAGGAACCACATTCACCCAGTGAGCCATAAAGGACATGTATTGTCCCTGACCGTAGTTACAGCTCCAGATGTCGTCGCTGCCGTGCACTTTGGTACATACTGACAGGCTCAAGGACTGGCCCACCTTGTCTTCCACAAAATTGTGCAGGGCTGGTGCTGCCTTTTTCGCAAAGAAATGACAGCTTGGAACTCCACACCTCGGGTTGGCACAAGCCATCAGTTCTCCGAAAGGTGCAGAGTCCACCACTTGAAAAGGGAGGGACTGCAGCACCAGCAACTTAGACAAGAGCACATTCAGCTTCTGCGCCGTTGGATGAGTGGGCGCATACTGTTGTCTCTTGGACATGGCTTTTCCGATGGATTTTTGGCAGAATGGCTGACTATAAGTGGGAGTAGCAGGAGCATCTGAAGACAGAAGGAGGGTATGACACACAGCTCCCTTCGGCTGAGGTGGTGGAGCCTTGGCTGGCTGAAGGATGGAGTAGCTGGGCACTGGGTGATGTCACGGTTCTCCCAGGCCGCTTTATGGTGGCGAAGCATGTGTTGATGCAGGGCCGTATTGCCAACATTGGGACCCTTGCCACGCTTTACCTTCTGCTGACATATCTTGCATGCGGCTATGTGAACCTCCTCCGGATGCTTGATGAAAAACTGCCACACCACCGAGTAGCTGATTTTCCCACCAACAGTCCACACTAATTGACTGCAACTGCCGCCGTCTCCAGGAACCCCTGTTCCAGTACCTCCCGGTAAGGTAGGCTGCCGCGAAGCAGGTCATCTCCCCCGGGCACGTTTGGCTCCAGAATTTCCACTTCTGCCACCACGCTGACTGCCAACCATGCTACCGCCTTGCTGGCTCAGCTGCTGCCTCAAGGCAAACCTGCAACTCTCTTCTGATGATGATGAAGCCCCTTCTGCACCCGGCTCCAAGATGCGATCGGCTTCATCATCATTGAGTTGTGTCTGCACGTCACTGGTGTCCTCCTCAGGTTCCTCAACAGTGTCTGCTTCACGACTCTGAAACCTGGCAACACCTCCTCCCATGTCACTCTCCTAATCATTACTTGCCCACCTAGCGGAGGAAGCAGCGCAATTCTCCTCCACTTCTTGGCTGGGCAGTAGCTGTCCTCTATTAGATCGTCCTCAGTGAATAGTGGAGCTGAACCCACAGCATAAGATACTTCTGTAGGAGAGGGAACAGCATACAACAGAGGCAATGGGAGGACAGAGACTGCTTTCGGGCCATGTCAACTGAGGGTTGTTTCTGAGGAACCCACCGACTGGTGACTGGGGGTGTCAGATGTCACTTGTGATGAAGTGGAGGACCATGTTAACCAATTGACGACGGCAGATGGGTTGCTGGTCAAGACATGACCGCTAGCTGATAACGGGATCTCAGGCCTCTCGCTGCCACTCGCCCCTAGTCTGATGCGACCTTTGCCTGAAGGATTTAGGCCTCTGCCACTCCTCTGAGCACGTTCTAGCACTTCTCGGCATGCCATACTTAATGTGTATATGAGGGGAGTACAATATGCTTCACTACTCTTAAAACAGTATTTGTCTAGAACACCAGCTGATGTGTACTTTTGCTTTGACTTTCACCGAATGTATGCTCTTGACAGATTACCAGGTACAAAATGGTACACTACTTAGATGTACGTATGCGGTATGCACTGATGAGGACTGAAAAATGCACTACAATACTGCCCAAAAACTCTTTATATTTGTAAAACACCAGCCGGTGAGTACTATTGCTTGGACTTTCACAGAATGTAGGCCCTTGACAGATTAACAGGTACAAAATGATACACTACTTAGATGTACGTATGCGGTATGCACTGATGAGGGCAGAAAAATGCACTACAATACTGCCAAAAAACTCAATATTTTTGTAAAACACATGCCGGTGAATACTTTTGCTTGGACTTTCACAGTATGTAGGCACTTGACAGATAATCAGGTACAATACGGTACACTACTTAGATGTAGGTATGTGGTATGCACGTATGAGGGCAAAAAAATGCGCTACAGTACACTTGGAAAACGTATTTTCTTAAAACACCAGCTGGTGAGTACTATTGCTTGGTCTTTCACAGTATGTAGGCCCTTGACAGATTAACAGGTACAAGATGGTACACTACTTAGATGTAGGAATGTGGTATGCACTGATTAGGACAGAAAAATGCACTACAATACTGCCAAAAAACTCTGCATTTTTGTAAAACACCAGCCGGTGAGTACTATTGCTTGGACTTTCACAGAATGTAGGCCCTTGACAGATTGACAGGTGGTACAAAATGGTACACTACTTAGATGTATGTATGCGGTATGCGGTAGAATTCTCCTTCCCATTCTGTCACATTTCAAAAATAAAAATCACACTGTAGCACAATTACAATATCAGGTGATAGACGAAGTGACACAGCCATGGAGGGGAGGTGACATTAAAAAACTTCTCATTCAGAAAGAGGCTTATTGGATTCACCATTTGGGTACCCTGGAACCGCGCGGCATGAACCGCGATTATGAATTATCACAGTTGTTATATTAATTTATCTGTACTTTCTGACAATGCATGGGTTAAATTAGATTCTATGCTGATTTTTTACAGAGGGGGAAAGGAATCATTGCACATCAAGATTCACCGGCAGAAGATTTTCCTGTTATAACTATATTAAGTAAATTGTTGTTGTATAGCTTTCTATCATGATTCTTTCCCAGTACATGTGTTCCTAATGACTATGCTAATTGGGATGACGCGGTGTCAGTGATTCGGATGCAATGTATAAAATGTATCTAAACTGATACCCACACACAGTTGAAAAAGGCTGCTGAGCCGTAACGCGTACTGTCTGTATAGTATGCTAAATTGCAAATAAATCAATAAGATTCAATAAAACTTGGAGTGACGGGACCCTTTCACTGTATGTAGGCTTGTTACTAGAGATGAGCGAATCAAAGCTGACGAACCCGAATTCGCTACGAATTTCATGAAAAATTCGATTTGCAACGAATGCTAATATTGCCGCGATTCTATCGCGTAAATCGCTTCATTAAACTCCATTTTACAGCGTTCCAGGCTATTGGAGACCGAAAATGGCAGATTCACATGTCAGTACATGGGGCAGGGGATTATGGGAGGCCAGGAAACTGCGGTGGGAAAGAAGGTAGGCGGGATGACCCTGAATCAGATGTGACATGCAGCCAATTAGCATTAATTGACCCCTGTGATGTCACAGCCCTATATAATCGGCAGCCATCTTGCCTCTCTTCATTTCATCCATGCACTCAGAGATAGAGTGGACGGGACTGCGTGTGTGTGTGAATTGCTTATACCACAGCATACCACTGCAATTGCTAGTCACATAAGCATTGGGGAAAGACAGGAGTGCAGTGCTTTGGTGTTCTCACAGAGAAGGATCTTTGATATATAAACCTCCTATTCACGTTATTGAGCATTGCATCAGAGAGGGGCAGATAGCTGTCAGCTGCCTCATACAGATCAACAAGCTGCCTGAACTTTATGAACCATCTTTTCTCCTCATTTTTTAGCGCAATTCAGTGTTTTTTTTTTTGCTCCACAAATTATCTACGGCTCAGAATTGTGTGACAGAGTGCAATTTAGGGTTTAATCCCTGTTTTCTTTTTGTGGTTGCTGCACTGTTGGGTCCTGCTGCTGTTCACAAATAAGTTATTTTTCAGCGGACTGTAGTGCATTTGTCTGCCCTCATACATGCATAAGAGTCGTAGTCAGGGGCAACAGAAGAAGGTCTGGGTACACAGGCTTGGGAACACACTAAACGCTTTCACAGGGCACAAGGCAACAAGACCCGGCAATGACAGGAAGGGGAAGTGGGTTTATATACACATAGCGCAAGTGCAGGTACTGATTGGGCCAGGCACCAATTAATGGTGCACTGGCCCTTTAAATTTGAGAGAGCCGGCGAGCATGCGCCTTAGAGAGCGGGCCGTGCGCGCGGCGACATAACATCAAGAGGACGGGGCAGGTGAGGAGATTGGGATGTGACCCGCGGGCGGGCGCGTCCAGCTACGCAGATCGCATCCCCGCCGGTGACACCAGTGCAGCGCTCCCGGTCAGCGGGTCTGACCGGGGCGCTGCACAGAGAAGAACGCCGCGAGCGCTCCGGGGAGGAGCAGGGACCTGGAGCGCTTGGCGTAACAGTACCCCCCCCCCCTTTGGTCTCCCCCTCTTTTTGGAGCCCAGGAACCTATGGATGAGTTCCTTGTCAAGGATATTGTCCTCGGGCTCCCAAGACCTCTCTTCGGGGCCACAGCGGATTTCTTTTATCGTGAAGACATCAGAGGAGCCAGAGACAGGAGCAGGAGCGATGACCTTGGGGGAAAAGAGGTTAAGAACGAGAGGTTTGAGAAGGGAAACATGAAAGAAGTTAGGAATACAAAGAGAAGGAGGAAGATGAAGTTTGTAGGAGACAGAATTGATTTGACTTTTGACTTTAAATGGACCAAGGTAACGTGGACCCAGCTTGTAGCTAGGAACACGAGACCGGATATATTTGACAGGAGGAGTTCTTCTCTTATCTGCATGTCTCTTCATACGGGACGAGGCCAGTAGGAGCGACTTTTGAGTCTCCTTCCAGATAACAGAGAAATCCCGGGTTACTTCATCTACAGCAGGAAGTCCAGAAGAAGTGGGAATGGGGAGGGGGGGCAGAGGGTGACGGCCGTACACCACAAAGAATGGGGATTTGGCAGAGGATTCCGAATTTTTTAAATTGTACAAGAATTCAGCCCAGGGCAGAAGGTCGACCCAATCATCTTGGCGGGAGGAGACAAAATGTTGCAAGTAGTCACCAAGAATCTTGTTTACTCTCTTTACTTGTACATTGGATTGGGGGTGATAGGAGGACAAGAAATTTAATTTGATTTTTAATTGGTTACAGAGAGCTCTCCAAAATTTTGACACAAATTGAACCCCTCTATCTGAGATGATATGCGTGGGAAGCCCGTGAGGGCGCAAAATATGCAAAAAAAATTTGGTTCGCCAACTGTGGCGCAGAAGGAAGACCTGGAAGCGGAATGAAGTGAGCCATTTTGGAAAAACAATCAATGACCACCCAGATGACGGTGTTGCCATGGGATACGGGCAGATCAGTAATGAAATCCATGGCAATTTGGGACCATGGTTGCTCAGGGACGGGCAAAGGAAGGAGGAGTCCAGCAGGCTTCTGGCGAGGTGTTTTATCCCGGGCACAAATAGTACAGGCACAAATAGAAATGAGCTGGATGGACTTTTTAATGCCAGCATGGCCAGCTAGGTGAGAGGAATGCCCCCATTTGGGGATCTTGAGGCGAAGGCGTGGAGGAACAAAAGTCTTTCATGGGGGGGTTTGACCCAGTGAGGCTGGAGCAGAGGAGACCAGGCACTCAGGCGGTACGATATGCTGCAGAGGAGTTTCAGATTTGGTGGCATCAGAGGAACGAGAAAGGGCGTCAGCTCTGACATTTTTGTCTGAGGGACGGAAGTGTATCTCGCAGTTAAAGCAGGCAAAAAACAACGACCATCTAGCCTGGCGAGGATTCAGACGCTGAGCAGACTGGAGGTACGAGAGATTCTTGTGGTCAGTGTAAATTAGAGATGAGCGAACTTACAGTAAAATCGATTCGTCATGAACTTCTCGGCTCGGCAGTTGCTGACTTTTCCTGCATAAATTAGTTCAGCTTTCCGGTGCTCCGGTGGGCTGGAAAAGGTGGATACAGTCCTAGGAAAGAGTCTCCTAGGACTGTATCCACCTTTTCCAGCCCACGGGAGCACCTGAAAGCTGAACTAATTTATGCAGGAAAAGACATCAACTGCCGAGCCGAGAAGTTCGTAACAAATCAAATTTATTGTAAGTTTGCTCATCTCTAGTGTAAAAGACAATGGGGTGTTTGGAACCCTCCAATAGATGCCTCCACTCCTTGAGTGCTAACTTGATGGCCAGAAGTTCACGATCTCCAATGGAGTAATACTTTTTTGCCAGAGAGAAAGTTTTAGAGAAAAGAACGCAAGTAATGTTACGTCCGGTAGCGTTTTTTTGAAGAAGTCTTGCTCCGGCTCCGACTGAGGAAGCGTCAACTTCCAGGAAGAATGGCTTCAATGGATCAGGTCTGGACAGCACTGGTGCAGAAGCAAAGGCAGTTTTGAGATGATTGAAGGCCTCATCTGCTTGAGGAGGCCATGATTTAGGATTAGCATTCTTCCTGGTCAGGGCCACAATAGGGGCCACAGTGGTGGAGAAGTGGGGAATAAACTGTCGGTAATAGTTGGCAAATCCCAGGAAGCGTTGGATAGCGCGGAGTCCGGAAGGGCGTGGCCAATCCAAAACCGCTGACAGTTTATCTGGATCCATTTGAAGCCCTTGGCCAGAGACGAGGTAACCTAGGAAAGGAAGACTGTCGGAAGGAGAAAACAGCACAGGTACAGTCAGACGTGGAGAAGCAGAATTCACACCGAGAGTCATCTCACCTTTTTGAGGTAATAGAGTGCGTCTCTCCTGACGCGGAGGGCGGATAGGAGAGTCTTTTAGAAAATGTTCGGTACTAGCACAGTACAGGCACAGATTCTCGTTACGGCGGCGAGTCCTCTCTTGTAAGATCAGGCGGGACCGATCCACTTGCATAGCCTCCTCGGCGGAAGGCACAGGAACAGATTGCAATGGACTTTGGAAGAGAGAAGCCGGGGAGAGAAATCGCCTGGTGCGAACAAGATCATTTTCCTGTCGAAGTTCCTTGCGTCTTTCAGAGAAACGCATGTCAATGCGGGTGGCCAAATGGATAAGTTCAGACAAATTTGCAGGAATTTCTCGTGCGTCCAGGACATCTTTGATGTTACTGGATAAGCCTTTCTTGAAGGTCGCGCAGAGGGCCTCATTGTTCCAGGATAGCTCAGAGGCGAGGGTACGAAACTGGAAGGCGTATTTGCCTACAGAAGAACTCCCTTGGACGAGGTTCATCAAAGCAGTCTCGGCTGAGGAGGCCCGGGCTGGCTCCTCAAAGACACTACGTACTTCAGAGAAGAAGGACTGGATTGTAGCGGTGGCGGGATCGTTGCGGTCCCAGATCGGTGTGGCCCATGACAAGGCCTTTCCAGACAGGAGACTGACCACGAAAGCCACCTTTGACTGTTCAGTGGGGAATTGGTCCGACATCATCTCCAAGTGTAGGGAACACTGTGACAGGAATCCACGGCATTGTTTAGAGTCCCCATCAAACTTGTTCGGTAGAGACAGGCGGAAGCTGGGAGCAGCCACTCGCTGCGGAGGAGATGCAGGAGCTGGCGAAGGAGATGATTGCTGAAGTTGCGGCAGAAGCTGTTGCAGCATGACGGTCAGTTGAGTCAGCTGCTGTCCTTGTTGCGCGATCTGTTGTGATTGCTGGGCGACCACCGTGGTTAGGTCAGCGACAATAGGCAGCGGGACCTCAGTGGGATCCATGGCCGGATCTACTGTCAGGATCCGGACTGGTATGCAGCGAGGACACTGGTGGTGGATCCTCTGTGTCAGTGGGGTGATGGCGTGGGCCGTACCAGGGGAACGGAGTCTAAGGGGTTACTGGTTTTCACCAGAGCCCGCCGCAGAGCAGGATGGACTTGCAGCGGCAGGTAACCCCCAGGTCATTCCACCCGATAGCGACTCAACCCCAGCTGACAGCTGAGACAGGCGCGGTACACAGGGACAAGGCAAGAGCAAGGTCGGACGTTAGAGAAGGTCAGGGCAGGCAGCAAGAGTCGTAGTCAGGGGCAACAGCAGAAGGTCTGGGTACACAGGCTTGGGAACACACTAAACTCTTTCACAGGGCACAAGGCAACAAGATCCGGCATGGACAGGAAGGGGAAGTGGGTTTATATACACATAGCGCAGGTGCAGGTACTGATTGGGCCAGGCACCAATTAATGGTGCACTGGCCCTTTAAATTTCAGAGAGCCTGCGCGCCCGCGCCCTAGAGAGTGGGCCGCGTGCGCCAGGACAGAACAGCAAGAGGACGGGGCAGGTGAGCAGATTGGGATGTGACCCGCGGGCGGGCGCGGATCACATCCCCGCCGATGACACCAGTGCAGAGCTCCAGGTCAGCGGGTCTGACCGGGGCGCTGCACAGAGAAGAACTTCGTGAGCTTGTGTTTTACAAATACAGATTTTTTTTACTGCGTATTGTAGCGCATATTTCTGGCCTCATCAGTGCATACCGCATGCGTACATCCAAGTAGTGTACCATTTTGTACCTGTTAATCTGTCAAGGGACTACATACTGTGAAAGCCCAAGCAATAGTATTCACCGTCTGGTGTTTTACAAAAATACTGATTTTTTTTCTGCGTATTGTTGCGCATATTTCTGCCCTCATCAGTGCATACCGCATACGTACCTCCTAGTAGTGTAACATTTTGTACCTGTTAATCTGTCAAGGGCCTACATACTGTGAAATTCCAAACAATAGTATTCACCGGCTGGTGTTTTACAAAATTACAGATTTTTTTACTGCGTATTGTTGCGTATATTTCTGCCCTCATCGGTGCATACCGGATACGTACATCCAAGTATTGTACCATTTTGTACCTGTTAATCTGTCAAGGGCCTACATACTGTGAAAGTCCAAACAATAGTATTCACCGTCTGGTGTTTTACAAAATTACAGATTTTTTTCCTGCGTATTGTTGCGCATATTTCTGCCCTCATCAGTGCCTACCGCATACATACATCCAAGTAGTGTACCATTTTGTACCTGTTAATCTGTCAAGGGCCTACATACTGTGAAAGGACAGCCATATTTAATCACCTGCTGCTGTTCTAGACAAATACTGTTTAAAGAGTAGTGTAGCGTATTGTAATACCCTCATATACGCACTAAGTATGTCAGGCAGAGAAGTGCCAGGACATACACAGAGGAGTGGCAGAGACCTAAATAATTCAAGCAGAGTTGGCAGCAGACTAGGGGGAGTGGCAGCAGGAGTCGCAGCGAGAGGCCTGAGCTCCCGCAATCAGACAGCGGTCGTGTCTCGACCAGCAACCCATCTGCCATCATCAATTGGTTAACATGCTCATCCACATCATCACAAGTGACATCTGACACCCCCCAGTCAACAGTCGGTGGGTACCTCAGACACAACCCTCAATTGGCATGGCCCGGGAGCAGTCCCTGTCCTCCCATTGCCTTTCTCCTATGCTGTTCCCTCTAATAGAGAAGTATCATATGCTGTGGGTTCAGCTCCACTATTCACTGAGGACGATTTAATAGAGGACAGTCAGCAGCTACTGCCCAGCCAAGAAGGGGAGGAGACATGAGCCGCTTGCTCCGCTAGGCGGCCAAGTAGTGATGTGAAGAGTAGAGATGAGCGAATCGAAGTTGACGAACCCGAATTTGCTACGAATTTCATGAAAAATTCAATTTGCAATGAATTTGAATATTGCCACGATTCGATAGCGCGAATCACTTAATTAAACTCCATTTTACAGCGTTCCAGTCTATTGGAGAACTAAGATGGTGGATCCACATGTGAGTACATGGGGCAGGGGATTATGGGAGGGCACTAAACAGCGGCGGGAATGAAGGTAGGCGGGCTGACCCTGAATCACATGTGAGATGCAGCCTGCCAGTGTTCACTGACCCCTGTGATGTCACAGGCCCTATATAATCGGTGGCCATCTTGCCTCTCTTCATTTAATCTATGCACTCAGATGGAGAGGATGGGACTGCGTGTGTGTGATTAGCTCATACCACAGCGTTACACTGCAACTGCTAGTCACATCAGCATTAGGGAAAGACAGGAGTGCAGAGTGCTTTGCTGTTACACTGAGAAGAATTATTGATAGCTAAATCTCCTATTCATGTTATTGAGCATTGCAGCAGAGAGGGGCAGATAGCTGTCAGCTGCCTCATACAGATCTCCAAGCTGCCTGAACTTTCTGAAGCATCTTATCTCCTCATTGTTCAGCCCAATTGAGTTTATTTTTTTTGCTCCACAAATCTTCTGCTGCTCAGAATTGTGTGACAGAATGCAATTTAGGGTTTAATCCCTGTATTTTTTTATTTATTTATTTTTGTGGTGCTGCACTGTTGGGTCCTGCTGCTGTTCAGAAATACGTGATTGTTCAGTGGACTGTAGTGCATTTGCACCATTTTGTACCTGTTAATCAGTCAAGGGGTACATACTGTGCAAGTCCAAACAATAGTATTCACAGGCTGTTTTTTTTTTAATGTTTTTTTTTATATTACTGCCCTCATCAGTGCATACCACATAGGTACATCCAAGTATTGTACCATTTAGTACCTGTTAAGCTGTCAATGTGCTCCATACCGTCAAAGTCCAAACAACAGCATTCACTGGCTGGTGTTTTACAAAAATATAGATTTTTTTCTGCGTATAGTTAGGCATATTACTGCCCTCATCCGTGCATACCGCATAGGTACATCCAAGTATTGTAACATTTAGTACCTGTTAATCTGTCAAGGTGCTCCAAACCGTCAAAGTCCAAACAATAGTATTCACCGGCTGGTGTTTTACAAAAATACAGAGTTTTTTCTGCGTATAGTTAGGCATATTACTGCCCTCATCAGTGCATACCGCATAGGTACATCAAAGTATTGTACCATTTAGTACCTGTTACGTTATCAAGGTGCTCAGTACCGTCAAAGTCCAAACAATAGTATCCACCGGCTGGTGTTTTACAAAAATACAGATTTTTTTCTGCGTATAGTTAGGCATATTACTGCCCTCATCAGTGCATACAGCATATGTACATCCAAGTATTGTACCATTTACTACCTGTTAATCTGTCAAGGTGCTCCATGCCGTCAAAGTCCAAACAATAGTATCCACCAGCTGGTGTTTTACAAAAATACAGATTTTTTTCAGCGTATAGTTAGGCATATTACTGCCCTCATCAGTGCATACCGCATAGTTACATCCAAGTATTGTACCATTTAGTACCTGTTAAGCTGTCAAGGTGCTCCATACCGTCAAAGTCCAAACAATAGTATCCACCAGCTGGTGTTTTACAAAAATACAGATTTTTTTCTGCGTATTGTTAGGCATATTACTGCCCTCATCAGTGCATACCGCATAGGTACATCCAAGTATTGTACCATTAACTACCTGTTAATCTGTCAAGGTGCTCCATGCCGTAAAAGTCCAAACAATAGTATTCACTGGCTGGTGTTTTACAAAAATACAGATTTATTTTTTAGCGCATAGTTAGGCATATTACTGCCCTCATCAGTGCATACTGCATAGTTACATCCAAGTATTGTAACATTTAGTACCTGTTAAGCTGCCAAGGTGCTCCATATCGTCAAAGTCCAAACAATAGTATCCACCGGCTGATGTTTTACAAAAATACAGATATTTTTCTGCTAATAGTTAGGCATATTACTGCCCTCATCAGTGCATACCGCATAGGTACATCCAAGTATTGTAGCATTTAGTACCTGTTAAGCTGTCAAGGTGCTCCATACCGTCAAAGTCCAAACAATAGTATCCACCGGCTGGTGTTTTACAAAAGTACAGATTTTTTTCTGCTAATAGTTAGGCATATTACTGCCCTCATCAGTGCATACCACATACGTACATCCAAGTATTGTACCATTTAGTAACTGTTAAACTGTCAAGGTGCTCCAAACCGTCAAAATCAAAACAATAGTATCCACCAGCTGGTGTTTTACAAAAATACAAATTTTTTTCTGCGTATTGTTAGGCATATTACTGCCCTCATCAGTGCATACCGCATAGGTACATCCAAGTATTGTACCATTTAGTACCTGTTAAGTTGTCAAGGTGCTCCATACCGTCAAAGTCCAAACAATAGCATCCACCGGCATGTGTTTTACAAAAATACAGATTTGTTTCTGCTAATAGTTAGGCATATTACTGCCCTCATCAGTGCATACCGCATAGGTACATCCAAGTATTGTAGCATTTAGTACCTGTTAAGCTGTCAAGGTGCTCCAAACCATCAAAGTCCAAACAATAGCATTCACCGGCTGGTGTTTTACAAAAATACAGGTTTTTTTCTTCGTATAGTTAGGCATATTACTGCCCTCATCAGTGCATACCGCATAAGTACACCCAAGTATTGTACCATCTAGTACCTGTTAATCTGTCAAGGGCCTACATAATGTGAAAGGACAGCCGTAAGTAATCACCTGCTGCTGTTCTAGACAAATACTGTTTAAAGAGTAGTGTAGCGTATTGTAATACCCTCATAAACGCACTAAGTATGTCAGGCAGAGAAGTGCCAGGACGTGCACAGAGGAGTGGCAGAGGCCTAAATACTTCAGGCAAAGTTGGCAGCAGACTTGGGACGAGCGGCAGCAGGAGTTGCAGCGAGAGGCCTGAGCTCCCGTTATCAGCCAGCGGTCATGTCTCCACCAGCAAACCATCTGCCGTCGTCGATTGGTTAACACGCTAATCCACATCATCACAGGTGACATCTGACACCACCAGTCGGAGGGTTCCTCAGACACAACCCTCAGTTGGCAAGGCCCGGGAGCAGTCCTTGTCCTCCTATTGCCTTTGTCCTATGCTGTTCCCTCTCCTAAAGAAGTATATTGTGCTGTGGGTTCAGCTCCACTATTTACTGAGGACGATCTAATAGAGGACAGTCAGCAGCTAATGGACAGCCAAGAAGGGGAGGAGACATGTGCCGCTTGCTCCGCTAGGCGGCCAAGTAGTGATGCAGAGTGTGACGTGGGAGGCGGTGTTGCAAGTGTTCAGGGCCCTGAAACAGACACTGTTGGGGAACCTGAGGAGGACATCAATGACGTGCACACAACTGTTGATGATGATGAAGCCGATCGCAATTGGGAGCCGGGTGCAGAAGGGGCTTCATCATCATCATCAGGAGAAGAGAGTTGCAGGTTGCCCTTGAGGCAGAAAGGCAGTAGCACGGTTGGCAGTAAGCCTGGTGGCAGTAGTGGAAATTCAGGATCCAAACTTGCCCGGGGGAGACCACCTGCTTTGCAGCAGCCTACCTTTCCGGGAGGTATAGGAACAGGGGTTCCTGGAGACGGCGCCAGTAGCAGTCAATTAGTGCGGACTGCGGGTGGGAAAATCAGCTACTCGGCGGTGTGGAAGTTTTTCATAAGGCATCCGGAGGAGGTTCACGTAGCCACATGCAAGATCTGTCGGCAGAAGGTGAAGCGTGGCCATGGTCCCAATGTCGGCACCACGGCCCTGCGTCAACACATGCTTCCCACCATAAAGCGGCCTGGGAGAACCGTGGCTCCGATGTAGTGGTCCAGCCTGCTGCATCACCCAGTGGCCATCCACTCCTTCCTTCATCCAGCCAAGGCTCCACCACCTCAGCTGTGTGTCAAACCCCCCTTTTGTCGCTCCTGCTTCTCCCCCTTTTAGTCAGTCATTCCGCCAACAATCCATCGGCGAAGCCATGTCCAAGAGACAACAGTATGCGCCCACTCATCCAACGGCTCCTGTCCAAGTTGCTGCTGTTTCAGTCCCTCCCTTTTCAAATGGTGGACTCTGCACCTTTCAGAGAATTGATGGCTTGTGCCTAGCCGAGGTGGAGAGTCCCAAGCGGTAATTTCTTTGCGAAGAATGCAGTACCAGCCCTGCATAAGTTTGTACAAGAGAAGGTGGGCCAGTCCTTGAGCCTGTCAGTGTGTTCAAAATTGCATGGCAGCGCCGACGTGCGGAGCTGTAACTACGGGCAGGGACAATACTTGTCTTTTACGGCTCACTGGGTAAATGTGGTTCCTGCACAGCCACAACAGCAACTTGGACTGGTCACACCGCTTCCTCCTCCACGCTCTCGCTCCCAGGCAGTTGGTCCTGTTACAGTGTGCGACGCCGCCTCCTCATGCTCCACCATGTCCTCGGCCTCCACTGCATGTCCAAATCTCGGTGGCCCTTCATCGTACCATGTGTGTAGGGCACGGCGGTGTCAAGCTGTTCTTCACATGGTTTGCCTTGGCGAACGGAGTCACACAGGGGAGGAACTGCTAAAGTTCATTCGTAAAGAAATCCAAGTATGGCTTACTCCACAAAATCTGGAAATGGGAAACATGGTGACCGACAACGGGAAGAACATCGTGTCCGCGCTGCAACAAGGAAGTGTGAAACATGAGCCCTGCATGGCACACGTGTTGAATCTGGTTGTCAAGCACTTCCTCAAGTCTTCACCCCATTTGCAAAACATCCTGAAAATGGCAAGGAAACTGTGCATGCACTTCAGCCACTCGTACACCGCCAAGCAAACCTTCCTTGAGCTGCAGCGTCAGAACGGTATCCCACAACATAGTCTTATTTGTGACGTTGCCACACGTTGGAAATCCACCCTCCATATGTTGGACAGACTATACGAACAAAGAAAAGCCATCACCGATTTCTTGATGATCCAAGCAGATACGAGTACTCCCCTGTGTAACTTCAATGTGAAGCAGTGGCAGCTCATACTTGACACCTGCCGTTTGCTGAGGCCCTGAGAGGAAGCCACATTATTTGTGAGTCGCCTGGATTACGCCATGAACGACGTAATTCCACTCCTACATTTCCTACAACAAATGATTGAAACCATGGCTGGTCACAGCAATGGAGACATTGCGTCTACATCTCAAGGCTACATGAGCCCTGTGGGGGCTGAACTGGAGGAGGAGGATGATGAGGGGCAGAGCGGAGCACAGTTTAGGTTGGATGAGATGGCTGGTGTTTCTAGTCTTCGGACAGGAGAGGAGGAGCAGGAGCAGCCAGAGGAGCTGGAGGGTTATGAGGAAGTTGAGACAGAGGACCAAGACACACCGTGGCAGTATGCAGTGGAGATGGAGGAAGGTAGTCCCTCCGAGTCACTGGCGCAAATGGCACGATGCATGCTCAGTTGCTTGCGTAGTGACCCCCGAATTGCCAAAATTCGTCAGCGGGATGACTTCTGGATCTCCACCTTATTAGACCCTCGCTACCGTCCCAAAATGGGGGCCTTTTTTACACCCACTGAGAGGGAGGACAAACTGACCTACTACAGAGAGATCCTATGTAGTCAGTTAGCCGATGCCTATCGGCAACATGATCTATCCACTCGCAGGTCTGACTCGGGGGGCACTCTGCGCTCACCTTCCACTGCCATGGCTGCTGGGTGGGAGGGGTGACAGAAGTAGTACCAGCTCAATCAGCAGTAGCCTGAGGCTACAGTCGCTGATGAGTAGCTTTCTTCACCCGCATAGTGAAGCAGCAGGTAGACATGGAGCAGGACCTGAACCAGCAGGTGGTGGCATACCTTCACATGTCTATGCCAACAAACATTGATGATCCGCTGGACTTCTGGCAGACAAATTTGATATATGGCCACAATTAGCAGAGTTTGTCCTGGAAAAGCTGTCCTGCCCGGCCAGTAGTGTGCCATCAGAGCGGGTGTTTAGTGCGGCCGGGGCCATAGTCACCCCAAGGCGAACTCGTCTATCCACGAAAAATGTGGAGAGGCTGACATTTGTTAAGATGAATCAGGGATGGATCAGCCAGGATTTCCAGCCACCAATGCCAGATACCTCAAAGAAGATTGAAAATGCTGCTACACCAACATTTCCCAATTATGGTTATGAAACCCTCTTGAGTTATCAATTAGGGTTATGAAACCCTCTTTGGTACTGCGAATGCCTGCTCCTGACTCATCCTGTGTCTTTCAGGAACTACTTGCCTCACCAACGCTTCTGGCCTTGGGCCTTTAATTTTTGGATGTTTAGCAGTAGCTAAATACAAGCGTAATGCAAATTTCAACATTGATCTTTAAATGTAAGGGGTTATGAAACCCTCTTGGGTACTGCCAATGTCTGCTCCTGACTCATCATGTTTCTTTCAGGAACTACTTGCCTCACAGAAGCTTCTGGCCTTGGGCCTTTCATTTTTGCATGTTTAGCAGTAGCTAAATACAAGCTTAATGCAAATTTCAACATTGATCTTTAAAGGGGTATACCAGGCCAAAACATTTTTTTTATATATCAACTGGCTCCGGAAAGTTAAACAGATTTGTAAATTACTTCTATTAAAAACTCTTAATCCTTCCAATAGTTATTAGCTTCTGAAGTTGAGTTGCTGTTTTCTGTCTAACTGCTTTCTGATGACTGATGTCCCAGGAGCTGTGCAGCTCCTATGGGGATATTTTCCCATCATGCACAGCTCCAGGGACGTGACATCATCCTTGAGCAGTTAGACAGAAAACTTCAGAAGCTAATAACTATTGGAAGGATTAAGATTTTTTAATAGAAGTAATTTAAAAATCTGTTTAACTTTTCGGAGCCAGTTGATATATAAAAAAAAGTTTGGGCCTGGAATACCCCTTTAAATGTAAGGGGTTATGAAACCCTCTTGGGTACTGCCAATGTCTGATCCTGACTCATCCTGTGTCTTTCAGGAACTACTTGCCTTTATGACGCTTCTGAGCTTGGGCCTTTAATTTTAGGATTTTTAAATAGACACATCCATGCTTAATTTAATTTCAACATTTATGGTGCAATGGATGGGGTTATTAAACCCTCTTGGGTACAGTTTTTTTCAAGTTTTCTGATAATTTTCTCAGTAATAAACTTGAATTTTCCAATAACCATTACATTACATGGATGAACTCTGCTTATTTATTTCAGAAAACATTACTTTAGAGAAGAATGTCTTTTTGTGGTCCACCGTCCTGCATTATAGAGTCTTCTGGACTCTTGGATATGTGCTTGTTCTTAAACAAAGGTTAAAAAAAAAAAAAAAAAGGCAAGTCAGGGCAATTGAGACGTTGCGCCTACATCTCACGGCCACATGAGCCCTGTGGGGGCTTGTTGGATTTGGTACTTTTTACCCACACGCTGGGGTCTGGGTCACTCAAACTTTGATTTAAATCTCATAGTAAAAAATCAGACATTTCAATAGTCTCCTCAGCCAACTCCAGGCTGTGTCATTCAGTCAATATATGGTTTACTGATGGTGCTGCTGGGACTGGGTCTGGGAATTGAAAATTTTCTGATAGGTGGCACCCGCTATCCAAAATCTTTTTCCAAAATTTCTAAAATTGTTGTGATTTTTTTTGAGGGATTGTGAAGCCTTGCTGTGTACTCGTGCATCAGCCAACTCCAGGCTGTGTCATTCAGGCAATATATGGTTTACTGATGCCGCTGCTGGGACTGGGTCTGGGAATTTCACATTTTCTCATAGGTAGCACCCGCTATCCAAAATCTTCTTCAAAAATTTCAAAAATGGTTGTTTTTTTCTTAGGGATTGTGAAGCCCTGGTGTGTACTCATGCATCAGACAAATCCAGGCTGTGTCATTCATTCAGGCAATTTATAGGTACCACCCGCTGTCCTAAATCTTCTTCAAAAATTTAGAAAATCATTGTTTTTTCTTAGGGATTGTGAAGCCCTGGAGTGTACTCATGCAGCTTCTTCTTACACTCTGTCAGCCCGTTGGTCCTGTGACAGTGTGCTACTCCGCCTCCACTTCCTCCACTGTGTCCTAAGCCTCAAATGCCCGGACAAGTCTCAGTGGCCCTTCAGCATACCATGTGTGCAGGGCACGGCGGTGTCACGTGGTTCTTCACATGGTTTGCCTTGGCAAAAAGTCTTGGAAACAATGGCCGGTCAGGGCAATGGAGATGTTGCGCCTACATCTCACGGCCACATGAGCCCTGTGGGGGCTTGTTAAATTTGGATCTTTGTACCCACACACTGTGGTCCTGGACACTCAAAGTTTGGTTTAAATTTCAAATGAAAGAATCAGACATTTCAATGGTCTCCTCATGCATCAGCCAACTCCAGGCTGTGTCATTCAGGCAATATATGGTTTACTGATGGCGCTGCTGGCCTGAGTCTGGGAATTTCAAATTTTCTCATAGGTAGCACCCGCTATCCAAAATCTTTTTCAAAAATTCCTAAAATTTCAGTGTTTTTATGGGGGGATTGTGAAGCCCTGCTGTGTACTTGTGCATCAGACAAATCCAGGCTGTGTCATTCAAACAATAAATGGTTTACTGATGTCGCTGCTGGGCCTGGGTTTGGGAATTTCACATTTTCTCTTAGGTAGCAACTAGAGATGAGCGAACTTTTCAAAAATTCTACTCGGCCGATTCGCCGAATTTTCCGGAAAAGTTCGCTTTGATCAGAATTTTTTCGGGGCTAATCTATATTAAAAAAGGCTATTTCTAGCCTACATACAGCCTCTATAGGGGTATAGAACACTTTGCTGTGTTCTAAAACGCATATGGAGTGTGCTGGGTTAGTGAAATAATACTATTATTCAGAATAACGTGCAGATTACCGACATCGCTTTTAGAATCACTGCCGCACAGCAGCACAATGACAGAGCCTGGTGGTGGCATCAGTGTCAGGAGACCATATAGTGACTGAATGACAGCGTGGAGGAGTTGGCAGCATGAGGAGACCATTTAGTGGCTGAATGGCACAGCGTTGAGGTGTTGGCAGCATGAGGACACCCTATAGTGGCTGAATGACACAGCTTGGATGAGGCTGAAGCATGAGGACACCATATAGTGGCTCAATGACACAGAATGGAGGAGTTGGCGGCATGAGGACACCATATAGTGGCTGAATGGCACAGTGTGGAGGTGTTGGCAGCATGAGGACACCATATAGTGGCTCAATGACACAGAATGGAGGTGTTGGCAGCATGAGGACACCATATAGTGGCTGAATGGCACAGTGTGGAGGTGTTGGCAGCATGAGGACACCATATTGTGGCTGAATGGCACAGCGTGGAGGTGTTGGCAGCATGAGGACACCATATAGTGGCTGATTGACACAGCATGGAGATGTTGTCCGCATGAGGAGACCATATAGTGGCTTAATGACACAGCATGGACATGTTGGCAGCATGAGGACACCATATAGTGGCTGAATGACACAGCATGGAGGTGTTGGCAGCATGAGGAGACCATATAGTGGATGAATGGCACTAGGCCTTTACAATCCCTAAGATTAAAAGATGAATTAAGAAATTTAAACCAAAGATTTTGGATAGCGGGTGCTACCTATGAGAACATTTTTACCAGACCCAGGCCCCACAGCCGCATCAGCAACCCATATATTGCCTGAATGACACCACCTGGAGTTGGCTGATGCAAGAGTTCACACCAGGGCTTCACAATCCCCCCCCAAAAACACCACAATTTTAGAAATTTTTGGAAAAGATTTTGGATAGCGGGTGCTACCTATGAGAACATTTGAAATGAACAGATCCAGGCCCCACAGCGGCATCAGTAACCCATATATTGCCTAAATGACACATCCTGGAGTTGGCTGAGGCACAAGTTCACATCAGGGCTTCACAATCCATCCCAAAAAACACCACAATTTTAGAAATTTTTGAAAAAGATTTTGGATAGCGGGTGCTACCCATGAGAAAATTTGAAATTAACAGACCCAGGCCCAGCAGCGCCATCATTTTTTTATTTGAAATTTAAAACAACCTTTGCGTGTGCCGGACCCCAGCGTGTGGGTACGAAGGACCAAATCCAACAAGCCCCCACAGGGCTCATGTGGCTGTGAGATTTAGGTGAAACGTCTCCCTTGCCCTGACCATTGTTTCCAAGACTTCTAGCCAAGGCAAACCATGTGAAGAACAGCGTGACACCGCCGTGACCTGCACACATGGAAGGGCCACTGAGACTTGTCCGGGCAGTGGAGGCTTAAGACACAGAGGAGGATGTGGAGGCGGAGTAGCACACTGTCGCAGGACCAACGGGCTGACAGAGTGTAGCAGGAAGCAGCATTGAGTACACACCAGGGCTTCAGAATCCCAAAGAAAAAACAACAATTTTTAAAATAATTTTAAGAATATTTAGGACAGCGGGTGCTACCTATATGTTACATGAATGACACACCCTATAGTTGGCTGATGCATGAGTACACACTAGGGCTTCACAATCCCTCAATAAAACCACAATTGTAGAAATTTATGAAGAAGACTTATGGATAGCGGGTGCTACCTATGAGAAAATTTGAAATTCCCAGACCCAGGCCCAGCAGTGCCATCAGTAAACCATATATTGCCTGAATGACACAGGCTGGAGTTGACTGATGCATGAGTATGCACCAAAGCTTCACAATCCCTAATAAAAAAGACAAACATTTTTGACGAAAAATTTTACCAAAAATTTAGGACAGCGAGTGCTCTCTATCTATTACCAGAATGACGCAGCCTGGAGTTGGCTGCAGCATGAGTAGCCAATTGAAATGTGTGATTCATTAATTTAAATTTAAATCAAAATTTGTGTCCCGGACCCAGCCGTGTGGGTACAAAGGACCTGATCTCACAAGCACCCACAGGGCTCATGTGGCCATAAGATGTAGGCGCAACGTCTCCATAGCCCTGACCGGCCATTTTTGGTTTTTGTACCTTTGTTTAAGAACAAGCGCATATCCAAGAGTCCAGAAGACTCTATAATGCAGGACGGTGGACCACTAAAAGACATTCTTCTGTAAAAGAATTTTTTATGAAATAAAAAAGCAGAGTTCATCCCTTTTTGAAAATTTTACTTAAAAAATCACACGCAACAATTGTTCAATGGTGTAATGGTTATTATTGTGGAAAATTCAAGTTTATTACTGTGATAATTATCAGGGAAAAAAAAAAACACTACCCAAGAGTGTTTAATAAACCCATACATTGCACCATAAATGTTGAAATTTAAATTAAGCATGTATGTATGTATTTCAAAAATCCTAAAATGAAAGGCCCAAGCCCAGAAGCATCATGAAGTCAAGTAGTTCCTGAAAGACACAGCAGTCAGGAGTAGGCATCAGCAGTACCCAAGAGGCTTTAATAACCCCTTACATTGCACGATCACTCGCGAGATCGAGCAATAACAGGTGTGTTATGCCCTCAGATGTCCGGGGCTGCACGCGCGCTACACTGAACGGACCAGCGTGTGTCTATCTTTCACCAACAGGTGCGAGTAACCCGCTGAACCCCCTTCACGATAGGGATCAGGGATTGCAATTATTTGCCAGGAAAGAAGAATCACAACTAAGCGCCGTTCATAAGCTCGGGTTCATTAAGTACCTGCCCTTTGTACACACCGCATGTCTCTACTACCAATTGGATGGTTAGGAGAAGTAGGAGAAGGCCCTAGCAGAGCGCCGAGAATTTAAAGATCATTGTTGAAATTAGAATTAAGCATGTATTAGCTACTGCTAAACTTCCAAAAAATTTAAGGCCCAAGGCCTGAGGCATCAAGGAGGCAATTATTTCCTGAAAGACACAGAATGAGTCAGGAGCAGTCATTCGCAGTACCCAAGAGGGTTTCATAACCAACCCCTTACATTTAAAGATCAATGTTGAAATTTGCATTAAGCATGTATTTAGCTACTGCAAAACATCCAAAAATTGAAGGCCCAAGGCCTGAGGCATCAGGAAGGCAAGTAGTTCCCGAAAGACACAGAACGATTCAGGAGCAGTAATTCGCAGTACCCAAGAGGGTTTCATAACCATCCCCTTACATTTAAAAGTCAATGTTGAAATTTGCATTAAGCATGTATTTAGCTACTGCTAAACATCCAAAAATTGAAGGCCCAAGGCCTGAGGGCAGGGAAGCAAGTAGTTCCTGAAAGACACAGAATGAGTATGGAGCAGGCATTCCCAGTACCCAAGAGGGTTTCATAACCCCTTACATTCAAAGATCAATGTTGACATATGCATTAAGCATATATTTAGCTACTGCTAAACATTCAAAAATTAAAGGCCCAAGGCCAGAAGCATCAGTGAGGCAAGTAGTTCCTGAAAGACACAGGATGAGCCAGGAGCAGGCAATAGCAGTACCCAAGAGGGTTTCATAACCAACCTCTTACATTTAAAGATGAATGTTGAAATTTGCATTAAGCATGTATTTAGCTACTGCTAAACATCCAAAAATTAAAGGCCCAAGGCCAGAAGCATCAGTGAGGCAAGTAGTTCCTGAAAGACACAGGATGAGCCAGGAGCAGGCAATCGCAGTACCAAAGAGGGTTCCATAACCCTAATTGATAACCCAAGAGGGTTTCATAACCAACCATAATTGGGAAATGTTGGTGTAGCAGCTTGGTCAATCTACTCTGAGGCATCTGGCATTGGTGGCTGGAAATCCTGGCTGATCCATCCCTGATTCCTCTTGACAAACGTCAGTCTCTCAGCATTTTTAGTGGACAGACGAGTTCGCCTTGGGGTGACTATGGCCCCCGCCGCACTAAACACCCGCTCTGATGGCAAACCACTGGCCGGGCAGGACAGCTTTTCCAGGGCAAAATCTGCTAGTTGTGGCCATAAATCAAGTTTGGCTGCCCAGAAGTCCAGCGGATCTTCAAAGGTTGTTGGCATGGTCATGTCAAGGTATGCCACCACCTGCTGGTTCAGGTCCTGCTCCATGTCTACCTGCTGCTGATGAGTTGCTTCACTATGCGGGTGAAGAAAGCTACTCATCAGCGACTGAAGACTCAGGCTGCTGCTGATTGAGCTGGTACTGCTCCTGCCACCCCTCCCCTCCCCAGCAGCCATGGCAGTGGAAGGTGAGCGCAGAGGGCCCCCCGAGTCAGACCTGAGAGTGGATGGACCCTGTGGCCGATAGGCATCAGCCAACTGACTACGTAGAATCTCTCTGTAGTAGGTCAGTTTGTCCTCCCTCTCAGTGGGTGTAAAAAAGGCCCCCATTTTGGGACGGTAGCGAGGGTCTAATAAGGTGGAGATCCAGAAGTCATCCCGCTGACGAATTTTGACAATTCGGGGGTCACTATGCAAGCAACTGAGCATGCATCGTGCCATTTGCGCCAGTGACTCGGAGGGACTACCTGCCTCCATCTCCACTGCATACTGCCACGGTGTGTCTGGGTCCTCTGTCTCAACTTCCTCATGACCCTCCAGCTCCTCTGGCTGCTCCTGCTCCTCCTTTCCTGTCCGAAAGACTAGAAACACCGGCCATCTCATCAAACCTAAACTGTGCTCTGCTCTGCCCCTCATCATCCTCCTCCTCCAGTTCAGCCCCCACAGGGCTCATGTAGCCTTGAGATGTAGGCGCAACGTCTCCATTGACGTGACCAGCCATGGTTTCAATCATTTGTTGTAGGAAATGTAGGAGTGGAATTACGTCGTTCATGGCGTAATCCAGATGACTCACAAATAATGTGGCTTCAAAGGGCCTCAGCAAACGGCAGGTGTCACGTATGAGCTGCCACTGGTTCACATTGAAGTTACACAGGGGAGTACTCCTATCTGCTTGGATCATCAAGAAAACAGTGATGGCTTTTCTTTGTTCGTATAGTCTGTCCAACATATGGAGGGTGGATTTCCAACGTGTGGCAACGTCACAAATAAGACTATGTTGTGGGATACCGTTCTGACGCTGCAGCTCAAGGAAGGTTTGCTTGGTGGTGTACGAGTGGCTGAAGTGCATGCACAGTTTCCTTGCCATTTTCAGGATGTTTTGCAAATGGGGTGAAGACTTGAGGAAGTGCTTGACAACCAGATTCAACACGTGTGCCATGCAGGGCGCATGTTTCACACTTCCTTGTTGCAGCGCGGACACGATGTTCTTCCCGTTGCCTGTCACCATGGTTCCCATTTCCAGATTTTGTGGAGTAAGCCATACTCGGATTTCTTTACGAATGAACTTTAGCAGTTCCTCCCCTGTGTGACTCCGTTCGCCAAGGCAAACCATGTGAAGAACAGCTTGACACCGCCGTGCCCTACACACATGGTACGATGAAGGGCCACCGAGATTTGGACATGCAGTGGAGGCCGAGGACATGGTGGAGCATGAGGAGGCGGCGTCGCACACTGTAACAGGACCAACTGCCTGGGAGCAAGAGCGTGGAGGAGGAAGCGGTGTGACCAGTCCAAGTTGCTGTTGTGGCTGTGCAGGAACCACATTTACCCAGTGAGCCGTAAAAGACAAGTATTGTCCCTGCCCGTAGTTACAGCTCCACACGTCGGCGCTGCCGTGCAATTTTGAACACACCGACAGGGTCAAGGACTGGCCCACCTTCTCTTGTACAAATTTATGCAGGGCTGGTACTGCCTTCTTCGCGAAAAAATTACGGCTTGGGAATCTCCACCACGGCTAGCCACAAGCCATCAATTCTCTGAAAGGTGCAGAGTCCACCATTTGAAAAGGGAGGGACTGAAACAGCAGCAACTTGGACAGGAGCACATTCAACTTCTGCGCCGTTGGATGAGTGGGCGCATACTGTTATCTCTTGGACAAGGCTTCGCCGATGGATTGTTGGCGGAATGACTGACTAAAAGGGGGAGAAGCAGGAGCGACAAAAGGGGGGTTTGACACACAGCTCCCTTCGGCTGAGGTGGTGGAGCCTTGGCTGGATGAAGGAAGGAGTGGATGGCCACTGGGTGATGCAGCAGGCTGGACCACTACATCGGAGCCACGGTTCTCCCAGGCCGCTTTATGGTGGGAAGCATGTGTTGAGGCAGGGCCGTGGTGCCGACATTGGGACCATGGCCACGCTTCACCTTCTGCCGACAGATCTTGCATGTGGCTACGTGAACCTCCTCCGGATGCCTTATGAAAAACTTCCACACCGCCGAGTAGCTGATTTTCCCACCCGCAGTCCGCACTAATTGACTGCTACTGGCGCCGTCTCCAGGAACCCCTGTTCCTATACCTCCCGGAAAGGTAGGCTGCCGCAAAGCAGGTGGTCTCCCACGGGCAAGTTTGGATCCTGAATTTCCACTACTGCCACCAGGCTTACTGTCAACCGTGCTACTGCCTTTCTGCCTCAAGGGCAACCTGCAACTCTCTTCTCCTGATGATGATGATGATGATGAAGCCCCTTCTGCACCCGGCTCCCAATTGCGATCGGCTTCATCGTCATCAACAGTTGTGTGCACGTCACTAATGTCCTCCTCAGGTTCCCCAACAGTGTCTGCTTCTGGACCCTGAACACTTGCAACACCGCCTCCCACGTCACTCTCCGCATCACTACATGGCCGCCTAGCGGAGCAAGCTGCGCATATCTACTCCCCTTCTCTGCTGTCCAGTAGCTGCTGACTGTCCTCTATTGGATCGTCCTCAGTAAATAGTGGAGCTGAGCCCACAGCATAAGATACTTCTTTAAGAGAGGGAACAGCAAAGGCAATGGGAGGACACGGACTGCTCCCGGGCCATGCCAACTGAGGGTTGTGTCTGAGGAACCCACGGAATGTTGACTGGGGGTGTCAGATGTCACTTGTGATGATGTGGATGAGCGTGTTAACCAATCTACGACGGCAGATAGGTTGCTGGCGGAGACACGACCACTGGCTGATAACGGGAGCTCAGGCCTCTAACTGCAACTCCTGCTGCCACTCGCCCCAAGTCTGCTGCCAACTCAACCTGAAGTATTTAGGCCTCTGCCACTCCTCTGTGAATGTCCTGGCATACTTAGTGTGTTTATGAGGGTATGTCTCTGCCTGACATACTTAGTGTGTTTATGAGGGTATTACAATACGCTACACTACTCTTTAAACAGTATTTGTCTAGAACAGCAGCAGGTGATTACTTACGGCTGTCCTTGAACAGTATGTAGGCCCTTGACAGATTAACAGGTACTAAATGGTACAATACTTGGATGTACTTATGCGGTATGCACTGATGAGGGCAGTAATATGCCTAACTATCAGCATAAAATACTCTGTATTTTTGTAAAACACCAGCCGGTGGATACTATTGTTTGGACTTTAACGGTTTGGAGCACCTTGACAGATTAGCAGGTACTAAATGGTACAATACTTGGATGTACGAATTCGGTATGCACTGATGAGGGCAGTAATATGCCTAACTATTAGCCGAAAAAACTCAGTATTTTTGTAAAACACCAGCCGGTGGATACTATTGTTTGGACTTTGAAGGTATGGAGCACCTTGACAGCTTAACAGGTACTTAATGGTACAATACTTGGATGTACCTATGCGATATGCACTGATGAGGGCCTATTAGCAGAAAAATCTCAGTATTTTTGTAATACAACAGCCGGTGGATTCTATTTTTTGGACTTTGATGGTATGGAGCACCTTGACAGCTTAACAGGTACTAAATGGTACAATACTTGGATATACCTATGCGGTATGCACTGATGAGGGCAGTAATATGCCTAACTATTAGCAGAAAAAAAATCTGTCTTTTTGTAAAACACCAGCCGGTGGATACTATTGTTTGGACTTTGATGATATGGAGCACCTTGACAGCTTAACAGGTACTAAATGGTACAATACTTGGATGTACCTATGCGGTATGCACTGATGAGGGCCTATTAGCAGAAAAAACTCAGTATTTTTGTAATACACCAGCCGGTGGATACTATTGTTTGGACTTTGACGGTATGGATCACCTTGACAGCTTAACAGGTACTAAATGGTACAATACTTGCATGTACCTATACGGTAGGCACTGATGAGGGCAGTAATATGCCTATTAGCAGAAAAAACTCTGTATTTTTGTAAAACACCAGCTGGTGGATACTATTGTTTGGACTTTGACGATATGGAGCACCTTGACAGCTTAACAGGTACTAAATGGTCCAATACTTGGATGTACCTATGCGGTATGCACTGATGAGGGCAGTAATATGCCTAACTATTAGCAGAAAAAAAATCAGTGTTTTTGTAATACACCAGCCGGTGGATACTATTGTTTGGACTTTGACAGTATGGAGCACCTTGACAGCTTAACAGGTACTAAATGGTACAATACTTGGATGTACCTATACGGTATGCACTGATGAGGGCAGTAATATGCCTATTAGCAGAAAAAACTCTATATTTTTGTAAAACACCAGCCGGAGAATACTATTGTTTGGACTTTGACGGTATGAAGCACCATGACAGCTTAACAGGTACAAAATGGTACAATACTTGGATGTACCTATGCGATATGCACTGAGGAGGGCCTATTAGCAGAAAAAACTCTGTATTTTTGTAAAACACCAGCCGGTGGATACTATTGTTTGGACTTTGACAGTATGGAGCACCTTGACAGCTTAACAGGTACTAAATGGTACAATACTTGGATGTACCTATGCGGTATGCACTGATGAGGGCCTATTTGCAGAAAAAACTCTATATTTTTGTAAAACACCAGCCGGTGGATACTATTGTTTGGACTTTGACGGTATGGAGCACCTTGACAGCTTAACAGGTACTAAATGGTACAATACTTGCATGTACCTATGCAGTATGCACTGACGAGGGCAGTTAGATATGCGTAACTATACGCAGAAAAAACAGTTTGAAAAAAAAAAAACAGCCGGTGAATAGTATTGTTTGGACTTGCACAGTATGTAGCCAGCCCCTTTACAGATTAACAGGTACAAAATGGTGCAAATGCACTACAGCCAACTGAACAATCACGTATTTCTGAACAGCAGCAGGACCCAACAGTGCAGCACCGCAAAAAAAAAAATCCAGGGATTAAACCCTAAATTGCACTCTGTCACACAATTCTGAGCAGCAGAAGTTTTGTGGAGCATATAAAAATAAACTAAATTGGGCTGAACAATGAGGAGATAAGATGCTTCAGAAAGTTCAGGCAGCTTGGAGATCTGTATGAGGCAGCTGACAGCTATCTGCCCCTCTCTGCTGCAATGCTCAATAACGTGAATAGGAGTTTTAGCAATCAATGATCCTTTTCAGTGTAACAGAAAAGCACTCTGCACTCCTGCCTTTCCCTAATGCTGATGTGACTAGCAGTTGCAGTGTAACGCTGTGGTATGAGCTATTCACACACACGCAGTCCCGTCCTCTCTATCTGAGTGCATAGATGAAATGAAGAGAGGCAAGATGGCTGACGATTATATAGGGGCTGTGACATCACAGGGGTCAGTGAACACTGATAGGCTGCATCTCACATGTGATTCAGGGTCAGCCGGCCTACCTTCATTCCCGCGACTGTTTCCCGCCCTCCCATAATCCCCTGCCACATGTACTCACATGTGGATCCGTCATCTTAGGTCCCCAATAGCCTGGAACGCTGTAAAATGGAATTTAATGAAGCGAATCGTGCAATAGAATTGCAGCGATATTCGTTGCGAATCAAATTTTTCATGAAATTCGTAACGAATTCGGGTTCATTAACTTCGATTCGTTCATCTCTAATAGCAACCGCTATCCAAAATCTTCTTCAGCAATTTCAAAAATTGTTGTGTTTTTTGGGGGCATTGTGAAGCCCTGGTGTGCACTCGTGCATCAGCCAACTCCAGGCTGTGTCATTCAGGCAATATATGGTTTACTGATGCTGCTGTGGGGGCTTGTTATATTTGGTCCGTCATACCCTGGGGGGACACTCAAAGTTTGATTTAAATAAAAAATAAAAAAATCTGATATTTCAATGGTCTCCTCATGCATCAGCCAACTCCAGGATGTGTTATCCAGGCAATATATGGTTTACTGATGCTGCTGCAGGGCCTGGGTCTGGGAATTTAAAATTTTCTCATAAGTAGCACCCGCTGTCCAAAATCTTTTTAAAAAATGTCAAAAATTGTTGTGTTTTTATGGGGGGATTGTGAAGTCCTGGAGTGTACTCATGCATCAGCCAACTCCAGGCTGTGTCATTCAGGCCATATATGGTTTTACTGATGGCGTTGCTGGGCCTGGGTCAGGGAATTTCAAATTTTCTTCGGTTAAAATTTCTAAATTCATCTTTTAATCTTAGGGATTGTGAAAGTTCGCTCATCTCTACTTGTTACAGATTAACAGGTACAAAAAAGTGCACTACTTAAATGTAGGTACGTGGTTTGCATATATGAGGGGGAAAAAAGCGCTACAGTACACTTTGAAAACATATTTTCATGAAACAGCAGCCACTGATTAGTTTTACCAGGCCTTTCACTCTCTGTAGGCTTGTTGCAGATTATCAGGTACAAAAAAGTGCTCTACATTGATGTAGGTATGTGTTATGCACGTATGAGGGCAAAAAAAGAACACTTGAAAAACGTATCTTCATAAAACACCAGCTGGTGATTACATTTTGCTTGGACTTTCACAGTATGTAGGCCCTTGACAGATTAACAGGTACAAAATTGTTACGCCGAGCGCTCCGGGTCCCTGCTCCTCCCCGGAGCGCTCGCGGCGTCTCTCTCTCTGCAGCGCCCCGGTCAGACCCGCTGACCGGGAGCGCTGCACTGACACTGCCGGCGGGGATGCGATTCGCATAGCGGGACGCGCCCGCTCGCGAATCGCATCCCAAGTCACTCACCTGTCCCGGCCCCCGGCTGCCATTTCCTGGCGCGCGCGGCTCCGCTCCTTAGGGCACGCGCGTGCCAGCTCTCTAAAATTAAAGGGCCAGTGCACCAATGATTGGTACCTGACCCAATCAGCCTAATTAGCTTCCACCTGCTCCCTGGCTATATTACCTCACTTCCCCTGCACTCCCTTGCTGGATCTTGTTGCCTTGTGCCAGTGAAAGCGTTTAGTGTTGTCCAAAGCCTGTGTTCCAGATCTTCTGCTATCCACATTGACTACGAACCTTGCCGCCTGCCCCGACCTTCTGCTACGTCTGACCTTGCCTCTGCCTAATCCTTCTGTCCCACGCCTTCTCAGCAGTCAGCGAGGTTGAGCCGTTGCCAGTGGATACGACCTGGTTGCTACCGCCGCAGCAAGACCATCCCGCTTTGCGGCGGGCTCTGGTGAATACCAGTAGCATCTTAGAACCGGTCCACCGACACGGTCCACACTAATCCCTCGCTGACACAGAGGATCCACATCCAGCTAGCCGAATCGTGACAAAAATGGTACACTACTTAGATGTAGGTATGTGGTATGCACGTATGAGGGTAAAAAAAAATGCGCTACAATACATTTGTAAAACATATTTTCATAAAACAGCAGCCAATGATTACTTTTGCCTGTACTTACCCAGTATCTAGACTTGTTACAGATTTACTGATACAAAATAGTATACTGCTTTGATGTAGGTGTGTGATATGCACGTATGACGGCAGAAAAATGCACTACAGTCCGCTAAAAAATCTTATTTTTGCCCAGCAGCAGGACACAACAGTGCAGCACCACACAAAAAAAAAAAGTGTATTAAACCCAAAATTGCACTCTGTCACAAAGTATTAAGAATGTGTGTGAACTGCTGGTTGTTACACCGTCTACAGACTAGTATAAGCAGCAGATGATTTCTTGTGTAAAAAATACACAGAATTGCGCTGAAAAATCATTCCTGCCTCCTGTGATAAGGTTCCTGAAGTTAAGGCAGCTTGTTGAAATGTATGAGGCAACGAAAAGCTATCTGCCCCTCTCTGATAAAATGCTTAATAAAGTGACTGGGAGGTTAATGTCTGGCGTCAAAATCCTCCCCAGTGAGAACAAACACTGAACTTCTCTCTGTCCACAACGCTGATGTAACTTGCAATTGGCAGTGGAATGCTGCGTTATGATCAATTCAGCGTCTCTGTGTAACACACACAGACATGCAGCCGTCCTATCTCTGCAATGTATAGCATGAAATGAGCAGCCACAAGATGGCTGCCGATTATAGAGGGCTGTGACATCACAGGGGTCAATGAATTCTGATAGGCTGCATCCTGCATGTGATTCAGGGTAATCCCACCTTGCCTTCTCGCCTTCCAAGCATCCCCTGCCCCATGCACTGACATGTGGATCCACCATTTTAGGTGTCCTGGAGCCTGGAACGCTTTAAAATGGAGTTTAATGAAGCGATTTGCGTGATAGAATCCCGGTGATATTCGCATTCATTGCGAATCGAATAAATCCTGAAATTCGTAATGAAATTGGGTTTGTCTGCTTCGATTCGCTTATCTCTTTAATTAACCTTAGAGTTTCACTTATGCTATTTCTAGGGTTAACTATATGGGGCAGTCTGTAACAAGGTATTGACTTTAAGAACAGCCATATTTCTATAATTGTGGTATAGGTATGTCATGTGACCATAATATTTATTAATCTATTTAATATAACTATTTGATGTTCCTGTCCCATTAGATCAGAATAATATCCAGAGATCTAAATATCAAATAATAGATGACTGGAAAGAGATGAATATATATATATATATATATATATATATATATATATATATATAGGATTATGCAAAGCAGCTCATTACATCACCTTTTCAGGCAATGTTCCCTGGTATCAGCTTAGTTCCTGTTAAGGAATAGAAAAAGCTGATCGGGATTTTATGCCAAGCCAGACTACTCCCCAAAAGTGAAGTTTCTACCCATCTGCAGACAGCTGTTTCGTGGTTTTTGCCACTCTTCGATCAAAAAAATTTGCACCTGCATCACTGGTCTAATACGGCTACTCAAATTTACTATACATATTATAATATGATGTCCTTGCCCATCTAACCTAAGATAATATTATTCCTTATTGGACACACCAAACATTATTTAGACAATTTAACACAGCGTTTAGCTACATAGCTATACATAACAAGAATAATCCTTATAATGCCATAACAATCTGTCAGATATATATATATATATATATATATATAGAAAGTAGAAATAGGGCAGCACTCCTCAGAAAAATTTGTGGTGGGTGCACGCAGTAGTGTAGCCGGGTCCCAGGCATCAGGGAACTTGATAACAAGGAAGGCTGCAGCACACCAAAATGGACAGTGAAGAAACAAGGTGTTTATTCCATTACAACAGATGCAACGTTTCGGTCCCCAATGCGGCCATTTTCATGCTTGAAAATGGCTGCATTGGGCGACCGAAACGTCGCATCTGTTGTGATGGAATAAACACCTTGTTTCTTCACCGTCCATTTTGGTGTGCTGCAGCCTTCCTTGTTATCTAGTTTTATATATATATATATATATATATATATATATATATATATATATATAGATATATATATATATATATATATATATATATATATATGTATGAGAAAAACGAGGTCCGGCACCAGGAAGGTTGCAGATAAAAGCTTGTGTTACTTTATTGAAGATATCGTAGTACAAGGCAGGACGTCTGACGCGTTTTGCACGTAATGGTGCTTAATCGTAGAGTCTACGATTATGGTAGAGTCTACGATTATGTGCAAAACGCGTCAGATGTCCTGCCTTGTACTACGATATCTTCAATAAAGTAACGCAAGCTTTTATCTGCCACCTTCCTGGTGCTGGACGTCATTTTTCTCGTCTAATAATAGGCTGGAGGCGGCACCAGCCAGTCCACGGCACAGGTGGTGAGGAGGGAGTGCATGTGGTGAGCGCCTCACACTTTGTTCCTGATATATATATATATATATATATATATATATATACATCAACATCATTAGAATAGGGCAAAGTAGCATATTAATGCTGCAGACATCATATTATATGATCATATATGGGAATGGTTTTATAGAAATACTTGTATGAACATGTATTTCCCCTCTGCCACATTTGCACATTAGATTGGTGTTAACACTTTCAGGGACAATGGGATCATATAAACTTCCTTGTATCTCATGGTTGGTAAATTCAGGGCTATTGTGTTGAGATTGAGAGATCCACTAGTATTTCATTATCTCAAGACTGTCATTGTTTGGTAAAAACACTGGATAGACCATTGTCTCAAATTTGGGTTTTGGACTTAAAGGGGTACTCTCGTGGAAAACTTTTTATTTTTTTTAAATCAACTGGTGCAAGAAAGTTAAACAGATTTGTAAATCACTTCTATTAAAAAATGTTAATCCTTCCAGTACTTTTTAGGGGCTGTATACTATAGAGAAATCCAAAAAAGAAATGCATTTCCTCTGATGTCATGACCACAGTGCTATCTGCTGACCTCTGCTGTCCATTTTAGGAACTGTCCAGAGCAGAAGAAAATCCCCATAGCAAACATATGCTGCTCTGGACAGTTCCTAAAATGGACAGCAGAGGTCAGCAGAGAGCACTGTGGTCATGACATCAGAGGAAATGCATTTCTTTTTTGGATTTCTCTTTAGTATACAGCCCCTAAAAAGTACTGGAAGGATTAACATATATATTTTTTTTTATATAGAAGTGATTTACAAATCTGTTTAACTTTCTGGCACCAGTTGATTAAAAAAAAAAAAAAAAAAGTTTTCCATGGGAGTACCCCTTTAATACACTTCCATTGTATTTTACTTCCCTGTAAACAAATTTTAGTATCTGTCTAACTTTGAAGAGCGCAGAAGAGTTATGTCAACATTACAACACAAACTAGAATCTTCTAGCTTTGAAACACTTGTCAGAGCAAGGAAATTCAATATGGAGGAATCCAATAATATTCTAATATACCAAATTTTTTAGTCCTATGATTAAGCCTCACATCATATATTTCTATTGAAATTCTAATACAGATATACATAATTTTAATATTACTTCTGTAAATTTTTGCATTTATTGTTTCAACCAAAGACTAAGTTCACACAGTATCTTTTCAGATGTATTTTACTTGTAAAAATTGCATGAAAATGTGTCCATATTTTTACATATTGGAGTATAGTTTTCTTTGTGGGTTTTGATTGCCGACAGGTATTTTCCCAAGGTATTTACTAATGTTTCCCTACCTTTTTCTTTTTTTTCTTTATAGCTGTTGTGATCTGTCTGGTTTTCCTCAGCTCAAATCCACCACATTTTCTGTGGAAACCTTAGTAAATATGTTGGGATTTTTTCAAACTGTCTGGGACACACCTCTTTCAAAACTATTAGGGACACGCCCCTTTCCCCCATGGTCATGCCCCCTTTTTGGAGGGTTATGTTTTTTTTGGTTGCAAATTGTGTCGAACGTGCAACCCAATTTTGGCGCAAAACCAGGGAGAAAAAGAGTTGGGATCACGTTAGAAAATAAACCCCATTGTGTATACAGATAACCACTTTCCCATAGACTTACATAGAAGCATACTAATTGTAAAAATGCAGACGCAATTTCTCCACGATTTTGCACATGATAAAATAGATTTTAACTTACTTGAAAATCACAAATGTACTTGCAAAACTACTTTTTATAACAGGTAATAAAAACAAGAGATTGCATTCAGTTTCTTATTTAGCACTTTGCAGATGGTCCCATTATTGCATATTCCAGCTGAACAAATACCGGTCTTCTTTAAAAATGAATGAAGGTCACTTACTGGAACATGATGACCTTCCAGATGACCTTCAAATTAGAAAAAGGTAGAGCATAATATTTCTATTACATTTAGATTACTACGTTGTCTATTCAGTCCTGAGACAAAATGAGTTTTCTCACTTCTGAGGAGAAAGAACCCATTACATTGTAAGTGCCTGTGCATGCTAAAGGAAAGAGTAACTAAACTCATCCTAGGAATTTTAGGAAAGTCGACTATATCACCTCCACACACTTCTTTTTAAAACAGAGTAAAAGCTTCAAACATGTTTGATTTATAACTAATTTAAAAATGCATTGTTTGGTTGCTTGTAACTTAACCCCTTAAGGACGCAGCCCTTTTTCACCTTAAGAACTGAGCCCTTTTTCGCAATTCTGACCACCATCACTTTACGCATTAATAACTCTAAGATGCTTTTACCGAATATTCTGATTGTGAGACTGTTTTTTCGTGACATATCTACTTTATTTTAGTGGAAAATTTTCGTCGTTACTTGCGTCCTTTCTTGGTGAAAAATCCCAAAATTTCATGAAAATGTAGATAATTTTGGATTTTTATAGCTTTGAAGCTCTCTGCTTGTAAGGAAAATGGATATTCCAAATACATTTTATATTGATTCACAAATACAATATGTCCACCAAATTAGAGGGCTTCAAAGTAGAGCAGCAATTTTCAAAATTTTCATGAAAATTGCAAAATCTGAAGGGACGGATGTTACAGAACTACAACTCCCAGCATGCCTGGGCAGTCTAGGCATGCTGAGAGTTGTAGTTTGGCAACATCTGGAGGGCTACTGTTTGGGCACCACTGTAACAGTGGTCACCAAACTGTGACCCTACAGATGTTGCCAAACTACAACTCCCAGCATGCCCAGACAGCCTTTGGCTGTCTGGGCATGCTGGGAGTTGTAGTTTGGCAACCATTAGGAATGCAGCAGTAAAGATCGCTTTACTGCCACCTAACTCCCCCCCCCCCCCCAAGTCTCTTCCCTACTTGCGCCGTGATCTCTGCTGGATGTCTCCGATGGTCGCCGTTCCCCACGCCATCTTCTTTTCAGGTACCGGCCTCCATCTTCTTCCTCCGTTCTGCTCGATATCCAGGGGTGGACAGAGCGGGGGGTTTCCATGGCAACCCCCTGTCATGCGCTGCCATTGGTCAGAATTCATTTCTGACCAAGGGGAGGGGATAGGAGGAGATCACAGCTCTGCAATTTCGCTCCTATCACTCAGGATGATCAGGGCTTTCACTGACAGCTCCGATCATCTCTATTTTTCGTGCGATCGGGTCAACAGAGACCCGATCAGCCCGGAATAGCAGAAAATCTCATGTCTGAATTGACTTGCGATTTTCTGTGATCGCCGACATGGTGGGGTCTCAGGACCCCCCTCGGCGATGTGCTGGGATAACTGCTGAATGATTTCAGCAGGCATTCCGTTCCCCAACCGGCTAGTGGCGGCGACCGGAATTCCCACGGGCGTATGCATACGCCCTACGTCCTTAAGGACTCGGGATGCAGGGCATATGTATATGCCCCATGTCCTGAAGAGGTTAAAGGGGTACTTCTGTGGAAAACTTTTTTTTTTTATCAACTGGTGCCAGAAAGTTAAACAGATTTGTGAATTACTTCAATTAAAAAATCTTGATCCTTCTAGTACTTATTAGCTGCTGAATAATACAGAGGAAATTATTTTCTTTTTGAAACACAGAGCTCTCTGCTGACATCATGACCACTGTGCTATCTGCTGACATCTCTGTCCATTTTAGGAACTGTCCAGAATAGCTTATGTTTGCTATGGGGATTTTCTTCTACTCTGGACATTTCTTAAAATGGACAGAGATGTCAGCAGAGGGCACTGTAGTCATGATGATAGAAGAGAGCTATGTGTTCCAAAAATAAAAGAATTTCCTCTGTAGTATTCAGCAGCTAATAAGTACTAGAAGGATTAAGATTTTTTAATGGAAGTAATTTACAAAACTGATTAACTTTCTGGCACCAGTTGATTAAAAAAAATAAAAATTTTCCACCGGAGTACCCCTTTAACCACATAGGGACCCAGGGCATACAGGTACGCCTTCAGTCCCTGGTACTTAAGGACCCAGGGTGTACCTGTATGCCCGTGGGAATTTTGGTCCCCGCTGCGCGCCGGGTGGGGACCGGAATGGGGTGACTGCTGATATCGATCAGCAGGCACCTCACGCAAATGCCCAGGGGTTCATCAGACCCCCCCCCCATGTTGGCGATCGGCGCAAATTGCAAGTAAATTCACACTTGCGATTTGCGCCTATTTCAGGTCCTATGGGTCTATGGTGACCCGGTGACCCGGAATATAAGTGGGATTGCGGTTGTCCAAGACACCTATGATCCCCCTGAAGGGATAGGAGTGAGGTGGCAGGGATGCCACCCCTCCTATGCCTGCTATTGGTTGTCAAAAGCGACAACCAATAGCAGATCGGGGGGCGGGGGCTTAACTTTCGTTTTCCCCATTCTGCCCACCGACAATAGGCGGGGCAGGATGGGGAAAAGACAGAGGACCGGGTGCCAAAGTCCACTTACCCATCGGCGACGGCTGCGGGCTGCGATCGGGACGGGGATCGTCGGAAGAGGAGGACGGCGATGCGACTCCCTGGATCCTATGGAAGCCGGTGAGTTGCCTAGCAACATCTGGAGGGCTACAGTCTGAGAATACTATACAGACGTCATCTATACTGTAGCCCTCCAGATGTGGCAAAACTACAACTCCCAGCATGCCCAGACAGCTGTTTGGGCATGCTGGGAGTTGTAGTTTTGCAACAGCTGGAGGGTCACAGTTTGTAGATCACATAGATTGCTGTGTGGGCATGCTGGGATTTGTAGTTGTGCAACATCTGGAGGACCACAGTTTAGAGATCACTGTTCGGTGGTCTCTAACTGTAGCCCTCCGGATTTTGCATAACTGCAAATCCCAGCATGCCATTCGGCGATCAGTACATGCTGGAAGTTGAAGCTTTGCAACGGCTGGAGGCACACTGGTTGGAAAATACTGAGTTAGATAACTGAAGATTTTCCAACCAGTGTGCCTCCAGCTATTGCAAAAGTACAACTCCCAGCATGCATGGTCTGTCAGTAATGCCGCAAGTTGTAGTTTTGAAACAGCTGGAGGTTTGCCCCCCCATGTGCATGTACAGGGTACATTCACACTAGCGGGTTTACAATAAATTTTCTGCTTCAAGTTTGGGCTGCGGCAAATTTTTTGCTGCAGCGCAAACTTCTAGCGGGAAAATCACTGTAAACGCCCACCAGTGTGAATGTACCCTAAAAAGACTACACTACACTAACACATAATAAAGGGTAAAACACTACATATACACCCCCTTACACTGTCCCCCCCAATAAAAATGAAAAACGTATTGTACAGCAGTGTTTCCTAAAGAGAGTCTCCAGCTGTTGCAAAACAACAACTCCCAGCATTTCCGGACAACCACTGACTGTCCAGGCATGCTGGGAGTTTAGCAACAGCTGGAGGCATCCTGTTTGGGAATCACTGGCATAGAATACTCCTATGTCCACCCCTATGCAATCCCTAATTTAGTCCTCAAATGCGCATGGCGCTCTCTCACTACGGAGCCCTGTCGTATTTAAAGGAAACAGTTTAGGGCCACATATGGGGTATTTCCGTACTCGGGAGAAATTGCACTTCAAATTTTGGGTGCTTTTTTTTCTTTTAACCCTTATGAAATGGAAAAGTTGGGGCTACACAGCCTGTTAGTGTAAATTTTTTTAATTTTTTTACACTAACATGCTGATGTTGCCCCATACTTTTTATTTTCACAAGCGGTAAAAGAAAACAAAAAAAAAGAAAATTTGTAACGCAATTTCTCCTGAGTACAGAAATACCCCATATGTGGGCGTAAAATGTTCTGCGGACGCACAACAAGGTTCAGGAGTGAGAGCACTATGTACATTTGAGGCATAAATTGTACATTTGTGGCTGATTTTCCAGCGGTTATGACATAAACGCAAAAAAATTAATATCCACATGTGACCCCCATTTTGGAAACTACACCCCTCTCGGAACATAACAAGGGGTATAGTGAACCTTAACACCCCACAAGGTGTTTGACGAATTTTCATTAAAGTTGGATGGGAAAATGAAAAAAAAAAAATGTTTTCACTAAAATGCTGGTGTTACCCTAAATTTTTCATTTTCACAAGGGAAAATAGGAAAAAAGCCCCCCCAAAATTTGTAACACCCCAATGGACCCCCCCACATGTGACCCAATTTTGGAAACTACAACCCTCACAGAATGTAATAAGGGGTACAATGAACATTTACGCCCCAAAAATTTTATTTTTCATTTGCACAGCCCACTGTTCCAAAGATCTCACTGCACCCCTTATTAATTTCTGATCGAGGTGTAGTTTCCAAAATGGCGTCACATGTGGGGGGGGTCCACTGTTCTGGCAGCATGGGGGCTTTGTAAATGCACATGGCCTCCAACTTCCATTCCAAACAAATTCTTCTGAGCATTGTAGTGTGCCAGCAGAGCACTTGACGTCCACACATGGGGTATCTCCATACTCTTACAAATTTTGGGGGTCATTTCTCCTACTACCCCTTGTAAAAATGTAAAATTTTGGGGGGGAAATTTGGGGAAAAATCTGCACTTTAGTGACATTTTTTTTTCATCTACACATCCGACTTTAACGAAAAGTCGTCAAACACCTGTGGGGTGTTAAGGTTCACTGGACCCCTTGTTACGTGTCTTGAGGGGTGTAGTTTCCAAAATGGTGTCCAATGTGGGGGTTTCCTGCTCTTTCTGGCACCATAGGGGTTTCCTAAATGGGACACACACCCCAAAAAACTATTTCCGCAAAATTCACTCTCCAAAATCCCATTGTCGCTCCTTCCCTTCTGAGCCCTCTACTATGCCTGCCGAACACTTGACATCCACATATGAGGTATTTCCTTACTCAAGAGAAATTGGGTTACACATTTTGGGGGGCTTATTCTTCTATTACCCCTTGTAAAAATTCAAAAACTGGGTCTACAAGAACATGCGTCTGTAAAAAATGAAGATTTATTTTCTCCTTCACTTTGCTGCTATTCCTGTGAAACACCTAAAGGGTTAACAACTTTCTGAAAGTCATTTTGAATACTTTGAGGGGTGCAGTTTTTATAATGGGGTTATTTATGGGGTATTTTTTTTTATAAGAAAGCCCTTCAAATCCACTTCAAACCTGAACTGGTCCCTGAAAAATAGTGAGTTTGAAAATTTTGTGAAAAATTGGAAAATTGCTGCTGAACTTTGAAGCCCTCTGATGTCTTCCAAAAGTAAAAACATGTCAACTTTATGATGAAAATATAAAGTAGATATATTGTATACGTGAATCAAAATATCATTTATTTGGAATGTCTGTTTTCCTTTCAAGCAGAGAGCTTCAAATTTAGAAAAATGCTAATTTTCAATTTTTTCATAACATTTTGGAATTTTTCCCCAAGAAATTATTCAAGTATTGGCGAAAATTTACCATTAACATAGAGTAGAATATGTCACGCAAAAAAAAATCTTGGAATCAGAATGAAAGGTAAAAGCATCACAGTTATTAATGCTTAAAGTGACAGTGGTCGGATGTTCAAAAAATGGCCGGGTCCTTAAAGGGGTACTCCGCCCCTAGACATCTTATCCCCTATCCAAAGGATAGGGGATAAGATGTCAGATCGCCGGGGTCCCGCTGCTGGGGACCCCGGGGATCGCCGCTGCAGCACCCTGCTATCATTACTGTGCAGAGCGAGATCGCTCTGCACATAATGACGGGCAATACAGGGGCCGGAGCATCGTTACATCATGGCTACGCCCCTCGTGACGTCACGGCCCGCCCCCGTCAATACAAGTCTATGGGAGGGGGCGTCACGCCCCCTGCCATAGACTTGCATTAAGGGGATGCGCAGTGATGTCATGAGGGGCGTAGCCATGACGTCATGCTGCTCTGTCCCCTGTATCGCCCATCATTACGCACAGAGCGAACTCGCTCTGTGCAGTAATGATGGCAGGATGCCGCAGCGGCGATCCCCGGGGTCCCCAGCAGCGAGACCGCGGCGATCTGACATCTTATCCCCTATCATTTGGATAGTGGATAAGATGCCAGGGGCGGAGTACCCCTTTAAGGTATAAACGGGCTGGGTCCTTAAGGGGTTAAGATGATCACAATGGTAAAAAGTACATAGTAAATCAACTTACACATTATACATGATGGGATGATAACTAAACTTCAGAACATTACTTTTGTCAAAAATGTATTGTCTACTGATCATTAATTAATAAAAAAAATACATTAATATTTGAAACACTTAGCAAATCAGTAGGCATTTTTGTTTATTGGTGTTAGAGATTTCTTTTGTGAATTTTTTTTAACTAACCTATTGTTCTATATACCGTATTTATCTGGGTATACCACGCACCGGCCTATAACACGCACCCTCATTTTACCAAGGATATTTGGGTAAAAAAATGTTTTTACCCAAATATCCATGGTAAAATGAGGGTGCGTGTGTGCGCGTGTATACCCCGATACACCCCCAGGAAAGGCAGGGGGAGAGAGGCCGTCGCTGCCCGCTTCTCTCCCCCTGCCTTGCCTGGGGTATAGAGCCCTGCTGCCGGCCCTTCTCTCCCCCTGGCTACCAGGGGGAGAGAAGCAGCGCCGACAGCCAGGGGGAGAGAAGGGGCAGCAGCACCCATTGCCGGCGCCGCTGCCCCGTTGCCTCCCCCCATCCCCAGTTGCATAATTACCTGTTGCCGGGGTCGGGTCCGCGCTGCTTCTGGCCTCCTGCGTTGTTGCTATGCACTGCACGGTGCACTGACGTCATGCGCCACGCCGTGCAGAGCATAGCAACGCCTCTTCTCTCCCCCTGGCTGTCGGGGGACAGAACGGGCAGTGGCGCCGATAGCCAGGGGGAGAGAAGGGCCGGCAGCGACGGCCTCTCTCCCCCTGCCTTTCCTGGGGGTGGATCGGCGTATAACACGCACATAGACTTTAGGCAAAAAATGTTAGCCTAAAAAGTGCGTGTTATACGCCGATAAATACGGTAGTCATCAAGATTGGAAAGGGTAGTGATCCAATGAGTAGACAGGCATGTCCCAAATCTGACTCATCACTAACCCTGACATGCATCACTGATCTTGCTAAATATGTTTAACCTTATACTTTTTATTTTATGTAAAGCTCATTATATCTTAAAATAGATAATACATCTGAAACGGTATACAAACATCAAAATATACAAATAGACACTCCATATGCATGTTTAATGCACAAATAAGGATAGAACCCAAAGATTAAAGGCTGGAACATGAAGAGGGAAGTTGGGACTAAAAGAGAAAGGAAAGTTGGGCAAATTTGGATTATGGTGGTGCATGAGTTTAGTTAGGCTTAGGCAAGCACAAATCCTTAATGAACAATTGACTGTGCCTAAAGAAAGAATCAGTTTCACCATAAAACACATTTTTATTAGTCAAAATGATTTACCTACCAAATGTTGGTTGGGAGATTTCATCCACAAACTTGACATTTTTCTTAATTTTTCAATCATTTTAATTATCAGTCACAGTAATAAAAAGAAACTTAAAGCAATACATTTCAAAACTTAAAATGGGAACTGTTTTTAACATCTTAGAAATGTGTAATTTTACATAGCCTTAGAAACTGTGAGGGAAGCATTGTCTTACTTGATGTAGTATACTATGTAAATAAATATTTTACACTGGGAAAAAATTTGCCCAAGGGATTGTTTGTCACTTAAGCTGCTATAGGAGTAACAGGGGAAAAAAATAAAAATGCAACCCAATAATATATGGCATCACCAGTGACATGGTAGTGCAAATGCAGATAAAATACCTTATGAATAAACACCATGTCACCATTACACATAAACAATTCAGAATTTTAAGCTGAATCTAAACTTGTCAACTAAGAACATGTACCCTTGTCAATTTGGATTACATCTGATGTAAAGTGCTTTCAGCCAAAGTGAAAACTGCATTGGAAAGGATTGTATACTTAACAGTTACCATGTTCTATGATTCACAGCAAAGTAATGTACTTGATTTATTATTCACTTCAAGCTTTAAATACCATAACACCTCAAAACAATGAGCATCATTTTTCTGGGCAGCCTAAAAGTATGTTGTGCCTCTTCTGAATGGATAATGGCCATTGCCAATGCTAAGAACCCTGCATTGTGAAGATAGAAGGTCTGCATAAATCATAGCCTTTTGTTACATTGAATTCTAATCCATTTCTGAACAGCTCTGAAACTGTGACTCTCTTCATATTTTATTATTAAAGACTATAACTATGTAAAGTAAAGACCAACTATTCTTTATATTCATATGTAAAAATGCTACATAGTTGAAATCTCTTAAAAAGTACAATTCATTGTCAGACCCTTAAATTCAGAAATTATACTAAATATATATATATATATATATATATATATATATATATATATATATATATATATACTGTATATGTGAACTAGTACCTAGTAGATTGTAACCTATATTTATTCTGCCAGTATATTACACATATTTACATTCAGTCTAAATAATAATTTATAATAGGTAAAAATAGTACAGGACAATTTAAAAAGGATAGTGCAGAATTACACTCTTACACACACTCACAATTGACAGCATTGTGCTCCTCAGAAATATTGAAAGTGCTAGGTTAGAATGGGAGATATGCAGTGGAGCATGTCCACAGGTTAGGACCACCACCCCAAAAAGATAATCAGTGACCCAATCAAGCCACTAAAGTACACTGTCATTGTGCATTATCTAAATATTGCTGATAAGGAGCTCCTTCTGCTTACCGGGGATCTCTCAAGGCTATAAAGTTCTACATTTTGGAGATTTCTCCATTGAGGTCTCTACAATCAATTGCCACTGTATGCATAACACTTGTCATTAAGCAGGTTTGTTCTGCGCTCCATACCCAGTGACCTTGCGCATCTTCCACCTGGATGGTGACTCCAGAGGCTGCAGCAGTCATTCTTTATTCAATGGAAGATACGGAGGTTTCTACCAGAGCTCAGCAAAAAAGAAGATGTACCAACAAAAACACTACAGCTGATAATTATGGGACTGAACAGACTTAACTAGTTGGTGATGTCCATGCTGTTCTTTTTTTCCCTTACAGGTTTTGCCTATGATACTATATTGTGTGCCCTAAAGACCCCCAGGCACAGTGCTTTTTTTGCTGCCATCCCAAGATGGCAATTTTAAGCTTTGGTTTTAAATGTTACGTTCTTTGTCTTGTTTTCTCTTTACCTAAACTCTGAGCAACACATTTTTATTTTTCTTCTAGCTGACTCTGGCTATCTCTTTTCTTTTTCCGTTCTACAAGAGACACTTTTTCCACTTTTTTCCCTCTTTTTTATTCTCTAGTCCTCATGGTCTTTCTCCAATGAGACGGTGTCAGAATTTGAAGGATTAATTGGTTCTGAGGTTTCTCTTGTTTATTTTTGTTGCCAAGGTACGCCTTGCTCTCTGGGCTGGTCAGCTGACCCTTGATAAGAGCACCTGTCTGGCTGGCTATACAAGCCTGCAGTGTGCTCTCATTCCTCGCCTGCGTAAGAGTTTCTCTAGTAGATAGCATTTGTATCTGTAATCTTGATCATTTGGTATTTTTGACTTCTTGGCTTGGCATTCTGACCTTTCTCCTGTTTTTGCGACATGGCACCTTAGCACCATTTCCTGGTACAGACTCGGCTAGTTGACTTTGACAAATTGTGTGTGTTTGTTAGTATTATTTCTGTTAGTTTGAGTGCTTCCTGACTGTATCCTGACCCGTGTCTGTTTTTGTCACTTACTTAGGAAGGGCCGTCACCATGCTTGTCCTATCTGCTAGGGCAGATAGGAGAGTAGGCAGGGTCAGGGGGAGTGGGTGAGATCAGGGCTGAACTCCTTCCCTGCCCATATGTGACATTTTTGCAGGCCAAATATCTGCATTTGCTATTATGGAGGCTATGACGGCACTAGTGAAGCAAATGCAGGATCTCAAACATGTGGTTCAATCTCTGGCCTTATGGGTTCAAGCCCAGGATTCAGCTAATGTTCAGGCAGTGATTTGTCCTCCAGCTGTTTCTAGTGAACCAAAAATAAATCTTCCTGACCGCATTTCTGTGACAGAAAGAAATTTGTTGTGTTCTGGGAGAGTTGTAAACTGTATTTTTGCTTAAGACCCCAGTCAGCTAGCACTGAAGTTCAGAGAGTAGAAATTTTCATGTCTCTGCTAGGAGGGACCTTACAACCCAACACTGAAACCATCATCTGGTGTCGTGCACAATAAGATTGGAAAGGAGAGTATAGAGAGGAGGACATTTTTTGGTTTAGTATGAGTGGTATGAAAACCAGTAAATTAATTGTTTGGAATATTAGGGGCATGAAAGACAGGAAAAAAAGATTAGCCATCTTTGATAGAATTAGTAATTATCTTACTGCTATTATTTGTATTATTGAATCCCATTTAACTAAAGACTCAGACCTATGCTTTGAAATATATAGGAAGTTTGGTAAGGTTTTACTACCCTGCTTAATGGAAGTCTATTATGAATCCTTGAGAATGGGGAGTTCAACTCCCACAATGCTGGAAGCAATAATTATTTTAATTCCAAAGAAAGGTGGGATTAGTGACCAAATAGAAAATTTTCGCCCGATTTCATTGCTCAGTACAGATTACAAATTACTCACGAAGCTATGGGCTAATAGACTTAATAAAATATTATTTAAAATTATAGGTGAAGAACAGAGAGGATTCGTAGCAGGAAGGTACATGGCAATAAATTTACATAGAGTTTTTTCGAACATTCAGTTTAAGGGGGGGGGGGGTGAACCCCGCTCCATCCTGTCGCTTGATGCAAATAAAGCATTTGACAGGGTGGAGTGGGGTTTTCTTTTAAAGGTACTGGATTACTTTGATATGGGAGAAGTGTTCCCAAAAGTAATTAGGACAATTTATTCATCGCCTACGGCAAGAATAAATATTAACGGTGTACTCTCTGAAAGGATACACTTGGAAAGAGGAACAAGGCAGGGCTGCCCCCTCTCGCCATTGCTTTTCACACTGTTTATGGAACCATTATGGAACCATTAGCTATTAACATTCGGGAATCAGAAGCTTTTAATGGGTTTTGTTCTCAAGGGGGTAAAGAGAAGATCAGGGCTGCTTCTGCTGGATGAGGAAATTAGTTTGCCTATAGGAAATATAAAAATATTAAAAACAACAGATAACTTGGAATACCTGGGTATAAAAATCTCAAAAAATGTAGAGGAGTTTTATAAACTTAATCTAGTACCTTTGTTGGAAAAAATAAAAATTAATATATGGATAAAATTGCGATTAAATATGGCAGATAGGATAACTTTAATTAAGATGGTACTGTTTCCCATGACCCTTCATTTTTTGAGAGTCTCCCCTATATGGATTAAAGAAAGTATTTTTGGCTTACTAGGGAAAAAGTTAAATTAATTAATTTGGGGACGGAAACGTGTGAGAATTAAATTAAAATTTTTGACTCCCCCTTTGAAAAGTGGAGGACTTAAAATTCACAATTTTTTTTAATTATTTTTTAGCGTCACAAACATTGTTTTTGATACAGGAACAGGAAGTAATAAAGAAGTTCTTTTTGAAACTGGGGATTAAAAGTAAATCAATATGGGAGTTATTAGAAAGTGGCAGATTAAAATGGTTAGAGGAAAGAACTTATGCTCTTTCTATTAAAATTAGTAAGGTATGGGAATAATTAAGAAGATAATTGGGATAAATGGAAGTATCTGGTGTACGCCTTTGTGGCATAATGAACACTTTCCCGAACAAAAAAAAATGTCTAGTTTCACAGATTGGGAAATTAAAGGGATATCTGTACTAAATCACATCTTTGCACAGGGTAAACTATTAGATTGGGTTGAGATAATGGAAAAATATTAAAGTTAGACTCTAATAATATTTTTAGGTAATATATACTCAAGTATAAGCAGACCCGAATATAAGCCGAGGCCCCTAATTTCACCCCAAAATCCCAGGAAAATGTATTGACTCGAGTATAAGCCTAGGGTGGGAAATACATCATCCCCTCTGTCATCATCCAGACCCCCGTCATTAACACCCTCATCATCATCACCCTCATCATCATCACCCTGTCATCATCCCCCCTTCATCATCACCGCCTGTCATCATCCCCCCTTCATCATCACCGCCTGTCATCATCCACTTGTCATCATCCCACACCCCCCCTTCATCATCCCCTTGTCATCATCCCACCAGCGCACCCTAACGTTCCACCGAGCGGAGGTGAGTACAAAACTAAATGGGGTGGGGGGTCTGGATGATGTCGAAGGACGCAGTGGTCTTCAACCTGCGGACCTGTAGAGGTTTCAAAACTACAACTCCCAGCAAGCCCGGACAGCCGATGGCTGCCCGGGCTTGCTGGGAGTTATAGTTTTGAAACATCTGGAGGTCCGCAGGTTGAAGACCACTGAGGGCGGAGAGTTCACTCGAGTATAAGCCGAGGGGGGTTTTTTCAGCACGAAAAATCGTGCTGAAAAACTCGGCTTATACTCGAGTATATACGGTATATTCAAGTTAGAGAATCTTTTAGGAAAGAGGTAGATAAAGGGAGATTTATAATACAGGTTCACGCACTGATTGAATTAATGAGAATTTCAAGTGGTAGTGAAAAAAATGTAATGAGTAAAATTTATAATCACCTGGTTAATGGTAAACATGAGATAGCACACTGTAGAAAAAAATGAGAAAAAGACACAGGGGATATTAATGAAGAAGAGTGGGGAATCATTTTTAATAATTGAAAGTTAGCTTCAATTAGTGGGAATCATAGAATATCACATTTTATGATGTTACATCGTACACAATATACTCCAAGACATATGCACAGGATAAAATTTAGGGAAGATTCAAATTGTCCCAAATGTAATAGTGACAACGCTTATTGGCTCCATATGGCATGGAACTGCTGTAAAGTTCGAGAATTTTGGCGAGAGGTGGTAGACACTGTTAATGATAGATTCCAAGCAAAGATAGGGTATGAACTGAGAACAGTGATGCTAGGTTTAAATTTGGATGGATGTAAATACAAAAAAATTATATTAAAACTGTTCGGACTAGCAAAAATCATAATTCTCAGAAAGTGGATTTCCCCCAAAGCTCCAAATAAACAAGAGTGGTTTGAGCTCTCTAGGAAAGTAAGAATGTATGAAAAAATCTATTATAAAAATTCAAAAAAGAGTAAGAAAATAGATGAGGATTGGTCAGGAATGGAGGATGTATTTAGACTGCCAGGCTGATGGGATAGGGTTGGGTAGGGGTAGGGTTATAATTGTATGTTTATATTGTAACAAAGAAGTTTTGTAATTTTTTTCTATGTAAAATAAAAATTATAGGAAAAAAAAACTCTGAGCAACACGTTTTTATTTTTCTTCTAGCTGACTCTGGCTTTCTCTTTTTCTGTTCTACAAGAGACACTTTTTCCACTTTTTTTCCCTCTTTTTTTTATTATCTAGTCCTCATGGTCTTTCTCCAATGAGACTGTGTCAGAATTTGAAGGATTAATTGGTTCTGAGGTTTCTCTTGTTTATTTTTGTTGCTAAGCTACACCTTGCTTTCTCGGCTGGTCAGCTCACCCTTGATGAGAGCACCTGTCTGGCTGGCTATACAAGCCTGCAGTGTGCTCTCATTCCTCGCCTGCGTAAGAGTTTCTCCAGTAGATAGCATTTGTATCTGTAATCTTGATCATTTGGTATTTTTGACTTCTTGGCTTGGCATTCTGACTAGAGATGAGCAAATCGAAGTTGACGAACCCGAATTCGTTACGAATTTCATGAAAAATTTGATTTGCAACGAATACGAATATCGCGCAAATCGCTTCATTAAACTCCATTTTACAGCGTTCCAGGCTATTGGAGACCTAAGATGGCGGATCCACGTGTGAGTACATGGGGATTATGGGAGGGCGGGAAACAGAAGCAGGAATGAAGGTAGGCGGACTGACCCTGAATCACATGTGAGATGCAGCCTATCAGTGTTCACTGACCCCTGTGATGTCACAGGCCCTATATAATCGGTGGCCATCTTGCCTCTCTTCATTTCATCTATGCACTCAGATGGAGAGGATGGGACTGCGTGTGTGTGTGAATAGCTCATACCACAGCGTTACACTGCAACTGCTAGTCACATCAGCATTAGGGAAAGACAGGAGTGCATAGTGCTGTGCTGTTACACTGAGAAGGATCATTGATTGCTAAACCTCCTATTCACGTTATTGAGCATTGCAGCAGAGAGGGGCAGATAGCTGTCAGCTGCCTCATACAGATCTCCAAGCTGCCTGAACTTTCTGAAGCATCTTATCTCCTCATTTTTCAGCCCAATTGAGTTTATTTTTATTTGCTCCACAAATCTTCTGCTGCTCAGAATTGTGTGACAGAGTGCAATTTAGGGTTTAATCCCTGGATTTTTTTTTTTTTTTTGTGGTGCTGCACTGTTGGGTCCTGCTGCTGTTCAGAAATATGTGATTGTTCAGTGGACTGTAGTGCATTTGTACCGTTTTGTACCTGTTAATCTGTCAAGGGGCTGGCTACATACTGTGCAAGTCCAAACAATACTATTCACCAACAGTTTTTTTTATTTTTTTTAAATAGTTTTTTTCTGCGTATAGTTACGCATATATAACTGCCCTCATCAGTGCATACTGCATAGTTACATCCAAGTATTGTACCATTTAGTACCTGTTAAGCTGTCAAGGTGCTCCATATCGTCAAAGTCCAAATAATAGTATCCACCGGCTGGTGTTTTACAAAAATACAGAGTTTTTTCTGCTAATAGTTAGGCATATTACTGCCCTCCTCAGTGCATACCGCATAGGTACATCCAAGAATTGTACCATCTAGTACCTGTTAATCTGTCAAGGGCCTACATACTGTGAAAGGACAGCCGTAAGCAATCACCTGCTGCTGTTCTAGACAAATACTGTTTAAAGAGTAGTGTAGCGTATTGTAATACCCTCATAAACACACTAAGTATGTCAGGCAGAGAAGTGCCAGGACATGCACAGAGGAGTGGCAGAGGTCTAAATACTTCAGGCAGAGTTGGCAGCAGACTTGGGGCGAGTGGCAGCAGGAGTCGCAGCGAGAGGCCTGAGCTCCCGTTATCAGCCCGCTGTCGTGTCTCCACCAGCAACCCATCTGCCATTGTGAATTGGTTAACACGCTCATCCACATCATCACAAGTGACATCTGACACCCCCAGTCAACAGTCGGTGGGTTCCTCATTCTCAACCCTCAGTTGGCATGGCCCGGGAGCAGTCTGTGTCCTCCCATTGCGTTTATCCTATGCTGTTCCCTCTCCTAAAGAAGTATCTTATGCTGTGGGTTCAGCTCCACTATTTACTGAGGACGATCTAATATAGAAAATTCAGCAGCTACTGGACAGCCAAGAAGGGGAGGAGACATGCACCGCTTGCTCCGCTAGGTGGCCAAGTAATGATGCGGAGAATGACGTGGGAGGCGGTGTTGCAAGTGTTCAGGGTCCTGGAGCAGACACTGTTGGGGAACCTGAGGAGGACATCAGTGATGTGCACACAACTGTTGATGATGATGAAGCCGATCGCAATTGGGAGTCGGGTGCAGAAAGGCTTCATCATCATCAGGAGAAGAGAGTTGCAGGTTGCCCTTGAGGCAGCAAGGTGGTAGCACGGTTGGCAGTCAGCGTGGTGGCAGAAGTGGAAATTCAGGAGCCAAACGTGCCCGGGGGAGACCACCTGCTTCGCCGCAGCCTACCTTTCCGGGAGGTAGTGGAAGAGGGGTTCCTGGAGACGGCGCCAGTAGCAGTCAATTAGTGCAGACTGCGGGTGGGAAAATCAGCTACTCGGCGGTGTGGGAGTTTTTCATAAGGCATCCGGAGGAGGTTCACGTAGCCACATGCAAGATCTGTCGGCAGAAGGTGAAGCGTGGCCAGGGTCGCAATGTCGGCACCACGGCCCTGCGTCAACACATGCTTCGCCACCATAAAGAGGCCTGGGAGAACCGTGGCTCCGATGTAGTGGTCCAGCCTGCTGCATCACTCAGTGGCCATCCGATCCCTCCTTCATCCAGCCAAGGCTACACCACCTCAGCCGAAGGGAGCTGTGTGTCAAACCCTCCTTCTGTCGCTCCTGCTTCTCCCGCTTTTAGTCAGCCATTCCGCCAACAATCCGTCGGCAAAGCCATGTCAAGGAGACAACAGTATGCGCCCACTCATCCAATGGCGCAGAAGTTGAATGTGCTCCTGTCCAAGTTGCTGCTGTTTCAGTCCCTCCCTTTTCAAGTGGTGGACTCTGCACCTTTCAGAGAATTGATGTCTTGTGCCTAGCCAAGGTGGAGAGTCCCAAGCCGTAATTTCTTTGCGAAGAAGGCAGTACCAGCCCTGCATAAGTTTGTACAAGAGAAGGTGGGCCAGTCCTTGAGCCTGTCGGTCTGTTCAAAAGTGCACAGCAGTGCCGACGTGTGGAGCTGTAACTACGGGCAGCCCACTGTCTTTTACAGCCCACTGGGTAAATGTGGTTCCTGCAAAGCCACAACAGCAACTTGGAAAGGTCACACAGCTTCCTCCTTCACGCTCTCGCTCACAGGCAGTTGGTCCTGTTACAGTGTGCGACGTCGCCTCCTCATCCTCCACCGTGTCCTCGGCCTCCACTGCACGTCCAAATCTCGGTGGCCCTTCATCGTACCATGTGTGTAGGGCACGGCGGTGTCAAGCTGTTCTTCACATGGTTTGCCTTGGCGAATGGAGTCACACAGGGGAGGAACTGCTAAAGTTCATTCGTAAAGAAATCCGAGTATGGCCTACTCCACGAAATCTGGAAATGGGAACCATAGTGACCGACAACGGGAAGAACATCGTGTCCCCGCTGCGACAAGGAAGTGTGAAACATGCGCCTTGCATGGCACACGTGTTGAATCTGGTTGTCAAGCACTTCCTCAAGTCTTCACCCCATTTGCAAAACATCCTGAAAATGGCAAGGAAACTGTGCATGCACTTCAGCCCCTTGTACATTGCCAAGCACACCTTCCTTGAGCGGCAGCGTCACAACGATATCCCACAACATAGTCTTATTTGTGACGTTGCCACACGTTGGAATTCCACCTTCCATAATTTGGACAGACTATACGAACAAAGAAAAGCCATCACCGATTTCTTGATGATCCAAGCAGATAGGAGTACTCCCCTGTGTAACTTCAATGTGAACCAGTGGCAGCTCATACGTGACACCTGCCGTTTGTTGAGGCCCTTTGAGGAAGCCACATTATTTGTGAGTCGCCTGGATTACGCCATGAACAACGTAATTCCACTCCTACATTTCCTACAACAAATTATTGAAACCATGGCTGGTCACCGCAATGGAGATGTTGCGCCTACATCTCAAGGCTACATGAGCCCTGTGGGGGCTAAACTGGAGGAGGAGGATGATGAGGGGCAGAGCGGAGCACAGTTTAGGTTGGATGAGATGGCCGGTGTTTCTAGTATTCGGACAGGAGAGGAGGAGCAGGAGCAGCCAGAGTAGCTGGAGGGTGATGAAGAAGTTGAGACAGAGGACCCAGACACACCGTGGCAGTATGCAGTGGAGATGGAGGCAGGTAGTCCCTCCGAGTCACTGGCGCAAATGGCACGATGCATGCTCAGTTGCTTGCGTAGTGACCCCCGAATTGTCAAAATTCGGCAGCGGGATGACTTCTGGATCTCCACCTTATTAGACCCTTGCTACCGTCCCAAAATGGGGGCCTTTTATACACCCACTGAGAGGCAGGACAAACTGACCTACTACAGAGAGATTCTGCGTAGTCAGTTGGCTGATGCCTATTGGCCACATGGTCCATTAACTCGCAGGTCTGACTTGGGGGGCCCTCTGCGCTCACCTTCCACTGCCATGGCTGCTGGGGAGGGGAGGGGTGGCAGGAGCAGTACCAGCTCAATCAGCAGCAGCCTGAGTCCACAGTCACTGATGAGTAGCTTTCTTCACCCGCACAGTGAAGCAACTCATCAGCAGCAGGTAGACATGGAGCAGGACCTGAACCAGCAGGTGGTGGCATACCTTGACAGGGCCATGCCAACAACCATCGAAGATCCGCTGGACTTCTCGGCAGCCAAACTTGATTTATGGCCACAACTAACAGAGTTTGCCCTGGAAAAGCTGTTCTGCCTGGCCAGTAGTGTGCCATCAGAGCGGGTGTTTAGTGCGGCCGTGGCCATAGTCACCCCAAGGCGAACTCGTCTGTCCACCAAAATTGTGGAGAGACTGACGTTTGTAAAGATGAATCAGGGATGGATCAGCCATGATTTCCAGCCACCAATGCCAGATGCCTTAGAGTAGATTGACCATGCTGCTACACCAACATTTCCCAATTATGATTGGTTATGAAACCCTCTTGGGTTATCAATTAGGGTTATGAAATCCTCTTTGGTACTGCGAGTGCCTGCTCCTGGCTCATCCTGTGTCTTTCAGGAACTACTTGCCTCACTGATGCTTCTGACCTTGGGCCTTTAATTTTTGGATGTTTAGCAGTAGCTAAATATATGCTTAATGCAAATGTCAACATTGATCTTTAAATGTAAGGGGTTATGAAACCCTCTTGGGTACTGCGAATGCCTGCTCCATACTCATTCTGTGTCTTTCAGGAACTACTTGCCTCTCTGCCCTCAGGCCTTGGGCCTTCAATTTTTGGATGTTTTACAGTAGCTAAATACATGCTTAATGCACATTTCAACATTCATCTTTGAATGTAAGGGGTTGGTTATGAAACCCTCTTGGGTACTGCTCCTGACTGCTCCTGACTCATTCTGTGTCTTTCAGGAAATAATTGCCTCCCTGATGCCTCAGGCCTTGGGCCTTACATTTTTGGAAGTTTAGCAGTAGCTAATACATGCTTAATGCTAATTTCAACAATGATCTTTAAATTCTCGGCGCTCTGCTAGGGTCTTCTCCTACCTCGCCGGGGCCGATTTGAGGACCTCACTAAACCATTCAATCAGTAGTAGAAACTTGCGGTGTGTACAAAGTGCAGGGACTTAATGAACCCGAGCTTATGACCGGCGCTTAGTTGTGATTCTTCTTTCCTGGCAAATAATTGCAATCCCTGATCCCTATCGCGTAGGTGAAAGACAGACACACGCTGGTCCCTTCAGTGTAGCGTGCGTGCAGCCCCGGACATCTGAGGGCATAACACACCTGTTATTGCTCGATCTCGCGAGTGATCGTGCAATGTAAGGGGTTATTAAAGCCTCTTCGGTACTGCTGATGCCTACTCCTTACTGCTCCTGTTTCTTTCAGGAACTACTTGACTTCATGATGCTTCTGGGCTTGGGCCTTTCATTTTAGGATTTTTGAAATACATACATACATGCTTAATTTAAATTTCAACATTTATGGTGCAATGTATGCGGTTATTAAACACTCTTGGGTAGTGTCTTTTTCAAATTTTCTGATAATTGTCACAGTAATAAACTTGAATTTTCCACAATAATAACCATTATTGTTGCGTGTGATTTTTTAAAATAACATTTAAAAAAAAATACGCAGAGGGATGAACTCTGCTTCTTTATTTCATACAAAATTATTTTTATAGAAGAATGTCTTTTGGTGGTCCACCATCCTGCATTATATAGTCTTCTGGACTCTTGGAAATGCGCTTGTTCTTAAACAAAGGTACAAAAAACTAAAATGGCCAGTCAGGGCTATGGAAAAGTTGCGCCTACGTCTTACGGCCACATGAGCCCTGTGGGTGCTTGTGAGATTAGGTCCTTTGTACCCACACGGCGGGGTCCGGGACACAAATTTTGAATTAAATTTCAAATAAAAAAAATCACACATTTCAATGGTCTCCTCATGCTGCATCCAACTCCAGGCTGCATCATTCTGGTAATATATAGAGAGCACTCGCTGTCCTGAATTTTCGTTAACATTTTTCGTCAAAAATGTTTGTCTTTTTTATTAGGGATTGTGAAGCTTTGATGCGTACTCATGCATCAGCCAACTCCAGCCTGTGTCATTCTGGCAATATATGGTTTACTGATGGCGCTGATGGGCCTGGGTCTAGGAATTTCAAATTTTCTCAAAGGTAGCACCCGCTATCCAAAAGTCTTCTTCATTAATTTCTACAATTGTTGTATTTCTTTGGAGGGATTGTGAAGCCCTAGTGTGTACTCATGGATCAGCCAACTCCAGGGTGTGTCATTCATGCAACATATAGGTAGCACCCACTGTCCTAAATATTCTTAAAATTATTTTAAAAATGGTTGTTTTTTCTTTGGGATTCTGAAGCCCTGGTCTGTACTCAATCCTGCTTCCTGCTACACTCTGTCAGCCCGTTGGTCCTGCGACAGTGTGCTACTCCGCCTCCACACCCTCCACTGTGTCTTAAGCCACCACTGCCCGGACAAGTCTCAGTGGCCCTTTAGCATACCATGTGTGCAGGTCACGGCGGTGTCATGCTGTTCTTCCCATGGTTTGCCTTGGCGAGAAGTCTTGGAAACAATGGCCGGTCAGGGCAATGGAGACGTTTCGCCTAAATCTCACGGCCACATGAGCCCTGTGGAGGCTTGTTGGATTTGGTCCTTTGTACCCACACACTGGGGTCCGGGACACGCAAAGGTTGCTTTAAATTTCAAATCAAAAAATGATGGCGCTGCTGGGCCTGGGTCTTGGAATTTCAAATTTTCTCATGGGTAGCACCTGCTATCCAAAATCTTTTTCAAAAATTTCTAAAATTGTGGTGTTTTTTGGGGGGGATTGTGAAACCTTGTTGTGTACTCGTGCATCAGCCAACTACAGGTTGTGTCATTCAGGCAATATATGGGTTACTGTTGCCGCTGTGGGGCCTGGGTCTAGTAATTTCAAATTTTCTCATAGGTAGCACCCGCTATCCAAAATCTTCGTTTTAAATTTCTTAATTCATCTTTTAATCTTAGGGATTGTGAAGGCCTAGTGCCTACTCATGCTGCTGGCAACTCCGCGCTGTGCCATTCATCCACTATATGGTCTCCTCATGCTGCCAACACCTCCATGCTGTGTCATTCTGCCACTATATAGTGTCCTCATGCTGCCAACACTTCCTTGCTGTGCCATTCACCCACTATATGGTGTCCTCATGCTGCCAACACCTCCTCGCTGTGCCATTCACCCACTATATGGTGTCCTCATGCTGCCAACACCTCCACACTGTGCCTTTCAACCACTATATGGTGTCCTCATGCTGCCAACACCTCCACACTGTGCCTTTCAGCCACTATATGGTGTCCTCATGCTGCCAACACCTCCATTCTGTGTAATTCAGCCACTATATGGTGTCCTCTTGCTTCAGCCTCATCCAAGCTGTGTCATTCAGGCACTATATGGTGTCCTCATGCTGCCAACACCTCCTCGCTGTGCCATTCAGCCACTATATGGTCTCCTCATGCTGCCAACACCTCCATGCTGTGTCATTCAGCCACTATATGGTGTCCTCATGCTGCCAACACCTCCAGACTGTGCATTTCAGCCATTATATGGTGTCCTCATGCTTCAGCCTCATACAAGCTGTGTCATTCAGCCACTATATGGTGTCCTCATGCTGCCAACACCTCCACGCTATGTTATTCAGTCACTATATGGTCTCCTGACACTGATACCACCACCAGGCTCTGTCATTGTGCTGCTGTGCGGCAGTGATTCTAAAAGCGATGCCGGTAATCTACATGTTATTCTGAATGACAGTATTATTTCACTACCCCAGCACACTCCATATGCGTTTTAGAACACAGCAAAGTTTTCTATACCCCTATAGAGGCTGTATGTAGGCTAGAAATAGCCTTTTTTTATATAGATTCCCCACAAAAAATTTGACATCGAAACAAACTTTTTCGGAAAATTTGGCGAATCGGCCGAATCAAATTTTTGAAAAGTGCGCTCATCTCTAATTCTGACCTTTCTCCTGTTTTTGCGACATGGCACCTTAGCACCATTTTCTGGTCCAGACTCGGCTAGTTGACTTTGACAAATTGTGTGTGTTTGTTAGTATTATTTCTGTTAGTTTGAGTGCTTCCTGACTGTATCCTGACCCGTGTCTGTTTAAAAAAAAAAAATTTTTGTTGACGGTGACTTCCATCACTTACTTAGGAAGGGCCATCACCATGCTTGTTTAGGGCATATAGGCAAGTAGGCAGGGTCAGAGGGAGTGGGTGAGATCAGGGCTGCACTTCTTCCCTGCCCATATGTGACATTTTTGCAGGCCAAATACCAGGATCTCACACATGTGGTTCAATCTCTGGCCGTACAGGTTCAATCCCAGGAATCAGCTAATGTTCAGGCAGTGATTTGTCCTCCAGCTGTTTCTAGTGAACCAAAAATAAAGCTTCCTGACCACATTTCTGGTGACAGAAAGAAATTTGTGGTGTTCCGGGAGAGTTGTAAACTGTATTTTTGCTTAAGACCCCAGTCAGCTAGCACTGAAGTTCAGAGAGTAGAAATTGTCATGTCTCTGCTAGAATGAACCTTAGAACCCAACACTGAAACCATCATCTGGTGTTGTGCACATCCCGGACTCAAGAATAGGGACTTTCAGGCCCTGCTGGAACCTATGCAGTTAGAAGGTCATCCTCTCGTCCGAGCTGTGAGAAGTCTTGTCACTGTCACCAACGGGAGAGTCCTGGTGCGGTTAGGAAACATGTCTGATTCTGCTACTGTCTTACCCAAATACTCTCCAGTAGCTGCGTTGTACCTCCTAGAGTCGAAAGACATTGTGACAGAACGGCTGGTGGCTCAACAGTGAGCAGCTCAAGTTACCAATAGATCCAGTGCTAACCGCCCAGAGCTCTGTGGGCACAGCTCCAGGTGGGAGATGACACTTCCCCAAGGGACCAGGTCAATGGAGTCATCAATGCTGATAAACTGTATCATGAAGCTTTCATGAAATGCCCTACAGTTTCTGGGAAGACTCCGATGATCCAGCACCGTATCCTCACAGGCGACAGCCAGCCTATCAAGGAAAGGCACCGTCGGGCCAGGTATGTATCAGACTGTCAAAAAGATGTTGGCCGACATGAAAGAAGCAGACGTGATACAAGAAAGTCAGAGTGCCTGGGCAGCACCACTTGTCCTTGTCAAGAAGAAAGACGGAACCATCTGCTTCTGTGTCGACTACAAGAAACTGAACAATGTCATGCATAAAGATGATTATCCTTTGCGAAGGATCGAGGAGTCACTTACGGCCCTCGGGTCTGCTGCTTACTCCTCCACCGTGGATTTAGCCAGCAGAGACAGGCAAGTGCCCATATCCGTGGAGGATCGGGAGAAGACCGCCTTCGTGACACCCATGGGACTGTTCGAGTTTAAAAGTATGCCATTTGGGCTATGCAATGCCCCCACTATGTTCCAGCGTCTGATGGAAAGGTGCCTGGGTCATTTGAATTTCCAAAGTGTCTTATTGTACCCGGACGATGTCATCCTGTACTCTAAGTCTTACCAGGAACAGCTCAGTCATCTGTCAGATGTCTTTCAAGTCTTGATCAAGCAAGGGGTTGAAGATCAAACCATCAAAGTGTCCCTTGCTCAAATCTCAAGTCCATTACCTGGGCCATGTTGTCAGTGCAGAGGGAGTTCAGCCAAATCCTGTAAAGGTGGATGCTGTCAAGTACTGGCCTACCCCACGCACGGTAAAGGATGTCAGGAGCGTCCTGGGATTTGCCAGCTACTACCGCTGCTTCATCCCACACTTTGCCCGAATTGCAGAACCCCTCACAGCTCTCCTACAGGGTATGGTGAAGGAGAATTACAATGGAAGACTATCTATTGAATGGGCTGAAGAGCAAGAGACAGCGTTCTGAGCTCTTAACCTGTTGGGGACCATGGGCATATGTATACGCCCTTGCGTCCTGGTACTTAAGGACCAAGGGCGTACCTGTACACCCGCGGGAATTTTGATCCCCGCCGCTAAGCGGACGGGGATTGAAACAGGATGCCTGCTGAAATCATTCAGCAGACATCCCTTGCAAATGCCTGGGATCAGCAATTTTGCGGCCATTCCGGGCTGATCGGGTCTCTGATGACCCGATAGCGCGGAAAATAGGGATGATCGGAGCTGTCAGAGATAGCCCCAATCATCCTAAAGGATAGGAGTGAGGTGACAGGGGTGCCATCTCCTCCTATCCCCTGCAATTGGCCGATGCGGCCAATCGGCAAATCGCAGGGCAGGGGTGGCAGGGGGGGAAAGTTCACTTCCCCTGTTCTGCCCACCCCTGGATGTCGGGGCAGAGCAGGGGAAAATGGCGGCGATGTGCAGGGGCCGTTGCGGGGACTGCCGATGCCAGTTACCTAGGCTCATGCGGCGACCAAGGACCAGGGACCGGTGGCTGACAGGAGGCGCAGGCAAGTGGAGGGGTGGCAGTGGTTTCCCAGATACAGCTGTGAAGATCGCCGTGAAGTGATCTTCACTGCTGCATCTAGGAGTTTCAAAACTACAACTCCCTTTGGCTGTCTGGGCATGCTGGGAGTTGTAGTTTTGCAACATTTAGAGGGCCACAGTTTGGAGACCACTGTCCTTCCAGATGTTGCAAAACTACAACTCTCAGCATGCCCAGACTGTCCAGGCATGCTGGGAGTTGTAGTTCTATAACAGCTGGCCCTTCAGATGTTGCAGAACTATAATTCCCAGCATGCTTGGATAGTCTCAGCATGCTGGGAGTTGTAGTTTTGCAACATCTGAATGAGCACGGTTTGAAGACCACTATACAGAGGGGTCCAAACTGTAGTGCTCCAGATGTCAATTCAAAGCATGCCGACACTGTCCAGGCATGATGGGAGTTGTAGTTCAGCAACATCTGTCCCTTTAGATGTTGCCGAACTACAACTCCCAGCATGCCTGGGCAGTCTGGGCATGCGCAGATTTGAAGTCTTGCAACATCTGGAGGGCTACAGTTTGGAGACCACTACACAGTGGTCTCCAAACTGTTCTCCTCCAGTTGTTGCATAACTACAACTCCCAACATGCCCTTCGGCTGTCTGGGTATGCTGGGAGTTGTAGTATTGCAACAACTGGAGGAGCACTGGTTAAGAAACATAGGTCCTCATTTACTTAGAGTGGAGTGTAGGTTTCTTTGTGGGTTTTAATTCCCTACAATTTATTTTCCACGATATTTACTAAGGTTTCCCTACATTTTCCTCTTTCCCTACATTTTGCTTTTTTTTACACATGCTCTGATCTGTCTGGTTTTCCTCAGCTCAAATCCACCACATGTTATGTGAAACCTTAGTAAATATGTTGGGTTTTTGTGAAAATGCCGGGAACACGCCCCTTTTGGAGACCACGCCCATTTCCCGATGATCACGCCCCTTTTCCGGGTATTCTTAGCAAAATGGAGAGTTAGTTTGGGTTTTTTCAAATCTGGCGCAAAATCTGTCGCAGACAAAATTTCTGGCTCACAATCTGACAAAATATGTAAATGAGGGCCATTGTCTGTTTCCTAACTCAGTGTTTTACAACCTGTGTGCCTCTTGCTGTTGCAAAACTATAAATCCAAGCATGCACTGAAAGATCATGAATGCTGGGAGTTGTAGTTTTGCAACAGCTGGAGGCACATGGGTTGGGAAACACTGAGTTAGGAAACAGACTGTGGTGCAGAAACACTGTGGTAGTCTGTTACCTAACTCAGTGTTTCCAAATCCCAACCAGTGTGCCTCCAGCTGTTGCATAACTACAACTGCCAGCATGCCTGGTCTGTCAGTGAGTTGGGTTACATATTTTGGGGGCTTTTTCTCCTTTCACCCCTTGTGAAAATAAAAATATGGGTCTACAAGAACATCTTAGTGTAAAAAATGAAGATTTTGAATTTTCGCCTCCACTTGGCTACTATTCATGGGAAACACCTAAAGGGCTAACAAACTTTCTGAATGTCATTTTTATTGCGTTGAGGGGTGCACTTTTCATAATGGGTTCAATTAGTGGGTATTTCTAACAGAAACATCCTCAAATTCACTTCAAAACTGAACTGGTCCCTGAAAAATTCAGATTTTTAAATTTACTTGAAAAATTGGAAAATTGCTGCTTAGCTTTGAAGCCCTCTGGTGTCTTCAAAAAGTAAAAACATGTCATCTTTATGATGCAAACATAAAGTAGACATATTGTATATGTGAATCAAAATATAATTTATTTGGTATGTTTTTTTTTTCCCCTTACAAGTAGAGAGCTTCAAAGTTATAAAAATGCAATTTTCAAATTTTTTATGAAATTTGGGTATTTTTCACCAAGAAATGATTTTTCACCAAGAAGTATCGACGAAAATTTACCACTTACCTAAAGTAGAATATGTCATGGAAAAACAAATGCTGAATCAAATTCATAAGTACAAGCATCCCAGAGTTATTAATGCTTAAAGGTACAGTGGTCAGAATTGCAAAAAATGATCTGGTCCTTAGGGTCAAAATGGGCTCGGTCCCTAAGGGGTTAAACGTCTGCTGACAGAACTACCCATCCTAGCGTATCCAGACTACAGTAAGCCGTTATGGCTATATACTGATGCCAGTTTTTAGGTCTGAATGCTGTCCTGTGCCAAGTTCAGGATGGACAAGAGAGAGTGATTGCCTACGCCAGTCGTAACCTGCGAGGTGCAGAGAAGAACGATGCCAATTACAGCTTATTCAAATTGGAACTTCTTGGCCTGGTATGGGCCGTGACAGAAAATTTCAAAGATTATTTCGCTGCCACGCCATTCCCTGTCTACACGGATAATAACCCGCTGGCTCACCTGAACACTGCCAAGTTGGGTGCCATTGAGCAGCGATGGGCTTCAAGATTAGCTAATTACAGCTTCACCATCAAGTACAGAAACGGTAAGTCAAACGTCAATGCCGATGTACTGTCTGGGATGACACCCGGTGAAGAACCACCTGCAAAACGTGTGGGAAGAAGTGGAGATGCCCCCATTTTATCAATGGTTTGAGAACCAGAATGTTGTGACCGCCCTCATGGACGGTGAACTCAGGTCTGAAAAGGTTAAAGAAGATCTGTATACCTGGAAAACTCTCCAAGATGAAAGTCGAGTTATGAGGGATCTGTTGGACTACCTTCTGGCAAAAAAGGTACCAACCTGTCTACGCTGGGCCCAGTGTGACTATGAGTGGACTGTTTGTGCAAAAAGGACTGTTGCACCAAAATTCTTTGGATCCGGTCTCTGGTCGACTTCATCAGAATCTGGTTCCCCGAAGAGATGTGGCGATGGTCCTCAACGCATATCATGACCAGTCGGGACATTTTGGAGTCCACAAGACTAAAGCCACTGTCAAGCAAAGATTCTATTGGATTGGAATGTGTAGCGACATTGAGAAATGGTGCAGTGAATGTTCTGTCTGTAACGTCACCAAGAATGTGTGCAAAGACACTGAAGCACCCCTCTGCTCCATCCAGAGTTACAAACCCAATCAATTGGTCACGCTAGACAATGTGAAGTTGTCTCCTACCCAGTCCGGGTATACCTATGCTCTCACTATGGTGTATCATTACTAGAAGTTGGATGTCATGGTACATGTCAAAGATCTCGCAGCCAATACAACTGCCAAGATGTTCTACTCTAAATGGGTTTAAACCCTTGGATGACCTGAGTCTGTCGTAACTGACAGTGGAACGGCCTTTGAAGCCCAACTCTTCCAAGAACTATGTCAATTCAATGACTGCAAGAAACTCCGAACCACCGCCTATCACCCTCAGGGGAATGGGCTGTGTGAGCGCATCAACTAAGACTTTATTCATATGCTGCGAGCATCCTCTTTGTCAAGTCAAGAAGAATGGCCCAGGCTATTTCCCAAATTACTGGATATTTGCAACAATACAGTACACTGCTCCACTGGGTTCACCTTCTTCTATTTGATGATGGGACGACACGGGCAACTGCCTCAAGACCAGATGTTCGGTTTGCAGACTCCAAACAACAATTCTCCAGAAGCGTCCCTCAAGTTGGTCTCTGACCATCAGAGGAGGATTCAAGAGGCCAAAGAGATTGTCAGTAAGAAAATGGGTGAGGCCTGACAAAGGCTACAATAATATTGCAATCACCATGCCTCAGCCAAACAACTCCAGGGGGGCGACAAAGTTTGGCTACGGAAGTTCCCAAGAACCAACAATTTGGATTCCATCTGGGAGACAGAACCCTACACGGTGACGGCTATACCCTATCCCGAGTCCGATGTGTACGAAGTCCAGGAGCCTGGGTATGAGCCACAAGTCGTCCACCAAAATCGTATCAAGATCTGTCTTAAAGAAGATTTACACCGTGTCCTCCAGATGTGAGACCTGAAAAAGGAGTATCTTCCTGGCAAAGGGATCCACCCATCCATGGATTTCCCTATGTTTTCTCCAAGTCAGCCAGCATTCTTATGTATGCCTCCAACTTCGGGACTAATCCAACCAACATTAGTCAATTTGCCAGTCCCTGCTCTATCACAGTTGGCTCCAGCTTATACACCTGTCTCCAGAGTGTATCAAAGGAAAACCAAAGAATCACCTGTCTCCAGATTGCCAGCAATGGCTCCAACCTATCCAAGTGCCAGTGGTTCCGATTCCAACAACTCCTGAGCTAATACCAGCTCCAGTAATTGCCGAAGAAGAGCCTGCTGAAGATCCAGAAGTTCCATCAGTTCCTAGCTCACCAGAGTTGGTGTTGCGCAGATCCCAAAGGTCCACACAGGGAAAGTTACCTGCAAGATATAGGGAGTAACAATATCCTTGTATAAAAGTTATCAGTCTAAAGCATATGCCTAGTTAGTATAGCATAATTACTTCTGATTCATTTCATGTACAGTTAGTCAGTGATGTACATAGCATTTATATATCTAAAATAGTCAAATGTCACATAATAAGTTAGGACTGTAGCTAACAAGTCTAAACATTCAGTCCATAGAAGTCAATTAATGTCTAATGTCTAATTATTTTCCTGTCCATCGTGTACAGGGTGCACTTGTGGGCAGAGAGTTCTCCTGGAGTTGTAAGTAACACGTGCAGTGACAGAGCTACTGTGTATATAGGTAACATTCTAATGTGTTGTCAAAATGAAAAAAAAATATGTGTATTTACTTGTAGCTATAGCCGAAAGGCCTCATAAGCACAGGCATTTGGGTAGAAAGCCTCCGGCAGCCTGATCAAAACCAAATATTTGCTAAGTATGCAGCTGCAAGACCAAAAACATTTCACATGTTTATATTTCATAATCCCAGTTATTAATACCCTCACATATTGGAGAATGTAAGGACATTGCCACATGGACTCTTCCCCAGTTCATCTTTTCACCAGCCATGTGAATGACATTGTCTCAAAATGCCCCAGTACTGTATCTACTGTTGTTGCCAGGCCTCAGTGGCTACTTCATGTTCATCTGCCCTCTAGGACTTAGCGCTGAGGACGGCTGTTGTTAAGAGGGGAGTTTGTGGTGGCCGAGAACATGAGTTGCACCCCTGTACCAATGCTGCTCTGTCAGGCGGACTTTATCCAGTGACTCCTGGGCCCCTCCTTTGTCTGTATTCTCTAAATAGTTAACTACCACCTGTGTTGTAACTTGTCATATACCTTTAAATACTTTTGTCATATGCTGTAACCAAGGAAGGTACAAGTAACCATGTGACCTACAAGGTGACCTATGGGACCCCTACAGAGTCTACTGTATATAGGTAACATTCTAATGTGTTGTCAAAATGAAAAAAAATATGTGTATTTACTTGTAGCTATAGCCGAAAGGCCTCATAAGCACAGGCATTCGGGTAGAAAGCCTCCGGCAGCCTGATCAAAACCAAATATTTGCTAAGTATGCAGCTGCAAGACCAAAAACATTTCACATGTTTATATTTCATAATCCCAGTTATTAATACCCTCACATATTGGAGAATGTAAGGACATTGCCACATGGACTCTTCCCCAGTTCATCTTTTCACCAGCCATGTGAATGACATTGTCTCAAAATGCCCCAGTACTGTATCTACTGTTGTTGCCAGGCCTCAGTGGCTACTTCATGTTCATCTGCCCTCTAGGACTGAGCGCTGAGGACGGCTGTTGTTAAGAGGGGAGTTTGTGGTGGCCGAGAACATGAGTTGCACCCCTGTACCAATGCTGCTCTGTCAGGCGGACTTTATCCAGTGACTCCTGGGCCCCTCCTTTGTCTGTATTCTCTAAATAGTTAACTACCACCTGTGTTGTAACTTGTCATATACCTTTAAATACTTTTGTCATATGCTGTAACCAAGGAAGGTACAAGTAACCATGTGACCTACAAGGTGACCTATGGGACCCCTACAGAGTCTCCTCCATGTAAGCCCTGGGAGGAGCTAGCTAGTCATTCTTAGCTGAGGAGCAGTAAAGTCAAGACCTGAGAGAGTATCTGGTGTCCTGAGGAGACCCAAGGCCTACCACGCATGCCACGCTTCTACTAATCCAGTGCCCCACAGATGAAAGTCAAAACCTGGTAAGCTACATACGTGGTGAAGTCTGTCTAGTCAGTCTTAGTCAAGATCAGTCTGTATCAAGTTAGCGTGGGCCTGCAGCAAATTGTCCAATTCCATTACAAGTCCCAGCAAGCCCTAAAGTCTCTGAAGTCACTGGTCCCCTCCTTGGGCCTAACTGAGCTGTAAAAACTATTCCATATGTCTGCCTCAGTAAAGCTGCCAGAGTCATTATTTGCCCCATGCCTAGCCCAGGATTCAGCAGCATATCTTCGGGTGCTGCAGAGGTTAAACCACACCCTGTCATTACGAATACAAGGGGTTAATGCTATCTGCCCAGAGACCACAGGCTTGAGAAAGCACCAAGGAGGCATGAAACATTATCTCTCCGTTGTACGTCTCCTCTGCCTCTATTCCATCCCATTGTCCTGCATATTCGTTCCCTACCGTGAGTTTTGCTGTATGGCTATGAATAAAGACTGAATATTTTTTTTCTAAAGCCATGGTGAGTGCTCCATTTTTTATTTTTACCAGTTGTCATTTGGACTGTCATCGGAACTGACACCAGCATACTTTATTGGGTTTTCAATAGCTTTCAATGGACTTCCATAGCTTTCAATGGAATTTATCACTGATGTGACTCCCACTTAGGGATCACTTTGGATCACTTCTTACAAAATGCCCATTTGTTTTCTAACTAAATTACCCTGTTTTTCTCAGTTGCTTTTGACTCCCTTCAATATGATTGTTTACCAATGTGATTGATCATACCATTTTTTCTGTGGTTTATCTGACACATCTGGTCCCACCCTTACTGTGGCTAACCATGAAGCCTAGTAGAAATTATAGAAGGAATCTCAAATAAACTTGTTTTAAAATTTGAACACATTCCATCAAGCTGACATGTGATAGCTAACACAATTATCTGATTTCACTTCATCCAAGTGCCTGTCATTATTGATTCTGTGTAATGTAAAATGCTAGCTTTTGGAACATCAGTGCCCCCAGGAGCTAATAAACACCATTTATCTGCATCAAAAATAAAAACTCTTACAGTGCTGAAAAATAAAATGTTCTAGAAAAATGACCAATACTGTAAACAATATTAGAACAATAAATAAGGAACATTTCTTTGCATTTTCCAGTTTCACATAAACCCTATCTCTCCATTTCTTTAATTAGAATACTAAATTCCAGAATGATATCCAGATATTTTGTGTAGATCAAAGCACTTTAGAACTGAAAAAAAGACATGAACTACTTTTTCCAATCAAACAATTTTTCAATAAAACAACACAGGGGGACAGATGAAAATACCTGTCTCTATCCTCCGGGCAATAAACCAGTGAAGAAGAGAGCAGAAAACTTTTGTGATGAATTAGCAAAAACATATTTTAGAACCTTGTTCTTTTTTTTAAATAGGAACTTGAAAGATTTTGGGGGAAAACACCCTCAAATGTGAAGCTTCAAAAAGAATGCTCTGTACTTCTTTACAGTTCCTGCACAGTGAAATACAATCTTCTTTCTTTATAGACAGCCATTAAAATGGATGTATCAGTACAAGCTAAGGTTTCTGAAACAGCTGACTTATTTTCAGAGAGCACTGGATTCCAATGTTATGGTGGAGATGTGGTGTCACCCTCATTGTTCCCTGTGCAAGCTTTTTTTCTGGGTCTATTTAAAGATCTTAACGGGGTTCTCCGCTGCCCTGCCTTCCGTAGCTCCGCTCGCAGCGTCTGGAAGTTTATTACTTCAAACGCTGTGCGCGGGCTTCCGTGTTCGAGGCCGCCCCCTCGTGACATCACACCCGCCCCCTCAACAAAAGTCTACGGAAAGGGGGCGTGAGCGGTCGCGCCCCCTTCCCATAGACTTTCGTTGAGGGGACGGGTGTGACGTCACGAGGGGGCGGCCTCGAACATGGAAGCCCGCACACAGCGTTCGGAGTAATATATTTCTGGACGCTGCGAGTGGAGCTCCAGAAGGCAGGGCAGCGGAGAACCCCTTTAAACCTTCCAGTACTTATCAGCTGCTATATGATCCACAGTGCTCTCTGCTGTCATCTCTGTCCATGTCAGGAACTGTCCAGAGTAGGAGCAAATCCCCATAGCAAGCCTCTCCTGCTCTGGACAGTTCCTGACATCGACCGAGGTGTCAGCAGAGAGCACTGTGGTCAGACTGAAAATAAATTCAAAAGGAAAAGAACTTGTGGAGCATACAGCAACTGATCAGTACTGGAATGTTTAAGATTTTTAGAAGTTATTTGCAAATTTGTTTAACATTCTGGCATCAGTTGATAAAAAAAAAAATGTTTTCCACCAGAGTACCCCTTTAAAGCACCATTCCCTCTGCAGCACTAAATATACAACTTCCTCCTACAGCATAACTCTGCCCTTCTCCTATGACACTGCACAGCTGTGTCCTGGTACCTGTGTCCCAGCTATAATAACATGATGTTGTCATGTGTCGGAGGAATCCCTGTTCTAAGAGCTTAACTCTGCATTTGGGGTGTTGTGAATTAACATGTATAACTGTCCTTTTGTTTGTTATACTGCCATGACAGCATATAGTACAGTATTAAAAATGTGCACTTATGTAGCCACCATTGAATGATTACAAATTCTGTAAAAGATGAGTGGATCTTTGGTCATCTTTGGTCTCCTCATTCAGTTTTTATGTATAAGTTTTTAGAAGGGCGAAAGGAGGAGTTTCTTAGTCCAACTCTTCTCTACCAAGAGGGCTTGTATAGCAGTATAGCCTGCTTCTAGCTAGAGTGTGCACATCTCTCATCTTTGCTCCTGCTAGGTAGATATGCTCCGGTGAAAAACTTTTTTTTTTTTAAATCAACTGGTGCCAGAAAGTTAAACAGATTTGTAAATGACTTCTATTAAAAAATCTTAATCCTTCCTGTACTTATTAGCTGCTGAATACTACATCGGAAATTATATTCTTTTTCAAACACAGAGCGGTCTGCTGATATCATGATCACAGTGCTCTCTGCTGACATCTCTGGCCATTTTGTGAACGGTCCAGGACAGCATATGCTTGCTATGGGGATTTCCTTTTACCCTGGATTTCCAGTATTTTTTTTATTTTTTTACTTCTCCTCCTGGGATTTGAGAGCTCCGGAAAAGAAAAATTTAAATTGAAAATGATTTCCACTGTAGTATTCAGCAGCTAATAAGTACAGGAAGGATTAAGATTTTTTAATAGAAGTCATTTACAAATCTGTTTAACTTTTTGGCACCAGTTGATTTAAAAAAAAAAATAACGTTTTTCACCGGAGTACCCCTTTAAGTCAGAAAGCCTGTCTCAGGGCAAAGAAGTATATTCAGCCATGGTTATCTTCATAGCGCTAACACAACATGTTAACTTTAATGCGGTGGAATAGCCTCATGCAATAGATTATTAATTGTATTATTATTATCATCTTCATAATAATAATTTTTAATAGCTCCCTTGGTTCAATAGTTGAAGAGTAAAAGATAAAATTAGGTTTGTGCAATGTGTTTATATAATAATTTATCTCTATTTTTAGGAGCACAGTACAATATCTTAACGAATCAGGGATCAAGATGATGCTGGCTACATCTGTAGTTAGAAAGTACCTCCTTGGTCTAGTCAGTGAAGTTCAGGAATACTCATTGAACTGTTCAAGCTAAAACCTCCTTCAAGCAAGTCAACCAAGACTTGTCTTCACCAACGAACCAAAAGATATTCTAGTTACTAGAATCTTCTAACCTGAGACCAATCTGGGTCTCATGCCTGTCTATTAGACATGTGCAATTCGTTTCGGACGTAATTTGTTTTTGTCCAAATTGTTCATATTTTGTACATTCGGATTGATCCGAATGTACAAAATATTTACCTCCGAATGAATCAGAAATCCGAACAAAACGGGTTGTACATGCCTACGAAATTGTTAAAAACAAATTTTATTTTTGTTAAAACAAAATTCGTTTTCATCTAGAAGCAAGGGACCATTATCGGGAGCGGGTGCACGGAAAAGAAGAGACCCGCGGAGATCAGAACATTAAGACAGGTAAGATAATGTATAATTCTATTCATTAATACATGATGTAATGTTGAATGAATGAATGAATAAATGAATGAATAAATTAATGAATGCTGCATGAATGATTGATGTGTTTGATTGATGTGCTTGATTGTCGGATGATTTATGTATAACATGTCATGTCACTTGCGCTAACACAGTGTTTCTGTTACTGTTACCAGGGTGCCTCCAGCTGTTGCAAAACTACAACACCCACCCAGCATGCCCTGACAGCCAAAGGCTGTCTGGGCATGCTGGGAGTTGCAGTTTTGCAACAGCTGGTGGCCCCCTGGTTCGTTGGCAAACATACGATAACCTATATTTCAGTTCTTTTATTTTTAAAATCCCCTCCTTTTTTCTGAACTGGGTTAGTAGGTCAATGAAGTGCATAGTAATTGCCGTGAGAACATTTTTTATTCATAAATCCGCAGACTTAAATGGATAATTGCTGTTTAGAATATTTAGGGTCCCATCGTTCTTAATGGCAATTATCCAATTAAGTCTGCGGTTTTATGAATAATAAATTTTCCCAGGGCAATTACTATGAGACATATCGCCACGGGTGTTAGTCGTGACACCCGATGCGATCATCCATAATATAGCAGAGAAGCGGAGCGGCTCTATACAGCACTCACATCTCTGCACTATACTCCGGCCAGTAATGTGAATAGAACATCACTCATTCAGAGTGGTGATTGGCCGGATGATGCAGCCAATCACAGCTCTGAGGAAAATATGAATGAATGAGTGGCCGTAGTATAGAGCAGAGATGGGAGTGCTGTATACAGCCGCTCCATCTCAGCAAAACACAGGATGATCACAGCAAGTGTCAGTAGTGATACCCGCTGTGATCTGGTCTTACCTGCAAGTACTACTACTCCCAACATGGAGCACACTCTGCTCCATGCTGGGAGCTGTAGTATCTGCATTAATAGACAGATCACAGCAAGTGTAACTTCTGACACCCGATGTAATCTGTCTATTAATGCAGGTACTACAGCTCCCAGCACGGAGCAGAGTGTGCTCCATGTTGGTAGTTGTAGTACCTGCAGTTACAGAAAGATCACAGTGGATGTCACTCCTGATACCCCCTGGGATCCTCCAGTATAATGTATAGATGCAGAGGCCGCTCTCCCCTGCACTGCCGTATAGAAACACATTCCGATTTCCCACTGAGAGCTGTGATTGGCTGTGTATTGCAGAGATGGAGCGAATGTATACAGCACTCCCATCTCTGCTCTATACTCATTCATTCATTCATATTTTCCTCAGAGCTGTGATTGGCTGCAACCATCCGGCCAATCACAACTCTGGGCGGAAAATATGAATGAGTGATGTTCTATTCACATTACTGGCCGGAGTGCAGAGATGCCAGCGCTGTATAGAGCCTCTCCGCTTCTCTGCTATATTGTGGACGATTGCATCGGGTGCCACAACTAACACCCGGGGCAATAGGTCTCATAGTAATTGCCGTGGGGAAAAAATTTTATTCATAAAACCGCAGACTTAATTGGATAATTGCCGTTTAGAACATTGGGACCCTAAACATTCTAAACGGCAATTATCCAATTAAGTCTGCGGATTTATGAATAAAAAATCTTCCCAGGGCAATTACTATGCACTTCATTGACCTACTAACCCAGTTCAGAAAAAAAGGAGGGGATTTTAAAAATTAAAGAACTGAAATATAGGTTATCGCATGTTTGCCAACGAACCAGGGGGCCACCAGCTGTTGCAAAACTGCAACTCCCAGCCTTGGCTGTCAGGGCATGCTGGGTGGGTGTTGTAGTTTTGCAACAGCTGGAAACACCCTGGTAACAGTAACAGAAACACTGTGTCAGTGCAAATGACATGACATGTTATACATAAATCATCCGACAATCAAACACATCGATCAAACACATCAATCATTCATGCAGCATTAATTTATTCATTCATTCATTCAACATTACATCATGTATTAATAAATGTTACATTTTCCTAGTATTATGATGGAAAATATAGATTTTATAAAGACAGGAGGCGAGTATCAAATGCATATTCCTTCTTTGTTAAACTCACTAGTAGAAAGAAAAATGCAAATGTAACTTCAACAATGAAAGAAAAAACTAGGATGCAACCTAACCGTGCCCCCATGATCAATCCCACCAATCCCATCCAACTTGCTCCATATAAAACCGACTGCAGCTCCACCCTTCTTCCTCTTTCTTGAAGCCAACAGTCCATGTAACATCAGTCCGTTCATGAAAAAAAAACGAACCAACAGCTCCTTCCAACAGCAAACTCGAAGTAGACTCAGTAGAACCTCTCGATTCCAACAGGAAACCGAACTTCCGACCGAAGGACATCAACAACACCAACACCTCCAAAGGTAGAACTCAATAACCTGGAAGAAAACAAAAACACACCATCATAGGGTTGGGTCAACAGGGAGGGATGATACTTGCCTCCTGTCTTTATAAAATCTATATTTTCCGTCATAATACTAGGAAAATCCTAAATTTTACTGCAGACAGGAGGCTCGTATCAAATGCAAGTTCAAAGTACATGCAAACTTTAATACAACAGTCATTGCAAAACAGACAATGAAACATGAGATTCTGGTCTAAAATAAAACATTCGGAAAATGCCTTCCGACGACCAATCCGCCGCCTTCAAAAGTTCCGACAGAGAGCCTCCCGTCTGGGCCACCTTAGTAGCCATGGCCCCTCTAGAAGAATGCGCCTTAAAAAGGGACACATCCACACCGGCCAACTCCATAGAACACTTCACCCAACGTGACCACGTCTGTGAAGAAACCGGAAGTTGTGGTGAACGAAACAAAATCAGTAATTGGGAACCATCCGGAGACCGCAACTCTTTCGTCATTAACTCATATGCTTTCAGACATCTCACCACGCATAGCTTAGGATGAGCCGGAAAGCTCGGGTAAAAAAACACTCGCAAATCCGTCTTAGTATGCCTAGCTATGGAAAACTGCACCCCTTGAGGGGTAAACTGCCTTCTGGAAATGTCCAGAGCTCGTACATCCGAGACGCGTTTTATAGACACCAGGCATAACAACATGGTAGCTTGTAGGATGATAGCCTAAGGGACAAACCCTTGTTGTCTTCCCAAGCCGCAAACATGCGCAACACTAGCGAAACATCCCATGTAGTTTGATACCGTGAACCCGGTGGTCGTTTAAATCTGACACCTCGCAACAGACGACAAACCAATGGATGTTGGCCAATCATTACCCCATCAATCGGCACGTGTTGCGCCGAAATCGCCCATTGGTAAATGTTAATAGTTTGATATGCTTTACCCCGTCAAAGGCTTTGGACAAAAAATGTAACACTCCAGACACAGGGGCATGAACGGGATCCATTTGTCGCCGTGCGCACCAATGAACCCAAAATTCCCAGGCTGATCGGTAAGCCGACCTGGTACATGGGGCTCATGCATCCTGAATGAGTTCCCTAGCCAACTGTGATAGGTCTCTATCCGGGATCTCGATGCCCCGATATCAGCCACGCCACCAGAGGCAATTGATCCGCTAGTACCAGTGGGTGTAACTCGCCTGCCAGACCCATCAGGATCGATGGAAACTGCGGGGAAATCCTCGGACAGTCTATGGTCATCCCCAAGACCTGGGGAAACCAGGGCTGATTCGGCCACCAAGGCGTTATCAATACCAGGGTTGACTTCTGTGATTCCTCCTGCCATAAAACCCTGGGTATCATGGCGAATGAGGCCAAACCTGCAGGAAAGCATCTGTCGCCAAGGCCTCCGGATCTGGTCTCTAACTGAAAAACTGAGGCAGTCGTCGGTTGAGCCGAGACGCAAATAAATCCAGACCAAGGGGCCCCCATAAGGTCTGGATAGCCTGAAAAACTGCCGGATGCAAGGTAAAGTCGCTGCCGTCCACCAGGTGTCTGGAATTTTAATCCGCAACTGAATTGGAAACACCTGGTAGATATTCCACTTTGAGTAGAATGTTCCTCTCCAGGCAGAAAAACCACAGATATTTTGCCAAATCCGTCAGTATTCGAGATTTGGTGCCCCCTAAACGGTTGACATATTGTACCGCAGTGACATTGTCCATGCGTAGCAACACGCAACAATCCGTTCGTTGGGGTGTGAAACTCTTCAGGGCGAACGTACCCGCCAGAAACTCCAGACAATTGATGTGCAACTGCGCCTCGACCGGCGACCACTTGCCTCCAGTGGTGGATGAACCGCACCGGGCACCCCAACCATCGAGACTGGCATCCGATTCTATAATCACGTCCGGTCTGGAATTGAATATTGTCCTCCCATTCCAGTCCTGAACGTGTCGGAGCCACCACAACAACTCCTCGCACGCCTCCCGTGACAACGGGATCTGGGCCGCATACGACAGACCGCCTGACAAATGGTCATTCTTCAACCTCTGAAGTGCCCTGTACTGTAGGGGTGCAGGAAAAATCGCTTGCACCGAGGCCGACAGCAGGCCGACAATCCGAGCCACCGCGTGTAGGGTCACCACCCGTTTGCGTAAGAGGCTCCATATTTCCTTGCGAAGCAATGCAAGTTTCTTGCTCGGCAGACTCAGCGTCTCCAGCTGGGTATTTACTACAAAACCCAGAAACTCCATATCTTGAGCAGGAGTCAATACGGATTTCTTTTCGTTGATGAGAAAACCTAACTCCACCAGAAGAGACGTGGCCCACTGTACATGTAATCGGGCCTGACTCTCTGAACGAGCCATGATCAATAAATCCAACAGCAACGGTCCCATTGGGTTATGGGTTTAATTATAAATTTTCCAATCCCCTTCTGGGAGGAGATCCTCCCTTCAGGGGAACAATACCCTACCTGTAACCCAATTAAAATATAACTTTTATTCTTATTCCTTAAACATATATATTTTTTAAGGAATAAGAATAAAAGTTATATTTTAATTGGGTTACAGGTAGGGTATTGTTCCCCGGAAGGGAGGATCTCCTCCCAGAAGGGGATTGGGAAATTTATGATCAATAAATCGTCCAGATAAATGATCAGTCTCACTCCCCAACTCCGAAGACAAGCCACGACCGGCTTCAGGAGTTTGGTGAAACACCACAGGGCGGATGAAAGACCGAATGGGAGACAAGAGAACTCCCACTTTCGTCCTTCCCACAGAAACTGTAGGAAATGTTGAGAAGACCGATGGATCGGTACCGTCAGGTACGCGCCCTTGAGATCGATCTTTGCCAACCAATCTGCCGGGAGTAGCAAATCTCGGAGGAGATGAGCACCCTCCATTTTGAAATATCGATACAGGACGTATTCGTTCAGATCTTTTAAGTTTATGACCGGCCTGTGACCGCCGTCTTTCTTCTTTACCAGGAAGATGCTGCTGATAAAGCCCGGCGTAGTCACACCTACTGGATGTATGGCCTGCTTTTTGAAGAGATCGTCGATCTCTGCCTGCACCAACAACCTGTCTGCATTCGAAAAACGGATTCTCTTCGTGGCCCGCCGTTGAATCGGCGGGGACAGGAATTCTATGACATACCCCGACACCACGTGCAGGACCCACGTATCGGCCGTAATCCGGGACCAAGCATGGGCAAAAAAACGTATCCTGCCTCCCACAGGTATCTGTGGCATGATCGTGCACTGCTGACCCACCTGTGCTTCTTCCTCTTGGGAAACCACGGCCACCTCTAGCCCTCCAGGGTCTTCCAATTGGTGGAAAAAAGGGTGTGGAGGCAACTGGAGCAGCGACCATTGGAGTCTGTGATCTGTCCTGTACGTATTGTATTGATCCCCTATGATAGGGTCTAAAATAGGCTCCTCGGCTGGAAGGGTGACCCCTGCCCCTTTCAGCCTTACCGAAAACCTTGCCACTAAGGTTCTTTTTCAGAGAATTCTGGGCCTTATATAAGCTGGAGAATAAGCCCACGAATTTATTCATATTCTTAATCAGGGAATCCCCGAATAATAGCCCATCAGCCGAAGGGCCCGGCTCCTCTATAGCCAGGTGTGAAAGCTGCGGGTCCAGCCGCATCAAAATGGACCTACGACGTTCAGCCGACAAAGCCGAATTCGCATTACCCAGGAGTCAAGCAGATCTCAACGCCCACCCCCGCAGGGTAGCCGCATTAACAGACTCACCAGAGGCTACCGCCTGCTCCACCATATTAAGAATCTTAGTAATAGGCCCCAAAAGGTCCAACAATTTATCTTGGACCGACTTAAAGGATCGGTCAATCCCTTTTTTCGGGTTTTTCCCTGACTTCACCATATATTTTATGTGGATAGGGTATAACTCCGGCGTGATCGCCACCTTATTGGCCATTGAAGGCCGAGGACACTCCGCGCGGAGTTTGTTTCGATTACTCCTGCCCAGTGGTTTACGAAGCCAAGCCTCTACATATTTGGCTACCTCCGGGATAGGGGTCCATTCACCCGACCGCGGGTGTTTAATGTCTTCAGGGTCGAAGAATGGCAGACCCTGCAAATCGAGTATGGCATCTGGAGACACCACACCCTCGGTAGACGGGTCATGTAGGACAACCTCAGCGTCCTCATTCATCATTGTCATCCTCACCAGAGGCGATAGAGTCCGATAGTTCCGAATCATCAATAATAGTATTAGGTTTAATTTGTTTAGTGGCTCTAGCGGCCTTATGAACTACACCTTCCCCCTTGGTGGAGGGTCTTTTACCCTGACACGGATCGTCGCCCCTAGGAACGGGGTCGGTAAGACTTATTTTACCATCTCCCGACATAGCATGCGTCATAGGAGAAGTCTGAACGTCTGAAATGTGGTGTCTCTTCCGGTCAGACTTCCCGGGTCGTCTGGAGCTAGAAGCCCTTGCATCCGCCGATTCCAAACCAGAAACGGAAGTATGAGGTAAATTTGTCTCACGGTGGGAATGAAGCATCGCCACGGAAACAGATTTGGAAATCACCTCATGCAGAGAAGACATAGCTGCTTGCATGGATTTATTCACCAGTAAATGAATCTGTTCCGCAGACATAGATTCAGTGGCTTGCACCTGAGTGGGGCCATCCCCCAAGGTCATACCAATCTTGTCCTCAGACATATTCAAAACAGACAAGTGGCACTGTAAAGGTAAATTCGGGATTCCTACAGGGCTGTGGAAAAAGGAAACAGAAAAACTTTAATTAAATGAAATATGAATAATACTAAGGGGAAATAAAACTACTGTAATGTGTGTGTATAATTAACCAGTAAGGAGTAGAGGGATAAAAGCTCCCTCACTCTTACAGCAAATGTAATAAGTGAAAATGAATTCACTTGTACAATAAAATACAGCAACAGTAAGGTCTTGTTGGGAGTATGTAAAAAACTCACAACACTCCCCACAAGCACCGGTCACCAGCGCCGCTGCGCTGGTATGACTGAAAGCTGCAGTCACGCGGGCGAGAGCAAGTCCGGGACTGCAGACGTAAGAGCAGAGGGAGGGGGCGTGGTCAGCTCCCGTCCTCTGACACAGAAGATTACTCCGGCTTCGTACAAGGGAGGAGACGCGCACGGCCAAGGGAGAAGAACGGCAGGCCTTCAAAACACAAGACCCCGACGTCACCAGGAATGGCGGTGAGTCAGGGGCTTACAGTAACGGAGAAAAATGGGAATGGGGATAGGAGGAGGCCAGAAATGCCGCAGAAACCCGTCCAGCACCCACAGACACCAGGGAAAATAAGGGTGATGTGGAACAAAAGGAAAGGATAGAGCAACCGGCGTATACAGTACCTACGCCGGGGCTCAGGAGAAATAAACAATGAACATAGTTGCCCGGGATATAAACACCCAACAGTAGAATATGAACTGACACAAGGGGGAATAAAGAGAGGCCAAAATTAGGCCTCTGGTACAGTACGAACTATAATGAATAATATGGGTACTTATCTGTATGCACACAGCTAGTGAGCAGAAAGAAAGAGGAAGAAGGGTGGAGCTGCAGTCGGTTTTAGATGGAGCAAGTTGCATGGGATTGGTGGGATTGATCATGGGGGTGCGGTTAGGTTGCTAGGTGACCTGCATCCTAGTTTTTTCTTTCATTGTTGAAGTTACATTTGCTTTTTTCTTTCTGCTAGTGAGTTTAATAAAGAAGAAATATGCATTTGATACAAGCCTCCTGTCTGCAGTAAAATTATATAATCTTACCTGTCTTCCAATGTTCTGATCTCTGCGGCTGCCCTCTTTTCCTTCTTACCTGTCTTCCAATGTTCTGATCTCTGCGGCTGCCCTCTTTTCCTGCACACGCTCCTGATAATTGTCCCCTGCTGAAAAAAGATTTACTCGAATGTACCCGAATACCGAATGTATCCGGAAAAAAATCAAACCCGAACCCCCGAATACCGAATTTATCCAAAAAAATCAAGCCCGAAAAATGTACCGAACAGAAAATTTTACCCAAAATGAAAAAACAAAACAAAACTAAACGAAAATTTTTCTTGTGCACATGTCTACTGTCTATCACAGCACTAGCCAGAGTTTCACAGATGTCCACCAAAAAGAATGTCTCCAGTCCATGCTGTGATTTAATCTCTCTTCAAGTATCCTGTTCCAGCCCTGAGAAGGAGAATGTACTAGTCAGAAGTGGTGAACCCACTGAGCAAGGACCCTTCTGCCAGCAATAATCTATTTGCTGACTTCCAGTCAGAGTCAGTGCTGAGTGGCTCAACACATCATGAAAAGTTTCTTTAGCATTCACCCTGCTTATAGAGTATCATATTCCAGAGGGACAACTACCCTCAGCTATCCATCCTCCTCATGGATGTCATACCTTTACTGTCTTTCATAAACTCTAGCAGCAGTACACATCCCCCCTAACCCCCCTCCTCTTCGAATGAAATGCAAAAGCTGTTAGCATCCTCTAAATGGTAGTGCTTATGGCTGGTTAAATGGAGAGGATACACACTATTTTCTTTTATAGGTAATAAAGTGTGGGAGCTGTCAGAACTATTAAAACATTACTGTCCTTTCTAAAAACTTCTAACCTGACCTGCGGACATGTCAAAGGATTTTAGCAGTTGAGTCTCAGTGCTGAGGCCCCTACCAATCCCTAGTGTGGTGTCCCAGTACCGCATACTATACGGTACTTATTTATTTATTGGTCCCCATAGCGAGAGTCCCTAGGACTTAGGGATCCCTGTTAGCCAGTCTACCCCTGGTCGCCTCTATTCTAGTGTATAAATCTCTAATTTATTCGTAGGTTAATATAAATAGAATAACATGTGTAAATAAATGGTTAATTACTTGTTTCCATTAGCGTTGCAGGACCTGCGGGTCATGTGACGAGGTGAACTCTATGGTATTTAGCTTGAGGACCTTTGGAGGCCCTGTGACGTAAGCAATCCCATCTCACCATGTAATGGTGAATGGCAGACGTTCAGACCAATCAGATTCGCCACGCCCCCTGCCCATATAAGGGAGCGGCGGCCATGTTTCTCTCTCTTACCTCGTGGGCTGTCAAGCAAGCAAGACCTGTACAGCAGTAATGGCAGTGAGTTAGGCCTGAGCCTTGCGGCAACGGCTGAACAATTATAACTATAGAGTGTATCAATTCCCACTCTGCAGCATCACCGGACCTAATAACTCCCCTAAATCCGATGGATCTGCAAATCTCTTCCTAAATTCAGAGACTTTATGTCTAGCTCAAGGTCCGCAACTACTGCCAGTCACTAAGCAACCTAAGGACTGTTTGTATGAAACTGTTACTGTGCCGTGGTTATTGCAAGAACTTCAGTAAAAGTTATTCAAGTTCAAGTTTAAATCTCCTTGTGGACCTTCAGTTATTTTATGCACCTATCGTTACTGGGAAGGGCGGCGATAGGCCGGAACATTGATTCAGCATACCAGCCCTCAGCCTGGCGTCACGAACTCTAGGGTTAACATTAACCCCTTCTATACCCATACCATACCACCACTACCATACACCCCCCCAAGGGCTACCACAAAGCCTTTTAAATAAGTACTGTATAAAATGTGGTACTGGGACACCACACTAGATATATCAGGACAAGAGCACAGCGGCACACTTCACTCGCCAGCCTTACTCACTGCAGGAGACAGGCTTTGTAGGAAGCACATATTGACACTTAAATAATCTTTGTCCCTAAAGGGGTTTTCCTGGCTATCATGACTGTAGGCAAATCCTAAGGATAGGCCATTAATGCCTTATTGGCATGGTACCCTGATGAGCTGTTCGGCGCTTGCACACTACATAGTAAATGGGGTTGGAAGCAGTTGGTTCGGATCAGTGATGGTGCCATTTTACTGCACACTAGCTCTCAGTTAATTGAACAGGAGCTGAGCCACAGAAACAGTTCACTACTTAGTAAACAGAGCCCACTGCTTCAAATACCAGCCCCCTTGAAGATCAGCCATCAATAATACTAGCCCAGAAAACCCCTTTAACCACCCTTAACTAAAAACAAAAATAGAGAAATAGAAATATAGCCGCACATCCACAAATTGTACCCTGATCTAATTGCTACTCAGCATAATTCCAAAAACCAACAGGTTTTCAGTATACATTTTGGTCAAAAAGTACCAGTCCACTTGCCACGTCAAGGCCACCTAGTCAGAGTAGGTCCCTAACTTAACACTGAGAAGCAAGTAGATCAAAAAACAAATTGTGGATGTGTGGTTATGTTTCTGTTTGTCTATCTTTGTTTTACACCCTCTTAACTTGTATATCTAATTCCTCACTGAAACATGAACTATACATACTGTATAATTTTTTAAATACCATTAGCAGTCATTGCATGATTGTACTTTGACTTTAGTACTCCTTTTAAAGGGTATGTTTACCACAGTGTTATGTAGTCTTTGATCTGTTACATCATTTGATGTCCTATTTTTGGGTCTAGTTTTTGTCTACTGGTGATATTTCGTTGAACATTGTTAAAGGTTACCGCCACTCAGTATGGATTAAAAATCCAATTAACATACAGTATGTAACACTGAAAACAAACTATGAAAAACAATGTTTCCGTGGTTACAGATGTTGCAAAGTCCTATTAGATTAGCCCACTGCTTCTGATCATTTGTTATAACATTACTGTCTGTGTCTTTTAATAAGACTTTTTCTTAACCTTGTTTTTTGGTTGTAGAACTTACTGTTACTGTAATCATTCAAAACTCCTTATTTGAGCAGATTCCTAAAGAGGACATTTACATTTTTACCTTAACTAGGACACCTAGGTAGTCACATTGTTGATACATAAAAAAAAAAATACTTTTTCTTTATTCAGGAGAATTAGCCCAATTCATACTTTATACGTGTATGGATTCTATTCACAGAGCAGTCTAACAAACGTTAAAAAATGTTTAAGGGTATGGTCACACATGCCGTATTTTGCTGCACATTGACTTCAATGGGTAGAGAAATAAGCAGCAGCAAATATGCAGCAAAATACGGCATTTGTGACCCTACCCTTAAGGGGTATTTTGATCTTCAAAACTTATGTGTGTGGTTCCAACTCCGATGAAAATATTTGGAAGACCTAAATATGTGTCTGAAGTTGGTATTTTGAATAAGGGTTTCTCTATTAATTTATTTTTTCTTGCCATTTAATACATCCTGCAGCCCTGTTTATTAATATTAGAGATGAGTGAATTGAAGCTGACGAATCCGAATTTGTTACAAATTTCATGAAAAATTTGGTTCACAACAAATGTGAATATTGCCACGATTCTATCACGCAAGTTGCTTCATTAAACTCCATTTAGTGCGGTCCAGGCTCCAGGGCATCTAAAATGGTGATTCCAAATGTGAGGACATGGGGCAAGGAAATCTGGGAAGGCGGGTAGGAGGAATGACCCTGAATCACATGCAAGATGCCGCCTATCGGCAGCCAGTCACTCCTGTGATGTCGCATGCCCTATATAATCGGCAGCAATATTCTGGCTAGTCACTTCATTTATTACACTGCAGAGAGATAGGACAGACAGCCTGTGTGTGTGTTACACAGAAAAGCTTTTTCCAGCAATGTTTCACCTCCTAGTCACATCAGTGTTCTGGTGGACAGAGAGCATTGCTTTTTTCACTGCAAAAGGAATTTTACTCCAGTCATTAACCTCCTAGTCACTTTCTACAGCATTGTATTACAGAGAGGGGCAGAGAGCTGTGTGTTGCCTACATTTCAACAAGCTGCCTCAACTTCATCAGCCTTAGAAGGAATAATTTTTCAGCGCAATTCTGTATCTTTGATCCACAACCAATCATCTGCTGTTTATACTAGTCTGTAGACCAGGGGTCCTCAAACTTTTTAAACAGGGAGCCAGTCCACGGTACCTCAGACCGTTGGAGGGCCGGAGTAAAAAAAAAAAAAATGCACACTGCATATATCTTATTTTGAAGTGAAGAAACAAAACGGGAATAAATACAATATTTAAAATGAAGAACAAGTAAAGTTAAATCAACAAACTTACCAATATTTCAATGGGAACTGGGTAGTTCCCCCCACATTAGGTGCAGTATAGTTCCCCCACATTAGGTGCAGTATAGCCCCCCCACATTAGGTGCAATATAGTCCCCCCATTAGGCTGGCAGTATGTTTCCCCACATTAGGTGCAATATAGTCCCCCACATTAGGCTGGCAGTATAGTTTCCCCCACATTAGGTGCAATATAGTCCCTCACATTAGGCTGGCAGTATAGTTCCCTCACATTAGGTGCAGTATAGTCCCCCACATTAGGCTGGCAGTATAGTTCCCCCATATTAGGTGCAATATAGTCCCCCACATTAGGCTGGCAGTATAGTTCCCCCACATTAGGTGCAATATAGTCCCCCACATTAGGCTGGCAGTATGTTCCCCCACATTAGGTGCAATATAGTCCCCCACATTAGGCTGGCAGTATATTCCCCCACATTAGGTGCAATATAGTCCCCCACATTAGGCTGGCAGTATGTTCCCCCACATTAGGTGCAATATAGTTCCCCAAAATTAGGTGCAATTTAGCCCCCCACATTAAGCTGGCATTATGTTCCCCCACATTAGGTGCAATATAGTCCCCCACATTAAGCTGGCATTATGTTCCCCCACATTAGGTGCAGTATAGTCCCCCACATTAGGCTGGCAGTATAGTTCCCCCATATTAGGTGCAATATAGTCCCCCACATTAGGCTGGCAGTATGTTCCCCCACATTAGGTGCAATATAGTCCCCCACATTAGGCTGGCAGTATGTTCCCCCACATTAGGTGCAATATAGTCCCCCACATTAGGCTGGCAGTATATTCCCCCACATTAGGTGCAATATAGTCCCCCACATTAGGCTGGCAGTATGTTCCCCCACATTAGGTGCAATATAGTTCCCCAACATTAGGTGCAATTTAGCCCCCCACCTTAAGCTGGCATTATGTTCCCCCACATTAGGTGCAATATAGTCCCCCACATTAAGCTGGCATTATGTTCTCCCACATTAGGTGCAATATAGTCCCCCTCATTAGGCTGGCAGTATGTTCCCCCACATTAGGTGCAATATAGTCCCCCACATTAGGCTGGCAGTATGTTCCCCCACATTAGGTGCAATATAGTCCCCCACATTAGGCTGGCAGTATGTTCCCCCACTTAAGGTGCAATATAGTCCCCCACATTAGGCTGACAGTATGTTCCCCCACATTAGGTGCAATATAGTCCCCCACATTAGGCTGGCAGTATGTTCCCCCACATTAGGTGCAATATAGTCCCCCACATTAAGCTGGCAGTATGTTCCCCCACATTAGGTGCAATATAGTCCCCCACATTAAGCTGGCATTATGTTCCCCCACCTTAGGTGCAATATAGTCCCCCACATTAGGTTGGCAGTATAGTCCCCCCCACATTAGGTGCAATATAGTCCCCCACATTAAGCTGGCATTATGTTCTCCCACATTTGGTGCAATATAGTCCCCCACATTAGGCTGGCAGTATATTCCCCCACATTAGGTGCAATATAGTCCCCCAAATTACCTTGGCAGTATAATCCCCCACATTAGGTGCAATATAGTCCCCCAAATTACGTTGGCAGTATAGCTCCCCAAATTATGTTGGCAGTATGTTCCCCCACAGGCATACAGTCTCCAGCGATACAGTATGGCTGGAGGCTGTATGCCTGTGTACTGCCCCATTTCAGTGTTCCGACCATCGCTCCGGCCATAGCAGGACCGGAGGATCGGTGGTCAGAACACTGAAGGGACGCGCCGCTGGTAAACACTTACCTCCAGCGCGTGTCCTTGCTTCTTCTCTGCTTCTCCACTCCTCCGCTTGGTTGCCATGAACGCACGCATGGGACGTCAGTGACGTCGCTGCGTGTGCCTGTTCCCGGCGGTCCCCGCGTTTTTAAAGTAAATGCGGGTCGCAGGGACTTAACAGAGGCTTCCTTGTGTTCCGAAAGCATCTTTCGGAACACATGGATGTCCTGTGGCAAAAACGCCCGGCGGGCCGGGTAAATGCGCTCCAAATGAGGGCCATAGTTTGAGGACCCCTGCTGTAGACGATATAATACCCAGCTGTAAATTCCTAATAGTCTTTGACAGAGTGCAATTTTGGGTTTAGTACATATCTTTTGTGTGCTGCCTCACTGTTGTGTACTGCTGGTGTTGTGCATAAATATGTATTTTTTAAGAGTACTGTAACACATTTTTCTGCCCTCATATGTTCATACCACATACCTACATATAAGTAGTGTACTATTTTGTACCTTTTTATCTGTGAAGGGCTTACATACTGTGGAAAGCCAGGAAAAAGTACTCACCGGTTGGTGTTGTACTCAAATACTTTTTCTAAAATACTATTTTGTAGCTGTTAATCTGTCAAGGGCCTAGATAATGTGAAAGTCCAGGCAAAAGTATTCACTGGCTGGTGTTTTACTCCAATACGTTTTTTAATCGTACTGTAGCACATTTTTCTGCCCTCATAAGGGCATACCACACACGTACATCTAAGTAGTGTACTATTTTGTACCTGTTAACCTGTCAAGGGCCTAGATACTGTGAAAATCCAGGCAAAAGTAATCACCGGCTGGTGTTTTACTAAAATATGTTTTTTTTAAGCGTACTGTAGCACATTTTTCTGCCCTTCTAAGTGCATACCACATACCTACATCTAGCAGGTTGGGCCTGGCCTCTAACATTGGCCGGAACTCGTGGCTAATAGCGCGCGGAACTGATCATGGTGCCACACGCTATTAACCCTTTAGACGCAACGTTCAAAGTTGAACGTCTTGTCTAAAGTGAAACTAAAACATTGCCGGTTAGCTCAGGGGGCTGTTCAGGATCGCCGTGGCGAAATTGTGGCATCCCGAACAGCTGAGATACAGCAGGAGGGTCCCTACCTTGCCTCCTAGTGTCCGATCGCCGAATGACTGCTCAGTGACTGAGATCCAGGCATGCAGTCAAGCGGCAGAATCATTGAGCAATGGTTTCCTATGAGAAACCATTGAACAATGTAAAAGATCAGTGTATGCAGTGTTATAGCCCCCTATGGGAGCTATAAAATTGCAAAAAAAAAGTGAAAAAAAGTGAATAAAGATCATTTAACCCCTATCCTAATAAAAATTTGAATCACCCCCCTTTTCCCATAAAAAAAAAAACTGTGTAAATAAAAATAAAAATAAACATATGTGGTATCGCCGCGTGTGCAGGCCCGTCGCTACCGGACCGGCAAACCAAGCAACCGAGCTGGCTGGAGGGCCCCGAGCAGAGCCGGTGCTTGCCCGTCCTGTAGCGATGGGGCACTTCAGGAGGCCCGCACATTTCAATTAAATTACCTTTGTAGGGCGCAGGCCCCTTAAGAAACAAACCGGCACAGGACAGGTCAGGGGCTGATGGGAGTAGAGACATCACGTGCCCCGCGCAGACACGCACGTCTACGCCAATCACCTGACCTGTCCCTGCCTACGTCCCCACGCGAACCTCCAGCATCCTCAGTGCAGTGACAGGAGTAGCAGCAGACTCACGCCGCTGCAATGATCCACGGCAGGGTAAGTAAACTGTCCCAGGGGGCGGGGGGATTGTATTGTGGTTAGGTGACTGCAATGGTGATGAGAGATGCGTGTGTGTGGTGGGGGGGTGGGTGTTATTGGGGGTCATGAGAGATGCAGGGGGTGTTATGGGGGGGTCATGAGAGATGCAGGGGGGGTCTTATGGGGGTCATGAGAGATGCAAGGGGGTGTTATAGGGGTGATGAGAGATGCAGGGGGGGTGTTATGGGGGTGATTAGAGGTGCAGGGGGGTGTTATGGGGGTGATGAGAGATGCAGGGGTGGTGTTATGGGGGTGATGAGAGGTGCAGGGGGGTGTTATGGGGGTGATGAGAGGTGCAGGGGGTGTTATGGGGGTGATGAGAGGTGCAGGAGGTGTTATGGGGGTGATGAGAGGTGCAGGGGGGTGTTATGGGGGTGATGAGAGGTGCAGGGGGGTGTTATGGGGGTGATGAGAGGTGCCCCCCCCCCGTACCTCTCCTCCTAACCCCCCCCCCTGGTTATAATAGTGATGAGGAGAGGTGGGCGGGGGGAGTTATAGTAGTGATGAGGAGAGGTTTGGCGGGGGGATATGGGGGGGATGAGGACACAGAGGATAAGAGGGGGTGGATATGTATATATGATGTGTATGCATGTGTGGCAGTATTGTATTCAGTGGATACAGTGTGGAGCAGCATTATATTCAGGGTACAATGTGTGGCAGCATTATATTCAGGGTACAGTGTGTGGCAGAATTATATTTAGTGGGTACAGTGTGTGACAGTATTATATTCAGGGTAAAGTGTGGGGCAGTATTATATTTAGTGGGTACAGTGTATAGCAGTATTTTATTCAGGGTACAGTGTATAGCAGTATTTTATTCAGGGTACAGTGTGGGGCAGTATTTATTTAGGGTACAGTGGGGGGCAGTATTTTATTTAGGGTACAGTGTGGGGCAGTATTATATTTAGTGGGTACAGTGAATAGCAGGATTATATTTAGTGGGTACAGTGTATGGCAGTATTATATTCAGGGTACAGTGTGGGGCAGTATTTTATTTAGGGTACAGTGTATAGCAGTATTTTATTCAGGGTACAGTGTATGGCAGTATTATATTCAGGGTACAGTGTGGGGCAGTATTATATTTAGTGGGTACAGTGTATAGCAGTATTTTATTCAGGGTACAGTGTGGGGCAGTATTTTATTTAGGGTACAGTGTGGGGCAGTATTTTATTTAGGGTACAGTGTGGGGCAGTCTTATATTTAGTGGTTACAGTGAATAGCAGGATTATATTTAGTGGGTATAGTCTATGGCAGTATTATATTTAAGGTACAGTGTGTGGCAGGATTATATTCAGGGTACAGTGTATAGCAGTATTGTATTCAGGGTACAGTGTGGGGCAGTATTTTATTTAGGGTACAGTGTGGGGCAGTATTATATTCAGGGTACAGTGTGGGGCAGTTTTTTATTTAGGGTACACTTTCTGGCAAGGTTATAATGATTACTGTCTTCATACAGAGGATGAGGATCTGCTGACAGTGAGGAGCCAATGATGTCTGGATATCAGACTCTGCAGAGAAGATGGAGCTGGAGGAAGACCTGGTCTCTGGACCAGATGAATAGTGTTGCTCGCGAATATTTGCAATGCGAATTTTATTCGCGAATATCCCATATTCGCGAATTCGCGAATATTCGCAAATATAGCACTATATATTCGTAATTACGAATATTCGTTTTTTTTTTTACTTTTTTTTTTTTTTCACAGTACACATCACAGTGATCATCCCTTTCTGCTTCCAGCTTGTGTGGTGTAAAGAAGGCTCTAATACTACTGTGTGAGACCGGTGTGCGAATGTTTGCTAATGCGAAAATTAGCATATGCTAATTTTCGCATATGCAAATTTTCGCTTATGTTAACGTGTATGCAAATGTTCGCATATGTTAATTTTCACATACGTGAATTTTCGCATATGCAAAAATAAATCGAGAATATTACGAATATGCGAATATATGACGAATATTCGTCCATATATTCGCGAATATTCGCGAATTCGAACATGGCTTATGCCGCTCAACACTACAGATGAAGAAGAAAAGATAATAGAGAAAATATCACTTGAGTCAGAAGATGTCACTCAGGTCACTGATATCATTGTGTATTCTCCTGACTGTCCCATCAGAACTGTAGTCACTTGTAAGTTCTGCAGTGATGATGGGTAAAACTGTGTCTAATCTGTTTCTCTCCAGCTGTTACAAAACTACCACTCCCATTGCAAGAGGCTCTTCAGACATGATTGGAGTTTTAGCTTTCCAACAGCTGGAGAACCACTTTAACCGAGGTGATCGGTGGGGATCTCAGCAGTCAAACCCCCACCAAAAAAAATGTCCCTGGGGGGGCTCTGGACAGGGGGTATGGGTAGGGAACACTGCTGCACCTAATGTGGGGGAACTCTGCTGCACCTAATGTGGGGGGAACACTGCTGCACCTAATGTGCGTCGTATCGACATTCGCTCACGTTGGGCTACCAGAATTCAAGGGCCGGCGTTACTATGTCCTAACGCCGGCCCTAGAGCGTGACGTGCGTGAACATCAAAGGGGGGGGGGATCCTCCATGTCCATTTTGCTTGGGGCCCCCAAATTCCTTCAAACGGCCCTGCACGTGTGGAAATGTCCGAATCATAAAAATGTATCATTACTTAAACAGCACGGTCAATGGCGTACGCGCAAAAAAATTCCATAGTCCAAGATAGCGTATTTTTCTTCACTTTTTATATCATGAAAAAATTTATAAAAAGCCATCAAAAAGTCTGATCAATACAAAAATGGTACCGCTAAAAACTTCAGATCACGGCACAAAAAATTAGCCCTCATACAACCCCATACACTGAAAAATAAAAAAGCTATAGGGGTCAGAAGATGACAATTTTAAATGTACACATTTTCCTGCATGAAGTTATGATTTTTTTTCAGAAATACGACAAAATCAAACCTAAAAAAGAAGGGTATCACTTTAATTGAATGAACCTACAGAATAAAGAGAAGGTGTCACTTTTACCGAAAATTGTATGGTGTAGAAACAGAAGCCCCCAAAATCCACAAAATGGCATTTTTTTTTTCAATTTTGTCTCCCAATGATTTTTTTCCATTTTGCCGTAGATATTTGGGTAAAATGACTGATGACAAAAAAACGTGGTCTCAAATGGCTGGAGGTGCTCAACCCCAAATGCGGTTGTGCATTTATACTGGGGGAGCAGATCCTGCCCTTGTAGTACGTTGCTAAGGGCGATCCCCAGCATAAAAATGCATACAATGGAGGATACCTGCAGCGGACTACAAGTGCCACAATAGAATCCTACACCAGATAAACGGTGTGGATGTGTAACAATTAGAATACAATACAGGAATATGGGTGCACTATTGTGGTAGATGTAAACAATACATTGGCTATCCCTCAACACTGATGTTAAAATTGAGACATTCGCCAGTGTATCCTTATATGAAGGACACACCAGAGCCCGCACACCAACGCCAAGGTTTCTCAAATTGGTGCGAGACCTAACGCTAATCCTACCTGTGCTTGATAAGCAAAACAGGAGCCAGTGGGCAATTACGGCAGCATTCGGTTGACTCACAACTTCCTCCCAGATACCCCCCAGCGTGACTGAGCACACATGCAATGGGAGGAGGGAGGCAAGCTGCAAGCCCCACCTGAGTTGGCTAATATGGGTGCCTGGCCTCACAGGTGCTACCTTAATGCTGCCTTGTAGATATTCAAGGCGCATTAATTTTGGAGTTTACACACCTCCAAATATAAAATTTAAACAAACAACAAAAAAACGTGGTCTCAAATGGCTGGAGGTGCTCAACCCCAAATGCGATTGTGCATTTATACTGGGGGAGCAGATCCTGCCCTTGTAGTACGTTGCTAAGGGCGATCCCCAGCATAAAAATGCATACAATGGAGGATGCCTGCAGCGGACTACAAGTGCCACAATAGAATCCTACACCAGATAAATGGTGTGGATGTGTAACAATTAGAATACAATACAGGAATATGAGTGCACTACTATGGTAGATGTAAACAATACATTGACTATCCCTCAACACTGATGTTAAAATTGAGACATTCGCCAGTGTATCCTTATATGAAGGACACACCAGAGCCCGCACACCAACGCCAAGGTTTCTCAAATTGGTGCGAGACCTAACGCTAATCCTACCTGTGCTTGATAAGCAAAACAGGGGCCAGTGGGCAATTACGGCAGCATTCGGTTGACTCACAACTTCCTCCCAGATACCCTCCAGCATGACTGAGCACACATGCAATGGGAGGAGGGAGGCAAGCTGCAAGCCCCACCTGAGTTGGCTAATATGGGTGCCTGGCCTCACAGGTGCTACCTTAATGCTGCCTTGTAGATATTCAAGGCGCATTAATTTTGGAGTTTACACACCTCCAAATATAAAATTTAAACAAACAACAAAAAAACGTGGTCTCAAATGTCTGGAGGTGCTCAACCCCAAATGCGGTTGTGCATTTATACTGGGGGAGCAGATCCTGCGCCTTGAATATCTACAAGGCAGCATTAAGGTAGCACCTGTGAGGCCAGGCACCCATATTAGCCAACTCAGGTGGGGCTTGCAGCTTGCCTCGCTCCTCCCATTGCATGTGTGCTCAGTCACGCTGGAGGGTATCTGGGAGGAAGTTGTGAGTCGACTGAATGCTACCGTAATTGCCCACTGGCCCCTGTTTTGCTTATCTAGCACAGGTAGGATTAGCGTTAGGTCTCGCACCAATTTGAGAAACCTTGGCGTTGGTGTGCGGGCTCTGGTGTGTCCTTTATATAAGGATACACTGGCGAATGTCTCAATTTTAACATCAGTGTTGAGGGATAGCCAATGTATTGTTTACATCTACCACAGTAGTGCACCCATATTCCTGTATTGTATTCTAAAATGACTGATGTCAATACAAAGTAGAATTGGTGGCGCAAAAAATAAGCCATCATATGGCTTTTTAGGTGCAAAATTTAAAGAGTTATGATTTTTTTTAAAGGTAAGGAGGAAAAAATTTAAGTGCAAAAACATCTAAGTAGTGTACTATTTTGTATCTGTTAAACTCTCAAGGGCCTATATACTGTAAAAGACCAGGGAAAAGTATTCACCGGCTGGTGTTTTACTAAAATAGTTTTTTTAAGCGTACTGTAGCGCATTCTTGTGCCCTCATAAGTGCATACCTACATTTAAGTAGTGTACTATTTTGTACCTGTTAACCTGTTAAGAGCCAAGATACTGTCAAAGTCCAGGCAAAAGTACTCACCGACTGGTGTTGTACTCAGATACTTTTTTTGTGTACTGTAGCGCATTTTTCTGCCCTCATAAGTGTATACTACATACCTACATCTAAGTATTGTACTATTTTGTACCTGTTAAACTCTCAAGGGCCTAGATACTGTAAGAGGCCAAGGAAAAGTAATCACCTGCTATTTTTTTTTTACTAAAATAAGTTTTTTTTAAGCGTACTTTAGCGCATTTTTGTGCCCTCATATGTGCATACCCCATACATACATCTAAGTAGTGTACTATTTTGTACCTGCTAATCTGTCAAGGGCCTAGATACTGTCAAAGTGCAGGCAAAAGTAAGTAAACGGCTGGTGTTGTACTCAGATACTTTTTTAAGTGTACTGCAGCACATTTTTCTGCCTTCATAAGTGCATACCACATATCTACATCTAAATATTGTACTATTTTGTGCCTGTTAAACTCTCAAGGGCCTAGATACTGTGAAAGGCCAGGGAAAAATAATCACCAGATGGTGTTTTACTAAAATAAGTTTATTTTTAATCTTACTATAGCGCATTTTTCTGCCCTCATAAGTGCATACCACATACCTACATCTAATTAGTGTACTATTTTGTACCTGTTAATCTTTAAAGGGCCTAGATACTGTTAAAGGGCAGCCAAAAGTACACACATGCTGCTGTTCTAGACAAATACTGTTTTAGGCATAGTGAAACGTATTGCACTCCCCTCATAAACTCACTAAGTGTGTCTGGCAGAGAAGTGCCAGGATATGCACAAAGGAGTGGCAGAGGCCTAAATTCATCAGGCGCAGGCAGAGGTCGCAGCAGACTAGGAAAGAGTGGCAGCAGGAGATCCAGATATCAGCTAGCGGTTGTGTTTCGAGCAGCAACCCATCTGCCGTCATCGATTGATTAACACGGTCATCCACTTCCTCACAAGTGACATCTGATAACCCCAGTCAACAGTCGGTGGGTTCCTCAGACACAACGCTTCAGTTGGCAAGGCCCGGGAGAAGTCCCTGTCCCCCCATTCCCTCTGTTCTATGCTGTTCCCTCTCCTACAGAAGTTATCAGCTTAGCCAGCAAGCAGTAGCCTGGTTGGCAGTCAGCGTGGTGGCAGAAATGGAAATTCTGGAGCCAAACGTGAACGGGGGAGACCACCTACTTCACGGCAGCCTACCTTCCCGGGAGGTACTGGTACAGGGGTTTCTGGAGACAGCAGCAGTAGCAGTCCATTAGTGCGGACTGTTGGTGGAAAAACAGATACTCGGCGGTGTGGCAATTTTTCATCAAGCATCCGGAGGAGGTTCACATAGCCACATGCAAGATATATCGGCAGAAGGTGAAGCATGGCCAGGGTCCCAATGTTGGCACCTCGTCTCAGCGTCAACATATGCTTCGCCACAGTAAAGCGGCCTGGGAGAACTGTGGCTCCGATGTAGTGGTTCAGCCTGCTTCGTCAACCAGTGGCAGGCCGCTCCCTCTTTCAGCCAGCCAAGGCATCACAAGTTCAGCCAAAGGGAGCTGTGTGTCATACCCTCCTTCTGTCGCTCCAGATGCTCCTGCTCCTCCTCCAGTCATTCCGCCAACAATCCATCGGCGAAGCCGTATGCGCCAATTCATCCAACGGTGCAGAAGCTGAATGTGCTCTTTCTAAGTTTCTGGTGCTGCAATCCCTCCCTTTTCAAGTAGTGGACTGTACACCTTTCAGAGAACGGATGGCTTGTGGAGGTGGAGAGTCCCAAGCCGTCACTTCTTTGCAAAGAAGGCAGCCCTGCACAATTTTGTGGAAGAGAAGGTTGGCCAGTCCTTGAGCCTGTCGGTGTGTACATCTGGAGCTGTAACTATGGTCAGGGACAATACATTTACGGCTCAATGGGGGAATGTGGTTCCTGCATACCCACAACACCAATTTGGACAGGTAGTGCAATTTTCACTGAAATGCTCTCAGGATGTTGGTCTTGTGACAGTGTGCGTCTCCGCCTCATCCTCCACCGTGTCCTCAGCCTCCACTGCTCAGAGAAGTCTCAGTGTCCCTTCAGCATACCATGTGTGCAGGGCACGACTGTGTCACGCTGTTCTTCACACGGTTTACCTTGACAAACAGAGTCACACAGGGAAGGAACTGCTAAAAGTCATTTGTAAAGAAATCAGAGCATGACTTACTCCACGAAAACTGGAAATGGGAACCATGGTGACTGACAAAGGGAAACCCCGGAGGTTTGGTGGGTAAGGTCTGGCACCCTAATTGTTTTTTTTTTTTTGGCTCATTTATTCTGCATTTTAATATATTTCTCTTGTAGTGGTTTGAAGCTCAACTGTAGGCCTTAAGTTCATGCTTTTGCTTGACCCTCTAGATATATATCCCAGCTCACACTGCTACTATGGTTTTATTTATATAGCCATTTGGTCAGACCTTGCACCCACCCAGTTCTCTGCTGTATTCTGGTGCCTTTGTCTTTGTTTTTCAATCTTTGTATTCTTTTGTGTTCTAGTATATTTTATCATGTTTTTATATGTGATTCAATAAAGTTTATATCTATTATATTCAATTATTAATAAGTCGCCAGGATTACGGGAAGAACTATGTCATTCCACTGCTTCATTTCTTACAACATGTGTATGAAACTATGGCTGGTCAGGGCACTGGAGATGTGGTGCCTACATCTCACGGCCACATGAGCCATGTGGGGGCTGAACTGGAGCCGGAGGAGGAGAGGGTGGGGCACAGTGGAGCACAGTTTAGTTTTTGCCAAATGGGCATTTTTTCTAGTAATCTGACAGGAGAGGAGGAGCAGGAGCAGCCAGAGAAGCTAGAGGGTTATGAGGAAGGTGAGACAGAGGAACCAGACACACCGTAGCAGTATGCAGTGGAGATGGAGGCAGGGAGTCCCTCCGAGTTACTTGCACAAATGGCACAATGCATGCTCACTTGCTTGCGTAGTGACAGCCGGATTGTCACCATTCGGCAGCGAGATGACTTCTGGTTCTCCACCTTATTTGACCCTCGCTCCCGCCACAAAATAGGGGCCTTTTTTACACCCACTGAGAGGGAGGACAAACTGACCTACTACAGAGCCATCCTATGTAGTCAGTTGGCCGATGCCTATCTTCACCATCGTCCATCCTCTCGCAGGTCTGAATCGGGGAGCACTCTGTGCTCACCTTTTACTGCCATGGCTGCTGGGGAGTGGTACCAGCCTGAGTCTACAGTAGCTGATGAGTGCCTTTCTTCACCCGCATAGTGAAGCAACTCATCAGCAGCAGGTAGACATGGAGCAGGACCTGAACCAGCAGGTGGTGGTATACCTTAACAAGCCCATGCCAACACACCTTGAAGATCCGCTGGACTTCTGGGCAACCAAATTTTATTTGTGGCCATAACTAGCAGAGTTTGCCCTGGAAAAGCTGTCCTACCCGGCCAGTAGTGTGCCATCAGAGCGGGTGTTTAGTGCTGGGGGGCCATAATCACCCCAAATAAAACTCATCTGTCCACGAAAAATGTGGAGAGACTGACCTTTTTGAAGATTAATCACGCATGGATCAGCCAGAATTCCCCCCCCACCAATGCCTGATGCATCAGAGTAGATTTACCATGGTGCCACACCAACACATCACAAATATGGATAGTGGCAAAGAGATTTAAGGCGCTGCTCCCTAGTTACAAACATTCCACCACATCAGACATTTTTTCACCCACCTTCATCACCGGGTACTGGTAGTGCCACCCACCTCAACAATCTATCACCGGGTCACTTTCAGGACTCCTGATGCTGCTGCCACCTACATGCTGTCTCATTCAACCACTATATCGTCTCCTCATGCTTCTCCCAACTGCAGGCTGTGCCATTCAGCCACTCTATCATCTCCTCATGCTGCCGCCAACTCCAGGCTATGCCATTAAGTCACTATATGGTCACCCCATGCTTCAGCCACCTCAATGCTATGCCATTGAGCCACTATATGGTCTCCCTATGCTACAGGCAACCCCAGGCTGTGCCATTCAGCCACTATATGGTCTCCTCATGCTTCAGCCCCCTCCAAGCTGTGCCATTCAGACACTATATTGTCTCCTTATGCTGCCACAAACTCTAGGCTGTGCCATAGAGCCAATATGTATTCTTTTCATGCTGCCGCCAACTCCAGGCTGTGCCATTCAGACACTATATGGTCTCCTCATGCTTCACCACGTCCAGGGTGTGCCATTCAGCCATTATATTATCTCCTCATGCTTCACCACCTCCAGGCTGTGCCTTTCAGACACTAAATGATCTCCTCATGATTCAGCCAACTCAAGGCTGTGCCATTCGGCCACTGTATGGTCTCCTCATGCTGCCACAAACTCCAGGCTGTGGCATTCAGCCACTATATGTTCTACTCAGGCTGCCACCAACTCCAGTCTGTGCCATTTAGCAACTATATGGTCTCCTCATGGTCAGCCACCTCCAGGCTGTGCCATTCAGCCACTATATGGTCTCCTTATGCTGCCACACAATCCAGGTGGTCATTCAGCCACTATATGGTCTCCTCCTACTGATGCCACCTACAGGCTCTGTCATTGTGCTGCCATGTGACTCCTTGTTAGATATTGTCCTTTGTAACCACACGCCGGGGCCCGGGACACTAAAACTTGGGAGTGTAATCTTACATTTCAATTACAAAATCTTTCATTTCAATATCAAAATCTTAAATTTCAATAAAAAAAAATCAATGTAATATTTTCAAGACTGAGGCTCGAGGGATGTCGACGTCATATAGTAGCTGTGGAATTACCACAAGAATCCAATGAAAAAGGTTGGAGCAATCACAATGAACCATTACTGATTAAATGAAACATTTGCAGTTCCAAAAAAGAGTAAGATAGTGGGGTTGGGGGGGGCGTTGAGAGGTACAGGCTGGAACAGGTGGTAGCTTGCCTAGTGGTGAACCGCCAGCTCGATGCTCACCAGAAGGGGTACTCAAAATTTTTTAATATAGTCAAATTAAATGAAATAAAAATTACATAAAAAAATCTATTTACTTTCTTCAATTTTTACGCCATATGGTCTCCAAGCTGCCACATTCAGACGATCTGCCGCAGTGATTCTAATAATGATGCCTGTAATCTGCATGTCATACTGAATAACAGTATTATTTCACTAACACAGCACACTCCCTATGCATGTTAGAACAAAGCAAACTGTCCCACACCTCTATTGAGGCTCTCTGTAGCCCAGAAATAGCCATATTTAATATAGATTCCCCACAAATAAAATCGGGCCGAACCTAATTTTTTCAGGCAATTTGGCGAATAGCCTGAATCAAATTTTTCAAAAAAAAACATATTAGGATGGGTTCACAATACAGTTGGAGGCTTTTTCGGGTACCTCGATTCCAGGTTCCATCCAGAATAAAAGACAAGAAAATGCAGCTTGTAGTTCTTTGGGTCTGGTGAAGTGGCAGACACCGGGTCGGGTGTCATTAGTGTCTGGCATGCAATAGAGCCACCATTTTTCTGCTTTAGTGACTGAGCTGAACAATGATAAGAACAATAGGAATGAGCACCCAGCCTTACATTATACTACAAAATTTATCTAGAAATGAGGCTATTTGCACATTTATGAGTTACTAAACACCCTACCCTTTGTGTTATTGACTTTAACGACTCTGGGTATTCACATAATCAAAAATTAGGATTTGAAGTAGTGCCCGTGGTTAGCTCAAGGTGTATTTGGCTTCTTGTTCACCAAATACTTAGGTTACCACTGGAAGAATCAACAGGAGGAAAAAAAAAAACAGGTTGATTGGGGGACGCACTACGCTAGCAGTACAATCCACCACGGGCACTGTGGATTAAAAAGGAGATTTTTATTATAAAAACAGACAGAGGTACAGTGTCTTGGCCTTGTGTCAATCCTAAGCGTAACAAACATAGAGCATATTTATCCACATCACCAAAGGTCTCCAAACCCAGTGGGCCCTGCCATCTGCTACAGTTAACCTGGCAATGATACAATCGCTAGAAGAAGCTGCTAGAAAATATAAAAACAAACAAAAGAAAAAGTTGAAAAAGCTAAAGATATAACAAAAGAAAGCAAGGCAATGTTAGATATAACTTTAACCTATTATGTAATATTAGCAAATTACTATTGTTTTCATTCTTAGGGTGCGTTCACACTGCGGAATCTCCGCTCGCAGAATTCCTCGAGCGGAGACTCCGTCTGGTGGCCGCCACCAAAAATACTTTGGTGCTAGGGCAGTGGGGCGCATTGACAGCTGTGCAGTGCTCGCGGAATCCGCGCAAAGAATGAACATGTTCTTTATTTGCGCGGAACAATTTCAGCGGCAGAATTGTCTGTCGTTGAAATTCCGCAGTGTGAACTGGTCTCGCAGAAACCCATTCACACTAATGTTAAGTTCACACCGCGGAATTAAGCTCGTGGAATTACGTGGGAATTCCTTAGTGTGAACGCACCCTTAGAGAACTATTTTATATTTCACTTGTACACAGTGGAACCTGTCGAGATGCAGTGCAAAATGAAAAGTAGTAGGAATAAATGTAAACATTGTTAGCAAAGGCAGTGCATATGGTCTTTGTGGTTTTCCAGCAGTGCAATAAATCAATGTATTATTACATTTATTATGTATATGCTTACTATGAAGATGCTGATTAAAAAATAAGCTTACTTTTCCCTGTACATCTGAATTGGATGTCTGAGTCAGCTAAAATTCAGCTTTGCAAGCAATTTAGAAATTGGAACGCGTAACGGTCAGATGTAGAGGCATGTTGTTTACAATCTGAGTTAAATAAATGTTTTCTTTTTTTTTTTTGTACTAGATAGTTGAAAAAAAAGATAGACAAGATAGATGGATAGATAAATAGATAAATATATTGATTTATAGATAGATAGATAGATAGATACAGAGCAAAACATTTTGCTGGCCCTTCAAAACATCTCCTTTTGTTGCTTATTGGTCATATTAAGTGGTTTGTGTTTTATATTCTTATATGGAAAAATTAATTAAGCATTGGATTCAAAAAGGCAATGTGTTAAAACACGCAAATTCACTTTAAACTAAATGTTTTAATGGACCAATAAAAAGGGAGTTAACTCCAGATATAGGCCCTTACCAACATATATAGTGTACATTATGCTCTTTTTTTATGGTACACTCAATTTTTTTCCAGTGTTTAGATAAATAGTGTCATTTGTTGCAAATATATAAAAAGTGTTCTAGCTAGTTCTAGCTAGCATATGTAGCAAATAGTGTTATAATACGTAAAGGTAAACATTTAATATAGTGTCATATCCAAGGCTGGATTTACACTTGAAATTTTTGGTTTGGAAAACTGCTACTAAAGTTTTTTGAGCTGGACCAAAAGTGGATTCAGCAGGAAGAAAAATAGAAGTCTTTCCTTTATTTTTCGGAAACATTTGAAGTTGTGACTTCATATTTCGTTAATGCATCCTGTCACAGGTGGTAAATCCTGAAAATCATTACCATTAAAAAAAATTTATTTTCCGAGTAGTGCTGCTTCTACAGCATAGCTATAATCATTTTAAGATAGTGTTTGTAGGTGTGTATTGTGCAGACTAAATCTTGTTAAAGGAGTAATCTACAGAAAAGTATCTTCAGTTTGTTGTGCCCAGGCTGAAAAAAATAAATAAATAAATAAATTTACTCAACTTCCTCCTTTCCCCTGTAGCGCAGGTACTAGAGATGAGCGAATCGAAGTTGACGAACCCGTTACGAATTTCATAAAAAATTGGATTCGCGACGAAAACGAATATCGCCGTGATTCTATTGCGCAAATCGCTTCATTAAACTCCATTTTACAGCATTCCAGGCTATTGGGGACCAAAGATGGTGGATCCACATATGAGTACATGGGGCAAGGGATTATGGGAGGGCAGGAAACAGTGGCGGGAATAAAGGTAGGCGGGCTGACCCTGAATCACATGTGAGATGCAGCCTATCAGTGTTCACTGAACCCTGGGATGTCACAGCCCCTATATAATCGGCGGCCATCTTGCCTCACTTCATTTCATCTATGCACTCAGATGGAGAGGACGGGACTGTGTGTGTGTGTGTGAATAGCTCATACCACAGCGTTACACTGCAACTTCTACTCACATCAGCATTAGGGAAAGGCAGGAGTGCAGAGTGCTGTGCTGTTACACTGAGAAGGATCATTGATTGCTAAAACTCCTATTCACGTTATTGAGTATTGCAGCAGAGAGGGGCAGATAGCTGTCAGCTGCCTCATAAAGATCTCCAAGCTGCCTGAACTTTCTGAAGCATCTTATCTCCTCATTGTTCAGCCCAATTGAGTTTATTTTTATTTGCTCCACAAAACTTCTGCTGCTCAGAATTGTGTGACAGAGTGCAATTTAGGGTTTAATCCCTGGATTTTTTTTTGTGGTGCTGCACTGTTGGGTCCTGCTGCTGTTCAGAAATATGTGATTGTTCAGTGGAATGTAGTGCATTTGCACCATTTTGTACCTGTTAATCTGTCAAGGGGCTGGCTACTTACTGTGTAAGTCCAAACAATACTATTCACCGGCTGTTTTTTTTTTTTTTAAACAGTTTCTTCTGCGTATAGTTACGCATATATAACTGCCCTCATCAGTGCATACCGCATAGGTACATGCAAGTATTGTACCATTTAGTACCTGTTCTAGCTGTCATGGTGCTCCATACCGTCAAAGTCCAAACAATAGTATCCACCGGCTGGTGTTTTACAAAAATACAGAGTTTTTTTCTGCTAATAGGCCCTCATCAGTGCATACTGCATACGTACATCCAGGTATTGTACCATTTAGTACCTGTTAAGCTGTCAAGGTGCTCCATACTGTCAAAGTCCAAACAATAGTATCCAACGGCTGGTGTTTTACAAAAATACAGATTTTTTTTTCTGCTAATAGTTAGGCATATTACTGCCCTCATCAGTGCATAGCGCATAGGTACATTCAAGTATTGTACCATTTAGTAGCTGTCAAGGTGCTCCAAACTGTCAAAGTCCAAACAATAGTATCCACCGGCTGGTGTTTTACAAAAATACAGTGTTTTTTCTGCTAATAGTTAGGCATATTACTGCCCTCATCAGTGCATACCGCATGCGTACATCCAAGTATTGTACCATTTAGTACCTGTTAAGCGGTCAAGGTGCTCCATACCGTCAAAGTCCAAACCATAGTATCCACCGGCTGGTGTTTTTACAAAAATACAGAGTTTTTTCTGCTAATAGGCCCTCATCAGTGCATACTGCATACGTACATCCAGGTATTGTACATCTGACACCCCCAGTCAACAGTCGATGGGTTCCTCAGACACAACCCTCAGTTGGCATGGCCCGGAAGCAGTCCTTGTCCTCTCATTGCCTTTGTCCTATGCGGTTCCCTCTCCTAAAGTAGTATCTTATGCTGTGGGTTCAGCTCCACTATTTACTGAGGACCATCCAATAGAGGACAGTCAGCAGCTACTGGACAGCCAAGAAGGGGAGGAGACATGCACCGCTTGCTCTGCTAGGCGGCCAAGTAGTGATGCGGAGAGTGACGTGGGAGGCGGTGTTGCAAGTGTTCAGGGTCCTGAAGCAGATACTGTTGGGGAACCTGAGGAGGACATCAGTGACGTGCACACAACTGTTGATGATGATGAAGCTGATCGCAATTGGGAGCCGGGTGCAGAAGGGGCTTCATCATCACCAGGAGAAGAGAGTTGCAGGTTGCCCTTGAGGCAGCAAGGCGGTAGCACGGTTGGCAGTCAGCGTGGTGGCAGTAGTGGAAATTCAGGAGCCAAACATGCCCGGGGGAGACCACCTGCTTCGCGGCAGCCTACCTGTCCGGGAGGTAGTGGAACAGGGGTTCCTGGAGACGGCACCAGTAGCAGTCAATTAGTGCAGACTGCGGGTGGGAAAATCAGCTACTCGGCGGTGTGGAAGTTTTTCATAAGGCATCTGGAGGAGGTTCATGTAGCCACATGCAAGATCTGTCGGCAGAAGGTGATGTGTGGCCAGGGTCGCAATATCGGCACCACGGCCCTGCGTCAACACATCCTTCGCCACCATAAAGCGGCCTGGGAGAACCGTGGCTCCGATGTAGTGGTCCAGCCTGCTGCATCACCCAGTGGCCATCCGCTCCCTCCTTCATCCAGCCAAGGCTCCAACACCTCAGCCGAAGGGCTGTCGCTCCTGCTTCTCCCGCTTTTAGTCAGCCATTCCGCTGACAATCCATCGGCGAAGCCATATCGAAGAGACAACAGTATGCGCCCACTCATCCAACGGCGCATAAGTTGAATGTGCTACTGTCCAAGTTGCTGGTGTTGCAGCCTCCCTTTTCAAGTGGTGGACTCTGCACCTTTCAGAGAATTGATGGCTTGTGCTGAGCCGAGGTGGAGAGTCCCAAGCCATCATTTCTTTGCGAAGAAGGCAGTACCAGCCCTGCATAAGTTTGTACAAGAGAAGGTGGGCCAGTCCTTGAGCCTGTCGTCTGTTCAAAAGTGCACGGCAGCACCGACGTGTGGAGCTGTAACTACGGGCAGGGACAATACTTGTCTTTTACGGCTCACTGGGTAAATGTGGTTCCTGCACAGCCACAACAGCAACTTGGACAGGTCACACCGCTTACTCCTCCACGCTCTTGCTCCCAGGCAGTTGGTCCTGTTACAGTGTGCGCCACCGCCTCCTCATGCTCCACCGTGTCCTCGGCCTCCACTGCATGTCCAAATCTCGGTGGCCATTCATCGTACCATGTGTGTAGGGCACGGTGGTGTTAAGCTGTTCTTCACATGGTTTGCCTTGGAACACAGGGGAGGAACTGCTAAAGTTAATTCGTAAAGAAATCCGAGTATGGCTTACTCCACGAAATCTGGAAATGGGAACCATGGTGACAGAACACGGGAAGAACATCGTGTCCGCGCTGCGACAAGGAAGTGTGAAACATGCGCCCTGCATGGCACACGTGTTGAATCTGGTTGTCAAGCACTTCCTCAAGTCTTCACCCCATTTGCAAAACATCCTGAAAATGGCAAGGAAACTGTGCATTCACTTCAGCCACTCGTACACCGCCAAGCACACCTTCCTTGAGCTGCAGCGTCAGAACGGTATCCCACAACATAGTCTTATTTGTGACGTTGCCACATGTTGGAATTCCACCCTCCATATGTTGGAAAGACTATATGAACAACTAAAAGCCACCACCGATTTCTTGATGATCCAAGCAGATAGGAGTACTCCCCTGTGTAACTTCAATGTGAACCAGTGGCAGCTCATATGTGACACCTGCCGTTTGCTGAGGCCTTCTGAGGAAGCTACATTATTTGTGAGTCCCCTGGATTACGCCATGAACAACGTAATTCCACTCCTACATTTCCTACAACAAATGATTGAAACCATGGCTGTTTACGGCAATGGAGATGTTGCACCTACATCTCAAGGCTACATGAGCCCTGTGGGGGCTGATCTGGAGGAGGAGAATGATGAGGGGCAGAGGGGAGCACAATTTTGATTGGATGAGATGGCCGGTGTTTCTAGTCTTTGGACAGGAGAGGAGGAGCAGGAGCAGCCAGAAGAGCTGGAGGGTTATGAGGAAGTTGAGACAGAGGACCCAGACACACCGTGGCAGTATGCAGTGGAGATGGAGGCAGGTAGTCCCTCCGAGTCACTGGCGCAAATGGCACGATGCATGCTCAGTTGCTTGCGTAATGACCCCCGAATTGTCAAAATTCATCAGCGAGATGACTTCTGGATCTACACCTTATTAGACCCTCGCTACCGTCCCAAAATGGGGGCCTTTTTTACACCCACTGAGAGGGAGGACAAACTGACCTACTACAGAGAGATTTAACGTAGTCAGTTGGCTGATGCCTATCGGCCATATGGTCCATCCACTCGCAGGTCTGACTTGGGGGGCCCTCTGTGCTCCCCTTCCACTGCCATGGCTGCTGGGGAGGGGAGGGGTGGGAATAGCAGTACCAGCTCAATCAGCAGCAGCCTGAGTCTACAGTCACTGATGAGTAGCTTTCTTCACCAGCATAGTGAAGCAACTCATCAGCAGCAGGTAGACATGGAGCTGGACCTAAACCAGCAGGTGGTGGCATACCATGACATGGGCATGCCAACAACCATTGAAGATCCGCTGGACTTCTGGGCAGCCAAACCTGATTAATGGCCACAACTAGCAGAGTTTGCCCTGGAAAAGCTGTTCTGCCCGGCCAGTAGCGTGCCATCAGAGCGGGTGTTTAGTGTGGTCGGGGCCATAGTCACCCCAAGGCAAACTCGTCTGTCCACTAAAAATGTGGAGAGACTGACTTTGTCAAGATGAATCAGGGATGGGTCAGCCAGGATTTCCAGCCACCAATGACAGATGCGTCTGAGTAGATTGACCATGCTCCTACAACAAAATTTTCTCTATTGTGGCTGGTTATGAAACCCTCTGGGGCAGACCGCGGCATTGTACGTCCCGCTTGCCACATCCGGCCCTTTGATTGGCTCTGACCGGCCCGTGCTGACTGGGGGACAACTATGCTCCTAATCTGGGGGACAACTATGCTCCTAATCTGGGGGACAACTATGATCCTAATCTGGGGGACATCTATGCTGCCTAATCTGGGGGACATCTATGCTGCCTAATCTGGGGGACAATTATGCTCCTAATCTGGGGGACATCTATGCTGCCTAATCTGGGGGACATCTATGGTCCTAATCTGGGGGACATCTATGCTGCCTAATCTGGGGGACATCTATGCTAATAATCTGGGGGACAACTATGCTCCTAATATGGGGTAAACTGATGCTTCTGGCCTTGGGCCTGTAATTTTTTGAAGTTTAGCAGTAGCTAAATACATGCTTAATGCAAATGCAAACATTGATCTTTAAATGTAAGGGGTTATGAAACTCTCTTGGGTACTGCGAATGACTGCTACAGACTCATTCTGTGTCATTCACAAACATCTTGCCTCCCTGGTGCCTCTGGCCTTAGGCCTTACATTTTTGGATGTTTATCAGTAGCTAAATACATGCTTAATGCAAATGTAAACATTGATCTTTAAATGTAAGGGGTTATGAAAGCTCTTGGCTACTGCGAATTACTGCTCCAGACTCATTCTGTGTCTTTCACAAACTACTTGCCTCACTGGTGCCTCAGACCTTGGGCCTATAATTTTTGGAAGTTTAGCAGTAGCTAAATACATGCTTAATGCAAATGTAAACATTGACCTTTAAATGTAAGGGGTTATGAAACCCTCTTGGGTACTGCGAATGACTGCTCCTGACTCATTCTGTGTCTTTCACAAACTACTTGCCTCCCTGGTGCCTCTGGTCTTGGGCCTTACATTTTTGGATGTTTAGCAGTAGCTAAATACATGCTTAATGCAAATTTCAACAATGATCGTTAAATTCTCGGTGCTCTGCCAGGGCCTTCTCCTACCCCGCCTGGGCCGATCCGAGGACCTCACTAACCAATCCAATCGGTTGTAGCGACGGGCAGTGTGTACAAAGGGCAGGGACTTAATCAACGCAAGCTTATGACCCTCACTTACTGGTAATTCCTCGTTTTAAGGGTAAATAATTGCAATCCCAGATCCCCATCACGAACTGGTTTCAGCATGTAACACGCACCTGTCCTTGAAAGATAGAGACATGCTAATCCGTTCAGTGGAGGGCTAGTGCGGCCCAGGACATCTGAGGCCATAACACTCCTGTTATTGCTCGATCTCGCAATTGATCGGGCAAGATAAGGGGTTTCTAAAGCTTCTTGGGTACTGCTGAGGCCTACTCCCGACTATTCCTGGTGCAATGTATGGGGTAATTAAACACTCTTGGGTAGTGTTATTGTTAAATTTACTGATCATTCTATCAGTAATAAAATTTAAATTTGCAGAATGCTAACCGTTACAAAACGGAACGCTTGTTGCGTGTGATTTTTTAATGAAAATAAAAATAAAAATAAATCCGGAGAGGGATTAACTCTGCTTAATCATTTTTGGCGAAAAAAATCCTTTGGTGATCTGATCTTTTGGAGACAGATGCGCTTACACACATATGTAATAATTTTTTAATAATAATTTCAAACATTGTGTGGTTTATTATTTTTGAGAAGAAAGTCTTTGGGTGGTCCACCGTCCTGCATTAGAGAGTCTTCTGAAATGTTGGATATGCGCTTGTTCTTGCACAAAGGTATACATTATTTTTTTTTAAATTATACAATTTTGTTGATTTCGGGGCGGATTGTGAAGCCCTGTGTGTACTGGTGCATCAGCCAAGTCCAGGCTGTGTCCTTCAGGCAATATATGAGTTCCTGATGCCGCAGATGTGGGGCCTGGGTCTGGGAATGTAAAATTTTTGGATAGCGGGTGCTATCTTTGTCAAACATTTCTCATTTTGTGTTGTTTTCTGGGGGGGGATTGTGAAGCCCTGGTGTGTAGTGTACTCGTGCATCAGCCAACTTCATGCCACTATATGGTGTCCTCATGCTGCCAACACCTCCACGCTGTGCCATTCAGCCACTATATGGTGTCCTCATGCTGCCAACACCTCCACACTGTGCCATTCAGTTGATGGTTGACAACATTTATTTGCATTCCCTTAACATTGTTACTAAGACCTGGGGTAATGGTTTTCTGCTTTGAAATCTGGATGGTCTTGGTAATGCTTATGGATGGGGACCATTGAGCCATGGCGGAGTTCATAGTGATGGCTGGTGAGCTCCTCTTCAGGCGGATATTTTCCCGGGCGTCCATCAATTTTGGCGGTTTTACTGCAAAACCCACCTGCTGCTTTTTAGAATTCAACATCTCTCGGGCATCTTGCACTTTACCCTTTATTCTGAAACGTGCATCTTTGGCGACCATTTTCTCACGGGCATCCTTCATGCCTAGCTTCAGACGGACATCTGTCACACCAATCTTCTGACGGCATCAAACGATCTCTGGAAACTTTTTTGCAGGGATGCACGTTTCAGAATAAAGGGTAACGCGCAAGATGCCATTGTAAGCCAGCTTGTCCTGGTATGGTATAGTAAGTTTTATCTTCCGAGGATGTCCTACATTTGGAGAAACAGGGTAATAAATTTGAAATTTCCAGAAGGATAACCATTATACAACGGAACGCTTGTTGCGTGTGATTTATTACGTAAAATTTTTCTAAAAAAATACAAAGAGGGATTAATTCTGCTTCTTCATCCTTTTTGGTGAAAATTATGATTTTTGGTGGTCCACCGTCCTTAATTTTGGGGCCTCATCAACTCGTTCATTTGAGATTGTTTTTATCAACAAATAAAAGAAAAATCTTTGTCAAAAAATTATCATTATGTTGTTCTTGGGGAGGAGTTGTGAAGCCTTGGTGTGTACTCTTGAATCAGCCAACTCCAGGCTGTGTCCTTCATGCAGTATATGGGTTACTGATGCCACAGAGGTGGGGACTGGGTCTGTGAATTTCAAAATTTGGGATAGCGGGTGCAACCTATGAGAAATCTTTGTGAAACATTTCTCAAGGTCTTGTTTTTTTGGGGGGATTGTGAAGCCCTGGTGTGTACTGGTGCATCAGCCAACTCCAGGCTGTGTCCTTCAGGCAATATATGGGTTACTGATGCAGCTGTGGTGGGGCCTGGGTCTGTGAATTTCAATTTTTTGCATAGCGGGTGCTACCTATGAGAAATCTTGGTCATAGATTTCTAATTGTATTGTTTTTTGGTGGGGATTGTGAATCCCTGGTGTGTACTCTTGCATCAGCCAACTCCAGGCTGTGTCATTCAGGCAATATATGGGTTACTGATGCCGCAGGGGTGGGGCCTTGTTCTGGAAATTTCAAATTTTTGGATAGCGGGTGCTACCAATGAGAAATCTCGGACAAAAATGTCTCATTGTGTTCTTTTTGGAGGGGGGATTGTGAAGCCCTGGTGTGTACTGGTGCATCAGCCAACTCCAGGCTGTGTCCTTCAGGCAATATATGGGTTACTGATGCTGCAGAGGTGGGGCCTGGGTCTGTGAATTTAAAAATTTTAGATAGCGGGTGCTACCTATGAGAAATCTTTGTGAAAAATTTCTCAATGTCTTGTTTTTTTGGGGGGATTGGGAAGCCCTGGTGTGTACTGGTGCATCAGCCAACTCCAGGCTGTGTCCTTCAGGCAATATATGGGTTACTGATGCCGCAGAGGTGGGGCCTGGGAATTTCAAATTTTTTCATAGCGGGTGCTACCTATGAGATATCTTTGTCAAAAACTTCTCATATTGTGTTGTTTTTTTTTTTTTTGGGGGGGGGGGGATTGTGAAGCCCTGGTGTGCAGTGTACTAGTGCATCAGCCAACTCCACGCTGTGCCATTCAGCCACTAAATGGTCTCCTCTTGCTGCCAACATGTTCACGCTGTGTCATTCAGCCACTATATGGTGTCCTCATGCTGCCAACACCTCCACGCTGTGCCATTCAGCCACTATATGGTGTCCTCATGCTGCCAACACTTCCATGCTGTGCCATTCACCCACTATATGGTGTCCTCATGCTGCCAACACCTCCACGCTGTGTCATTCAGCCACTATATGGTGTCCTCATGCTGCCAACACCTCCTCGCTGTGCCATTCAGCCACTATATGGTGTTCTCATGCTGCCAACACCTCCACGCTGTACCATTCACCCACTATGTGGTGTCCTCATGCTGCCAACACCTCCACGCTGTGTCATTCAGCCACTATATGGTGTCCTCATGCTGCCAACACCTCCACGCTATGTCATTCAGTCACTATATGGTCTCCTGACACTGATGCCATGTCGGGTTCGGACTAGCGGCTGGTGAAGACACTGGAGGTGGATCCTCTGTACCAGAGAGGCGATGACGAGGGCCGTACTGGGGAATCGGTTCTAAGCAGTTACTGGTGTTCACCAGAGCCCGCCGCAAAGTAGGATGGACTTGTTGCGGCAGTAACTACCAGGTCGTGTTCCCCAGTAGTGACTCGACCTCTCTGGCACCTGAGTCTGGCGCGGTACACAAGGACTAGACAGAGGCGAGGTCAGACATAGCAGAAGGTCAGGGCAGGCAGCGAGGTTCGTAGTCAGGTACAACAGCAGAAGGTCAAGGTACACAGGCTTGGGACACACTATAACGCTTTCTCAGGGCACAAGGCAACAAGATCCGGCAAGGAGAGGAAGGGGAAGTGGGTTTATATAGGTTAGGGAGTGATAGGAAGTGACTGGGCCAGGCACCAATTAGTGGTGCACTGGCTCTTTAAATTTAAGCAAGTCGGCGTGCGCGCCGGGAGGAAGCAGACGGGGCGAGAGGTGAGTGAGACGGGGCGCGATCCGAGGGCGGACACGAGCCGTGCCTCGGATCGCGTCCTCTCCGGGGACCAGAGAGCAGCGCTCGTAGTTGGCAATGCCGACCGGAGCGCTGCAGACAGAGGCATGCTGTAAGCGCTCCGGGGAGGCAGCGGGACCTGGAGTGCTCGGCGTGACTTGCCACCACCAGGCTCTGTCATTGTGCTGCTGTGCGGCAGTGATTTTAAGAGTAATGCCGGTAATCTGCATGCTATTCTGAATAACAGTATTATTTCACTACCCAAGCACACTCCATATGCGTTTTGGGACACAGCAAAGTGTTCTATACCCCTATAGAGGCTGTATGTAGGCTAGAAATAGCCTTTATTAATATAGATTCACCACGAAAAAATTTGGATCGAAACTAACTTTTCCGGAAAATTCGGCGAATCGGCCGAATCGAATTTTTGAAAAGTTCACTCATCTTTAGCAGCTACAGCTGTTCTGTCCTCCGGTCCATTCTTCTTCCTTCTTCCTTCTTCAGTGTGCACGGATCGTCACACTGCACTCAGCCTATCACCTGCCAAGCCGGGACATCGCTGCACATGGAAGCAGGAAGAAGACTGGACCGGAGGACCGAACAGCTGTAGCGGCGCTACATGGGGAACGGAGGAAGGTGATTTACAGTTTTTTTTCTTATTTTTTTTTTGATGATGATTTGTTTAACCCTAAAGGACAGGGCCATTTTTCATTTTTGCACTTTTGTTATTTACTCCCCCCCTTGTAAAAATCATAACACTTTCAGTTTTGCACCTACAGACCCATATGAGGGCTTTTATTTTTTATTTTTTTTTTGCGCCAACAATATTACTTTGTAATGACATTAATCATTTCACTACAAAATCTATGGCAAAACCAGAAGAAAATATTTGTGAGGCAAAATTGAAAAAGAAATGCAATTTTTTTTTTTCAGGGCTTCTGATTCTATATAGTACACTTTTTGGTAAAAATTACGATTTATCTTTATTCTGCAGGTCCATACGCTTACAAGGATACCTAATTTATATAGCTTATATTTGATTTTACAACCTATAAAAAATTTATAACTACATGCACCAAAATTTGTATGTTGAAAATTGGCATCTTCATACCCCTATAACTTTTTTATTTTTTTGTATACGGGGATGTGTGAGGGCACATTTTTTTGTGCAGTCATCTGAAGTTTGTAGAGGTACCATTTTTGTTCTGATGGGACTTTTTGATCACTTTCTATAAATTTTTTAAGGTGTACAAAAATATACAATTTTGGAAAATTTTTTACATAAACGCCATTGACCGTGCAGTTTAATTAAAGTGTACCTCTCATGAAAAAACTTTTCATATTTGGCATAATGAACACTTTTCTAATTGGTTTTACTTAAAAATGTTGCTTCTTTTCATGTATATTTTCACTCTGCAGCCAGGACTTGTAAGAGCTCAGCGCATCTCCCCACCTGTCAGACAGGCAGGAGTGAGTGCTGTGTTTGCACTTCAGAGGGGCATGCTCCTGACTTTGCTGGCTGCGTCCTCAGGCTCCGAACCTCGACAAGGAGAGCCTGCGCGTGCTGACCCCGAGTCATTGGAGCACTGCTCTTCTTATTGTACACATCGGGTCTGCGAGCCCCGGCAGGCATCAGGTGATGTTGTGCCTGCCCGGCCATGCCCACTTTCACCCCTCACAAATACCAGGCTACTGAGTTACCAAAGGTATTTCTAGTTTTTTTTATTAAAAATAAAGGACAGGGATAGTGTTAGACAGTCAGGGACAGATGGGGATTGGGAATTAGAGAGAGATAGGATGATGATAGGTACTCTTTAACTTTATTTTTTTCATAGTTCGGACATTTGTGCACGTGAATGTCCGAACTATAAAATATTTTTTATATGGAATTTGGGAAAAGGGGGGTGATTCAAACTATTAATATGGAAGGGGTTAATGGGTGTTTTAAAAAAAACTTTTTATTCAACTTTTTCTTTATACTTTTAGTTCCCTTAGGGGCCTTTTAGGAGGAATCAGTAGATTCCTCCTACAGGGCAATGTGGTTCCATAGAACCCCATTGATCTGTGTACTCTGCACTTGATTGATAAAGCCTGGTTCAGCCAGGCTCTATCAATCACAGAGCCGGAACCAGCGGAGTAACAGAGGTAAGCCCTCCGGTTACCTCCACAGTGGATTTCCCCCCTCACGATCGCACTGTGGGGAGCGATCCACCCCAATGGATCACCAGGGACTGGTAAAAGGTCCCTTTAGACACCACTGTCAACTTTGACAGCGGTGAGCTAAAGGGCTAATAGCTGGGGGGCCGGCTGGTATGGCGTGGGCTTGAGTCAGGAGCCCGTGTCAGACACCGCTTGCTGTTACGGCAACCGGTTAAAGATGTTCCATGTAACCACATTAATAATATGCCTTTAACTATTAATCTTTCATCCATCAAGTTCTTTTTTTAAGAATTCTGTAGATATTTTAAGTTTTTCTTCATGTCATTTTGACTTTAGTGCCTTTAAATTTGTACCATGTTTTTTTTTTTCACATTTAGGAAGGTACACACACAGCCTGCAGCCACAACACTCTATGCAGTGATAAATTGTTCCCCATCTACTTATTCTGGCTAGAAGGAGATGTCAAGTCACTTAATGACTTTCATGAAAAATCAACACTAAATATAAGGCAATAAAATTAACCCTAAATTGCAACTTAACCAATATTGATTTGTTTTAAGGTTACACTGAAAAAATCAATAAGTATGTTGACAACATAAGTCTTGTAAAGAGCACGGATGAAGTAACCAACATGTAGTTTAAAAGCTTTCAGGCAACAAGCTCAGCATGTGGCTTGTCATTGGACATTCTGGATGACATGAACATTGAACATCAAGATTCCACTTGTAAAAAGCTGTTAAAGAGAAAAGAGATAAAGAGTTGTCTCACACAAACCAAGAAAGGGAAAAAGGAAATATGGGAGCACTAAGTGCATTCATTGTTTAAATATAGTTCTCCAATCCAATCTCCACATGGCCAAATTTTGGTGAATACAATACTAGACAGAGCTCTACAAAAAATATAGGGTGACATTTATATTACTGTATTTAGAAAGTGTTTTGAAGTGTTTTTTTTTTTTTGCTTTAGTTTTATGTTAAACAGACTGCATGCAACCTGCATTTGCTCTTTTCCCAAGAGGAAGGCCTTCCATACCTACAGTCATGGCCATAAATGTTGGCACCCCTGATTTTTTTTCAAGAAAATGAAGTATCTCTCATAGAAAGGATTGCAGTAACACATGTTTTGCTACACACATGTTAATTCCCTTTGTGTGTATTTTTTTAGGCTTATTTACACTAAAATAAAAGGAGGTATCAGAAGATGCAGTGGCTTTTTCAAAGCATGTCAAAAATTATCCCATTTTGGGAGTAGCAACAGGATAGAACAAATACAGACAGTGAAGAAAACACTTTTGTAAATTAAAAAAAATTCTCCAAAATTCTCCTTTTGGCAGTTAAAACAGGATCATCTACACAGTAAAAAAAAAAATTTCATACAGAATTGATATTTTAACCCCTTAACAACACAGGAGTAGTCAATTCACCCCCTTAACAACACTGGTAGTCAATGCACCAGGACGTACATTTCCGCGCAGTACTTGATGCTCGCTTCATGCACGGCAGACCCTGGCTGCTATCAGCTGCCAGGGACCTGCTGGTAAGGGCAGACATCATTGATCATGCTGATGTCCACCATTACTCCTGATCACAGCATTTGCGGCAATCCAGGCACGGCCGCGGGGATCCAGTCTTCCAAGATAGCAGATTGAGTCCCCTTACCTGCTCCGACCATCATCCTAGGGTCTTCTTAGATCACCAGTAGATCACCATTAATACTGATCAGTGCTATGCACAGAATTGAACAGTATTGGCAATCTAATGATATGAATATGAATAGTCCTATGGGGACATAAAAAGTGTAAAGAAAGAAAAGTTTACAAAAAATGTGAAAAGCCCCTTCCCAATAAAAATTTCAATGGCCCGTTTTTCGATTTTATCCCAAAAAGGATAAAAAAAATTAACATATTTGGTGTTTGCGCATGCGTAAATGTAAATATAGTGTTCATGATCTCATACGGTGTACAGTGTAAACGTAAAAAAATCAAAAATTGATATTTTTTGGCACATCACATTCCAAAAAAAATTAATAAAACGCAAAAAGTGGCACTTATAAAAACTAAAGATCATGGCGCATTTGCCCTCGTACAGCCCTGTGTATAGAAAAATTAGAAAGTTAAAGGGGTTATCCAGGAAAAAACTTTTTATATACATTAACTGACTCCAGAAAGTTGAACAGATTTGTAAATAACTTCTATTGAAAAAACTTAAACCTTTCAGTACTTATGAGCTGCTGAAGTTGAGTTGTTCTTTTCTGTCTAAGTGCTCTCTGATAACACCTGTCTCGGGAACTGTCCAGAGTAGAAGCAAATCCCCATAGCAAACCTCTTCTACTCTGTGCAGTCCCTGAGACAAGCAGACATGTCAGCAGAGAGCATTGTTGCCAGGCAGAAAAGAACAACTCAACTTCATCAGCTGATAATTATTGGAAGGATTAAGATTTTTTTAAGAAAAGTAATTTACAAATCTGTCTAATTTTCTTGAGCCAGTTGACTTAAAAAAAATGTATGCTAATGAGGTACTTGGGGCATGGACGGGGCTCCGATCCGGAAGTGGTGTTCCCCTCGGCTTCACAGCTGCAGACGTCGTTGCACAATAAGCGGTGCATGCGCGGTACTATAACACGGCCGAAGGAGCAGGGAGGGGGTTTAAGAATATTGATGAGCCGAGTGCAGGAGCCACCCGGCGAAGATGACGTCAAGGTGCCATAAGCTCAGATCGGAGCTCCACCCATGCCCCAAGGCCCTCATTAGCATATATAGAAAACAGCAATATGTGGCAGAACAGCTGGGCGAATCTACACATGTGAGTAATGTTTTAATCAGCATCACCCGCACTACAAGCCTGCTTAGCAGGTTTAATGCAGGTGATACTACTGACAGATTTCCTTTAACCCCTTAAGGACTCAGGGTTTTTCCGTTTTTGCACTTTTGTTTTTTCCTCCTTACCTTTTAAAAATCATAACCCTTTCAATTTTCCACCTAAAAATCCATATTATGGCTTATTATTTGTGTCGCCAATTCTACTTTGCAGTGACATTAGTCATTTTACCCAAAAATGCCCGGCGAAACGGGAAAAAAAATCATTGTGCGACAAAATAAAATAAAAAAACGCCATTTTGTAAATTTTGGGGGCTTCCGTTTCCACGCAGTGCATATTTCGGTAAAAATTACACCTTATCATTATTCTGTAGGTCCATACGGTTAAAATGATACCCTACTTATATAGGTTTGATTTTGTCGCACTTCTGGAAAAAATCATAACTACATGCAGGAGAATTTATACGTTTAAAAATGTCATCTTCTGACCCCTATAACTTTTTTATTTTTCCATGTACAGGGCGGTATGAGGACTCATTTTTTGCGCCGTGATCTGAAGTTTTTATCGGTATGATTTTTGTTTTGATCAGACTTTTTGATCACTTTTTATTCATTTTTTTTAATAGTATAAAAAGTGACCAAAATACGCTTTTTTGGACTTTGGAATTTTTTTGCGCGTACGCCATTGACCGTGCGGTTTAATTAATGATATATTTTTATAGTTCGGACATTTACGCACTCGACGATAACACATATCTTTATTTTTTATTTTGTACACTGTTTTATTTTTTTTATGGGAAAAGGGGGGTGATTCAAACTTTTATTAGGGAAGGGGTTAAATGACCTTTATTAACACTTTTTTTTTTTAATTTTTTTTGCAGTGTTATAGGTCCCATAGGGACCTATAACACTGCACACACTGATCTCCTATGCTGATCACTGGCGTGTATTAACACGCCTGTGATTAGCATTATCGGCGCTTGACTGCTCCTGCCTGGATCTCAGGCACGGAGCAGTCATTCGTCGATCGGACACTGAGGAGGCAGGTAAGGGCCCTCCCGGTGTCCAGTCAGCTGTTCGGGACGCCGCGATTTCACCGTGGCGGTCCCGAACAGCCCGACTGAGCAGCCGGGTCACTTTCAGTTTCACTTTAGAAGCGGCGGTCAGCTTTGATCGCCGCTTCTAAAGGGTTAATACCGCACATCGCCGCGATCGGCGTTGTGTGGTATTAGCCGCGGGTCCCGGCCGTTGATGAGCGCTGGGACCGACGCGATATGATGCAGGATCGCGGCGCGATCCTGCTTCATATCGCGGGAGCCGTCACAGGACATAAATATACGTCCTGAGTCGTTAAGGGGTTAAAGGGGTACTCCGGTGGAAAACATTATTTTTTTTTTTCAACAAATCAACTTGTGCCAGAAAGTTAAACAGATTTGTAAATTACTTATATTTCCAAATCTTAATCATTCCAGTACTTATCATCTGCTGTATAATACAGAGGAAGTTCTTCTCTTTTTGAATTTCTTTTCTGTATTTCCACGATGCTCTCTGCTGACACCTCTGTCCATGTCAGGAGCAGTCCAGAGCAGGATAGGTTTGCTATGGGGATTTGCTCCTGCTCTGGACAGTTCCTGAAATGGACAGAGGTGTCAGCAGAGAGCACCATAGACAGACAGAAAATAAATTAAAAAAGAAAAGAACTTTCTCTGTATTATTCAGTACTGGAAGGATTGCGATTTTTAAATAGAAGTAATTTTCAAATCTGTTTAAATTTCTGGCACAAATTGATTAAAAAAAAAAAGTTTTCCACCAGAATACCCCTTTAAGGACTGTTTTTGAACTGTCGCTTTTTCCTCCTCACCTTCTAAAAATCATAACACTTTCAGTTTCCTTAAACCTATATGAGGGCTTGTTTTATGCGCTACCAATTTCACTTTGTAATGACATCAGTAATTTTACAAAACAAAATCCACGGCGAAACCCCAAAAAATTATTTGTGGGACAAAAGTGAAAAAAAAACACACAATTTTGTACGTTTTGGGGGTTTCCATTTGTATGCAGTACACTTTTCAGTGAAAATGATACCATATCTTTATTCTGTAGGTCCACACAATAAAAATGATACCCAACTTATATAGGTTTGATTTTGTTTGTGTTTATAAGCGGGGTGATTCAAAATTTTATAAGGGAAGGGGGTAATTCACATTTATCAACTTTTTTTTAAACTTTTTTTTACACATTTGTAGCTCACATGGGGACTATAACATGCAATATTCTGATTTCAGACACTGATCAATGCTATGCCATAGCATAGCATTGATCGGTGTTATCGGCGCTCTGCTGCTTCAGCCTGGTTCTCAGGCATTAAGCAATAGACTGCCGATCGGACAGCGAGGAGGAAGTTTGGATCCCTCCTCGCATCCTCTAAGCTGATCCGGACACCATGGGTTTACAGCGGTGATCCCGATAAGCCTGACTGAGCTGCCGGGTAGCATTTTAGATGCTGCAATCATTGTTGCCATGTCTAAGGGGTTAATGCCAGACATCTTTTTCATTTCTGGTTTTAGTATAAACACTAAAAATGCTAATCGGAAATTAAGCTTAAAAAAAAACGCTCACACAATGCAAAATTTTTGGCACATACTGAATTTTACACATTGACAGTGCGCCCATATTCCAGTGTCTTCCCAAACAGGGAGCCTCCAATTGTTGCAAAACTAAAACTCCTTTATGAAAAACATATACAAGTTTTATAACATTGTAGTCAATGCAAACTGTATAAGCACAGATTGCACACAGCTTTGTCAGTTTGTGAGGTATACATCCCCCCCCCCCCCCCGACAAAAAACTGATTAAAAACAGCATTGGAAAATCATGATGTGAATGAAGCCTGAGTGAAGCTACAGAGTGGTAAACTTATGAAGAGGTGAGCCTGGAAAATGTTGCATTTATGGTGAGGTTAAACTATAGAGTAGTCCACTCATGAATAGGTGAACCTAGGAAGTGGTGAAATTAAAGGCTGGTGAACTTATGGAGTTGTGCACTAACAAGCCTGTAAAGTTCTGGACTGGTGTGAGGCTAGAATTCTACTGAGGTTTTTCATGCAAAGACACAGATAAAAGTGCCCATTTTGCCGCACAGCGTTTTTTGTTATGTTAGCTGCAAGTCAATATTGAACTGCAAAATGCCAATTTTTTTTTATCTTTTGGGCGTTTTTCAACTCTTTTGGGCTCAGAGGCTGGTTTTCAAAAACATCCTTAGATTCAAAGTATGGCGTTTTTTGGGGGAAAATCTTGGTGTTTTCTTCCCATAGAAGTCTACGGGAGTGAAAAAACACCAAGAAAAATGACATGTGGCTTTTAATTTTGGCGTTATTGCAGGCGGTTTTTATTCTTTTTTTTGGAATTTAGTGATCACTAAGATAACTTTTTTTGTTAAATTTCATACCATTAAGAAAAAAAAAAAAGCATTAAATTAAAAAAAAAGATACAGTCCTCAGGAAAAAAAATTGTATTAAACGAAATTTATATTTTTAGAACAAAATTTTTATAAACTTTTAAACAGGGATCAATTCATGTTGGCGGGCCAAGAACTAAAAATCTAGCCGGCAATATAAAAAATGTAGAAAGGGGCAATTTAATTATAAAAATAATATATTTTTTATAATTAACTTTGTAAAACTTGTTACATAGTTACATAGTTACATAGTTAGTACGGTCGAAAAAAGACATATGTCCATCAAGTTCAACCAGGGAATTAAGGGGTAGGGGTGTGGCGCGATATTGGGGAAGGGATGGGAATTTATATTTCTTCATAAGCATTAATGTTATTTTGTTCCAGGAATGTATCTAATCCTGTTTTAAAGCTGTTAATTGTTCCTTCTGTGACCAGTTCCTGAGGTAGACCGTTCCATAAATTCACAGTTCTCATGGTAAAGAAGGCGTGTCGCCCCTTGAGACTAAACTTTTTCTTCTCCAGACGGAGGGAGTGCCCCCTCGTCCTTTGGGGGGGTTTAACCTGGAACAGTTTTTCTCCATATTTTTTGTATGGGCCATTAATATACTTATATACGTTTATCATATCCCCCCTCAAACGTCTCTTCTCAAGACTAAACAATTGTAACTCCTTTAATCGCTCCTCATAGCTAAGATGTTCCATGCCCCATATTAGTTTAGTCGCACGTCTCTGCACCCTTTCCAACTCCGCAGTGTCCCTTTTATGGACAGGTGCCCAAAACTGAACAGCATATTCCAGGTGAGGCCGTACCAATGCTTTATAAAGGGGGAGTATTATGTCCCTGTCCCTTGAGTCCATGGCTCTTTTGATACATGACAATATCCTGCCGGCTTTGGAAGCAGCAGCCTGACATTGCATGCTATTCTGTAGTCTGTGATCTACAAGTACACCCAGATCCTTCTCTACCAGTGACTCTGCCAGTTTAATCCCCCCTAAGACATACGATGCATGCAGGTTATTAGTATCCAGATGCATAACTTTACATTTATCCACATTGAACCTCATTTGCCAAGTGGATGCCCAGACACTTAGTCTATCCAAGTCATCCTGTAACTTATGCACATCCTCTATAGACTGCACCGTGCTACAAAGCTTGGTGTCATCTGCAAAGATAGAAACAGAGCTGTTAATACCATCCACTATATCATTGATAAATAAATTAAACAACAGCGGGCCCAGTACTGAATCTTGGGGTACACCACTAATTACCGGGGACCAATCAGAGTACGAATCATTGACCACCACTCTCTGGGTACGATCCATGAGCCAGTGTTCAATCCAGTTACAAACTAAAATTTCCAAACCCAAAGACCTTAACTTACCTGTCAGACGTCTATGAGGGACAGTATCAAATGCTTTAGCAAAATCCAGAAACACTATATCCACAGCCATTCCTCTGTCAAGGCTTCTACTCACCTCTTCATAAAAGCAAATTAGATTGGTTTGACAACATCTATCCTTAGTAAACCCATGCTGGCTATCACTTATAATACTATTATCCTCTATGTATTCCTGTATGTAATCCCTTATAAGTCCTTCAAACAATTTACCCACAATGCACGTTAAACTTACCGGTCTATAGTTTCCTGGGGAAGACCTAGAGCCCTTTTTGAAGATTGGCACCACATTCGCCATGCGCCAGTCCCTTGGCACAATACCAGACACCAGAGAATCTCTAAATATCATGAACAGGGGTACAGATATTACTGAACTTACCTCTCTAAGATCTCTTGGGTGCAATCCATCTGGCCCTGGAGATTTGCTTACATTTATATCACTTAACTTACCTTGTACCATCTCTACATTAAGCCAGTTCAGTACATTATATGATGTGTTACCAGCACTGACCTGGCCAATGTCAGCTCCTTTTTCCATAGTGTATACAGAACTAAAGAACCCATTCAGTAGCTCCGCTTTCTCTTGATCGCCTGTGACAACCTTCCCATTATCATTATCAAGGGGTCCTACATGCTCTGTCCTTGTTTTTTTTGCATTTATATATCTAAAAAAATATTTAGGATTAGTTTTGCTTTCTTTGGCCACCTGTCTCTCGTTTTGAATTTTTGCTGTTTTTATTAAATTTTTACAGATTTTATTAAGCTCTTTGTACTGTTTAAATGTTATCGCTGACCCATCAGATTTGTATTTTTTGAAGGCTATTTTTTTGTTGTTAATTGCTCTTTTAACATCATTTGTCAGCCATGTAGGATTTAGTTTTAATCGTTTATATTTGTTCCCCTTTGGTATATATTTAGCTGTATAGTTATTTAGAGTTGATTTAAAGATGTCCCATTTACCTTCTGTATCAGTATTTGACAACACCTCCCCCCAGTCTATGTCCTGTAGTGCAGCTCTCAGCCCAGGGAAATTTGCCTTTTTAAAGTTATATGTTTTTGCCTTCCCCGCCTGTCTTTGTTTTCTACATTTTAAGTCAAAAGTAACTATATTGTGGTCGCTATTACCAAGGTTTTCCCGCACAGTTACATTACCAACCAGCTCTGCATTGTTGGAAATGATCAGATCCAACAAGGCATCACTTCTTGTTGGGTCCTCCACAAACTGGCCCATAAAATTATCCTGCAATAAATTTAGGAATTGACGCCCCTTTGTAGTTTTAGCCAACCCCGGACCCCAATCTATATCTGGATAGTTAAAATCTCCCATTATTACCACTGTACCTGCCCGGGCGGCCCTCTCTATTTGTTTATGAAGCCGAACTTCTATCTCTTCAGTGATATTACGGGGTCTGTAGATTACCCCAAATATTATTTTTTCAGTATTTCCCTCCTTTTGTAATTCTACCCACAGTGATTCTACCTCCTCAGAATCATCACACACTATAGCATCGTTCACACTGACTTTCATACCACTTCTTACATACAGACAGACTCCACCACCTTTTCTGTTCATTCTATCCTTGCGAAACAATGTAAACCCCTGCAGATTGACAGCCCAGTCATGCGAGGAGTCCAGCCATGTCTCAGTGACCCCAACTATATCAATATGTTCCTCCAGTATCAAGGCCTCAAGCTCCCCCATTTTATTTGCTAGGCTTCTGGCATTTGTGAACATACACTTTACATTTCCATCCTTTATGTTATTGGGGTTAATGGGATTCAAGGGTGTAAGTTTTATTTTCCTATGAAGCCTATTCCTATTAACTATTCTAACCCCTCCCTCTGCTCCACCCCCAGGTACATTTATAATTCCCACCTCTCTATCTCCACTATCTTCCCCCTCTTTGCTGTAGGTTCCTTTCCCCCAAGTCCATAGTTTAAACACTCCTCCACCCTTCTAGCCATCTTCTCCCCAAGCACAGCTGCACCCTCCCCATTGAGGTGTAGCCCGTCCCTACGGTAGAGCCGGTAACTGACAGCGAAGTCATCCCAGTTCTCCATGAACCCAAACCCTTCCTTCCTACACCAGCTTCTGAGCCACTTGTTTACCTCCCTGATCTCCCGCTGCCTCTCTGGTGTGGCTCGTGGTACTGGTAGTATTTCAGAAAATACTACCTTGGAGGTCCTTGCCTTAAGCTTGCGGCCTAAGTCCCTGAAATCATTTTTAAGGACACTCCACCTACCTCTTACTTTGTCATTGGTGCCAATATGTACCATGACTGCTGGGTCCTCTCCAGCCCCGCCCAGCAACCTGTCAACCCGATCCGCGATGTGCGGAACTCGTGCGCCAGGCAGACAACATACTGTTTATGTGTTTAATAAAATTTGTGTGTTTTTTTACTTTTTTTTTTTTAAAGATTTTTTAGGTAGAATTACTAATCCTAGCATGGAACATACTGTTCCATGATGGGAGTAGTAGTACCTGTACTAATAGACAGATCCCAGTGGGTGTCACTTCTGACACCCACTGCGATACTGTGATATAAGCTACAGAAGTCGCGGCTGGCCGCACTTCTCTGCTACACTGCTCGGCACTATACTGTGCTGTGATGTTCTCTTCACTTCACAGATTCATATTTCCCGCTGAGAGCTGTGATTGGCCAGATAGTGTTGGCCCCTCACAGCTCTCAGCGGCATATACGAATTTGTGATGGGAAGATAACCTCACATCACAAGGGAGTATAATGCCGGGCAGGAGATCAGACAAGTGCGGCTTCTGCCTGCTTCTATAGCTTTTACCGGAGGATCGCAGCAGTTTTCAGAAGTGACACCCACTGTGATCTGAACTTAACTGCAGGTACTACTGCTCCTAACATGGAGCACACTCTGCTCCATGCTAGGAAGTGTAGTGTAGTGTAGTGAATAGACAGATCACAACTGGTGTCAGAAGTGACAGCGGGGCCATCTGTCTATTAGTACAGAAACTACAGCTCCCAGCATGGAGCATAGTGTGCTCCATGTTGGGAGCAGTAGTCCCTGCAGTAAGGGACAGATCACAGCAAGTGTCACTCCTGACTCCTGTTGCAATCGTCCTGATGTGAATTTCGGGACTAAGCTGTGCCCACGGCTACAGAACCGGGAGAACAGCTGATGCTGAGCAGTAGAGATATGTTGTATATCTACTCCCCAGCCAGAACTTACAGTGAGTCTGCAATGTATATACAGCATACACATTTCTGTCTCACTTAACCCCCCATAGGGGGTGGAGCTACAGATGGAAGCCAGGCCAGTAATGGTGTGAGGCTCTGTTCACATTGTACGTTTTGTATAATTTGAACAGACCCTTCTGCCAGTGTCCTATTAGACAGGAAGACTCCAGCTGTTGCTAAACTACAACTCCCAGAATGCTCAGACAGCCAAAGGTTGTCTGGGCATGCTGGGAGTTTTAGTTTTGCAACAATTGGAGGCTCCCTGTTTGGGAACACATTGCAATATGGGCGCTCTCCCCAGCGCAGAGTGCCAAAAATGTCCTAACCAATTTTTTGTGTTTTTTTTTTCCTTCTTGTTTCAGATCTGTGTATGCAGAGGATTGCAGCGGATTCGGAGGATTACTGCGGATTAACTGGATTTTTTTTTCTTTCAATAAAATGGCTAACGAGGGCTGTGGGAGAGTGTTTTTTAAAATAGAATAATTTTTCCAATGTGTTGTGTGGTTTTTTTTATTGAATTTTCACGCTTAGTAGTGGAAGCCGTCTTATTGACGGAATCCGTTACTAAGCCAGATCTTAGTGTTAGTCCCAAAAACAGCTAGCGCTAACCCCCAATTATTACCCCGGTACCCACCCCCACAGGGGTGCCAGGAAGAGCCAGTACCAACAGGCTTGGAGCATCAAAAATGGCACTTCTGGGCTAGGCGGTAACAGGATTGCATTATTTAGGCTGGGGAGGGACAGTAACAATGGTCTTGGCCCACCCTGGTAATGTCAGGCTGTTGCTGCTTGGTTGGTATCTGGCTTTGAATAAAAATACGGGGAACTCTAGGCGTTCCTTTTTTCATAATTTTTTTTAAATGCATAGGGTTTCCCGTATTTTTATTCTTAGCCAGATAACAACCAAGCAGCAACAGCCTGATGTTACCAGAGTGGGGTAGGACCATTGTTACTGGCCCTCCCCAGCCTAAATAATGCCAGCCTGTTACGACCTAGGCCCAGGAGCACCATTTTTGATGCTCCGGGCCTGTTGGTACCGGCTCTTCCCAGCACTCCTGTGGCGGGGGTATGGGGGTAATAATTAAGGGTTAGAGCTAGCTGTTTTTGGGGCTAACCCTAAGCTCCGGTTTAGTAATGGATTCCGTCAATAAGATGGTTTATACTGCTAAGCCTGAAAATTCTACTTAAAAAAAAAAAACACGACACATTGGGAAAAAAAAATTATTTTAAAAAACACTCCCCACAGCCCTCATTATCAATTTTATTAAAAGAAAAAAATCCAGTTCATCCGCAGTATTCCTCCGAATCCGCCATAATCCTCTGCATGCATAGATCTGAAATGATAAGAAAAAAGAAGCACAAAAAATTGGTTAGGACATTTTTGGTGCTCACCACTGGGGAGAGCGCCCATAATGCAATGTCTTCCCAAAAAGAGAGCCTCCAATTGTTGCATCACTAGGGGCGGAGCTACACAGACCTGGCGGGTACAGGGAGCGAGGGAGGTAAGCGAACCTCATCTTCTGTATACACTATATACAGCTTTCTATAGATAGTTGTATATTCTGTATACCGCCCAAAGGGCCTATAGGAGCAGGGAGTCTTGTCAGTATAGTGACTGGATTCGCGTATCCTGTATAGTATACATAGGTACACTATGCACCCCTGTATACAATACGGCCTGGGTAGGTAAGTAGTGATGCTATACATCACTCCTCATCTCCTTAAACTCTGTGGACCCGGCGCTCAGTATCTGACCCACAGAGTGGTACCCTGAAGGCAGTTAGAAAACTACCACAAGGTACAAATTTGGCTGTTTCCACACACCAGGAAAAACGCCAGAAAAACTGGCAGAAAAATTGCCAAAGTGCAGGAAAAAGCTGTGGTAGTTTTTCCTGGCATTTTTGCTGGTGAGAAAAAAAACCTCTGTGGAATCCTAGCCAAAATGTTAGTCAATTAAACCATGTAGGGGTGCCCCTGTAACTTAGAAAAAACATGAAGCAATGTACTTAGGCAAAGCTTTATCATATACTTTTGGTCTACACTAACCTAGAATCCTAGACAAAAAGCAATGACAAGTATGTGTAATTGAAAGCATGCTGCATCAAAACACGTTTTTGATAAGGTACAACTATGTGTTAATCTGTGTATGGGATCTTTAAATTAGCAGTTCAAAGGATAAACTTTAAAGTCAAGAAAATTTACACAGTACTTCAGAAAAGTTATGCCTGCAGAAACAAGATAAGACTGTTAAGACGATTAAAATAGGGTTTGTTTTTACTGACATTCTTTTCATATTAAAATGATTAGATGAGTGATCATCCAGCTCAACATGTAGATTTATTTGTGCAGTACTATAAGAAATTCATAGCACTGTGCCACAGGATAAATTAGTTCAGATACACAAAAGGACAGTTTATCTTACCCTATCTAAATACATTTAATCCTCAGGTAGCAGCATTTCCCAATGTAGGCATGTACCGTAGAGAGAGATATAAAAACAATAATTATACAATTCATCACCCTGAACGGTGACAATGCTCTTCAGTAGAGATGAGCGAATCGAATCTGACGAATCTGAATTCGTTACAAATTTCATGAAAAATTCGATTTGCAATGAATGCGAATATCGCCACGATTCTATAACGTGAATCACTTCATTAAACTCCATTTAGTGTGGTCCAGGCTCCAGGGCATCTAAAATGGTGGATCCACATGTGAGGGCACAGGGTAAGGAATCCTGGGAAGGCAAGAACAAGAGTAGGTGGGAGGGGAAGTAGGTGGGATGACCCTGAATCACATGCAGGATGCAGTCTTTCAGCAGCCAGTAACCCCTGTGATGTTGATAAGGATGAACATTATGATTTTGATTACTGATCAATCTATATATATATATATATATATATATATATATATATATATATATATGCTAATATGCTGCAGAAAAACATTATTTTCCTTCTGAGAAATATCAGCTTGTTATTTGCCTGTGACTAAGATGAAGACCTTGGGACGAGGCCAAAGAAGCAAGATAAAGAAGAGGTTAGAAGTTGGAGACAAAACATTTGAGGAAGGATAGACTTTGCAGAAGGACAGATACATCCAGAATTTTCTGATAGAATAGTGACCTATAGCTAAGAAAGAAATTAATGCTTAATATGCTAATATATACAGACGCAATACTCAAATAACCAATCAAAATATAACATGATGATTTTGACATGATAACTAACCTCCCCTTTTTGTCAAATGTAAAAAACAATGTACTTCCATATAATAAACAGAACCCCTTAGAACAGCCCCTTAGTCAGTATTCTGAGAAGGAGATATATACAAACATTTTGTCTGGTGTTTATTTCTTGTGTCGACACTCAGCAGTATACAGCAGCAGTCATGCACATTTTAAGACCTAACCAGCAGCCAACCATAACAATGTCATAGCACTATATAATCGGCAGCCATATTGTGGCTAGTCACTTCATTCATTACACTGCAGAGAGATAGGACGGACAGCCTGTGTGTGTGTTACACAGAAAAGCTTTTTCCAGCAGCGTTCACCTCCTAGTCACGTCAGCGTTCTGGTGGACAGAGAGCAGTGCATTGTAACGTACTGGTCAGGAGACAGGAGGTGGATCCACTGAACCAGAGGGGGCGATGACGTGGGCCGTACCAGGGGAACCGAGTCTAAGGGACTACTGGTCTTCACCAGGGCCCGCCGCAAAGCGGGATGGTCTTGCTGCGGCAGGTAGCCCCCAGGTCATTCCACCCGATAGCGACTCGACCCCTCTGGTAGCTGAGAATGGCGCGGTACAGAAGGAGCAGGCAGAAGTGCAGTCGGACGTTCAGAGGTCAGGGCAGGCGGCACAGGTTCACAGGCGATAGTCAGACAACAGGTCAGGGTAGGCAGCACAGGTTCACTAGCGGTAGTTACGGGCAACGGTTCGGCAACGGGCAAGGGCAACACTGAACAGAGGGAATGCTTTCACTAGGCACAAGGCACTAAAGATCAGGCGAGGGCAGGAAGGGGCAGGAGACATTTATAGAACAGTGAGGACCAGGCACCAATCAATGGTGTGCTGGCCCTTTAAATTTCATGAAGCCAGCGCGCGCATGCCCTAAGGAGACAGGAGGTGGAGACAGTATGCTTAAAAAAGTATTTGAGTACAACACCAGCCAGTGAGTACTTTTGCCTGGCCTTTCACAGTATCTAGGCCCTAACAGATTGACAGGTACAAAATAGTACACTTAAGGAGTGGGGCCGCGCGCGCCGGGGGACAGAGGCAGCACACGAGGACGGCGCTGCAGGTGAGGAGGAATGGGATGCGGCGCGTGTGCGGTGATAAATTAGTAAATTATAAATTAGGATAAATTAGTTCAGATACACAAAAGGACAGTTGATCTTACCCTATCTAAATACATTTAATCCTCAGGTAGCAGCATTTCCCAATGTAGGCATGCACCGTAGAGAGAGATATAAAAACAATAATTATACAATTCATCACCCTGAACGGTGACAATGCTCTTCAGTAGAGATGAGCGAATCGAATCTGACGAATCTGAATTCGTTACAAATTTCATGAAAAATTCGATTTGCAATGAATGCTAATATCGCCACAATTCTATAACGTGAATCACTTCATTAAACTCCATTTAGTGTGGTCCAGGCTCCAGGGCATCTAAAATGGTGGATCCACATGTGAGGGCACAGGGTAAGGAATCCTGGGAAGGCAAGAACAAGAGTAGGTGGGAGGGGAAGTAGGTGGGATGACCCTGAATCACATGCAGGATGCAGTCTTTCAGCAGCCAGTAACCCCTGTGATGTTGATAAGGATGAACATTATGATTTTGATTACTGATCAATCTATATATATATATATATATATATATATATATATGCTAATATGCTGCAGAAAAACATTATTTTCCTTATGAGACATATCAGCTTGTTATTTGCCTGTGACTAAGATGAAGACCTTGGGACGAGGCCAAAGAAGCAAGATAAAGAAGAGGTTAGAAGTTGGAGACAAAACATTTGAAGAAGGATAGACTTTGCAGAAGGACAGATACATCCAGAATTTTCTGATAGAATAGTGACCTATAGCTAAGAAAGAAATTAATGCTTAATATGCTAATATATACAGACGCAATACTCAAATAACCAATCAAAATATAACATGATGATTTTGACATGATAACTAACCTCCCCTTTTTGTCAAATGTAAAAAACAATGTACTTCCATATAATAAACAGAACCCCTTAGAACAGCCCCTTAGTCAGTATTCTGAGAAGGAGATATATACAAACATTTTGTCTGGTGTTTATTTCTTGTGTCGACACTCAGCAGTATACAGCAGCAGTCATGCACATTTTAAGACCTAACCAGCAGCCAACCATAACAATGTCATAGCACTATATAATCGGCAGCCATATTGTGGCTAGTCACTTCATTCATTACACTGCAGAGAGATAGGACGGACAGCCTGTGTGTGTGTTACACAGAAAAGCTTTTTCCAGCAGCGTTCACCTCCTAGTCACGTCAGCGTTCTGGTGGACAGAGAGCAGTGCATTGTAACGTACTGGTCAGGAGACAGGAGGTGGATCCACTGAACCAGAGGGGGCGATGACGTGGGCCGTACCAGGGGAACCGAGTCTAAGGGACTACTGGTCTTCACCAGGGCCCGCCGCAAAGCGGGATGGTCTTGCTGCGGCAGGTAGCCCCCAGGTCATTCCACCCGATAGCGACTCGACCCCTCTGGTAGCTGAGAATGGCGCGGTACAGAAGGAGCAGGCAGAAGTGCAGTCGGACGTTCAGAGGTCAGGGTAGGCGGCACAGGTTCACAGGCGATAGTCAGACAACAGGTCAGGGTAGGCAGCACAGGTTCACTAGCGGTAGTTACGGGCAACGGTTCGGCAACGGGCAAGGGCAACACTGAACAGAGGGAATGCTTTCACTAGGCACAAGGCACTAAAGATCCGGCGAGGGCAGGAAGGGGCAGGAGACATTTATAGAACAGTGAGGACCAGGCACCAATCAATGGTGTGCTGGCCCTTTAAATTTCATGAAGCCAGCGCGCGCGTGCCCTAAGGAGACAGGAGGTGGAGACAGTATGCTTAAAAAAGTATTTGAGTACAACACCAGCCAGTGAGTACTTTTGCCTGGCCTTTCACAGTATCTAGGCCCTAACAGATTGACAGGTACAAAATAGTACACTTAAGGAGTGGGGCCGCGCGCGCCGGGGGACAGAGGCAGCACACGAGGACGGCGCTGCAGGTGAGGAGGAATGGGATGCGGCGCGTGTGCGGTGATAAATTAGTAAATTATAAATTAGGATAAATTAGTTCAGATACACAAAAGGACAGTTGATCTTACCCTATCTAAATACATTTAATCCTCAGGTAGCAGCATTTCCCAATGTAGGCATGCACCGTAGAGAGAGATATAAAAACAATAATTATACAATTCATCACCCTGAACGGTGACAATGCTCTTCAGTAGAGATGAGCGAATCGAATCTGACGAATCTGAATTCGTTACAAATTTCATGAAAAATTCGATTTGCAATGAATGCGAATATCGCCACAATTCTATAACGTGAATCACTTCATTAAACTCCATTTAGTGTGGTCCAGGCTCCAGGGCATCTAAAATGGTGGATCCACATGTGAGGGCACAGGGTAAGGAATCCTGGGAAGGCAAGAACAAGAGTAGGTGGGAGGGGAAGTAGGTGGGATGACCCTGAATCACATGCAGGATGCAGTCTTTCAGCAGCCAGTAACCCCTGTGATGTTGATAAGGATGAACATTATGATTTTGATTACTGATCAATCTATATATATATATATATATATATATATATATATATATATGCTAATATGATGCAGAAAAACATTATTTTCCTTATGAGACATATCAGCTTGTTATTTGCCTGTGACTAAGATGAAGACCTTGGGACGAGGCCAAAGAAGCAAGATAAAGAAGAGGTTAGAAGTTGGAGACAAAACATTTGAAGAAGGATAGACTTTGCAGAAGGACAGATACATCCAGAATTTTCTGATAGAATAGTGACCTATAGCTAAGAAAGAAATTAATGCTTAATATGCTAATATATACAGACGCAATACTCAAATAACCAATCAAAATATAACATGATGATTTTGACATGATAACTAACCTCCCCTTTTTGTCAAATGTAAAAAACAATGTACTTCCATATAATAAACAGAACCCCTTAGAACAGCCCCTTAGTCAGTATTCTGAGAAGGAGATATATACAAACATTTTGTCTGGTGTTTATTTCTTGTGTCGACACTCAGCAGTATACAGCAGCAGTCATGCACATTTTAAGACCTAACCAGCAGCCAACCATAACAATGTCATAGCACTATATAATCGGCAGCCATATTGTGGCTAGTCACTTCATTCATTACACTGCAGAGAGATAGGACGGACAGCCTGTGTGTGTGTTACACAGAAAAGCTTTTTCCAGCAGCGTTCACCTCCTAGTCACGTCAGCGTTCTGGTGGACAGAGAGCAGTGCATTGTAACGTACTGGTCAGGAGACAGGAGGGGGATCCACTGAACCAGAGGGGGCGATGACGTGGGCCGTACCAGGGGAACCGAGTCTAAGGGACTACTGGTCTTCACCAGGGCTCGCCGCAAAGCGGGATTGTCTTGCTGCGGCAGGTAGCCCCCAGGTCATTCCACCCGATAGCGACTCGACCCCTCTGGTAGCTGAGAATGGCGCGGTACAGAAGGAGCAGGCAGAAGCGCAGTCGGACGTTCAGAGGTCAGGGTAGGCGGCACAGGTTCACAGGCGATAGTCAGACAACAGGTCAGGGTAGGCAGCACAGGTTCACTAGCGGTAGTTACGGGCAACGGTTCGGCAACGGGCAAGGGCAACACTGAACAGAGGGAATGCTTTCACTAGGCACAAGGCACTAAAGATCCGGCGAGGGCAGGAAGGGGCAGGAGACATTTATAGAACAGTGAGGACCAGGCACCAATCAATGGTGTGCTGGCCCTTTAAATTTCATGAAGCCAGCGCGCGCGTGCCCTAAGGAGACAGGAGGTGGAGACAGTATGCTTAAAAAAGTATTTGAGTACAACACCAGCCAGTGAGTACTTTTGCCTGGCCTTTCACAGTATCTAGGCCCTAACAGATTGACAGGTACAAAATAGTACACTTAAGGAGTGGGGCCGCGCGCGCCGGGGGACAGAGGCAGCACACGAGGACGGCGCTGCAGGTGAGGAGGAATGGGATGCGGCGCGTGTGCGGTGATCAGCCACCACGCTAACCAAAACCCCGTCGGAGGAATCCCTGCGCTCTCGGTCAGCGTGTCTGACCGGGACGCGACGGGGAACAGCAGGCAGAGGCAGAGGCAGCGAGCACTCCGATACAGAGGAGGGGACCGGAGCACTCACCGTTACATGCATTTTTCACAGAAAATAATTTTTACTGCAGTGATTAACCTCCCAGTCCCTTTCTACAGCATTGTATTAAAGAGAGGGGCAGAGAGCTTTGTGTTGCCTCATGTGTTTGAACAAGCTGGCTCAGCTGTAGAAACGTTAGAAGTAGAGGGAGGAATACGTTTTTAGCACAACTCTGTGTCTTTTTTCCACAACAAATGTCTGCTCGTTATACTTGTCTGTAGACGGTATAATACATACCCAGCAGTCCATTCCTAATTGTCTTTGAGGGAAAAAGTGCAATTTTGTGTTTCGTACACAGCGACTGTGTGCTGCAGCACTGTTTTGTACTGCTGGTGTTGTGCACAATTCTTATTTAAGCGTACTGTAGCACATTTGTCTGCCCTCTTCAGTGCATACCACATACCTTCATCTAAGTTGTGTACTATTTTATACCTGGTAAACTCTCAAGGGCCTAGATACTGTGAAAGTCCAGGCAAAAGTAATCACCGGCTGCTGTTTTACTCAAATACTTTTTTAAGCATACTGTAGCACATTTTTCTACCATCATAAGGGCATACCTGCATTTAAGTAGTGTACTATTTTGTACCTGTCAATCTGTTAGGGCCTAGATACTGTGAAAGGCCAGGCAAAAGTACTCACTGGCTGGTGTTGTACTCAAATACTTTTTTAAGCATACTGTAACACATTTTTCTGCCCTCATAAGTGCATACCACATACCTACATCTAAGTGGTGTACTATTTTGTACCTGTTAAACTCTCAAGGGCCTAGATACTGTGAAAGGCCAGCCAGAAGTATACACATGCTGCTGTTCTAGACAAATACTGTTTAAAGCATAGCGAAGCGTATTGTACTCCCCTCATACACGCACTAAGTATGTCAGGCAGAGAATTGCCAGGACGTGCATAGAGGAGTGGCAGAGGCCTAAATTCATCAGGAGCAGGCAGAGGTCGGAGAAGAGGACTCAATTCCTCAGGCTCAGAGTAGGGGCGTACGGCAGCAGGAGTCGCAGCGAGAGGTCTGAGCTTCCGGTGTCAGCAACCCAGCAGCTGTGATTGATTGGTTCACTCTGTCATCCACTTCATCCCAAGTAACATCCGACACCCCCAGTCAACAGTCGGTCGGTTCCTCAGACTCAACCCTCAGTTGGTATGGCCCTAATGCTGCTGCCACCTCCAGGCTCTGTCTTTGTGCCGCCATATGGTCTCCTCATGCTGATGCTGCTACCTCCAGGCTCTCTCATTGTGCTGCTATATGATCTCCTCATGCTGATGCTGCCACCTCCAGGATCTCTCATTGTGCTGCTCTTTGGTCTCCTCAAGGTGATGCTGCAACCTCCAGGCTCTCTCATTGTGCTGCTCTATGGTCTCCTCATACTGATGCTACCACCTCCAAGTTTTGTCCTTGTGCCACCATATGGTCTCCTCATGCTGATGCTACCACCTCCAGGCTCTCTCATTGTGCTGCCATGGATACTGCAAAACATAATTAAGGTGCTGGTCCCCAGTTACAGGGATTCCTCTGCTTTAGAGCCCAGTAAATATTGAAGATATGCATTGGCTAAAACTTAACTTTTCTTGGGATAAAATATATGGACCCCAAATTTTTTTGAAATCTAAAAAAAGGAAAGGTGTGCTAAAAACACCATGTGCCACCTACACCACCAAGTATTGATGTGATGCAGGTGGCAGGGAAGGGAACAACGTATGGTCCATTGTAACAGGTGGGGGTAAAAACTTTCCCTGTAAGGCCCTACTCTCGCACTATTTATTCTTTGCTTGGCAAATGTTACTCATCCTAAAAAGCACAGCCCCACACAGGAACCTCTCTCTATTTCCAACTGAAAACCCTGGGAAATGGCAGTGTTTTTAGAGGGAAATAGGAAGAGGTTCCTGTGTGGGGCCACCCTTTTTAGGATGAGTAACACTTGCCAATAAGGAAATTAATAGTGTGAGAATAGGGCCTTACAGGGGAAGGTTTTCTCCCACCTGTTACAAAGGATCTTACATTGTTCCCTCCCACCTTTTAGAGGTCTTTGTATCGCATCAATAATTGGTTTTGTAGGTGGCACATGGTGTTTATTGCACACCTTTCCTTTTGTTAGATTTCAAAAAAAATTTGGGTGCATATATTTTATCCTAAGAATAATGTTAAAATTTACATTTTACATAATGCATATCCTCAATACTTACTTGTGCACACCAACACTTTGACAAAAAAAGACTGTTTTCTTCTGCCTACCTGCCTCAGCTACTATTCTGATGTGACACATCTGATGCCAAGTTCTCTTTCTTTCACCCATCTTCATCACCGGGTACTGGTAGTAACACCCACCACCCCACTGTACCAAAGTGCACGGCAGTGCCGACTTGTGAAGCTGTGACTATGGTCAAGGACAATACATGTCCTTTATGGCCCACTGGGTGAATGTGGTTCCTGCACAGCCACAACAGCAACTTGGACAGGTCACTTCCGCCTCCTTGCTCTCAGGAGAACTCGTCTGTCCACGAAAAATGTGGAGAGACTAACCTTTGTAATGATGAATCACAATTCAACCACTATATGTTCTCCTCATGCTGCCGCCAACTCCAGGCTGTGCCATTCAGCCACTATATGGCCTCCTTATCTACTGCCAACTCCAAGCTGTGCCATTCAGCCACTATATGGTCTCTTCATGCTTCCGCCACCTCCAGTCTGTGTCATTCAGCCACTATATGGTGTACTCATGCTGCTGAGCCTGGGACATTACCTAAAATGTTTCATGGTAGCACTAGCTACCTCAAATCTTCAATTTAAATTAGAAAAATCATATTTTAATCTTAGGGACTGTGAAGCCCTATTGTCTCCTCATGCTGCCGCCAGCTCTAGGCTGTGTCATTCATGGACTAGTTACCATAAATCTTCAGCAGCAAACAGTTAGGAAAACAGCACCCTGTTCAAAATAAATGCAGTAGGTGCACGCAGAGCCAGACCTTGGTCAGCGGTCCATATGAATGCAGAAAAATCCAGATAAATCCGCAGCACACAAGTCCATTAATGTGGAAAAAAAAAGTCACTGTCAGGATCCGGACTGGTAGCTGGTAGCGGAGGCAGGTGGTGGATCCTCTGTGCCAGAGAGCAGGTGGTGGATCAGGTGGTGGATCCTCTGTGCCAGGAACCACATTCACCCAGTGATGCGGGCCGTACCAGGGGAACGGAGTCTAAGGGATTACTGGTTTTCACCATAGCCCGCCGCAAAGCGGGATGGACTTTCTGCGGCAGGTAACCCCCAGGTCGTTCCACCCAGTAGCGACTCAACCTCTCTGGCAGCTGAGATAGGCATGGTACAGAGGGGTCCGGCAGAGGCGAGGTCAGACGTAGCAAAAGGTCAGGGCAGGCGGCAATGGTTCTCAGGCGGTAGTCAATAACAACGGGTTCAGCAACAGGCAGGGAATACACACAAACGCTTTCTCTAGGGCACTATGGCAACAAAGATCCGGCGAGGGCAGGAAGGGGCTGGACAGCTAAAAAGTATGGCCCTTAATTAACAATTTGGGCCAGGCACCAATCATTGGTGCGCTGACCCTTTAAACTTAAAGCGTACCTGTCATAGTGCAAAAAATAAAATAAAAAAAAAGTGATATGTTACTCAGGACCCAATCCTGATCATGTGCATAAATTTGTATGTGTCTCGGAGAGATATGGGCATTTATCTGCTGGTGAGTTACTTTTTCATTGTGCAAGCTGGAGGGGGTGTGTCAGTCTGTCTCCCTCACAGGAGCAAGCCTGTGCAGTTAGCCAATCAGTACTCTCTACTCTGTAACCCTTTCCTCTCTGGTTTTATGCTGTGTCATGTGTCAGAGGAAGATACTTGGAGCTTGCCTGCAGTAATCAGAAGACATTATGGTGAATTCATAACAGGATAAAATGTATAAATATAAGAATAGATCTTTACAAAATTAGTGCAATGATTTTTTAGATAAAAGCACACCATTTTTATGAATACATGTTCTCTCTGTTTTATCTTCTCCTAGTAAAGCTGGATGCTATTCAGCATAGCTGTCACTATGTGTTTCATTCATCTTTCACAGACTCCTGATTGCCTGATGTCTGGTTGCCTCCAGCTGTTGTAAAACTACAGCTCCCAGCATGTCCACACATCCTTTATCTGTAGTTTTGAATACACAATAGAAATCTCCTATACTGGATACCGGTATGCTTTACGGCCGGTATCCAGTATGCTGTAAAATCTAGACTAGTCTGTCTGGCTAAAAGACAGGCAACCCCTAGTGGTGGCTATTTTGAGCTTGACTTTCAGGTGAAAATTTAAATTTTTTATAACAGGTGTATATTGTGAAATGTCATATTATAATGAGTCCTGGATTATATGAAAAGTTTTTAACAATGACAGTGCCTCTTTAAGAAGCCCAGCGCACATGCTCCCTAGAGAGCGGGGCAGCGCGCGCAGGGACAGGGCAGTGCTGGAGGCAGGCGCGGCAGGAACGGGAGCATGGTAAGGAGAATGGGATGCGATGCACATGCGGGAGCGTCCCGCCACGAGAACCGCATCCCCACCAGACGGATAAACAGCGGTGCGCTCCCGGTCAGCACAGACCGGAGCGCTAAGCCTTACAGTCACACAGCGACATTTCAACTGGCTCACCCAGCCTTTCTTAAGCTAATACAAGTGAAACAGATTATATAAGGGTATCAATTATATTTCCAATTAATACAAAACAGTGTTATATAAATATTATTCACAGAAGTTTGATGTGAATAATATTTATATAACACTGTTTTGTATTAATTGGAAATGTAATTGATACCCTTATATAATGTGTGGTTTGTATCACTTGTGTTCGCTTGAGAAAGGCTGGGTGAGCCAGCTGAAACATCACTGTGTGACATTCACAAATGAGGGAATATATTTTCCTTTTTTTCCCCATTAATGGACTGGTCTGGCTCTGCTTGCACCCACTGCATTTATTTGGAAGAGGGTGCTGTTTTCCTTACTATTTGCTGCTGATGGTTTACAAGCGTTCACCCTAATTACATTGATTGGACATTTGAAGCTGGAGAGTGAATCTTCTAGAGGTAACACTGTGGTGAATGTCTTTTTTAACACGGATGTTGATGTATCCCGTATACTTGGGAGTGTATCAGAGGAGGCAACTTTCCTACATACACCATCAAGTATTGATATACAGAGAAACAATGAATTTGCTACTAAGAAGTTGATGAATTTACAACTACACTTAACCATGATGGCAGAATACTATAAGGTCCAAAGAATTCCAAGGGGGATGAGTCCCACCCAAAGGACAATGCATATGTTAATAATACTGAATACTGCATGAAATTTGAAGCTATATCAAATAAGTATGCTCTGGATTTGATTTAGCTTCAAATAGAATTTTTAGAACAAGATCTGATATAAATGTTAAAGGAATGGTTGAAGGTTATGAATCTACTTTGAGGAATATTTTACCAGAAAGGGATTTACTACAATTTTTAACTAAACAAATAGATTTTTTGAGTAACTTTTTAGAAGTGAATTGGGAGAAACAAAAAAGAGGAAATGGCACAGGGATGTACAGGATTACTCTTCAGGGAAGGTATACAACTGGGGTGCTGTCTCTACAAACTGGAGAAGAAATAGACGTAATAAAAGTACCATGGATGATGTTAATTCCAATAAAGGAGGACCCTGAGAGGAGGAATGGGGAGATGTTCATAATACCCATGTTCAGCCTATTTTAGGGGTTCGAGAGCCACAAGGGGACGCTACAGGAGGAGCGGCAGGAAACATAGAGGGTACAAAAACAAGAGTTGCAAAAACAACAGGACAGTACAATACAAGGCAGCACACAGGAAGTTACAAACATTGTGAACATCTCTTCTAAAAATTTGTTGACTGATCAGAATAGCACAACAATGAACTTAACCTCTTAACGACGCTGCGATCCCGCATCATATCGCGTCGGTCCCGGCCCTCATCAACGGCCGGGACCCGCGGCTAATGCCACACATCGCCGATCGCGGCGATGTGCGGTATTAACCCTTTAGAAGCGGCGGTCAAAGCTGACCACCGCTTCTAAAGTGAAAGTGACCCGGCTGCTCAGTCGGGCTGTTCGGGACCGCCGCCGTGAAATCGCGGTGTCCCGAACAGCTTGCAGGAAACTGGGAGGGCCCTTACCTGTCTCCTCGGTGTCTGATCGGCGAATGACTGCTCCGTGCCTGAGATCCAGGCAGGAGCAGTCAAGCGCCGATAACACTGATCACAGGCGTGTTAATACAAAAATTAAAAAGTTATAGGGGTCAGAAGATGACATTTTTAAACGTATACATTTTCCTGCAAGCAGTTATGATTTTTTCCAGAAGTGCGACAAAATCAAACCTATATAAGTAGGGTATCATTTTAACCGTATGGGCCTACAGAATAATGATAAGGTGTAATTTTTACCGAAATATGCACTGCGTAGAAACGGAAGCCCCCATAAGTTACAAAATAGCGTTTTTTCTTCGATTTTGTCGCACAATGATTTTTTTTGTCGTTTCGCCGTGCATTTTTGGGTAAAATGACTAATGTCACTGCAAAGTAGAATTGGCGATGCAAAAAAAAAGCCATAATATGGATTTTTAGGTGGAAAATTGAAAGGGTTATGATTTTTAAAAGGTAAGGAGGAAAAAACAAAAGTGCAAAAACTGAAAAACCCTGAGTCCTTAAGGGGTTAAAAGACTACGGACTTAAAAATGACAATCTCAACAGCAGGGATACAGACATTCGATTCACATTGACCCATTTAACTAAATCAGTAAGCCTTTTGGATGCATTGGTTACAAAACAAAATGGATGTTTATCCACAGACCTGTACACTAAAGAAACAGACTGTAATACATTGTTAAAATTTGATAGTTGTCACCCAAGGCCTATGGGGAACTCCTTGCCCTACAGCCAAATGCTGCGGGCAAGGAGGATCATGGACACCAGTGAAAAATTTGAGAGAACACTTGACAACATAGTGACCAATTTTAAAGGAAAGGGGCTATCCTCGGAAATTGATTGAAAAACAAAAATCCAGGCTTGACATACAAAAGAGGGGATTGAATATGGGATGGGTCAAACCACAGATGAATTCCCGCATGGCTTTTGTCACAACCTATAACAATATCTCTCCGGAGATTGGCAAAACCATTCGAAAATACTGGCATATACTGGAGGGTTATAACCATATCCCTGAATTCAGGTCTCCACCCATCATGTCCTACAGACGCCCAGTTAGTCTGAAGGATAGGTTGGTGAGGGCTGACATTTCTATAAGAAAAAGTGACACCCAACAATATCTGACCACAATAGGAAAGGGCAGTAATTCATGCAGGTCCTTCACTAACTGTGGTTTGATGTGTAAAGGAAGTGAATTTACACATCAGACCATGGGCAGGTCCTATCCCATCAGATATTACTTAACCTGTAACACATCTTATGTGATTTATGTACTGTGGTGCCCATGTGGTCTCCTCTATGTGGGGGAGACCACATGGGACCTAAAAACAAGACTGAATCTGCATAGATATACGATTTGTAAAAAGAAAATGTATCTTCCGGTATCTAATCATTTCACTGAAATGAAAGATAGTGAAAGGGACCTTAAATTTATGGTAATCGATCATGTCCCACCCATGAAAGGGGGGGGGGGGGTGGGCGATAGACAAGGCCACCTAAAAAGATATGTTGAAGTGGATTAATAATTTAAATACATTAAAACCAACAGGTCTAAATGTTGAATTCAATAGGGTAGTAGAAAAGTAAAACATCACCTGCTTCAGCCTGGTAGTGGTATAGATCGATTTTGGTGTATGTAACACAAGTGAATATATAACATGATAATTGTATATATATATATATATATATATATATATATATATATATACACACACACACATTTGCATTATTGTGCTTTCTCTCTTCGCTTGCAGTGGCCACATGGGAGAAACCTGCCACTCACTGAACATGAAATGTGTCAATATTGTGATTTAATTAAGTTGTAATATATATATTTTTTTAATTGCGTATGTATCAATAGAGGCATGGGAATGTACAAATCTGTATATTAATATTCTTGGCAAATACTATTTTCATTTTCAATTTTTTATTTATTTGTTATTTAATTTAATTTGTGTTTACTTTTTATATTGGTTTAGTTTTTTGAAGTTTAAATTTGTTATATATTTTTATTTTTTGTTTATGGCTAATTTTATTTTGTTCTTATTATTTTTGTATTTATGTTATTCTTTATTATTTAATAAAAAAAAAAAATCTCTAAAACATGGACATTTGCCTTATTGCGGATACTAACCCAGTTATCATGTGTGGTGAAAGTCCCGATCCTAGGTAACCAAAGTTATCAAGTGTTTTGGTGGAATGGTTCTCTAGGTCTAATGGGAATTATTATAGTGATGTCCTGGTGAGATTGGGTAGCGATGTGGTAAGGTGTTGTCAGTGTGTCTGTATATATGGGATGATGGCTGTGGTAGAGTGTTATATACTATGAATGTGATATGTATGGTAATGAATGTACTAGAGTGTATGGCGGTGTATGAGATGCATTGAAAATGTATGACAGTGTGTGTGAGTGTGTGTGTGTATGATGTGTGTATGGCTGAGGCGTGTATGTTAGTGTGATGGAGGTTAGATGTGATTGGGGGATGTAAAGAGGACAAAGAGGAAAAAGGAGAGAGAAAGAAAGAAAAGTAGAATGGTTTGTACTTGGATGCTTAAACAATTTATTGGTTATAAAATGACAAACAATATATGGAAAAAGTGCTGGGCCCTAGCACTTATGCTTTCCAATACACAATAAAAAAATAAATAACATTTATATATATATATATATATATATATATATATATATATATATATATATATATATATATATATATATATATAGTACTATACTGATAATACCAAGTAAAATAATTATACCATAGAGTCAGTATTCAATAGCCATAAAGTCAATAGTTCAAAGCACTGGACAGAAGCTCTGCTTCTCAAGTAACCGATAATAGTATTCACGTATAATGTCCAGTATGTCCCACTGGACCATGTATCCAATTGGCCAATGCACAGTATCGATGCTGCGACCGAAAAGAAGTTAGTTATCCACGGTACTGCGACCGTACTTATGCAGTGTCTCCAATGCAAAGGTGAAAGAAACGATTAATTGTAAAGTGAAACAAACTTATGGAGATAGCGGTACTGCGACCGTAGGGACAATCTCGTCCCGTAGAAACAATGTATCCGATATAGCAGACACCTTTTTACCTTTCTCGTATTAATTGCCATTTGGGTATATAGGAGATTATACCTTGACTGAAGTTCTCGGTCACCACAAACAGATAGAGTACATCTCACAAACCTATTTTTTGTTTTGGTGGGATGTTGGTGAGCTGGGACCCAGTGTCGTCCTCAGATCATGGATGACAGTAGATTCCGTGCTCCCTGGATGCTAGAGTTGGACACGAGTTTCCATGGAGATATGCACGCTGATGATGCAGAGGTAATACAGCCGAGGCCGGGCTCGCTGTGCGCGTGCGCAGCGAGGCTGCTTTCAGTGGAACGTAGTGTGCATTGTCTCCATGACAACGCATACTCCCATGCCTCTGATTAGATACCACGCACTTCCGGCGCGCATGCGCAATTAAATCTCCCCCAGGCTAAGTATCTCCATTATAGCCGTGAGTGTGAACTCCCATATTGCCTGCATGATTCTGTTTTTAATTGTTTTTAATAAACTGACACATCTGTTCTGAGAGTGTAATCAGAACCTGATTAGGGAATAAGGTGTATAATGTATAATCACTCTATAGTTTGTGCTGGTGACTATGTGCATATAAGATTGATAATATGTTGTGTGTAGAATACACTATGATTTATGAAGTTTATTATGAAGTTTGCTGTGAATAATATTTATATAAAACTGTTTTGTATTAATTGTAAATGTAATTGACACCCTTATATAATGTGTGGTGTGTATAACTTGTATTAGCTTGAGAAAGGCTGGGTGAGCCAGCCGAAACGTCGCTGTGTGACATTCACAAATGATGGAATACATTTTCCCTTTTTTTTCACCATTAATGGACTTGTGTGCTGCGGATTTATCTGGATATTTCTACCATAAATCTTCAATTTAAATTTTAAAATTGTCTCCTCATGCTGCCGCCAGCTTCAGGCTGTGTCATTCAGCCACTATATGGTTTCCTGATGCTGCTGGGCCTGGGACATTACCTAAAAATGTTTATGGTCACCAGACCAGTAATCCATAGGTAGTGGAAGTCCGCTTCCCCTCCATCTTTCTCTGAATGGGCCCAGGAGCTCACTCACATCCACAGAATGCAAGAATTGATAGCTGACTCTAGGCGACACTTAACAAGACACTTCACAATATGGCGATCCTGGCTTCGTTTTCTGTCCACCGATGCCTATAGAACCTAATACCTGACACCATGATCACACAACGGATCTGCTAACACTTCCTAACACTTTCTCGAGTGTGTTACCCGCCCAGTGGTGCCAGCTGGTCTGCCCGTGCCCGCTGCGCCTTTTGGTATGTACTCTACTCATGTTATCTCGGCCATCCTCACTTTTCCCCCTTCTTTTCCTATCCCCTACCCTCCTCTATCCCCCTTACTTCTGTTCTGTACTCGCTTTCTCTTCTCCTTCTCTCTCCTCCACTCTCCTTTCTGAGACGGCCTAAACCAGGAATCCGTTCTCCAAGTTATATAAATCTTGACCCCTTTGATAAACTCCTTTGTTCTTATTGACTCTGTTATGTTTTAGGCTATTGATGGGGTGCCTGCTGCCCATTACATACCTGCCTCATTTGAGCCATCATCACCATGTACTATGGATATCCTTTTGTGCCACCTTTGATGGTGGAGTTTTCATGCACTTGTTTTCTATTTGATACCTGTGTTATGTTGATTGTTACTCATGTGTTTTCTCTTTATTAAAACTAGCTACCATAAATCTTCAATTTAAATTTGTAAATTCATCTTTTAATCTTTGGGATTGTATAGCCCTATTGTCTCCTCTTGCTGATGCCAATTCCGGGCTGTGCCATTCTGCTAGATTATTGTCTCCTCATGCTGCTGCCAACTCTAGGCTCTGTCATTGTGCCGCCATGTGACTTCTTGCTTAATTAGGTTTTTATGGTCATACAGTATTAGTTCAAAGTATACACCGGGACACTAAACTTGGGAATATAATATAAATCTTAAATTTAAATTAAAAAAAATTGATGTAATCTTTTCAAGACTGAGGCCTTATGGTTGTCGACCTCATATAACATGTGGAAATATCACAAGAATCCAATGAAACAGCTTGGAGCGATAACAATGAACCATAACTGAATAAATGAAACATTTGCACTTTCATAGTCAGAGTAGCACTGAGAGGCAGGGTCTGGAAGAGGTGGTATCTCGCCTGGTGGAGGACCGCCAGCTCAATGCTCACCAGAATTGGTAATCAAAAAAATAAAATAAATTCAAATAAAATTAAATAAAAATTACATAAAGAATCTGCCACATCCAGACTCTCTCTGGTAGTGATTCTAATAGCGATGCCTGTAATATGCATGTCATACTGAATAACAGTATTATTTCACTCCCTATGCATGTTAGGACAAGGCAAAGTGTTTTACCCCCCTATGGAGCCTCTCTGTAATAGCGATTCGCCGCAAATCTTTAATAAAAATCTCTACTCATCAGCTTTGATCCATAATAAACAGCTAAGCAAAAACAATATGCTGGGACCTAAGACTCAATAAAATAAAGAGCACAACTTTAATCAGCTTACAAAAAAATTCTACCTTTTGCATGTAAAATATCTTTAGTCTTAAAACTATTGTTGTGCATATCTGGTTTCTGACTTTCTATGTAGATTTTAGAACAAAAAACTATTCTCTGTTTGAAAAAAAAAGTGAAAACATTTTTTTTATAAAGTGCGCTTTCTTCCCAGAAACAGAAAGTTCACATATAAAAACGAACGCAACATCCAAATATACAATTATTTACAAACTGAAACAAAACATGCCACTGCTCTGTCTAAACTGTGTAGCAGCATGGTTGTACAGCTAAGAAGTAGAGATGAGCGAACTTACAGCAAATTCGATTTGTCACGAACTTCTCAGCTCGGCGGTTGCTGACTTTTCCTGCATAAATTAGTTCAGCTTTCCAATGCTCCGGTGGGCTGGAAAAGCTGGATACAGTCCTAGGAAAGAGTCTCCTAGGACTGTATCCACCTTTTCCAGCCCACGGGAGCACCTGAATGCTGAACTAATTTATGCAGGAAAAGTCATCAACTGCTGAGCCGAGAAGTTTGTGACAAATCAAATTTACTGTAAGTTCGCTCATCTCTACTAAGAAGCTGATGCAGCTCAAGAAAAGTCTGCTCCTGTGAAGGTTTATTGAACTCATTCTTTAATAATTGGGCACAATTACTCAAAAAGCCCTTTTCTCATTTACAGAGTAATTATTGAGGTATAGCAGCACAATAATCTTTATTGCTGAATTGCATAGATTTTTTTTTATCTCTGCAGGTAGTGAAAAGAAAGCCAAATGATCCCTATTCAGCTTTATGCTATAGTCAACCTTGACAGGAAGTTGTGCAATCTTTTTTTTTTTTTTTTTTGCAGTATGCTGTCGTCTCATCAGCTCCCGAGCCCCTTCGTCTTGCTACAGTGCATCATCCTCTACAGTCTCAGGAGGCTTGCATATCCTCTCTCTGAGCCCAAGCCCCATCTCGGAGTAATGTCATCACATCCAACCAGCCCCTACCCCCTACATCACCATTCCCCCAGGTATATATATATGTGTATATATATATATATATATATATATATATATATATATATATATATATATATATCCAAAGAATAAGTTGGCCAGCACTATTGATTCCAAACTATTGTAAAGACCTGGCTTAAAGGTGCAGGCTGCTGGGCTAAATATACAGCAACAGGAGAATACAGCTGCACACTGCTAGCACAAAGATATAGATGAAACATGAGTATATAGATAAAACATGAATATATAGATAGAACATGAAAAGCTATACAGCTGAAGTGCAATAAATGAAAATATGAAACTATGAAATTATGAGGTACTTAGCTTGCTAATTTGGCGCCAAATAGCGTGGACCGTCCCACCTCGGTAAAGTGACCTCATTCTGGGACGGACCCTACACTATGAATATGCCTCTGTGTGAACAGTACAGCAGGCATTGCAAGGTCTGAAACATCCAAGGCACCTTATATACACCAAACCAAACAAAAAGAAAATAATTGTGCGACAAAATTGAAGAAAAAACACCATTGCGTAACTTTTGGGGGCTTCCGTTTCTATGCAGTACATTTTTCAATAAAAATGACACCTTCACTTTATTCTGTAGGTCCATACAATTAAAATGATACCATACTTATAAAGGTTTGATTTTGTCTTACAGGAAAATATATACGTTTAAAATTGTCATTTTCTGACCCCTAACTTTTTTTAATTTCCGCATATGGGGCAGTATGAGGGCTATTTTTTTGCACCGTGATCTGAAGTTTGTTATAGCATTTTTGTATTGATCGGACTTTTTGATCGCATTTTATTAATTTTTTCCTGATATAAAAAGTGACCAAAAATAGGCTATTTTGGACTTTGGAATTATTTTGGGCGTACGCCATTGACATTGCGGTTTAATTAACTATATATTTTTATATTTCGGAGATTTACGCACACGGTGATACCACATATGTTTATTTTTATTATGCTTACATATTTTATATGAAATTTAGGAAAAGGGGAGTGATTTAAACTTTTAAGGAAGTGATTTAAACTTGCAGGAAGGAGTTAAAGGGGTACTCCGTTACCTTGCTGTCGGAGCTCTGCTTTCCAGCGTCCGGACGTTGCGCCCCCTTCCCATAGACTTTCGTTGAAGGGGCGGGCGTGACGTCACGAGGGGCGGCCCTGAACAAGAAAGCCCGCACACACATCATTCGGAACAATAACTTCCGGACGCTGGAAAGCGGAGCTCCGACAGCAAGGTAAAGGACTACCCCTTTAATGGGTGTTTTTTTTAAACTTTTTTTTTACACTTTTAGTCCCCTTAGGGGTCAATTAGGAGGAATCATTAGATTCCTCATACAGATCAATGTGGTTTCATAGAACCACATTGATCTGTGTGCTCTGCGCTCTACTGATAAAGCCTGGCCCTGCCAGGCTTTCTCATTTAGAGCACAGGAGACGGCAGTGAAGGAGAAGTAAGCCCTCAGGCAACCTCAGAAGTTGATCGCCCCTCCTCCGCGATCGCGCAACAGGGGTGGGTGGCAATACACCTCACTGGACCACTAGGGATGGTTTAAATGTCCCTTTAGACCCCACTGTCAACTTTGACAGCGGCAATCTAAAGGGTTAATAGCCGGCCATGGCAATCGCCGCATGTCGGCTATTAACGCCGCCCCCCAGCTACAGGAATAAGCTGGAGCCGACCAGTATAACGTGGGCTCAAGTTGGGAGCCCGCGTCATACAACGTTTGCCATCTCAGGATGAGCCAGCTCGTCCTTAGTCGGCAACCGGTTAAAGGGGTACTCCACTGGAAAATATTTTTTTTTAAATCAGCTAGTTCCAGAAAGTTAAACAGATTTGTAATTTACTTCTATTTATAACTCTTAATCCTTCTAGTACTTATCAGCTGCTACATCTTCCACATGAAGTTCTTTTCTTTTGGATTTCCTTTCTGTCTGACCACAGTGCTCTCTGCTGACACCTCTGTCCATTTTAGGAACTGTCCAGAGTAGGAGCAAATCCCCATAACAAACCTATCCTGCTCTGGACAGATCCTGACATGGACAGAGGTGTCAACAGAGAGCACTGTGGTCAGACAGAAAGGAAATTCCAAAAGAAAAGAACTTCCTTTGTAGTATACAACAGCTGATAAGTACTGGAAGGATTGAGATTTTTAAATAGAAGTAATTTTCAAATCTGTTTAACTTTCTGGCACCAGTTGATAAAAAAAAAAAAATGTTTTTCCAGTGGAGTACCCCTTTAATATCAGCATCTCTAGTAATCCAGGGCCAAGAAAAGGTTAAAGGAATATTTCTTAGTCAAGTAAACATTGCAACAGAGGTCTGCCTCCGTTCTGGAACCTCCATAAGTCTATTTCTTTTATGGTCTGTTGATCAGTGGAGTACCCCTTTAACCTCTTAAGGACTCAGGGCGTATGGATACGCCCTCACACCCTGGGCCTTAAGGACCCAGGGCGTATCCATACGCCCTGGCGTTTTCCGGTCTCCACCGCTCGCCGGGAGGAGATCAGAACGGCATGCCTACTGATATCGTTCAATAGGCATGCCGTGCAAATGCCGAGGGGGGTCCCGGGACCCCCGCATGTCGGTGATCAACGCAGATCGCGGACGAATTCACGTCCGTCATCTGCGATTCCGGGTATTCGGGTCACTTGTGACCCGATGACCCGCAAAAGGAAGGTGATCAGCAGTGTACGATACACCGCCAATCACCTCCAGTTGCTGCTATTGGCTGGCGATCATCGGCCAATAGCAGTGCAGCAGAGGAGGGGTTAATAGTCCCCTCACGCAGCTTTGCCCGCTCGCTGAGTTCAGTCAGCGGGCAGAGCTGTGTGAAGAGGACCGGGATCTCCCCTCGGAGGGCCGGAGCCCCCTCAGAAAGAAGAGGAGCCCCTAGATCAGGGTCAGCTTGTTGCAGGTAAAGGTAGGGTAAAACAGTAAAACAAAAGGGAAAGTAAAAGAAAAAAAAATGTAACCCCCCCCCTGACCCCCTAATAGGTCCCCAAGGGTCCGCCGTCACCTGATCCGTGTGACCCCGGGCCCTATTAGGGGTTCAGGGCGCTGCGTGTGCCACCAGTTTTTTTTCTGTAACAGTTACACCAAGCACCACACACTACATACTTCCCAGATAATGCGGCATGTCCGCCCCGAGGTGATCCCGCCTATGACCGGCTTTACAATGTGAGGCCGGTCATCGATCACTTTGGGGTCAAATTTTTGGAGGCCTACGTACCGCTCAGGGACCTCTCGGTAGATGAGCCTCTCATCAGTTTTAAGGGAAGACTCAGCTATCGCCAATATATTCCCTCGAAGCGGGCGCGGTATGGCGTGAATCTCTATAAACTTTGCGAGAGTACCTCCGTGTACACTTGCAAGTTTAGAGTATATGAGGTACGAGATTCCCGTATTGAACCCCCAGAATGTCCCCCCACTCTGGGTGTTAGCCGGAAAATCCTTTGGAACCTTATGCACCCATTGCTGGATAAGGGTTTCCATGTATACGTGAATAACTTTTATACCAGCATCCCTCTGTTCAAATCCCTTTCCGCCAGATCCACGTCCGCTTGTGGGACCGTGCGGAAGAACCAGAGTTACCTCCCTCTAAATTTTGTTAAGACACCTATTCCCAAGGGTGAGTCCCGTGCCCTGACCCATGATAGCCTGTTGTTGGTCAGGTATAAGGATAAGAGGGATGTCTTTATACTCACCACTATTCATGGGAACGGCAGCACCCCTGTCCCTGTGCGAGGTACCGTGGGACCAGTCCTCAAGCCCGATTGTATTCTGGACTACAATCGGTATATGGGGGGAGTTGATCTCTCAGATCAAGTCCTCAAGCCATACAACACCATGCGGAAAACACGGGCATGGTACAAAAAAGTTGCGGTCTATTTGGTACAGGTTGCCATGTACAACGCTTTTGTTCTATCCCAGTACGCTGGCAACACAGGGACATTCCTCCAGTACCAAGAAGAAGTCCTAATGTTCCTGATCTTTGCTGACCAGGAAAGATCAGGGCGGACTTCCCAAGGGTCTGGAGTTATTGGCGCCAGGATCGTCCCTGGCCAGCACTTTCCAGGTGTGATTCCCCCCCCACTGGAAAGATGGGACGATCCCAGAAAAAATGCAGAGTGTGTCGCAGGAAAGGGAGACGGAAGGACACCACGTATCAGTGCGACACTTGCCCAGATAATCCGGGTCTCTGCATAGGCTGCTTCAGGGAGTATCACACTTCCACGGAGCACTAAATTTTCCCTTTTCATTTTAATTTTCCATAATTTGACCAATGTACCAGAGTACATTCAAAATTGTTAACCCCATAAATCACTAAATTGCCCCCAAAAAAAAAAAAATAAACCTGATAAGACCTCTGGGGGTGTTTTTTCAGAAATGGGTCATAGGTCACTGAGTCACTATCATCGGGGACTTTTTATGTTGCCTCAAATGCACAGCGCTCTCTCTCCACCTGAGCGGGTGCGCATTTGAGGCAACAGGTTAGGGACGGCCACGCACATCACATTCCCAGAATGATGATTCAGAGCATAGGGTTTGGGGCAGGCATATTTTTTTTAGTTTTGGCTATACTCTGGGTCATCATTCTGGGAACGTATCCTGTTTTATTATTTAATGATTTATAGTTTTCTGGCCAACTGTACCCCATATTACTGGCCTCTGTACCCCACCTGTCTACCCCAGTTATGGCCCGTTGTCCCCCATAGTGTTCCCCTATTTTAGGGCTCAGTGCTTTTCCCATTAACGCTCCTTGAGGGGGGGGGGTCCCACATCCTGGCTGCTATAATAAGCTCAAAGCCCCTGACTGACCTCCCACTCCAAGACCTGGTGTGCACCCACGGAGCAAAAATCATAAAAAATTAAGGTATGTTCTTACTCCAAAAATTTTATTTACAAATGTCGGGGGGTCTTTTCTACTATTAACCCTTGTAAAAATGTTAAATTTTGGGGAAAACCCACATTTTAGTGAAAAAAAATATTTTTTTACATATGCAAAAGTCGTGAAACCTCTGTGGGGTATAAAGGCTTACTTTACCCCTTGTTACGTTCCTCAAGGGGTCTAGTTTCCAAAATGGTATGCCATGCGTTTTTTTTTTTTTTGCTGTCCTGGCACCATAGGGGCTTCCTAAATGCGACATGTCCCCCCCATTTCAGCAAAGATTGCAAATGTGACTCCTTCTCTTCTGAGCATTATAGCGCCCCTGCAGTACACTTCAGGTCCACTTATGGGGTACCTCCATACTCAAAAGAGATGGTGTTACAAATTTTGGGGGGTCTTTTTTGCTATTAACCCTTGCAAAAATGTGAAATTTGGGGGGAAACACATTTTAGTGAAAAAAAATATATATTTTTTTACATATGCAAAAGTCATGAAACCCCTGTGGGGTATTAAGGCTCACTTTATTTCTTGTTACATTCATCAAGGGGTCTAGTTTCCAAAATGATATGCCATGTGTTTTTTTTTTTTTGGTGTCCTGGCATCATAGGGGCTTCCTAAATGTGACATGCCCCCCGAGCAAAATTTGCTCTCAAAAAGCCAAATATTACTCCTTCTCTTCTGAGCATTGTAGTTCGCCCGTAGTGCACTTCAGGTCCCCTTATGGGGTACCTCCATACTCAGAAGAGATGAGGTTACAAATTTTGGAGGGTCTTTTCTGCTATTAACCCTTGCAAAAATGTGAAATTTGGGGGGAAACACACATTTTAGTGAGAAATTTTTTTTTTACATATGCAAAAGTCGTGAAACCCCTGTGTGGTATTAAGGCTCACTTAATTCCTTGTTACGTTCCTCAAGGGGTCTAGTTTCCAAAATGGTATGCCATGTTTTTTTTTTTGCTGTCCTTGCACTATAGGGACTTCCTAAATGTGACATGCCCCCCGAGCAAAATTTGCTCTCAAAAAGCCAAATATTACTCCTCTTCTGAGCATTGTAGTTCGCCCGTAGTGCACTTCAGGTCCACTTATGGGGTACCTCCATACTCAGAAGAGATGGGGTTACAAATTTTGGGGGGTCTTTTCTGCTATTAACCCTTGCAAAAATTAGAAATTTGGGGGGAAACACACATTTTAGTGAAAGAAAAAAATATTTTTACATATGCAAAAGTCATGAAACCCCTGTTGGGTATCAAGACTCACTCAATTCCTTGTTACGTTCCTCAAGGGGTCTAGTTTCCAAAATGGTATGGCATGTGTTTTTTTTTTTTGCTGTTCTGGCACCATAGGGGCTTCCTAAATGCAACATGCCCCCCAAAAACCATTTCAGAAAAACGTACTCTCCAAAATCCCCTTGTCGCTCCTTTGCTTCTGAGCCCTCTACTGCACCCGCCGAACACTTTACATAGACATATGAGGTATGTGCTTACTCGAGAGAAATTGGGCTACAAAATATAAGCATACATTTTCTCCTTTTGCCCCTTGTAAAAATTCAAAAATTGGGTCTACAAGAACAAGCAAGTGTAAAAAATGAAGATTGTGAATTTTCTCCTTCACTTTGCTGCTATTCCTGTGAAACACCTAAAGGGTTTAAATGCTGACTGAATGTCATTTTGAATACTTTGGGGGGTGCTTTTTTTTTATAATGGGGTCATTTGTGGGGTATTTCTAATATGAAGACCCTTCAAATCCACTTCAAACCTGAACTGGTCCCTGAAAAATAGTGAGTTTGAAAATGTTGTGAAAAATTTTAAAATTGCTGCTGAACTTTGAAAACCTCTGGTGTCTTCCAAAAGTAAAAACTTGTCAATTTTATGATGCAAACATAAAGTAGACATATTGTATATGTGAATAATTTTTTTTTATTGGGAATCTCCATTTTCCTTACAAGCAGAGAGCTTCAAAGTCAGAAAAATGCTAAATTTTCAAATTTTTCATCAAATTTTGGGATTTTTCACCATGAAAGGATGCAAGTTACCATAAAATTTTACCACTATGTTAAAGTAGGATATATGTCACGAAAAAATAATCTCGGAATCAGAATGATAAGTAAAAGCATTCCAGAGTTATTAATGTTTAAAGTGACAGTGGTCAGATGTTCAAAAAATGGCCGGGTCCTAAGGTGTAAAATGGCCGGGTCCTTAAGAGGTTAAACTGTTACCATTCATTACCATAGACCACCAAGTATACTGCCTTTAACCTCTTACTTCCCTAGACCAATAGAGATATAGGTGGGGATTTATCAAAATCCATGTAGAGACAAAGTTTACCAGTTGCCTATAGCAAAATTTATTTTTTTAATTTTGAAAGGGCCTCTCAAAAATTAAAGAAGCGATCTGATTGGTTGCTATGGGCAACTGGGCAACTTTTCCTCTACACAGATTTTGATAAATCTTCCCCATAATTATTAGCTTCTTCAGGGCTCTATATCCCCAGACATCCTTAGATTCTGGATTATTATATTTACCTGAATGCTATGGGATTGGATGCCTTGTGGCACAAAATAAAGCAATTCACAGTATGCATGTACTATTGACCATATGCTTGGAAAACAACATTGGAAATGCAATCAAAACACATAATAATTCTGTTTAACCCCTTAAGGACCAAGCCCTTTTTTACCTTAACCCCTTAAGGACCGGGTGTTTTACCGTTTTTGCTCTTTTGTTTTTCCTCCTTACCTTTAAAAAATCATAACTCTTTAAATTTTGCACCTAAAAATCTGTATCGCACGCGGCGATACCACATATGTTTATTTTTGTTTTTATCTACACTGTTTTTTTTTATAATTGGAAATTTCGGGTGGTTCAAACTTTTATTAGGGGAAGGGATAATTCAAAGGGTTAATGATTTCTTTACACTTTTTATTTGCAATATTATAGCCCCCATAGGGGGCTATAACATTGCATTTACTGATCTTTAACACTGTTCAATGCATCTCCATAGAGATGCAATGATCAGTGTTTTCGGCGATTGATTGCTCAAGCCTGGATCTCAAGCTTGAAGCATTCAATCGGCGATCGGACTGCAGGAAGGAAGGCAAGAGACCTTCCTCCTGTAGTACAGCGGTTCGGGATGCCGCGATTATACCGCGGCGATCCCGAACAGCTCCCTGAGCTAGCCGGGCACTTTTACTTTCACTTTTAGCCGCGTGGCTCAGCTTTGAGCGCGCGGCTAAAGGGTTAATAGCGCGGCACCGTGATCAGTGCCTCACGCTATTAGAGGCAGATCCCGGCTTCACTATGACGCCGGGCCCGCCGTGATATAATGTGGGGTCACCGTGGGACCCCGCGTTATATCACGGTAGCGGGATCAAGGACGTACTCATACGTCCTTGGTCCTTAAGGGGTTAAGGACCAGGCCAATTTTATTTTTGCATTTTCTTTTTTCCTCCTCGCCTTTTTTTTAATTGTAACTTTTATATTTTCATCCACAGATCAGTATGAGGGCTTGTTTTCCACGCCACCAGTTGTCCTTTGTAATGACATCATTAATGTTTCCATAAAATGTATGGTGAAACCAAAAAAATACCATTTGTGTGGGGAAATTAATAAGAAAACAGCAAGTTTGCTAATATTGGAAGGTTTCATTTTCACGTCGGTCAATACTATTAAAATTATACCAATGATTGATTACATACTTTTCTATTATTGCTGAGCTTAAAAAAAATCGCAAACTTTGTAACCAAATTAGTACGTTTAAAATCCCTCTATTTTGACGACCTATAACTTTTTTCATTTTTCGGTATATGTGGCAGTATGAGGGCTAATTTTTTGCTCTGTGATCTGTACTTTTATTGATACCGCATTTGTATATATACTTTAAAACTTTTATAACTTTTTTATTAATGTTTTTTTTTAAATAAAATGTGACAAAAAAGCTGCAATTTTGGACTTTATAGCAATCAGTTGATTGCTAATACTGTTCAGTCCTATGCATAGTGATTAGCACTGATCAGTGTTATCTGCAATCTTTTGCTCTGATCTGCTCGATCTCGGACCAGAGCAGAAGAAGCCGGGAAGGTGGCAGAGGCAGGTGAGGGGATCTCCGGACGCCATGTTAGCTGATCTGATCCCCGCGGCTGTGCTGTGAGCGATCAGATCAGCATACAATGTAGCCGTGCTGCTGCAGATGTCGTGATCTGTAATGATAATGGCATCAGAGGGGTTAATACCAGACATCTGCGTGATTGCAGATGTCGGCCATTACCGGCGAGTGCCTGGCTGCTCTCAGCAGCCAGGACCTGCCGCACATGACGTGAGCATCGCTCCGATGCTCGCAGTCATGTACAAGACGTAAATGTACATCCTGGTGCGCAAAGTACCACTTTGTACCACAAAGTACATTTACGTCCTTGGTAGTTAAGGGGTTTAACTTGAACATTTCTTATATCTTAAAACCAATAGTGAGTAGCTCATATTCAAACCAGCAAGATCAGAGAACTGGCCATAGATTAACCAATTACATTCAAAGCAAAAAGTCAGATACAAATGAGTGTATGATTAAGTAGGAATTGACAGTAACACTCAATAAAACATAAACAATGTAGTCTTAAAATTGCGAGATGGATACATATACCCTTTGAAATCAGCATTCAGTCTAATAACTGCATATGTGACTCAGGATTGTCTGAACATGATTTATCACTGCTCTATTATTATTAGTGCCACAATATATTTTTGTGTTTTTTAGTCCCCATATTATGTCTCATAATGATCCCATTATTTGGTGGGGGAAACACATAGGGGTAACTATTTCTCCTATGGAGGAGTAAATTGTGTTGTTGCACAAGATAGATATTCTAATCTTGGAACTACATTGTTTATGTTCTATTGAGTGTTATTGGCATGCTTATCTATACTCCCATAATTAAATTTTTTCATTAAATGTGACTGGTTTATCTATGGTCGATTCTGTGAGCCTGATGTTTTGAGTAAACAGTAAGTTAGGACCCATGCACACTTCAGAATTTCCAATCAGAAAAATGCCTGGTGCAGCAGCCTTCCATTGTTTTCAATGGGATTCTGCTCCATTGGTACAATGTCGAATTTTAATGGTGGAAATTCCAATTCTGGACTTCAGCAAAACAATGAGGAAATGAATTGTCATTAATAGGGATGGTGCATGTCTGCGCAATCATAGCCCTGATATATTACAGAATTTGTATGGGTGTATATTCTGTAGTGTGCCCGTACCATTACTTTTTTGATACACTATTGGATTTTAGGAAGCTAGAGTTCAGATAATTTTACTTAGAGAGAAGTGGATTCATGGAATAGCCTTCCTGCAGAAGTGGTAGCTGCAAATACAGTGAAGGAGTTTAGGCATGCATGGAATAGGCATAAGGCTATACCTCATTTTAGATAGAGCCAGGGCCTATTGATAGTATTCAGAATATTGAGCAGACCAGATGGGCCAAAGGATTCTCATCTGCCGACACATTCTATGTTTTTATGTTTCAGTTTAACCTCTTAAGGACGCAGGGCATGCCTGTATGCCCTACGCCCAGTTCTGGTATTTAAAACGGGGTTACACCGTGACCCCACGTCATACCGGGTTGGTCCCAGCGGCTAATGATCGCCGGAACCCTGGGCTAATAGCGTGCTGCACCGATCATTGTGCCGTGTGCTATTAACCCTTTAGACGCGGCGATCAAAGTTGATCACCTCGTCTAAAATGAAAGTGAAAGCTTCCAGGCAGCTCAGTTGGGCTGATCAGGCGATAAAATCGTGATGTCACGAACAGCTAGCACGCGAGCGGAGGTCCCCTTACCTTGCTCCTTCACGTCCGATCGGCATTTTATTGCTTCTAGCCTGAGATACAGGCTTGAGCAATCGACCGCCTATAACACTGATCCATGCAAAGCTATGGCTTTGCAGGGATCAGAGTAAACGATCAGTGTGTGCATTGTTATATCCCCCTATGGGAGCTATAACACTGCAAAAAAAGTGAAAAAAAGTTAATAAAGGTCATTTAACCCCTTCCCTAATAAAAGTTTCAATCACCCCCCTTTTCCCATAAAAAAAACAACAAAAAACTGTGTAAATAAAAATAAAGATGAACATATGTGGTATCGCCGCATGCGGAAATGTCCGAATTATAAAAATATATCATTAATTAAACCACACAGTCAATGGCGTACGCGCAAAAAAAATTCCATATCATGAAAAAATGAATAAAAAGCGATCAAAAAGTCCGATCAATACAAAAAATGGTACCGATAACAACTTCAGACTACGGCACAAAAAATTAGCCCTCATACCGGCCTGTACGCGGAAAAATAAAAAGTTATAGGGGTCAGAAGATGAGAATTTTTAACGTATACATTTTCCTGCATGTAGTTATGATTTTTTTCAGAAGTACGACAAAATCAAACCTATATAAGTAGGGTATGATTTTAACCGCATGGACCTACAGAATAAAGTTAGGGTGTCATTTTTACCAAAAAATGCACTGCTTAGAAACGGAAGCCCCCAAAAGTTACAAAATGGCATTTTTTATTCAATTTTGTCGCACAATAATTCTTTTTTCCATTTCGCCGTGGATTTTTTGGTAAAATGACTGTCACTGCAAAGTAGAATTGGTGGCGCAAAAAATAAGCCATCAAATGGAATTTTATGTGCAAAATGTGCGTTATGATTTTTAGAAGGTTATGAGGAAAAAATGAAAATGCAAAAATGGAAAAATCCTGCGTCCTTAAGGGGTTAAAACAACATCAGTCTGTGCTTTTAAGATATAATATACTAGTATACTAATATACTCAATTTATTTGATTCTTTTCCATATTGCCCACCTTAAAATGAATAGTGTACAAGTCCTTAAATGCCTCTCTTACTAGTTACAAAGACTTACTGGGAACAATGCTTGCTCTGTATGGCTGGGTTCACATATGTCCGGCATAGGTGAACTCAGATTAAATCCTGCAACTGATGACAATGTGCATCAGTTGTCATCAGTTGTATGGCATCTGGCAAGCTGCATTCCCCTGTCTGGTGAAGTCTGGTGTGTCCAGCTATCCAGCAACAAAATCGGGATTCTGGATGAATGTGAACTGTCCCATTCAAATGAATGGGATCATTTCCAGCATCAGTTTCCCTCCGATGCACGCCGGAGGGAAACTATGCTGGACGCCTGATATTTGTGAACCCAGCCTTAGTATATTCCAACCCCTGGCATTCTCCGTAGTCTTTTTTAAGTTCCTTCTTGGATTTTTCGAGGCACTCCCACAACAGGTGCCTAGTACCTACCTCCTCCTGCTTACATCTTGGGCATCTTGAATCCCCTCTATACCCCATTTTATTTAGTGCACTCAGTGCATAGCGTAGTCTATGTGCAATTTTCAATAGTGAAATTTTGTGATTAACCGCTTAAGGACCCTTGACGTACGCGTTCGTCATGACACCCTGAAACTTAAGGACCCATGACGTATGCATACGTCATGGAGAATTTCCGGTCTCCGCCGATCGGACCGGGATGCCTGCTGAAATCATTCAGCAGGTATCCCGTGCAAATGCCCAGGGGGGTCATCAGATCCCCCCATGTCGACGATCAGTTTGAGACCACTATACAGTGGTCTCAAAACTGTAGCCCTCCAGATGTTGCAAAACTATAACTCCCAGCATGCCCAGACAGCTATTTGCTGTGTGGGCATGCTGGGATTTGTAGCTTTGCCACATCTGGAGGGCCACAGAATGGAGATCACTGTGCAGTAGTCTCTAATCTGTAGCCCTCCAGATGTTGCAAAACTGCAAATCCCAGCATGCCCAAACAGCTGTCTCGGCATGCTGGGAGTTGTAGTTGCATACCTCCAGCTGTTGCATAACTACATCTCCCAGCATGCACTTCGGCAATCAGTACATGCTGGGAGTTATAGTTTTGCAATAGCTGGAGGCACACTGGTTGGAAAATACTGAGTTAGGTAACAGAACCTAACTGAAGGTTTTCCAACCAGTGTGTCTCCAGCTGCTGCAAAAGTACAACTCCCAGCATGCACGGTCTGTCAGTACATGCTGGGAGTTGCAGTTTAGAAACAGCTATAGGTTTGCCCCCCCCCCCCCATGTGAATGTACAGGGTATATTCACACTGGTGGGTATACAGTAAGTTTCCTGCTTGAAGTTTGAGCTGCAGCAAATTTTTCGCAGCAGCGCAAACCCCTGGCGGGAAACTCAATGTAAACCTCGGCCAGTGCAAATGTACCCTAAAAACACTACCCTACACTACACTAACACATAATAAAGGGTAAAACACTACATATACCCCTTACACTGCCCCCCCCCCCAATAAAAATGAAAAATGTATCATACAGCAGTGTTTCCAAAAATGGATCCTCCAGATGTTGCAAAACAATAACTCCCAGCATTGTCAGCCACTGACTGTCCAGGCATGCTGGGAGTTTAGCAACAGCTGGAGGCACCCTGTTTGGGAATCACTGGCGTAGAATACCCCTATGTCCACCCCTATGCAATCCCTAATTTAGTCCTCAAATGTGCAAGCCGCTCTCTCACTTCGGAGCCCTGTCGTATTCCAAGGAAGTAGTTTAGGGTCACATATGGGGTATTTCTGTACTTCGGAGTAATTGCACTACAAATTTTGGGGGGATTTTTCTCCTTTTACTTCTTATGAAAAGGAATAGCTGGGGGCTACACCAGCCTGTTAGTGTAAAAAAAAAAAAAATTGTACACTAACATGCTGGTGTTGTCCCATAATTTTTATTTTCACAAGCAGTAAAAGGGAAAAAAAAGACCGCAAAATACCCCATATTTTGGCGTAAAATGCTCTGCGGGCACACAGCAAGGCTCAGGAGTGAGAGCGCACCATGTACATTTAAGGCCTAAATTGATGATTTGCACAGGGGTGGCTGATTTTACAGCTGTTCTGACATAAACGCAAAAAAATTAATATCCACATTTGACCCCATTTTGGAAACTACACCCCTCATGAAATGTAACAAGGGGTATAGTGAGCTTTAACACCCCACAGGTGTTTGAAGAATTTTCATTAAAGTTGGATGGGGAAATGAAAAAAATATTTTTTTTCACTAAAATGCTGGTGTTACCCTAAATTTTTCATTTTCACAAGGGAAAATAGGAAAAAAGCCCCCGAAAATTTGTAACCCCATTTCTTCTGAGTAAGAACATACCCAAAATGTGGATGTAAAGTGCTCTGTGTGTGCACAATGCTCAGAAGAAAAGGAGCGCCATTGGGCTTTTGAAGAAAAAAATTGTCCGGAATTGAAGGCCACGTGTGTTTGCAAAGCCCCCATTGTACCAGAACAATGGACCCCTCCCACATGTGACCCCATTTTGGAAACTACACCCCTCATGTAGTGTAATAAGGGGTACAGTGAGCATTTACGCCCCACATGTGTCTGACAGATTTTTGGAACAGTGGTCCGTGAAAATGAAATTTTTTTTATTTTTTATTTGCACAGCCCACTCTTCCAAAGATCTGTCAAACGCCAGTGGGGTGTAAATACTCACTGCACCCCTTATTACATTTTCTGAGGGGTGTAGTTTCCAAAATGGGGGTCACATGTGGGGGGTCCACTGTTCTGGCAGCAAGGGGGGCTTTGTAAACGCACATGGCCCCTGACTTCCATTCCAAACAAATTCACTCTCCAAAAGCTCAATGGCGCTCCTCCGCCTCCTCCTTTTTTTCACTAAAATGCTGGTATTACCCTAAATTTTTCATTTTCACAAGGGAAAATAGGAAAAAAGCCCCCCAATATTTGTAACCCCATTTCTTCTGAGTAAGAACATACCCAAAATGTGGATGTAAAGTGCTCTGTGGGTGCAATACAATGCTCAGAAGAAAAGGAGCGCCATTGGGCATTTGAAGAGAAAATTTGTCTGGAATTGAAGGCCACGTGTGTTTACAAAGCCCCCATTCTACCAGAACAATGGACCCGTCCCACATGTGTCCCCATTTTGGAAACTACACCCCTCATGTAATGTAATAAGGGGTACAGTGAGCATTTATGCCCCACAGGTCTCTGACAGATTTTTGGAACAGTGGTCCGTGAAAATGAAAAAAATTATTTTTCATTTGCACAGCCCACTGTTCCAAAGATCTGTCAAACGCCAGTGGGGTGTAAATACTCACTGCATGCCTTATTAAATTCTCTGAGGGGTGTAGTTTCCAAAATGGGGTCACATGTTGGGGGTCCACTGTTCTGGCAGCAAGGAGGGCTTTGTAAACGCACATGGCCCCTGACTTCCATTCCAAACAAATTCACTCTCCAAAAGCTCAATGGCGCTCCTCCTCTTCTGAGCATTGTAGTTCGCCAGCAGAGCACTTGACGTTCACACATGGGGTATTTCCATACTCAGAAGAAATGGGGTAACAAATTTTGGGGTTCACTTTATACTATTACCCCTTGTAAAAATGTAAAATTTGGGGGGGAAAACTGCATTTTAATTACATTTTTTTTCATTTACACATCCAAATTTAGCAAAAAGTCGTCAAACACCTGTGGGGTGTTAAGGCTCACTGTATCCCTTGTTACGTTCCTTGAGGGGTGTAGTTTCCAAAATAGTATGCCATGTAGGTTTTATTTTTGATGTTCTGGCACCATAGGGGCTTCCAAAATACGACATGCCCCCCAAAAACCATTTCAGCAAAATTTGCTTTCCAAAAGCCAAATGTGAATCCTTCTCTTCTGAGCATTGTAGTGCACCAGCAGATCACTTGACGTCCACACATGGGGTATTTCCATACTCAGAAGAAATGGGGTTACAAATTTTGGGGGGGCATTTTCTCATATTACCCCTTGTAAAAATGTAAAATTTTGGGGAAAAATAGCATTTTAGTGGAAAAAAAAATAATTTACACATCCAATTTTAACGAAAAGTTGCCAAACACCTGTGGGGTGTTAAGGCTCACTGTACCCCTTGTTACATTCCTTGAGTGGTGCAGTTTCCAAAATAGTATGCCATGTGTTTTTTTATTGCTGTTATGGCACCATAGGGGCTTCTTAAATGTGACATGCCCCCCCAAAAACATTTTCAGAAAAACTCACTCTCCAAAATCCCACTGTCGCTCCTTCTCTTCTGAGCCCTCTAGTGCACCCACAGAGCACTTGACATACACATATGAGGTATTTCCTTACTCGAGAGAAATTGGGTTACACATTTTAGGAAGATTTCTCTCCTGTTACCCCTTGTAAAAATTCAAAAACTGGGTCTACAAGAACATGCCAGTGTAAAAAATGAAGATTTTGAATTTTCTCCTTCAATTTGTTGCTATTCCTGTGAAACACCTAAAGGGTAAACAAACCTTTTGAATGTCATTTTGGATACTTTGAGGGGTTCAGTTTTTATGATGGTGTCATTTATGTGGTATTTCTAATAAGAAGGCCCTTCAAATCCACTTCAAAACTGGTCAGAACTGGTCCCTGAAAAATGTCGATTTTGAAAATTTTGAGAAAAATATGAAAATTGCTGCTATACTTTAAAGCCCTCTGATGTCTTCCAAAAGTAAAAACATGTGTACTTTATGTTGCAAACATAAAGTAGACATATTGTATATGTGAAACAATATATAATTTATTTGGAATATTCATTTTCCTTATAAGCAGAGAGCTTCAAAGTAAAAAAAATGCAAAATTTCAAATTTTTTCATCATATTTTTGAATTTTTCACCAAGAAATGATGCAAGTATCAACACAATTTTACCACTAACATAAAGTAGAATATGTCACGAAAAAACATTCACGGAATCAGAATGAAAGGTAAAAGCATCCCAGAGTTATTAAAGTGAGCGTGGTCAAATGTGCAAAAAATGGCCTGGTCCTACAGTGAAAATTAGCTGGGTCCTTAAGGGGTTAAAGTTTACAATAACTTCCTTTATGTCAACCCACATTTTCCCCATTCTTCAGCAGAGATTTCTCCCAATTCCCTGATCCATTTCTCCCTACTCTTCGGGGAGTTGTTTATTCCTGTGCTTATTATAATCTTTTTATAAATTTTACCTATTGTAACTTTCTCCGTGTTTCCACTCGTGGTATGTTCCACTACTTCATTTGTGACTATTTCCCATCTCACATTATCAATTTCTTTTGCATATGCATTTCTTATTTGTCAGTAGGGAAACTTATCTGCCTCACCCATATTATACTGTGATTTAAATTGTTCCCATGTTAATAACTTTTTAGTATCAACAATTTGCTTTACCCTTTTAATTACTTTGTTTCCCCAATGCACGTACCTGTGACATTCAATAAACTCAGGGAAATGTTTATTTTCCCACAATCCTGTGAAGCTAAAACTGCCCTCTATATATAATACTTTTCTCATGAATTTCAAAATGTTATCCAACATTCTGAAAATCAATATCTTCCTTCTCCCCAATTACTCCAGCTTCCCTGCTTCAAGTGCCTCGAAAACATATTCTTTATTTACCCCCAAACTTTTCTGCCACAATTTCCATTATACAAATTTTTTTTGCGCAATTAACAGCAGTTCTGTAGCCATGTAATATATCCGAAAATGTGGTCCTCCCAATTCACCACACTCAACTGGAGAATTTAAATATCTCTGTTTAATGCTCACCTGTGCCCGCCCCCATGTGAAATCATTAATTTTTCTTTTAATTTCTTTAAAATATTTATCTGGTACCCAAATTGGAGAAGCTCTCAGGAAATGGAGGATCATCGAGAAGGAGTACCCCCTTAAGCAGGGCAATCCTATCCCCCATTACCAATGGGAGCCTCTCCCATATCTTACTTTCCTCTTTATTTCCTGAATTAAGGGTTTGATGTTCAATTTAGAAAATTCTGTTACCTTTCGTCAAACTTTAATACCGAGGTACTCTGTTTCTTCAACTACTTTAAGTTCTCCCATTTCTTTAACATCCTCTTCTATGGGGAAAAGGGACGACTTTGTCCAGTTAATACTAAGACCAGAATATTTACCAAATTCCTTGATTATATCTTTAACTCCCATTTTATTTATCAGATCCTTGACAAATAATACCACATTGTCCGCATACATTAACAGCTTTCCCCCTGCACCGCTAATTCCATATCCCTCAAAACTCTTACATGACTTAATCTTAATGGCTAATGGTTCCAGAAACAAAGCAAACAGGGGGAGAGAGGACATCCTTGCCTTGTTCCAGGCATTAATTAAAATGGCTCAGACAGAGTACCATTAACACTAATTCTTGCAGTAGGTCTAGAGTATAAATTACCAATCCAAGAGATAATTGGAGAAACCAACTCAAAATACCTCAACACCTCCATTAGGAATCCCAACGCCAACCTGTCAAATGCCTTGCTGGCGTCTAAGGACAGGATAGAGCAGGGAATACCCTCACCAAAATGAATATTCAAAAACATTCTGTCTAAATTATTAAATACATTTCTTCCTAGTATAAAACCATTTTTCTCTTCTACCACTATCTTTGTAATATGTTTCGCTAACCTCATGGAAATTATTATAAAAAAATTTTTTCATGTCCGTGTTCATTAATGAAATTGGATGGTATGAATCAATATTTTCCATTTTTTTATCCTTCAATATTAAAACAATAATTGCTCCCAACATTGATTGTGGGAAACTCCCCTACTACAGGATTCATCTATTACTTTCATAAAAATAGGCCATAATGCCCCTCCAAGCTTCCTCTACACCTCGAGGGGAAGGCCATCCGAGCCTGGGGAACTATTCCCTTTAAATGTTGACAATGCTTTTCCCAAATCATTGATATTTATTCCCATATTTAATTCCTGCCTTTCTCTTACCCCTAATTTTGGAGAATCCATCCCTTTGAGATTTTCCACCACTTCTCCTGTTTGTGGTCCCCCCCCCCCCCCTCCGAGGTGTACACCTTCCTATAATAGGATACAATTTCATTTTCAATCTCCTCAAATTTAGTGATGCATTCTCCCGACTCGAATATAAAACAACCGATATCCGAACTCCCCTTCTGATTTGTTATAATTTTAGACAGTAGTTTACCCATTTTCCCTGATTCAACATATCTTCTTTGTCCCTTAAATAAGTGAGTGTTGTGCTTTTTGTAACATCATATCCATATATTTTTCTTGAGCCTCAAAGTTTTCTTTCGAGGGGTCACTACTATATAGTGCCTCCCTATCTTTAACTTCCCTTTGAATTTCCTCCTCACTTCTTTTTAGCTGACGCTTGTAATTTGCTATTTTTTGCTCTTAAATATGCTTTTAATGTGACCCATATTACAAAGATATGTGCTGAGTCTTTATTCATGTTCCAAAACTCTATTACTTCCTTCTCCACCCCACAGCAAACTACTGTGCAATGGTCCGATATAGATCTAGGTACGTAACTGATCTGGTGAATATTTGCAAGAGCCGAGTCATTTTCTATTACCATATCTATTCTGGAGGCCGCCATGTGCGAAAATATATCTCTATTAGGATTTAACTTCCTCCATCTCACCAAACCACCTCTTCACAAAGTTTCCATAGTAGAGTTACTCCATTACTCCTAGTTCTACCTCTTCTATTCCTTTCTAAATCCATCACTGTATTAAGGTTGCCAAATATATATATAAATCTTCTTTTTTCTCCTTTTCTGCAAATTTAAGTAGGGTTAGTACAATTTTAATATTAAAGGGGGAGGTATGTAGACAAAAGCTAGTTTAACATATTTTTCTTCCCATCTAGCAAAAAGAAATATGTATCTACCCATCTGATCTATGGCTTTCTTATATACCTTTAAATGAATTCTATTAAGGATATAGAGGGAAACCCCTGAGGTGTACCTTGAATATGTAGAATGAAACTCCATCCCAGCCCATCTCCTTTTCATTATGTGCACTGTTTCTTGACACATATGGGTTTCTAGCAAGCATACAATTGCTGGGAGGTATCTATTAATCATATCAAAAGTGGCACACCTCTTTCTTCTGTCATTCAGATCCCTCACATTCCATACTATCACCTTATTCCTTTCATATATCATCAAAAAGAGAGAGAGAGAGAGAACAACCTTAAAAACACACCCTTCCCTGGCTGTATATACACCGTATTTATCGGGGTATACCACGCACCGGCCTATAACACGCACCCTCATTTTACCAAGGATATTTGGGTAAAAAAAGTTTTTTACCCAAATATCCTTGGTAAAATGAGGGTGCGTGTGTGCGCATGTGTATACCCCGATACACCCTCAGGAAAGGCAGGGGGAGAGAGGCCGTCGCTGCCCGCTTCTCTCCCCCTGCCTTTCCTGGGGTCTAGAGCCCTGCTGCCGCTTCTCTCCCGCTGGCTATCTGCGCCGCTGCCCCCTCTCTCCCCCTGAATATCGGTGTCGCTGCCCGTTCTCTCCCCCTGACTATCGGTGCCGATAGCCTGGGGGAGAGAAGCGGCGCCGACAGACAGGGGGATAGAAAGGGCCGCAGCACCCATTGCCTCCCCCATCCCCGGTTGTATAATTACCTGTTGCCGGGGTCCGCGCTGCTTCAGGCCTCCAGTGTGCGTCCCATGCGTCGTTGCTATGCGCGGCGCAATGACGAGTGACGTCATTGCGCCATGCAGCGCATAGTAAAGATGCAGGGGACGCCACCGCTACAGCTGTTTCGGGGTGTTTGCCCCTCATCAGTACAGAGCAGGGTGATCTGGCTTGGCTATGGTGAGAGGCCTGAGGCTTTAAACGGGGTCAGTACTTTCCTCAGGGAGAGGACACCTCTTCAGGTGTAACGGAGATTCAGGTTAGGCCAATTGGTGGCCTCAAAGTGGCTTACCAATGGACACAAGGACTTGTCGTGGATGGCCGTCAAGGGAGGACTCTCTCTCAGGTCATTCATGCATGCCCGCAACCTGTGCACAACCCGGTACTGCCCCCGGTGCCCCTACGTGGAGGAAACATCTTTTCACGTGTTTTGGCAGTGCCCCTTTGCTCAGGGTCTGTTGGACGCCCTGGAACATGAACTCAGAGACTCTGTACCTAGGAGCTGCCTATCGTACCATTCGGTGCTTTACGGTCTGTTCCCTGGGACCCACGACGTGGGGGCCATCCAGGAGGCCTGGCGCCTTATGAACTGTTTTAAGGACGCAGTGTGGCTTGCCAGGAACTGCCTCGTGATCAACAGGGAAAACATGTCCGTCCGGGACTGCCGCAGGTTCATCAAGAGCCTGCTTAGAGACTATTCCATCTTGGACAGCCCGGCCGTTGATGAGGAAGAAGAGGAGTGAAGACCCCTCTCCTTCTCCCATGTCTCATTGAAGATACAGCCCAGCAGTTTGGCCCTGTGATCCACCCCCACATAGTCGCCCATGCCCCCGCCCCACAGCCCATGCCCCTACCCCGATCACAGATTGTATTGTTTTGTTATTCGATCTCTTGTGCTTTTCTATTACACGATTGAGCGGAGTGTTAGAGTAGCATGATGTGCGATGTATAGCTTAGGGAACCTTTGCTGTGTATTGTACTGTCATGCTTTGTGTGATTGTAATTTATTGTGTGACTTGTAATGACTGAATGGGCAATAAAGCTCTTTCAATAAACCCCGAAACAGCTGTCTGCAGATGGGTCGAAACTTCCCTTTTGGGGAGTAGTCTGGCTTGGCATAAATCCTGTTCAGCCTTTTATATTCCTTAACAGGAGCTAAGCTGATACCAGGGAACACTACCTGAAAAGGTTGTGTAATGAGCTGCTTTGCATATTCCCCTACCCAGAATGCCTGTGGAGTGCTAATTGGCCTAACCTGAATCTCCGTTACACCTGAAGAGGTGTCCTCTCCCTGAGGAAAGTACTGACCCCGTTTAAAGCCTCAGGCCTCTCACCATAGCCAAGCCAGATCACCCTGCTCTGTACTGATGAGGGGCAAACACCCCGAAACAGCTGTCTGCAGATTGCTTCTCGGCCTTTTGGCTAAGATCAAGTGTAGTATCTGTTCTTATCAGTTTTTCATGCTGGTGTATGGTGATGCCGGTGTGGGGATGGGTGCTGCATGGAGGATGCAGGGCTTTCTGGGGCTGGTTCTGAGGAATCAGCTCGACGGCTGCCCCGATGTGACCTGTTCCCTCTGGGTCTCGCCATGAGGCTGAGAGGGTCTAGAGCCGAGGTACTTTTGTGCCTCGGGGAGTGGTGACCCTGAGGTGCCGAAACTCACTGGGAGTATTGGCTCACTGATTTGAAGCACGGGCACCATAATCTCTTCACCTTGTGGCACTCACCTCTTGATTCCCGGCCTTCTGGCTAGGATCAGAGAAATTTTTATAGATATGTCCGGGCAGTATATCTGCACACATTCACTTATTTATTTCTTTTTGTCTCACTGTGTCACTTTTTGCGTGTTGTGTGTTCACAGGATTTTTCAGGATGTGGTAGCCCTTCTGGGTGTCCCTCCTGGTGGTCTATGGGAGGTGTGTGTGGCCATTAGGTTCCGCACCTCCCTGCAAACACCCCGGGTACTCCTGCTTTGGCAGGGTACCTACCGTTATCGGCTCTGCGGGCAGATACCTTGGCTAACGCCAAGGGGGATGCCGGGAGCATTTGTGGTCCCCTAGTAGCTTCGGCGAAAAGGGACATCGAACCTGGAACCTCGCAGGTACATTTTGGTCCGGAGGCGAAGGGAAAGGTTTGTTGGGGGGCCTCTCTCCCATCGGAGAAGGGCTTGCGATAGACCGCATCCTTTGTGCACGTTTTTTTAGTGTAACACGTTTGCACTTTTTCTTGCACTTTGGGTGAATCGAGAGCACGTTCCTCTGCTTTAAAAAAAAAAGAAACAGCTGTCTGTAGATGGGTCGAAACTTCCCTTTTGGGGAGTAGTCTGGCTTGGCATAAATCCCGTTCAACTGGCTCCAGAAAGTTAAACAGATTTGTAAATTACTTCTATTACAAAAACGTAATCCTTTCAGTACTTATGAGCCTCTGAAGTTAAGGTTGTTCTTTTCTGTCTAAGTGCTCTCTGATGACACGTGTCTTGGGAACTGCCCAGTTTAAAAGAGGTTTGCTATGGGGATTTGCTTCTAAACTGGGCGGTTCCTGAGACACGTGTCATCAGAGAGCACTTAGACAGAAAAGAACAACCTTAACTTCAGAAGCTCATAAGTACTGAAAGGATTAAGATTTTTTTAATAGAAGTAATTTACAAATCTGTTTAACTTTCTGGAGCCAGTTGATATATATATATAAAAAAGTTTTTTCCTGGATAACCCTTTAATATATTTATCCATTTTAATGGATCCAGCAGTTTCTAGGGGACCAGTCCCCTCCCCCCGACTTCCTAGAGAAGGGTCTAGGTGGCATTACAAGATTGAAGAGAGATTTTACACAACTCATCACTTTGGATTTTCACTTTGGCTATAGGATCTTCCCCTTTTATCCCACATAGAAGGTATCCTGAGTCCTGAGAAATAATATATAATAGTAGATTTTTACTCACAGCTCGATTGGGATATCTTCATTTTAACTCACAATAAAAGTATAGCCAGTGGGACTTACAGTTTTTCAGCCCGGTTGCTCACTAATTATAGTGAGTTCCTTAGGACCCCTGCAGACAACATATGTATTTATTCATTTTTATGCCTGTTCTCCATTAATAATTAGTGTTGCTCGCGAATATTCGCAATGCGAATTTTATTCGCGAATATCGCATATTCGCGAATTTGCGAATATTCGCGAATTTGCGAATATTCGCGAATATAGCACTAAATATTCGTAATTACGAATATTCATTTTTTTTTTTTCCACAGTACACATCACAGTGATCATCCCTCTCTGCTTCCAGCTTGTGTGGTGTAGAGAAGGCTCTAATACGCCCATATATTCACGAATATTCGCGAATTCGAATATGGCCTATGCCGCTCAACACTATTAATAATAAAAGTCAGTTTTACTTACAGTCCTGTGGCTCTGATTTTAGGACACAACATCTCAATCAGTTGCGGAGCTTTATTATACATTTCTGTAAAACAAAAGGTCACTCAGTCAGTTTATATTTACTATCAACTTATCACCAGCCGGTTACTTAACAAGGAGACAGCCACCCATCTGACAGCGCCTGCTCAAATGTATATATAACACCTCCTTTGGCCAGGTATTTTAGCTAATACTCAATCAGATCATACCCGCAACTCCATATAGCAGGAGACATCAGTGCAGCAATACTGTTTAAGTTCTCTCATTTCTGGGTCATACAGAATTTTCTTACATAGCGTGGAACTTGTTGATTACAATATCTTATAGTTAGTTCACTGGTGAGAGGAGACTTTTTCTGCTAGATTTGCAAGTCCCATTATACTTATTACTAGAGATGAGCAAATTTTTTGAAAAATTTCATTTGGCCGATTGGCCACATTTTCCCAAAAGAATTTGGTTCGATCTGAATTTGTTTGTGGCAAATTGCTATTAAAAACAGCTATTTCCGGGCTACAGAGAGCCTCAATAGGGGGTGTAGAACACTTTGCCTTGCCGTAACACGCATAGGGAGTGTGCTGGGTTAGTGAAATGATACTGTTATTCAGTATGACATACAGATTCTTTTGGAAATGTCCTTCATGCCATGAGAATTTTGCATTTTGCATATTCGCATTTCAAATTTTTATCGCAAATTTCGCAAGTTCGGGAATTCACGAATATTGCAAATATATTCGCTATATATTCAAAATTAAATCAAATATTAACTTTTCACGCATATGCGCATATTCCTTCTTTTCACTTGTGGGCCAATTAGAATGATGCAAATACACTTTTCCGAGGTTATCAACAACATCCCTAGCAGCCAGTAGTAAAGTTGCCCACCCCCTCACTGTTTTCTTCCTCGAATATGTCAATATAGGACCAATACAGTTGTGTAGATTTTTATTTATGTAAATAAGTGTTTATTTATTTATAGCCTATTAGAATGTTAAATTATGATTATTTATGACATTTACAAGTCACTTTTCATAAATTATAAAACATCTTTAAACAAAGTCTGCAAACTACAAAGCTCTTGTAACAGCGATCAGATAAGTGCTAAACATTGTTACTTGATGTGCATTAAAGACAGAGTTGTAGATAGCTCTTTTTGCTCCTGAGGCAAGAACCATTTTGCTTGGGGCACCCCTTGGGAAAAAAATTAGCGGGACACCCGCTTTTATATGTTTCTTATGTAGGTTACAGTACGTTTTTTTGCAGCTACTCACAAATGACATATTCACTGATCAGAGTCATTCTATTTTTTTTCTTCCCCATCTGGCACAAGACACAAGACATCATGATAATCTGTTCCAGCCAAAACTCTTGGGCAGAACCTGCAACACAAACATATTAGTGTTAGGCTCTGCACTTTTCCAGCATTTTCCTTCCCCTTTCCCTACAAATGACTCCAGCCTCCTCCAAACACAAAGCCACCAGCCTTCCCACAATGCACAAGGGGGGAGATTTAACAAAATCTGTGCAGAGGTTGCCAAGTTGCCCATAGCAACCAATCAGCATGCTAGGGGCAACTTTTCCTTTGCACAGGTTTTGATAAATCTCCCCCAATGTTTCCAGCCTCACTCAAATGCCTACAGCCCCCCCCCCCCCACAAACACATACAATGCCTCCTGCCTTACCCAAATTCCTGCCTCACACACACACAATGCCTCCAACCTTACCCCACACAGTGACAGAGGGGTGAACATGGGTGACAGAGGAGCATACAGGGGTAACAGAGGGGTGTAGAGGGGTGAAAGAGGGGTGTAGGGGGTATACGTGGGGTGTACTGGGGTGAAAGAGGGGTCTAGAGGTGTGACAGAGGGGTATATGGCATAATAGAGGAAAGTCCAGGGGTTTTAGAAAGGTTATGAGGGGTGACAGAGAAGAAATGGGGTTACAAATTTTGGGGGGGCATTTTCTCATATTACCCCTTGTAAAAATGTAAAATTTTGGGGAAAAATAGCATTTTAGTGGAAAAAAAAATAATTTACACATCCAATTTTAACGAAAAGTTGCCAAACACCTGTGGGGTGTTAAGGCTCACTGTACCCCTTGTTACATTCCTTGAGTGGTGCAGTTTCCAAAATAGTATGCCATGTGTTTTTTTATTGCTGTTATGGCACCATAGGGGCTTCTTAAATGTGACATGCCCCCCCAAAAACATTTTCAGAAAAACTCACTCTCCAAAATCCCACTGTCGCTCCTTCTCTTCTGAGCCCTCTAGTGCACCCACAGAGCACTTGACATACACATATGAGGTATTTCCTTACTCGAGAGAAATTGGGTTACACATTTTAGGAAGATTTCTCTCCTGTTACCCCTTGTAAAAATTCAAAAACTGGGTCTACAAGAACATGCCAGTGTAAAAAATGAAGATTTTGAATTTTCTCCTTCAATTTGTTGCTATTCCTGTGAAACACCTAAAGGGTAAACAAACCTTTTGAATGTCATTTTGGATACTTTGAGGGGTTCAGTTTTTATGATGGTGTCATTTATGTGGTATTTCTAATAAGAAGGCCCTTCAAATCCACTTCAAAACTGGTCAGAACTGGTCCCTGAAAAATGTCGATTTTGAAAATTTTGAGAAAAATATGAAAATTGCTGCTATACTTTAAAGCCCTCTGATGTCTTCCAAAAGTAAAAACATGTGTACTTTATGTTGCAAACATAAAGTAGACATATTGTATATGTGAAACAATATATAATTTATTTGGAATATTCATTTTCCTTATAAGCAGAGAGCTTCAAAGTAAAAAAAATGCAAAATTTCAAATTTTTTCATCATATTTTTGAATTTTTCACCAAGAAATGATGCAAGTATCAACACAATTTTACCACTAACATAAAGTAGAATATGTCACGAAAAAACATTCACGGAATCAGAATGAAAGGTAAAAGCATCCCAGAGTTATTAAAGTGAGCGTGGTCAAATGTGCAAAAAATGGCCTGGTCCTACAGTGAAAATTAGCTGGGTCCTTAAGGGGTTAAAGTTTACAATAACTTCCTTTATGTCAACCCACATTTTCCCCATTCTTCAGCAGAGATTTCTCCCAATTCCCTGATCCATTTCTCCCTACTCTTCGGGGAGTTGTTTATTCCTGTGCTTATTATAATCTTTTTATAAATTTTACCTATTGTAACTTTCTCCGTGTTTCCACTCGTGGTATGTTCCACTACTTCATTTGTGACTATTTCCCATCTCACATTATCAATTTCTTTTGCATATGCATTTCTTATTTGTCAGTAGGGAAACTTATCTGCCTCACCCATATTATACTGTGATTTAAATTGTTCCCATGTTAATAACTTTTTAGTATCAACAATTTGCTTTACCCTTTTAATTACTTTGTTTCCCCAATGCACGTACCTGTGACATTCAATAAACTCAGGGAAATGTTTATTTTCCCACAATCCTGTGAAGCTAAAACTGCCCTCTATATATAATACTTTTCTCATGAATTTCAAAATGTTATCCAACATTCTGAAAATCAATATCTTCCTTCTCCCCAATTACTCCAGCTTCCCTGCTTCAAGTGCCTCGAAAACATATTCTTTATTTACCCCCAAACTTTTCTGCCACAATTTCCATTATACAAATTTTTTTTGCGCAATTAACAGCAGTTCTGTAGCCATGTAATATATCCGAAAATGTGGTCCTCCCAATTCACCACACTCAACTGGAGAATTTAAATATCTCTGTTTAATGCTCACCTGTGCCCGCCCCCATGTGAAATCATTAATTTTTCTTTTAATTTCTTTAAAATATTTATCTGGTACCCAAATTGGAGAAGCTCTCAGGAAATGGAGGATCATCGAGAAGGAGTACCCCCTTAAGCAGGGCAATCCTATCCCCCATTACCAATGGGAGCCTCTCCCATATCTTACTTTCCTCTTTATTTCCTGAATTAAGGGTTTGATGTTCAATTTAGAAAATTCTGTTACCTTTCGTCAAACTTTAATACCGAGGTACTCTGTTTCTTCAACTACTTTAAGTTCTCCCATTTCTTTAACATCCTCTTCTATGGGGAAAAGGGACGACTTTGTCCAGTTAATACTAAGACCAGAATATTTACCAAATTCCTTGATTATATCTTTAACTCCCATTTTATTTATCAGATCCTTGACAAATAATACCACATTGTCCGCATACATTAACAGCTTTCCCCCTGCACCGCTAATTCCATATCCCTCAAAACTCTTACATGACTTAATCTTAATGGCTAATGGTTCCAGAAACAAAGCAAACAGGGGGAGAGAGGACATCCTTGCCTTGTTCCAGGCATTAATTAAAATGGCTCAGACAGAGTACCATTAACACTAATTCTTGCAGTAGGTCTAGAGTATAAATTACCAATCCAAGAGATAATTGGAGAAACCAACTCAAAATACCTCAACACCTCCATTAGGAATCCCAACGCCAACCTGTCAAATGCCTTGCTGGCGTCTAAGGACAGGATAGAGCAGGGAATACCCTCACCAAAATGAATATTCAAAAACATTCTGTCTAAATTATTAAATACATTTCTTCCTAGTATAAAACCATTTTTCTCTTCTACCACTATCTTTGTAATATGTTTCGCTAACCTCATGGAAATTATTATAAAAAAATTTTTTCATGTCCGTGTTCATTAATGAAATTGGATGGTATGAATCAATATTTTCCATTTTTTTATCCTTCAATATTAAAACAATAATTGCTCCCAACATTGATTGTGGGAAACTCCCCTACTACAGGATTCATCTATTACTTTCATAAAAATAGGCCATAATGCCCCTCCAAGCTTCCTCTACACCTCGAGGGGAAGGCCATCCGAGCCTGGGGAACTATTCCCTTTAAATGTTGACAATGCTTTTCCCAAATCATTGATATTTATTCCCATATTTAATTCCTGCCTTTCTCTTACCCCTAATTTTGGAGAATCCATCCCTTTGAGATTTTCCACCACTTCTCCTGTTTGTGGTCCCCCCCCCCCCCTCCGAGGTGTACACCTTCCTATAATAGGATACAATTTCATTTTCAATCTCCTCAAATTTAGTGATGCATTCTCCCGACTCGAATATAAAACAACCGATATCCGAACTCCCCTTCTGATTTGTTATAATTTTAGACAGTAGTTTACCCATTTTCCCTGATTCAACATATCTTCTTTGTCCCTTAAATAAGTGAGTGTTGTGCTTTTTGTAACATCATATCCATATATTTTTCTTGAGCCTCAAAGTTTTCTTTCGAGGGGTCACTACTATATAGTGCCTCCCTATCTTTAACTTCCCTTTGAATTTCCTCCTCACTTCTTTTTAGCTGACGCTTGTAATTTGCTATTTTTTGCTCTTAAATATGCTTTTAATGTGACCCATATTACAAAGATATGTGCTGAGTCTTTATTCATGTTCCAAAACTCTATTACTTCCTTCTCCACCCCACAGCAAACTACTGTGCAATGGTCCGATATAGATCTAGGTACGTAACTGATCTGGTGAATATTTGCAAGAGCCGAGTCATTTTCTATTACCATATCTATTCTGGAGGCCGCCATGTGCGAAAATATATCTCTATTAGGATTTAACTTCCTCCATCTCACCAAACCACCTCTTCACAAAGTTTCCATAGTAGAGTTACTCCATTACTCCTAGTTCTACCTCTTCTATTCCTTTCTAAATCCATCACTGTATTAAGGTTGCCAAATATATATATAAATCTTCTTTTTTCTCCTTTTCTGCAAATTTAAGTAGGGTTAGTACAATTTTAATATTAAAGGGGGAGGTATGTAGACAAAAGCTAGTTTAACATATTTTTCTTCCCATCTAGCAAAAAGAAATATGTATCTACCCATCTGATCTATGGCTTTCTTATATACCTTTAAATGAATTCTATTAAGGATATAGAGGGAAACCCCTGAGGTGTACCTTGAATATGTAGAATGAAACTCCATCCCAGCCCATCTCCTTTTCATTATGTGCACTGTTTCTTGACACATATGGGTTTCTAGCAAGCATACAATTGCTGGGAGGTATCTATTAATCATATCAAAAGTGGCACACCTCTTTCTTCTGTCATTCAGATCCCTCACATTCCATACTATCACCTTATTCCTTTCATATATCATCAAAAAGAGAGAGAGAGAGAGAACAACCTTAAAAACACACCCTTCCCTGGCTGTATATACACCGTATTTATCGGGGTATACCACGCACCGGCCTATAACACGCACCCTCATTTTACCAAGGATATTTGGGTAAAAAAAGTTTTTTACCCAAATATCCTTGGTAAAATGAGGGTGCGTGTGTGCGCATGTGTATACCCCGATACACCCTCAGGAAAGGCAGGGGGAGAGAGGCCGTCGCTGCCCGCTTCTCTCCCCCTGCCTTTCCTGGGGTCTAGAGCCCTGCTGCCGCTTCTCTCCCGCTGGCTATCTGCGCCGCTGCCCCCTCTCTCCCCCTGAATATCGGTGTCGCTGCCCGTTCTCTCCCCCTGACTATCGGTGCCGATAGCCTGGGGGAGAGAAGCGGCGCCGACAGACAGGGGGATAGAAAGGGCCGCAGCACCCATTGCCTCCCCCATCCCCGGTTGTATAATTACCTGTTGCCGGGGTCCGCGCTGCTTCAGGCCTCCAGTGTGCGTCCCATGCGTCGTTGCTATGCGCGGCGCAATGACGAGTGACGTCATTGCGCCATGCAGCGCATAGTAAAGATGCAGGGGACGCCACCGCTACAGCTGTTTCGGGGTGTTTGCCCCTCATCAGTACAGAGCAGGGTGATCTGGCTTGGCTATGGTGAGAGGCCTGAGGCTTTAAACGGGGTCAGTACTTTCCTCAGGGAGAGGACACCTCTTCAGGTGTAACGGAGATTCAGGTTAGGCCAATTGGTGGCCTCAAAGTGGCTTACCAATGGACACAAGGACTTGTCGTGGATGGCCGTCAAGGGAGGACTCTCTCTCAGGTCATTCATGCATGCCCGCAACCTGTGCACAACCCGGTACTGCCCCCGGTGCCCCTACGTGGAGGAAACATCTTTTCACGTGTTTTGGCAGTGCCCCTTTGCTCAGGGTCTGTTGGACGCCCTGGAACATGAACTCAGAGACTCTGTACCTAGGAGCTGCCTATCGTACCATTCGGTGCTTTACGGTCTGTTCCCTGGGACCCACGACGTGGGGGCCATCCAGGAGGCCTGGCGCCTTATGAACTGTTTTAAGGACGCAGTGTGGCTTGCCAGGAACTGCCTCGTGATCAACAGGGAAAACATGTCCGTCCGGGACTGCCGCAGGTTCATCAAGAGCCTGCTTAGAGACTATTCCATCTTGGACAGCCCGGCCGTTGATGAGGAAGAAGAGGAGTGAAGACCCCTCTCCTTCTCCCATGTCTCATTGAAGATACAGCCCAGCAGTTTGGCCCTGTGATCCACCCCCACATAGTCGCCCATGCCCCCGCCCCACAGCCCATGCCCCTACCCCGATCACAGATTGTATTGTTTTGTTATTCGATCTCTTGTGCTTTTCTATTACACGATTGAGCGGAGTGTTAGAGTAGCATGATGTGCGATGTATAGCTTAGGGAACCTTTGCTGTGTATTGTACTGTCATGCTTTGTGTGATTGTAATTTATTGTGTGACTTGTAATGACTGAATGGGCAATAAAGCTCTTTCAATAAACCCCGAAACAGCTGTCTGCAGATGGGTCGAAACTTCCCTTTTGGGGAGTAGTCTGGCTTGGCATAAATCCTGTTCAGCCTTTTATATTCCTTAACAGGAGCTAAGCTGATACCAGGGAACACTACCTGAAAAGGTTGTGTAATGAGCTGCTTTGCATATTCCCCTACCCAGAATGCCTGTGGAGTGCTAATTGGCCTAACCTGAATCTCCGTTACACCTGAAGAGGTGTCCTCTCCCTGAGGAAAGTACTGACCCCGTTTAAAGCCTCAGGCCTCTCACCATAGCCAAGCCAGATCACCCTGCTCTGTACTGATGAGGGGCAAACACCCCGAAACAGCTGTCTGCAGATTGCTTCTCGGCCTTTTGGCTAAGATCAAGTGTAGTATCTGTTCTTATCAGTTTTTCATGCTGGTGTATGGTGATGCCGGTGTGGGGATGGGTGCTGCATGGAGGATGCAGGGCTTTCTGGGGCTGGTTCTGAGGAATCAGCTCGACGGCTGCCCCGATGTGACCTGTTCCCTCTGGGTCTCGCCATGAGGCTGAGAGGGTCTAGAGCCGAGGTACTTTTGTGCCTCGGGGAGTGGTGACCCTGAGGTGCCGAAACTCACTGGGAGTATTGGCTCACTGATTTGAAGCACGGGCACCATAATCTCTTCACCTTGTGGCACTCACCTCTTGATTCCCGGCCTTCTGGCTAGGATCAGAGAAATTTTTATAGATATGTCCGGGCAGTATATCTGCACACATTCACTTATTTATTTCTTTTTGTCTCACTGTGTCACTTTTTGCGTGTTGTGTGTTCACAGGATTTTTCAGGATGTGGTAGCCCTTCTGGGTGTCCCTCCTGGTGGTCTATGGGAGGTGTGTGTGGCCATTAGGTTCCGCACCTCCCTGCAAACACCCCGGGTACTCCTGCTTTGGCAGGGTACCTACCGTTATCGGCTCTGCGGGCAGATACCTTGGCTAACGCCAAGGGGGATGCCGGGAGCATTTGTGGTCCCCTAGTAGCTTCGGCGAAAAGGGACATCGAACCTGGAACCTCGCAGGTACATTTTGGTCCGGAGGCGAAGGGAAAGGTTTGTTGGGGGGCCTCTCTCCCATCGGAGAAGGGCTTGCGATAGACCGCATCCTTTGTGCACGTTTTTTTAGTGTAACACGTTTGCACTTTTTCTTGCACTTTGGGTGAATCGAGAGCACGTTCCTCTGCTTTAAAAAAAAAAGAAACAGCTGTCTGTAGATGGGTCGAAACTTCCCTTTTGGGGAGTAGTCTGGCTTGGCATAAATCCCGTTCAACTGGCTCCAGAAAGTTAAACAGATTTGTAAATTACTTCTATTACAAAAACGTAATCCTTTCAGTACTTATGAGCCTCTGAAGTTAAGGTTGTTCTTTTCTGTCTAAGTGCTCTCTGATGACACGTGTCTTGGGAACTGCCCAGTTTAAAAGAGGTTTGCTATGGGGATTTGCTTCTAAACTGGGCGGTTCCTGAGACACGTGTCATCAGAGAGCACTTAGACAGAAAAGAACAACCTTAACTTCAGAAGCTCATAAGTACTGAAAGGATTAAGATTTTTTTAATAGAAGTAATTTACAAATCTGTTTAACTTTCTGGAGCCAGTTGATATATATATATAAAAAAGTTTTTTCCTGGATAACCCTTTAATATATTTATCCATTTTAATGGATCCAGCAGTTTCTAGGGGACCAGTCCCCTCCCCCCGACTTCCTAGAGAAGGGTCTAGGTGGCATTACAAGATTGAAGAGAGATTTTACACAACTCATCACTTTGGATTTTCACTTTGGCTATAGGATCTTCCCCTTTTATCCCACATAGAAGGTATCCTGAGTCCTGAGAAATAATATATAATAGTAGATTTTTACTCACAGCTCGATTGGGATATCTTCATTTTAACTCACAATAAAAGTATAGCCAGTGGGACTTACAGTTTTTCAGCCCGGTTGCTCACTAATTATAGTGAGTTCCTTAGGACCCCTGCAGACAACATATGTATTTATTCATTTTTATGCCTGTTCTCCATTAATAATTAGTGTTGCTCGCGAATATTCGCAATGCGAATTTTATTCGCGAATATCGCATATTCGCGAATTTGCGAATATTCGCGAATTTGCGAATATTCGCGAATATAGCACTAAATATTCGTAATTACGAATATTCATTTTTTTTTTTTCCACAGTACACATCACAGTGATCATCCCTCTCTGCTTCCAGCTTGTGTGGTGTAGAGAAGGCTCTAATACGCCCATATATTCACGAATATTCGCGAATTCGAATATGGCCTATGCCGCTCAACACTATTAATAATAAAAGTCAGTTTTACTTACAGTCCTGTGGCTCTGATTTTAGGACACAACATCTCAATCAGTTGCGGAGCTTTATTATACATTTCTGTAAAACAAAAGGTCACTCAGTCAGTTTATATTTACTATCAACTTATCACCAGCCGGTTACTTAACAAGGAGACAGCCACCCATCTGACAGCGCCTGCTCAAATGTATATATAACACCTCCTTTGGCCAGGTATTTTAGCTAATACTCAATCAGATCATACCCGCAACTCCATATAGCAGGAGACATCAGTGCAGCAATACTGTTTAAGTTCTCTCATTTCTGGGTCATACAGAATTTTCTTACATAGCGTGGAACTTGTTGATTACAATATCTTATAGTTAGTTCACTGGTGAGAGGAGACTTTTTCTGCTAGATTTGCAAGTCCCATTATACTTATTACTAGAGATGAGCAAATTTTTTGAAAAATTTCATTTGGCCGATTGGCCACATTTTCCCAAAAGAATTTGGTTCGATCTGAATTTGTTTGTGGCAAATTGCTATTAAAAACAGCTATTTCCGGGCTACAGAGAGCCTCAATAGGGGGTGTAGAACACTTTGCCTTGCCGTAACACGCATAGGGAGTGTGCTGGGTTAGTGAAATGATACTGTTATTCAGTATGACATACAGATTCTTTTGGAAATGTCCTTCATGCCATGAGAATTTTGCATTTTGCATATTCGCATTTCAAATTTTTATCGCAAATTTCGCAAGTTCGGGAATTCACGAATATTGCAAATATATTCGCTATATATTCAAAATTAAATCAAATATTAACTTTTCACGCATATGCGCATATTCCTTCTTTTCACTTGTGGGCCAATTAGAATGATGCAAATACACTTTTCCGAGGTTATCAACAACATCCCTAGCAGCCAGTAGTAAAGTTGCCCACCCCCTCACTGTTTTCTTCCTCGAATATGTCAATATAGGACCAATACAGTTGTGTAGATTTTTATTTATGTAAATAAGTGTTTATTTATTTATAGCCTATTAGAATGTTAAATTATGATTATTTATGACATTTACAAGTCACTTTTCATAAATTATAAAACATCTTTAAACAAAGTCTGCAAACTACAAAGCTCTTGTAACAGCGATCAGATAAGTGCTAAACATTGTTACTTGATGTGCATTAAAGACAGAGTTGTAGATAGCTCTTTTTGCTCCTGAGGCAAGAACCATTTTGCTTGGGGCACCCCTTGGGAAAAAAATTAGCGGGACACCCGCTTTTATATGTTTCTTATGTAGGTTACAGTACGTTTTTTTGCAGCTACTCACAAATGACATATTCACTGATCAGAGTCATTCTATTTTTTTTCTTCCCCATCTGGCACAAGACACAAGACATCATGATAATCTGTTCCAGCCAAAACTCTTGGGCAGAACCTGCAACACAAACATATTAGTGTTAGGCTCTGCACTTTTCCAGCATTTTCCTTCCCCTTTCCCTACAAATGACTCCAGCCTCCTCCAAACACAAAGCCACCAGCCTTCCCACAATGCACAAGGGGGGAGATTTAACAAAATCTGTGCAGAGGTTGCCAAGTTGCCCATAGCAACCAATCAGCATGCTAGGGGCAACTTTTCCTTTGCACAGGTTTTGATAAATCTCCCCCAATGTTTCCAGCCTCACTCAAATGCCTACAGCCCCCCCCCCCACAAACACATACAATGCCTCCTGCCTTACCCAAATTCCTGCCTCACACACACACAATGCCTCCAACCTTACCCCACACAGTGACAGAGGGGTGAACATGGGTGACAGAGGAGCATACAGGGGTAACAGAGGGGTGTAGAGGGGTGAAAGAGGGGTGTAGGGGGTATACGTGGGGTGTACTGGGGTGAAAGAGGGGTCTAGAGGTGTGACAGAGGGGTATATGGCATAATAGAGGAAAGTCCAGGGGTTTTAGAAAGGTTATGAGGGGTGACAGAGTGGTGTAGAGGAGTGAAAGAAGTGTGGGAGTGCACTACCTGAAGCTGAGTAGGCCTCTGTCAGCGCTGCCCCTGCTCCTTCCCTCCATCCACATCATTCTGCTAAGGGGCCAGGGAGAATCCAGAGTCCAGAGCTGCTCCACAGGAGAGGGAGGATACACGAGGTTTGGAGCGGCAGCATCACTCGACGGCACTGCACGCAGACTTTCCTCCCGCCTGGCCTGAATGCCTGTGACTCAAAGGTGCGTAAGCCTGGGCAGAAAAATCAAAAAATGTTGGCACTATATTTCCCACCAGATTGTTCTGGCGCTTTGGTTGGGAATCAATGCCTCTGTGTAATGTGGACTCCCCTTGCGTCCCCTTGCATCAGCGCACCTGAGGCGATCGCCTCACTCGCCTCTACAGCCCGGATTACAGAACATGCAAGTGCAAAAAATACAAACTTCAAAAACACTAAAATCTGTGATAAAAGTGCTACAAAAAAGGAGGTAGTATTATATGTGACATGGTCATCAAGGGTGGATTTAAAAGGGGGCAGTTTAAGTTGTAGAAATGTTTGCAACAATCCGTCCCATAAACCTGAGGGGAACTCTGAGATCAATGTTTTGCCACCAGGTTTCAAAACAATTTTTTCCAGATTTGTAATTTTCCTCTACTTAAAAATCTTAACACTTCCACTACTTGGAGCTGGAATAACCGCGGCTAATGGCACCAGACTTGTCCTCCAATGGGTCCTCAAAAAAGGATTTAACCCCTTAACAACGCAGGACATAAATGTACGTCCTGGTGAGGTGGCACTTAAAGCACCAGGACGTACATTTACGTCCTAAGCATAACCGCGAGCATCGGAGCGATGCCCGGATCTTGCGTGGCAGGTCCCGGCTGCTGATCGCAGCCAGGGTCCCACCCGTAATGGCGGACAGCCACGATCCCACATTAAAATCATTAAAATAGATGATTAGATCGCACGCAGCGCTGCCGCGGCGATCCGATCATCCAGAACGGCAGACGCAGGTCCCCTCACCTGCCTCCGCTGCCTTCCCGGCGTCTTCTTCTCTGATTTGCCTTCCCGCAGACCAGAGCAGAAGATGACCGAAAACACTGATCAGTGCTTTGTCCTATACATAGCACTGAACAGTATTAGCAATTGAATGATTGCTATAAATGGTCCCCTATGGGGACTATTAAAGTGTAAAAATACAAGTAAAAGTAAAAAAATGTGAAAAACCCCCTCCCCAATAAAAACGTATATTGTCCCATTTTCCCTATTTTACACCCTAAAAGTGTTAAAAATATATTTGATATACATATTTGGTATAGCAGCATGCGTAAATAGCTGAACTATTAAAATAAATTGTTAATGATACCGTACGGTTGCTGCTTTTTTTTAATAAAATTTTATTCCCCAAAAAATTTATAAAAAATGGATTAAAAGTTTTATATAAGCAAATATGGAATAAAAAAAGTACAGATTACAGTGCACTAACGTACTAATTTGGTTAAACAGTTTGCGATTTTTTTTAAGCGCAACAGTAATAGAAAAGTATGATATCATGGGTATCATTTTAATCGTATTGACCCAAAGAATAAAGAACACATGTCATTTTTACCGTAAATTGTACGGCTTGAAAACGAAACCTTCCAAAATTGGCAAAATTGCGGTTTTCTTTTTAATTTCACCACACAAATAGTATTTTTTGGGTTGCACCATACATTTTATGGTAAAGTGAGTGATGGCATTACAACGGAAAACTGGTCGTGCAAAACACAAGCCCTCATACTAGTCTGTGGATGAAAATATAAAAGAGCTATGATTTTTTGAAGGCGAGGAGGAAAAAAAGAAAACGTAAAAATAAAATTGTCTGCGTCCTTAAGGCCCAATTGGGCTGAGTCCTTAAGGGGTTAAAAACACTTAAAATAAAAAAAATTTTAATTAAATTTAAAAAATCTCTTTAATCCCTTGCCGCAAAACGCCATTTCTAAATGGCGCTACGGCATGGAAGGGTTATTAAGCGAGCTAAGGAGATGAGCTTGCATCATACCCGCAAAGCCCCAGCTGCTATCAGCAGCCAGAACCCATGGATATCGCCGTTCAGGTAAATGTCCAGCATTAACTCTTTAGACGCAGTGCGTCTAAAGTGAAAGTGAAAGCTTCCCAGCAGCTCAGTCGGGCTGATTGGGACCATCGCGGTAAAATCACGATGTCCCGATCAGCTAGGACGCATCAGGAGGGTGCCTTACCTGCCTCCTGTGAGTCTGATTGGCGATTGATTGCCCCAAGCCTGAAATCCAAGCTTGAGCAATCAACCGCCTATAACACTGATCAATGCATTGCAATGCAATGACATTGATCAGTGTATTAAATCAATGTACTGCATGTTATAGTCCCCAATGGGGGCTATAACATTGCAAAAAAAAGTGAATAAAGATGATTTAACCTCTTCCCTAATAAAAGTTTGAATCACCCCCTTTCCCCATAAGAAAACTGTGTAAATAAAAATAAAATAAACATACCGTATATACTTGAGCATAAGCCAAGTTTTTCAGTATGATTTTTCGTACTGAAAACGCCCCCAATGGCTTATACACAAGTGAATTCTCCGCCTCCCCTCGGTGGGAAGGAAGGGTGAGCTGGTTCGGGCCATCTATGCGGCAGGGACCGTCCGGTGGGGAGGGTTAGTCGTTCCGGCCTGTCCATTTTCACAGGGAGGACCTCTTCTCCGCTCTGGGCCTGGCCCCGGCCTAGTGACGTTGCCTTGATGACGACATACAGGGACGTCCGTGTGCGTCACTAGGCCGGGGCCGGGCCCGGAGCTGAGAAGAGGGCATACCTGTGAAAATGGACAGGCCGGAACGACTAACCCTCCCCACCGGACGGTCCCTATAGCATAGATGGCCCGGACCAGCTCACCCTTCCTTCCCACCGAGGGGAGGTGAGTAGAAAACTAAAGGGAGGGGGGGCTGGATGATGATGAAGGCCGCAGTGGTCTTCAACCTGCAGACCTCCAGAGGTTTCAGAATAGCAACTCCCAGCATGCCCGGACAGCCGATGGCTGTCTGGGCATGCTGGGAGTTGTAGTTTTGCAACATCTGGAGGTCCACAGGTTGAAGACCACTGATGAAGGGATTGGGGGTGGTGATGACGGGGTGATGGTGATGATGATGGGGTGAAAAAGGCAGGGTGATGAAGACAGGGGTGATGATGATGGGGGTGATGATGACGGGGGTGTTAATGACGAGGATCTGGATGATGACAGGCGGTGATGATGATGGGGTGAAAATGACAGGGTGATGATGAGAGGGGTGAAAATGACAGGGTGATGATGATGGGGGTGTTAATGACTGGGGTCTGGATGATGACGGGGGGGGGATGAAGACATGGGGGGATGATGTATTTCCCACCCTTGGCTTATAGTCGAGTCAATAACTTTTCCTGGGTTTTTGGGGTGAAATTAGGGGCCTCGGCTTATATTCGGTTCGGCTTATACTCGAGTATATACGGTATGTGGTATTGTCGGGTGCGTAAATGTCTGAACTACGAAATATATCATTAATTAAACCACACGGTCAATTGCGTTTGCGCAAGAAAATTCCAAAGTCCAAAATAGCGTATTTTTGGAATCTTATTACATAAAAAAATGTATAAAAAGCGAACAAAATGTCCGATCAAAACAAAAATGGTACCTATAATAACTTCAGATAACGGTGCAGGAAATGAGCCCCGTACCGCCCCGAATGTGGAAAAATAAAAATATTCTACTTTGCAATGACATCAGTCATTTTACATCGTAGATTTTTGGGTAAAATGACTGATGTCATTGCAAAGTAGAATTGGTGGCGCAAAAAATAAGACATCATATGGATTTTTAGATGCAAAATTTAAAGAGTTATGATTTTTAAAAGGTAAGGAGGAAAAAACGAAAGTGCAAAAACAGAAAAAAGCTATGTCCTTAATGGATTAATCTCTTCAATTGTGATGCCATATGGTCTCCCGACCCTGCTGCCACATTCAGACACTCTGCGACAGTGATTCTAATAGCGATGCCTGTAATCTGCATGTGATTTGTAAATTTTTAAATAATATTTAATATAATTTAAACAAATAGTTGCTATACAACCCACTGACTGTTGACTGGGGTTAACAGATGTCACTTGGGATGAAGTGGATGACCGAGTTAACCAAGTAATGATGGAAGATGGGTTGCTGGTTGAGATACGACCGCTAGTTGATAACGGGAGCTCAGGCCTCTTGCTGCGATTCCTGCTGCCACTCACCCCTAGTCTGCCGCGACCTCTGCCTGACAAATTTAGGCCTCTGCCACTCCTCTGTGCACGTCCTGGCACTTCTGCCTGACATACTTATGTGCAGATATGATGGAGTACAATACGCTCCACTACGCTTAAATCAGTATTTGTCTACAACACCAGCAGGTGTGCACTTTTGGCTGGCCATTCACAGTATCTAAGCCATTAAAGGGGTAATCCAGTGGAAAAAATTTTTTTAAATCAACTGATGCCAGAAAGTTAAACAGATTTGTAAATTACTTCTATAAAAAAAATCTTAATCCTTCCAGTACTTTTTAGGGGCTGCATACTAAAGAGGAAATGCTTTTCTTTTTGGATTTCTCTTCTGTCACGACCACAGTGCTCTCTGCTGACCTCTGCTGTCCATTTTAGGAACTGTCCAGAGCAGAGGAAAATCCTCATAGCAAACATATGCTGCTCTGGACAGTTCCTAAAATGGACAGAGGCGTCAGCAGAAAGCACTGTGGTTGAGACAGAAGAGAAATCAAAAAAGAAAAGTATTTCCTCTGTAGTATAAAGTCCCTAAAAAGTACTGAAAGGAATAAAAAATTTGAATAGAAGTAATTTACAAATCTAGAAGACAAAATGTGTGCAGCTCACAACCAAAGTAACCAAGGTTAAATGTAGCCAAAAGATCGATCCCCACCGATCCAAATTTACAAAATAATTCAAAAACATTGACCACACCTTAAGGGTACTGCCCTAGTGGGCACACAATGAAGAAAACGTTGGAAACAGTTTGTTTGAACAAAATGTAGGTACATTTATTAAAATACAATTAAAATAAGAGCACATAAGCATAAAACAAGTGTTAGAGCAATACTGGTGATGAATTGTAATTAATCTGCCATAGGGCCCTAATGGCAATATAGTAAAGATGTATGTGGCACTGCCAAATTTAAGATAATTTTCAATGTTAGTTGTTAAGAAATGCCGGTAATCCGGAAAGCAACTGTTACTCCGGCAATTACTTGTTATATAGAATGGTAGTCTCTGCACTATTTAAATTAGACTGTCCAAAGTCTCTACATAGATGTAGGTTGGTTCTCACCGTGTCTCAAGCCGCTGGTCCCGTACTGTGACAGGCCGATGGTATCAGGTCTTGCGGTTGTTGCAGGGTTACCGGTAGATGTTTCAGATGCTGATCATCACGAGCCTGTTAGTTGGGAGCTCTAGCATGAGACTCCTCTATATAACAAGCAATTGCCGGAGTAACAGTTGCTTTCCGGATTATCGGCATTTCTTAACAACTAACATTGAAAATTATCTTAAATTTGGCAGTGCCACATACATCTTTACTATATTGCCATTAGGGCCCTATGGCAGATTAATTACAATTCATCACCAGTATTGCTCTATCACTTGTTTTATGCTTATGTGCTCTTATTTTAATTGTATTTTAATAAATTTACCTACCTTTTGTTCAAACAAACTGTTTCCAATTTTTTCTTCATTGTGTGCCCACTAGGGCAGTACCCTTGAGGTGTGGTCAATTTTTGAGTATAATTTACAAATCTGTTTAACTTTCTGGCACCAGTTGATTCAAAAAAGTTTTCCACTGGAAAACCCCTTTAAGACTGGAACAAAATGTTACACCAGTTAGATGTGCGCACAGGTTACACTTAATAGAGGACAATATGCTTTTAGTGCTCTGCTCACCCTAACTGGCTGGCTACTCTTAGCTTTTCAATCGCTTTTCAATCGCTTTACAGTCGCTGTGTACTACACCCAAAATTGCACTTTCTCTCTCGATCTCACTCCCTTCCCAATCAGTGCTTCTAGGCTGGATTTGGGCTTGAGATGAATCAATGCTGTAAAAAAGCTTTTCTGTTCAACACACACTGTTGTCTGTCCCTCTCTCTCTGCAATAAAAGGCTGAAGTGACTGGCCGCAAGATGGCTGCTGATTATATAGGGCTGTGACATCACAGGGGTGGCTGGCTACTGATAGGCTGCATGCTGCATGTGATTTAGGGTCATCCCACCTTCTCAGGATTCCTTGCCCCATGTCCTCACATGTGGATCTGTCATTTTAGATGCCCTGGAGCCTGGACCGCACTAAATGGAATTTAATGAAGCGATTTGCGCAATTGAATCATGGCGATATTAACATTCATTGCGAATCAAATTTTTTGTGAAATTCGTAACGAATTTGAATTTGTCAGATTCAATTCGCTCATCCCTACTTAATTCATTTATTTTTATCTGGCCTTCACTCGCATCTGTTGGCCCAAATAATACGGTACATACCGGTTATTGAAAATAAGACATAAAAACATGATGGCCCTCATTTACTAAGAGTGTCGGTTTAATCTCTGAGTGTTTTCCCTGAATTCTCTGAGTGAAAATCTCCATATTTACTAATCTGTCGCCCGACAAATTTTTTTTTTTTTTGGCGCACGGGTTTGGAAATGTGTCTCACGGGTGGGAAATTGTGTCGCATGGTAAATTGTATATATGTCCCCCGCACAGCGCATGTATATGCCCCGCACAGCGCAAGTTATATATGCCCCGCACAGCGCAAGTTATATATGCCCCGCACAGCGCATGTATATATGCCCCGCACAGCGCAATCATATGCCCCGCACAGCGCGTTATATATGCCCAGCACAGCGCGTTATATATGCCCCGCACAGTGCAAGTTATATATGCCCCGCACAGCGCATGTAAATATGCCCCGCACAGCGCAATCTTATGCCCCGCACAATACGTTATATATACCCCGCACAGCACGTTATATATGCCCCGCACAGAGCGTTATATATGCCCCGCACAGCGCAAGTTATATATGCCCCGCACAGCACGTTATATATGTCCCGCACAGCGCATCTATATACACATACCTCTGAAGCGCTATCAATGACTAATGCAGTGGTCTCCAACTTGCGGACCTCCAGCTGTTGCTAAACTACAACTCCCAGCATGCACGGAGCATTCTGGGAGTTGTAGTTTTGCAACATCTGGAGGTCCGCAAGTTGGAGACCACTGGCTAATACTTGTCAATGATAGCGCTTCAGAGGCATGTGTAAAGAAGCGAAGTGGGGAGCAGACATATAGCGTTATCTGGTCCCCACTTCATTACAATACACAATCCTCAGCCATCACCGGAGCTGCCCCATCGCCTCCCCCCATCCCCGGTGTTATAATTACCTGTTGCTGGGGTCCGAGGTCCGCGATGTTCCTGGCTTCGGCGCTCTTGCTGTGCCCTGTCACTGTTCGCACTGATGGTGAAGTCCCCAACTCAGGTCGTGACGTCAGCATCAGTGCGCACAGTGACAGCGCACAGCAAGAGCACCGAAGCCAGGAGCATCGTGGACCCCGGACCCCGGCAACAGGTAATTATAACACCGGGGATGGGGGAGGCGATGGGGCAGCTCCAGTGATGGCTGAGGATTGTGTGTTGTAGCGAAGTGGGGACCAGATAATGCTATATGTCTGCTCCTCACTTCGCTTCTATACACATGCCTCTGAAGCGCTATCATTGACAAGTATTAGCCAGTGGTCTCCAACTTGCGGACCTCCAGATGTTGCAAAACTACAACTCCCAGCATGCTCCGTGCATTCTGGGAGTTGTAGTTTAGCAACAGCTGGAGGTCCGCAAGTTGGAGACCACTGCATTAGTCATTGATAGTGCTTCAGAGGCATGTGTTTATAGATGCATTGTGCGGGGACATGTATAATATATATCTGCATGCGCTGCGGGGGGTATATAATAGCGCTATGCGGGGGGTATATAGTATATATATATATATATATATATATATATATATATATATATGTGTACACATGCGCTGAGGGGGGTATATAATAGTGCTATGCGGGGGGTATATAGTATATATATATATATATATATGTACACATGCGCTGCGGGGGTATATAATAGCGTGGCGGGGGACAAGACATATTGCGCAGCGGGGGGGGGGGCAAGATATATAGAAGCTGTGGGGACATATACATTCCCCCCAGCGATTCTATATATCTTTCCCCACCGCAGCTCGCAGGGATCCCTGAATGGCTCCTCAGTACGGGCTATTCAGGGACCCCGGCTGGGAAAATGAAAGTAAAACACATCATACATCGCTGGGGAGCGGACCATGCCGCCCGTTCCACTGCTTAATAACTTTTGATCGGATCTGGTCTCAGAAGTGAGACCCGATGCGATCAACCCCTGTACTATTACCCCCAACATGGAACAGACCCTGTTCCATGATGGGGGTAGGATTCACTCGGTTTTCAGTAATTTCCCGACAGCTCAGAGCTGTCAGGTTTTGGTGAAGAAAAATTCACAGGTTTTTATGAGTTTTTCCTCATACTCCAAGTGTTTTTTCTGTTTTGTCGGGAACACGCCCCTTTCTGTGATAACCACGCCCATTTTGACGGGTTTAAAAAACACTCGGAGTGATGATATCTTTTGTCGGGTTGTGCGACCAAATTTGTGTTGCATGGGCTATGCGACACAAATTTGGTCGCACAACCTGACAAAAACTGTCGGTTTCACGTTAGTAAATGAGGGCCGATATATCTTCCCACCCTGTTCCCCCTCACTCCAGGCTTCCCTCATATGCATTCCTCCTTCATATCCTTAAACATACATATTCATTGCCCAATCTTCTAATAGCTCCGCCTTTCATACTCACTCACATAGGCTTTCAGTTCCAATATGAGTTTGCTAATCCTCCTTTGCACCCCGTTCTGTATAGTTTTCCTCTTACTGGTGAGGCCCTGCTGCCTTCTTATGCAGCCCGTGCTGAGAATGCCAAGTGCATCATCATTGGGTTCCACATGACAACTCAGCGCAGCCAGGAGCTGTTCTTGCGAGAGGTCTCCCTCCCATTGGCCGCAGCTCCTGTATTTTCAATCCCCCCGCCTCCTCCCCCTGTGTGCGGAGCCTGTCCCACAGGTAAGCCCCGTACCATATTTCCATGCTCCAACTCACAAGCCAGCCCAAGGGGGGGGAGGAAGGGGGGGGGGGGCAGAGGATTGATGAGTACATTTCAACACACAGGGAGGTCACACAAATTCCATGTCCATAACAAGTTACCTCCCGGTGTCACTCCATCCTTAGTGGCCATTAGTCGTGGCTCCTAAATTCCTGGAGTCCGGTAACAGGGCACTTCATCACAGGGGTCCCGGAGGTGCGTGGATTCTCCCAGGACTACACCAGCGGAAGAGCGAGAGGGTGGTGGGAGGAGCCGCAGAAAGCGGAAGGCAATGGCTCACGTCATGCCGTCATGCATTCGGGGCTCACATTAAACTAATATTAAAAAGAAAACTTTTGAAATGCCTGACTGAAACAAACAGTGCATTCAGCAAACTTATGAATAAATGGAATCTTTCTTTTCTGGACTGAGAATTTGACCAGGTAAATATTTTACTCAAATAGAGTTCTACTTGACATGTATTGATTTTGCTGCTGAATAAAATCACTCAACCTGTCAATCTGTAAACTTTTTCCCACTGCAGTATTATATAACACCAGTAATTTGAGAGAAAACTTGCTAACAAGTTTTAGTTGCAGTGTATCCCCCAAGGGTCCATACTGATATCCCTTTTAAAAATCAAAAACAATTTTTTTATAACCAGACAAGTGGAACAGGTGTCAGAATCATTTCATTTCATTCATGTGGAAAAACACAACGCATGTTATTTTGTTCCAAAAGCAGGACCCATACCAACATATAATGTAAAACATTTTTAGTATTTTTACGAAAACTGCAACAAGTTATTCTTCATAAAATATTAAAGGAACTTGTAAATGTATTATTTTTTACATTAACTTTTTACATTTAACTTTAATAATATTAGTCACTTTTCAACCAGGCCATATTCCTTATTCATGACCAGACCCATTCACACATAAGGCTTTATTTATGTCATTTTTATAGTAGTAAATTTTAACTGTTTATACTTTTAAGATTTTTTTTTTATTCATACCATAAAGTGCCACTAAATTACCTTTTTAAAGAATGGGGGGAGATTTATCAAAAACTGTGCAGAAGAAAAGCTGACTAGTTGTTCTTAGGAACCAATCAGATTGCATATTTACTTTTTAAAATGGGCCTCTGAAGTATAAAAGAAGCAATCTAACTGGTTGCTATGAGCAACTCGTCAACTTTTTCTTTGCACAGATTTTGATAAATCTCCCTAATGTCCCAATTTTATTATGGTCCTGTCTGTTGTTCCTTGCACTGCCACGACTATTGTACAGCACATGGACAGAAAAGCACTGTAAACAGTGAAAAGGCACAAGCATTGCAGCCATTACAAAATTCTGATTGCCAGGGGGTGCTCATCAGTCTAATATTGATGGCCTATCCTCTGAACAGGCTATTCACTTTAGAAGACCAGATGACCCGTTTAACTAGAGATGAGCAAACCGAAGCTGACGAATCCGAATTCGTTACGAATTTCACAAAAAATTTGATTTGCAGCTAATGCTAATATCGCTGCATTTCTATTGCGTGAATCACTTCATTAAACTCCATTTAGTACATTCCAGGCTCCAGGGCATCTAAAATGGTGGATCCACATGTCAGTACATGGGGCAAGGAACTCTGGGAAGGCAAGGCGTGAAGGCGGGATGTCCCTGAATCACATGCAGGATGAAGTCTATCAGCAGCCAGTCATCCCTGTGATGTCACAGCCCTATATACCGTATTTATCGGGGTATAACACGCACCCTCATTTTTTCAAGGATATTTGGGTAAAAAAAGTTTTTTTACCTAAATATCCTTGGTAAAATGAGGGTGCATGTGTGTGCATGTGTTCACCCTGATAGACTGTTTCTGACCCCGCAGAAGCTCCCAGGAAAGGCAGGGGGAGAGAGGCCGTCGCTGCCTGCTTCTCTCCCCCTGCCTTTCCTGGGGTCTAGAGTCCTGCTGCCGCCGCTTCTCTCCCCCTAGCTATCCAGAGACTGCCGGCGCCGCTGCCCGATTACCTCCCCCATCCCCGGTTTTATAATTACCTGTTCCCGGGGTCGGGTACACGCTGATTCTGGCTCCGGAGGGTTCTTTAGCTGTCACTGTGACCCGGGCCAGTGACGGTGACGTCGCAATGAAGACATCACTCATTGCACAGTGCATAGCAACTACTCAGGAGACGCCAGAGTCAGAAGCAGCGCTGACCCGAACAGGTAATTATAAAACTGGGGATGGGGGAGGCAATGGGGCAGTGGCGGCGGTGGTCTCTGGACCCCAGGATAAGTAGGGTCAGAGAATCGGGCAGCGAAGGCAGGTCTCTGGACCTGCAAAAGGCGCTTCAGTTCATTGATTTAAACTGCCCGCTTTAAATCATTGAACTGCAGTGGCTAATCTGCATATAACATGCAGATAGACTAATTTTAGCATAAAAAATGTGTGTTATACGCCGATAAATACGGTAATTGGCTGCCATATTGCGGCCAGTCACTTCATTCATTACACTGCAGAGAGATAGGACGGACAGTATGTGTGTTACACAGAAAAGCTTTTCAATTACCATTTCACCTCCTCGTCACATCAGCGTTCTGGTGGACAGAGAGCATTGCTTTTTTCCACTGAAAAGGATTTTTACTGCAGCCATTAACCCCCCTGTCAATTTCTACAGCATTGTATTACAGAGAGGGGCCAAGAGCTGTTTGTTACCTCATAAATTTCACCAAGCTGCCTCAACTTCATAAACCTTAGCAGAGGAGGCAGGAATAATTTTTTTTAGCAATTCTGTGTCTTTGCTCCACAACAAATCATCTGCTGGTTATACTAGTTTGTAGACGGTATACTACCCAGCAGTCCATTCCTAATATTCTTTGACAGAGTAGAATTTTGGATTTAGTTCACAGCTTTTGTGTGCTTCAGCTCTGTTGTGTACTTCTGATGTTGTGCAAAAATATGTTTTTTTAAGTGTACTCTAGCGCATTTTTCTGCCCTCATATGTACATAGCCTTATAAGTGCATACCCTTATAAGTGCATACAACATACATAATTCTAATCTGTCAAGGGCCTAGATACTGTGAAAGGCCAGGCAGAAGTACTCACCGGCTGGTGTACTCAAATACTTTTTTAAGCGTACTGTAGCTATTTTTTATGCCCTCATAAGTGCTTACCACATATGTAAATCTAAGTAGTGTACTATTTTGTACCTGTTAATCTGTCAAGGGCCTAGATACTGTGAAAGGACAGCCAAAAATAATCACTGGCTGGTGTTTTACTCCAATATATATTTTTAAGCATACTGTAGAGCATTTTTCTGCCCTCATAAGTGCATACCACATACGTACATCTTAATAGTGTACAATTTTGTACCTTTTAATCTGTCAAGGGCCTACATACTGTGGAAGTCCAAAAAATAGTACTTACCAGCTGGTGTTTAACAAAAATTACAGAGTTTTTAGGCTCATTGTAGTGCATTTTTCTGCCCTCATCAGTGCATATCGCATATGTACATCCAAGTAGTGTACCATTTTGGACCTGTTAATCTGTCAAGGGCCTTCATAAAGTGAAAGTCCTAGCAATAGTATGGCTGGTGTTTGACAAAAATTACAGAGTTTTTAGGCTCATTGTAGTGCATTTTTCTGCCCTCTTCGGTGCATACCGCATACGTACATCCAAGTATTGTACCATGTTGCACCTGTTAATCTGTCAAGGGCCTACATACTCTGAAAGTCCAAACAATAGTATTCACCAGCTGGTGTTTTACAAAAATACAGATTTTTTTCTGCGTATTGTTGCGCATATTTCTGCCCTCATCAGTGCATACCACATACGTATATCCAAGTAGTATACCATTTTGTAACTGCTAATCTGTCAAGGGCCTACATACTGTGAAAGTCCAAACAATAGTACTCACCAGCTGGTGTTTTACAAAAATACAAATTTTTTTCAGCGTATTGTTGCGCATATTTCTGCCCTCATCAGTGCATACCGCATACGTACATCCAAGTAGTGTACCATTTTGGACCTGTTAATCTGTCAAGGGCCTATATACTGTGAAAGGACAGCCATAAGTATTCACCTGCTGCTGTTCTAGATATATTGTGTTTAAAGAGTAGAGTAGCATATTGCAATACCCTCATATACACACTAAGTATGTCCGGAAGAGAAGTGCCAGGAGAAGTGCCAGTGCCAGGACAGAGGAGTGGCAGAGGCTTAAATACTTCAGGCAGAGTTGGCAGCAGACTAGGGACGAGTGGCAGCAGGAGTTGCAGCGAGAGGCCTAAGCTCCTGTTATCAGCCAGCTGTCGTGTCTCGACCAGCAACCCATCTGCCGTTGTCGATTGGTTAACACGCTCATACACTTCATCACAAGTGACATCTGACACCCCCAGTCAACAGTCGGTGGGTTCCTCAGACACAACCCTCAGTTGGCATGTCCCAGAAGCAGTCCCTGTCCTCCCATTGCCTTTGTCCTATGCTGTTCCCTCTCCTAGAGAAGTATCTTATGCTGTGGGTTCAGCTCCACTATTCACTGAGGACGATATAATAGAGGACAACCAGCAGCTAAAGCCCAGCCAAGAAGGGGAGGAGGAGACATGTAGTGATGCGGAGAGTGATGTGGGAGGCGGTGTTGCCAGGGTTCAGGGTCCTGAATCAGACACTGTGGAGGAACCTGAGGAGAACATCAGTGACGTGCAGACAACTATTGATGATGATGAAGCCGATCGCAATTGGGAGCCAGGTGCAGAAGGGGCTTCATCATCATCAGGAGAAGAAAGTTGCTGGTTGCCCTTGAGGCAGCAGCTGACCCAGCAAGGCGGTAGCACGGTTGGCCGTCAACATGGTGGCAGGAGTGGAAATTCTGGAGCCAAACGTGCCCGGGGGAGGCCACCTGCTTCGCGTCAGCCTACCTTTACGGGAGGTAGTGGAATAAGGGTTCCTGGAGATGGCGACAGTAGCAGTCAATTAGTGCGAACTGTAGGTGGGAAAATCAGCTACTTGGCGGTGTGGCAGTTTTGCATCAGGCATCCGGAGGAGGGTCACGTAGCCACATGCAAGATATGTCGGAAGAAGGGGAAGCATGGCCAGGGTCCCAATGTCGGCACCACGGCCCTGCATCAACACATGCTTCGCCACCATAAAGCGGCCTGGGAGAACCGTGGCTCTGATGTAGTGGTCCAGCCTGCTGCATCACCCAGTGGCCATCCACTCCCTCCTTCATCCAGCCAAGGCTACTGCACCTCAGCTGAAGGGAGCTGTGTGTCAAACCCTCCTTCTGTCGCTCCAGATGCTCCTGCTTCTCCCACTCTTAGTCAGCCATTCCTCAAACAATCCATCGGCGAAGCCATGTTCAAGAGACAACAGTATGCGCCCACTCATCCAACGGCGCAGAAGTTGAACGTGCTCCTGTCCAAGTTGCTGGTGCTGCAGTCCCTCTCTATTCAAGTGGTGGACTCTGCACCTTTCAGAGAATTGATGGTTTGTGCTGAGCCGAGGTGGAGAGTCCCAAGCTGTCCTTTCTTTGCGAATAAGGCAGTAACAGCCCTGCATAAGTTTGTACAAGAGAAGGTGGGCCAGTCCTTGAGCCTGTCGGTGTGTTCAAAAGTGCACGGCAGCGGGGACGTGTGGAGCTGTAACTACGGGCAAGGACAATACTTGTCTTTTACAGCACACTGGGTAAATGTGGTTCCTGCACAGCCACAACAGCAATTTGGACAGGTCACACAGCTTCCTCCTCCACGCTCTTGCTCTCAGGCAGTTGGTCCTGTGTCAGTGTGCGACTCCACCTCCTCATCCTCCACCGTGTCCTCGGCCTCCACTGCACATAGAAATCTCGGCTGCCCTTTATCGTACCATGTGCGTAGGGCACGGCGGTGTCAAGCTGTTCTTCACATGGTTTGCCTTGGTGAAAGGAGTCACACAGGGGAGGAACTGCTAAAATCCAATAGTAAAGTAATCTGAGTATGGCGTACTCCACGAAATCTGGAAATGGGAACTATGGTGACCGACAATGGGAAGAACATCGTGTCCGCGCTGCTACAAGGAAGTGTGAAACGTGCCCCCTGCATGACACAAGTGTTCAATCTATTTGTCAAGAACTTCCTCAAGTCTTCACCCCATTTGCAAAACATCCTGACAATGGCAAGGAAACTGTGAAAGCACTTCAGCCACTAGTACACCGCAGAGCACACCCTCCTTGAGCTGCAGCGTCAGAACAGTATCCCACAACATAGTCTCATTTGTGACGTTGCCACACATTGGAATTCTACCCTCCATATGTGGGACAGACTATACGAACAAAGAAAAGCCATCTCCGATTTCTTGATGATCCAAGCAGATATGAGTACTCCCCTGTGTAACTTCAATGTGAACCAGGGCTGAGGCCCTTTGAGGAAGCCACATTATTTGTAAGTCGTCTGGATTAAGCCATGAACGACATAATTCCACTCCTACATTTCCTACAACAAATGATTGAAACAATGGCTGGCCACGGCAAGGGAGACCTTGCGCCTACATCTCAAGGCTACATGAGACCTGTGGGGGCTGAACTGGAGGAGGATGATGAGGGGTAGTTTAGGTTGGATGAGATGGTCGGTGTTTCTAGTCATCGGACAGGAGAGGTGGAGCAGGAGCAGCCAGAGGAGCTAGAGGGTTATGAGGAAGGCGAGACAGATGACCCAGTATGCAGTGGAGATGGAGGCAGGTAGCCCCTCTGAGTCACTGGCGCAAATGGCATGATGGATGCTCAGTTGTTTGCGTAGTGACCCCCGAATTGTCAAAATTCGTCAGCGGGATAACTTCTGGATCTCCACCTTATTGAACCCTGGCTACCGTCCCAGAATGGGGGGCCTTTTTTACACCCACTGAGAGGGAGGACAAACTGACCTACTACATAGAGATCCTACATAATCAGTTGGCCGATGCCTAAGTTCGCTCATCTCTAGTAGCATGGTTGGCAGTCAGCATGGTGGCAGAAGTGTAAATTCTGGAGCCAAACATGCCTGGGGGAGACCACCTGCTTCGCGGCTGCCTACCTTTCTTTGTGGTAGTGAAACAGGGGTTCCTGGAGAGGCTGAAGTAGCAGTCAATTAGTGCGGAACATTGGTGGGAAAATCAGCTACTCGGCAGTGTGGCAGTTTTTCATCAAGCATCTGGAGGAGGTTAACATAGCGACATGCAAGATATGCCGGCAGAAGGTGAAGCTTGGTCAGGGTCCCAATGTTGGCACCACGGCCCTGCGTCAACATATGCTTCGCCACCATAAAGCGGCTTGGGAGAACCTTGGCTCCGATGTAGTGGTCCAGCCTGCTGCATCACCCAGTGGCACACTGCTCCCTCTTTCAGCCAGCCAAGGCTCCCCCATCTGAGCCAAAAGGGAGCTGTGTGTCATACCCTCCTTCTGTCGCTCCAGATGCTCCTGCTCCTCCTACTTTTAGCCAGTCATTCCGCCAACAATCCATCAGCGAAGCCATGTCCAAGTGACAACTTTATATGCCCACTCATCCAACGGCGGAGAAGCTGAATGTGCTCCTGTCTAAGTTGCTGGTGCAGCAGTCCCTCCCTTTTTAAGTGGTGGACTCGGCACCTTTCAGAGAACTGATGGCTTGTGCCGAACCAAGGTGGTGAGTGCCAAGCCTTCATTTATTTGCAAATAAGGCAGTACCAGCCCTGCACAATTTTTTGGAAGAGAAGGTGGGCCAGTCCTTGAGCCTGTCAGTGTGTGACAAAGTGCACGGCAGCGCTGATGTCTAGAGCTGTAACTATGGTCAGGGACAATACATGTCCTTTACCGCTCACTGGGTGAATGTGGTTCCTGCACAACAACAACACGCAATTGGACACGTCACACCGCTTCCTCCTCCACGCTCTCCTGCCATTGGTCCTTTGACAGTGTGCGACTCCATAACTGATTAAATTAAACATTCGCACTTTCATAGTCAGGGGGGCACTGAGAGGCATGTGCTGGAAAAAGGTGGTATCTCGCCTGGCAGAGGACCACCAGTTCGATACTCACCAGAATGAGTACTCAAAAATGTTTTAATAAATTCAAATTACATTTATTTACATAAAAAATCTCTTTATTCTCTTGAATTTTAACATCATATGGTTTCCCTGCCGCAACATCGACACCCTGCGACAGTGATTCTAACAGCAATGCCTGTAATCTGCATGTCATACTGAATAAAAGTATTATTTCACTAACACAGCACACTCCCTATGCGTGTTAGGCCAAGGCAAAGTGCTCTGCATCCTTATTGAGGCTCTCTGTAGGCCAGAAATAGCTGTATTTAATAGCGATTCCCGCAAATAAATTTGGTCGGAAATGTACTGCACTTTAGGAGATATCTTTAAAACACTAATACATTAGTGTTCAAGTAACAGACACTTTTACATGCAGTTCTGCCTTTTTAACTAGTTCTAGTACTAGAAAAGGAGTGATCTACCCCCTCTCTCTTTCTGTTTGTTCTACATTAGCTAGCTTAACATTAATCCATGGATACAGTAAGACAGGATATGACACATATACCACATATACCATCAGTTGCAATGGGACAGGTCCCAGGACTATTGCAGAAAGTCCCGTGTATACACCCTGTCCTAGACACACTTTCAGTGTCTACTTATACCAGTATAACCGGTGTCCTGCGCCACTCTGTCCTAGAACTGTAATGCCTACTTATTGCAAACTCTGTATATACCTTGTCCGAGCCATGCCTAATTATAAGAAACTCTGTCCTAGACACGCAATGGTTACTTACAACAATTTACTTTGCAATTCATTCCCCGATTATGACCCAGTCTCTCCTGCCAGGATCCTGAATACACACTCGGGCAGTAGATAGTTAATTTATGACAGGTACAAGGTTAATCATATCATATTTTTGTTTCTTTGGTGTTTTACTCCAATACGATTTTTTAAGCGTACTGTAGCACATTTTTCTGCCCTCATAAGTGCATACCACATACATAAATTTAAGTAGTGTACTATTTTGTACCTGTTGATCTGTCAAGGGCCTAGATACTGTAAAAAGGCAAGGCACAAGTACTCACCGGCTAGTTTTGTAGTCAAATACTTTTTTAAGCGTACTGTAGTGCATTTTTCTGCCCTTATAAGTGCATACCACATACTTACATCTAAGTGGTATACTATTTTGTATCTGTTAATCTGTTAAGGGCCTAGACACTGTGAAAGGGCATCCTGCTGCTGTTCTAGACAAATACTGTTAGTGAAGCGTATTTTACTCCCCTCATATATGCACGGCATCAAGTATGTCAGGCAGAGAAGTGCTAGGACTTGCAAAGTGGAGTGGCAGAGGCATAAATTCATCATTCAGAGGTCAGTTAGTGACACTGGGCGAGAATTACCTGTCTCTAGTTCGTCACAAGCCAGTCAACTTAAAGCACGAAGATAAACCAAAAAGGGAGACAGGGGCACTGTGGCTAGGCACAAGAAGGTGTCCTTAACATACTCTTGGAGATGATCCACTGCCCTCTGCTCCATCTCTTTTGATCCAAAATAATGCAGATTTTGTGTGACTGGATTATGATTGAAAACCCAGGTCCCTGTGGATCGGGCTCCAAAACTGATATGGATTTTATCAGTTACCTTGTAACTATCTTACTCCCGGCCAAATCCGTATACTTAATGTATATACCGAAGTATACCAATGTAGAAGTAAATCAAATGGAGCCATGTCAGTTTAAGTACTTCAAAATTCTGCTTCTGACCTTTATTGCAATCCATCCAACCTTATATCACCATTGCAATTAACATAAGTTCCCACCTTCACTTCACATATAAGGTATAGTCGTTTCCTAAACTTTAGCGGGGCTTCAAGTCCTCTTGGGGATTGACCAGCAACTTCCTCTACTCAATGGTGGGGGCCAAACATGAAGGAGCAGAGTAGCACGAGGAGAATAGAAACTTTTTGTCCCAAAAGGGCCATTTTATGTTGCATACATATATTCACACATATATACGTTCATTACAGTATTATTAGTATTAAAGAATGTTGTACTTCTAGTATTTCAGAATGTATCCCTTTTCATCAGTAAGATCAACTATTTCCATAAAGTCATGAAACAAGGCTATGTTCACACTATTATTCTATCATATTTTTGTTTCTTTTTTTTTAAAGCAAGAGTAGTGTAGTCTGCAGAAATAAATGTAATAAAAAAAAATAAAAAAACATACACCTGGTGTTTCAGTAAAAGTCAATGGGGTGTATTAAAGGAGTACTCCAGTGAAAACCTTTTTTCTTTTAAATCAACTGGTGGCAGAAAGTTAAACATATTTGTAAATTAAGTAAAGGTAGAAAAAATGGGTGGGCACTGCTAGAGAACCACTATGCAGGTGCAGCAATCAATGTGTTCGGGTGTATGGCTGGTATATGGTGCTGGACAATCACAGAGACAGTCTTTCATATATAGTAGAACGAAGATACTGGAAGGACTAAGATTTTTTTTATAGAAGTAATTTACAAATATAGTAGAACAGGCATCCCGGCATATCGCCCAGGGGGGTCATTATGCCCCCCCATGTCGGCGATGGCTGCAGATCGCTGGACAATTCAGTCCAGCGATCTGCGGCGATTCCGGGTCAATCGGGTCTCCAGTGACCCGGTGACCCGGAATTACTGGCTGATCGGGGCCGTCTCTGACGGCCCGAACAGCCAGAGCCTGCAGGGGTGAGGTGGCACTGGTGCCACCTCACGATCGCCCTGATTCGTCGGCCGGATTACCGGCTGACCAATCAGGGCGCCTGCGGCGGGTGTCACTCCCGCACCCGCTCCGCCCCTCTTCCGGAGGACGTGAGCGGGTGCGGGAAGATGACCCCAGGTGCTGGGGACCCCTATCCCCGGCGTTCAAGTTGCGATCGGGGCCCCAGGAGCGACGGCGGTGGCGAGGGACAGTCCTGCGATGGAGCAGCAGCAGGAGGTGAGTGACAGCCTCCTGCTGTTGCTTAGCAACAGCTCCCAGCATGCAAAAAGGGCATGCTGGGAGCTGTAGTTATGCAACAGCAGGAGGCAGACCACCACAACTCCCAGCATTCCCTTATGGGCATGCTGGGACTTATGGTTTTGCAACAGCTGGAGGCACATTTTTTCTATGGAAAAGTGTACCTTCAGCTATTGTATAACTACAACTCCCAGCTTGCACAAACAGCTAAAGTGCATGCTGGGAGTTGTAGTGGTGCATCTGCTGGTTGCATAACTACAACTCCCAGCATGCCCGTTGGCTGTCGGTGACTGCTGAGAGTTGTAGTTTTGCAAAACAGCTGAAGGCACACTGGTTGTGAAACCCATTTTTTTTTTTTACCTAACTCAGTGTTTCACGACCGGTGTGCCTCCAGCTGTTGCAAACTACAACTCCCAGCAGTCACCTTACACCATGCACCGTACATGCTGGGAGTTGTAGTTTTGCAACAGCTGGAGGCACACTGGTTTTGAAACACTGAGTAAGGTCACAAACTCAGTGATACATAACCAGTGTGCCTACAGCTGTTGCAAAACTAAAACTCTCAGCATGTACAGTCTGTCAGCGCATGCTGGGAGTTGTAGTTTTGCAATAGCTGGATGTCCCCCCCAATGTGAATGTACAGGGTACACTGACATTGGTGGAGGATTACAGTAATTATCGGGCTGCAAGTTGGAGCTGCAGCAAATTTTCTGTCGCAGCTCAAACTGCCAGCGAGAAACTACTGTGAACCCCAGCCCGTGCGACTGTACCCTAAAAACACTACACTACCACAAAAAATAAAATAAAAAGTAAAAAACACTACATATACACATACCCCTACACAGCCCCCCTCCCCAATAAAAATGAAAAACGTCTGGTACGCCACGGTTTCCAAAACGGAGCCTCCAGCTGTTGCAAAACAACAACTCCCAGTATTGTCGGACAGCCGTTGACTGTCCAGGCATGCTGGGAGTTTTACAACAGCTGGAGGCACCCTGTTTGGGAATCACTGGCGTAGAATTCCCCTATGTCCACCCCTATGCAATCCCTAATTTAGGCCTCAAATGCGCATGGCGCTCTCACTTTGGAGCCCTGTCGTATTTCAAGGCAACAGTTAAGGGTCACATATGGGGTATCGTCATACTCGGGAGAAATTGTGTTACAAATTGTGTTACAAATTCTGCTTTTACCCTTTTTAAAAATGTAAAATTTTTGGGAAAAGAAGCATTTTAGGTAAAAAAAAATTTTTTTTAACATATGCAATAGTCGTGAAACGCCTGTGGGGTATTAAGGTTCACTTAACCCCTTGTTACATTCCCCGTGGGGTCTAGTTTCCAAAATGGTATGCCATGTGTTTTTTTTTTTTGCTGTCCTGGCACCAAAGGGGCTTCCTGAATGCGGCATGCCCCCAGAGCAAAATTTCCTTCAAAAAAGCCAAATGTGACTCCTTCTCTTCTGAGACCTGTAGTGCGCCAGCAGAGCACTTTTCACCCCCATATGGGGTGTTTTCTGAATCGGGTGAAATTGGGTTTCAAATTTTGGGGGGTATTTTCTGCTTTAGCCCTTTGTATAAATGTAACTTTTTTGGGAAACCAAGCATTTTAGGTAAATTTTTTATTTTTTTTTACATATGCAAAAGTCGGGAAACACCTGTTGGGTATTAAGGTTCACTTTACCCCTTGTTACGTTCCCCGAGGGGTCTAGTTTCCAAAATGGTATGCCATGTGTTTTTTTTTTTGCTGTCCTGGCACCATAGGGGCTTCCTAAATGCGGCATGCCCCCAGAGCAAAATTTCCTTCAAAAAAGCCAAATGTGACTCCTTCTCTTCTGAGACCTGTAGTGCGCCAGCAGAGCCCTTTTCACCCCCATATGGGGTGTTTTCTGAATCGGGAGAAATTGGGCTTCAAATTTTTGGGGGTATTTTCTGCTATTACCCTTTTTAAAAATGTAAAACATTTGGGAAACCAAGCATTTTAGGTACATTTTTTTTTTTTTTTACATATGCAAAAGTCGTGAATCACCTGTGGGGTATTAAGGTTCACATTACCCCTTGTTACGTTCCCCGAGGGGTCTAGTTTCCAAAATGGTATGCCATGTAGGGTTTTTTGCTGTCCTGGCACCATAGGGGCTTCCTAAAGGTGACATGCCCCCCAAAAACCATTTGACGCTCCCTTCTGAGCCCTATACTGCGCCCACCGAACAATTAACATAGACATATGAGGTATGTGCTTACTCGAGAGAAATTGGGTTTCAAATAGAAGTAAAAATTTTCTCCTTTTTACCCCTTGCAAAAATTTTAAAATTGGGTCTACAAGAACATGCGAGTGTAAAAAAGGAAGATTGTGAATTTTCTCCTTCACTTTGCTGCTATTCCTGTGAAACCCCTAAAGGGTTTAAACGCTTACTGAATGTCATTTTGAATACTTTGGGGGTGCAGTTTTTATAATGGGGTCATTTATGGGGTATTTCTAATATGAAGACCCTTCAAATCCACTTCAAACCTGAACTGGTCCCTGAAAAAAAGCGAGTTTCCAAATTTTGTAAAAAATTGGAAAATTGCTGCGGAACTTTGAAGCCCTCTGGTGTCTTTCAAAAGTAAAAACTCATCAATTTTATTATGCAAACATAAAGTAGACATATTGTATATGTGAATAAAAAAAAATTATTTGGAATATCCATTTTCCTTACAAGCAGAGAGCTTCAAAGTTAGAAAAATGCAAAATGCAAAATTTTCCATCAAATTTTGGGATTTTTCACCAAGAAAGGATGCAAGTTACCAAAAAAATGTTACCACTAAGTTAAAGTTGAATATCTCACGAAAAAACAATCTCGGAATCAGAATGATAACTAAAAGCATTCCAGAGTTATTAATGTTTAAAGTGACAGTGGTCAGATTTGCAAAAAATGGCCGAGTCCTTAAGGTGAAAAAGGGCTCAGTCCTTAAGGGGTTAAGGACGCAGGACGTAAATGTACGTCCTGGTGCGGTGGTACTTAACGCACCAGGACGTACATTTACGTCCTGTACATAACCGCGGGCATCGGAGCGATGCCCGTGTCATGCGCGGCTGATCCCGGCTGCTGATCGCAGCCAGGGACCCGCCGACAATGGCCGAAGCCTGCGATCTCGCGGGCGTCCGCCATTAACCCCTCAGATGCCGGGATCAATACAGATCCTGGCATCTGCGGCAGTACGCGATTTCAATGAATGATCTGATCGCCAGCAGCGCTGCTGCGGGGATCCGGTCATTCAGAACGCTGCACGGAGGTCCCCTCACCTGCCTCTGTCTGGCTCCCGGCATCTTCTGCTCTGGTCTGGGATCGAACAGACCAGAGTAGAAGATAACCGATAACACTGATCTGTTCTATGTCCTATACATAGAAAAGATCAGTATTAGCAATCATGGTATTGCTATGAATAGTTCCCTGTGGAAAAAAAAAGTGAAGAATCCCCTCCCCCTATAAAAAAGTAAAACGTCCGTTTTTTCCTATTTTACCCCCAAAAAGCGTAAAAAAGAAGTGTAATAGACATATTTGGTATTGCCGCGTGCGTAAATGTCAGAACTATTAAAATAAAATGTTAATGATCCCGTACGGTGAACGACGTGAACGTAAAAAAAGAAATGTCCAAAATTGCTACTTTTTTAATACATTTTATTTTAAAAAAATTATAAAAAATGTATTAAAAGTTTTTTATACACAAATGTGGTATCAAAAAAAAGTACAGATCATGGCGCAAAAAATGAGCCCTCATACCGCCGCTTATACGGAAAAATGAAAAAGTTATAGGTTCTCAAAATAAAGGGATTATAAACGTACAAATTTAGTTAAAAAGTTTGTGATTTTTTTAAGCATGACAATAATAGAAAAGTATATAATAATGGGCATCATTTTAATTTTATTGAAACTCAGAATAAAGAACACATGTCATTTTTACCGTAAATTGTACGGCGTGAAAACGAAACCTTCCAAAATTAGCAAAATTGCGTTTTTCTTTTTAATTTCCCCAGAAAAATAGTGTTTTTTGGTTGTGTCATACATTTTATGATATAATGAGTGATGTCATTACAAAGGACAACTTGTCATGCAAAAAACAAGCCCTCATACTAGTCTGGGGATGAAAATATAAAAGAGTTATGATTTTTAGAAGGCAAGGAGGAAAAAACGAAAACGTAAAATTTTAATTGTCTGAGTCCTTAAGGCCAAAATGGGCTGAATCCTTAAGGGGTTAATACCCATATTATATGGCTCCATCAAAGGCATCATGGCTTTCTTAAAGAGGTTATCCAGTATAAAATAAATAAATAAATAAAAACATCCCCTATCTACAGGATACTCAACCTAAAACGCTACCTCTCAAAATAATTCTACAGATAAAACCTATTACAAAACTAGTATACTTTTATTGAACAGACTCTATGTGCAACAAGACAAAGACAGAATCCCTAACCATTAAAAAAAAGATATGTGTATGTGGAGCTTTCTCCCTTTATTTGGGGATATATATATATATTTTTTTAAGGGTTAGCAATTTAGTCTTTGTCATTTGGCATATAGAGTCTTTTCAATAAAGGTATACTACTTTTGTAATAGTTGTTATCTGTTCAATTATTTCAAGAGGTAGCATTGTAGGCTTACTATCTTGTATTTTGTGCTACCTTATTCAGCACATTTTTCCAATAGAAGAATTGTAGGTGTTAATATATTATAATTTTCTACACTTGCCTAATGCTTATCTGTTATTTACTTAGATTGATTTATTATTTGAGATATTTAGGAATAGTAGGCAGTAAAATTAACTAAACGATACCCCAAAACAATATTTTAATATATATACCTTTTCTTAATTGGTTGGGTCAAAATAAACAGGTCATTATTCTATTTATTGTGGCACCCCTCTAAGGCAAGTCATGCATCTTTAATGAAGTTCTCATTTTAATAACGTGTTTGTTTCTTATGCATATAGAGAAATCAAAATACAGTATCAGCATTTGACTTGTGACTTTTTACCTTAAGCAATACTCCTAAACTATACTGTAAATGGGAAACATGATTAGGAATGGTGTTCACCAGAGCCAGCATTTTTCTAGGAGAAATAAATATAATTTTATCACTGTTAAAAGGCCCTATAGTTATATCCTTTAATATGTTCAGCAGCTTGAAGCTTTTCCCCCAGTTATCTTTACATTTTAAGATTTGCTTAGCAGAGCTATAATACCATCTGAGGTGTGATTTAATGTAGAGATCAGCAACTTAACCTAAACATATTTAAATGATGTAGTTTATTGCAGAAAATGGAACATTTCAAACTTTTCCAAAGTTACTGCCCTATAGAGAACTAGAGTGATTTAATAAACAACCTGGACATGTTTTGCTATGAGAGATTTATACGAAAAAGCATAACACATAATATTTTAAAAGGGTTGCATGAAGTTTAGAAAAACATGGCTATTTTCATCTAGAAACTCCAGCTCACTGCTTAAAGAAGCCTTTTTGGGGCTATATTAAGGAACATTCACAATCACTAGTCTTACAATGCCATTAATTTTTTTTTCCAGCACAGCTGCATAGGTGTATTTTAATCTCATCAACTTGGTCATGTGATCACATTCCTGACTCTTCAAATCTTTCAGTACCTAAAGGTTCCAGAAGGAGGTCAGAGTCTGACTTTCTCTGGACTATAGAATGACATAATCACCTACCATATACTTCCTACTAGCTTCTAGATCCTTCCCCACCCAGATCTGTATATTCCTGCTATCTCTATGGGATCAGCATATTTGTTACGCCGAGCGCTCCGGGTCCCCGCTCCTCCCCGGAGCGCTCGCTTCTCTCTCCCCGCGGCAGCGCTCCGGTCACGTCCTCTGACCCGGGGCGCTGCGATTCCGCTGCCAGCCGGGATGCGATTCGCGATGCGGGTAGCGCCCGCTCGCGATGCGCACCCCGGCTCCCCTACCTGACTCGCTCTCCGTCTGTTCTGTCCCGGCGCGCGCGGCCCCGCTCCCTAGGGCGCGCGCGCGCCGGGTCTCTGCGATTTAAAGGGCCACTGCGCCGCTGATTGGCGCAGTGGTTCCAATTAGTGTGTTCACCTGTGCACTTCCCTATATCACCTCACTTCCCCTGCACTCCCTTGCCGGATCTTGTTGCCCTAGTGCCAGTGAAAGCGTTCCTTGTGTGTTCCTTGCCTGTGATTCCAGACCTTCTGCCGTTGCCCCTGACTACGATCCTTGCTGCCTGCCCCGACCTTCTGCTACGTCCGACCTTGCTTTTGCCTACTCCCTTGTACCGCGCCGATCTTCAGCAGTCAGAGAGGTGAGCCGTTGCTAGTGGATACGACCTGGTCACTACCGCCGCAGCAAGACCATCCCGCTTTGCGGCGGGCTCTGGTGAAAACCAGTAGTGGCTTAGAACCGGTCCACTAGCACGGTCCACGCCAATCCCTCTTTGGCACAGAGGATCCACTACCTGCCAGCCGGCATCGTGACAGTAGATCCGGCCATGGATCCCGCTGAAGTTCCTCTGCCAGTTGTCGCTGACCTCACCACGGTGGTCGCCCAGCAGTCACAACAGATAGCGCAACAAGGCCAACAGCTGTCTCAACTGACCGTTATGCTACAACAGTTACTACCACAGCTTCAGCAGTCATCTCCTCCGCCAGCTCCTGCACCTCCTCCGCAGCGAGTGGCCGCTCCTGGGATACGCTTATCCTTGCCGGATAAATTTGATGGGGACTCTAAGTTTTGCCGTGGCTTTCTTTCCCAATGTTCCCTGCATCTGGAGATGATGTCGGACCTGTTTCCCACTGAAAGGTCTAAGGTGGCTTTCGTAGTCAGCCTTCTGTCCGGAAAAGCCCTGTCATGGGCCACACCGCTCTGGGACCGCAATGACCCCGTCACTGCCTCTGTACACTCCTTCTTCTCGGAAATCCGAAGTGTCTTTGAGGAACCTGCCCGAGCCTCTTCTGCTGAGACTGCCCTGTTGAACCTGGTCCAGGGTAATTCTTCCGTTGGCGAGTATGCCGTACAATTCCGTACTCTTGCTTCAGAATTGTCCTGGAATAATGAGGCCCTCTGCGCGACCTTCAAAAAAGGCCTATCCAGCAACATTAAAGATGTTCTGGCCGCACGAGAAATTCCTGCTAATCTACATGAACTTATTCACCTAGCCACTCGCATTGACATGCGTTTTTCCGAAAGGCGTCAGGAACTCCGCCAAGATATGGACTCTGTTCGCACGAGGCGTTTCTTCTCCTCGGCTCCTCTCTCCTCTGGTCCCCTGCAATCTGTTCCTGTGCCTCCCGCCGTGGAGGCTATGCAGGTCGACCGGTCTCGCCTGACACCTCAAGAGAGGACACGACGCCGTATGGAGAACCTCTGCCTGTACTGTGCTAGTACCGAACACTTCCTGAGAGATTGTCCTATCCGTCCTCCCCGCCTGGAAAGACGTACGCTGACTCCGCACAAAGGTGAGACAGTCCTTGATGTCTACTCTGCTTCTCCACGTCTTACTGTGCCTGTGCGGATGTCTGCCTCTGCCTTCTCCTTCTCTACAGTGGCCTTCTTGGACTCTGGATCTGCAGGAAATTTTATTTTGGCCTCCCTCGTCAACAGGTTCAACATCCCGGTGACCAGTCTCGCCAGACCCCTCTACATCAATTGTGTAAATAATGAAAGATTGGACTGTATCATACGTTTCCGCACGGAGCCCCTTCTTATGAGCATCGGATCTCATCATGAGAGGATTGAACTTTTGGTCCTCCCCAATTGCACCTCGGAAATTCTCCTTGGACTTCCCTGGCTTCAACTTCATTCCCCTACCCTGGATTGGTCCACTGGGGAGATCAAGAGTTGGGGGTCCTCTTGTTCCAAGAACTGTCTAAAACCGGTTCCCAGTAACCCTTGCCGTAACTCTGTGGTTCCTCCAGTAACCGGTCTCCCTAAGGCCTATATGGACTTCGCGGATGTTTTCTGCAAAAAACAAGCTGAGACTCTACCTCCTCACAGGCCTTATGATTGCCCTATCGACCTCCTCCCGGGCACTACTCCACCCCGGGGCAGAATTTATCCTCTCTCTGCCCCAGAGACTCTTGCCATGTCCGAATACGTCCAGGAGAATCTAAAAAAGGGCTTTATCCGTAAATCCTCCTCTCCTGCCGGAGCCGGATTTTTCTTTGTGTCCAAAAAAGATGGCTCCCTACGTCCTTGCATTGACTACCGCGGTCTTAATAAAATCACGGTTAAGAACCGCTACCCCTTACCCCTCATCTCTGAACTCTTTGATCGCCTCCAAGGTGCCCACATCTTCACTAAATTGGACTTAAGAGGCGCCTATAACCTCATCCGCATCAGAGAGGGGGACGAGTGGAAAACGGCATTTAACACCAGAGATGGACACTTTGAGTATCTGGTCATGCCCTTTGGACTGTGCAACGCCCCTGCCGTCTTCCAAGACTTTGTCAATGAAATTTTTCGTGATCTGTTATACTCCTGTGTTGTTGTATATCTGGACGATATCCTAATTTTTTCTGCCAATCTAGAAGAACACCGCCAGCATGTCCGTATGGTTCTTCAGAGACTTCGTGACAACCAACTCTATGCCAAAATTGAGAAATGTCTGTTTGAATGCCAATCTCTTCCTTTTCTAGGATATTTGGTCTCTGGCCAGGGACTACAGATGGATCCAGACAAACTCTCTGCCATCTTAGATTGGCCACGCCCCTCCGGACTCCGTGCTATCCAACGCTTTTTGGGGTTCGCCAATTATTACAGGCAATTTATTCCACATTTTTCTACCATTGTGGCTCCTATCGTGGCTTTAACCAAAAAAAATGCTGATCCCAAGTCCTGGCCTCCTCAAGCAGAAGACGCCTTTAAACGACTCAAGTCTGCCTTTTCTTCGGCTCCCGTCCTCTCCAGACCTGACCCTTCCAAACCCTTCCTATTGGAGGTTGATGCCTCCTCAGTGGGAGCTGGAGCTGTTCTTCTACAAAAAAACTCTTCCGGGCATGCTGTCACTTGTGGTTTTTTCTCTAGGACCTTCTCTCCAGCGGAGAGGAACTACTCCATCGGGGACCGAGAGCTTCTAGCCATTAAATTAGCACTTGAGGAATGGAGGCATCTGCTGGAGGGATCAAGTTCTCCTGTTATTATCTACACCGACCACAAGAACCTCTCCTACCTCCAGTCTGCCCAACGGCTGAATCCTCGCCAGGCCCGGTGGTCTCTGTTCTTTGCCCGATTTAATTTTGAGATTCACTTTCGTCCTGCCGATAAGAACATTCCTCGGATGCCTCAGAAGTTGAACTCTCTCCGCAACACATCATTCCACCTGACTGCCTGATCTCCACTTCTCCTGCCTCCATCAGGCAGACTCCTCCAGGAAAGACCTTTGTTTCTCCTCGCCAACGCCTCGGAATCCTCAAATGGGGTCACTCCTCCCATCTCGCAGGTCATGCGGGTATCAAGAAATCTGTGCAACTCATCTCCCGCTTCTATTGGTGGCCGACTCTGGAGACGGATGTTGTGGACTTTGTGCGAGCCTGCACTATCTGTGCCCGGGATAAGACTCCTCGCCAGAAGCCCGCTGGTTTTCTTCATCCTCTGCCTGTCCCCGAACAGCCTTGGTCTCTGATTGGTATGGATTTTATTACTGATTTACCCCCTTCCCGTGGCAACACTGTTATTTGGGTGGTCGTTGATCGATTCTCCAAAATGGCACATTTCATCCCTCTTCCTGGTCTTCCTTCTGCGCCTCAGTTGGCTAAACAATTTTTTGTACACATTTTTCGTCTTCACGGGTTGCCTACGCAGATTGTCTCGGATAGAGGCGTCCAATTCGTGTCTAAATTCTGGAGGGCTCTCTGTAAACAACTCAAGATTAAATTAAATTTTTCTTCTGCATATCATCCCCAGTCCAATGGACAAGTAGAAAGGATTAACCAGATCTTGGGTGATTATTTGCGACATTTTGTTTCCTCCCGCCAGGATGACTGGGCAGATCTCCTCCTATGGGCCGAATTCTCGTATAACTTCAGGGTCTCTGAGTCTTCCTCCAAATCCCCATTTTTCGTGGTGTACGGCCGTCACCCTCTTCCCCCCCTCCCTACTCCCTTGCCCTCTGGTCTGCCCGCTGTGGATGAAATTTCTCGTGACCTTTCCATCATATGGAGAGAGACCCAAAATTCTCTCTTACAGGCTTCTTCACGCATGAAGAAGTTCGCGGATAAGAAAAGAAGAGCTCCCCCCGTTTTTTCCCCTGGAGACAAGGTATGGCTCTCCGCTAAATATGTCCGCTTCCGTGTCCCTAGCTACAAGTTGGGACCACGCTATCTTGGTCCTTTCAAAATTTTGTGTCAAATTAATCCTGTCTCTTATAAACTTCTTCTTCCTCCCTCTCTTCGTATCCCTAATGCCTTTCACGTCTCTCTTCTCAAACCACTCATCCTCAACCGTTTTTCTCCCAAATCTGTTCCTCCCACTCCTGTTTCCGGCTCCTCGGACATCTTCTCGGTCAAAGAAATTTTAGCTGCCAAAAAGGTCAGAGGAAAAAATTTTTTTTTAGTGGACTGGGAGGGTTGTGGTCCTGAAGAGAGATCCTGGGAACCTGAGGACAACATCCTAGACAAAAGTCTGCTCCTCAGGTTCTCAGGCTCTAAGAAGAGGGGGAGACCCAAGGGGGGGGGTACTGTTACGCGAGCGCTCCGGGTCCCCGCTCCTCCCCGGAGCGCTCGCTTCTCTCTCCCCGCGGCAGCGCTCCGGTCACGTCCTCTGACCCGGGGCGCTGCGATTCCGCTGCCAGCCGGGATGCGATTCGCGATGCGGGTAGCGCCCGCTCGCGATGCGCACCCCGGCTCCCCTACCTGACTCGCTCTCCGTCTGTTCTGTCCCGGCGCGCGCGGCCCCGCTCCCTAGGGCGCGCGCGCGCCGGGTCTCTGCGATTTAAAGGGCCACTGCGCCGCTGATTGGCGCAGTGGTTCCAATTAGTGTGTTCACCTGTGCACTTCCCTATATCACCTCACTTCCCCTGCACTCCCTTGCCGGATCTTGTTGCCCTAGTGCCAGTGAAAGCGTTCCTTGTGTGTTCCTTGCCTGTGATTCCAGACCTTCTGCCGTTGCCCCTGACTACGATCCTTGCTGCCTGCCCCGACCTTCTGCTACGTCCGACCTTGCTTTTGCCTACTCCCTTGTACCGCGCCGATCTTCAGCAGCCAGAGAGGTGAGCCGTTGCTAGTGGATACGACCTGGTCACTACCGCCGCAGCAAGACCATCCCGCTTTGCGGCGGGCTCTGGTGAAAACCAGTAGTGGCTTAGAACCGGTCCACTAGCACGGTCCACGCCAATCCCTCTCTGGCACAGAGGATCCACTACCTGCCAGCCGGCATCGTGACAATATTTAGTAGGTATACGCCTCACCTGCATTGCATTTTCCAGAGTCTTCGAAAAAATAAGGAGAATGAGATAATGAAGAATGTATCATTTGAGCCCTTGTTCAAACTAGAAAAAAAAAAAAACAGTTTTGGTCCGTGTGTATAACCCCTTTATGGATGTGAAGTTGATTGAAAGTTATTTGAAGCAATATTGTGAGAGTATCAGAGGTGGAGTGCCACAGAAGAGTGTTTTGGGTGTGTTTAATGAGGAGTACATATTCTGGGTGAAATTGAAGCCAGATGCTGAAGGAATATACGGAGTGAGGCACCCCGAGACAGTTTTTCCATTGCAGGGCAAAGGAGGTATTTGTCATACCCGGGTTAGTCATTTTACTCCCGTAAGTGCTTTACTTTTGGACACATCAAACCTAAACCTAAAATGCTACCTCTCAAAATAATTCTACAGATAAAACCTATTACAAAACTAGTATACTTTTATTAAACAGACTCTATATGCAACAAGACAAAGACAGAATTCCTAACCGTTAAAAAAAAGATATATGTATGTGGGGCTTTCTCCCTTTATTTGGGGATATATGTTTTTTAAGGGTTAGCGATTCAGTCTTTGTCATGTGGCATATAGAGTCTTTTCAATAAGACTCTATATTTTGTAATAGTTGTTACCTGTTCAATTATTTCGAGAGGTAGCATTCTAGGTTTACTATCTTGTATTTTGTGCTACCTTATTCAGCACATTTTTCCAATAGAAGAATTATAGGTGTTTGAATACGTTTCTATACTTGCCTAATGCTCATCTGTTATTTACTTAGATTTACTTAGATTATTATTTGAGATATTTAGGAATAGTAGGCAGCAAAATTAACTAAACGATACCCCAAAACAATATTTTAATATATATACCTTTTCTTAATTGGTTGGGTCAAAATAAACAGGTCATTATACTATTTATTGTCGCACCCCTCTAAGGTAAGTCATACATCTTTAATGAAGTTCTCATTTTAATAACGTGTTTGTTTCTTATGCATATAGAGAAATCAAAATACAGTATCAGCATTTAACTTGTGACTTTTTACCTTAAGCAATACTCCTAAACTATACTGTAAATGGGAAACATGATTAGGAATGGTGTTCACCAGAGCCAGCATTTTTCTAGGAGAAGGGGAGGAGGTATTTGGAAGAAAAAGAAAGAATGGAGGCCAGAGAGGTGGTGAATTAGAGACCAATTTTGGAGGGAAAGTCTGCCTTCAAACTTGAGGAGAAGAAATCAGCTGAGGTGGAGGAAATGGAGGAGTAAAAAATTTATGATTTTTCCAGTGATGAGAGTGAGGAGGAGGAGCCTTACATTGACTGTCCAGAGTCGGAGGAGGACTCTCCCTCAGGAATGCAGATGGGGAGGAAAATTGAACAAAAAGAGAAGGGGAATTTGTGTTACAGAGCTCCTAAAAAAGCCCAGGAAAAAAAGTGAGATCTGAGTGGAGTGAGTCGGTTCCGGGTGGTACAAGCAACCGTTTCCAATCGCTATTTGAATCCGAGAATGATTTTGAAGGTCATGAACAAGTCCCGCAAGCTACCTTGAGCTGAAAAGTGGCAAAATTATTAATTTTTTTTCCTTAATTTTTTATTTTTTTTTTGTCATAGGGTGTATGGTGGTGGAATATCATTCAAAATAGTTTCATCAAATATTAGGGTGCTTAGGAATAGGGTAAGGAGGGCTGCAATTTTGTAAGAGTTGGCGGTCATGGGAGCTGATGTTGTGTGTGTACAGGAGTGTAGGTTGGTGGAGGAGGTGAGGAAAGGGGAGTGGAAGTATGGGAAAACAGTGTGGTCTATGTCTTCTGTTGATAGGAATGATGGAGTGGGTGTACTGTTTAAGGATAAGGGTTTAAGGTAGAAAGTTATACAGTGATTAAAGAGGGAAGATGTTTGATGGTCAAAATGGAAGTGGGAGGAGTTAAGGTTCGCATAATTAATGTATATGCGTCAGTTAAAAAGAATGAGAGAGTAGAGTTGTTTGAGAAATTGAAGTTGTTTTTGCCAGGGAGAGAGCCTGTGGTATGTGTGGGGGATTTCAATTGTGAGATTGAAGGTAGTAAGATGGATGTGTCTGGAAGGATGTTAAAGAATATGGTGAATGATTTTAAGTTGCAGGATGTTGTCAAGTTGTGTAATGTTAATATGAGTCCGACTTACTTTTCAGATAGAGGGGAGTGTGTTTCAAGATTGGCTATGTGTTTTGTGTCAAAAGGTGTTGTGGGTATAGAGTGTAAGGAGATAAAGTTTATGTATTCAGATCATGAGTGTGTACGATGTGACTTAGGGATAGATGTGGAATGTATGAGTGGGTGGAGTTTATGGAAATTTAATGTTGGTCTGATGGAAGAGGAAAAGTATATGAAAGATATGAGAAGATACATAAAATTTGGAAGAAAAAGAAGGAGGATTTTGTGGATGTGTTGTGCTGCTGGGGCTGGGTGAAGCAGAAAATGCAAGTATTTTTCAAGAGAGAAGGGTATAAGAGAGCAGCAGGTAAAAGAAGATGGTATGAATGGTTGCAGAAAAGATTGAGTTTCTTGAAGAAATGAAGGAAAAGTGGGGGATGTGTGGAAGCGGCAATTGAGGAGACTAAGAGAGAAGTAGGGGAATGGATGCTGGACAGAGGAAGGAAGATTGTGTATCAAGCAAAGGTGGATACGTTGGAAAAAGATGAAAAATGTTCGAGATTTTTCTTTAAATAATTGTTGATTGAGGTGTATGTGGTTTGAGATTTTTATAAGGGTTTGTATGCTGAGAAAGAGTGTGATGAAGATTTGTACGGAGTACATGATGGGGAAGTAGAAAGTTTGATGAAAGGTGTGGGGGTGAAAGAGTTGGAATTGGTGATTAAAAGTATGGCTAGGAATAAAACGCTGGGTGAGGATGGGTTGCCAGTTGAATTTTATGCTAAAATGTGTGAAATTATTAGAGAGGATATGGTAGAGATATATGATTTTGTGTGGAGGAATGGTAGACTAGAGAAAAGTATGAAGAGTGGTGTGGTGGTGTTGATTTATAAAAAAAAAAGAAGATAAAAAGGATTTTAAAAATTAGAGACCGATTACGTTGCTGAATGTTGATTATAAAATTTTTGCAAAAGTATTGGCCAATAGAATGAGAGGTGTGATTGATCAGGTGGAGAAGAACAAGTATGTGGTGTGCCGAAAAGAAGGAAAAGTGAAAATTTGGGTTTGTTGTAGGATGTGTTATGGGTTGGTTTGGGTAGGGGACAGAGTGTTGGAGTATTGTCTTTGGATTTTGAGAAAGCATTTCATAGATTGTTGCATGGATTTTTATTTAAAGTATTGATTAGAATGGGTTTTCTGGGAGATTTTGTAAGAATGATAAAAGTGTTGTATGAAGGAGTGTATAGTAAAGTATTGATTAATGGATGGGTCAGTAAGAAAGTGAAAGTGTGTTCTGGAGTGAGAAAGGGGTGTCCTTTGTCACATTTGGCCTTTATATGTGCGATAGAGCCTTTGTTGGAATTGTTGAGAAAATATAAATGTATGAGAGGTGTAATGATTCCAGGGAGTGGAGAGAGAGAGTTGAAAGTTTTGGCATATATGGATGATGTTTGTGTAATCTGTGAGTATGTAGGGGCTTTGAGGAGAGCAAAGCTATTGGTGGGATTCTTTTGTAGTGCTTCAGGTTTTAAAGTTAACTCGGATAAAAGTGAATATAAGACTTTTGGAAGAATGAGTGAGGTAGAGGATATTGGAGTGAAATGTGTAAATGGGGCGATTAAAGTGTTGGGAGTCAAGTTTGATGAGAGGCTTGATTGAAGAGAAAGCTGGGAGAATGTGTTAAAATAAAGAAGTAGTTGGATTTTTTGGAAGATGAGAGAATTGTCATTGATTAGGAAGATTGTGGTTATTAATAGTGTGATATTGCTGGTATTGTTGTATGTAGCTTTGGTTTTTCCACCAGGGTTTTAGGACCTTGAGAAAATTGAATAGTATTTTGTTTGTGTTTTTCTGGGGACCGAAAGTGGAGAAGGTGAGAAGATAGAATGTAATGAAGGAGTGTAGGAATAGAGGAATTCATTTTCCAAATTTTGAAGTGTATCTGGGGATTAATGTCTTGTCTGCCATGAGAAGAAGTGTGGGAGAACAGTGGAAATGTGCATGTATGATGAGGTTTTTAGGAGAGGGATTTGAGAAAACCGTATGCTTTGGTGAGTCCGGGATGGTATGTGTTTGTTGAGGTGCTCTGAGAATATTTGGTCTGTTAGGAGTGAGGCAAGAAGTGTTAAAAGAGAAAAAAAAAAAGCATGGTGAAGTATATAAGGGAGAATGAAGTTCAGTGCAACATTAATTTGGTGAGAGGACAGAATGTGAGTAAAGTGTGGAAAAGCTTGGAAACAGATGGAATGACAAATATGCAGAAAGAGAGTGCATGGCAGAGTTTGCATGGTGTGTTGCCAGTGAGAGAGGTTCAGAAGAGTCATGGGATTGGAACAAGTGAGAGATGTCCAAAAGAGGGATGTGGGGGGACTGAGAGTATTATGCTTTTGTTTTGGAATTGTGATAGAGCGCAAGAAGTATGGAGAGGAATAGGTCCGTTGGCTAAAGAATTGATGGAGATAACAAAGGAGATAATCAAGCTCTTTTGAGGTGATTATGTTTGGTTTGAGTATGGTAGGTGGAAAAAAGAAAAGAATGTTATATGTGTTACTAGCAATAATTAAGGAAATATTGTTGGATGCCAGAAATGTATGTGTATACAAGAAGAAGGATGTGTCAGTTGAGAATTGTATGAGAATGATATTAGATAGATTGCATACTGTATATTTGTGGGATAAAAAGAGATTTGGAGAGGAGGATGCGGAGGGGATTTTGAAGTTTTTAAAATGGAGACATGCGGTGAAGGTATAAGGGATGTTGTTTGTTATGTAAGATAAACAAAATTTGGCTAAGTAACCTAATGATTAGTGATAAGCGGCATAGGCCATATTCAAATTCGCAATATTTTGCGAATATATGGACGAATATTCGTAATATATTCGCTAATTTCGCATATTCATAATATTCACGCTTTATTTTCGCATATGCGAAAATTTGCATATGCAAAAATGGCCATAAAACGAAAATTAGCATATGCGAAATTTAGCATATGTGAAAATTCATACGCCAGTCTCACACAGTAGTATTAGAGCCTTCTTTACACCACACAAGCTGGAAGCAGAGAGGGATGATCACTGTGATATGCACTGTGAAAAAAAATGAATATTTGTAATTACAAATATATAGTGCTATATTCGCGAATATTCGCGAATTCGCGAATATACGATATTCTCAAGCAACACTACTAATGATGAGATGAATTATGACAAAGTTCAGTAAACATGAGAGGTAAACGTGAAGTAATTCAGAACGGATGTGTTTTAATTCAAACCTGAAGGTTTAAAAAAACACGTCCTTTACAGCCCACTGGGTGAATGTGGTTCCTGCACAGCGACAACAACAGTAACTTGGACAGGTCACGCCGCTTCTTCCTCCACGCTCTCAGGCCGTTGGTCTTGTGACAGTGTGCAACTCTGCCTCCTCATCCTCCACAGTATAGTCAGCCTCCACTGCACAGACAAGTGTCAGTGCTCCTCCAGCATACCATGTGTGCAGGGCACGGTGGTGTCACGCTGTTCTTTACATGGTTTGCCTTGACGAACTGAGTCACACAGGGGAGGAACTGCTAAAAGTCATTCATAAAAAAATGGGACCATGGCTTTCCCGATGAAAACTGGAAATGGGAAGAACATTTGTCTGCACTGTGACAAGGAAGGCTGAGCCATGCACCCTGCATGGGACACGTGTTCAATCTGGTTGTTAAGCAGTTCCTGAAGTGTTCCACCAATTTGCAAGACATCCTAACAATGGAAAGGAAACTTTGCATGCACTTCAGCTACTCATACACCACAAAGCACACCCTCCTTCAGCTGCAGCATCAGATTGGTAGCCCCTAACATAGTCTGATTTGTGATGTTGCCACATGTTGGAATTCAGCCCTCAATATGTTGGATCAACTATACGAACAGAGGAAAGCCATCAGTGATTTCTTGATGATTCAAGCGGATAGGTATACTCCCCTGTGCAACTTCAATGTCAACCAGTGGCAGCTCATATGTGACACCTGACATTTGATCAGGCCCTTTGAGGAAGCCACATTATTAGTCAGTTGCCAGGATTACGGGATGAACGACGTCATTCCACTGCTTCATTTTCTGCAACACGTCTTGGAAACAATGGCTGGTCAGGGCACTGGAAACGTGGTACCTACACATGAGCTGTGGGGGGGAAGGGCACAGTGGAGCAGAGTTTAGATTTAGCAAAATGGGCAGTTTTTCTAGTCATCTGCAGGAGAGGAGGAGCAGGAGCAGCCAGAGGAGCTACAGGGTGATGAGGAAGACGAGACAGAGAACCCACACACATCCTGGAAGTCTGCAGTGGAGATGGAGACAGGGAGTCCCTCTGAGTCACTTGCACAAATGGCATGATGTATGCTCACTTGCATATGTAGTGACTGCTGAATTGTCCTCATTTGGCAGCGGGATGATTTCTGTCTCTCCACCTTATTGGTACCCTCTCTACCGGCACAAAATGGTGGGTCTTCTTTACACCCACTGAAAGGGAGGACAAACTGACCTACTACAGAGACATCCTACTTTGTCATTTAGCCGATGCATATCTGCGCCATCGTCCATCCTCTCGCAGGTCTGACTGGGGGAGCCCTCTGCATTCACGTTTCACTTCCATGGCTCCTGAGGAGGGGTGGGGTAGGAGCAGCCTGAGTCTACAGTCGCTGATGAGTAGCTTTCTTCACACGCATAGTGAAGCAACTAATCAGCAGCAGGTAGACCTTGAACCGGACCTGAACCAGCAGGTGGTGGCATACCTTGACATGACCCAGCCAACCCAAATTGAAGATCTGCTGGACTTCTGGGCAGCCAAACTGGATTTGTGGCTGCAACTGGCAGAGTTTGCCCTTGAAAAGCTGTCCTACCTGGCCAGAAGTGTGGCAACAGAGCGGGTGTTTAGTGCTGCGGGGGCCATAGTAACCACAAGGAGAGCTCACCTGTCCAGCAAAAATGTGGATAGACTGACTTTTGTCAAGATGAATCAGCCTTGGATCTGCCAGGATTTCCACCGACCAATGCCTGATGCATCAGACTAGATTATCCACAGTGCCACACCAACACTTTGACAATAGTGTTGCTCGCGAATATTTGCAATGCAAATTTTATTTGCGAATATCGCATATTCGCGAATTCGCGAATATAGCACTAAATATTCGCAATTACGAATATTCTTTTTTTTTTTTTTTCACAGTACTCATCACAGTGATCACCCCTCTCTGCTTCCAGCTTGTGTGGTGTAAAGAAGGCTCTAATACTACTATGTGACCCTGGCGTACGAATTTTTGCATATGTGAAAATTAGCATATGCTAATTTGCGCATATGCGGATTTTCGTTTATGCAAATTTTCACATATGCTAATTTTCACATATGCGAATTTCCGTTTATGCTAATTTTTTCGCTTGCAAATTTTCGCATATGCAAATTTTATCTTATGCGAAAATAGAACGCGAATATTACGAATACGTGAATTTAGCGAATATATGATGAATATTCGTCCATATATTCGCAAAATATCGCAAATTCGAATATGGCCTATGCCGCTCTACACTATTTGACAAAAGAGAACAGTTTCTTCTGCCTTCCTGCCTCAGCTACTATTTTGATCCTTCTATCCATCTGATGCCCCACATCTGATGCCAAGTGCTCCTTCATTCACCCACCTTCATCAGCAGGTACTGGTATAGGCACCCACTCTCCTATTCTGTCACTGGGTTACTTTCAGGTCTCCTGATACTGCTGCTGCCACCTCCAGGCTCTGTCATTGTGCCACCAAATGATCTCCTCATGCTGCTGCTACTAACCCCAGGCTCTGTCATTGTGCCGCCATTTTGGAAACCTACAACATAGAGGGGGAAGATAGTGTAGATTAGTGTTGGGTGCGAATATTCTCATGTCAAATTTTTATGCCGAATATCGCAAATATGTGAATTTACAAATATATTCACTATTTATTCCAAATTACGAATATTCCCTTTTTTTCTGCATATGCGCATATTCGCATATGTGAATATTTGCATATTCCTTCTTTTCACTTGTGGGCCCATTAGAATGATGCAAATACACTTGACAGAGGTTATCAACAACATCCCTAGCAACCAATAGTAAAGTTGGCCACCATCTCACTGTTTTCTTCATTGAATATGTGAATATGTTAATACAACAAATATGCAAAGATTTCTAATATAGGACGATTGTTCGTCTATACATACGTGAAATATCGCAAATTCGAATTTGGCCAATGCCGCTCATCACTAGTGTAGATAGAGAGGTGTGACTTATTAATGTATTTGGGGAAGGAGCGGAGGGAGAAGTTAGAATAGTTAATAGGGATAGGCTTCTTAGGAAAAAAAAACATATACCTTTGAATTGCATGTTGACTAATGCCAGAAGTCTAACCAATAAAACTGACGAACTGAAGTTGATAATGTCTAAGGAGAATTATGACATAGTGAGTATAACAGAAACTTGATTGGACGATAGCTGTGACTGGACGGTCAACATACAGGGTTATAGTATATTCAGGAAGGATCGGACAAAACGGAAAGGGGGAGAAGTTTGTCTTTATGTAAGGTCCAGTTTGAAGGCCTCACTGCGGGAGGATATAAGGGAGGGAAACAATAATGTGGTGAATTATATGGAGATAAAAATAATGAAATTCTGATAGGGGTTTGCTATAAGCCACCAAATGTAATGGAAGAGGCAGAAGATCTATTACTGAGGCAAATAAACAAAGCAAATCAAAATGATGTGGTAATGATGGGGGACTTTAACTATCCTGATATAAACTGGGAGACTGAGTCCTGTGAATCCCATTAAGGAAACAGGGTTCTGACTATAGCTAACAACAATAATCTGTCCCAAATGGTGCAGGGTCTGACCAGAGGGGACACCCTACTGGACTTAATATTAACCAACAGACCTGACAGAGTAACTAATGTGCAGGTAGAAGGATACCTAGGGAATAGTGATCATAATAAAAATACATTATAACTTGTTTTGCAATAAGGGAACCTCTTGAGGGGCAACAAAAACAAAAAACTTTGGGAAGGCAAAGTTTGATCAACTCAGAGAAGCCCTTAACAATATAAAATGGGATAATGTCCTCAAAAACAAAACTACTGACACTAAATTGGAGACTTTTAAGAATATTTAAAATACTCACTGTAGGAGGTATATATCTTATGGGAATAAAAGGGTCAGGGATAAAAGAAAACCAATGTGGATGAATAAAAATGTTAAGGGGGCAATAAATCACAAAAATAAAGCACTTAACCTAAAAAAAAACAGGACGGCAGTGAAGAAGCATTAAAAAACTATAGAGAAAAATGTAAAATATGTTAAAAAAAAAAAACAGATAAAAGCCGCAAAAAAAGAGACAGAAAGATTAATTGCCAAAGAGAGTAAAACTAACCCCAAAATGTTCTTTAACTATATAAATAAAAGAATAAAATAAAGGGCAGTGCAGCTCAATCAATGACTAGCCTGAGGTTAACTGGTAAGGTCTGATTACCCCAAGAACAAGAAATATATAGATAAATATAATGAAGAAATTATATGACCAGTCCTCAAGGATAGTGAAATAAGAAAAAATAAGTGAAAAGGAGAAAGAGCAAAAAGGAAGAAGTAAAAAGATGGAGATAAAAGATATAGAAAAATTGACAGATGGTAGATCACAAATACAAGTAAGAGATAAATGGAAATGAAACTAATAATGACTACAGTAATCCTATCTTGATTATTGTAATAATAAAAATATCTGCAAAATATAACTTAAACAATAATGTGCATTTATTGAGTAAAAATTATATTAAAACACCTGGGCAGGGCCCTTGCCCAGGTATTAGAAAAAATGTGCTTTTTAAAAATAAATTAAAAATTAAAAAAATATAGATTGCCAACCTTCTTATAAAAATAATTATGTAAATGTTCATAAAATATTTTGTATCAGATAGCAGCCAATGACCAAAGTCATTATAATAGTTCTAATCTAATTTAGCAGCCACAGTGGTTAGAATTGTTCATCACATGAAGCCAATGTACTGTATTGGCAACAAAGTAGATACAAAGTGTCTGTTAAATGTAGCAGATGAGATGAGCGATACAGTTATAACTTCCACTTAACTTAAAAGAGAGCCATTTAGTGTAAATAAGAACAATAACAGTATTTGGACATTCAGAGCGGTACCTTGTTTGCAGTCTTCACCGAATTGCACGGCATCTGACCGTCTCCGGAGCGGCAGACTCCTGGAGACTGTAAGGAATCAGTGCCCGCACGGAATAGAACGAGGGCAACCACCAACCTGGCATGGGTGTAGGGGTTCCTCCGGGAAGGCGTTTGTGAGGAAATGTTGGTCCCAAATGATGAGATGTTGTCCTCTGTAATGTAGAGAGCCGGCATCCAATATGAAGCGGTGGGTGAATGGAGTTTTGCTGGGCACTATTCGCCCGTTGGCGTAAGGAGCAGCAATCAGGTGTGAATAGCGCGCTATTCAATAGTGGGCCACGGGTCTGGGTACTGCAGCGCTGGCAAGGCGGTATTGGCTGACTTAGTGGCTGATGTAAACAAAAGATGGTTGTGGCAATACTTAAAGATTAAGGCTAAACGTGTTTCACCACAATTGTGGTATTCCTCAGTAGCCTTAATATATTAAAAAGGGGCTAGTAGATGGCATGCAGGTATATATAATGAAAATGTAAGTGATGCCACACCCACTAATGACATCACTTACATTTTCATTATATATACCTGCATGCCATCTACTAGCTCCTTTTTAATATATTAAGGCTACTGAGGAATACCACAATTGTGGTGAAACGCGTTTAGCCTTAATCTTTAAGTATTGCCACAACCATCTATTGTTTACATCAGCCACTAAGTCAGCCGATACCGCCTTGCCAGCGCTGCAGTACCCAGACCCGTGGCCCACTATTGAATAGCGCGCTATTCACACCACGAGGACGCCAGCTTACAGCTGATTGCTGCTCCTTAAGCCAACGGGCGAATAGTGCCCAGCAAAACTCCATTCACTCACCGCTTCATCTTGGATGACGGCTCTCTGCATTACAGAGGACAACATCTCACCATTTGGGACCAACGTACCTTCACAAACGCCTTCCCGGAGGAATCCCTACACCCATGCCAGGTTGGTGGTTGCCCTCGTTCTAGTCCGTGCGGGCGCTGATTCATTACAGTCTCCAGGAGTCTGCCGCTCCAGAGACGGTCAGCTGCCGTGCAATACGGTGAAGACTTCAAACAAGGTACCGCTCTGAATGTCCAAATACTGTTATCGTTCTTATTTACACTAAACGGCTCTCTTTGAAGTAAAGTGGAAGTTATAACTGTATCGCTCATCTCATCTGCTACATTTAACAGACACTTTGTATCTATTTTGTTGCCAATACACCTACATTGGCTTCATGTGATGAACAATTCTAACCACTGTGGCTGCTAAATTAGATCAGAACTACTATATTGACTTTGGTCATTGGCTGCTATCTGATACAAAATATTTTATGAACATTTACATAATTATTTTTATTAGAAGGTTGGCAATCTATAATTATATAATTATGGACTGTATCCATAACATGGGGGCATCCTTTACTTCTTGAGGAAAGAAGGTTTCTACACCAGCACAGACGGGAGTTCTTTACTGTAAGAGCAGTGAGACTATGGAACTCTCTGCCAGAGGAGGTGGTCATGGTGAACTTGGTAAAAGAGTTCAAAAGGGGTCTGGATGCATTTTTGGAGAATAATAACATTGCTGGTTATGGCTTCTAGACTTATAGGGACAGAAGGTTGGTCCAGGGATTTATTCTGACTGCCATATTTGGAGTCGGGAAGCAATTTTTACCACTAAGATGAGGGTTTTTTTCTTTTACCATCCTCTGTAACAACTCAGTAGGGATTTATTAGGGTTATAGGATGAACTTGATGGACCCTGGTATTTTTTCAACCTTTGAACTATGTTACTATGTCATTTTGCTGCTCTGCGGCAGCGATTCTAATAGTGACGCTTGTAATTTGCATGTCATACTGAATAACAGTATTATTTCACTACCCCAGGACACTCCCTATGCGTTTTACGGCAAGGCAAAGTGTTCTACGCCCCTATTGAGGCTCCCTGTAGACTGGAAATAGCCATTTTTAACCCCTTAAGTACTCAGCCCATTTGGGCCTTAAGGACTCAGACAATTTTATTTTTACATTTTCATTTTTTCCTCCTCGCCTTCAAAAAATCATAACTCTTTTATATTTTCATCCACAGACTAGTATGAGGGCTTGGTTTTTGCGCAACCAGTTGTTCGTTGTACTGCCATCACTCACTTTACCATAAAATGTAGAACACAACCAAACAAATACTATTTGTGTGGGGAAATTAAAAAGAAAAACGCAATTTAGCAAATTTTGGAAGGTTTTGTTTTCACACCGTACAATTTACGGAAAAAATTACATGTGTTCTTTATTCTTTGGATCAATACGATTAAAATTATACCCATGATAACATACTTTTCTATTACTGTTGCGCTTAAAAAAATTGCTAATTGTTTAACCAAATTAGTACGTTTAAAATCCCCATATTTTGAAGACCTATAACTTTTTCATTTTCCCGTTTAAGCGCCGGTATGAGAGCTCATTTTTTGCACCATGATCTTTACTTTTTACTGATACCATATTTGCTTATATAAAACTTCTAATACATTTTATATAAATATATTTGGGAATAAAATGTTTTAAAAAAAAGCAGCTAATTTGGATTTTTTTTTTACTTTCACGCTGTTCACTGTACGGTATCATTAACATATTATTTTAATGGTTGGGATATTTACACAGGCGGCGATACCAAATATGTATATAAAATATTTTTTTTTACATTTTCTGGGGGTGAAATAGGGAAAATGGGATCATTTACGTTTTTTTGGGGGAGGGGGTTTTCAAATTTTTTTTAACTTTTTTTTAACTTTTTTTACTTTTATTTTTACACTTTAATAGTCCCCATAGGGGACTATTTATAGCTATCATTCGATTGCTAATACTGTTCAGTGCTATGCATAAGACATAGCACTGATCAGTATTATCGGTCATCTTCTGCTCTGGTCTGCTCGATCGCAGACCAGAGCAGAAGACCTGTGGGAGACAGCGGAGGCAGGTGAGGGGACCTCCGGCTGCCATGCTGGCTGATCGGATCGCCGCGGCAGCGCTACGGGCGATCCGATCATCAATTCAAAATGCTGCACTGCCGCAGATGCTGTGATCTGTATTGATCACGGCATCTGAGGGGTTAATGGCAGACATCGCGGATGTCCACCATTACAGGCGGGTCCCTGCAGCCAGGACCTGCCGCGCATGACGCGAGCATCGCTCTGATGCTCGTGGTTATGTATAGGACATAAATGTACATCCTGGTGCGTTAAGTAGCAGCTCACCAGGATGTACATTTACCTCTAGCGTCGTTAAGGGGAATAGCGATTTTGAACATTTAGAACATTTTTGAAAAATTCGCCCATCTCTAATTATAACCCCTATGAATATCCTTTATATAATTTTCTTAAACAACCAAAACAACACAAAAATTGACAACCACAAGAAGACATGGAACAGAATCAGCATAGCTATATTGTAGCAAGCTATTATGTAGTATATGCAAAAGCTTAACGGATAATTAAAATAGCAGGGGACATGAGCTTATTATAGTCATACGTTCAGAAGCACGTTACAGATGCACATATAACACTTCAGTATACTTTATGAGTTAATAACATCAGATATTTTTCATTCAGCCCATTGGAGATAAGTAAAGCACTTGCGAATGTTTGATTTTACTGTGTGGTCTCTCTTCATTACTTTATCGTTGTGTCTTCTCCGAGTCAATCTGTGTTCATTTCTGCTGCTCCATTTCTTCTGCTAATTGTGTTATTCTTCTTTTAAACTGATGGCAAGATACCATCCTATAGCAGTGATTGATCCTGTCAGACCAAACACTGTAAAGATATAAGAATTGATTGTAATCCGTGGTGATTTATCATGTCACACTGAGCATTAGGAAAAACAGATTTAAAAATCTATTATTATGTTGTGAAGATCATTGACTACATACAAAGGTGACATTTTGTCCAATTGATTTTACAAATGTAAGCTTGTTAGGCTTGAGTCATGCTGAGTTTTCCACATCCATTTTTTTAAATATAAATATGATTTGCCTGAGTCCTAATTACATTGGCAGAAAAACACCATTTACCTGTCATAATATGTAGCATGGCCTTTTTGCAACATAGTGATGATGTTCTATTTACTCACATTGTCCTGGCGTTTGTCACTGTGTAATGTGATCAGGAGATGGGAATGCTGGACCATTCAGCTGCAATGCCGCCACTCACACCTGTCGGAACATTTAAATGAACATCTGCTGTGTCACCTGTAATTGTGGTTCCACACATTATTAGTGTTCCTTGAATTCCTGTGTTCCTGACCTGAACTTACTTTTACCTGACCATGCTTCTGCCTGTGAATTTTGCTTCCTCTTGGTTTTGACCCTCTGGCTTGTACCTGGTATGCCCTATGGTATTCAAATTTTTTCCATGTGTTGCTGACCTGGCCTATTAGACCTCCCCTTTTATACCCCAAGTGCATAGTGAGAGTAGGGACCATTGCCCACTGACAGTGGTTGAGACGAGAATAAGTCTAAACTGCTCCCTACCTATTCATGACAATTGTACTGATGTCTCCTTTTGCTTACTAAGAGAAATAAATTAACAGTTTCATACAATAGTTATGGCTGAGGGCTTGCTCACATCTCATTTTGGTATCCTTTTCATTCATTGATTTAGTACATTTTTTTTCAGATTAATAGATTTGTAAGTTAGGACACCATCAGATGGGGAGCAGAATTATTAATGATCTGGGTGGCTACAGATTGGTGTTATAAGGTTGGAAAGAATCAAAATCCTTGGCCCTTCCCACTCTGGTAATACTAGACTGCTTCTGCTTGGTTTGTACCAGGCTGCTTATAAAAAAAAAAAAGCATGGTGTACCCTTTTTGCTGTTTGGTTGGTATGGTGCTGAGAATGAAAATACGGGGAACCCTATGTGTTTTTTATTTATTTATTTAAATAAAAAAATAAAAAACGCATAGTGTTCCTCGTATTTTCATTCTCAGCACAATACCAACCAAACAGCAACAGCCTGATGTTACCAGGGTGGGCGAGGACCATTGTTACTGGCCCTCCCCAGCCTAAATAATGCCAGCCTGTTACCACCTAGTCCATGGAGCGCCCTTTTTGACGCTCTGGGCCTGTTGGTACCAGCTCTTCCCGACACCCCTGTGGCGGTGGGTACCGGGGTAATAATTGGGGTTAGCGCTAGCTGTTTTTGGGGCTAGCACTAAGCCCTGGTTTAGTAATGGATTCAGTCAATAAGACCAGCTTCCACTACTAAGCCTGAAAATTCAATATAAAAAAAAAACACAACACATTGGAAAAATTATTTTATTTAAAAAAACACTCCCCCACAGCCCTCGTTAACCATTTTATTAAAAGAAAAAGAAAATAATCCGCCGTAATCCATCGAATCTGCAGTAATCCTCTGAATACATGGATCTGAAACAAGAAGAAAAAAAACACAAAAAAATGGTTATGAAATTTTTGGCGCTGTCCGCTGGGGAGAGCACCCATGATGCAATGTCTACCCAAACAGGGAGCCACCAATTGGTGCAAAACTACAACTCCCAGCATGCCCAGACAGCCTTTGGCTGTCTGGGCATGCTGGGAGTTGTAGTTTAGCAACAGCTGGAGTCTCCCTGTCTGGGTAGACACTGCCAGAAGGGTCTGTTCACATTATACAAAACGGACAATGTGAACAGAGCTTCAGATTAACTAGCCTTGTTCCCTTCTGTAGCTCCGCCCCTAATAACGTCATCACTAGGGGCGGAGCTACACGGACCTGCCCAGTACTCGAGGGAAGTAAGCGGACTTCGTCTTCTGTATACACTATATACAGCTATCTATAGATAGCTGTATATAGTGAATACCGCCCAAAGGGTTAACCTACACTGTCCAGCAGTGTAAGTTAACTCTTTCCTTGCTGGGCTTGCGCATAGCGCACAGCTCAGCAAGGAGTTAAGTGAGCCAGCATATTGTATACACATTATATACAGCATATATACTGTATACACATTGCAGGCTCACTGTCAGTTCTTGCTGGGCAGTAGATATACGATGTATAACTACCGCTCAGTGTCAGCTGTTCTCCTGGCTCTGTAGCCCTGAGAACAGCTGATCCCGACATTCACATAAGGACGATCGCAGCGGGTGTGACATCCGCTGGGATCTGTCCCTTACTGCAGGTACTAATACTCCCAACATGGAGCACGCTCTGCTCCACGCTGGGAGCTGTAGTACCTGCATTAATAGACATATCACAGCGAGTATACATGGAGCAGAGTGTACTCCATGTTGGGAGTAGTAGTACTTGTAGTTAAGGAAAGATCACTGCGGGTATCACTCCTGACAACCGTGGTGATGCTCCTGTATAATGTATGGATGCGGCGGCCGCTCTCCTATGGTCCCCTGCATGGCCGTATATATACACATATTCCTATTTCTCACAGAGAGCTGTGATTGGCTGGAACCATCTGGCCAATCACAGCTCTCTGCGGGAAATATGAATATTTGTATATATACGTGAGTGCAGGGGACCATAGAAGAGCTGCCGCCTCATCTATGCATTATACAAGAGGATCGCAAGGGACCCGGGCAATCTGTCAATTAGTACAGGTAACTACTACTCCCATCATGGAAGAGTGTGTTCCATGCTGGGAGTAGTAGTACTACTTAAAAAAATAAATAAGAAAGTGAAAAACACGCACACACTACATTTTTATTATTATCGGCTACATTTTTAGTGCTTTACCCGCCCACATAAATTGATCCCTGTTTAAAAATGACTAAACATTTCATAATAGAAAAAGATACATTTCATTAGATACAATTTTTCCATCACTACTGTATCTTTTTTATTATTATTTTTTTATGGTACCCTACAAAATTTTTTAAAAAAAGGTATCTCCATAATTTTTTAGGATCGCTAAAGTCCAAAAAAAATAAAAAGATTTACCAAATGTACCCGAATACCGAATGTATCCGAAAAATCAAACCGTATCCTTTTTATAATTTTTGTTATTAGAATGAATTCTTTACGTTCATTTATGCATAACGAATGCATTCGTTATTTACCACATGCATTCGGGAAATAACGAATGCATTCGTTAGTTTGCTATTCGTATTATCGTGGCTATTCGGGAATGGAATTCGGATCGGTCCAAATGCCTGAAAATGGTAAAATTCGGTAAATTAGACATTCGTGCCGAACCGAATTGCACATGTCTACTATTTTGGAAACTACACCCCTCAAGGAACGTCACAAGGAGTCCAGTGAGCCTTAACACAGGTGCTTGATGACATTTCATTAAAGTCGGATGTGTAAATGAAAAAAAAAATGTTTTCACTAGACTGCAGTTTTTCCCCCTAATTTACCATTTTTACAAAGGGTAATGGGAGAAAATGCCCCAATACTTGTAACCCCATCTCTTCTGAGTATGGAAATACCCCATGTTGGGATGTAAGATGCTCTGCAGGCGAACTACAATGCTCAGAAGAGGAGGAGCGCCATTGAGCTTTTGGAGAGTGAATTTGTTTGGAATGGAAGTCAGGGGCCATGTGCGTTTACAAAGCCCTCCTTGCTGCCAGAACAGTGGACCCCCAACATGTGACCCCATTTTGGAAACTATTTGGAAAGCAAATTTTGCTGAAATGGTTTTTAGGGGGCATGTCACATTTAAAAAGCCCCTATGGTGCCAGAACAGCAAAAAAAAAAAACACACATGGCCTACTATTTTGCAAACTACACCCCTCAAGGAACATAATAAGGGGTACAGTGAGCTTTAACGCCCAACAGGTGTTTGAAGACTTTTTGTTAAAGTCGGATGTGTAAATGAGAAAAAAAATTTCACAGAAATCCTGGTTTTCCCCCCAATTTTAAATTTTTACAAGTGGTGATAGGAGAAAATGCCCCCCAAAATTTGTAACCCCATTTCTTCTGAGTATGTAAATACCCCATGTGTGGACGTCAAGTGATCTGCTGGTGCACTACAATGCTCAGGAGAGAAGGAGCGCCATTGAGCTTTTGTAGAGAGAATTTGTTTGGAATGGAAGTCGGGGGGCCATGTGCATTTACAAAGCCTTCTGTGGTGCCAGAACAGTGGACCACCCACATGTTACCCCATTTTGGAAACTACACCCATCACAGAATTAAGTAAGGGGTGCAGTGAGCATTTACACCCCACTGGCGTTTGACAGATCTTTGGAACAGTGGGCTGTGCAAATGAAAAATTAAATTTTTCATTTTTACGGACCACTGTTCCAAAAATCTGACAGACACCTGTGGGGCGTAAATGCTCACTGCACCCCTTATTACATTCTGTGAGGGGTGTAGTTTCCAAAATGGTGTCACATGTGGGGGGGGGGTCAATTGTTCTGGCACAATGGGGCTTTATAAACACATGTGGCCTTCAATTCTGGACCAATTTTCTCTTCAAAAGCCCAATGGCGCTCCTTCACTTCAGAGCATTATAGTTCGCCAGGAGAGCAATTTACATCCACATATGGGGTATGATCTCACTCAGAAGACATTGGGTTACAAATTTTGGGGGGCTTTTTTCCCATTGAAAATGAAAAATTTTGGGTAACATCATGGCGTAGCAGGGCTGCGTGAGGCCGCTCCTAATCCCTGCTCCCTACCTACCTACCTCCCCCTGTCTGCGCTTCCTGGCCACCATGGATTTCTCTGGAGGTGCTGAAGTCGAGCTGCACCTAGAGAGGCTTTATTCTGCCGCCGCTGATGACTGCTCCTGAGGGAACGTGGTGGATGGATGCCGTAGCCTGATGTGTGTCCCCTCGTGGACTTTGCCTTGATGTGCCCGAAGTATAGCTGGGCCTATGGATTTACTGATGCTCCATGTGGTGAGACTTTGGAGGGGAAATTGGCGAGGTTCAGTATTGGGGCAAGGAGCTTGGCTCTCTCCCCATCTGCTTCCCCCCTCTGTGCTCCTCTCCTCCTCCCCCCGCCTCCTCCCGACTTACCCCCAGCGAGGACCAGCGCTTTCCTTTCCCCGTCGGGTGATGAAGAAGTCACGTGACCAGAGTGGAGGTCACATGCCCGGGACTTCCTATTCCGGCGGAGCGCCTGACACTCGGAGCCGTCGGCTGGAGAGGGTGAGACGCCGTCACGGTATGCGACATTCTGCCGGGGGAGGACCCGGGCAGATCGAATATGACTGGGTGTGTTTTGTCCCTTACCCCCCCCCCCCCCCCCCGGCCATCGCTGTCGGATGGTGGCTGATGCGGCGACGGTGTGAAGGGGTGGGGGGGATCAATGCTGGGTTAATGTGCAGTGAAGCTGCTGGTTTGGTTCTGTGTGGGGGGGTGCTGGCTTTTCCTTTTGTCTTATCTCCTCTCCTTCCCTCCGGTGGGGTTGCCCCCCCTCCCCCCCATTTTTTTGGGAGGGATAGGGAGCGGGGAGGTCTGCTCTACATCTGGGTGGGATTAGGGATTCACTGGGAGTGTTTTGGGGGGTTGGTTTTTCCGGCTCCCCTTCCGTTCCCCCTCCTCAGGGGGGGGGGCCTCCCTTTCTTTGTGGGGGGCCCTCCCCCCTCCCTTTCTTTGTGGGGGGGGCCCTCTTCGGGGGGATGGGTGGTCATACAGATGGAGGGGGGGAGGGAGCGGGACAAGGTACAACAGGTTAAGGCCACAGCTAGATTGGGATCCCCAGCCTTTGGATAAATCCTCATATGTTGTTCCCCCGCTTCTGATAACAGCGGTCCAGAGACAGAGAACCTGGGAAGTTGCAGCGAAACGGCCGGACTACAGTTATTCTGTCCTGGATTCATGAGTGTGGTCACAGAGGTTGGAGGTACGCGGGGGGAGGATAGATTTGAAGGGAAGATAAGGATGATGGTTACTAAAGATTTAAGTGTCTGTTTTGGATGTGTCCCCCCCCCCCTTCCCTCCCTTAGGCTTTCTGCAATATACAGCTAGAGGGAAGAAGGGACTCTGGTAAAATATGTCCCCTAAACTTAATGCCCGAAGATCTGTCTCCCCTAAGGGAGTTACCGGGGCTGGCAAAATCAAAAAGTTTGTGAAGGCATCCCCAGTGTGGTCTAAAACGAGAAGTAATAAAACCTTGCCCACCTAAACTAGAACTGAGATATCAGGCTCCTGATACTCTGTATTGCAAGATGTTTCTGATTGAGGGGAGGATGAAACGGGAGGAGGTAAAAAATCGAACATAGAGAAAATCCTTGAAGAAGTCCAGAGGTGTAATCAGTCACTAGCTGACCTTCATATACAGGTCGGAACCTTGGCCTCGGACCTCTCTATAATTAGAGATGAGATGAAGAAAATTTGTGGCCGCACCAAAGCAATTGAAAAAACTCTCCCGTAGTAGAGAAAAATGTCTCAGTCTTGATAGAGGACTCTAAAGCATTAAGCAAAGAAGTGGGGGAGCTGAAGATGAAAGTTATTGACCTCGAGGACAGATCAAGGAGAGCTAAAATCAGAATGGTGGGGTTCCCAGAGGATGTTGAAAATTGAGATATTAGAACCTTTTGCTCCACTTGGTTGAAGAAATTTATCGGGCAATTAGATTTATCTGTTACGTTTGGGCTAGAAAGGGTCCATCGGGTCCCGACTAGGAGGCCCCCGTCCAGGTCCCTCCCGAGGACTATTATAGCTAAGCTTATCAGTTCTAATGATCGAGATATTATAATTCAGAAGGCACGTGAGCGGGGTCAGCTTCTATGTAATGGATCCAAAGTATTTAGATATCCTGATTATGCTGGGCCACTCAAATTAAACGGGCTTCGTTCAGAGACATAAAGAGACAGTTGGCAGTAGCTAAAGTCCAGTTCTCATTGTTATTCCCGGCAAAATTACGAGTGCTGTATCAGGATAAAGTATTGTTTTTTACAGATTGTATAGAGGCGGGAAATTGGCTGGATCAGGAGGGGATAAAATGTAAAAAAAAGAAAGTGGCAACATCACTCTTGGTCAAAAAATGGAGGCTCTTAGCGCACTTTTTGATGAAAATGTGTCCCACAGTCACAGTCAGAGGCTATATGCACAGCAGAGGTGAGTTATCATGTTAGGTTCCCATCCGAAATGAGGCCACCTCCGCATGGTGGATGGGGGGACACATTTTGATCAAAAAGTGCGCTAAGAGCCTCCATTTTTTGACCAAGAGTGCTGTTGCAACTTTCTTTTTTGTACATTTTGTATTTGCCACAGCAGCGGGCACCTGTGTATTAGGTTGTTGTGCTGGCTATTTTTTATTTTGTTTTTACTTAGGAAGGGATAAAAGGATTGATTTTAAGAGTTTTCGGCACGTTTTCGGGTGGGATGGACCCTGGTGTCACGGGTCTGTCCCATCCGAAACGGGCAGAGGAAAGGTGTAGTAAATCTATGTTGAGGGGGGGAGGGGGGAGGCTGTTTGATGGAGGATAGAGACCCGCTAATGTTAGCAGGTCATGAGTGGGGAAGGGAGAGGGGGAGGGGTCAGCCAGAGGGGGAAGGGTTCCCTTTTTTTTTTCTCTTTCTTTTTCTCTTGGTAAATATATATGTTTAGTAGGGATAAATTAAAAATATTTTTCTGGAATGTGAGGGGAATGGCGGAGCGACGAAAGAGAGTGGCCATTTTTGATAGGGTTCAGAAATATTTGCCCGCTATTGTCTGCCTAGTCAAATCCCATGTTACCAAAGAATCTGAGGTGAAGATCTCCAGACGATGGGCCCAAGTGGAGTTTCACGCTTCGGCCTCTAGTTACTCAGCAGGTGTCTCCGTTTATATACACAAGGCTACACCGATTTAATATGTTTTTTTTTTTTAACGTAGATCAAAGGGGGCAATATGTGTTTATTCATGCCAAAATTTTTGATTGGGAAATAGTCCTCGCCTTATTCTATGTCCCGAATTTGATAGGAGGGAAAGAAGAAATTGTTAAAGAACTTTGGGAATGTTAGGAATTTAATAAAAACTTAGCTCCTTCCCCGATAGTGTGGGACACCCTCAAAGCAGTATTAAGGGGCATTCTTTATAGGGAGATACAAAGGGCAAAGAGGAAATTTAATAGGGTGGAACAGAATTTGAGGGAAAAGGTTAGGGAGGCCGAGGAGGGGTATGAGGCAGACCGATCTGAAGAGCACTTTAATAAGTTAAAATCAGAGCAAGAAAATCTATCAAACCATTATTTAGAGAAAGCACAACATAAGGTATTTTTTTTCAGGACAGAGGGACTTTGTAGAAGGAGCTCGCCACAGGAGACTGCTGGCCAACATTGTTAGGGCCCAAAGGGAAAGAAGTGATATTCTGGCACTAAAAGATGAGAATGGTAACATCCAAACATCGCAGGAGGAGATACAAAAGATAGCCTTAGATTACTATCAGGAACTTTATAGCTCAGAGCAGCTTTCAGTGGATAATGAGATAGAGACATACCTAGAGGAGATAGATCTACCTGTTGTAAAACTTCACTCTTGAAAACTTAAATAAACAGATTAAGGTAGAAGAGTTGGAAAAGGCTTTAGAGGGATGTTCGACCTCCTCAGCCCCAGGTTTAGATGGACTACCCTATTCGGTTTATAGAGAATATAAGGAAGTCTTGTTACCTGTCCTGTGTGTGGTATTGGGGGAGGCTTTGAGGGGGGGGGGGGGGTGAACTTCCCCCTTCAATGTCAGAAACAAAAATTGTTTTAATACTAAAGAAAGGTAAAGACAGTACAAAAATAGATTCTTATCGTCCCATATCTTTGATAAATTCGGATGCGAAAATTTTGGCGAAACTCTTGGCTAGAAGATTGTCGCCTCATCTCTCTGATTTAGTAGGGGTAGAGCAAACCGGATTTGTTCCGGGACGCTCAATCCGTAATAATTTGGTCCGTTCAATGGTTAACATGCAGTTTGGCTCCTCCCCTTTCCGCTCTGCCCTGTCATTGGATGCTATGAAGGCATTTGACAGGGTGGAGTGGAATTTTTTGTGGAAGGTTCTTGGTAAATTTGGTATTGAGGGGGAGATGGTTAAATGGCTTAAGTTATTATATAAAAACTCCAGGGCTAGAATTACAATAAATGGAACTCTATCATCTTATGTTACTATAGGGAGGGGCACCAGGCAGGGCTGTCCGCTTTTGCCTATGTTGTTTGTCATTTTTTTGGAAACACTGGCAATGAAGCTTAAAAAGGCGAAGGATTTTAGGGGATTCGGGATTAAAGGAGTAGGAGAGAAATTTCTAATGTACACTGATGACATTCTTTTGTTTTTAGAGAATGCGTATTTAGGAGTCCCCGAAGCAATCAGGGTCATTGAAGAATTTGGGAAGGTATCTGGCCTTAAAATAAATTGGGCCAAATCATCCTTATTGCCATTGGTCCCTGGGAATATAAAAGGGGGGATGGATGTTAAAGTTTTGAATGAGGACAAATGTATGGATTACTTGGGAATTAAACTGTCTGCATCAAATAATTTCTTTATCTCAATAAATTAGTGAGCCAGCTTAGGAAAAAAGTTGATGCTTGGGTTAAACTCCCTCTCTAATATATATATATATATATATATATATATATATATATATATATATATATATATATATATATATATATATATATATAATAGGTAGGTTTATTTGGAAGGGGAAGGGGGGGAGTGCCAGAATTCAAGTTGTATTATTTGGCTAAAAACCTCCAAAACATTAGACGAGGGTGGAGTGAAGCACTTTGGGGGGATATATTCGAGGCTTATAGGGGGCAATATGAGAGTTTTTTATTTTTATTTGTTGAAGCAGGTCTCCCAGTAGGGAAGGATTTAGGGCACATTTCACTGTTAGAACTTTTTAGGAAAGCTTGGCAAAAAGTTAGGAAAAGATGTAATATCAAGGATAGTATAAGTAACACGATATTATGGGATAATAATCACTGAACATTTTAAAGGGATAGGGAGTGATTTTTGGGTAGGTAGAGGGATTAAATATATGGCACAGCCCTTTCAGAATGGGAAGATTAAAAGTTTGGAAACACTAAAAGGTGAATATGGATTGAGAAGGGAACATAAATTTTGGTATCTTCAATTAAGTGAAGCTTATAGATGCACTGAAATGAAGGGTAAATTCAAATTATCTACACACTTGGTGGTAGAATATATGGATATTGTAGGGGGAGGGAAGTTAAAACACATATATAGGTTACTTCTTAGAACTATTCCAGATAAGTTTCAGGAAAATAAAAAAAGGAGGTGGGAAGAGGTACTTGGTCCGATTTCTTGGGAAGTATGGAATGGTATATTGAAGAACGTTTATACATGTTCTATTAATAAAAGATATCAAGTTATGTAATTAAGAATATTATATCATGTGTACTATTCCCCGATTCAATTAAAAAAGATATGTTGTTGGAAGAGCGCAGTTTGTCCTAAATGTGACACACAGGATGCGGATTTATTATGGGCTTGTCCAAAGGTCAAGGTATTCTGGTGTATGGTATTTCGAAAAATCGGAAATAAATTTAACTTAGAGAAAGACTGGTTGGAGTTGGAGGTCATTCTTGGAGACGAGTCAGATTAAGAAGAGTCGAGAATTATTAAATCGTATGTTTATGCTAGCTAAGGTGGTAGTTTTGAGGGGGCTTTTTGGTAACAGGGGTCCAAGTGTAACCGAATGGGAGGGTTTGGTCCAAAAAATTTGCAAATATAAGGAATGGAGAGCTGGTAGGTCTAGGAAAAGATTAAATGGTTTCAGATCTGTCTGGGGAGAATGGGTAGAGTGATGTGGAAGAGGAAATTTTATATATATTTCATTTTCTCTCTCTTTTTTTCTTTCTCCTTCTGGCATAGGTGGGTGAGGGAGGTGGGATATATTGTGTTTATATTGTGTTTATTGAGATTGAGGTTTTTTTTTTGTGTGTGTCTTTTTTGTGCTATTAAAATAAAATAAATTTATATACATAAAAAAATTATTGGGGTAACACCAGCATTTTAGTGAAAAGAAAAAGATTTCTTCATTTTGCCATCCAACTTTACCGAAAATGCGTCAAACACCTGTGGGGTGTTAAGGCTCACTATACCCCTTATTACATTTCGTGAGGGGTGTAGTTTCTAAAATGTGGTCAGACGTGGGTATTTTTTTTTTGCGTTTATGTCAGAACAGCTGTAAAATCAGCCACCCCTGTGAATATCACCAATTTAGGCCTCAACTGTACATGGTGCGCTCTCACTCCTAAGCCATGTTGTGCACCCGCAGAGCATTTTACACCCACATATGGGGTATTTCCGTACTAAGGAGAAATTGTGGTGCGGATTTTGGGGGTCTTTTTTTTCCTTTTACCTCTTGTGGAAATAAAAAATATGGGGCAACACTAACAGGCTGCCCCAACTTTTCCTTTTCATAAGGGGTAAAAGGAAAAAAAGGCCCCAAAATGTGTAGTGCAATTGCTCCCGATTATGGAAATAGCCTATATGTGGTCCTAAACTGTTTCATTGAAATACGACTGGGCTCCGAGAGAGTGCCATGCGCATTTGACAACTAAATTAGGGATTGCATAGGGGTGGACATAGTGGTATTCTACGCCAGTGCTGGGAGTGGTTGTTTTGCAACAGCTGGAGGCTCCGTTGAAGTGCGATACGTTTTCATTTTTATTGGGCGGGGGACAGTGTAAGGGGGTGTATATGTAGTGTTTTACCCTTTATTTTGTGGTAGTGTAGTGTTTTTAGGGTACATTCGCACAGGCAGGGCTTACATCAAGAAGCTCACTGTAAACCCGCCTGTGTAAATGTACCCTGTACATTCACCGGGGGTGGGGGGGCAAGCCTCCAGCTGTTGCAAAACTTCAACTCCCAGCATGCACTGACAGACCGTGCATGCTGGGAGTTGTAGTTTTGCAACAGCTGGAGGCACACTGGTTCTAAAACCTTCAGTTAGGTTCTGTTACCTAACTCAGTATTTTCCAACCAGTGTGCCTCCAGCTGTTGCAAAACTACAACTCCCAGCATGTACTGATTCCCGAAGGAGATGTAGTTATGCAACAGCTGGAGGTACGCAACTACAACTCCCAGCATGCCAAGACCGCTGTTTGGGCATGGGAAGTTGTAGTTTTGCAAGATCTGAAGGGTCACAGTTTAGAGACAACTGCACAGTGATCTCCAAACTTTGGCCCTCCAGATGTTGCAAAACTACAAATCCCAGCATGCCCAGACAGCAAACTGCTGTGTGGGCATGGCAGTTGCAGTTTTGCAAGATCTAGAGGGCCGCAGTTTAGAGACCACTGCACAGTGATTTCCAAACTGTAGTCTTCCAGCTGTTGCAAAACTACAAATCACAGCATACTGGGAGTAGTAGTTTTGCAACATCTGGAGGTCTACAGTTTAGAGACCACTGTATAGTGGTCTCAAACTGTAGCCCTCCAGATGTTGCTAAGCAACTCAGCGGCTTCTGTAGTCTGCACCAGGGAGCCAGCCCCCATCATCGCCGCTGCCGATCACCACTGATCGCCGTCCGCTGCCGCCTCCGTTGGTGGGTGAACTCCGGCACTGGTCACCGACGGTTCCCCTGCTCTGCTCAGACAACAGGCGAATTGAATAGAATAGATTCAATTCGCCTACTGAGGAAGGGGTCGATTTTAGCACCCTGAAACGCGTCTAGGCTTACAGTCTGAACAGAGCGATATCTAGACGCATTCCCTGGATCGAAGCCGATATTCTACAATTGAAATAAGCCGTCTACTGCACCTGCCGCAATAACTTCAAATCCACACCGACTGGGCGTAAAGCAAAGATCGTTGCCAGCTCCACGAGTGTCCTGTTTTTGCATCAAGGAGAAAGGTCCGACACCAGAACGGCTGTAAACTACTATTGTGGACCGTTTACCTGGGAGTCTCTTGCTGGAGCTCAACTCACAACAGGCTCGGGAGGATCACACTGCCCACACACACTTGCGGAATATACCATCTTCGGCCCGTCGCAGTACAGGACCAGCTGTCACGGTGAGAAAACGCATGTCCATTTATCTATAGACTATGGGCAGCATAATCTAGACCAACCTAGAGACTGAATTTTCATTTGATTTTTCATTCCACATCACATTTGCTAGATTAGCAGTATATTCCGGATTATCTGCATTTATCAACATCATATTGCTAGCACTTTAGAAACAGGCAACTGCTTTATATTATACATCAATTCTGCCATTAGGGCCCAATGGCAGATTATTGTAACATCTAATATTGCTCTCAGTATTACTTATTGTATAATAATGTCTTTGTTTTTTAATAAATGTCTACATTTGTTCAAATCGGCTGTTTCCAATCAATTTCCATTGTGCGCCCAGTAGGGTGATGTTCTTGAGGAGTGGTTCAAATATTTTTTCTAGATTTGTAAATGACTTCTATTTAAAAAGTTATTTTCTTCTTGAATTTCTTTTCTGTCTGACCAAAGTGCTCTCTATTGACACCTCTGTCTGTCTAATGGACATGGACAGAGGTGTCATCAGAGAGCACTGTGGTCAGACAGAAAAGAAATTCAAAAAGAAAAGAACTTCCTCTGTAGTACACAGCAGCTGATAAGTACTGGAAGGATTAAGATTTTAATTTGAAGCAATTTACAAATCTGTTTAACTTTCTGGCACCAGTTAATTTTAAAATAATTGTTTTCCACCAGTGTACCCCTTTAAGCAGGGAACAAAAGTTTAACACCCTTACAAAAATATAGGAGGAGATATATCAAAACCTGTACAAAGGAAAAGTTACCCAGGTCAACATTGCAACAAATCAGATTCTTTCTTTCATTTTGCAGAGGCCTTGTTAAAAATTAAAGAAGCGAGCTGATTGGTTGTTATGTGCTACTGGGCAACTTGCTCTGGAAAGGTTGTGATAAATCTCCTCCATAATGTTTTATTCTCTCAGGCTGTCTTTGCCTTAAAGGGGTACTCCGGCCCTAATACATCTTATCCCCTATCCACAGGACAGGGGATAAGATGTATGACCACGGGTAGGGATGAGAGAATCAAATCTGACAAATCCATATTCGTTATGAATTTCAGGAAATGTTCAATTTGCAACGAATGTGAATATCTCCCTGAATTGCTTCATTGAGCTCCATTTAGTGCTGTACAGGCTTCAGGGGCCAGGCATCTAAAATGGCAGATCCACATGTGAGGACATGGGGCAAGGAATCCTGGGAAGGTGGGAACAAGGGTTGACCCTGAATCACATGCAGCCTATCAGCAGCCAGCCACCCCTGTGAAGCCACAGCCCAATATAATCGGCAGCCATCTTGCTGCCAGTCACATCAGCATTCTATTACAGAGAGAGAGGGACAGACAGCAGTGTGTGTTGCACAGAAAAAGCTTTTTTACAGCAGCGATTCACCTCAAGCCCAAATCCAGCCTAGAAGCACTGATAGGGAAGAAAGTGAGATTGAGAGAGAGAGTGCAATTTTGGGTGTAGTACACAGCGAATGTGTGCTGCAGCACTGGTGTGTACAACAACCCAAAAGCTAATAGTAGCCAGCCAGTTAGGGTGAGCAGAGCATAAAAAGCTTATTGTCCTCTATTAAGCCCTTAACGATTAAGGACGCATATTTATGTACTTGCCGGCTCCCACGATATAATGCGGGGTCACGTGGGGACCCCATGTCATATCGGGTCGGACCCAGGGCTAATAGCGTGCGGCAGCAATCGTGGTGCAGCGCGCTATTAACCCTTTAGATGCAGATTCAAAGTTGAACGCCGCATCTAAAACGAAAGTAAAAGCTTCCCGGCTGCTCAGTGGGGCTGATCGGGACCACGGCAGTGAAAATGCAGTGTCCCGATCAGCTAGGACGCGAGCGGAGGCCCTCTTTTCTTCCTCTGGCGTGTCCGTTCAGCGATTGATTGCTCCAAGCCTGAGATGCAGGCTTAAGCAATTGACCGCCAATAACACTGATCAATGCAAAGCTATGACTTTGCAGTGATCAGTGTATAAGATCAGTGTGTTCAGTGTTATAGCCCCCTATGGGAGCTATAACATTGCAAAAAAAAAGTGTAAAAAAAAAAAGTTTATAAAATGGCGTTTTTTCTTCAGTTTCATCGCACAATGATTTTTTTTTTTTCCATTTTTGGCGTAGATTTTTTGTAAAATGACTGCTGTCACTGCAAAGTAGAATTGGTGGCACAAAAAATAAGCCGTCATATGCTTATCACATGCATACATCTAAGTTGTGTAACATTTTGTTCCTGTTAAAGTCTTAAGGGCCTAGATACTATGAAAGGCCAGTGAAAAGTACACACCTGCCGGTGTTGTGGACAAATACTTTTTTAAGCGTACTGGACTGCATTGTCCTCCCTCATAAGTGCATACGACATACGTACATCTAAATAATGTACCATTTTGTTCCTGTTAACCTATTCAGGACACCGGGCGTATGCACACGACCTGCATCCCGAGTCCTTAAGGACGTGGGGCTTATGCATACGCCCGTGGGAATTCCGATCCCCGCCGCTAGCCGGTTGGGGACCGGACTGGGATGCCTGCTGAAATCATTCAGCAGGCATCCCGGCACATCGCCCAGGGGGGTTCTGAGACCCCCCCATGTTGGCAATCGCAGAAAATCGCATGTCAATTCAGACATGCAATTTTCTGCTATTCCGGGCTGATCGGGTCTCTGGTGACCCGATCACCCAGAAAATAGGGATGAACAACATAAAGTGGACATATTGTATTTGTGAATAAAAATAAAATGTATTGGTAATATCCATTTTCCTTCCAAGTGGAGAGCTTCAAAGTTAGAAAAATGCTAAATTTTCATGACATTTTGGGATTTTTCACCAAAAAAGGATGCAAGTAACGCCGAAAATTTACCACCAAAATAAAGTAGAATATGTCACGAAAAAACAATCTCAGAATCAGAATATTCGGTAAAAGCGTTTTCTAGTTATTAATTCATAAATCGACAGTGGTCAGAATTGCGAAAAAGGGCTCAGTCCTTAAAGGTGAAAAAGGGCTGTGTCCTTAAGGCCGAGACACTATTGAAGGCCAGCCAAAAGTACACACCTGCTGGTGTTATGGACAAATACTTTTTTAAGCGTACTGGACTGCATTGCCCTCCCCTCATAAGTGCATACCACATATGTACATGGAAGTACTGTACCATTTTGTTACTGTTAAAGTTTTAAGGGCCTAAATTTTGTAAAAAGGCCAGGTAAAAGTACACACCTGCTTGTGTTGTAGACAAATACTGTTTTTAGGCATGTTATAGCGCATTGTCCTCCCCTCATGAGTGCATACCACATACGTACATCTAAGTAATGTACCATTTTGTTCCTGTTAAAGTCTTCAGGGCCTAGATACTGTAAAAGGCCAGCCAAAAGTACACAACTGCTGGTGTTGTACACAAATACTGTTTTAAGCATACTGGACTGCATTGTCCTCCCCTCATAAGTGCATACCCCATACATACATCTAAGTAATGTACCATTTTGTTCCTGTTAAAGTCTTCAGGGCATAGATACTGTAAAAGGCCAGCAAAAAGTACACACCTACTGGTTTTGTAGACAAATACTGTTTTAAGCGTAGTGGCGTGTATTGTACTCTTATCATATACGCACTAAGTATATCAGGCAGAGAAGTGCCAGGATGTGCATAGAGGATTGGCAGAGGCCTAAATTCATAAGGCAGAGGTTGCAGCAGACTTGGGGCGAGTTGCAGCAGGAGTCATAGCGAGAGGCCTGAGCTCCCAGTATCAGGTAGCTGTCGTCTCTCGACCAGCAATCCATCTGCCATCATCGATTGGATAAAACGGTCATCTACTTTATCACAAGTGACATCTACACCCCAAGTCAACAGTCGGTGGTTTCCTCAGACACAACCCTAAGTTGGCATGGCCCGGGAGCAATCCCTGCAGTCCCATTGCCTCTGTCCTATGCTGTTCCCTCCTTCAGAGAAGTATCGTATGCTGTGGGTTGAGCTCCTCTATTTAGTGAGGATGATCTACTAGAGGACAGTCAGCAGCTACTGCTCAGCCAAAAAGTGGTTGAAACATCTGCTGCTTCCTCCGCTAGGCGGTCAAGTAGTGATGAGGAGAGTGGCATGGGAGGTGGTTGCGAGCATTCAGGCTCCTGAAGCAGACACTGTGGAGGAACCTGAGGAGGACATCAGTGACGTGCAGACACAACTAGATGTTGATGAAGCCGATCGCACATGGGATCTGGGTGCAGAAGGTGCTTCATCATGATCAGAAGAGGGTTGCAGGTTGCCCATGAGGCTGCAGCTGAGCCAGCAAGCTGGTAGCATGGTTGGCAGTCAGATGGTGGCAGGAGTGGAAAGACTGGAGCCAAACATGACCGGGGTAGACCACCTGCTTCGCAGCAGCCTACCTTCCCGGCAGGTAGTGGAACAGGGGTTCGTGGAATCGGTGGTAGTAGCAGTCAATCAGTGCAGATTGTTGGTGTGAAAATCAGCTACTCGACGGTGTGGCAGTTTTTCATCAAGCTTCCGGACGATGTTAACCTGGTCACATACAAGATGTGTCAGCAGAAGGTGAAGCATGGCCAGGGTACCAATGTTGGCACCACGGCCCTGCGTCAATTGATGCAGCATCACCATGAAGCTGCCTGGGAGAATCGTGGCTTTGATGTGGTGGTCCAGCCTACTGCAACACCCAGTAGCACGCCTCTCCCTTTTTCATCCAGCCAATGCTCCACCATCTCAACCGAATGGAGCTGTCTGTCATACCCATCTTCTGTCGCTCCAGATGCTCCTGCTCCTCCTACTTCCAGTCAGTCATTCCGACAGCAATCCATCGGCGAAGCCATGTCCAAGAGACAACAGTATGCACCTACTCATCCAACGGCGCAGAAGCTGAATTTGCTCCTGTCCAAGTTGCTGGTGCTGCAGTCCCTCCCTTTTCAAGTGGTGGACTCTTCACCTTTCAGAGAACTCATGGCTTGTGCCGAGCTGAGGTGGAGAGTCCCAACCCGTCATTTCTTTGCAAAGAAGGCAGTACCAGCCCTGCACAATTTTGTGGAACAGAAGGTGGGCCAGTCTTTGAGCCTGTCAGCGTGTACCAAAGGGCACAGCAGCACTGACGTGTGGAGCTGTAACTATGGTCAGGGACAATACATGTCCTTTACGGCCACAAGAGCAACTTGGACAGGTCACGCCGCTTCCACCTCCACGCTCTCAGGCCGTTGGTCCAGAGACAGTGTGCGACTCCACCTCCTCATCCTCCACTTTGTCTTCAGCCTCCACTGTACGGACAAGTCTCAGTGCCCCTCTAGCATACCATGTGTGCAGAGCACGGCGGTGTCACACTGTTCTTCACATGGTTTGCCTTGGCGAATGGAGTCACACAGGGGAGGAACTGCTAAAAGTCATTTATCAAGAAATCGAATCAAGGCTTACTCCAGGAAAACTGGAAATGGGAAACATGGTGACCGACAATGGGAAGAACATGTAAAGAAGAAGCCTGAAACATGTGCCCTGCAAGGCACACGTGTTCAATCTCGTTGTCAAGCGGTTCCTGAAGTATTACCCCCATCTGCAAAACATCCTAACAATGGGAAGGAAACTTTGCATGTACTTCGGCCACTTGTACACCGCAAAGCACACCCTTTTTGAGCTGCAGCGTCAGAACGGCATCCCACTACATAGTCTGATATGCAGCGTTTCCACCCGTTGGAATTCCATCCTCCATATGTCAGACCAACTATACAAACAGAGAAAAGCCATCAACGATTTCTTGATGATCCAACTGGATAAGAGGACTCCCTTGTGTAACTTCAATGTCAACCAGAGGCAGCTCATACGTGACACCGACCGTTTGCTCAGGCCCTTTGAGGAAGCCACATTATTAGTCAGTCGCCAGGATTACGGGATGAACTACATCATTCCACTGCTTAATTTACTACAACAGATGGTGGAAATGATGGCTGGTCAGGGCACTGGAAATGTGGCACCTACATCTCATGGCCACATGAGCCCTGTGGGGGCTGAACAGGAAGAGGAGGAGGAGGGGGGGGAGAGAAAGTGGAGTACAGGCAAGGTTTCGTGAAATGGGTGGTTTTTATAGTCATCTGACAGGAGAGGAGGAGTAGGAGCAACCTGTGGAGCTACAGGGTGATGAGGAAAACAAGACAGAGGACCCAGACACACCGTGGCAGTATGCAGTGTATATCGAGGCATGTAGTCCCTCCGAGTCACTTGCACAAAAGGCACAATGCATGCTCACTTGTTTGCGTAGTGACCGCCGAATTGTCACCATTCGGCAGCGGGATTACTTCTTGCTCTCCACGTTGATGAGAAGTTACCTTCAGTAGCAGGTAAAACTTGAGCAGGACCTGAACCAGCAGGTGGTGGCATACCTTGATATAACCCTGCCAACACACTTTGAAGATCCACTGGACTTCTGGGCAGCCAAACTGGATTTGTGGCCGCAATTAGCAGAGTTTGCCCTGGAAAAGCTGTCCTGCCCGGTCAGTAGTGTGCCATCAGAGAGGGTGTTTTGTTTGGAGGGGGCCATAGTAACCCCAAGGAGATCTCATCTGTCCACCAAAAATGTAGAGAGACTGACCTTTGTCAAGATTAATCAGGCTTAGATCAGCCAGGATTTCTACCTACCAATGCCTGATGCATCCGAGTAGATTGACCATGGTGCCACACCAACACTTCACAAATATGGATAGTGCAAAACATATTTAAGGTGCTGCTCCCCAGCTACAGAAATTCCTCCGCATCAGACCATAATTAAGTATTGAGGATATGCATTAACTAGAAAGTAACTTTTCTTATGATAAAATATATGAACCCCAAATATTTGTTGAAATCAAACAAAAGGAAAGGTGTGCAAAAAACACCATGTGCCACATACACCACCAAGTATTGATGTGTTCTAAAAGCACTGCTATGTCCCAGGGTTTTTAGGTGGAAATGGGGAGCGTTTCCTGTGTGGGGCCTCCCTTTTTAGAGCAAGTAACACTAGCCAAGTAGGGAATTAATAGTGTGAGAGTAGAGCCTTAGGGTGATTATGGAGTAATTTTCCTCTCCAAATTAATGCACATCTCCTCTGCCCATTGACTTAAATGTTTTTTCTACTGTCCTGTTCACACGGCGGAAATGATGCTAATGGAATCAAACACTGAATTCCTTTCCGCTTGAAGAAAAACTATGTTCCTTCTTCAAGCTGAATCCGCCGGCAGAATCCAATAGAAGTCAACGGGAGAAAAAAATTCTGCCCAACATGGTTTTCAAGCGGAATTCAATAGAATTACGAAAAGTAGAATTAAATAGCCTCCACCTACATTCCTCTTCATTTCCGCATGGAAATTCTGCTTGAATTACGCTTGAACTCTGCTCGAATTCCGCTTGATGGATAAAATGACAGAAGGCCACAATTTCCTGACCAAAATTATTCCTCATGAATTCCACTTGAATTCATCAGTGTGAACATACCCTTATAGGGGAAGTTTTTACCCTCACATGTTACAATGGACCATCAGTGTTCCCTTCTACCTCTTAGAGGTCTCTGCATCACATCAATACTTGGTTGTGTAGGTGGCACATGGTGTTTTTTGCACACCTTTCCTTTTGTTAGATGTAAAAAAAAATTTGGGTCCATATATTTTATTGTAAGAATAATATAAAATATTAAAAGTTACGTTTTACGTAATGCATATCCTCAATACTTACATGTTCACACCAACACTTTGACAATAGAGACCGTTTTCTTTTGCCTACCTGCCTCAGCTACTACTCTGATCCTGCCACCCGCCTTATGCCACAAATCTGAGGCCAAGTTCTTCTTCTTTCACGCACCTTCGTCACCTGGTACTGGTATTGCCATCTACCGCCCCACTTTGTCGCCAGGTCACTTTCAGGACTCCTGATGCTGCCACCTTCAGTCTGTGTCATTCTGCCACCATATGTTCTCCTCATGCTGATGCCACCTCCAGGCTGTGTCATTCTGCCACCATATGTTCTCCTCATGCGGATGCCACCTCAGGGCTGTTTCATTTTGCCACTATATGTTATACTCTTGCTGATGCCTTCTCCAGGCTGTGTCATTCTGCCACCATATGTTCTCTTCATGCTGATGCCACCTCCAGGCTGTGTTAGTCTGCCACCATATGTTATACTCTTGCTGATGCCCCCCCCCAGGCTGTGTAATTCTGCCACCATATGTTCTCCTCTTGCTGATACCACCTCCAGGCTGTTTCATTCTGCCACCATATGTTCTCCTCATGCTGCCATTACCTCCAGGCAGTGTCATTCTTCCACCATATGGTCTCCTCATGCTTCCTTTTTATTAATACCATACTTGCCTATACAAAACTTTTATCAAATTTTTTATAAAATTTTTTTGGGGAATAAAATGTTATAAAAAGCAGCTATTTTGGACTTTTTTTTTTACGTTCACGCCGTTCACCGTACGGGATCATTTACATTTTATTTTAATAGTTTGAATATTTACGCATGCGGCGATACCAAATATGTATATAAAATAATTTTTTTACACTTTTTGGGGGTAAAATAGGGAAAATGGGACAATTTACGTTTTTATTGGGGGAGGGGGTTTTTCACATTTTTTTTACTTTATTTTTTTTACTTTATTTTACTTTTATTTTTACACTTTAATAGTCCCCATAGGGGACTATTTAAAGCAATCACTCGATTGCTAATCCTGTTCAGTGCTATGTATAGGACATAGCACTGATCAGGGTTATCGGTGATCTTCTGCTCTGGTCTGAGGGAAGGCAGATCAGAGCAGAAGACTCCCGGAAGACAGCGGAGGCAGGTGAGGGGACCTCCGTCTGGCATGCAGGATGATCGGATCTCCGCGGAAGCGCATCTCCGCGGCATCTGAGGGGTTAATGGCAGACATCCGCGGGTGTCCGCCTTTACCGGCTGGTCCCTGGCTGCGATCCACAGCCGGGACCTGCCGCGCATGATACCGGAATCGCTCCGATGCCCATGGTTATGCTCAGGACATAAATGTATGTCCTGGTGCGTTAAGTGTCACATCACCAGGACATACATTTACGTCCTGCTTCGTTAAGAGGTTAAAATGTTTAATTAAAATTTAAAAAAATATCTTTAATCTCTTAAATTATGAGGCCCTATGGTCTCGTCAGGCTGCTGCCACCTCTAAATTATGTCACTGTGCCGCCATGTGATCTTGTTTTATTAATCTTGTAGTAGTAATTATACACTATTGGAGCTGGAATTACCGCGACTGCTGCTGCCACCTTTGGGCTCTGTCATTGTGCTACCATGTTATCCTGTTATATTGATCTTATAGTAGTAACTATACACTATTGGAGCTGAAATTACAATGGCTGCTGGCAGGCTGTGTCAATCTTCCGCCATTTGGTCTCCACTGGCTCATGTCATTTCTTAATAGCTATTCGATCCAAATAATTTGGATAGAATTTTTTTACGGAAAATTTGGCTAATCGGACAAATGAAATTTTTTCTAAAATTCTTACATCGCTAGTCCTCATATGTTATCTCTGGAATTACCACAAAAATCCAAAGAAACAGGTTGGAGCAATAAAATTAAACCATAACTGATTAAATGAAAAATTCAAAGTTTGATACGCAGTTTCACAGCACCAGCCGTGCTTGCTTACATGTGCATGACTTGATATTTTCGACAAGCATTTGATACTGGCAGGATCTACCCAGTAGCTCTCCCAGGTCAGGCCTGCACCACAGAGAGGGAGCACAAACTGACACACTACTCTAAAATTGTGCTGCTCTGCAGCCTACATAGGCTGCCGCCACCTCCATACTGTGTAATTGTGCCGCAATATGGTCTTCTCATATTGCTGTCACATTCAGGCTCTATCATAGTGCCGTCCTATGGTCTCGTCATGCTTCTGCCACCTCCAGGCATGTGGGTGCGCTGAGAGGCAGGGGGTGGGGCTGGAACAGGCGATAGTTGGCCTCACGGTGGACCGCCAGCTCGATTTTAAGATACAAGTACGATCTTTTTTACTGCAGCAACTTATACACTGCTGCAACTTATACACTTTTGGAGCCTGAATTTCCGCGGCTGCTATCACCAGACTTGCCTTCCAATGGGTCCTCAAAAAAGAATTTAAAGTTTGCTCATTCCAATTACCAGGCTCTGTCATTTTGCCGCTGTGCGGCAGTGATTCTAGTAGCGACACCTGTGATCTGCATGTCATACTGAATATCAGTATTATTTCACTAACAAAGCACACTCCCTATGCGTGTTACGACAAGACAAAGTGTTCAACACCCTTATTGAGGCTCTATGTAGCCTAGAAATAGTCGTTTTTAATAGCGATTTGCTGTGAATAAATTTGTAGTGAACCAAATTTTTACAGAAAATTTGAAGAATCGAAATAGGAAAAATCTCTAAAAAATACCCTATATGTGAATGTAGGATGCATTACAGGGCTCAGAAGAGAAAGAGCACCATTTTTTAAATTCAGGAACAGTTATTTAAAAAAAAAAAAAGCTATAACAAATGTAATGTTTTAACACCTATATTGATCAATGTATAAAAAAATAAAGCCATAAATGCTGAAAATACATTTTATTTCAGAGATGCATCCAGAAGCTCCCCATCCATTATATGAGTGGCACTGTGGAAAGCTTTTACCTCAGTGACTGATTGATAGGATTTTATAGGACACTTGATGGCTTAAGAGTATGTCATATATCTTGAAAAAAGCCTCTTCGGCATCTTCACTAATCTTGTGTCTTTAGGATCTGAAGGACTGAAAATCACTAGACCAGCATGAATCAAATATTTATTACAGATCTTCTAGAAAAAAAAGTTGTTGTTTATATGTAATAAACTGTCCTCTATATAAAAGATTGATAACAAACCACGGAAATCTAGATATTTAGCCTATAGATTTAGTAAGAGAACAAATTAAATGAGCAAAAGTCCATATCTTCAGTATAAAAGGGGTACTCCAGACCTAACATTTCTTATCCCCTATCCAAAGGATAGGGGATAAAATGTATGATCACAGGAGTCCCGCTGCTGGGGACCCCCGCAATCAGTCATTCCTCACCCACCTTTGTGAGTTCTCCACAGCTGGTGGCTTGGAGTGCGAAGCATGATGGCCACGGAGCCATCACGCCCCCTCCCATAGACTTGCATTGAGGGGGCAGGACGAAACGTCACACAGGGGCAGAGTCGTGACATCTTGATACTCCTTCCCCGTGGTTGTCATGCTTCACACTCAGAGCCTCCAGCGCTGTGAAGAGCTCACAAAGGTGGGTGCGGAATTACAGATTGCGGTGGTCCCCAGTGGCGGGACCCCCGTGATTAGAGATGAGCGAATTTTTAAACAATTCGATTCATCCAATTTGCCGAATTTTCCGAAAAAGTTTGCTTCGGCCCGAATTTATTTGCGGCGAATCTGTATTAAAAATGACTATTTCTGGCCTACAGAGAGCCCCAATAGGGGTTCAGAACACTTTGCCTTGCTGTAACACACATATGGTTCCTGCTGGGTTAGTGAAATAATACTGTTATTCAGTATGACATGCAGATTAGAGGCTTCACTATTAGAATCACTGTCGCAGAGTGGCACAATGGCAGAGCCTGGAGGTGGCATCAGTATGAGAAGACCATGCTGCATAGTGTCTGAAAGACACAGCGTGGAGGTGGCAGTAGCATGAGGGGACCATATAGTGCCTGAATGACACAGCGTGGAGGTGGCGGCAGCACGAAGAGAACATATAGTGGCTGAATGAACCAGCATGGAAGTTGTGTGCAGTATGAGGAGACCATATAGTGGCTGAATGAAACAGCGGGGAGGTGGTGGTAACATGAGGAGACCATATAGTGGCTGAATGACTCAGCCTGTAGGTGGCAACAGCCTGACAAGACCATAGGGCCTCATAATTGAAAATATTAAAGATAATTTTTAACATTTAAATTGAAGATTTCAAATAGATGAACCTAAACAGTTTTATTTAATGTGCCAGCAGCCTGAGGAGACCACATGGTGGTACAGTAACACAGACTGGAGGTGACGGAAACATGAGGAGACTATATAGTGGCTGAATGACACAGCCTGGAGTTGGCGGCAGCATGAGGAGACCATATACTGGCTGAATGACACAGCGTGGAGGTTGTGGCAGCATGAGGAGACCATATAGTTGCAGAATGAGACAGCCTGGAGGTGGCAGCAGCATGAGGAGAACATATGGTGGCAGTATGAGACAGCCTGAAGGTGGCATTAGCAGCATCAGGAGTCCTGAAAGTGACATAGTAACAAAGTGGGGCGGTGGGTGGCACTACCAGTACCCGGTGGTGAAGGTGGGTGAAAAAAGGAGAAATTCTTGGCGAGTAACACTTGCCAAAAAGAGGGAATTAAAGGGGTTCTCCGATGCTTAGACATCTTATCCCCTATCCAAAGGATAGGGGATAAGATGCCTGATCGCAGGAGTCCCGCCACTGGGGACCCCCGGGATCTTGCACGAGGCACCCCGTTTGTAATCAATCCCCTAGAGCGTGTTCGCTCCGGGTCTGATTACCGACGACCACAGGGCCGGCTGACATCACGCTCCGCCCCCCATGTGACTTCATGCTCCGCCCCTCAATGCAAGCCTACGGGAGGGGGCATGATAGCTGTCACGCCCCCTCCCATAGGCTTGCATTGAGGGGCGGAGCGTAACATCACACGGGGCGGAGGCGCGACGTCACACGCTGCCGGCCCTGTGGTCGTCGGTAATCAGACCTGGAGCGAACACGCTCTGGGGACTGATTACAAACGGGGTGCCGCGTGCAAGATCCCGGGGGTCCCCAGCGGCGTGACTCCCGCAATCAGGCATCTTATCCCCTATCCTTTGGACAGGGGATAAGATGTCTAACCACCGGAGAACCCCTTTAATGATGTGAGAGTAGGGCCTTACAGGGGAAATTTCTACCCCCACCGGTTATAATGGACCATACATTTTTCCCTTCCACCTTTTAGAGGTCTTTGCATCAGATCAATACTTGGTGGTGTAGGTGGCACATGGTGGTTTTTGCACATCTTTCCTTTTATTTGATTTAAACAAAAATTGGGGTACATATATTTTATCCTAAGAAAAGTAAATTTTTAGCTAATGCATATCCTCAAAACCTGTGGTCTCATGCTGAGGATTGTCTGAAACTGGGGAGCAGCAACTTAAAAATGTTTTGCACCATTCATATTTGTGATGTGTTGGTGTGGCACCATGGTTAATCTACTCTGATGTATCAAGCATTGGTGGGTGGAAATCCTGGATGATCCATGCCTGATTCATCTTCACAGAGGTCAGTCTCTCTCAATTTTTCGTGAACAGATGAGTTTTCCTTGGGGTTACTATGGCTTTTCCAGGGGAAACTCTGTTAGTTACAGCCATAAATCAAGTTTGGCTGCCCAGAAGTGAGCATGCATCATGCCATTTGTGCAAGTGACTCAGAAGAACTACCTGCCTTTATCTCCACTGCATACTGCCACGGTGTGTCTGGGTCCTCTGTCTCGCCTTCCTCATAACCCTCTAGCTCCTCTTGCTGCTCCTGCTCCTCCTCTCCTGTCAGATGACCACCCATCTCGTGAAACCTAAACTGTGTTCCACTGTGCCCCTCCCCCTCCTCCTCCAGTTTAGCCCCCACAGGGCTCATGTGGCCATGAGATATAGGCACCATGTCTCCAGTGCCCTCATCAGCCATTGTTATCAACACGTGTTCTAGTAAATGGAGATAAGTGAACACTTTAAAATTTTGATTCTGCCGATTCGCGGCATTCTTCGAAAAAATTTGTTTCGATACGAATTTATTTGCACTGAATCTATATTAACCCCTCAAGGACCAAGCCCATTTTCACCTTAAGCACCAGAGCGTTTTTTGCACATCTGACCACTGTCACTTTAAGCATTAATAACTCTGGGATGCTTTTACTTATGAATTTGATTCCGAGATTCTTTTTTCGTGACATATTCTACTTTAACATAGCAGTAAAATTTCGACGATACTGGCATAATTTCTTGGTCAAAAATTCAAAAATTTCATATAAAATTTATAAATTTTGCAATTTTAGAACTTTGAAACTCTCTGCTTGTAAGGAACATAGACATACCAAATAAATTATATACTGATTCACATATACAACATGTTTACTTTATATTTGCATCATAAAGTTGACATGTTTTTACTTTTGGAAGACATCAGAGGGCTTCAAAAATCAGCAGCAATTTTCAAATTTTTTGCAAAATTTTCTAAATCTGAATTTTTCAGGGACCAGTTCAGGTTTGAATGGATTTGAAGGGCATTCTTATTAGAAATACCACAAAAATGACCCCATTATAAAAACTGCACCCCTCGACGTATTCAAAATGACATTCAGTAAGTGTGCTAACCCTTTAGGTGTTTCACAGGATTAGTAGGAAAGTGAAGGAGAAAATTCAAAATCTGCATTTTTTACACTCGCATTTTCTTGTAGACCCAGTTTTTGTATTTTTATAAGGGATAAAAGGAGAGAAATCCCCCGAAAATTTGTAAGCCAATTTCTCTCGAGTAAGGAAATACCTCATATGTGTATGTCAAGTGTTCGGTGGACGCAGTAGAGGGCTCAGAAGGGAAGGAGCGACAATGGGATTCCGGAGAGTGAATTTTTCTGAAATGGTTTTTGGGGGGCATGTCACATTTAAGAAGCCCCTATGGTGCCAGTGCCAGAACAGCAAAAAAAAATCCATGTGGCATACTATTATGGAAACTACACTCCTCAAGGAAGGTAGCAAGGGTACAGTGAGCCATAACACCCCACAGGTTTTTGACGACTTTTCGTTAAAGTCGGATGTGAAATGATTATTTTTTTTCACTAAAATGCTGGTTTTCCCCCAAATTTTACATTTTTACAAGGGGTAATAGGAGAAAAAGCCCCCCAAAATTTGTTAGGCAATTTCTCCTGAGTACGAAAATACACCATATGTGGCCTTAACTGTTGCCTTGAAATAAGACAGGGCTCTGAAGTGAGAGAGCGCCATGCACATTTGAGGACTAAATAGGGGATTTGCATAAGGACGGAACCGGATGCAAGAATGACACTTGCCTCCAATACCAAAAATACCCTACAGCAGTGTTTCCCAAACAGGGTGCCTCCAGCTGTTGCAAAACTTCCAGCATGCCTGGAAAGTCAATCACTGTCCGGCAATACTGGGAGTTGTCGTGCAACAGCTGGAGGCTCCGTTTTGAAAACAGTGTCATATGAGAATTTTTTTTTATTTGGGGGGGAGGGGGGGTCTGTGTAGGGGTATGTGTATGTAGTGTTTTACTTTTTATTTTGTGTAATGTAGTATAGTGTGGTGTTTTTAGGTTACATTCACACGGCCGGGGTCTACAGCGAGCTTCCCGCTGGGAGTTTGAGCTGCGGCGGAAAACTTGCTGCATCTCAAACTTGTAGCAAGAAGCTCGCTGTAGACCCCGGCCGTGTGAATGTACCCAATACATTCACATGGGGGAGGGGTGCAAACCTCCAGCTGTTGCAAAACTACCACTACCAGCATGCCCTTTGGCTGTCTGTGCATGCTGGGGTTTGAAGTTATGCAACAGCTGGAGGCACACTGGTTGCAAAACACAGAGTTTGTTACTTAACTCAGTGTTTCGCAACCAGTGTGCCTCCAGCTGTTGCAAAACTACAACTCCCTGCATGTACGGTCTATCAGTGCATGCTGGGAGTTGTAGTTTGCAACAGCTGGAGGCACATTGGTTGCGAAACACTGTGTTAGGTAACAAATTTCACAACCAGTGTGCCTTCAGTCATTGCAAAAACTACAACTCTCAGCATGCAGTGACAACTGACGGCATGCTGGGACTTGTAGTTATGCAACAGCTGCAGGCATACTACTAACACTCCCAGCATGCCCTTTGGCTGTCCGTGCATGCTGGGGGTTGTAGTTATGCAACAGCTGGAGGCACACTGGTTGCAAAACACTGAGTTTGTTACTTAACTCAGTGTTTCCCAAAAAGGGCACCTCCAGCTGTTGAAAAACTACAACTCCCTGCGTGCCCAGACTGCCGAAAGACACGTTGGGAGTTAGTTTTGCAATATCTGGAGGGTCACAGTTTGGTGACCACTGTGCAGTGGCGTCCAAGCTATAGCCCTCCAGATGTTGCAAAACTTCAACTCCAAGCATGCCCAGACTGTCCAGGCATGCTTGGAGTTGTAGTTCTACAACATCTGAAGGGCCACATGTTACAGAACTACAACTCCTAGCATGCCTGGACTGTCTGGGCATGCTGGGAGTTGTAGTTTTGCAACATCTGTAAGAGCACAGTTTGGAGACCACTGCACAGTGGTCTCCAAACTGCGGGCCTCCAGATGTTGCAAAGCTACAACTCCCAGCATGATCAGAAAGCCATTGGCTGTCTTATCTTGCTGGGAGTTGTAGTTTGGCAACTCCTGGAACGCAGCAGTGAAGATCACTTACCACTGATCTTCACTGCTGCGTCCGCCGCTGCCTCCGCCGATCCCGCGCTGTCGGTCCGGATAACGCCGCGGGTCCCGACACGATCGCCGATCCCGGGACATGATTGCTGTTCCCGGGACCATCCGCCATCTCTCCCCCGCTCTGTCCCGACATCCAGGGACGGGGAAGAGCGGGAATTTCACCTCTAACCTCCCGCCCCCCTCCTGCCATTGGTCGCTAGTCCTAACGACCAATGGCAGGGGTCTAGGAGCGAGGTGGCAGCTGCCACCTCGCTCCTATCATTCAGGATGGATCGGAGCGGTCTCTGACTGCTCCGATCATCCCTATTTTCCGGGCGATCGGGTCACCAGAGACCCGATCAGCCCGGAACCCCGCAAGTCATTGTCATTAGTCAGTGACTAACTGACTGACTAATGACAACGATCTGCAGCAGGGGACCAGTCTGATTGGTCCCCTGCTGCATAGTGTCATCGGTCAGCTGTCCAGGACAGCTGAGATGATGTTTCTATCACCATGCTAACGGGCATGGTGATAGAAAATGTATTGGACGTGTATACACGTCCATTTGCGTTAAGTCACAGAAAAAATTGACGTGTATACACGTCCATTTGCGAGAAGGGGTTAACAGCAGTTATTTCTGGCCTACAGAGAGCCTCAATAGGGGTGTAGAACACTTTGCTGTGTTCTAACACTCATATGGAGTGTGCTGGGGTAGTGAAAAATTACTGTTATTCATAATGACATGCAGATTACTGGCATCGCTTTTAGAATCACTGCCGCAGAGCAGCCCAATGACAGAGCCTGGAGGTGGCATCAGTATGAGGAGACCATATAGTGGTTGAATGACACAGCGTGGAGGTGTTTGCAGCATGAGGAGACCATATAGTGGCTGAATGACACAGCGTGAAGGTGTTGGCAGCATGAGGAGACCATATAGTGGCTGAATGACACAGCTTGGATGAGGCTAAAGCACAAGGAGACCATATAGTGGCTGAATGACACAGTGTGGAGGTGTTGGCAGCATGAGGAGACCATATAGTGGCTGAATGGCACAGTGTGGAGGTGTTGGCAGCATGAGGAGACCATATAGTGGCTGAATGACACAGCGTGGAGGTGTTGGCAGCATGAGGAGACCATATAGTGGGTGGCTGAATGACACAGCATGGAAGTGTTGGCAGCATGAGGAGACCATATAGTGGCTGAAAGACACAGTGTGGAGGTGTTGGCAGCATGAGGAGACCATATAGTGGCTTAATGACACAGTGTGGAGGTGTTGGCAGCATGAGGAGACTATATAGTGGCTTAATGACACAGCTTGGATGAGGCTGAAGCATTTGGAGACCATTTAGTGTCTGAATAGCACAGCCAGGAGTTGGCAGCAGCATGAGTAGACACTAGGCATTCACAATCCCAAAGATTAAAAGATGAATTCTGAAATTAAAAATGAAGATTTTTGGTAGCTAGTGCTACCATAACAACATTTTCATTCCCAGATCTGGCCCAGCAGCATCAGTAAACCATATATTGCCTGAATGGCACAGCCAGGAGTTGGCAGCAGCATGAGTAGACATTTGAGCTTCACAGTACCTAAGATTAAAAGATGAATTCTGAAATTTAAACCAAAGATTTTGGGTAGCTAGTGCTACCTTAACAACATTTTTATTCCCAGACCCAGGCCCAGCAGCATCAGTAAACCATATATATTATCTGAATGGCACAGCAAGGAGTTGCAGCAGCATGAATAGACACTAGGCCTTCACAATCCCTAAGAAAAAAAGATTAATTCTGAAATTTAAACCAAAGATTTTGGGTAGCTAGTGCTACCATAAAAAAAGTTTTTATTCCCAGACCCAGGCCCAGCAGCATTAGTAATCCACATATTGGCTGAATGACACAGCCTGGAGTTGGCAAAAGCATGAGGAGACCATTGAAATATAAGAATTTTAAATAGAAATCTAAGATTTTGAAATTGAAAATGAGGATTTTGAAATGGAACTTTCAACTCCCAAGTTTTAGTGTCCCGGGCCCCGGCGTGTGGGTATAAAGGACCTAACCTAACAAGGAGTCACATGTCATATGGCAGCACAATGACAGAGCCTGGAGGTGGCATCAGTAGGAGGAGACCATATATTGCCTGAATGGCACAGCCAGGAGTTGGCAGCAGCATGAGTAGACCCCAGGACTTCAAAATCCCTAAGAAAAAAAGACAAAGTTTCCAATTTAAACTGAAGATTTTTGGTAGCTAGTGCTACCAGGCCCAGGCCCAGCAGCATCAGTAAACCATATATTGGCTGAATTACACAGCCTGGAGTTGGCAGAAGTATGAGGAGACAATTGAAATTTAGGATTGTTAAATTTAAATTTAAGATTTTGAAATTGAAATTGAAATAAAGGATTATGAAATTTAAATTTCCCTACTCTGCCTGACATAATTATTGCGTATATGAGGGTAGTACAATACACTTCACTTTGCTTAACCCCTTAAGGACCGGAGGTTTTTCCGTTTTTGCATTTTCGTTTTTTGCTCCTTGCCTTTAAAAAATCATAACTCTTTCAAATTTACACCTAAAAATCCATATGATGGCTTATTTTTTGCGCCACCAATTCTACTTTGTAATGACGTCAGTCATTTTGCCCAAAAATCTATGGTGAAGCGGGAAAAAAAATCATTGTGCGACAAAATTGAAAAAAAAAACGCTGTTTTGTAACTTTTGGGGGCTTCCGTTTCTACGTAGTACATTTTTCGGTAAAAATGACACATGATATGTATTCTGTAGGTCCATACGATTAAAATGATACCCTACTTATATAGGTTTGATTTTGTCGGACTTCTGGAAAAAATCATAACTACATGCAGGAAAATTAATACGTTTAAAATTGTCATCTTCTGACCCCTATAACTTTTTTATTTTTCCGTGTATGGGGCGGTATGAGGGCTCATTTTTTGCGCCGTGATCTGAAGTTTTTAACGGTACCATTTTTGCATTGATAGGACTTATTGATCACTTTTTATTCATTTTTAAATGATATAAAAAGTGACCAAAAATGCACTATTTTGGACTTTGGAATTTTTTTGCGCGCACGCCATTGACCGAGCGGTTTAATTAATGATATATTTTTATAATTCGGACATTTCCGCACGCGGTGATACCACATATGTTTATTTTTATTTTTATTTACACTGTGTTTTTTTTTTTATTGGAAAAGGGGGGTGATTCAAACTTTTAATAGGGGAGGAGTTAAATGATCTTTATTCACTTTTTTTTTTCACTTTTTTTTTGCAGTGTTATAGGTCCCATAGGGACCTATAACACTGCACACACTGATCTTCTATGTTGATCACTGGTTTCTCATAAGAAACCAGTGATCAACGATTCTGCCGGATGACTGCTCATGCCTGGATCTCAGGCACTGAGCAGTCATTCGGCGATCGGACAGCGAGGAGGCAGGTAGGGGCCCTCCCGCTGTCCTGTCAGCTGTTCGGGATGCCGCGATTTCACCGCGGCTATCCCGAACAGCCCACTGAGCTAGCCGGGATGCTTTCTGTTTCACTTTAGACGCGGCGTTCAACTTTGAACGCCGCGTCTAAAGGGTTAATAGCGCGCGGCACAGCGATCAATGCCGCGCGCTATTAGCCACGGGTCCCGGCCGTTGTTAGAGGCCGGGCCCGACCCGCTATGACGCGGGGCCACGCCGTGGCCCCGCGTTATAGATCGGGAGTGGACACATGACGTTCCAGTACGTCATGTGTCCTTAAGGGGTTAAAACAGTATTTTTCTAGAACAGCAGCAGGTTTGTATTTTTGGCTGTCCTTTCACAGTATGTAGACCCTTGACAGATTAACAGGTACAAAATAGTACACTACTTAGATGTAAGTATGTGGTATGCACCAATGAGGGCAGAAAAATGTGCTACAGTATGCTTAAAAATACTTATTTTTACCTGTGTCCCAGATTACAAAATTATTTTATGATCAGAAAGTGTCAGAATACCACCTGACATTCAAAAGAATTAAATGATACATAAGTTCTCTGAAGAAAAGGATCCTTCATAAGATGACAATATGAGTATCCCATTCCCAGTAACATTAGCTCATCGGAGGAACAGGAAAACATCATACAACTTAATTCTGCAACTGAAGAACCACAACAAAGAATGAACGACTTAAAGCCTACTGGTGAATCTACCACCTGGGATAGTCAGTCAATTCCAACAGCCGGTGGTCAGTATCCACAGTTCCCTGTTTCTGCTAGTCCTTGTCAATATTCATTTATTACTGGTCTGGTATCAACATGGCAATAATGCTGGGAGAGTAACTCAAGGATAGCCATATGTTTCCTACAATACATAGTCAATATCTGGAGACCATATAGTGGCTTAATGACACAGTGTGGAGGTGTTGGCAGCATGAGGAGACCATATAGTGTCTGAATGGCACAGCCTGGAGTTGGCGGCAGATAAGGAGACAATAGGGCCTCACAAGCTCTAATAATCAATTGAAGATGTATGGTACCTAGTGCTACCATAAACATATATAGGTAATGTCCTAGGCCCAGCAGCATCACTAAACCATGTAGTTGCGATATGACACATACAAGAGCAGGTAGCAGCATGAGTATACAAGAGGGGTTCACAACCACTAATATTAAAAGGTGAATGTTGAAATCTCTATTGAAGATGCATGTTCGCTAGTGCTACCATCCAAAAATGTAAGGCCCAAGCCCAGCAGCATCACTAAACCATGTAGTTGCTGAATGACACAGACAGGAGCAATCAGCAGTAGGAGTACACAAGAGGGTTTCATAACCCCTAAGATTGAAAGATCAATGTTGAAATCTCTATTAAGCATGTATGAAAGCTAGTGTTAACATCCAAAAATTTAAGGCCCAAGCCCAGCAGCATCAGTAAGCCAAGTAGTTCCTGAAACACATAGTCAGGAGAAGGCACCATCAGTACACAAGAGGGTTTCATAACCCCTTACATTGAAAGATTAATGTTGAAATCTCAATTAAGCATGTATGTAAGCTAGTGCTAACATACCAAAATTTAAGGCACAAGCCCAGCAGCATCAGTAAGCCAAGTAGTTCTTGAAACACACAGTGAGGAGCAGGCATCAGCAGTACACAAGAGGGTTTCATAACCCCTTACATTGAAAGATCAATGTTGAAATCTCAATAAAGCATGTATGAAAGCTAGTTCTAACATCCAAAAATTGATGGCCCAAGCCCAGCAGCATCAGTAAGCCAAGAAGTTCCTGAAAAACACAGTCAGGAGCAGGCATCAGCAGTACACAAGAGGGTTTCATAACACCTTACATTGAAAGGTCAATGTTGAAATCTCAATTAAGCATGTATGTAAGCTGTCCAAAATTTAAGGACCAAGCCCAGCAGCATACGTAAGCCAAGTAGTTCCTGAAAGACACAGTCAGGAGCAGGCAGCAGCAGTACTCAAGAGGGTTTCATAACCCCTAAGATTGAAAGATCAATTTTGAAATCTCTATAGAAGAGGTATGTTACCTTGTGCTATCAGCAAAGAATTTAAGGCCCAAGCCCAGCAGCATCAATAAGCACAGTAGTTCCTGAAACACACAGCCTGGAGCAGGCATCAGCATGAGTTTACAAGAGGGCTTCACAACCCCTAACCTTAAAATGATAATGTTGAAATCTCAATAGAAGAGGTATTTTAGCAAGTGCTAACATAAAATTTTTTTAGGCACAGGCCCTGTAGCATCACTAAACCATATAGTTGCTGAAACACAAAGCCTGGATCAGGCAGCAGCAGAAGTACACAAGGAGCTTATTAACCCCTAACATTAAAAGGTGAATATTGAAATCTGTATAAAAGAGGTATGTTAGCTAGTGCTAATATCAAAACAATTTAGGCACAGGCCCAGCAGCATCAGTAAGCCAAGTAATTCCTGAATGACAGCCTGGATCAGGCAGCAGGATGCGTACATAAGAGGGCTTCACAGACCCTAACATTAAAAGATCAATGTTGAAATCTCTATTGAGCATGTATGTTTTCTAGTGCTACCTTAAAAAAAATGTGGGTAATATCCAAGACAGTCCCAGCAGCATCAGAAAATAATATATTGGCTGAATGACACTGCCTTGAGGTGGGCAAAGCATAAGGAGCCCATATAGTGTCTGAATGGTTAAGCCTAGAGGTGGCCGGAGCATGAGGAGACCATATAATGGCTGAATGAAACAGCCTGGAGGTGGCAGCAGCAGTATCAGGAGTTCTGAAAGTGACCCGGTGACAGAGTGGTGCGATGCGTGGCAATACCAGTACCCGGTGATGAAGGTGGCTGGAATGTTTGTAAATGGGGAGCAGTGCCTTAAATCAGCACTAAACATCCGCTCTGATGCCACAGTACTGGCCGGGCAGGACAGCTTTTTCAGGGCAAACTCTGCTAGTTGCAATAAATCAAGTTTGGCTGCCCAGAAGTCCAGCGGATCTTCAAGGTTTGTTGACATGGCCATGTCAAGGTATGCCACCACCTGCTGGTACAGGTCCTGCTCCATGTCTACCTGCTGCTGATGAGTTGCCTCACTATGCGGGTGAAGAAAGGTACTCATCAGCGACTGTAGACTCAGGCTGCTGCTGATGGAGCTGGAACTGCTCCTGCCACCCCACCCCTCCCCAGCAGCCATGGTAGTGGAAGGTGAGCACAGAGGGCCCTCTGAGTAAGACCTGCGAGTGGATGGACAATGGCGCCAATAGGCATCGGCCAACTGACTACGTAGGATCTCTCTGTAGTAGGTCAGTTTGTCCTCCCTCTCAGTGGTTGTAAAAAAGGCACCCATTTTGTGCCGGTAGCGAGGGTCCAATAAGGAGGAGACCAAGAAGTCATTCCACTGCCGAATGTTATCAATTTGGCGGTCACTACGCAAGCAACTGAGCATGCATTTTGCCATGTGTGCAAGTGACTCGGTGGGACTCCCTGCCTCCATCTCCACTGCATACTGCCACGGTGTGTCTGGGTCCTCTGTCTCGCCTTCCTGACAACCCTCTGGCTCCTCTAGTTGATCATTCTCCTCCTCTCCGTTCAGATGACTAGAAGCACCGCCCATCTAAACTGTGCTCCACTGTGCTCCACTGTGCCACACGTTCTCCTCTTCCAGTTCAGCCCCAACAGGCCGTGAGATGTAGGTGCAACGTCTCCAGTGCCCTGAGCAGCCATAGTTTCCAACACTTCTTGTAGGAAATGAAGCAGTGGAATTACATTGTTCATCCCGTAATCCTGGCGATTTACTAATAATGTGGCTTCCTCAAAGGGCCTGAGCAAATGGCAGGAGTGACATATGAGCTGCCACTCATTCCCATTGAAGCTGCAAATGGTAGTACCCCTATCCTCTTGGATCATCAAGAAATTGGTGATGGCTTTTCTCTGTTCATACAGTCGGTCCAACATATGGAAGGTGGAATTCCAACAGGTGGCCATGTCCCAAATCAGACTATGTTGTGGGATACCGTTCTGATGCTGCAGCTCAAGGAGGGTGTGCTTTGCGGTGTACGAGTGGCTGAAGTGCATGCAAAGTTTCCTTCCCATTGTTAGGATGTTTTGCAAATGGGGGAAACACTTCAGGAACTGCTTCACAACCAGATTGAACACGTGTGCCATGCAGGCAGGCCCAGTCGCAGTGCATGCAAGTTGTTCTTCCTGTTGTCAGTCACCATGGTTCCCATTTCCAGTTTTCGTGGAGTAAGCCATGCTCTGATTTCTTTATGAATGACTTTTAGCAGTTCCTACCCTGTGTGACTCTTTTCGCCAAGGCAAACCATGTGAAGAAAAGCGTGACATCGCCGTGTCCTGCACACATGGTATGCTGAAGGGCCATTAAGACTTGTCTAGGCAGTGGAGGCTGATGACATGGTGGAGGATGAGGAGGCGGAGTCGCACACTATCACAGGACTAACGGGCTGACAGCTTGGAGGCTTGACCTGTCCAAGTTGGAGTTGTGGCTGTGCAGGAACCACATTCACCCAGTGAGCGGTAAAGGACATGTATTGTTCCTGACCGTAGTTACAGCTCCAGACCTTGACACTGCCATGCACTTTTGTACACACTGACAGGCTCAAGGACTGGACCACCTTCACAACCACAAAATTGTGCAGCGCTGGTAGTTCCTTCTTCGCAAAGAAATGACGGCTTGACACTCTCCACCTCAGCTCGGTATAACCATCAGTTCTCTGAAAGGTGCAGAGTCCACCACTTGAAAAGAGAGGGACTGCAGCACCAGCAACTTAGACAGTATCACATTCAGCTTCTGCGTTGTTGGATGAGTGGGCGCATACTGTTGTCTCTTGGACATGGCTTCGCGGATGGATTGTTGGTGGAATGGCTGACTAAAAGTGGAAGGAGCAGGAGTATCTGGAGTGACAGAAGGAGGGTATGAAACACAGCTCCCTTCAGCTGAGGTGGTAGAGCCTTGGCTGGCTGAAAGAGGAAGCGGCATGCCACTGGGTGATGCAGCAGGCTACATTGGAGCCATGGTTCATCCAGGCCGCTTTATGGGGGCAAAGCATATGTTGATGCATGCTTCACCTTCTGCCAACATATCTTGCATGTGTCTATGTGAACCTCCTCCGGATGCTTAATGAAAAACTGCCACTCTGCCGAGTGGCTGATTTTCCCACCAACAGTCCGCACTAACTGACTGCTACTCCCGCCGTCTCCAGGAACCCCTGTTCCACTACCTTCCGGGAAGGTAGGCTGCCGCGAAGCAGATGGTCTCCCCCAGGCACGTTTTGCTCCTGAATTTCCACTTCTGCCACCACGCTGACTGCCAACCATGCTACTGCCTTGCTGACTCAGCTGCTTCCTCATGGGCAGCCTGCAATTCTTTTCTCCTGATGATGATGAAGCCCCTTCTGTACCTGGCTCCCAACTGAGATCGGCATCATCATCAACAAGTGTCTGCACGTCACTGATGTCCTCCTCAGGTTCCTCAACAGTGTCTGCTTCAGGACCCTGAAACCTGGCAACAACGCCTCCCACGTCACTCTCAACTTGGCCGCCTAGTGGAGGAAGCAGTGGATGTTTCCTCCACTTCCTGGCTGGGCAGTAGCTGCTGACTGCCCTCTATTAGATTGTCCTCAGTGAAAAGTGGAGCAGAAACCACAGCATAAGATGCTTCTATAAGGGAGGGAACAGCAAATGACAGTGGAAATGGAAGGACAGGGACTGCTACTGGGCCATGCCAACTTAGGGTTGTGTCTGAGGATCCCACCAACTGTTGACTGGGGGTGTCAGATGTCATTTGTGATGTACGTATGTGGTATGTACTGATGAGGGCAGAAAAATGCACTACAATACACCTAAAAACTCTGTATTTTTGTAAAACACCAGCCGGTGAGTACTATTGCTTGGACTTTCACAGTATGTAGGCCCTTGACAGATTAACAGGTACAAAATGGTACACTATTTAGATGTAAGTATGCAGTATGCACTGATGAGGGCAGAAAATGTGCTACAATACGGTTAAAAACTTTGTATTTTTGTAAAACACCAGCCAGTGAGTATTATTGCTTAGAATTTCACAGAATGTAGGCCCTTGACAGATTAACAGGTACAAAATGGTACAATACTTAGATGTAAGTATGCAGTATGCACTGATGAGGGCAGAAAAATGTGCTACATTATGCCTAACAACTCTGTATTTTTGTAAAACACCAACCGGTGAGTACTATTTCTTGGACTTTCACAGTATGTAGGCCCCTGACAGATTAACAGGTACAAAATGGTACACTACTTAGATGTACGTATGCGGTATGCACTGATGAGGGCAGAAAAATGCGCTACATTACGCCTAAAAACTCTGTATTTTTGTAAAACACCAGCCGGTGAGTACTATTTCTTGGACTTTCACAGTATGTAGGCCCTTGACAGATTAACAGGTACAAAATGGTACACTACTTAGATGTACGTATGCGGTATGCACTGATAAGGGCAGAAAAATGTGCTACAACACGCATTATAAACTCTGTATTTTTTGTAAACCACCAGCCGGTGAGTACTATTGCTTGGACTTTCACAGTATGTACGCCCTTGACAGATTAACAGGTACAAAATGGTACACAACTTAGATGTAGGTATGCAGTATGCACTGATGAGGGCAGAAAAATGTGCTACAATATGCTTAAAAACTTTGTAATTTTGTAAAACACCAGCCGGTGAGTATTATGGCTTGGACTTTCACAGTATGTAGGCCCTTGACAGATTAACAGGAACAAAAGGGTACACTACTTAGATGTACGTATGCGGTGTGCACTGATGAGGGCAGAAAAATGTGCTACAACACACATTATAAACTCTGTATTTTTGTAAAACACCAGCCGGTGAGTACTATTGCTTGGACTTTCACAGTATGTAGGCCCTTGACAGATTAACAGGTACAAAATGGTATATAACTTAGATGTAGGTATGCAGTATGCACTGATGAGGGCAGAAAAATGTGCTACAATACGCTTAAAAACTTTGTATTTTTTAAAACACCAGCTGGTGAGTATTATTGCTTGGACTTTTACAGTATGTAGGCCCTTGACAGATTAACAGGTACAAAAGGGTACACTACTTAGATGTACGTATGCGGTGTGCACTGATGAGGGCAGAAAAATGCGCTACAACACGCATTTTAAACTCTGTATTTTTGTAAAACACCAGCCGGTGAGTACTATTGCTTGGACTTTCATAGTATGTAAGCCCTTGACAGGTTAACAGGTACAATATGGTACACTACTTAGATGTAGGTATGTGGTATGCACGTATGAGGGCTAAAAAAAATGCACTACAGTACACTTGGAAAACTTATTTTCATAAAACAACAGCCAGTGATTAGTTTTCCCTGGCCTTTCACTGTATGTAGGCTTGTTACAGATTAACAGGTACAAAAAAGTGTACTACTTAAATGTAGTCATGTGGTATGCACGTATGAGGGCAAAAAATGTGCTACAGTACACTTGAAAAACATATTTTCATAAAACACTAGCCGGCGATTACTTTTGCCTGGACTTTCCCAGTATCTAGACTTGTTACAGATTTACAGATACAAAATTGTAGACCGCTTTGATGTAGGTATGTGATATGCATGTATGATGGCAGAAAAATGCACTACAGTCCACTGAAAAAAAATATTTTTGCACAACAGCAGGACACAAAAATGCAGCACCACAAAAAATTGAAATATTGCTCTCTGTCACAGAGAATTAAGAATGGTATAAACTTCTGGTTATTATACTGTCTACAGACTAGTATAAGTAGCAGATGATTTCTTGTGGAAAAAAAATACACAGAATTGCACTGAAAAATCATTCCTGCCTCCTGTGATATGGTTAATGAAGTTAAGGCAGCTTGTTGATATGTATGAGGCAATGGAAAGCTATCTGCCCCACTTTGATAAAATGCTGAATAAAGTGACTGGGAGGTTAATGGCTGGCATCAAAATCCTTCTCAGTGAGAACAAGCAAAGCACTGCACTGCTTTCTGTCCACAACGCTGATGTGACTAGCAGTTGGAAGTGGAATGCTGTGGTATGATCAATTCAGCATGTCTGTTTAACACACAGAGACACACAGCCGTCCTCTCTCTCTCTCTCTCTGCAGTGTATGGCATGAAATGAGCAGCCCCAAAATGGCTGCAGATTATATAGGGCTGTGACATTACAGGGGTCAATGAATGCTGATAGGCTGCATCCTGCATGTGATTCAGGGTCATCCCGCCTACCTCTCTTCCCGCCTTGCCTTCCCAGCATCCCCTGCCCCGTGTACTGACATGTAGATCCGCCATTTTAGGTGTCCTGGAGCCACGCTTTAAAATGAAGTTTAATGAAGTGATTTGTGCGATAGAATCGTGGCGATATTTGCATTAGTTGCGAATCAAATAAATCCTGAAATTCGTAATGAATTCCGGTTCGTCTGCCTCGATTCGCTCATCTCTAGTTATGTTGTTTGAGAACAGTGTTGGAAAGCTATTAGCTGTTTGCCTTCCAGAGATTATTAACCCAGATAGCCGCTTACTAATATACAGTATCTTTACTCTGTCAGTTTACTTCTTAAGGAAAAACCTCAGGTATTATAATTCCCACTTCATAAATTAGTACAGTTTATCCTGACGGTTGCACATGTATTGAAACCTCATAAATGAAAAACACCAGCTCTATCCTACTAGACAGTAATATAGCATGTTAATAACATTGTGTTTTATTAGAAAATGAATGCTCTCATCTCTGACAGTAGAGACAGATTCAATAAGATATAGTCACCCTTGGCTTAACTCTATGTATCCTCCTAGCTTTCAAAATTATATCATGCTGTAATATCTTCTTGGTGGAGAATCTCTCTCCTGGCTAAAAGGATACATTGTTATCTCGCTCATATTACCTGCTCCATGAATAGAATCTTATCAAGTTGAACTGTGTTTTAAATCCCTTGATTCTTTTTTGGTCAAATATTGTTTGTTCTTTATTATTTGAAATAATATATAAAATCAATGAATATTTGAATTTTATTGCTTGTTTGCAATCTGTTACAATTGTCATTTGGTAAATACCTGTGAAACAAAATACAATTTTTGAAATCACTTTTACACTGTTGACTTACACTTATTGTTCTGTAGAGATCACTTCTCAGTAGCCATCTCCTTATCATCCCAGGCAGGGGTACATTGAAAGTTGATAACTCTATTGTAAAACTGGAGACAGATAACCCAGTATTCAACATTTACAATAGGAAATAATTCCAGCTTATTTACCCATCCCTCCTGCACAGGTGATTTAGAAAGAGTCTACATTCCTTTAAGCTTTGTGATGCGTGGCGCTTACTACATCCCCAGAGCTGAGACTATACATTCTATTCTATTTGCATGGGACATATGGAAGAATAAATTATATTTTCCTCTCCCACCAATCCCTCTCCTAGATAAGTTGATCATAGGTAATATTATTAACTCTCACCATGTCCCTGTGTTCTGCTCCCTCTCTTTTCTCTACCTTTCTAGGAAAGGAGCTAGCTCAGGTCTGCCACCAGTTAAAATGTATTTGATAAAATGCTTGTGAATTACCTTTCTCCTCTCCTATTGGCAGTATTTAATAATGTTTTTCCCTTGTTCCCCTTCCCACCTGCTTTTTTTTAATGGCCACAGTTCTACCTAAAAAAAAGGAAAGACCCTCAGCTTGGTTCAAGCTACTTTCCCATTTTACTAATAAACGTTGATCCAAAGATCTACGCCAAAAGCATTGCAACACATCAGGTGGGCTTCATACGTGCTAGGGAAGCCTGATGTAATATCCTGCAGGCTTTTACTATCTTGCATCATGCAACATTCCATTAAAGATGATATCATTGGTGTAACGCCGAGCGCTCCGGGTCCCGCTGCTTCCCTGGAGCGCTCGCGGCGTTACTCTGCTTGCAGCGCTCCGGTCGGCGATGCTGACCGAGAGCGCTGCTACCCTGTCACCGGAGGGGATGCGATCCGTGGGACGGGACGTGCCCGTTCACGGATCGCATCCCATGTCCCTTCTCACCCGCTCCGTCCTTCCTCTGTCCCTGCCCAACGCGCACGGCCCCGCTATCTAGGGCGCGCACGACGGCTCTCTGAAATTTAAAGGGCAAGTGCACCACTAATTGGTGCCTGGCCCAATCTAGTCTAATCACTGTTTCCCCTATAAAACATCACTTCCCCTTCCTGTCCCTGCCGGATCTTGTTGCCTAGTACCTAGTGAAAGCGTTCCAGTGTGTCCTTGCCTGTGTTTCCAGAATCTCTGCTGTTGCCCCTGACTACGAACCTTGCCGCCTGCCCTGACCTTTCTGCTACATCTGACCTTGCCTTGCCTTGTCCTTTTGTACCGCGCCATCTCAGCCACCAGAGAGGTTGAGTCGCTACTAGGAGGAACGACCTGGGGGTTACCTGTCTCAGCAAGTCCATCCCGCTTTGCGGCGGGCTCTGGTGAATACCAGTAACCCCTTAGACTCCGTTCCCCTGGTACGGCCCACGCCATCACCTCTCTGGTTCAGAGGATCCACTTCCAGTGTCCTCACCTTCCGCCAACCCGGATCCTGACAATTGGATGCCCAAAAGTAATTTTAATGGGTGGTGTAATGTTCGTTTATCTGTATTTTGCATTTTTTTGCTTTGGGTTAGTGTTGCTCGCGAATATTCGCAATGCAAATTTTATTCGCGAATTTCACATATTCGCAAATTCGCAAATATAGCACTATAGATTCATAATTACAAATATTATTTTTCTTTCACAGTACACATCACAGTGATCACCCCTCTCTGCTTCCAGCTTGTGTGGTGTAAAGAAGGCTCTAATACTACTGTGTGAGACTGGTATGCGAATTTTTGCTAATGCAAATTTTTGTATATGCTAATTTTCGCATACGCGAAAATAAAACGTGAATATTATGAATATGCGAATTTAGCGAATATATGACGAATATTTGTCCATATATTCGCAAAATATAGCAAATTCGAATATGGCCTATGCCGCTCAACACTACTAGTGTTGCTCGCGAATATTCGCATTGCAAATTTTATTCGCGAATATAGTACTATATATTCGTAATTACGAATATATATATTTTTTTCACAGTACACATCACAGTGATCACCCTTCTCTGCTTCCAGCTTGTGTGGCGTAAAGAAGGCTCTAATACTACTGTGTGAGACTGGCGTGCGAATTTTCACATATGCGAAAATTTGCATATGCTAATTTTCTTATATGCAAATTTCCGCTTATGCTAATTTTTGTATGTGCTAATTTTCGCATATGCGCATTTTCGCATATGCAAAAATAAAACGCGAATATTATGGATGTGCGAATTTAGCGAATATATGACGAATATTCGTCCAAATATTCGCGAAATATCGCGAATTCGAATATGGCCTATGCCGCTCAACACTAAACAGGACACAATCCATAAACCATATAGTTGGAAGAAACAGCGTGGAGGCTCCCAATTCCAGTCTGTCTACTTTATTGAATACAGATAACAATGCAACATTTGTTTTGCTACTACGTAGCTTCTTCACTGGTTCAATCACTAAACCCCTCCCCATAAATATCTATGTAGTCCAACACAACTTTATTAACACATTTTAAGACAAAAATCAATTCGCTTGACACATTAAAAACAGCATTGAGTAACTGGATGAATTTAGAAACAGCACTTCATGCAATATCTTCATGATGCATACTATCCTTAGGGTGCGTTCACACGGAGTAAATGAAGAGTAATTCAAGCAGAAAAATTTACAGATGAAAAAAAAATAATTTGCGGGAAATTCACACGCAATTCGCGCGGAATTGCGTGCGGAATTGCGCGCTGACATGGGGGAGAAATAAGTGAAGGGTTTTTCAGCCATTTCCGTGCAAATTGCACGCGAATTCCACTCAAATTGCCCGCGAATTGCTCACGAATTCCGCGCGAAAACGATGTCGGGCGGAATTTTTTTTTACCATTGACTTCAATTGATTTCTGCTAGCGGATTCCACTTGAAGAATGAACATGTTCTTTCTTCAAGCAGCACGGAATTCAGCATCGGAATTCTGCTAGCAGAATTTCCGCAGTGTGAACAGGCCAGCAGAAATAACATTAAAGTCAACGGGCAGAGGAGATGTGCATTAATTTGGAGCGGAGAATTCAAGAGGAATTACTCGAGTAAATTCCTCTTGAATTACTCAGTGTGAACGCACCCTTATTCTTGAAATGTCACAATAAAATGAGTGGACAATACTTTTCAAATCGCTTTTTTCATTGCAGCCTAGCAGACCTAATACTTCGGACCTCAAGATCAACTCAATTTCACGTTTTAGTAGTTCCATATTACGATGCCCTTCTATCACTAGTAGATCCACTTGGATCAAACCACAATTTTTGGGTCCCCTCCATGACAGTCTAACATGTGTTTGATAAGTCTGGGTGAGCCCACTCCAGTCCTTATTGAATGTACATGTTCACTGAAATGTTTGTACAATGGACGGATTGTCTTGCAGATATAATATCGGACACAATCACGCACAATTACATAGACAACAAAGCAGGTACGACAGGTAAAAATATCTGAAATTCTATATAAATATTGCAATTTGTATGGAGGAAACTGGGGTCAACTGGGCACAGAATCAGCAATGCCCACATCTGTGGTTGCCCACCGGCGCTGATCTCTGAAGCCAATTCTCACCCCACATTTTCTCCATATGTCCCTTCACCAGCATATCCTTAAGATTTTTGCACCTACGGAACGACACCACTGGTTTATGACTTGCTTTTTCAGAAATTACTGCATCTTTGGTCAAAATCTGCCAATTTCTATTAATGGCAGTTCTTAGTGCATTAGACATGGGGCTATATCTGAAGATAAAGGAGAAACCCTCTCTACTTTTATTATCCCCTCCTTCCTGGATGAATACAACAACTGATTACAATCTCTGCAAAGTGCTTTTTCTCAAGCTTGATTGATAAGCTGTATGAGGTATCCACAATCGTGTAATTTTTTGCTTAGAGTGTCTTCCTCTGAATTGAAAGAAAGAATGTCACTGTCGATACGTCTTAATCTGATGAATTGTCCATATGTTAATGACTGCTTTGTATGAAGTGGATGAAAACTATCATATTTTAAAAGAGAGTTTGTAGCTGTGGTTTCATTGTATGTCGTGGTATGCATGGCCCCCTCAATGATGGAGACCCGCACATACAAAAAGTTCACAGTTGTAGCACTGCACTCACTACTAAATGTTATGTTGGACGTATTGGAATTAAGGTATGTCACAAAGCATTCAAATTCCTCTCTAGGACCCGCCCACATGACGAAAACATAGTCTATGTAGCGTAAGTATTAACAAATATGCCTCAGAAATATATTTGTAACAGTAAAAACCATCCGGTCTTGAAGATCCCCCAAAAAGATATTTGCAAATGTCAGGGCGACCAGCATCCCCATTGTGGTCCCCGCTCGTTGCAAGTACCACTGGCCATCAAAGACAAAGGTGTTGTGGCCCAGAACAAAAGCCAAAACTTGGCAGATTAAGTCAACATGAATATTCCTCAACTGCATGCAACTCAACTGGCATCTGACAGCCTCCACACTCCTGTGGGAACTTGCCACATCGTCTGTTCCAGATGCTGCAGAAAGTCTCCCGTATCCTTAATATAGGACAGGAGAGTATCAAATACTGATCTGATTGCCCAATCTAGATAGCGCAATAGTGCCTCAGTCACAAACTTACATCCTGCCACAATCAGTCTATCCACTGGATTTTGTTACCGATTTGTGGATTTTTGGGAGAAAGTACCAGTATGGTCTCTCAGGGTGTGGATGGATAACCCTATTAGCAAAATTTTCAGAAAGAATTCCACTTTCCACCGCCACCCTTAACAGACTCCTGAGACCATCCTGGTACTTTCTGGTAGGATCCGAGGACAAAACAACATATGTGTCCTCATTCTCCAATTCACGTCTTGCCTCCTGCAGATAGTATTCTTTACTCATAATAACAATATTCCAACCCTTGTCCACCAGTTTTATTACTAAGTCATCCCTGGATTTTAACCATTTCAAGGCTTCCCTCTCGCCATCAGAAACATTATGTGGTGCGGTGGGATAAATCAAGGCCTTTACATCCTGGGACACTTTGTCCCTAAATATCTCCGTGGTGAACCGGTGGGCAGGGAAGGGTTGAATTGAGAAGGAACTCCACCACTAAATTTATCATCAGGTGAGGATGGTGTCAGCCGAGACCTTGGAGTCACATCCAGAAGGTCCCCAATGAGATTATGCTCAGCCTCAGTTACTAACCCATGAAAGCTATAACCCAACATTCCTCCACTTACTCTTTTCTCACCCGGACACTCATGTGGATCAGTAACATTATCAAAATGAGAGGATTTAAAATAACACCACATTTGTAAGATTAATAAAAGATATGTCAGAATTACCTGTGGTGTCTTCCGCAGCAGGTGCCCCTACAACCTCCAGGAGGCCTGTTTGCCACCTCCCTTTACTTTGTCCCTTATGACCCCTCAGGGTGTGACACCTAAAGGAGTTTCCCCCATTTGGCTGGTGGGAGCAGTCGTTAGGTCTCCTTGAATATTTTGTTCCGTACTGGAATCTAAGCCGGAGTCCTTGGTCCAACCTTCATTCTTCTTCTGTTGGTATACACGTTTTCTTGGGCGTTGACATCTAGGATTCGGATTCCTCTGATTCCAATTAAATATTTTACCCAACTCATTGTCTGCCTTTTCCCTTATGAATTTTTCCCTCTTATGTTCTTTTATTTCCTCTTGGATTGGGATAATTTTCTTCTCCAACTTTTCAGGAAGGCTTGGAACTGAGCACATGTAACTTTGGTCTTCATTTCTTTCTCTGCCCTTAGCAACTCTTCCATTACTGCTGCATACTCTTGATTTATTCAGCTTGCAACCATTCTCGTTATTTTCAGGGCAGATCTTTCCATGCTTGAACAAAACATTGATCTTCCTGAAACTTGGAAATATCATTAAAGTTGCATTAGCCGCATGGAGCTCAATCATGAGCACAATATGACTGTAAGAAATTTAGAGTCCAGAACAGTTTGACCTCCCTTTCAGATAGGGAGATTACTTTTCGTTCCAGGGACTTTGTTCTAAGTCCCTGTAAGACATTTTGGGTATTGCACTGTGCGAAGAACAAGTCGGCAATTGCTCTAACTGCTGTAATTGCAGTTGTATCCGGTTCCACCTGTTCAGCCCCAATATTGTCCATCAATAAGTCATCCATTTCTGTGGATCGGTATCAGCGTGCTCTAGCATGTATGTAAAAGTCCAATGCAGATAGTTTATAGTAGAGAACAGCTGGCACTGCCGTACCATTCGATCAGATAAAGACTCTCGTCGTGTGTGGGTCCAGAGAAATCGGATAGCTGCTCCAACAGACGAACAATGACCCCATATAACAGGGCACAATCCATAAACCATATACAGTAGATGGAAGAAACAGCTTTGAGGCACTCAATTCCAGTCTGTGTCATAAACCAGTGGTGTTTTTCCATAGGTGCAAAAATCTTAAGGATATGCTGGTGAAGGGACGTATGGAGAAAATGCGGGGTGAGAATTGTCTTCAGAGATCGGCGCCGGTGGGCAACCAGAGATGTGGGAATTGCCGATTCTGTGCACAAATCACCCCAGTTTCCTCCATACAATTAGGGCAATATGTACATAGAATTTCAGATTTTTTACCTATTGTACCTACTTTGTTGTCTATGTAATTGTGTGTGTTTGTGGCCGATATTATATCGGCAAGACAATCCGCTCATTGTACAAACATTTCTGTGAACATGTACGTTCAATAAGGACTGGAGTGGGCTCACCCATACTTATCAAACACATGTTAGACTGTCACGGAGGGGACCCAATACAAATTAAATTCTGTGGTTTGATCCGAGTGGATTCACTAGTGACAGAAGTGGATCATAATCTGGAGTTGATCTTGAGGTCCGAAGCATTAGATCTGCTAGGCTTAAATGAATGAAACGATTTGCATAGTATTGTCCTCTAATTTTATTGTGACATTTCAAGAATAAGTATATTATATATCATGAAAATATTGCATGAAGTGCTGTTTCTAAATTCATCCTGTTACTCAATGCTGTTTTTAAAGGGGTACTCCGCTGCCCTCCGCTGCCCTGCGCTGCCCTGCTTCCGGAGCTCCACTCCCCAGCGTCCGGAAGTTTATTGTTCCAAACGCTGTGTGCGGGCTTCCGTGTTCAGGGCCGCCCCTCATGACATCACGTGACGTCACTAGGGGGCGGGCGTGACATCACAATTGGCGGCCCTGAACATGGAAGCCTTCACACAGCGTTCAGAACAATAAACTTCCAGATGCTGGGGAGCGGAGCTCCGGAAGCAGGGCAGCGGAGGAAAGCGGAGACTTTAATGTCAAGCGAGATTTTTTTGTCTTTTTTTTTTGTCTTACAATGTGTTAATAAAGTTGTGTGGGACTACATTGGTATTTAAGGGGAGGGGTTTAGTGATTAAACCAGGCTGTGAAAAAGATACATAGTAGCAAAACAATTGTTGCTGTGCATTGTTACCTGTATCCAATAAAGCATACTTACTGGAATTGAGAGCCTCCTCACTGTTTCTTCCATCTATATGGTTTGTGGATTGTGTCCTGTTATATGGGGAGCACCGTTCATCTGTTGGAGCAGCTATCCGGTGAATCTGGACCCACACACTGAGGTACTAGCTGTTCTCTACTATAAACTATTTGCATTGGACTTTTACATACATGTTAGAGCACGCTGATACTGATCCTGAAATTATGACTCATTGATAAACAATGCTGGTGCTGAACAGGTGGAACCGGATACAACTGCAATTGCAGCAGGTAGAGTAAATGCTGACTTGTTCTTTGCACAGAGCAATACCCAAGATGTCTTACAGGGACTTGGAACAAAGTCCCTGGAACGAAAAGGGATCTCCCTAGCTCAAACTGTTCTGAACTCTAAATTCCTTACAGTCATATAGCGCTCATGATCAAGCTTCACGAGGCTTGTGCAACTTTAATGATATTTCCCAGTTTCTGGAAGATGAATGTTTTGTTCAAGTATGGAAAGATCTCCACGCAGAACATGCCCTGAAACTTATAAGATTGGTTGCAAGCCGCACAGAACAAGAGTATGCAGCAGTAACGGAAGAGTTGCTACGGGCAATGAAAGAAATGAAGACCAGATTTACATGTGCTCAGTTCAAAGCTGTCCTGAAACGGGTGGAGAAGGAAATTATCCCAATTCAAGAGGAAGTAAAAGAAAATAAGAGGAAAAAATTCATAAGGTACAAGGCAGACTATGAGTCAGGTAAAATATTTAATTGGAATCGGAGGAATCTGAATCCTAGACGTAAACACCCAAGAAAATGTGTATACCAACAGAAGAGGAATGAAGGTTGGACCACAGACTCCACCGCAGATTCCAGTATGGAATAGTGTTGAGCGGCATAGGCCATATTCGAATTCGCGAATATTCGCGAATATATGGACGAATATTCGTCATATATTTGCAAATATTCACATATTTGTAGTATTCTCGTTTTATTTTCGCATATGCGAAAAATTCGCATATGCGAAAATGTACATATGCAAAAATTAGCATATACAAAATTAGCACAAACGCAATTTCGCATATTCGAAAATTAGCATATGCAAATTTTCGCATATGCGAAAATTCGCACACCAGTCTCACACAGTAGTATTAGAGCCTTCTTTACACCACACAAGCTGGAAGCAGAGAAGGATGATCACTGTGATGTGTATTGTGAAAAAAAAAAAAGAATATTCGTAATTACGAATATATAGTGCTATATTCGCGAATATTCGCGAATTCACGAATATGCGATATTCGCGAATAAAATTTGCATTGCGAATATTCGCGAGCAACACTAGTATGGAACAAGGTATTCAAGGAGACCTAAGGACTGCTCTCATGCTGGTCAAATGACCAGAGTGGGGGAAACTCCTTTAGGCATCACACCAAGAGGGGTTGTAAGGGACGAAGTAAAGGGAGGTGGCAAATGCAAACAGGTCTCCTGGAGGTTGTAGGGGCACCTGCTGCGGAAGACATCACAGGTAATTCTGACATCTTTATCATTAATCTTACGAATGTGGTGTTATCTGATGACTGCAAAAAAACTATTGTCAAAAGGTCTTAAAGGGGTAGTCCAGTGGTGAAAAACGTATCCCCTATCCTAAGGATAGGGGATAAGTTTGAGATCGGGGGGGGTCCGACCGCTGGGGCCCCCCGCGATCTCTCTGTACGGGGCCCCGGCTCTCCGCCGAGATAGCGGGTGTCGACCCCCGCACGAGGCGGCGGCCGACACGCCCCCTCAATACATCTCAATGGCAGAGCCGGAGATTGCCGAAGGCAGCGCTTCGGCTCTGCCATAGAGTTGTATTGAGGGGGCGTGTCGGCCGCCGCTTCGTGCGGAGGTCGACACGCCCCCTTACCGCGGGCTGTCGGGGCTCCGTACAGGAGAACGCGGGGGGCCCCAGGGGTCGGACCCCCCGCGATCTGCAACTTATCCCCTATCCTTAAGATAGGGGATAAGTTGTAAACCACTGAGTCAACACTGGACTACTCCTTTAATTACTGCATGAAACAAAATTTTGATTTCACTGAATTTGATATATATTTACAAAAGGAGATCCACCGTATGAATTTGTATAGATATTTTAAATCCTCTCATTTTGATTAGTGTTGCTCGCGAATATTCACAATGCGAATTTTATTCACGAATATTGCATATTCGCGAATTTGCGAATATTCGCGAATATAGCACTATATATTCGTAATTACGAATATTCGTATTTTTATTTTATTTTTTCACAGTACACATCACAGTGATCATCCCTCTCTGCTTCCAGCTTGTGTGGTGTAAAGAAGGCTCTAATACCACTGTGTGAGCCTGGCATGTGAATTTTTGCATATGCGAAAATTTGCATATGCTAATTTTCGCATATGCAAATTTTCGATTATGCTAATTTTTGGATGTACTAATTTTCGCATACGATAATTTTCCCATGTGCGAAAATATAACGCGAATATTACGAATATGCGAATTTAGCGAATATATGACGAATATTCGTCCATATATTCGCAAAATATCGCAAATTCGAATATGGCCTATGCCGCTCAACACTAATTTTGATAATGTTACTGATTCACATGAGTGTCCGGGTGAGAAAAGAGTAAGTGGAGGAATTCTGGGTTATAGCTTTCATGGGTTAAGAACTGAGGCTGAGCATTATCTCATTGGGGACCTTCTGGATGTCACCCCGAGGTCTCGGCTGACATCACCCTCACCTGATGATAAATTTAGTGATGGAGTTCCCCCTCAATTCAACCCTCCCTTGCCTGCCGGTTCACCCCTGAAGGTATTTAGAGACAAAGTATCCCAGGAAGTAAAGGCCTTGATTTAACCCACCACTCCAGATAGTCTTTCTGGTGGGGAGAGGGAAGCCTTGAAATGGTTAAAATCCAGGGGTGACTTAATAATAAAACCAGCGGACAAAGGTGGGAGTATTGTTATTATGAGTAAAGAATACTATCTGGAGGAGGCAAGACATCAATTGGAGAATGGTGACACATATGTTGTTTTAGCCTCGGATCCAACTAGAAAATACAAGGATGGTCTTAGGAGTCTGTTAAGAGTGGTGGTGGAAAGAGGAATTATTTTTCCAAATAATTTGCTTGTAGGCTTATCCATCCACACCCTGAGAGACCATACTGGTACTCTCTCTCAAAAAAACACAAATCGGTTATAAAACCAGTGGGTAGACCAATTGTGGCAGGATGTAAGTCGGCGACTGAATGGGCAATGGGACCAGTACTTGATACTCTTGCGTCCTATATTAAGGATACTGGAAACTTTCTGCAGCATCTGGAACAGAGGACTGCCTCTTAGCGACCCTGGACGTGAAGACTCTCTACACACGCACCCCACAGGATGCGGGTGCAGAGCCTGTCAGATGCCAGTTAAGTCACATGCAGTTGGGGAGTATTCATGTGGACTTCATCTGCCAAGCTTTGGCTTTTGTCCTGGGCCACAAGGCCTTTGTCTTTGATGTTTTTGTTGTGTGGGCGGGCCCTAGAGAGGAATTTAAATGCTTTGTGACATACCTTAATTCCAATACGTCCAACATGACATTTCCTAGTGAGTGCAGTGCTTTGGATGTGCGGGTCCCCATCATTGAGGGTGCCATACACACCATGACACACAATTGACTGACAGCTACAAACCCTCTTTTAAAATATGATAGTTTTCATCCACTTCATACAAAACAGTCATTACCATACAGATAATTCAGCAGATTATGATGTATCAACAGTGACATTCTTTCTTTCACTTCACAGGCAGGCATACTACTCAAAAAAATTACAAGATCGTGGAAACCCCATACAGCTTATCAATCAAGCTTGAGAAAAAGCACTTCACAGAGATCATAATCAGTTGTTGCATCCAGGAAGGAGGGGGGAACAAAAATAGAGAGGGTTTCTCCTTTATCTTCAGAAATAGCCACATGTCTAATACAATAAGAACTGCCTTGAATAGAAATTGACATATTTTGACAAAAGATGCAGTAGTTTCTGAAAAAGTGAGTCACAAACCAGTGGGATCGTTCCATAAGTGCAAAAATCTTAAGGATATGCTGGTGAAGGTGATAGGGATGACCCTTTTGTTTTTAATGACTGATCAATATACTAATATGCCATTGCTGCTGGAAAAATATATCAGTTACCTACCCCTTCTTGACCCATATACAGCAGCTTGCAATATGCTCGTGACTACAATTGAGGCCTTGCCATGATGCCGATACAACTGAGATAAGGAGTAGAAAGACAAAATATCTGATGAACAGAGAATTTCCCAGTGGAGAAACTTCTGCCAAGAAATGAATGGACACTAGATAGGCTAATATATACGGACACAATAATCAAACAACCAATCAAAATGTAACATGCTGATTCTGAGGTCATAACAAAACCTCCTTCTTTGTCAAATGTAAAAATGAAATGTACTTCCTGGATTAAACAGAACTCTTTTGGGAAAGAGTGTATACCAACATCCTGTGTGGTGTGTATTTTCTTATGTCGACACCTAGCAATATATGGCAGCACAGTCAATCACATTTAAAAGCCTCCCCTCAGCCAGTCCTTAACAAAGGGACATATGGAGAAAACACAGGGTGACAATTAGCTTCAGAGATCGATGCCGTTGGGCAACCACAGATGTGGGCATTGCTGATTCTGTGCCCAGTTGACCCCAGTTTTCTCCATACAATTAGGGCAATATGCACATAGAATTTATGATTTTTTTTTACCTGTTGTACCTGCTTTGTTGTCTATGTAAGTGTGTGTGATTGTGGCCAATATGATATCGGCAAGACAATTAGCTCATTGTAAAAATGTTTCAGTGAACATGTATGTTCAATAAGGACTGGAGTGGGCTCACCCAGACTTATCAAACACATGTTGGACTGTCATGGAGGGGACCCAAAAGTTGTGGTTTAATCCGAGTGGATCCACTAGTGATAGGAGGGGATTGTAATATGGAACTACTAAAATGTGAAACGGAGTTGAACTTGAGGTCCGAAGCATTAGGTCTGCTAGGCTGCAATAAGGGATGAGCGAATCGAATCTGACAAATCCAAATTCGTTATGAATTTCAGGAAAAATTTGATTCACAACAAAGGCGAATATTGCCGCGATTCTATCGCACAAATCGCTTCATTAAACTCCATTTAGTGCGGTCCAGGCTCCAGGGCATCTAAAATGGCAAATCCACATGTGAGGACATGGGGCAAGGAATTCTGGGAAGGCGGGAACAGGGTAGGCGGGATGACCCTGAATCCATGCAGCATGCAGCCTATCACCAGCCAGTCACCCCTGTGATGTCACTGCCCTATATAATCGGCAGCCATATTGCGAACAGTTCGTAGATAGCCAGCACGGCACTGCTTCCCTATTTGAGTGTAGAACAATAATGAAATGGCAGACTTGGACTAGGAATGCTGGAGGTGGTGCTCTGATTGACAATAGTACATGAAAACGTTTCAAAGAAGCGGGAAAATAATCGGCAACTCACCGCAACCAGCTGAATAAATCTTCTTTTATTTTATACTCACAAATATGTTACATGGGAAGAGGGTAGTGGGGGGGACACAGGATGGCGACCAAGCTCCGTTTCGCACGGTGATCGTGCTTCCTCCGGCCATGTTAACCAAACCTTAGACTGTGACTATATACAAGTAAGCGAAGGTGTGCTTCCAATCATTCCCCTGAATCCAGGTCATGTGACCCGATAACCTGGGAAGGAGGGGGAGGTACCTTTCTATCTAGAAGCAAGCTTCCAAATCAGTTCGGTCATTTAACCCCAAAACTCCAGTCGCGCTGGTTTTAACTATCCATAGAGTTTCAGCGTGGAGGAGTTTGTGGTCAATCCGTTCACCTTTACTTGATTGTACTTTTTCCAACCCCAGGAATCGCAAGACCTCTGGGTTGTTCTCATGTGCGTCTTTTACATGGGTTATCAGACGTGTCGCGCCTGGTCTCCGCGTTCGTATGGCATAATAATGCTCCCTAATATGTTGGCGTCTGGTATGTCCAATGTAAAAAAAGCCACATGGGCACAGAATCGCATATATGACATTAACACTTCTACAAGTGATCAGCTCATTGATAATATGATGTATGGAGCCCAGCCTTATGCTCTTTGTTTCCCAGCAAAACCTACAAAAATTACAACTCTTGCATTTAAAATTACCTGCTGGTAAGAAGTCACCCAGCCATGTTAGTTTTGCAGTTTTATTAATTCTCTGCTTCCTACTTTTATTAAGAATATTCCTTATTGTAAGGTTTCTCCTATAAGTAATATGTGGCTTTCTCTTAGCTGCCTCCTTCAGATCCTCATCTTATTCGAGCAGGAACCAATTTCTTCTGATAGCCCTTTCTACTGTCGAATTCATTGGGGAGTTTTGTAGGATAAATGTAAACCTTTTTTCACCTTTTCTCTGTTCTTTATTCTTTAGTAGATCTCTTCTATTAATATTGTCTGCTTTTTCTCTACCATTTCTTATTACTCTCTCTGGATACGCTCTCTCTCTTAATCTGTTCTCTAGCTCATCTGCTTGCTGTACGTATGTTGTTTCTTTACTATTATTTCGTTTCAATCGGACAAATTGTCCATACGGGATCCCTTGTTTGACAGTTGTCACAGTCTAAGGTTTGGTTAACATGGCCGGGGGAAGCACGATCACCGTGCGAAACGGAGCTTGGTCGTCATCCTGTGTCCCCCCACTACCCTCTTCCCATGTAACATATTTGTGAGTATGAAATAAAAGAAGATTTATTCAGCTGGTTGCGGTGAGTTGCCGATTATTTTCCTGCTTCTTTGAAACATATTGCGAACAGTCACTTCAGCTTTTCACTGGAAATATATTGAAAGGGAAAGACAGCGCTATGTGTTACACAGAAAAGCTTTTTTCCAGCAACGATTCATCTCCGAGTCAAGTAAGTGTCCTGTTGCACAGGGAGAGGGACAGAGAGCAGTGTGTTGCACAATGTCTTTCACAGAACAGCAACAATTCAGCTCAACAAATCCCACCTAGAAGGACTGATTAAGAGAGAAACTGCAATATTGGGTGTAGTAAACTGATGGTGTTGTACACATACTTTTTTAAGCTTACTGTAGCGCATTTTTCTCCCCTCATAAGTGCATATCACATACGTACATCTAAATGGTGTACTATTTTGTACCTGTTAAACTCTCAAGGGCCTAAATACTATGAAAGGTCAGGCAAAAGTACTCACCGGCTGGTGTTGTACACAAATGCTTTTTTAAGCATACTCTAGCACATTTTTCTCCCTCCTTAAGTGCATACCATATACATACATCTAAGTGGTGTACTATTTTGTACCTGTTAAACTCTCAAGGGTCTAGATACTGTGAAAGGTCAGGTAAAAGTACTCACCAGCTGGTGTTGTACACAAATACTTTTTTAAGCATACTGTGGCGTATTTTTCTCCCCTCATAAGTGCATACCACATACCTACATCTAAGTAGTGTACTATTTTGAACCTGTTAAATTCTCAAAGGGCTAGATACTGTGAAAAGCCAGGCAAATGTACTCACCAGCTGGTGTTGTACACAAATATTTTTTTAAGCGTACTATAGCGCATTGTACTCCTCTCATATATGCACTAAGTATGTAAGGCAGAGAAGTGCCATAACATGCACAGAGGAATGGCAGAGGTCTACATTCAGAGGTCACAGCAGACTAGGGAAGAGTGTCCTGAGCTCCAGGTATCAGCTAGCGGTTGTGTCTCAACCAGCAACCCATCTGCCATCATCGATTGGTTAACATGGTCATCCACTTCACAAGTTTCATCTGACACCCCCAGTCAACAGTCGGTGACACAAAAAATAATTTGGCATGGCCCGCAAGCAATCCCTGTCCTATGGTGTTCCCTCCCCCACAGAAGCATCTTATGCTGTGGGTTCAGCTCCATTATTTAGTGAGGACAATCTAGAGGACAGTCAGCACCTACTGCCAATCTGAGAAGTGGAGGAGACATCTGATGCTTCCTACGCTAGGCAGGCAAGTAGTGATGAGGAGAATGGCGTGGGAGGTGGTGTTGCAAACATTTAGGCTCCTGAAGCAGACACTGTTGAGGAATCTAAGAAGGTCATCAGTGGCGTGCAGACACAACTCGATGATGATGATGATGAAGCCGATCACACTTGGGAGCCGGGTGCAGAAGGGGCTTCATCATCATCAGGAGAAGAGGCATGCTGGTTGCATATGAGGCAGCCGCTGAGCCAGCAAGGTGGTAGCATGGTTGGCAGTCAGCATGGTGGCAGAAGTGGAAAGTCTAGAGCCAAACTGGCCCGGGGTAGACCACCTGCTTCGCGGCAGCCTGCCTTCCCGAGAGGTAGTGAAACAGGGGTTCCTGGAGTCAGCAGCAGTAGCAGTCAATCAGTGCGGACTGTTGGTGGCAAAATCAGCTACTCGGCGGTGTGGCAGTGTTTCATCAAGCATCTAGAGGAGGTTAATTATCTTTATTGAATACAAAAAACATTAAAAAGCCCACAAGGGGTAAAGGAGATAATATAATAAATTAATGCAAATAATCCAAATAGTCACCATGGACCAGACTAAAAAGCGGTGGTTAGCAACACAGTAAAGATTCACATATGATAAAGTGCAGGGGAAGGCATGTTATGAATAATCCTTGATAGTTGGGACTAAGCCCATACTACACACCACAGTACAATACACGCCCCGGATGAAGCAGCAGTGAAATGTTGGGTTGAGTGTGTGGCTACTCATGTATACTCCGTCCCACTGTGGCTCTATACCCTTTTTAAATATACAATGTTGTATTTATATTTTTTTGCATTTGTGGAGTGCTTACTCTATTGTACTGTGGTGTGTAGTATGGGCTTAGTCCCAACTATCAGGGATTGTTCATAACATGCTTTCCCCTGCACTTTATCATACGTGATTCTTAACTGTGTTTCTAGCCACCACTTTTTAGTCTGGTCCATGGTGACTATTTGCATTATTGTATTTTCTATCTCCTTTACCCCTTGTGGGCTTTCTAATGCTTTTTGTATTCAACAAAGATAATCTTTGATCTATATACAAAGCCACATTATTAGTCAGTCGCCAGGATTACGGGATGAACAACATTATTACACTACTTCAGCTACTGCAACATTGTGGGAAACGATGGCTGGTCATGGCACTGGAGACATGGCGCCTACATCTCACGGCCACATGAGCCCTGTGGGGGCGGAACTGGAGGAAGAGGGGGAGGGGCACAGTGGAGCACAAATTGAGTTTTGTGAGATGGGCAGTTTTTCTAGTCATCTGACAGGAGAGGAGGAACAGGAGCAGCTAGAGGAGCTAGAAAGTTATGAGGCGAGACACAGGACCCAGACACACCGTGGCAGAATGCAGTGGAGATGAAGACAGGGAGTCCCTCCGAGTCACTTGCACAAATGGCACGATGCATGCTCACTTGCTTGCGTAGTGACTGCCGAATTGTCACCATTCGGCAGCGGGATGATTTCTGGCTCTCCACCTTATCGGACCCTCGTTACCGGAACAAAAAAGGGGACCTTTTTCACCCCCAGTGAGAGGGAGGACAAACTGACCTACTACAGAGGCATCCTATGTAGTCAGTTGGCCAATGCCATAGCCCATCCTCTCGCAGGTCTGACTCGAGGGGCCCTCTGTGCTCACCATCCACTGCCATGGCTGCTGAGAAGGGATGGGGTGGCAGGAGCAGTACCAGCTCCATCACCAGCAGCCTGATTCTACAGTCGCTGATGAGTAGCTTTCTTCACCCACATAGCAACAGGTAGACCTGGAGCAGGACCTGAACCCGCAGGTGATGGCTAGTGTTGAGCGGCATAGGCCATATTCGAATTCGCGAATATTCCCGAATATATGGACGAATATTCGTCATATATTCGCTAAATTTGCATATTCGTAATATTAGTATATTATTAGTATAATATTAGTATATTAGTATATGCGTAAATTAACATAGGCGGAAATTAGCATATACAAAAATTAGCATAAGCGAAAATTTGCACCCCAGTCTCACACAGTAGTATTAGAGCCTACTTTACACCACACATGCTGGAAGCAGAGAGGGGTGATCACTGTGATGTGTACTGTGAAGAAAAAAAAAAAAAGATTATTCGTAATTATGAATATATAGTGCTATATTCGCCAATATTCGCAATGCGAATATTCACGAGCAACACTAGTGATGGCATACCTTGACATGCCCATGCCATCACACCTTGAAGATCCGCTGGACTTCTGGGCAGCCAAACTTGATTTGTGGCCGCAAATAGCAGAGTTTTCCCTGAAAAAGCTGTCCTGCCCGGACAGTAGTGTGCCATCAGAGCGGGTGTTTAGTGCGGCGGGGGCCATAGTAACCCCAAGGAGAACTTGTCTGTCCACAAAAAATGTGGAGAGACTGACCTTTGTGAAGATGAATCAGGCATGGATCACCCAGGATTTCCATCCACCAATGCCTGATGCATCAGAATAGATTGACCATGGGGCCACACCAACAATTCACAAAATATGTTTAAGGTGCTGCTCCCCATTTACAGACATTCCTTGCCATCAGAACACAAGTAAGTATTGATGAAATGCATTAGCTAAAACTTAACTTTTCTTAGGATAAAATATACAGCACCTATTCAAAATGTTTTTGAAATCAAACAAAAGGAAAGGTGTGCAAAAAATACCATGTGCCACCTACACCACCACAAATTGATGTGATTCAAAGACCTCTAAAAGGTGCAAGGGAACAACATATAATCCATTGTTACCGGTGGGGGTAAAAACTTCCCCTGCAAGGCCCTACTCTCGCATTATTCATTCCCTTCTTTGCTAGTGTTACTCACCCTAAAAAAGGCAGCCCCACATAGGAACCTCTCCCTATTTCCCCTACAAACACTGCCATTTCCCAGGTATTTTAGCTGGAAATAGAGAGTTTCCTGTGTGGGGCCAGCCTTTTTAGAGTGAGTAACACTTGCCAAGAAGGAAAATAATAGGGCAAGAGTAGGGCCTTACAGGGAAAGTTTTTACATCAACCTGCTACAATGGACAATAAGTTCTTCCCTTTCACTTTTTCAAGGAAAAAGTTACTCCTCTTAAAAAGGGCTGCCCCACACAGGAACCAATCCCGATTTCAACCTAAAAATCCAGGGAAATGGCAGTGTTTGTAGGTGGAAATAGGGAGAGGTTCCTGTGTGGGGCCACCCTTTTTAGGGTGAGTAACACTTGCCAAGAAGGAAATTAATAATGCCAGAGTAGGGCCTTACAGGGGAAGTGTTCACCCCCACCGGTTACAATGGGCCATATGTTGTTCCCTTCCACCTTTTAGAGGTCTTTGCATCACATCAATACTCGGTAGTGTAGGTGGCATATGGTGTTTTTTGCACACCTTTCTTTTGGTTTGATTTAAAAAAAAAAATTGGGGCCATATATTTTATCCTAAGTATATTAATAAAAGTTACGTTTTGCTTAATGCATATCCTCAATACTTACTTGTGCACACTAACACTTTTAGAAAAGAGACAGTTTTCGTTTGCCTACCTGCCTCAGCTACTATTCTGATCCTGCCACCCGCCTGATGCCACACATCTGATGCCAAGTTCTCCTTTTTTTACCCACCTTTGTCACCAGTTACTGGTATTGCCACCCACCGCACTACTCTGTCACCACGTCACTTTCTGGACTCCTAAAGCTGCTGCTGACACCTCCAGGCTGTATCATTCTGCCACCATATGTTCGCCTCATGTTGCCTCCAACTCCGGGCTGTGTCATTTAGCCACTATATGTTCTCATACAGTCATACAGTATTAGTTTAAAGTACATTAAACTTGGGAATCTGATATAAATCTTAAATTAAAATAAAAAAAAAAATCGATGTAATCTTTTCCAGACTGAGGCCCTATGGTCTTCAACCTCATATGTTACCTGTGGAATTATTACAAGAATCCAATAAAACAGCTTGGAGCGATAACAATGAACCATAACTGATTAAATGAAACATTCGCACTCACAATCAGAGGGGTGATGAGAGGCAGGGGCTGGAACAGGTGGTATCTCACCTGGTGGAGGACCGCCAGCTCGATGCTCACCAAAATGGGTACTCAAAAAATGTAAATACATTTAAATTCAAATTACATTCAAATTACATTGAAATTAAATTAAATAAAAATTACATAAAAAATATCTTTATTCTGTTCAATTTTGACGCCAAGTGGTCTCCCTGCTGCCACATCCAGATGCTCTGTGGCAGTGTTTCTAATAGCAATGCCTGTAATTTGCATGTCATACTGAATAACAGTATTATGTCACTAACACAGCACACTCCCTATGCGTGTTAGGACAAGGCAAAGTGTTCTACACCCCTATTGAGGCTATATGGTATCCTTATGCTTCCACCACCTCCACGCTGTGTCATTCAGCCACTATATGTTCTCCTCATGCTGTGTCATTCAGTCACTATATGCTGTGGCCAACTCCAGGCTTAGCAGCCACTATGTGGTCTCCTCATTCTGCCGCCACCTCCACGCTGTGACATTCAGCCACTATGTGGTCTCCTCATACTTCCGCCACCTCCATGCTATGTTATTCAGCCTCTATATGGTCTCCTCATACTGATGGCAACTCCAGACTCATTGTGCTGTTCTGCAACAGCGATTCTAATAGCGATGCCTCTGATCTGCATGTCTTACTGAATAACAGTATTATTTCAATAACCCAGCACACACCCTATGGGTGTTACAACAAGGTAAAGTGTTCAACACCCCTGTTGAGGCTTTTTAATAGCGATTCGCCGCAAATAAATTCAGACCAAACCCCCAAAAATTCGGTAAATTCGGCAAATCGGCCGAATCAAATTTTTGAATGTTCGCTCATCTCTAGCTGCAATGAAAGAATCTATTTGAATAGTATTGTCAGCTAATTTTATTATGACATTTCAAGAATAAGGATATTATACATCATGAAGATATTGCAAGTGCTGTTTCTAAATTCGTCCCGTTACTCTATGCTGTTTTTAATGTTTCAAGTGAGTTGATTTTTGTTTGTCTTACAATATGTTAATAAAGTTGTGCGAGACTACGTAGATACTTAAGGGGAGGGGTTTAGTGATTGAACCATGCTGTGAAGAAGCTACATAGTAGCAAAACAATTGTTGTTGTGCATTGTTACCTGTATCCAATAAAGTACACAGACTGGAATTGAGAGCCTCCATGCTGTTTCTTCCATCTAAATAAAGTTAATGATTTTATTGGTAAAGCAGTGGCAAAGCTCTTTTTTCCTTTGACATACATACTACTGAATAAGCACAATTACAAAACAATTTGCTAGTGGCAATAGACAATGGTGACTTATCCATCCTAAGACGGCAGCATTTGACACAGTTTACCATTAAATATTAAATTCACCTGCAAACAGCATTCTTTTCTGGATTTTAAAAATATAACATTTATTTTTTTATGGTTTTCATAATCCAATAACACTGGAAGGAGAGATAGATATTTTAAAATGGAAGTCTTTTAAAGAAGCACTTTTGTTACTGACCATATCATGTACACTTACATCACTTTTGTACACTATTATTAGTTTCATTCCTGCACAGCTCCACCCATGCATTTCATTACTCTAATTTGGTACAACCTGAATTATCATATTTAATGTGAAAAGGAAGTGAGTCCTGGGTATGCTGACCCTGTTATCAACAAGATAACATCATCACCTATTAAACGGCACCTGCTAGCTCAAAGACAGCTCCCAACCCCTCCCAGCTTTAAAGTGGTACTCCGGTGCTTAGACATCTTATCCCCTATCCAAAGGATAGGAGATAAGATGCCTGATCGCAGGAGACCCGCCGCTGGGGACCCCTGTGATCTTGTGCGCAGCACCTCGTTTATAATCAGTCCCTGGAGCGTCTTCGCTCCGGGTCTGATTACCGGCGACCACAGGGCCTGCGGCGTGTGATGTCACGCTCCGCCCCTCAATGCAAGCATATGGGAGGGGGCGTGATAGCTGTCACGCCCCCTCCCATAGGCTTGCATTGAGGGGCGGAGCGTGATATCACACGCCGCCGGCCCTGTGGTCGCCGGTAATCAGACCCAGAGCGAACACGCTCCGGGGACTGATTACAAACGGGGTGCTGCGTGCAAGATCACGGGGGTCCCCAGCGGCGGGACTCCCGCAATCAGGCATCTTATCCCCTATCCTTTGGATAGGGGATAAGATGTCTAAGTACCAGAGTACCTCTTTAATTGTATATTGCTGCTGCTGTCTCTATGGGATCAGGTTATAAAGTAGCTATACACCTCTCCTAAGGATTTGTATACACAAAAGGTGTTATTTAACAGCAATTATATGAATCAAGTAAAAATGTGTAAATTTTTAACACAATTTTGGAAAATGCAGAAATTCTGTGAAATGTATAAAAAATGCTGTAAAATTTTCATGTGGGAACACAACCAGTACATTACATTTGGATGGGGTTTTAAAAATGTAATTTAAAGGCAACAACAAACTCCAAGTAGAAAATAATTAAAGGAGTACTAGGCTTGAAAACATTTTTTTTTTTAAATCAACTGATGGCAGAAAGTTAAACAGATTTACAAATTACTTCTATTTAAAAATATTAATCCTTACAGTACTTCAGCTGCTGTATACTACAGAGGAAGTTTCCTTTCTGTCTGATCACAGTGCTCTCTGCTGACACCTCTGTCCATGTCAAGAACTGTCCATAGCAGGATAAGTTTGCTACGGGAATTTGCTCCTACTGTGGACAGTTCCTAAAATGGACAGATGTGTCAGCAGAGAGCACTGTGGTCAGACAGAAAGGAAATTCAAAAAGAAAAGAACTGGAGTATACAGAAGCTGATAAGTACTGGAAGGGTTAAGATTTTTAAATAGAAGTAATTTGCAAATCTGTTTAACTTTCCGGCATCAGTTGATTAAAAAAAAAAAGTTTTCCAGCAGACTACTCCATTAAATAAAAGGGTGAAATCTTGAAAAAAACTTTTGAGAACCTTCAGGTCTTGCACATCAAAGGTAATACTTCTTTTTGACCAATTAACTATTAAAATTAAAAACAATATATAATTTCCAACTGTTATAACAGTGTTTCCTACAATGACCTACTAATACATCGGTAGATGACCCTTACGAATCCGCACACAAAAAGTTTCCTAAGTTTTCTTATTTCAGATATTTTACCTTGTTGCAGAATCAGTTTCCATAAGCTCAGCTGCACAGCTATAAAGCTGTATATTATTATAAATCTCTATTTAAAGGCTCCCACCACTTAGCCTTCATTGTAGAAAAAAGGTGATTTTGCTGCAGGGAGAACATTGGTGCCATAAAATAATAATTGGTTGTTGTGGCATTTTATCTGTGCCGCACAGATCAAAATATTCAGTTTTTTTTTTGTTAATGTTAAAGACAATCATTAAACTCTTAAGGTAATGTGTTATCATAAAAGTTTTATAGAGAAGAAAATTATTTCATCTGTGTAACAGATCAAACTTCATGTTCACTTGTAAGGATAGTTGTAGAAGAAAGATTTCTAACGCTGCATCAAGGTCAGCCTGTTATGTAAAACTGAACTTTGAAGTTGTGGGATTACGAGTCCTACCTAGTTATTTTTTATTCCAACCCAATCCATAACAATGTATTTACAAATCAATTACTGATTTAATTTTGTCAATTCCATTTAGGCAAGGAGTACTAATTTAATTTAGCAGAAATACTGTCATCTAAGTGGATACGACAAAATCACATTTTACAACACCGATAATTGTTTCTTTAGAAAACTAAGAGGAACGTATAAATCTGAATGTATTATGTCTAAGGTAATATAATTTTTTTTAAAGCTACATGAAATGTACAATTAGGCATACAGTCACAATATTTAATGTTTTTTATCTATAACATATATTTGTATAGCACAGAACAATTTTTTTTATTTTATTATAACCCTACTTGTACTCGGTGCTTCAATGTATAGCGAGCCTAACTTAATAACTTAGTACCTTCTATTGCTAAGCATTCTCACTTGTGCCACATACTGCTGTGTATGGGTATACCTGGATGGAGAATAAGAGGGCATACCTTAGTGGAGTTGAAGAGAAGAGGGAGGGAGGGCTGGAACACAAACGAACCGGCGGCGTGAGTGCTGTAGCGCCCGGCGGGTTTTTAAAGCCCTGACGCCCCTCCTTCAAACTCAGGCTAAGTATCTTAGCCTTATACTTGTACTCGGTGCTTCAATGTATAGCGAGCCTAACTCAATAACCTATTACCTTTTATTGCTAAGCAGTCTGACTTGTGCTATATACTCCCGCGTATGGGTATACCTGGATGGAGAATAAGAGGGCAAAAGACCAATCTATCAGAACATAACATTTATTAACATGACTTACAAAACAAGAGACTGAAAAGCTTCTTTCATTTCATTGCGAGGATGGGGCACGTAAGACATATAAGCATGTGACTTCCATCGACCTAACTTCTTAATAACGTGAACTGGAACAACATGACTGGAAGCAGCTGCTGCTGCACCTATGCGTAGAGAATGCCCCGAGATGACAGAAATATCATGACCTAAAGACTTAAGTAAAACACGTATGTATTTGATAAATTTAGCAGTGGTCATAGGAGAGCCGTCGAATGACAACAACGGGGAATTTCTGTCAGCGTTCATATGACAGGCCATCAACTCTTGCAAAACAGTTATCGGACACCACTTGTGCGAAGTGGCAAAGTAGGATACCAACACTGGATGACCCGGGAGAGACGTTTTTGTAGTTCTGAGCTCCAAAACATAATGGTCCTTGACCCAACTAATCTGGTCTAACGTTAAAGGGTCACTCTCATTAAAACAAATTTTTGCTTTTGCACTCCTTATGGTAAATGAAAAATATTTCTAATATACTTTGTTTTAAAAAAATGAAGTTTTCTATGTGTTATGTGTGCTTAACAAAGCTCAAGAGCACATTTTCCCCCAGCTCATACACAGACTTTGGACCAAAGTCCAAACACAGAAAGTGCCACTTGGAGTGCTGAGGGGGGGGGGGGGGTGTCCAGCCTCATCCAATCATAGCTCCTCTCACACATAACTGCCATATGCTTTTGGTTGGACACCCCCCCCCCCCTCAGCACTCCAGGCGGCACTTCCTGTGTTTGGACTTTGGTCCTAAGTCTGTGTATGAGTTGGGGGAAAATGTGCTCTTGAGCTTTTTTAAGCACAAATAAAACATAGAAAACTTCATTTTTTTTAAACAAAGTATATTAGAAATATTTTTCATTTACCATAAGGAGTGCAATAGCAAAAATTAGTTTTAATGAGAGTGCCCATTTAAATATGACGATTGCTCTAAACCGCTCGTGATCTCGCCTGGTCTCAAAAAAATTTAAAATCCCAAGAATAATGCAGCCTTTAACATCAAACTATGCCTGTACCCAAATGGCAATTTGTCCAGAGCATCAGCCAGCTCTCTGAACATCTGACCAGTCAGAGGTTGTCTAGACGGTGCTTTCTGAACCTGGGATTTGGATACCCCTTTTAATGCTGCTCTGATGGCGTGGGATGTATCCCAGATAGATATATTTGAATTGTATTATAGGCCAGGTGGAGGGTGGAGTGGCAAAACGCAATGAAACAATAGGAATGAGACACTCAGGTGATCTGCTTGAGAATGGGTGTGAAAAAATTTGCTGAAAATATTCCATGCGGTGTGGTAAACTTTGCGTGTATTGGGCGATCACGAAGAATCGATGAGTTGTTTGGCGGTTGACAAATAATGTTCTAATCCATGACTAACTCCTGGAAGTGTGGAATTGGTTGACGTGCAGGGTCTGCCTCTGGCACCATCTGGAAGAAGATTGAGAATTTGATTCTAGATAAAGCATGGGCAGCCGTGTTATTGATGCCTCAATATGAGAGCAGCTGAAATGAAAATTGAAAGTGAAAGCCACACTAATTTCCTGAGTAGTGAATTAATAATGCTGGATGCCGACCTGCCCTTTGACAGAATATTAACTGTGGCCTCGTTGTCTGCCTGGCCCAAAGATTCCCCCACACACTAGCAGCTGCAACGACAGGATATAACTCGAATAGAGCCGAGTTTCTCGCAAACCCGGCCAAACAAGTACCCTCGGGGGGCCAAGCATCAGCAAACCAACTGTTGCCCCATATGGTGGCAAATCCAATGGAGGAAGAAGCATCAGAAAAAATCATGGGAGAGGAGTTACAAATGCCAGGAACAAAAAACGAAATGCCATTCCACTGCGATAGGAACCTGTCCCACATTGCTAATTCAGCAAAAGCATGGTGATCAAGTTTAATGACATCGTTCTGACCCGTGACAGAAGACATGGCTTCTAGCAGTCCTGAAATGAAAGTTCTACCTTGAGGTATGACTCTCATAGCAAAATTTTGCATGCCTAACACGGATTGTAGCTCCACCTTGGTGACTCTAGGTGATAGTACTAGGCTGTGACATGCTGTTCTAATTCTTGATAGTTTATCCAGAGGGAGCCTAGCTTCCATGGATTCTGTGTCTAGCGTGATGCCTAAAAAGGTAAGTGTCTTGCAAGGGCCCTCAACGTTTTTTGATGATACCAGAACTTCTAGTTGTTGAAAGACTGCAAGGGCTGTGCGCAAGTCTTTAGGATTGGTGTTGCCGGGTTCAATCATTAGAAAATCGTCTAGATAATGTGTGACGTGCACAATCAAATCTGTGTTCTAGCAGCCAGTGCAGAGCAAGCGCAAACTTGTCGAGAAGCCATGGGCTGCTTCTGGAACCAAAAGTCAGTTTTACGGCGAAGTAATATTTCTCTCACCATTTTATCCCATGTCATCTCCACAAGTCCGGCTTGATAGGCAGTAGTTTAAAGGCGTCAGAGATATCAAGTTTTGACAACCAAGCCCCACTGCCCATGCTCAGGATCACTGCTATCGCCAGATCTATGGATGCATATTTTAAAGTGAATTCTTCTGCTGGGATTAAAGAATTCATGCTGAGTATGGAGATCGAATAAGGGGCAGACAAGTCATATATGAGACGCTTTTTATTACTGAACTTGCCTGGGACCAGACCCACTAGGCTAACATGATCTCAAATGGTGGTTTATCAAATGGCCCAACAACAAAACCCTTGTCAACTTTAATTTTGATGAGTGCATCAACGGTTGCGGGATCCTTTAACCTCTTTAGGACATAGGACGTTCTCTACCGTCCTTGCTACCTGGGCTTTAATGCCCAAGGACGTTAGAGAACGTCCTGTTGTATTTCCGGTCTCTGCCGCGCGCCGGGCAGAGATCGGAACGGCATGTCTGTTGAAATCTTTCAGCAGGCATGCCGTGCAAATGCCGCGGGGAGTCCCGGGACCCCCGCATGTTGGCGATCGCAGAAAATCGCATGTCAATTCAGACATGCGATTTTCTCCTATTCCGGGCTGATCGGGTCTCTGGTGACCTGATCACCCGGAAATTAGGGATGCTCGGACCTGTGAGTGACAGGCCCCAGCATCCTGCAGTGTAGGAGTGAGGTCGCAATGCTGCGATCTCCTCCCATCCCCTGCCATTGGTCAGAACTGATTCTGACCAATGGCAGAGCAGGACGGTGGGTTGCCATGGAAACCCCCCATTCTGCCCAACCCTGGATGTCAGGCAGAACGGTGGGAGAACATGGAGGCCGGTACCTGGAGGAGAAGACTCGTGGGGCCCGGCAATCATCGCAGATATTCACCGGAGATCCTGGCTCAGGTAGGGAATCGACGGTGGGGGGGGAGAAATGAAATTGAAAGTAAAGTGGTTTTTACTGTGGCAACCACTAGGAAGGCCAAACTGCAACTCCCAGCATGCCCAGACAGCCAAAGGCTGTCTGGGCATGCTGGGAGTTGTAGTTTTGCAACATCTGGAGGGTCACAGTTTGGGGACCACTGTTACAGTGGTGCCCAAACTGTAGCCCTCCAGATGTTGCCAAACTACAACTGTCAGCATGCCTAGACTGCCCAGGCATTCTGGGAGTTGTAGTTCTGTAACATCTGTCCCTTCAGATATTGCAATTTTCATGACATTTTGGAAAATTGCTGCTCTACTTTGAAGGCCTCAAATTTTTTCAAAAAGTAAAAATATGTCCATTTTATGATGCCAACATAAAGTGGACATATTTTATTTGTGAATAAAAATAAAATTTATTTGGAATATCCATTTTCCTTACAAGCAGAGAGCTTAAAAGTTAGAAAAATGCTAAATTTTCTAAATTTTTATGAAATTTTTGAATTTTTCACAAAAAAAGGATGCAAGTAACGCCAAAAATTTACCACCAAAATAAAGTAGAATATGTCACGAAAAACAATCTCAGAATCAGAATATTTGCTAAAAGCATCTTAGAGTTATTAATGCTTAAAATGACGGTGGTCAGATGTGCAAAAAACGCTCTGGTCCTAAGGTGTAAAATGGCCTGGTCCTTAAGGGGTTAAAGGGGTACTCTGGTGCTTAAACATCTTATCCCCTATCCAAAGGATAGGGGATAAGATGCTTGATCGCAGGAGTCCCGTCGCTGGGGACCCCTGTGATCTTGCACATGGCACCCCATTTGTAATCAGTCCCCAGAGCGTGTTCGCTCCGAGTCTAATTACTGTCGATCACGGGGCCGGCGGCGTGTGACGTCCCGCTTCCGCCCCCGTGTGACCTCACGCTCCGCCCCTCAATGCAAGTCTATGGGAGGGGGCGTGGCAGCTATCACGCCCCCTCCCATACGCTTGCAATGAGGGGCGGAGCGTAACGTCACACGTCAACACGCTCCGGGGACTGATTACAAACGGGGTGCCGTGTGCAAGATCATGGGGGTCCCCAGCGGCGGGACTCCTGCGATCAGGCATCTTATCCCCTATCCTTTGGATAGGGGATAAGATGTTTAAGCACCGGAGTACCCCTTTAAGGCAGTTCTGAGGTTTTGGCACTCACAAGTGGACAAAGGTAATGACACGAATCCGGTATAAAAACCAGACACAAAACCTTCAAGAGAAAACCAACAAAATCCTGATCTGGATGATCCATCAAGAAGTTCTTCAGGCAATCCACGTCCACAACGGCCAGTCATCCCTGTTTGGACTTTACAGGGCAGGTGGATCGGGGGTGGGCTCTGTAACATACAGCACACACATGCAATAACCTGCACTGGCCGTAGTTACAGATGTTGTAATTGTAATTGTTACAGATCTGAGATTTCCCAAGGTACATTATGGGCCTGCCCAACTTATCCACCTGACCCGAGATCCTCTGTGACCTAGACTGGGGGGTGGACATGTATGTGCCTGGTGTAGCCTCTTCTGCAGTGCTGACTGAACTACACCAATCACTAGTGTGTGGGTTCAGCTCCACTATATTAGACTGAGGACAATCTAATAGAGGACATTCAGCAGCTACTGGATAGCCAAGAAGGGGAGGAGACATGCGCCGCTTGCTACGCTAGGCGGCCAAGTAGTGATGCGGAGAGTGACATGGAAGGCTGTGTTGCAAGGGTTCAGGGTTCTGAAGCAGACACTGTTGGGGAACCTGAGGAGGACATCAGTGATGTGCACACACCTGTTGATGATGATGAAGCCGATTGCAATTGGGAGCCGGGTGCTGAAGGGGCTTCTTCATCATCAGGAGAAAAGAGTTGCAGGTTGCCCTTGAGGCATCAAGGCGGTAGCACAGTTGGCAGTCAGCGTGGTGGCAGGAGTGGAAATTCAGGAGCCAAACGTGCCCGGGGGAGGCCACCTGCTTCGTGGCAGCCTACCTTTCCGGGAGGTAGTGGAACAGGGGTTCCTGGAGACGGCGCCAGTAACAGTCAATTAGTGCGGACTGCAGGTGGGAAAATCAGCTACACGGCGATGTGGAAGTTTTTCATAAGGCATCCGGAGGAGGTTCACGTAACCACATGCAAGATCTGTCGGCAGAAGGTGAAGCGTGGCCAGGGTCCCAATGCCGGCACCACGGCCCTGTATCAACAGATGCTTCGCCACCATAAAGTGGCCTGGGAGAACCGTGGCTCCGATGTAGTGGACCAGCCTGCTGCATCACCCAGTGGCCCCCCGCTCCCTCCTTCATTCAGCCAAGGCTCCACCACCTCAGCCAAAGGGAGCTGTGTGTCAAACCCTCCTTCTGTCGCTCCTGCTTCTCCCGCTTTTAGTCAGCCATTCCGCCAACAATCCATGGGCGAAGCCATGTCCAAGAGACAACAGTATGCGCCCACTCATCCAACTGCGCAGAAGTTGAATGTGCTCCTGTCCAAGTTGCTGGTGCTGCAGTTCCTCCCTTTTCAAGTGGTGGACTCTGCACCTTTCAGAGAATTGATGGTTTGTGCCGAGCCAAGGTGGAGAGTCCCAAGCCGTCATTTCTTTGCAAAGAAGGCAGTACCAGCCCTGAATAAGTTTGTACAAGAGAAGGTGGGCCAGTCCTTGAGCCTGTCGGTGTGTTCAAAAGTGCACGGCAGCGCCGACGTGTGGAGCTGTAACTACGGGCAGGGACAATACTTGTCTTTTACGGCCCACTGGGTAAATGTGGTTCCTGCACAGCCACAACAGCAACTTGGACAGGTCACACCGCTACCTTCTCCACGCTCTTGCTCCCAGGCAGTTGGTCGTGTTACAGTGTGTGACGCCATCTCCTCATCCTCCACCGTGTCCTCGGCCTCCACTGTACGTCCAAATCTCGGTGGCCCTTCATCGTACCATGTGTGTAGGGCACGGTGGTGTCAAGCTGTTCTTCACATGGTTTGCCTTGCCGAACGGAGTCACACAGGGGAGGAACTGCTAAAGTTCATTCGTAAAGAAATCCGAGTATGGCTTACTCCACGAAATCTGGAAATGGGAACCATGGTGACCGACAACGGGAAGAACATCTTGTCCGCGCTGTGACAAGCAAGTGTGAAACATGCGCCCTGCATGGCACACGTTTTGAATCTGGTTGTCAAGCACTTCCTCAAGTCTTCACCCCATTTTCAAAACATCCTGAAAATGGCAAGGAAACTATGCATGCACTTCAGCCACTCGTCCACTGCAGCGTCAGAACTGTATCCCACAACATAGTCTTATTTGTGACGTTGCCACACGATTGAATTCCACCATCCATATGTTGGACAGACTATACGAACAAAGAAAAGCCATCACCGATTTCTTGATGATCCAAGCAGATAGGAGTACTGCCCTGTGTAACTTCAATGTGAACCAGTGGCAGCTCATACGTGACAATTGCCGTTTGCTGAGGCCCTTTGAGGAAGCCACATAATTTGTAAGTCGCTTGGATTACACCATGAACGACGTAATTCCACTCCTAAATTTCCTACAACAAATGATTGAAACCAGGGCTGGTCACGGCAATGGAGACGTTGCGCCTACATCTCAAGGCTACATGAGCCCTGTGGGGGCTGAACTGGAGGAGGAAGATGATCAGGGGCAAAGCGGAGCACAGTTTAGGTTGGATGAGATGGCCGGTGTTTCTAGTCATCGGACAGGAGAGGAGGAGCAGGAGCAGCCAGAGGAGCTGGAGGGTTATGAGGAAGGCGATACAGAGGACCCAGACCCACCATGGCAGTAGGCAGTGGAGATGGAGGCAGGTAGTCCCTCCGAGTCACTGGCCCAAATGGCACGATGCATGCACAGTTGCTTGCGTAATGACCCCCGAATTGTCAAAATTCGTTAGCGGGATGACTTCTGGATCTCCACCTTATTAGATCCTCACTACCGTCCCAGAAGGGGGGCCTTTTTTTCACCCACTGAGAGGGAGGACAAACTGACCTACTACAGAGAGATTCTACGTAGTCAGTTGGCTGATGCCTATCGGCCACATGGTTCATCCACTCGCAGGTCTGACTCGGGGGGCCCTCTGCGCTCACCTTCCATTGCCATGGCTGCTGGGGAGGGGTGGCAGGAGCAGTACCAGCTTAATCAGCAGCAGCCTGAGTCTACAGTCGCTGGATGAGTAGCTTTCTTCACCCACATAGTGAAGCAACTCCTCAGCAGCAGGTAGACATGGAGCAGGACCTGAACCAGCAGGGGGTGGCATACCTTGACATGACTATGGCAACAACCATTGAAGATCCGCTGGGCTTCTGGGCCAAACTTGATTTATGGCCGCAACTAGTAGAGTTTGCCATGGAAAAGCTGTCCTACTCGGCCAGTAATGTGCCATCAGAGCAGGTGTTTAGTGCGGCCGGGGCCATAGTCACCCCAAGGCGAACTCGTCTGTCCACTAAAAATGTGGAGAGACTGACGTTAGTCAAGATGAATCATGGATGGATCAGCCAGGATTTCCAGCCACTAATGCCAGATGCCTCAGAGTAGATTGACCATGCTGCTACACCAACATTTGCCAATTATGGTTGGTTATGAAACCCTCTTGGGTTATAAATTAGGGTTATGAAATCCTCTTTGGTACTGCGAATGCCTGCTCCTGACTCATTCTGTGTCTTTCAGGAACTACTTGCCTCACTGACGCTTCTGGCCTTGGGCCTTTAATTTTTGGATGTTAAGCAGTAGGTAAATACATGCTTAATGCAAATTTCAACATTGATCTTTAAATGTAAGGGGTTATGAAACCCTCTTGGGTACTGCGAATGACTGCTCCTGACTCATTCTGTGTCTTTAAGGAAATAATTGCCTCCCTGATGCCTCAGGCCTTGGGCCTTCAATTTTTGAATGTTTAGCAGTAGCTAAATACATGCTTAATGCAATTTCAACATTGATCTTTAAATGTAAGGGGTTTTGAAACCCTCTTGGGTACTGCGAATGCCTGCTCCTGACTCATCCTGTGCCTATCAAGAACTACTTGCCTCACTGACGCTTCTGGCCTTGGGCCTTTCATTTTTGGAAGTTTAGCAGTAGCTAATACATGCTTAATGCAAATTTCAACAATGATCTTTAAATTCTCGGCCAGGGTCTTCTCCTACCCCTATGGGGCCGATCCGAGGACCTCACTAAACCATCCAATCGGTAGTAGAAACATGCGGTGTGTACAAAGGGCAGGAACTTAATGAACCCGAGCTTATCACACCCACTTAGTTGTGATTCTTCTTTCCTGGCAAATAATTGCAATCCCTAATCCCTATCGCGAACAGGGTTCAGCGGGTTACCCGCACCTGTCGGTGAAAGATAGACACACGCTGGTCCGTTCAGTGTTTTGCGCGTGCAGCCCAGGACATCTGAAGGCATAACACGTGTTATTTCTAGATCTCGCAATTGATCGTGCAATGTAAGGGGTTATTGAAGCCTCTTGGGTACTGCTGATGCCTAGTCCTGACTGCTCCTGTGTCTTTCTGAAACTACTTGATTCATGATGCTTCTGGGCTTTTTTTGAAATACATACATACATGCTTAATTAAAATTTCAACATTTATGGTGCAATGTATGGGGTTATTAAACACTCTTGGGTAGTCTTTTTTTCAAATTTTCTGATAATGATCACAGTAATAAACTTGAATTTTCCAGAATAATAACCATTACTCCATTGAACGCTTGTTGCTTGTGATTTTTTTAAGTAAAATTTTCAAAAAAAATACGCAGAGGGAAGAACTCTAGTTCTTTATTTCATAAATTAATATTTTATAGAAGAATGTCTTTTGGTAGTCCACCGTCCTGCATTATAAAGTCTTCTGGACTCTTGGATATGCGCTTGTTCTTAAACAAAGGTACAAAAAACAAAAATGGCCGGTTAGGGCTATGGAGACGTTGTGCCTACATCTTATGGCCACATGAGCCCTTTGGGCGCTTGTGAGATTAGGTCCTTTGTACCCACACGTCGGGGTCCGAGGCACAAATTTTTGTTTAAATTTCAAATAAAAAAATCATACATTTCAATGGTCTCCTCATACTGCAGCCAACTCCAGGCTGTGTCATTCTGGTAATATATAGAGAGCACTGGCTGTCCTAAATTGTCGTTAACATTTTTTGTCAAAAATGTTTGTCTTTTTTATTAGGGATTGTGAAGCTTTGGTGCGTACTCATGCATCAGCCAACTCCAGCCTGTGTCATTCTGGCAATATATGGTTTACTGATGGCGCTGCTGGGCCTGGGTCAGGGAATTTCAAATTTTCTCATAGATAGCACCCCCTATCCAAAAGTCTTCTTCATAAATTTCTACAATTGTAGTGTTTTTTTGGGGGGAATTGTGAAGCCCTAGTGTGTACTCATGCATCAGCCAACTCCAGGGTGTGTCATAAATGCAACATATAGGTAGCACCCGCTGTCCTAAATATTCTTACAATTTTTTTTTAAATGGTTGTTTTTTTCTTTGGGATTCTGAAGCCCTGGTGTGTACTCAATGCTGCTTCCTGCTACACTTTGTCAGCCCGTTGGCCCTGTGACAGTGTGCTACTCCGCCTCCCCATCCTCCACTGTGTCTTAAGCCTCCACTGCCCGGACAAGTCTCAGTGGCCCATCAGCATACCATGTGTGCAGGGCACGGCGGTGTCACGCCGTTCTTCACATGGTTCTTTCACTTTGGCCGGTCAGGGCAATGTATTGGAAACAATGGCCGGTCAATGCAATGGAGACGTGGCGCCTACATTTCACGGCCACATGAGCCCTGTGGGGGCTTGTTGGATTTGGTCATTCGTACCCACACGATGGGGTCCGGGAAACTCAAAGTTTGTTTTAATTTTAAATTAAAAAATGATGGCGCTGCTGGTCCTGGGTCTGGTAATTTCAATTTTTCTCATAGGTAGCACCTGCTATCCAAAATCTTTTTTGAAAATTTCTAAAATTGTGTTGTTTTTTTGGGGGGGGATTGTGAAGCCCTTGTGTGTACTCGTGCATCAGCCAACTCCAGGCTGTGTCATTCAGGCAATACATGGTTTACTGATGCCGCTGTGGGGCCTGGGTTTGGGAATTTCAAATTTTCTCATAGGTAGCACCCGCTATCCAAAATCTTTTTAAAAAATTTATAAAATTGTTGTGTTTTTTGGGGGGAATTGTGAAGCCCTGCTGTGTACTCGTGAATCAGCCAACTCCAGGCTGTGTCATTCAGGCAATATATGCTTTACTGATGTTGCTGTGGGGGCTTGTTGGATTTGGTCCTTCATACCCACACGATGGGGTCCGGGACACTCAATGTTTGTTTTAATTTTCAAATAAAAAAATAATGGCGCTGCTGGGCCTGGGTCTGGTAATTTCAAATTTTCTCATAGGTAGCACCCGCTATCCAAAATCTTTTTCAAAAATTTCTAAAATTGTGTTGTTTTTTTGGGGGGATTGTGAAGCCCTGGTGTGTACTCGTGCATCAGCCAACTCCAGGCTGTGTCATTCAGGCAATATATGGGTTACTGATGCCACTGTGGGGCCTGGGTCTGGGAATTTATTATTTTCTCATAGGTAGCACCCGCTATCCAAAATCTTCGGTTTACATTTCTTAATTCATCTTTTAATCTTAGGGATTGTGAAGGCCTAGTGCCTACTCATGCTGCTGGCAACTCCGGGCTGTGCCATTCATCCACTATATGGTCTCCTCATGCTGCCAACACCTCCACGTTGTGCCATTCAGCCACTATATGGTCTCCTCATGCTGCAAACACCTCCATGCTGTGTCATTCAGTCACTATATCGTCTCCTCATGCTGCCAACACCTCCACGCTGTGTCATTCAGCCACTATATGGTGTCCTCATGCTGCCAACACCTCCACGCTGTGCCATTCAGCCACTAAATGGTCTCCTCATGCTGCCAACACCTCCACGCTATGTCATTCAGTCACTATATGGTCTCCTGACACTGATGCCACCACCAGGCTCTGTCATTGTGCTGCTGTGCGGCAGTGAATCTGCATGTTATTCTTGATAACAGTATTATTTCACTACTCCAGCACACTCCATATGCATTTTAGAACACAGCAAAGTGTTCTATACCCCTATAGAGGCTCTATGTAGGCTAGAAATAGCCTTATTTAATATAGATTCGCCGCAAAAAAATTCTGATCGAAACAAACTTTTTTAGAAAATTCGGTGAATCAGCAGAATCAAATTTATGAAAAGTCCCTCATCTCTAGTTATAACTGATATTTTAAGGAATCATATATTTGTCACTAGATATAATAGTTTTTTCTTTTTTTTTTTTATGTTAGCGGAACACATGAAATAAATTTTCTTGCATTGCAAAAATGATTTCCACTTCATGTTCCATTGCCAACATCTGTTAAATTTGTGTGTAATTGGGTCAAAAAATATATTAGAAACTCAATGAGTTGAAGAGATATTGAAATCACTTAAATAAAAGTTATATCACTAGGATATGCCATATGGCTATAATTGGTGGTGGTCTGATCTGTGTGATCCACTGGCCAAGACAGTACCCTGCTTTTTTTGTTGAAAAAATTTTGTTGAATCTACCACTGGAGCAGTACTGTACTGTATATTTATTAAATGCTTCTTTTCACACTCACAGAAAATTAGAATGTTTTCAGTGTACTGCCCTCTTTTTTCCATATTGGGTGACACAAGGCTCAGTCACATATATATTTTATTTAAAGGGGTACTCCGGTGCTAAGACATCTTATCCCCTATCCAATTGATAGGGGATAAGATGTCTGATTGCGGGGTCCCACCGCTGGGGACCCCCTTGATCTTTCATCCAGCACCCCGTTACCATCAGCTAGTGAAAACTAATTTTGACTGAATATCTCTGTGAAAACTAGTATTGACTGCTAGAATTGACTTCTTTTTCCCAGTAAAAACTAGTTTTGACTGACCGCCTTGTGAAAACTAGAATTGACCGCTTTTTTTTACTAGTTAAAACCAGTTTTTACTGAATGCTTTTGTTGAAACACCAGTTTTTACTAAACGCCTTTGTACAAATTAGAATATTTACCGAATGCCTTTGTACAAAATAGCATATTTACTGAATGCCTTCATAAAAACTATAATTTATGCCTTTGTGAAAACTAGAATTGACAATTTATAATTTTTTTTTTTTTTCCGCCACAGGTTGTTTTCTGTGACATATTGTACTTTATATTAGTAGTAAATTTTGTTGATACATGCAGTGTTTTTTTGCATTTTTCTACATTTGAAATTCTCTACTTGTAAGAGAGATAGCCATGCCAAATAAATCTAGGAATGTCCCGATACCATATATTTAAGAGAGAGTAAGAGTACCGATACTTCTTTTTTAAAGTACTCGTCGATACCAATTACGATACTATTTTAAATGTTATGTGACAGTTTTTTTGGAAAAAAAGGGGGTGTTTTCAGTTTTTATTAGGGAAAGAGTTTTTTTTATATTTAAGCAAAACAAACAAACAAAACATATTGATTGTAAAAGTAAATCCCCCATATAGTGGTCCCATAAATGAAAACCCTCATGTATACTATGTAGGTAGTAGGTAGCCCCCTATTAGCTTGGTAGTCTCCATAATAGCTTGTAGGTAGTAGATAGCTCCCCACATTAGGCAGGCAGCAGAAGTCCCCCACATTAGGTATCTAGCAGATGTCCCCCACATTAGGTATCCAGCAGAAGTCCTCCCCATTAGGTAGGCAGCAGAGGTCCCCCCCACAGTAGGCAACCTTTCCCTCATAGTTGGCAGCAGTTCCTCCATAGTTGGCAGCAGTTCCCCCATAGCAGGCAGCAGTTCCCTCGTTGTAGGCAACAGTTCCTCCATAGCAGGCAGCAATTTCCACCACCCCTCCTCCCCTCATGCATAATTAACTCCCATGGCTCTTCTTTCTTTTTCCCCTGTAGGCTCCAGCGCGGTGCAGCGATTGTGGTGGGGCAGGGGCACTGTTCCTGAGGCAAGATGGTTGGCTATCAGCCACCATCTTACCAGGTGCAGCGCTACATGTTCAGCGGTGGCCACTATCTGCATGACGTACATGGACGTCACAGGTCGGGAAAACCTTCCATGACATAGTTACATAGTTACATAGTTAGTACGGTCGAAAAAAGACATATGTCCATGACGTACATGACAGGCCAAGATTGCTGAGTGTGTGGCAGTGTTTCCCAATCAGATGTTTCAAAACTTCAACTCCCAGCATGCCCGGACAGCCTTTGGCTATCTGAGAATGCTGGGAGTTGTAGTTTTGCAACAGCTGAAGGCACCCTGCTTGGGAAACACTGATATATGGACTCACTCAGCAGCTGGCATTTGGGCCACTTATTTTTTATATGGGGAAAAGGCCCTGAATGTTTTAATCTAGTATTCTAGTAATCTAGTAATGTTTTATCTAGTAATCTAGCATATTACAAAAGTCAAAGTCACATATCTTGTAAAGTCCTGCAATATCCCACATCCGATCAGCTGTTTTCCCCCTGTGCCGAACTTTGCCTCCACAGAAAAGAAAGAAAAAAAAAACAGTGGCAAATTTGAAATATTTACATAAAAATATAATGGTGTCCCTTGAAGTTAAGCTCCATAAAAGTTTATGAACTCCTGGTCTTGTGCTGAGATCCTCAGAGGCTCCTAGCACTGAAGCTGTAAATTCATGCAAGTTCGCTCCTGGCAGCCGTGTGCTCCCCCAGTGACAGGCCGGGAGCGAGCACAGCAGAACGCTAGTCCCATCCGCAGCTTTGTCCATCATCCATCTCTTGTCCATGACTTGTGGACAAGCTGATGCTGCCTCGGGACTTGTCAATGTCCCAGGAGGTATGGGGACCCCTAGTGATGCAATTTTCAAAGACAGTTTTCTTTAATAAAATGTGAATTTTTCATAAAGAAGTATATTAGAAAAACTATTGTTTTGCCAAGATATACAGCATATCAAAAGTTTTGCTTGGGTGTTTAGCGGAGGCATACACGGGTATGCAAGGGTGACATGGTTGGACCGCACCAGCGTGCTTAGCAGAGGGGGTAAGTGGTTATGTGGAAGCAGCATGGTCAACTCGCATCACCGTGCTTAGCAGAGGGGTACACAGGTATGCGGAGGCGGGGTGGTCAACCCACTACGAATCAGGCGACATCACACAACCAACAAGAATCATTCTCAAGCACCAAGTGTGAGCTAGATAAACTTTGATCTCAAACGCTGTAAGCTAAATGAACTTTAACCTCTGTGGAAATAGTTTGAACTGAATAATTTTGTTAATACTAGTTTTCTCTACCATAACCCCTTAAAGACCAGACCAAATTTATTTTTGCATATCCGTTTTTCCTCCTCACATTCTAAAAAACATAACTCTTTTATATTTCCATCCACAGACTAATATGAGGGCTTGTTTTTTACGTCACCAATTGTACTTTGTAATTACATCACTTATTTTACCATAAAATGTATGGCACAACAAAACAAATATTATTTATGTGGTAAAATTGAAAAGAAAACAGCAATTCAGCAAATTTTGGAAGGTTTTGTTTTCACGCTGTACACTTTATGGTAAAAATTACATGTTTTCTTTATTCTGTGGGTCAATGCGATTAAAATGATAACCATGTTATATGCTTTTCTAAAATTGTACCGCTTAAAAAAATCTCAAACCATTTTAACAAAATTAGTATGTTTGAAATTGCCCTATTTTGACCACCTATAAATTTCTAATTTTTCCGTATATGGGGCGGTATGAGGGCTAATTTTTTGTGCCATGATCTGTTCTTTTTATCAGTAACACTTTTTGCCTAGGCTTTACTTTTTATACATTTTTCAGACATTTTTTTGGGAATAAAATGTGACAAAAAAGCAGCAATTTTGGACTTTTTTTTTTTCATTTTTACGCCGTTTACCGTACAGGATAATTAACAATATATTTTAATAGTTCAGACTTTTGTGCATGCAGCAATGCCAAATATGTGTATTAATTTTTTTTTATGCTTTTTTCGGGGTAAAATGGGAAAAACTGACGTTTTACCTTTTTTATTGGGGGAGGGGATTTTTCCTTTTATTTTACATTACATTTTATTGTACAGGAGATACAATGTTTTTATCAATTATATTAGAAATGTTAAAGTTTTGCCAAGATGTACAAAATATAAAAAAAATTCTGAATCTGCTCATTTAATCAAGCAATGTCTAATTGTAGCATCTATTCATACCTAGTTGTTTTCTAATGGCCAAAAACATTTTCAATATGTTTCTCGTCCAGAGGTCTCCATCTTGTATAGGAAAACACATTTTTTCAATCCCAATGACTGTTTCTTTTGAAAATGGCAGATTAAGTCAGACACATTTACACTATTGTTCATCATCAGGATGAAAGCATTATTAGGATGAACTTTAGTATGAAATACTCCAACCGGCCACAGCGTTTATGTCCACCATTAAACAAATGCATGTCGCCAGGACAAAAGTTATGGACTAATCTGTGATAACATTATGAACAACTTGTTATAAGCACTAGAAATTATACACAAAAAGACAAGTTGCCTGTGTAATATAAGAAAATCTATCTCTTTATTTCATCAATAAAAAACACAAAGTGCATATGATAGAACTAAGGGGGAGATTTATCAAGAAATGTCTATTTTAGATCAAATTTCCACCTTTTTTTGTCTATACTTTGACTAGCGTGCGCCTTATTCATCAATAATGCGCAGCATAATGATGAATAAGGTGCAGCTCTCCTTTAGCATGAAAAGTTGTCTAACTTACACCTTTTCTAAAAAAAGAGTCAGACCAAAAACCGGAGGCCTGGGTTCTCAACCTGTGGTACATGTACCCATAGGGGTGCGCCTCGGGTTGAGCGTTGGTATCCGAAAGCGTCCACAAATACTAGCCATGCACTGGCAAGTACTTGTCAGCGCATAGCCGGGCAAGCCTCCAGCTGTTGCAAAACTACAATTCTCAGCATGCAGTGACAGAAGGGCATGCTGGGACTTGTAGTTGTGCAACAGCTGGAGGCCCCCTACTATAACTTTCAGCATGCCCTATGGCTGTCCGTGCATGCTGGGGGTTGTAGTTATGCAACAGCTGGAGGCACACTGGTTTGTTACATAATTTAGTGTTTCCCAACCCATGTGCCTCTAGCTGTTGCAAAACTAAAACTCCCAGCATTTATGGTCTGTCAGTGCATGCTGGGAGTTATCATTTTGCAACAGCTCAAACAGTTCAAACAACAAGCCAGTGCAATGCCATAAACAAATAATGAAAACAGTGTCCACAATGAGTGCTGCTAATCCTTTATCCGATCAATATATCCAATATATACAAAGCAGACAGAAAGGGATACATATGTATAACTCGCTGTTTAGAGAGCTTCCCAATTATACTAGCCTAGTGACTGACCGCTCTTCAGATGTTATACTACAGTTAGTAAATGAATAACTCACCCATCTTAGAATTTGGCACTGCAATCTGGACTCCGAACGCACTTTCGCTCCTTCCTCAGGGTGCTTAATGTTACTGTGTGCGTGTGCATTATATATACTGGGAACAGAATCGTGTTTCCGGAATGCTAACTCCACTTCTGCTCTCCCCAGTGTGTAGACGGCACATGCGTACTGGTTCTCTCCTATCATAACACAACCTACTCTTCGTGTCACAGCGACGTCACACATAAACCCGCACTATTGTCACGTGAGATGCGCGATGACTTCTTATTGTCTTTTTGTGTATAATTTCTAGTGCTTATAACAAGTATGTTCTATTGTTGTTTTTTTTACAGCATCCTCCAACATGGATTATAAGGCCCGTGAACAGGCATGGCTTTCTAAAATTGATGAGATGTTTAATCAAGGTTCAGAATTGCTTTTAAATGCAGAGGGAGGGAGTGTTAGAGAGGCAACATCCCAGCTAAAAGATCTTCTCCATATGAGAGCAAACCCAAGTTGAAATACGAAGTTTCTAGAAAATTATCTTATTAAAGATTTAATATCCAGGGGTCTTAGAGTCCAGGTATTTCCTTCATTCCCTATTGAGGATGAGGAGATTAAACATGATTGGGAGGAATTTACAGGGACAGTCGAAGAAAGCCCTTCCTATCGAAGAGTTAGGTAAACTAAATGAGGATTTAGAGGTACAATGTGCAAAATGGGAAAAGGAAATTAGTGAGGTAAAAACAAAGACATTTCAGAGAGATCTACAAGATCAGGCTACAAATCGTGTCTATAAATGGCGTCAAGAGAGGAATAGGTCACGATCTATATCGAGATCTAGGTCATCCTCGGCCACATCGAGCTGATGATCCTCAAAGATTGAGGGATGTGACTAAGGGGGAGGCTACACCACAATCTTCTCAAAGACAACAAACCCGGGGCCGCAACCCAGAGAAAAGGAAAAGATCCACTGCTCAGAATAAAGGGAAAAATACCCGAGATGAAATGGAGGTAATTGTCACGATTCGGCTGGCAGGAGGTGGATCCTCTGTGCCAGAGAGGGATTGGCGTGGACCGTGTTGGTGGACCGGTTCTAAGTTGCTACTGTTATTCACCAGAGCCCGCCGCAAAGCGGGATGGTCTTGCAGCGGCGGTAGCAACCAGGTCGTATCCACCAGCAACGGCTCAACCTCTCTGACTGCTGAAGATAGGCGCGGTACAAGGGAGTAGACAAGAGCAAGGTCGGACGTAGCAGAAGGTCAGGGCAGGCAGCAAGGATCGTAGTCAGGGGCCATGGCAGGAGGTCTGGAACACAGGCTAGGAACACACAAGGAAACGCTTTCACTGGCACAATGGCAACAAGATCCGGCGAGGGAGTGCAGGGGAAGTGAGGTATAAGTAGGGAGTGCACAGGTGAACACACTGATTAAGCCTGCTGCGCCAATCAGTGGCGCAGTGGCCCTTTAAATTGCAGAGACCCGGCGCGGGGCCGCACGCGCCGGGACAAGACAGACGGGGAACGAGTCAGGTACGGGAGCCGGGATGCGCATCGCGAGCGGGCGCCTCCCGCATCGCGAATCGCATCCCGGCTGAGAGGGATATTGCAGCGCACCCGGTCAGCAGGTCTGACCGGGGCGCTGCAAATGCGAGGAAGCTGCGAGTGCTCCGGGGAGGAGCGGGGACCCGGAGCGCTCGGTGTAACAGTACCCCCCCCCTTGGGTCTCCCCCTCTTCTTGGAGCCTGAGAACCTGAGGATAAGACTTTTGTCTAGAATGTTGTCCTCAGGTTCCCAGGATCTCTCTTCTGGGCCACAGCCTTCCCAATCCACCCAAAAAATTTTTTTCTTTCTGACAGTCTTGGAGGCCAGAATCTCCTTCACGGAGAAGACGTCAGAAGAACCAGAAACAGGAGTGGGGGAAACAAGTTTGGGAGAGAAGCGGTTAATGACAAGTGGTTTAAGGAGAGAGACATGGAAGGCATTGGGAATACGAAGAGAAGGAGGAAGAAGGAGTTTGTAAGAGACAGGGTTAATCTGGCACAAGACTTTGAAAGGGCCAAGATAGCGTGGTCCCAGTTTGTAACTGGGGACACGAAAGCGGACATATTTAGCGGAGAGCCATACCTTGTCTCCGGGAGCAAAAATGGGGGGAGTTCTTCTTTTGTTATCGGCAAATCTTTTCATCCGGGATGAAGCCTGTAAGAGAGAATTTTGGGTCTCTTTCCATATGGTGGAAAGATCACGAGTCACTTCATCCACAGCGGGCAAACCAGAGGGCAAGGGAGTAGGGAGGGGGGGAAGAGGGTGACGGCCGTACACCACGAAAAATGGGGACTTAGCAGAAGATTCGGAGACTCTGAAGTTGTATGAGAATTCGGCCCATGGTAGAAGATCTGCCCAGTCATCCTGGCGGGAGGAAACAAAATGCCGTAAATAGTCACCCAGGACCTGATTAATTCTTTCTACTTGCCCATTGGATTGGGGATGATAAGAAGAAGAGAAGTTTAATTTGATCTTGAGCTGTTTACAGAGGGCCCTCCAGAATTTAGACACGAATTGGACGCCTCTATCCGAGACGATATGCGTGGGCAAACCGTGAAGGCGAAAAATGTGTACAAAAAATTGCTTTGCCAACTGAGGCGCTGAAGGAAGACCAGGAAGAGGAATAAAGTGTGCCATCTTGGAAAATCGATCAACGACCACCCAAACAACTGTGTTGCCACGGGATGAGGGTAAGTCCGTAATAAAGTCCATACCAATCTGTGACCAAGGCTGTTCGGGGACAGGCAGAGGATGAAGGAGGCCAGCAGGCTTCTGGCGAGGAGTCTTATCCTGGGCACAGACAGTACAGGCCCGCACAAAATCAACAACATCAGTCTCCAGAGTCGGCCACCAATAAAAACGAGAGATGAGTTGCAAGGATTTTTTGATGCCCGCATGGCCTGCGAGGTGAGAGGAGTGTCCCCATTTGAGAATCCCGAGACGCTGGCGTGGAGAAACGAAGGTCTTCCCTGGAGGAGTTTGACTGATGGAGGCTGGAGAAGTGGAGATCAGACAGTCAGGAGGAATGATGTGTTGTGGAGAGACCTCTACTTCAGAGGCATCAGAAGAACGAGAGAGGGCATCGGCCCTAATGTTCTTGTCAGCAGGGCGAAAATGAATTTCAAAGTCAAAACGGGCAAAGAATAACGACCACCTGGCCTGGCGAGGGTTCAGTCGTTGGGCAGACTGGTGATAGGAGAGATTCTTGTGATCAGTGTATATGATAACTGGAAATTTTGATCCCTCCAGCAGGTGCCTCCATTCCTCAAGCGCCAATTTAATGGCCAGTAGTTCTCGATCCCCGATGGAGTAATTTCTCTCCGCCGGGGAGAAGGTCCTAGAAAAAAAAAAAACACAAGTCACAGCATGTCCGGAAGAATTTTTTTGTAGAAGGACAGCTCCAGCTCCCACTGAGGAGGCATCTACCTCCAATAGGAAGGGTTTAGCTGGGTCAGGTCTGGAGAGCACGGGAGCAGAAGAAAAGGCAGACTTGAGATGTTTAAATGAGTCTTCCGCTTGGGGAGACCAGGACTTAGGATTGGCATTTTTCTTGGTTAAAGCCACGATAGGAGCCACAATAGTGGAAAAGTGTGGAATAAACTGTCTGTAATAATTGGCGAACCCCAAAAAACGTTGGATAGCACGGAGTCCGGAGGGGCGTGGCCTATCTAAGACGGCAGAGAGTTTATCTGGGTCCATTTGTAGTCCCTGGCCAGAGACCAAGTATCCTAGGAAAGGAAGAGATTTACATTCAAAGAGACATTTCTCCATTTTGGCATAAAGTTGATTGTCCCGAAGTCTCTGAAGAACCATGCGGACATGCTGGCGGTGTTCTTCTAAGTTGGCAGAAAAAATCAGAATATCGTCCAGATAAACCACAACACAGGAATATAGGAGATCACGAAAAATTTCATTAACAAAGTCTTGGAAGACGGCAGGGGCGTTGCAAAGGCCAAAGGGCATGACCAGATACTCAAAGTGTCCATCTCTGGTGTTAAATGCAGTCTTCCATTCGTCCCCCTCCCTGATGCGGATGAGATTATAAGCACCTCTTAAGTCCAGTTTGGTAAAGATGTGGGCACCTTGTAAGCGATCAAAGAGTTCCGAGATAAGAGGTAAGGGGTAGCGTTTTTTTACCGTGATTTTATTAAGTCCGCGGTAATCAATGCAAGGGCGTAGGGAGCCATCTTTTTTGGACACAAAAAAAAAATCCAGCTCCGGCAGGGGAGGAGGACTTGCGGATAAACCCCTTTTTTAAATTCTCCTGGATGTACTCCGACATGGCAAGAGTCTCTGGAGCAGACAGAGGATAGATTCTGCCCCGGGGTGGAGTAGTACCCGGGAGGAGGTCAATAGGGCAGTCATAAGGCCTGTGAGGAGGTAAAGTCTCAGCTTGCTTTTTGCAAAAAACGTCAGCATAGTCCATATAAGCCTTAGGAAGACCGGATACAGGAGGAACCACAGGGTCACGGCAAGGAGTACTGGGAACCGGTTTAAGACAGTCCTTGTGACAAGAAGTACCCCAGTTCTTGATTTCTCCTGTGGACCAATCAAGGGTTGGGGAATGGCGTTGAAGCCACGGTAATCCAAGAAGAATTTCAGAAGTGCAGTTGGAGAGGACCAAAAATTCAATTTTTTCGTGATGAGGTCCGATGCACATTAGGAGAGGTTCCGTGCGGTAACGCACGGTACAGTCCAATCTTTCGTTGTTAACAGAATTGATGTAGAGGGGTCTGGCGAGACTGGTCACCGGAATGTTGAACCTATTGATGAGAGAGGCCAAAATAAAATTTCCTGCAGATCCGGAATCCAAGAAGGCCATAGCAGAGAAGGAGAAGGTAGAGGAAGATATCCGCACAGGCACAGTAAGGCGTGGAGAAGCAGAGTTGACATCAAGAACTGTCTCACCTTTGTGCGGAGTCAGCATACGTCTTTCCAGGCGGGGAGGACGGATAGGACAATCTTTCAAGAAGTGTTCGGTACCAGCACAGTACAGGCATAGATTCTCCATGCAGCATCGTGTCCTCTCTTGAGGTGTCAAGCGAGACCGGTCAACTTGCATAGCCTCCACGGCGGGAGGCACAGGAACGGATTGCAGAGGACCAGAGGAGAGAGGGGCCGAGGAGAGAAACCGCCTCGTGCGAACAAAGTCCATATCCTGGCGGAGCTCCTGACGCCTTTCGGAAAAACGCATGTCAATGCGGGTGGCAAGATGAATAAGTTCATGCAGGTTAGCAGGAATTTCTCGTGCGGCCAGCACATCTTTAATGTTGCTGGATAGGCCTTTTTTAAAGGTCGCGCAGAGGGCCTCATTATTCCAGGAAAGTTCGGAGGCAAGAGTACGGAATTGGATGGCGTACTCTCCAACAGAAGAATTACCCTGGACCAGGTTCAACAGGGCAGTCTCAGCAGAAGAGGCTCGGGCAGGTTCCTCAAAGACACTTCGGATCTCCGTGAAGAAGGAGTGTACAGAGGCAGTGACAGGGTCATTGCGGTCCCAGAGCGGTGTGGCCCATGACAGAGCTTTCCCAGACAGAAGGCTGACTACGAAAGCCACCTTAGACCTTTCAGTAGGAAACTGGTCCGACATCATCTCCAAGTGCAGGGAACATTGTGAAAGAAAACCACGGCAAAACTTAGAGTCCCCATCAAATTTATCCGGCAAGGATAATCGTAGGAAGGAAGCGGCCACTCGCTGTGGAGGAGGTGCAGGAGCTGGCGGAGGAGATGGTTGCTGGAGCTGAGGTAATAGCTGCTGTAGCATCACGGTCAGTTGAGACAGCTGGTGGCCTTGTTGCGCTATCTGTTGCGACTGCTGGGCGACCACCGTGGTGAGGTCGGCGACAACTGGCAGTGGGACTTCAGCGGGATCCATGGCCGGATCTACTGTCACGATTCGGCTGGCAGGAGGTGGATCCTCTGTGCCAGAGAGGGATTGGCGTGGACCGTGTAGGTGGATCGGTTCTAAGTTGCTACTGGTATTCACCAGAGCCCGCCGCAAAGCGGGATGGTCTTGCAGCGGCGGTAGCAACCAGGTCGTATCCACCAGCAACGGCTCAACCTCTCTGACTGCTGAAGATAGGCGCGGTACAAGGGAGTAGACAAGAGCAAGGTCGGACGTAGCAGAAGGTCAGGGCAGGCAGCAAGGATCGTATTCAGGGGCAACGGCAGGAGGTCTGGAACACAGGCTAGGAACACACAAGGAAACGCTTTCACTGGCACAATGGCAACAAGATTAAGCCTGATTAACACTGATTAAGCCTGCTGCGCCAATCAGTGGCGCAGTGGCCCTTTAAATTGCAGAGACCCGGCGCGGGGCCGCGCGCGCCGGGACAAGACAGACGGGGAACGAGTCAGGTACGGGAGCCGGGATGCGCATCGCGAGCGGGCGCCTCCCGCATCGCGAATCGCATCCCGGCTGAGAGGGATATTGCAGCGCACCCGGTCAGCAGGTCTGACCGGGGCGCTGCAAATGCGAGGAAGCTGCGAGCGCTCCGGGGAGGAGCGGGGACCCGGAGCGCTCGGCGTAACAGTAATTAATCTCTCCACACATCACTTCACTAGCGCACAACTTGATGTACTTAAAATGGGACAAAATTTTGCACCTACTAATAAATTTGACTATTTTTCAGCAATGAAATTCCTCCACCTCTTTGTGCGCAAGCTTTTATTGAAAAAATTACACTTTAAACCTGACACTCTACTTACCACCATAGAGGAACTTAATGCAGTTGCCACTTTTAAAGATTTATTGAGCGCACAGGAAGGAGAGAAGTTAGGTAGGTTCCCCACTTCGGTTTACCCAAAATCTAAGATGTTGCCACCTTTGTCCTTGTCCCCCTCCATTGAGATTTTTACGCGAATGGTGTTACGCAGTTGGTATTGTCCATGATAATCTTACTGGAGCACAGAGGAAGGCTCCTGGTGAGTTACAGGCAATGGAGGATGTAGTGTTTAAACAAGCGGACAAAGGTGGGAACATCATGTTTTGGCCGGCCAAATCATGTGAACCAGTGAACGTGAGATATTGCGACAGCTCAGAGATAGGGATACCTTCGAAAGACTGGCTTATAACCCTATGATTTCCTTTACAGTGACACACCAGACCATCCTGGAACAGGCCATGGAACAGGGTATCATTACAAAAAAAAAGTGCATGAGGGACTCCTGACTTCTAGCCCACAGGTACTTACTTTTTATGTTCTCCCCAAGATCCACAAAAATCCCCTTGACCCCCCAGGACGTCCTATTGTATTCGGAATTGATGGGTTATGTGACCCAATATGCAGATGTCTTGGGGAGGGTAGACGGGATTTTTGTGGAAGAAAATATGATTTTAGTAACAGCGGATTTAGAATCCCTTTACACATGTATTAAACATGAGGATAGCCTGAGAGCAGTACAATTTTTTCTTGAGTCCAGCAGTTGGGACCGGGATACCTGCCACTTGATGCAGCATCTTCTACATTACGTCTTGATGCATAATCTTTTTATTTTGAAGGATGTTTTTTACCTGCAAAAATGCGGGACTGCCATGGGGGTGGCTTGCACCCCATCATACGCAAACCTTTTCCTGGGTTAATGGCAGAGGGAAGTGTTTTTAGTGTGGGGGTGTGCAGGGTGTCCCGCATGTGCAGTGCTTGATGCGTTATATAGATGATGTGCTGTTCATTTAGCAGGGATCATGGTCCCAACTGGACTCTTTTATGGTAGATCTTAAGAAAAATTACATTAATGTCAAATTGACGTTTAATTGTAGCTCATCTATTTTTTGGATATCAAACTGGAATGGGACCCAAGTGGTTATCAGATTATTACTGTGTATAGGAAAAGTACCACCACAAATGCCCTATTGCATGCTAAGTAAGCTCATCCAAGTTCCACAATTAAAGCTATTCCAACCAGCCAGTTCGTAAGGATGCTCAGAATTTGCTCTATGGAGAATTACTTTGAAGCTCAGAGCAAGGATTTGACTGACCATTTTCTACAAAGGGGATATAGTAGGAAATACATCAAAGAGGCATATGAAAGAGCAAAGAGAACCCCTAGAGCTAACTTATTACAAAGTTGCCCTAAACATAGAAATATGGACAGTCAAACTCGCTTTATATCAGTGTGCAATTGTCAGTGGCAAATGATGCGAGAGGCACTACAAAAATACTGGCCAATTTTATAGTCAGATCCCCAAATAGCCCTTTTGTGTCAGAGACGGTTTTAATGACAGCGAGAAGGGGAAGGAGTATCAAAGACACCTTGCTTAGTAGCCACTATGTAGCTGTTAATGTGAATTCCTTTAGTTCTAGGGTCCCGCGGATTGGGTGTTATCCATGTGGCAACTGTAAGCCCTGTGAGAACATCATCAGGGCTTCAGACTTTGTGACAGCTGACCGTCAGCGGACATTCCAGATTAGGCAGTATATATCTTGCAGCAGTTGCAATGTGATTTATCACGCCACTTGTGACTGTGGCAAGATATATATTGGCCTCACATCTAGGGAGTTGAGGATAAGGACACAAGAGCATGTCAGAGATATCCTTGCTGCAAAAGAGGTGAGGGATATCCACACCCTGAAAACCATTCCTAGACACTTCAAGCTTGTGCACAATTGTGATCCCCGTATTTTTAAGGTGAGAGGTATTTAGAGGCTTCATGTTGGCGCTAGGGGAGGTATGTTCATTGGATTATAGCTAATGAAGAGTGTAGGTGGATTGTGACACTTGGGTCAATTACCCCAATGGGATTAAACGAACAGTTGAGATTTGCCTAATTCCTATAATCTGCCGTCTGTATTTTAATCAATTTTTTGTTCTGTGTTTTTATTAGTAGGTTCTTCTATAGTTCATTCATCAGTGTGCAATTATTAATGTCAAATCGTGACATGTGGAAAGAAAAGAATCTGGAAGATACAACAATGCTCCTCTATTTACACTGCTCAAAAAAACTAAAGGGAGCACTAAGATAACACATCCTAGAGCTGAATGAATGAACTGATGGTGTGAAATACTTTCATCTTTACATAGTTGAATGTGCTGACAACAAAATCCTACAAAAATTATCAATGGAAATCAAATTTATCAACCCAAGGAGGTCTGGATATGTAGTAACACTCAAAATCAAAGTGGAAAACCACACTACAGGCTGATTAAACTTTGATGTAATATTCTTAAAACAAGTCAAAACAACGCTCAGCAGTGTGTGTATGGCCTCCACGTGCCCGTATGAACTCCCTACAACACCTGGGCATGCTCCTGATGAGGCGGCAGAGGATTTTCTAAGGGATGTCCTCCTAGACCTCGACTAAAGCATCTGCCAACTCCTGGACAGTCTGTGGTGCAACGTGGCATTGGTGGATGGAGAGAGACATGATGTCCCAGATGTGCTCAATCGTATAGAGGTCTGGGGAATGGGCGGGCCAGTGCATATCATCAATGCCTTCCTCTGGCAGGAACTGCTGACACACTCCAGCCACATGAGTTCTAGCATTGTCTTGCATTAGGAGGAACCCAGGGCCAACCGCACCAGCATATGGTCTCACAAGGGGACTGAGGATCTCCTCTTGGTACCTAATAAGAATCAGGCTACCTCTGTCAAGCACATGGAGGACCCCCAAAGAAATGCCACCTCCCACCATTACTCAGCCACCGCCAAACCGGTCATGCTGGAGGATGTTGCAGGCAGCAGAACGTTCTCCATGGTGTCTCCAGACTCTGTCACATCTGTCACATGTGCTCACTGTGAGCCTGCTTTAATCTGTAAAGAGGACAGGGTGCCAGTGGCGAATTTGCCAATCTTAGTGTTCTCTGACAAATGCCAAACGTCCTGCAAGGTGTTGGGCTGTAAACACAACCCCCACCTGTGGACGTTGGGCCCTCACACCATCCTCATAGAGTCTGTTTCTGACTATTTGAGTGGACACATGCATATTTGTGGCCTGCTGGAGGTCATTTTGCAGGGCTCTGGCAGTGCTCCTCCTGCTCCTCCTAGCACAAAGGCAGAGGTAGCAATCCTGCTGATGGGTTGTTGCCTTCCTACAGCCTCTTCCACGTCTCCTGATGTACTGGCCTGTCTCCAGGTAGCACCTCCATGCTCTGGACACTACGCTGACAGACACAGCAAACCTTCTTGCCACAGCTGGCATTGTTGTGCCATCCTGGATGAGTTGCACTACCTGAGCCACTTGTGTAGGTTGTATACTCCGTCTAATGCTACCACTATAGTGAAGCCAGCATTCAAAAGTGACCAAAACTTCAGCTAGGAAGCATAGGAACTGAGAAATGGTCTGTGGTCACCACCTCCAGAACCACTTTTTTATTGGGGGTGTCCTGCTAATTGCCTATAATTTCCACCTGTTGTCTGTTCCATTTGCACAACAGCATGTGAAATTGATTGTCAATCAGTGTTGCTTCCTGAGTGGACAGTGTGATTTCACTGAAGTGTGATTGACTTAGAGATACATTGTGTTGTTTAAGTGTTCCCTTTATTTTTTTGAGCAGTGTATAATAGTTGAGGGGATATGATAGTATGTGAGTTATGCAATAAGAATAGCTTGTCTATTGGGATATGTATTTTAGCTTAGAATGTAACTATAACGGAAAAATATGTTTTTATTATTGGCACATTATTAGTTTTATTTTATTTTGCATACATCAGCTGCTAGGTTTATTACATTAGTTCACATGTATCATCTAATTTGGTTTGTTGGTTTTGCATGAAATTTATTGTGGTTCTTTAATTGTGTTTTATATTTATATGAATGAATTATGTTATAATTGTATAGTGGAATCACGAGTCAATTATGCACAACACAATCGTTATGTTTTTATATATTTAATGTTTAAACATAATATTTAATATGGTATGAAATGATATTATTACAATTAATATGCAATTTAATATATGTATATTGCACTATTATTACAATTGAGTCACTCTTTGCACTCTATAAAAAGCAGTCTGAGATTATTGTTCCATTGTCAAGTGGTTCTAGAACAGCATTTTAACATATGAATAACTCACTTACCCCCTGGATATATTTATTTAAGCTCAGTGTAGCAATATTTTCTTCTCTGTTGTCTCCCCTGTGCTGTGCGCATGACCGCTGTAATACCTAGCCGCGGCCACACGCCCCATGTCAAGAAGACAGCGTCGTGCATCCCACGTGACAATAGAACGTGGTTATGTGTGACGTCGCTGTAACGAGAAGAGTAGATGGCATTATGACGGTAGAAAACCTGTACACATGTGCCATCTCCACACTGGGGAGAGCAAGTTCCCTGTATATATAATGTATTAACATTACCAGTAACATAGTAACATTAAGCCCTCTGAGGAAGGATCAAATGCGCGCTCGGGGTCCAGATTGCAGTGGCAAATTCTAAGATGGGTGAGTTATTCATTTGGTAACCGTAGTATGACATCTGAAGGGCAGTCAGTCACCAGGCTAGTATAATTGGGAAGCTCTCTAAACATTGAGTTATACACATGCATCCCTTTCTGCCTACTTTGTATATATTGATATATTGATCGGATAAAGGATTAGCTGCACTCATTGTGGACACAGTTTTCATTATTTGTTTATGGCATTGCACTGGCTTGTTGTTTGAACCATTTTTAAACATTTAGTTCTATCATATGCACTTTGTGTTTTTAATTGATGCAATAAAGAGATAGATTTTTTATATTACACAGGCAACTTGTCTTTTTTGTGTATAATCATTAGGATGAAGTTGTATAATTGGTAGATGAACATGGTTAGTCTCATTTTTAAGAACTGCATGTTTAGGCTGTGTTCACACGTTCACACATTTCAGTTAAATAGTGGTACCGTAACTAATTAGCGCATGCATTTGTTCCTCAAATATACAAAATTGAAGTAAAAATAACACATTTTACTGAAATCATGCTATAAAATGTGCCAAAATTGCATGCGATAATAAATTAGTCGCTGTATTACTAATAAAAAAATAATAATAGAGGATAAGGGAATTAGGAAAGGGTTAACGGGAGGACTTGAAGAAGTGAGGACCACATGGTGACAGAGGAAAAACAGTAGGAGAAGAGAAGACGGCACCTGAAGGGTTAACAGAGGATAATATGGAAGGAACAGCACCTTTAAAGGGGTACTCCACCCCAAGACATCTTATCCCTATCCAAACGATAGGGGATTAGATGTCTGATCACGGGGGTCCCGCCACCCCCTCCCATAGACTTGCATTGAGGGGGTGGGGCGTGACATCACACGGGGGCAGAGTCGTGATGTCCCAATCTTCCGTTCCCGTGGTCGGGAGCCAGAACCTCCAGCACTGCCGGAAGCAGATACAGGTGGGTGCTGCATGCTATATTGCGGGGATCCCCAGCGGCGGGACCCCCGCGATCAGACATAGGTTTCTTGTGACAAGAAGCGCTGAGGAAAAGAAGGAAGTGCCAGCTTCTGGTCTCAGTGCTAGAGGTAGGCCGCAGATGTTGCAGGACTGAAGCATGTACTAAAAGGTACTGGAGGGTAAAGGAGGACAGTGGGGGACATTAAGGGTAAATATATATATAATATATAAAGTAGTAAATATAGTAGTAGTACTATGTTACTAGACCACCCCCTCTAACAATCGATGAAATCAGTAATGGAAATCGTCATTAAGATTTCCATTATTGATTTTTATCGATAATGAGGAGATTTATCAAAAAAATGTGCAGAAGAAAAGTTGTCTAGTTGCCCATAGCCTTAAAAAAAAAAAAAAATTAATAACCAATCTGGTTGCTATTGGCCACTGGTCAACTTTTTCTCTATGCAGGTTTTGATAATTCTCCCCCAATATTCATTTATGGTTGCTGCCCTGGTGTGAACACAGCCTAATGGGATGAATAACCTAAGAAAAAATGCTAGAATTACTTATCTTTCTTGATACATGCAGAACAGTGTCATTTAGCACATTTCCATGTGTTTCTTATATAACATATAAAACAGTAAACACATACATAATTCATTATTTTACCTTGCATTTTGTGACCTATTAACTAGCATTTAAATGAGTCTATTTTGAATGCTGCAAACAAAATTCCAATAAAATTTGCATTGCCAAGATTACAACACTTCACAGAGCCTAGACTATGCTCATCTGCAATTCTATTGCCACATTAACACATGTGAACAACCTCGCTCGAAGTAATTTTGTAATACCTGTTGCATAACATTGAAAGCAGCCATTATGGTGATGTCGCTTTCAGAATTCGGAGGACAGTCTTGTTTGGCTTCTGTTTCAAATACTTGTTATTTACTCCCCATTCTAATAATAAAGCAATTGGAAAAGAAAAGTGCATTTTCCTGGAATCTCAAACAGTGAATGCCAACAAACCAAAGCTATGTGTGCTATGAAGAGTGAATGAAGTCACAGTAACTAAATTAGGGGACGTCACCAGCACACTCCACAACCCATAGCTATGTTCAACGAGGAAAGGCATTACACAGCTTGCAAGACAAGCAAAATGTTCACTGGAAAAACATTTTTTAAATCAACTGGTGCCAGAAAGTTAAACAGATTTGTAAATGACTTCTATTAAAAAATCTTAATCCTTCCAGTACTTATCAGCAGCTATATGAGCAACAGGAAGTTCTTTTCTTTTTGAGTTTCCTTTCTGTTCTGACCACAGTGCTCTTTGTTAAGACCTCTATCCATATCAGGAACTGTCCAGAGCAGGAGAAGTTTGCTATGGGTATTTACATCTACTCTGGACAGCTCCTAAAATGGACAGAGGTGTTAGCAGAGAGCACTGTGGTCAGACAGAAAGGAAATTAAAAAATAAAAAAAATAAAAAAAAAGAACTTCCTGTGGAGCATTTAACTGCTGATAAGTACTGGAAGGGTTAATATTTAGTAATTTACAAGTAATTTACAAATCTGTTTAACTTTCTGGCACCAGTTGATTTACAAAAAAAAGTTTTCCAGCAGAGTACCCCTTTAACCTCTTAAGGACCAGGGTTTTTTTCAGTTTTTTTGCACTTCTTTTTCCTCCTTACCTTTAAAAAATCATAACTCTTTCAATTTTGCACCAAAAATGGTGTCCATATGATGGCTTATTTTTTGCACCACCACCAATTCTACTTTGTAATAACATCAGTCATTTAACCCAGAAATCTATGGCGAAACAGAAAAAAAAAATCATTGTGCGACAAAATTGAAGAAAAAACACAATTTTGTAACTTGTGGGGGCTTCCATTTCTACACAGTACATTTTTCGGTAAAAATTATACACTTTCGCTTTATTCTGTAGGTCCATACGATTAAAATTATACCCTACTTATATAGGTTTGATTTTGTTGTACTTGTGGAAAATATCATAACTAAATGCTCGAACATGTATACGTTTAAAATTGTCATCTTCTGACCCCTATAACTTTTTTTTTTCTGCGTACTGGACAGTATGAGGGCTTATCTTTTGCGCCGTGATCTGAAGTTTTAAATGTACCATTTTTGTATTGATGGGACTTTTTAATCGCTTTTTATGCATTTTTTTCATTATATAAAAAGTGACAAAAACCACGCTATTTTGGACTTTGGAATTTTTTTGCGCGTCCGCCATTGACCCTGCAGTTTAATTAACGATATATTTTTATAATTCGGACATTTCCGCATGCAGCGATACCACACATGTTTATTTTTATTTACACATTTTTTTGTTTATGGGAAAAGGGGGGTGATTCAAACTTTTATTAGGGAAGGGGTTAAATGATCTTTATTAACTTTTTTTTCCACTTTTTTTTTTTTGCAGTGTTACAGCTCTCATAGGGGGCTATAACACTTCACATACTGATCTTTTACATTGATCAATGGTTTATCATAGGAAACCATTGTTCGATGATTCTGCCGCTTGACTGCTCATGCCTGGCTCTCAGGTACTGAGCAGCCATTCACTGATCGGACACCAGAAGGCAAGCAGGGGACCCTTTTCGTGTCCTACAGCTATTCAGGACGCCGCGATTTCACCGTGGCGGTCCTGAACAGCCCACTGAGCTAGCCGGGGGTAATTTAGTTGCCCTTTAGACACGGTGATCAACTTTGAACGCTGCGTCTAAAGGGTTAATAGCGCATAGCCGTGGACCCGCGTGATAGAAAGGGAGCGGACTCAGGGTATACAGGTACGCCCTGTGTCCTTAAGGGGTTAAAGGGGTACTCTGTTGGAAAACATTTTATTTTAAATCCACTAATGCCAGAAAGTTATACAGATTTGTAAATTACTTCTATTTAAAAAATAGTAATACTTCCAGTACTTATCAGCTGTTATGTGCTCCACAGGAAGTTATTTTCTTTTTGAATTTCCTTTCTGTCTGACCACTGTGCTTTCTGCTGACACATCTGTCCATGTCAGGAACTGGGATTGGATAAAAGAAAAAGATGGAAGTTGCTCACTTGATTTCTAAACACCTATTACTGAGCAGACAGTTACCCTCACTTATACCCTCAGTGTTAGAAAGCATAAAATATAATATGAAAAAATGGTATGGTAAATAATGGATTTATTATATTAATTAACACAGTATAGATGCCTTTGGATATGCCACAGGGCCCTTGTGGCTTACTTCAGGCTAGATGGGGGGTATTTATGCCATTTTTGCCATTTTGGCGCAGTGAGTTTTTGCGCCTTTTCTTTGCGCCTTTTGTTTATGCGCATTCCTGTGTTTGGCTATTGTATGTGTGTTTTGAGTCAGGTTTTTGCAGAGGTCAACAAATTTATAAAAATGTGTCATTTTAACCCCTTAAGGACTCAGGGTTTTTCCGTTTTTGCACTTTCGTTTTTTCCTCCTTACATTTTAAAAATCATAACCCTTTCAATTTTCCACCTAAAAATCCATATTATGGCTTATTATTTGCGTTGACAATTCTAATTTGCAGTGAAATTAGTTATTTTACCCAAAAATGCACGGCAAAACGGGAAAAAAAATCATTGTGCGACAAAATCGAAGAAAAAACGCCATTTTGTAACTTTTGGGGGCTTCCGTTTCTACGCAGTGCATACTTCGGTAAAAATTACACCTTATCATTATTCTGTAGGTCCATACGGTTAAAATGATACCCTACTTATATAGGTTTGATTTTGTCGCACTTCTGGAAAAAATCATAACTACATGCAGGAAAATTTATTTGTTTAAAAATGTCATCTTCTGACCCCTATAACTTTTTTTATTTTTCCATGTACAGGGCAGTATGAGGACTCATTTTTTGCGCCGTGATCTGAAGTTTTTATCGGTATAATTTTTGTTTTGATCGGACTTTTTGATCACTTTTTATTTATTTTTTAATGGTATAAAAAGTGACCAAAATACGCTTTTTTGGAGTTTGGAATTTTTTTGCGTGTACGCCATTGACCGTGCGGTTAAATTAATTATATATTTTTATAGTTCGGACATTTACGCACGCGGCGATACCACATATGTTTATTTATTTTTATTTTTTTTACACAGTTTTAGTTTTTTAATGGGAAAAGGGGGGTGATTCAAACTTTTATTAGGGAAGGGGTTAAATGACCTTTATTAACACTTTTTTTTTTTACATTTTTTTTGCAGTGTTATAGGTCCCATAGGGACCTATAACACTGCACACACTGATCTTTTACACAGATCACAGGCGTGTATTAACACGCCTGTGATCGGTGTTATCGGCGCTTAACTGCTCCTGCCTGGATCTCAGGCACGGAGCAGTCATTCGCCGATCGGACACCGAGGAGGCAGGTAAGGGCCCTCCCGCTGTCCTGTCAGCTGTTCAGGACGCCACGATTTCACCGCGGCGGTCCCGAACAGCCCTACTGAGCAGCCGGGTCACTTTCACTTTCACTTTAGAAGCGGCGGTCAGCTTTGACCGCCGCTTCTAAAGGGTTAATACCGCACATCGCCGCGATCGTCGATGTGTGGTATTAGCCGCGGGTCCCGGCCGTTGATGAGCGCCGGGACCGACGCGATATGATGCGGGATCGCGGCGCGATCTCGCTTCATATCGCGGGAGCCGGCGCCGGACGTAAATATACGTCCTGTATCGTTAAGTGGTTAAAAGGCGCAACACTTGCAGATACCTTGTTATTTTATATTTAAAAAAAATATATATAAAATTTGGTACAATTAAAGGGGTTATCCAGGAAAAAAACTTTTTTTATATATCTACTGGCTCCAGAAAGTTAAACAGATTTGTAAATTACTTCTAGCAAAGCATCTTAATCCTTTCAGTACTTATAAGTTTCTGAAGTTAAGGTTGTTCTTTTCTGTCTAAGTCCTCTCTAATGAATCCCCATTTAAGAACCCTACTTGTTTACATGTTTATCCTAATTATTACTTTAAAATAAAATGACTGTGTTTTTACAGATGCAAATGCAAGAGCAGGTGCACCAATCACAACCCACCACCACAAGGAGGGACACGCCCCTTTCCTTTAACCGATTTATAACCCTGTGAACTAATGGAAAGATGTAAAATAAAATGTAAAATAAATGACAGTCACATTGCAGCTACTAAACCACCCTGCAGTAACTCACAAGGAATCAACTCTGAAAGAGCTTCCTGAAACTATCACCTGAAAGGTGGGTAAATTCCCACATATGACATTTATGAAATTGCACAATATTTATAGTGCCTTTTTTGTAAATTTGTTTCAGTTAAAAAGCACCCATGAAAAAATGAAGCAAAAAAACGCATACCACAGCCATTATTCATAAGTACCCCCCAATATCCTTAAATGCAATGGTATAGCAATGAATAAAAATCATAAAAAATAAAATAGAATAAAATGGGAGATGCTGCTGCTAATGTTTAAAGTGCATGACAGTCACCATATAGTAGCTACAAAGGCATTATGCAACTTGTAGTCCTTAAGGTTTAAAGTTTTCCTCTATGTGGGCTGTATGTGAATTGTAGTCCTTAAGAATGATTGACCAATTGCCCGTAAACATATATGTATATTTTTTAAGAAATAACGATATTGCACAATACTTTCTAACTGGGTACAAGTTCATATTGCACATAGATGAAAGAACTACCCACTCCTCCGCATGAATTACAATAAAAGTGTAAGTAGAAGTGCGTTGTGTGTTACAGCCGAGTCCCTGCAGCGATCTCGTGGGTGCACTGGGCAGCACCCACAAGAAGCATGGACGAGTATACACGTCCTAATGGCGGAACGTGCCTCCAGTCTGGACGGGTGGGTATACACGTCCATGGTCCTTAAGGGGTCCTTAAGGACATAGCGTTTTTCCGTTTTTTGCACTTTTGTTTTTACCTCCTTACCTTTTAAAAATCATAACCCTTTCAATTTTGCACCTAAAAATCCATATGATGGCTTATTTTTTGTGCCACCAATTCTACTTTGTAATAACAATATTACATTTTACCCAGAAATCTAAAGCTAAACGTTAAAAAAAATCATTGTGCAACAAAATGGAAGAAAAAACGAAATTTTGAAAATTTTGGGAGCTTCTGTTTCTACGCAGTAAATTTTTCATAAAATATTACACCTTATCTTTATTCTGTAGGTCCATACGATTAAAATTATACTCTACTTATATAGGTTTGACTAGCTGAATACCCGGCGTTGCCCGGTTTTTCCTTCCTAATCCTTGTTGGGGAGGAAAATAAACAAAGGAGGAAGCTTTTGACTTCATATCCCATCCTCATATATTGTTGTAATATCCCGACCCCATATCCTGTCCTCATATCCTGACCTCCTATCCCGTCATCATATCCCAACCTCATAACCCATCCTCACATCTCGTCCTCATATCCCGACCTCCTATCCCGAACTCTTATCCCAACCTCCTATGCCTTCCTCCTATCCTGACCTCCTATTCCGACCTCCTATTCCGACCTCCTATTCCGACCTCCTATTCCGTCCTCCTATCTCAACCTCCTATCCTGACCTCCTATCTTGAACTCCTATCCCATCCTCCTATCTCGACCTCCTATCCTGACCTCCTATCCTGACCTCCTATCCTGACCTCCTATCTTGACCTCCTATCTCGACCTCCTATCTCGACCTCCTATCCCGACCTCCTATCCCGACCTCCTATCTCAACCCCCTATCTCCACCTCTTATCCCGACCTCCTATCCCGACCTCCTATCTCAACCTCCTATCCCGTCCTCCTATCCCGTCCTCCTTTCCCGTCCTCCTATCCCGTCCTCCTATTCCGTCCTCCTAGCCCGACCTCCTATTCCGTCCTCCTATCCCGACCTCCTATCTCGACCTCTTATCACTTCCTACTATCCCATCCTCCTATCTCCACTTCATATCCGGTCCTCATATCCCGACGTCCTAACTCGACCTCCTATCCCGACCATCCCATCCTCATATTCCGACCTGTAATATGTGTACCAGGTATTGAAATGTCTCCAGCCGTACAGAAGTTATGTGAGAACATACATTTCCCATTGATTTGCATGGGACTTTAAACAACACCCCCAACCCTCACAAATGGGGGATGTTAAGGGTTAAATTAACCATCCTATATTTTAAGTGGACATATAAGTAACATGTGACCAAGTATTATTGAAATATCTCCAGCCGTTTGGAAGTTATGCAGTAACATATATTTCCCATAGACATGTATAGGACTTTAAACATAAACCCAGCCCCTGGCAAATGGGGTAAGTAAGGGTTAAATCACCTAGCCTATGTTTGTTGTTGACATATAAGTAACATGTGTGCCAAGTTTCATGTTAATATCTTTAGCCGTTTGGAAGTTTTTGTGGAACATACACACATACATACATACATACATGCATACATACATACATACAAACACACACACACACACACACGTTGAGTTATATATATATATATAGATTTTTTTATTACTTCGGAAAAAAATCATAACTACATGCAGGAAAATTTATATGTTTAAAATTGTCCTCTTCTAACCCCTATAACTTTTTTATTTCTCATGTACGGGGCGGTATGAGGGCTCATTTTTGCGCCGTGATCTGAAGTTTTTATTGGTATCATTTTTGTTTTGATTGGATTTTTTGATCGCTTTTTAGTCATTTTTTTATGTTCTAAAAAGTGACCAAAAATTCGTTATTTTGGACTTTGGAATTTTTTTGACCGTGCAGTCATATTTTTATAGTTTGGACATTTACGCATGTAGCGATACCACATATGTTTATTTTTATTTACAAAGTTTTTTATTTATGGGAAAAGGGGGTGATTCAAACTTTTATTAGGCTTGCAGCAATCAATCGCCGTTCAGACGCACAGGAGGCATGTAAGGCACCCTCTTGCTGCGTCCTACCTGATCGGGACATCGCGATTTTATCTCGATGTCCCGATCAGCCCAACTGAGCTGCCGGGATACTTTTAATTTCACTTTTAAACTAAAGAGTTAATGCCGGACATCTAAAGAGTTAATGTCTGACATCTGCTGGGACGGCGATGTCCGGCATTAGTCACGGGTCCTGGCTGCTGATTGCAGCCGGGACCGTGTGGGTATGATGTGAGCTCAGCTCCTGAGCTCGCTTCATACCTCTCCCATGCTGCAGCGTTGTATAAACCCGGCGTTCTGTGGCAAGGGGTTAAAGGGGTACTCCGGTGGAATATATATATTTTTTTTAATCAACTGATGCCAGAAAGTTAAACATATTTGTAAATGACTTCTATTAAAAAAATCTTTACCCTTCCACATTTATCTACTGAGGAAGGGGTCGGAGGACTACTATTCCCAGCACCCCGAAACACGTCTAGGTTTTGGCACTGTTCACACATCGTACTCATACCAGTGTCCGTACCTAACTGCGAAAGTCCCAGCATCTGAGGAGTTAATCCACTCTCTTTCCGTCTTGCCTGGCGGTATCTCACCTCCAATTACCTCCCGCTGCCCAGGTCTCCACGTGGGACGCCGCTCCCGTTCTCACCGTCACTCCTGCCAGTGTCGGCATCATACCACCAGCAAGCAGCTAGAGAGCGGCCGCAGTCTGTTGCACGGAACATCACGTGTCACCCCACTGCCACCGTGGTTGCGAGTTACAGCGTGCAATCGCTATTAACCATCTGAGGACATACGGGAGAGGACTCTATAGCCACCATACATCGGTCCACATAGTGAGAACCAGACAGCTATAGACGGTGAGAAATTCAACTATTGTTTGTATATTATGCCACCCATCTGGAAATTGACTTTGCAATATTTTCATTAAGCCTATTTTTGCCATCTGATATATAGCGGGACTTTTAACACAGTTACCGGACCAACGGACTGTATCTGCTTATGCCGGACCATCGGATTATTTTATTACCATTTGTTAGCAGCTTATTGTATACATCAATATTATCTGATAACCCTCTGGGGCCCAGTGGAGTTATCCTTTCTAGTGCCTTATTATGTGTATTAATTATTTTATATTCATTACATTTTTATATTGATGCTGTTTGTTATATTCATTTCCACCCATATCATTATGCACCTAGATTGGTGAGGCCTTTGAGGTATAAACTATTATTTTGATCAATATTTTTTCTGACGCCGGTGGGGACCGGTTATAGCTTTGATTACCTTGGTCCTTTTGTTGTGAGCTGCACCTTTTTGAGATTTTTGCATCATTTACAAATCTGTTTAACTTTCTGGCACCAGTTGATTTATCCCTTTAATCTTTTGGGGACCCCTTTAACCTTTTGGGGACCCCTTTAACCTGTTGGGGACCACAGACGCATGGGTATGCCCTTGCGCCCTGGTACTTAAGGACCAAGGGCTTACTTGTACGCCCGTGGAAATTTCGATCCCCGCTGCTAGCCGGACGGGGATCGGACCGGGATGCCTGCTGAAATCATTCAACAGGCATCACGTGCAAATGCCTGGGGGACTACCCCATGTTGGCAATTTGCAGTGATTCCAGGCTGATCGGGTCTCTGATGAACGGATAGCCCGGAAAATAGGGATGATTGGAGCTGTCAGAGACAACTCTGACCATCCTGAAGGATAGGAGTGAGGTGGCAGGGGTGCCACCTCCTCCTATCTGCTGCGATTGGCCGGTCAGGATTGACCGGCAAATCGCAGGGCAGGGGTGGGGGTGAAAGTTTGTTTTCCCAAGGCTCGGGCTCGGGCCTAACTCACTGCGGGAGATAGCTGTATAGGTCCTTCCTCGTCAGGAGCGCAGGAGCAAAGAGCAATGCCCTTATATGGGCAGGGGCAGGGCCATTTTGGATTGGTCCCAGAAACTGTCACTCACTGTTGTTACGCCTAGCGCTCCGGGTCCCCGCTCCTCCCCGGAGCGCTCACGGCGTCTTTCTCCCTGCAGCGCCCCGGTCAGTCCCGCTGACCGGGAGCGCCGCACTGTCATGGCCGTTGGGGATGCGATTCGCACAGCGGGACGCGCCCGCTCGCGAATCGCATCCCAGGTCACTTACCCGTCCCGGTCCCCTGCTGTCATGTGCTGGCGCGCGCGGCTCCGCTCTCTAGGGCGCGCGCGCGCCAGCTCTCTGAGACTTAAAGGGCCAGTGCACCAATGATTGGTGCCTGGCCCAATTAGCTTAATTGGCTTCCACCTGCTCCCTGGCTATATCTGGTCTCCTCCCTTGCACTCCCTGGCCGGATCTTGTTGCCTTGTGCCAGTGAAAGCGTTTAGTGTGTCCAAAGCCTGTGTACCTGAACTTCTGCTACCCATCCTGACTACGAACCTTGCCGCCTGCCCCCGACCTTCTGCTACGTCTGACCTTGCCTCTGCCTAGTCCTTCTGTCCCACGCCTTTTCAGCAGTCAGCGAGGTAGAGCCGTTGCTAGTGGATACGACCTGGTTGCTACTGCCGCAGCAAGACCATCCCGCTTTGCGGCGGGCTCTGGTGAATACCAGTAGCCTCTTAGAACCGGTCCACTAGCACGGTCCACGCCAATCCCTCGCTGACACAGAGGATCCACTACCTGGAAGCCGAATCGTGACAGTAGATCCGGCCATGGATCCCGCTGAGGTGCCGCTGCCAAGTCTCGCTGACCTTACCACGGTGGTCGCTCAGCAATCGCAGCAGATTGCCCAACAAGGACAGCAGCTGTCGCAGTTGACCGCCACGTTACAGCAACTTCTGCCTCTGCTACAGCAGCAACCATCTCCTCCGCCAGCTCCTGCACCTCCTCCGCAGCGAGTGGCCGCTCCTAGCCTCCGCTTGTCCCTGCCGGACAAATTTGATGGGGACTCCAGACTCTGCCGTGGATTTTTGTCTCAGTGTTCCCTGCATATGGAGATGATGTCGGACTTGTTTCCTTCAGAACGGTCTAAGGTGGCGTTCGTAGTAAGCCTTCTTTCAGGAAAGGCCTTGTCTTGGGCCACACCGCTCTGGGACCGCAATGATCCTGCCACAGCCACAGTCCAGGCCTTCTTCACTGAACTCCGGAGTGTCTTCGAGGAGCCAGCCCGAGCTTCTTCTGCCGAGACTGCCCTGTTGAACCTGGTTCAGGGTAATTCTTCCGTTGGCGAGTATGCCGTACAATTCCGTACTCTTGCTTCAGAATTATCCTGGAATAACGAGGCTCTCTGCGCGACCTTTAAAAAAGGCCTATCCAGTCGCATCAAGGATGTGCTGGCCGCACGAGAGATTCCTGCCAATCTGCAAGAACTCATCCATCTAGCTACCCGCATTGACATGCGTTTTTCTGAGCGACACCAAGAGCTCCGCCAGGAAAAAGACTTAGATCTCTGGGCACCTCTCCCACAGTATCCGTTGCAATCTACGCCTGGGCCTCCCGCCGAGGAGGCCATGCAAGTGGATAAGTCTCGCCTGACCCAGGAAGAGAGGAATCGCCGTAGGGAAGAAAATCTCTGTCTTTACTGTGCCAGTACCGAGCATTTCTTGGTGGATTGCCCTATCCGTCCTCCACGCCTGGGAAACGCACGCACGCACCCAGCTCACGTGGGTGTGGCGTCTCTTGGTTCCAAGTCTGCTCCTCCACGTCTCACGGTACCCGTGCGGATTTCTTCTTCAGCCAGCTCCTCCCTCTCAGCTGTGGCCTGCTTGGACTCCGGTGCCTCAGGAAATTTTATTTTGGAGTCTTTTGTTAATAAATTCAGCATCCCGGTGACCCGTCTCGTCAAGCCGCTCTACATTTCCGCGGTCAACGGAGCCAGATTGGACTGCACCGTGCGTTACCGCACAGAGCCCCTCCTCATGTCTATTGGACCCCACCTTGAGAGGATTGAGTTCTTCATTCTCCCCAACTGTACCTCTGAGGTTCTCCTCGGTCTGCCTTGGCTCCGGCTTCATTCCCCCACCATTGATTGGACCACCGGGGAGATCAGGAACTGGGACTCTGCCTGCCACAGGAAGTGCCTCTCCCCCCCTCCCAGTCCCGTCAGGCAAGCCTCTGTGCCACCCCATGGCCCCCGTCCTGGTGTCACACTGCCCCGTGCCAGGCCTCGCCCTCTGCCCTCCCTCCCCATTCCCACTCCTGCTGTACTGCCTGCCGTTGAGGAAACCCTCCATTCTTTCCCGGTGTCCTCATCCCAGGGGAGGCAGTTACTGGACAAAGAGAATGGGAGACCTAAGGGGGGGGGTACTGTTACGCCTAGCGCTCCGGGTCCCCGCTCCTCCCCGGAGCGCTCACGGCGTCTTTCTCCCTGCAGCGCCCCGGTCAGTCCCGCTGACCGGGAGCGCCGCACTGTCATGGCCGTTGGGGATGCGATTCGCACAGCGGGACGCGCCCGCTCGCGAATCGCATCCCAGGTCACTTACCCGTCCCGGTCCCCTGCTGTCATGTGCTGGCGCGCGCGGCTCCGCTCTCTAGGGCGCGCGCGCGCCAGCTCTCTGAGACTTAAAGGGCCAGTGCACCAATGATTGGTGCCTGGCCCAATTAGCTTAATTGGCTTCCACCTGCTCCCTGGCTATATCTGGTCTCCTCCCTTGCACTCCCTGGCCGGATCTTGTTGCCTTGTGCCAGTGAAAGCGTTTAGTGTGTCCAAAGCCTGTGTACCTGAACTTCTGCTACCCATCCTGACTACGAACCTTGCCGCCTGCCCCCGACCTTCTGCTACGTCTGACCTTGCCTCTGCCTAGTCCTTCTGTCCCACGCCTTCTCAGCAGTCAGCGAGGTAGAGCCGTTGCTAGTGGATACGACCTGGTTGCTACTGCCGCAGCAAGACCATCCCGCTTTGCGGCGGGCTCTGGTGAATACCAGTAGCCTCTTAGAACCGGTCCACTAGCACGGTCCACGCCAATCCCTCGCTGACACAGAGGATCCACTACCTGGAAGCCGAATCGTGACAACTGTTACAAGGAGTGATGGGTAGAATACGTCACAGGGACCTCCAAAGGTCCTAAAGCAAAAACCATAGAGTTTTCCCAATCACGTGACCAGCAGGTCCTGATATGCTGTATACAGGTAATTAACTATTTATAGACCTTTATACAATCATGTTTACATGCATCCTTAATAAACCATTAGCTCAATAACTATCTAGATGAGAGGTGACCAGGGGTGAACTAGACAATGGGGACCCCGACGTCCTAGGGACTCTGGCTAAGGGGACCCACATACGCAGGTACCGGATAGGATACAGTACCGGGACACCACAAACCCCCTTACTTAAGATAAGTCGACCTTGACGCCTGTCCCCTAAAACACAGGGACTAGGACTAGGACAGGATGATCTATACATTTGCCATACATCCTAGTATCTGGACTAGACAATAGAAATCTATCTAGACATTGGTGCTATCTAGACACTAACGCTATCTAGACATTAACGAAGCTATCTATCCTTTAGTTTCTAGCTTCTTAGACATTTTCATTAAGCTTACTATACATTCTAAGCTTACTGGACAATTAGGCAGCTATCTGACATGTAGTTTCCAGCTCCTAAGACATTTTAGTAGCTCTCTACACATTCTTGGAGGCTAAACTGAACATTAGTATTTCTCTCTATACATGAGACTATCTGGACATTAGTTCAGCTCTATATACCTTTAGCGTCAAGCTGACTAGACATTTTTTATTATCTCACACATTTTATCTTTTTGCCAACAATAAGTTACCTGTTAGTACACATAAGGTTATACTGGCTAGCCGGAAGCTAGGTCACAGTAAGGATGGCTGCTAGTGTCTATCGGCTACACGCTACTTACCCCTAGAGCACTTTCAAAACAACCTAACTAGGTTATTCTTTGAATTACGTGTTTAATTCTGTATAAACAAGAGCACCTACTGGCCTGGCAGAGCATCTCACACACGCAATGAAAGAGAAGAAGTGTACCTAACAGTGGCAGGAATTGGGTATCAATATGGTACAATTCCTATGGGTTTTCTTAAGTGAGATATTTATGTTGATGTATGTACTAGAGAAACTTGAGGTAGTACATTTAAGTTAGTAATCTAGGGTACTATGTGTGCAAGTACTATTTTAAGGAGCAATGTTCCCTAATGTTTTTATTGAGACAGGTGCTAGAGATGGGCGACAGCAATAATACTACCCTCGGAGGAGCCGAGGTGTCCCCTGTTGAGTTACCTACTAAACACCTTTAGCATTTTATACATTTATATGTACAATAATTATTTATGTTTCTAGTGTTGAGTGTACACGTGCAGCACGTCGATATTTTCTGTGTACAGCTCTAACTCACTTTTTATGTACATAGACTATTTTTCTATGTACAAACCTTACTTATTTTTTATGTACACAGTCACAAGGATATCTTCCTGTGTACAAGAACCATATACATATTTACTATACAGACTTTCACAATTATGAACACTCCAACATGGTTCAGGCGCATTCACCCAATAAGTGCAACATTTAGCATAAGAGTTCTTATGAAGTTGCTGGTATATACATAAAAAAGGCGTGTAAGGATCAGCAGTCCACCTACACTAGGAGTTCATGGAAGGGAAAGGTAAACACGGCCTTACCACAACTCAGCCGGATACAGTCCTTAATGAATCTCCTACAGGCTAGGAGTCTCTTGACTTAATAGTCAGGCACAAGCTTATTGGTTACATTGCTGAACTTGGAACCAATCCTAGCACAGTCCTGCTAGGCACAATTCTTGAACTGGGTTGCTGTAAGACAAAAGTGGTTAACATAAGAAACAATCTGACATTACTTTAAAGTCCCTTTAGAGAATATTCTTCTTTACTCTTCTAGTGCCTCTCTAAGTTCCTCTGTATCTGCCAACATCAGGGGCAGGATTAGAATTGACATAGCTTTGCCACACCACATTGGTGAGGATGGAGTGGTGAAAAGCAGCATTAGCAGGGGTTATAGGCTTACTAGCCAGGATCAAAGTGGGGCAATAGGGCTTGAGTACCATCTCCAAACTAGGATGGACCCACGACTCTTTCGTTGGTACCCTGGAAGCAGGCAGACTCTCCATGTCAGAAGAGGGCCTTGGTACATACGTTGGTACCTGTGCAGGAGGCAAACTCTCATTGCTTCGAAAGGGCCTAGGATAGGATACAGTACCGGGACACTACAGCTACAACTTCCAACATGCCCTTCGGCTGTCTGGGCATGCTGGGAGTTGTAGTATTGTAACAACTGGAGGCACACTGGTTGGGAAACATTGTCTGTTTCCTAACTCAGTGTTTCCCAACCTGTGTGCCTCCTGCTGTTGCAAAACTGAAACTCCCAGCATGCACTGACAGACCATGCATGCTGGGAGTTGTAGTTTTGCAACAGCTGGAGGCACATGGGTTGGGAAATACTGAGTAAGGAAACAGACAGTGGTGCGGAAACACTGTGGTAGCCTGTTACCTAACTCAGTGTTTCCCAATCCCAACCAGTGTGCCTTTAGCTGTTGCATAACTACGACTCCCAGCATTCACAGTCTGTCACAGTCTGTCCCTAGCCCCACCTCTGTCCTGCCCCTATTCCTGCCCAGTATGTATATGAATACAGGAATAGGGGGTGCAGTGTGCTTGAGGCTGTTGGGTACTTTGAGGGATGGCAATGCAAATCACCTTAACTACACCAAGTGCCTTAAAACACTAACTCCTCCTTTTTGTGCCAACTTGGATCTCTGTCTGTGATACCCAGTCCAACTTGGCTCCAGCCTCCACTCACCATTAAAGGGGTACTCCGGTGGAAAACTTTTTTTATTTTTTTTAAATCAACTGGTGCCAGTAATCCTTCCAGTACCTATTAGCTGGTGCCAGTAATCCTTCCAGTACCTATTAGCTGCTGTATACTACAGAGGAAATTCTCTTCTATTAGGGATTTATTTTCTGTTACGACCACAGTGCTCTCTGCTGACACCTCTGTCCATTTTGGGAAATGTCCAGAGCAGCATATGTCCAGAGAGCAGTGTGGTCATGACAGAAAAGAAATCCCAAATAGAAAATAATTTGTTCTGTAGTATACAGCTGCTAATAAGTACTGGAAATGAAACAATTTTAATTGAAGTAATTTACATTTCTGTTTAACTTTCTGGCACCAGTTGATTTAAAAAAAAAGTTTTCTACCAGAGTACCTGCCTTTCACTGCTCACTACACGATGGCTGTCAGATATATAACTCATATCCCTGACTGTGCCATCATATAGTGAGCGGTGAAAGGCAGGTAGAAAATAGCAACTAATCCATTCATAAGCCACACACTTTACCTTTTTTGCCCCTGGCTTGGGTGAGGCTGAGGCCTCTTAGATTTATTACAGAAATAGCACAGCAGCACAGAGTATTTATGGAGTGAACTGTAGTGAGTTAGACTGTCTGCCTTTCTACAGTCCCTGCCAGAAATACTCCGTGCTGCTGGGAAGCCTACTCCTTCTATCTGCCTTTCACCGCCCCCTACATAATGGTACAGTCAGAGATATAAGTTATATTTCACATATAGGCAGGTAGACGATACATACAACTATACCATTCATAAGCCAGCCACCTGCCTGGCCAGGCTAGCCAGTTTATGTGTCCATGCAGATGCCGACTGAGAAAGCCGGCAGAGAGATCAGGGCACTTCTTCGGCAGGGCTCTGTGCACAGAGGACAAGCAGGGCTCTGTACACTGAGGACAAGCAGGGCTCTGTACACTGAGGGGGCTCCGTACACTGGCAAAAAGCAGGGCTCTTTACATTGAGGACAAGCAGGACTCTTTACATTGAGGACTAACAGGGCTCTTTTCACTGAGGACAAGCAGGACTCCTGTACACTGAAGACAAGCAGGGCTCTATACACTGAGGACAAGAAGGGCTCTGTACACTGAGGGGGCTCCGTACACTGGCAACAAGCAGGGCTCTGTACACTGAGGACAAGCAGGGCTCTGTACACTGAGGACAAGCAGGGCTCTGTACACTGAGGACAAGCGGGGCTCTGTGCACTGAGGACAAGCAGGGCTCCATACACTGAGGACAAGCAGGGCTCCGTACACTGAGGACAAGCAGGGCTCCGTACACTGAGGACAAGCAGGGCTCTGTACACTGAGGACAAGCAGGGCTCCGTACACTGGGGACAAGCAGGGCTCTGTACACTGAGGACAAGCAGGGCTCTGTACACTGAGAACAAGCAGGGCTCTGTACACTGAGGACAAGCAGGGCTCTGTACACTGAGGACAAGCAGGGCTCTGTACACTGAGGACAAGCAGGGCTCTGTACACTGAGGACAAGCAGGGCTCTGTACACTGAGGACAAGCAGGGCTCTTTACACTGAGGACAAGCAGGGCTCCGTACACTGTGGACAAAGCAGGACTCCCGTACACTGAAGGCAAGCGGGGCTCTCTACACTGAAGACAAGCAGGGCTCTGTACACTGAGGACAAATAAGCAGGGCTCTGTACACTGAGGACAAGCAGGGCTCTTTACACTGAGGACAAGCAGGGCTCCGTACACTGAGGACAAACAGGACTCCTGTACACTGAAGACAAGCGATGCTCTCTAAACTGAGGAAAAGCAGGGCTCTTTACATTGAGGACTAACAGGGCTCTTTTCACTGAGGACAAGCAGGACTCCCGTACACTGAAGACAAGCAGGGCTCTGTACACTGAGGACAAGCAGGGCTCTGTACACTGAGGACAAGCAGGGCTCTGTAAACTGAGGACAAGCAGCGCTCTGTTCACTGAGGACAAGTAGAGCTCTGTACACTGAGAATAAGCAGGCCGGGAGCACTGGTCTTCAACGGCAGCAGTGAACTCTGACACTGCCGCACTTAAATGTGAAGTTCACGTGACCTAAACGCCGCTCCCAGGCAGCCACTGGGGTTCTCTTAAAGGATATAACTGTAACAACTCCGGCCCAACTCCGACCTAGCGGCCGCGGCGGGCCCTTACCCCTTAATGACGCAGGGTATTTTCCGTTTTCGCATTTTCATTTTTTCCTCATCACCTTCTAAAAATCATAATGCTTTCAATTTTGCACCTAAAAATCCATATTATGGCTTATTTTTTTGCACCATCAATTCTACTTTGCTGTGACATCAGTCATTTTACCCAAAAATCCACGGCGAAAAGAAAAAAAAAAATCATTGTGCAACAAAACTGAAGAAAAAATGCCAATTTGTAACTTTTGGGGGCTACCGTTTCTACGCAGTGCATTTTCCAGTAAAAAGTTACACCTTCTCTTTATTCTGTCATCCTAGTAATACCCTACTTATATAGGTTTGATTTTGTCCTCTTCTAACCCCTATAACTTTTTTTATTTTTCTGCATATGAGGATGAATGAGGGCTCATTTTTTGCGCCGTGATCTGGCGTTTTTATCGCTTTTTGATCACATTTTATTCCCTTGTTTATGGTAAAAAAAAGTGACCAAAAATAATCTCTTTTGGACTTTGGAATTTTTTTTATGCGTAAGCCGTAGACCGTGCGGTTTAATTAACAATGTATTTTTATAGTTCGGACATTTACGCACGCGGCGATACCACATATGTTTATTTTTATTTTTATTTACACAGTTTTTTTATTTATTGGGAAAAGGGGAGTGATTCTGACTTTTAATATGGAAGGGGTTAAATGATCTTTATTAACATTTAATTTATTTTGCAGTGTTATAGCTCCCATAGGGGGCTAGTACACTGCACACACTGATCTTCTACACAGATCACTGCCAGTCAATAGCCAGGCATTGATCAGTGTTATCGCAGCTCGACTGCTCCTGCCTGGATCTCAGGCACGGAGCAGTCATTCGGCGATCGGACAGTGAGGAGGCAGGTAGGGACCCTCCAGCTGTCAAGCAAGCTGTTTGCGGCGGTCCCGAACAGCTCCACTGAGTTGACCGGTAACTTTTACTTTCACTTTAGACGCGGCGATCAACTTTGATCCCCGCATCTGAAGGGTTAATACCGGGCATCACCGCGATCGGTGATGTCCGGTATTAGCCGCGGGTCCTGGCCGTTGATGGCCGCCGGGACCGACGTGATATGACGTGGGGTTAGCGCGTGACCCGCATTCTATCGCAGGAGCCCGCTCATGAAGTATGCATACGTCATGTGGCGGGAAGGGGTTACAAAAATAAAAAAACATTTTTTTTTATTTTTTATGACAGGCGGCGGATAGCGGGCCCTTTTCCCGGCAGGGCCTTGCCCCTGGATGCGGCAAATTTTCCGCTGTACCCTAAAAACACTACACTAACCCTAAATAAGGAGTAACACACTACATATACACTACACCCTTACACTGTCACCCCCCCCCCACCCCAATAAAAATTAAAAACGTCTTGTATGTCAGTTTTTCCAAAGCGGAGCCTCCAGCTGTTGCAAAATAACAACTCCCAGTATTGCCGGACAGCCATTGACTGTCCAGGCATGTTGGAAGTTTTGCAACAGTTTGGGGGAAACTGACGTACAGTATTTTTGGTGGAGGAGGCAATTGAAACGTTTGCATCTGGGTACACCCCTATGAAAATCCCTAATTTATGTCTCAAATGCACATTGCGCTCTCTCACTTCAGAGCCCGGTCGTATTTCAAGGCAACAGTTTAGGGCCACACATGGGATATCTCTGTACTCGGGAGAAATTATGCTACAAATTTTTGGTGGCTTTTTCTCCTTTTACCCCTTATGAAAAGGTAAAGTTGGGGTCTACACCAGCATGTTAGTGTAAATTTTTTTTCTTTTTTACACTAACATGCTGCTGTTGGCCCATACTTTTCATTTCATAAGAGGTAAAAGGGAAAAAAAGACCCCCAAGATTTGTAACACAATTTCTCAAAAGTACAGAAATACCCCATATGTGGACGTAAAATGCTCTGTGGGCACACAACAAAGCTCAGGAGTGAGAACGCATCATGTACTTTTGAGGCCTAAACTGGTGATTTGCACAGGGGTGGCTGCTGGTTAAAGCGGTTCTGACATAAATTCAAAAAAATTAAAACCCACATGTGACCCCATTTTGGAAGCTACACCCCTCACGGAATGTAACAAGGGATATAGTGAGCCTTAACACCCCACATTGACTGACAGATTTTTTGAACAATGGTCCGTGAAAATTAAAAATGCAATTTTTCATTTGCACAGCCCACTGTTACAAAGATCTGTCAAATGCCAGTGGGGTGTAAATGCTCACTGCACTCCTTGTTAAGTTCCTTGAGGGGTTTAGTTACCCAAATAATGTGCCATGTGGTTGTTTTTCACTGTTCTGTCACCATGGGGGCTTTCTGGATAAGACATGCCCCGCAAAAACCATTTCAGCAAAATTCGCTTTCCAAAAGCCCAATATTGCTCCATCCCTTCTGAGCCCTCTAGTGCACCCACAGATCACTTTACATCCACATATGAGGTATTTCCTTACTCGAGAGAAATGGGGTTTCAAATTTTGGGTGAAATTTTCACCTATTACTCCTTTTGAAAATGAAAAATTTGGGGTAACATCAGCATTTTGTGAAAAAAATGTAAATTTAGAAATTTTATTAAAATTTATTAAAATAAAAATTTCACGTCCAATTTCAATTCAAAGTCATCAATGGGGGGGTGTAGTTTCCCAAATAGTTGCCATGTTGGGTGTTTTTTGCTGTTCTGGCACCATGGGGGCTTCCTAAATGTAAAAACAATTTAGCAAAATTCGCTCTCCAAAATCCCATTGTCGCTCCTTCTCTTCCGAGCCCTCTAGTGCACCCACAAAACTTTACATCCATATATGAGGTATTTCCTTACTCAAGAGAAATTGTGTTACAAATTTTATGGGGCTTTTTCTCCTTTTACCCCTTGTAAAAATAAAAAAAATATCGGTCCACAAGAACATTTTCACCCTACTATTTATTTTTACCAGCATACAAAATGACTGTTGTCTGGCATTTTTCCCAGCTTGCAATGTGGTCGAGACCTGACTCACTAGTCAGCTGATGACAGGGAGCCTGTCTGCTTCAATGGGTGGAGTGATTGGGGGTGATTGGCAGAGGAGAAATCCAACTTAACTTGAAGTTGTGAGCAGAGTGCACTCCAGAATTTGGAGACGAACTGGACTCCCCGGTCAGAGACAATATGTGTCGGCAATCCATGGAGACGTCTTCTCTGCTGGACGAAAATTAATAAAAAAGTTAAATCTGGAGAAGAACAGGGACCAGCAAGCCTGATGAGGATTGAGACGATGGGCTAACTGAAGATAAAGCAAGTTCTTGTGATCCGTATAGATGGTTATTGGATCACAGAGCCCTCTAAGAGATGACGTCATTCTTCTAAGGCACCCTTAATAGCCAGGAGCTCACGATCTCCTATAGTATAATTTCTCTCCGCTGGAGAGAAGGTCTTCGAGAAGAATCCGCAAGTCACAGTCTTACCCTTGAAAGATCTTTGTGTCAAGACTGCTCCTGCCCCGACAGTAGACGCATCCACCTCTAAGGTAAATGGCGTGTCCGGATCAGATCTTGACAACACCGGAGCAGATGCTAAGGCAGACTAACTTTTTGAAGGCTTCTTTGGCCTATAGAGTCCAGACCGTAGGATTGGCAGCTTTTTTGGTTAGAGATACGATAGGGGCAACCAATGTGGAGTAGTGGGGAATAAACTGTCGATAATAATTGTCAAAGCCAAGGAAGCGCTGAATCGCTTTCAGTCCAGTTGGTTGAGGCCACTCAAGTACAGCGGATAACTTGTTATGATCCATTTGTAGTCCTTGACTGGTAACAATATATCCCAGAAAAGGAAGGCTGGTCTTTTTAAAGGTACACTTTTCTAGTTTTGCGTAGAGTTGGTTGTCTCGGAGACGATGCAAAACTTGACGGAGATGGAGACGATGAGTGTGGAGATTGGGTGAATAGATGAGGATGTCATCCGAATAGACAAGGACATAGGAGTAGAGAAGGTCCCGAAAAATTTCATTGACAAACTCCTGGAAGACTGCTGGAGCATTACATAGTCCGAATGGCATAATAAGATATTCAAAATGATGTCCATCTCGAGTATTAAACGTGGTCTTCCACTCGTCCCCTTCTCTTATACAAATTAAGTTAAGGGCACCTTGAAGATCCAATTTGGAGAAAATCCTGGCACCTCGCAGATGGTCAAATAACTCTGAGATTAAAGTGATATAGATTTTATTAGTGCTCTTGTAACTATCTTACTCCCGGTCAAATCTGTATAAAGAATCTATATACCGAAGTATACCAAAGTAAATCAAACGGAGCCATTGTCAGTTTCAAATGTTTCAAAGTTCTGTGTGCTCTTCTGAGCTTTATTTCAAACCGTTCAAGCTTATATTACCTATGTAATTAACATAAGTTCCCACCCTCACTAGTGGGGTGACCTAGAATAAAGGGAGTGAGCAAATAACAGAGAGTAGAATGGGGGATGGGCATTGTCTTTTGTTAATCTTCAGGGGCCTTCAAATCCTCATGGCCAGCAACTTCCTCTTACACAATGGTGGGGGTGAGACAGGAGAGCAGATACATATATACATCTATTACAAAAGGAAGGAGATAATGGTTTTTAACTGTAATTTTATTCAGTCCCCGGTAGTCGATGCAAGGACGCAACAACCCATCTTTCTTTTTCATGAAGAAGAACCCAGCTCCGACAGGAGAAGAGGACTGTCTGATAAATCCTTTCTGTAGGTTCTCCTGGATATAAGTTGACATGGCCTGGGTTTCAGGAACAGACAAGGGGTAGATTCGGCCCCTGGGAGGTGTGGTGCAGGGCAGCAAGTCAATTGAACAATCGCATGGACGGTGTGGAGGCAAAACTTCAGCTTGCTTTTCGCTGAAGACATCAGCAAACTCCTGGAGAAATGAAGGTAAACCGGATAGAGCTCTAAATGAAGGTACCAACTTGGTCACACGTATGTGACTGCAGTGATTGTTGCACTGCAGACCCCAGTGAAGGACTTCATCAGTTTTCCAATCCAGCTGTAGGGCATGAAACTGCAACCAAGGTAGGCCAAGCAAGAGAGAGGAAGTACAGTGTGGAAGTACATAGAAGGACAAGTTCTCCCTATGGGAGACTCCGACCTGCATCACCAGGGGTTCTGTGCGGTATAGCACGGTACGGTCCAGTTTTTCTCCATTGACCGTAGAGATGAACAGAGGTTTCAGAAGGTGGAAAACTGGCAGACGATACTTATGCACTAGAGAGGCATCAATAAAGTTTCCCGCAGAGCCAGAATCCAGGAAAGCCAGAACTGAGAGGTTCTCTTTGGAGGGAAGAAGAAGCTGAACCGTCAAATTTAAGCGTGGAGAGGAGGAATTCACACCTAGGGAGGCCTCTCCAATAAACCCTAGGTGCGAGTGTTTCCCTGTGGCTGAGGACGAAGAGGACAGTCCTTAAGGAAGTGGTCTGCACTGGTGCAGTATAGACAAAGATTTTCGGTTCGTCGGCGAGTCCTTTCCTGCAGGGTCAGGTTAGACCGATCCACTTGCATAGCCTCCACTGCGGGAGGCAACGTAGAAGATTGCGGTGGCTGCAGGAATACTGGCGCCAACTGAGGAAAGTGCCGAGGTCGTGCAGATTCCCTCTCTTGTCGTAGTTCCTCTCGTCCAACGGAGAAATGGATATCAATCCGGGATGCAAATTGTATTAGTTCGTTCAAGGTAGAAGGCAATTCCCCAGCAGCAAGGACATCATTAATTTGACTTGATAATCCTCTCTTGAAGTTAGCGCAGAGAGCTTCATTATTCCAGGCCAACTCTGACGCCAGGGTTCGGAAACGGATGGCATACTCACCAACAGTGGAGTTGCCCTGAGAAAGACTCAGCAGAGCCGTCTCAGCGGAGAAAGCATGTGCAGGTTCCTCGAAGACAGTGCGAAATTCCATCAGGAATGCCTGAAGATTAGAAGTGATGACATCACTGCGATCCCACAGCGCAATCATTCCACCAGCAATCCATTGGCGAAGCCATGTCCAAGAGATAACAGTATGTGGCCACTCATCCAACACCACAGAAGCTGAATGTGCTGCTGTCCAAGTTGCTGGTGCTGCAGTCCCTTCCTTTTTAAGTGGTGGACTCTGCACCTTTCAGAGAACTGATGGCTTGTGCTGAGCCGAGGTGGAGAGTGCCAAGCCGTCATTTCTTTGCAAAGAAGGCAGTACAAGCCCTGCACAATTTTGTGGAACAGAAGGTGGGCAGTAATTGAGCCTGTCAGTGTGTACCAAAGTGCAACGTGTGGAGCTGTAACCACGGTAAGGCACAATACATGTCCTTTACCGCCCACTGTGTGAATGGGGTTCCTGCACAGCCACAACAGCAACTTGGACAGGTCACACCGCTTCCTGCTCCACGCTCTTAGGCCTTTGGTCCTTTGACAGTGTGCAACTTTGCCTTCTCACCCTCCACTATGTCCTCAGCCACCACTGCACGGACAAGTCTCAGTGCCCCTTCAGCATACCATGTGTGTAGGGCACAGTGGTTTGACGCTATTCTTCACATGGTTTGCCTTGATGAACTGAGTCACACAGGGGAGGAACTGCTAAAAGTCATTCATAAAAAAATTGAAGCATGGCTTATTCCACGAAACTTGGCAATGGGAACCATGGTGACCGACAGCGGGAAGAACATCTTGTCTACGCTGCGATAAGAAAGCCTGAGGCATGCGCCCTGCATGGCACACGTGTTCAATCTGGTTGTCAAGTGGTTCCTAAAATGTTCCCCCATCTGCAAGACATCGTAGCAATGGGAAGGAAACTTTGCATGCACTTCAGCCACTTGTACACCGCAAAGCACCCCCTCCTTGAGCTGCGGCGTCAGAACGGTATCTCCAACATAGTCTGATTTGCGATGTTTCCACACATTGGAATTCCACCCTCCTTATGTTGGACCGACTATACGAACAGAGAAAAGCCATCACCAATTTCTTGATGATCCAAGAGGATAGGGGGGCTCTCTGTGTAACTTCAATGTCAATCAGTGTCAGCTCATTCGTGACACCTGTCGTTTGCTCAAGCCCTTTGAGGAAGCCACCTTATTAGTCAGTCGCTAGGATTACAGGATGAACAATGTCATTCCACTGCTTCATTTACTACAACACATGTTGGAAACGATGGCTGGTCTGGGTACTGGTGAAGTGGCGCCTACATCTCTCAGCCACATGAGCCTTGTGGGGGCTGAACTGGAGAAGCAGGAGGATGGGGAGGGTGCTCACCTTTCACTGCCATGGCTTCTGGGGAGGGGGTGAGGTGTCAGGAGCAGTACCAGCTCCATCAGCAGCAGCCTGAGTCTACAGTCGCTGAGGAGTAGTTTTCTTTAACCACATAGTGAAGCAACTCATCAGCAGCAGGTAGACATGGAGCAGGACCTGAACCAGCAGGTGGTGGCATACATTGACATGACCATGCCAACACACTTTGAAGATCCGCTGGACTTCTGGGCAGCCAAACTCGAATTGTGACCGCAAAAGCTCTCCTGCCCGGCCAGTAGTGTGCCATCAGAGCGGTGTTTAGTGTGGCGGAGGCCATAGTAACCCCCAGGAGAACTGGTCTGTCCACGAAAAATGTGAAGAGATGGACCTTTGTGAAGAAGAATCAGGTATGGATCACCCAGAATTTCCACCCACCAATGCCTGATGCATCACAGTAGATTGACCATGGTGCCACACCAAATCTTCACAAATATGGATAGTGCAAAATATAATTAAGGTGCTGCTCTCCAGTTACAGACATTCCTCTGCATCAAGCCACAAGTAAGTATTGAGGATATGCATTAACTAAAACATAACTTTTCTTAGGATAAAATATATGTACCAAAAATTTTTGGGACACCAAACAAAATGAAAGGTGTGCAAAAAACACCATATGCCACCTACACTGCCAAGTATTGATGTGATGCAAAGGCCTTTAAAAGGTGGAAGGGAAAAACGTATGGTCCATTGTAACCAGTGGGGGTAAAAGTTGCCCTGTAAGTCTCTACTCTTGCATTATCAACTCTCTACTTGGCAAGTGTTATGCGCCCTAAAAAGGGCGGCCCCACACAGGAACCTCTCCTTATTTCCACCTACAAACACTGCCATTTCACAGGGCCTTGAATGTGTGCAAGGCATCATGAAATCTGAGGATAACCAACGGATTTTGGGTCACACTGTACATCCCAGTGTCATAAAGCTGGTTTTGTGTCCGCGATCTTGGGTCTTCCAGCAGGATAATGACCCCAAACAATGACCCAAAAAAGGCACCCTGCCAATAAAAGAGACCTGGAGCAGTTTGCAAAGGAAGAGTGGTTCAACATTCTGGCTAAGAGGTGTAAGAAGCTTATTGATGATTGTAGGAAGTGACTGATTTCAGTTACTCTTTCCAAACGGTGTGCAACCAAAGAATAAGTTAAGGGTGCCAATAATTTTGTCCAGCCCTTTTTTTGGAGGTTGGTGTTACATTATGTACAGTTTTGCTTTTTTTCCTCCCTTTTTTGGTTTAGCTCCAATACACACACAGGAAATAAAAGTGTGTATAGAAAAACATGTGACGCTGCAATCCTTTTCTGTGAGAAATACTTCATTTTCTTGAAAAGTTACCTTATGGAAATAAAATGGTGAGAAATAAAAGAAAACCAAAGTGGATGAATAAAAATCTGAAGGGGGCAATAAATGACAAAAAAATAAAACATTTAAACTACTAAAACAGGACAACCGTGAAGAAGCAATAAAAGGCTATAGACAAAAATGTAAAATATGTAAAAAAAAAAACATAAAAATGCCAAAAATAGAGACAGAAAGACTCATTGCCAAAGAGAGTAAAACTAGCCCCAAATGTTCTTTAACTATATAAATAGCAAAAAGGTTAAAAATGAAAGTGTTGGTCCTTTAAAAAATGATAAAAAAATAAATTATAAAAAGGGGATCAGGGAAAAGCAAATTTATTAAACAAATTCTTCTCCACTGTATTCACCGAGGAAACTGAAATGCCAGGTTAAATACAGTGAGATAAGGTAAATTCCCCAGTACAGGTCACCTGTGTAACCCAGGAAGAAGTGCAGTGCCGCCTACAAAAAATCGCCAGGTCCAGATGAGATTCACCCCCGAGTTCTAAAGAAACGAATAATGTAATAGACAGACCCCTATTTTTAATATTTAGGGCTCTATAGTAACAGGGACTGTTCACAGGACTGGTGCATGGCAAATGTAGTGCCAATATTTAAAAAGAGGTCAAAAGGTGACCCCGGGAATTATAGGCCTGTTAGTTTAACCTCTGTTGTATGTAAATTGTTTGAGGGTTTTCTAAGGGATGCTATTTTGGAGTATCTTGATAAAAATAAATTTATGACCCCCTATTAACCCCTTAAGGACTGAGCCCTTTTTTGCAATTCTGACCACTGTCACTTTATGCATTTTACCGATTATTCTGATTTCGAGACTGTTTTTTCGTGACATATTCTACTTTATCATAGCGGTAATTTTTTGTCGTTACTTGCATCCTTTTTTGGTAAAAAAAAATTTCATGAAAATTTTGAACATTTTGCATTTTTCTAACTGAAACTCTCTGCTTGTAAGGAAAAGGGATATTCCAAAAAAATTTTATATTGATTCACAAAAACAATATGTCTACTTTATGTTGGCATCATAAAATTGACCTATTTTTACATTTTGAAGACATTAGAGGGCTTCAAAGTATAGCAGCAATTTTCAAAATTTTCATGAAAACTTCAAAATCTGAATTTTTCAGGGACCAGCTAAGTTTAAACAGGATTTGAGGGGCCTTTCTGTGAGGAATACCCCATAAATGACCCCATGTACATTTACAAACCTCCCATGATGCCAGAACAGCAGAAACCCCCCCACATGTGACCCATTTTTGGAAACTACACCCCTCACAGATTGTAATATGGGGTGCAGTGAGTATTTACACCTCACTGGCGCTTGACAGATCTTTGAAACAGTGGGCTGTGCAAATGAAAAATTACATTTTTCATTTTCATGGACCACTGTTCAAAAAATCTGTCAGACACCTGTGGGGCGTAAATGCTCACTGCACCCCTTATTACATTACGTGAGGGGTGTAGTTTCCAAAATGGGGTCACATGTGGGGGGGGGGGGTTACTGTTCTGGCACCATGGGGGCTTTGTAAATGTACATGGCCTTCAATTCCAGACACATTCTCTCTCCAAAAGCCCAATGGCGCTCCTTCTCTTCTGAACATTGTAGTTTGCCCGCAGAAATATTTACGTCCACACATGGGGTATTTATATACTCAGAAAAAATGGGTTTACAAATTTTGGGGGGCTTTTTTCCTATTACCCTTTGTGAAAATGTAAAATTTGGGATAACACCAGCATTTTAGTGAAGAAAATAAAAATTTTCATTTTCACATCCAACTTTATCGAAAATTCGTCAAACACCTGTGGGGTGTTAAGGCTCACTATACCCCTTGTTACAGTTCGTGAAGGGTGTAGTTTCCAAAATGAGTTAACACAAAATTAGCCACCCCTGAGGGGCGTGGCTTGGTGCGCGAGGCATGAGCAGCACAGCTTAGGAGCTCCAGCAGGGCTGACGGAGTATGAGGTGAACCGCTCTGCTATGGGAGGCAGGAGAGTTGGCAAACACCGCAAACCTAACGTCGGAACACCTGTGGAACCTCCGGGCACTATCGCTGTCTTCTTCAAGACCCCCCAGCAGCCAGCGCAGGGACAGCGATCCTCTGGTGCACAGACGCCATTGTTTCGGTCTCAGCCCGCCTCCTTCCTCCACTCTAAGGAGCGTGTGGCACAGATAGCCGTCATGCCTCAGCAACAAGGAGCACCGGACCGCACTAAGCCCGACGACTGGCCTGCTCTATCGCCCACCGGAAAACTAACCCTGAGCGCTCTGGCAGGAGATGACGCCACAAGCAGTGTAACTGAGGACACCAGGTACAGCGCGCTGACACACTGTGCACCCCCCTGCTGCCCGCACAGCCACAACATAGCGATGACGTGCACTCTGCACCTTCTCCTGCCACAATGAAGCCCACCTCCTCTAATGCTCCCTGGCCTCTACCCCCACAGCCTCTGGGGGACTCACAGCCTAAAGGGAGCTTCTCGGGGGTCCCAGCACAATCCGAGCCCCCTCAACTTTCTTTGTCTGCCTCACCCCAGTTACTGACCTCTGATCCCCTCCATAAAGGGAAACAACTTATGCCACTAACCTCCTCTCCTACCTATACTGCTGCAGCTTCTCCCTCACTGCAAGAGAAGAGGCCTAGGGAGACCCCCTCTAACTCCCACACCCATCCCCGTCCTGCCTCCAACACCCAGCAATTAACCGGTCAAGCCTCTAACACTATTGCATTGGCACCTGTTCAAGGCCCTCCAGCCCAACATGTTCTTGACTGGGCTGCAGAAATGCACTCTGACTCTCCCCAGGGGTCCCAGGACTCCACTCCAGATAGTGACCCCCCCTGACTACTAGGGTGCTAGTCCTCCTGCAAAGAAGACTCTATTTAGAACCCCACGCAAACTGATCCCCTCTCAGCGCTCCAATGCTGACCACTCCTCATCTGATGACACCCCTATGGACACCAGGTGACCTCATCGTTGCCCCTGAAACATGGACTGCCAGCTTGACCCACCTGCCCGGGCGCTAGACTCTCACCTACCTACACCTGAGGTGGCAACAAATACTCTCAAGAACTTCTCCCAACTCCAAGCATTGCTAGCTTTTCTACCTACTAAATCAGACCTGCAGTCACTCTCCTCTGACCTTCGCACAGCTTGGAGACAAGATCTTAAGCCTGTCAAGGAAGATGTGTCACAGTTGCAACACAGAGTTTGTGATTTAGAGGAATTCCGCTCCTCAGTGGCTGCCAAATTGCACTCTCTCAACAACAAGACCAAATCTATCTCGATCCACCAATCCACGATGATAGACCACCTAGATGATCTGGACAATCGAAACAGACGGAACAACATCCGGCTCAAGGGACTACCTGTATCCGTCCCACCTCAGGACATTCCCACAGTCTTGCAAAGATTGTTCAATGAGATCCTACAGAAACCTCAGGAAGCTCCCCTTGAGCTGGACAGAGTTAAAGGCTAAAAGTCCCGATCCATCCAGGCCTCGTGACGTTATATGCAGAGTTCATCACTTTTTGATAAAAGAGGAAATAATGTGCAAGGCGAGAAACCTGAAGCATCTTGCCTATAATGGCTCCCCTATACATCTGTATCCTGACCTCTCCTTGCGCACCCTCAAGCTGAGGGCAACTCTCAAACCGCTCCTACTCTTGCTCCAAAACACCCAAATCACGTACAAGTGGGGATTCCCGTTTTCCCTGATGGCAAAGCACGGTCGTACGATCGCATCCCTCAGGCATCCTGAGGACCTCCCTGCCTTCTTGGCTATGTTTAAACTGCCGCAGGTACCTTTCCCTGAATGGCATGGACTGTTCCTGCCCACAACCTGGCCGAAACCGACCCCGGCAACTGCGGAGCAACAACACCCGACCAGAGCTAACACCCAGTCCTCCACCCGGGCACCTGTGCCCCATCACGACCTGACTCTCCTGAACTGAGATTCTACCTGCTCTGTGCAACGTGATGATGCCGCTGTGGTTTGCTAGACTGCCCGCATTCCGGACTACCCTATTAGACTGCTCAGTTATACAGTGTTTCCTCTCCAGTACTGTTGTATATGTGTTACTTATCTCCTGCCTCCCACCTAATTATTGCCAGGAGTTTATGTTTACTCTCCTCTTGTTATATAGCCTCTCCATACTGTATACTCTTCACTCCTTACCTGAGTGGAGAATTCCTCCCTACCAGAGTTTCCTCAGGCCCTGTATTCTCGGGCCCTATACCTCCACTAATCTTTCCCACCCTAGCTTTTCTTTTAACCATGTTTGACCTTATTGCTAGCGTGCCTTCCATTTTGTCCCTCTTTAGAGCTATGATCAGGCTGGCCTTGATCCAGATACCGGCCCTTATGGCCTCCCTCCTTAGTCCCCTTGCTGCCATTCTCTTACGGACGCCTTTTACTTTATATCTGTCCTGTTCCCTTCATCTCATCTGACTCTTTTTTGTTTACTCCTAGGGTCCCCTCATGCTCCACCCATCTGGCCTGTGGTCTGGATGCTCTGAGTCCCCGCGAAGCAGCTGGTAAGACGCTCCTCTCCCCTGATCTCCACAATGGCAGCTGACATTAGATTGGTCACCCTGAATGTTCAGGTTTTCAATACTTCAGAAAAACGTGCTCAGATACTTTACACCCTGCATAAACAACGTACACAAATTGTAGCACTACAGGAAACACACTTTAAATCTGGCCATGTTCCCACCCTGTCCAACAAATATTTCTCCACCTGGGTCCATAGTACGAACCCTGACTCAAGATCAAAGGGGGTCTCCCTCGCGTTCCACAAATCCCTTCCCATCTCCATCACCTCCCGGACGCATGCACTCCCTTTGTATTTGTGAACTGTGAGATCTCTAACCAGCCCTTCACTATTGCTTCCATCTATCCCATTAAAGATCAAGTTCCCTTCCTTCTCAGAACCCTTAACAGACTATTAGATTTTGCCACCGGCCCTATCCTTCTCTGTGGAGATCTTAACCTCCCCCTATTTCCTAAATGCGAAACCTCAGCGGGTACCTCGTCCCTCTGACACACCAAACCTTGAGAAGTAAACTACACTCCATGCAGCTGAGCGATACCTGGCGTTACTATCACCCACATGATAGAGATTACACCTTTTACTCCTCCCCAAGGGGATCCTATAGCCGCATTGATTATATTTTCTGCCCCAATCATTTACTACCACATGTCTCCTCTACGACCATAGGCCTTAGACTGTTATCTGACCATGCCCCGGTTTCCTGCATGCTGACGCTCCGATCTTTTTGGCGCCTCAATTAATCCCTTTTGGAGGACTCTGTCAACGGGACATTGGAGATGCCATCACCAATTTTAATGCTGTTCATGCGTCTGATGTGACATCCCCCTTGACTAAATTGGAAGCTTTGAAATGCGTCCTCAGAGGGGTTTTAATCAAGCATGGCTCCCCCCCAAAGAGGGAGGTGTCATCGAAGTTGTCCTCTCTCTTCCACTTCCTACACCTCCTTGAGACCCGTCATAAGCAATCCCAACAGGATGCTGTCCTGCGGAAACTCATCCAGGTTCGTAGTGAACTTCTAGACCGTCTCTCCTCACAACACAGATATTACAATCAGATCACGGGCACTCTTGTGAATGGGGCAACAAGTAGGGGAAACTGCTTGCTTCGGCACTCAGATCTAAAAAATCCTCCCTCTTCCTTCCATCTATTAAGACGCAGGCGGGCACACCCTGTACCCTGACATCCTAGAAGCATTCCATCGCTACTACACCTCCCTCTATAACTTGCAAGTGCCCCCTGGTCACGACTCCCCTGATAAAACTCACCCCTCACTGTCCCACTACATTGCAGAAACGGCCCTCCCACGCCTAGAGCAATTGGTGATTCAGGATTTGGAGGCACCGTTCGCACCAATGGAATTGGAGGCGGCAATCTCCTCTATGTCGGCGGGCAAGAGTCCGGGCCCCGACGGTTACCTCGTAAAATTTTATAAGGTGTTCCACACTGCCTTATCTCCCAATCTGCTGTCCACCTTCAACTCCATCTCCGCGACCACTCCTCCCTCCAATTCCTTTTTACGTGCATATGTGACGGTCATTCCAAAAGAAGGCAAGGACCCTTCATTATGCTCCAGATACAGACCCATCTCCTTAATTAACAGACACGAAACTCTTTGCCAAATTGATAGCTATTAGACTCTCACCTCACATGAGCTCCCTGATCCACCCGGACCAAGCTGGCTTCATTCCCGGCAGAGAGGCGAGAGACAATACCCTCCGGACCTTCTCTCTTATCCACTATGCTCGTACTCATAAAACCCCTCTCTTTCTTCTATCTCTCGACGAAGAGAAGGCTTTCAACCGGGTGGACTGGGCATTTCTGTCAGCTACACTGTCGCAGATTGGGATGGGGGGGGAGAGATCCTATCCCGTATTATGGCCCTCTACTCCTGTCCACAGGCAAAAATTTGTATCAATGGTACCTTGTCCCGCCCCTTTGACATTTGTAATGGCACCTGCCAGGGCTGTCCCCACTTCCATTTGTCCTCTGTATGGAGCATCTCTTAATTTCCAATCAACATCCGGACATAAGGGGCATCGCTGCGGGGACGAGCCATTACAAATGCTTGGCATTCGCCGATGACCTGCTGCTATACTTTTTATCCCCCATTGTTTCTCTCCCATCCCTCTTATCCACGATTCACCTCTTTTCCCTCCACAGCAAGTACAAATTGAACACATCTAAATGCGAAGCACTCAATGTGACCCTCTCTCCCCAAATAGTCACTCATCTCCACTCTTCCTATCCCTTCAAATGGCAAACCTCCTCTCTCAAATACTTAGGCATCCAAGTACCAGCTAACTTACCTGACGCATTCACCCTCAATTTCCCGCCTCTCTTACATTCCCTAAAACAGGTGTTACGCCGAGCGCTCCAGGTCCCCGCTCCTCCCCGGAGCGCTCACAGCGTTCTCCTGTTCGCAGCGCCCTGGTCAGACCCGCTATATGTCCCTAGCCGGGATAATGTCCCTAGCCGGGATGCGATTCGCGATGCGGGACGCGCCCGCTCGCGGTGCGCATCCCGATCCGCTTACCAGACTCGCTCCCCGTCTGTGCTGTCCCGGCACGCGCGGCCCCGCTCCCTAGGGCGCGCGCGCGCCGGTTCTTTGCGATTTAAAGGGCAGGTGCGATACTGATTGGCGCATGGTTTTTAATTAGTGTGTTCACCTGTGCACTTCCCTATATTACCTCACTTCCCCTGCACTTCCTTGCCGGATCTTGTTGCCATTGTGCCAGTGAAAGCGTTCCTTGTGTATCCCTAGCCAGTGTTCCAGACCTCTTGTTGTTGCCCCTGACTACGAGCCTTGCTGCCTGCCCTGACCTTCTGCTACGTCCGACCTTGCTCTTGTCTAATCCCTTGTACCGCGCCTATCTCAGCAGTCAGAGAGGTTGAGCCGTTGCCGGTGGATACGACCTGGTTGCTACCGCCACTGCAAGACCATCCCGCTTTGCGGCAGGCTCTGGTGAAAACCAGTAGCAACTTAGAACCGGTCCACCGACACGGTCCACGCCAATCCCTCTCTGACAAAGAGGATCCACCTCCAGCCTGCCGTATCCTGACAACAGGATTTGGCCAGATGGGAGCGAAAGGATTTTTCCTGGCTGGGCAGAGTTAACATATTTAAAATGAATGTCCTCCCCCGCCTCCTCTACCTCTTTGCATGCATCCCTCTACACCTGCCACGTGCATTTCTAAGGGGACTCATTTCGCTCCAATCTGGCTTTGTCTGGGCCAAAAAACAAACATTCTAGACTCACCAGACATGTACTTATTAGAAGAAAGCGTGAGGGCGGACTGGCCATCCCAGACTTCCTCTCATATTACCTTGCATTGGTATTGTTTAGAGTACTGGATTGTTGTCAACGAGGAACTCCTAAGCAATGGGTATCCATAGAGGGAGCCACGATAGGCTGTGATCTGAAAGCGTTTGTGGCACCCCCGTACTGCTCCTCCTCTCGTTCCATCCTCATTGCTCCCTCCAGTGCTGTATTCAATCCACCAAGTACGCAAATCATATCCCTCCCATTTGCCTTTCTTCCCCCCTGAAGGGCCCCTCACGCCACTTTTTAGCAACCCTCTTTTTCCACCTTTGCTCTCTGGTCCCAGACAACCTTTCATGATCTCCTGACCCAGTCCTCCCTTAAACCACTCACTACCCTACTCCTCGACTCCGTTCCCTCAGCTACACATGTTACAATTAGTGTTGAGCGGCATAGGCCATATTCGAATTCGCGAATATTCGCGAATATATGGACGAATATTCGTCATATATTCGCGAATATTCGCATATTCGTTATATTCTCGTTTTATTTTCGCGTTTGCGAAAATACGCGCATGCGAAAATTAGCATATGCGAATTTTCGTAAATGCGAATTTTCGCACGCCAGTCTCACACAGTAGTATTACAGCCTTCTTTACACCACACAAGCTGGAAGCAGAGAGGGGTGATCACTGTGATGTGTACTGTGAAGAAAAAAAAAAAAAAAAAAAAAAAAAACGAATATTCGTAATTACGAATATATAGCGCTATATTCGCGAAATTCGCGAATTCGCGAATATGCGATATTCGCGAATAATATTCGAATTGCGAATATTCGCGAGCAACACTAGTTACAATACGCACAACTACGACACTTCTATCACACCAACGTGGTCCCATTGCAACCACATCACTGCAACTACATCGCCCGCTTTCACAGTTTGAAAAGCTCTGCCTCACCTCTACCAAGGGAACTTATATTGTTAGCACCCTATACGCCCTGCTCATTGACAATGTCTCTGACCGCCCCCTCCCTTTTAAAGCAGGATGGGAAAAATATCTGGGTCGAGTTATCTCGGACCTGGACTGGGGAAAAGCCCTATCCACGTGCCACGGCTCTTCCATATCTTGCAAATTCCAGGAAACTAATTATAAAATTCTAACAAGATGGTATAGAACCCCTGCCATGCTCGCTACATTTTACCCGGGAGTCCCTGACACCTGTTGGCGCTGTCACTCTTCTAGGGGTACTATGCTACACATTTGGTTCACTTGCCCCATTCTACAGGATTTGTGGATATCATCCATCACATTACTTCCATTCACCTCCCTCTCACCCCAGAAATTGCCCTCCTCTCCATACTACCCCACTCCATACCTGGGGAATCCCCCGCCTCCTCATCTTCCTTCTCATGGCTGCCAGAATGGTAATCCCCCAGTTGTGGAAATCTCCCCCCCCCCCTCGATCTCCTCTTGGCTTCAGGAGGTCTCTCACATCCATAGAATGGAGGAACTGACTGCTGACACTAGACACCAGCTGACACGATTCACCTCGACTTGGCGCCCGTGGTCGTCCTTTTTGAACTCCCCGACCTTTATGGCTCTACACCTCCACATCGGACCTTAGGGCGCCACCCCAGGAATGCAATAGATCACCACTCCTTACTCATTCTCTGCCCCCACATGCTGTGGGCCCTCAATCAGTGCTGCCCTGACTTCTACAACCGGTTGCTAGTCGTGGGGATGCGGAGCGGATCCGGATTGCAGGTACAGTCCCTAGAACCCATTGACTCTATGAACCCTATCTTACTACGTCTCCTCATTTCTCCCTTCCCCCTATACCTTCTGTTTTCCTTCTCTCTTTCCACTCTATTCCTTCCCTGTATCTCTTTTTCTATACGCCCTGTTGTTGGCTTGTAGTACCTTTTCACATATAGTTATATATGGGGTTGTAGCTCCTGCTAAACTCTCTCATGTGTCACCCTACTAACGGAGCTCTGGCTACTCTTCCAATTTGAATGTGGTCATTAACCTACCCCTTCGGAGATTTGTCCCAGCTGGGACCTATTACGCTGACGAGAACCAAGGAAGTACGACCGCATAATCCTTTGAGACCCCATCCACATCTGGGAAGTTAAGCCCCTACACTGTTCATTTTGTTTTACTTTACTGCAAGTTGTATTTTTTCGACTTCTGTTGATTTTGCCTATTATACATAATGCCTTACTTTGTATTGTTGATACATTATATCAATTATCGGAATTTTTTTAAATAAACTTTAAATTGAAAAAGATAAAAATTAGCCACCCCTGTGCAAATCACCAATTTAGGCCTCAAATGTACATAGTGCGCTCTCACTCCTGAGCCTTGTTGTGCATCCGCAGAGCATTTTACATCCACATATGGGTATTTCCGTACTCAGGAGAAATTGCGTTACAAATTTTTGGGGTCTTTTTTTCCTTTTCCTTTTTTTACACCAACAGGCTGGTGTAGATCCCAACTTTACCTTTTCATGAGGGGTAAAAGGAGAAAAAGCCCCCCAAAATTTGTTGGGCAATTTTTCCCGAGTACAGAAATACCCCATTTGCGGCCCTAAACTGTTGGCTTGAAATACGACAGGGCTCCGAAGTGAGAGAGCTCCATGCGCATTTGAGGCCTAAATTTGCGCATTTGAGGCCCGGATGCAAGAATTAGACTTGCCTCCAATACCAAAATTACCCTACGGCAGTGTTTCCCAAACAGGGTGCCTCCAGCTGTTGCAAAACTCCCAGCATGCCTGGACAGTCAATGGCTGTCCGGCAATACTGGGAGTTGTTGTTTTGCAACAGCTGGAGGCTCCGTTTTAGAAACCGTGCCGTTTCTTAGGTTTCTCATTTTTAATGGGGGGGGGGGGGGTTAACTGTGTAGGGGTATGCGTATATGTAGTGTTTTACCCTTTATTTTGTGTAAGTGTAGTGAAGTGTTTTTAGGGTACATTCAGACTGCTGGGGGATTACAGCAAGTTTCCTGCTGGGAGTTTGAGTTCCAGCGGAAAATTTCCTGCATTTCTAACTTGCAGCAAGAGACTAACTGTAAACCCCCGCCCGTGTGAATGTACCCTGTACATTCACATGGGGGGGCAAACCTCCAGCTGTTGAAAAACTACAGCTCCCAGCATGCCCTTTGGCTGTCAGTGCATGTTGAGGGTTGCGGTTATGCAACAGCTGGAGGTGACCTGGTTGAAAAACACTGAATTAGGTTGGGAAACATTGTTTCCTAACTCAGTGTTTCCCAACCAGTGTACCTCCAGCTGTTGCAAAATTATAACTCCCAGCATGCATGGTCTGTCAGTGCATGCTGGGTGTCATAGTTTTGCAACAGCTGGAGGCACACTGGTTGGGAAACACTAAGTTAGGAAACAGACAATGTTTCCCAACCAGTGTGCCTGGGAGTTGTAGTTTTGCAACAGCTGTCACGCCCCCTCCTTTGCTTGCATTGAGGGGGGCTGAGCGTGACACGGGGCGGAGCCTTGACGTCACAACCCTCCGGCCCCGTGATCGACAATAATCAGACCCGGATCGAACACGCTCTGGGGACTGATTTTAAACGGGGTGCGGTGTGCAAGATCACGGGGGTCCCCAACGGCGGGACCCCCGCGATCAGGCATCTCATCCCCTATCCTTTGGATAGGGGATTAGATGTCTAAGCGCCGGAGTACCCCTTTAAGGACCGGGGATGCAGGGCGTATGCGTACACCCTGCGTCCCCAACATGTTAACATGGCTTTCTGAGGGATCGGTCCTGTCAAACTAACCTGTTCAGTTTTTATGAGAAGGTGAGCTCCAGACTGGACCAGGGGCAATCTCTGGATGTCATATATCTGGATTTTTCCAAAGCATTTGATACGGTGCTGCATAAAAGGTTGGTGCATAAAATGAGAATACTTGGACTGGGGGGAAATGTGTGCAAGTAACTGGCTCAGTGATAGGAAACAGAGGGTAGTTATTCATGGTACTTATTCTGATTGGGTGACTGTTACTAGTGGGGAAGCACAGGGGTCAGTCTTGGGTCCTGTTCTATTTCATGTATTTATTAATAACCTTGTAGAGGGGTTGAATAGTAAGGTAGCAATCATTGCTGATCATACTAAACTCTGTCACAAATGGATCTGAATAGGTTGGAGGTTTGGGCTGGGAAGTGGCAGATGAGGTTCAACACTGATAAATGTAAGGTAATGCACATGGGGAGGAAAAATCCGGGCTGGGATTATATATTAAATGGGAGAACACTTGGGATGACTGACGTGGAAAAGGACTTTGCAGTCTTAGTTAAAGGGTACCTTTCATCAAAAAAACTTTTGCTATATTATAGATTAATGTATGCAGAATAACTTTCCAATAGCATGTTATTAAAAAATATGCTTCTTTCTATTTAATTTTCCACTTTGAAAAAATGACCACTAGGGGTCTCCCTACCAGTCCTTTTTTATAGATTTCAGACTCATGCAGGAGTTCTAAATCTCAGACTGCAGCCGGAACACAGACAAACTCACCACTGCACACTGCCAGGGAGCAGTCAGCAGTCAGCTGCTGCCAAGGCAAATAAAATCATGGGGTGCATCAATAGGGGCATAGATGCCCTCGACAAGGATGTAATTCTACCGCTGTACCAATCACTAGTCAGACCACACATAGAATACTTTGTACAGTACTGAGCACCAGTGTACAAGAAAGATATAATGGAGCTGGAGAGGGTTCAAAGACTCAAAGACGGGCAACCAGAGTAATACGGGGAATGGGAGGACTACAGTACCCAGAAAGATTATCAGAATTAGGGTTATTTAGTTTAGAAAAAAGAAGGCTTAGGGGAGACCTAATAACTATGTATTAATATATCAGGGAGCAGTACAGAGATCTTTCCCATGATCTATTTATACCCAGGACTGTATCTATAACAAGGGGGCATCCTCTACTTCTAGAGGAAAGAAGGTTTCTACACCAGCACAGACGGGGTTCTTTACTGTAAGAGCAGTGAGACTGTGGAATTCTCTGCCTGAGGAGGTGGTCATGGTGAACTCTGTAAAACAATTTAAAAGTGGCCTGGATGCATTTTTGGAGAGTAATAACATCACCAGGTATGTGTACTAGATTTATAGGGACAGAAGGTTGATCCAGGGATTTATTTTGATTGCCATATTTGGAGTCAGGAAGGAATTTTTACATCTAGTATGAGGGTTTTTTGCCTTCCTCTGGATCAACTCTGTAGGGACTCATTAGGGTTATAGGTTGAACTTGAAGGACTCAGGTCTTTTTTCAACCTGAACTATGTTTCTATGTTACTAGGTGGCAGGCATCCTGTTTTTTTGTCATGTATTTTGCTAACTTAGTTCAATAAACTTTACATGGATTTTATACAGTGTGTGATTTATGGTTGTAGGTGCTTGAAAAAGTATGACTATAAATTATTGTAATTGTAATTATTTTTTGGCTGATGAAGACTTTGTAGGTTTACTGGCCACTGTAAAGCTTATATTTTGGTGTTGTTAGTATCACTATTGCCAATTATTGTACAATGGACTAACGAATTATGTAATTGTAAAGTTTATTGTCATTTCTACACATCTGGAGCAAGCACAGACATTAGTCTTGACAAATAATAACCACACTCTGACCCTGCTGTATTTCTCAGGCAAGACATCTTTCAAGCCATTCCGGTTGTTGAAATGTGAGTATTTCAGTTCCATATTTCTGCTTTATTACACTGACTAATGTTTATACTTTATACTCTAAGATTCCTTATCATATGATGCATATGCTACAGTGTGTCAAGAAAAATGTACAAGTATGTTTATTCTGTGCTGATAAAGAGTTAGTGGTACATACTCCTGGATTATGTTCTAAGATTGAAAATGATAATTCTGCAATGGAAAATCTAATTTATAAGCTGAAAGAAGGGAAACAGCAAAATGCACAGCATTTCATGCAATGGGAAATTGCCTATATTAAACCTGACTGGGTTCAATTATAATCAAATAATTTCTAAAAATACAAAATAATATAGGCTTATATTTGATCTGATTTGCCCATAGCAACCAATCATAGCTCAGGTTTGGGGTTTCTAGCCTCTGAAAAACTTATCATGCGTATCAACATGATAGAGATTAAAGGGGTTCTGCAGTGCTTACACATCTTATCCCCTATCCAAAGGATAGGGGATAAGATGCCTGATCGCGGGAGTCCCGCAGCTGGGGACGCCCGCGATCATGCACGCGGCACCCCGTTTGTAATCAGGGCCGGCGGCGTGTGACGTCACGCCTCCGCCCCCGTGTGACGTCACCCTCCGCCCCTCAATGCAAGCCTACGGGAGGGGGCATGATAGCTATCACGCCCCCTCCCGTCGGCTTGCATTGAGGGGCAGAGCGTGACATCACACGGGGTCGGAGGCGTGACGTCACACGCCACCGGCCCTGTAGTCGCCCGTAGTCAGACCCGGAGCGAACACGCTCTGGGGACTGATTACAAATGGGGTGCCGCGTGCATGATCGCGGGCGTCCCCAGCTGCGGGACACCCCCGCGATCAGGCATCTTATCCCCTATCCTTTGGATAGGGGATAAGATGTGTAAGCACCGGAGAACCCCTTTAAGTGTCTGATCATTGGGAGCCTAACCTCCCTGTGATCTCTACAATGTGGGCGTAACTCTCCCTCTGAATGTAGCCGTGGGTCAGCTCACACTTCATTTATTGTCTATGGAAGTGCAGTTTCTCCGGTGCTCCAAAAGACCCTGAATGGAGCATGCAGGGAGAGTGTAGTCCCTATTTGGACACAGGACAATTTACAATAGAACTGACATGTTAATCTGTGGGTCAGTTCGATTACAGTTGTATCCAATTCACATATTTATTTTATTTATTTATTTAGTTTTCTTTTACCACTTTAAAAAACATTATGCTTAGATAAATATGCAACAAAATTCCCTACTATAATTACTGCACAAACTCGCTCTGTGCGTAATGACCGGTGATACAGAGGCCGAGGAACATCGTGACGTCACGGTGCTAGACACATAAAAATTTTAAGTACATGGTCAGGATTAGGTACTGATTAATATATCACTTTTCTTTTCTTTTCTTTTTTTTTGCACTATGACAGTACGCTTTAAGGTGAAAATGGGCTGAGTCCTTAAGGGGTTGATCATGACATCATGGGTGTTAAATGATCATGGTTGCATTTGCATGGTATTTACCTGTTCTTCTCATACTTGCATACATTTCTACTCTGCTCACAAGTTGTACCTCACAGAACTCAGAGCTAAACTGACTTCCTTGGAAACTAGCTAGAGTACCTAGTATGTTTATAGGTTTTAGTATAATTGAGAAGAGGAAAGTAGTGGCAGATACATAGAGATACTTACTATTCAGTTGAGGATATGAGGAATACAAAATAGGTTTTATTGTTAAACTATAGTCTACTTTGCCTGAGCCACCACAAGGGTGTGAAGACTGCTTACAAATTATATAACTACTAAATATTCATAAATGATTAATATTGATCATTGTGGAGTCCCAATGCTTAAATTTTACAATGCGCAAATGAGAAAATAAAATTATTCAGCTCTACATTCCCACTATATGAACTATATGTCATTTTAGCACCAAGTACATTGTAAATTGTATCTACATAAATGTTTTGTTCTTTAAGTAGGTTTAGCCGAAAAGAAATAATGGCATTTTTCTATGAAAACAGATCATTAAATGCAAGACCCTTAAATGATACATATTTCTCTTGTTGCCTGCAGCGTGACTATGAAAAATTGAACCACATGTCCCTAAATCCAATGTATTTTCAACGGTGCCAACCATTCTCCCATATAAATCCATTAGATTTAATCACAGCCACTCTGTTCCCACTTACAGGCTAACTTTGTTTTTCAAACTAAGTACATTACTGACAGAATCGTTCTCTACTGTAAGATAAGTTGCTAAGCCGCTATCATTATTTACCAGAACTGATACTACACAACTCAGGGACTCAGGATTCATTGGATGAAAGTTTAAACTTGAAATCTCATTCGTAGCTTACAATTTACTTGAATATTCCTTCTGAGGAGAAGACAGCTGTTTAAGAAAATGGTAATGCAGCAATGTCACCAAGGTGCAAGCAGAATACTAACAGCCTTTAAGTAAGTAAATAATATAAATGAATGATACATATTGGAATATTTGCAGTACTAAATTGTCTAAAAGTAAATTATCTAGTCACAGGTAAGATGCATCATAGTGAAGATAAGAGCTAGCTGAAATAAGGTAGCTGTGGAGACACAAATTATGACATACCCAGTGTTAGATATCGATCAAAAAAGCCAGTTGCCTCTTATATTAAATATTGAAGTGTGGCAAAAATAAGATAGATATACAGAGATACGGATAGATAAATAGATAGCCACTTATATCGGCCTCAAGAACCCCAGCTTCCATTTATTTTCTATGAGAGCTGTGGAAACACTGACACAGGATTGTGGTCTCCATTTCTGAGATTGTGCAATCACATAGTTATCTCCCACCCTGTGAACAACTTTGTCAGATGGTAGGGTTACATGTAGTTGATTGCAGTCAGGTAGCTCTGTGTGTCTGCTCGTAGCAGCGGATTTCCTGCAGTAGACACAGTGCCTGCTTATAGCAGATGTGTGTGGGGAAATCCACCGCTACGAGCATACACACAGAGCTACCCGGCCGGAGTAGGGACCTTACTCTTGTGACTGCTATCAGTGAGTTACATGTTACCCTACCCTACCCAAAGGATAGGGGATAAGATGTCCGATCCCGCGATTTCCCTGCTGCACCCGGCGTTTGTTTAGAGCGTCAGGTGCAGCGCTGGAGGCTCATGACATCATGGCCATGCCCCACTCATGATTTCACGGCCACGTCCCCTCAATGCAAGTCTATGGGAGGGGGGATGTCCTTGATGTTACAAGCGGGGCTTGACCATGATGTTACAAGCCTCCGCCTGCATCACCAGTCATCCAGAGAAGTTCCCTTTGTGCACCAGCTGTCTGGGGTGGCGCAGCAGAGATCGTTGGGGTCCCAGGCAGCAGAGTACCCCTTTAAACTGAGCTACATGTAGGTGCTACTGAAACTGTAAAGATGTAAACAGCTGGTAAAAACTATAGCAAAACAAGGAGCCTTTAGCTCCCTCTCCCAACACACACTATTATAGGCTGGCCAAAAAAGGGGTGCTACCTAGGGTAATATTGTATGAAAGGTCATCGCCATTCCACCGTACATTAATTTGACTATTAATCTTACTAGGTTGTGAGCCCAACTTTATGCCCCACCAAAGAGATGCAGTATGCTACTCCATATCCAAGTTTCACTCTCCATAACAGAAATGTAGAGTTCAATGTAGAACCCTTATATTAAAAATGCTGCTTTATTTGCTAGACATTGCTGCAAGGGATTAGCGAATTAAATCCGAAAAATCCAAATTCGTTATGAATGTCGTGAAAAATGTGATTCACAACGAATGCGAATATCACTGCGATTTGATCACGTGAATCGCTTAATTAAACTCCATCTAAAATGGTGGATGCACATGTGAGGATATGGGGCAAGGAATCCTGGGAAGGCTGGAACAAGGGTCAGCGGGATGACCCTGAATCACTTGCAGCATGCAGCCTATCAGCAGACAGTCACCACTGTGATGTCACAACCCTATATAATCGGTAGCCATCTTGCGGCCACTCATATCAGCGTTCAATTGCAGAGAGAGAGAGAGAACAGTGTGTTGCACAGAAAAGCTTTTTTACAGCAGCAATTCACCTCAAACCCAAATCTAGCCTAAAAGCACTGATAGGGAAGGGAGAGTGATTGAGAGAGAAAGTGCAATTGTGGGTGTATTACAGCAGTGATTCACCTCAAGCCCAAATCCAGCCTAGAAGCACTCATAGGGAAGTGAGTGAGATTGAGAGAGAGCACAATTTTGGATGTATTACAGCAGTGATTCACCTCAATCCCAAATCCAACCTAGGAGCACTGATATCTGGTGTAGGATTCTATTGTGGCACTTGTAGTCCGCTGCGGGCATCCTCCATTGTATGCATATTTATGCTGGGTTTCGCCCCTAGCAACGGACTACAAGGGCGGGATCTGCTCCCACAGAATAAATGCACAACTGCATTTGGGGTTGAGCACCTCCAGCCATTTGAGACCACATTTTTTGTTGTTGTTTAAATTTTATACTTGGAGGTGTGTAAACTCCATATGTAATTGTGGTGAGGAACTGTGTGGAAAGCCTTGTGGGGTGTAGGTTAGTTGGAGTGTTGCTGTTCTAGATACTGAAAGGGCGCTGTTAACCCTTGTCACTCGTGACACCAGGGTGAGGGTTAAAACTCTATATTGATGCTGGGCCTATGGCCACCCTTCCCAAGAGTGATAGGTGAGTGTGAAATAAATAGATTGTCCACAGCAGTGCTGAACTTAAAACTTGCAGAATCTTTACTGAAGATTTTCTGTATTTGCAATAACGGTAACATTCCAGATAACAGAGTCTATTGAAACAGCACAGCAGTGATTGGCAGATGCTTAGGACCGGAGAGTTCGCTTTAGCTTTAGAGGATTGTATTTGCATAGATCCGCCGGATTTAGGGGTTTGATTAGGTCCGGAGATCTTGCTGAGGTAACAGGGAATTGTATGAACTATCCGTCTCTAGTGCAGGTTTAGGCTTAGTAATTTGTCTTGTAAGCTGCGGAGGTCCTACCTCATCCAGAGTCAGCAACCCAAGAGCGAAGAGAACGAAGAGCGATCAAGATGGCGCAGCTCCCTTATATGGGCAGGGGCTGGCCGGTTTGGATTGGTCCAATCAGCTGTCACTCACGTTACATTGCATTGTGGGTGATCACATGTCATGAGAACCACCAAAGGTCCTTCAGCAAACCATAGAGTTCTGCAACCCGGTCACATGACCCGCAGGTCCTGCGACGCAAACAAGGTAAGAATCTTTAATAGACATATTCACATGTTTATTTACATAAATATGAACTAACCATGGGGTGGCGAGGGGCTAGCTAAGGTAGAGGACCCCCACTGTTCTTAGGGACTCTGTCTTTGGGGACCTTACCACAAGGTAACGCATTAAATACGGTACCGGGATACCACATTATGCGCTTGGAACATTCTCCAGGCAGCATGAAGGTAGCACCTGTGAGGCCATGCACCTATATTAGCCAACTTAGATGGGGCTTGCAGCTTGCCTCTCTCCTTCCATTGTATGTGTGTTTAGCCACGCTGGAGTGAAACTGGGAGGACTCTGTGAGTCGACCTAATGCGTCCGTAATTGCCCACTGGCCCCTGTTTTGGTTATCACGCACAGGTAGGTTTAGCGCTAGGTTCCCTGCCATTTGAGAAACCTTGGCGTTGGTGTGGGCTCTGGTATGTCCTTCATATAAGGATATACTGGCAAATGTCTCAATTTTAACATCAGTGTTGAGGGATAGCCAATGTCACTGTATACATCTACCACAGTTGTGCACCTATATTCCTGTATTGTATTGTTCTAATTGTTTCACATCCACACCTTCTATCTGGTGTAGGATTCTATTGTGGCACTTGTAGTCCGCTGCAGGCATCCTCCATTGTATGCATTTTTATGCTGGGGATCGCCCCTAGCAACGGACTACAAGTGTGGGATCTGCTCCCCCAGAATAAATGCACAATTGCATTTGGGGTTGAGCACCTCCAGCCATTTGAGACCACATTTTTTGTTGTTGTTTACATTTTATACTTGGAGGTATGTAAACTCCATATGTAATGCACCTGCAACATTCTCCAGGCAGCATGAAGGTAGCACCTGTGAGGCCATGCACCTATATCAGCCAACTTAGGTGGGGCTTGCAGCTTGACTCCCTCCTTCCATTGTATGTGTGTTTAGCCACGTTGGAGGGTACCTGTGAGGACTCTGTGAGTCGTCCTAATGCGGCCGTAATTGCCCACTGGCCCCTGTTTTGTTTATCACGCACAGGTAGGTTTAGCGCTAGGTCCCATGCCATTTGAGAAACCTTGGCGTTGGTGTGCGGACTCTGGTATGTCCTTCATATAAGGATATACTGGCGAATGTCTCAATTTTAACATCAGTGTTGAGGGATAGCCAATGTCACTGTATACATCTACCACAGTAGTGCACCTATATTCCTGTAAAGCACTGATAGGGAAGGGTGTGATATTGAGAGAGAAAGTGCAATTTTGGGTGTATTACAAAGCAACTGTGTGATGCAGCACTGGTGTGTACAACAGCTGAAAAGCTAATAGTAGCAAGCCAGCTCAAGAGTGAGCAGAGCACTAAAAGCATATTGTCCTCTATTAACCCCTTCCCGACCTATGACATACCTGTACGTCATGAGTGGCAAGGTGTTCCCGACCCATGACATAGAGGTACGTCATGAACATTTTTGCCGCTACTCGTGGCATCCCGCAGCGCCTGGTAAGATGGTGGCTATCACTGATAGCCAGCCATCTTACCATGCAACCACGGGGGTTTCATCCCCCACTGGGGGGCAGTGATCGCTGCTATCAGCTAGTCAAATCTGTCTAGCTGATAGCAGCGCGGTGTGTGAGTCCCGATCACAGGGATCGGGACACACACCACTCTGCTAAGTGTCCCTTACCGGTCCCCCGGCGTCACTTACCCGGCCATGTGGTGTCCCGAGCGGTCCCGGCGCGAGCGGCGTCCTCCAGGCGGTCCCGGCGGTGGTGCGTCCCGGCGGTGAGTTTGCAGCAGCAGGGCGGCATCTTCATTGGCAGCAGCGAGATCGCCGTAAAGCGATCTCACCGCTGCCTCTGGGAGTTTCAAAACTGCAACTCCCAGCATGCACAGACAGCCTTTGGCTTTCTGTGCATGCTGGGAGTTGCAGTTTTGCAACATCTGGAGGTCCACAGTTTGGAGACCACTGTTTAATGGTCTCCAATCTGTGCTCTTCCAGATGTTGCAAAACTAAAAATCTTAGCATGCTCAGTCTGTCCAGGCATGCTGGGAGTTGTAGTTCTGTAACATCTGGAAGAGCACAGATTGGAGACCATTATGCAGTGGTCTCCAAACTGTGGACCTCCAGATGTTGCAAAACTACAACTCCCAGCATACCAGACTGCCCAAGCATGCTGGAAGTTGAAATTCGGCAACATCTGATCCTTCAGATATTGCCGAACTACAACTTCCAGCATGCCTGGGCAGTCTGGGCATGCTGGGAGTTGTAGTTTTACAACAACTGGAGGCACACTGGTTTGGAAACACTAAGTTAAGTAATAAACTTTCAAGTGTTTTGCAACCAGTGTGCCTTCAGCTTTTAGATAACTACAACCCCCAGCATGCACGGACAGCCAAAGGGCATGCTGGGAGTTGTAGCAGTATGCCTCTAGCTGTTGCATTTCCTTCTGCTGAGATGTGTAGATTTTTGCAACAGCTGAAGGCACACTGGTTGCGAAACACCAGTTTGTTATCTAACTCCTTGTTTCGCAACCAGTGTGCCTCCAGCTGTTGCAAACCTACAACTCCCAGCATGCACGGACAGCCAAAGGGCATGCTCGGAGTTGTAGTTTTGCAACAGCTGGATGTTTGCCCCCCTCCCCCCAATGTGATTGTACAGGGTACACTCACATGGGCGGAGGTTTACAGTGAGTGCTGTAAGTTTGAGATGGCGCAAACTTGCTGTGAACCTCTGCCCGTGTGACTGTACCCTAAAAACACCACACTACACTTACACTAACCTAAAATAAAAAGTAAAAAACACTACATATACACATACCCCTACACAGCCCCCCTCCCCAATAAAAATGAAAAACTTCTGGTACGCTACTGTTGCCAAAATGGAGCCTCCAGCTGTTGCAAAACAACAACTCCCAGTATTGCCGGACAGCCATTGACTGCCCAGGCATGCTGGGAGTTTTGCAACAGCTGGAGGCCCCCTGTTTGGGAATCACTGGCGTAGAATACCCCTATGTCCACCCCTATGCAAATCCCTAATTTAGGCCTCAAATGCGCATGGCGCTCTCTCACTTTGGAGCCCTGTCGTATTTCAGGGCAACAGTTTTGGGACACATATGGGGTATCTCCGGACTCGGGAGAAATTGCCTTACAAATTTTGGGGGGCTTTTTCTTCTTTAACCCTTATGAAAAGGTGAAGTTGGGGTCTACACCAGCATGTTAGTGTATAAAAATTAATTTTTTTACACTGACATGCTGGTTTTGCCGCATATTTTTAATTTTCACAAGAGGTAAAAGGGAAAAAAAGACCGTCAAAATTTGTAATGCAATTTCTCCCGAGTACGGAGATATCCCATATGTGGGCGCAAAGTGCTCTGGGGGCGCACAACAAAGCTCAGAAGGGAGAGTGCACCATGTACATTTGAGGTGATTTGCACAGGGGTGGCTGATTGTTACAGCAGTTCTGACATAAACGCAAAACAATAAATATCCATATGTGACCCCATTTTGGAAACTACACCCCTCACGGAATTTAATAAGGGGTGCAGTGAGCATTTACACCCCACTGGTGTATGACAGATTTTTGGAACAGTGGTTGTGAAAATGAAAAATAAAATTTTTCAAATATCTGTCAAACGCCAGTGGGGTGTAAATGCTCACTGTACCCCTTATTAAATTTCATGAGGGGTGTAGTTTCCAAAATGGGGTCACATGTTCTGGCACCATAGGGGCTTCCTAAATGGAATATGCCCCCCAAAAACCCTTTCAGAAAAACTCACTCTCCAAAATCCCATTGTCGCTCCTTCCCTTCTGAGCCCTCTACTGTGCCCGCCGAACACTTTACATACACATATGAGGTGTTTACTTACTTGAGAGAAATTGTGTTACAAATTTTAGGGTGATTTCTCTCCTTTTACCCCTTGTAAAAATTCTAAAATTGGGTCTACAAGAACATGCGAGTGTAAAAAATGAAGATTTTGAATTTTCTCCTTCACTTTGCTGCTATTCCTGTGAAACACCTAAAGGTTTAAAACACTTACTGAATGTCATTTTGAATACTTTGGGGGGTGCAGTTTTTATAATGGGGTCATTTATGGGGTATTTCTAATAAGAAGACCCTTAAAATCCACTTCCAACCTGAACTGGTCCCTGAAAAAGTACGATTTTGAAAATCTTGAGAAAAATTGGAAAATTGCTGCTGAACTTTGAAGCCCTCTGATGTCTTCCAAAAGTAAAAACACGTAAATTTTTTGATGCAAACATAAAATAGACAAATTATATATGTGAATCAATATGTAATTTATTTGGAATATCCATTTTTCTTACAAGCAGAGACTTTCAAAGTTAGAAAAATGCTAAATTTTCTAAATTTTCATGACATTTCTAGATTTTTTACCAAGAAAGGATGCAAATATCAGTGAAATTTTACCAATAACATAAAGTAGAATATGTCACGAAAAAACAATCTCGGAGTCAGAATGATAAGTAAAAGCACCTCAGAGTTATTATTGTTTAAAGTAACAGTGGTCAGATGTTCAAAAAATGCCCAGCTCCTGAAGGTGAAAATGGGCTGGGTCATGAAGGGGTTAAGTGTAACCTGTGCGTACATCAAGATAGTGTACCATGTGGTTCCTGTTAAAGTCCCAAGGGTCCAGTTACTGTGAAAGACCAGCCAAAAGTACACACCTATAATGTTGTAAACAAATACTGTTTTAAGCATAGTGGAGCACATTGTACTCCTCTCAAAAGTGCATACCACATATGTACATCTAAGTGGTGTACCATTTTTTCCTGTTAAAGTCTTAAGGGCCTAGTTACTGTGAAAGGTCAGCCAAAAGTACACACCTGCTGCTGTTCTAGACAAATACTGTTTTAAGCATAGTGGAGCGTATTGTACTCCGCTCATATACGTTCTAAGTATGTCAGGCAGAGAAGTGTCAGGATGTGCACAGGTGAGTGGCAGAGGCCTAAATTCACCAGGCGCAGGCAGAGGTCACAGCAGACTTGGGGCGAGTGGCAGCAGGAGTCACAGCGAAAAGCCTGAGCTCCTGGTATCAGCTAGTGGCTGTGTATTGACCAACAACCCATCTGCTGTCATTGACCGGTTAACTTGGTCATCCACTTCATCACAAGTGAAATCTGATACCCCCAGTCAACAGTTGGCATGGCCTGTGAGCAATTCCTGTCCTCCAATTGCCTCTGTTCTATATTGTTTCCTCCCCCATAGAAGTATCCTATGCTGTGGGTTCAGCTCCACTTTTTAGTCAGGACGATCTACTAGAGGACAGTCAGCAGCTACTTCCCAGCCAAGAAGTGGAGGAGACATCCCCCGCTTCCTTCGCAGGTGGGCAAGTAGTGATGAGGAGAGTGGCATGGTAGATGGTGTTGGGAGCGTTCAGGCTCCTGAAGCACACACTGCTGAGAAACCTGAGGAGGACATCAGTGACGTGCTGACACAACTCGATGATGATGAAGCCGATCACACTTGGAAGCTGGGTGCAGAAGGGGCTTCATCATCATCAGGAAAAAAGGGTGGCATATTGCCCGTGAGGCAGCAGATGTGCCAGCAAGGTGGTAACATGGTTGGGAGTCAGCATGGTGGCAGCAGTGGGAAGTCTGGAGGCAAACGTGCCCGGGGTAGACCACCTGCTTCGCGGTAGCCTACCTGCCCAGAAGGTAGTGGAATAAGGGTCCCTGGAGTTGGTGACAGCAACAGTCAGTCAGTGTGGACTGTTGGGGGGGAAATTAGCTACTATGCGGTGTGGCAGTTTTTTATATAAAATATCTGTAAGCTTTTCAATTGTGAGGCCCTTTGGTCTGGTCAGGCTGCCGCCACCTCCGGGCTTGGTCATTCTGCCACATGTTGGTCTCCTAATGCTGGATCCACCTCCAGGCCATGTCATTGTGCTGCCATGTGGTCTCATTATTCTGTTGGCACCTTAAATTAAACTTTAAAAATGTTAATCTATCTAAAATCTTCAATAAAAAAAATTATTCTAAAATATCTCTAATTTTTTCTATTTTGAAGCCCTATGGTCTAGTCGAGCTGCTGCAACCTCTAGGCTTTGTCATTGTGCCACCATGTGACTCCTTGGTACATTGGGTTTTGTGGTCATACAGTATTAGTTCAAAGTAAACGCTTCAAGCAACCGGAACATTACTTGTGGATCTAATCAAAATCTTAAATTTAAATTTAAAAAAAATCTATGTCATCTTTTCAAGACTGAGGCCCTGTGGAATTACCACAAGAATCCAATCAAACAGGTTGGAGCAATAACAATGAACCATAACTGATTAAATGAAACCTTCACACTTTCACAGTTGGGGGGGGGGGGCGCTGAGAGACAGGGGCTAGAACAGTTGGTAGATCGCCTGGAGGAGGACCATCAGCTCGATTTTAATATACAAGTACGAGTTTTTTTCACTGCAGCCACTTCTAGCTTTATGCGCCCAAATATCCATTGGCACAGAAGCTGTATGCTCCTGTCCAAGTTGCTGGGACTACAGTCCCTCCCTTTTGAAGTGGACGCTAAGTCATGAGCATGGGGGTGCGCAGAAACATTCGCACTTTCACAGCCGGGGGGGATGCCGCTGAGAGGCAGGGACAGGAAGTAGCTGGCCTCGCGGTGAACCGACAGCTCGATTTTAAGATACAAGTACAAGCTTTTTCACTGCAGCAACTTATACATTGCAGCAAATTTTACACTATTGGAGCTGGAAGTACCGTGGCTGCTGGCACCAGACTTGCCCTCCGATGGGTCCTCAATATAGCTGAGAGAATCAAATCGGACAAATCAAATAAAAAAATAAATCACTCCTCCCTAGTCGTCGTCGTATATTACCTCTGGAATTACCACAAGAATCCAATGAGACAGGTTGGAGCGATAACAATGGACCATGACTGATTAACCGCTTAAGGACCCTGGTTTTTTCAGTTTTAGCGATTTAGTTTTTTCCTCCTTACTTTTAAAAATCATAATTTTTTCAAGTTTGCACCTAAAAATCCATATGATGGCTTATTTTTTTGCTCCAGCTGAAGGTATTCCATGGTAGCGGAAAGAAAGAAACCTCGTTGCGGCGTTCACTTAGCAGTGTCCTTGCGGTTGATATAGAAGATGGGTTTACCTTTGAATAACCGATACGGACAAGTAAAATAATAAAGAAACGAAGTGCAGTTAATTAAATCAAATAAAATAAAAATGACGAACTACGAGTTTCAAGGGGCAGGACCCCCTCTTCCTCAGGTCCAATGATCTAGTAGCATTGCATGACATCGATATATATGGAAAAAAAACTGCAAAAAACGGGCTAGTATAAAAACATGAACAAACAAAAGTAAAATCTGATAACATGTGAACGCATTGTATGAAAAGATTTAGCAGCAGACTACAAATGCATTCATCTCATAGAGGACGTAGTCAGCAAAAATCTGAAATAATCTTACATGTTGCTGTATTGCACGTAGCTATCAGAATCTATATTATAGGTCTCTGATATGGGGAAAAGGAGATTGGACAAAATAGCTTGCATAGGTAGTTCTCCACATTATGGGCAAGCTCCAGAAGACATTACTGTGGCCAAGAGTTATATGGGAGACCACAAGTGAAAAACAATAGCAATAGTCATACATAATAATAATTCATTCAATTACATTTTATCTCTGAAAAAAACAGTAATGATGTTGTGTGGAAATAATGAACTATTAATAAATTATTTTAATATAAAAAGTGGAGAGTAATAAAAATAATGTAACGTCTTTGATGTAATTACTTGGCGTCAAGAGGAGGATTGCACTCAATAAGTAACCTGCAAGGGCAGATGCCGGGGTGAATCAAACTTCAAAATAACGGAGAACTACTGTTTGGTTTGATGAATAACTTTGGTCGCCTCATTCAGACCGTGTGGTTGCAAGCAGTGAAGACTTTAAATCCAAAACATTTCTTTTCTGGAAAAGGTTTCAAATCTATTGTGTATATGCGGAGGAATGTAATCTATTGGTATAATTGAAATGACATTATTAGTTTTTTCATCTTTGTGTACTAAAGTAATATGCCGGCAAAGACTGTGAAGCATAAATTGTTACTTTGTATTGTTATGATGTTGATTAAGCCGGCAATGCAGTTTTTGGGTAGTGCGACCCACATACTGTTGGCCGCACTTACAATTGATTAAATATATTATGGCAGGACATACTGTATTTTATGGGGAAAACTTCACCTGTATGTGTACTGGAAAAAGTAATTTTAGTATCTTCTATGATCAGACAACACCTGCTCCTTGGACGGTAACATTTATACACTCCTTTTTTAAGGCAGGGGGCAGAGATGTCACTTGGTGCTATGATGTTCCAAAAGGAGGGAGCTTTCCGGAAAGTGAGGCCAGGTTTAGAGGGTAGAATCTTTTTAAAAAAGGTTCAGAATGTCCCAATATTTTGTTATGGCATTTTTATTTATCTTTGTGTCCCCTGAATAAGTGAAGAAAGAATATATATTATTGTCCCTACCAGGGAATGAGGTGCCTTCTAAAATATAACTTTTAATAATATAGTTTAAAAATACCCATCCACAAACTATAAAAATAATAAATCATCAAGGAGTGATATTATCACACTATTGCGACTATTGAGACCAATGACGCTGTAGGTATAGCACCAGTGGTTAGGTACACACCATGCTATAGTTATATAATCCTAGATGTGATGTTGACACTATCATGTACAGTAATCAAACAATATATTTTCCCTTATCCCAACGCGTTTCCATGTAGGGGTTAGAGTATATAGTTATCCCCCACACTTCTTCAGGGGATTAGGTCTATGGTTAAGGCAAACTCTGGAGTCAAGTATCACACTAATATGTCACTGTATATATCCCTTTAAATGGGCAAATTTTTCAACCAATGATACCCAGAGGATAACCCCCATGAAGCAAACTGCGTCAATAGAGCTCCGGCTCTATGATTAGCTATCGCGTCCAGAGACGAGGCAGAGCGTTTCTCACCATCCCGGTTAGTGCCTATAACGATAAAAAATCATAGACATCTCCCTTAGTAACCAGTAGATGACTTACCCCTCTTTGTTGTTTTTCGTGCATTAGCAAGTGGGTACTTACTGTCTACTGGATCAAATAAAATGAGAGAGCCGGGCACTGTAAAAATAATATGCCCTTATTTAGAATCTCATTCAAACAGAATGTGTGGAGCACAAACAAAGTAGCCGCATAATAACTAACAAGAGGTAAGTAATAAAATGTTGTCTAAATTACCTACATACAGCTGTTCAAGACAAAGTGCGCATAAATCGCTTCTGTGGCAGCGAGTACCGGAGCGGTGTCCGGGCTGTCTGCGTGTCAGGTGAACACGCCGGCGTCTCCATCAAGCCGAGGCGCACCCTATTTACATCATTGGAGGCCCGTCCCCATGACGCCGCTCATGGGGGCGTGATCCCCGCTCAAGTCCCGACATCGGGATAGATCGGGTTTGGCCGTATTCACACGTCGGATGCGATATCGGCTAAGTTGTAAACATATAAATTAACAAACACTGACTTAGGCTAAAGACATGGAACAGATATTAACTTATAAATAAGATAACTATACCCAATATCGGGTCCGTTGTGCCTCCATCTGCACAATGTAGCAGGCATCTTTATTAATCCAATCCTGGATGTCCGTATGCCTGCTCTAAATTGTGACCTTCTCTCTATATCTACACACATAATAAACCGCCATTAACCAGATTTAGTCCTGTGCTGATCAGGTAAGTAATAGACACAATCCTGACCATGATCCAAGTTTTTCATCCTACCCATATTTTGAATGGTGCTTTAGAATATTTCATAGAAGTCGGTACTGGAGGATATGGTGATGTCTAAGGTTGCAATAGCGATACATCATTTCCAGATCATTGGCAAAGATGGGTACAAGCAAAAAGATAAGGATAGTATATATAGTAATAATGCATATTAGCAAGTATATCTATTAGGTGGATGGGGGAAAAAGTCAGAATACTTCCTATAACACTCAATGTCCCATACATATAGATAGTAAAGAACCCCATTATCAATAAATAATCAATTAGGTCCATATTGTTCATAGGTCCCATAAGGTGAAATTAAATGTGTATGGGACAACGTATGTTACCTAGGCATTTATAGAGATACATGATATTGGAACTAATGTATGGAGGGGGGAAGGGTAGAAAAAATATATAGAGGGGAGAAAGGTAGAAAAAGTAAGGGGGATAAGAGACCCACAGAATGATATTTGGACTGGATATCCCTATTTGGAATGAGGGGAGGGGGAATTAGGATGGGCCTAGGGAGACCTGTTCTAGCCCTGTTGGATCCTGGTATATATCGCCTCAACCTAAGTGGCATGGACGCCCTAAAAAGGGCGGTACCGAATGTCAGGAACCTCCTGTTGCACCCTAGATCTCCCTAGCTACATAGGTGGCACCTAAATCCTTAAGATCCACTGGGATCTCCCCTAGCTACCTCAAATCAGCCACCCTTGGGTAGGTCCTGTCCGTGGGTCTCTTCCCAATACCTCTAAATGAAACAGGAAAACGATAGTTGTTCATTAAGGCCCCTTGGGGCCATAGTTTGTAATTTGTAGATCCATCTACATTCTCGTTGCAGAATGGATCTATCCCAATCTCCGCCTCTTTGTAGTGGCTTAACCAAATCAATACCAATGAATTTAATATGAGATATATCACTATTGTGCATGGTATTTATATGCACTGCGACTGGAGTATTTCTGGCATTTGAAACATCCCCTACGTGCTCCAGTACTCTTCGACGAAATTTGCGTATTGTCTTGCCAATGTATCTCTTGCCACATTGGCACACAGCTAGATAAATGACCCCTCTAGAACTGCAGTTGATAAAATGCTTGATATGGATATTATTACCTGATACTGTATCCTCAAAGGATTTCGTTTTGGATATATGAGAACAGGCACGACAGTGGCCGCACTGAAAACAGCCCTTTGTGCTCCCTACCCCCAACCATGTTTTTGGAATATCAATTTGAAGATGACTGTGGACGAGTTTGTCGCCCACACTTGGTCCTTTGCGATATGTAATTAATGGTCTTGGGCCTACCACTTCTCTCAAATCTGGGTCCATTCTCAATATGTCCCAGTGCCGATGGATGATATTCTTCACCTCCTGGGACATATTGTCGAATGTCCCTATTTTTCGTGTATATTTATTCTCCTCCCTTTTGGGTTTTGGTTTCAGGAGTGATGTTCTATCCTGAGACAGGGCAAACTTATAGGCCTTTCGTAGTATATGGTCCGTATAGCCACGTTGGAGGAAGGGATTTCTTAGATCTTTAGCCTGTTGTATAAATTCCTCCCTATCTGAACAGTTCCTCCTGAGACGGAGGTACTGCCCCTGCGGTATGCCCCTTTTAAGGGGCAGCGGGTGGCAGCTTTCCCATCTCAGGAGGCTGTTCGTGGCTGTGGACTTTCTATAGACCGTGGTGTCCAGACTGCCCTGTGTATTATTTCTAACCATAACGTCCAGAAAGGCAAGTTGTTTTTCCTGGATTTCAAACGTAAATGTCAAACCGATTTGGTTACGGTTCAGACAGTTTCCAATTTTCTCAAAATTCTCCTTACTGTCTAGCCATAAAACAAAAACGTCGTCAATATATCTAGACCAAAGTATGGCCTGGTTAGACAGGTCCTCTTGCTCACCGACGAACGCTATAGTTTCCTCCCACCAGCCTAGGGTCAAATTTGCGTACGATGGGGCACAGGGGCTCCCCATCGCGGTGCCCCTAAGCTGGTGGAAGTAACGTCCCTTAAACAAAAAATAATTGTGGGTGAGCGTATATAAAAGAAGATCCAGGATAAATCGGTTATGTGCCTGATGTTGGAGGCCACGGGAGGAGAGGAAGTGGGAGACCGCTTGAAGCCCCACCACGTGGGGAATCGAGGAGTATAATGCCTCGAAGTCAATCGAGGCTAATAAAACACCCTCGTCCACAGTAAGGTCTTCAAGTTTACTTAGTAGGTCTAGTGTATCCCTGGTATAAGAGGGTAAAGAAGTCACAAACTGTCTTAGCACTTTATCAAGATAAATCCCCACGTTCTGTCCCAGACCCCCAATTCCTGCCACTATGGGCCGGCCTTTTAGGGGAGTCCCCCCTTTGTGTATTTTGGGAGGGCATAGAACGTGGGGGTAGTGGGGGTCCTAGGCAGCATGAAGTCATATTCTTCCTGAGAAATCACATCACTATTTTTAGCAATATCCAGGATGAGTTTTAACTCATCCAAATATTGACGGGTAGGGTTATTAGGGAGAACCTCATATGTCTGGGAGTCATTCAACAGACGATTACACATTTTCTCATATTTATTCACATCAAGGAGCACAATGTTCCCCCCTTTATCGGAGGGTTTTATTATCAGATTTTTGTCCATTCCCAGGGCATCCAAAGCTCTCCTCTCATTAAACGAGAGGTTGTGACGAGATTGAATGGATAGCCTGGGAATGGATCTCAAATCTCTTGTAACCAAATCTTTAAAGACATCAATACAGGAAAGATCATTTAGGGGAGGAAATGACCGACTCTTTGGTTTACAGTCCGTTTAGGGACCCTGACCCGGGACCCTCTCATTATCCGTAAGAAGTTCTGCCAGATCTCCAGTTACCCCCAGGTCATCAACCGTAATACCCTGTTCTCTGGCTAGTCTCCTATCTCTAGCCTTAAAAAATTTATGCCAAGAGATTTTCCGTGCATACAAGTGTATGTCCTTTGTCCATAAGAAAGGATCAAAATTGGTGGTAGGGACAAATGACAAACCTTTACAGAGAACATTCTTTTCTTGTATCGTGAGAATATGGCTAGACATATTGACGACCTGGGAGGTTTGATCCGAAATTAAGCTGGGTATCTTCCTCGATACGGTCGTTCCCGTAATTGGTATGAATCCCTGGGGACCTCTAAAAAACCCACAGAGGAGGATTGAGATGCATAAGACTGTCCAGATGTTGGATAGGATTGTGCTGATGTCGTATTTTGGGGTGGCATCCACGAATTTCTCCCTCCTCCCCATGCCTGCTGTGTCTGATTGTGATAGTCCTGTGGGGGCGGTGCTCTATAATAGGTGTTGTTTCTAGGTTTATAGGAACCCCTGGGTCGACGGCCTCGCTGTGTTGGGCATCCCCTATCAAAACGTCCTGTATTCCTTTCTGTTCCTGATACGTCCGTATCAGATGTAGAAATGTCAGTTTCAGTGTCTCTTGATGTTTGTTTTGTCAGAACGGAATATGCCTTATTCTCCCTGAAATCTTGTAAGTCACGAATATATTGTGAATGCTTACGTTCTTTCAGGAAGAATTGAAATCTCTCAATCGTTGCTTGGAGCTGTGTCTCCTTTGAGGCAAACTCCGGATCTGACTTACATTTGAGTACAATTTCCTTCTGCTCAGCTAGTTTCTTGTCAGCCAGGTCCAAGTGTATTTTTTCCTCCTCCAATAAGGTAGTGAGGAATTCCAAAGAACACTTTGTCGCTGATTCCTCCCACTTTTTAAGTACTGTGGTCGATCTAAGTCGCTGAGCAGGAAGAATTGGCACCCTTAAACCACGAGGAACTATCTGATTTTTAATATAATTTTCAAAGCACTGAACCTCCCAAAAGGAGGTAATGAAAGATTTGTGACAGTTCTGTAGCTCTCTAAACGCTGAACGTAAGGATGGAGACGGTTTGGGCTGTGAAAAAAACTTTCTCTGAAAAGATATCTCTGGCCTCTGTTAGCCAATCCTCATAGTTAACTGTCCCTGTTACAAAATTAGCCATATACGGTAATTCTTAGACTGGAAATATTAGTGTATGAAGAGTTTGGCCATACATATACCCAGGTTTAATACATAATACCCCTCGGCAATAAATCAAGAAAGAATATATATTATTGTCCCTACCAGGGACTGAGGTGCCTTCTAAAATATAACTTTTAATAATATAGTTTAAAAATACCGATCCACAAACTATAAAAATAATAAATCATCAAGGAGTAATATTATCACACTATTGCAACTATTGAGACCAATGACGCGGTAGGTATAGCACCAGTGGTTAGGTACACACCATGCTATAGTTATATAATCCTAGATGTGATGTTGACACTATCATGTATAGTAATCAAACAATATATTTTCCCTTATCCCAACGCGTTTCCATGTAGGGGTTAGAGTATATAGTTATCCCCCACACTTCTTCAGGGGTTAGGTCTATGGTTAAGGCAAACTCTGGAGTCAAGTATCACACTAATATGTCACTGTATATATACCTTTAAATGGGCAAATTTTTCAACCAATGATACCCAGAGGATAACCACCATGAAGCAAACTGCGTCAATAGAGCTCCGGCTCTATGATTAGCTATCGCGTCCAGAGATCAGGCAGGGCGTTTCTCACCATCCCGGTTAGTGCCTATAACGATAAAAAATCATAGACATCTCCCTTAGTAACCAGTAGATGACTTACCCCTCTTTGCTGTTTTTCGTGCATTAGCAAGTGGGTACTTACTGTCTACTGGATCAAATAAAATGAGAGAGCCGGGCACTGTAAAAATAATATGTCTTTATTTAGAATCTCATTCAAACAGAATGTGTGGAGCATATACAAAGTAGCCGCATAATAACTAACAAGAGGTAATTAATAAAATTTTGTCTGAATTACTTACATACAGCTGTTCAATACAAAGTGCGCATAAATCGCTGCTGTGGCAGCGAGTACCGGAGCGGTGTCCGGGCTGTCTGCGCGTCAGGTGAACACGCCGGCGTCTCCATCAAGCCGAGGCGCACCCTATTTACGTCATTGGAGGCCTGTCCCCATGACGCCGCTCATGGGGGCGTGGTCCCCGCTCAAGTCCCGACATCGGGATAGATCGGGTTTGGCAGTATTCACACGTCGGATGCGATATCGGCTAAATTGTAAACATATGAATAAATAAACACTGACTTGGGCTAAAGAAATGGAACAGATATTAACTTATAAATAAGATAACTATACCCAATATCGGGTCCGTTGTGCCTCCATCTGCACAATGTTGCAGGCATCTTTATTAATCCAATCCTGGATGTCAGTATGCCTGCTCTAAATTGTGACCTTCTCTCTATATCTACACACATAATAAACCGCCATTAACCAGATTTAGTCCTGTGCTGATCAGGTAAGTAATATAGACACAATCCTGACCATGATCCAAGTTTTTCATCCTACCCATATTTTGAATGGTGCTTTGGAATATTTCATAGAAGTCGGTATGAAAAAGTGGTAACAAAGTTTGTAGTGAATTTATGATGTCCTTCTAGTATACCGTGTTTATTCTTGCTCTCACTCTTTTCTCTTTTTTTCATTTTTTTCAAAGGTTCGTCGTTGTCCTCCCTGAGTTCCCGATAGCGTGGGTCATGATAAGCAGTCGAAAGGCATTCCTCTTGTGTCAGCATAGAGGCTTTCATTAAAGTGTCTTCTACTAGTTGTTTTAGATATCCTTTCTTGATAAAACGGATTTTCAAAATCGCAGCTTGAGAAAAAAAATGTTGAATCTTTCATGCAGTTTTTTCTAATTCTACATATAGCATGTTTTCACGCCATTTCCGATAATGGCACTGAGGAACGGAATGCAACTATTCTAAACAACAGGTTTAAAATATGTTGCAGTGATTAGCTTTTTTTCTTCATGAGAAATAAGAAGATCAAGAAATTCTATAGATGTCTTGGAGTATTTTGGGGTTAGAGTTATATCCTAGTTATTTAGATTAATATCTTGAATTGAAATGTTGATATCTTTGATATCACCCTGCCCTAAAATGAACAAGTCATCAATATAGAGTTTATAGATGACCACATTTTTTTGAAATAATGCATGGCAGGTGATAAGACACTCCTCAAAACACCCCATAAAAAGATTCTCAGAAGATGAGGCCACCCGGGTCCCCATAGCCATGCCTTTTATCTGTTTAAAAGTTACCCCATTATAGATAAAAAATAATTTTCTAAAATTAATTGTAAGCATTGTAATTAAAAATCCAATTGTGCAGCTGGAATCTGTGGGTCTTTGACCAAAAAAAATGCTTATGCATTGGATGTGCTGTTACATCTAAAGTGACAAGTGCCATATCATCTTCCCAAATAATATCCTTTAAAATACTCTTTAGTGCATCAGAGTTTTTCAAATAGCTGGGTAGGCGTTGTACATATGGCTGTAGGATGATGTCAGGTACTGAGAGATGTTACATGTTAATTAACTATATATTTTTATAAATCGGACATTTCCACACGCGTTGATATCATATATGTTTATTTATATTTACACAGTTTGTTTTTTTTCAAATAGGAAAAGGGGGGTGATTAAATTTTTTATTAGGGAAGGGGTTAAATGATCTTTATACACTTTTTTTTAAATAGATATTTTTTTGCAATGTTATAGCCCCCACTGTACACTCTGATCGTTTATATTGATCAATGGATTCTCATAGGAAAGCATTGATTGATGATTCAGCCTCTTGACTGCTCAAGCCTGGATCTCAGCTGCTGAGCAGTCATTCGGCGATCTGACACCAGGAGGCAGGTGAATGGACCCTCCTCGTGTCCTACAGCTGGTCAGAATGCCCCGATTTCACCGCAGCGGTCCCGAACAGCACCCTGAGCTAACCTGCCTTAGTTTTCTTTCACTTTAGACGCAGTGATCAACCTTGAACACCGCGTCTAAAGGGTTAATAGTGTGCGGCACTGCAAACAGTGCCATGCGCTATTAGCCACGGGTCCAGGCCGTTGTTAGAGGCCAGTCCCGACCGATATTACTTGGGGCTCTGCGTTATAGAACGGGAGCGGACTCAGGTCATACAGGTACACCCTGGGTCATTAAGGGGGTTAAACCCTTGGGGACGGAGCCCATTATAAACCTAAGGACGGGAGCATTTTTTGCAATTCTGGCCACTGTCACTTTAAGCATTAATACCTCTGGGATGGTTTTACTTTTCATTCTGATTCCAAGATTGTTTTTTCGTGACATATTCTACTTTATGTTAGTGGTAAATTTTTGTCAAAACTTGCATCATTTCTTGGTGAAAAATTCCAACATTTGATGAAAACATTGAAAATGTTGCATTTTTCTAACTTTGAAGTTCTCTGCTTGTAAGGAAAATAGACATTCCAAATACATTATATATTGATTCACATATACAATATGTCTACTTTATGTTTGCATCATAAAGTTAACATGTTTTACTTTTGGAAGACATCAGAGGGCTTCAAAGTTCAACAGCAATACCTCATATGTGTATGTGAAGTGCTCGGCGAGCGCAGTACAGGGCTCAGAAGGGAGGGAGCAACAATGGGATTTTGGAGAGTGAGTTTTTCGGAAATGGTTTTTGAGGGGCATGTCACATTTAGGAAGCTATGGTGCCAGAACAGCAAAAAAAATCCCACATGTCATACAATTTTGGAAACTTCACCCCTCAAGGGGTCCAGTGAGCCTTAACACCCCACAGGTGTTTGACGACTTTTTGTTAAAGTCGGATGTGTAAATGAAAAAGAAAAAATGTGTTCACTAAAGTGCATTGTTACAAAGGGTACTGGGAGAAAATGCCCCACAAAATTTGTAACCCCATCTCTTCTGAGTATGGAAATACACCATGTTTGGACATAAAATGCTCTGTGGGCGAACTACAATGCTCAGAAGAGAAATGGTTTTTATGGGGGCATGTCGCATTTAGGAAGCCCCAAATAAATTGTACTCAGGAGAAATTGCGTTACAAATTTTTTTTTTCCTTTTACCTCTTGTGAAACTAAAAAGTATGGGGCAACACCAGCATGTTAGTGTTAAAACAGGCTGGTGGAGACCCCAACTTTTCCTTTTCATAAGGGTTAAAAGGAGAAAAAGCCCCCCAAAATGTGTAGTGCAATTTCTCCCGAGTACGGAAGTACCCCATATGTGGCCTTAAACTGTTTAATTCAAATACGACAGGGCTCCGAAGTGAAAGAGCGCAATGGGTATTTGAGGACTAAATTATGGATTGCATAGCGGTGAAGATAGGGGTATTCTACGCCAGTGATTCCCAAACAGGGTGCCTCCAGCTGCTGCTAAACTCCCGGCATGCCTGGACAGTCAGTGGCTGTCTGGAAATGCTGGGAGTTGTTGGTTGTGGCTGTCTGGAAATGCTACTGTACAATACATTTTCATTTTATTGGGGGGGGGCAGTGTAAGGGGGTGTATATGTATTGTTTTATCCTTTATTATGTGTTAGTGTAGAGTAGTGTTTTTATTGTACATCTGCACTTGCGGCGGTTTACAGTGAGTTTCCCACTAGGAGTTTGCTCGGCGGTGGAAACTTTGTCGCAACTCAAACTTGAAGCAGGAAACCCTATGTAAACCCACCCATGTGAATGTACTCTGTATGCACTGACAAACCGTGCTAGCTGGGAGTTGTACTTTTGCAACAGCTCGTGGAACACTGGTTGGAAAACCTTCAGTTAGGTTCTGTTTCCTAACTCGGTATTTTCCAACCAGTGTGCCTCCAGCTGTTGCAAAACTACAACTCCCAGCATGTACTGATCGCCGAAGGGCATGCTCGGAGATGTAGTTATGCAACAGCTGGAGGTACGCAACTACAACTCCCAGCATGCCGAGACAGCTGTTTGCTGTTTGGGCATGCTGGGATTTGCAGTTTTGCAACATCTGGAGGGCTACAGTTTTGAAACTACTGCACAGTGATCTCCAAACTGTGGCTCTCCAGATGCTGCAAAACTACAAATCCCAGCATGCCCAGACAGTAAATTGCTGTGTGGGCCTGCTAGGAGTTGTAGTTTTGCAAGATCTGGAGGACCACAGTTTAGAGACCACTGCACAGTGATCTCCAAACTGGGGCCCTCCAGCTGTTGCAAAACTACAAATCACAGCATGCCTACACAGAAAACAGCTGTCTGGGCATGCTGGGAGTTGTAGTTTTGTAACATCTGGAGGGCTACAGTTTAGAGACCACTATATAGTGGTCTAAAACTGTAGCCCTCGAGATGTTGCTAGGCAACTCACCGGCTTCCGTAGGATCCAGGGAGCCGCATTGCCGTCCTTTTCTGCCCCTGATCGTCGCCTCCGCTGATGGGTAAGTGGATCTTCAGCGCCGGTCCTTCTCGATTTCGGCTATCGTGGGTGGGCAGAATGGGGAAACCGAAAGTTATCCCCCCCCCCCCCCCGATCTTCTATTGGTCGTCGCTTCTAGACAACCAATAACAGGGATACAAGGGGTGGCACCCCTGCCACCTCACTCCTATCCTTTCAGGGGGATCGTAGGAGTCTTGGACAATCCCGATCTCCCTTATTTTCCAGGTCACCGTAGACCCATATCACCCGAAATAGCTGCAAATCATCGGCGATTTGTGCCGATCGCCGACATGGGGGGGTCTCAGGACCCCCCTGGGCATTGGCATGGGATGCCTACTGAATGATTTAAGCACTCATCCCGGTCCGATCACCGCCCGGTGAGAGTCAGTGATCGGAAATGCGGAGGGCGTACAGGTACGCCCTCCGTCCTTAAGTGAATGGACGCAAGGGCGTATCCATATGCCCTCCGTCCCCAACAGGTTAAATGAAACATTTGCAGTTCCACACAGAGTAAGACAGTCAGGGGAGGGGTGCGGGGACACTGAGAAGCAGGGTCTGGAACAGGAGGTAGCTCGCCTCGCGGCAGACCACCAGTTGGATGCTCACCAGAATGAATACTCAAAAAATTTTAATAAATTCAAATAAAATAAAACAAAAATGTCATTAAAAAATCTCTTTAATCTATTCAATTTTGTCGCCATATGGTCTCCCTGCTGCCACATCCAGACGCTCTGCGGGAGTGATTCTAATAGCGATGTCTGTAATCTGCATGTCATTCAGAATAACAGTATCATTTCACTAACAGCACAATCTCTATGCTTCTTACGACAAGGCAAAGTGTTCTACACCCCTATTGAGGCTCTCTGTAGCCCAGAAATAGCAGTTTTAAATAGCGATTCGCCGCAAATAAATTTGGACCTTGGAGAAAATTTGACAAATCGGCCGACTCAAATCTATCAAAAATTCGCTCATCTTTAATTGCTGCCAAAAGGATGAATCAATCCACAAAGTCTAAAAGCTGTACTATATGTCCTTTTTATTTTTCAAATAAAGTTGTAAAGTTTTCAGCGCGCTTTACAAGTAAATACTTGGATCGTTGTCAGGCCCAACAAATGTACTGCATGAAGAAAACATATTTTATAGATATAACATTTACTCTTGTGAACTTAAAATCTCAATAAATCACTTACTAATCAGTGTCGTGTAGAAAACATTAGAAAAATGTGCACACTTAGTATAATGACTTGTCAGTTGTATTGTGAATGCTTGCATATAAAAGTAACAAAGCAATCAATGCATATAATGCTTATCAGATTACATAAAATAGATTACCAATTTCCATAGTTAATGACCAACTCCATGTTCATTACATCACAGCTAAAATGGTATGCATCTAAATGTCCAAATAACAAATACACCAAGTGATTACCTTTCTTACTTGTAGAAGATTGTCTTCAAATTTGTGGCAGAAAGTTCATACATCATCAAAGGAGAAGCACCAGTAATTTACCATAGCATAATTTCTGTGTCTCAACTCTTACGATAGGTCAATTGTCACAACAAGGGATTGATTTGATAAATTCCTGAACCTGGGTATGGAAGGAAAAAGAGTCATATCCCGAATCCTGTGAGCCCAAGGACAAACTTTGGACCTGCCCCTCCCCCATGACCGCCCTAATGAGGTATATAACAAAAAGTTACCAATAGATAGATAGATAGATAGATAGATGGAGCAGTAGGATATTTAAAGGGGTATTCCAGGATTTTTTTTATTTGGCATTGGAAATAGGGGCTGTAAAGTTAGTGTAGTTCATAATATAGTGTCTGTACCTGTGCTTGATGGCTGGTCTCGCGATTCTTAAGTGATCTTAAGTTATCTTAGCGGCATACAAAATAAGTGTTGTCTCAGCTTTTCCCTGGTTGTCCGAGACATTATCTCACTAGTCAGGTGTTGAATAGTGATGAGCATCAGGGGCCATATTCAAATTCGTAACATTTTGCAAATATATTGACGATTATTCATCCTATGTTTGCGAAATTTGCATGTTCTTTCACTTTTTTTTTCCTTGCGAAAATTCGAATGAAAAATATTTGCATAAAAATGTGCATGTGAAAAAAAAACACGAAAATTCTCATGGAAAATTCACATAAAAATTTGCATGTGAAAAAAAACAAAAAAAATGAATATTCGTCATTACGGAAATGTAGCACTATATTCTAAATATTTGCATAACCGAGAATTGCCGATATTTGCGATAAAAATTCGCATTACGAATATTCGTGCTCAACTAGTGTTGAAAGGGAGCATGTGTAAGGAAGATCATTCTCCACAGGGCAGCATGGCATTTTAGTTTCAAACAAGGCAGACATTCAACGGAGTTCAGCTGTGCTGCAATGGGTGGGGTGGCTGATGTGTGGGAAACACTTACAAATAAGGGATCCTGGAAAAAAAACTCCAAGAGGAAAAAGCCATTTCACAAAAAGAAAGCAGCAGCGTTATAGTGGACTCACAACATAGCCATTAAGCCCCAAGACAAGCACGGATCCTTCCTAAGCATGTCCATTACTGTCTGGCAGGTAAATGCTAAAGTCACCTTATGTTGGATAACTTATTTAAGACAACTTTCTGTAAGTTATACTGTATACCTAAATATAATAATCATACAGTTACCAAAGAACACCACAACCCTATATAAGGAGCAAATTTCACCATATATATTACCATTATTGTAACTGATCAAATCCAGTATGCTAAGACCAATTTTACCAATAATACCACTATACAAGGGATATATAATGTCACCACACCATGACCACTACCCTTACACCAAATAGTGACAGGATATTACTCCTATACTCTTATTTAATAAAATCCACTCTATAAAGACCAATATTCCCTCATGCAGTGATCATAAAGTGGTGTATATGCAGACCAAATAGGTGATAACATGGAGTTACATGTAGTTATTCACAGCTGACATTTTCTCTGATAAGAGTTGTGCACTTTTCATTTTGTTCCCCACCATGAAGACTTCTACCAGCCATGACCCATCTCCATAGAGTCTGCCAGACAAACATTTTAGGCTCCTTATTCTAGCACCCTCCTTACCTCTTAACAAACTTCTCTGTATTGCACTGCCCCATATAGCAGTTGAGCCTTCTGTGTGACATATTGTCAACTGGACAATGAGCAGAGATGTTCTGCTGCTGGTGCTGTTTCATTGGCCAGCCGAGTCTCTCACACATAGTGCACAATGAAATGACTGATGGCTCTGGCTCCTCCTCCTCCACTGTCCATACACACTGCTACCCTACTCATTCCTTTTTTTTTTAATTTTTGGCAAAAGTAGGAAAGCAAAAAAATACATATAGTAGGATAATTACACTGACCCTCTGAACAAAGTTAACATACCATTTATACCTTAAAGCCTAAAAAAGGGACACAAATGTAATAAACAGCAAAATATAAAAAAAATTGCTAAAAATGTTTCTAATATTGTTAAAAAAATACTTCATACTGCTATATTGATTAAAAGAATGATAAAAAAAAATCAAAAGTCATGATTATTTAAATGCAGTGATAATAAAATGTCCCAACATAGCTGTGTCCTTAAAAGGGTTAAAGAGCCCTAAGACTGTTCTTATCCTAAACTAAGTCAACTATTAGGCCAGAATGCTCTGTCTTATAATCATGACTTTTTTGAAAGTCTTTTAATTTTTAAATAATCAACTTGAGGGCACGCCAAAAGAGCCAACAACCTCAGTTGCTGATATGTAAATGTTTTATTGTCATGTATCCAGAGAGGATATTAATGTAAATAACATAAGACAACTTGCCTGTCATGAGCTGCTTTAAGTCACTTTGTACCCAATTAAAGCTTTTAAAACACTCAGCAAGTTGACTTTGAGGTCTACAGGCAGGCCAAACACTGACACTTCATAACTATAAGCAGTTTTTCTTACACCAGTTAAATTGGCAAGCTTATACAATGATTTGGTTTGGCAGAGCATATTATTTTAAGCCATTCCAGTTGCAAAATCATCAGTATTCAGTAGACAGGGATACAGAATACTCATAGTGCAAAAATACTTTTAAAATTTCCTTTACAGTGGTTCCTCAAGTTACAGTATGAATTGATTCTTGGACATTGTAAGTTAAAAAAAATATTGTATTTTTAAACCATTGCTCTATGGAAAACTAGTAATGGATTGTGAAATCTCCACAATTTTTAATGGGCACTGTAACTTAAAAATCTTTAGACATGTTGCAGAAACATGTAAAAAGTTTTTATTGGTCAGAGTCTGAACACACAGATAAATGGCTAGAACGGGTCAGAAGAAGAGCTTACACAGCTTGTTTTCTTCTGACTCTGTGCCACTGTGGACAAGGTAAGTCTATGGGCTTGTCAGGGTAACCAGTATAGTGATAAAGAAAGCCTTTACATATAAAATCAGAAAGAGGACATGGAGCTCCTTGCCTTATTGCCCACATACAGGAAAAGCACAATGGGGGGGGGGGGGGTACTGTGAAGTTTGCTGGACCTCAAATGGTTCATCAGCCTTACAATGGAGGAAACGGGAACATTAGTCTCCTGCAGTGCGAAGCAAAATGGATTATAAGGCTAAAAGCTCTAGGACTTTTAGGATTGAAGGACAAAAATTATCTAAGCTCATTTTTATAATGCTTTGATTTGTTTCTGTTCTGCTCTGATTTGTTTTTAAAAAGAAGCACATGTGTATGCTGATGATTAGTGCACCTGTGATTGTATGTTGATATTCCCCCCCCCCTCCACACTCATTCCCTGAGTGTTGGCTAGACTAAGTGTGCTTGCCACACAAGACGGACACGGCCCCATGGAGGTTCCCCTGACCTATATACCTGCCGAACTTGTAAGACTGGCATCAAGAGGTGAGTGGAACTTTTTGTGATTTGTTTCAAAATAGACTGTGTTACTGGTGAACTATTTACTGCTACGCACCACTGCATCCAGAGTTATAATGCCTTAGTCCACTGATGCATGCATGTTAAAGGGAACTGTGCATCCAAGTGAAGTGCCAGATATCAGTTTCTCTTCTGTGCTGTCTAAATTTTTGGTCTATCAAATACTGTAATAAACACTAGGAGTAAGTTAATCAAGTAACACACGGTACAGGTACAGTTGATGCATCTATAATTCAGTGTAATTAGTCATACTTTTAAAAATCTCATCTTTGGTTGCCCACCGAAATTAAATCTACAGCAAATTTTTGCAATTAATACAAAACATTTAACATAATTTTCAAATTATATGCAAGACGCACATATTAAATTGAAACCCATTACTTTTGCTGTAGTGGCAGTCTATGCTGGGTTTGTACGTGCAGGATATTTTCACCTTAATTAGCTATTCCTATAACAATTCAATGATTTACAAAGCATGCCAACCATTCATGGCATCTAAATGTCTAGCATGAAATGAAATTACATTTAATATTGATGAATGGTAAATTGTACAGGATGATGTTTGGGATGAGATAGAATATAAAATGGTTTTAAGTTTTTAATGAGACGTTGGGAAGGTGTTTGAGCGCTATGGTTGAGCTCATCTTGTCACTGCCTATTAAAAGTGCAAGCCACGTTGTCATTTGATGGAGTATGAAGTAATAATATCTGCTTTACTGCTGACATCCATAAACTCAGGGCTCTGAACACATCCATTTTTCAAAGAACAGATTCACTTACATGTGTCGACATTGTTAGTGCGAACTACCTCTAAAAGGGTTTTTCATTCCTAAACATGGTCTATGCTCAGGATAGGCCATTAATATTAGGGTTAATTTTAGTTTGAAGGGTCCACAGAACATACCTGTGGTACTTTGCATTCGCGGTAACATGGTCACAAAATGTCGCTTTTTTTGTTTTGTTTTTTTTTGTTTTGTTTTTTAAATCTGTGCTACTTTTCTCCATGTTTATGCTCTTTTTCAAATGTTCCAAACTGGTAACAATGATTACACAGCATCATCTGCTGGTAGATCCAGTGGCGTTGCGACCCGGGTGCGGGGGGTGCGGAGCGCACTGGGTGACACCAGCCTGGAGGGGTGACACCACGGCCGGCAGCACCCCCCACATCTGCACACAGTCACTCAACTCAGCCGGTATTTGCAGCATCCCCAGACAGAAGAGGCTTCTTTCCTGACCTGCAAGCTGCCGCACTCCAGTTTCAGCCCCCAACACTAAATCCTATCCCCCAGCCCCAGGAAGCTGCCTCTTTAAGACCTGCAATGCTTTCTGGGAACAGAAGTGCCGTGCACACGTCTGCTCCCTCCCCCGACGTGTCCCTGTCTCATGTGCTCCGTGTTTTCTGAGGATTCATGGGGGATAAATTCCTCCCCAACCCCCGGACATTCCTGGATCTGGAGCCGCCCGGGGAGAGGAGAAAGTGAAGACAAGAGACTGGTGAGGCCTCACTGTGTATTTAATGCAGTGTTTCCCAACCAGGGTGCCTCCAGCTGTTGCAAAACTATTACTCCCAGCATGCCCAGACAGCCTTTGGCTGTCCGGGCATGCTGGGAGTTGTAGTTTTGCAACAGCTGGAAGCACCCTGGTTGGGAAACACTGTTTTAATGTAACAGGGAGAAAGGGGGTGCTGAGAGGCTCTGGGGTGTGCCATTGCCAGGAGGATGATCCTCCTTATGTATGATGGGGGTGCTACTGATGAATGATGGGGGTGCTGCACCCCCATCATCCATCAGCAGGATCATCCTCCTGTGAGTAGCACCCCCATCATCTATCAGCAGGATCAACCTCCTGGATGATGGGGGTGCCTCTGGCAGGAGGATGATCCTCCTTATGTATGATGAGGGTGCTACTGATGAATTATGGGGGTGCTGCACCTCCATCATCCATCAGCAGATCATCCTCCGGGATGATGGGGTTGCTACTGGCAGGAGGATGCTCCTGCAGATGTAGCACCCCCATCATCCTGGCTGTAGCACCCTCATAATCCATTGGGAGGATCATCCTTCTGCCAGTAGCACCCCCACCATCCTGGATGATGGGGGTGCCACTTACAGGAGGATGATCCTCCTTATGTATGATGAGGGTGCATAAGGAAAGACTATAGAGAAGTCACCTGTATTCACTGAGATTATTGTGTATTTTCCTCATTATGTCCCATCAGAGCTGTAGTCACTTGTACTTTTACTCATCACAACTGCAGAACTTACAACTCCCAGCCAGGGCCGGTGCAAGGATTTCTGCCTACACAAGCGAAGCTCCATTTCGGGAATCTCGTTGGGCCACAGCAATAAAGCCAGAAAGGGGGGAGTGGTGGCAGTGACCTCTGCTGTGCGGCGGCGGGGCGCACAGGTGGGGGTCTTAGTATAAAAAAAAGTCTTCATTTTTCCGCCCCCATCAGCTGCGAGTCCATGCGCCCTCAAGCGGACGCATGGTTTGCCTTATGACAGCACCGGGCCTGCTCCCAACATAACCTCACCACTGCTTAGGTCATACTGGAAGCTGTAGTTTTAAATGGTGAAACCTTTTTTAGCGCTTTCCCACTCTTTGGTAATTGGTATATTTGATTATTATACTGGAATTTTTCACACTGCTCTACATCCGTGGCGCATGTCACAACAGGCTAAAAACTTACTGGGGGGGGGGTAGGTATGGGGTGACACCATTTTCTATCGCACCGGGTGACACCAACCTTAGCAACACCACTGGGTAGATCATGTATTACCTCCAGTGCCCTCAGTTCACACAGTTCATTACTATTGGCTTAAGGAGCATGCACTTTTTTGACCGCTACATAATGCGGTAAAGGGACATGATACTCAAAGGAAGTTGGTATTCAAATGTTTCCTAAAAAATGTGTATTATAAAGCTATTAAATCTTTTTTTTAATTATGTGAGCATTATTGCAATGGAAAAATGTCTAATGCTTGCTGAGAGAAATGCAAGAAAATGGCTCTTTAGGGACACAATATTTGGCTCACTTATTACTCAGTGTCTTGTGCAGTCTTCCTTGGCTGACACAGTGGTATAATCTGAGGTCACAGCACATGGAATTGCAAAGTGTTGTTTCCCATTGATCTTCTTTACCTATTGTGTTCAGAGCACTGAGATTCTCATTGGTGACATATAATGCCACCAGTACTACTCGATGACATGTTCTGTTTTTTCTGGCTCTATAGTTTCCATCTATGTGACACTTTATATAGCTCAGAATGCTAAAAGGAGTACTCCGTTGCTAGACACCTTATTCACTATATAAAGGATAGGTGATAAGATGTCTGATTGCAACACCTGGAATTCTAAACAAATGCGGGGTTCCTGTGGCAGTGGTCATGACATCACTGCCATGCCCCCTCGTGACATCACGCTCCACCCTCTATGGGAGGGGATGTGTCCATATACATAAATGGAGGGGGTGTGGCGTGATGACATGAGGGGGCGTGGCCACGACATCACGATCATGGCCTCCGGCTCTGAGCATGTAGGTGATATGATATGAGAAATACGCAGCTCAACACATCAAGTGCCCAGAAATCTCAGCCCTTATTGCCACTCACTTTATCTTACCGCCTTGACTGCTGCTCAAGATTTCAGTGACTAAAAGAAAAGATATGATAGCACAGAGGCTGCCAGTCACAGGCAGTAGAAGGAGGCGGGAGGCATTACAAAATAGACACACACATTTTGTAAGTGTTTTTTCTAAGACCACACTTAAAACTTTAACCTCTTAAGGACTCAGGGCGTACCTGTACGCCCTGAGCCCGGTCCCGGTGTTTAAAACGGGGGCACGCCTTGACCCCGCATCACACCGGGTCGGTCCCAGCTGCTAGTCATAGCTGGGACCCTGGGCTAATAGCGCACGGCACCGATCGTTATGTCGCGCGCTATTAACCATTCAGATGCGCCGATCAAAGTTGACCGCCGTGTGTGAAAGTAAACGCTTCCCGGCAGCTCAGTCGGGCTGATCGGGACATCCCGATAAAATCGGGATGTCCCGATCAGCTAGGACGCGAGCGGAGACCCCCTTACCTTGCTCCGTCACGTCCGATCTGGGTTTGATTGCTCCAAGCCTGAGCTACAGGCTTGAGCAATTGAGCTCCTATCTGACTGATCCATGCAAAGCTTACTGGGCTGTACTGGAAAAGTTGCCAAATCTATTTTCTGATCTAAGTAAAACAGCTAAAATGGAGCAGAAACTGTAGCTCTCAGCATTTCCAAAATGATGTGCAGAGTGCATGCAAGGAGTGGGCAGAGAAGGAATGCTGCGAGGTGAGTGATGATATTTCTGATTCTTTTAAAGAGTTTTACTATGTGTTTCTATGATTGTGACCCCAACCAACTGCCTTTCTGCAACACCCTAACTAGAGATGAGCGAATTTTTAAAAAATTTGATTCGGCCGATTTGCTGAATTTTCCCCCAAATTGAGGTTTGGTCTGAATTTATTTGCGGCGAATCGCTATTAAAAACGGCTATTTCTGGCCTACAAACAGCTTCAATAGGGGTGTAGAACACTTTGCTTTGCCATAACACGCATAGGGAGTGTGCTGTGTTAGTGAAATAATACTGTTATTCAGTATGACATGCAGATTAGAGGGGTCGCTATTAGAATCACTGTCACAAAGTGGCACAATGACAAAGCCTGGGGTGGCATCAGTATGAGGAGACCATATAGTGGCTGAATAACACAGGGTGGAAGTGGTGGTAGCATGAGGTGATCATAAAGTGCCTGAATGACACAGTGTGGAAATGGCTGCAGCATGAGGAGACCATATAGTGGCTGCATAACCCAGCCTGGAGGTGGCAACAGCCTGAGGATACCATAGGGCCTCACAATTGAAAAGATAAGATATTTTTTTACATTTAAATTGAAGATTTTAAATAGATTAACATAAAAAAAATGATGTCATGTGCCAGCAGCATGAGGAGACCACATGGCGGCACAATTACACAACCTGGAGGTGGCACCAACATGAGGTGACCAAAATGGGATTGCAGATTGACCAAGCCTGGAGGTGGCAGCAGCAAGAGGAGACCATATGGAAACAGAATGACACAGCCTGGAGGTGGCGGCAGCCTGATGAGACATAGGGTCTATCAATTGAAAAGATTAAAAATATTATTTTAAACTGCATCTGGCCATGTTAACATCCTCCGGATACTTGATTTAAAAAAACTGCCACACCGCAGAGTAGCCGATCCCCCCCCCCCCAACAGTCCACACTGACTGACTGCTACTGCCGCCGACTCCAGGGATCCATGTTCCACTACCTCCTGGGCAGGTATGCTCTCGCGAAGCAGGTGGTCTACCCTGGGCACATTTGGCTCCTAACTTCCCATTGCTGCCACCATGCTGACTGCCAACCATGCTACCAGCTTGTTGGCTCAACTGTTGCCTCAAAGGCAACCTGCCACCCTCTTCTCCTGATGATGATAAGCCCCTTCTGCACCCGAATTCCAAGTGTGATCGGCTGCTTCATCATCGAGTTGTGTCAGCACATCACTGATGTGCTCCTCAGGTTTCTCAACAGTGTGTGCTTCAGGAGCCTTAACGCTCCCAACACCACCTACCATGCCACTCTCCTCATCACCACTTGCCTGCCTAGCGAAGGAAGCGGGGGATGTCTCCTCCACTTCTTGGCTGGGCATTAGCTACTGACTGTTCTCTAGTAGATCATCCTGACTAAAGGGCAGGACAGGGACTGCTCCCGGGCCATGCCAACTAAGGGTTGTGTCAGAGGAACCCACCGACTGTTGACTGGGGGTGTCAGATGTCATTTGTGATGAAGTGGATGACCGAGTTAACCAGTCAATGATGGCAGATAGGTTGCTGGTTGAGACAGGACCACCAGCTGATACCGGGAGCTCAGGCCTGTCGTGAAACTACTGCTGCCACTCGCCCCTAGTCTGCCTGCTCCTAATGAATTTAGGCCTCTGCCACTCCTCTTTGCACATCCTGGCACTTCTCTGCCTGACATACTTAGTGCGTACATGAGGGGAGGACAATACGCTCCAACCCCTTAAGGACTCAGCGTATTTCAGTTTTTGCATTTTAGTTTTTTCCTCCTTACCTTTTAAAAGTCATAAACCTTTCAATTTTGCACCTAAAAATCCATATAATGGCTTATTTTTTGCGCCACCAATTCTACTGTGCAGTGACATTAGTCATTTTACCCCAAAATCCATGGGGAAATGGAAAAAAAATCACTATGCTACAAAATTGAAGAAAAAAAGACATTTTGTACATTTTAGCGGCTTCTGTTTCTGACAAGTTATCATTATTCTGTAGGTCCATACAGTTAAAATGATATCAAACTTATATAGGTTTGATTTTGCCGTACTTCTGAAAAAAATCAGAACTACATGCAGGAAAATGTATATGTTTAAAAATGTCCTCCTCTGGCCCCCTATAACTTTTTTATTTTTCCACATATGGAGATGTATGAGGGCTCATTTATTGCACTGGGATCTGAAGTTTTTATCGGTATCATTTTTGTTTTGATCTGACTTTTTGATCGCTTTTATTCATTTTTTAATGGTATAAAAAGTGACCAAAAATATACTATTTTGGAATTTTTTACGTGTACACTATTAACCGTACGGTTTAATTAATTATATATGTATATAGTTTAGACATTTACGCATGCGGTGATACTACATATGTTTATATTTATTTTTATTTACATAGTTTTTTAATGGGAAAAATGGAGGGATTGTGACTTTTATTAGGGAAGGGTTAAATCACATTTATTAACACTTTTTTTTTTTAACTTTTTATTGCAATGTTATAGCCCCTATAGGGGGCTATAACATTGCACACACTGATTTCCTACACTGATCACTGCCATGCATTAACATGGCATTGATCAGTGTTATCACTGCTCAACTGCTCCTGCCTGGATCTCAGGCACGGAGCAGTCATTTAGCGATCGGACACGCAGGAGACAGGTAGGGATCCTCCTGGTGTACTGCAAGCTGTTCCGGACTGCCGTGGTGAAATTGTGGCATCCCGAACAGCCTGAATGAGCTGCTGGGATGCTTTTGGTTTCATTTCAGACGCGGCGGTCAACTTTGATCACGCATCTGAAGGATTAATACCAGGCATCACCACGATCGGTGATGTCCGGTATTAGCTGCGGGTCCTGGCCATTGATGGCCGCCGGGACAGACCCGATATGACGCATTATATCATGGGACAGGACGTAAGTATACGTCCTGTGTTGTTAAGGAAGTAAAACATTATTTGTCTAGAACAGCAGCAGGTGTGTACTTTTGGCTGGCCTTTCACAGTAACTAGGCCCTTAGGACTATAACAGCAACAAAATGGTACACCACGTAGATGTACGTACGTGATATGCACTTATGAGGGGAGTACAATACGCTCCACTACACTCAAAACACTATTTGTCTACAGCACCAGCAGGTGTTTACTTTTGGCTGGCCTTTCACAGTAGCTAGGCCCTTAAGACTTTAACAGGAACAAAATGGTACACCAAGTAGATGTACGTACGCGGTATGCACTTATGAGGGGAGTACAATACGCTTCACTACACTTAAAACAGTATTTGTCTACAACACCAGCAGGTGTGTACTTTTGGCTCACCTTTCACAGTAACTAGGCCCTTAAGACTTTAACAGGAACAAAATCGAACACCACCTATGTACACACAGGTTACACTAAATAGAGGACGATACACTCCACCATGCAACCTGTATTAGGCACTAATAGCGGTGATTATGGCTTTTAGTGCTCTGCTCACCCTAACTGGCTCGCTACTGTTAACTTTTCAGTTGTTATACACCCCAGTGCCGCAGCACACAGTCGCTGTGTGCTACACCCAAAATTGCACTTTATCTCTCAATCTCTCTCAGTTCTCTATCAGTGTTTTTAGGCTGGAATTGGTCTTGAAATGAATCATTGCTGTAAAAACGCTTCTCTGCAACACACACTGCTCTCTGTCCCTCTCTCTCTCTGCAATTAAACGCTGATGTGAAGGGCCGCAAGATGGCTGCCGATATTATAGGGCTGTGACCTCACAGGGGTGGCTGGCTGCTGACGGGCTGCATCCTGCATGGGATTCAGGGTCACCCCGCCTACCCGTCTTCCCAGAGTTCCTTGCCCCATGTCCTGATATGTGGAGCCGCCATCTTAGATGTCCTGGAGCCTGGACCACACTAAATGGAGTTTAATGAAGCGATTTGTGCAATCAAATCGCAGCAATATTCAGATTGGTTGCAAAGCTAATTTTTTCCTGAAATTCATAACAAATTAGGATTTGTCAGATTCGATTTGCTCATCCCTAACCCAACCCAGGGGTTAAGTCCTGGAAAAAAAGTGTGGGGACTCACCCATGATTTCCACTCAAGGACTGGTCCTGCAGGACTCCTGTTAATGGGAAAATGGGAATGGTGTTTCTACTGTGGGAAAAGTGCAGGAACTCAGTTCCCACACGTTCCTGCAGGACTTGACAGCATTAACCTATTGTATTTCTGCAATGTGTTGTTAACCCCTTAAGGACGCAGGACGTAAATGTACGTCCTGGTGAGGTGGTACTTAACGCACCAGGACGTACATTTACGTCCTAAGCATAACCGCGGGCATCGGAGCGATGCCCGTGTCATGCGCGGCTGATCCCGGCTGCTGATCGCAGCCAGGGACCCGCCGGCAATGGCCGACACCCGCGATCTCGCGGGCGTCCGCCATTAACCCCTCAGGTGCCGGGATCAATACAGATCCCGGCATCTGCGGGAGTTCGCGATTTAAATGAACGATCGGATCACCCGCAGCGCTGCTGCGGGCATCCGATCATTCAGAACGCCGGACGGAGGTCCCCTCTCCTTCCTCCGTCCGGCTCCCGGCGTCTCCTGCTCTGGTCTGTGATCGAGCAGACCAGAGCAGGAGATGACCGATAATACTGATCTGTTCTATGTCCTATACATAGAACAGATCAGTATTAGCAATCATGGTATTGCTATGAATAGTCCCCTATGGGGACTATTCAAGTGTAAAAAAACTGTAAAAAAATGTAAAAGTAAAAAAAAAGTGAAAAATCCCCTCCCCCAATAAAAAAGTAAAACGTCCGTTTTTTCCTATTTTACCCCCAAAAAGCGTAAAAAACATTTTTATAGACATATTTGGTATCGCCGCGTGCGTAAATGTCCGAACTATTAAAATAAAATGTTAATGATCCCGTACGGTGAACGGCGTGAACGAAAAAAAACAAAGTCCAAAATTCCTACTTTTTTAATACATTTTATTTAAAAAAAAATTATAAAAAATGTATTAAAAGTTTTTTTATATGCAAATGTGGTATCAAAAAAAGTACAGATCATGGCGCAAAAAATTAGCCCCCATACCGCCACTTATACGGAAAAATAAAAAAGTTAGAGGTCATCAAAATAAAGGGATTATAAACGTACTAATTTGGTTAAAAAGTTTGTGATTTTTTTTAAGCGCAACAATAATATAAAAGTATATAATAATGGGTATAATTTTAATTTTATTGACCCTCAGAATAAAGAACACATGTCATTTTTACCATAAATTGTACGGCGTGAAAACAAAACCTTCCAAAATTAGCAAAATTGCGTTTTTCGTTTTAATTTCCCCACAAAAATAGTGTTTTTTGGTTGCGCCATACATTTTATGATATAATGAGTGATGTCATTACAAAGGACAACTGGTCGTGCAAAAAACAAGCCCTCATACTAGTCTGTGGATGAAAATATAAAAGAGTTATGATTTTTAGAAGGCGAGGAGGAAAAAATGAAAACGTAAAAATTTAATTGTCTGGGTCCTTAAGGCCAAAATGGGCTGAGTCCTTAAGGGGTTAAAGAGAACCCACCAATTTTTTCATACTTCCCAAACCACAGGCAGCAGAAAACAGGTCCCTCAATACAATGCACTATGACTTACTCTGAAACATTGTGGCATTTTAAAGAACTCATAATCTTAAAGATAATTTGAGAAATTCTTTAAAAAAAACTACAAAACCAAACAACGAAAATAATTCTTCCTGTCTTTTATAAATCATCTCCGCAAGGCCTTTCTTGCCTTCTAGTTTTTAACAAGTTCCCTTGTGATTCAATTATAAGTCTGTATTATGAATCATATCACATTTGCTTCTTTAACCTGAATGTCCATTACTGGTTTACCTATTTGTGTCACAGCAGAATGTACACCTTTTTGTCTTTTCAATGTTTGTTGCACAATGCTTACACCAGAGTGTGCATTAACCCCTTAATGACCAGCTAAATAGTTTCATCTATGCCTTTAGCAGTTATTACTTTTGTTGTTTTTTTTTTTTTATAGACAGGATTGCAAAAGGCAAAGTTTTCTGAAACATATATTTATATTTGGGAGCAGTTTAGGGGTGCCTAAAATTATTGAGTGGGTTGTTTTTTGTGGTGAGGCAATATAAAAAAAATGTTTTTGTTATTTTCCTTTTTTTTTTTTTACTTTTCACACAGAAAAACCTGCTAAATTAATTATCCAGGTAATTTTTGTGGTGTAAATACCTACTACATGTAGTCGTTTTTTTATTTTTATTATTCTTTATTTAAATTTCACATATCGTATATAACCGAAGTACACACAGTCTATAATATATTCATATTATCAGTTCGTCTTGACGCTAGTATGTCTAAACACCACTATTTACTGTGACAGAAAATCTCAAAGCTTAAACTATCCCTCCTAAGCATTGATAATATTACTCCCATTCCTTGATCCAGAGTAAGGAATATATTTCAAGAGCACCATACCCTAAAAATTCTGGAGCATCTTATAACACAGCCTTTCAAATATATAATGAAAAAAGGAGGGAAGACAAAGACGAAACAAAACTATTTTCTTCTATAATGTTCTGTTTATCTACTAGCGTATTTTCCTCTTATACTTAAATTCCCCCCCTTCTCCCCAAATCCCCACCAAAATAGTTTTTATGTAATGTGTGCACAGCAAAATGTATTTTGTACTAAATAATAATAATAATATAAATAATCATGAATAAAAATATTATCTTCTAGTTTAATACTTTAATCTTTATTTTAAGCATATAGACCCAGATTTACTTAAGCCTAGCATTTTCCATCTCAGTCATTAGCAAATCTGTGAAGCAGTACTCTAATAGCAGGCCTTCGAATAAATCAGGCACATTGGTTGTCCGAAAATTAAACCTATTGTCAATTGTCTAATAAATTTATACTGCCAAATAAATAAAAATAAATAAATATATAATTTTACTATCTATTTGTGGCCTTTCAGTCTTTCCTTCTGAATTTGATGTAAAACAATGTTATCTCTCAACTATAAAGGGTTAATTTCTATAGGATAAATCTGCAGCAATATTTACATGCAGAGTCAGCACAGATGTGCAGTGAAATCCCTTGTAGACTGTCTGATGGGTTGGAAGTTCAGTTTCAGTAAAATTGTGCACTGGCACACTAAAGGTATTACATTGTAAACACAGAATTTTGGGCCTTTTTAGAGTGATCTGTAAGAATATTGACAATTTCATATACTTTGCTGTTTTAGATCTACATTTACATTGTTTATTTAAATATGAAAACATTTCAGAAAATATAACATAAAGTACATAGCCCCTATGTAGATATTATGTATATATAAGAAAATAATCATACAGTAGTGAATGATATAAAGCAGTTTATGGTCTATCCTTGACTTATTTTTTAGTACAAGATTAGTACAATGTTCATGGATTGTGTTAAGAAATAATACAATGACATTACCTTGCATTCACTTCTAGGCAGTGGAAGAGAGAGGTGGTGTCTGGTAACTAGAAAAGAAAGTATACTAAGCGATTGAGCTAGTGATTGTGTGTCTGTATACGTGTGAAGTATACATCTGTGTGAAAGAGTGTGAAGTATACAAGTGAGTGTAAGTATAAAGTGAGAGGGACTTAAAATTAAATGAATAATGTGAGAAATATTGTGAGCATTGTTAAGTGCATTTCTGTGAGTTTTTTTTCTCTTTATCTGTATGGGAGGAATACAGGTGGCGAGTGGGTGAAGTACTTAATTAATTAGCAGCTGATGAATTGCAGCTGTTTGCAGCCAGATAGCCTCCATGTTGGAAAAGGCATCCCAGTGTGCATATCGCGCAATGTATGCAATCCTTGAACAGCAGTTTGAGAGTGCATATTGTTGTGTCAGATGTGTGTGAATTGTTCATTTGGAAGCCCAGATCCTGGATCTAGAGTAGCAACTGGCAACACTGAGAGGCATTGACAACTTGGAGTGGAGTCTCCTGCTCACTAAGCAAGTACTCCCTGGGGTAGAGGTGGGGGAGGATAGCAGGACAGAGGTGCAGGACAGTCAGGCAGCTATCTGGGTTACAGTTAGAAAATGGGGTAGAGGGAAAAGTGTCAGGGAGGCTAGTCCTGATCTGGCACACCCCAACAAGTTTGCCCGGTTGGTAGATGAGGGGATGACATTTTAACCCCTTAAGGACCCGGGCTTTTTCCGTTTTTTCATTTTCAATTTTTCCTCCTTAACTTTAAAAAATCATAACTCTTAAAAATTTTCACCTAAAATTATATATAATGGCTTAATCTTTGCGTCACTAATTCTACTTTGTAATGACATTAGTCATTTTACCCAAAAATCTACGGTGAAACGGGAAAAAAAAATCAATGTGCGACAAAATTGATGAAAAAACACTATTTTGTAAGTTTTGGGGGCTTCTGTTTTTACGCAGTACATTTTTTGTCAAAAATGATACCTTATCTTTATTCTGTAGGTCCATACGGTTAAAATGATACCCTACTTGTATAGGTTTGAATTTGTATCACTTCCGAAAAAAATCATGAATACATGCAGGAAAATTTATACGTTTAAAATGGTAATCTTTTGACCCCTATAACTTTTTTATTTTTCTGTGTTCAGGGCACTTTGAGGACTCATTTTTTGCGCCGTCATCTGAAGTTTTTAGCGGTACCATTTTTGTTCTGATCAGACTTTTTGATCACTTTTTATTCACTTTTTTGTTGTATAAAAAGTGATCAAAAATGCGCTATTTTGGACTTTGGAATTTTTTTGCGCGTACGCCATTGAACGAGCGGTTTAAAAAGCGGTATATTTTTATAATTCGGACATTTCCACACGCGGCGATACCACATATGTTTATTTTTATTATTATTTACATAATGTTTTTTTTATTTTTGGAAATGCCGGGTGATTCAAACTTTTATTAGGGGAAGGGATAATTGAAAGGGTTAATGATTTTTTTACACTTTTTTAATGCAACATTATAGCTCCTATAGGGGGCTATAACATTGCATATACTGATCTTTTACTCTGATTGATCCATCTCCATAGGAATGGATCAATCAGGGTTTTCGGCGATTGAATGCTCAAGCCTGGATCTCAGGCTTGAAGCATTCATTCGGCGATCGGACAGCACAGGAGCAGGTAAGAAGACCTCCTCCTGTGCTACAGCTGTTCGGGATGCCGCGATTATACCGCGGCGATCCCGAACAGCTCCCTGAGCTAGCCGGGCACTTTTACTTTCATTTTTAGCCGCGCGGCTCAGCTTTGAGCGCGCGGCTAAAGGGTTAATAGCGCGCGGCACAGCGATCAGTGCCGCGCGCTATTAGAGGCGGGTCCCGGCTTCACTATGACGCCGGGCCCGCCGCGATATAATGCGGGGTCACCGTGTGACCCCGCGTTATATCGCAGGACCGGGACTCATGACGTATGCATACGTCATGGGTCCTTAAGAGGTTAAAGCTTGCAGTACTGCAGCAGGACTCTGCCTCTGACCTCCAGGGTGGTGTCTGCTCCAGTAAGAGGGAGGGAGGAGTGCAGGGCAGGTCAGACAGGTAGTGGGGGACTCAATTATTAGGGGGACAAACGGGGCGATCTGACACAAAGGCCGGGATCACCGAACAGTGTGTTGTCTTCCTGGTGCTGGAGCTCTGCACATCGCGGATTGGGATTACAGGTTGCTGGGTGGAGCTGGAAAGGACCCAGTAGTCATAATACATATTGGCACCAATGACAAAGTAAGAGGTAGGGGAAGTATCCTTAAAAATAATTTCAGGGTCTTAGGCCGCAAGCTTAAGGCAAGGACCTCCAAGGTAATATTTTCTGAAATATTACCTGTACCACAAGCCACACCAAAGAGGCAGCGGGAGATCAGGGAGGTAAACAAGTGGCTCAGAAGCTGGTGTAAGAAGAAGGGGTTAGACTTCTTTCTTTTGCCGAGGAACATGCTCTCGAATCACCCAAAGTGGAAGAAAAATTGCAAACGTGTTACACTAAAAAAAACATCCACAAGGGATGGGGTCTATCGTAAGCCCTTCTCTGACAGGAGAGAGGCCCCCAAAAACCCTTACCCTTTGGCTCGGGAATAAAAGGTACCTGCGAGGTTCCAGGTTCGATGTCCCTTTTTGTCGAAGCTACTAAGGGACCACAATGCTCCCGGCATCCCTCTTGGCGTTAGCCAAGGTATCTGCCTGCAGAGATGTTAACGGCTGGTGCCCTGGGGTTTTTGCAGGGAGCCCTTAAAGGTCATTACCCAGGTTTTTTGCTGGGAGGTGCGGAACCTAATGTCCACACACACCTCCCCTAGACCGCTAGGAGGGACACCCAGAAGGGCAACCGCATCCTAACAATCTTATGGACACACAAAAAGTGACACAGTGAACAAAAAGAAATAAATAAGTGAATGTGCGTAGGTATACTGCCCGGACATCAGTCCGCATCTATAAAAATTTCTCAGATCCTAGCCAGAAGGCCAGTAATCAAGAGTGCCACTAAGGTGAAGAGATCACAGTGCCAGTGTTTCAACTCAGTGAGCCAATACACCCAGTGAGTTTCAGCACCTCTGGGTCACCACTCCTTAAGGCTCTAAAGTACCTCGGCTTTAGACCCTCTCGGCCTCATGGCGAGACTTGGAGGAAACAGGTCAAATTAGGGCAGCCGTTGAGCTGGTTGGGCCCAAGTCCCGGAATGCCCAGTTACACCTTCTCCTCCATGCAGCCATTATAAGAAGAAATTATAAACAGGGATCAGGAAAAAGCAAATATATTAAACAAATTCTTGTCCACTGTATTCACCGAGGAAAATTAAATGCAAAGTGAAATAAAGCAAGATAAGGTAAACTCCTCAGTACAGCTGACCTGTCTAATACAGGAAGAAGTACAGTGCCGCCTACAAAAAATCTAAATAGACAAATCGCCAGGTCCAGATGGCATTCACCCCAGTGTTCTAAAGGAATTAAGTAATGTAATAGACAGACCCCTATTTTTAAAATTCAGGGATTCAATAGCAACAGGGACTGTTCCCTAGGACTGGCGCATGGCAAATGTGGTGCCAATATTTAAAAAGGGGTCAAAAGGTGACCCCAGGAATTATAGGCCTGTTAGTTTAACCTCCATTGTATGTAAATAGTTTGAGGGTTTTCTAAGAGAAGCTATTTTGGAGTTTCTTGATAAAAAATAAATATATGACTCCATATTAACATGGGTTTATGAGGGATCGGTCCTGTAAAACTTAACCTGATCAGCTTTTATGAGGAGGTGAGCTGCAGATGATACTAAACTCTGTACAGTGGTAAACACTATAGAGGACAGTGCACTATTACAAATTAATCTGGATAGGTTGGAGGTTTGGGCTGAGAAGTGGCAGATGAGGTTCAAGACTGATAAATGTAAGGTTATGCACATGGGGAAGAAAAATCTGGGCTGGGATTATGTATTAAATGGGAGCACACTTGGGACGACTGACGTAGAAAAGGACAAGAGAGGCTGTAGCAACCAGTGCCAAGCAGCTGCTGCCAAGGAAAATAAAATCATGGGTTGCATCAATAGGGGCTTAGATGCACACGACAATGAAATAATTCTACCGCTGTACAAATCACTAGTCAGACCACACAAAGAATACTGTGTACAGTACTGGGCACCAGCGTACAAGAAAGATAGTGGAACTGGAGAAGGTTCAAAGATGGGCAACCAGTATAATACTGGGAATGGGAGGACTACAGTACCAAGAAAGATTTTCAGAATTAGGGTTATTTAGTTTAGAAAAAAAAGGCTTAGGGATGATCTAATAACTATGTATAAATGTATTAGGGGGCAGTACAGAGATCTCTCCCAAGATCTATTTATACCCAGGACTGTATCTATAACAAGGGGGCATCCTCTACGTTTAGATGAAAGAAGGTTTCTACACCAGCACAGATGGGGATTCTTTACTGTAAGAGTCCTCTGCCTGAGGAGGTGGTCATGGTTAACTCTGTAAAAGAATTTAAAAGGGGTCCGGATGCATTTTTGGGGAATGATATCATTACAGGTTATTGATTCTAGATCTATAGGGACAGAAGATTGATCCAGGGATCTATACTGATTGCCATATTTGGAGTCGGGAAGGAATTTTTACCTCGAGTATGAGGGTTTTTTGCCTTCCTCTGCGATCAACTCAGTAGGGACTTATTAGGGTTATAGGTTGAACTTGGTGGACTCTGGTCTTTTTTCAACCTTATGAACTATGTTACTATGTTACCTTCACTATATCATATCATTAAAAGGAATGCCAAAGATTCTGAAGTACTGTTAATGTGATAAAATAGGCTGGTGGAGAACATTGTGAAGGCGAAAACCATAGAAGTTTAAAGAATAATAGACAAAGACATTATTAGTGAGATGTCTTAAACCACTGTGAAAATGTTACTCATTTCCTATAAATCAAGTTTACTTACAGAACATGCGGAAGCTGCTTATAGGGGTATTCCAGGATTTTTTTCCCTCAGCCTTTGAGCCCATGATGGCAAGTTATAATACCATGTAATATTCTTCTATAACCTCTGGGCATTGCTTTGCTCCATTTTCATGCAGGGGACCCAGACTCAGAAATGCTGTAGTGTAAGTGTGTTTATTTTACTAAACACATGTAGAAAGTGAAGAACGGAGCACTAACCATTCGCCCTAAATGACGGATCGACAACTTGGAGCAGGTCCCTTCCTAGCGCAAGTACATGGGCGACAAAATGAACAAAACAAACAGAACTGTACATGTCGGGGGAAAAGTCAGGAATATGACGGAATACAATAACCAACAAACAGATATATAAATACAAACACGGCAGGATATAGCATACTAACATACAGTTCAAGAACCAGAATCAAGATTAACGGTAGATATGATAATATGAACAAGACTAGGTATGGGGATAAATATACAGCAGACAAAACCAGGAGATGCAGGGGATGAACAGGTAAACTGAATGCCAGAACACCAACCAGGTCAAGAAATAAAGAGCACTGTTCAAACTGGACTCAGAGCAAGGAACACACTAGACACCCCACTCCAAGCATGGAGGGATATCAATACCAAAGCCAAATAGGCTCCTAGCCAGCAGGGACTCTCCACCAAGGGATCAGGATACTGGCCTAGGAGGAAAGAAAAAAATTAAATACAAGGAAACATGGGTACCTATACAAGACTCACTCACTCCTAGATAGACAAAATAGCACAAGGCTCAGAACAGGATTCTATCCTCAGTGTTGCAGGATCAAATAAGGTTAAAACAGGACTGACATAACGCACAGTGGGAATGCAGTCTAAGGAAACACAAAGCAAATACAGAACGAACATACACAAATACTAAAACCCCACAAATATACTAAAACAAAGCAAGCTAAAATCTATATATCAAACAGGACAGATAACCATGGTTAAAACTCAGGATATGCACACAGAGACATAGTTAACATGATACCAACATGGCCAGAATAAAGGTCTAATGACCAGCACCAAACTGCACCTGAAGAGGTCTTATAAATCCTCCCAGTGCTGAAGTAGAAAAAGGTTAAAGGGGTACTCCCGTGGAAAACTTTGTTTTTCTAAATCAACTGGTGTCAGAAAGTTAAACAGATTTGTAAATTACTTCTATTAAAAAATCTTAATCCTTCCAGTACTTATTAGCTGCTGAATACTACAGAGGAAATGGTTTTCTTTTTGGAACACAGAGCTCTCTGCTGACATCATGACCACAGTGCTCTCTGCTGACATCTCTGTCCATTTTAAACTCTTTCCAGAGCAGGAGAAAATCCCCATAGCAAACATATGCTGCTTTGGACAGTTCCTAAAATGGACAGAGATGTCAGCAGAGAGCACTGTGGTCATGATGTCAGCAGAGAGCTCTTTGTTCCAAAAAGACCATCAAAATTACTGGAAAGATTAAGATTTTTTTAATAGAAGTAATTTACAAATCTGTTTAACTTTCTGGCACCAGTTGATTTTTAAAAAAAAGTTTTCCACGGGATTACCCCTTTAACTCTTCCCTAACCAGGGAGAATTAACACAAAAACTGTTCAGACAAAAACCTAATGTCTGAACAGGACCAAAAGAATAAAATACAGATAAACGGACATTACAACACAGTAGCGCAATATGGTCCGTTGCCTGAAGTCCCTACTACTAGTCTGCTCCCCCACTCGCGATGTACCCATATTTGGAATCAAGGTGTTCCTGCTTCAAAATTTACCAGTTAGTGCTCCATTCCTCACTTTCTCCATGTGCTTTGTAATTTATGCTCTGCCTATGTTGAAGCACTGTTTACCAGTTCAGCATGGAACTGCACTTGAGGAGTTGTATATAGCTGCATATATATCCACAGTTTCCTGCTACATTATGGATAGTGATTCCGAGACCTTTCTTGCTTAGAGAGTTTTTATTTTACTGTTGTCAATGTGACAATGGCCCTCATTTACTAAGCTATAACCGACTAGTTTTTGTTGGGTTATTCCAAGTTATTTTGGAGCATAGTGTCTGCAACATGGCATCGCCAATCTGCATCAGTGTGTGCCAATCAAATCCGACAAGCCCGAAATTGCATTGTGAAAAGCTGGTAATGGGGTGTGGTCTGTCTCAAAGGGGGCATGGTCAGCCCCTGGAAAGAGGTGTGTTATCACAACCCAACTTATTTACTGTTAAATTCACAGAAAATCCTGTGAATAAATGGCTGGAAATTTCCACCTAGAAAAAGCGGTTCCGACTTATAAATCTGTGAAGTCCCATAGTAAATAGAGTAGAATCCTGCAAGTCTCAAACAACATTTCACCTTAGTAAAAACTCAACACTCTTAATATATGAGGGCCAATATGTCATAAGACACATGATCTCCAGGTGGCATGGCTATGTAATGCTATCCACACACCCACTGCAGCATAGCAATGCCCGTTTGAGACCATGTGACTGCTGACATATTGGCCATCATTTACTAGTATCGGGTTTATTCTAGTGTGAAATGTTGCTTCAGACTTGCAGGATTCCACTCTCTTTACTATAGGGATTCCCAGCTTTACAAGTCGGGAACATTTTTTGACTAGCTTTTTCTAGATGGAAATTTCCAGCTATTTATTTTACAGGATTTTCTGCAAACTCAATAGTAAATAGGTCAGGTAGTGAAACCACTCCCCATTTTTTGGACTGACCTCGCCCCATTTTGAAAGACCACACCCTTTTTGCATTTCACAATGCAATGTCAAGTTTGTCAGATTTCCTGGTGAACACATGCGCAAATATTCGCATTTAAAATTTTTATCGCGAATATCGCAAATTTGCAAATTCGCGAATATTGCGAATATATTTGCTATATATTCCAAATTACGAATATTCACTTTTTTCTGCATATGCGCATATGTGAATATTCTCATATTCCTTCTTTTCACTTGTGGGCCAATTAGAATGATGCAAATACACTTGTCAGAGGTTATCAACAACATCCCTAGCAACCACTAGTAAAGTTGCCTACCCCCTCACTGTTTTCTTCCTCAAATATGCGAATATAAGATGAATATTTGTCTATATATTCGCGAAATATCGCTAAATAGAATATGGGCAATGCCGCTCATCACTAGTCACTATATGTACAGCATTATTTTGGGGGACAATGCATGTAGGGTTATATTTTTTTTTTTTAAACACTGGCACTATTTGCTTGGGGGCTTTTTTTTTACACAATGTCTAAAGACAATCTATGGTTGGAACCACACTGCTCAAAAAAATAAATGCTTAATTAGTCAGACCAATCCACCTTCCATTACTCTATGATCAACTCCTGATGCCTATGTGCCCATTGTAGGTGCTATTAGCAGTAAAATTGGCTCTGTCACTGGTCGGTGACTATGAAACCACATGGTAACCTGCAATAACAAAAGTAGAGAATAAGAACAAAAATAAAAGAAGCAGCTCTGAAAAACCCACATGGTTAGGTGATTTACTCCCAGCAGGTTACTTGAAATGTAAAAGCTGTAACTTTTGCAAGTTCTGCTGGGAAACTAAACATGTTAGATTGGGGGCTGTATACCATACCATTAACGAGCTAATAACTTGCAGAACGACTAATGTCATCTGTGCAATTATCTGCCCGTGTGGGTTCTTTTACATCGGGCAAACGAGCCATCAGCTCCGTGTGCGAGAGCATTTTTATGCTATGCGCACAGGGAGGCCAGGAGCGACGCATCTTATTTCCCATGTGAAAGAAGCCCACGGAAATAACCCCGAAACATAGCGATTTCTGGGTTTGCAGAAAGTACATACAAGTAGGAACGATCGTATTGACCTCAGGCTCCTGCGCATGGAAACTCTATGGATTGTCCGGACCAACGCGACGGGAGTTCTGGGGTTAAACGATCGAACAGATTTAGCTGCCTGCTTCTGATCATAGGTGTGACACTCCCCCTCCTTCCACGTCATCGGGTAACATGATGTGCGACCCAGGGCGTGATTGGAAGCACACTTTACTCACCTGTATTTAATCACAGTCTAGGTATGGTTAGCATGGCCGGAGGAAGCACATCTACTGTGCGAAACGGAGCTTGGTCGCTATCCATTTTACCCCCCACCACCCTCCTTCCTTTGTTATATGCATGTGAGTATTTTATATTAAAGAAGAATCTTGCAAGCTACCTGCAGTGAGTTGCCGATCTTTTCCTTCATCTTTATATGCATATAACCTGTAATAAACTGTGCATTCTGATGCTTTTATGTCAAAAACAGCGTGAACTTTTTCAGCATATTTTTCAAATCAGACATGCTAATCTTCTTTTCCCATCCAAATCAGAGATCCATGAGTGCAGATGACTCTGTTGCTGTTCTCTGGTTGTCCTTCTGTGGACCACGTTTGATAGATATTAACAAATGCTTACCCTGCAAGAGCAAATGCTCTGAGTTATCTCACTATCATAAGTTGGCCTTTGTCAACATTTCTCAGATCTTTTTCTCTTGTCCATTTTGCCTGCTTCCAATGCATCAACTTCAAGAATTGTCTGATCATGTGCTGTCTAACATATTCTACCTCTTCATATTTGCAATTGTAATAGGATAATAAATATGATATATTTTGAAATATATAGACTATAGCAATCTACAATAAAATTTAGGCAAACAGTAAGATTGTAAAGTGTATTATCATTAAATATGTATTACTATTTTTGCGGTCATGACAAAGCTAATTACGACACAATGTACAAATTCTGTTTAGTGCAAGTCTAGCTGGTGAAAATGTCCTGGGAAAGGGATTTGTTCTTACAGTCTTGCATTTATATATGTAGATTAATGACCATGGAACTTACATAGCTGGAAAATGCTTACATTGGCTGAAAATATAAAATATGTTTGGAATCTTTACAAAATACATAGTAGACTTAGATGAATTAGTAGGACTTGATGAAAGTTTCAGCCTATGAGTTTAGGAAAGATCACATAAAACTTTGAAAAATCACTGACAGCAATATCAAACTTTGAGCTAAAATGTATAGGACTTAGCTACACTTTTCATTTTGCTTGTATAAGGAAAGGCATATAAGGAGCGGCATCTTAGGCAATGGGACATTAATTGATTATTGAGAAGATCTCAGTTTTCAAAGTTTTGGTTTTGAGGTAGATTTATTGCTCAACATAGAAACAACAAATTGATGTTAGAAAATGACCACAAGATCCCTGTAGTCTTTCCTTATACTATTTCCTTTATATCTTTATATACAGTATCCATAGGCGTGTGCACCCCAAAGCACAAACTCATGCCACGCGCATATATATATATATATATATATATATATATACACACACACAAAGACACAATTACACTCTTGCTTGCATGCACACATACATAAACAGACCTGCACTCATATAAACATCAATACAAGCAAAATGAAAAACTAGAGGGCAGTGCTCTCATCAAAGGGAGTGCACCACTAGATGGAAGTGCTCTCACCATAGGGAATGCTCAAATAGGGGGCAGTACTCTCACCAGAGGGAGTGCTCCAATAGGGGGCATCACCCTCATTGTAGGGACACACAGTTATGGGCATAAATTAGTTAAAAGTAGTCAGGCAGGGTAAACTGCATTAAAAGGACACTTGTCTAAGTGACTAGCAACACATTGCTAATTTGCTCCTGATCTCTATGTGAATTGCACTCAGTAAACAGCCCAGGTCAATGTTCTATGTGAACAATATGTAGTATCATGCAAGTTTAAAACAATAAATCAGAACAATCTGTATTTGAATCTAAGCTATCAATAGGTAGCCATTTGCCCCTTTAATATGTGACACAGTTGGGTCTGACTGAGGCTGAATGAATGAGTAATTGAAATAAAAATGCAGCATGAAGGAAGAAGAAATAAACTCTTAGTGTACATGGCTGAGGAAAAGAATAATAAAATCAGAAAAATGTATATATATATATATATATATATATATATATATATATATATATTTATTAAATAAGCAATAGCTGTTATCATTAAAGCTGCTAAACTAAAACATTAAGGTGACTAACTAGAGAATCCATAGAAAGATGGTAGGGCTAGCGTACACTTTCATAATAATAAATATATAACCAATAAATTACACAATTTATTACAAATTGATGATTTAAAAATAAAATAATTACCTCTAGCAGATATTGGCTGCCGTAAGCTGTTCTAGGAAAGTGGGATACCGAGAGTAATGCCGCTGGTATTGCGTAGTAACCTGGCAGTGCCTCAACCTTGCGTTGCGTGACTCCACCTCAGAGTGACGTCATGAAACACACCGCGCATGCTACAGGGGAGGTCTGAAGGAGGAGCATGTCCATCCTACACTGTGCGGTTATAATGCCCGGATAGTGTAGGAGGATTGGGTCAGCAGGGAAACAAATGCACGGCAAGGCAGTGCAGCACCGAGGTGATCAGGGGCGGACTGACAACACTCAGGGCCGACGGACCAAATAAAGCAAGGGTCCCCAGTCAGCCCCTGGCCACACCTCTGCCCCGCCCCATTCTATGAGGCTTGTTTTTTGCTCCACCAATTGTACTTTGTCATTACATCACTAATTTAACCATAAAATCTATGGCGAAAGCAAATAATATTTGTGGGTCAAATTTTCTTTTTAAAACAGCGCAGTTTGCAAATTTTGGAGGGGTTTGTTACTACACAAAAATGACACATTATCTTTATGATAATAATAGTATATTATTACAACAATTCCCAAATTATATAGGTTTTGTATTTTACTACTTTTTAAAAAGTTATAGCTTTTTCTAGGAAAATGTGCATGTTTCAAATCATCCTTTTACCCCTATAACTCTTATTTTTCCGTGTATGGGGATGTATGAGGGCTCGTGATCTGTAGTTTTTATCGGTACCATTCTTGTTCAGATTGGACTTTTTTATTTCTTTTTATAAATTATATATATAAAAGGTATATGAAGTGACCAAAACTCAGCAATTCTGGACAAATGATTGAAGTCACTCAATTGGTGGCGCAAAAAAAAAAAAAAGCCCTCACATAGTTCTGTAGGTAGGAAATTGAAAGTGTTATGATTTTTAGAAGATTAGGAGGAAAACCCCAAAGTGAAGAAATAAAAGAGTTGTCAGGATCCAGACTGGTATGCAGCGAGGACACTGGAGGTGGATCCTCTGTGTCAGTGAGGTGATGGTGTGGGCAGTACCAGGGGAACAGAATCCAAGGGGTTACTGGTTTTCACCAGAGCCCGCCGCAAAGTGGGATGGACTTGCAGCGGCAGGTGACCCCCGGGTCGTTCCACCCGATAGCGACTCAACCCCACTGACAGCTGAGACAGGCGCGGTACACAGGGACAAGGCAAGAGCAAGGTCGGACGTAGCAGAAGGTCAGGGCAGGCAGTGAGGTTCGTAGTCAGGGGCAACAGCAGAAGGTCTGGGTACACAGGCTTGGGAACAGACTATAATGCTTTCACAGGGCACAAGGCAACAAGATCCGGCAAGGACAGGAAGGGGAAGCAGACTTAAATACACATGGAGCGGATGGAAGTTAATTAGGGCGATTGGGCCAGGCACCAATTAGCGGTGCGCTGGCCCTTTAAATCTGAGAGCCCCAGCGCGCGCGCGCCCTATTGAGCGGGGCCGCGCGCTCCGGGACCCAGCAGGAGATCGGGACAGGTGAGTGAGACGGTATGCGATCCGCGGACGGGCATATCCCGCTAGGCAGATCGCATCCCCGCCGGGCACAACAGAGCAGGGTCTCTGGTTAGCGTTGCTGCCCGGAGCGCTACAGGGCAGAAGATGCCGCGAGCGCTCCGGAGGAGGAGGGGGACCCGGAGCGCTCGGCGTAACAAGAGTCCTATAATATAAATGTTTTAACCATTTTTAGTCCCTATAGGGAACTGTCACATGTCACCTTTTGTTCGCAAACACTAACCAATGCTGTACTATAGCACAGCATTCATCAGTGTTATTGGCGTTCTAATTATTAGTGTTGCTCGCGAATATCCGCAATGCGAATTTTATTCGCGAATATCACATATTCGCGAATTCGCGAATATAGCACTATATATTCGTAATTACGAATATTCTTTTTTTTTTTTTTTCTTCACAGTACACATCACAGTGATCACCCCTCTCTGCTTCCAGCTTGGGTGGTGTAAAGAAGGCTTTAATACTACTGTGTGAGACCGGTGCTTGAATTTTCGCATATGCGAACATTTGCATATGCTAATTTTCACATTTGCGACTTTTCGTATATGCTAATTTTCGCATATGCGAATTTTCGCATACGCGGAAATAAAACGCGAATATTCCGAATATGCGAATTTAGCGAATATTCGTCCATATATTCGTGAAATATCGCGAATTCGTATATGGCCTATGCCGCTCAACACTACTAATTATACAGGCTACCTATATTCTTGGACCACCGATCTGACGGCTTTGAGCAAGGTAGGGCCCCTTCAGCCTTCCTCTCAGCTGATTGGGACCCTGCAATTTTGCCGCCAATCAGATTTAGACGCCGCCATCAACTTTCAGACATCAGCCGGATCGGTGACGTCTGGCATTAGCCGATGGTTCCAGCTAATGATTTATACAACACAGTGGGAGCAGACACTGTGTACATGTACACCTTGCATCCCTAGGCTATGTTCACATCTATAGGATCTGCTGCATATTTCTGCAGCTGATTTTGCTACCCATTGAAGCTAATGGGTATCAACATCAGCTGCACAAAATATACAGCAGATCCTGTAGGTGTGAATGTGCCCTTAAGGGGTTAATAATAAGTAAACAAGCAGTGTGTCCACATGTTGTGGCCCCAGCTGGGTCTCTTTCCCTCCTCCAGTGTCCACAGGTCACCAACAGGTTGCATCACCTGAACAATTTCAAAAATTGCCGTAAAACTGTGCTAATTTTGCTGCAATTTTTCAAAATATTTTTCTGGTGATGCAACCGGTTTGTGACCTGTGGACACTGGAAAGTGAACCCACTGAACTGCTACTATACACATCACCCAGCCCAGGTTATATTGCTGATCTGAGGGGAAAGAGGCAGCACACAGGGACATCACTCACCCTCACATGAAGCAGCCTCTCTGCTGTGTTCCTGGGAGGCCTGTCAGCTCTCAGCCCCGTCCTCTTCTGTACTGGGGGTGAGCCATCAATGAGGTTCCTTTCATCCCTGTGCTGCTGCCTGTCTCTGCTAATTAAACGCAGACCAGGAGCAGCGCAGGGATATTTACACAGGTGATAGAGCCTCAAGTTGGAAGCTTGATTAGGGTTTGCCCAGGCACACCCGACACGCCCTGTGCGCACGCCTATGACAGTATCTCACATAGGTGATTCCACTCCTCAAATCTTTTGTAAATATTTTATTATATCTTTTCATGTGACAACACTGAAGAAACTACACTCTGCTACAATGTAAAATAGTGAGTGCACAGCCTGTATAACAGTGTTTGATGTTGTGTCACCTCAAAATAACTCAACACACAGCCATTGATGTCTAAACCTTGGCAACAAGAGTGAGTACACCCTTAAGTGGAAATGTCCAAAATGGGCCCAAAGTGTCAATATTTTGTATGGCATTTTATTTCCCAGCGCTGCCTCAAACCTCTGTGGCATGAAGTTCACCAGAGCTTCACAGGTAACACTGGAGTCCTCTTCCACTCCTCAATGACAACATCATACATCTGGTGGAAGTTAAAGACCTTGCACTCCATATTTTCTGTTTGAGGATGCTCTACAGATGCTCAGTAGGGATTAGGTCTGGAACATGCTTAGCTTCTTTAGTAAGACAGTGGTCATCTTGGAGGTGTGTTTGGAGTTTTTATCATGTTGGAATACTGCCCTGCAGCCTTGTCTCCAAAGAGAGGGGATTATGATCTGCTTTAGTATGTCACACAACATGTTGGCATTCATGGTTTCCTCAATGACCTGTAGCTCCCCAATGCCAGCAGACCATGACACTCCCACCACCATGCTTTGACTGTAGGCACACTTATCTTTGTACTCCTCCTCATCTGGTTGCAACGAAGACTGAATCTTTAATAGGCAAGCAGTTTGGGGTGAAGAAATCAACTGTGGGAGCAATTATTAGAAAATTGAAGACATACAAGACCACTGAAAATCTCCCTTGATCTGGGGCTTCACACACGATAACACATCGTGGTGGTAAAATTATCACAAGGACCGTGAGCAAAAATCCCAGAACCACACGAGGGGACCTAGTGAATGATCTGCAGAAAGCTGGGACCAAAGTAGCAATGGCTACCATCCGTAACACACTATGCCGCCAAGGGCTCAAATCATGCAATGCCAGACATGTCCACCTAATTAAGCCAGTGCATGTCCGGGCCCATTTGAAGTTTGCTAGAGAGCATTTTGACGATCCAAAAGAGTATTGGGAGAATGTCATATGGTCAGATGAAACCAAAATAAAACTTTTTGGTAAAATCTCAACTTGTCGTGTTTGGAGGAGAAAGAATGCTGAGTTGCATCCAAAGAACAGCATACCTACTGTGAATCATGGGGGTGGAAACATCATGCTTTGGGCTGTTTTTCTGCTAAAGAAACAGGACGACTGATCCATGTAAAGGAAAGAATGAATGGGGCCATGTATCAAGAGATACATTCTTCCATCAGCAAAGGGCATTGAAGATGAAAAGTGGCTGGGTCTTTCAGTTTGATAATGATCCCAAACACACCGTCCGGAAAATGAAGGAGTGGCTTCGTAAGAAGCATTTCAAGGTCCTGGAGTGGCTTAGCCAGTCTCCAGATCTCAACCTCATAGAAAACCGTGTTGCCCAGCGACAGCCCCAAAACATCACTGCCGTAGAGGAGATCTGCATGGAAGAATGGGCCAAAACACCAGTAACAGTGTGTGAAAACCTGTGAAGACTTACAGAAAACATTTGACCTTTGTTATTGCTCAAATACTCATTTTCCACTATAATTTGCAAATAAATTCTTTAACCTCCCTGGCGGTATGATTATGTCTGGAAATTTGTACCAAAAGCGGTACAATTTTTTGCATTGAAATTCCACATCTCCCCCCGTCACATTCCCCCTCCCTTGTCACATTCTCCCCCCCCCCATATCACATTCTCCCCTCCTTGTCACATTCCCCCCCTTGTCACATTCTCCCCCCTCCTCGTCACATTCTTCCCCCCCTGTCACATTCATCCCCCCCTGTCACATTCTTCCCCCCCCTCACATTCTTCCCCCCCGTCACATTCATCCCCCCAGTCACATTCATCCCCCCTGTCACATCCCCCCCCCCTTGTTACATTCTCCCCCCTTCATGTCACATTCCCCTTCCCCCTGTCACATCCCCCCCATGTCACATTCTTCCCTCTTGTCACATTCCCCCCTCTGTCACATTCCCCCCTATGTCACATTCCCCCCTATGTCACATTCCCCCCCTTGTCACATCCCCCCCCCATTGTTACATTCTCCCCTGTGTCACATTCCCCCTCTGTCAAATTCATCCCCCCCCCCTCCCCCCTTCTCACCTTGTCTTGTCCTGCAGCAGTATACACTGGGTTTGCCGGGCAGATTTCAAACCTAGTGTATTTGCTGCAGAACAAGCCCTTTCCCCTTCAGCCAATCACAGGCTTTACACCACTGCGGCCTGTGATTGGCTGAAAAGGGAAAGGTCCTGCAAGATGAATAGTGAAGAGAGCAGGGACCAGAGCGCACGGAGGGGAACGACATCTGCAGGGACCGGGATTAGGTAAGCAAAAGTTTTTTTTTATTTTCCTCAATTTTACTTTTACACTTAGCTCAGTGTTTTTCTACCAGGGGGCCTCCAGCTGTTGTGAAACTACTACTCCCAGTATGCCCGGACAGCCTTTGGCTGTCCGGGCATGGTGAGAGTTATAGTTTTGCAACATCTGGAGGCCCGCTGGTTGAGAAACACTGACTTTTAGTGTATGTCTTTACCTGCTCTGGCCAGCCCCCGCCACGGGAGCCGACCCGAGCAGATAATCACATATTTTCTCGGGGGCTGCATCGCGATTCGATTGCTTTTGCGATATACTGTGCAGCCCGCACAGCAACTCTGCAATTCTACCCCGAGCGTGACTCGGGGTTACCGCTTCTAGCAGCGAAAATTAACCCCGAGTCACGCTCGGGAATACCGCTAGGCTGGTTAAAAATCAGACAATGTGATTTTATGGATTTTTTTTCTCAATATGTCTCTAATAGTTGAGGTATACCTATGATAAAAATTACAGGCGTCTCACATTTTTTTAAGTGGGTGAACTTGCACAATTGGTGGTTGACTAAATACTTTTTTGCCCCACTATATATATATATATATATATATATATATATATATATATATATATATATATTCATTTCTAGATACAGATTTAAATATATCTTAAATAAAACATGCAAAAAAGCTTTAACCACAGCTTTTGATCCCACATCTTTATACATCCCCTATATGATAATACCTGTAACAGAAAGGAGACACAATTTTTAAAGTATTAATAGTATGTTGTGCTATTAAGAAAAGGAAAAAAAGAAACATTTATTTAGGTTTTGATATTAAATTTACTAATCTAAAAATGACAACAAAATAAAGCTCACTGTATCACAGAAAAATGACACAAAAATTATTTAAATACCTTTAACAAGAAGAAACATTATACCTTTCAAAAAATTATTTGTTCATGGCAGGGGATAAGGGGTCAAGTCTAGAAGTGTTAAAAGTTTATTATCAATCACTAAAATAGGCACCAGCCAACGTCCCTGCTATTTTTTAATGTATGGTGTTCTCTTCTCTGCTTAGCAAGGGGTTGTAAACTCTGGCCCTCATTTACTATTGCAAACCCAACAGGTTTTGTTGCATTGTGCTAGATTCTGTCGCATTGCGCCAGATTTTGTGCCAGAATTTGTGCCAGAATTGAAAACACCCAAACAACTCTCCATTTTGCTAAGAAAACCAGAAAAAGGGGCGTGACTGCCAAAAACGGAGTGTGGTCTCCGAAAAGGGGCATGTTCCCGACTTTTTCACAAAAACCCAACATATTTACTAAGATTTCCACGTAAAATGTGGTGGATTTGAGCTGAGAAAAACCCGACAGATCAGAGCATGTGTAAAAAAAAGCAAAGTGTAAGGAAAGTGGAAAATGTAGGGAAACCTTTATAAATACTGTGGAAAATAAATTGTAGGGAATTAAAACCCACAAAGAAACCTACACAACACTCTTAGTAAATAAGGCCAGTGGGTTTTAATTCCCTACAATCTATTTTCCACAGTATTTACAAAGGTTTCCCTATATTTTCCACTTTCCCCACACTTTGCTTTTTTTACACATGCTCTCATTTGTTGGGTTTTCCTCAGCTCAAATCCACCACATTTTATGTGGAAACCTTAGTAAATATGTTGTTTTTTTGTGAAAATGTCGGGAACACGCCCCTCTTCCCGGTGGCCACGCCCCTTTTCCCGGGTTATCTTAGCAAAATGGAGAGTTAGTCGGGTTTTTTCAATTCTGGCACAAATTATGGTGCACATTCTGGTGCAGACAGAATTTCTGGCGCAATGCGACAGAATCTGGCGCACAACCCTACAAAACATGTCAAGTTTGCAATAGTAAATGAGGGCCAATATGTCTGTTCAGGGGATTTGGAGCTTAGCACCAGAAAAAGGGGTACCAATCCACATAAATATCCAGCAAGGTATGAACCTACACGGAGTAATCATTTTATAATGAAGCGCTTAAAGGGGTACTATGGCCCTAATACGTCTTATACCCTATCCAAAGGATAGGAGATAAGATGTCTGATCGCGGGGGTCGTCACGCAGGGGAGAAGTCATGACGTCACGATACTCCAGCCCCATCGTTGTCATGCTGCACACTCGGAGCCCCCAGCGCTGCGGAGAGAGCTCGCAAAGGTAGGAGAGCTAGCGGCAGGACCCCACGATCAGACATCTTATCCCCTATCCTTTGGATAGGGGATAAGATGTATTAGGGCTGGAGTACCCCTTTAATTCTCTTTTATCTTAAATAAGGCTTGACACTAACTGGATGACCTTCTGTTCTTTCTTTCCTTGAAGTAACCGCACACATTGGGGGAAATTCATCAAGGGATTTACACTGGATTTTTGGTGTATATTTGTCGCAAAAAAAAGTTGCACGTGCATCTTTTGTGCGAGTTCTGTTTTTTGCTTAGCTGTAGGCAAGGATTTACTAACTGCGACTTTTGTTAAAAAGTCCCCAAAAAGTCGCGAGTGGGTTAAAAAGTCACAAATCTAAACCTTTAAAACCTTGCCTTACAAAAAGTAGCATAAAGTCCCGCCTGCATCTAACACCCGCTGGTCGCCCGCATCGATCACTGGCTACCCGCATATACCACCCACTGTTTTAAGACTAAAACTCCCACCATGCCCTTACAGGGGTGTTAAATGCGGCCGGGCAGCAGGTGGTATATGCGGGCGGCAGGTGGTATATGGGGGGGGCGACATGGTGGCATATTGCGGGGGGTAAATGCGAGGTGCAGCAGGGAATAGATGCGGGCGGGTGGTGGGGAACGGAGCTGGTCGGGAACCATGGATATAATACTAAATTGTAATTTCATATTCCCTGCCCAGAGCAGGTGGTGGGGAGCGGAGTCGGCCGGGAATCTTGAATACAATACTACAGCATTGTCATTTCATATTCCCCGCCTGGAGCTGTGACTGGCCGAGGGGTCTCGGCAATCACAGCTTCAGGAGGGAAATATGAAATTAGTTTCATATTCATGGTAGCCGGCCGAGGAGCAGAGCACTTGTCACATGCGCCACATGACTACAAATCCCAGCATGCCCTTACAGTAAGGACATGCTGGGAGTTGTAGTTGTGAAGTGCGGGCAATGACAAGTGCTCCGCTCCCCGGCCAGCTTACAGGAATATGAAACTACGGCACTGTAGTTTCAGATTTCCCTCCTGAAGCTGTGATTGGCCGAGACCCCTCGGCCAATCACAGGTCCAGGTGGGTAATATGAAATGACAATGCTGTACTATTTTATTCAAGGTTCCCGGCCGGCTCTGCTCCCCACCGCCCGCACACCACACAACTGCAACTCCCAGCATGTCCTTGCTGTAAGGGCATGCTGGGAGTTGTAGTCATGTGGCGCAGGCGGGTGGTAAATGTGTGAGTGGGTGACAAGGTTCCCTGTCACCCGCCTGCACCTTTCCCACCAGCCCGCGCCTCACAACTATAACTCTCAGCATGCCTTTACAGTGAGGACATGCTGGGAGCTGTAGTCATGTGGCCAGGTGGTGGGAGATGAGAGGGCTTCCCTGGCTGTTGCTAAACTACAACTTCCATGATGGTAGTTCTAGTTTAGGAACAGGGTGCCTCAAGCTGTTGCCAAACTATAACTCCCAAGATGGGAGTTGTAGTTTAAGAACAGGGTGCCTCCAGCTGTTGCTAAACTGGAGGCTCGCTGTTGCTAAATTACAACTCCCGTCATGGGATGGGGGTTGTAGTTTAGCAATTGCTGGAGGCAACATAAATATATTAACTTATTTCCCATGTTTTTTTGCTTCTCATTTCAGATCTGTGTATGCAGAGGACTTCTTCAGATTTTGTGGATTACGTCGATGACCAGCGTTTTTTTTTTTTTTATATTAATGAAATGGTTAACAAGGGCTTGTGGGGGGAGTGCTTTTTAGAATAAAATTATTTTAAACGTGTGGTGTTTTTTTTTGTTTTTTGTTTTCTTAACAGGATTAGTAGTAGAAGCTGTCTAATAGACGGAATCCATTATTAAGCTGGGCTTAGCGTTAGCCACAAAAACAGCTAGCATTCAACCCCAATTATTACCCCGTTACTCAACGCCACAGGGGTGCCGAGAAGAGCCGGTACCAACAGGCCCGGAGCATCAAAAATGGTGCTCCTGGGTCTAGGTGGTTACAGGCTGAAGTTATTTAGGCTGGGGAGGGCCATTAACAATGGTCCCTGCCCACCCTGCTAACATCAGGCTGTTGCTGCTTGGTTGGTATTGTGCTAAGAATAAAAATACGGGGAACCACATTTTTTGCATGAATAATTAAATAATAATAATAATAAAAATAAAATAACCGCATAGGGTTCCCCGTATTTTCATTCTTAGCACATGCTGAACATGTGTAAGAGTACATATTAACATAGTTCATAAGGTTGAAAAAAAGACCATAGTCCATCAAGTTCAACCTGTAACCCTAATGAGTCCCTACTGAGTTTATCCAAAGGAAGGCAAAAAACCCTCATACTCGAGGTAAAAATTCCTTCCCGACTCCAATATGGCAGTCAGCATAGATTCCTGGATCAACCTTCTGTCCATATAGATCTAGAATCCATAACCTGTAATGTTATTATTCCCCAATAATGCATCCAGACCCCCTTTTACATTCTTTTACCGAGTTAACCATGACCACCTCCTCAGGCAGAGATTTCCACAGTCTCACTGCTCTTACAGTAAGGATTCCATTCTTTCCTCTAACGGTAGAGCATGCCCTCTTGTTATAGATACAGTCCTGGGTACAAATAGATCATGGGAGAGACCTCTGTAAGGTCCCCTGATGAATTTATACATAGTTATAAGCCTTAAAAATAAGCCTTATTTTTTCTAAACTAAATAACCCTAATTCTGATAAACTTTCTGGGTACTGTAGTCCTCCCATTTCCCGTATTACTCTGGTTGCCCATTTTGAACCCTCTCCAGCTCCACTATATCTTTCTTGTTCACTGGTGCCCAGTACTGTACACAGTATTCTATGTGTGGTCTGACTAGTGATTTGTACAGCGGTAGAATTATTTCCTTGTCGTGGGCACCCTGGTCAACCATATAGATTCCTTTTCTTCCCCAATTGTTGTAATCCAATATTTTATTTAATTCTGGAAGATTTTCATTATGCCATATTGGAGTACACCAAATACTTCCCGTGATTACTATTATTTGCTTCACTTTCTCCCATACCTGGGTCAATAAAGCAGCTACTGTTATCTCACCTTGTGCCCACCTCTTTAACCTCCCACTTTCTAACAAATCCCAAATTATCTTAAATGTTTCCCCTTCCTTAGCAACAAATCCCATCAAAGCTTGCTGTTCCTGAATAATAAAAATTAACTGTACTGCAATAAAATAATTTAAAAAAAATTGGAATACTTAAGCCACCTCTTTCCAACGGTTATGCATCTTAATTCTCATCCTCTTTCGTCCCCATATCAGCTCATTTAGTTTTCTCTCCAAACTTTAAAAAAAGCAATTTTTAACCCATATAGGTGAGGCTCTCAAGTAATGTAAAGTCATAGGGAGTATCACCATTTTAACTAAGCCTATCCTATCGGCCATATTCAATCCTAACTTAGTCCAAATATTTATTTTTGCCCCTTCTCTTTTAATCAAGGGCTCCAAATTGAACCTCTCGAATTCAGACCTCTGCTTTGCTATCTTGATACCCAGATAGTCTAAGCAATCACTGATTTTTAATACTTTACCAGAACCAATGGGGAACTTCATCTCTTTGTCCAATGGGAGCAATCCCGATTTCTGCCAGTTGATTTTCATTTCTGTGAATGTCTCAAAATCTTCCACCAATTGAATCACCATTGGAACCTTTTCTACTGGATTTCTAATAAACAGAATCACGTCATCCGCATACATCAGTATCTTTTCCTTGTCACCTTGAACCCCAAACCCTTGAAAACACTCTGTGTTCCTGATCATTACATCTAGTGGTTCTATAAATAATGCAAATAATAATGGTGATAAAGGGAATCCTTGCCTTGACCCTCTTTTAAGTTGAATATTATTCGACAAATTCCCACTAATATCAATTCTTGCCATGGGTGCAAAATATATAGTTTTAATCGCCTGCAAAAATATTGACCCCTAAATTAAACTTTTCCACCACCCTAAAAATAAATCCCCACTCCACCCTGTCAAATGCCTTATTAGCATCCAAAGACAGGATAGAGTGGGGATCCCAACCCATTGTCTGAATATTGAGAAAAAGCCCTTTGTATGTTCCCAAACATATTACTCTCCATTAGAAAACCTCTCTGCACTTCCCCTATAATTCCTCCCACCACCTTTTTCAGTTTACCTGACCAAATCTTTGCAAATAATTTATAATCCATGTTAAGTAGAGATATTGGGTGAAATTCTCAATGTCTCCTTGTTGCCCCCTTTCTTGGGTATTAAAATTATCACTGCTTCAGACATTGAGGGAGATAAACACCCCCTTTCCAAGGATTCGGTAAATATCTCCAACAAACAGGGCAACAATGCTTTTTGAAACTTCCTATATATCTCAAATGGGAATCTGTCTGATCCCGGAGCAGAATTCCTATCGCAGGAACTAAGGGCTTTTTGAATGTCACTCAGGCTCATCCTTTTATTCAGCTTTCCCCTGTCCTCATCTTTCAGTTTTAGTAAAGTAAGTTTCAACAGAAATTCATCTATTTCTCTTTCAGATTTTTTATTCTCTGCCTCATATAATTTTGGATAATAATCTACCGCACCTTAGTTATATTTTCTAACTCTCTCATCAGCTTCCCCTCGCTGTTCTTCAGATTATTCATTTCACTGTTCTCCCTTTGATTCTTAATGATGCCAGCCAGGAACTTGTTAGATTTCCCCCCTTCTGTAAATTTACTCTGCCCCCAGAAAAACATCCTATGTGGTGTTTTTTTCCAGATTAAATTCCTTATATTCCTTTTGAGCATGCTCTGATGTTTCCCAAACCCTCTCTTCAGTTTTTTTTTTGTATTCTCCTCTTCTATACATTTAACCTATTTCACCAACTTCTCCTCCCTATTCTTTATCTGTTTCTTGAAGTAGGAGATATTTTTAACCAGAATCCCCCTCAAATATGCTTTCAAAGCGTCCCATACCATAAATAAATCTGTAGAGTCTTTATTGGCATCCCAGAACCATTTAATCTCCTCTTCTATTCCACTTGCTACCTCCCTTACCTTCAACCAATGTGGATTGATGTTCATACTTTTATTTTGGGAGGGACATTAGTTCTCATATACCAAACTACATATCATCATGATCTCATATACATTTGGGTTCATAGCTAATTTTTTGGGTTACGCTAACCCCACTATCATATCAATTCGCCAGGCAGTTTTATGACTCATATTGTAGCATGAAAATACTTCTTTTTTCGGGTACAGATTTCTTCACACATCCCTCCAACCTAATTCTTCACATAGGTCTGCTAATCTAGTTTTCCCTTGCCTTATAATACTACGTCGCGATCTCTTTTGATGTCCATTACGGAATTAAAATCCCCCATAATGAACAGATCCTTATAGTACCTACCATTCAGAAACTCCATTAATATTTTCTATACCTCTGGTGTATATGTTGGCGGTATGTACACAAATGCAAAGACAACATATACCCTATTCCATTCTACATATAAAAAAACAAATCTCTTTTTATCACTTTGCGCCATTTTCACCTTAATATTTAGTTTCCCACGTATTAGAATGGTAAATCTGTGTAATTAGACCCAAATGCATGGAATTCCTGATTAGCTCAATTCTTTTTAACTAGATGTAACAGTTTCCTTAGTTTGAGACCAGAAAGAAAAAAAACCGAAACCGGCGCCTTTAGATATAAGGAACTAAATATTGTGGGGGATACCCACAGGTCATCCCAACCTCGGAACTGAGACTACCCACTTGCAGAGTTAGCTCTTCCAATGATTTATTACTTTTTTCCACTCCATTTAGAATAGAGCTCAGCATTTGATTACTAAGCTCTCCACTCTCTCCCTCCTCCGTAACTCCTTCCTCCTGTAGGACCGTATATCTGGATCTTTGGGAGATTTTAAAAATTTACAAATTTTTCCTATATTTATAGCTTCTCCAGCGGGATTGCCGCCTGATCTCCTCGGTTGTAATTTTTGGGCCATTATCTTTTCTAAGACTTTAATCACATTTGCTAAGTGGTATTCTCTTTTACTCAGGGTAATCCCGGGGTATATGCAGTTCTGAAGATCAGTTTCTTGGACATTCTATTGCACCGCTTGCAGTTTGGATTAGAGAAGCATCCGGTTCCTTGGTGTGTATTCAGTCCGGGTCTCTCGACTCCCGTCGGGGGACCAGAATGCCTCCTCCGCTCCATGCTGCCAGCGTGGCGTCCTCTGGCTCTTACTATAGTGCCGCGAGCGTGCTCACGTGACCTCCAACTCCAACTCCGACCACGGCCGCTCACCTGACTGGTCACATGACTGTGCCTCCTGCACAGCTCTCCGTTCTCACCCCCGTTAGCCATATCAGCCTCCGTTCCTCCACAGCCGCCCAATAGGCTGTAGCAACGTCCCGATCCACACATCTCATCAGGGGAAAGCGCCTGAAGCTCCACCGAGCCACCAATTCCTCCTCTCTGGCAAGGTCCCCAGAAATCTCAATGAGCCGACCGCAGTGAAACGTTCGGTCCGGTCGGCTCATTTTTGTGCCGTTTGCGCTTTTACAGCCGGACCTAAAACCATGGTTGACCGAAGATTTTTCGTAGATAACCACACTTTATCACCAACTTTAAATTTTATGCCGCAAGTATGTCTCTTGTTGGCCGATTTCTTTTGTAGTACTTGGGCGTTTCCCAGGTTCTTCTGAACTTGAGCCCAAACTGTGCACAGTTTACTAATAGTGGTGTTGACCTCAGGGTTATCCCTATCAGTATAGGTACAGGGTCTCTTAGGAATAGATAATGGACACAGCTCCCCTGCAGGACGAATCCTAGGAGTCTTAGCTCGGGCACACACATCACAAGAAGCAACAAAAGCTTTCACATCCCTGTTCAGGGTTGACCACCAAAATCTCTTTTGAAGCAATCTCCCTGTACCATGGATACCAGGATGACCTGCTAATGGCGAACAATGAGATTCCTCGATTATGCGGAGGCGAAACTGATTAGGTACAAAGATTTTGCCTCTAGGAATCTCTGGAGGAACTAAACCTTGATTACTCAAAATTTCCGATGTTAAATCGGCAGATACTGCAGAGATAACCACACCTTCTGGAAGAATAGTCTCAGGATTAGAGTCTATAGGCTGAGAAGCGCTGAAACTTCGAGACAAGGCATCAGGTAAAAGTTCAATAGCACAGACATAATCTCGGTGTGGGGGCAGAGGAGGCCTCCTCAGAAAAAACGTCACAAAAATCTGAAATAAATTCGGGTTGAATACTTTTACCCACACCGAGAGTAGCAAGAGAGTCGGTAATGTATTTGTTAGAACACTCAGATCCCCACTTGATACGTTCCCCTGAGGTGCAATCAAAAACAGGGTTATGATTTCTTAACCAGGGTAAACCCAGAATCACATTTACAGACAAATTTTTAAGAACAAAAAAGGTGATCTTTTCAAAATGCATAGAACCGACCAATAATCCCACTTCGGGAGTAGAAAAACTGACTCAACCCCCAGACAAGGGTGTATAATCCACTCCAGAAATGGGAATTGGGTCCTCCAATCGTCTCAAAGGTAAATTTAAAGACTTAATAAACTTTAGATCCACAAAATTAGCAGCGGAGCCAGAATCAACAAAAGCTTTACCAAATATTTTTCTTTTTTGAAAACATATTTGCACTGGTAACAACATTTTTGAAGATAATTTTGAAGGTCCTGTGCGCCTAAATGACCTCCCTGATTGTCACTTAGGCGCTGACGTCTCCTGGCTACTGGCGTTTGGTGCAATTCTGGACCTGAAGACCAGTCTTTCCACCAGTCTTTCTTCCGAAAGGATTTTCTCTGCTGAGGGGAAAATTTCCCTATCTGCATGGGTTCCTCAGAAGAGAAATGAGAGACAGGAGAAAAAGGAAACATGGAGGCAGGAGAGTGAGAAATAAAATTAAAAGTCCACTCTCGCTTTCTTTCTTTCATACGTCTGTCAAGTCGTATAGCTAATGTCATGGCTTGTTCTAATGAGTCAGGTGATGGATAACTTACTAAAACATCCTTAATAGCGTCAGATAATCCTAGTCTGAACTAACACCTAAGGGCTGGATCATTCCAACCCGAAACCGTGCACCACTTCCGAAAATTCGCACAGTACTCCTCTGCTGTTCTCTTTCCCTGCTTAAGATTGACTAGCTGCGATTCTGCAAAGGCTGCACGGTCTGGCTCATCATAAAGAAGGCCCAAAGCAGAAAAGAAAGCATCCACTGAACTTAATTGAGGAGCTGAGGAAGGTAAGGAGAAAGCCCACTCTTGAGGGTCTCCTTGCAACAAAGACAATATAAGTCCTACTCTCTGGTCCCCTGTGCTAGTAGACTGTGGTCTCATGTGAAAATATAGCTTACAACTCTCTGAAAACAACACATTTTTTTCGGTCACCTGAAAAACGGTCAGGAAGATTAATTTTAGGGTCACTTGAAACAGCTGGAGGACAGACCACTGACTGACCATTAGCTGTCTCCTGAGCGTGAACCCTCTCAGCAAGAGATTGTACTGAAAGGGTTAATCCCTGCATTTGCTCTACTAAAGCAGTCATTGCTTCCATCATAGCAGATGCAGGTAGTAGTTTGGGCCTGTGAAAATGTAACGTATGGGCAGGGAAGGAGTGCTCGCTAAGCTTACCCGCGCCCCTGTCCCTGCCTACTATTCCGCCTATCCTAAATGATAGGCCGGCAACTGGTCAACAATCCCTTCCTAAATAAGTGAGGGGAGTCAAATGTCAACACAATAAAATACAATCCTGTCAGTTGTCAGGAGCAACAGGGAAACAAGCAACTAACAAAGACAAACTAAACATACACACATAAAGTCAATGTCAGTCAAACCGAGTCAAGCCAGGAGTGGGAAGACGTGCCAAATTGCTATAACAAAAGAGAAGTCAGATAGGAAGCCAGAAGTCAAGTTGCCGGGTATACAAGGGAATAAGGAAATGCTAGCTACTCAGGTAATGACCAGTTTCACAGGCATCTTCCCAGTGTCTGATGCCTGGTAATATAGGGAGATGCACATGTGGTCAATCAGTAGCTAACCACTCAGACAGCAGGGCGTAACCCAGCAACCTTGCAACAACACCTTGTCAGCACCAGTTAACCCTGCTGGTGCTGACAATATATTTGCTTTTTCCCGATCCCCGTTTATAATTTCTTCTTCATAATTTTTTTGAGGGCCAACACTTTCATTTTTAACCTTTTAGCTATTGATATAGTAAAAGAATATGTTGAGGTTAGTATTACTCTCTATGGAAATGAGTCTTTCTGTCTCTATTTTTGCAGCTTTTATCTGTTTTTATTTTAAATATTTTACATTTTTCTTAATACCTTTTTAATGCTTCTTCACTGCCATCCTGTTTTAGTAGTTTAAATGCTTTATTTTTTGTTGTTTATTGTCCCCTGAACATTTTCATTCATCCATATAGGTTTTCTTTTATCTATGACCATTTTATTCCCATAAGGTATACAGGGTGGGCCATTTATATGGATGCACCTTAATAAAATGGGAATGGTTGGTGATATTATCTTCCTGTTCATGGCATATTAATATATGTGAGGGGGGAAACTTTTCAAGATGGGTGGTGACCATGGCGGCCATTTTGAATCCAACTTTTGTTTTTTCAATAGGAAGAGGGTCATGTGACACATCAAACTTATTGGGAAGTTCACAAAAAAATGATGTGCTTGGTTTTAACGTAACTTTATTCTTTCATGAGTTATTTACAAGTTTCTCTTTGTTTACAGCCATTGACATGTCGTTGAGGTTTACACGTGAGATAGAAATTGTGTTGATGTCTGGTGAACACAGTAACCGGGTCATTGCAGCAGATTTCAATGCAAGAGACCACCCATCTCCCATGCTACAGTTAGCGAACTGCTTGCTAAATTTCGTGAAACTGATTCAGTGTTGGATTTTCCAAAATGTGGATGCAGGAAATCTGTCACTAATTAAGAAACATCAGTGGCTGTCCTAGCTTCCCAGTCTCCCAGTTCATATCAGGATAGTTAAAGTCCCCCATTATTATCACCTCGTTCTGATTTGCTGCCTTGTTTATTTGCCTCAGTAATTGATCTTCTGCCTCTTCCATTAGGTTTGGTGGCTTATAACAAACACCTATCAGATTTTTTTTTTTTATCTCCATATATTTCTACCCATAATGATTCAACATTATTGTTCCCTTTCCATTTTGTCCGATCCTTCCTGAATAGACTATAACACTGTATGTTGACCGCTCAGTCACAGCTGCGTCCAACCAAGTCTCATACCCACTATGTCATAATTTTCCTGAGACATCAACCTCTCCAGTTCCTCGGTTTTCTTGGACAGACTTCTGGCATTAGTCAACATGCATTTCAATGGTGTATGTTTTGTTTTCCTATGAAGCCTATCCCTATTAACTATTCTAACCCCTCCCTCCGCTCCACCCCCAAGTACATTAATAAGTCCCCCCTCTCTATCCACACTATCTTCCCCCTTTATGCTGTAGGTTCCCTCCCCCAGTCCCTAGTTTAAACACTCCTCCACACTTCTAGCCATCCTGCAGCCCGTCCCTATGGTAGTGCCGGTATCCGACAGCGAAGTCGGCCCAGTTCTCCATGGACCCAAACCCCTCCTTCCTGCACCAGCTTCTGAATCATTTATTTACCTCCCTATTCTCTTGCTGCCTCTATGGTGTGGCTCATGGTACAGGTAATATTTCTGAAAATATTACCTTGGAGGTCCTTGCCTTAAACGGGTAGTCCACTGAAAAACATTTATTTCTAAATTAACTGGTGCGAGAAGGTTAAGCAGATTTGTAAATTACTTCTATTTAAAAATCTTATTCCTTCCAGTAATTATCAGTTGCTGTATGCTTCACAGGAAGTTCATTTCTTTTTGAATTTCCTTTCTGTCTGATCCCAGTGCTATCTGCTGACACCTCTGTCCATTTTAGGAACTGTCCAGAGTAGTAGCAAATCCCCATAGCAGACCTCTCCTGCTCTAGACAGTTCCTGATATGGACAGATGTGTCAGCAGAGAGCACTGTGGTCAGACAGAAAGAAAATCCAAAAAGAAAATAACTTCCTGTTGATCATACAGCAGCTGATAAGTCCTGGAAGGATTAAGATTTTTTAATAGAAGTAATTTACAATTGTTTAACTTTCTGGCACCAGCTGATTTAAAAAAATATATATTTTCCAGTGGAGTACCCCTTTAAGATTGCGGCCTAAGTCCCTGAAATTTTTTTAAGGAAACTCCATCTACTTCTTACTTTGTCATTGGTGCCAATATGTACCATGACTGCTGGGTCCTCTCCAGCCCCACCCAGCAACCTGTGAACCTGATCCGTGATGTGCCAAACTCGAGCGCGAGGAAAACAACACACTGTTCGGCGAACCCAGTGTTTGGGACAGATCGCCCTGTCTGTCCCCCTAATAATTGAGTCCCCCACTACCAGTACCTGTCTGGCCTGCCCTGTACTCCTCCCTCCCTCCTTACAGGAGCAGAAACCACCCTGGCAGTCAGAGGCAGACTCCTGTTGCAGTACTGCTAGCTAAAAATGGCATCCCCCTCATCTACCAACTGGGCAAACTTGTTGGGGTATGCCAAATCAGGACTAGCCTCCCTGACACTTTTCTCTCTACCCCGTTTTCTAACTGTAACCCAGCTAGCTGCCTGAATGTCCTGCACCTCCCTCCCACTATCCTCCACCACCTCTACCACAGAGAGTACTTGCTCCGTGAGCAGGAGTCTCCTCTCCAAGTAATCAATGGGTCTCAGTGTTGCCAGTTGCTCCTCTAGATCCAGGATCTGGGCTTCCAAATGAACAACTCGCACACATCTTGCACAACAATATGCACCCACAAACTGCTGTTCAAGGATTACATACATTGTGCAACATGCACACTGGACTGCCTTTGCCAACATGGAGGCCATAATAAATTTGGGGATTGCAAAAATTTACAATAAAAAAATGATCGAATATTTCAGTTAAACTCCCTGAATTTAAAGTCCCTTAATTTTAAGTCCCTGTCATTTTATACCTGCCCTGACCAACTATTGTTTCCAACACTTATTGCAGTAAATGAAGCAATGGAATGACATTGTTCATCCCGTAAAACTGGCGACTGACTAATAATGTGGCTTCCTCAAAGGGCCTGAGCAAACGACAGGTGTCACGTATGAGCTGCCACTGGTTGACATTGAAGTCCGCTTGGATCATCAAGAAATCGGTGACAGCTTTTCTCTGTTCGTATAGTCTGTCAAACATATGGAGGGTGGAATTCCAACGTATGGAAACGTTGCAAATCAGACTATGTTAGGGGATACCATTCTGATGCTCCAGCTCAAGGAAGGTGTGCTTTGCAGTGTTCGACTGGCTGAAGTGCATGCAAAGTTTCCTTTCCATTGTTAGGATGTCTTGCAAATGGGGGGGAACACTTCAGGAACTGCTTGACAACCAGATTGAACACATGTGCCATGCGGGGCGCATGTCTTAGGCTTCCTTGTCACAGCGCAGACAAGATGTTCTTCCTGTTGTCGGTCACCATAGTTCCCATTTCCAGTTTTCGTGGAGTAAGCCATGATTTCGTTTCTTGATGAATGACTTTTAGCAGATCCTCCCCTGTGTGACTCCGTTGGCCAAGGCAAACCATGTGAAGAACAGCGTTACACCGTCGTGCCCTGCACACATGGTATGCTGGAAAGGAACTGAGACTTTTCCATGCAGAGGACTGGCCCACCTTCTGTTCCACAAAATTGTGCAGGGCTGGTACTGCCTTTTTGGCAAAGAAATGATGGCTTGGGAATCTCCATCTCGGCTCGGCACAAGCCACCAGTTCTCTGAAAGGTGCAGAGTCGACCACTTGAAAAGGGAGGAATACAGCACCATCAACTTGGACAGGAGCACATTCAGCTCAGCGCCGTTGGATGAGTGGCCGCATACTGTTGTCTCTTGAACATGGCTTTGCCGATGGATTGTTGGCGGAATGACTGACTCGAAGTAGGTGGAGCTGGAGCATCTGGAGTGACAGAAGATGGGTATGACACACAGCTCCCTTCGGATGAGGTGGTGGAGCTTTGACTGGCTGAAAGAAGGAGCGGCGAGCCATTGGGTGATGCAGCAGGCTGAAACACCACATCGGAGCCACGGTTCTCCGAGGCCATTTTATGGTGACACTGCATACATTAATGCAAGGCCGTGGTGCCAACATTGGGACCCTTGCCACGCTTCACCTTCTGCCGACACATCTTGCATGTGGCCATGTTAACATGAAAAACTGACATACCGCCGAGTAGCTGATTTTCCCACCAACAGTCTGCACTAATTGACTGCTGCTGCCGTCGACTCCAGGAACCCCTGTTCCACTACCTCCCGGGAAGGTAGGCTGCCGCAAAGCAGGTGGTCTAACCTGGGTACGTTTGGCTCCAGACTTTCCTTTTCTGCCACCATGCTGACTGCCAACCATATACCACCTTGCTGGCTCAGCTGCTTCCGGACAACCAGCAGCCCTCTTCTCCTGATGATGATGAAGCCCCTTCTGCATCCGGCTCCCAAATGCGATCGGCTTCATCTTTATTGAGTTGTGTCTGCACGTCACTGATGTCCTCGCCAGGTTCCTCAACAGTGTCTGCTTCAGGAGCCTGAATGCTTGCAACTCAACCTCCCTTGCCACTCTCCTCATCGCTGCGTTCTCGTCTAGCGGAGGAAGCTACGGATGTCTTCTCCACTTCTTGGCTGAGCAATAGCTGCTGACTGTCCTCTAGTAGATCGTCCTCACTAAATAGTGGAGCTGAACCCACAACATAAGATACTTCTGTGGGGGAAGGAACAGCATAGGACAGAGGCAATGGGAGGCATTCATCAGATTCGATTCACTCATCCCTAACTGTAATGCATTTAGCAGTATACAGCTTACAAAGTAGAGCAGAATGCACCTTATACTCTATGCCAGGGGTCGGCAACCCCTGGCACGCACTCCGCTAATGGGGGTTCAGGACACTTGGCCTGGATCCCCAGGCGAGCGAGCATCGCTTTAAACTAAAGCCTCCTCTCAGCATGAGCCACAGGACCTGCATATTCATGGAGAGGAGACCTGTGACCTCTGTCCGCATGCAGCGCAGATGCCAATGACGTCACCCATCGGCGCCTGCACTGTAGCAGGAGAAGAATGCAGCCAGCCTGTCCTTCCCAGGAGATCCCTGCATGGGAAATAGGTGAGTAAAAGTTAGTTTTTTTATTCATCCTGGCATCAGCAGCAAGGAGAGGGAAGGTGACGGGAGGGGATAGAAGGAAATGCAAGTGATGATGATGATGATGAGGGGGGGAGTGCAAGTGATGATGATGATGAGGGGGTGGGGGAGTGCAAGTGATGATGATGATGATGGGGGCAGGTAAGTGATGATGATGATGAGGGGGGGAGTGCAAGTGATGATGGTGATAAGGTGGGTGCAAGTGATTATGATGAGGGAGGGAGTGCAAGTGATGATGATGATGGGGGAGGCAAGAGATGATGATGAGGGGGGAGGTGCAAGTGATGATGAGGGGGAGTGCAAGTGATGATGATGGTGAGGGGGGAAGTGCAAGTGATGATGATGATGAGGGGGGAGTGCAAGTGATGAGGGGGGAGTGCAAATGATGATGATGGGGGTGCAATTGATGATAATGAGGGAGGGATGCAAGTGATGATGATGAGGGGGGGTGCAAGTGATTATGTTGAGGGGGGGGTGAAAGTGATGGGAGTGGTGGTGCAAGTGACTGGGGAAGAGGGGTGCAGGTGATGGGGAGGGGAGTGCAGGAGAGGGGGTGCAGGTGATGGGGAGGGGGATGCAGGTAATGGGGGGAGGGAGTGCAGTTGAAAGGGAGGGGATGATGATTTGGATGTGAAGGAGCACTGGCTACCTACACAGTTACCTGCCTTGCTACCTACCTTATTAATTCTGGTTACATACCCACCTACTAAGCTCCCTGGCTACCTACCTACATAGCTACTCACCTACTAAGCAACCTAAGTATCTACCTACATACATGCATAGATACCCATTTACCTACCTTGCTACCTACCTGTGAACTTACCTACTTGCATAGCTACCTACCTACTTATATCCAAGGAAAATCGCAGCTCACTAAAGTATAAGGTGCAGAATTCGGTGGAGTTTATTCCATTCCAAACAGTATTACAGAGCAGGCTATGTTTCGTCGCCTCTCATGCTTGACAAAGGCAAAGACAGGTCACTGAAACGTAGCCTGCTTTGTAACACTGTTTGGAATGGAATAAATTCCACCGAATTCTGCACTTCTGGGGAGTGCACTGGAAAAATACAGAAACTGAGATGTTTGTCCTGCAGATGCTGCAGTGATGGGTTTTGGCTGGAAGAAGTCGTCATGGTGGTCTGAGCCAGAAGGAGAACAGAGGGAAAGAGGATGACGCCGACCGTAAAAGATGTGAATTGGGAGTCAGTTAATGTAACTGAATAGATATTATTGCGCAACATGACTGAGGTATGTATTATGGCGGGGTCTGATTCTGGGATTTGTATTATGGTGGGTGGTGATTGTGGGGTCTGAATTATGGTGGGTGGTGATTGTGGGGTCTGTATTATGGTGGGGTCTGATTCTGGGGTCTGTATTATGGTGGGGTCTGATTCTGGGGTCTGTATCATGGTGAGGTCTGATTCTGGGGTCTGTATCATGGTAGAGTCTGATTCTGGGGTCTGTATTATGGTGGAGTTTTATTCTGGGGTCTGAATTATGGTGGGGTCTGATTCCGGGGTCTGTATTATGGTGGGTGGGGATTCTGGGGTCTGTATTATGGTGGGGTCTTATTCTGGGGTCTGCATTATGGTGGGGTCTGATTCTGGGGTTTGTATTGTGGTGGTGATTCTGGGGTCTCTATTATGATGGGGTCTGATTCTGGTATCTGTATTATGGGGGAGTCTGATTCTGGGGTCTGTATTGTGGTGGGGTCTGATTCTGGGGTCTGTATTATGGCAGGTGGTGATTCTGGGGTTTGTATTATGGTGGGGTCTGATTCTGGGGTCTGTATTATGGTGGGTGGGGATTCTGGGGTCTGAATCATGGTGGGGTCTGATTCTGGGGTCTGTCTTATGATGGGGACTGAGTATGGAGTCTGTATTATGGCGGGCGGTGATTCTGGGGTCTGTATTATAGTGGAGTCTGATTATGGGCTCTGTATTATGGCGGGTGGTGATTCTGGGGTCTGTATTGTGGTGTGGACTGATTCCGGGGTCTGTATTACACAGGTTTGAGTTAAAATGTTTTTTCTCACTGTAAGGTCCTTACAGCAAGAACAATACATAGGGACAATTCCGGAAAAAAAAACACGCTGTGAAAAGCCACACGCCACAAACCCCACCCACAGCAAGCCACACCCATAACAAGCCACACCCATATTGCCAGCACGCCAAGCGACTTTGCAAAAAATGTGGGCACAGCACTACCAAAGGTTGCCTACCCCTGCTCTATGCGCTCTATCTATGTAATGGATTGCTACGCAATATCTCCTAAATCCTGCATTAATTCTACTCAGTATATCTGGTCAGTATATTTTATCTGTTCAGTATATTTACTTAAGAAACTGCAGGAAAACAGCTCATTGTTATTTTTTTAGTTACCATCCATGTTAAGATTGATAAACTGCCTTCTGCTTGTAAATAATAGATGATGACTACTCTACTGTGAGCTAAAAATGCGCTATGAGCCCACCAAAAAAAATATCAGGCTGAAATCCACTCTAAGTAGCAAAAAAATTATGCACACTTCTAAAGTGAATTTGAAAGGCATTCTGGGAATGTGTTAACAGCCTTAGGAATGCAATGTTTGCAAGAAAGTTTGCTTAACCTACTGAGACCAACATTTTAATAATAAAAGGAAAATATTGCTTATATGCATATAGATATAAACATTTTAGAGAAGATGAGAACACCATGTGGGTGAATGTTATTTTTTTCTGTTATTATATAAATGTTGGTCATTGCTTTTTCACGCACACCAAAGTAAAGAATTGTACAAACTATTAATGTGCATATAATGAACAGGGCCCCAATAAAGTATACAGGGCCACCAACTATTCACGAAATAATATATCTTTATTTATGGCTTAACAACATGATTAAAAAGTGTATAAAAAAGAGCACAGCGTAGCAATTCCATAGGGGAACCCCCAAGTAGTTTAAGAGAGTGACAGGAATGATTGTTGGGGATCATTATATTTCCCAAAATTACTTGTCATTAGAGAAGAGTGAACTCGTGAAAAATTAGATTCGGCCGATTCGCCAAATTTTTCAAAATAAATTGGATTAATCAGAATTTATTCATGGTGAATCTATATTAAAAACGGCTATTTTTGGACTAGAGAGAGCCTCAATAGGGGTTTAGAACATTTTGCTTTGTTCTAACAGGCATATGGAGTGTGGTAGTGAAATAATACTGTTATTCAGAATGACATGCAGATTACAGGCATCCCTTTTAGAATAACACAATGACACCACAATGGCAGAGCCTGGAGGTGGCATCAGTATGAGGAGACCATATAGTGGCTAAATGACACAGCGTGGAGGTGTTGCCAGCATGAGGAGACCATATAGTGACTGAATGACACAGCTTGGGTGTGGCTGAAGCATGAGAGACCGTATAGTGGCTGAATGACACAGTCTGGAGTTGGCAGCAGCATGAGTAGACACTAGGGCTTCACAATCCCTAAGATTAAAAGTTGAATTTTGAAATTTAAATTGAAGATTTATGGTAGCTAGTATTACCATAAAAAATGTTTAGGCCAGGCCCAGCAGAATCAGTAAACCATATATTGGCTGAATGATACAGCCTGGAGGAGACCATATAGTGTCTGAGTGGCACAGCCTGGAATTGGCAGGAGCGTGAGTAGACACTAGGGCTTCCCAATCCCTAAGATTAAAAGATGAATTTTGAAATTTATATTGAAGATTTATGGTAGCTAGTGCTACCATAAAAAATATTTGATCCAGGCCCAGGCCCAGCAGCATCAGTAAACCATATATTGGCTGAATGACACAGCCTGGAGTTGGCCGAAGCATGAGGAGACCTTATAGTGTCTGAATGGCACAGCTTGGAGTTTGCAGCAGCATGAGTAGACACTAGGGCTTCACAATCCCTAAGATTAACCCCTTGGGGTGGAGCCCATTATGACCCTAGGGACGGGAGCATTTATGCATTATAACTTTGGGATGCTTTTACTTATAAATTTAATTCCTTTGTTTTTTCATGACATATTCTACTATATGTTAGTGGGAATTTGTTGTCGATACTTGCATCATTTCATGGTGAAAAATGTAAAAATTTCAGAAAAAAATAGAAAATTTAGCATTTTTCTAACTTTGAAGCACTCTGCTTGTAAGGAAAGGGGACATGTCAAATAAATTACATGTTGATTCATGTTGATTCACATGTTGATTCTTTTTGAAGACATCAGAGGGCTTCAAAGTATAGCAGCAATTTTCCAATTTTTCACGAAAATTTCAAAATCTGAATTTTTCAGGGACCAGTTACATTTTGAAGTAAATATGAGAGTCTTCAAAGTATTCAAAATTACATTCAAAAAGTTTTTTCACCCTGTAGGTGTTTCACAGGAATAGCAGCAACATGGAGGAGAAAAATCAAAATCTTCATTTTTTACACTAACATGGTATTGTAGCCCCATTTTTCATTTTTACAAAGGTTAAAAGGTAAAAAGGCCCCCCAAAACTTGTAATTCATTTTCTCTCGAGTAAGGAGATACCTCATATGGGGATGTAAAGGGTTCTGTGGGTGCACTAGAGGGCTCAGAAGGGAAGGAGCGTTACTGGCATTTTGGAGAGCGAATTTTGCTGAAATGGTTTTTGTGGGGCATGTCAAATTTAGGAAGCCCCCATGATGCCAGAACAGTAAAAAAAAAACACATGGCAGTCTATTTTGGAAACTGCAACTCTCAAGGAACGTAACAAGGAGTAAATTGAGTCTTTATACCCCACAGGTAATTGACGAACTTTCGTTAAAGTGGGACATGAAAATGAAAAAAGATTTATAACACTAAAATGCTGGTGTTACCCCAAACTTTTCATTTTCACAAGGGTAATAGGAGAAAATTTGTAACCCCATTTATCGTGAGTAAGGAAATACTTCATATCTGGATGTAAAGTGATCTGCGGGTGCACTAGAGGGCTTAGAAGGGAAGGAGCGACATTGGGCTTTTGGAGAGCGAATTTTGCTGAAATGGTTTTTGTGGGGCATGTCAGATTTAGGAAGCCCCCATAATGCCAGAAAAAAACAAAAAACACATGGCACTCTATTTTGGAAACTATACCCCTCAAGGAACGTACCAAGGGGTAAAGTGAGCCTTAACACCCCACAGGTGATTGATGAACTTTTGTTAAAGTGGGATGTAAAAATAAAAAAAATGTTCAATAAAATGCTGGTGTCCCCCCAATATTTCATTTTCGCAAGGGGTAATAGGAGAAAAAGTCCCCAAAAATTTGTAACCCCAATGCTCAGAACAGAAGAAGCACCATTGGGCTTTTGGTGAGAGAATTTGGTTGGAATAGAAGTCGGGGGCCATGAGCATTTACAAAGCCCCCTAGGTGCCAGAACAGTGGACCCCCCACATGTGACCCCACTTTGGAAACTAAACCCCTCACAGAATGTAATAAGGGGTGCAATGAGCATTTAAACCCCACTGGCATTTGACAGATCATTGGAGCAGTGGGCTGTGCAAATGAAAAATAAAATTTTTCATTTTTACGGATGACTGTTCAAAAAATTTGTCAGACACCAGTGGGGTACAAATGCTCACTGTACCCCTTGTTACATTCCCTGAGGGTGTACTTTCCAAAATGGGGTCACATGTGGGGGGGGGGTCCACTGTTCTGGCACCATGGGGGCTTTGTAAACACACATGGCCTTCAATTCCAGCCTAATTCTCTCTCCAAAAGCCCAATGGTGTTCTTTCTCTTTTGAGCATTGTAGTTTGCCCGCAGAGCACTTAATATCCACATATGGGGTATTTCCTTACTCAGAAGAAATGGGGTTGCAATTATTTTTTCCTATTACCCCTTGTGAAAATGAAAAATTTGGGGTAACACCAGCATTTCAGGGAAAAAAAAACAAATTTTCACATCCAACTTTAACGAAAGTTTGTCAAAAACCTGTGGGGTGTTAAGGCTCACTATACCCCTTGTTAAGTTCCTTGAGGGGTGTAGTTTTTTTTTGTGTTTGTCAGAAATGCTGTAACTATCAGCCACCTCTGTGCAAATCACCAATTTGGACCTCAAATGTACATGGCGCTCTTTCACTCCTGAGCCCTGTTGTATGTCTGCAGAGCACTTTATGTCCACATATGGGGTATTTCCGTACTCAGAAGGAATTGCATTACAAATTTTGTGGGTCTTTTTCTCCTTTTACCTCTTGTGAAAGTATTTGGCAACACCAGCATGTTAGTGTACATTTTTTTACATTTTCCTTTTCATAAGGGGTAAAATGAGAAAAAGCCCCCCAAAATTTGTAACTCAATTTGTCACATACCCCATAAGTGACCCTAAACTGTTGCCTTGAAATACGACAGGGCTCCGAAATGAGAGAGCTCCATGCTCATTTGAGGACTAAATTAGGAATTTGCAATAGGGGTGGACCCGGATACAAGGATGGCGCTTGAGTGTCTTCAGCTGTTACAAAACTCCCAGCCTGCCAGGACAGTCGTTGGCTGTCCGGCAATACTGGGAGATGTTGTTTTGCAACAGCTGGAGGCTCCGTTTAGGAAACACTGACGTATGAGAAGATAAAAAAAAAAATTGGGGGGGGGGGAGGGGACGTGTAAGGGTATATGTATATGTAGCGTTTTATTTTTTATTTTGTGTTAGTGTAGTGCAGTGTAGTGTTTTTTAGTGTTGCTCGCGAATATTTGCAATGCGAATTGTATTCGCGAATATTGCATATTCGCAAATTTTGCGAATATTCGCGAATATAGCACTATATATTCGCAATTACGAATATTCGTTTTTTTCCACAGTACACATCACAGTGATCAACCCTCTCTGCTTCCAGCTTGTGTGGTGTTAAGAAGGCTCTAATACTACTGTGTGAGATTGGCGTGAGAATTTCCGCACATTCGAATTTTCGCATATGCAAATGTATGTGTATGCCAATTTTCGCATATGCGAAAAAACCTGCGAATATTACGAATATGAGAATTTAGCGAATATATGACGAATATTAGTCCATATATTCGCGAAATATTGCAAATTCGAATATGGCCTATGCCGCTCAACACTAGTGTTTTTATGGTACATTCACAGGGGCGGGGGTTCACAGTGAGTTCTCCGCTGGGAGTTTGGGCTGCAGCGGAAGATTTTCTGCAGCTCAAACTAGTAGAAGGAAACTCACTTTAAACCAGCTTGTGTGAATGTACCCTGTACATTCACATGGGGGGGGGGCACCCCAAACCTTCAGGGGTTGCAAAACCACAACTTCCAGAATGCACTGACAGACCGTACATGCAACAGCTGGAGGCACACGGGTTGGAATCACTGAGTTAGGAAACAGACTCTAGCTCAGTGATTCCCAACCAGTGTGCCTACAGCTGTTGCAAAACTGCAACTCCCAGCCTGCACTGACAGCTGTAAGGCATACTAAGAGTTGTAGTTATGCAACAACTGGGGAAGTTTAGAGACCGCTAAGTAGTGGTCTCCAAACTGTAGCCCTTCAGATGTTGCAAAACTACAACGCCCAGCATGCCCAGACAGTCCGGACATGTTGGGAGTTATAGTTCAGCAACATCTGAAGGGCCAGATGTTCCAGTACTACAACGCCCAACATGCTTGACTGTTTGAGCATGCTGGGAATTGTAGTTTTGCATCATCTGGAGGTCTACAGTTTGAAAACCACTGTATAGTGGTTTCCAAACTGTGCCCCTCCAGATGTTGCAAAACTACAACTCCCAGCATGCCAAGACTTTCCAGGCATGCTTGGAGTTGTAGCTTTTCAACATCTGAAGGGCCAGATGTTACAGAACTACAACTCTCAGCATGCCTGGACTGACTGGGCATGCTGAGAGTTGTTATTTTGCAACATCTGGAAACTACAGTTTGGAGACCACTGCACAGTGGTCACCAATCAGTGGCCCTCCAAATGTTGCAAAACTACAACTCCCAGCATGCCTAGACAGTCAAAGGCTGTCTGGGCATGTTGGGATTTTTAGTTTTGTGACTTCTATCAGGCCACAGCGAAGATCACTCACCAAAGAGGATCTTCACTGTCGCCCGCAGTCTCTTCCTCCGCCACAGCTCTTCCTGTACCTGCCGCCGCTGCTCTTGAACTGCCTTCCGCCACTGCCTGCCGGATAAGACCCCCGCACCACTTTCCAGCACCCCCCTGTTCTGTCTGGACTTCTATGGGAGGGCAGAGCGGGAGATCTAGACTTTAAACCCCACCCTGCCCCCCTCCTGCCATTGGTCAGTCAGTCCTGACTGACCAATGGCAGGGGATAGGAGGAGGAGGTGGCATTCCTGTCACCTTGCTCCTATCCTTTAGGATGATCGGGGCTGTCTCTGACAGCCCCGATCATTCTTATTTTCCGGGCAATGGGGTCACCAGAGACCCGATCAGCCCGGAAAAGCCGTGATTCACCCGTGAGAATTGACCGGCGACTCACGGCGATCACCGTTAAGGGGGTTTCAGGACCTCCCTAGCAATGTCATGGGATGCCTGCTGATAGATATCAGCAGTCATCCTGGTTCGATCACAACCCGGCGAGTGGCGGTGATCAGAAATATGGAGAGTGTACAGGTACGCCATCCGCCCTTAAGTACCGGGACATGAGGTTGTACCCATACGCCCTCCATCCTCAACAGGTTAAAAGATGAATTTTGAAATTTCAATTGAAGATTTATGGTAGGCACAGCAGCATCAGTAAGCCATATATTGGCAGAAAGGCACAGCCTGGAGGTGACTGAAGCATTAGGAGACCATATATTGTCTAAATGGCACAGCCTGGAGTTGGCAGAAGCATGAGGAGACCATTGAAGTTTAAGATTTTTAAATACAAATTTAAGATATTGAAATTGAAATTGAGGATTTTGAAATAGAAATTTTAAATCCCAAGTTTTAGTGTCTCGGACCCCGGCGTGTGGTTACAAAGGACCAAATTTAACAAGGAGTCACATGTCAGTCTGGAGGTGGCATCAGTATGAGAAGACCATAGAGTATCTGAATGAATGCCTGGAGTTTGTGGCAGCATGAAGAGACCATATAGTGTCTGAATGGCACATCCTGGAGTTGGCTGAAGCATGAGGAGACCATATAGTGTCTGAATGGCACAACCTCGAGGTGTCTGAAGCATGAGGAGACCATATAGTGTCTGAATGGAACAATCTGGAGGTGACTGAAGCATGAGGAGACCATATAGTGGCTAAATGACACAGCGTGGAAGTGTTGGCAGCATGAGGAGACAATATAGTTGCTGAATGACACAGCCTGGAGCTGGCAGCAGCATGAGTAGTCACTAGGACTTCACAATCCCTAAGATTAGAAGATGAATTTTGTAATTTAAATAATCTATAATTTAAAGATCTATGGTAGCTAGTGCTACTATAAAAATGTTTAGGCCCAGGCCCAGCAGCATCAATAAACCATATATTGGCTGAATGACACAGCCTGGAGGTGGCTGAATCATGAAGAGATCATATAGTGGCTGAATGGCGCAACCTGGAGTTGGCTGCAGCATGAGGAGACCATATTGTGTCTGAATGGCACAGCCTGAAGTTGGCAGAAGCATGAGGAGACCATTGAAATTTAAGATTTTGAAATTGAGGATTTTGAAATTGAGATTTTAACTCCCAAGTTTTAGTGTCCCGGGCCCCCAGCGTGTGGGTGCAAAGGACCAAATTTAAGGAGTAAAGGATAAAGGAGTCAAATGTCCCATGGCTGCACAATGACAGTATAGTGGTAGCATCTGCATGAAGAGACCATATAGTGGCTGAATGGCACAGCGTGGAGTTGGCTGAAGCATGAGGAGACCATAGATTGGCTTAATGGCACAGCCTGGAGGTGGCTGAAGCATGGGGATACCATATATTGGCTGAATGAGACAGCCCGTAGGTGGCAGCAGCAACATCAGCAGTCCTGAAAGGGACCCAAATGAAGAGGAATTTCTGAAACTGGGGACCAGCACCTTATTTATGTTTGGCAGTATCCATGGTAGCACAATGAGAGAGCCTGGAGGTTGTGGCATCAGCATGAGGAGACACCATAGAGCAGCACAATTAGAGAGCCTGGAGGTGGCAGCATCAACATGAGGAGACCATATGGTGGCACAATGACAGTGCCTGGAGGTGGTAGCATCAGCATGAGGAGACCATATGGTGGCACAATAACAGAACGTAGAGGAGGTAGCATTAGCATGAGGAGACCATAGAGCAGCAAAATGAGAGAGCCGGGAGGTGGCAGCATCAGCATGAGGAGACCATATGGCGGCACAATGATAGAGCCTGGAGGTGGTAGCATTAGCATGAGGAGACCATAGAGCAGCACAATGACAGAGCCTTGAGGTGGCAGCAGCAGCATGAGGGCCATGCCAACTGAGGGTTGAGTCTGAGGAATCCACCGACTGTTGACTGGGGGTTCGGATGTCACTTGGGATGAAGTGGAGGATCAATCACGGCTGCTGGGTTGCTAGTCGAGACACAACTGCTAGCTGACACCGGGCACTCAGACCTCTCGCTGCGACTCCGGCTGCCCCATGCCCCTACTCTGCTGTGACCTCTGCCTGCGCCTGATGAATTTAGGCCTCTGACACTCCACTGTGCACGTCCTGGCACTACTCTGCCTGACATACTTATTGCATATATCAGGGGAGTACAATACGCTTCACTACGCTTAAAACAGTATTTTTCTGGAACAGCAGCAGGTGTGTATGTTACATTCTTATACTGGTCAAATTTCATTTGACACAGTCACCATTGGAGAGGAATAAATTACTCAGCTTACGTCAAATTAGGTAAACAATCATACATTTATTTTAGGCTCATAGACAAACATGGCAAACAGAATATAGAGTAAATCTTATGTAAATAACAGTTCTTGCTTAAATATTACATTAATAACCATAGGAAATGTAGGCATGTTCTTAGAACAATCTCACCAACTGAGGGTTGTGTGGACTGGATCCATCATGGAAAGTTCATCTAAGATGGCTTCCTCCTTCATCAGACTGGTCTGGCTCCGCCTCCTTCCTCTTAGCTTGGCTTACTTCAATGTTCTTGCTTCATGATGTCCTCCTCGTCCTCCATGGATGAGGCTTCCTTAATGATGATGCCTTAATGATGCTTCCATAACGATGCTTTAATGATCATGCTGCCCCCTATTGACGCAGTCTTCTTATATACCATACTTATGTGTGTTCTTTACATATGTGGGCGTGGTTGTACTACGCCTTATATCCATAAATATACTTGTCTCTATATATCTCCTCCTAGTTGGTTGGATTGAGTATATCTTTAACTTAAGGGTGTATACATTATGTCATGCTTAACTTACATACTAATTGGACATTACTACCCTTCACTATTCTTAGAATAGTATAGTTATGCATACCTCAGCAATTCTATCTATAGTATTCAACTATAGCTTAACTTTACTAAAGGTCATGGCATCCATTTTAGGTTTGACTTTTGTCAGCCATCTTGTATACCCTTGCATAAGGTATATTGTATATTAATCATTTTTACAGTGTACTATTAGCTGTCCTTTCACAGTATATAGGCCCTTGACAGATTAACAGGTACAAAATAGTACACTACTTAGATGTAGGTATGTGGTATGCCATTATGAGGGCAGAAAAATGCGCTACAGTACACTTAAAGAGTACCTGAGTACTACACAAGCCAGTGAGTACTTTTGCCTGGACTTTCACATTATGTATGCCCTTGACAGATTAACAGGTACAAATTAGTGCACTACTTAGATGTACGTATGTGGTATGCACTTATGAGGGCAGAAAAATGCGGTACAGTACACTTAAAAAAATGTATTTTAATAAAACACCAGCCGGTGATTACTTTTGCCTGGACTTTCACAGTGTCTAGGCCCTTGACAGATTAACAGGCACAAATTAGTACACTACTTAGAAGTACGTATGTGGTATGCACTTATGAGGGAAGAAAAATGCGTTACAGTATGCTTAAAAATACGTGTTTTTGTAAAACACCAGCTGGTGATTACTTTTTCCTGGACTTTCACAGTATGTAGGCCCACGACAGATTAGCAGGTAACAAATAGTACACTACTTAGATGTACGTATGTGGTATGCACTTATGAGTGTAGAAAAATGCGGTACAGTATGCTTAAAAAAAAGTATTTTAGTAAAACACCAGACGGTGATTACTTTTGCCTGGACTTTCACAGTATCTAGGCCCTTGACAGATTAACAGGCACAAATTAGTACACTACTTAGAAGTACGTATGTGGTATGCACTTATGAGGGCAGAAAAATGTGCTACAGTACGCTTAATAAACGTATTGGAGTAAAACACCAGCTGGTGATTACTTTTGGCTGTCCTTTCACAGTATGTAGGCCTCCTTTGGCACACCGGTACAACATCATTGGCGGGCTAACCCTCATATTTTTAAAAACCTAGAGCTAAAGGAGCGCTTAACCCCTTTGATTTCATCCTACTTTGAGATCAATAAAGGATCAGTATCATCAGAATCAACAATATGGTGCACCTTCAAGGCTTTGTTACGAGGGCAAATTATAGCACAGACCACACACACCATAAGAAACAAACCCCATACAGAAAAATAGAACTCCAGGAAACACTATCAGCTCTGCATAGGCAGAATAAAATAAATTACACCTCAAAGACAGCGTCATCTATATCTGCCATTAACGCCGAACTTCACAACTTAGATCTGTATAAATTTTATCTAGCTATTAAAGGTATGAAATTAAACTTTCATTGGATGAGTAATAAACCGTCTCCCTCCTTGCACGACAACTAAAATTAAGGAATTCTCAGAATAAAATACCTTACTTGGATTTGCCGTCGGGAGAGAGAGCACAGGACCCCCAGGGCATAGCAAACGGTTTTGCAAGCTATTATCAAGAACTGTATAATTTAAAAGATAACAAGGAGGTAATTCAGCCATCAATATAAACAATAAACACCTTCTTAAAAAAAGTATCTCTTCCAGCGCTGTCCGAGGAGAGGAGTAACACCCTGACCTTCCCCTTCACAGCGGTGGAGGTGGAAAAATGTGTGCATCAACTAAAGGCTACTAAAGCGCCAGGCCCAGGCGGTATAATTAATGAATTCTATTAAACACATATAAAAACGTTACTCCCACACGTAGTAGATTTATTTAATTACATATTTAACACTGGTAATATAAATAGAAAAATGCTGGAAGCAACCATTATAACCATACCTAAGCCCGGAAAAAATCCAACTCAGTCATCACAATTTAGACTGATATCATTATTAATAGTGACATTAAAGTATTTGCCAAACTACTAGCAAACAGGTTAAATAAGGTACTCCAGGACATAATAGATCCAGATCAAGTGGGCTTTGTCCAGAGAAGGCAATCCCTGGATGGAACTAGGCGTTTCTTAAACGTCATTGCAAAAGCAGTGGCCGATTGGATGCCTTCTCTGCTCCTATCTTTGAATGCGGAGAAGGCATTCGATCAGGTACACTGGGGGTACATGGAATGGATTCGGGGGGAATTTAAGATACCAACCAAAGTTATCTCAGCGATTATGGCCCTATACTCTGGCCCCTACGCTGGGGTGAGTATTGGGGGGTTTAAATCTAGACCCTTTAATATGTCAAACGGTACCCGGCAAGGATGTCTCTTGTCGCCTCTCCTTTTTGTTTTGATAATAGAACCCCTGGCACAAAAAATACAAGAATGTCAAGAGATTAAGGGTATAAAAGTGGGCCCTAGTATCCATAAAATATGACTTTTTGCAGATAATATTATCCTGTCAATTTCGGAACCTGGGCATTCACTGACCCCCCCCCCCCCCCCCCTAATGTCTATACTAGACCAGTTTTCCCAAATAAGTTACTACAAATTAAATATCAAAAGTTCTCCCGATGTCTTTAGATACGATCACAAAAGCGGAATTAATAACCAAGTTTCCATTTACATAGTCAGAAGATTCACTTACATATCTAGGTATTAAACTGACAACTTCCCAGAGACAATCAGTAACTACAAATATAGAGCTATTATGCTCTAAATTACAAGCAGATATAAAAACCTTTTCTAAACTGCCTATTTCTTGGGTAGGACGAATAGGGGTGGTTAAGATGGTTTTATTACCCAAAATATTATATCTGTTCCAAAATCTTCCCCTCAGGATCCCCCTGGTTTCCATTAAAAAACTCCAAACCATTCTTTTAAAATACATTTGGAAAAACAGTATGGTTAGAGTATCTTCGGAAATATTATACAGAAGTATTAAACAGGGGGGACTGGGATGCCCGGACCTCAGGAGTTACTACCGGTCAGCTCATCTGACTCAATTACAAAGATGGTGGCATAATGACATCTCAGCAAAATCGATAGGAATAGAAGCATATCTAACCAGTTCAATATCTCTAAACACAGTCCTATGTCAAATCATGATTCATAAAAAACTAATACCGACAATAAGCCCAACAGCTAAAGCAAGTATGGAGATCTGGCAGTATGCCCTATCCAGTAATATAGTAAATTATACCGTGTATGATAGTATTTCAATAGCATCCATAGATAATTTATTACCAGATAGAGATCTTTCCCTATGGATTAAAAAGCGAATTATTACATTTGGACAAATAAGCAATAAGGGCCACCTATTATGAATTTCCAAGAAATATAACATACCCCTACGCGATTTTTATAAATATCTGCAGATCCGTCATCTTTTGGGGCAACATAGAACAGTATCTCAAAAACCTAAAACACAGTTCGAGAAGTATTTTTTTCTTTATAAAGGAGGTAGGGGTGCTATTTCTACAGCATATTCAGTAAGTCAACCCACTCTACAGAACCAGAGATTTAAGTTCCAGGTAAAATGGGAAAACAATTTGGCTATGCAGATCTCCTCTGAATGCTGGTCTAAACTATACTCTCTGCTGTTAAGCTTGTCACACTGCGTATCACATTTGGAAAGTTCCCGTAAACTTATGTATCGTTGGTACCTTACTCCAAATCGCCTGGCAGAATGAGAATAGGGGCATCTGCTGGAGGTGCATGCAGGAGCGGGGGACACTTATACATATTTGGTGGAATTGCCAATTGTTACAACAATAAGTATTCTATTAAATAGAATATTATGGAAACAATCAGGATGGGGCCCCGGGATAGCCCTTTTAAACATAGGTTTGGAAGAACTTCAATATAAAGAAAGGACTATAAGTTTTCATTTACTATCCGCTGCACGTATGGCAATAGCTAAAAACTGGAAGTCTCCAAATGTCCCTAACATAACAGAGATTTTAAATTCTTTGAGTCATGCATCTACAATGGAAAGACTAAGATTGGATAAAGTGGACAGCTCAATTTCACGAGACTCCAAACGAAGGTTATGGGACAACTGGATGGAGAAAATAAGAGAGATAAGAGGAGTCTAGAGTGTTTTATAGCGCAGCTTTTCATGCTAGATGTAGGAACAAAATAGCTGGAAACGAGAGGATTGGACAGAGGAAGGGTGCAAGATGAGGCGTGAATGTACACAAATTTGGACTTTGAGGAGGGTATGTTGAGTAAGGTTAAGTAAACTGAGAGAATGAGTTATTGGCCCTGATTTATCAAAAATGTAGGGTTGGGTTTGTTTTTTTTGTTTCAACCCGACCATCAGTTTTTTTTTGTCGCAGGCAGGTTTTTTTGTCTCAGCTTTCAAATTCTCGCATTATTAGCAAATTTCCTGTCAGAAGAAATAAATAATATTTTTTTTTAGTTTAGAAAACAATGCATAATGACTATTTACATAAGAGCATGTATCGAGGAGTTTAGAAGCCTAAAAAGGGGCGTTTCCCTAACAAAACCAAGGTTTCCAACTGATTTATTAAGAAACAGACCAGACTTTCAGGGTTTCAGTGTACTTTTTTTTCCCACTGCTTGAAGCAGTGGGAAAAAAAAGGACACTGGAACCCTTTAAGTCTGGTCAGGTTTCTTAATAAATCAGTTGGAAACCTTGGTTTTGGAAACGCCCCTTTTTCGGCCTGAAAAATCCCTGAGTCGGGTTCGTAGGAAAGGCTTGTCGCAGTTTGTCGCATGATGTCTGCGCCTTGTTGCAGACATCTTGCGCAAAAAAAAAAAAAAAACAGACAAAAACTGTCGGGTTTCCAATGATAAATGAGGGCCATTGTATTCCTTCCTTATCCCTTCCCCCTAATGGGTAGGTTTGAATGTTGGATTGTATAATTTGTAATATACTTAAAGGAAAATTTCAATAAAATATATATAAATATATATATATATATATATATATATATATATATATATATATAACAGGTACAAAATAGTACACTACTTAGATGTAGGTATGTGATATGCACTACTGTACGCTTCAAAAAGTATTTAAGTAAAACACCGGACGGTGATTACTATTGGCTGTCCTTTCAAAGTATGTAGGCCCTTGGCAGATTAACAGACACAAAATAGTACACCACTTAGATGTAGGTATGTGGTATGCACTTATGAGGGCAGAAAAATGCGGTACAGTATGCTAAAAAAAAATATTTTAGTAAAACACCAGCCGGTGATTGCTTTTGCCTGGACTTTCACAGGATTTAGGCCCAAGACAGATTAACAGGTACAAAATAGTACACTACTGAAATGTACGTATGTGGTATGCACTTATGAGGGCCGAAAAATGCGGTACAGTATGCTTAACCAAACGTATTTTAGTAAAACACCAGCTGGTGACTACTTTTGCCTGGACTTTCACAGTATCTAGGCCCTTGACAGATTAACAGGTACAAAAAAGTACACTACTTAGATGTATGTATGTGGTGTGCAATTATGAGGGCAGAAAAATGTGGTACAGTACGCTTAAAATAACATATTTTTGCACAACACCAGCAGTACACAACAGTCCTGCAGCACAAAAAAGCTGTGTACTAAACACAAATGTGCACTCTGTCAAAGACTATTAGGAATGGAATGCTGTGTATTATACCGTCTACAGACTAGTATATCCAGCAGACGATTTGTTGTGGGACAAAGACACAGAATTGTGATTACATTTTTTTCCTGCCTCCTCTGCTAAGGTTTATGAATTTGATGCAGCTTGTAAGAAATGTATGAGGCAACACACAGCTATCTGCCCCTCTCTGTAATACAATGCTGAAGAAAGTGAATGGGAGGTAAATGGCTACAGTAAAAATTCTTTTCAGTGAATAAAACACTGCTCTCTGTCCACCAGAACGCTGATGTGACTAGGATGTGAAACGCTGCTGAAATGAGCTCTTCTGTGTAACACACACACAGCGATGTCCATCCTATCTGTATGCAGTGTAATGAATGATATGATGAGCCACAAAATGGCTGCCTAATATATAGGGGTGACACAGGGGTGACTGGCTGCTGATGGACTGCATCCTGCATGTGATTCAGGGTCATCCCGCCTACTTCCCTTCCCACCTTACCTTCCTGCCTTCCCAGCATTCCTTGCCCCATGTACTGACATGTTAATTCGCCATTTTAGATGCCCTGGAGCCTGGACCTCAGGAGTTTATTGAATCGATTTGCGCAATAGAATCGCAGCGATATTCACATTCATTGTGAATTGAATATTTTGTGAAATTCGTAATGAGCTTCGATTCACTCACCTCTAATTGTCATATCTAAACACTTTATTTATTTATTTTTATCCCATTCAGCTAAAGTTGGGTGGCATGTGAGGAATCCAGGAAATAGTTAAAACATTCCTAAAACATTTGTACAACACAAAGAGAAAAACACAGCCGCACATCCACCATTTGTAATTTGATCTACTTGCTTCTCAGCATAATTTCAAAAACTAACAGGTTGTTAGTATACATTTTGATCAAAAAGTACATGCCCACTCACCATGCCCCTTCTTCCATAGCCTGCACTCCACTCCACCCATTTGGCCCAGGCGTTTTAATTAGCAGGAAACTGCATAAGGGTTTCCTCCTACCATTCTCCCAGCCCTCTGGCAGTGAGCACATGGTAGATTTCATACTGGTGTGGTTCTCTGTGATGCTTTGTCTGTGGGATGGAGTGGCCCAGAGCCAGGGGCTTGGTCGGGCAGTAGTGGGGCTGCCTGGCCACTGGGTCGCTCCCCCCGTTGGGCATGGGGTCTCGGAGGCAGTGGTCGCCGCCGGGGGCTACGCCAGTGTCAGGTTAGGGACCCACTCTATCGAGGTGGCCTTGACGTGGCGATTGGGCATGTACTTTTTGATCAAAATGTATACTAACAACCTGTTAATTTTTGAAATTATGCTGAGAAACAAGTAGATCAAATTACAAATGGTGGATGTGCGGCTGTGTTTCTCTCTGTGTTGTACATTTGTAGTCTCTCCCTTCTTCCATAGCCTGCACTCCACTCCACCCATTTGGCCCAGGCATTTTTAATTAGCAGGAAACTGCATAAGGGTTTCCTCCTACCATTCTCCCAGCCCTCTGGCAGTGAGCACATGGTAGGTTTCATACTGGTGTGGTTCTCTGTGGCGGCCATTGTTTCTGTGATGCTTTGTCTGTGGGGTGGAGTGGCCCAGAGCCAGGGGCTTGGTCGGGCAGTAGTGGGGCTGCCTGGCCACTGGGTCGCAACCCCCATTGGGCATGGGGTCTCAGAGGCAGTGGTCACCGGCAGGGGCTACGCCAGTGTCAGGTTAGGGACCCACTCTAACGAGGTGGCCTTGACATGGCGAGTGGGCATGTACTTTTTGATCAAAATGTATACTAACAACCTGTTATTTTTTGAAATTATGCTGAGAAGCAAGTAGATCAAATACAAATGATGGATGTGCGGCTGTGTTTCTCTCTGTGTTGTACATTTGTAGTCTCTCCCTTCTTCCATAGCCTGCACTCCACTCCACCCATTTGGCCCAGGCGTTTTTATTTAGCAGGAAACTGCATAAGGGTTTCCTCCTACCATTCTCCCAGCCCTCTGGCAGTGAGCACATTGTAGGTTTCATACTGGTGTGGTTCTCTGTGGCAGCCATTGTTTCTGTGATGCTTTGTCTGTGGGGTGGAGTGGCCCAGAGCCAGGGGCTTGGTCGGGCAGTAGTGGGGCTGCCTGGCCACTGGGTCACTCCCCCCATTGGGCATGAGGTCTCGGAGGCAGTGGTAGCCTCAGGGGGCTATGCCAGTGTCAGGTTAGGGACCCACTCTAACGAGGTTGCCTTGACGTGGCGAGTGGGCATGTACTTTTTGATCAAAATGTATACTAACAACCTGTTAGTTTTTGAAATTATGCTGAGAAGCATGTAGATCAAATTACAAATGATGGATGTGCGGCTGTGTTTCTCTCTGTGTCTTACATTCCTAAAACATTCCTGGTAAGATTTAGCTTTCTATGGGATGAAAGGCAGGCTTGGTAGTGGGAACTTTTATTACACTTTGAGGGCCAGTCCAGATTTTCAGGTAGGTCTCAAGTCAGCAAAATGAGGCCTATCAATACTGTGCTTACAAAAGTTGTTACCAAGTTTGCACTTATAAGCTGTGAGAAACTTGTTATGAGAGTTAAAGTCCTGAAAGGGGGCATTTACCTTCAGTGAGTAAAAATTTGTTGGTGATTGTTTTGTTGGGTGGCTGGTAGCAAGCCACCTGTATGGAGAGGGAAAATTTTGTGTAGTTGGCGCTTGACAAGGAGAATTTATTTTGTATAGTTTTGGCCTAAAGCTAAAAACTTTTTGTTACTGAAAAAAAAGACAGTAGAAGTTCTACAATGCCCTTATCTCTGAATGCTATTTGGCAGCTATTTGACTGGTTCTACAGAGCTAATCTCCCTTAGTAGGTATAAAAAGCTGATTTAAACTAGTTAAATTAATCATGCACTGTACTTTGTAGAACAGGGTATAGAAATAGTAAAAATGTATATTAAGCAGTCTTAAGACCTTATGAGTAACAAATAAAAATGTACCAAATGCCCAGATATGTTTACCAATTGTGGCACAATGTAAAATAAAGACCAGAGAAAGGCTACCTATTAGAGATCCCAAGCCCAGGTTTCATTGTGTTCACTTGAAAGATGTCTCAAAACCCTGACGATGCAAGTTCAAACTCGCATTTGGTATTGGGTCTCCTGGTAGGTAGCCTTTGTCTGATCATTATTCAGCATGGTGGACACTGCTGCAGTGATCTTTATTCTGCGGTGGACACTCACAGGCCTGTGATATCATGTCCCCAAATCTGGAAAGGACAGGCACGAGGAGGATAGGTGTGTGCTGCTGTTTTTTTAACTACTCACGCCCTGAGCAAATCCTAGGAAAAAGCCCTTTAAACATTGTCAGGATTGCTGGGGTTCATCTGGGGTATTCTAAATTACTCAAAACATGTGTTGACGGTTAATTTGCCATTTAAAATGTCAGCCCAGAGACTGATGCTAGTGCTGACAATATCTGTACAGCCCTAAGGAATGTACATGGATAGAATGACTAAATATGCCATCTATTAAAAAAAATATCAATCCCTTTATAACTCAAATAATAATAAACAATTGCATAGATAGCAATAGAGATGAGCGAATGGAATCTGACAAATCCGAATTCGTTATGAATTTCAGGAAAAATTCACTTCACAACAAATCTGAATTTCGCTGCGAGTCAAATCGCTTCATTAAACTCCATTTAGTGCGGCCCAGGCTCCAGGGCATCTAAGATGGCAGCTCCACACGTCAGGACATGGGGCAAGGGATACTGGGAAGGCAGGAACAAGGGTAGGTTGCATGACCTTGAATCACATGCAGCATGCAGCAACCAGCCACCCCTGTGATGTCACAACCTTATTTAATCGACAGCCATCTTGCGGCCACTCACATCAGTGTTCTATTACAGAGAGAGGGACAGAGAGCAGTGTTTGTTGCACAGAAAAGCATTTTAATGCAGCAATTCACCTCAAGCCCAAATCCAGCCCAGAACCACTGATAGGGAAGGGAGGGAGATTGAGAGAGAAAGTGCAATTGTGGGTGTATTACAGCAGCGATTAACTTTAAGCCCAAATCCAGCATAGAAGCACTCATAGGGAAGGGAGAAAGATTGAGAGAGAAAGTGCAATTGTGGGTGTATTACAGAAGTGATTCACCTCAAGCCCAGAAGCACTGAAAGGGAGGGGAAAGAGATTGAGAGAGAAAATGCAATTTTGGGTGTAGTACACAGCGACTGTGTGCTGCAGCACTGGTGTGTACAACAACTGAAAAGCTAATAGCAGCCAGCCAATTAGGGTGAGCACTAAAAGCCATAATCACCTGCTATTAGTACCTAATACTGGTTGAGTAGCAGAGAGTATTGTCCTCTAGGTGGTTTACCATTTTATTCCGGGTAATGTCTTAAGTGAAAGGCCAGCGAAAAGTACACACATGTTGCTTTTCTAGACAAATATTGTTTTAAGCGTAGTGGAGCACATTGTACTCCCTTCATAAGTGCACACCCCATACATACATCTAAGTGGTGTACCATTTTGATTCTGTTAAAGTCCTAAGGGCCTAGTTACTGTGAAAGGCCAGGCAAAAGTACACACCTGCTGCTGTTCTAGACAAATACTGTTTTAAGCGTAGTGGAGCACATTGTACTCCCCTCATGAGTACATCTACGTGGTGTACCATTTTGTTCCTGTTAAAGTTCTAAGGGCCTAGTTACAGGGGCGAGTGTCAGCAGGGGTCGCAGAGAGAGGCCTGAACTCCTGGTATCAGCTAGCAGTCGTGTCTCGACCAGCAACCCATCTGCTGTCATTGACTGGTTAACTTGGTCATCCACTTCATCACAGGTGACATCTGACACCTCCTGTCAACAGTTGGTGGATTCCTCAGACACAACCCTCAGTTGACATGGCCCGGGAGCAGCCCCTGTCCTCCAATTGCCTCTGTCCTATGATGTTCCCTCCTGCATAGAAGTATCCTGTGCTGTGGGTTCAGCTCCACGTTTTAGATGGGATGATCTACTAGAGGACAGTCAGCAGCTACTGCCCAGCCAAGAAGTGTAGGAGACATCCCCCGCTTCCTTCGCTAGGCAGGCAAGTAGTGATGAGGAGAGTCATGTGGTTGGTGGTGTTGGGAGCGTTCATGCTTCTGAAGCACACACTGTTGAGGACCCTTAGGAGGACATCAGTGACGTGCAGACACAATTCGATGATGATGAAACCGATCACACTTGAGAGCCTGGTACAGAAGGGGCTTCATCATCATCAGAAGAAGAGAGTTGCAGGTTGCCCGTGAGGCAGCAGCAGAGCCAGCAAGGTGGTAGCATGGTTGTCAGTGAGCATGGTGGGAAGTCTGGAACCAAACGTGCTGGTAGTGGAACAGGGGTCCCTGGAGTAGCAGTCAGTCAGTGCGGACTGTTGGGGAGAAAGTCAGCTACTCTGCAGTGCAGCAGTTTTTCATCATGTATCCGGAGGACATTAACATGGCCACATGCAATTAAAAAAATATCTTAAATCTTTTCAATTGTGAGGCCCTTTCCGTCTGGTAAAGCTGCCGCCACCTTCAGGCTGTGTCATTTTGTAACCATATGGTCTCCTCTTGGTGCTGCCACCTCCAGGCTTGGTCATTCTACCACATTTTGGTCTCCTCATGTGGGTGCCACCTCCAGGCTGTGTGTCATTGTGCCGACATGTGGTCTCTTCATGCTGCTAAAACAGACAAAATAGGGTACAGCGCTCCATGGTGCATTAAAAGATAAACCTGTGAGGCGTATAAGATATAAATTGAATGCTCACCTATAGAGGTTAAGTTTCCACATACACAACAATGGTGAGCACATGTAGTGGTAGTGTCCGCAGCCGGCCGGTCAGGTATAGAGATCAAACAGGTAGCTTCAAAGAGGAACACCGGTCTTGATATGGCGCTGGACACAAATGATGCACACGAATGAATAAAAGCAGGTAGTTTATTCTCCCATCATGCAACGCGTTTCACTGCAATAGCTGCTTCATCAGTTATGCAAATTTATTTATGGGGGCATTTGAAGCCGTCCACATATCACAGTCTATGATCTATTCACCTTATATTTTATTTTTCAGGCGCTATATAGATGATTTATTCTTTCTTTGGACAGGTACAGAACATCAAGCAGAGGAGTTTGTTCGATCCCTCAATCAAAACACTTGGGGGTTAGAGTTCACCCTTAATTTCCCCCCCTCCATTATTCATTTTTTAGACTTAGAAATTGTTAATAATACGGGTCATATTCACACAAAAACGCATTTCAAATCTGTGAACGTAAATAGTTTTCTTGAATATACTAGTGCTCATTACCCTAACTGGCTCCGCGGAGTCCCATATGGACAATACCTCAGAATCCGCAAAAACTGTACCAATGATAAAGATTTTTCCATACAATCTCAAATTTAAAAAAATTGTTTTCTTTCCAAAGGTTATCCTGCATATTTACTTACACAAGCTTACCACAAAGTGAAAAATAAAAAACAAACTGACCTCATTTCTTTCAATCCACAACAAAATGCCTAACAGAAAAGGGATAAAAATCCATTTAAATTTAATTTTGTTACACATTACAATAGAGCTGCTTCGCTCATACATAATTTTTAAACAAAATTGGCACATTATCAGTAACGACCCAATACTCAAGGACATAGTCCCCACCAAACCAGGCATCACATACAGAAGATCCAAAAATTAGCAAAATTTGCTAGCCCCCAATAGATTCAAAAATGACACATTATTCACCGATACACCCAACAATGGGTTAACTATAGGCTGCTGGCCTTGCAACAAGGTTCGCTGCTTATGTTGTAATATGATGGATTCATTTAGCAATAATTTCACGTCTTTCATACTAAAAAAATATTTAATATTAATCAGAATTTAAGTTGCAATTCTCAATATGCAATTTATTTATTATCTTGTAGTTGCGACCTACAATATGTCGGTCGCATAATTCAGACAGTTCGCTGTCTCATGTCTAAGCACCGTTCGAACATTAAAAATAAGTTCACACTACATAGCGTTTCACGCCACTTTACTTCTGCGCATAATAGGGATGTATCCTCTCTACATCTAGTTATTTTAGAGCCTGTCCCCCCAGACAGACCAAATCGGTTCCAACATCTGATCAATCGTGAGTCCTTTTGGATTTTCACCTTGTCCACGCTAATGCTGCATGGTCTGAATGAGACCATAGAGAACGCACGCTAATATGCTGGGTTCGCTCTGGTCTCGTTCAGACCATGTTATTACTCATATATAAAAAAAATTATTCTATTTCTTTTATGCTCATTTGTATTTTTTATTCCTGCCTACTCTGTGCCTTTATTCTCTATTTTTTTAATTTTTTGGATCTCTCTTTCTTTTCAGAAATGTCTCTGTTCAGACACAATATACATATAATAGTTACATAGTTAGTATGGTTGAAAAAAGATATACGTCCATCAAGTCCAACCAGGGAATTGAAGGGAAGGGTGTAAGGGGATAAGGGGAAGGGATGTAGTTTTATAATTCTGCATAAGCATTAATGTTATTTTGTTCCAGGAATGTATCTAACCCTGTCTTAAAGCTGTTAATTGTTCTTGCTGTGACCAGTTCCTGAGGTAGACCGTTCCATAAATTCACAGTCCTTACGGTAAAGAAGGCGTGTTGCCCCTTTAGACTAAACCTTTTCTTCTCCAGACGGAGGGAGTGCCCCCTCGTCCTTCGGGGGGGTTTAACCTGGAACAGTTTTTCTCCGTATTTTTTGTATGGGCCATTTATATACTTATATACGTTTATCATATCCCCCCTTAAACGTCTCTTCTCAAGACTAAACGATTGTAACCTCTTTTAATCGCTCCTCATAGCTAAGATGTTCCATGCCCCATATTAGTTTAGTAGCACGTCTCTGCACCCTCTCCAGCTCTACAGTTCCACAGTAATGATATTTTAATATATTTACTGCCTACTACACAATACGAAGAAGGGAAAATGAGAAATAATTATTTTTATCTTCCTAGCAGCATTTTATGTGTATCATGTTGCATATATATATATATATATATATATATATATATATATATATATATATATATTGCAATTTTTATTGTTACAGAAAGTCATTTTTAATTGATTCACCTGTGAAGTGTAACTCTCTTGTTGTTTTGGATTGATTTGCCGGGGACCAGCCCCCTGACACACCATTCCAAATTCCCATATAAAATCATGGTTCATGTGTCTCTAACTATGCCTGATGAAGCTGCTATTGCAGGGAAACGCGTTGCATGATGGGAGAATAAACTACCTGCTTTTATCCATTCATGTGCATCATTTGTGTCCAGCGCCATATCAAAAAATGATGCCTGATGAAGCTGCTATTGCAGTGAAACGCGTTGCATGATGGGAGAATAAACTACCTGCTTTTATCCATTCGTGTGCATCATTTGTGTCCAGCGCCATATCAAGACCGGTATTCCTCTTTGAAGCTACCTGTTTGATCTTCATGCTGCTGGCACATTACATAACATTTTTAAATAATAAGTAAATTGAATTAATTGTAATAAATTAATTTTATCTATTTTATTTATTTTAATCCATTTTAATTAATCATTTTAATAAAAATGCCCCTCCAGCATACCATGTGTGCAGGACATGGCATTGTCACGTTGTTCTTCACATGGTTTGCCTTGGCGAACAGAATCACACAGGGTAGAAACTGCTAATAGTCATTCATCAAGAAATTGAATCATGGTTTACTCAACAAAACTGGAAATGGGAATCATGGTGACCGACAACTTAAAGAACATCTTGTCTGCGCTGCTTCAAGGAAGCCTGAGCCATGCGCCCTTCATGGCACACGTGTTCAATCTGGTTGACAAGCAATTCCTGAAGGTTACCCCCATCTGCAAGACATCCTAACAATGAGAAGAAAGCATTGCATGCACTTCAGCCACTTGTACACCGCAAAGCACGCTCACCTTGAGCTGCAGCGTCAGAATGGTATCCCCCATCATAATCGGATTTGTGACGTTTCCACACATTGGAATTCCACCCTCCATATGTTGGATCGACAATACAAACAGAGAAAAGCCATCACCGATTTCTTGATGATCCAAGCGGATAGGGGGAACCCCCTGTGTACCTTCAATGTCAACCAGTTGCAGCTCATACGTGACACCTGTCATTTTCTCAGGCCCTTTGAGGAGGCCATATTATTAGTCAGACTTCAGGATTACGGGATAATTGACATAATTCCACTGATTCATATCCTACAACACATGTTGGAAACAATGGCTGGTCAGGGCACTGGAGATGTGGCGCCTACATATCGAGGCCACATGAGCCCTGTGGGAGCTGAACTGGAGAAGGGGGAGGGGGACAGTGGATAACAGGCAAGGTTTTGTGAAATGGATGGTTTTTATAGTCATCTGACAGGACAGGAGGCTATGGAGCAGGCTGTGGAGCTAAAGGGTGATGAGGAAGATGAGACAGTGGACCCAGACACAACGTGGCCATGTGGTCTGATGCTGCTGGCACATTAATTACATTTTTTTTATGTTAATCTATTTGGAATGTTCAATTAAAATTTTAAAAAAAATACCTTTAATCTTTTCGATTATTAGGCCCTATGATCTCGTCAGGCTGCTGCCACCTCCAGGCTGGGTCGTTCTGCCACTACATAGTCTCCTCTTGTTACCGCCAATTCCAGGCTGTGTCATTCTGCCACATTGTGGTCTCCTCATGCTGCTGCCACCTTCAGGCTGTGTCATTGTGCCACCATATGGCCTCCTCATGCTGTTGGCACCTTAAATTAAACTTTAAAATGTTAATCTATCTAAAATCTTCAACTGAAATTTTACAAAATATCTTTAATCTTTTCTATTGTGAGGCCCTATGGTCTTGTCGGGCTGCTGCCACCTCTAGGCTCTGTCATTGTGCCGCCATGTGACTCCTTATTAGATTGGGTTTTGTGGTCATACAGTATTAGTTCAAAGTAAACACTTCGAGCACCCGGAACATTAAACTTGTAAATCTAATCAAGTTCTTAAATTTAAATTAAAAAAAATCTTGTAATCTTTTCGAGACTGGGGCGCTATGGTCGTCGATGTCATATATTACCTGTGGAATTACCACAAGAATCCAATGAAACAGGTTGGAGCGATAACAATGAACCATAACTTATTAAATGAAACATTGGAACTTTCACAGTCTGGGCCACTGAGAGGCAGGGGCTGGGACAGGTGGTAGCTCACTTTTAAGATACAAATACAAGCTTTTTCACAGCAGCCGCTTCAAGCTTTTTGCGCCCACTTATCCAACGGCATTCCGATTCCTTAAGGACGCAGGGCGTATCCATACACCAGTGGGAATTCTGGTCCCCACCGCTAGCAAGTCCCTAATTTACGCCTCAAATGGGCATGGCGCTCTCACTTTGGAGCCCTGTCGTATTTCAAGGCAACAGTTTAGGGCCACATATGCGGTATCGCCGTACTCGGGAGAAATTGTGTTACAAATTTTGGGGGGTATTTTCTGCTATTACCCTTTTTAAAAATGTAAAATATTTTTGAAAACAAGCATTTTAGGTAAAAAAATAATTTTTTTTTACATATGCAAAAGTCGTGAAACACCTGTGGGGTATAAAGGTTCACGTTCCCCGAGGGGTCTAGTTTCCAAAATAGTATGCCAAGTGTTTTTTTTTTTTTTGCTGTCCTGGCACCATAGGGGCTTCCTAAATGCGGCATGCCCCCAGAGCAAAATTTGCTTCCAAAAAGCCAAATGAGACTACTCCTCTTCTGAGACCTGTAGTGCGCCAGCAGAACACTTTTCACCCCCATATGGGGTGTTTTCTGAATCGGGAGAAATTGGGATTCAAATTTTGGGGGGTATTTTCTGCTATTACCCTTTTTAAAAATTTAAAATTTTTGGGAAAACAAGCATTTTTTTTTTTACATTTGTGAAAGTCATGAAACACCTGTGGGGTATTAAGGCTCACTTTATCCCATGTTACATTCCCCGAGGGGTCTAGTTTCCAAAATAGTATGCCAAGTTTTTTTTTTTTGCTGTTTTGACAACCTAGGGGCTTCCTAAAGGTGACATGCCCCCCAAAAACCATTTCAGAAAAATGTTCTCTCCAAAATCCCATTGTCGCTCCTTCCCTTCTGAGCCCTCTACTGCGCCCGCCGAACACTTTACATAGACATATGAGGTATGTGCTTACTCGAGAGAAATTTGGCTACAAATAATGAAGATTTTGTAATAAATGAAGATTTTGAATTTACTCCTTCACTTTGCTGTTATTCCTGTGAAACACCTAAAGGGTTAAAACACCGACTGAATGTCATTTTGTGGGGTCATTTGTGGGGTATTTCTAATATGAAGACCCTTCAAATCCACTTCAAAACTGAACTGGTCCTTTAAAAATAATGGGGGACATTTACTAATCTAGTCTATTCTGGGTATGCTTATAGACCAGCGTATGTGGTAGTCTCCTGTCTATTGTGCTCCTAATTTATCAAATGTCTCACAGCCCTTGATAAATTCTGTGCTCAGACTTCAGGGTCTACAGCTTAAACTGCATTTAGACTTGCTCCAACATGGTCTGACATTTCAGCGTATTTTGGGCAGATGCGACTTGTCGCACAAAAGTCGCACTTGATAAATTCAGCACCAATGCATTTTCCAATGCATTTCCGTCTAAAATAGACTTGCATGCATCATGTTCAAAAAATCCTCTACAGCAAAAGTCGCAGAAAAGTCGCACATATTTAGACTGCGACTTTCTGTGCGACAAATTTAGACAGGAAAAAACAGTCTAAATCCTTTGATAAATCTCCCCCATTGAGTATGAACATTTTGTGAAAATTTGGAAAATTGCTGCTGAACTTTGAAGCCCTCTGGTGTCTTCCAAAAGTAAAAACTCATAAATTTTATGATGCTAACATAAAGTAGACATATTGTATATGTGAACCAAAAAAAAAATTATTTTGAATATCCATTTTCCTTACAAGCAGAGAGCTTCAAAGTTAGAAAAATGCAAAATTTTCATTTTTTTCATCAAATTTTGGGTTTTTTCCCCAAGAAAGGATGCAAGTTACCATAAAATGTTACCACTATGTTAAAGTAGAATATGTCACGAAAAAACAATCTCGGAATCAGAATGATAACTAAAAGCATTCCAGAGTTATTAATGTTTAAAGTGACAGTGGTCAGAATTGCAAAAAACGGCTGAGTCCTTGAGGTGAAAAAGGGCTAAGTCCTTAAGGGGTTAATCTCTTCAATTGTGACGTCATATGGTCTCCCGACCCTCTACGTCAGTGATTCTAATAGCGATGCATGTAATCTACATGTTATACCAAATAACTTATTATTTCACTAACACAGCCTACTCCTTATGCATTTTATCTTTTTGGAAAATTTGTCGGATCGGCCGAATCTAATTTAAAAAAAATCATCTCTAGATATCAACACAAGCACAACAATATATATCCTTATATATTTTGTGCAAAAGTTGTACAAGCATGAACCGCAATACTTGCTAATATAATCAGACCCTGCCTATTTTTCTTGTCATTTTTCCCACTTGTAATGAGACAAAAATATACTTGCTACAGTGTAATTTTCCCACTTTTGGGAATGTATCTCTAATGACCCTCATACATCCCCATATACAGAAAAATAAAAGAGTTATAGGGATCAGAATAGTACAATTTTATATTTTTATATAGCTCCCCCACATTAGGTTGGCAGTATAGTTCCCCCACATTAGGTTGGCAGTATAGTTCCCCCACATTAGGTTGGCAGTATAGTTCCCCCACTTTAGGTTGGCAGTATAATTCCCCTACATTATGTTGTAGTCCCCCCCCCATTAGGTTGGCAGTATAGTTCCCCCCCCCCCCATTAGGTTGGCAGTATAGTTCCCCCACTTTAGGTTGGAAGCATAATTCCCCTACATTATGTTGTAGTTCCCCCACATTAGGTTGGCAGTATAGTTCCCCCCACATTAGGCTGGCAATATAGGTCCAGTTACAATAGGTTGTCAGTATACTTCCCCCCCCCACATTAGGTTGTCAATATAGTTCCCCCACATTAGGTTGTCAGTATAGTTCCCCCACATTAGGCTGTAGTTACCCCAAATTAGTTTGTAGTTCCCCCCATTAGGTACAGTATAGTTCCCCCACATTAGGTGCAGTATAGTTTCCCCACATTAGGTGCAATATAGTTCCCCCACATTAGGTTGTAGTTCCCCCACATTAGATTGGCAGCACAGTTCCCCCACATTAGGCTGGCAGTATAAATCTCCCCACATTAGGTTGTAGTTCCCCCACATTCAGTTGGCAGTGTAATTCCCCAACATTAGGTTGTAGTTCCCCCACATTAGGTTGGCAGTATAGTTCCCCACATTACGTGCATTATAGTTCCCCCACCTTTTATGCAGTATAGTTCTCCCACATTAGGTGCAGTATAGTTTCCCCACATTAGGTGCAGTATAGTTCCCCACATTAGGTTGTATTTCCCCCACATAAGGTGCAGTATAGTTCCCCCACATTAGATGCAGTATTGTTCCCCCCACATTAGGTGCAGTATAATTCTCCCACATTAGGTGCAGTATAGTTCCCCCACATTAAGTGCAGTATAGTTCCCCACATTAGGCTGTAGTTCCCACACATAAGATTGGCAGCACAGTTCCCCCACATTAGGCTGGCAGTATAAGTCCCCCCACATTAGGTTGTAGTTCCCCCACATTCGGTTGGCAGTGTAGTTCCCCCATATTCGGTTGGCAGTGTAGTTTCCCCACATTAGGTTGGCAGTGTAGTTCCCCACATTATGTGCAGTACAGTTCCCCCACCTTATGTGCAGTATAGTTCCCCCACATTACGTGCAGTATAGTTCCCCCACATTAGGTGCAGTATAGTTCCTCCACATTAGGTGCATAATTGTTCCCCCACATTAGGTGCAGTATAGTTCCCCCACATTAGGTGCAGTATAGTTCCCCCACATTAGGTGCAGTATAGTCCCCCCCACATTAGGTGCAGTATAGTTCTCCCCACATTAGGTGCAGTATAGTCCCCCCACATTAGGTGTAGTATAGTTCCCTCACATTAGGTGCAGTAAAGTTCCCCCACATTAGGTGCAGTATAGTTCCCCCACATTAGGTTGTAGTTCCCCCACATTAGATTGGCAGCACAGTTCCCCCACATTAGGGTGGCAGTATAAGTCCCCCACATTAGGTTGTAGTTCCCCACATTTGGTTGGCAGTGTAGCTCCCCACATTAGGTTGTAGTTCCCCCACATTAGGTTGGCAGTATAGGTCCCCCCACATTAGGTGCAGTACAGCTCCCCAACAGAGATAGAGTCTTCAGTCATGTACAGTGTATGACTGGAGGCTGTATGCCTGTGTACTGCCCCACTTCGGTGCTCCGTCCACCGCTCCTCTGGTCAGGGGTCACAATCTACTGCTATGGCCTATAGGTCATACCAGTAGGTCCCAGGACTGGAGGAGCTGTGGTCACAGCACTGAAGATGACATGCAGGTAACTTACCACACGCACGCGCGCGTCCTCCTCGATGCTCCGATGCTCTGCTTCTCTGTTCCTATGTGCACACGCATGGGACGTCCCTGCGTGCGCTACCTCCCGGTGGCCCCTGCGTTTTTAAAGTTAACGCAGGGGAGCATAAAGGTAACCGGGACATCCTTGTGTCCCAAAAAGATCTTTCTGGACACAGGGATATCCCGAATGTGACAGGCCCCCTGCGGGCTGCTCAGTGGTGGATGGCCAGGATGGCACATCAATGCGAGCTGTGGCAAGGTTTGCTGTGTCTGTCAGAGTGGTGTCCAGAGCATGGAGGCGCTACTAGGAGACAGGCCTGTACATCAGGAGACATGGAGGAGGCCGTAGGAGGGCAAAAACCAAGCAGCAGGGCCACTACCTCTGCCTTTGTGCAAGGAGGAGCACTGCCAGAGCCCTGCAAAATGACCTCCAGCTGGCAAAAAATGTGCATGTGTCCACTCAAACGGTCAGAAACAGACTCCAAGAGGGTGGTTTGAGAGTCAGGTGTCCGCAGGGTGGGGTTTGTGCTTACAGCCCAACATCGTGCAGGATGTTTGGCATTTGCCAGAGAACACCAAGATTGGCAAATTCTGCTGCCTGCAACATCCTCCAGCATGACCAGTTTGTCAGTGGGTCAGTAATGGTGTGGGGTGGCATTTCTTTGGGGGGGCCACCCTCCATGTGCTTGCCAGAGGTAGCCTGATTCTTATTAGGTACTGAGATCCTCGGACCCCTTGTGAGACCATATGCTGGTGCGGTTGGCCCGGAGTTCCGTCAAATGCAAGACAATGCTAGACCTCATTTGGCTGGAGTGTGTCAGCAGTTCCTGCAAGAGGAAGGCATTGATGCTATGGACTGGCCCACCCGTTCCCCAGACCTGAATCGGATTGAGCACATCTGAGTCATCATGTTTCGCTCCATCCACAAACGCCACGTTGCACCACAGACTGTCCAGGAGTTGGCGGGTGCTTTAATCCAGGTCTGGGAGGACATCCCTCAGGAGAACATCCGCCACCTCATCAGGAGCATGCTCAGGCATTGTAGAGAGGTCATACGGGCATTACATCAAAGTTGGATCAGCCTGTAGTATGGTTTATCACTTTGATTTTGAGTGTGACTCCATATCCAGACCTCCATGGGTTCATAAATTTTATTTCCATTAATCATTTTTGTGTGATTTTGTTGTCAGCACATTCAACTATGTAAAAATGAAAGTATTTCATACAATTAGTTCATTAATTCAGATCTAGGATGTGTTCTCTTAGTGTTCCCTTTATTTTTTTTTGATCAGTGTATTTTAAGTAAGTCTTAACAAGTGTATGTTTTTTGTATATGTTCAATAAAGTTTAGTATCTGTGTGATTTTATATCTGTGGCCAGTGCTTCTTTTTTTTTTGGTGTTTTATACATTTTCCACTGCACAGTACTTCTTATTAAAAGTTGCTCGTTGCTTGCCTTAGTTCTTTGGTGACAAAATATTTGCATAGATTTAAAGTAAAAGCAAATATAATAAATGTTATGCCATGCAGTAATAACTCAATTATGGTAATAAAAAAATTATTAATTATGACAAATTTAAAAGTTTGAAAATTATTAAAAATATCAAAATTATGACCTGGTGAATTATAAACAAAGCCAGTCAATACAATTCACAACTGAGTCCAACTATTTCCTCAGCTATCAACAAGTTCTTTTTATGACAGGATGACATTAACGCTTAAGAATGTACCAGGGTGATCAAGAGCGTGCATGCGCTCGAAACGCGTCCATTTTGCTGTGAATCACTGGCCAGGTGGTGTGTGGTGAATGCTATCCATGTGGAATATTTTATGCTGCTGAATAACCAATAAACCGATGTTTTAGCGGAATTGCTGGATCGACTTTCCTCTTTCTTTGCTATGTGTATTAAGCCAGGCCAGGCTGAGGATCCGTGCAAGACCAGTGGGATGTGAGCTAAAGATTACTACTTTTTCTACTCTGTTGCATAGTTTTGCAATATACAATAATACACAGGTATAATAAAAGTATGCAGATTTATTGGTTATAAACACAATGATATATACAAGTTTTCTGTGTGACAAATATACTTAGTTTGACAAGTAGGAATTCTATCAATATCTAGGCAATTATTTAATGCTTTGATAGATTATGAGTCTTGATTCTTCTGCGGTTAGAATGAAGTCTCACAATATCCTAAAACTATCATCTCAAGATGGAGATAATTAATTATTTTATTTACTTAATTTATTCACCAATCTAAATGGTATAATTCCAGCCACTTTATCCAAATTGGTCTTAATTAAATGGAATACCATTTTTTGTGTCTCTTACCAAGTCTATGTAAGAATCTTGTTTCTGCTCTTAGGAACACTGAACGGTCCATCTCATTGTCATGGATAGCCATTGGTCTGGTACCCTGCGATCAGCCCGACTTACTGGGATCTCACATTGCTTTTCCACCTTGTTGGACCTCTTTACTGTGTGTGGGAGAGAGTTCTTTGTCTTTATGTCTTTCTTTTAACCTTGTCTCTCTTCCTTTGTGTCTTTGTGTTATCTCTACAGTCCCTAAAATCTGGTTTATCAGACTTTTTTAATCAGTTAGACACACCCTCCTTAATTGGAATTCCCCAATGAATGTAGGTTGGGTGTATACATATGGTAATGACTATGACATCACTATAATAACCATAATGCCTTTCCTGTCGGTGTAATGTCAATTACCCTTACGCTAGGGGGTGCTATTGCATAATCAATTAGCATCATTACCATTAATGGTTAACTGTCAATAACTGGTCTCAAACCCACATTCCACACTTATTTTTGACATATATAAGTAATTAAAACCTGGATTCTCATAGACATCTTGGAGCCCACCTAGAAATCCAAATTTATTGGAGAGATAAGAATACAATGGAGGTCTCTTTCACATAGATGTGTGAATCTCTGTGTCTGGTCAAATGGGTAATTAATTGTGAGTAAGAATAACATTCACAAGACTGGCTAATTAGCCCTCTTATCTGTCTTATCTAAACAGCCATAAATATCTAAAGAGACAACAAGTATTCTTCTCCCAGACTGGCACTTGTAGAGATGAAACTTTAAAATACACTGTGGTCTATTTAGAACAAACAACATGGCGGACACATCATTCTATTATGCTATTATACATAGTGATTCATTTTTGGCGCCTACAATAAGTACGACAGTAATATATATTATTAAACAAAAGGCAACCTGCTGCTAAAATCTTCCAGTTTGAAAAACAGCTTAGTTTCCGGTGTCTATTCAGTTTGTCACGGGATCAAATGAAAATGAATACAAGTCTATGAGGGAGACAAGGGAGATAAAAAAGGAACACACACACAAGCTACAGAGAGACAGAGACAGTACAGACAACTTCGTAAGTAGCAGATTTCACCCCAGGGCTGTATACACAGTTTAGGCTGTTAATGCTGTGACTGCTGCGGTTTAGGGTGTGTATAGAGATAGATCCCCTCTTCAGCTGTGTGTGCAGTGCTTGAGATACACTAGAGCCATCAGGCTTTGCCTACAAGCTTTAGGACAACTGAAAAGTATATATATGAAATCTGCTGGAGAATGCCATATATAAGTTATATAATGGGCAGAAAGAGTGCTGCTCCTCATGTAAACACACAGGGCAGCTTATTCTGATAAATCACCTGAAATAAAAAGCACAATTTAGGCCTTGATTAGAAGTAGATTTGGCTTTGTTGACCCTGCATATTGTTTTCTTATTTCATATTAATATACATTGTTAATGAATCGTAACATTGTTGGCAATCCTGGCCTTATTGCCCGACATCGCACACAGTTAAGGACCAAAAGGACATCATTCCCCACAGCAGTATTTAAAAATCTAGCATGAATCATCTCAATGGCACTAACTTTATCTAACCTTGTAAATAAATGAGTGTCCAGAGTTTTAAGTTTTCTCTTTTCTTTTATTCTAGTTGAACTTTTTCTGCAGTTTATTTTCTCCAGATTCTCCAGGGTTTGGTGATAAAACAAGGTTTATGTCACAGCTTGAGGATTCATGCACACTCAGTTTTCATATTATGTAGCCCCAATCTAATCAACTGATAAAAAGTAACTACCTGTACACCGCAGCAGGCTTTTGCAATATTTAGTGATGCTCAGTTGACAGCATGTGATGTATAAGGTAATATTGCAATGCAGGTGGGAAACATTCCTTATTTCACAACTCATTGCACACAATTGAAATTGCAGTATTTTTTTTTTTTCAAGAGCTTTTATCTAATTTTTTTTATAAATCATTGCTGTATATGTATATATATTTGTTGTCTGACATTTAACAAGAGTCATTAATAATAATGGCACAACACCACCAGCACTGTAACTTACTTTTGTTAATGAGAGGCATGAAATACGTTACATTAATTCATGTTGCATGGGCAAAAATGTATATTTGTCATTCCAATTAATAATCCTGAAATCTACAGGAATGACTGAAAAATTACAAAAAAAAAAAATATAACATTTCAGCTTCAGTGTGTCAGTAGTAGCATACATGGGGATTCTAAGAATATTGTCACACACAGCTTTTCTGCACATTTTGTTGCATGTTAAAGGAGTTTTGCTTCCAAGATAATATTGGTCTAAATGTGCTCTGTCTCAGCGTTGCTTTGGAAGAGAGGAAGCTGAAAGAGAGTTGTAAAACACGAGATATCTGCTAAGCGGAGTGAATCTGTGGAGCTGGAGTGACTTGTGTGAGTACTTACATTTGCACATAGAGGGATCACTGATTTTAAACAGCCTTTTCACTTGTTTTTTCTCTACTCTGCTTCTAGGGGGAGGGGTAGATTTGTCACAGGTGCTTAAAATCTTAGTTTGGGACTCAATTCTGAGTGTGCTCTGTCTGGGTGTTACTTTGAAAGAGAAGCAGCTGAAAGAGAGTTTTAAAACAAGAGTTTGAAAGCAGGAGTTTGAGATCGCTGTGAGTGTTACTTTCCTTACACTGTAGGACTGAGAATTTAATTTGAATATTTACTGTGAGTTTTTGGCTGTTAATCTGTGAAATCCCCATAACTAGATGGCCTCTGTTACGAGTAGCGCTGCCGTCAGATAGCGCTGCCGTCCGTCCTGGCTCTGCTGCGGTTTGCATCGCGGGAAGCACACTTCCACTGTCCCTGGCCGCCAGCACGTGTTTCCCCGCCTCCTAGGGCATGTACAAACTGTCTTCCTGTGATCTAAAGGGCCAGCGCACCATTGATTGCTGCTTGTCTGGTCCTGATTTAACCCTGCACTTCCTCTTGACCCCTGCTGGATCTTTGTACCCCACAGCCTTAGAGGAAGCATTTCATACTTGTGTTCTGCCTTACTGTGTACCAGACCACCTGGCCACATTTCCTGACCACGCTCTAGTGCCGCCTGTCCTGACCCTCCTGCCTGTCCCCGACTACGAGTTTACCTTATCCTTCCCGTGCCATGCTTCACCTTGGCATATCAGGGGTAGCGACCTGGGTGCCACCTGCCGCCGCAAGTCCATCCCGCTTTGCAGCAGACTCTGGTAAAAACCAATGGCACCTTAGACTCTGCTCCCTGGTACGGCCCACACCATCATCCACACAGGCTCAGCGGATTCACTTAATCCCTGCCTTTACAGCCTCCATGTTGGAAAATGCAGTCTGGTGTACATCTTGCGTGATGTATGCAATCCTTGAAGAGCAGTTTGAGGGTGCATACTACTGCGTGAGATGTGTGTGAGTTGTTTATTTGGAAGCCCAGATCCTGGATCTAAAGGAGCAACTGGTAAAACTAAGATGCATTGACAACTTGGAGAGGAGGCTCCTGCTCACAGAGCAAGCACTCTCTGGGGTAGAGGAGGGGGAGTATAGTTGGACAGAGGTGCAGGACAGTCAGACAGCTAGCTAGGTTACAGGTAGAAAACGGGGTAGAGGGAAAAGTGTAAGGGAGGCTAGTCCTGAACTGGCACACCCCAACAAGTGTGCCCGGTTTGCAGATGAGGGGGATGCCCTTTTAGAGCTAGCAGTACTTCAGCAAGATACTGCCTCTGACCACCAGGGTTGTGTCTGCTCCAGAAAAGAAGGAAGGAGGAGTGCAGGGCAGGCCAGAAAGGTACTGGTAATGGGGAACTCTATTATTAGGGGGATCGACTCCCGTGATCAGGTATCTTATCCCCTATCCTTTGGATAGGGGATAAGATGTCTAAGCACCGGAGAACTCCTTTAAACTACTAAAACAGGACGGCAGTGAAGAAGCATTAAAAAGCTATAGAGAAAAATATGTAAAGTATGTAAAAAAAAAAAACTGATGAAAGCTGCATAAATAGAGACAGAAAGACTAGTTGCCAAAGAGAGTAAAACTAATCCCAAAATGTTCTTTAACTATATAAATAGCAAAAAGGTCAAAAATGAAAGTGGAGGCCCTTTAAAAAATTATGAGGAAGAAATTATAGATGGGGATCAGGAAAAAGCAAATATGTTAAACAAATTATTCTCCACTGTATTCACTGAGGAAAATGAAATGTCAGGTGAAATACAGTGAGATAAGGTAAACTCCCCAGTACAGGTCACCTGTCTAAACAAGGAAGAAGTACAGTGCAGCATACAAAAAATCTAAATAGACAAATCACCAGGTCCAGATGGCATTCACCCCCGTGTTCTAAAGGAATTAAGTAATGTGATAAACAGACCCCTATTTTTAATATTCAAGGAATCTATAGTGACAGGGACTGTTCCCCAGGACTGGCGCATAGCAAATGTGGTGCCAATATTTAAAAAGGGGTCAAAAGGTGACCTCGGGAATTATAGGCCTGTTAGTTTAACCTCCGTTGTATGTAAATTGTTTTGAGAGATGCTATTTTGGAGTATCTTGATAAAAATTAATGTATGATCTGTCCTGTCAAACTAACCTGATCAGCCTTTCTGAGGAGGTGAGCTCCAGACTGGACCAGGGGGAATCACTGGATGTCGTATATCTGGATTTTTCCAAAGCATTTGATATGGTGCCACATAAAAGATTGGTACACAAAATGAGAAGGATTGGGCTGGGGAGAGAATGTGTGTAAGTGGGTAAGTAACTGGCTCAGTGATAGGAAACAGAGGGTGGTTATTGAAGGAGAACTCCAGACCATAACAATTGTCCCCCATAGTGCCGGCAGTAAAAAAATAAAGATGTACATACCTTCCTCCGCTCCCCCGTGGCCTCCGGTAACCGGCTCTGGTCTCCCCTGCAATCAACTTCCTGGTTGCCGGTGGTCGGATGAATCAGCCAATCACCAGCCGCAGCGCAGTCCGACTCGGCCGGCGATAGGCTGAGTGGCAGTGTGAAAACGCTTCATGGCACAAAATTCTTCAATACACCGGCACCTGCGGCCGGGGCCGAAAACGTCACACTGCTGCTCAGCCTATCGCTGGCCGAGTCGGACTACGCTGCGGCTGGTGATTGGCTGATTCATCCGACCACCGGCAACCAGAAAGTGGTTGGTGCGGAGACCGGAGACGGTTACCAGAAGCCCCGGGGGAGCGGAGGAAGGTATGTACATCTTTATTTTTTTTACTGCCGGCACTATGGGGGACAATTTTTATGGTCTGGAGTTCTCCTTTAATGGTACTTATTCTGATTGTGTGACTGTTATGAGTGGGGTACCACAGGGGTCAGTCTTTGGTCCTATTCTATTTAATATATTACTTAATGACCTTGTAGAGGGGTTGAATAGTAAAGTAGCACTCTTTTCAGATGATACTAAACTCTACAAAGTGGTCAACACAATAGAGGACTGTGCACTGTTACAAATGGACTTGGATAGGTTGGAGGTTTGGGCTGGGAAGTGGCAGATGAGGTTCAACACTGATAAATGTAAGATAATGCACATGGGTGAAGAAAAATCTGGGCTGGGATTATGTATTAAATGGGAGCACACTTGGGGCAACTGACGTGGAAAAGGACTTAGGGGTCTTACTTAAAGTGGTACTCCGGTGAAAAAACTTTTTTTTTTAAATCAACTGGTGCCAGAAAGTTAAATAGATTAGTAAATTACTTCTATTAAAAAATCTTAATCCTTCCTGTACTTATTAGCTGCTGAATACTACAGTGGAAATTCTTTTCCGTTTGAAACACAGAGCTGTCTGCTGACATCATGAGCACAGTTCTCTCTGCTGACATCTATATCCATTTTAGGAAATGTCCAGAGTAAAAGGAAATCCCCATAACAAACATATGCTATTCTGGTCAGTTCCTAAAATGGACAGAGATGTCAGCAGAGAGCACAGTGCTTGTGATGTCAGCAGACAGCTCTGTGTTTGAAAAAGAAAATAATTACCGCTGTAGTATTTAGCAGCTAATAAGTACAGGAAGGATTAAGATTTTTTAATATAAGTAATTTACAAATCTGTTTATCTTTCTGGTTTCTTTCTGGCACGAGTTGATTACAAAAAAAAAGTTTTTCCCCAGAGTACCCCTTTAACACTAAATTTAGCTGTAGCGACCAGTGTCGGGCAGCTGCTGCCAAGGCAAATAAAATCATGGGGTGCATCAATAGGAGCATAGATGCCCACGACAAGGGAATAATTCTACCACTGTACAAATCACTAGTCAGACCACACATGGAATACTCTGTACAGTACTGGGCACCAGTGTACAAAAAAGATATAGTGAAGCTGGAGAAGGTTCAAAGACAGGCAACAAGGGTAATACGGGGAATGGGAGGACTACCGTACCCAGAAAGATTAACAGAATTTGGGTTATTTAGTTTAGAAAAAAAGAAGGCTTAGGGGCGACCTAATAACTATGTATATATATATCAGGGGACGGTACAGCGATCCCTCCCATGATCAATTTATGCTCAGGACTGTATCCATAACAAGGGGACATCCTCTACATCTTGAGGAAAGAAGGTTTCTACACCAGCACAGATGGGGGTTCTTTACTGTAAGAGCAGTGAGACTATAGAATTCTCTTCCAGAGGAGGTGGTCATGGGGAACTCTGTAAAAGAGTTAAAAAGGGGTCTGGATTTTTGGAGAGTAATAACATTGTTGGTTATGTATGCTAGATTGTTAGGGACAGAACGTTGATCCACGGATCATATTTGGAGTCGGGAATCAACTCAACTCAGTGGAGACTTATTAGGGATATAGGTTGAACGTGATGGACTCTTTTTTCAACCCTATGAACTATGTTACTATGTATGCATTAAAATAAAACATATTTCCAATGTACAAGTATTTCTGAAAATGCCCTATTTGAGAAATATAAGTTTACTAAACCCCCATGTGCCTTTAATTGTTTTTCCCCATCTTAGGGCATACACTTAGACATTCACACATGCCCTGTTTAACTGCATATTGTTTATTAATCTGTACAATGTATTCAAGCAAGAAAAATATGATTTGTCCTCCATTACATATCTGTATGGGATACACATCTGATTTTACCAACTTTGCTTAGCGGGGAAAACGCCTTTTCTGTCATCAGTATCACTCGCACTAACCTGTTGTACAGGCTTGTAGTGCGGGTGAGACTGATGACAATGATACTTACCGGTCCACGCTGCATGCCTCTGTTCCACTGCAGTCCCAGTTTTTACTTACATTTAAATGACCTGCTTGTTGCAATCTACAGAACTCCTTCCCTGCGCTGATCTTCTGCAGAGTGGAGCTCCATCCTGCAACAGAGGAGGCTAAGCATAGGGGAGAAGGAGTTAATAGGAAGATCCTGGGAAGACATCACTGTGCATAGGGAACTTGGGAATACCCCCATGCACAAAGCAGATCATGTACTGTAGAACCAGGATTGCGGCGGAACGTAGGCTTGGAGGGAGGACCAATAAGTGTTATTATCATCAATATTATAAGAAATGCAGGACTATGATTAGTCCAATTTAATGGGGTTTATTGGCATCCATGACTGCAATTAAATCCAATTACAGCAATATTTTTCAAGTGTAGGTTCAGTCTTTCTATAACTGCCTTTTAGCTGTATACTCTAGACTCTTCTCTGACATGTCAAATGCTTGGATTATGCTTCCTAACCGATATGTGGAAGACTGCAATACACCTATAATTTTGAATTCTTGGGCAAATTCTCTATAGGTCTATATACCTTGAATGTAAATAAGCCACATGGCAATTAAAAACATGTCAAAGAATTGAAGAGAGTTCAAATAAAACTAGGATGTTGAATTGATGAAACCTGTTGAATTGTCTGGACCAAAATGTCATATTTCCACTGTAGATTTTTTCTGTGCAGAACCATAAAACACTGCATGAGGGAATACTCCTAAGCTTAAAAGGAGGGCTAAAAGGATTCAGGAGAATTATGGTTCCAAAACAACGTGAAGAATGACAAGCTACACCATTACAATACAGTACAGTTAAAGCTACGTGTTACTCTGAAACATTGCAATGTTTCACAAAAAACAGAGGCCAAAGTTACTAAAGCAGGTAAACTTAGATTGGCATTAGAATGTGCCAGACTTATAACAGTGGCCCAGGCTGTTTGATAAATCATTAAATCTACATAATTACACCAAAGAGTCACTTTGTAACAAAAATAACAACTTTATTGAATATTACATACACATAAAGTCACTTAAAATAGCAGCAAACAGTCAGACTGTACAAATAGGCTCACAGGGACAGTCCCATAATATTAGGTATATGGCAACAGAAAAAATTTATATATCTCCCTCACTTGTGAGCAGTGTATTGCACATCTGTATCCATCAAGCCATGCAATATGGCATATGTGAACCAATCCAATGTGACCACAGTGCTCACCAGAGATAGTAACATGAAAAACCTTGCCAAAAAAACATATCTGGACTATAGGAAAGGGAAAGGAAAAGGACAAGTGATGCAGTTGACTAAGAGAGATGGAGAGAGGATGATGGACTAAGGAGCAAGGAACAGAGCGCCAAACACAAAAGGAGGGGAGCTACCACCCACACACTGTGTCCACACTGAAACCCTCTCCACTGCACAAGCAAAAAATATTACCGTCACCAAATCTCCATCAATGTTAACACACACCAATAACCTTACCCACTGAACCTGGAGTCACCCCAACGCCGTTTCGCTAATCACGCTTCCACAGGGAGCGTGATTAGCAAAACGACGTTGGGGTGACTCCAGGTTCAGTGGGTAAGGTTATTGGTGTGTGTTGACATTGATGGAGATTTGGTGACGGTAATATTTTGGAAGCGTGATTAGCAAAACGGCATTGGGGTGACTCCAGGTTCAGTGGGTAAGGTTATTGGTGTGTGTTGACATTGATGGAGATTTGGTGACGGTAATATTTTTTGCTTGTGCAGTGGAGAGGGGTTCAGTGTGGACACAGTGTGTGGGTGGTAGCTCCCCTCCTTTTGTGTTTGGCGCTCTGTTCCCTCCTCCTTAGTCCATCATCCTCTCTCCATCTCTCTTAGTCAACTGCACCACTTGTCCTTTTCCTTTCCCTTTCCTATAGTCCAGATATGTTTTTTTGACAAGGAATTTCAAGTTACTATCTCTGGTGAGCACTGTCGTCACATTGGATTGGTTCACATATGCCATATTGCATGGCTTGATGGATACAGATGTGCAATACACTGCTCACAAGTGAGTGAGATATATAAATGTTTTCTGTTGCCCTATGCCTAATATTATGGGACTGTCCCTGTGAGCCTATTTGTACAGTCTGTCTGTTTGCTGCTATTTTAAGTAATTTTATGTGTATGTAATATTCAATAAAGTTGTTATTTTTGTTACAAAGTTGCTCTTTGGTGTCATTATGTAGGTTTAATATTTAGTTTAAGGGATACCTTGCCCTAGCTAAATTGTAGTATTTAAGCCCTTATTTTTGGTTATGTTTGATAAATCAGTTGCATTCTTAGAGTATCTAGTCCAAGTTTAGTCCAACTGCTTGCCAAGAACACGCCCCCTTTCTCTGACACAACAAGAGAGTGCCGAAAAAGCATTAAAAACATATAACAAATAATTTTTGGCCCAAAATGCGCCAAAATTCTATATATGAAATTGTAAATCTTGGCTATAGTGCAGAAACCTAAAGTGCCATCTGGGCGGTCCCAACTGGGTTGCTCCTGTTTGGCCCAGTTTGATAAGTCTTTCTGTGTTTGTGTATAGAAGGAGACCTGTCAATCAAGCCGAATCCGGTGGGGAGAAGTCGGGGAGACCACCCAGTGCCATTGCTCAGTTTTGAACTGATTAGTTTTCGTTTTATCATAGTTACTGTATGCCAAGTGTTAGTTACTGTTTGTGGTAAATTCCAGAACAAATTATATTCAACAATGTTATTGTTCTACAAGGCTCAACATTATCACGTTTGTTTTCTTCTACATTTACTGTCTAATTCATTAACCAAATATTAATTGCAAAGCACAGGTTTAAAACAAAGAGAAATTCCGAAAAGAATGATGAGCATTTTTTTTAAATATATATATACATATATATATATATATATATATATATATATATATATATACAACATGACACATGTAAAAGAAAAAGTTTTTAGGTATACAGCAGTTGTTCACAATAACATATTACAACTGTCAGACTTCATTCAGTATCCTTCAGCATTTAGTTCACAGCCACTCAAACTGTCATAAACTTGCAACATCTTCTATATGGAAAACAAATTTATAGACATACTGCTACAAGTAGGTCACATATTTATTCCCGGAGGAATGACTCTAGCAAAGATAGACAGTGAGGAGCTCAGCTGCAACAAAGTCAGGTTTGATTTTTAAGAATATTTATTTGTATTTGATTGTTAACAGCAGGAACTGTGGACTTCTACTAACCATCTAACATTATTCTGTTCTATTTTGTCGTAACAATTTACTATCATATATATGAATGGATTTTGTTTATGCATTTTCCTGTAAAGAGATGTCACTTTAAAAAAGAGATTTTGGGGGAAATGCTTAGAACAGGCCATCAATGTTTTAATGGTTGGAGTCACAGGCTACATTCACAGGGTGGAATATTTGTGGAATGTCTGCCTGGAAAACAGGGCAGACATTTTAAAAATAGTGGGCCGGCATTAGGACAGCTCAGAATTGCACCGTCTCAATAGACGGTAGTGCATTTCCAAGCGAATTTCGCAAAAAGAATTGACATGTCAATTCTTTCTGCAGAGGATGGAATCGGGATTTCTTCAGAATTTGTTTCCACTGAGGAAATTTCACCATGTGCATGGTGCAGCAGAATCCCCTTGTAAGCAATGGGACTCTGCCGCAACTGAATTTTCGAGCTTAATTTTTCTAACAGATTATGCTGGGAAATTCCATTGTGTGAATGTGGCCTAACACCATGAGCCCACATTAAAGGGGGGAAGTAGCCTTGACACTTTTTGTACTGTACATTCAGCTCAGCTGCATTAACTTGACTCATATTTTAAGGTAACTGCAGAAAAAAGGGCTTTGACATTTGGCAAGAACAAGGGTGGGCAAGTAAAAGGTGAAGCGATGTACATAAGGTAAAAGTCAAAATTGCTCCACCGTTATTTAAAGAGTTTTGTCACCAAGAACATAAGGGCATAGGGGGACATTAATTCAATGTGTCAACAGGCAAATTTGTCTAAAGTTGCTAATTTTTGCATAGAAATGGCGATGTTTGCTAATTTTTTCTGCACATAAACCATGCGACTTTATAGCATTTACACCGCTTAGGCAGAAGGTATGAAGGAGGCATAAAGGAGGCTGGAAGCAAGCTTGGCCTCACATGGGAGGGGTGTGCCAGGGGGTGCACCCTTCCTCCATGCGACTTTAGGGCCAACATGTGGCACTTAATGTCGCAGAAACATATACCACCTCAGTAGAAGGTGTATTTTTGTGCCTCGGGCACAACAAAAGCCATGGAGCTGCAAGATTTTTTAAGAGGCGTACACTTCTTTGTAAATCCAGCAGACCAAAAAGGGCAGAGCTTTGCCAAAATCTGACACATAAGACATTTCCCCCATAGTATGTATTTCCACTACCACATCTATTCCATGACAATTACCCTCGGCCCCTTCCCCCCTTGATAACATTGTAACACACACCACCCAGTAGCAAAGGAGATAGGATCCGCTAGTGCTGAGCTCCATACATTTGGCGCCCCTAATCTTGGGATCATAAAAGTGGTGCCAGATCTCTATAAAAATCCCTTTAGCAATGTGTATGGCTGTCAAGGTCAACAATCTGATAAACATTTCAAGGACCTTGCAAAAGTATACCTTGTGAAATATTTTGTTTATACTGTACTATAACTGAATCAACATTAACAATGTAGAAATGAAAGGGAATTAATGAAAACATTTTCTATTCTATACAGGTAGCTTTTTAATACTATATGGGAAATTGAAATGCTATGACATTTTCTATCCTCCTGAGAAATGGAAACAGCGGAATTCTCCTATGATGTTGTTTGATGCCGGCATTATTTTTATTTTTTTTGTATCACATGTTTATCATTAAAGTGTTAGGCATAGACTGGCTAAATAGTCTATACCTTGACCTTTAAAGTATCATTGTATATCTTTCAACAACCTTTTATATGACCATTATAAACTACAAAAATTCAAATTGAATGAATGAGGTTATGTACCCTACTGACACATAGAACCTTATTTAATGTTACATAGTAAATATTTCTGAAATGGTTAGGTATAGTAGTGTAGTGAAAATAGGCTTTATATAACTTTTTAAAAATAAACATTGCTTAATGGGCTGTATAACCAAAGGATATATCCAGTCTGTCTAATAAAAGCCAGATAGCCAATATTTCCTGTGCCTTTTATTTGTACCCCAAATAACACTCAACTGTAAACAATGCACTGCCTCACAGTCCTGGGTTAATTGTTTTGTAAAAATGTTGGCCCCATGTCACAAATGGCTGCATTTAGTAAATATGATTTATTTCAAAAGTTCGTTTTTTTATGGTTTCTCTTAGGAGCCATAGTTATGTCATTACCAGTAGTGTTGGGCGTGAATATTCGCAATGCGAATATTTATCACGAATATCGCATATATTCGCGAATTCACGAATATTGCGAATATAGCGCTAAATATTCGCAATTACAAATATTCGCATATGCGAATTTCCACGCATATTGATCCCTCCCTTCTTTTAGCTCTTTTATCACGCGATCTTGCGCATGTGCATGCAAATTTAATGGTGAATGCACATGCAAATTTTATGGCACATAGTAAAAAAAAGGCCGCGAATATTGCGAATATGCAAATTTTGCTAATATATGAAGAATATTCATCCATATATTCGCGAAAAATTGCGAATTTGAATATGGCCTAAGCCGCTCAACACTAATCACCAGAATCTAACGTACGGATATAAGGCTTACTATACAGTAGGGACATGCCCCAGTGTTACCTATAGATCAAGCAGTATGCTCCACTTCTAGCATGCCTACCTGCCTTTCTAGCGTGATAGGGTCCCATCCGAGGTTAGGTCACCTATGCATGGTGGAATGGGGGGCACATTTTGATCAAAAAGTACATTAAGTGCAAACATTAAACCCATCATGTTTCCTGTTGAAATGTTCATCTTGACATGATAATATAAATTAAAAAGGACTTTGGTCAGTGTAATGTCTTATGTTTACGATGGGAGTATTGCAGTACTCTTTCTGTTGGCTGATCAAGAAGGAGGTGGAAACTCCTTCCAACTCAGCCCCGTGAGAGGCATAAAACACATAATGTAGCCCTAAAATATATGTCACAAAAGAAAAGTCAAAGCGGAGCGCTCACCGTCAGAAGTTGCAGACAGTTCACCGAGGATCTATGGCTTCATAGGTAATTTCGATCCAGGCAGGTAGGCGGCAGGTGGATCTGGGGGGAGCTCAGACATCAGGGCCACGGACCGTATCACGCCCCTAGGTGTTTCGTCGGGCCGCTGTGAGCCCTAAAATATTTGACAAAGGTTGGGGAATCTGAATTGGATTTGTGTACGTCACAAATGCTTCTGGGAAGCAGACTCAGGACTCTACCGAAACATTGTTTGACTTTTTTCTCTCTTTTTATTTTGACGTTTCACACAAATTTGTATGTCTTTCTCATATGTCTATCTATTTTTATAAAACTTAACCATCATATATTTAGGGCAAAAGCATTATTAGCTTTGCTTTGATGCGCTAAGAACCTACAGCAAGTCCCTATAGAGTATAAGTTGTGGCTTGTGCATGTTTCAAGGTTAATACTAGAATTCGAGAACTTGTGCATGTGAATTGTCAAAAGGTCTAACTAGCTGGGTCCATACCTGGAGGTCACATAGTATCAGAATCAGCAAAAAATGGATGGTCACGATACATTCCAAGGGTCAAAAAGTCAGGCGATCATGTACTGTAGCTGAATTCGGAAATCAGGTTAGCGAATTACGATGGATGGTGATAGAGGAAATAATGGGAACTACAGAAGAAATGGTTAATAAGAAACTAAGGGGGCGTGACTTGCCATGTGAAGAGACAGGACGCACGACCTCTGAGCTCCGCTACCACGGCCAAAGTATAGGGGAAATACTCACTCTACATGGGCTCTAGGAGATCGTGCAGATGCCGCAAGCCCCTGGGATCATCCCAGCCACCACCCACCCCGATTTCAAACTTTTTCAGCCCCCTGCAAGGGATGACCGAGGAGCCGACGGTTATGACGGGGCAATCCAAGATGGCGCGGGCTCACGCTGGGACTGCTTCTGCCTCCTCCCCTCCTGCAGCGCTGCAACTGAGGACCACCTGCCAGCACTGCTCCATTTGCCACGGCGGAAGTCCCCTGCTGCGGGCTCGGCTCTGCCAGCCACCGCCGCACCTACATCCACGGCCCTCTACTCCTCGGCATGCGCGCCTGTGCACTCGCCTGCTTCCCCCTTAGGAGACCGGGACTATACTGCAGACGCTACACTGCTGGCTCGGCTGCGCCAGCCTTTGCTCTCCTCCTCTGCTCTCCAGGAGGGACGGATGGAGCAGGAGGTGACCAGTTTGTGCCAGCCTTCAGGTATGGGGGATTGTAATCAGGAAGGTGCAGCCCCAAGACCCCTGACACCTGGGGGGAAGAACTGTCCATCACCCTCACCTAACACTGGGAGGGCCCTCTCTCCCACCCAGAGTGTCACTTCCATATTCAGAAGTCCCCCTGCTTCTCCGGGTCTGCTCCTATCCTCTTCAGATGGAGAATTAACTGGAGAGGAGGCTGCTATGAAGCCTGACACACCAGTAGGAGTAGCTATCAAGTGCCCGCTCTCTGTTCCCGGGCTTCCACTCCCAGACCCTACCCCTGGGAGACATCTGTGAGACATCTAGTGGGGGCATGCCTGCTTCACCTGACAGCATTTGTGATTTCTCTGGTCGGCTGCCTAGTTCAGGGGGAGCATCCATTCAAACTCTGGACCCACTTATCTCCATTCTCTCTCCTCCGGCCCAAGCTGTGGCCCTCAGCTCCAAGCATTACTGGCCCTCCTCCCGACGAAATAGGATGTGTTGGCTTTGGCTGTGGACTTGACGTTCGCCAGGACCTCCAACCCGTTCAACATGAAGTATCAGTCCTGGGAGACCGAGTGGGGGCTCTGGAGCACTTTCAGACTTCAGTTATGGCGACCATCAGAGATATGCAGACGACCATTGATACTCATACACGCACGCACCTGGCTCTGGCGGATCACCTTGACGATATAGAGAACAGGAGCCACCGAAACAATGTACATCTCTGGGGGCTGCCTGAGGTGACTTGTTCTCAGGACCGGCTCCCCACTGTCACAGGGATATTCAACATGATCTTGGGCAGACCGCCTGATTCACCTATTGAGATAGATCGAGCTCATCAGGCCCTGAGAGCCCCTAATTCATATCCCGTACACCCAAGGGATGTTTTCTGCCGTATGCATCGGTATACTTTGAAGGAGCAAACAGTGCAAAAAAGTGCATCAAACTGGAGATCTAGACTTTGACGGCGCCACCATTTAGATATACCTGGACCTGTCTAGACGCACTCCCCGCCAGAGAGCCCTTCTCCGGCCTTTGCTCCGCATTCTTCAGGACTGACATATTTCCTACTGATGGGGGTTCCCCTTTGTGCTCCATGTGACCTCAGATGACTCTACGATCACCCTTAAGTCACCTGGAGACTTACCCTGTTTTCTGGAGGCCCTCAATCTACCACCTATGTCACTCCCAGATTGGACCGCCTTTCTTCAAGATCCATACTTGCCTTTGCAGTCCTCTGAGATGCCGCACAGGCTTGCCGCTAGATGACCTCATCCTGACTGGCCGATGCCTCAACGTCAAAGAAGACCACGCCAACGCTCGAATGGCTCAATGGTGGAGCATTGATGAGAATGCCTAAATTCCAGCTGCACTGATGTTGAGCCCTGGGGCACGATGTTGCTCCTCTTCTACCTGTTCCTGACCCATAGTCTCCCTCCCATACTACTTAGTAGTTGTCATTCTCTACCTTCCCCTACCATATTGTACTCACCCTACCGGTCCCCTATGGAGATCGGAGTCCTCCTAGCCACGGCAGTGGATGGTGCTTAGTGTCCACTTTGATAGTTATACTCCTCGTCTAGCCAGTGTTGACTACTTGTATAGTACCTGTTAGCATCTCCCTTACTGTTCACCCTCCCATTAGGGCAAGTGTGGGACAAACACACCTACTTAGAAGACGTACTTTCTGGACCTAGCGTATCTTTGCAAGTTTTCTTGCTTTTTTGTTTTGTGGTTTCCATTGTTCCTTGTTTTGTTTGTTTTTCTTTTTTCGTTACTCTCTCCCTCCCTTCTTTCCTCCACCCCACACTGACCTGTGTCCTCCCCTTTTTCTTTATTTTATTTTTTGTCTCCATTCAGGTATAGAGACCCCCTGGTCACCAAGTGAATAGAGTGTTCTGTGCCCCTGCTGTCGCCTTTGTCCCCAGTGCTCTGTGAGTATTACTGACGTTCATTTAGCCACCTTGAATGTACAAGGGTTCAATGTCCCTGAAAAGAGAGCCCAGGTGCTTTATCATATGCACAGGCGTAAGATAGGCATCCTCTGTCTCCAAGAGACACATTTCAAAACAGGACATGTACCTGATAGACTTAGCCGCTACTACCCCACCTGGTTCCATTGCTCTAACCCAGAGATCCTTGGCCAGGTGATGACGGTAGCGACTATATACGCCCCCAACTCTTCTCAGGTCATGTTCTTGACCCGAGCTCTAGAGACTTTATCCTCCTTCACAAGGGGCATGTTAATCCTTGGGGTAGACTTCAATGTCCCACTGCAACCATTCCTAGACACCTCCACTCAACGCTCCTCCATCTCATTTCGCCAGCTTGGTGTACTCCGACGCCTCCTCCACTCCCTCCAACTCTGTGGTGTCTGGTGTCTCCTTCATCCATCCGATAGAGACTACACATACTTCTCCAGCCCTCATGAGACATACAGCAGAATAGACTACGTTTTTCTTCCTCACTACTACCTCCCACGACATTCCCACTCCTCCATAGGGAACATACACCTCTCTGATCATGCCTCTGTATTTTGCTTGCTAGCCTTCCCCTCTTTGAACCCTCCCCAATTCATGTGGCGCCTTAACGAATCCATGCTGCTGGACCCACTGTGTGTGTCCGATCTGAAATCCACGATAGAACACTTTTGCACTGATCACGCTGCTGACAACACACCTCCATCAACACAATAGGAAGCACTCAAATGTGTACTGAGGGGGGTGCTGGTAAAGCATGGTTCACGCCTGAAAAAAGCCAAGGCTGCTAAACTGAAGAGTCTCCTTGAGACGTTTACTGCTCTGGAGTCTCTTCACAAACACACTTGAGACCTGATCAAGGTGCGCCATGATATCACCACCCTCTTGAACGACACATATAGGAGGTTTAAACAGAGCTGCTCCCGCTCCATCTATGAATGGGGAAACAAACCAGAGAAGTTTCTAGCCAGGGCACTTAGGGACAAAAGAGCGACACTATACATCCTGTCCATCCCCACCCCTGGAGGCGGCCAGAGCTTTTTAACAAAAGACATCTTACAGGCCTTCGAACGATACTATACTGATCTCCATAATCTTCCGCCACCCTCTAGTACTGAGCCACACTCGAACCCACCATTCTCATTTACAGAATATATTCAGAATACAGCTCTTCCCACCCTCTCGGAGGAGATTAATGCGGACCGAGAGGCCCCGTTCACAGTGGAGGAGATTTAGGGAGGGATTTCTAACCTGCCATCAGGTAAAAGCCCGGGCCCGGATACACAGGGAAATTTTTTAAAACAATTAAAAGTGGACTCACCCCTCTCTTATGCAGTGCCATCAACAGTATTGCCCCAACAGGGGGTTTCCCCCCACCTTCCTCAAAGCACATTTCACCATCATTCTGAAGGAAGGTCATGACACTAACCAATGCCTTAGCTACTGCCCCATCTCACTCCTTAACTTTGACACAAAGTTGTTTGCTAAATTAATAGCGAATCATCTAGCAGCGGTCCTTGGACCTCTGATTCACCCTGATCAATCTGGCTTCATTCACTTGCGTAAAGCCCAAGATAACAGAGTCCGTGCTTTTTTGTTGGTACACCTGGCCATAGCCCGGAATCAGCCGTTAGTGCTTCTCTCTCTTCGCCCTTCCCGATCCGCAACAGTACAAGACAGGGGTGTCCACTTTCCCCTCTACTCTATGTACTGTGTATGGAACATCTTTTAAATGCTTTAAGGAGGGACCCGGCTGTTACAGGCCTCCAAGTGGGAGAGAATGGACACCTATGTTCGGCTTTCGCGGACAACCTTCTCCTATTTGTTTCCTTCCCTCAAAGATCCCTACCCACGATTACTCAGGCCTTACAAACATACTCCTACTTCAGCAACCACAAAATTAACATGTCCAACAGCATGGCCCTGACTATCTCATTACCAGAGACTGATTTGAGGTTGCTAAAGAGAACCTATCCATTCCGTTGGGCCTCTAAGTCCCTCAAATACTTGGGTGTCCATGTCCCTGCAGACCTCCAGGAGGGTTACACGCTTAATTTTCTACCCTTGCTTGCCTCTCTGGAGAGGGACTTGTCTAAATGGAAGATGGGGACATTCTCCTGGTTGGGTAGGGCGAAAATATTGAAAATGAACATACTCCCGTGTTTACTCTACCTTTTCCAAGCAGTACCCCTTACACTTCCCCTCTCCTTTTTAAAAAAACAAAAACGGATAGTGCATTCTGTTCCTCTATCTGGGCGGGACGGCCGTCGAGAACCTCCAAACAAATTCTTATTAGGCGGAAACAAGCAGGTGGCCTACCAGTAGTTGACTGTAGGGCCTACTTGCAGCTTCCCTGATGCGGTTTTTGGACTTTTTCCACTGCCGCTCCGTGAAACGCTGGGTGGACATAGAGACCGCTAACACGGAGATAGAAATCACATCAGTCCCCTGGTTGCCCAGGGGGACTGTGTCAACAAGGCAGGTGGGCCAACTGCCATGGGTATCCCGGGAACTGATAACTACCATTCAATGCTATTTGTCTAGAACACAGCTCTTCTCTCCAGAAGGCCCACTGACGCCGGACTTGGGCAACCCCCCTGGAACTCACTAAATCTTCCTTCCTTGGGGTCTCCGGGACACCTATCCTTCCGATCATGTGATTTCTGGAGGGTACACTCATCTGCCCCTATGACCACTTAGTTCCAGAACACACTCGCACTCCAATGAGGCACATGCATTATCTACAACTAGCTGACTTTGTTAGGACAGAACAGACTCATCTAAAATTGGACAGACCGCTGCTTCCCTTTGAGAAGATCTGCTCCTCATCCTCCCCACCTTCCAAGGCAGTGTCCTTCATATGTTGCGGCTTGGGAAGCAGAATTGCAGACCTCCTTTACCCCGTCTGACTGGTCCAGGGCCTTTACTATGTGCCATGAACTCCCGATATCATGTAAAGCTCAAGAAACCAACTTTAAACTTCTCTCCAGGTGGTACAGAGTTCCTGTAGTTCTGTACACAATGTTCCTTTCTGTACCTGACCTCTGCTGGCACTGTGGGGAGGCAAGGGGCACGATGTTCCAAATCTGGTGGTCCTGCTCTCTGCTCGCTCCTTGCTGGACAGTGATGATCTCCCGTATCGAGACCATCACTGGGGTATCATACCCAAATGACCCTAAAATGTTGCTCCTGACTATCCTTCTCCTTTCCCATAAGACTCCCCCTGAGGATTCTAGCTCATTTCCTCCTGATGACGGCCCATACAGCGATTCCTAGGCGCTGGAAGTCTACACATGCCCCGAAGTTATCTGACTGGTACTCAGGGGTACTTTTTCTCTGCCGGATGGAGGAGTTGATGGCGGATTCCTTGGGCAGGGCTGAGAGGTTTGGGGTGATCTGTAGACCGTGGTTAGCCATCTTACAGACTTCTCTTTATAAGACGCAGTGAGATCCCCATTACCTCCTCTCCATTAATCGAGGGGCACCTTTTCCTGACCTGATGGAGTAGAGATGTTCGTGTACTCGTGTGTTAAGTTGCCGCTTCGTCTTGCCGATGCGGGATATTGGTAACCTTGGCTAATCAGCTCAGAGCTACATTAATATAATCCTAAGTGTAATACATAATTTAGGGCTCTAAGACAGTGAGCTATTGTGAAAGTATAGGTTGGAACAGAACCAGTTCAGTCAGAACTAGAACTTTTTGGCAGAATTTGGCGAACCGGCAGAACCAAACTTTTGAAAAATACGCTCATCTCTAGATGTGACCAAAGATCAGAAATTCTGGAGTTTTGTATTTTTTTACATTTATGCTGTTCCCCATGCTGGATCATAAACCTTCTATTAAATTATTTCAGACAATTCTCTAAAAAGCAATACCAAACATGTTTTTTTTTTCATGTTTTTTTTTATTTGTAAAATGGAAAAAGGGAAGGGGTAATTAAAATTTTTTATTAGGGGACTATTTTTTTTAAACTTTTTAGGGGCCTATTATAATCAGTCTGTATTAGAGGGGCACCTATAGCTGGAACGGAGGAAAACTAGAGACCTCGAGTGCTCATCGTATCTCATCGGACCTCCTCAATCGCACTCCCACTGAAAGCTGTCCTTTCAACTTTTACATGCAGTGATCGACACTGATTGTGACATCTAAAGGGTTAAATGATGGACATCAGCATGATTGATGTCCGTCATTAGCCATGAGTCTTGGCTGCTGATAGCAGCTTTTACTCCCCTTCCATAAGGCGAGCGCAGTGCCTGTGCTTGCTTTATAGACAGAATGCACTGTAGGATGTAAATGTACATCCTGGTGCACAAAGTACCATGCCACCAGGATGTACATTTACCATTGATCCATTGTTAGGACCAATTTGCATTGATTTACATAATTTATTTTCTTAATGATAGGAATAGCAGCAGGTAGGAGGAAGGGTTGTACATAGTGAATCAGAGATTGCTGTAGGAGAAACGCATGCAGGTTTTCAGGCAAATCATTCTGGCTGTAGACCATACATTCAGAATGCACCATACTTATCAAAAGTTGCACATCCTGCTGAGGCATCTGATACAGGTGGTCCCAAATAAAAAATAAAGAAAAATATTCATTAATGAATTCAGCTTGGCGCAACTCTGAAGCCTTCCCCAAATGCACATTGGCTTCATAGGTCCATAGAACTGGCATATAAACACCTATATAGCTGTGCCAATGTGTTCATGTAAAAATGAATGTTCATATCTTTTTAAGGTAATCTGCTGTGGTGTGGACTGATTCCAAGGAGAAATAATGCTCTCTAGTCTCCTATGGCAATCCTGTGATTAATGTTATTGTCTATTGGTAATTCTTTTGAGAAAAGAACATCCTCCTTGGACCGCTAAATCTGTGAATAATTTAAAAGTACTAGTAAGCATAATATATTCGTAAAGATATGGAACTGTTGTTACAAAAAAGCATTTATACAAATGTTAAAGGAGTTCAAGGATTATCGTCTGCTTTGTTTGAGGGTTTATTATTCAGCATAGAATGTCTTAGGTGAATAGGAAAAAAGAATTCAAAATTGTAAAGATTTTCATTTTATAATGCCTGGGTATGCACCAAACAGATAAATGATATATATGTGGGTAATATTGGAAATTGCTTTTTTAGCACCTAATTGTTGAAAAATAAAATGTGTCTTAAATGATGTAAGAATGTATTATACGTGATTTTTATTGTGTGTGTGTGTGTGTGTATGTGTGTGTGAGGTGAGGGTAGGGGTGGGGGGGTAGAGAGGGTTGATAGATAGAAGAAGAGGTTATATCCAAATTCTTAGTAACAGTTTCCCCATTTGACAAAGGGGTTGTCAGTGTTGTAGAATAAACACACCAGCGCCCCAGGATAGGAATGGGGTAAATTAACTTCTATACCAAACCCTGACTCTCACAGAGAAACTGACTCTCTCCAGGATTAGGGGATATAAACCCCTTTATCTTTGAACCTTCCTACTATGGTATATTGTAAAACATTACATATTTTCCTCTATACCCCTGATGACTTGGATGATGCCATGAAACATGTAAAAGAGGTGAACTGTTATCATTTTAACCATCAGTATCTCAGTCCACTTCTTTAGTGCGTACTACAGAAACCTACTGTATTATCAAGACTCTTGCCTGAGTGCAAGTTATATTGATGGACTGTGATTTGTGGTTTTAACTATTCATGGAACCAATGTTAATTCATATTAATAAATATAATGTTTTACAATATACACTAGTTGGTAGGTTCAAAGATATGGGGGTTTTATACCCCGTGATCCCAGAGAGAGTCAGTCTCTCTGTGAGACTCAGGGTTTAGCAGAGAAGTCAGTGTTGTAGAGCTCCACTAAATAAACCCTATTGGAATATATGTCAAATAAACTGCCACAGTAAATTCAAGATTGATAGATGCAATGTCTTCTCTTTCTATTTCATTTTCTTCTCTATTTGACCCAGATCACCATGATAATACAATAATACAATAAACTGGTCATCTTAAAAATAAATAATTTGCAAATAGTGTTCCCTGATACATGGTTGATGAATGGTGCCATTTTGATTATGTGCTTTATAGATAATGCCTCATGGATGAAGTAATTCACTATCTCAGATCCCACAATGTCCTCTAGTGGAGCAGGTATGGGGTAGGTTGACTAGGCCTGGCTCCTCTCAAATAATGCACGTGCCCCTATGACATATACACCTGTTTGTGATTGTTTTATTATTCAGTTGTAGCTGTGAACTAGGGCCCACTGTTATATCAACAACTGGTAAAAGAGAACCACGATCCCTGGGTAGGAGTAAAGAAATCTAACAGGTAGGAACACTTTCTTGACTATTTTGTCTATGTGCAGGCCTGGACACATTCTCGGTAGTAACTATTCTGGTGCAATGTACACCAACCAGAATCTTACAGTTGATATATTTTCTTGTAGTTGGGAAGAAGAACTATATCACTAATGGATGTCATGTTTCAATGTTGAAATTCCCTGTCTGGATTATACTGTATGGTATATAATTCCACAGTCGTGAGTACAAAAGTTACAGTAGCAGCTCTTTACCATACTAAATATAAAACTGGGACCAAAGGGGTAACTTTTCTCCTTGAGAAAAGCATCACAAAGATGTGTGGAAGGTTATAATCCATTCATGCTTCAGTGAAAATATAGTAAGAAGGAAATGCATAGCAGCTCTCTGACACTCATTTTGGAGACAGCTTTCCCTTCAAGACAGTGTTTTACTCTGATTAGGAGTCTTAAAGCATGAATGGAGATGTATGATAAGCTAAAAAATCTCTTCAGAAGGACTACCCACCTGAAGAAAAATGTTTTAGGTGACTGAATTACCCAGGCTTTACCCAGGCACGTGTTTTGAGGTTATAACCCCTCTTCAGTACAGAGCAGGGTTCTGGATGGCTGCAGAGAGACTAATCGGTGTGGGACCAAAGGGGTAAAGTTCCTCCTTGAGAAAAACTTCTCAGAAGGAGAGACTACCCATCTGTAGACAGCTGTATCAGGAGTTAAAACCCATTGTAAGTACAGGCATTAACTTTAAGACAGCTGTCTACAGTTGTATTATCTCCCCTTCTGAAGTGTTGCCCAGCTTGGCTTAAATCCCCAGTCATGTTCTAAAGCTCCTTTACAGAGTCAAATACTGACATGAAGGGAAAGCTACCTCCAAAAGGTGGCATCAGGGAGCTGCTTTGCGTATCTGTTTTCCCATATAAAACTGTAAAGAGCACTTACATAAAATTATCCCTTGTTGTTGCAGGAACACTTTTTACAATAAATACGGTACTGTAAAACTACTTTTATTCATTAGACTTTATTTCATTCCTGTCATGATCATAAATCTTACATAATAATTATAATATATATGCTTTTGTCTAAAAGGCTTTATGTAAAAATACCTGCTGTGATAACTAACCATGGCGTTGTAGAATGTAACATTTCTTACAACTTTATAAATGTTACACTCCCAATTAGATATTGTCAAAACTTGGAAATGGGCTTAAGAGAGTAAATGAAGGGAAAACATTCAGATGTTCATCAGAGGTCATACCTGTGATGGAGGTGAAACGTATTTACTGCTCCAGTGAACCAAGTCAAATTTACTGAAGTTGACAGAGCGAATGGGCGCTGAAAAATTTATGTTTGAACAAACTTTCTTTTTTTTCTAAAGCAGTTCATTTCATTTTGCATTGGCTATAAACCTCAGTAGGTGATGATGAAAAAAGTGCCAGCCGTAGACATTTCCAGCTAATTGAAGGTACTCGGCTGTGTGGAAGAAATGTGAAGGCAATAGGCTACTTTACAGACCTGAACTTGTCTTATACCCAACAGAGAGTTTAAAAGGAATTTTGTCAGAAGCATTTCACTTCCATGAAACAAATGATTTGTTATTTAAACCATTTTTCTTTTTATTGTTGTTTATCTTACACAGTATTTAAGTAAGGATTTTTTCATATACATTTACCTGACAGGTACAGGTCTCAGGTCTAGGAGCTTCACCTATTGGTATAATTGGTGTTGACAATTCCATAACTCCCATAGACTTCACTACAGACGTAACGTACAAGCTCTACCTTCAAAGTGTATAGAAAATGTGAAAGCTGGGAATTTGCAACCAGTAGGAATTTATAGCACATATTTAAAGGGGTACTCAGCCCCTAGACATCATATCCCTTATCCAAAGGACAGGGGATAAGATGTCTGATCATGGGGGCCCGTGATCTCCCTGCTGCACCCGACGTTAGTTTAGAGCGGCGGGTGCCGCGCTGGAGGCTTGTGACATTGTTGCCACATCCCGCTTGTGATGTCACGGCCACGCCCCCTCAATGCAAGTCTATAGGAGGGGATGTGACAGACGTCTGGGGTGCCGCAGCCAAGATCGCAGGGGTACCAGCGGTGGGACCCCTGCGATCAGACATCTTATCCCCTATCCTTTGGATAGGAGATAAGATGTCTAGGGGCGGAGTACCACTTTAAACGCATGTACACTTTTGCCATGTAAGAAATATTTTTAGATGTGGAAAAATGTTTCTGGACATTGTTCAATATTGTTAGCTAAAACACCTGCTTTCTCCAACAAGCCTGCTTATAAAGATGCTGGTGTAGATTTTTCCAGATCAGAAAGTACTCGAGAAAGTACTTTGGGCATGCAACACATGCAATAATATGTGCAACAAAACTTAGGTTTCCTTTCCAATGCATCAACTTAAAAGGGGCATTCATCAACATCTGCATCTCACACTTGGGTCTAAATGAGTCCCTCGCCAGCGCAAAGGTTTGCTCAATTTATGAAGCTGGGCATGGATCTGCATAAATACAGGCTAGCCTGGTCACCCTCCTTGAAATTTAGGATTTAAACTATAATACATTTTCCAAGCGTGGGCAACCATGCCCCCTTCCACCAAAGCCACACCCTATTTTTTGTGAAGGTACGCCCATAGGCAAGCGCAGCAAAAAGTGGCAAATAATCACATATTTTTTGCGCACAGGACCTGGACTGAATAACTGAGCTGAATAACATATTGTAGCACTGGCCAAAGGCACATTGAGCAAACATCCAGAGAACAGGGAGGAAAATAACTAAACTCCTCTGTTTTAAACAGGGTTTTCCTGATGCTTAGTCCGTTAAAGAAAGAAATACAATGAAAGGATATCTACAAATCAATTATTTTCAAGTAAGATTATCAACTAGCTCCAGATAGTTAAACAGATTTGTAAATTACTCTTCTTTCTGGCAACAGTGCTCTCTGCTGACATTTCTGCTTGTCTTGGGAACTGCACAGAGTAGAAGAGGTTTGCTATGGGGATTTGCTTCTACTCTAGACAGTTCCCGAGACAAGTGTCATCAGAGAGCACTTAGACAGAAAAGAACAACTCAACTTCAGCAGCTGCTAAGTACTGAAAGGATTAAGATTTTTTAATAGAAGTAATTTACAAATCTGTTCACTTTCTGGAGCCAGTTGATATATACATTTTTTTTTTCCTGGGTAACCCCTTTAAGTCAAGAAATGCAATACATTTATAGAGTTATTCAGGGTTGGATTTACATAGGGGCTGATGAAGCTGCAGCTTCCGGCCCTTACAGTAAAATAGGCCCAGCCGGTCGCCAAAAAGGCCGCAGAGGAGCGGTGCAGCCCGTGCTGCAAGACCGTGAGAGAACAGAGTTTAAATCCTCTCTACTCTCGCAACTCTGTACTCTCACGGGCCGCGGCAGCCGACAGTCGGAGCCAGAGGCGGCTCTACCAATCCTCGCTTTGGTTGGGGCCTTGCTCTGACCCTGACCACCGCAGGGGGCCCCTGTCACATTGTGGACATCCCTGTTGCCCAAAAGATCTTTTCGGGACACGAGGATGTCTCGGCGGTTACCTCTCTACGATGGCCCCCGCGTTAACTTAAAAAATGCAGGAACTGCCGGGAGGTAGCGCACACAGGGACATCACTGACATCCCGTGCGTGCGCCCATGGCAACAGCAGAGTGGAGCAGAGCAGTAAGGAGGAGGACGCGTGCGTGCATGGTAAGTTATCTCTATGTTGTACGCCATCTTTAGTGTTCTGAACACCACTCTTCCGATCCCACGACCTACTGCTATGGCCTGTAGGCCATAGCAGTAGATTGTGACCCCAGAACAGAGGAGTGGTAGTCGGAACACTTAAGTGGGTCAGTACACAGGCATACAGCCTCCAGCCATACACTGTATATGGCTGGAGGCTGTATGTCTAAGGGGGAACTGTACTGCTCCTAATGTGGGGAACTATACTGCACCTAAAGATGGGAGCTATACTGCACCTAATGTGGGGTAACTATATTGCACCTAATGTGGAGGACTATACTGCACCTAATGTGGGGGAACTGTGCTGCACCTAATGTGGTGAGCTATACTGCACCTAATGTGGGGGACTATACTGCGCCTAATGTGGGGAGCTATACTGCACCTAATGTGGGAAGCTATACTGCACCTAATGTGGGGGAACTGTACTGCACCTAATGTGGGGAACTATACTGCTCCTAATGTGGAGAACTATACTGCATCTAATGTGGGGGAGCTATACTGCACCTAATGTGGGGAAGCTATACTGCACCTAATGTGGGGGAACTGTACTGCACCTAATGTGGGGAGTTATACTGCACCTAATGTGGGGGACTATGCTGCAACTAATGTAGGTGACTATACTGCACCTAATGTGGGGAAGCTATATTGCACCTAATGTGGGGGAACTGTACTGCACCTAATGTGGGGAGCTATACTGCACCTAATGTGGGGGACTATGCTGCACCTAATGTGGGGAGAAATACTGCACCTAATACTGGGAACTGTACTGCACCTAATGTAGGGAGCTATACTGCACCTAATGTGGGGGACTATGCTGCACCTAATGTGGGGAGAAATACTGCACCTAATGTGGGGGAACTGCACTGCACCTAATGTGGGGAGTTATACTGCACCTAATGTGGGGGACTATGCTGCATCTAATGTGGGTGACTATATTGCACCTAATGTGGGGAAGCTATACTGCATCTAATGTGGGGGAGCTATACTGCACCTAATGTGGGGAAGCTATACTGCACCTAATGTGGGGGAACTATACTGCACCTAATGTGGGGAACTATACTGCACCTAATGTGGGGAGCAATACTGCACCTAATGTGGGGAGCTATTCTGCACCTAATATGGGGAGCTATACTGCACCTAATGTGGGGGACAATACTGCACCTAATGTGGGGAGCTATACTGCACCTAATGTGGAGAACTATACTGCACCTAATGTGGGGGGACTATACTGCACCTAATGTGGGGAGCTATACTGTACCTAATGTGGGGGAACTATACTGCACCTAATGTGGGGAGCTATACTGCACCTAATGTGAGGGACTATACTGCACCTAAAGTGGGGAGCTATACTGCACCTAATGTGGGGAGCTATACTGCACATTATGTGGGGAGCTATACTGCAACTAATGTGGGGGACTATACTGCACCTAATGTGGGGAGAAATACTGCACCTAATAGGGGGGACTTTACTGCACCTAATGTGGGGAGCTATACTGAACCTAATGTGGAGAGCTATACTGCACCTAATGTGGGGAGCTATACTGCACCTAATGTGGGGGACTATACTGCAACTTATGTGGGGAGCTATACTGCACCTAATGTGGGGAGTTATACTGCACCTAATGTGGAGAAACTGTACTGCACCTAATGTGGGGGAACTATACTGCACCTAATGTGGGGGAAACTATACTGGACCTAATGTGGGGAACTATACTGCACCTAATGTGGAGAACTATACTGCACCTAATATGGGGGAACTATACTGCACCTAATGTTGAGAACTATACTGCACCTAATGTGGGGAACTATACTGCACCTAATGTGAAGAACTATACTGCGCCTAATGTGGGGAGCTATACTGCATCTAATGTGGGGAGCTATACTGCACCTAATGTGGGGGAAATGTACTGCACCTAATATGGGGAACTATGCTGCACCTAATGTGGGGGAACTGTACTGCACCTAATGTGGGGAGCTATAATGCACGTAATGTGGGGGACTATGCTGCAACTGATGTGGAGGACTATACTGCACCTAATGTGGGGAACTATACTGCACCTAATGTGGGGAGCTATACTGCACCTAATGTTGGTAGTTATACTGCACCTAATGTGGGGGACTATAATGCACCTTATGTGGGGAGCTATTCTGAACCTAATGTGGGGAGCTATACTGCACCTAATGTGGGGGACAATACTGCACCTAATGTGGGAAGCTATACTGCACCTAATGTGGGGTAACTATACTGCACCTAATGTGGGGAGCTATACTGCACCTAATGTGGGGAGCTATACTGCACCTAATGTGGGGGAACTATACTGCACCTGATGTGGGGAGCTATACTGCACCTAATGTGGGGGACTATACTGCACCTAATTGGGGAGCTATTCTGAACCTAATGTGAGGAGCTATACTGCACCTAATGTGGGGGACTATACTGCACCTAAAGTGGGGAGCTATTCTGAACCTAATGTGGAGAGCTATACTGCACCTAATGTGGAGGACAATACTGCACCTAATGTGGGAGACAATACTGCACCTAATGTGAGGAGCTATACTGCACCTAATGTGAGGAGCTATACTGCACCTAATGTGGGGGACTATACTGCACCTAATGTGGGGAGCTATTCTGAACCTAATGTGGGGAGCTATACTGCACCTAATGTGGGGAGCTATACTTAACCTAATGTGGGGAGCTATACTGCACCAAATGTGGGGGAATATACTGCACCTAATGTGGGGAGCTATACTGTACCTAATGTGGGGGACTTTACTGCACCTAATGTGGGGAGCTATACTGCACATAATGTGGGGAGCTATACTGCAACTAATGTGGGGAGCTATACTGCACCTAATGTGGGGGACTATACTGGACCTAATGTGGGAGCTATACTGCACCTAATATGGAGGAACTATACACACCTAATATGGGGGAACTATACTGCACCTAATGTAGGGGAACTATACTGCACCTAATGTGGGGGAACTATACTGCACCTAATGTGGAGAACTATACTGCACCTAATGTGGAGAACTATACTGCACCTAATGTGGGGAACTATACTGCACCTAATGTGGGGAACTATACTGCACCTAATGTGGGGAACTATACTTCACCTAATGTCAGGGGAAGTATACTGCACCTAATGTGGGGGACTATACTGCACCTAATGTGGGGAGCTATACTGCACCTAATGGGGGGAACTATACTGTACCTAATGTGGGGGAACAATTTTGCACATAATTAGGGGAGCTATACTGCACCTAATGTGGGGAGCCATTCTGCAACTAATGTGGGGAGCTATACTTCACCTAATGTGGGGAGCTATACTGCACCTAATGTGGAGAGCTATACTGCACCTAATGTGGGGGAACTGTACTGCACCTAATGTGGAGAGCTATACTGCACCTAATGTGGGGGAACTATACTGCACCTAATGTTGGGAGCTACTATATAAGGATATGAGTTATACCGTTCCACCATCAGTGTCTGGATCACTATATAAGGATAGGAGTGATACATTTCATAAAAAGGCCCATAATTCTCAGCACCAGGCCCATGATGCTCTTAATCCGGCCCTGGAGTTATTCAACGATGTGCTGTATATAGTTAATTTTTTGCTATAAAATTTTTGCATTGAGAGCAGCTAAATTATGGAGGAAATTATGGAAAAAAAAAAATCAGCAGCCATCTTCATGCAGATGGATCTCAAGATGAAGCTACTTACTCTTATTTCTATATTCCTTGTAGGAAGAATGCTACAAAGAATGAAGGGGAACTATACTGCACCTAATGTGGGGAGCTATACTGCACCTAATGTGGGGAGCTATACTGCACCTAATGTGGGGGAACTATACTGCACCTAATGTGGGGAGCTATACTGCACCTAATGTGGGGGACTACACTGCACCTAATTGGGGAGCTATTCTGAACCTAATGTGAGGAGCTATACTGCACCTAATGTGGGGGACTATACTGCACCTAAAGTGGGGAGCTATTCTGAACCTAATGTGGAGAGCTATACTGCACCTAATGTGGAGGACAATACTGCACCTAATGTGGGAGACAATACTGCACCTAATGTGAGGAGCTATACTGCACCTAATGTGAGGAGCTATACTGCACCTAATGTGGGGGACTATACTGCACCTAATGTGGGGAGCTATTCTGAACCTAATGTGGGGAGCTATACTGCACCTAATGTGGGGAGCTATACTTAACCTAATGTGGGGAGCTATACTGCACCAAATGTGGGGGAATATACTGCACCTAATGTGGGGAGCTATACTGTACCTAATGTGGGGGACTTTACTGCACCTAATGTGGGGAGCTATACTGCACATAATGTGGGAGCTATACTGCAACTAATGTGGGGAGCTATACTGCACCTAATGTGGGGGACTATACTGGACCAAATGTGGGAGCTATACTGCACCTAATATGGAGGAACTATACACACCTAATATGGGGGAACTATACTGCACCTAATGTGGGGGAACTATACTGCACCTAATGTGGGGGAACTATACTGCACCTAATGTGGAGAACTATACTGCACCTAATGTGGAGAACTATACTGCACCTAATGTGGGGAACTATACTGCACCTAATGTGGGGAACTATACTGCACCTAATGTCAGGGGAAGTATACTGCACCTAATGTGGGGGACTATACTGCACCTAATGTGGGGAGCTATACTGCACCTAATGGGGGGAACTATACTGTACCTAATGTGGGGGAACAATTTTGCACATAATTAGGGGAGCTATACTGCACCTAATGTGGGGAGCCATTCTGCAACTAATGTGGGGAGCTATACTTCACCTAATGTGGGGAGCTATACTGCACCTAATGTGGGGGAACTATACTGCACCTAATGTGGAGAGCTATACTGCACCTAATGTGGGGGAACTGTACTGCACCTAATGTGGAGAGCTATACTGCACCTAATGTGGGGGAACTGTACTGCACCTAATGTTGGGAGCTACTATATAAGGATATGAGTTATACCGTTCCACCATCAGTGTCTGGATCACTATATAAGGATAGGAGTGATACATTTCATAAAAAGGCCCATAATTCTCAGCACCAGGCCCATGATGCTCTTAATCCGGCCCTGGAGTTATTCAACGATGTGCTGTATATAGCTAAATTATGGAGGAAATTATGGAAAAAAAAAAATCAGCAGCCATCTTCATGCAGATGGATCTCAAGATGAAGCTACTTACTCTTATTTCTATATTCCTTGTAGGAAGAATGCTACAAAGAATGAAGGCAGTTCTAATGGCAAAAAGGAGTCCAACCCAGAACTAGGGATTCACCCCGGTGCAGTCATGAGCTTACCTCCTAATAAAAGTTGATCAGGTTTGATTGACAGGATGGAACCCTCATAAACCCAAGCTCATATAAAGTCATACTTTTATTTTAATTACTTGACATCAGTTGCGTCGCTAGGGATGGGCTTAGAAGGCTATAGCCTAGTTTCTGACACACATTGCCGAGGGTCTGGCCTAGGCTTGCTCGCTAATGGGAATCCAGGACACTGGATCCCGAGGCGAACGAGCAATGCTGTTACCTGCATGCCCACACGTGCATACAGGTGAAAGTTGCCTGTCAGTGTAAGCTGCAGCAATGGTTAAACAAACAGGTCTCTAATTCCTAGTGTCACTTTTCTGACCCTTTTTGAATATTGGCACCTCATTTGCCATTCAGCAGTCCTGGAGAACAGACCCTGTCACTATATAGTTCTTAAAGGGTCACTCCGGTGAAAACCTTTTTTCATTTAAATCAACTGGTTAAACATATTTGTAAATAATAGGTATAGAAATGAAGACGGCACTCACCCAGGTATGTTGTGCTAACGGTTTCTTTATTTCAATTCATCCGTAAATTTGTGCAGGGAGGTGCAGTGTCGAGCAGGTGTTAGCGGCAGTAACGCTGGAGCTCATAGCGTGATGGCAACAGCTGTGTGGTGCTTCCACATTTCTTCAGACCAATAAGAAGTGCTACTTAGATTGAGCACCCCCGGTATTGTTTGGTTTGCTTCCACACCTGCGCCTACAATCAGCCAGCTTCCACCATAGCAGTGCCGGACTCTGTTTCTACCACATAAATATTTGTAAATTACTTCTATTAAAAAATCTTAATCCTTCCTGTACTTATTAGCTTCTGAATACTACAGAGGGAATTCTTTTCTTTTTGGAAGGCTCTCTGATGACATCACAAGCACAGTTCTCTCTGCTGACGTTACTATAATAATAATAATATTGCTTTATTTATTTATTGTTGTCCTTAGTGGGATTTGAACCTAAGTCCCCAGCACTACAAGCCATCATGCTGCCCTTAGCATACATCTGCTATGCATGGTTGCTAAAATGGACAGAGATGCCGGCAGAGAGCACTGTGCTTGTGATGTCATCAGTGTTCCAAAAAGAAACGAATTTCCTCTATAGCATTCAGCAACTAATGAGTACTGGAAGGATAAAGATTTTTAATAGAAGTAATTTACAAATATGTTTAACTTTCTGCCACCAGTTGATTTAAAAGAAAAAGGGTTTTCACCGGAGTACCCCTTTAAATATTAGAAGTAGAAGTCTGCCTATTGCATTACATAACTCCCTTGAAATGTGGGGATGAATGCCATCTGGACCTGGTGATTTGTCAATTTGGCGTTTTTTAGACGTCACTGTACTTCTTCCTGGGTTAAATCGGTGACATCGACTGGGGAGTTTACCTTATCCTGCTCTTTTAATCCGCTGTATTTAAACTGGCATTTCATTTAATGTGAATACAATGCAGAAGAATGTGTTTGTTATCTCATTTTACAATGTTAGGAAGCCAGTTAAATTCTAGTTGCACCTCTTCACAGCTGCATCTGAGGCCAGTGCCTAACTCGCCACACCTTAGTTACAGCCATACCAACTTACATGCATTCATTATGTACTTGGGCCACTTACATAGACACATATATGAACGTTCATGACACATGGACATACTTATGTACACAATCACCACATAATCACACATTAGAGATGAGCGAACTTTTGAGAAGTTTGAGTAAGCCGATTCGCCAAATTTTTTGAAAAAATGTGTTTCAATCCGAATTTATTCGCTGTGAATCTACATTAAAAACTGCTATTTCTGGACTACAGATAGCCTCAATAGGGGTGTAGAACACTTTGCACTGTTCTAACACACATATGGAGTGTGCTGGGGTAGTGCAATAATACTGTTATTCGCTTATGGTATGACTGCCGCAGAGCAGCACAATGATAGTCTGGAGGTGGCATCGTTATGAGGAGACCATATAGTGACTGAATGACACAGCGATGAGGTGTTGGCTGAACATGAGGAGACCATATTGTGCCTAAATGAAACAGCGTGGAGGTGTTGGCAGCATGAGGAGACCATGTAGTGGCTGAATGACACAGCTTGGATGTGGCAGAAGCATGAGGAGAGCATATAGTGGTGAATGACACAGCGTGGAGGTGTTGGCAGCATGAGGAGACCATATAGTTGCTGAATGACACAGCCTGAAGTTGGCAGCAGCATGAGTAGACACTAGGGCTTCACAATCCCTAAGATTAAAAGATGAATTTTGAAATTTAAATTGAAGATTTATGGTAGCTAGTGCTACCATAAAAAATTTTAGGCCCAGGCCCAGCAGCATCAGTAAACCATATATTTGCTGAATGACACAGCCTCGAGTTGACTGAAGCATGAGGAGACCATATAGTGTCTGAATGGCACAGCCAGGAGTTTGCAATTGAATATTTTGAAATTGAAATTTAAGATTTTGAAATTGAAATTTTAACTCTCAAGTTTTAGTGTCCCGGGCCCCAGTGTGTGGATACAAAGGACAAAATCTAACCAGGAGTCACATGTCAGAAGGCAGCACAATGACAGAACCTGGAGGTGGCATCAGTATGAGGAAACCATATAGTTGCTGAATGACACAGCCTGGAGCTGGCAGCAGCATGAGTAGACACTAGGGCTTCACAATCCCTAAGATTAAAAGATGAATTTTGAAATTTAAATTGAAGATTTATGGTAGCTAGTGCTACCATTAAATATTTTTAGTCCCAGGCCCAGCAGCATCAGTTTGAATGACACAGCCTGGAGGTGGCTAAAGCATGAGGAGACCATATAGTGGCTGAATGACACAGTCTGGAGTTGGCTGAAGCATGAGGAGACCATATAGTGTCTCATTGGCACAGCCTGAAGGTAGCTAAAGCATGAGGAGACCATATAGTGGCTGAATGGCATAGCCTGGAGCTAGCTGAAGCATGAGGAGACCATATAGTGTCTGAAGGGCACAGCCAGGAGTTGGCGGCAGAGGAGGAGACAATAAGGCCTCACAATTTCTAAGAATAAAAGATGAATTTTGAAATTTCCATTGAAGATTATGGTATCTAGTGCTACCATAAACATATATAGGTAATGTCCTAGGCCCAGCAGCAGCACTAAAGCATGTAGTTGCTGAATGACACAGACTAGAGCTGGAAGCAGCATGAGTACACAGGTACTCATATAGTGGAGACACTATATGAGGAGACCATATAGTGTCTGAAGGGCACAGCCAGGAGTTGGCGGCAGAGGAGGAGACAATAGGGCCTCACAATTTCTAAGAATAAAAGATGAATTTTGAAATTTCCATTGAAGATGTATGGTAACTCGTGCTACCATAAACATATATAGGTAATGTCCTAGGCCCAGCAGCATTGCTAAACCATGTAGATGCTGAATGACACAGACTGGAGAGAGCTAAAGCATCAGTAAACCATTTATTGGATGAATGGCACAGCCTGGATGTGGCTGAAGCATCAGTAAACCATATATTGGATAAATAACACAGCCTGGAGGCGTTGGCAGCATGAGGAGACCATGTAGTGGCTGAATGACACAGCGTGGAGGTGTTGGCAGCATGAGGAGACCATATAGTGGTTGTATGACACAGCCTGTAGCTGGCAGCAGCATGAGTAGACACTAGGGATTCACAATCCCTAAGATTGAAAGATTAATTTTGAAATTACAATTGAAGATTTATGGGTGCTAGTGCTACCATAAAAATGTTTCGGCCCAGGTCCAGCAGCATCAGTAAACCATATATTGGCTGAATGACACAGCCTGGAGTAGGCTGAAGCATGAGAAGAGACTATATAGTGGCTGAGTGAGACAGCCTGGAGGTGGCAGCAGCAGCATCAGGAGTCCTGAAAGCGACCCGGTGACAAAGTGGGTGGCAATACCCTTACCCGGTGACGAAGGTGGGTGAAAAAATGTCTGATGCGGAGGAAGTGCTGGTGTTGCACCCTGGTCAGTCTACTCTCATGCATCAGGCATTGGTGGTTGGAAATCCTGGATGATCCATGTCTGATTCATCTTGACAAAGGTCAGTATCTCCACATTTTTATGGGGCAGACGAGTTCTCCTTGGATGACTATGGCCCCCGCCGCACTAAACACCCACTCTGATGGCACACGACTGGCAGGGAAGGACTGCTTTTCCAGGGCGAGCTCTGGCTGCCTAGAAGTCCAGCGGATCTTCAAGGTGTGTTGGCACGGGCATGTCAAGGAATGCCACCACCTTCTGGTTCAGGTCCTGCTCCTGGTGTACCTGCTGCTGATGAGTTGCTTCACTATGTGGGTGAAGAAAACTACTCATCAGCAACTGTAGACTCAGGCTGCTGCTGATGGAGCTGGTACTGATCCTGCCACCCCACCCCTCCCCAGCAGCCATGGCAGTGGAAGGTGAGCGAAGGGGACCCCCCCCCCATTCAGACCTGCGAGAGGATGGACGATGGCGCTGATAGGCATGGGCCAACTGACTACATATGATGCCTCTGTAGTAGGTCATTTTGTCCTCCCCCTCAGTGGGTATAAAAAAGGCCCCTATTTTGGGGCAGTAGCGAGGGTCCAATAAGGTGGAGATCCAGAAGTCATCCCGTTGCCAAATGGTGACAATGCAGCAGTCACTATGCAAGCAAGTGAGCATGCATCGTGCCATTTGTGCAAGTGACTCGGAGGGACTCCCTGCCTCCATCTCCACTGCATACTGCCACGGTGTGTCTGGGTCCTCTGTCTCACCTTCCTCATAACCCTCTAGCTCCTCTGGCTGCTCCTGCTCCTCCTCTCCTGTTAGATTACTAGAAAAACCGCCCATTTGGCAATACTCCACTGTGCCCCTCCCCTCCTCCTCCTCCTACAGTTCAGCCCACACAGGGCTCATGTGGCCGTGAGATGTAGGCACCATGTCTCTAGTGCCCTGACAAGCCATCTTTCCAACATGTGTTGTAGGAAATGGAGCAGTGGAATGACATTGTTCATCCCGTAATCCTGGCGATTTACTAATAATGTGGCATTCTCAAAGGGCCTGAGCAAATGGCATGTGTCATGTATGAGCTGACATTGGTTCACATTGAAGTTAAACAGGGGAGTACCGCTATCCGATTGGATCATCAAGAAATTGGTGATGGCTTTTCTCTGTTGTACAGTCGGTCCAACATATAGAGGGTGGAATTCTAACGTGTAGCAACGTCACAAATCAGACTATGTTGGGGGATACTGTTCTAACGCTGCATCTCAAAGAGGGTGTGCTTTTCGGTGTACGAGTGGCTGAAGTGCATGCATAGTTTCCTTCCCATTGTTAGGATGCCTTGCAAATGAGCGGAACCCTTCAGGAACTGCTTCACAACCAGATTGAACTTATCGCTGCACATGCAAGATGTTCTTCCCGTTGTCAGTCACCATGGTTCCCATTTCCAGTTTTTGTGGAGTAAGCCATGCTTCGATTTCTTTACAAATGACTTTTAGCAGTTCCTCCACTGTGTGACTCCGTTCACCAAGGCAAACCAGTGGAGCACTGCCAAATGGGCGTGACACCGCCGTGTCCTTCACACATGGTACGCTGAAGGGCCACTGAGACTTGTCTGGGCAGTGGAGGCTGAGGACACGGTGTATAAGGAGGAGGCAGAGTCACAAACTGTCACAGGACCAACGGCCTGAGAGCGTGGAAGAGGAAGCGGCATGACCTGTCCAAATTGTTGTTGTGGCTGTGCAGGAACCACATTCATCCAGTGAGCCGTAAATGACATGTAGTGTCCCTGACCATAGTTACAGCTCCAAATGTCGGCGCTGCCGTGCACTTTGGTACACACCGACAGGCTCAAGGACTGGCCCACCTTCACTTCCACAAAATTGTGCAGGGCTGTTACTGCCTTCTTTGCAAATAAATGAAGGCTTGGCACTCTCCACCTCGGATCGGCACAAGCCATCAGTTCTCTGAAAGGTGCAGAGTCCACCACTTGAAAAGGGAGTGATTGCAGCAGCAGCAACTTGGACAGGAGCACATTCAGCTTCTGCATCATTGGATGAGTGGGCGCATACTGTTGTCTCTTGGACATGGCTTTGCTGATGGATTGTTGGCAGAATGAATGACTAAAAGTAGGAGGAGCAGGAGCATCTGGAGTGGCAGAAGGAGGGTATGAAACACAGCTCCCTTCGGCTGAGGTGGTGGAGCCTTGGCTTTACAGGGCAGTAGCTGCTGACTGTCCCCTATTGGATCATCCTCACTAAATAGTGGAGTTGAATCCACAGCATAAGATACTTCTGTGGGAGGGGAACAGCATAGGACAGAGGCAATGGAAGGACAGGGACTGCTCCCGGGCCATGCCAACTGAGGGTTATGTCTGAGGAACCCACACACTGTTGACTGGGGACTATCAGTTGTCAAGTGTGATTAAGTGGAGGACCGTGTTAACAATCAATGACTGCAGATAGGTTGCTTGTTGAGACACGACAGCTAGCTGATACAGGGAGCTCAGGCCTCTTGTTGCGACTCCTGCTGCCACTTACCCCTAGTCTGCTGTGACCTCTGCCTGATGAATTTAGGCCTCTGCCACTCCTCTGCCATACATACTTAGTGCGTATATGAGGGGAGTACAATGCGCTTCACTACGCTTAAAAGAGTATTTGTCTAGAACAGCAGCAGGTGTGTACTTTTAACTGTCCTTTCACAGTATCTAGGCCCTTGACAGATTAACAGGTACAAAATAGTACAATACTTAGAGGTACATATGTGGTATGCACTTATGAGGGCAGAAAAATGCGGTACTGTACGCTTAGAAAATATATTTTAGTTAGACACCAGCTGGTGATTACTTTTGCCTGGACTTTCATAGTATCTAGGCCCTTGACAGATAAACAGGTGCCAAATAGTACACTTCTTACTGGACATATGTGGTATGTACTTATGAGGGCAGAAAAATGCAGTACAGTACGCTTACAAAAACGTCTTTTAGTTAAACACCAGCCGGTTATTACTTTTGCCTGGACTTTCACAGTATCTAGGCCCTTGACAGATTAACAGGTGCAAAATAGTACACTACTAAAATGTACATATATGGTATGTACTTATGATGGCAGAAAAATGTGGTACAGTTCGCTTAGAAAAATTTATTTTAGTTAAACACCAGCCAGTGATTACTTTTTGCTTGGACTTTCACACTATCTAGGCCCTTGACAGATTAACAGGTACAAAATAGTACACAACTTAAATGTAGGTATGTGTTATGCCCTTTTGAGGGCAGAAACATGCACTACAGAACACTTTAAAAAGTATCTGAGTACAACACCAGCCGTAGAGTACTTTTGCCTGGACTTTCACAGTATCTAGTCCCTTGACAGATTAATAGGTGCGAAATAGTACAGTACTTAGATGTACATATGTGGTATGCACTTATGAGGGCAGAAAAATTTGCTACAGTACGCTTAATAAATGTATTGGAGTAAAACACCAGCCGGTGATTACTTTTGGCTGTCTTTTCACAGTATGTAGGCCCTTGACAGATTAACAGGTACAAAATAGTACACTACTTAGATGTAGGTATGTGGTATGCACTTATGAGGGCAGAAAATGCGCTACAGTATGCTTAATAAACGTATTGGAGTAAAACACCAGCCGGTGATTATTTTTGTCTGTCCTTTCACAATATGTAGGCCCTTGACAGATTAACAGGTACAAAATAGTACACTACTTAGATGTACTTATGTGGTATGCACTTATGAGGGCAGAAAATACGCTAGAGTACGCTTAAAAACTCTGTATTTTATTAAAACACCAGCCGGTGATTACTTTTGCCTGGACTTTCACCTGGACTTTCACAGTATCTAGGCCCTTGACATATTAACAGGTGCAAAATAGTACACAACTTAGATGTACTTATGTGGTATGCACTTGTGAGGGCAGAAAATGCACTACAGAATGCTCAGCAACTCAGTTTTTTATTAAAACACCAGCCGGTGATTACTTTTGCCTGTTCTTTCACAGTATCTAGGCCATTGACAGATTACCATATTTTTTGCCATATAAGATGCACTTTTTTTTGGGGGGGGGGAGTTGGTGCGTCTTATACGGCGAATACACACCTATCACGGCCGTCCCTGCAGCCATCAAAGGCCGGGACCCGCGGCTAATCCAGGACATCACCGATCGCGGTGATGCCCTGTATTAACCCCCCAGATGCGGCGGTCAGCTTTGATCGCCGCGTCTGAAGGGTTAATACAGGTTATCACCGCGTCTGAAGCAAAAGTGACACTAACCCGGTTGCACCGGGAGGCACCTTGCCTGCCTCCTCAGTGTTTGCTCCGTGCCAGGATCCCCTGCATGGCCAGCGCTCTCCTTCGTCGTCATCGCACACGCCGTCCCGTCATCCAATAGGAGCGGCGTGCATAGCGGCGTGCGTAGCTAAGTGATGGAGGCGACGGAGAGTGAGGATACCGGGCAGCAGAGAAGTTCCGGAGCAACAGGGACACCCCGGGAACGCGGCAATAGCGATGGAGGGCGACATCCAGGGTAGCGGGGATGAGCAGTGACGGGTCCGGAGCGGAGGGGACACGTGAGTATTACCTTCTATACCAGTGGTCTTCAACCAGCGGACCTCCAGATGTTGCAAAACTACAACTACTGGCATGCCCGGACAGCCAATGGCTGTCCAGGCATGCTGGGAGTTGTAGTTTTGCAACATCTGGAGGTCCGCTGGTTGAAGATCACTGTGGCCTATACTTTGCATTGTATTCTAGATTTTCCTCATTTAAAATTGGGTGCGCCTTATATGCTGAAGAGTCCTATAGGGCGAAAAATACGGTAACACGTACAAAACAGTACACTACTTAGATGTACGTATGTGGTATGCACTTATGAGGGCAGAAAAATGCGCTACAGTATGCTTAAAAAAAACGTAATTTAGAAAAACACCAGCCGGTGATTACTTTTGCCTGGACTTTCACAGTATCTAGGCCCTTGACAGATTAACAGGTACAAAATAATACACTAATTAGCTGTGCATATGTGGTATGCAGTTATGCACTTTTGGGGACAGGAAAATGCGGTACAGTATTCTTAAAAAACTTATTTTAGTAAAACACCAGCAGGTGATTACTTTTGCCTGGACTTTCAGAGTATCTAGGCCCTTGACAGATTAACAGGTATAAAAGAATATACTACTTAGATGTACGTATGTGGTATGCACTTATGAGGGCAGAAAAATGCAGCAGAAAAAGTACGCTTAAAAAAAAACTTATTTTTGCACAACACCAGTAGTACACAACAGTGCTGCAGCACAAAAAAAGCTGTGTACTAAACACAAAATTGCACACTTTCAAAGACTATTAAGAATGAACTGCTGGGTATTATACCGTCTACAGACTAGTATAACCAGCAGATGATTTGTTCTGGAATAAAGATGCAGAATTACACTGAAAATTTTTTCCTGCCTCTTCTGCTAAGGTTTATGAAGTTGAGGCAGCTTGCTGAAATGTATGAGGCAACCTATTCTTGCACCACACCTCCATGCCTTTTTACATTCACTAAGGGGGTGTTACGCCGAGCGCTCCGGGTCCCTGCTCCTCCCCGGAGCGCTCGCGGCGTCCCTCTCTCTGCAGCGCCCCGGTCAGACCCGCTGACCGGGAGCGCTGCACTGTCATTGCCGGCGGGGATGCGATTCGCATAGCGGGACGCGCACGCTCGCGAATCGCATCCCAAGTCACTTACCTGTCCCGGTCCCCGGCTGTCATGCTCTGGCGCGCGCGGCTCTGCTCTCTAGGGTGCGCGCGCGCCAGATCTCTGAGATTTAAAGGGCCAGTGCACCAATGATTGGTGCCTGGCCCAATCACCCTGATTAGTTTCCACCTGTGCACTCCCTACTTATACCTCACTTCCCCTGCACTCCCTTGCCGGATCTTGTTGCCCTTGTGCCAGTGAAAGCCTTTCCTTGAGTGTTCCTAGCCTGTGTTCCAGACCTCCTGCCGTTGCCCCTGACTACGATCCTTGCTGCCTGCCCTGACCTTCTGCTACGTCTGACCTTGCTCTTGCCTTATCCCTTGTACCATGCCTATCTCAGCAGTCAGAGAGGTTGAGCCGTTGCCGGTGGATACGACCTGGTTGCTACCACCGCTGCAAGACCATCCCGCTTTGCGGCGGGCTCTGGTGAAAACCAGTAGCAACTTAGAACCGGTCCACCGACACGGTCCACGCCAATCCCTCTCTGGCACAGAGGATCCACCTCCAGCCAGTCGAATCATGACAGTAGATCCGGCCATGGATTCCGCTGAGGTGCCGCTGTCAAGTCTTGCCGACATTTCCACGGTGATCGCCCAGCAATCCCTAATGATCACCCAACGAAATCACCAGCTGTCGTACTTGACCACCGTGACACAGCAACTTCAGTCACAGATACAGCAGCTGCTACCGCAGATACAGCAACTTCAGTCACAGACACAGTAGCTGCAACAGCAACAACAATCTCCTCCGCCGGCTCCTGCAACTCCTCCGCAGCGAGCGGCCGCTCCCAACCCCCGCTTGTCTCTGCCGGACAAATTTGATGGGGACTCTAGACTCTGCCGTGGTCTCCTGCCTGGGAAGGCCCTGCCATGGACCACACCGCTCGGAGCACCTCTCTCACAGTATCCTTTGCAATCTACCCCTGTGCCTCCCGCCAAGGAGGCTATGCAAGTGGATCGGTCTCGCCTGACCCCTGAAGAGAGGACTCGCCGCAGAAAGAAAGATTTACGTCTATACTGCACTGTGCGTTACCGCACAGAACCCCTGCTCATGAGCATGGAACTGTATCTCGATAAAATGGAACTTTTTGTTTTGCCCAAATGCTCCTCTGAAGTCCTCCTCGGTCTGCCATGGCTCCAACACCACTCTTCTACCCTTGTCTGGACCACCGGGGAGATCAAGAGCTGGGGTGCTTCTTGCCACAGAAAATGCCTCACGTCTGCTCCCAGTCCCGTCAGTCAAACCTCTGTGTCTCCTCCTTTACCTGGTCTCCCCAAGGCCTATCTGGACTATGCTGTGTCTCCTCCTCACAGCCCCCGTCCTGTTAACACTCTGCCCCGTGCCAAGCTTCACCCTCTTCCCTCCCTCCCCACTCCCACGCCTTCTTGTTTGCCCGCTGTTGATGAGGTTTCCCGGGGCTTCACCACCGTCTGGAAAAAAACTCTAAAATCCCTCATACTAGCCTCATCCCGGGTGAAGAAGCAGGCCGACAAAAAAAGAAGAGCTCCTCCTGTTTTTGTGTGGCTCTCCGCCAAGTATATCCGCTTCCGTGTCCCCAGTTTTTATCTGGGACCACGTTATCTTGGACCCTTTGAAGTGAAGTGCCTAGAGGAAGCTACTCCTGTCTCCGGGTCCTCAGATGTCTTCCGGATTAAAGAATTTTCAGGTCCCAAAAAGAGGGGGAGACCCAAGGGGGGGGGGGGAGTACTGTTACGCCGAGCGCTCCGGGTCCCTGCTCCTCCCCGGAGCGCTCGCGGCGTCCCTCTCTCTGCAGCGCCCCGGTCAGACCCGCTGACCGGGAGTGCTGCACTGTCATTGCCGGCGGGGATGTGATTCGCATAGCGGGACGCGCCCGCTCGCGAATCGCATCCCAAGTCACTTACCTGTCCCGGTCCCCGGCTGTCATGCTCTGGCGCGCGCGGCTCTGCTCTCTAGGGCGCGCGCGCGCCAGATCTCTGAGATTTAAAGGGCCAGTGCACCAATGATTGGTGCCTGGCCCAATCACCCTGATTAGTTTCCACCTGTGCACTCCCTACTTATACCTCACTTCCCCTGCACTCCCTTGCCGGATCTTGTTGCCCTTGTGCCAGTGAAAGCCTTTCCTTGAGTGTTCGTAGCCTGTGTTCCAGACCTCCTGCCGTTGCCCCTGACTACGATCCTTGCTGCCTGCCCTGACCTTCTGCTACGTCTGACCTTGCTCTTGCCTTATCCCTTGTACCATGCCTATCTCAGCAGTCAGAGAGGTTGAGCCGTTGCCGGTGGATACGACCTGGTTGCTACCGCCGCTGCAAGACCATCCCGCTTTGCGGCGGGCTCTGGTGAAAACCAGTAGCAACTTAGAACCGGTCCACCGACACGGTCCACGCCAATCCCTCTCTGGCACAGAGGATCCACCTCCAGCCAGCCGAATTGTGACAGGGGGATTTAACCAAGGAAAATCAGGCAGCTTTGATTATCACTCTCCCGAAACCAGGGAAGTCTCCCGATGTCCTGGTTAATTTCCGGCCGATATCACTACTTTAAGCGTTGACTTAAAAATGTATGCGAAATTACTAGCTCTTAGACTAGGACCAGTCCTCCCTTACCTAGTGAGCACTGACCAAGTGGGGTTTGTCCAGAAAAGACAGGCCTACGAGAACACGAGGAGGGTGCTCAATGTTTTGCATATTGTAGATAAGAATAAGATTCCATCATTATTTGTCTCGCTAGATGCCGAAAAGACGTTTGACCATGTGAATTGGTCTTTCGCATTTTAGGTCTTACGCAGTTTAGGAGTGGGAGACATCTTCTTGTCCGCCACTAAAGCCCTCTATACTTCTCCCAATGCACGAGTGTTCACCAATGGGGTGCTGTCTGAAGAGATTGGCATAACCATTGGAACTCGACAGAGGTGCCCATTGTCCCCATTACTTTTTGTATTGGAGGATGGAGCCATTAGCCCAAGCGTTGAGAAGTCACCCTGAAACTTCAGGCATACAAGTAGGACAATGCAGACATTTAGTGTCATTATACGCTGATGACGTCATTATCTCATTATCCAATCCTGAGTCATCCCTGCCGGGTTCATTGGGACTATTGGCTAAATTTGGAGAATTGTCCAATTACAAGTTAAACGTAGCTAAATCCCAGGTCCTGCCAATACACCTCCCCCAGCGGTACAGTACAGGCTATCTAGCACCTTTAAATTGGATTGGAGGCCAGACTTGATTACTTACCTAGGTGTGAAGTTAACCCCTTCGTTCGCTATGCTTTATAAAACTATTTATGCCCCCTTTCTTCAGAGTATGAATGTGGAGTTGGACAAACTGGGGAGATTTGAGGTGTCATGGTGGGGTAGGATAGGGGCTTTTATGATGCTGGTGCTCCCAAAGTTACTATACTTATACCGCACGTTACCAATACATTTACCTACCATTTTTTTCCGAGGGGCCCATAACATACTTTTGGCATGCATTTGGGGCTCCAAGAAGCCGAGGGTGGCGCGCACTTTGATGATGAGGGGGGGCGTTAAGGGGAGCCTTGGACTCCCAGACTTGCATAGATATTATAAAGCTACACTGATATCACAATTAAAAGCATTTTGGTCCGATAACGCCATGATGCCGTGGACTCAGATCGAATGTTCTCTAGGTGGGACCCACCCGATAAGCTTACTGTTTCTTTCCATATGGCAACTACATCTTTCTACACATTTGTCTCCACTTACCAGAGCAGGTATTGCCTGTTGGTTCATCTTCCATAGCCACCCATCTCACCTCCGTAGATCATTTCCACCTAACACACCTCTTGCCTCACTTACTCGGTGTATCTCTAATCTACAGGTTCACACATGGACAGAGAAGGGTATCACAACGATAATGCACTTATATGAGGGAGGGCAACTGATCGCATTTTATACACTGAGGGAGCGATATGGTCTCTCACATTCAGAATTTTTAAAGTATTTACAAATTCGCCATTATTTAGGCCACGTTTCTAAAATGGATTGGTACTACTCAGAGGCATTATTTAGTTTGTTTACCCTCAACTGTAAGGGATTGAGAGCCCTTTATCTCCTGCTTTACTTGACTCCTTCGCCATTTGATAAACATCCTTATCTTAGGTGGCAGAGGGAACTAGCGATTGACATCACATCATTTGAGTGGACACAAGCAGCCAAGTGATTACATAGGTCCCGTATCACAAATTGAGGCAGCTGTTAAAACTAAATTTTGTTGGTACTGCACCCCCATGCGCTTGCATGCTATGTTCCCATCCACGTCACCTTTGTGTTGGAGAGAATGCACACAGAGAGGCTCTACCTCACATGTCCTTTGGTTTTGACCGGTATTAACTAGTTATTGGAGGGAGGTGGGCAGACTGCTCACCTCCATCTAACCCCCCCCCCCCCCCCTCCCCCGCCCATGCTGGTTTTAACGCCTAAATTGGCCTTACTGTTGATTGGAATTCAAGAGTTTCCAATGGACTTCAGACTCTTGTGTAAAATTCTAATTATAGCCAAATTAGTAGTAGCACGCCATTGGAAACCGGTGACTCTTCAATTAATCTAGCATATAAATATGAGAGGTTGTATACCTGCATTGGAGACATACACAACGTGTTATATATTGTGGAATGTTCACATCACTCTATGCTGTTGCTAACCTGTCCGTTTGTTGGAACGTGGTTCTGATTCTGTGTTTGTTCCTTTGTTACTGGATTATTTGTTCATGAAAAAATGTTCAATAAAACTGATTGAAATGAAATGTATTAGGCAACATACAGCTCTCTGCCCCTCTCTGTAATACTATGCTGGAGAAAGTGACTGAGAGGTTAATGGCTGCAGTAAAAATCCTTTTCAGTGAAAAAAAACACTGCTCTCTGTCCACCAGAACGCTGATGTGACTAGGATGTGAAACGCTGCTCGAATGAGCTTTTTTGTGTAGCACACACACACAGCAATGTCCGTCATGCAGTGTAATGAATGATATGACGAGACACAAAATGCCTGCCAAATATATAGGGCTGTGACACCGCAGGGGTGACTGGATGCTGATACACTGAATCCTGCATGTGATTTAGGGTCATCCCGCCTACTTCCCTTTCCGCCTTGCTTTCCCGCCTTCCCAGCATTCCTTGCCCCATGAACTGACACGTGGATCCACCATTTTAGATGCCCTGGAGGCTGGACTGCAGAAAATTGAATTTAATGAAGCGATTCGCAAGATAGAATCGCGGCAATATTCGCATTCATTGCAAATCGAATATTTCATGAAATTTGTAACAAATTCGGGTTCGTCAGCTTCGATTTGCTCATCTCTATCACACGTATAACACACACTAGACAACTATATTGTTGTGATCGATGGAGGTTGTAGAGAGGCGCCAATGTTGTATATGAGCTGAGGTTGTATTATGAACAGTCACTATATGCAGAAAACTAGGCTGGCAGTAATTTTATTTGTGATGCCAGGAGTGTGATGGTGATTGTAGTACTGTGTGAAGTCCACTTACCACGACTCCTATGAAGCAGTCAACTCTATCAGACTGCCGAAAAATAAACCCTCAAATGGCAAGACTAGAAATGTTTAAACTTTACTAAACTGGTTACATATCCATAACATACAACAGACAATTCACTTAAAGGGGTTGTGCACTGCCCTGCCTTTCGGAGCTCCGCTCGCAGTGTCCGGAAGTTCATTACTCCGAACGCTGTGTGCGGGCTTCCGTGTTCACGGCCGCCGGGCGTGACGCCCTGCCCCTCGTGACATCACGCCTGCCCCCTCAACGAAAGTCTATGGGAAGGGGGCGCGACCGCTGTCACGCCCCCTTCCCATAGACTTTGGTAGAGGGGGCGGGCGTGACGTCACGAGGGGCCAGGCGCGAACACGGAAGCCCGCACACAGCATTCGGAGTAATGAACTTCCGGGCGCTGTGAGCGGAGCTCCGAAAGGCTGGGCAGCGCACAACCCCTTTAATAGTTATACTGTTATACTGAAGCAGATGACTTTAAGGCAATAACCTTAATAGTCGCTGCTGCTGACTTTAAGGCACTTTTGGGACTGTAGTACACTAATACTTGTACTTTAGACTTGAGACTGGCTTGGTTACAGACTTGACTTGTGTTTTAGCGGACTGAAAAACTTTGACTGAAGATTTTAGATTTGAGCGACTAACTAATGGTTATTGGGAACTTTAGACTCTTGACTTGTTTCTATATGGCGGGGGTAGTCTGTGGCAACCAGGAAAGTCCTTCTACCTTATCTATGTTTCCTTGGGTATAGTGGAGACACCACTGACTAGAGAGCGTCTGACAGAAGGACCCCAGATGCTAGTTTGTCATAGGGATAAGTAAGGCCCAGAGGATAACCCGCACCTTCATCCAAAAGATATAGGGCCTGTCAGCAATGCTATTTGTCCCAAAAAACACAGCTTGAGTAGTAATATCTAAGCAGTGGGATCCGTCAGAGAAGACTTCAGCCTGGTCTGGATCAGCAATGGTATTGTTTGGGCCTATCCTCATATAAGGTATGAGAACAGGGTGTGGAAATACAAACCCCTCAGTGAGGTAAGAGGAGAGGGATACAGGAGCTGTTGCATCTTTACTGGCCAGAGCCAGATACTTAACTGACTGTTAGGATTTCTTTCCTATCCCAGAGGGGTAGGGCAGCAACAAGAATGACTTCTCTGATTGGCTACTGAGTACATGTGACTAACTGACAGTTGGGATTTTCTTCCGTAACCCAGAGGGATAGGGTGGCAATAAGGTTGACACCCCTGATTGGCAGCAGCTTCACCAGCTCTTACAGTTAAAACAGTTAACTCTTACACAGCAGTTAGGCTGGGTTCACACCTCATTTTTGCAATACAGTTCCCGTACAAGTTTTCAATTTGAAAACCATATGCCAAAAGGTGCTTCAGGTTGTGTCCATTTTGCATCTGGTACAGTTTTGTTAGTTCTTTTCCGTACCCAAAACTGTAGCCTACCAAGGTTTTTGGTCCGGGTGAAAAACCGTATTGAAATGTATAAGTTTTTTTTTTTAACATGGGAGTCAATGGGAACAGTACAGAACCGTATGTTCGAACGGTTCCATCTGGTTTTCACCATACGGTTTTTGACTTTGCACAGTTTTTTTTTTCTTGGAATTTCAATCAAACAAGTGAACCTTTATTCATAATGGAATGAAAAGTTAAAAACGTATACTTTTTTTCTCTTAAAAAACGGATGCAACTGTACATCATTTTTCAAACCGTATATGGTTTTCAACCGTATAAGGATTAAAATTTGTACACGCATCTTGATACAGTTTAGTCAGATTTTGAGAAATCCGATTTTTTTAAAAACCTGTTATTGGAACTGAATTGCAAAAATGTGGTGTGAACCCAGCCTTAAAGGTACAGCTGATAAAACTGAAATACACAATAAAGTATATTTTTATATCAAAACTACATTAGGACTCAGACATATACTAGAGACAGGCACCTTGGAGGACACCAAACACCTGAACAGGGTTCAAGTAGCGAAGGTGTTATTGCCCTGGGACACAACAATAACATGTATGTAGTCATAGAGTCACATACAGCATATACACATTCCTACAGAAATAAATGGCCATTTACTGCCGCTGGTGAGGCCTGGAAAACACACAAAGTGCCATGACAGGGGGCAGATGTGGAGATCACTTCATGCTCATTGAGGGGACCAGTCCATGTGTAGATCATGGCAATGCAGGGGGATGCAGGATAATAATAGGTTAACTCCTTCTCCCCCTCCATGCTTTACTTGTAATTTCTGCTGCAGACTGACAGGGGGACTGTGCAGAGCAGGGATTTTGTCACTGTGTAAGGCTGCTAGTTCTTATGTCCCTGCACTCTCTCTGTACTACCCTCCCCCTCCTGAGCTGTGCAGATCCCATACAGCAGCAGGAAGTAGAAAAGGAGTTAGGAGCAGTCAAACCATTCCTGCCTTTAGACCTCTATGGTGCCAAACGATGCAGAGGGGGAGCTAGGAGCTGCCGAATTTTCCAAGTGCTTTCCCATTAAGCCAGGCTGTCACAGCTCCCGAGCCTCTGGTATCAGTTAGTGTTTCCCCCTCATTCAAAGTGGTGAGCACTTTTACTAGACTAAGGAGGGAGGTGCTCACTCCAAGTCAGATGGCAGTCCACAATGGAGGTGATCTAGAGCAAAGGTCCTTGACAGGGGTGTAGCTAGAAACCACAGGGCACCATTGCAAAAATTTGCCCAAGGCCCCCCTATCACCTGACTACCCGCTTCCCCAATCCCGGGCGACCCCTAACTCGGGCCGCTCAAAGATATCAGTGACTACAGCACTGATGAGACACAGTCACGAGAATACACAACAATATAAGTGACTAACAGGCAGGGCCGGACAGACAAAACATATTCCCAGGCATTTAAGAATAAGCAGCCAACTTTTCTACTGGAGGTCCAACTGCTTGGACCCCCACCTATCACCTTGGTTCTAGTTGCTCTCCAGCTGTTATAAAGCTACAACTTCCATCATGTCTGGAGAGCCTCATGCATTATGGGAGTTGTAGTTTTGCAACAGATAGAGAGCCACAGATTAGGGTACATCGTCACCTATCATCACTGCAGAACTAACAAGTGACTACAGCTCTGTTGGGACAGTCAGGAGAATAGACAGTGATATCTGTGACCTGAGTGACGTCTTCTCTGTTGTCTTTTCTCCTTCATCTGGTCCAGACGTCAGGACTTCTTCAGGCTCCATTTTCTCTACAGAGTCTGACACCCGGACATCATAGGTTCTCACTTTGTCAGTAGATCCTCATCCTCTGTATGAAGACAATAATCATTATTATTCTGATAAATGCTGTACCCCCTGAATATGATACTGCCACACACTTTATCTGCTGAATAGAAAACTGCAGTCTACTACACCCCCTGAATATAATACTGCCACATACTGTATCCCCTGAATATAATACTGCCACACACTGTATCCCCTGAATATAAAACTACCATACACTGTACCTCCTGCATATAATACTGCCACCCACTGTACCCGCTGAATATAATACTGCCACCTACTGTTCCCCTGAATATAAAATTGCCACCTCCTGTTACCCCTGACTATAATCCTGCCACACGCCGTGCTCTCTGAATATAATACTGCCACATACTGTTCCTTTTGAATACAATCCTGCTACACACTGTACTCCCTGAATATAATCCTGCCCCACAATGTACTCTCTGAATATAATACTACCCCACACCGTACCCTCTGAATATAATACTACCACATGGTGCCCAGGAACGTAATACTGCCACCCACTGTACCCCTGAATATAATACTTCTGCACACTGTGCCCCTGAATATAAACCCTCAAAAATAACCATGCTATACGCTGTACCCTCTGTATATAACCCTGCCAAACACTACATTCCAAATATAACAATCCCTCCATAATAATAATACTAATACTGTTACACACTGTTTCTTCTCAGTTTAGCTGAATCACACCTGTCCTCCTCCAGACCCCTCCGTCCTCCTCCTGACTCCTCTGTTCCAACGCCCCTTCCCCCCCAGACCCAAAAGTCCTCCTACGTGCTTCTCTTCCACCTCCCTAGACCACTTCAGGCTCCTCTGCCCCCTCCCCAGACCCCAGAATTCTGCTCTAGGCTCCCCTGCCAAACTCTCCATACCCCAAAGTCTGACCCCCACCCAATCACCTCCTGCCCCCCCCCCCACATTAATGAACAGTATATGTATTTATGTATGATAGATCTGTATGAGACTGGTGTATGTATGGTAGATGTATGGTTATTATATTTGCTTGTATGATAGATGTATGTATGATAGATGTATGATACATATACACATCATACTCCCATCTATCATACATACACACAACTATCATTCATACGTACATCTATCATATACACATCCATCATACATACACATCCATCATACATCCACACATCATACAGTAGATACATCCATATAGCTTACACACATCTATCAAACATACACACATCATACAAACACACGCCCTGCGCCTACGCCACGCCGCCCCCCCCCGTTCTTCACACACATGCATAATACATACATATACACGCACATCATTCACACACATACATTATACATAAAAACATATCATACATACACCTGCCGCCTCCAGATCTCCCCGCATAATACATCTCCACACATCATACATACATCCTTCTAGCTTACACACATCTCCACACATCATACATACATCTTGCTTACACACATCTATCATTCATACACACGCCATTCATACACACACATCATTCATACATCATACATACAGTACATACACACACATCATTCATACATCAATATACAGTACATACACACACATCATTCATACATCTTAAATATAGTACATACACACATCATTCATATATCATACAAACACACATACATCATTCAAAGTTGAACGCCACGTCTAAAGTGAAAGTAAAACAATGCCGGTTAGCTCAGGGAGCTGTTAGGGATTGCAGCGGCAAAATCGCAGCATCCCGAACAGCTTACAAGACAGCCAGAGGATCCCTACCTGCCTCCATGCTGTCCGATCGCCGAATGACTGCTCAGTGCCTGAAATCCATGCATGAGCAGTCAAGCGGCATAATCATTGATCACTGGTTTCCTATGAGAAACCAGTGATCAATGTAAAAGATCAGTGTGTACAGTGTTATTAAAAATGAAAAAAAAGTGAATAAAGATAATTTAACCCCTCCCCTAATAAAAGTTTGAATCACCCCCCTTTTCCCATAAAAAAAACTGTGTAAATAAAAATAAACACATGTGGTATCGCTGCGTGTGGAAATGTCCGAATTATAAAAATATATCATTAATTAAACCGCACGGTCAATGGTGTACGCACAAAAAAATCCCAAAGTCCAAAATAGTGTATTTTTGGTCACTTTTTATATCATGAAAAAATGAATAAAAAGCGATCACTAAGTCCGATGAATACAAAAATGTTACCACTAAAAACTTCAGATCACGGCGCAAAAAATGATCCCTCATACCGCCCCATACGTGGAAAAATAAAAAAGTTATAGGGGTCAGAAGATGACAATTTTAAACACATATATTTTCCTGCATGTAGTTATGATTTTTTTCAGAAGTATGAAAAAATCCAACCTATATAAGCAGGGGATCATTTTAATTGTATGGACCTACAGAATAAAGATAAAGTATCATTTTTACCGAAAAATTTACGGCGTAGAAAAAGAAGCCCCCAAAATTTACAAAATGGCGTTTCTTCTTCAATTTTGTCTCACAATGATTTTTTTTCCCGTTTCGCCATAGATGTTTGGGTAAAATGACTGATGTCATTACAAAGTAGAATTATTGGCGCAAAAAATAAGCAATCATATGGATTTTTAGGTGCAAAATTTAAAGAGTTATGATTTTTTAAAGGTAAGGAGGAAAAAAGGAAAGCGCAAAAACAGAAAACCCCCTGGTCCTGACCCGACCACCTGGCCACCCCTGCCGCTCCTCTGGACCCCAAATTAAATTAACCCCTCCTCACTCACCTGCGGCCGTCATGAAGTTCAGCAAGGAGACCTGCTGGTGATCTGGTCCCTCCTCTGTGCTCACTGCTAGGCCGTTGATGCAGGCATTAGGAGCGTGTCTGCAGTGCCTGCTCTGCATACGGTGAGGGAAGGAGGGGGGTGTATGTCTCGGCAACATTTTAGGGGTTGTGGTGGAAGGGAGTGGGGGTTGAGGCTAGCGCCGGGCCTAGTACTGCCAGCGCCGCTGCCACAAGCCTCCCCTTCAAGCCTCCCCTTCAGGCGGGGGTGCCTCGGAGGGGCGGGGGTTTAAGGATAGCACCGGGCCTGGTACTGGTAGCGCCGCTGCCGCAGCATCCGCGGCGTCAAGCCTCCCCTTCAGGCCCAGGACCTCGGACTGTGCCTTTGCGACCTCTATAGCTACGCCACTGGTCCTGGATTTTCATGTACCTGCTTAGTGGCAAATCATGCATTGTCATTTATTTTACTTACTGCAAGAGAAAAAGGCATGAGCTCACACCTTCTTTCTAGTCAACCTCTGCATGTCTCTGCTGACCAATTTGTGTTTTTTGTATTTTAGAGAGCTGAGGCGGAAGTACCCTGGCACTGCTACTTCACAGTACACAGCCAGCTGCTTCCTGCTTCATTCTTAGTGTAGTGTAGGTTCACACCACCGGTCAACTATTGCATAATGTTGATAATGTAGTTTGTCTTCAGATTAAAGAACACTCTCTGTAAAGGGATCTGCTCATTTAGTCCCAATGAGTTGCAGATTCCCTTACCTAGAGAATAGTACAGGTCCCTAAGATAGGGAAGAGATGAGTTATAAAAAAACAAAACATTTTTCTTCAGTGCCACAGCTGCTTAAGTGCCACAGCATAGCTCGCCTCCTGGCTCCTCCTAGCCCTCTCTGTCCCGCATGATTGATGTGCAGGGTCTGCTTTAGAAGCTGAACTGTGTAGGTCAGTCATACATCATCTGTTGGGGGAAAGTCAAGAGGCATACACCCACCCATACATATTGGACATTCTGCTAGTCTGACCAAAGTCAGTGGGTTTAGCCAACTTTTGATTAATGTGTATTGGGGCCTTTAGTTTCCTGTCACTAGGTACTGGGGTCCCATCTCTATTTACTGTAGTGCTATATGAATTCCAGTTATGCCCCTGACCTAGGCAAAATCCTTCTGGAGAATGACTGGCTGACAAAGGAAGTTTGAGTATGTTTATTTGACCAATTTCATCTTTAAATAAACCCTGTGCCCAAATTTGCTTTGCAGTAAAATAAAGCAGTAAAATACCTATTCAGCATTCTATTCGCAGATATAAATTTAACATCAAAGCTTTTATCAAACTGTAATTCATATCTTCTTTTCCTTTGAGATATTAAGCAATGACCACACTGAGAATATATTATTTTGCTCGTATACGGCTGTAATTTGTTTTTCAATTTAAAAATAATTGTCCTTTAACAAAAAATTGACTGATCACAGAAGTGACAGGGTCTTGTTAACTACAGCTTTGTCTAGGTAGAATAGCTGGAATTGTGCTTTTTATAAATGTGTATGCATGAAATATACCGCATTAGGTTACTAATGAAGCACTTTCATGCCAGATTGACTGACTCCATAGAGTAAAGCTTGCCAGAAAAACATAGGGGATTGTTACGAGAAGATCACCTATGCTATTATCTTTCCATTACATCATTATTTACTCATGGGTTTTAATGCAGTTTTTTTCTGTTTATAAACCTTCTTCCTAATAAAACTTTGGCAACAAATCTCTCCTTTCATTTACTCACACAAGGTCAATTTCATGAAGCAATGTCAAATCAAATTAATGTAATAAATGGGGCAAATATAGCTTTTTTCACAGCCCATAAATTATGCAATACACAAAAAGAAAACATAAGGCACACACACACGATTCAGCAAAATAAAAGTCAAAACAACCTCCTGGAGGACTTGAAATACTGCTTTAATCATATGTGTTGCCATAAAGACTTGGACTATTTTCTCAGAAACTTAACCTTTTCCTACCAGTACCAAAGGAGCCCACTATAAATAATAAATAGGTGTAGCATATACCATGGTTTTTGCATTTTTTTCTTTGGTAGATAAATTAATAGTGTTATGGGTAGAGGATGCTATGGATTTGTCATGGAGTCCAACCTTTGCTTTGAACCTTCAGCAAAAACATGTAATTACCTCCAGCTACAATGAGCTAATGGTATGGCCAGTGGTGTGCAAAGGATAAAGAAGGTGTGGTGAGGGTGTGATGAGGGCAGATGGAATTACCCTAGGGGCAGATGGCATTAACTCCTTGTGTTCGGGATGCCAGGGCGTGCTATATCCTCTACACCACCCAAAGGAATACCGCTGGATCCTGGGCTAGGCACAAAGGCAAATAATGACTCCAGCGCCAAGTTACGGAACAACGGCAGCTTTACTGAGTCAGACAGGTGTAACAGTCTATACAGCTTTGCTGGGCCCCAGGAGGTGACCAGTGACATCAGAGACCTCAGGGCTTGCTGGGACTTATGGTTGACTGGGAACATTTTCTGCAGAGCCACGCTGACTGAAGACAGATTGACTTGGACTGACTTGAGTATGGCAGACTATGACTGACTTCACCCCTTCTGTAGCTTGGACTTTAGGATCTGTGGCTGCTTGACTGACCTTAGGCCTCCTCTAGACTCCAGACACACACCTAGGACTTGACCTCACTGAAACTCAGCTAAGCATAAAGAGAGCGAGCTAGCTCCACCCAGGGCTTATATGGGGGAGACAAGGAGGGGTCCCATAGGTCACCTTAGGTCACATGATCACTAACACTGGGTTACAATCCCATGACAACAGGTCAATCACATGACAACAGGTCTTAAAGCTATAACACATTTTGTGTACATTATATGGTATAACATAGGCATTTAAGGGAGTAGCTAGAACACAAGTGCAGGGGGGGGCCCAGGGGTCACTGTATGGTGTCTGCCGGACAGGGCAAGTTGGGTTCAGGGGTGCAACTCTTGTACTGGGTCACCACAATGGCTGATGGAGCTGCAGCTCCAGCCACCTACAGTAAAATAGGCCCAGCCATCCGCCAAAAAGGCCACCGAGGAGCGGAGCCATCCGCGCTGCAAAACCGCGAGAGAACAGAGTTTAATTCCTCTCTACTCTCGCAACTTCGTACTCTCGGGGGCCACGGCGGCCAGCAGTCAGAGTAGCTGATGCGGTAAGTTTTTCATCGCCGCTCACCCCGCTGGATATGACCTCCACACCAGTGGCGAATCCAGGGGGGGCAACGGGGCAATTGCCCCCCCCCCCGAGATTGTTGCCCCTCGTCCTGTACTATAGCATGGTGGAGCAAGAGCTGTCAGCTGTCCCGCTCCACCACTCCCTCACCTTTCTCACACCTGTCACCTTTCTCACACACTGTGGCTGCTCCGTTCTTGCAGTGTAAGTGAGAGCCGCGGGGACGCCGTCCACGGCAGGCCTGCGCGATGACATCATCACGCCAGCGCCCGGAGATCACGTCCCCGCGGCTCTCACTCACACTGCAAGAACGGAGCAGCCGCAGCTTATGAGAAAGGTGACGGGTGTGAGAAAGGGGGGGAAAGCAAATTATAAGTGAGAGGGGCAAATTATAAGTGAGGGAAACATGTCAGGGGGGCATTATATGTGAGGGGCACAGGACATGGGGTTATATTGAGGGGCACATGACAGGGGGGCATTATATGTGGGGGCACATGACAGGACCCCCCTGTCATGTGCCCCTCATAAATAATACCCCGTGTCCTGTGCCCCTCACATATAATGTCCCCTGCCCTGCCCCCTCAGTGGCATTATATGTGATGGACACATGTCAGGGGGGCATTATCTGTGAGGGGCACATGACATGGGGCATTATATGTGAGGGACACAGGACAGGGGGGCATATATGTGAGGGACACATGTCAGGGGGGCATTATATGTGGGGGCACATGACAGGGGGCATTATATAAGAGGGGCACATGTCAGGGGACATTATATGTGGGGGCACATGACAGGGGCCCCCTTGTCATGTGCCCATATAATGCACATATAATGCCCCCTGACATTTACTGTATACTTATGTGCCCATCACTTATAATATCCACTGCCCTTTGCCCCTCACATATAATGCCCCCCTGTCATGTGCCCCTCACATACAATGCCCCCTGTCATATGCCACCACATATAATGCCCCCTGTCATGTGCCCCTACATATAATGCCCCCGTGACATGTGCCCCTCACTTATAATGCCCCCTGTCATGTGCCCCTCACTTATAATGCCCCCTGTCATGTGCCCCTCACATATAATGCCTCATGTCCTGTGCCCCTCACATATAATGCCCCCTGTCCTGCCCCCTCATGGGGCATTATATGTGAGGGGCACAGGATATGGGGCATTATATGTGAGTGGCACAGGACAGGGGGCATTATAAGTCAGGGACATATGTCAGGGGGGGGGGCATTATATGGGTACATGACGGGGGGGGCTGTCTGGTGCCCCAACATATAATGCCCAATGTCCTGTGCCCCTTACATACAATGCACCCTGAGGGGGCAGGACAGGGGGCATTATATGTGAGGGGAACATGACAGGGGCATTATATGCGAGGGGCACCGGACAGAGGGCATTATTATTATGTGGGGGGAACAGGACGGGTTATAATTATTATATCTGGGGGCACAGGATGGGGCATTATTACTATATATATGAGGGGCACTGAGTGTTTTGCATTTCAGAGGTATAGGCCGGCATTTATCATTGTAGGTGTAAGTGAAACATTTTTCTACACCTTTTTTGTGTGCTGGTAATGTGTAGGAGCACCAAATTAATTAAAAGGTAGCAGACCCTTTGATAAATTTTGATAAATAAGTCACATTTTCTAAAATTTCACTCTTCACATACACCAAAAAGTTAAGTCTGGGCTGGGGTAGTTTCAGAGACTTTTCAGTGGCTTTGCGCCTTTTTATTGCCTTTCCACAAAAAGGTGCAGTTTATAAAACCCTTCCAAATCATGTGTATTGCCAAAATCAGTGGATTGCAACTCAAGCGCAAAAAAGGCACAAATAATCCCTGCTTGCGCCTTTTTTGCACCATTTGCGTTTGCGTTCTCATTTTATATATTATGTAAATATTTTCATAAAAAGGCCCTGAAAAATTCTCAGCACCAGGCCCATGATGCTCTTAATCCGGCCCTGACTAAAATGACTTTGGTACACACTTTTGGTTATTCACTTTGCAGTGGTTACTGATCTATGGCGTGCCATTTTTCTAAAAAATAAAGAAAAAGTTGCAAGTTTGTCACAAAGCCCACAGATACACAACAAGCAGACACTAGCCCAGACCTAGCTTACTGTGGACAGCATACATTTTTGCATAACAGGTTAACAAGTGTAATAAAAGTCGCTGAGGAGAAACCATAAAAAGTGATGTACTGAAATCTAATAAAATAAATGTGTACTAGTCCCATCACATGCCCTGTACCATTTAATAAATTTGGTGCATGTACACATTACCAGCACACAAATTAAAGGGGTGTGAAAATCATCAACCTCTTGATAAATTCCCCAAACAGTCTCTTGCTGTAGTACAGATGGATGCTGTATTGGGATTTTACTAACTTCTCTCTCTTGTGGAAAACCCTAACCATCCCGCACTTTTTTATTTAGAGGGGATCCTTTCTTGGGAAGATGATGTTAATAAGTTCCTTGCACAAGTCTGGCAGGGTGATACTATAGTTCCTTTTGATCACTTGCAGGAGTCCTATGGTCATCCTTATAGGGTTCTTTACCAGTTTCTTTTACGTCCATATCATCCAAACTCAAACAAGTACTACTTCATGTACTACTACCAATTTCAGCTTATTATTAACAGAGGTAGGCTCAACTGGGCAATGTTGCTATAATGTACTTATTGGGTATTTTAGGTGTTTTTTTGTTTAACAGAACACATCATCTTTCTATGAGTTGTTTTTGTCTACGCATGCGAACATATGCAAATGTTCCTTGTTTTGCTTATTTCTGCTTTTATGACCTTTACTTCTTTTGGTTTTGAACAACGAATTCAATGTACTCTCCACCACTTATCGGCTTGGAGAGTACATAGAGGCACATAAACACACAGGCCCTCATTTACTATTCTAAACCCAACTTCTTTTGTCGTTCTTTTTTGGCACATCTTTGTCTGCGACATGTCGCAGACATCGCGCGTCTGTCTGCGACACGATGCAATATTTTTTCCCGACGGACCCGATGTGGATTCTCCCAAACCCGAAAAAGGGGCGTAACCCGACATTTCGGAGCTTTCCCACGTATTTATAAAGGTTTCCAACCCGAATTTGTTGAATTGCTGTGGATTTTTTCCCGACAACTCAGAGGAGTTGGAAACCAAAACCAACAAAACCCACTTGCGACAAACAGGATGCGACATAATAATAAATATCAGGGGAAAAAAGCGGGTAAGAAAGCAAGATAGACTTACAACCCGAATTTCTAAGTAAATGAGGGCCACAGTATAAAAAAACATGAAAAACAGACAAAAATACATTCACATTTTAAAGGCATGTGACACAGTTAAGGGTATAGTGAAATCATAACAGTTATACATCACATCACATACAATCACAATAGTACCTAAACATCAAGGGGATATTGTGCCTGCTGTTCCTTTACAGGCATACATGTATTAAATCTATATTGTGGTAGAGAAATTTTTGGAATTTTTGGGAATCTTTTGTCAGCTCATGGGCCTTCAAACTATCAAAAACTGTCTAAACATCTAATGAATTCTGCATTAAAGACAAAAGGGAGAAATACTTTCAGATTTTATGGAATAATATGATAACATTTTTAGCAAATTTATCTTCTATAGAGAAAATTTTGCTACCTTTATCCAGCTTATGAATGCTATGCTGTAGTACTATTCTGCTAGCTTTTCACATATTTTTCTTTTTAAGAGCCGAGGAACGTGCTCTCTATGGATGAGCGAATCAAATCTGACAATTCCGAATTTGTTACAAATTTCAGGAAAAAAATTCATTTGCAACGGATGCAAATATTGCCGCTATTCGATCGCACCAATCGCTTCATTAAACTCCATTTAGTGCGGTCCAGGCTCCAGGGCATCTAAATTGGTGGATCCACATGTCAGTACATGGGGCAAGGAATCCTGGGAAGGTGGGAACAAGGGTAGGCGGGATGACCCTGAATCACATGCAGCCGATCAGCAGCCAGCCACCTCTGTGATGTGACAGCCCTATATAATCGGCAGCCATCTTGCGGGCAGTCACTACAGCCTTTTATGACCGAGTGGTGGAGAGGGACAGACAGCGCTGTGTGTTTCTAAGAAAAGCATTTTTTTTAGCAGCGATTCACCTCCCGGTCACATCAGCGTTCTGTTGCACAGAGAGAGGGATTGAGAGCAGTGTGTGTTGCATAGAAAAGCATTTTTACAGCAGTGATTCACCTTTCAGTCACTACAGCGTTCTATTACAGAGAGAGACAGACAGCAGTGTGTTGCACAGTGTGTTGCACAAAAGAGTAGCGATTCACCTCAAGTCTAAATCCTGCCTAGAAGCACTGATAGAGAAGGGAGTGAGATTGAGAGAGAAAGTGCAATTTTGGGTGTAGTACACAGCGACTGTGTGCTGCAGCACTGGTGTGTACTGCTGGTGTTGTACACAAATAATTTTTTAAGCATACTTGAGCGCATTGTCCTCCTTTCATAAGTGCACACCACATACGTACATCTAAGTGGTGTACTTTTTTGTTCCTGTTAAATTCTTAAGGGCCTAGATACTGTGAAAAGCCACCCAAAAGTACACACCGGCTGGTGTTGTACACAAATACTGTTTTAAGCGTACTGAAGTGCATTGTCCTCCCCTCATAAGTGCATACCACATACATAGATCTAAGTGGTTTACTATTTTGTTCCTTTTAAAGTCTTAAGGGCCTAGATACTGTGAAAGGCCAGCCAAAAAGTACACACTGTCTGGTGTTGTACACAAATACAATGAGGCAAAAAAGTATTTAGTCACCAATTGTGCAAGTTCTCCCACTTAAAAACATGAAATGTAATGATGTAATTTTCATCATAGGTATACCTCAACTATGAGATATATAATGAGAAAAAAAATCCATAAAATCACTTTGTCTGATTTTTAAAGAATTTATTGGCAAATTATAGTGGAAAATAAGTATTTGGTCAATAACAAAAGTTCATCTCAATACTTTGTTATATACCCTTTGTTGGCAATGACAGAGGTCAAACGTTTTCTGTAAGTCTTCACAAGGTTTTCACACATCGTTGATGGTATTTTGACCCATTCCTCCATGTAGATCTCCTCTAGAGCAGTGATGTTTTGGTGTTGTCGCTGGGCAACACAGACTTTCAACTTCCTCCAAAGATTTTCTATGGGGTTAAGATCTGGAGACTGGGAGAATATCAGTGGTCTTGTATGTCTTCCGTTTTTAATAATTGCTCCCACAGTTGATTCTTCACACCAAGCTACTTGCCTATTGCAGATTCAGTCTTCCCAGCCTGGTGCAGGTCTACAATTTTGTTTCTGGTGTCCTTAGACAGCTCTTTGGTCTTGGCCATAGTGGAATTTGAAGTGTGACTGTTTGATGTTGTGGACAGGTGTCTTTTATACTGATAACAAGTTAAAACAGTTCAATACAGGTAACAAGTGGGGGGACAGAGGTGACTCTTAACCTGTTGGGGACGAAGGGCATATGCATACACCCTTGCATCCTGGTACTTAAGGACGAAGGGCGTATCCATATGCCCGTGGGAATTTCGGTCCCTGTCGGGTGCCGGGTGGGGACTGGACCGGGGGCACTGCTGATATCTATCAGCAGGCACCCCGCGCAAATGCCTAGGGGGGTCATAAGACCCCACCATGTCGGCGATCGGTGCCACCCCTCCTATCCCTGCTATTGGTGGTCTAGACGCGACTACCAATAGCAGAACTGGAGCGGGGGGGTTACTTTCATTTTCCCCATCCTGCCCACCCTCAATAGGCGGGGTAGAACGGGGAACCGAAGGGGACCGAACGCCGACATCCACTTACCCGTCCGGAGGCTGCGGGCGGCGGTGATCGGCGGGCAGCGATGGAGATCGGCGGGCGGTGATGTCGTGCGGCAGAAGAGGACGGCTCCCTGGATCCTACGGAAGCCGGTAAGTTGCCCAGCAACATCTGGAGGGCTACAGTGGTCTCGAACCTGTAGCTCTCCAGATTTTGCAAAACTACAACTCCCAGCATGCCCAGACAGCTGTTTGCTGTTTGGGCATGCTGGAATATGTAGTTTTGCAACAGCTGGAGGACTGCAGTTTGAGACCACTATATAGTGGTCTCTAAACTGTATCCCTCCAGATCTTGCAAAACTACAACTGCTAGCATGCCCAAACAGCTCTTTGCTGTCTGGGCATGCTGGGATTTGTAGTTTTGCAACATCTGGAGGGTCACAGTTTGGAGATCACTGGGCAGTGGTCTGTAAACTGTAGCCCTCCAGATGTTGCACAAGTGCAAATCCCAGCATGCCCAAACAGCAAACAGCTGTCTCGGCATGCTAGGAGTTGTAGTTGTGTACCTCCAGCTATTGCATAACTACATCTCCCACCATGCCCTTTGGCGATCAGTACATGCTGGAAGTTGGAGTTTTGCAACAGCTGGAGGCACACTGGTTGGAAAATACTGAGTTAGGTAACAGAACCTAACCAAAGGTTTTCAAACCAGTGTGCTTCCAGCTGTTGCAAAAGTGCAACTCCCAGCATGCACGGTCTGTCAGTACATGCTGGGATTTGGGTTTTGCAACAGCTGGAGGCACACTGGTTGGAAAATACTGAGTTAGGTAACAGAACCTAACTGAAGGTGTTCCAACCAGTGTGCCTCCAGCTGTTGCAAAAGTACAACTCAGTAGATGTTGGGAGTTGTAGTTTTGAAACAGCTGGAGGTTTGCCCCCCATGTGAACATACAGGGTACATTCACACGGGCAGGTTTACAGTAAGTTTCCTGCTTCAAGTTTGGTCTGCGGTAAATTTTTTGCCGCAGCACAAACTCCTAGCAGGGAACTCGCTGTAAACCTCCGTCAGTGTGAATATACCCTAAAAACACTACACTACACTAACACATAATAAAGGGTAAAACACTACATAAACACCCCCTTACACTGTCCCCCCCCCCCCCCCCAATAAAAAAGAAAAATGTATTGTACGGCAGTGTTTCCAAAACGGAGCCTCCAGCTGTTGCAAAACAACAACTCCCAGCATTTCTGGACAGCCACTGACTGTCAAGGCATGCTGGGAATTTATCAACAGCTGGAGGCACCCTGTTTGGGAATCACTGGTGTAGAATACCCCTATTTTCACCCCTATGCAATCCCTAATTTAGTCCTCAAATGCGCATGGCGCTCTCTCACTTCAGAGCCCTGTCGTATTTCAAGGAAACAGTTTAGGGCCACATATGGGGTATTTTCGTACTCGAGAGAAATTGCACTACAAATTTTGGGGGCTTTTTCTCCTTTTACCCCTTATGAAAAGAAAAAGTTGGGGGCTACACCAGCCTGTTAGTGTAAAAAAAATGTTTTTTACACTAACATGCTGGTGTTGCCCCACACTTTTTATTTTCACAAGCAGTAAAAGGAAAAAAAGACCCACAAAATTTGTAACACAATTTCTCCTGAGTACGGAAATACCCCATATGTGGGAATAAAATGATATGTGGGCGCACAACAAGGCTCAGAAGTGAGAGCGCACCATGTACATTTGAGGCCAAAATTGGTGATTTGCACAGGGGTGGTTGATTTTACAGTGGTTCTGACATAAACGTTAAAACATAAATACCCACATGTGACCCCATTTTGGAAACTACACCCCTCATGTAATGTATTAAGGGGTGCAGTGAGCATTTACGCACCACAGGTATCTGACAGATTTTTGGAACAGTGGTCCGTGAAAATGAAAAATTTAATTTTTTATTTGCACAGCCCACTGTTCCAAAGATCTGTCAAACGCTAGTGGGGTGTAAATACTCACTGCACCCCTTATTAAATTCTGTGAGGGGTGTAGTTTCCAAAATTGGGTCACATGTGGGGGGTCCACTGTTCTGGCACCACGGGGGGCTTTGTAAACGCACATGGCCCCTGACTATCATTCCAAACAAATTTGCTTTCCAAAAGCTCAATGGCACTCCTTCTCTTCTGAGCATTGTAGTTTGCCAGCAGAGCATTTTATGTCCTAACATGGGGCATTTCCATACTCAGAAGAGATGGAGTTACAAATTTTGGGGGGCATTTTCTCCCATTACCTTTTGTAAAAATGGTAAATTTGGGGAAAAAACTGCACTTTAGTGAAATTTTTTTTTTTCATTTACACATTCGATTTTAACGAAAAGTCGTCAAACACCTGTGAGGTGTTAAGGCTCACTGGACCCCTTGTTACGTGCCTTGAGGGGTGTCGTTTCCAAAATGGTATGCCATGTGTTTTTTCTTTTTTTTTTTTTTTTGCTGTTCTGGCACCATAGGGGCTTCCTAAATGTGACATGCCCCCCAAATACCATTACTGCAAAATTCACTCTCCAAAATCCCATTTTCGCTCCTTCCCTTCTGAGCCCTCTACTGCGCCCGCCGAACACTTGACATACACATATGAGGAATTTCCTTAATTGAAAGAAATCGGGTTACAAATTTTGGGGGGCTTTTTCTCCTATCACCACTTGTAAAAATTTTAAAACTGGGTCTACAACAACATGCGAGTGTAAAAAATGACGATTTCGAATTTTCTCCTTCACTTTGCTGCTATTCCTGTGAAACACATAAAGGGTTAACAAACTTACTGAATGTCGTTTTGGATACTTTGAGGGGTTCAGTTTTTATAATGGGGTCATTTGTGGGGTATTTATAACAGGAAGGCCCTTCAAATCCACTTCAAAACTGAAAAATTCAGATTTTGAAAATGTTGTGAAAAATTGGAAAATTGCTGCTGAACTTTGAAGCCCTCTGATGCCCTCCAAAAGTAAAGACATGTCAACTTTATGATGGAAACATAAATTAGACATATTGTTTTTGTGAATCAATATATAATTTATTTGGAATGTCTATTTTCCTTACAAGCAGAGAGCTTCAAAGTTAGAAAAATGCAAAATTTTAAATTTTTTCATAAAATTTTTGAATTTTTCACCAAGAAATTATGCAAGTATCGACGAAAATTTACCACTACCATAAAGTAGAATATGTCACGAAAAAACTAACTTGAAATCAAATTTATAAGTAAAAGCATCCTAGAATTATTAATTCTTAAAGTGACAGTGGTCAGATTTGCAAAAAATGCTCCCGTCCTTAGGGTCATAATGGGCCCAGTCCTCAAGGGGTTAAAGAAGTTACAGGTTTGTGAGAGCCAGAAATCTTGCTTGTTTGTAGATGACCAAATACTTTCCAACATAATTTGCAAATAAATTCTTTAAAAATCAGACAATGTAATTTTATGGTAATTTTTTCTCATTATGACTCTCATATTTGAGGTATACCTATGATGAAAATTACAGGCCTCTCTCATCTTTTTAAGTGGGAAAACTTGCACAATTGGGGGCTGACTAAATACTCATTTGCCCCACTGTACAGTTTTAAGCGTACTGGAGCGCATTGTCCTCCCCTCATAAGTGCAAAACAAATACGTACATCTAAGTGGTGTACCATTTTGTTCCTGTTAAAGGACATAAGGGCCTAGATACTGTGAAAGGCCAGCTAAAAGTACACACTTGCTGGTGGTGTACACAAATACTGTTTTAAGCGTAGTGGAGCAAATTGTACAACTCTCATATACGCACTAAGTATGTCAGGCAGAGAAGTGCCAGGACGTGCACAGAGGAGTGGCAGAGGCCTAAAGTCATCAAGCACAGGCAGAGGTCGCAGCAGACTGGGGGCGAGTGGCAGCAGGAGTTGCAGCGAGAGGCCTGAGCTCCTGGTATCAGCTAGCAGTCGTGTCTCGACCAGCAACCCATCGGTTGTCATTGACTGGTTAACTCGGTCATCCATTTCATCACAAGTGACATCTGACACCCCCAGTCAACAGTCGGTGGGTTCCTCAGATGCAACCATCAGTTGGCATGGCCCAGGAGCAGTCCCTGTCCTCCAATTGCCTCTGTCCTATGCTGTTCCCTCCCCCATAGAAGTATTCCATGTTGTGGGTTCAGCTCCACTTTTTAGTGAGGACGATCTACAAGTGGACAGTCAGCAGCTACTGTCCAGCCAAGAAGTGGAGGAGACATCCCTCTTCCTTCGCTAAGCAGGCAAGTAGTGATGAGGAGAGTTATTGAAAGTGCTTTATTGATCGTTCAGTGATTACAAGTCATGCAATAAATTACAATCACACAAAGCATGACAGTACAATACACAGCAAAGGTTCCCTAAGCTATACATCACACACCATGCTACTCTAACACTCTGCTCAATCCTGTAAGAGAAAAACACAAGAAATTAAGAAAACCAATGTCACGATGCCGGCTGGCAGGTAGTGGATCCTCTGTGCCAGAGAGGGATGGCGAGGACCGCGCTAGTGGACCGGTTCTAAGCCACTACAGGTTTTCACCAGAGCCCGCCGCAAAGCGGGATGGTCTTGCTGCGGCGGTAGTGACCAGGTCGTATCCACTAGCAACGGCTCACCTCTCTGGCTGCTGAAGATGCTGAAGATAGGCGAGGTACAAGGGAGTAGGCAGAAGCAAAGTCGGACGTAGCAGAAGGTCGGGGGCAGGCGGCAAGATTCGTAGTCAGGGGTGATAGCAGGAGATCTGGTACACTGGTTATAAACACACAAAACGCTTTCACTGGCACTAAGGCAACAAGATCCGGCAAGGGAGTGCAAGGGAGGAGACTAGATATATCCAGGGAACAGGTGGGAACCAATTAAGCTAATTGGGCCAGGCACCAATCATTGGTGCACTGGCCCTTTAAATCTCAGAGAGCTGGCGCGCGCGCGCCCTAGAGAGCGGAGCCGCGCGCGCCAGCACATGACAGCAGGGGACCGGGACGGGTAAGTGACCTGGGATGCGATTCGCGAGCGGGCGCGTCCCGCTGTGCGAATCGCATCCCCAACGGCCATGACAGTGCGGCGCTCCCGGTCAGCGGGACTGACCGGGGCGCTGCAGGGAGAAAGACGCCGTGAGCGCTCCGGGGAGGAGCGGGGACCCGGAGCGCTAGGCGTAACAGTACCCCCCCCCTTAGGTCTCCCCTTCTCTTTGCCCGGTAACTGCCTCCCCTGGGATGAGGACACCTGGAAAGAATGGAGGGTTTCCTCAACAGCAGGCAGTACAGCAGGAGTGGGAATGGGGAGGGAGGGCAGAGGGCGAGGCCTGGCATGGGGCAGTGTGACACCAGGACGGGGGCCATGGGGTGGCACAGAGGCTTGGCTGACGGGACTGGGAGGGGGGGAAGGGCATTTCCTGTGGCAGGCAGAGTCCTTAATGACCTTAGGGGGACCGGATACAGAAGGAACCACAGGATCACGGCAGGGAGTACTGGGAACCGGTTTTAGACAGTTCTTGGAACAAGAGGACCCCCAACTCCTGATCTCCCCAGTGGACCAATCCAGGGTAGGGGAATGAAGTTGAAGCCAGGGAAGTCCAAGGAGAATTTCCGAGGTGCAATTGGGGAGGACCAAAAGTTCAATCCTCTCATGATGAGATCCGATGCTCATAAGAAGGGGCTCCGTGCGGAAACGTATGGTGCAATCCAACTTGGCTCCGTTGACCGCGGAAACGTGGAGTGGCTTGACAAGACGGGTCACCGGAATGCGGAATTTATTCACTAGGGATTCTCGAATAAAATTTCCAGAAGCTCCAGAGTCCAGGCAGGCCACGGCTGAGAGAGAAGAGCTGGCTGAAGCAGAAATCCGCACGGGTACCGTGAGACGTGGAGGAGCAGACTTGGAACCAAGAGACGCCACACCCACGTGAGCTGGGTGCGTGCGTGCGTTTCCCAGGCGTGGAGGACGGATAGGGCAATCCACCAAGAAATGCTCGGTACTGGCACAGTAAAGACAGAGATTTTCTTCCCTGCGGCGATTCCTCTCTTCCTGGGTCAGGCGAGACTTATCCACTTGCATGGCCTCCTCGGCGGGAGGCCCAGGCATAGATTGCAACGGATACTGTGGGAGAGGTGCCCAGAGATCTAAGTCTTTTTCCTGGCGGAGCTCTTGGTGTCGCTCAGAAAAACGCATGTCAATGCGGGTAGCTAGATGGATGAGTTCTTGCAGATTGGCAGGAATCTCTCGTGCGGCCAGCACATCCTTGATGCGACTGGATAGGCCTTTTTTAAAGGTCGCGCAGAGAGCCTCGTTATTCCAGGATAATTCTGAAGCAAGAGTACGGAATTGTACGGCATACTCGCCAACGGAAGAATTACCCTGGACCAGGTTCAGCAGGGCAGTCTCGGCAGAAGAAGCTCGGGCTGGCTCCTCGAAGACACTCCGGAGTTCAGTGAAGAAGGCCTGGACTGTGGCTGTGGCAGGATCATTGCGGTCCCAGAGCGGTGTAGCCCAAGACAAGGCCTTTCCTGAGAGAAGGCTTACTACGAACGCCACCTTAGACCGTTCTGAAGGAAACAAGTCCGACATCATCTCCATATGCAGGGAACACTGAGACAAAAAGCCACGGCAAAACTTAGAGTCCCCATTAAATTTGTCCGGCAAGGACAGGCGGAGGCTAGGAGTGGCCACTCGCTGCGGAGGAGGTGCAGGAGCTGGCGGAGGAGATGATTGCTGAAGAAGTTGCGAATGTTGGTGCACAATGGTGGACACTTCCGACAGCTGGTGGGTTAGATGGGCGATCTGTCGGGCGATATCAGAGACAACTGGCAGGGGAACCTCAGCGGGATCCATGGCCGGATCTACTGTCACGATGCCGGCTGGCAGGTAGTGGATCCTCTGTGCCAGAGAGGGATGGCGAGGACCGCGCTAGTGGACCGGTTCTAAGCCACTACAGGTTTTCACCAGAGCCCGCCGCAAAGCGGGATGGTCTTGCTGCGGCGGTAGTGACCAGGTCGTATCCACTAGCAACGGCTCACCTCTCTGGCTGCTGAAGATGCTGAAGATAGGCGAGGTACAAGGGAGTAGGCAGAAGCAAAGTCGGACGTAGCAGAAGGTCGGGGGCAGGCGGCAAGATTCGTAGTCAGGGGTGATAGCAGGAGATCTGGTACACTGGTTATAAACACACAAAACGCTTTCACTGGCACTAAGGCAACAAGATCCGGCAAGGGAGTGCAAGGGAGGAGACTAGATATATCCAGGGAACAGGTGGGAACCAATTAAGCTAATTGGGCCAGGCACCAATCATTGGTGCACTGGCCCTTTAAATCTCAGAGAGCTGGCGCGCGCGCGCCCTAGAGAGCGGAGCCGCGCGCGCCAGCACATGACAGCAGGGGACCGGGACGGGTAAGTGACCTGGGATGCGATTCGCGAGCGGGCGCGTCCCGCTGTGCGAATCGCATCCCCAACGGCCATGACAGTGCGGCGCTCCCGGTCAGCGGGACTGACCGGGGCGCTGCAGGGAGAAAGACGCCGTGAGCGCTCCGGGGAGGAGCGGGGACCCGGAGCGCTAGGCGTAACAACCAAACAATAAAATCTGTCATCAAGGGAGGGGTGTGGGCTATGGGGCAAGGCTAGGTGCATGGGGGCATGGGAGACTGTGTGGGGTGGGTAGGGGGCGGATCTCAGGGTCAAAACTACTGGGCTATAACTTCAGGGGGACATGGGGGAAGGAGAGGGCTCTTCACTTCTCTTCTTCATCGATGGCCGGGCTGTCCAAGATGGAATAGTTTCTCACAGGCTCTGAATGAATCTGCGGCAGTCCTGGACGGACGTGTTCTCCCTGTTGATCACAAAGCGGTTCCTGGCAAGCCACACAGCGTCCTTAAAACAGTTCATAAGGCACCAGGCCTCCACGTCATGGGTCCCAGGAAGCAACCCATAAAGCACCGAATGGTACGATAGGCAGTTCCTAGGTTCAGAGTCTCTGAGTTCATGTTCCAGGGCTTCCAACAAACCCTGCGCAAAGGGACACTGCCAAAACATGGGCAAAGATATTTCCTCCATGTAGGGTCACCGGGGGCAGTACCGGATTCTGCACAGGTCACGGGCATGCATAAATGACCTAAGAGATAGTCCTCCCTTAATGGACATCCACGACAAGTCCTTATGTCAATTGGTAAGCCGTTTTGAAGCCACGTTGGCCCAAACAGTCTTTGCCGTGGCCAAGGGGAGCCCCGGGACGAGCTCCAGCAAGTCCTTAGCTCAGATGAGCTTGTAGATGGTCTACAGTATCCACAGATCGGGCTTCAGTCCCTCCAGCTGGTGTTCCCTCACAAACCGGACCACGTCCCCATAGAACCAGGGAGTGTTCCAGTTGTAAGGGATGGACCTGTCCCACTTGACCCAGCCAAGCTGCCTCCAGAGGGGCAAAATAAGCAAGCGAGATATGGACATGTCCGCTGAGCCAGTCTTTTCCACAAGAGTCTGATACATAGTGACACATGCACATGCAAAGGAGGCCCTCAGCAGAGTGGGGATATCGGGCATTCCCTTCCCACCCCTGCAGGGCTCCTTGTACATAACAGTCCGCTTTACTCTGTCCATTTTGCCCCAGATGAAGCGAAAAACAGCCTGTGCGGTGTATTGGAGCACAGGCAAAACTTCACTCACCCAGTGTTTTGTCCTCCATCTAGAGCTTTCTGTAGCTCCACAGTCCGATCTTAGAGATAATTTTTGCCAGTCAGTCTTGCCAAGACTTAAGGGCTGCTCCTTCCTTCAAAAACAAGACTCCCAAGATTTGGATCAAGTCTGGTTTGACAGTAAAGGGGAAGGGGTCGGAAGAAGCCAGGTGCCATTCCCCCGAAGAGCATAGCTTCCGACTTCGCGCAGTTGACTTTTGCCCCCGAAGCTCTGCTGAAGTCCTTGCTGGTCTGGACGAGTGCAGTCACCAAACACCGGTCAGCGCAGAAGACGGTCACGTTGTCCATGTACAGCAAGCACTTGACCTCGTAGCGATCGGTTCCTGGTGCAGTGATCCTTCTGATCTCTCCTTTCTGCCGGATAGACTCAGCAAAGAGCTCTATAACACAAACAAAAAGAAGAGGTGAAAGAGGGAAGCCTTGTCTGACCCCTGAAAGGATAGGAAAGGGGTTAGTCTCCCAGCAGTTCACCAACACCATACTGCAAATATCAAAGTAAATGACATTAACAAAAGAGCAGAACATCTTCCCCAGAGCCAGCTTGCACAAAGCGCTGCCAATGAAAGCATGGAAGACACGGTCAAACGCCTTCTCCTGATCCAGACTGGCCAGGGGGCATGGGCTCGGCTTTCCTGGATTTAAAAGACCATGTGTCTCACAAGGGCAAGGCTATCAGCGTTCCTGCAACCTGGAATACCACAGGTCTGGTCCGGATGTATGATCTGTCCCATGACAGATTTCAGCCTGTTGGCTAGCACCTTGGCGAGGATCTTGTAGTCCACGTTCAGGAGAGAGATGGGACGCCAGTTTTTCAGTTCACATCTCTCCCCCTTCCGCTTATACAAGATCGTGATCATCCCATCCCTCAACGACGGAGGCACTCTGCCCCCCACCACCATCTCCTCATACACCTCCAACAGCTCCGGGCAGATCAGGTCTCCCAGTGATACATAGAGCTCGGCCAGGAGACCATCACTGCCCGGAGTGCTGCTGAGCTTAAAGGATTTAGCGGCAGAGAATCAGCTCCCCCACCATCAAAGGATCGTCCATAGCCGCGGCACCTGCAGGATCAACAACGTTAGTGATACCTTACAGGAACCTTTTGACGGCTTTGGGGCGTAGAGATTGCTGTAGAAGTCTGAGACGACCCACATCACCTCCTCCTTGCCCCTCCTCATGTGTCAGGTCTCATCTCGAAGTTCTGTCAGGGGCGTGTGGCCAGCATGCAGCTTCTTGAAAAAGAAAGGGTTATACTTTTCACCTTTTTCCAGGTTCTCCACCTTGGAACGAAAGACAATTCGCTTGGATTCCTCCTCAAAGTGCCTTTTCAAGCTCTTTTTGGTCTCTTCCATCTCCTCCATGATGTCCCAGCTGCACTGAAGCAGGTCTTGCAGTGACCGCAACTCTCGCTGCAATCTCCCGAAGTCCCATTTTTTCTCACATGCCTGTTGTCTGCCTTTTGCCTGAAAGAAACAATGAAACTCGACTTTATCATATTCCCGCCACTCGCTTTTGCAGTTAAACAGATATTTATCATTACCCCATACAAGGTATGCATCCTTAAGTTCCTCCATGACTTCCCTCTGTGCCCATAGGGCACAATTCAACTTCCAGGAGCCTTGGCCAAGTGGGAAACCATGGCCCAGAGTCCCCCGAAATCAAATGGCCCTGTGGTCAGAGAAGAAGCAGGGGACCATAGAATTCAACACCTTTCTAACTGCTCTCGAAGTGAAGAGGAAGTCCATCCGAGAACGGAGCGAGCCATCGGGGCGGCTCCATGTAGAGTTTACGGAGCCATTCCCGACGGACTCAACAACGTCCTGCAAGGATGCCTCTGTCACCATCTCGATCAGCAGCTTGGATGTCATGTCAATGGTGGCGGATTTGCCAGAACTGCCCCCGTCCGTCTCAATGGGGCAGTAGAAGTCACCACCCAACACTACTGCCCTAGTGGTGGCAAGCTGAGCCCGCAGGGTCTGGAGAACTTCCAGTCGGACATTCTTCTCAGGGGAGGCATACACGTTGATGAGCCTGTGGTACCCAGGTATCATCTGTGCCAAGAAGTCTGCCAGATACGAGCTCCTGGACAGAATCAAGTGAAAATTTCCCTCCCCTGATCAGGATGGCCACCCCTGCAGACCTACAGTCACCCCCAGTAGGAAGGGCTGTGAGACCACTGCCTGGCCAGATGGTTGTAAGACCTAGAAGAGGAGAAAGCACATTCCTGCAGCATGTAAACATCACACCTCTGATAGTCTAAGAAAGTAAGCACAGTCTGAAATCTAAACCTATCTCTAATACTCCTCACATTAATGCTAAAGATATTAAGATCAGCCATGGGAATAAAAAAATAAAGTAAAACTCATTCCTTGCTTCCTTCACTAGGCAGGCAAGAAGTGATGAGGAGAGTGGCGTGGTAAGTGGTGTTGGGAGCGTTCAGGCTCCTGATGCACACACTGTTGAGGAACCTGAGGAGGACATCAGTGACGTGCTGACACCACTCGATGATGATGAAGCCGATCGCACTTGGGAGCTGGGTGCAAAGGGGGCTTCATCATCATCAGGAAAAGAGGGTGGCAGGCTGGGAGTCAGCATGGTGGCACCAGTGGGAAGTCTGGAGCCAAACATGCCCAGGGCAGACCACCTGCTTCACGGCAGCCTACCTGCCCTGGAGGTAGTGGAACAGGGGTCCCTGGAGTTGACGGCAATAGCAGTCAGTTAGTTCAGACTGTTGGGAGGAAAATCAGCTACTCTGCGGTGTGGCAGTTTTTCATCAAGTATTCGGAGGATGTTAACATGGCCACATAAAAAAAAATGTTTTAATCTTTTCAATTGTGAGGCCCTTGGGTCTGGTCAGGCTGCTGCCACCTCCAGGCTGTGTCATTCTTTCACCAAATGGTCTCCTCTTGCTGCCACCTCCAGGCTTGGTCATTCTGCCACATTTTGATCTCCTCATGCTGGTGCCACCTCCAGGCTGTGTCATTGTGCCGCCATGTGGTCTCCTCATGCTGCTGGGACATTACCTAAAAATCTTTATGGTACTCTATTAACCCCTTAAGGACAATGGACGTACTCCTACGCCCCCGTTTCCGAGTCCTTAAGGACCGAGGACATAGGACGTCCTATCCTTTCCCGGCCCCCCGCCGCTAGCCGGAGGGGAGCCGGTGCCCGATGCCTGCTGAAATCGTTCAGCAGGCATCGCGGCATATCGCCCAGGGGGGTCATTATGCCCCCCCATGTCGGCGATGGCCGCAGATCGCTGGACAATTCAGTCCAGCGATCTGCGGCGATTCCGGGTCAATCACTCAGCCAGAGCCTGCAGGGGTGAGGTGGCACTGGTGCCACCTCATGATCGCCCTGATTCGTCGGCCAGATTACTGGCCGACCAATCAGGGCGTCTGCTGCGGGTGTCACTCCCGCACCTGCTCCGCCCCTCTTCCGGAGGACGTGAGCGGGTGCGGGACGTGCACCCCTGGTGCTGGGGACCCCGATCCCCGGCATTAATGTTGGGATCGGGGCCCCAGGAGTGACGACGGCGGCGGCGGCGGCGGGACTGACCTGTGCGGCGATCAAGCAGCAGTAGGAGGTGAGTGACAGCCTCCTGCTGTTGCTTAGCAACAGCTCCCAGCATGCAAAAAGGACATGCTGGGAGCTGTAGTTATGCAACAGGAGGAGGCAGACCACCACAACTCCCAGCATGCACTTATGGGCATGCTGGGACTTATGGTTTTGCAACAGCTGGAGGCACATTCTTTCTATGGAAAAGTGTACCTTCAGCTGTTGTGTAACTACAACTCCCAGCTTGCACAAACAGCTTAAGTGCATGCTGGGAGTTGTAGTGGTGCATCTGCTGGTTGCATAACTACAACTCCCAGCATGCCCGTTGGCTGTCGGTGACTGCTGAGAGTTGTAGTTTTGCAACAGCTGAAGGCACAATGAGTTAAGTAGCAAACCAGTGTGTCTCCAGCTGTTGCATAACTACAATCCCCAGCATCCCCAGCCAAAGTAGTATGCCTCCCGCTGTTGCATAACTACAACACCCAGCATGCCCTTCCGCTGTCCGTACATGCTGGGGGTTGTAGCTTTTGCAACAGCTGAAGGCACACTGGTTGCAAAACACTGAGTTTGTTACCAAACTCGGTGTTTCACAACCTGTGTGTCTCCAGCTGTTGCAAAACTACAACTCCCAGCATGCACTGATAGACCTTACATGCTGGGAGTTGTCGTTTTGCAACAGCTGAATGTTCCCCCCCCCAAATGTGAATGTACAGGGTACACTCACATGGGCGGAGGATTACAGTAAGTATCCGGCTGCAAGTTTGAGCTGCAGCAAATTTTCTGCTGCAGCTCAAGCTGCCAGCGAGAAACTACTGTGAACCCCCGCCCGTGCGACTGTACCCTAAAAACACTACACTAACACAAAATAAAATAAAAAGTAAAAAACACTACATATACACATACCCCTACACAGCCCCCCTCCCCTCCCCAATAAAAATGAAAAACGTCTGGTACGCCACTGTTTCCAAAACGGAGCCTCCAGCTGTTGCAAAACAACTACTCCCAGTATTACCAGACAGCCACTGACTGTCCAGGCATGCTGGGACTTTTACAACAGCTGGAGGCACCCTATTTGGGAATCACTGGCGTAGAATACCCCTATGTCCACCCCTATGCAAGTCCCTAATTCAGGCCTCAAATACGCATGGCGCTCTCACTTTGGAGCCCTGTCGTATTTCAAGGCAACAGTTAAGGGTCACATATGGGGTATCGCCGTACTCGGGAGAAATTGTGTTACAAATTATAGGGGGTATTTTCTGCTATTACCCTTTTTAAAAATCTAAAATTTTTGGGAAACCAACATTTTAGGTAACATTTTTTTTAATTTTTTTTACATATGCAAAAGTTGTGAATCACCTGTGGGGTATTAAGGTTCACATTACCCCTTGTTACGTTCCCCGAGGGGTCTAGTTTCCAAAATGATATGCCATGTGGTTTTTTTTTTGCTGTCCTGGCACCATAGGGGCTTCCTAAATGCGGCATGCCCCCAGAGCAAAATTTGCTTTCAAAAAGGCAAATGTGACTCCTCCTCTTCTGAGACCTGTAGTGCGCCAGCAGAGCACTTCTCACCCCCATATGGGGTGTTTTCTGAATCGGGAGAAATTGAGCTTCAAATATTGGGGGGTATTTTCTGCTATTACCCTTTTAAAAAATGTAAAAATTTTGGGAAACCAAGCATTTTAGGTAAAAAAAAATGTTTTTTTTACATATGCAAAAGTCGTGAAACACCTGTGGGGTATTAAGGTTCACATTACCCCTTGTTACGTTCCATGAGGGGTCTAGTTTCCAAAATGGTATGCCATGTGTTTTTTTTTTTTTGCTGTTCTGGCACCATAGGGGCTTCCTAAATGCGGCATGCCCCCAGAGCAAAATTTGCTTTCAAAAAGGCAAATGTGACTCCTCCTCTTCTGAGACCTGTAGTGCGCCAGCAGAGCACTTCTCACCCCCATATGGGGTGTTTTCTGAATCGGGAGAAATTGAGCTTCAAATTTTGGGGGGTATTTTCTGCTATTACCCTTTTAAAAAATGTAAAAATTTTGGGAAACCAAGCATTTTAGGTAAAAAAAAATGTTTTTTTTTTACATATGCAAAAGTCGTGAAACACCTGTGGGGTATTAAAGTTCACATTACCCCTTGTTACGTTCCACGAGGGGTCTAGTTTCCAAAATGGTATGCCATGTGTTTTTTTTTGCTGTTCTGGCACCATAGGGGCTTCCTAAATGCGGTATGCCCCCAGAGCAAAATTTGCTTTCAAAAAGCCAAATGTGACTCCTTCTCTTCTGAGACCTGTAGTGCGCCAGCAGAGCACTTCTCACCCCCATATGGGGTGTTTTCTGAATCGGGAGAAATTGGGCTTCAAATTTTGGGGGGTATTTTCTGCTATTACCCTTTTTAAAAATGTAAACATTTTGGGAAACCAAGCATTTTAGGTAAATTTTTTTTTTTTAACATATGCAAAAGTCGTGAAACACCTGTAGGGTATTAAGGTTCACTTTACCCCTTTTTACGTTCCCCGAGGGGTCTGGTTTCCAAAATGGTATTCCATGTGGGTTTTTTTTGCGGTTCTGGCACCATAGGGGCTTCCCAAAGGTGACATGCCCCCCCAAAAACCATTTGACGCTCCTTCCCTTCTGAGCCCTCTACTGCGCCCGCCGAACAATTAACATAGACATATGAGGTATGTGCTTACTCGAGAGAAATTGGGTTTCAAATACAAGTAAAAATTTTCTCCTTTTTACCCCTTGCAAAAATTCAAAAATTGGGTCTACAAGAACATGCGAGTGTAAAAAATGAAGATTGTGAATTTTCTCCTTCACTTTTCTGCTATTCCTGTGAAACACCTAAAGGGTTAATACACTTATTGAATGTCATTTTGAATACTTTGGGGGGTGTAGTTTTTATAATGGGGTCATTTATGGGGTATTTCTAATATGAAGACCCTTCAAATCCACTTCAAACCTGAACTGGTCCATGAAAAATAGCGAGTTTGAAAATTTTGTGAAAAATTTCCAAATTGCTGCTGAACTTTGAAGCCCTATGGTGTCTTCCAAAAGTAAAAACCCATAAATTTTATGATGCAAACATAAAGTAGACATATTGTATATGTGAACCAAAAATGTTTTATTTTGAATATCCATTTTCCTTACAAGCAGAGAGCTTCAAAGTTAGAAAAATGCAAAATTTTCATTTTTTTCATCAAATTTTGCGATTTTTCACCAAGAAAGGATGCAAGTTACCATAAAATTTTACCACTACGTTAAAGTAGAATATGTCACGAAAAAACAATCTCGGAATCAGAATGATAACTAAAAGCATTCCAGAGTTATTAATGTTTAAAGTGACAGTGGTCAGAATTGCAAAAAACGCACTGGTCCTTAAGGTATAAAATGGCCTGGTCCTTAAGGGGTTAAAGATCTTCCATGTAAATTTGAAAATGTATCTTTAATCTTTTCAATTGTGAGGCCCTATGGTCTCCTCCTGCTGCTGGGACATAACCTAAAATTTGTAATGGTAATCTATTTAAAATGTTCAATTGAAATTTGAAAATATATCTTTAACCCTTCCAATTGTGAGGCCCTATGGTCTCATTAGGCTGTTGCCACCTCCAGGCTGGGTCATTCTGCCACTATATAGTCTAATTTTGCTGCCGCCAATTCCAGGCTAATTGCTTTTGCCAGATTACCATCTCGTCATGCTGCTGCCACCTCCGGGTTGTGTCATTGTGCCACCATATGTTCTTCTTATGCTGTTGGCACCTTAAATGAAACTTTTAAAATTTTAATCTAGCTAAAATCTTCAATTCAAATTTTCAAAAATATCTTTAATCTTCTCTATTGTGAGGTCCTATGGTCTTGTCAGGCTATTGTCACCTCCAGGCTGACCTCCAGGTTTCCCAATTTTGGGAAACCAAGCATTTTAGGTAAAAAAAAATGTTTTTTTTTACATATGCAAAAGTCGTGAAACACCTGTGGGGTATTAAGGTTCACATTACCCCTTGTTACGTTCCATGAGGGGTCTAGTTTCCAAAATGGTATGCCATGTGTTTTTTTTTTGCTGTTCTGGCACCATAGGGGCTTCCTAAATGCGGCATGCCCCCAGAGCAAAATTTGCTTTCAAAAAGGCAAATGTGACTCCTCCTCTTCTGAGACCTGTAGTGCGCCAGCAGAGCACTTCTCACCCCCATATGGGGTGTTTTCTGAATCGGGAGAAATTGAGCTTCAAATTTTGGGGGGTATTTTCTGCTATTACCCTTTTAAAAAATGTAAAAATTTTGGGAAACCAAGCATTTTAGGTAAAAAAAAATGTTTTTTTTTTACATATGCAAAAGTCGTGAAACACCTGTGGGGTATTAAAGTTCACATTACCCCTTGTTACGTTCCACGAGGGGTCTAGTTTCCAAAATGGTATGCCATGTGTTTTTTTTTGCTGTTCTGGCACCATAGGGGCTTCCTAAATGCGGTATGCCCCCAGAGCAAAATTTGCTTTCAAAAAGCCAAATGTGACTCCTTCTCTTCTGAGACCTGTAGTGCGCCAGCAGAGCACTTCTCACCCCCATATGGGGTGTTTTCTGAATCGGGAGAAATTGGGCTTCAAATTTTGGGGGGTATTTTCTGCTATTACCCTTTTTAAAAATGTAAAAATTTTGGGAAACCAAGCATTTTAGGTAAATTTTTTTTTTTTAACATATGCAAAAGTCGTGAAACACCTGTAGGGTATTAAGGTTCACTTTACCCCTTTTTACGTTCCCCGAGGGGTCTGGTTTCCAAAATGGTATTCCATGTGGGTTTTTTTTGCGGTTCTGGCACCATAGGGGCTTCCCAAAGGTGACATGCCCCCCCAAAAACCATTTGACGCTCCTTCCCTTCTGAGCCCTCTACTGCGCCCGCCGAACAATTAACATAGACATATGAGGTATGTGCTTACTCGAGAGAAATTGGGTTTCAAATACAAGTAAAAATTTTCTCCTTTTTACCCCTTGCAAAAATTCAAAAATTGGGTCTACAAGAACATGCGAGTGTAAAAAATGAAGATTGTGAATTTTCTCCTTCACTTTTCTGCTATTCCTGTGAAACACCTAAAGGGTTAATACACTTATTGAATGTCATTTTGAATACTTTGGGGGGTGTAGTTTTTATAATGGGGTCATTTATGGGGTATTTCTAATATGAAGACCCTTCAAATCCACTTCAAACCTGAACTGGTCCATGAAAAATAGCGAGTTTGAAAATTTTGTGAAAAATTTCCAAATTGCTGCTGAACTTTGAAGCCCTATGGTGTCTTCCAAAAGTAAAAACCCATAAATTTTATGATGCAAACATAAAGTAGACATATTGTATATGTGAACCAAAAATGTTTTATTTTGAATATCCATTTTCCTTACAAGCAGAGAGCTTCAAAGTTAGAAAAATGCAAAATTTTCATTTTTTTCATCAAATTTTGTGATTTTTCACCAAGAAAGGATGCAAGTTACCATAAAATTTTACCACTACGTTAAAGTAGAATATGTCACGAAAAAACAATCTCGGAATCAGAATGATAACTAAAAGCATTCCAGAGTTATTAATGTTTAAAGTGACAGTGGTCAGAATTGCAAAAAACGCACTGGTCCTTAAGGTATAAAATGGCCTGGTCCTTAAGGGGTTAAAGATCTTCCATGTAAATTTGAAAATGTATCTTTAATCTTTTCAATTGTGAGGCCCTATGGTCTCCTCCTGCTGCTGGGACATAACCTAAAATTTGTAATGGTAATCTATTTAAAATGTTCAATTGAAATTTGAAAATATATCTTTAACCCTTCCAATTGTGAGGCCCTATGGTCTCATTAGGCTGTTGCCACCTCCAGGCTGGGTCATTCTGCCACTATATAGTCTAATTTTGCTGCCGCCAATTCCAGGCTAATTGCTTTTGCCAGATTACCATCTCGTCATGCTGCTGCCACCTCCGGGTTGTGTCATTGTGCCACCATATGTTCTTCTTATGCTGTTGGCACCTTAAATGAAACTTTTAAAATTTTAATCTAGCTAAAATCTTCAATTCAAATTTTCAAAAATATCTTTAATCTTCTCTATTGTGAGGTCCTATGGTCTTGTCAGGCTATTGTCACCTCCAGGCTGGGTCATTCTGCCACTATATAGTCTCCTCTTGCTGCCGCCAATTCCAGGCTGTGTCATTCTGCCAGATTATGGTCTCCTCATGCTGCTGCCACCTCCAGGCTGTGTCATTGTGCCACCATATGGTCTCTGCTGTTGACACCTTAAATCTTCTAAAATCTTCAATTTAAATTTTCTAAAATATCTTTAATTTGTTCTATTGTGAGGCCCTATGGTCTCGTCGGGCTGCTGCCACCTCTAGGCTCTGTCATTCTGACAGACTATGTGACTCATTGTTATATTGGGTTTTGTGGTCATACAGTATTAGTTCAAAGTAAACGTTTCGAGCACCCGGGACATGAAACTTGTGAATCTAATCAAAATCTTAAATTTAAAAAATCAATGTAATCTTTTAAAGGCTGAGGCCCTATGGTTATCGACATCATATATTACCTGTGGAATTACCAAACCAATCCAATCAAACAGTTTGGAGTGATAACAATGAACCATAACTGATTAAATGAAACATTCGCACTTTCACAGGCAGGGGGGGAGGGTGCTGAGAGGCAGGGTCTGGAACTGGTGGTAGCTCACCTACAAGTACAAGCTTTGTACGCCCACTCATCCAATGGCACAGAAGCTGAATGTGCTCCTGTCTAAGTTGCTGGGGCTGCAGTCTCTCCCTTTTGAAGTGGACACTAAGTCATAAGCATGGGGGTGCGCTGAGAGGCAGGGGCTGGGACAAGCAGTAGCTGGCCTCATGGCGGACCACCAGCTCGAAATTCCCTCCTCTCTAATCGTCGTCATATATTAACTCTGGAATCACCACAAGAATCCAATAAAACAGGTTGGAGCGATAACAATGAACCATAACTGATTTCATGAAACATTTGCAGTTCCACACAGAGTCAGACAGTCAGGGAGGGGGGGGCACTGAGAGACAGGGGCTAGAACAGGTGGTAGCACGCCTCATGGCAGGCTGCCAGCTCAATGCTCACCAGAATGGGTACTCAAAAAATTTAATAAAGATTACCATATGGTCTCCCTGCTGCCACATCCAGATGTTCTGCGGCAGTGATTCTAATTGGGATGCCTGTAATCTGCATGTCATACTGAATAACAGTATTATTTTACTAACACAGCACACTCCATATGCGTGTTACGACAAGGCAAAGTTTTCTACGCCCCTATTGATGCTCTCTCTAGCTCAAAAATAGCCGTTTTAAGTAGGGATTAACCGCAAATAAATTCAGACCGAAACTAATTTTTGGGGAAAATTCGTTGAATCGGCCGAATCGAATTTTCTAAAAAATTCGCTCATCTCTAGTTCTGCTCTTTGCCTCCCTAAAAAGACAGTTCATAGTTTCATAATTGTTCTTACTGTTTCATAAGGTCATTGTGCCATAAATCATTGGTAAACCGCCTGGTAACATAGCTATTATTATTTTCTATCGTTCTTACAATCTATCTTCTCAGGAAATTCTCAGGATGAGACCACCAGGCCCATGACTTTGCTTGGTTCTTACCATTTTTATGTAACTTCTGACTTTTTGGAAGGCTTGTTTCTTATAAACTGTTGTTTGGAGAAATGTTTTTACAACCGCCTCATATATTTCTCCTCTATTGTTGTTTTAATCTAATTCAGCTCCTCTCTTTATCCAATTTATTCAATTCCTTCTCACTTCTTTTTAGTTTATTTTTTTAATTTTTTTTTATTTAATTGTTCTTAATTGTTCACCAATACACATGTGCCATTAAAATTATGGCTGTAAAATTACCAAAAGTCAACACTATAAAATACAACCTTTTGCTGTTCTTTCAGACATAAAATGGATGCTTTATAGTTCAAAATACAGGCACAAAACAAAACATGAAAATAAATAATTAAAGATCACATTTATGTATACTTTTGAAAACAAGCTTAAACCTTAAAACCCATGAGGAATGGATACCCAAATAAGTTTTTTTTAAATGGCATAACCTTTCATCATTTAATGAATAGCCTTTCTTTGCATATGGGTGGGGTTGCATGTGCGGTATTTTGCTTCAAATTTTCTGCAGCTAATTTTTGCTTCCTGTTGACTACAATGGTAGGAAAATACGCAGCAGCAAATATGCAGAAAATTACAGCACGTGTGACCCTTTCCTTTGCACGCACAGTATCCTTCTTGTTTTTGATGCGCAGGATTTCAAGCTGCAGATTTTATGCTACAAAGTTCAATGTACACTAAATGACTAAACACTGCTTCAAATCTACAACTTCCAATCCTGTGCAGGACACTGTATGTGTGAATAGACACTTTATCTTCTATGTTGGATTCAATACATGTATCTAGTATTGCCAAAAACGTGTATAGGTAGCTGCAACCTGACAATAGGGACAATAGTATTACTGCCAGACGAGTACTAATGTGAAAAAGGTTGTGTATCCCATACAACCTGCGAACAATGTATAAAGTGGGGGTACACATTTCTCAAGTCTGGGCTTCTGTAAGACTCACCGAAGATGGCAGGTACCTAGGGAGTAGTAGATCCATAGTTCCACGGTAGTCTGGAGCTGGTGATGTAGTGGATCTGTTGTACCTGTGTGGAAGATGATGCGGGCCGTGCCAGGGAGCAGAGTCTAAGGTGCCACTGGTTTTCACCAGAGCCCGCCACAAAGCGGGTTGGACTTGCTGTGGCAGGCAACACGCAGGTCGCTACCCCTGGCATGACTCGACCACACAGGCGGCAGAGGTGAAGCGTGGCACCGAAGGAATAGGCAGGACGCAGTCAGGTTGGCTAGAGGTCAGGGCAGGTGGCACAGTAGCGTAGTCAGAAGGGTAGCAGAAGGTCAATAGGCTGGCGGCTAGAAACACGGTCGGGTCACGGAATACAAAGGTCTGGTACACGGCAAGGAAACACTAAGACTGCTTTCCCTAAGGTGCAAGGCAAACAAAGATCTGGAAAGGGTACTAGGGAGGTGCTGAAACTTATAATAATGGTGCTGGTGTTAATACTGATTACGGGCGCACTGGCCCTTTAAATTTCAAAGCTCCGGCGCGTGTGCTTGGAGGCGGGGGCGCGCGCGTCAGAGACAGAGGCTCAAGAAGGAGGTGAGTGACGGGCTGGGACTGGCATGCGGGCGAGTCCCGCAATGCGAATCCCAGCCCCACCCGGGGCCAACATACAGGCGTATGTTCGGCCGGAGCGCTGTTTATTACAGCTTGATTATCACCAATAAATGGGTGTATATAAGATATATGTAAAAAATGATGTAGATCCAGTGAAATAATTTTAAAAAATGTATTATTACAATGATAGTGCTTGCTGTGTCCTTTGTAGGGCCCTTACATCGAACTCACCACGATAAGCAAGGTAGTGAATATTCATACAATGAAATAAAATAAAATAGACATATAATATTCAGGGTAAAAAGTGCTGATATCCCAGTGTGGAAAATAGTCTATATCGCTAATAGATGTATGCACGGAGATCGTGCCTTGTATGGTTGATTACAAATAGTCTGAGTAGCGATGTCTCTGTATAGCTCGTATCTGGTGAGGATACTGCATGCGGTAGCGTATTGGTAAGGGGTTAAAATCAATGCGCTCTGCGGCGCTGCGGTTTCCTTGTGTGTATCCCACTCTACCCTGGTTGCATAGGGATAGAGATTGGTGAGTGGGATATAGATAGTCTCTTAATTGTAATCCTTTGGTTGCATGAGGCAGCGCTCTGCAGCGCTGGAGGCCCCTCAAATGTGGACCACTCTACCCCGGTGGCACAGGGAAAGTTTTGAGTGGATTTGGGGATTTGGCACACTGTGCCTCTTACCAGCAATGTCCTGGAGCCTGGTTGCCGGAAAAAGGTTTTCACTCGGGAGACGTCCGCTGGCAGGCAGGATGCGTACAACCCTGGAAGCGTGCTCTGGTAGATTTCTTATGATCCGGTGAATGATGGTAAAGACTGTCGGGTTTGCCGATACTGGGGTACAGGTGATAGAGGCTAGACGCGTTTCGAGGTACTCATCTACCTCTTTTTCAATGGCATTAGATATACATGTATCTAGTATTGCTGGAGAAAATCAAGGGACACAGCCCAGAATATTTATTATTCCATTTTGGCTATAACAATATATGATTTACCTGTTTGACTACCATATTGGAGCAGAGCAAAAACTTTATGCATTTCTACGAATAACAAACAACAGGCTCTAAAATATGAAGTCATTGGCTCCGCTAATGTGAGGGTATCCACTGTGAAAGTTATTAAATCGATGCTGCTGTGTGACTTCAAAAATGAGAGCTTAACTGCAATGATGCGCTCAGTGAGCTTAAATTAAACGTACAAAGCCTAATGATGTGCTAGTTAGCTCAGTCCGGTTACAAACATGAAATGAGTAAGTAATATGATTTTTTTTCCACTGAAACTGACTGTCCTCCTGAGGCGAAATTGTTCAAATGAAGCATTGTAAAACATATTTTGTTATTGCTTGCTACATACCCTTGTTTTGTTAGGAAACATGGGTAATAGTTTTTCGTAAACAAACCTGCTTTTACTTTTCCCAGATTTTCAAAGCTGTTGTAATACGTGTCTCGTGAACAATAGTAGAAAAACTTGTGTGCATTCTCAGTGTCGATGCAGTGATGCAAGAACTATTGAGAGCGTTGCTTATCCCTCTGAATTCAAGAGTCATTCCTCCTGTGTGAATTTCTATTAGATTCTATTCAGCCATTTTTTGCTTCAGCTGTCTGTAACATGGCCAACAAATGTTAAATACAGAAACAGTCACCAAGGACAGCTCATAAGGGTTGTCATCCAGCTCCCCACTGACTTTTAATGGCATATGTATGTTCTTTATGTAGTGCTACATTCCAGACCAGTGCATAATTCATATGGGCATAATAGTGACATCAAACTATACTTTTAAGTATAAATGTTTGCCCATGAATATCATCATGTTACAGTAACTTGTAAAATTACATTGCATAGATTAATTTAAACTCCTACGTAGATCCACTCTCTTGTGTCAGCTTTTTATTGTAATATTAAATAAAATGTATAAAAACTAGGATTCTACCAGTCAACTGATGAAAGAGGTACCTTAATAGTAGGGTGAAATGTAGCGCATCCGCAGCATATTTTATGCTGGCAATGTGATATTGCATGTACTTAGAGTGTTCCCCCTGCTGTGCCAGTGTGTCCTACTCACAGCAGCAATCTGCTGCTATGAGCAGACACAGTGGGAGCTGCAAGTTGCGCAGTGTACTCCAGATATCGCAGCCCCTTCGGCCTAGCTCAGGGAGCAAGGGAAGCAGCCGCGATGTCCCTCTGTGTCTGCCTGTAGCAATGGATTGCTGCTGCGAGCAGGACACACGGGCACAGTTGGAGGTGCACTCTATGGACATGCAGTAGTGCATCTGCAGCATCAAATACGCTATGGATTCACTACATGTGACCCTAACCTTAATGTCTTTTCAGGCACTGCACTTTATCCATACATTTGACAGTACCTAATGTTGCAGCTTCTTCTTTTTTTTTTTTACCTTCAAGATACATTGTGGTATGAAGATCAGATTGGAGGATCTATTATCAATACCTCCCACAATTTTTGGCATTGTTCCATGAAATATATTTTAAAGGGGAAATGCATTTGTATATCCAGTATGCCCCAAAGTGAGCTTTTCTTTCTAGATTGAGTTCAGGGAATAAAATTGTTCTTATGTTTAAAACATGTTATGTTTTAATTATTTAGGTTGGTTATTTGGAAAGTATTTATTGTAGAACAGCGTGCAAAATTCAAAGATTCAATACCTGATTTTTCAGGTGAGTTTTCAGAATACACTACCAAGTGTGTACATGAGAATCAGCATTTTTTTCTGGCCACTATATAACTTGTATGTGGTATTTTTCAGCAGATTTCTGCTCTTTATTCTTCATCTCTAATTTGCAGTTCTCCCAGAGCTGGTGGGTAGAGCTTATCATCTATGGTGTCTACCATACACTGTACAGGCATAGAAGAGGGTATCCTACACTTCTATATCTCTATACATTGCACACAAAGGAGGAGATCCTTCACTTCTATGTCTTTACTCTGCCTTTTGGCTAAGATCATGTGTTGTATCTGAGCTGGTGAGAAGCTATACACGGGTGTTCTGGTGTTGTCTCTGCACGATGGCTGTGTTGAAGTTACCTGCTTTTCTGGATCTGGCCATTAGCTCTGTGTAGGGTGAATGGAGTAGGAGTGAAACACTGTCTTAAAGGGAAAGCTACTTCTAAAAGGTGGTATGCTACTATGCATATCTTTCTTCACAGAATTCTTATTGGAGCATGAATGGCCTATACTGTAAGTCTCCACAAGTCTTTATGACACTTACATTAACTCAATTGTCCCTAAACTGTATGATGTTATTTCCAGAGTTCTTGTTAAAATACAATTAAGAAATCAGAAATCTTAGAGATGAGAGAATTGAACTTCTTTGTTCATCCATTTTGCTGCTGATATCTTAAGCTAATATTTCTCAAAGTAATACTTAAGGATCCCCACAGGACAGCTCCCATAGAGAAAACACTAACTGTGAAAACTGTGCTAATTTTTGATTTATTGAAGCTAATTAAATTATATGTGCACTATTAAGAAAATCATCAAGACATGACCTGTTGGAGTTTCTTGAGGACTGCATTGGGAAACACTGTCGTAAGTAATCAACTACTCATTCTTGTGATTGCTACATCTTGCCACAAGAAAACATATTCATTTTTATCTTCAATGTAATAAGTTATTTGTATGCAAAACAATACACATCATGTTGTATGGAAATGTATTTTACAGTTATTATTATAATCATCTTTTTGTTGTCGTTAAGAGAAGCATTGTCTAAACAATTGGTTATTACCATTTACTTATGCTTTAGCAGCTCATCATCAGACTATTGATTTACAACAAGTTGTATATGACAGTTTTCATTTTCTGTTTTATCATCCCATTAAAATTTTCAGTATTTGAAAGCAATCCAGACGTATTCAAGTCCCTGAAATGATGGGTGCTTTTTATGTCCTACTAAATCTCTGAACTAAATGACACAATGACACTTTCTTTTGTTTTGACTTAAATTTTTGTCAGATTTTAAGGACATCTTTATTATAGTAGTGTGTTCTGTAGGATATTGTGTTTAAAATGTAGTTTTATGATGTATATAAAATAATTATAAATATATATATATATATATATATATATATCTACATATAACGTGCAAAGCAGTTCACCACCTTAGATAGCACTCCCTGAAATCAGCCTCAGCTCCAATTCTAGAGTTTCTAAAACTGATCGGGATGTGATGCCAAAGCCAGAAATCTCCCCAGAATGGAAGAGGACCCATCTGCAGACAGCTGTTTCAATTATTGAAAGAGCTTTATTCGTCATTCAGTCGTCATTGCAAGTCATACAATAAATGAAAGTCACACAAAGCATGACAGTACAATATACAGCACAAGTTCCCTAAGCTATACATTGTACCACATGCTACACTAACACTCCGCTCCATCACTCGATATCGAAGAAAAAAAGTCTAAAAACAGCAATATATTACAGTCTGTGATCAGGGAGGGGCGTGGGATCAATGGGGGTAGGGCGGATCACAGGGTCGAACTACTGGGCAAAGGTATGGGGAGGTAGAGGAAGCAGAGGGGCGTTAATCCTCTTCTTCCTCGACGTCCAGACGGTCCAAGATGGAATAGTCTCTAAGCCGGCTGTGGACCAGCCTGAGGCAGTCCTGGACAGACATGTCCTCCCTGCTGTAGATGAGTCGATTCCTGGCCAGCCATATAGCATCCTTAAAACAGTTCATAATGCGCCAGGCCTCCTGGATTTCCTCCACATTGTGAACCACAGGAAAAAGTCCATAAAGCACCGAATGGTACGATAGGTTGTTCCTGGGTACTGAGTCTCTAAGTTCAGGTCCCAGACAGCCGTTTCAGGTTGCTTGCCCCTCATCAGTACAGAGCAGGGTGTTCTGGCTTGGCTGGTGAGAGTTGACCATGGACTAGGTCAGGGGGATGAGTATTCTCCTTAGGGATATGGAGATTCAAATTAGGGCAGTTCGCACTCTGCAGACTTTCTGGGAAAAGGAATATGCAAAGCAACTGACCACCTTCACAGATGGCATTCCCTGAAATCAGCCTCAGCCCCAATTGCAGAGTTTCTAAAACTGATTGGGATGTGATGCCAAAGCCAGAATTCTCCCCAGAAGGGAAGAGGACCCATTGGGAAGAGGACCACTATCAGCCGTATTGGATTGGCCACGCCCCTCCGGACTCCGAGCTATCCAACGTTTCTTCGGGTTCGCCAATTACTACAGACAGTTTATTCCACATTTTTCCACTATTGTGGCCCCAATTGTGGCCCTAACCAAGAAAAACGCCAACCCTAAGTCCTGGCCTCCTCAAGCGGAAGAGGCGTTCAACCGTCTCAAAACTGCCTTTTCTTCTGCTCCCGTACTCTCCAGACCTGATCCATCTAAACCCTTCTCACTGGAGGTAGACGCCTCCTCGGTGGGAGCTGGAGCTGTACTCCTACAGAAAAATTCTTCCGGACATACTGTTACTTGTGGTTTCTTTTCTAGGACCTTCTCTCCAGCGGAGAAAAACTACTCCATTGGTGATCGAGAACTACTGGCCATAAAACTGGCTCTCGAGGAATGGAGGCACCTGCTGGAGGGGTCCAAATACCCAGTTATTATATACACCGATCACAAGAATCTCTCTTATCTTCAGTCTGTCCAACGGCTGAACCCTCGCCAGGCTAGGTGGTCATTGTTCTTCGCCCGTTTTAACTTTGAGATTCTTTTTCGCCCCGCTGACAAGAACATTAGGGCTGACGCTCTCTCTCGTTCCTCGGATGCCTCTGAAATGGAAGCCTCCCCGCAACACATTATTCCTCCTGACTGTCTGATCTCCGCTTCTCCAGCTTCCATCAGACAAACTCCTCCAGGAAAGACCTTCGTCCCTCCACGCCAGCGCCTCAGGATTCTCAGGTGGGGACACTCCTCACACCTCGCCGACCATGCTGGCATCAAGAAATCCGTCCAGCTCATCTTTCGTTTTTATTGGTGGCCTACCCTGGAAACAGATGTTGCTGATTTTGTTTGGGCTTGTACAGTCTGTGCCCGGGACAAGACTCCTCGCCAGAAGCCTGCCGGTCTCCTCCATCCTCTGCCTGTTCCTGAGCGACTATGGTCTCAGATTGCTATGGACTTTATTACAGACTTACCATTATCCCATGGCAACACAGGTATTTGGGTGGTCGTTGATCGTTTTTCTAAGATGGCACATTTTATTCTTCTTCCAGGTCTTCCTTCTGCGCCTCAGTTGGCGAAACAATTTTTTGTGCACATTTTTCGCCTTCACCGGCTTCCTACGCATATCGTCTCGGGTAGAGGCGTTCAATTTGTGTCGAAATTCTGGAGGGCCCTCTGTAATCAGCTTAAAATCAAATTAAACTTCTCGTCTTCTTATCATCCCCAATCCAATGGGCAAGTGGAAAGAGTTAATCAGGTTCTTGGTGACTATTTGCGACATTTTGTTTCCTCCCGCCAGGATGACTGGGCCGATCTCCTACCATGGGCCGAATTCTCGTACAATTTCAAAGTCTCTGAGTCTCCGCTAAATCTCCATTCTTTGTGGTGTACGGCCATCACCCTCTTCCCCCCCTCCCCACTCCCACGCCTTCTGGTTTGCCTGCTATTGATGAGGTGACTCGGGACTTCTCCACCATCTGGAAAGAGACTCAAAAATCTCTCATACAGGCCTCATCCCGGATGAAGAAACATGCCAACAAAAAAAGAAGACCTCCTCCTGTCTTTTCTCCTGGAGACAAAGTGTGGCTCTCCGCCAAGTATGTCCGCTTTCGTGTCCCCAGTTATAAACTGGGACCACGTTATCTTGGTCCTTTTAGAATCAAATGCCAAATCAACCCTGTCTCCTACAAACTCCTTCTTCCTCCTTCTCTCCGTATTCCTAATGCTTTTCATGTCTCTCTCCTTAAACCACTCATCCTTAACCGCTTCTCTCCCAAGGTTGTTGCTCCTACTCCTGTCTCCGGGTCCTCTGACATCTTCTCGGTTAAAGAAATTCTGGCATCCAAGACGGTCAGAGGTAAAAAAAAAAGTCTTGTAGATTGGGAGAATTGCGGCCCGGAGGAGAGGTCATGGGAACCCGAGGACAACATCCTTGACAAGGACCTTATCCACAAGTTCTCGGGTTCTAAAAAGAGGGGGGGACCCAAGGGGGGGGGTACTGTTACGCCGAGCGCTCCGGGTCCCCGCTCCTCCCCGGAGCGCTCACAGCGATCTCCTGTTCACAGAGCCCGGTCAGACCCGCTGACCAGGTGCGCTGCGATAATGCCCCCAGCCGGGATGCGATTCGCGATGCGGGACGCGATGCGGGACGCGATGCGGGACGCGCCCGCTCACGATGCGCATCCCGACCTGCTTACCAGACTCGCTCCCCGTCTGTGCTGCCCCGGCGTGCGCGGCCCCGCTCCCTAGGGCGCGCGCGTGCCGGGTCTTTGCGATTTAAAGGGCCGGTGCACCACTGATTGGGTTTTAATTAGTGTCTCCACCTATATCACCTCACTTCCCCTGCACTTCCTTGCCGGATCTTGTTGCCATTGTGCCAGTGAAAGCATTTCCTTGTGTGTTCCTAGCCTGTGTTCTAGACTTCTTGCCGTTGCCCCTGACTATGATCCTTGCTGCCTGCCCTGACCTTCTGCTACGTCCGACCCTGCTCTTGTCTACTCCCTTGTACCGCGCCTATCTCAGCAGTCAGAGAGGTTGAGCCGTTGCCGGTGGATACGACCTGGTTGCTACCGCCGCTGCAAGTCCATCCCGCTTTGCGGCGGGCTCTGGTGAAAACCAGTAACAACTTAGAACCGGTCCACCATCACGGTCCACGCCAATCCCTCTCTGACACAGAGGATCCACCTCCAGCCTGCCGAATCCTGACAACCCTGTGCAAAGGTGCACTGACAAAACGTGCAAAGATGTTTCTTCCATGTAGGGGCAAAAGGGGCCGTACCGGGTTCTACAAGGGTCGCGGGCATGCGTGAGATAGTCCTCCATTAATGGCCATCCATGACAAGTCCTTATGTCCATTGGTAAGATGCTTTGAAGCCACATTAGTCCAAACTGTCTCTGCCGTGGTGATCTCCGGAACGAGCTCCAGCAAGTCCTTAGCTCGGATGAGCTTGTAGATTGTCTTGGGTTTAAAAGGAAATCAGGCTTCAGTCCCTCCAGATTGTTGTTCCCTCACAAACCAAACCATGTCCCCATAGAAAAAGGGAGTGTTCCAGTTGTAAGGGATGGAGCTGTCCCACTTGTCCCATCCAAGCTGCCTCCAGAGAGGCAAAAGAAACAAGCGAGAGATGGACCTGCCCACTGAGCCAGTCTTTTCCACAAGAGTCAGCTTCACGCTGACACATGCAAAGGAAGTCCGGAGAAAAGTGGGGATATCGGGCACTCCCTTCCCACCATTGCGGGGCTCCTTGTACATCACAGTCCGCTTGACTCTTTCTATTTTGCCCCAGATGAAGTGACACATGGTCCAGGTGATGGCCTTGTAAATGGTGGCATGGGGAGGCCAGGCCTGTGCGGTGTACTTGAGCACAGGCAAGACTTCACTCTGCAAGACCAGTGTTTTGCCCTTCATCGAGAGCTTCCCGGAGCTCCACAGTCCGATCTTAGAGTTAATTTTTGTTAGTCGGTCTTGCCAAGACTTAAGGACCGCTCCTTCCTTCCTAAACCAGACTCCCAAGATTTGGATGAAGTCTGGTTTGACAGTAAAGGGGAAGGGGGGGGGGGGAAGAAGCCAGGTGCCATTCCTCAAAGAGCATAGCTTCTGATTTTTCGCAGGTGACTTTTGTCCCCGAAGCTTTGCCAAAATCCTCGCAGGTCTGGATGAGTGCAGTCACTGAACGCCGGTCAGCGCAGAAAACAGTCAAATCGTCCACGTACAGCGAGCACTTGACCTCGTAGCGATCTGGTCCTGGTGCGGTGATCCCTCTGATCTCTCCATTCTGCCGGATAGACTCAGCGAAGAGCTCTATAACACAAACAAAAAGAAAAGGTGAAAGAGGGCAGCCTTGTCTGACCCCTGAAAGGAAAGGGAAGGAGTCAGTCTTCCAGCCGTTCACCAACACCGTGCTGCAAATATGAAAGTAAATTACATTAACAACAGAGCAAAACATCTTCCCCAGACCTAGCTTGCACAAAGCCCTGCTCATGAAAGCATGGGAGACACGGTCAGACGCCTTCTCCTGATCCAGACTGACCAGGGCGGCGTGGGCTCTCCGGTCCTGGATGTAATAGACCGTGTCCCTCACAAGGGCAAGGCTATCTTCGATCCTGCAACTGGGGATGCCGCAGGTCTGGTCTAGATGGACGATCTGCCCGATGACAGATTTCAGTCTGTTGGCTAGCACCTTGGTGAGGATCTTGTAGTCCACGTTCAAGAGAAAGATGGGATGCCAATTTTTCAAGTCACATCTCTCCCCCTTCAACTTATACAAGATCGTGATCATCCCTTCCCTCAACGACGGAGGCATTCTTCCCCCCACCACCATTTCCTTGTACACCTCCAAAAGGTCCGGGCAGATCAGGTCTCTCATTGCTACCTAGAGCTCGGCCAGGAGACCATCACTGCCCGGGGTCCTGCTGGGCTTAAAGGATTTAGAGGCAGAGGATCAGCTCCCCCACCATCAAGGGATCGTCCATAGCCACGGCACCTGCGGGATCAACAACGTTAGTGATGCCTGACAGGAACCTCTCGGCGACTTCGGGGTCGGATGACTTTGAGGCATAGAGATTGCTGTAGAAGTCCGAGACAATCCCCATCACCTCCTCCTTGCCCCTCCTCATGTGTCCGGTCTCACAGTTGAGTCAGGGGCGTGTGGCCAGCATGGAGCTTCTTGAAAAAGAAAGAGTTACACTTGTCACCCTTTTCCAGGTTTTCCTCCTTGGAAAGAAAGACGATTCGCTTGGATTCCTCCTCAAACTGCCTTTTCAAGCTCTTTTTGGTTTCCTCCAGCTCCTCCCTGATGTCTCAGCCACATTGGAGCAGGTCCTACAGTGACCGCAACTTGCGCTCAGCCTCCTGAAGTCCCACTTCTTTTCACACCCCTGTTGTCTGCCTTTTGCCTTAAAGAAACAATGAAACTCGACTTTAACATATTCCCACCTATCGCTGATGCAGTTAAACAGACATTTATCATTACGCCATACAAGGTACGCAACCCTAAGTTCCTCCATGACATCCCTCTGCACCAACAGGGCACAATTTAACTTCCAGGATTCTTGGCCAGGTGGATATCCAAGCCCCAGAGTCCCCCAAATTCGAATGGCCCTGTGGTCAGAGAAGAAGCAGGGGAAATAGAGTACAACACCTTTGTAACTTCTCTCGAAGTGAAGATGACGTCTATCCGAGAATGGAGCAAGCCATCGGGGCAGCTCCACGTATAGTTTATGGAGCCGTTCCCGATAGACCCAATAACGTCCTGCAAGGATGCCTCTGTCATGATCTCGATAAACAGCTTGGACGTTACGTCAAGGTTGGTGGATGTGCCAGAACTGTGCCCGTGCACCTCAATGGGGCAGTTGAAATCACCACCCAACATTACTGCCCTAGTGGTGGCAAGCTGAGCCCACAGGGTCTCAAGAACCTCCAGTCAGACATTCATCTTAGGGGAGGCATACATGTTGATGAGCCGCACGGGCTCACCCACCCAGGAACCGTCTGTGACAAGAAGTCCGCCACAGACGAGCTCCTGGATGGATTTAAGTGCAAAGTTTCCTCACCTGATCAGGATGGCAACCCCCACAGACCTACATTTACCCCCACCAGACCCATAGGAAGGGCCGTGAGACCATGGTTGTAAGACCTAGAAGAAGACAAAGCACATTCCTGCAGCATGTAAACATCACACCTCTGAGAGTCTAAGAAAGTAAGCACAGTCTGAAATCTAAACCTATCTCTAATACTCCTCACATTAATACTAAAGATATTAAGATCAGCCATGTGAATAAAAAAATAAATAAAATAAAAAAGAGAGGTTAGTTCAGGTACTAGTTACCACTTCGGTCGGGAAGATCCTTTTTTCTGGTGTCTGTCAGCACCTTCTGCTCCTCATAGCGCTCTTCCAGGAACACGTTGTAGACCAAATTGGCTGGTGTGTCTGGAATTTCCTTGACCTCTGGGTCCTGCAGCAGTTCTTACATAGACTGTGCTTGGACCTGCTCCACTTGGACCTGCTCCATATCTTCTTCTTCATCTGAAGACTGGAGGTTCTCGCAGGCCTCAATGATCTTCCTCTTGTAGGACTCGGCTGATGTGTTGTCCCTTCCTTTCCTTTTCCTCTGTTTGGTACTTGGGGGAGGAAGCACAGGAAAATCCTCCAAAGAGCGGGCACCAGCAGCTGGAGGGGGGGTTAGGTGCTGCTGGACCAGGAGAGAAAAGAGGCTGGGTGGGGAAGGGGGTGGGAGACAGCTACCCTGATGACAGGGTGGGAAAAAAGGGGAAGGCTGCCTCCTCGGTGGAGGCGGGAGAGGCCGGGCAGGTGTGGGAGGGGCAGAGGTGGGCATGGATGGGGCAGAGGTGGTGAATTTTGCCTTCTTATCCTCCTTGGTCTGTATGGCGTTCTGTGCCGCTGGCTCTGGAGCTGGGGCTGGCTTTGGTGCTTTCACTGCCATAGATGCCAATGTTCTCTCCCTCTGGAGGCAGTCCTTGAAGCTGTGGGCCGCCAGTCCGCAGAGGTTGCAAGTCTTGCTCTTTGGGCAATCCTTGGTCGTGTGACCCGTCACTCGCCAAAACCTGCAGGCATCTTTCTTACAGTCCTTACTCTCGTGGCCCTTCTTGCCACATCTCCTGCAGGTCTGTGGCATGTCTGGGTAGAAAATAAGTCCTGTGAAGTTGCCCAAGAAGAATATCGATGGCAGGTGTTATAATCTGTCTGAAGAGGAAGGGTCCTTGTTGAGTCTGACTACCACAGACCACTTGCAGGTCCAGAATCCGAGGGAGTTCAGGATGTGAGTGGGCTCCTTCACCACAGTACAGAAGCATCTCAGGAATGTTGAGATGTCATTGTCGGGGGTATGTGGGTTCTGCATTGAGACCGTCACCCACCTCTCTATTTGGATAGGGCAGTTGCCCACAAAGCAAGAGAAAGGGAATTTGGGACTCGCCGCTTTCACCGCCTCACAGTATCTTATACAGGTGCTAATGGTGGCGAAGGACATGAATGTTGCTATGCCGAGGGTGTCCACTGAGAAGAAGCCCTGTTCCACAAGAATCTTCTTGCAGAACACGTCTTGGGACATGTCCTTCACCCTTCCATCCACTAGCTTGAGCTTCAGGGCAACAGTCTGCCTCATTCAGAGCTCCAGGACTGAAGCTTCTTGATTGGGGGTTCTGCTGCCCTTCTGCCTTGCTGGGGTGGAGGTTGAAGATGGCTGGGGTTGGGTCTCCAGGCTTTGCCCTGCAGCTTCCTTCCGGGTCGACTTGCTGGTTGTGGCCATGGCTTCTTCTAGCTTGCTCTTTTATTCTTTTGGAGAATCTTCTTTCCTGGGTAGGAGGAGCTACGCAAAACTTCTCCAGAGGTGCCGAGCTACTCTGAGGAGGTTCTGCGCCACTTTCGTCTTTGCCGAAGTTCCAGAATTTGCCACCAACTTGCTTCTTCCAGAGCTGGAGTCTTCAAGATCCTCTCCTTCTTCCAATGCAGTACCAGAAGAAGAAGATCTACAGATGGTATACTCTTGAGAATTGTGGTTCTAATAAGAACAATAAGTGTGGCAATCATGCTATGCAAAATCTCTACCACACTCTGGGAGTTCTTCAGGCCTTGGTGGGCATGGTATCTTCCCTGCCAGGCAGACAGCTGTTTCAGGGTGCTTGCCCCCACATCAATAAAAAGAAGGGTGTTCTGGCTTGGCTGGTGAGAGATGCCCATGGACTAGGTGAGGGGGATGAGTATTCTCCTTAGGGAGACGGCTCCACTCCTGGTGTATGGAGATTCAAATTAGGACAGTTAGCACTAATTTAGGGCAGTTAGCACATTATATATATATATATATATATATATATATATATATATATATATATATATATTATAGCACTGTATTTTACAGAAAACCTATGTAATATGTTGCATGCTAAGTATTAAACCCACCACCATTTTTCTCAGTAAATACTGTTTCTTTAAGACAACAGTACCTGCTAATTCCAGGTCTTTTTGAATGTCTCTACAAGTGTCCTTGGCTCTTGGACAACTCTTCTGATTATTCTTTTCAATCCTCTGTCAGAAATCTTGCGAGGAGCACCTGGTCGAGGCAAATTTATGGTTAAATTATTGTCTTTCCACTTCCGTAGTGATGCCCCAACAGTGCTCACTGGAACATTCAGAAGCTTAGAATTGTGCCGGTAACCAACATCATTGCAATGTTTTGCAATAATCAGGTTGCGAAAGGAGATCATGAGATGTGTCTTGTAAGACACCTTGTCAATGAGACCTTTTTGCAGGCCATCAGTTGAGACTGAACCAGCTGATATTTATTTGCACTGACATGGGGCTGGATTGCCTTTAACCTCTTAAAAGGGTATTCCGGGCAAAACCTTTTTTTATATCTATCAACTGGCTCCAGAAAGTTCAACAGATTTGTAAATTACTTCTATTAAAAAATCTTAATCCTTCCCATAGTTATTAGCGTCTGAAGTTTTCTGTTTAACTACTCAATGATGATGTCACGTCCCGGGAGCTGTGCATGATGGGAGAATATCCCCATAGGAACTGCACAGCTCCCTGGACGTGAGTCATCAGAGAGCAGTTAGACAGAAAACAACAACTCAACTTCAGAAGCTAATAACTATTGGAAGGATTAAGATTTTTTAATAGAAGTAATTTACAAATCTGTTTAACTTACCGGAGCCAGCTGATATATAAAAAAAAGTTTAAGGACATAGCTCATTTTCACCTTAAGGACGCAGCCCTTTTTTGCAAATCTGACCACTGTCACTTTTACCCCTTAAGGACTGAACCCTTTTTCACCTTAAGGACTCGGACATTTTTTGCAAATCTGACCACTGTCACTTTAAACATTAATAACTCTGGAATGCTTTTAGTTATCATTCTGATTCCGAGATAGTTTTTTCGTGACATATTCTACTTTAACATGGTGGTAAAATTTTGTGGTAACTTGCATCCTTTCTTGGTGAAAAATCCCAAAATTTCATGAAAAAAATGAAAATTTTGCATTTTTCTAACTTTGAAGCTCTCTGCTTGTAAGGGAAATGGATATTCCAAATAATTCTTTTTTTTTATTCACATATACAATATGTCTACTTTATGTTTGCATCATAAAATTTATGAGTTTTTACTTTTGGAAGACACCAGAGGGCTTCAAAGTTCTGCAGCAATTTTCCAATTTTTCACAAAATTTTGAAACTCGCTTTTTTCAGGGACCAGTTCAGGTTTGAAGTGGATTTGAAGGGTCTTCATATTAGAAATACCCCATAAATGACCCCATTATAAAAACTGCACCCCCAAAGTATTCAAAATGACATTCAGTAAGCGTTTTAACCCTTTAGGGGTTTCACAGGAATAGCCGTAAAGTGAAGGAGAAAATTCACAATCTTCATTTTTTATACTTGCATGTTCTTGTAGACCCAATTTTTGAATTTTTGCAAGGGGTAAAAAGGAGAACATTTTTACTTGTATTTGAAACCCAATCTTTCTTGAGTAAGCACAGACCTCATATGTCTATGTTAATTGTTCGGCGGGCGCAGTAGAGGGCTCAGAAGGGAAGGAGCGTCAAATGTTTTTTGCGGGGCATGTCACCTTTAGGAAGCCCCTATGGTGCCAGAACAGCAATAAACCACACATGGCACACCATTTTGGAAACTAGACCCCTCGGGGAACGTAACAAGGGTAATGTGAACCTTAATACCCCACAGGTGATTCACGACTTTTGCATATGTAAAAAAAAAATAAAAAAATGTACCTAAAATGCTTGGTTTCCCAAAAAATTTACATTTTTACAAAGGGTTAAAGCAGAAAATACCCCCCCAAAATTTGAAGCCCAATTTCTCCCGATTCAGAAAACACCCCATATGGGGGTGAAAAGTGCTCTGCTGGCGCACTACAGGTCTCAGAAGAGAAGGCGTCACATTTGGCTTTTTGAAAGCAAATTTTGCTCTGGGGGCATGCCGCATTTAGGAAGCCCCTATGGTGCCAGGACCGCAAAAAAAAACCACATGGCATACTATTTTGGAAACTAGAGCCCTCGTGGAATGTAATAAGGGGTTAAGTGAACCTTAATACCCCACAGGCGTTTCACGACTATTGCATATGTAAAAAAAAATAAATAAATTTTACCTAAAATGCTTGTTTTCCCAAAAATTTTACATTTTTAAAAAGGGTAAAAGCAGAAAATACCCCCTATAATTTGTAACACAATTTCTCCCGAGTACGGCGATACCCCATATGTGGCCCTAAACTGTTGCCTTGAAATACGACAGGGCTCCAAAGTGAGAGCGCCATGCGCATTTGAGGCCTAAATTAGGGATTGCATAGGGGTGGACATAGGTGAATTCTACGCCAGTGATTCCCAAACAGGGTGCCTCCAGCTGTTGTAAAACTCCCAGCATGCCTGGACAGTCAGTGGCTATCTGGCAATATTGGGAGTAGTTGTTTTGCAACAGCTGGAGGCTCCGTTTTGGAAACCGTGGAGTACCAGACGTTTTTCATTTTTATTGGGGAGGGGAGGGGGGCTGTGTAGGGGTATGTGTATATGTAGTGTTTTTTACTTTTTATTTTATTTTTTGTGGTAGTGTAGTGTAGTGTTTTTAGGGTACAGTCGCACGGGCGGGGGTTCACAGTAGTTTCTCGCCGGAAGTTTGAGCTGTTGCAGAAAATTTGCCGCAGCTCAAACTTGCAGCTCGATACTTACTGTAAGCCTACAGCACCCGGGGTCGTCTTCCCGCACCCGCTCACGTCCTCCGGAAGAGGAGCGGGTGCGGGAGTGACACCCGCAGCAGGCGCCCTGATTGGTCGGCCGGTAATCCGGCCGACGAATCAGGGCGATCATGAGGTGGCACCAGTGCCACCTCACCCCTGCAGGCTCTGGCTGTTCGGGGCCGTCAGAGACGGCCCCGATCAGCCAGTAATTCCGGGTCACCGGGTCACTGGAGACCCGATTGACCCGGAATCGCCGCAGATCGCTGGACTGAATTGTTCAGCGATCTGCGGCCATCGCCGACATGGGGGGACATAATGACCCCCCTGGGCAATATGCCGGGATGCCTGCTGAACGATTTCAGCAGGCATCCGGCTCCGGTCCCCAACCGGCTAGCGGTGGGGACCGGAATTCCCACGGGCGTATGGATACGCCCTGCGTCCTTAAGGACTCGGAATGCAGGACGTATCCATACGCCCTGCTTCCTTAAGAGGTTAAGCATTAACAACTCTGGGATGCTTTTACTTTTCGTTCTGATTCCGAGACTGTTTTTTCGTGACATATTCTACTTTATGTTAGTGGAAAAAATGTTGTCAATACTTGCATCATTTCTTGGTGAAAAATTCCCAAATTTGATGAAAAATTTGAAAATGTTGAATTTTTTATACTTTGAAACTCTCTGCTCATAAGGAAAATGGACATCCATATACAATATGTCTACTTTATGATTGCATCATAAAGTTGACATGTTTTTGCTTTTGGAAGACATCAGAGAGCTTCAAAGTTCAGCAGCTATTTTTTCACGAAATTTTCAAAATCTGAATTTTTCATGGACCAGTTCAGTTCTGAAGTGGATTTGAGGGGCTTTCATATTAGAAATACCCCCAAATGACCCCATTATAAAAACTGGACCCCTCAAAGTATTCAAAATGACATTCAGTAAGTGTGTTAAGCCTTTAGGTGTTTCACAGGAATAGCAGCAAAGTGAAGGAGATAATTCAAAATCTTCATTATTTACACTCGCATGTTCTTGTAGACCCAGTTTTTGAATTTTTACAAGGGGTAAAAGGAGAAAAATCTTCTTAAATTTGTAACCCAATTTCTCTTGAGTAAGGAAATATCTCATATGTGTATGTGAAGTGTTCTGTGGGTGCACTAGAGGGCTCAGAAGGGAAGGAGAGACAATGGGATTATGTAGAATGAGTATTTCTGAAATGGTTTTTGGGGGGCCTGTCACAATAAGGAAGCCCCTATGGTGCCAGAACAGCAAAATAAAAACCACATGGCATATTTATTTTGGAAACTACACCCCTCAGGGAACGTAACAAGGGGTACAGTGAGCCTTAACACCCTACAGGTGTTTGACGACTTTTCGTTAAGGTTGGACGTGTAAATGATTTGTTTTTTCTCTCACTTAAATGTAGTTTTTACCCCCAAATTTTACGAGGAGTAATAGGAGAAAATGTCCCCCAAAATTTGTAACCCCTTCTCTTCTGAGTATGGAAATACCCCATGTGTGGACGTCAAGTGCACTGCGGGTGCACTACAATGCTCAGAAGAGAAGGCGAATTTTGCTGAAATGGTTTTTGGGCATGTCACATTTAGAAAGCCCCTGTGGTGCCAGAAAAGCAAAAAAAATAAACACAAGGCATACTGTTTTGGAAACTACACCCTTCAAGGAACGTAACAAGGGGTACAGTGAGCCTTAACACCTAACAGGTGTTTGACAACTTTTAGTTAAAGTTGGATGTGTAAATGATTTTTTTTTTCACTAAAATGCAGTTTTTTCCCCAAATTTTACATTTCTACAAGGGTTAATAGGAGAAAATGCCCCCCAAAAATTGTTACCAAATTTTTTCTGAGTATGGAAATACCCCATGTGTGGACGTCAAGTGCTCTGCTGGTGCACTACAATGCTCAGAAGAGAAGGAGCGCCATTGAGCAGATGGAGAGAGAATTTGGTTGGAATAGAAGTCGGGGCATTGTGCATTTACAAAGCCCCCCATGGTGCCAGTACAGTGGACTCCTCTCATGTGACCCCGTTTTGGAAACTATACCCCTCACAGAATTTAATAAGGGGTGCAGTGAGCATTTACACCCCACTGGCGTTTTACAGATCTTTGGAACAGTGGGCTGTGCAAATGAAAAATTACATTTTTCATTTTCACGGACCACAGTTCCAAAAATTTGTCAGACACCTGTGGGGCGTAAATGCTCACTGCACCCCTTATTGCATTCCGTGAGGGAGTGTAGTTTCCAAAATGGGGTCACATGTGGGGGGTCCATTGTTCTGGCACTATGGAGGCTTTGTAAACACACGTGGCCTTCAATTCCGGATACATTTTTTTCTTCAAAAGCCCAATGGTGCTCCTTCTCTTCTGAGAATTGTAGTGCACCCGCAGAGCACTTTACATCCACATATGGGGTATGTTCTTACTCAGAAGAAATGGGGTTACAAATTTTGGTGGGCTTTTTTCCTTTTTTGCCTTGTGAAAATGTAAACTTTTGGGTAACACCAGCATTTGAGTAAAAAAATTTAACGAAAATTCGTCAAACACCTGTGGGGTGTTCAGGCTCACTATATGCCTTATTACGTTCTGTGAGGGGCGTAGTTTCCAAAATGGGGTCCCATGTGTTTTTTTTTATTTGCATTTATGTCAATATCGCTGTAAAATCAGCCACCCCTATGCAAATCACCAATTTAGGCTTCAAATGCACATAGTGCGTTCTCACTCCTGAGCCTTGTTGTGCGTCCACAGAGCATTTTACGTCCACATATGGGGTAGTTCCGTACTCAGGAGAAATTGCATTACAAATTTTTGGGATCTTTTTTCCCTTTTATCGTTTGTGAAAATAAAAAGTATGGGGCAACACCAGCATAGGGATTGGGGATTGCATAGGGGTGGACATAGGGGTATTCTACGCCAGTGATTCCCAAACAGGGTGCCTCCAGCTGTTGCTAAACTCCCAGCATTCCTGGACAGTCAGTGGCTGTCCAGAAATGCTGGGAGGTGGTGTTTTGCAACAGCTGGAGGCTCTGTTTTGGAAACACTGCCGTACGATATGTTTTTTATTTTTATTGGGGGTAACAGTGTAAGGGGTGTATATGTAGTGTTTTACCCTATGTTATGTGTTAGTGTAGTGTTTTTAGGGTACATTCAAACAGGCGGAGGTTTACACTGAGTTTTCCGCTAGGAGTTTGCATTGCAGCAGAAAATTTGCCGCAGCTCAAACTTGAAGCAGAAAATTTACTGTAAACCTGCCCGTGTGAATGTCCCCTGTACATTCACATGGGGGGGGGGGGGGGGGCAAACCTCCAGCTGATGACTGTGCATGCTGGGAGTTGTACTTTTGCAACAGCTGGAGGTACGCAACTACAACTCCCAGCATGCCGAGACAGCTGTTTGCTGTTTGGGCATGCTGGGATTTGCAACATCTGGAAGACTGCAGTTTAGAGACCACTCACAGTGATCTCCAAACTGTGTCCTTCCAGATGTTGCAAAACTACAAATCCCCCCCAAGATGTTGCTAGGCAACTACTCACCAGCTTCCGTAGTATTCACCAAGGAGCCACAGGAGGGAGCCGCACGTCATCGCTGCCCGCCGCCACCGATCAGGTAAGGGAGCTCCACCGCCGCCAGTCACGCTACAGTTCCCCCGTTCTGCCCGGATTACCATCAGTGGGCACAATAGAGATCAGCAGTCATCTCGGTTCGGTCCCCAACCGGCGAGCGTTGGGGACCGGAATTCCCTCGGGCGTTCCCATATGCCCTACGTCCTTAAGGACTCAGGATGCAGGGCGTATGCCTGAAGAGGTTAATTACTCATAGATTTCATCTGTTGTCTTGGCTTTCCACGTCTTTTGCACCTACTGTTCTTCATGTTTTTAATACTTTTTCCCTGTGTCATTTCACATTATTACACATAACTTAAAGGTAACTTCTGAGCTTATTTGATTAGCTTTTTTTGTATGTATGGATTACTTAGGTTTTTAGCATCTTTGGATATTAACCCCTTAAGGACGCAGGGTTTTTCCGTTTTTGCATTTTCATTTTTTCCTCATCACCTTCTAAAAATCATAACGCTTTCAATTTTGCACATAAAATTCCATATGATGGCTTATTTTTTGTGACACCAATTTTTCTTTGCAGTGACATTAGTCATTTTACCAAAAAATCCACAGCAAACTTTATTCTGTAGGTCTATACAGTTAAAATGATACCCTACTTATATTGGTTGGATATTGTTGTACTTCGGAAAAAAATCCTAACTACATACAGGAAAATTTATATGTAAAAAATTCTCATATTCTAACCCCTATAACTTTAATATTTTTCCGTGTACGGGCCGGTATGAGGACTAATTTTTTGCGCCGTGTTCTGAAATTTTTATTGGTACCCTTTTTTATTGATCGCGTGCGAAGAGGTAGAGAAAGAAGGACCAACGATAATCCAGGCGCTGCTAGCTCAAAAACACCGGAGGCAATGGGTTATAGATGAAAGATCCTCTCCGTAGTCTCCCCGGTTGCACTCATACTCTCCTCTCTCTGAAGTCAGTTCTGGAGAGGAGAGTGTGAGTGCAACCGGGGAGACTATGGAGAGGATCTTTCATCTATAACCCATTGCCTCCGGTGTTTTTGAGCTAGCAGCGCCTGGATTATCGTTGGTCCTTCTTTCTCTACCTCTTCGCATACTTCAACAGGACAGGTTCACCTGCCTCCTGCGGACCCTCCGGCTGAGCAGCCTGCTCCACCTTTAGACCTCTGTTTGAGGTGATATGCACCATTTCTCCTTCTCCAAGGTGAGCAGCCACTTTTAAGGGGCTTTACTTCTCCATGCCTACTCTAAAAGGTAATACATGAGGCGCTGTTTGCGGTCTTTTTCTTTTTTTCTATATTACCACAGGTTTTTTATTGATCGGACTTTTTGATCCCTTTTTATTCATTTTTTCATGATATAAAAAGGGACCAAAAATACACTTTTTTGGACTTTGGAATTTTTTGGCGCGCACGCCATTGACCAATACCACATATGTTTATTTTTATTTACACAGTTTTTTTTAATGGGAAAAGGGGGGTGATTCAAACTTTTATTAGGGAAGGGGTTAAATGACCTTTGCTTACTTTCTTTTTTCACTTTTTTTTTGCAGTGCTATAGCTCCCATAGGGAGCTATAGCACTGCACACACTGATCTCCTATGCTGATCCTGCAAAGACATAGCTTTTCACGGATCAGTCAGATAAGGGCTCGATTGCTCAAGCCTGTAGCTCAGGCTTGGAGAAATCAATCGACGATCGGACACTGCGGAGACGGGTAAGGAGATCTCCGCCTTCCGCCCCAGCTGATCGGAACATCATGATTTTATTGCGATGTCCCGATCAGCCCGACTGAGCTGCCGGGAAGTGTTTACTTTCGTTTTCAGACGCGGCGGTCAACTTTGATCGCCGCGTCTGAAGGGTTAACAGCGCGTGGCACAACGATCGATGCCGCACACTGCTAGCCCAGGGTCCCGGGCTATGATTAGCAGCCGGGACCGACCCGGTGTGATGCGGGGTCATGGTGTGACTCCGTTTTTAACAACGGGACCAGGCATAGGGCGTACAGGTATGCCCTACATCCTTAAGAGGTTAAAGTGTACCTGTCATTAATGAAAACATTATATATAATGTAGAAAATAAAATTATATGTATATTAGTAATATACATTGGTTAAAATAATTGTATACTTTTGTCCCTGAAGCTATTGCCTTTGTGTCTCTGTGAGGAGTCCATATACAGTAAGTGTGGGTGGACAAGCAGGACTCTAACCAGTGAGGACAAGCAGGGCTCTGTGCACTGAGGACAAGCAGGGCTCTGTACAGTGAGGACAAGCAGGGCTCTGTGCAGTGAGGACAAGCAGGGCTCTGTGCAGTGAGGACAAGCAGGGCTCTGTGCACTGAGGACAAACATGGCTCTGTGCAGCGAGGGCAAACAGGGCTCTGTACACTGAGGACAAGTAGGGCTCTGTACACTGAGGACAAGCAGGGCTCTGTACACTATGGACAAGCAGGGTTCTGTACACTGCAGACAAGCAGAGCTCTGTACACTGAGGACAAGCGGGGCTCTGTACACTGAGGACAAGCAGGGCTCTGTACACTATGGACAAGCAGGGCTCTGTACACTGCAGACAAGCAGAGCTCTGCCTACTGAGGACAAGCGGGGCTCTGTACACTGAGGACAAGTAGGGCTCTGTGCACTGAGACTCTATGATACGCTCCCAGCTCACACAGCAGGATGATTGACAAGCCAGGAGTCCGCACAGAGCCCTGCTTGTCTCGCCCTCACGACCGGTATTTGATCTTCTCACAGAGACACACAGGTTATAGCTCCAGGATCATCATGTTTTAACCCAAAAATACACACAATTTTTTAACCAATGTATGTTTCAAATGTATAATAGTATTATCTACATTATATAAAATGTTTTGCTCACGACAGGTACACTTTAAGTAAGAATAATGGTGATGCGTTAAATATTTATTTCACCAGCTTTATCCTCAGTAAGGCTGGGTTCACACCACGTTTTGTTAAATACGGTTCCCGTATACGGCTGGGAGGAGGGGGCGGGGCTTAATCGCCCAGCCTCCGGTCGCGCAGGCTCCGGTTGGGTTCGTTTTCGGCCGTATGCGGTTTCCCGACCGTAGGCAAAAACGCGGTCGACCACGTTTTTGCCTGCGGTCGGGAAACCGCATACGGCCGAAAACGAAGCCGACCGGAGGCTGCGGTTCATTCCGGTCGGCTCATAGACATACATTAAATACAGTTGCCGAATACGGCTGAGTGCGGGTGCCGCGATTAAGCCCCGCCCCCCCTCCTCCCAGCTGAACCGTATTTAACAAAACGTGGTAAGAACCCAGCCTAAGACTGTCTGCACCCTCTTGTACACAAATGGTGAGGTTTATCATGCCATCATGTGTGCGTTAATAGGATAGGACACAATAGCAGTTTCATCCAACATGCACTGTACAAATAAATGTGTTACCGTGGTGAGAATATTTTTTTTTATTTAATACTTTTTTAAGGATTTAAAAGTAAGCATTTTCTTAACCACTGAGAAACCAAGGGCGTATGCACTGGCTCCCTGGTACTTAAGGATCAAGGGAATACCTGTACACCCTTGGGAATTCCGGTCCCCACCGCTCTCTGGAAGGGGACCGGATCGGGATGCCTGCTGAAATAATTCAGCAGTCGCACCGTGCAGTGGTATCTAAACTGTGGCCCTCTAGATCTTGCAAAACTACAAATCCCAGCATGCCCACACAGCAGTTTGCTGTCTGGGCATGCTGGGATTTGTAGTTTTGCAACATCTGGAGGCACACTGGTTGGAAAATACTGAGTTAGGTTACAGAAACTAACTGAAGGTTTTCCAACCAGTGTGCCTCCAGATGTTGCAAAAGTACAACTCCCAACGAAGCACGGTCTTTCGTTACATGCTGGGAGTTGTAGTTTTGAAACAGCTGGATGTTTTCTCCCCCCCCCCCCCCCCCTGTGAAAGTACAGGGTAAATTCACACGGGCGGGTTTACAGTGAGTTTTCTGCTTTAAGTTTGAGCTGCGGCAAATTTTCAACTGCTGTGCAAACTCCTAGCGGGCAACTCACTGTAAACACCCACTAGTGTGAATGTACCCTAAAAACACTAGACTACACTACACTACAATAACACATGATAAAGGATAAAACACTACATATACACCCCCTTACACTGTTTCCCCCCCCCCAATAAAAATGAAAAATGTATTGTACAGCCATCTTTCCAAAACAGAGCCTCCAGCTGTTGCAAAACAACAACTCCCAGCATTTCCGGACAACCACTGACTGTCCAGGCATGCTGGGAGTTTAGCAACAGCTGGAGGCACCCTGTTTGGAAATCACTGGCGTAGAATACCCCTATGTCCACCCCTATGCAATCACTAATTTAGTTCTCAAATGCCCATGGCACTCTCTCACTTTGGAGCTCTGTTGTATTTCAAGGAAACACTTTAGGGCCACATATGGGGTATTTCTGTACTCGGGAGAAATTGCACTACAAATTTTGGGGGGATTTTTCTCCTTTTATCCCTTATGAAAAGGAAAAGATGGGGTCTACACCAGCCTGTTAGTGTAAAAAAAACAATAACAATGGATCCCCCCACATGTGACCCTATTATGGAAATGTTCTCCCTTTACATAATGTATTAAGGGGTGCATTGAACATTTACGCCCCACAGTTGTCTGACAGATTTTTGGAACAGTGGTCCGTGAAAATGAAAAATGTAATTTTTAATTTGCACACCCCAATGTTCCAAAGATCTGTCAAACGCCAGTGGGGTGTAAATGCTCACTGCACCCCTTATTAAATTCTGTGAGGGGTGTAGTTTCCAAAATGGGGTCACATGTGTGGGGGGTCCACTGTTCTGGCACCACGGGGGGGGGGGGGGGGGGGGAGGGCTTTGTAAACGCACATGGCCCCTGACTTCGATTCCAAACAAATTCTCTCTCCAAAAGCTTAATGGCGCTCCTCCTCTTCTAAGCATTGTAGTGCGCCAGCAGAGCACTTGATGTCCCCACATGGGGTATTTCCATACTCAGAAGAAGTGGGGTTACAAATTTTGCGTGGCATTTTCTCCTATTATCCCTTGTAAAAAAAAAAATAATTTTGGGAAAAACCAGCATTTTAGTGAAAATTTTTTTTATTTACACATCCGAATTTAACAAAAAGTCGTCAAACACCTGTGGGGTGTTAAGGCTCACTGGAGCCCTTGTTACGTGCCTTAAGTTTCCAAAATAGTATGCCATGTGTTTTTTCTTTACTGTTCTACAATAGGGGCTTCCTAAATGAGACATGCCCCCCAAAAACCATTTCAGCAAAATTCACTCTCCAAAATCCCATTGTCATTCCTTCCCTTCTGAGCCCTCTACTGCACCCGCCGAACACTTTACAGACACATATGAGGTATTTGCTTACTCAAATGAAATTGGGTTACAAATTTTGGGGGGCTTTTTCTCCTATTCCCCCTTGCAAAAATAAAAAAAAACTGGGTCTACAAGAAAATGTGAGTGTTAAAAATGAAGATTTAGAATTTTCTCCTTCAATTTGCTGCTATTCCTGTGAAACACCTAAAGGGTTAACAAACTTTCTGAATTTCCTTTTGAATACTGAGGGGTGCAGTTTCTGTAATGGGGTCATTTATGGGGTATTTCTAAAATGAAGGCCCTCCAAATCCACCTAAAAAATGAACTGGTCCCTGAAAATGTCCTATTTTGAAAATTTTGTGAAAAATTTGAAAATTGCTGCTGAACTTTGAAGCCCACTGATGTCCAGAAGAAATTTTGGAATTTTCACCAAGAAATGATGCAATTATTGACGAAAGAATAAATGAGGGGGGGGAATAAACTTATGCACACTGGGGCCAATAAATTATAAAAAATATGCACGGGGCATACATTTAGGATTCACACAGTAGTAATTTTAAAAACCCTGCCGGGAGCCCTGAATGGTTCCTCGGTACCGGCCATTCTGGGCTCCCCGCGGGGGATTTAAAAATGATGTTTAAACAGTATATACATCGCAGGGTAGCGCAGCATGCCGGCCGCTCTCTTGCCTTATATCTGCTGATTGCGTGTCAGAAGTGAGACCAGGTGCGATCAATCATTCAGCCCCTATACTACTACCCTCAACATGGAACAGACTATGTTCCATGATGGGGGTAGTAGTACAAACACTAATGTAGCCTCCCCAGCCGAAGGCAGACTCCAGCAGCTGGGGAACTATTACTCCCATCATGGAAACCAGCCTGTTACATGATGGGAATAGTAGTAGTCCCTCAGCACTGCAGGAGTCTGCTCAGAAGTAAGTCAGTTGCTAAGGACGCTGCACAACAAGTAAGAAGATAGGTGCTGCGGAGTCCATTCTGAACAGCTATTGGCTGATCATTAACCAATGACTGCCACAACTGATGAATCAGTAAAAAAAAAAAAAAAGTGCGAATATGATTACCATATTCATGAGAGCAGTGCAGAGCGGCAGCTGGGAGGTGGTGCAGCAGAAAACATCACAGCTGAGTAAGTGAAGTGGCACTCACAACATGGCCGACAACACTGAGTGAAAAATGTGAGCAGCAGTCACAGGAAGCCAGTAACAAACAGTATCTTCCAGGAATATTTTAAAATAACTACAAAAGAATACCAGACAAGGAAAAGAAACCAGGCACAGAACTGGTGAGCTAAATATAATGATTTGCACCATATAACTATAAAAAAAAAAAACAACCACCAGACAAACCCTTTAAGATGAAAATGGGCTTGGTCCTTGAGGGGTTAATATAGTTTATTTAAAAATATTGTTTGCTAAAGATGTGAAAAACTTTTTTTTTTACAGCCACTAGAAGTTTATTTCTCCTTAATTTTGTCATCAGACCCTGATCTCCTAGTCTGGTCCATCCTGACGACAACACATTTGGATTGATTTGCTGATGAAGGTAAGTGAGATTATCTCCCTGCTCTGCTCATTCACGGTCTCATTAAACTCAGCAGTAGCAGCTGAACCATGTGAAAGAAAAAGACAGGGACCAGAGATCTGCCGCATTTACAAGGAGGACAATGACAAAATAATATATTAATGAATTCTTATATAGGGCTCTGCATCTACTGTCTTTCTACTTTCCTGGTGCTTCCTGGATCGCTTTCATAGGTAAACGACCAACATGCATCCAGCTATCCACATGATGTAAAAATTTGATTCATCAGACCAGGTCCACTTCATGTTTCTCCATAGTCCAATTTGGCTACTCACATGCCAATTGTAAGTGCTTTGGACAGTGGACTGGGGTAAGCATAGACACTAACTGGTTTTCCACTTTGCAGAGCCACAGCATGTGCGCATGGTCTTGTCTGTATACAGTTGCCGTAGCATGAGAACCTGGCCTAATATGTTTTAATGTGGGATTTATTTCATAATTTATAACATATATCAAAAAGAAAACAAACATTTGACTAAATAATTATATGCTGTAACCATGTGGTCTATTGCATTGGGCAACTAGTAGATGACACCTCAGAACCGTACAGGTATACATATCAAGTCACATAAAATATGTTAGATAGAACCATTAGCACACTGCTGGCACTAATGAAGTATTAAAAAGCAAAAAAAGAAACTGTTGAAGCCTGGCTATGGTTTACTGAGACCAACCCCCACCTTCTGTACAGAGCTGACTTTTTCTCAGAGCTCAGAATAGCCCTTTATTAGAAATAACCCTTGTGAAAACATGTTTGGTTTCTCTAATCCTCAGTAATCTATAAATGGACCATGTAATACAAGGCCAAGACAGAAAGTCATGGCATTTTTTAATCTACTGTATATCTATTGGCCTCAACTTGTCTAAAGGTGAACATATACCCTTAAAGGAATAGTCCAATAGTGAACAAGTGGTGAACAACTTATCCCCTATCCTAAGGATAGGGGATAAGTTGCAGATCGCAGGGGGTCCGACCACTGTGGCCCCCCGCGATCTCCTGTACGGGGCCACAGTGGTCGGACCCCCCGCGATCTGCAACTTATCCCCTATCCTTAGGATAGGGGATAAGTTGTTCACCACTTGTTCACTATTGGGGGTGTATCGGGGTATACACGCGCACACACGCACCCTCATTTTACCATGGATATTTGGGTAAAAAACTTTTTTTACCTAAATATCCTTGGTAAAATGAGGGTGCGTGTTATAGGCCGGTGCATGGTATACCCCGATAAATACGGTAGTTTATTTAAAAATATTGTTTGCTAAAGATGTGAACCCCCGCACAAAGCGGCGGCCGACACGCCCCCTCAATACAACTCTATGGCAGAGCCGGAGCGCTGCCTTCGGCAATCTCCGGCTCTGCCATAGCGATGTATTGAGGGGGCGTGTCAGCCGCCGCTTCGTGCGGGGGTTGACACCCGACATCTGGCCGGAGAGCCTGGCCCCCGTACAGAGAGATCATAGGGGGCCCCAGCGGTTGGACCCCCTGCGATCTCAAACTTATCCCCTATCCTTAGGATAGGGCATAAGTTTTTCACCACTGGACTACCCCTTTAAAGGGGTACACCGGCACTAAGACATCTTATCCCCTCTGGGGACTCCCGTGATCTTCCACGCTGCACCCCGTTAGAATCAGCCTGATTACTAGCGATCACGGGGACGGAGCATAGTGACGTCACGGCTCCGCCCTGTGTGGCGTCACACTCCGCCCCCTCAATGCAAGCCTCCATAGGCTTGCATTGCGGGGGCGGAGCCATGACGTCACTATGCTTCGTCCCCGTGATCGTTACTAATCAGACCTGGAGTGAGCACGCTCCGGGGGCTGATTCTGACGGGGTGCGGCGGGGGTCCCCAGCGGCGGGACTCCTGCGATCAGGCATCTTATCCCCTATCCTTAGGATAGGGGATAAGATGTCTTAGCGCCGGAGTACCCCTTTAAGTTGAGGTCATAGTTCTCTATGAGACATCAATTCAACTGTTTATTGAATCTGATATCTATAAGGAACTGCTTTATGTGGATTAATCTTTGGCTTGTTCTTAATGTGTTGATATAATTGTTTACTAGTTGTCTTGCTGTTTTAAAAATATATCAAGATGTCAGGAAATTATGAATTACATTTTCTTTGTATCACAGAACACTGTGTTGTCTTTCATTCCTCCGCCATCCTTTCACACACTATCTGCTGACAGATTCTTTTGCCTTATGATGTGTTACAGCATTCACATTGAGACAACAAAATCCTGTGTGATTTATTCATGGGTGCTATGGAATACTAATGCAATATAATAAATCTCTATTGAAGCCATGCAGTTCTATAATCATTAAAGACTGAAATAAATCTTTAACTACTTACTGAACACTTTCATTTTTATTAACAATTTGTCCAGGCTATCAGCTTGATTTACAAATATGTATCATTTATATTCACAAAGGTGATTAAAAACTAAGCAAAAACTATTTAAAAGGTAGATGTTCTAGTTTTCCAGACCATGGAAATGGTTTACCATGTTATGAAACTACCGAAAGTATTGATGCTGCTTTAACCCCTTAAGGACACAGCCCATTTTGGCCTAAAGGACACAGAAAATTTTATTTTTGCATTTTCGTTTTTTTCCTCTTTTATATTTCCACTCACAGACCAATATGAGGGCTTTACCTTGTAATTACACCTTTTAATTTTCCATTAAATATATGGAAAAACAAAGTAAATATTATTTGTGTTAGGAAATTGAAATAAAAACAGCAATTTTGCACATTTTGGAAGGCTTCGCTTTTATTCTGTACACTTTACGGTATAATTGACAATTTTTCTTTATTCTGTGGGTCAATATAATTAAAATGACACCCATGATTACATACTTTTATATTCTTGTGCTGCTTTTAAAAAAATACTTAAAAAAAAAAAAAAGAATGTTTAAAATTGCCCTATTTTGACCACTTATAACTAGAGATGAGTGAATCGAAGCTGACGAACCCGAATTCGTTACGAATTTCATGAAATATTCGATTTGCAACGAATGCGAATATCGCCACGATTGTATCGTGCGAATCGCTTCATTAAATTCCATTTTACAGCGTTCCCGGCTAAAGGAGACCTAAAATGGCGGATCCACATGTGAGTACATGGGGCAGGGGATTATGGGAGGGCGGGAAAGTATGGCAGGAAGGGAGGTAGGCGGGATGACCCTGAATCAGATGCGAGATGCAGCATATCAGCATTCATTGACCCCTGTGATGTCACGCAGCCCTATATAATCGGCAGCCATCTTGCTGCTGCTCATTTCATCCATGCACTCAGAGAGAGAGGACGGACTGCGTGTGTGTGAATTGCTTATACCACAGCGTTACACTGTAACTGCTAGTCACATCAGCATTGTGGTTAGACAGGAGTGCAGTGCTTTGGTGAGAAGGATCTTACGATATATAAACCTCCTATTCACGTTATTGAGCATGTTATCAGAGAGGGGCAGATAGCTTTTTGTTGCCTCATACATATCAACAAGCTGCCTGAACTTTATGAACCATCTTATCTCCTAATTTTTCAGGGCAATTCTGTGCTTTTTTTGCTCCACAAATCATCTGCTGCTAAGAATTGTGTGTAGACCGTATAAAAACCAATGCACACCATTCTTAACATTCTGTGACAGAGTGCAATTTAGGGTTTAATCCCTGTTTTCTTTTTTTTTTTTGTGGTGCTGCACTGTTGTGTCCTGCTGCTGTTCACAAATATGTTTTTTCAGCGGACTGTAGTGCATTTGTCTGCCCTCATACGTGCATACCACATGCCTACATCAAAGCAGTTTACTATTTTGTATCTCTAACAAGTCTAGATACAGGGAAAGTCCTGGCAAAAGTAATCACCTGCTGGTGTTTTACAGAAAATACAGATTTTTTTCTGCGTATTGTTGCGCATTTTTCTGCCCTCATCAGAGCATACCGCATACGTACATCCAAGTAGTGTACCATTTTGTACCTGTTAACCTGTCAAGGGCCTACATACGGTGAAAGTACAAACAATAGTACTCTCCGGCTGTTGTTTTACAAAAAAAATGATTTTTCTGCTGTTGCGCATTTTCTGCCCTCATCAGTGCAGACGGCATACGTACATCCAAGTAGTGTACCATTTTGTACATGTTAATCTGTCAAGGGCCTACGTACTGTGAAAGTCCAAATAATAGTACTCACCAGCTGGTGTTTTACAAAAGTACAGATTTTTTCTGCGTATTGTTTGCCATTTTTCTGCCCTTATCAGTGCATACCGCATACGTACAGCCAAGTAGTGTACCATTTTGTACCTGTTAATCTGTCAAGGGCCTACATACTGTGAAAGTCCAAACAATAGTACTCACCGGCTGGTGTTTTATAAATATACAGATTTTTTCTGAAAATTGTTGCGCATGTTTCTGCCCTCATCAGTGCATACCGCATACGTATATCCAAGTAGTTTACCATTTTGTACCTGTTAATCTGTCAAGTGCCTACATACTGTGAAAGTCCCAACAATAGTACTCACCGGCTGGTGTTTTACAAAAATACAGATTATTTTATGCATATTGTTGCACATTTTCTGCCCTCATCAGTGCATACCGCATGCGTACATCCAAGTAGTGTAGCATTTTGCACCTGTTAATCTGTCAAGGGCCTACATACTGTGAAAATCCAAACAATAGTACTCACCGGCTGGTGTTTTACAAAAATACAGATTTTTTCAGCATATTGTTGCACATTTTTCTGCCCTATCAGTGCATACTGCATACGTACATCCAAGTAGTGTACCATTTTGTACCTGTTAATCTGTCAAGGGCCTACATACTGTGAAATGACAGCCAAAAGTAATCACCTGCTGCCATTCTAGACAAATACTGCTTAAAGAGAAGTGAAGCGTATTGTAATACCCTCATATACGCACTAAGTATGTCAGGCAGAGAAGTGCCAGGATGTGCACAGAGGAGTGGCAGAGGCCTAAATAGTTCAGGCAGAGTTGGCAGGAGACTAGGGGCGAGTGGCAGCAGGAGTCGCAGCGAGAGGCCTGAGCTCCCATTATCAGCCAGCGATCGTGTCTCGACCATCTGCCGTCGTCGACAGGTTAACACGCTCATCCACTTCATTACAAGTGACATCTGACACTCCCAGTCAACAGTCGGTGGGTTCCTCAGACACAACCCTCAGTTAGCATGGCCTGGGAGCAGTCCCTGTCCTCCCATTGCCTTTGTCCTATGCTGTTCCCTCTCTTGGAGAAGTATCTGATGCTGTGGATTCAGCTCCACTATTCACTGAGGACGATCTAATAGAGGACAGTCAGCAGCTACTGCCCAGCCAAGAAGGGGAGGAGACATGCGCTAGGTGGCCAAGTAGTGATGCGGAGAGTGACATGGGAGGCTGTGTTGCCAGGGTTCAGGGTCCTGAAGCAGACACTGTTGGCGAACCTGAGGAGGACATTAGTGACGTGCACACACCTGTTGATGATGATGAAGCCGATCGCAAGTGGGAGCCGGGTGCAGAAGGGGCTTCATCATTATCAGGAGAAGAGAGTTAAAGGTTGCCCTTGAGGCAGCAGTTGAGCCAGCAAGGCGATAGCACGGTTGGCAGTCAGCATGGTGGCAGGAGTTGAAATTCTGGAGCCAAACGTGCCCGGGGGAGACCACCTGCTTCATGGCAGCCTACCTTTCCGGGACGTGGTGGTACAGGGGTTCCTGGAGACGGCACCAGTAGCAGTCAATTAGTGCGGACTGTAGGTGGGAAAATCAGCTACTCGGTGGTGTCGCAGTTTTTCATCAGGCATCCGGAGGAGGTTCACGTAGCCACATGCAAGATATGTCGGCAGAAGGTGAAGCGTGGCCAGGGTCCCAATGTCGGCACCACGGCCCTGCATCAACACATGCTTCACCACCATAAAGCGGCCTGGGAGAACCGTGGCTCCGATGTAGTGGTCCACCCTGCGGCATCACCCAGTGGCCATCCGCTCCCTCCTTCATCCAGCCAAGGCTCCACCACCTCAGCCGAAGGGAGCTGTGTGTCAAACTCTCCTTCTGTCGCTCCAGATGCTCCTGCTTCTCCCGCTTTTAGTCAGCCATTCCGCCAACAATCCATCAGCGAAGCCATGTCCAAGAGACAACAGTATGCACCCACTCATCCAACGGTGCAGAAGTTGAATGTGCTCCTGTCCAAGTTGCTGGTGCTGCAGTCCCTCCCTTTTCAAGTGGTGGACTCTGCACCTTTCAGAGAATTGATGGCTTATGCCGAGCCGAGGTGGAGAGTCCCAAGCCATCATTTCTTTGCGAAGGAGGCAGTACCAGCCCTGCATAAGTGTGTACAAGAGAAGATGGGCCAGTTCTTGAACCTGTCGGTGTGTTCAAAAGTGCACGGCAGCGTCGACGTGTGGAGCTGCAACTACGGGCAGGGACAATACTTGTCTTTTACGGCCCACTGGGTAAATGTGGTTCCAGCACAGCCACAACAGCAATTTGGACAGGTCACACCGCTTACTCCTCCACGCTCTCGTTTTCAGGCAGTTGGTCCTGTGACAGTGTGCAACTCCGCCTCCTCATCCTCCACCGTGTCCTCTGCCTCCACTGCACGTCCAAATCTCGGTGGCCCTTCATCGTACCATGTGTGTAGAGCACGGCGGTGTCAAGCTGTTCTTCACATGGTTTGCCTTGGCGAACGGAGTCACACAGGGGTGGAACTGCTAAAATTCATTCGTCAAGAAATTCGAGTATGGCTTACTCCACGAAATCTGGATATGGGAACCATGGTGACCGACAACGGGAAGAACATTGTGTGCGCGCTGCGACAAGGAAGTGTGAAACATGCACCCTGCATGGCACATGTGTTGAATCTGGTTGTCAAGCACTTCCTGAAGTCTTCACCCCATTTGCAAAACATCCTGAAAATGGCAAGGAAACTGTGCATGCACTTCAGCCACTCGTACACCGCAAAGCACACCCTCCTTGAGCTGCAGCGTCAGAACGGTATCCCACCACATAGTCTTATTTGTGACGTTGCCACACGTTGGAATTCCACCCTCCATATGTTGGACAGACTATACGAACAAAGAAAAGCCATCACCGATTTCTTGATGATCCAAGCAGATCGGAGTACTCCCCTGTGTAACTTCAATGTGAACCAGTGGCAGCTCATACGTGACACATGCCGTTTGCTGAGGCCCTTTGAGGAAGCTACATTATTTGTAGGTCGCCTGGATTACGGCATGAACGACGCAATTCCACTCCTACACTTCCTACAACAAATGACTGAAACTATGGCTGATCACGGCAATGGAGATGTTGCGCCTACATCTCAAGGCTATATGAGCCCTGTGGGGCTGAACTGGAAGAAGAGGATGAGGGGCAGAGTGGAGCACAGTTTAGGTTGGATGAGATCGCCGGTGTTTCTAGTCATCGGACAGGAGAGGAGTAGCAGGAGCAGCCAGAGGAGCTAGAGGGTTATGAGGAAGGCGAGACAGAGGACCCAGACACACCGTGGCAGTATGCAGTGGAGATGGAGGCAGGTAGTCCCTCCGAGTCACTGGTGCAAATGGCACGATGGATGCTCAGTTGCTTGCGTAGTGACCCCCGAATTGTCAAAATTCGTCAGCGGGATGACTTTTGGCTCTCCACCTTATTGGACCCTCGCTACCGTCCCAGAATGGGGGCCTTTTTACACCCACTGAGAGGGAGGACAAACTGACCTATTACAGAGAGATCCTACGTAGTCAGTTGGCCGACTACGGCGACATGGTCCATCCACTCGCAGGTCTGACACGGGGGGGCCCTCAGCGCTCACCTTCCACTACCATGGCTGCTGGGGAGGGGAGGGGTGGCAGGAGCAGGACCAGCTCCATCAGCAGCAGCCTGAGTCTACAATCGCTGATGAGTAGCTTTCTTCACCCTCATAGTGAAGCAACTCATAAGCAACAGGTAAACATAGAGCAGGACCTGAACCAGCAGGTGATGGCATACCTTGACATGGCCATGCCAACAAACATTGAAGATCCGCTGGACTTCTGGGCAGCCAAACTTGATTTATGGCCGCAACTAGCAGAGTTTGCCCTTGAAAAGTTGTCCTGCCCGGCCAGTAGTGTGCCATTAGAGCGGGTGTTTAGTGCAGCCGGGGCCATAGTCACCCCAAGGCGAACTCGTCTGTCCACGAAAAATGTGGAGAGACTGACCTTTGTCAAGATGAATCAGGGATGGATCAGCCAGGATTTCCAGCCACCAATGCCAGATGCCTCAGAGTAGATTGACCAAGCTGCTACACCAAAACTTCACAATTATTGTTATGAAACCCTCTTGGGTTATCAATTAGGGTTATGAAACCCTATTGGGTACTGCGAATGCCTGCTCCTGACTCATCCTGTTTCTTTCAGGAACTACTTGCCTCACTGATAACATTAATGCTTATCAAGAAATATAAAATCCCATCCCTTCCTTAATATCGCGCCACACCCCTACCCTTCAATTCCCTGGTTGAACTTGATGGACATATGTCTTTTTTCGACCGTACTAACTATGTAACTGATGCTTCTTGCCTTGTGCCTTTAATTTTTGGAAGCTTAGCAGTAGCTAAATACATGCTTAATGCGAATTTCAACATTGATCTTTAAATGTAAGGGGTTATGAAACCCTCTTAGGTACTGCGAATGCCTGCTCCTGACTCATCCTGTGTCTCTTTCAGGAACTACTTGCCTCACTGATGCTTCGGGCCTTGGATGTTTAGCAGTAGCTTAATACATACTTAATGCCATATTCAACATTGATCTTTAAATGTAAGAGGTTATGAAACCCTCGGGTGTACTGCTGATGACTGCTCCTGACTGCTCCTGTGTGTTTCAGGAATTACTTGGCTTACTGATGTTTCTGGGCTTGGGCCTTACATTTTTAGATGGTAGCACTACCTAACATGCATCTTCAATAGAGATTTCAACGTTCACCGTTTAATTTTAGGGGTTGAGAACCCCTCTTATGTACTCATGCTGCTTCCTGCTCCACTCTGTCAGCCCGTTGGTCCTGTGACAGTGTGCGACTCTGCCTCCACATCCTCCACTGTGTCCTAAGCCTCCACTGCCGGGACAAGTCTCAGTGGCCCTTTAGCATACAATGTGTGCAGGGCACAGCGAAAAGTCTTGGAATCAATGGCCGGTCAGGCCAATGGAGACGTTGCGCCTACATCTCATGGCCACATGAGTCCTGTGGGGGCATGTTCGATTTGGTCCTTTGTACCCACACGCCGGTGTGAGGTGGTTTTTTGCGCCCCCGTAGATCCATGTGTCCGCTCCTCCCCCAGCTCTCCGAACATTTCCGAAGCTAGATCTGGGGCAAAGGGAGCGAGGAGGTACACGCCCCCTCCCTGAGCTCGGCTAGACGCAGATCTCCACGGCACGCCCCCTCCCTGAGGACATAGAGCAGTGCTCCCAATGAGCTCTATGTGTAAAGGGGGACATACTGCATATGGTCTTTAGCCCATGCAGTATGTCCCCCTTTAGCCCGTGCAGTATGTCACCCTTTAGCCCGTACAGTATGTCCCCCTTTAGCCTGTACAGTTTGTCCCCTTTTAGCCTTTACAGTATTTCCCCTTTAGCCCATACTGTATGTCCCCCTTTAGCCCGTACAGTATGTCCCCCTTTAGCCTGTACAGTTTGTCCCCCTTTAGCCTGTACAGTACGTCCCCCTTTACACATAGAGCTCATTGGGAGCACTGCTCTATGTCCTCAGCTCGGGGAGATGAGGGAGGGACCTGCCGTGGCGATGTCCTCAGGGAGGGGGCGTGTCGTGGAGATCTGCGTCCAGCCGAGCTCAGAGAGGGGAGATGAGCGAGGGGGCGTGAACCTTTTCTCTCCCCTTGCTCTGCCCTCCCCCAGTTCTAGCTTCGGAAATGTTCGGAGAGCTGGGGGAGGAGCGGACGCATGGATCTACGGGGGCGCAAAAAAACACCTCACACCGGAGTCCGGGACACTCAATCTTTGATTTCAATTTCAAATTAAAAAATCACACATTTCAATGGTCTCCTCATGCTTCAGTCAACTCCAGGCTGTGTCATTCAGGCAATGTATGGTTTACTGATGCCGCTGCTGGGCATTCTAAATTAATCTTTTAATCTTAGGGATTGTGAGGCCTAGTGCCTACTCATGCTGCCGGCAACTCCGGGCTGTGATATTCATCCACTATATGGTCATGCTGCCAACACCTCCACGATGTGTCATCCAGCCACTACATGGTGTCCTCATGTTGCCAACACCTCCACGCTGTGCCATTCAGCCACTTTATGGTGTCCACATGCTTCAGCCTCATCCAAGCTGTGTCATTCAGCCATTATATGGTGTCCTCATGCTTCATCCTCATCCAAGCTGTGTCTCATCATGCTGCCAACACCTCCACGCTGTGTCATTCAGCCACTTTATGGTCTCCTCACACTGATCTGTCTGGTTTTCCTCAGCTCAAATCCACCAAATTTTAGGGATTCATCTTTTAATCTTAGGGATTGTGAAGGCCTAGTGCCTACTCATGCTGCCGGCAACTCCGGGCTGTGCCATTCATCCACTATATGGTCATGCTGCCAACACCTCCACGCTTTGTCATCCAGCCACTATATGGTGTCCTCATGCTTCAGCCTCATCCAAGCTGTGTCATTTAGCCACTATATGGTCTCCTCATGCTGCCAACACCTTCACGCTGTGCCATTCAGCCACTATATGGTGTCCTCATGCTTCAGCCTCATCCAAGCTGTACCATTCAGCCACTATATTGTCTCCTCATGCTGCCAACACCTCCACCCTGTGCCATTCAGCCACTATATGGTCTCCTCATGCTGCCAACACCTCCATGCTGTGTCATTCAGCCACTATATGGTCTCCTCACACTGATGCCACCTCCAGGCTCTGTCACTGTGCCGCTCTGTGGCAGTGATTCTAAAAGTGATGTCAGTAATCTGCATTTTATTCTGAATAACAGTATTATTTCACTACCCCAGCACACTCAACGGCCCTCATTTACTAAGAGTGGAGTGTAGGTTTCTTTGTGGGTTTTAATTCCCTACAATTTATTTTCCACGGTATTTACTAAGGTTTCCCTACATTTTCCACTTTCCCTACACTTTGCTTTTTTACACATGCTCTGATCTGTCTGGTTTTCCTCAGCTCAAATCCACCACATTTTATGTGGAAATCTTAGTAAATATGTTGGGTTTTTGTGAAAATGTCGGGAACACGCTCCCTTTTCTGAGACCCCCCCTTTTTCTGGTGGCCACACCTCTTTTTTGGGTTTTCTTAGCAAAATGGAGCGTTAGTCAGGTTTTTTCAATTCTGACAGAATGTCTGGCGCAATGCGACAGAATCTGCCGCACTGCGACAGAATCTGGCGCACAACGCGACAAAACATGTCGGGTTTGCAATAGTAAATGAGGGCCCATATGCGTGTTAGAACAAAGCAAAGTGTTCTATACCCCTATTGAGGCTGTCTGTAGGCTAGAAATAGCCTTTTTTTATATAGATTTGCCGCAAAAAATACTGATCAAAATTGACTTTTTTGGAAAATTCGGCGAATCGGCCAAATTGAATTTTTTTTTGCATACAGGGATGTATGAGGGCAATTTTTTTGTGCTGTGATCTGTAGTTTTTATTGTTTCAATGCTTGCGTATATTTGATAAAATATAATTTTTTTTATATACATGTACATTTGCGTCCTATGTTGTTAAGGGATTAAAGAGACCATATCATGCATGAAAAGCCCCTTAAACAAGTAATAAAAAGCTTAAAAGATGCAAATCTGTAATTTCTTTATCCGTCTACTCCAGGCAAACACAACATTCAGCACTGCAGGTGTTTTGGAAAGGGTTCCCCCAGTAGTTAATTAGATGTCTACAGTACGTAGGTAGTTTGCCCATTAGGTAGGTTCCCCCACTAGATAGGCAGGTTCCCACATAAGTTAACGACCCTCAGGAGGTAGACTGGTGCACCAAGTAGGTAAGTAGTTTCCCCCATTACATATATCTCCTTCCCAGGGGTAGGTCACACAATTAAAAAAGTAGGTTTCATCTTGCCAATGTAAAAATAAATAAATGATACTCATGTCATCATGTGTAGCTAGACCAGGATGTAAAAGTCCTTTTGTTATAAATGGGGGAAAGGGAGAAGTAAGCCCTAAGACATCTCTCCCTGCCTACTTGCCCATCTGCCCTAAATGAGGGATCGTCAACTAAGAGCCGGTCCCTTCATGCGCTAAAGTGCAAAGGTGACAAAGCCAACAAAATAAGCAGAACTGTACATGTCAAGGACAAGTCAGGAAAATAATGGGAATACAATAATCTGAACAGATATCTAAATATAAACAAAGCAGGATTTAGCATACTAACATACAGTTCAGAAACCGGAATCAAGATTAATGGAAGATATGATTATATGAACAAAAATAGATATGTGGATAAGTTTACAGCAGACAAAACCAAGAGATGCAGGGGATGAACAGGTAAACTGAATGTCAGAACACTAAACGGGTCTGGAAATATAGAACACTGTTCACACTGGACTCAGAACAAGGAACACACAAGACATACCACTCCAAACATGGGGACATCAATACCAAAGCCAAATAGACTCCTAGCCAGCGGGCACTCCCCACCAAGTGATCAGTATACTGGGCTAGAAGTAAACAGAAATACTAAATGCAAGCAAACATGGGTACAGGTACAAGACTCACTCACTCCTAGATAGACAGATTAGCACAATGCTCAGGAATTCTATTCTAGGAGTAGCAGAAACTAACAAGTCAAAACAGGACTGACAAAACGCACAGTGTGAGCATGGACTAAGATAACACAAAACAAATGCAGAATGACTATGCACAAATACTAAAACCCGACAATATACTAAAACAGAGCAGGCTAAAATCTATGTATCAAACAGGACAGATAACCATGGTTAAAACTCTGGATAAACAGACAAAAGCTGAATAAAGAAACCAGACAGACTAAAACCAAAATGACCTGCCTTATGAAGAAGTCTTACTGTGAAACGCCTTGCATCATGGGTAATTAAATGTATCCCGTCCTTTGCTGTGTGTCCAGTGCCTTTACTCCCGTAGCAAGCTTGGAGGAATTTAGCATCATAAATAAACCAGACATGGTCAGAGTAAAGATCTAATAGCCAGAAGAGAGTTCCAGAAGAGCTCGGGTTTAAATAACCACACCCGAGCTGCCATAGACTGAGAGCATTAATTCGTCCCAAGCCAGGGAGAATAATCTGTTCAGACACAGAACTAATGTCTGAACAGGACCTAAAACAGAAAAATGCAAAAACACAGAAATGGACATTACACCTATACTGGTCCCCCGCCTCTCATAGGCCACATGCCTAAAGATACCTACTGCCTTTGCTTTGCCACAGCTCTCAACTGCATGTATGTCCTAAGGCCATGCTTATTGTTGAAAGCAGCTCTCACCAGCCCAAGGGAAAGGGCAACTTGCCTGAATTCCTTGGTGTTAGTAAACACCAGATGGGGTAACGCTTAGGTGGACACCTAGAGTGACTGACCAGGTGGTGAGGCATATATGGTTGTAAAGCCATCAATCCACCACCTTGTATATACCCTTGCCTTCTAGAAATATATAAGTTAGGAACAACGCTGTAAAGAGGCTTTGTAAAATGTTCTTGGTATCAACTGCCCCTCCTCATGTCAGACATTTTTTCTATTACAATTAGAGATGAGTGAACTTTTGAAAAATTTGATTTGGCCAATTTCGTTTTAAAAACATCTATGTCTGGACTACAGAGAGCCTCAATAGGGGTATAATACACTTTGCTTTGTTCTAACACACATATGAATGTGCTGGAGTAGTGAAATAATACTGATAATGTCAGGATCCTGACTGGTATGCAGCGAGGACACTGGTGGTGGATCCTCTGTGTCAGTGGGGTGATGGCGTGGGCCGTAACAGGGGAACGGAGTCTAAGGGGTTACTAGTTTTCACCAGAGCCCGCCGCAAAGCGGGATGGACTTGCAGAGGCAGGTAACCACCAGGTCGTTCCACCCGATAGCGACTCAACCCCAGATGACAGCTGAGACAGGCGCGGTACACAGGGACAAGGCAAGAGCAAGGTCGGACGTAGCAGAAGGTCAGGGCAGGCAGCAAGAGTCGTAGTCAGGTGCAACAGCAGAAGGTCTGGGTACACAGGCTTGGGAACACACTAAACGCTTTCACAAGGCACTAAGGCAACAAGATCCGGCAAGGACAGGAAGGCCAAGTGGGTTTTTATATACATGGCACAGGTGCAGGTACTGATTGGGCCAGGCACCAATTAATGGTGCACTGGCCCTTTAAATTTCAGAGAGCCGGAACGCGCGCGCCCTAGAGAGTGGGGCCGCGCGCGCCGGGACTGAACAGCCAGAGGACGGGGCAGGTGAGGTGATTGGGATGCGATCTGCGGGCGGGCGCGTCCCGCTACGCGGATCGCATCCCCGCCGGTGACACTAGTGCAGCGCTCCCGGTCAGCGGGTCTGACTGGGGCGCTGCACAGAGATGAACATCGCGAGCGCTCTGGGGAGGAGCAGGGACCCGGAGCGCTCGGCGTAACAGTTATTCAGTATGACTTACAGATTACAGGCATAGTTTTTAGAATCACTGTCGCAGAGCAGCACAATGACAGAGCCTGGAGGTGGCATCAACATGAGGAGACCATATAGTGGCTGAATGACACAGTGTGGAGGTGTTGGCCGCATGAGGAGACCATATAGTGGCTGAATGACACAGCTTTGATGTGGCTGAAGCATGAGGAGACCATATAGTGGCTGAATGACACAGCATGGAGGTGTCGGCAGCATGAGGAGACCATATAGTGGCTGAATGACACATCATGGAGGTGTTGGTAGCATGAGGAGACCATGTAGTGGCTGAATGAAACAGCGTGGAGGTGTTGGCAGCATAATGAGACCTTATAGTGGCTGAATGACTCAGCATGGAAGGGGGTAAAGCATGAGGAGACCACATAGTGGCTGAATGAGACAGCGTGGAGGTGTTGGCAGCATGAAGAGACCATATAGTTGCTTAATAACACAGCATGGAGGTGGCAGCAGCATGAGTAGACACTAGGTGTGCATCAATAGGGGCATAGATACCCACGACAAGGAAATAATTCTACCGCTGTACAAATCACTAGTCAAACCACACATAGAATACTGTGTACAGTATTGGGCACCAGTGTGCAAGAAAGATATAGTGGAGCTGGAGAGGGTTCAAAGACGGGCAATCAGAGTAATACGGGGAATGGGAGGACTACAGTACCCAGAAAGATTATCAGAATTAGGGTTATTTAGTTTAGAAAAAAGAAGGCTTAGGGGAGACCTAATAACTATGTATAAATATATCCTGGGAAGTACAGAGATCTCTCCCATGATCTATTTATACCCAGGACTGTATCTATAACAAGGGGACATCCTCTACGTTTAGAGGAAAGAAGGTTTCTACACCAGCACAGACTGTAAGAGCAGTGAGTCTGTGGAATTCTCTGCCTGAGGAGGTGGTCATGGTGAACTCTGTAAAGGAGTTCAAAAGGGGTATGGATGCATTTTTGGAGAATAATAATATCGCTGGTTATGGATACTAGATTTATAGGGACAGAACGTTGATCCAGTGATTTATTCTGACAGCGATATTGGAGTCGTAGTTGGAGTTTTTCCTCTAGTATGAGGGTTTTTTGCCTTCCTATGGATCAACTCAGTAGGGACTCTTTAGGGTTATAGGTTGACCTTGATGGACTATGGTCTTTTTTCAACCTTATGAACTATGTTACTATGTAGGGCTTCACAATCCCTAATATTAAAAGAGGAATTTTGAAGTTTAAATTGAAGATTTATGGTAGCTAGTGCTACCATAAGAATGTTTAGGCCCAGGCCCAGCAGCATCAGTAAACTATATATTGGCTGAATGACACAGCCTGGAGGTGGCAGAAGCATGAGGATACCATAAAGTGGCTGAATGACACAGGGTGGAGGTGTTGGCAGCATGAGGAGACCATATAGTTGCTGAATGGCAATGACTGGAGCTGACAGCAGCATGAGTAGACACTAGAGCTTCATAATTCCTAAGAAAAAAAGATGAATTTTGAAATTTAAATTGAAGATTTATGGTAGCTAGTGCTACCATAAAAAATTTTAGGCTCAGCAGCATAAACCATATATTGGCTTAATGACACAGCCTGGAGGTGGCTGAAGCATGAGGAGACCATATAGTGTCTGAATGGCACAGCCTGGAGTTGGCAGTAGCATGAGGAGACCATTGAAATTTAAGATTTTGAAATAGAAATTTAAGATTTTGAAATTGAGGATTTTGAAATTGAAATTTTAACTCCCAAGTTTTAGTGTCCCAGGCCCGGCATGTGGGCACAAAGAACCAAATATAACAAGGAGTCACATGTCACATAGCAGCGCAATGACAGAGCCTGGACGTGGCAGTATGAGGAGACCATATAGTTGCTGAATGAAACATCATGGAGCTGGCAGCAGCATGAGTAGACTCTAGGGTTTCACAATCCCTAAAATGAAAAGTTGAATTTTAAAATTTTAAATGAAGATTTATGGTAGCTAGTGCTACCATAAAAAAATTAAGCCCAGGCACAGCAGCATCAGTAAACCATATGTTGGTTGAATGACACAGCCTGAAGTTGCTTGAAGCATGAACAGACAATATAGTGTTTGAATGGCACAGCCTGGAGTTGGCAGAAGCATGAGGAGACCATTGAAATATAAGATTTTTAAATAGAAATTGAAGATTTTTAAATAGAAATTAAAAATGTTTAAATAGAAATTGTTCTAGTGTCCCGGGCTCCGGCCTGTGGGTACAAAGGACCAAATATAACAAAAAGTCACATGTCACATGAAAGCACAATGACAGAGCCTGGAGGTGGCATCAGTATGAGGAGACCATATAGTGGCTGAATGACACAGCCTGGAGTTGGCTGAAGCAAGAGGAGACCATATAGTTGCTGAATGGCACAGCCTGGAGCTGGCAGCAGCATGAGTAGACACTAGGGCTTCACAATTGCTAAGATTAAAAGATGAATTTTGACATTTAAATTGAATATTTATGCTAACTAGTGCTACCTATCATAAAAAAATTTAGGTCCAAGACCAACAGCATCAGGAAACCATATATTGGCTGAATTGCACAGCCTGGAGGTGGCTGTAGCATGAGGAGGCCATTGAAATTTAAGATTTTGAAATTAATAATTTACACATCCAACTGTAATGAAAAGTCATGAAACACCTGTGGGGTGTTAAGGCTCCCTGTACCCCTTGGTACGTTCCTTGAGTGGTGTAGTTTCCAAAATAGTATGCCATGGGGGGGGGTTGCTGTTCTGGCACTATAGGGTCTTCTTAAATGCGACATTCCCCCCAAAAAACATTTCAGCAAAATTTGCTTTCCAAAAGCCAAATGTGACTCCTTCTCTTCTGAGCATTGTAGTGCGCCCGCAGTGCTCTTGAAGTCCATATATGCGGTATTTCCATACTCAGAAGAGATGGGGTTACACATTTTGGGGGGCATTTTCACGATCACCCCTTTTAAAAATGTTAAATTTGGGGGAAAACCAGCATTTTAGTTAAAAAATTATAATTTACACATCCAAACTTAACGAAAAGTCGTGAAACACCTGTGGGGTGTTAAGGCTCACTGTACCCCTTGTTACGTTCCTTGAGGGGTGTAGTTTCCAAAATGGTATGCCATGTGGGGGATTTTTTGCTGTTCTGGCACCATAGGGGGTTTCTAAATGTGACATGCCCCCCAAAAACCCTTTCAGCAAGATTTGCTTTCCAAAAGCCAAATGTGACTCCTTCTCTTCTGAGCATTGTAGTGCGCCCGCAGTGAACTTGATGTCCACACATGGGGTATTTCCATACTCAGAAGAGATGGAGTTACAAATTTGAGGGGGCATTTTCACCTACTACCCCTTGTAAAAATGTAAAATTTGGGGGAAAACCAGCATTTTAGTGAAAAAAATCATTTAAACATCCATCTTTAATGAAAAGTCGTGAAACACCTGTGGGGTGTTAAGGCTCCCTGTACTCCTTGGTACGTTCCTTGAGTGGTGTAGTTTCCAAAATAGTATGCCATTTGGGGGATTTTTTGCTTTTCTGGCACCATAGGGGATTCCTAAATGCGAAATGCCCTCCAAAAACCATTTCAGCAAAATTTGCTTTCCAAAAGCCAAATGGGCCTCCTTCTCTTCTGAGCATTGTAGTGCGCCTGCAGTGCACTTGACGTCCACACATGGGGTAGTTCCATACTCAGAAGAGATGGGGTTACAAATTTTGGGGGGAATTATCTCCTATTACCCCTTGTAAAAGAAAAAACTAACATGTTTTTCAGTCACATAAATAAGTGACGTCACTTATTTATGTGGCTGGGAAAAAATCAATCCATAAAATGCACTGTGTGAACTTTGCCTAATACTATCTGGTTATAGTTTAATACTAGCCAGGTTGTTTATCTAATACACTACAAGTGCAACATTTATTTTAACAATATATTGTTGTCTTTTGAGGCTTTGTTATTTGCAGCCTAACACCCATTTATATTCTCATTAACCCGATAAAAGATACTGATGTAGTTTTGATGAAAAACACTTATAGCAGATCAACAGTGAATTGAAACTAGCTATTTGACCTAGCAGAAGTAACAGTGATCTAAGCTGTCCCTGATACCCTCTAGCACAGTGGTTACCAGTTATAGCAGCAGTTCTCATATTTATCCAATGTGATAAGCCATTGAGGTTTAAATAGTAGTCTACAGAAGTCATCATGAACAAAACTTTATAGCCCACATTTTTTCCCATTAAAGATTCTACTGGCTACAACAGCATAGAAAAACAGTCTAAGTACAAAAGGTTCTTATTATCAACAATGCCTCTCTGTTGCACTAAGTGACTATGAGAAAGGTTATAAACCACCTCATAGCAAGAAAGAAATAAACATAGCCGCTAGCAGCAATAAAGGTGTCTGAGCAGGAGAGCCTGGTTATAGCACATCATTGCTTTGACACTTCATGGTAAAATTAGAGTGGACATGTGTGCTAATTTTCACATTGTTCCGACCAACAATTTTTTTGAAAACTATGTACTGCATGTAGGATATTGTGCAATGCAATATGGCTGCCAAACCATGTGATCAATTGACTTCTTGAAAACAAAAAAGACTTAGAATCTTACTATAAGTGTCTTTAGGTGGATGACAGATTATGTGACCTAGGACCTTTACTTTAAAAAGTTAAGCACTGTACAATTGTGGCAAGGTACATGAGTTTTTTTTTATTAAAATGTGCATATTACAGGCATTTAAAAGAGAGTTCATTAATATTAATGTTATCTACATGTGATTGGCTCACAGTAACCATATTGATTATGCAAATGTACCTGCCTTAAAGGGGTATTCCGCTGAAACACACATTTTTTTTTTGGGAAATTACTTCTATTTAAAAAATCTTAATCCTTCCAGTACTTACCAGCTGCTAAAGTTGTGTTGTTCTTTTCTGTCTGACCACAGTGCTCTCTGCTGACACCTCTGTCTGTCTCAGGAACTGTCAAGAGTAGGAGAAAATCCCCATAGCAAACCACTCCTGCTCTGGACAGTCCCTGAGACAGACAGAGGTGTCAGCAGAGAGCACTGTTTTCAGACAGAAAATAACAACTCAACTTCAACAGCTGATAAGTACTGGAATATTTTTTTTTTTTTTTTTTTTTTTTTTTTTTTTTTTTAACCAAAATACCCCTTCAAACACAGCACAGGAGGTATGTAGCTATGGACTATTGTGTCAAATTGTGAAAAATCTTACACACTTGGGCAAAGTTTTATGAAGTTTTGAGTAACAGTACAGCTATTACAGGCATTTGGACAAAACCACATAGAAATAATGATAGAATTTCATATAATTTTATATGGCCACTAAACTATGTGGTTTAATAGTCCAGATCACAGTGTAACTGTACACAGCAATTTATACATCTGTAGCTTTCAGGGAGGCAGGTCTTTGCAACTACCATTGTGCCAAGTATCATACATTTTTGATCAGCAGTGTAATTATTTCAGGCAATAAAAAGGGGCATATCAATATTAATGCTATCTACATGTGATTGGCTTGCATCTGATATACATGTATGTCAAATTTAGAATTATTCTTTTATAACCAATTGTTTCAGAGAAGATGTTAGTAGAATATTGTGCAATCCAATATGGTGCAGAAACCATGTGGTTAATAGACTTGTAAAAAACAACTATGAGTCTGGATCACAGTGTAACCACACCCAACCATTTATACAAGATGTTTGAATATTTTTTAAAAATTGTCACAAAAACAAAGATGGTTCTCAGATCACATAACTTATGACCTTTATGTTACAAAAGATTATGCACAGCCTAGTGATATACCATTGGGCAAAGATTCATGAGTTTTGGAGTATTAGTGCAGCTTGAACGAAGGGGGAGAATAAAAATAATAATAGAAATAATAATAATAATAAATACCGTCCTTGCAAATTTGTTGTTTTAACTAAATAAATAAATCATAAATAAAGCTTAGTACTTTTAATATATTGTATTATATATAAAGCTTAGTTCTCTTAATATATGGTATTATAAATGATAGAACTAAAGAAAGATTAGATACAGGTACAGTCATTGTTGGACACATACATTAAAGCAGTTTTCCCACTGAGGTGCTTCATAGCCATGAGTATACTGTAAGTCTCTGCATACTCACACTGATACATATAAATTGGAATAAATAAATAAAAAAAAACATAATTAAAGAAACCACACAAACACCATTATCATGTTTTACATATAAATTATGCAGCAATGCAGTGCAAAATTAATACTTTCTCCGGACTATACTAAATAATACAAGAAAAATTCCTGCCATGTCCTGTACTTATGAACAATGTCACCATGCAGTTCAAATTATTAATGTCATCATTCTATATATCTATAATGCTGTCTTATAAAAGTAATGACTAATGCCACTGGCTGAGGAAGAGTAAGCATGCAAAGAGGAGTGAGGGTACAAGAGATAGTTTCATACCTTAACCCCTCATGCAAACACCTCCTAAGGGAAATATACTGATGACTTCAAAGCAAAAATCAAGCTTTGAAAACTCAACCGATTTGTACGTCTTTTTTTGTTGTGTTTTTATGTATTTAATAAGAACCTTCTATATTTTACACATACCATATGTTATTAACAGGTATGGAAAAGTGCTGCAAAGTAGGAGCGCTTAAAAAAAATAGAAATGCTAAGAGTTTTTTTATCAATTAAAAAATGCTAAGTAAATGAACAGAAGAAAATTTATCAAATCAAAATTTCATAACAGCAGCATTTTTTTTAACATAGTTTTAGTGACAGTGCTCAAAAGGTTACATTACAAGTAAGAAGATATGACCTCCTTAAAGGGATTATTCAGAATTAGAAAAATAGAACCCATTTCTTTAAAGCACAGCACCACATCTATACTTTGGTTGTGTGTGATATTGCAGCTCAGATTCTTTGAAGTGAATGGTGCAAAGTTGTAATACCACATACAACCTGAGGACAGGCGTGGTGCTGTTTTAAGAAAAATTTGCTACGTTTTTCTATTCCTGGATAACCCCTTTCAACCAAACCCCTAAGAATGAAGTAGTGGAATACAAAGTGCAAAGGAAAAGAGTGCAGCAGCGCTGTCATCATTTTTTTTTACATAAACATCAAAAACAAAAATGGAAAACAACACTTAACCAACAACTGTATCCCTCAGAGAGTACAGAGAGTATATCTATGGAAGAGCAATTGTAAACATCTAGGGAGAGATTTATCAAAACCTGTGCAAAGGAAAAGTTGCCCAGTTGCCCATAGAAACCAATCAGCTTGCTTCTTTCATTTTTAACAAGACCTGTGCAAAATGAAAAAAGCAATCTAATCTTATTTCACATATTTATTGTAGTGTGTTAGAATTGCAAATTGCCCAATAAGCCTTAACCCCTTCCCACTATAGGACGTATGCATATGTCCAATCATCCGACATGTTCGCGCATTTGGACGTATGCATACGTCCTAGGTGATCTCCGGCACTGCCGCGGGCAGTGCAGGAGATCGGAGATGGGATCCGGCTGTTATTCACAGGCGGAGTCCCGCCACAGCTGCTGGAGCTGCGATCGCACCGGTCCCAACAGCATTAACCCCCTAGATGCCGAGATCAATCCTGATCACGGCATCTATGGTGTTGACAGGGGGAGTGCTCTCCCCCTGTTCTCCAATGGCAGCTCCGCGATACGATCGTGGTTCGCCATTGGTTGCTATGGCAGCAGGAGGTCAGATCATGACCTCCTGTATGCCTGCTACGGAAGCCTGTGAGATCCAGCCAGAGGCTGTATCGCAAAGGCTGTAGTGTGTGCAACTCATCAGGTCATACAGTGCTGTAGTACAATACAGCATGTATTGCAGCATAGTATAACCTGTAAAAAGTGTAAAAAATAAAATTAAAAGTTCTTCAATAAAAGAATGAAGTGTAAAAAAATAATTTAAAAAATTCCCCTTTCCCAATAAAAGCCCTGTATTATCACCAAAAAATATCAAAAACACAAATCATATACATAATACATATTGCCAAATCCATAATGACTATAAAACTATAATGTAAATTATCCCACACGGTGAACACTGTAAAAAAAAAAATACATAAAAAAAGCGCAAAATTCGCCAATTTTGGTACAAATAGTGGAATAAAAAAGATCAAAATGTAACACATAGCACAAAAATTATACCAATAAAAATTACAGCTCATCCCGCAAAAAATAAGCCTTTACTCAATGGCGTCGGACAAAAAATAAAAAAGTTACGGCTGTTGGAAAATGAATGGCAGAAAAATAATTTTGCTCAGAAAAGGAAAAAGAACATAGAAAGCTACATAAAATGAGTATCGCTACAATCATACTGACCCACAGAATAAATACAACAACACTTTTACCACACTGTGTACACCATAAAAAAATAAAAACGCCAGAAATTTTCCAGTTTTTTACAATATTTTGAGGTTTTTCACAAAAAAGGCTTCATGTGTCAACAAAAATGCATCACTTATATAAAGTGCAATATGTCATGAAAAAACTATCACAGAATCGCTCCGCTCAGAAACAGCACTGTAAAGTTATTACCATTTAAAGAGATACATGTCAAATAAAAAAAAAAAAGAGCCTGGTCATTGAGGTCAAAAATGGGTCTTCCTTAAGGGATTAAAGGGGTACTTCAGTGGAAAACATTTTTTTTAATCAACTGGTGCCAAAAAGTTAAACAGATTTGTAAATTAAGCGAAATGGAGAATGTGTCCGGCACTGCTTCGACTGACCAACTGGATATGATAGACCAGGATATTTGATTCAGGAAAACAATCTATTGAGAAAGTCGGGGTGCACTGACTGATATGAGAAAGTACAATAATCCAATATAGAAGAGATGTGGATAATCAATTGGCACTCACCGGTCTTCTTCAGCAATAAGGGTCTTTAATGCAAAATACTCACATACAAAAATAGCAGTGGGGGAGAGGGATCGGTACAGGGGGGGGTGTTAACCTCCGGCGACAGAATCTGTTTCACTCGTTAGACGAGCTTCATCTGGCCCCACTGCTATTTTTGTATGTGAGTATTTTGCATTAAAGACCCTTATTGCTGAAGAAGACCAGTGAGTGCCGATTGATTTTCCACATCTCTTCTATATTAGATTTGTAAATTACCTCTATTAAAAAATCTTAATCCTTCCAGTACTTATTAGTAGCTGAATGCTACAGAGGAAATTATTTTCTTTTTGGATTTCTTTTCTGTCTGGCCACAGTGCTCTCTGCTGACACCTCTGTCCATTTTAGGAACTGTGGCACAGTTTTAAATGTTTCGGAAAAATCAAGATTTATGACATCCATTAAATCAATCTCAGTCGTCTGCTCACCTGCTCATAAAAGGTGAAGGTTAGTTTGACAAGACCGATGTTGACACTACAATTGCTATAATTACATATTAGTATTAAAGGGGTTATCCACCATAAGGTGATTTTAATACGTACCTGGCAGACAGTAGTGGACATGCTTAGGAAGGATTTGTGCTTGTCTAGGGGCTAGATGGCTATATTTTGAGATTACCATAGCGCTGAGGCTATCTTTTTGTGAACTGGCTATTTCCTGTTGGTGTTCGTTCCCTCAAACTACAAGTCCCAATATTCCTTGTTTGTAAGTGTGAGGTCACTTTCCTCCCTCCCACACATCAGCCACCCCACCAACTGAAACACAAATAAGCTGCATTCCATTAAAAAGAGTAGTGTTTTCTAACCAGGGTGCCTCCAGCTGTTGCAAAAATACAATTAGTTGCAGAATGATCTCTAGGGGTCCCTCCACCCATTGAAGCAGGACAGGCTCCCTTTGCACACCTGACTAGTGATGTCAGGTCTTGGTCACACAGCAACCTGGGACCCTGAAAATTTTTATATGCTGTTAAAAATAAATATTGGGCCGAAAATCACAGAAGAACAGACACTATATTATGAACTACACTAACTTTACACTAACTGTAGCACAACCAAATAAAAACATTTCTGGAATACCCCTTTAAGTCCTTAAAATATTAGATAAAACCTGTGTCAGAGGAAGAGAGGTGCAGTTTCCCATACGAACCAATCAGCTTGCTTCTTTAATTTTTAAAGAGGCCTGTGAAAAATGAAAGAAGCAATCTGACTGGTTGTTATGGGCAACTGCACCACTCTTCCTCTACACAGGTTTTGATAAATCTCCCCCTCTGTCTTTTATGTTACTTAACTCCTTTAGAACACAGGGATGCATATCATGGGCTCAAGGCGGTGTTGGGGTACAGCAAGAATCTGTATTAGGATAAAATCTCTTAGTTAATAACCCTGTGACTGAGTAAAATGTCAGTTTTTGCTGATGATGCAAAACTTTGTAGGAGACTTAAAACTAAGCTTGATTGGGAAATATTACAGAAAGACCTTCATAATCTGGCAGAATGAGCAAGAACATGGCAGATAGATTTAATAAATGTAAAATAATGCAGCAAGACTGCAGTAATCATATTGCTTTATACACATTAAATGGAATATAACTAGGATCAAGGGAAGGATTTGGGGTATTCTGGTTACAAGTAAGCTAAGCAGCAGTGTGAAAAAGCAACTGCAAAACAGATACAGTAAGGTAATAAAGCATATATAGAGATAAAAAAAAATGAGATCCCAGTGCAATATCACTGCTGTATACATCCCTTGTAAAACCGCATATGAACTATGAGGTTTAGGTTTGGCTTCACATTCTAAAAAACATGGTAGAGCTAGAGAGGGTTCAAAGGTGGTCAAACAGATTAGTATATGGCAAAGGAGTGCCCTCTTATATGAGAGGCTAGAAAATTAGACTTGTTTTGTTTAGGAAAAAAAAAGTGTTAGACGTAATTTCCATGTATATGTTTCATTTCCATTCAGAAAACATTTCCATGTATCATTAGAAGTGGAAAAAAGTGGACTTAGCCATCTGAATTGGCAAATAGTCTCCAATCATGTTTTAAGGTTTTTTAAATGGGCACTCTCAAATTCAAAAACATTTAATATGTTGTACATCTTGGAAAAATACTTCATAAGAAAATGTTATTTCCTTTTTTACAGAAATCATGTCTTTTAAAAAAAGATGTTACTCACCGAGCGGCAGGAAGAGGCTCCGCCGCATCATCCCGCATCAGCTCCCGGCTCACTCCTTCCCCCATGAAGCTACTGTCATGGGTGCCTCCAGTTGTTTTACCACTACAACTCCCAGCATGCCCTGACAGCCAATAGATGTCAGGGCATGCTGGGAGTTGTAGTGGTGAAACAGCTGGAGGCACCCTATTAGGAGAACTAAGGGCGGAAGTTGACCCCCTGCTGGGGGTCCCTGCTGGGGAAGTCTGCCTGGTAGTGAGCACACTACCAGGAAGACTAAATGCCATTTTTAAAATAGTAAAAAATAAATAAAAAAAGGGCAGGGAGGGTGTTAGGGATAGAAGGCCAATAGGCAGGGACAGAAAAAAAAAACATGATGGTGGGAGCTACCCTTTAGAGAAAATGTTTGACTTTTGTCATTGCCAACAAAGGGTATATAGCAAAGTATTGAGATGAACTTTTGTTATATACCTATGATCATATACCTATATCATGTACCTATGATGAAAATTGCAGGCTTCTCTCTCTCTTTTTAAGTGGGAGAACTTGCACAATTGGTGGCTGACTAAATACTTTTTTGCCCCTCTGTCTGTTGGCTATATGGAGTGCTTTCATTTATTAAGGATCCAAAATTGGAAACACTGTTTGTTCCATTATCGTAATATGTTTGAATTTCCAGCTTTTTAAATTATTACTGTGCCTATATGGGTGACCACTGCGTGTATAACTACTGGTGTGCACATTAATCTGATTATCTCACTCCAAATCTGTTATCAACATACTGCAGCCTCTTGAAAATGTAATTGGGGAAATAATTTTTATTTATTTTTTTTAGAATGCTAGATTCAACAAAATAATCCTGCAGATAATTTTTTTTTTTACATTTTATCTAAAAAAAATGCAATCACAGATTAAATGAAAGGTTCAAAAGTAATATTTAAAAAGAACGTGTGATAAAAGAGAATCCAAAGGAATAATTAATTAGAGGAAGAAATGACAACATCAAAAGTTCTTTTTGTAAAGAACGACAATTCACAACTCAAAGTCATTAGTTAACGATCGTACTAAAAATGTTCTGCCTTTTCCAAAATGGATGTAATCTTGATGAGATTTAATCCCACAAAATTCTGTAGTAACTGCTATGACCTTCACTTTATGTTTCTATTGTTCCATAGTCGTCACTATATATTTTGTCACTTACAGGATCGTATTAGTAGAAGAAATTAATCCAAATACTGATCTTAAATTAGCTTGTCACTGTGTATAGTTTATTATCTGCATTTAAACTTGAAAGATTTTTTTTTAGCACCTCAGGAAAATCTGTCCCACACTTGAAAAGGCTGAATAATTATTTTCATGTCAGGAAAAGAAAGACATTACAAGCAATGTTGATGCATGACACTCTGACACCCTAGGGAATGATAGCGATAATGTTGCTTAAAGTTATGGGAGGTTTTTTTTTTTTTTAGGAAACTGTACAACGGTGACATCCTGTGGATAAGAACTGTGCTAGAACCTTTTTTTATTTTATTTAATTTTTATGTTGTTTTCTCTAGACTTCTAGAGTTCAGAAGACAAACTCATTAAGTAATCATTGTTTGTGTTTTACAATGAATGCAGTACTTCCAGCAATATATACTTATCTAGGCAAACACTGCAAGCCCTAATTGCAGCCAGCGGAGGACGTGCATCTTAATGACTTGCTACAAAACTGATGGAGTACACAATTTAAATAAGAATGTGTGTAAGCATTGTGCAGAGTCACATTTAAATGCAGAGTGGCCTTGTTCACGTAACATATTACTCGCTCATTGTGATAGCTTTACTTTTGGGAGCTCTGAAATATATTTAAATCAGTCTATATTAGACTTTAAATAAATGGAAGAAAACTTCAGTTTGGGGCCTCTTTCCTAATAGAATGTTTTATTAGAATTGCTCTGTCAATATTAACTCACATAGCTGCAAAAAAATGCACTCATACAAAACTGTTACTCTGGGAAATATCCTGCAAGTATACTGTATGTATAAGTGATATCCAAAGCCAGTCACAAACATTAGACTCCATAGGTCTGTCCTTGACTTTCCCTTCCTGTTCGTTTCCTGCTTCATCTTCCATGGTTGCTGTCCCTGGTTTGGCACATAGGGTGTGCACAAGTGCTTTTGTGGCAATTCCTATCACTGCCTAGCACTTCCTATGTTTGGCTGTTCTTCTTATTCACTTGTGCCTGAGCAATAATGTGGTTTCCTATAATAAATGTGTGTGTTCCTGGTCTGCTATTTTAGATCTGACCTGTGCTTGATTGCCTGGCATAGCCTCTGCCTGACTCACGTGTACCATGCTGACCATGTTGTGCTTTGACTTGAACTGCTTACTCTGACATCTACCTTACTATCACTTGAAGATAGAGGAGGTCAGTCTAAGAACAATTATTTATCATAAAAGGGTGCTACCTCAGTAGTCCACAGCAAGCACAATAAAAGAAAAAAGACATTAGTGAATAAGGGTGCACACCAATAAAGAAAAATTGTGACATTTATTAACCAAACATACACTACAACACTGAGAACAAAGCAATAAAATCAATTGAAATAACACTCAATAATAAGCTGAACAAAAAACCAGGAGACAAAAAAAAAATATGGCACACGTCCTGAAATGCAGATGGTAAAAGCTACAGTAAACAGTACTATCGGTCAATCAAATTATACAGCTTCCAAACCTCAACCTCATAAAATTCTACCAATAATAACATGAATGGCATTTAGGCAATAATGTACTTGCGGAGGGTAGTAGGGCCAGACTGGGTGAGGAGTAATGTAGCCAATGCAAGATGGACGAGGCCACATAGGAACTCATATTCTCAGTGCTGTAGTGTATATTTGGTCATAATAATATTTTTTTTTCTTTTGCTGTTCTCACCAGGGCCAGATTAAGGCTGCCTGGAAGACAGAGCACTTCATTATGTTGACCCCCCCCCCCCCCCCCCGGCAGTTCCTGCACATTAGGTGCAGTATAGTTCCCCCACGTTAGGTGCAGTATAGTTCCCCCACATTAGGTGCAGTCTAGTTCCCCAACATTATGTGCAGTATAGTTCTCCACATAAGGTGCAGTACAGTTCCCCCACATTAGGTGCAGTACAGTGCCCCCACATTAGGTGCAGTACAGTGCCCCCACATTAGGTGCAGTACAGTGCCCCCACATTAGATGCAGTACAGTTCCCCCACGTTAGGTGCAGTACAGTTCCCCCACATTAGGTGCAGTAGAGTTCCCCCACATTAGGTGCAGTATAGTTCCCCCACATTAGGTGCAGTAAAGTTCCCCCATTTTATGTGCAGTACAGTTCCCCCACATTAGGTGTAGTACAGTTCCCCACATTAGGTGGAGTATAGTTCCCCACATTAGGTGCAGTACAGTTCCCCACATTAGGTACAGTACAGTTCCCCCACATTAGGTGCAGTACACTTCCCCCACATTAGGTGCAGTACACTTCCCCCACATTAGGTGCAGTATAGCTCCCAACATTAGGTGCAGTATAAGTCCCCACGTTAGGTACAGTACAGTTCCCCCACATAAGGTGCAGTATAGTTCCCCACGTTAGGTTCAGTATAAGTCCCCAAATTAGGTGCAGTATAGTTCCCCACATAAGGTGCAGTATAGTTCCCCACATTAGGTTCAGTATAAGTCCCCAAATTAGGTGCAGTATAGTTCACCACATTAGGTGCAGTACATCTCCCCACATAAGGTGCAGTATAGTTCCCCACATTAGGTGCAGTACAGTTCGCATACAGACATACAGCCTTCAGCCATATACAGTGTATGGCTGGAGGCTGTATGCCTGTTTACTGGCCCACTTCAGTGTTCCGACCACCGTTCCGGGGACCCCAGGGACCGGGAGTGGAGGTCGGAACACATGCCGCTGGTAACTTACCATGCGCGCACGTCCTCCTCGCTGCTCCGCTCTGCATTTCTTCTATGGGTGCACGCACGGGACGTCCCTGCGTGCGCAAACTCCCGGCACCCCCTGTGCTTTTAAAGTTAACGCGGGGGCCGCCGCAGAGAGGTAATCGCCGGGACATCCTTGTGTCCTGAAAAGATTTTCGGGACACAGGGATGTCCCGAGTGTGACGGGGGCCCCTGCGGGCCCGATGCAGGCGCTCCATGAGCGCCAATGATGATCCGGCCCTGGTTCTGACATCTGTCTTGACTCATCTGCCTATACATAACTCCAAATGTATGCTGCCTGCCATGACTTCTCTGCCTGAACCTGACTCACCATGCTTTCTCCAGTCCCACTTCAGCCTGTTTTCCAGTGCCTGGCAGTGGGACCTTCTAGACAGCCTGACCGGCCACTACCCACACTTAAAGTACTCTTGGTAAGCGACAAAGTGCCCTCTAGCATCAGCAGCCAAAGCTCCACATTTTGGAAAAAGATGAACGGGAAAAACCTAGATGGTACTTAGTATCCAACAAAATATTTTATTGAGACATAAGAAACAAGGTACAAGCTTCTCAATGTGTAATCCTGTACAGGATACCATCAAGTGTGACAACAGTATATATAAAAAGATGTACAGAAATATCCAACAAGGAATAAAAAACAAGGGGAAGGGCACGGTTACACCAATATAAAGGGGTATGAAGGGAACCAGAGTACAATAGAAATCTTATCATATGACAAGCATCTAAAGTTATCACTGTCCACAGTATCCGTCTGGGTAAGTAGGACCCATAGGAGCATAAGGGAAGTCGCATAGACTACAAACGTAAATAGAATGATACATCCACAGTATTGGGGGAGTCTAGCCATGGTTGCCAGATTTTGTAGAACAGGTCCAGCCTATCCTCTCTCACCGCGGCCATTTTTTCTGAAAGCATTATGGAGTTTATCCTATCCATCACAGCGGAGAAGGAGAGCAGGGGAGACCGCCATCTGGAGGCAATATGAATTCTAGTGGCTAGCATTATAAATTGGGCCAATTTAAAAGGGGTAAATCTAACATGTGATGGTCTATCCCCCAGCAGACAAGTTGTGGGGTTCAAAGGCCAATGTATATGTAATATGGAGCGTATCACTTCAACTACGGACCTCCAGAGGGCGGCAACCCTGGGACATTGCCACCGGATGTGACCCATTGTTCCTGGGACTAGACAACCCCTAAAGCATTCAGGGGCAACTGACGGATATATTGCGTGTAAGCGTGTAGGGACATAATAGGCATGGTGCAGAAGTTTAACAGCCGTCTTAACTAAGGACACTTGCATGCTACCCCTTGGGATGTATGCACAGCAGGAGTGCCATCTGGATAAAGGAAGAGTGAAGTGCAATTCCAATTCCCATTGGGACATGTAAGGAAGTTTAGTGTCAGGGGGGGGGGGGGGTCTGTTAGAGGAGGAATATATCCTGGACAACGTTCCCGGGAGGAGAGGTGTATATAGTGTCATAGCTTCATATGTCGTAGTCGTCAAACCTGTTAGTGACCCCACCATATAGCTTAGAAAAGAAAAGATTTGGTGAATCCTAAAGCACTCCTCTGGTGGAGGTACAAATCTAGTTTTAAAGGTGGATAGGGACATGAGCCGCCGGCTCACTAAAAAGTCATGTACCCTAAATAGTTTCTGCAAGTGCCACCACGTAAAACACACAGAGTCCAGACCAGGGGGGAAAGAAGGGTTGGAAAAAAGTGGGGTAGCGGGAGAGACAGGGGATTGAAGAGCTAGCTTAAACCTAACCGATCTCCAAAGAAGGAGAGAGTATTGAGGGAGAAGAGCCACCGGGGGCAGATAACGTGAAACAGGACCAGTTAACCACATTAAGGAGCACAAAGAGTATGGGGCTACGAGGTCATTCTCAAGAGATATCCATCTAGGGTGCCCTATCTTCGCATTACAAAGCAGCAATTGAGCCAACCTAGAAAAACCTAGATGGTACTTAGACTATGCTCTTGGGTTTTGCTCAAAGCAAATTGATTTGGTAGCACAGCAGATCAGTACCCAAAGGCATTACAAGACCTTTATGAGCAGATCCTGCAATTTTGAGAAGTTCCCCTCCTGAAGTCAAAAAGGGTAAAATTGGATCTTCCTCTGGTTTAAAAGAAAGGTTTCTGGTATTTATTTTTTTTATTTTAAATTTTTTTGAATAATTGAAGAACTTGGATTGTGGAAACTGCACCGAAAGTCTGCAACAAAGTACAATACAATATGAGTGAATAAGATTTTAAAAAACGCCATGTCACAAATTCAATTTGGATTATAGGTTTGGTATGGATTTTAAACTATCTTGATAAAATTCCGATTTTTACCACAGATGTCATTTATTGTCATGATATGGATGCCATCAGATTCCAGATTCTGCAATAAACTCAACATTCAAATCTGGTCATATTAAATGTGGATTTCAATGGCCCTCATTTACTATTGCAAACCCGACATGTTTTGTCGGGTTGTGCGCCAGATACTGTTGCATTGCGCCATAAATTCTGTCTGTGCCAGATTTTGCACCAGATCTTGCACCAGAATTGAAAAAAAAACCTGACTATCTCTCCATTTAGCGAAGAAAACCCGAAAAAGGGGCATGGCCGTCGGGAAAAGGGGCTGTGGTCTACAAAAAGGGGCATGTCCCTGACATTTTCACAAAAAAAACAACATATTTTCTAAGGTTTCCACATAAAATGAGGTGGATTTCAACTGAGGAAAACCAGACAGATCAGAGCATGTGTATAAAAAGCAAAATGTAGGGAATGTGGAAAATGTAGGGAAACCTTAGTAAATACCATGGAAAATGAAGGTTAGGGAAATAAAACCCACAAAGAAACCTACACTCCCCTCTTGTGTATTTTTGAAGTGTTTTAGACCTGTTCCATCATGTAATCTGTATGCTGTGAGAACATACTCTTGCAGCTAGAAGATAGAGCTCCTGGAAGCTGTAACTCATTTTTTATATTGATGACAAGGTTTTCTTCAGAAACATAAACAGAATACACAGTGTGCCAGAAAAAAATGGAGATGGTCTTTTCTGAAGAATACATAGTAACATAGTTCATAAGGTTGAAAAAAGACCAGAGTCCATCAAGTTCAACCTATAACTCTAATAAGTCCCTATTGAGTTGATCCATAGGAAGGCAAAAAACCCTCAGAGGTAAAAATTCCTGCCCGACTCCAAATATGGCATTCAGAATAAATACCTGGATCAACCTTCTGTCCCTATAAATCAAGTATACATAACCAGTATACATACATCTAGTACACATACATTACTCTCCAAAAATGCATCCAGCCCCCTCAGAGTTCACCATGACCACCTCCTCTGGGAGAGAATTCCACAGTCTCACTGCTCTCACAGTAAAGAACCCCCGTCTGTGCTGGTGTAGAAACCTTCTTTCCTCTAGATGTAGAGGATGTCCCCTCGTTATTTATACAGTCCTGGGTATAAATAGATCATGGGAGAGATCTCTGTACAGTCCCCTGATATATTTATACATAGTTATTAGGGCTCCCCTAAGCCTTCTTTTTTCTAAACTAAATAACCCTAATTCTGATAATCTTTCTGGGTACTGTAGTCCTCCCATTCCCCGTATTACTCTGGTTGCCCATCTTTGAACCCTCTCCAGCTCCACTGTTATACCGAGCGCTCCAGGTCCCTGCTCCTCCCCGGAGCACTCGCGGCGGTCTCCTCTCTGCAGCGCCCCGGTCAGACCCGCTGACCGGGAGCGCTGCACTATCACTGCCGGCGGGGATGCGATTCGCATAGCGGGATGCGCCCGCTTGCGGGTCGCATCCCAATCTGCTTACCTGTCCTGTTCCCCGGCTGTCACGTCCTGGCGCGCGCGGCTCCGATCTCTAGTGCGCGCCGGTTCTCTAAGGCTTAAAGGGCCAGTGCACCACTAATTGGTGCCTGGCCCAATCAGTGTAATTAGCTCCCATCTGCTCCATGCCTATAAAACCTCACTTCCCCTTCCCAGCATTGCCGGGCCTTGTTGCCTCAGTGCCTAGTGAAAGCGTTTCTGTGTTTGCCTTACCAGTGTTACCAGACCTTCTGCCGTTGCCCTTGACTACGTACCTTGCCGCCTGCCCTGACCTTCTGCTACGTCTGACTTCGCCTCTGTCTAGTCCTCCTGTCCCACGCCACTCTCAGCAGTCAGTGAGGTTGAGCCGTTACCGCCGGACACGACCTGGTTGCTACCGCCGCAGCAAGACCATCCCGCTTTGCGGCGGGCTCTGGTAAATACCAGTAGCAACTTAGAACCGGTCCACCGGTACGGTCCACGCCAATCCCTCTCTGACACAGAGGATCCACCTCCAGCCTGCCGAATCCTGACATCCACTATATCTTTCTTGTACATTGGTGCCCAGTACTGTACACAGTATTCTATGTGTGGTCTGACTAGTGATTTGTACGGCGGTAGAATAATTTCCTTGTCGTGGGCATCTATGCCCCTATTGATGCACTCCATGATTTTATTTGCCTTGACAGCAGCTGCCCGACACTGGTCACTACAGCTAAATTTATTGTTAACTAAGACTCCTAAGTCCTTTTCCACGTCAGTCATCCCAAGTGTTCTCCCATTTAATACATAATCCCAGCCCGGATTTTTCTTCCCTATGTGCATTACCTTACATTTATCTGTGTAGAACCTCATCTGCCACTTCCCAGCCCAAACCTCCAACCTATCCAGATCCATTTGTAACAGTTCCCTGTCCTCTAATGTGTTTACCACTTTACAGAGTTTAGTGTCATCTGCAAAGATTGCTACTTTACTATTCAACCCCTCTGCAAGGTCATTAATGAATATATTAAACTAGCTGAATACCCGGCGTTGCCCGGTTTTTCCTTCCTAATCCTTGTTGGGGAGGAAAATAAACAAAGGAGGAAGCTTTTGACGTCATATGCCGTCCTCATATATTGTTGTCATATCCCATTCCCATATCCCGACCTCCTATTCCGACCTCCTATCCCGTCATCATATCTCAACCACATATCCCGTCCTCACATCTCATCCTCATATCCTGTCCTCATATCCCCACCTCCTCTCCCGATTTCTTATCCTGACCTCCTATCCTGACCTCCTATCCCGACCTCCTATCATGTCCTCCTATCCCGTCCTCCTATCCCTTCCTTCTATCTCGACCTCCTATCCCGTCCTCCTATCCCATCCATCTAACCCATCCTCCTATCCCGTCCTCCTATCCTGACCTCCTATCCCGACCTCCTATCCCGTCCTCCTATCCTGACCTTCTATCCCGACCTCCTATCCCGTCCTCCTATCTCGACCTCCTATCCCGACCTCCTATTTTGTCCATCTATCCCAACCTCCTATCCCGTCCTCCTATCCCATCCTCCTATCCCGTCCTCCTATCTCGACCTCCTATCCCGTCCTCCTATTCCGTCCTCCTATCCCGTCCTATCCCGACCTCCTATCCCGTCCTCCTATCCCGACCTCCTATCCCGACCTCCTATCCCAACCTCCTATCCCGACCTCCTATCCCGACCTCCTATCCCGACCTGTAATATGTGTACCAGGTATTGAAATATCTCCAGCCGTACATAAGTTATGCGGTAACATACATTTCAAATTGATTTGCATGGGACTTTAAACAAAAACCCTGACCCTCACAAATGGGTTAGTTAAGGGTTAAATTAACTATCCTATATTTTAAGTGGACATATAAGTAACATGTGACCAAGTATTATCGAAATATCTCCAGCTGTTTGGAAGTTATGCAGTAATATATATTTCCCACTTTAAACATAAACCCTGCCCCTGGCAAATGGGGGTGAGTAAGGGTTAAATGACCTATCCTATGTTTGTTGATGACATATAAGTTTCATTTGTGCCAAGTTTCATGTTAATATCTTTAGCCGTTTGGATGTGATGCTGGAACATACACTCATACACACACACACTCACGTTGAGTTTTATATATAGATTTGCTGAGTACCCGGCGTTGCCTGGTTTTTCCTTCCTAATCCTTGTTGTGGAGGAAAATAAACAAAGGAGGAAGCTTTTGACTTCATAGCCCGTCCTCATATATTGTTGTCATATCCCGACCTCCTATGCCGTCATCCCATCCCGACCTCCTATCCCGTCCTCCTATTCCTTCCTCCTATCCCGTCCTCCTATCCTGTCCTCCTATCCTGTCCTCCTATCCTGTCCTCCTTTCCCGTCCTCCTTTCCCGTCCATCTAACCCATCCTCCTATCCCGTCCTCCTATCCTGACCTCCTATCCCGACCTCCTATCCCGTCCTCCTATCCTGACCTTCTATCCCGACCTCCTATCCCGTCCTCCTATCTCGACCTCCTATCCCGACCTCCTATTTTGTCCATCTATCCCAACCTCCTATCCCGTCCTCCTATCCCATCCTCCTATCCCGTCCTCCTATCTCGACCTCCTATCCCGTCCTCCTATTCCGTCCTCCTATCCCGTCCTATCCCGACCTCCTATCCCGTCCTCCTATCCCGACCTCCTATCCCGACCTCCTATCCCAACCTCCTATCCCGACCTCCTATACTGACCTCCTATCCCGACCTGTAATATGTGTACCAGGTATTGAAATATCTCCAGCCGTACATAAGTTATGCGGTAACATACATTTCAAATTGATTTGCATGGGACTTTAAACAAAAACCCTGACCCTCACAAATGGGTTAGTTAAGGGTTAAATTAACTATCCTATATTTTAAGTGGACATATAAGTAACATGTGACCAAGTATTATCGAAATATCTCCAGCTGTTTGGAAGTTATGCAGTAATATATATTTCCCACTTTAAACATAAACCCTGCCCCTGGCAAATGGGGGTGAGTAAGGGTTAAATGACCTATCCTATGTTTGTTGATGACATATAAGTTTCATTTGTGCCAAGTTTCATGTTAATATCTTTAGCCGTTTGGATGTGATGCTGGAACATACACTCATACACACACACACTCACGTTGAGTTTTATATATAGATTTGCTGAGTACCCGGCGTTGCCTGGTTTTTCCTTCCTAATCCTTGTTGTGGAGGAAAATAAACAAAGGAGGAAGCTTTTGACTTCATAGCCCGTCCTCATATATTGTTGTCATATCCCGACCTCCTATGCCGTCATCCCATCCCGACCTCCTATCCCGTCCTCCTATTCCTTCCTCCTATCCCGTCCTCCTATCCTGTCCTCCTATCCTGTCCTCCTATCCTGTCCTCCTTTCCCGTCCTCCTTTCCCGTCCATCTAACCCATCCTCCTATCCCGTCCTCCTATCCTGACCTCCTATCCCGACCTCCTATCCCGTCCTCCTATCCTGACCTTCTATCCCGACCTCCTATCCCGTCCTCCTATCTCGACCTCCTATCCCGACCTCCTATTTTGTCCATCTATCCCAACCTCCTATCCCGTCCTCCTATCCCATCCTCCTATCCCGTCCTCCTATCTCGACCTCCTATCCCGTCCTCCTATTCCGTCCTCCTATCCCGTCCTATCCCGACCTCCTATCCCGTCCTCCTATCCCGACCTCCTATCCCGACCTCCTATCCCAACCTCCTATCCCGACCTCCTATCCCGACCTCCTATCCCGACCTGTAATATGTGTACCAGGTATTGAAATATCTCCAGCCGTACATAAGTTATGCGGTAACATACATTTCAAATTGATTTGCATGGGACTTTAAACAAAAACCCTGACCCTCACAAATGGGTTAGTTAAGGGTTAAATTAACTATCCTATATTTTAAGTGGACATATAAGTAACATGTGACCAAGTATTATCGAAATATCTCCAGCTGTTTGGAAGTTATGCAGTAATATATATTTCCCACTTTAAACATAAACCCTGCCCCTGGCAAATGGGGGTGAGTAAGGGTTAAATGACCTATCCTATGTTTGTTGATGACATATAAGTTTCATTTGTGCCAAGTTTCATGTTAATATCTTTAGCCGTTTGGATGTGATGCTGGAACATACACTCATACACACACACACTCACGTTGAGTTTTATATATAGATTTGCTGAGTACCCGGCGTTGCCTGGTTTTTCCTTCCTAATCCTTGTTGTGGAGGAAAATAAACAAAGGAGGAAGCTTTTGACTTCATAGCCCGTCCTCATATATTGTTGTCATATCCCGACCTCCTATGCCGTCATCCCATCCCGACCTCCTATCCCGTCCTCCTATTCCTTCCTCCTATCCCGTCCTCCTATCCTGTCCTCCTATCCTGTCCTCCTATCCTGTCCTCCTTTCCCGTCCTCCTTTCCCGTCCATCTAACCCATCCTCCTATCCCGTCCTCCTATCCTGACCTCCTATCCCGACCTCCTATCCCGTCCTCCTATCCTGACCTTCTATCCCGACCTCCTATCCCGTCCTCCTATCTCGACCTCCTATCCCGACCTCCTATTTTGTCCATCTATCCCAACCTCCTATCCCGTCCTCCTATCCCATCCTCCTATCCCGTCCTCCTATCTCGACCTCCTATCCCGTCCTCCTATTCCGTCCTCCTATCCCGTCCTATCCCGACCTCCTATCCCGTCCTCCTATCCCGACCTCCTATCCCGACCTCCTATCCCAACCTCCTATCCCGACCTCCTATACTGACCTCCTATCCCGACCTGTAATATGTGTACCAGGTATTGAAATATCTCCAGCCGTACATAAGTTATGCGGTAACATACATTTCAAATTGATTTGCATGGGACTTTAAACAAAAACCCTGACCCTCACAAATGGGTTAGTTAAGGGTTAAATTAACTATCCTATATTTTAAGTGGACATATAAGTAACATGTGACCAAGTATTATCGAAATATCTCCAGCTGTTTGGAAGTTATGCAGTAATATATATTTCCCACTTTAAACATAAACCCTGCCCCTGGCAAATGGGGGTGAGTAAGGGTTAAATGACCTATCCTATGTTTGTTGATGACATATAAGTTTCATTTGTGCCAAGTTTCATGTTAATATCTTTAGCCGTTTGGATGTGATGCTGGAACATACACTCATACACACACACACTCACGTTGAGTTTTATATATAGATTTGCTGAGTACCCGGCGTTGCCTGGTTTTTCCTTCCTAATCCTTGTTGTGGAGGAAAATAAACAAAGGAGGAAGCTTTTGACTTCATAGCCCGTCCTCATATATTGTTGTCATATCCCGACCTCCTATCCCGTCATCCCATCCCGACCTCCTATCCCGTCCTCCTATTCCTTCCTCCTATCCCGTCCTCCTATCCTGTCCTCCTATCCTGTCCTCCTATCCTGTCCTCCTTTCCCGTCCTCCTTTCCCGTCCACCTTTCCCGTCCTCCTTTCCCGTCCTCCTTTCCCGTCCTCCTATCACGTCCTCCTATCCCGTCCTCCTATCCCGACCTCCTATCCCGTCCTCCTATCCCGTCTTCCTATCCCGACCTCCTATCCTGACCTCCTAGCCCAACCTCCTATCCCGTCCTCCTATACCGTCCTCCAACACCGACCTCCTATCTCGACCTCCTATCTCGACCTCCTATCCTGACCTCCTATCTCGACCTCCTATCCTGACCTTCTATCCAATCCTCCTATCCCGTCCTCCTATCTCGACCTCCTATCCCGACCTCCTATCCCGACCTCCTATCCCGACCTCCTATCCCGACCTCCTATCCCGACCTCTTATCCCGGTCCTCCTATCCCGGTCCTCCTCTCCCAGTCCTCCTATCGTGTTATCCTATCCCGTCCTCCTATCCCGTCCTACTATCCCGACCTACTATCCCATCCTTCTATCCCGTCCTCCTATCCCGACCTCCTATGTCAACCTCCTATCCTGACCCGTAATATGTGTACCAGTTATTGAAATATCTCCAGCCATACGGAAGTTTTGTGGGAACATACATTTCCCATTGATTTGCATGGGACTTTAAACAAAAAACCTGACCCTCACAAATGGGGGTAGTTAAGGGTTAAAAGAACTATTCTATATTTTAAGTGGATATAAGTGACATGTGACCAAGTAATATCGAAATATCTCAAGCCGTTTGGAAGTTATGCAGTAACATATATTTCCCATTGACTTGTATGGGACTTTAAACATAAACCCCGCCCCTGGAAAATGGGTGAGTAAGGGTTAAACCACCTATCCTATGTTAGTTGTTGACATATAAGTAACATGTGTGCCAAGTTTCATGTTAATATCTTTAGCCGTTTGGACGTGATGCTGGAACATACACACACACACGTTGAGTTTTATATTTATAGAGATAGATAGGACAGGACCCGAGACGAACCCCTGTGGTACCCCACTAGTAACATTCACCATTAATAACCACCCTCTGTTTCCTATCATTGAGCCAGTTACTTACCCACTTACACACATTCTCCCCCAGCCCAAACCTTCTCATTTTATGCACCAACCTTTTATGTGTAAACGTATCAAATGCTTTGGAAAAATCCAGATATAAGACATCCAGCCATTGCCCCAGGTCCAGTCTGGAGCTCACCTCCTCGTAAAAGCTAATCAGGTTAGTTTGACAGGACCGATCCCTCATAAATCCATGCTGATACGGGGTCATACATTTATTTTTATCAAGATATTCCAAAATAGCATCTCTTAGGAAACCTTCAAACAATTTATATACAACCGAGGTTAAACTAACAGATCTATAATTCCCAGGGTCACCTTTTGACCCCTTCTTAAATATTGGCCCCACATTTGCCATGCACCAGTCCTGGGGAACAGTCCCTCAATATTAAAAATGGGGGTCTGTCTATTACATTACTTAATTCCTTTAGAACACGGGGGTGAATGCCATCTGGACCTGGTGATTTGTCTATTTTGATTTTTTGTAGGCAGCACTGTACTTCTTCCTGGGTTAAACAGGTGACCTGTACTGGGGAGTTTATCTTATCTCACTGTATTTCACCTGACATTTCATTTTCCTCAGTGAATACAGTGGAGAAGAATTTGTTTAATATATTTGCTTTTTCCTGATCCCCGTTTATAATTTCTTCCTCATCATTTTTTAATGGGCCTACACTTAAATTTTTGACCTTTTTGCTATTTATATAGTTAAAGAACATTTTGGGGTTAGTTCAACTCTCTTTGGCAATGAGTCTTTTTGTCTCTATTTTTGTGGCTTTTATCAGTTTTTTTTTACATGTTTTACATTTTTCTCTATAGCTTTTTAATGCTTCTTCACTGCCGTCCTGTTTTAGTAATTTAAATGCTTTATTTTTGTCATTTATTGCCCCTTTAATGTTTTTATTCATCCATATTGGTTTTCTTTTATTTCTGACCCTTTTAATCCCATAAGGTATATACATCTTACAGTGAAAATTTAAGATATTTTTAAAAGTCTCCCATTTAGTGTCAGTATTGTTCTTTTTGAGGACATTATCCCATTTTATATTGTTAAGGGCTTCTCTGAGTTGATCGAACTTTGCCTTCCTAAAGTTCATTGTTTTTGTGGCCCCTCGAGAGATTCCCTTATTGAAGAACAAGTTATAATGTATTATATTATGATCACTATTTCCTAGGTGTCCATCTACTTGCACATTAATTAGTCTGTCAGGACCGTTGGTTAATATTAAGTCTAGTAAGGCACCCCCTCTGGTAGGGCCCTGCACCATTTGGGACAGATAAATGTCTTTAGCTATAGTCAGAAACCTGTTTCCTTTATTAGATTCACAGGTCTCAGTCTTCCAGATTAAATCAGGATAGTTAAAGTCCCCCATTATTATCAAATCATTTTGATTTGCTGCCTTGTTTATTTGCCTCAATAATTGATCTTCTGGCTCTTCCATTATGTTTGGTGGCTTATAGCAAACCCCTATCAGAATTTTTTTTTTATCTCCATATATTTCTACCCATAATGTCTCCACATTATCGTTTCCATCCCAAATATCCTCCAGCAGTGCGGCCTTCAAATTGGACTTTACATAAAGACAGACTCCTCCCCCTTTCCGTTTTGTCTGATCCTTCCTGAATAGACTATAACCCTGTACGTTGACCGCCCAGTCACAGCTATCGTCCAACCAAGTCTCTGTTATACCTACTATGTCATAATCCTCCTCAGAAATTTTCATCTCCAGTTCGTCAGTTTTATTAGACAGACTTCTGGCATTAGTGAACATGCACTTCAATGGTGTGTGTTTTTTTTCTCCTATGATGCCTATCCCTATTAACTATTCTAACCCCTCCCTCCGCTCCACCCCCAGGTACATTATTAAGTCCCCCCTCTCTATCTACACTATCATCCCCCTCTATGTTGTAGGTTCCCTCCCCCCAGTCCCTAGTTTAAACACTCCTCCACCCTTCTAGCCATCTTCTCCCCAAGCACAGCTGCACCCTCCCCATTGAGGTGCAGCCGGTCCCTACGGTAGAGCCGGTAACCGACAACGAAGTCGGCCCAGTTCTCCATGAACCCAAACCCCTCCTTCCTACACCGGCTTCTGAGCCACTTGTTTACCTCCCTAATCTCCCGCTGCCTCTCTGGTGTGGCTCGTGGTACAGGTAATATTTCAGAAAATACTGCCTTGGAGGTCTTTGCCTTAAGCTTGCAGCCTAAATCCCTGAAATCATTTTTAAGGACACTCCACCTACCTCTTACTTTGTCATTGGTGCCAATATGTACCATGACTGCTGGGTCTTCTCCAGCCCCACCCAGCAACCTGTCAACCCGATCCGCGATGTGCCAAACTCAAGCGCCAGGAAGACAACACACCGTTCGACGATCCCGGCCTTTGTGACAGATGGCCCTGTCTGTCCCCCTAATAATTGAGTCCCCCACTACCAGTACCTGTCTGGCCTGCCCTGCCCTCCTCCCTCCCTCCTTACTGGAGCAGACACCCCCCTGGCGGTCAGAGGCAGAGTCCTGCTGCAGTACCGCTAGCTCTGAAATGGCATCCCCCTCATCTGCCAACTGGGCAAACTTGTTGGGGTGTGCCAGTTCAGGACTAGCCTCCCTGACACTTTTCCCTCTATCCCGTTTTCTAACTGTAACCAAGCTAACTGCCTGACTGTCCAGCACCTCCGTCCCACTATCCTCCCCCACCTCTACCCCAGAGAATACTTGCTCAGTGAGCAGGAGACTCCTCTCCGGGTTGTCAATGCATCTCAGTGTTGCCAGTTGCTCCTCTAGATCCAGAATCTGGGCTTCCAAATTAATAACTCATACACATCTCGCACAACAATATGCACACTCAAACTGCTGTTCAAGGATTGCATACATTGTGCAACATGAAGGCTTTACTGGATTTGGGGATAGCAAAAATTTACAGAAAAGAAAAAACAAATCAAATATTTCAATTTAAACTTCCTGAATTTAAAGTCCCTTAATTTTTAGTCCCCTCACTTTTATACTCACTCACTTGTATACTTCAAACTCTTGTATACAGACACACAATCGCTAGCTCAACAATCGCTTAGTGTACTTGCTTTATATTTACCACAACCACCTCTCTTCCACTGCCTGGCAGTGAATCCAAATGGCTAGCTGGCTGCAAACAGCTTCAATTTATCAGCTGCTAATTATTTAGTTACTCCACCCTCTCTCCACCTGTAATCCTCCCAGACAGAGAAAGAGAGGGGAAAAAAAACACAGAAATGCACTCAAAATGCTCACAATACTTCTTACAGTATACCCTTAATTTTAAGTCCCCTCACTTTTATACTCACTCACTTGTATACTTCACACTCTTGTATACAGACACACAATCGCTAGCTCAACAATTGCTTAGTGTACTTGCTTTATATTTACCACAACCACCTCTCTTCCACTGCCTGGAAGTGAATCCAAATGGCTAGCTGGCTGCAAACAGCTGCAATTTATCAGCTGCTAATTATTTAGTTACTCCACCCTCTCTCCACCTGTATTCCTCCCATACAGAGAAATAGTTCATCATGACACAGGTAAAGAGCAGTACAGAACACATAGTTAAGGGTAAAGAGTGATTTAGTGTGTATAGGCCTATGCTGTACTAAATAATTCCTGTGTATAAAAAAACATTAAAGTTGACCAAACCATCGAGGGAGGGAATTGATGCCGTTTTACAGGAGCACATAAGTAAAAAAACATTAAAGTATACCTTACATTTTAAGTGACTTTTCAGGATAAGCTTTCCTCGTGTACATGAGAAGTAGCCATTATATAACCATTATATGGCATTTTCCAATAGATTTCTGCTCTGCAGGCATCATCTATAATTTTCAGCTCTCTGTTATCATCTATGGTGTCATACACTGTAAAAACATAGAGGAGGGAAACTTGTACAGTCGTGTCTATATACACAGACAAAACAGCAGCATTCACAGCACGAACAGTCTAAATCAGTGTTCCTCAAGTGCGGTCCTCAAGACCCAACCATACTATAAGAAATACAGTTTGAAGTCAGTCCCTACTAGTTAACCAGAGGGATCTGGAGTGAAGCAGAAGTAAGGTAGCAAAATATATAATAAATGCACATTACAGGTACATGTTTTAAATAGTATATAGCAATTAGCCTCAACTAGTCTATAGGTAAACCTTCACTTTAACAAACAGTATGTTTTCCTACTATCATGATTCCTTTCCAACTTCTAACATGCATACACTACCAATGACACCTATTCATCACAATTGAAAGCCGCCAGCAGTAGCCAGGATCAGACATAATTCTGACCCTGGCCATTTAATCACTTGGATATTGGCTATGGCACCTAAGCAATAAGCTGCCCCTCTTCACCCAATCACCTCCATCCCTTGCAAAGCCACAGTAGGATGCCAAGCAGATATAACAACTGAGAGCATATATTTGGCCAGATCTTCCATGTTAAGACACCTATTACAGTAAAAACATTGTGGTTAAATTGTAGTCTACTAACATACATTAGCAGAAAAAATCCCCCAAAAAATCCATAAAAAATTCAACTGCAATTTTCCTGACCAGCAGAATGAAGTTAACTCAATAAAAGGAATACTCCAAAAATGGTGCGATGGTGTATATTTTTTGTTTACCCCACATCATTTTATTTACTACATTTAATGATAAGTTACATTAGATGTTAACATTAAATACAATTTCTTCCCCATAAAACTAACCCTCACACAGCTATGATGAAAACAAAAACCCCAGTCTTTAACCCCTTAATGACTCAGCCGATTTGGGCCTTAAGGACTCAAAAAATCATAACTCTTTGATATTTTCATCCACAGGCTAGTATAAGGGCTTGTTTTTTGCGCGACCAGTTGTCCGTTGTAATGCCATCACTCACCTTACCATAAAATATATGGCGCAACCAAAAAAATACTATTTGTGTGGTGAAATTAAAAAGAAAACCGCAATTTTGCTAATTTTGGAAGGTTTCGTTTTCACGCCAAACAATTTACGGTTAAAATGACATGTGTTTTTTATTCTTTGGGTCAATAAAATTAAAATGATTACCATGATAACATACTTTTCTATTACTGTTGCGCTTAAAAAAAATCGCAAACTTTTTTAACCACATTAGTACGTTTAAAATCCCCCTATTTTGAAAACCTATAACTTTTTCATTTTTCCGTATTAGCGGCGGTATGAGGGCAAATTTTCTGTGCCATGATCTGTACTTTTTATTGATACCTTATTTGCTTATATAAAACTTTTAATCCATTTTTTAATAATTTTTTTGGAATAAAATGTTATAAAAAAGCAGCTATTTTGGACTTTTTTTTTACATTCACGCCGTTCACCGTACGGTATCATTAACATTTTATTTTAATAGTTCAGATATTTACGCACGCTGCGATACCAAATATGTATATAAAATATTTTTAACACTTTTTGGGGGTGAAATAGGGAAAATGGGACAATTTACGTTTTTATTGGGAGAGTGGGTTTTTCAAAATTTTTTTACTTTTTTTCTTTACTTTCATTTTGACACTTTAATAGTCCCCATAGGGGACTATTTATAGCAATCATTCGATCCCCAAGACTATCCACAGAACATGTCTATGGACCTCTCCTTTGAAGTGCCCTCCTCCTGCTTTTTTACATTTTTATATTTTTTTATATCATATTCATCCATTTTCATATTTTTTATTAATTAATTTCTATCTTTTATCAATCAATTTTTATATACATTTTTACTAAATTTCATCAATTAATCTATTCCCACTGTGGCTTAACTTTATATAATTTTAATTTCTATACACACCATAAACTACATATGTACCATTTACATCATTATCAATACATTATCATATCTTGCATTGCAGTTGTTCACTTTTTTATCAAAATATTTATTTATTTATTTTTATTTTTATTTATTTTTTCACACACCTTTTAAGAATTTTACTATTCATATTTTTTCTCATGATTTCCACTATAGTCTTGATCCATAGTGCATCTCTACACATACCCAATGACCATTATTTTTTTATTTATTTATCTATTTATTTTTTCTCCTGACTCACACTCATATCTAATTCACCATCTTTATCCCTATGTTTTCTTTTCTTTCTTCTCTTCCCTATTCCCATTTTCTATCTGGATCCATTACCCATTTTACAACATACCTGAAACTTCCAGTCTCCACTTTTTCCTCTTTTCCAATTAGTATTACATCATCACTGCATGGAGACTATATAAAACCAGCATTTCCACCCTTTATCCACACCTATAGCTACTGAAGAAAAGGCCCGCGGCCTTGAAACGCGTCTAGCCCATTATCTGCACCTTATCCATAAGTGTATATCACTTCAAATAGACTGTATCTGCCATATTCCAATTGCAACAGCTGGATGCCCACGATTCCGGGACCACTGCTGCACGCGCGCTGTTAGCACCTTATTCATACGTGCAATCCGCACCACCTGTTACCTGCATCCTCTCACAGCCCGGTCGGCAGAGTTACTCCTGGACATCATCCTCCCCAAGGCCGGACGCCTCCCGTGCCAGCCCAGGACACTCGGACCCCCGGAGATTCAGCCATTCACCCAGCATACCACCCAGGCGGGCATTGATATCCAGAGTGCCGGACTCAGCCGTGCCAGCCCGGACCTGAGGATTCCAAAGGAGGGTGAGTGGTGCTGTGCACCGAGACTTGACATCTTCATCGCTGACAGTGTTTGCCACATTGTCTGCATTACCTGTCCATGAATTTCCTATTGTAGCTATTGTCGCTACATTCACTACCATATACTATTACTCCGGACACACCCAAACTAATTGTGACTTTTCATTCTGGACATTTCTTGTGGATTTTTCATTGAAATATCCCTATGAATTACATGGACTGAGAACGTTTTCTCCTGATATATGCAGCAGATATTTAATTAATGAATTTTCTTTGGTGCTACTTACCCATCATATTTATCTCATTTTAATCCTACTATATTCTGTATTTTTTATTATATCTATTTTTTGCCCAGTATATTCCATTCGCCTTTAGCAAGGGCCCTGCTAGGCGATTGGTCATATATATCCTTTTTATATAATAAAGACCATTTCTTGGATCCCATCTCCACTAGTCTTTTCCTTTTTCTCTCCCCTGTGCTTTTGAGGACTGGTTCACATAAATATTTTTTATTTATAATTTCTACATATTACATTAGGCCTTTTGGGTGAAGGCAACACCTTTAACCTCAAGCACATTATTTCTTTTATCCTAAGTGAGCTACACATATTCTACATTTCCGATTGCTAAAACTGTCCAGTGCTATCGGTCATCTTCTGCTCTGGTCTGCGGGAAGACAGATCAGAGCAGAAGACACAGGGAAGGCAGGTGAGGGGACCTCCATCTGCCGTGCTGGATGATCGGATCACCACGGCAGCGCTGCGGGAGATCCGATCATCCATTTTAATGACCACGATGCTGCAGATGCCGTGATCTGTATTGATCACGGCATCCAAGGGGTTAATGGCGGACATCCGTGCGATCGCGGATGTCCGCCACTACGGGCGGTTCCCTGGTTGCGATCAACAGCCGGGACCTGCCGCACATGATCCGGGCATCGCTCCGATGCTCACGGTTCTGCTTAGGACTTAAATGTGCGTGCTGGTGCGTTAAGTACCACCTCACCAGGACGTACATTTACGTCCTGCGTCGTTAAGGGGTTAAAGAGGTACTCCGGTGAAATACAATTTTTTTTTTTTTAAATCAACTGGTGCTAGAAAGTTAAGTAGATTTGTAAATTACTTTTATTTAAAATATTAAGCTTTCCAGTACTTATCAGCCACTGTATGCTACACAGGAAGTTCATTTATTTTTACATTTATTTTCTGTCTGACCACAATGCTCTCTGCTGACACCTCTGTCTGTCTTAGGAACGTTTGACAGTTCCTGAGACAGACAGAGGTGTCAGCAGAGAACACTGTGATCAGATAGAAAAAAAAATTCAAAAAGAAAAGATAAGTACTGGAACGGTTAAGGTTTTTAAATAGAAGTAATTTACAAATCTGTTTAACTTCCTGGCACCAGTTAATTTTAAAACTTTTTAGTTTTTAGATTTTAGTTTTTCACCGGAGTACCCCTTTAAAGGCCAATGTGTTGGAAAACTAGCAGAGAAACCATTTTCTTTCCTTTTACAGTGTTGGAAAAGTGTTAACTAGCAGAGAAACCATTTTCTTTCCTTTTGCAGTGTTGGAAAAGTGTTAACTAGCAGAGAAACCATTTTCTCTGTGATATTTCCCATACTTCATACTCATAACTTCACAGAAATACTTTTTTCCTAAATAGAAAACAGATGATAAGAATAGTCCTGATTTTACAAACAAGAACATTATTAAAGCGAATCATTTCCTTTATACGGTGTTAATCTTTTATGTAGCGCTGCGTCTGACAGTAATAAGAGCACCTGTCCTTGCAGACTTGCACGTTCTGAAGTAAAATATAAGACTCTCTAATGTCTTTCAAAAAACACACTGTTCCCTATGGTTCCAATTAGAAGAAAATTGTATCTCTGACTGGCAAGCTGCCATCATTTGTGAGTTAGCAACATTTTGAAGACCAACACCATTTGGACTTCACTTATTCTGAATTTCTCACTAACTATTGCAAACCAATGAAATATGATACCTGACAAGTTGATATATGTCTGACATATATATATATATATATATATATATATATATATATATATATATATATATATATATACATAGCGAGGGTGTGATGCAAAGGGCAGATGGCATTAACCCCTTGTAGTCGTGACGCAAGGGCGTGGTTTATCCTCGATACCACCCGAAGGTATACCACTAGATCCTGGGCTAGGCATGGGGACAATCATGACTTCGATGCCAAGTTACAGATAATGGTAGCTTTACTGAGGGTAGACAGATGGTAAAGTCTATTCAGTTCAGCCAAGGCCCACGGAGGTGACCAGTGACTCAGAGACCTTAGGGGCTTGCTGGGACTTGTAGTAGATGAGGTCAATTGACTTGACAATTGGTGACTGTGACTGACTTGACTTGACTGATGACTGACAATACTGAGACTGTGGCTTACTTGTAGCTGCTTGTGGCTGCAGGCTGGACTTGCGGCCTCCTATGACTCTGGACACTCTCTAGGACTCGACTTGACCTCAGCAAGGGCTTGTAAGGAAAGAGAGAGAGAGAGAGAGCTATCTCCACTCAGGGCTTATATGGGGAGACCAGCAGTGAGCCCATAGGTCACCCCTGGGATAACCTGGTCACTGGTACCTCCTGGGTAAAAATCATATGACAAGTCACATGTTAAACAGTCTTAAAGTGACAACGCTTTCTTAACACATTACATGGTATAATACATTAGAAACATATTTACATGTGGGGACAGATGCAAGTGGGCCCAGGGGACACTGTAGGGAGGCTGCCTGACAGGGCAGCAAGGGTACAGGGTAACACCTCCCGTACTGTGCCACAACAAACTCCCCCTCTTGAATACAGCCGTCCTCGTCCTACAGCAGTCCTGGAGGGCAGACAATTAACAGTGACCACTGAGGCCTAGTGACAGTTCCTGGGCCATAATGGTATGAAATGTCCTTCACAGGTCTGGATAGTTAATAACAACAGGAGATGAGTCCATGTAGCACTTTAGAAACATCCATATATGCTCCTTTGGGAAATAAATTGGTAGACACACAGGATTCATTACACTCTAGACACTGAAACACATAAATTGTGGATTGGGCTGCCGGAGGCAATTTACCCAATGCCTTAGCTACTGGGGCTCTTCGGTACTAAATCACTTCTCCCCAGAACTCTATACATATTTTATACAGCACACCATTGTTACCTCTATATACATAATTTCTGTCACTCTATGGGGGACATTTATCATTCAATATAGACGTTTTTTTCCATCTATCCTTGGCGCTTGAATGTCACAGTTATGTAAATTTAGTGACTTATATGTGACTTTTTGAATAGAAGTTTCCTAGTGTTTTGCGTAGCAGTACACCATTTTCTGATATAGACATGCACTGCACCCTTATTTATCATATGCAACATTTGTAATAAGTCGCAAAATATTGCGCTAACCCTGATTTCTAGGCGCAAAATTATGCATACCAAAAGCACACGTACAAAACAAAACCTCTCTACCCTGCGCAAAACAAACGTGCACAGCCACGGGGAATTCATTATCTAAGGTAGACACAGATGATAAATTACACGCTGTTAAGCAAAAAGTTAGAAGGAAAAAAGACTGGTAAAAAAAGAGTAGGGTACACTTTTAATGATACATGTCTCCCTTTGTGCTTTACTTAAGTTGCAGGGGAACCCTCTGGCCAGGAGAGCACTCTGTATACGGGGACAGGAAAAATGTTAGACACATATAAACATTTCGACAACATGTAATGAACACGTTAGATAGAGTCCTGACTAGACATTTTGACTAACTCATATATAAATTATATAGACTGACTTAATTAGTTGGACTACGTGTGATACTGTTTTTACTCCCTATATCTAGCGGGTAACTGTAATGGCAGTGAGGTAGTGGCTACGCTTCTTTTGCCCAACTCAGGATACCTCCTATATAAATTGCCATGAGTAAAAGACCCTGTGCACCTTGACATTTTGTGCAACGCACCATAAACATTATAGTACACTTACACGAATGCTCGCACAAAGATAATTGCTAAATATTTTACTCTAATGGTATATACATATATTATTCTTTTTGTTCCTAGTACCGCTCCACAGTTCTGGTACACTTTAGAGTTCTTAGTAAAGAATTATGGCTAAAAGCCAAGCACATACAATTACGCAAATGGTTACAAACAAACTTCTTGACAGGTTCGCCTTCTGGACCAGTGGTTGTAAGAATTGATCTATGAAGTGTGAAAGATTTGACGTTATGGAACCAATACAGCCAAGATGAAGGGGATCCTGAATGAAAAAGAACTGAAATTTATCTAAAATTCTGAAAACAGACTCCCCTTATTCTATTGCCTCCCGAAGATCCACAAAGACACCAATAACCCTCCAGGATGCCCGATAGTATCGGGGATTGGTTCCATAAAGACAAAACTTTCACACTTCATAGACCGATTCTTACAACCACTAGTCCATAAGACGCAATATTACCTGAAGGATACAAGTAAAATAATTAAAACCCTTGAGGATTTCAAGTGGAGTCCAGACAAAACACTGGCCACTATGGACGTCAGTGCTTTATATACAAGCATTAGACACGAGCAAGGGATAGAAGCTACTAAGAAGTTTTTAGTGAAAGAGAATATGGAATCAGACCAAGTGGATTTTTTACTCAATAGCTATTTTTATTTTGAAGGGGATTTTTATTTGCAAAAAAACGATACCGCAATGGGTACCAGATTTGCGCCCAGTTTCGCTAATCTGTTTATGTCCACCTTGGAAGAAGACTTCATCGTCCTCAGAATGGGCACGAGTGTGGTACTATGGTACTGGTATATTGATGACATTGTTTTTTATTTGGGAGAGACCCGAAATTCATAATTTTTTCACTGCTGCTAATGATAACAATTTAAATTTGACTTTTACCCCGAATATCAATAATGAGAAAATTTTATTCCTGGACATCAATATAGAGGCGGATGTGGATAAACAGAAATGCAGAACCTATCACAAACCAACATCACGCAATAGTTACATCTTATATAATAGCTGCCATCTCCAAAGATGGTTACTAAATGTACCACTCGGGCAGTATCAAAGAATAAGAAGAAATTGTACAGACATCAATTAATATGAGAAAGAGGCTGAGCTGTTGATGAAGAATAGCGGAGCACATCTACAATATCAAGAAGGGATTGATGAAACACCCATTAGCAGCACAAGATGTCACAACAAAGACCCATTGGGGTTAAAGGAGTACTCCGGTGCACACTTTTTTCATGTTATCCCGTCCGGGCTGCAAAATAAAAGAAAACGCACTTTATCTTACCTGCCAACGAGCCCCCGGAGCTCCGGTACAGGTGTTCGGTCCCCGGGCTGTATTCTTCTTACTTCCGGTTAGCCTGGCACGTCACACCAAGCTTCTGCCTATCACTGGCCGAGGCGGGACATCGCTGCGGCCAGTGATAGGCTGAAGCTCGGTGTGACGTGCCGGGCTAACCGGAAGTAAGAAGAATACAGCCCGGGAACCGAACACCTGTACCGGAGCTCCGGGGGCTCGTTGGCAGGTAAGATAAAGTGCGTTTTCTTTTATTTTGCAGCCGGACGGGATAACATGAAAAAAGTGTGCACCGGAGTACTCCTTTAACATTCACAACGATACAAACAGTTAAAAAGAGCTGGAGAGGAGGAGAATATACAACCCAAATGTCAAGAGCTGAAACAAGAAAGATCTTTGATTTTGAGAGCATTGAGCCCAAAGGTCTTAATGCAGGGTGTGAACTTTTTGGTTACCTATAAACCTATAAGGGGTTTCTCTAGTCATGCTAGGTACAGAGCCAGGCTGTCATAAGCGCCCGTGCGTGCCCAGACTTTGAACTTCTTTGGCCCCCATTGTAGTGAACCCCTCCACCTTTGACCTTCGATAGATCATAATTTGTATCTCCACCACACTGGTCACCCAAGAAAGACATTTTAGACTTATATATGTATCTAGTACTATTTTTCTACCCTTTTAACATCATACATTTTCCTACTCCTTTACCGCCATCATCGCCGTCATGTATATTTCTATTTTTATTTTAATATCTCCAACACACAGGTCACCCTAAGAAAGACATGTTAGACCTTCATATGTAGCTAGTATAATTATTCTACTCTTAACATTAATATCTTTCCTACCTTTTTACCACCATCATTGTCATCATTTATATTTTTTTTATTTTTTTTATTATTGTTGCTAGTATAGGGACATAACTACAGCCACTAATTTGTAAAGGTCATTACGTACATTACCTCCCTCCCACATTTTTATGTAAAAATTTATAGGCTGAAGCTCGGTGTGACGTGCCGGGCTAACCGGAAGTAAGAAGAATACAGCCCGGGAACCGAACACCTGTACCGGAGCTCCGGGGGCTCGTTGGCAGGTAAGATAAAGTGCGTTTTCTTTTATTTTGCAGCCGGACGGGATAACATGAAAAAAGTGTGCACCGGAGTACTCCTTTAACATTCACAACGATACAAACAGTTAAAAAGAGCTGGAGAGGAGGAGAATATACAACCCAAATGTCAAGAGCTGAAACAAGAAAGATCTTTGATTTTGAGAGCATTGAGCCCAAAGGTCTTAATGCAGGGTGTGAACTTTTTGGTTACCTATAAACCTATAAGGGGTTTCTCTAGTCATGCTAGGTACAGAGCCAGGCTGTCATAAGCGCCCGTGCGTGCCCAGACTTTGAACTTCTTTGGCCCCCATTGTAGTGAACCCCTCCACCTTTGACCTTCGATAGATCATAATTTGTATCTCCACCACACTGGTCACCCAAGAAAGACATTTTAGACTTATATATGTATCTAGTACTATTTTTCTACCCTTTTAACATCATACATTTTCCTACTCCTTTACCGCCATCATCGCCGTCATGTATATTTCTATTTTTATTTTAATATCTCCAACACACAGGTCACCCTAAGAAAGACATGTTAGACCTTCATATGTAGCTAGTATAATTATTCTACTCTTAACATTAATATCTTTCCTACCTTTTTACCACCATCATTGTCATCATTTATATTTTTTTTATTTTTTGTATTATTGTTGCTAGTATAGGGACATAACTACAGCCACTAATTTGTCATTACGTACATTACCTCCCTCCCACATTTTTATGTAAAAATTTATATTTTTATTATTTAATTTTTAATCCCTTTTTATTTTATACACAAGTCCATTCTAGTTTATGGGTAATAACACATTGCAGCAAACCTCCGGCTGTGCTCAGATTTTAAACTTTATTATTATCCTCCATTCCTCCATTCCTCAATTCCTCATGTATTTTAATTCATTTTACTGTATTAACGTTATCATGCTAAAATTTTATACACAAGTCCATTCTAGTTTATGGGCAATAACACATTGCAGCAAACCTCACTCTCAACCCCATTCCTCCCATCCACTCCTGCTTTTCTCTTTTCCTTTTCTCCTTTCCTGCAATCCAGTTTCCTCTTTTTTTCTAATTAGGCCTTAGACCACTGCATATTATAAAAGGATCACTACCCCTATCATGAATCAGCTACTGAAGAAAGGAGTAATCTCCTGAAACGAGTCTAGCCCTAGTCATAGATCGCCAACTACCCTTTAGAGCCTGACACGGACTATCTATCAACACAGAGACTGACATGACTGGCCAGCATTCAAACCTAGCGCTTTTTTCTTTCTCCTCAGTGCTCAGCACCACTCTGTCTCACACAGGATCGGAGCTGGACCAACAAGGACGCCAAACCCACTCACTGCTGCTAACACACTCATACTCCCATGCGCTCGCTGGGTGAGATGGTTTGCCTGACAAGCAGCTGTGCATATCCATGATCTTTGATATATAGGACATTATATGCACCATCTGGGGATTCCGAATTGACATTTTATTTTTATTTTTTGCATATTTTTTGCAAATTTTATTTATTTATTTAATTTATTTAGAATTTATCCTATTTATTATACCTTATGTTTCATTTTTGGAGGGGAATCGCAAGGGCCCTGTGTTACCCCCTCCAGCTCACATCTACCCTTTTTTTATTTTATTTAATTTCTTCATTAAATTCATATATTTTTTTACTCTATGGTCTAATCTCTCTTTTATGTTCACCTCCATTATCTTATTCCTTCCTCTTCCTATTCACCCTCTCCTCTCCCTCCTCCTCTCCCCCTTGCCCCCCCTCTCACTAGACCTTATTTTTTCACACTAAATATATATATATATATATATATATATATATATATATATATTATGAGAAGGTGAAAGGCATCGTGGTGGATGGCATTCGTAAATTAAGAGCGGTATTTATTCAGTGTCTGTGTTGCGATGCAGACTGACACTGTGGCCGTAGTATGGCTGGAAGGCAAATCCGGGACGGCTCTTACTGGGAATGACCAAGTGCAGAGTGGGGGGTCATTCCCCACAATCCAGGTGGCCTTTTGTTGGCCTTAAAGGCAACCTGTTTCACCAGCTGTGGGGGATTTTCTAGTTGCAGCTCACACTGCCAGAGAGAGTTGTATGTGCAGTTCTTCCCTGTGATTGCTCCAAGGTTGGAAGCTGGTGAACAGTCTTCCTGGAGAAGAATTGCTTGATGTCGCATGGATTACAGTTTTTCCCTGCATTTTAACATTTTTTTCTGGCATTTTTACCTTTGTGTGGAATTTGGCATTTGTGGCCCCTTTGGCGTATTTTTTCCAAATTTGTTGGGTACAACATTTTTTTTTTAAAAGGATGCAATAGGGATGGCACAAAAATGTATTTCACAATTTTTTTTTATAAAGAAATTTTAATACATTTTTTATAAAGTGTGTGTTTCACTTTTTTTCCCTCTCTATTTTTTTTAACATTTTTTTAGGTAGTACTACTACTCTCAGCATGGAACAGACTGTTCCATGATTGGAGTAGTAGTACCAGTACTAATAGACAGATCGCCCCTGGTGTTACTCCTGACACCCGATGCGATCGTCCATAATATAGCAGATATGTGGATATACAGCGCATGCATCTCTGCTCTTTACTCCGGCCGGCCAGTGATATGAATAGAACATCACTCATTCATATTATCCGCCCAGAGGGGGGATTGGCTGGATGATTGCAGCCAATCACCGCTCACAAATATGATGTTCTATTCATATCACTTGCCGGTGTGAGGTGGAAACCTGCGTTATAAACACTAATATAACCCAGCCCTGGTTGGGAAACACTAGCATACACACACATAACAGGGACTACAACTCCCAGCATGTTCCATTCAGGAGTCCTGTCCCCCTTCACACATAGAAATCATCCCCAGTCCGAGATTTATCCCCCAGCCCCTGTAAGTCTATAAATCCTCAACCCGTGCACTTTGTCATCCTCCAGTTCAGTGAACACAGGCAGAACAGGGGGAAGGGAGATGAGGAAATCCTCTGTCCCCTGCTCTGTGTTCTTTCTCCCATGCAGACCTGCGTCCTCCGAAGGCAGAGCAGGGGGAGGGGAGATGAGGGGGACATGTACCTCCCCTTTCCCCCTGCTCTGCCTTCGCTCTTCCCTCCCACACATCTAGCTTCAGAAATCTTCGGTGAGCTGAGCGGAGGAGCGGACGCACGTCTGCACAGGGCACAACATTTCCCTCTCACACCAGCCGGAGTATAGTGCAGAGATGCGGAGCGCAGGAGAATGCCCCTCCGCATTTCTGCAATAGATAGGATGATCGCATCGGGTGTCAGGAGAGACACTCACTGTGATCTGAAGGTACTACTACTCCCAACATGAAGCACACTCTGCTCCATGTTGGGAGCTGCATTAATAGACAGATCACAGCGAGTGAAACTTCTGACACCTGTTGCGATCTGTCTATAAATGCAGGTACTACAGCTCCCAGCATGGAGCAGAGTGTGCTGACTGTGCTCCATGTTGGGAGTAGTAGAAACTGCAGTTAAGGAAAGATCACAGCGGATGTCACTCCTGACACCCGCTGTGATCCTCCTGTATAAAGAATAGATGCGGGCGGCCGCTCTTCTATGGTCCCCTGCACTGACGTATATATACACCTATTAATATTTCCCACAGAGAGTTGTGATTGGCTTGAACCATCTGGCCAATCACAGCTCTTCTACATTTTTAGTGCCCTGCCCACCCACATAAATGTATCCCTGTTTTAAAATAAATAAAAATTTTGCTATAAAAAAGATAAATTTCGTTAAATAAAAATGTTTCCATCACTACTGTATCTTCTTTATTATTTTTCTTTAATGATTCCCTATGAAATGTTATTAAAAAAGGTATCTAAAGGATCGCTATAGTCCAAAAAAGAATAAAAACCGCCAGCAAAAACGCCAAAGTTAAAACCAACATGGTGTTTTACTTGGCGTTTTTTCACTACCATAGACTTCTATGTGAGGAAAACGCCACGATTTCTTTCCAGAAAAACGGCAAACTAGGTTTTGTAGTGCGTTTTGGAAAACCTGCCTCTCTGCCCAAAATAGCTGAAAAACCCCAAAAGGATAAAAAAAAAAAAAAAACACCAAACTGAAAAACGCCACGTGGATCTGGAATTTGCAGTTTACTATTGACTTGCAGCTAACATCTGATGCAGTGTTTTTTCACTGAAAAAACGCTGTGAAGCAAAATGGGCGTTTTTTTACTGCATTTTTGCTAGAAAATACTCAGTGGAATTCCAGCCTTATACTTTTTTTAATCTTATAGGCTTCTTTAGTGTACTTGCGCAAAATTTATCACACATCTTGCAAACTTTTAATAGAGTAAAAAAGCAACCACACACCAATGATGAATCAATCCCAACATCTTTTATTCTAAAATTTTGTTGAGTTTTACATGAGTAGCATTGCACTTAAAAGCTTAGCACAGGGGTGAGAAAATGACATGGCCTTACTTTGTTATGGACCTTGCACTTTACTGTTGGAGGCACAAGAGCGCCATTTTAAGAATCTCAAGAGATTAGGTAAATATTAATCTATAATTTTATCCTGCTTGGAAAATTACCAGTGTTTACCTAATATTTAGTTTAGGTTTGTGACTAAATTTTCACTTGCTCAGCTTTTGTTATTTGAGTTTGCAGTAGTTGCTTTACTTTGTATTTTAAATATATAATTGTATGGTGTGAGAGATTAGCTCCATAGAGCCAGGCAAGTAACAGTAAACGGCAGTTTTTTCAAATCAACTGGTGCTAGAAAATTAAACAGATCTGTAAGCTATTTCTATTAAAACCCTTAATTCCTCAAGTATTTATCAGCTGTTGTATGTTCCAGAGGAAGTTGTAAAGTTCTTTTCAGTCTGACCACAGTGCTCTCTGCTGACACCTCTGTCCATGCCATGAACTGTCCAGAGCAGGAGATGATTGCTATGGGGATTTGCTCCTATTCTTGTCAGTTCCTGACATGGACAGATGTGTCAGCAGAGAGCACTGTGGTCTGACAGAAAATAACTTTACAACTTCCTCTAGAACATACAGCAGCTGATAAGTACTGGAAGGGTTAAGATTTTTTAATAGAAGTATTTAAACTTATTCACTTTTGAGCCCCAGTTTTCCACCCCTTTAAACAGGACTTCTCCTGTTTTTATATTCCAGCATAACAAAAATGAGGCTTTAACATTCAGGCACAAAATACAGATTAAATCCTACTCTTCTGAGCACTAACTAACACAATCTTCTCTATCTATTCAGGTGGCTTACTACCAGCCACCAAACAAAATATTCATCAAGCCCAAATGTCCCTAGTTGAGGCTGCAGACCTCAGGATTCTGACTCTCCTTGGAGACTTGGCTTGCATACTAAGTTAGGCCTTGTTTTAGAGCCCAGTAACAATATGTCTATAGCTACTGTGCTGGGCCACATCAAAAACCTGGACTTGCCAGAAAGTGAATGATAGGCCCACTCTACTGCCAACTGCCTGTCATTTCATAAAAATCCAGGCCCTGAAAACAGTCTTTACCAAAGTCCTCAGCCGATCTGCTAGGGATTTCATCTGTCATCTCCCATATCTCACCCAGCTTTTCCTGAATGAGACATGTAGCAATACCCCCAACTACCATTCTGGTCACTGTCTCACAGTGGTTAGTTTTTATCTCTTCTATAAATGAATTGGTTATGCAAGCATCCTACCTACTTGAAGTTTTCTGTAGATTCATTACATTAAATGGCTTTTTTTAGAATGTTGGTGAGCCAGATTAGGAGGTTGCATATGAACATTAGAATAAAGCTTTGAGAATCCATATCCTTATTATAGCTCTTTGTGCATTATGATAAACTAGAAGAAGCCTGAAAAACAACTCCATAACATTATCCCTCCTCTACCAAACTATACGGTTGGCACAATGCAGTCAGGCAGCTAAGGTTCCCCTGACATCTGCAAAACCCAGACTCATCCATCAGACTACCAGATAGAAAAGCTTGATTCATCACTCTACAGAACACGTTTTCAGTGCTCCAGAGTCCAGTGGCGGTGTGCTTTACAACATTTCAGTAAACAAATATTTCCTTGGGACAGCATGAGGACAGATAACTGAGATTTTAAGATAACAGAGAAACATTAATAAAGAAAAGTCAAGACAGCAGCTTTGTACTGGATTTTTTTTATACTTTTGAAGATTCAAAAAGGGGGTTCAAGTTCATTTTCATGTACTAGGCAGTCTTTAATATCTAAGTATTTTTTTATCTGCTTTGTGGCATCTAATAAACCCATATTAACACTGTAATCTATTTGTAGTAACATGCTTAGTGTGATAAAGTGGCAAGGAAAGGGTGCATTTCCTTAGCTCACTCTGGAGAAACCTTCACCTGGGGCCTAAGTAATGAGTCAGCAGAGAGGGGAGGTCTTCATAAGGAAGATACTCAGTGTGAGCTAAGTTCTCCCTAGGAAGCAGGCTGGCTGTAAGGGGGAGACATGGGCCCTGTTGAGGAAACACACAGCAGGAGCTGTGTGTGGTCCAAGTACTGGTGTGAACTGTGAGTAACAGATTGCAGGAGGCACATGTTTTACTGGCTGAGGGTAGCTCACCAGTGAGTAGTCAGGGCATGCTGATAAGTGTAGTCAGTGACCAGACGGTCTAGGATTTTATTTTGTTCCTGTGTTGTGTTTGTTTTTGCCTGCAACCTGTATAAATAAAGCTGGCGAGGTGCCAGACTTTCATTATGAACTGCTGTCTTCCGAGTTATTGAGAGGAAATGTGTCCCGTGGCAGTGATCCCAGAGCTATCCCCGAGGTGGTAACCTTACATTACAAATAGCATTATACAACACTGGCTGGAGCTGGCTGGCTGAGCTCCCGTGTTTCCTACATATTCCCCCGTTGGGGGCACGTGCACACAGAGCAGAGCACTCACTCACGGCCTACATTAGCATATGAATTAAAGGGACAGGACCAATGGGGGAATATGGAGGAGACACAAGAGCTCAGCCAGCCGTCTCTCTGCCTCCAATGGGCACTGGAACGTATTAGGACTAAATCTGTTTATAAGAAGAACGCAGCATTCAACCAACATATTTCAGTGAGTAACCTCTCATTTTACAGCTGTTCACCCGCACTATGACCCAGTATACTGGATTTAGTGCAGTGAATTAGCTGTCAGATTCTCTCTAATATTTAGAGTTGTTTAGTTATATAATGGAAGGGATTATGTATTACTTTATGTCCAGTTTAATCAACTGAATGTGGGGGAAAGACATAGCCTCTATGACATAGGAAATACTATTTGACACCCCCAGAAAACAATTGACTTTGTCAGGGATGCTAATTAGCAACTCCTTTCTGAAAGGGGTTCATTTTGATGAGGGAACTCCTTTAAAAACAAAAATATTTTACAAAACATCCATTTTCTTCTTCATTATTGGACAAGGTTGTTTTTGTATTGCTTACCATTGTATTAATATTAATACTAGAAAACAAACAATACCTGACCACACATTCCATATTTTATTGCAGTTATTAAAAGCAAAGATTATTCAAGATTCCATCATGATTTAGTTATGAGTGGGAGTATTTCTTAAAGATGCATAGATATGAAGAAAATAAGACATTAGCGGACTTGTGATTCAGATTCTATTTATTCCCAATACATGTACATAAGCAAACAATGAGAATTGTTTTGATCCCACCTGATGTGATTTCATTTATAGCTAAACATAGGTCAATATACATTTTCTACACTCTGTGAACAGTTAATAGTCTAGTTTGCATGTGAACTATAATAGAGTATGGACTTTATTGAACCAGCAGCGACACAAAGTGGAGGTTCTTTTTGCAGCAATGCAGCATGGACTATTACATCTACAGAAATAACCCAAAAGATGCAGCAACCCAGCATACATCTCCACTAGACAAAATCATTTTAACAACACACGATCCCGCATAGTTCAACAGTACTTCTTTACAGGGGTTGGCCCTTTTCCTATGAAAGATAAGAGATATACCGTAATGGTTAAATTATGATCAAAGTAGTCAATGTTCAGCCCCTTGCTCCCCTGTAATTCAGTGAAGCTCAGATGGAGAAGCATATGACAAATGCGTAACTCTGCATCCTCCAGAGGAATACACTGCGCACAACTGCCAGGTCACATGCTCCTCTGTGTGCTGCTATCTTAAAGGGGTACACCACCCCTAGACATCTTATCCCCTATCCAAAGGACGTCACGCCCCCTCCCATAGACTTGCATTGAGGGGACGGGGCGTGATATCACAAGGGGGCCGAGTCATGACATCACGGACATCTGTTCCCTTGGTTGCGACCCAGACCCTCCAGCGCTTCCGGACAAGAAACAGGTGGGTGCCGCATGCTATATTGCGGGGGTCCCCAGCGGCGGGACCCCAGCGACCAGACATCTTATCCCCTATCCTTTGGATAGGGGATAAGATGTCTAGGGGTGGAGTACCCCTTTAAGGATAGGTTCACCATCTGATCGCTAGAGCCATGTGAACATGTGATTCAGGAACAGTTATGGCAGTCTGTCACAAAGACCGGGGTGATCAATCAGTATGTTTTTCCCTGAAACTCAAGTTTTGCAGATTGTTTATTGGGTGATAGATTACTGTGAGGGTCTGATAGAAACAGCAATCATGATGACATTGGTACCTGTCATGAAAGGGGGGAAGGAGAGGTGAGCCCTAAAGCTGTCCCTAAAAACCCCTCTCCCTGCCTACTTGCCCATTTAACCTAAACTACAGATCGACAACTTGAAGCCAGTCCCTTTATTGCGCTAAAGTGCATGGGAATCAAAATTAACAAAACAAACTGAACTGTACAAAGTCGGGGAACAAGTCAGGAACAAAACAGGAATACAATAACCTACAGCATATATAAATACAAACAAGGCAGGATATAGCATAATAATGTACAGTTCGGAAAACGGAATCAAGATTAACGGCAGATATGATAAAATGAATAAGACTAGATATGAGGCTAAGTTTACAGCAGACAAAACCAGGAGATGCAGGGGATGAACAGGTTAACTGAAAGTCCGAACAATAAACCCGTCAGGAAATCAAGAGCACTGTTCACACTGAACTCAGAACAAGAAACACACTAGACACCCCACTCCAAGCATGGAGGGACATCAACACCTGACAAACCCAAATTTGTTACGAATTTCATTAAATATTCAATGAAATTTCACGAAATATTTGCTTCATTAAACCTCATTTACTGCGGTCCAGGCTCCAGGGCATCTAAAATGTCGGATCCACATGTCAGTACATGGGGCAAGGAATGCTGGGAAGGCGGGAAGGCAAGGCGGGAAGGGAAATAGGCGAGATGACCCTAAATCACATGCAGGATGCAGCCTATCAGCAGCTAATCACCCCTGTGATGTCACAGAACTATATATACGGCAGCCATTTTGTGGCTCATCATATCATTCATTACACTGCATACAGATAGGACGGGCAACGCTGTGTGTGGGTTACACAGAAAAGCTCATTCCAGCAGTGTTTCACATCCTTGTCACAGAGAGCAGTGTTTTTTTCACTGAAAATTATTTTTAATTCAGCCATAAACCTCCCAGTTACTTTCTCGAGCATTGTATTGCAGAGGGGCAGAGAGCTGTGTGTTGCCCCATACATTTCAACAAGCTGCCTCAACTTTATAAACCTTAGCAGAGGAGGCAGGAATAATTTTTCAGCGCAATTCTGTGTGTTTGTTCCACAACAAATCATCTGCTGGTTATAATAGTCTGTAGATGGTATAAGACCCAGCAGTCCATTCCTAATAGTCTTTGACAGAGTGCAATTTTGTGTTTAGTACACAGCTTTTTTGTGCTTCAGCTCTTGTGTACTGCTGGTGTTGTGCAAAAATACTTTTTTTTTCAGTGTACTGTATCGCATTTTTCTGTCCTCTTAAGTGTATACCACATATGTACATATAAGAAGTGTACTATTTTGTACCTGTTAATCTGTCAAGGGCCTAGATACTGTGAAAGTCCAGGCAAAAGTAATCCCGGCTGGTGTTTTACAAAAATACGGAGTTTTTAAGCATAGTGTAGTGCATCTTTCTGCCCTCATAAGTACATACCACATACCTACATCTCTAAGTAGTGTACTATTTGTTACCTGCTAATCTGTTGTGGGCCTACATACTGTGAAAGTCCAGGGAAAAGTAATCTCCAGGTGATATTTTACAAAAATACTTATTTTTAAGCGTACTGTAGCGCATTTTTCTGCCCTCATAAGTGCATACCACATACCTACATCTCTAAGTAGTATACTATTTTTTTACCTGCCAATCTGTCAAGGGCCTACATACTGTGATAGTCAAGGTAAAAGTACTCATCGGCTGTTGTTGTCCTCAGGTACTTTTTTAAATGTACTGTAGCGCATTTTTCTGCCCTCATAATTGCATACCACATACCTAAATCTAAGTAGTGTACTATTTTGCACCTGTTAATCTGTCAAGGGCCTACATACTGTGAAAGGACAGCTAATAGTACACACCTGATGCTGTTCTACACAAATATTGGGGGACATTTATCAAGGGGTTTAGTCAGGTTTTCTTTACTATAATTGTCGCAAAATTGTCGCAACTGCGACTACGTGTGTTTTCGTGCGACAATTTGCGTGAAGAACAAGAAAAGCAAGAAAATTCAAACTTGCTTACGTAGTTAATTTTTCAAAATGGATTTGCTTTAGCCAGGTATTTATTAACTGCGACAGTCGCAGCTGCGCAATAAAAAGTCGCAACTGCCTTAAAAATTGACTACATTTACTCCAGCTCCAACATGGAGCAGGAAAAGCTACTGCCGCCCGGGCTCCGACATACTTTCTCCCCGATACCCTCACTTCGCTACAGGGACACTGCAGTGATTTACATCCCACCCCTCTCACCTGCCAGGGCCACACAACTCCCATCTGTCTGCTAACTGTTGCAAGACTACAAGTCCCAGCATGCCCTTACAGTGAGGACACGCTGGGAGTTGTAGTCTTGTAGCAGTGGGAGCTGAGCGACGCGGGAGGGAGACAAGGGGGGGATGTATATCAGTGTCCCCATCATTATTAAGTGAGAGTAACGGGGAGGCAGTATGAGGAGCCCGGGCGGCTGCACTGTAATGTCAGCCCGGGCTCCTTATAACATATATCGGCACCGCAGACTCCTAAATCCCCTGCTGTCATTTCACATTTCCCACTGGGTCCTGTGATTGGCCAGGACCAGCAGCCAATCACAGGACTTGACCTGAACAGTGACATGATTAGGAGATATAGGAGTCTGTCAGGGGGGGTAGGTCAGCATTTACCCCCAACACCGGCCTTCACCTGCGCTGTGCCCGTCCGTACCCCCCCCCCCGGCCTTCACCTGCACTGTTCCCGGCCTCCGCCCCCACCAGCAAACCCTTTCCCCTCCACCCACCGGCCTTCAACTGCGCTTTGCCCGTCCGTACCCCTCCCACGGCCTTCACCTGCACTGTTCCCGGCCTCCGCCCCCACCAGCACCCCTCTCACCCCCCCCCCCCGGCCTTCACCGGCACTGTGCACCAGTGCAGGTGCACCTGCACCAGTACCCCTCTACTCCCACAGCCCTCCGGCCTTCACCTGCACTATGCCCGCCTCCGCTCCCACGTCTTCGGTTGCGCCGGCCTCACGTCCCTCCGTCAGTGACGTCACTCGCAGGGCGCCCGGAGAGAAGGAGCGCTGCGCTGGATGGGTGAGTGTGTGTGTCTGTCTCTATCTCTGTCTGTGTGTCTCCGTCTGTGTGGGACTGTCTGTGTGTGACTCTGTGTGTGTTTGTGTGTGTGACTGTGTGTGACTCTGTGTTTGTGTGTGCCCAGGCTCCCTTTGCAGGACTAAAACTCCCAGCATGCCCTTACTGTAAGGACATGCTCGGAGTTGTAGTTTTGCAGTGCAGGCGAATGACAAGCTTGCCCCTGCCCCCAGCTGCAGGACTACAACTCCCAGCATGTCCTTACTGTAAGGGCATGCTGGGAGTTGTAGTCCTGCAGCTGAGGGCAGGGGACAAGCTTGTCACTTGCCCACACATCTCCGGCACCACACAACTACAACTCCCAGCATGTCCTAACTGTAAGGGCATGCTGGGAGTTGAAGTCGTGCCGGGCGGGAGATGTAAGAGCAAGTGATAATAAATGTACTAACCCATTTTTTGTTTGTTTTTTTCTTCTCATTTCAGATCGGTGTATCCTGTGGACTCCTTCGGATTCGGTGTACTACTTCGATGACCAGCGTTTTTCTTAATTTGATTTTAATAAAATGGTTAACGAGGGCTTGTGGGGGAGTGTTTTTTGTAATAATTTTTTTTTTAAACCTGTTGAGTTTTTTCCTTACTTTACTTGACAGGCTTATTAGTGGAAGCTGTCTTATAGACGGAGTCCATTACCAAGCTGGGCTTAGTGTTAGCCACAAAAAAAAATAGTGCTAACCCCATATTATTACCCCGGTACCCAACGCCACAGGGGTGCCGGGAAGAGCCGGTACCAACACGCCCGGAGCGTCAAAAATGGCGCTCCTGGGCCTAGGCAGTAACAGGCTGGCGTTATTTAGGCTGGGAGGGCCAGTAACAATGGTCCTCGCCCATCCTGGTAATGTCAGGCTGTTACTGTTTGGTTGGTATTTGGCTGAAAATAAAAATAGGGGGGGGACCGTATGCGTTTAAAAAAAAATTAATAATTAAATATTGAAAAAAAAAAAAACGCATAGGGTCCCCCCTATTTTTATTCTCAGCCAAATACCAACCAAACAGTAACAGCCTGACGTTACCAGGGTGGGCGAGGACCATTGTTTCTGGCCTCCCCAGACTAAATAACGCCAGCCTTTTACCGCCTAGGCCCAGGAGCGCCATTTTTGACTCTCCGGGCATGTTGGTATTGGCTCTTCCCGGCACCCCTGTGGTGTTGGGTACCGGGGTAATAATTGTGGGTTAACGCTAGCTGTTTTTGTGGCTAACGCTAAGCCCAGCTTAGTAATGGACTCTGTCTGTAAGACAGCTTCCACTACAAAGCCTGTCCAGTAAGTAAAAAAAAAAAAACACAACAGGTTTAAAAAAAAAAATTATTACTAAAAAACACTCCCCCACAAGCCCTCGTTAACCATTTTATTAACATCAAGCTAAGAAAAACGTTGGTTGTCAAAGTAGTCCACCGAATCCAAAGGAGTCCACAGGATACACAGATCTGTAGAAGAAGTAACAAAAAACTAAAACAAATGAGTAAGTACATTTATGGAGAAAAAACAGTGTTAAAAAAATGGAATAAACACACACACACACATTATATATATATATATATATATATATATATATATATATATATATATATATATATCAATATATATATATATATATATATATATATATATATATATATATGCACATTTTTTTTTCAAAGCTGCAAAGTGGTGTTTTGTAGTCATTAGACTTGTGCACTAGAAAAATTTTCGTTTAATTTCGTTTCGTTTTTTCGTTTTTGAAAAAAATTTCTGTTCGGCAATATTTTCGGTTTAGATTTTTCGGATACATTCGGTATTCGGGTTGTTTTTTTCGGATACATTCGGTATTCGGGTACATTTGGTAAATCTTTTTAGTCTTTTTTTGGACTTTAGCGATCCTAATAAATAGTGAAGATACCTTTTTTATTAAAATTTCGCAGGGTATCACAAAAAAATCATAATAAAAAAGATACAGTGGTGATGGAAAAAATTGTATCTAATGAACTGTATCTTTTTTATTATGAAATGTTTATTCATTTTTAAACAGGGATCAATTTATGTGAGCGGGTAAAGCACAAAAAATGTAGCCGACAATAATGAAAATGTAGTGTGTGCCTGTTTTTCACTTTTTTTAAAAACATTTTTTAGGTAGTACTACTACTCCCAGCATGGAACACACTCTTCCATGATGGGAGTAGTAGTTACCTGTACTAATTGACAGATCGCAGGGGTCCCTTGCGATCCTCTTGTATAATGTATAGATGCGTCGGCTGCTCTTCTATGGTCCCCTGCACTCACGTATATGTACACATATTCATATTTCCCGCAGAGCTGTGATTGGCCAGATGGTTCCAGCCAATCACAGCTCTCTGTGAGAAATAGGAATATGTGTATATATACGGCCGTGCAGGGGAGCATAGGAGAACGGCCGCCACATCCATACATTATACTGGAGGATCGCAGCGGCTGTCAGGAGTGATACCCGCAGTGATCTTCCCTTTACTACAAGTACTACCACTCCCAACATGGAGTACACTCTGCTCCATGCTGGGAACTGTAGTATCTGTATTAATAGACAGATCGCAGCGGGTGTCAGAAGTTACACTCGCTGCCATATGTCTATTAATGCAGGTAATACAGCTCCCAGCATGGAGCAGAGTGTGGTCCATGTTGGGAGTATTAGTACCTGCAGTAAGGGACAGATCCCAGGGATGTCACTTCTCCTGATGTGAATGTCGGGATCAGCTGTTCTCAGGGCTACAGAGCCGGGAGAACAGCTGACGCTGAGCCGTAGGTAGACATCGTATATCTACTGCCCAGCAAGAACTTACAGTGAGCCTGCAATGTGTATACAGTATACACATTGCTGGCTCACTTAACCCCTTGCTGAGCTGTGCGCTATGCGCAAGCCCAGCAAGGGAAGAGTTAACTTACACTGCTGGACAGTGTAGGTTAACCCTTTGGGCGGTATACACTTTATACAGCTATCTATAGATAGCTGTATACAGTGTATACAGAAGACGAAGTCCAGCTTACTTCCCTGGAGTCCCGGGCCGGGTTCGTGTAGCTCCGCCCCCTAGTGATGACGTCATTGGGGGCGGAGCTACAGAAGGGAACAAGGCTAGTTAATCTGAAGCTCTGTTCACATTGTACGTTTTGTATAATGTGAACAGACCCTTCTGGCAGTGTCTACCCAGACAGGGAGACTCCAGCTGTTGCTAAACTACAACTCTCAGCATGCCCAGACAGCCAAAGGCTGTCTGGGCATGCTGGGAGTTGTAGTTTTGCACCAATTGGTGGCTCCCTGTTTGGGTAGACATTGCATCATGGGTGCTCTCCCCAGCGGACAGCGCCAAAAATGTCATAACCAATTTTTTGTGTTTTTTTTTCTTCTCTTTTCAGATCCGTGTATGCAGAGGATTACTGCGGATTCGATGGATTACGACGGATTATTTATTTTTTCCTTTAATAAAATGGTTAACGAGGGCTGTGGGGGAGTGTTTTTTTAAATAAAATAATTTTTCCAATGTGTTGTGTTTTTTTTAATTTTTATTGAATTTTTAGGGTTAGTAGCGGAAGCTGTCTTATTGACGGAATCCATTACTAGGCCAGGGCTTAGTGCTAGCCCCAAAAACAGCTAGCGCTAACCCCCAATTATTACCCCGATACCCACCGCCACAGGGGTGCCGGGAAGAGCCGGTACCAACAGGCCCGGAGCGTCAAAAATGGCGCTCCTGGACCTAGGCGGTAACAGGCTGGCGTTATTTAGGCTGGGGAGGGCCAGTAACAATGGTCCTCGCCCACCCTGGTAACGTCAGGCTGTTGCTGTTTGGTTGGTATTGTGCTGAGAATGAAAATACGGGGAACCCTATGCGTTTTTTTTTTTTTTTATTTAAATTAAAAAATAAAAATAAAAAACGCATAGGGTTCCCCGTATTTTCATTCTCAGCACAATACCAACCAAACAGCAACAGCCTGACGTTACCAGGGTGGGCGAGGACCATTGTTACTGGCCCTCCCCAGCCTAAATAACGCCAGCCTGTTACCGCCTAGGCCCAGGAGCGCCATTTTGACGCTCCGGGCCTGTTGGTACCGGCTCTTCCCGGCACCCCTGTGGCGGTGGGTACCGGGGTAATAATTGGGGGTTAGCGCTAGCTGTTTTTGGGGCTAGCACTAAGCCCTGGCCTAGTAATGGATTCCGTCAATAAGACAGCTTCCACTACTAACCCTGAAAATTCAATAAAAATTAAAAAAAAACACAACACATTGGAAAAATTACTTTATTTAAAAAAACACTCCCCCACAGCCCTCGTTAACCATTTTATTAAAGGAAAAAATAAATAATCCGCCGTAATCCATCGAATCCGCAGTAATCCTCTGCATACACGGATCTGAAACGAGAAGAAAAAAACACAAAAAATTGGTTATGACATTTTTGGCGCAGTCCGCTGGGGAGAGCACCCATGATGCAATGTCTACCGAAACAGGGAGCCACCAATTGGTGCAAAACTACAACTCCCAGCATGCCCAGACAGCCATTGGCTGTCTGGGCATGCTGGGAGTTGTAGTTTAGCAACAGCTGGAGTCTCCCTGTCTGGGTAGACACTGCCAGGAGGGTCTGTTCACATTATACAAAACGTACAATGTGAACAGAGCTTCAGATTAACTAGCCTTGTTCCCTTCTGTAGCTCCGCCCCCTAATGACGTCATCACTAGGGGGGCGGAGCTACACAAACCCGGCCCGGGACTCGAGGGAAGTAAGCTGGGCTTCCTCTTGTGTATACACTGTATACAGCTATCTATAGATAGCTGTATAAAGTGTATACCGCCCAAAGGGTTAACCTACACTGTCCAGCAGTGCAAGTTAACTCTTCCCTTGCTGGGCTTGCGCATAGCGCACAGCTCAGCAAGGGGTTAAGTGAGCCAGCAATGTGTATACTGTATACACATTGCAAGCTCACTGTAAGTTCTTGCTGGGCAGTAGATATACGATGTATACCTACGGCTCAGCGTCAGCTGTTCTCCCGGCTCTGTAGCCCTGAGAACAGCTGATCCCGACATTCACATAAGGACGATCGCAGCGGGTGTCAGGAGAAGTGACATCCCTGGGATCTGTCCCTTACTGCAGGTACTAATACTCCCAACATGGAGCACACTCTGCTCCATGCTGGGAGCTGTATTACCTGCATTAATAGACATATGGCAGCGAGTGTAACTTCTGACACCCACTGCGATCTGTCTATTAATATAGGTACTACAGCTCCCAGCATGGAGCAGAGTGTACTCCATGTTGGGAGTAGTAGTACTTGTAGTAAAGGGAAGATCACTGCGGGTATCACTCCTGACAGCCGCTGCGATCCTCCAGTATAATGTATGAATGCGGTGGCCGCTCTTCTATGGTCCCCTGCACGGCCGTATATATACACATATTCCTATTTCTCACAGAGAGCTGTGATTGGCTGGAACCATCTGGCCAATCACAGCTCTGCGGGAAATATGAATATGTGTATATATACGTGAGTGCAGGGGACCATAGAAGAGCAGCCGGCGCATCTATACATTATACAAGAGGATCGCAAGGGACCCCTGCGATCTGTCAATTAGTACAGGTAACTACTACTCCCATCATGGAAGAGTGTGTTCCATGCTGGGAGTAGTAGTACTACCTAAAAAATGTTTTTAAAAAAAAGTGAAAAACACGCACACACTACATTTTTACTATTGTCGGCTACATTTTTAGTGCTTTACCCGCTCACATAAATTGATCCCTGTTTAAAAATGAATAAACATTTCATAATAAAAAAGATACATTTCATTAGATACAATTTTTTCCATCACCACTGTATCTTTTTTATTATGATTTTTTTATGATACCCTACGAAATTTTAATAAAAAAGGTATCTCCATAATTTTTTAGGATCGCTAAAGTCCAAAAAAAGACTAAAAAGATTTACCGAATGTACCCGAATACCGAATGTATCCGAAAAATCAAACTATCTCTATCCTTTTTATTATCTTTGTTATCAGAACGAATTCTTCACATTCGTTTACGGATAACGAATGCATTCGTTATTTACAGCATATGGTCGAATGTATTCGTTACTTTGCTATTCGTATTATCGTGACTATTCGTGAATGTTCAAAATATGTTTTCGTGCATTCGGATCGGTCCGAATGCACGAAAACGGTAAAATTCGTTAATTTAGACATTCGTGCCAACCGAATTGCACATGTCTAGTAGTCATTATTTGATTTCTTGCCTATGTGTACTAAAAAAAAATGGGATTTAAAAGTGATTTCTTGGTTTTTGCTCATGTAAGCCAAATTTATCAACCCCCTGTGATCGTATGATAAATATGTCATACATAAGCAAAAAAAATATCAAGAATAAAATTACTACAGAACTTGCTTACCAAAGCAACGATGATAAATGTCCCCGACTGTTTTAAGCATAGTGAAGCGTATTGTACTCCCCTGATATATGCAATAAGTATGTCAGACCGAGTAGTGCCAGGACATGCACAGTGGAGTGGCAGAGGCCTAAATTCTTCAGGCGCAGGCAAAGGTTGCAGCAGAGTAGGGGAAGCCGGAGTCGCAGCGAGAGGTCTGAGCTCCCGATGTCAGCTAACAGTCGTGTCTCTACCAGCAACCCAACAGTCGTGATTGATCGGTTCACTCGGTTATCCACTTCATCCCAAGTGACATATGACACCCCTAGTCAAAGGTCGTGGGTTCCTCAGTTGGCATGGCCCTCATGCTGCTGCTGCTGCCACTTCAAGGCTCTGTCATTGTGCTGCTCTATTGTCTCCTTATGCTAATGCTACCACCTCAAGGCTCTGTTATTGTGCTGCTCTATGGTCTCCTCATGCTAATGCTAACACCTCCAGGCTCTGTCATTGTGCCGCCATATGGTCTCCTCATGCTGATGCTACCACCAACAGGCTCTGTCATTGTGCCGCCATATGGTCTCCTCATGCTGATGCTGCCACCTCCAAGCTCTCTCATTGTGCTGCTCTATGGTCTCCACATGCTGATACTACCGCCTCCAAGCTCTGTCATTGTGCCACTGTATAATCTCCTCATGCTGATGCTACTACCTCCAGGTACTTTCATTGTGCCACCATATGGTCTCCTCATGTTGATGCTGCCACCTCGAGGCTCTCTAATTGTGCTGCTCTATGGTCTCCTCATGCTGATGCTACCACCTCCAGGCTCTCTCATTCTGCTGCCATGGATACTGCAAAACATAATTAAGGTGCTGGTCCTCAGTTTCAGAAATTCCTCTGCATTAGAGTCACATTCAGGACTCCTGATGCTGCTGCTGCCAGCTCATGGCTGTCTCATTCAGCCACTATACTGTCTCCTCATGCTTCAGCCAACTCCAGGCTGAGCAATTCAGCCATTATATGGTCTACTTATGCTGCCACAAACTCAAGGCTGTGTCATTCAGCCACTATATGTCTCCTCATGCTTCAGCCAACTCAAGGCTGTGCCATTCAGCCACCTCCAGGCGGTGCCAGTCAGACTCTATATGGTCTCCTCATGCTTCAGCTACCTCCATGCTGTGCCATTGAGACACTATATGGTCTCCTAATGCTTCAGCCAACTCCAGACTGTGTCATTCAGCCACTATATGGTCTCCTCACGCTTCAGCCACCTCCATGCTGTGTCATTCAGGCAATATATGGCTTACTGATGCTGCTGGGCCTGGGCATAAAAATATTTAATGGTAGCACTAGCTACCATAAATCTTCAATTTAAATTTCAAAATTCATCTTTTATTCTTAGGGATTGTGAATCTCTTGTCAGGATCCTGACTGATATGCAGAGAGGACACTGGAGGTTGATCCTCTGTGTCAGTGAGGTGATGGCGTGGGCCGTACCAGGGGAATGTAATCTAAGGATGCTACTGGTTTTCACCAGAGCCCGCCGCAAAGCGGGATGGACTTGCAGCGGCAGGTAACCCCCAGGTCATTCCACCTGATAGCGACTCAACCCCACTGACAGCTGAGACAGGCGTGGTACACAGGGACAAGGCAAGAGCAAGGTTGGACATAGCAGAAGGTCAGGGCAGGCAGCAATGGATCGTAGTCAGGGGCAATGGCAAGGGTCTGGATACACAGGCTTGGGATACACAAAACGCTTTCTCAGGGCACTAGGGCAACAAGATCCGGCAAGGACAGGAAGGGGAAGTGGGTTTTTATAGGAATGGGAGGTGATAGAACTAATTGAGCCAGGCACCAATTAACGGTGCGCTGGCCCTTTAAATCTCAGAACATCGGCGCGCGCGTGCCCTAGGGAGCGGGGCCGCGCGCGCCAGAACGAGACAGAAACAGGAGGAGGGTGAGTAGAACGGGGCGCGATCCGTGAATGGGTCTGACCCGTCCCACGGATCACGTCCCCGCCGGCACGAACAGAGCAGCGCTCGCGGTCAGAGACAGAGACCGGAGCGCTGCTGTTACTACAATGCCGCAAGCGCTCCGGGGAAGCATTACAGTACCCCCCCATAGGTCTCCCCCTCTTTTTGGAGCCCAGTAACCTATGGATGAGCTCCTTGTCGAGGATATTGTCCTCGGGCTCCCACGACCTCTCTTCGGGGCCACAATTCTCCCAGTCAACAATAATTTTTTTTTTACCTCTGACAACCTTGGAGGCTTGGATTTCGTTTACCACGAAGACATCAGAGGAGCCAGAGACAGGAGCAGGAGCGGTGACCTTGGGGGAAAAGCGGTTAAGAGCGAGAGGTTTGAGAAGGGAAACATGAAAGGAGTTAGGAATACGAAGAGAAGGAGGAAGATGAAGCTTGTAGGAGACAGAGTTGATTTGACTTTTGACTTTAAATGGTCCAAGGTAACGTGGACCCAGCTTGTAGCTAGGAACACGAAACCGGATATATTTGGCAGAGAGCCACACTTTGTCACCAGGAGCGAAGACAGGAGGAGTTCTTCTCTTTTCATCTGCATGTCTCTTCATTCCAGACGAGGCCAGTAGGAGCGACTCTTGAGTCTCCTTCCAGATAGCGGAGAAGTCCCGGGTTACTTCATCCACGGCAGGAACTCCAGAAGAAGTGGGAATGGGGAGGGGGGGGGGGGCAGAGGGTGACGGCCGTACACCACAAAGAATGGGGATTTGGCGGAGGATTCAGAGTCTTTGAAATTGTATGAGAATTCAGCCCAGGGCAGAAGGTCGACCCAATCATCTTGGCGGGAGGAGACAAAATGTCGCAAGTAGTCACCAAGAATCTGGTTTACTCTTTCCAATTGTCCATTGGATTGGGGGTGACAGGAGGATGAGAAATTTAATTTGATCTTTAATTGATTACAGAGAGCTCTCCAAAATTTTGACACAAATTGAACGCCTCTATCCGAGATGATATGCGTGGGAAGCCCGTGAAGACGAAAAATGTGCAGAAAAAATTGCTTCGCCAACTGTGGCGCAGAAGGAAGGCCTGGAAGCGGAATGAAGTGGGCCATTTTGCAAAAACGATCAACGACCACCCAGATAACGGTGTTGCCATGGGATACAGGAAGATCTGTAATGAAATCCATTGCAATTTGGGACCTTGGTTGCTCAGGGACTGGCAAAGGATGGAGGAGTCCAGCAGGCTTCTGGCGAGGGGTTTTATCCCAGGCACAAACAGTACAAGCCCGAACAAAACCAGTAACGTCACCCTCCAGTGTAGGCCACCAATACAGACGGGAGATTAGCTGAATGGACTTTTTAATGCCAGCATGACCAGCCAGGTGAAAAGAATGGCCCCATTTGATGATCCTGAGGCGAAGGCGTGGAGGAACAAAAGTCTTTCCAGGGGGGGTTTGCCCCAGTGAGGTTGGAGCAGAGGAGACCAGGCACTCAGGAGGTATGATATGCTGCAGAGGGGCTTCAGACTCGGAGGCATCAGAGGAACGAGAAAGGGCGTCAGCTCTGACATTCTTGTCAGCGGGACGAAAGTGTATCTCGAAGATGAAGTGGGCAAAAAACAACGACCATCTAGCCTGGCGAGGATTCAGACACTGAGTGGACTGGAGGTAAGACAAATTCTTGTGGTCAGTCTAAATGACAATGGGGTGTTTGAAACCCTCCAATAGATGTCTCCACTCCTCGAGTGCTAACTTGATGGCCAGAAGTTCACGATCTCCAATAGAGTAGTTATTTTCTGCCGGAGAGAAAGTCTTTGAGAAAAAACCACAAGTAATGTTACGTCCGGTAGCGTTTTTTTTGCAGAAGTATGGCTCCGGCTCCGACTGAGGAAGCGTCTACTTCCAGGAAGAATGGTTTCAACGGATCAGGTCTGGACAGAACTGGTGTAGAGGCGAAGGCAGCTTTGAGACGATTGAAGGCCTCATTCGCTTGTGGAGGCAACGATTTAGGATTAGCATTCTTCCTGGTCAGAGCCACAATAGGGGCCACAATGGTGGAGAAGTGGGGAATAAACTGTCGATAATAGTTGGCGAAACCCAGGAAGCGTTGGATAGCATGGAGTCCAGGAGGGCGTGGCCAATCCAAAACCGCCAACAGTTTATCTGGATCCATTTGAAGCCCTTGGCCAGAGACTAGGTGACCTAGGAAAGGAAGACTGTTGCATTCAAAGAGACATTTTTCAAATTTAGCATACAGGTGGTTTTCACGGAGTCTTTGGAGCACTTGACGGACATGACGACGGTGTTCCTCTAAGTTAGAGGAAAAAATCAAGATCTCATTCAAGTAGACCACAACACAGGTATACAATAAGTCCCGAAAGATCTCATTAACAAAGTTCTGGAAGACTGCAGGGGCGTTGCAGAGCCCAAAGGGCAAACTAGATATTCAAAATGTCCATCTCTGGTATTGAAAGCAGTTTTCCACTCACCCCCCTTATGGATGTGAAGAAGATTATACACGCCCCTTAAGTCCAGTTTGGTGAAGATTCTTGCTCCACGTAGACGGTCAAAGAGTTCGGAGATCAAAGGCAGGGGATAGCGGTTTTTGATGGTAATCTTGTTTAAACCGCGGTAGTCAATACAAGGGCGTAAGGATCCATCCTTCTTAGAAACAAAGAAGAACCCCGCTCCAGCAGGGATGAGGATTTCCAAATAAAACCTCTCTTTAGGTTCTCCTGGATATACTCCGTCATGGCTTGAGTCTCTGGGGCTGAGAGAAGGTAAATCCTGCCACGGGGCGGAGTGGAACCAGGAAGAAGGTCAATGGGACAATCATAAGGTCTATGTGTAGGTAAGACCTCTGCTTTCTTTTTGCAGAATAAATCAGAATAGTCCTGGTAAGCCTTGGGAAGGCCTGGTAAAGAAGAAGCCTCAGGGTTTGACTAGTGGAAGCAGAAGTGAGACATCGCTTGTGACAAGAAGGACCCCAACTTTTGATCTCCCCGGTGGTCCAGTCGAGGGTAGGAGCATGACGCTGGAGCCGCGGCAAGCCGAGAAGAACTTCAGAGGTGCAGTTAGGCAGAACGAAAAATTCAATTTTTTCGTGGTGAAGTCCAATGCTCATGGGCAGGGGTTCAGTGCGGTAGCGCACAGTGCAGTCCAATTTCTCTCCGTTTACTGAAGAGATAAAGAGCGGCTTGAGCAGATGGGTTACTGGAATACTGAACCTATTAACAAAAGAGGCCAAGATAAAGTTTCCTGCAGAACCTGAGTCCAAGAAGGCCACTGCTGAGAAGGAGGAGTTGGCGGAAGGAGAAATCCGCACAGGAACAGTCAGACGTGGAGAGGCAGAATTCACACCAAGTGTCGTTTCACTCTTGTGAACTAGGTGCGTGCGTTTCTCCTGACGCGGAGGGCGGATAGGATAGTCTTTTAATAAATGTTCGGTACTAGCACCGTACAGGCACAAATTCTCGTTTCGGCGGCGAGTCCTCTCTTGTAGGGTCAGGCGAGACCGATCCACTTGCATAGCCTCCTCGGCGGAAGGCACAGGAACAGATTGTAAAGGACGTTGGAAGAGACGAGCCTGGGAGAAAAACTGCCTGGTGCAAACAAGATCCTTTTCCTGACGAAGTTCCTGGCGTCATTCCGAGAAAAGCATGTCGATGCCGGTGGCCAAATGGATTCGTTCTGACAGATTAGCAGGAATTTCTCGTGCGGTCAGGACATCTTTGATGTTACTGGATAAGCCTTTCTTGAAGGTCGCGCAGAGGGCCTCATTATTCCAGGATAGCCCAGAGGCGAGGGTGTGGAACTGGATGACGTATTTACCCACAGAAGAACTCCCTTGGACGAGGTTCAGCAAAGCAGTCTCGGCTGAGGAAGCACGGGCTGGCTCCTCAAAAACACTATGTACTTCAGAGAAGAAGGACTGGATAGTAGCGGTGGCGGGATCGTTGCGGTCCCAAAGCGGTGTGGCCCATGACAAGGCCTTTCCATACAGGAGACTGACCATGAAAGCCACCTTAGACCGTTCAGTAGGGAATTGGTCCGACATCATCTCCAGGTGTAGGGAACACTGGGACAGGAATCCACGGCACTGTTTAGTGTCCCCATCAAACTTGTCCGGTAGAGACAGGCGGAGCTAGCGGAGGAGATGGTTGCTGTAGTTGCGGCAGAAGCTGCTGCAACATAACGGTCAGTTGAGTCAGATGCTGTCCTTGTTGCGCGATCTGCTGTGATTGCTGGGCAACCACGGTGGTTAGGTCAGCGACTCTAGGCAGCGGGACCTCAGCGGGATCCATGGCCGGATCTACTGTCAGGATCCGGACTGGTATGCAGAGAGGACACTGGAGGTGGATCCTCTGTGTCAGTGAGGTGATGGCGTGGGCCGTACCAGGGGAACAGAATCTAAGGGGTTACTGGTTTTCACCAGAGCCCGCCGCAAAGTGGGATGGACTTGCAGCTGCAGGTAACCCCCAGGTAGTTCCACCCGATAGCGACTCAACCCCACTGACAGCTGAGACAGGCGCGGTACACAGGGACAAGGCAAGAGCAAGGTCGGACGTAGCAGAAGGTCAGGGCAGGCAGCAATGGATCGTAGTCAGGGGCAACGGCAAGGGTCTGGATACACAGGCTTGGGATACACAAAACGCTTTCTCAGGGCACTAGGGCAACAAGATCCGGCAAGGACAGGAAGGGGAAGTGGGTTTTTATAGGAATGGGAGGTGATAGAACTAATTGGGCCAGGCACCAATTAACGGTGCACTGGCCCTTAAAATCTCAGAACAACAGCGCGCGCACATCCTAGGGAGCGGGGCCGCGCGCGCCGGGACGAGATAGACACAGGAGGAGAGTGAGTAGAACGGGGCGCAATCCGTGAATGGGTCTGACCCGTCCCACGGATCGAGTCCCCACCGGCACGAACACAGCAGTTACTACAACGCCGCGAGCGCTCCGAGGAAGCTGCTGCCAACTCCAGGCTGTGTCATTCAGACACTATACGATCTCCCCATGCTGCCACAAACTCCAGGCAGTCATTCAGCCAATATATGGTCTCCTCATACTGATGCCACTTCCAGGCTCTGTCATTGTGCTGCCATGTGACATGTGACTCCTTGTTAAATTTGGTACTTTGTACCCACATGCCGGGTTCCGGGACATTAAAACTTGAGAGTTAAAATTTCTATTTCAAAATCTTAAATTTCAATTTCAAAATCTTAAATTTCAATTTCAAAATCTTACATTTCAATGGTCTCCTAATGCTTCTGCTACCTCCAGGCTGTGCAATTCAGCCACTATATGGTCTCATGATTCTGCCACCTCCAGGCTGTGTAATTCAGCCAATATATGGTTTACTGATGCTGCTGGGCCTGGGCCTAAAAATGTTTATGGTGGGTAGCACTAGCTAGCATAAATATTCAATTTAAATTTCAAAATTCATCTTTTAATCTTAGGGATTGTGACACCCTAATGTCTACTCATGCTGCTGCCAGCTCCAGGCTGCGCCATTCAGACACTATATGGTCTCCTCATGCTTCTGCCACCTCCAGGCTGTGTCATTCAGCCAATAAATGGTTTACTGATGCTGCTGGGCCTGGACCTGGGCCTAAAAATTTTTTATGGTACCACTAGCTACCATAAATCTTCAATTTAAATATCAAAATTCATCTTCTAATCTTAGGGATTGTGAAGCCCTAGTGTCTACTCATGCTGCTGCCAGCTCCAGGCTGTATTATTCAGCCACTATATGGTCTCCTCATGCTGCCAACACCTCCACACTCTGTTATTTAGCCATTATATGGTCTCCTCATGCTGCCAACACCTCCACGCTATCTCATTCAGCCACTATATGGTCTCCCTCATGCTGCCAACACCTCCAGGCTGTGTCATTCATCCAATATATGGTTTACTGATGTTTCAGCCACCTCCAGGCTGTGCCATTTATCCAATATATGGTTTACTGATGCTTCAGTTACCTCCAGGCTGTGCCATTCATCCAATATATGGTTTACAGAGGCTACAGCCACCTCCTGGCTCTGCCATTCATCCAATATATTGTTTATAGATGCTTCAGCCACCTCCAGGCTGTGGCATTCATTCAATATATGGTTTACTGCTGCTTTAGCCGGCTCTAGTCTGTGTCATTCAGCAACTACATGATTTAGTGATGTTGCTGGGCCTAGGTCATTACCTATTTATGTTTTTGGTAACACTAGGTACCATACATCTTCAATGGAAATTTCAAAATTCATCATTTAATCTTAGGGATTATGAAGCCCTCTTGTGTACTCATGTTGCTGCCAGCTCTAGTCTGTGTCATTCAGCGACTACATACTTTAGTGATGCTGCTGGGCCTAGGACATTACCTATATATGTTCATGGTAGCACTAGGTACCATATATCTTCAAAGGAAATTTTTAAATTCATCTTTTATTCTTAGAGATTGTAAGGCCCTATTGTCTCCTCAACTGCCGCCAACTCCAGGCTGTGCCATTCAGCCACTATATGGTCTCCTCATGCTTCAGCCACCCCCAGGCTGTGCCATTCAGCCACTATGTTGTCTGCTCATGCTTCAGCCAACTCCAGGCTGTGTCATTTAGTCAATATATTGTCTCATCATGCTTCAGCCACCTCCAGGCTGTGTCATTCAGCCAATATGTGGTTTATTGATGCTGCTGGGCCTGGGCCTAAAAAAAATTTATGGTACCACTAGCTACCGTAAATCTTCAATTTAATTTTCAAAATTCAACCTTTAATCTTAGGGATTGTGAAGCACTAGTGTCTACTCATGCTGCTGCCAGCCATTCAGACACTATATGGTCTCCTCATGCTTCAGTCAACTCCAGGCTGTGTCATTCAGCCACTATATGGTCTCCTCATGCTTCAGCCTGTAACACTCACGTTTCAGAAGACAGGTACATCGGTGGATGGGGATCCGCTGGACCTGTGTGGCAGACCATACCAGGGAGTGGAGTCTAAGGTGCAGCTGGTTTTCACCAGAGCCCACCGCAAAGCGGGATATACTTGTTGCGGCAGGCGGCACCGTGGTTGCTACCCCTGGCACGGCTCGACCACACAGGCGGCTGAAGAGATGTGAGGTACAGGAGGGATAAGGCAGCTCATTGTCTGGATAGCAGAAGGTCAGGGCAGGTGGCACAGTAGCATTGTCAAGACGCAGCAGGAGTTCAAAAGTCAGATGGCAGAGGAGCAAGGTCAAGTCACAAAGCAAGGGATCAGATATACGGCAAGGCAATACTGAGGAACGCTTTAGCTAAGGCACAAGGCAACAAAGATCTGGCAGGGAAGTGAGGAGGGTGGAGGAATTTATAAATGAGCCACAGGTGAATTACACTAATGAGCATACTGGCCTTTTAAATCTTAAAGCTCCAGCGTGCATGTGCAGTAGGGTACGGGGACACGCGTGCCGGAGGAAAGAGGCAGAGGCAAACATAGGAGAAACACATGGAGAGTGACGGACTGGGTCTCACATGCGGGCATGTCCCGCGATGTGAGTCCCAGCCCCATCGGCAGCAGCAGGTAAGGGGACCATGCTCTTATGGCCAGCGTGTGCGGCTCGAGTGCATAACGTAACAGTACCCCCCCCCCCCTTTGGTCTCCCCCTCCTTTTACGAGAGAGAAAAGTCCTGCGAAGGTAACGGTCCAGGATATTCTCCTCAGGCTCCCAAGATCTCTCCTCAGGACCGTAACCCTCCCAAAAAAATGTTTACCTCTCAGTTTTTGTCGCAAGAATCTGTTTAACTTTTGTAGACATCAGAAGAGCCAGAGACAGGTGTGGGGACAAGATTTTTCTGAGAGAATCAGTTTATGACAAGAATCTTGAGAAGAGAAATGTGGAAGGAATTGGTAATACATAACATAGCAGGTATACAGAGTTTGTAGGAAACAGGATTGACTTTTTGTAGAATCTGGAAGGGACCAAGGTAGCGGGGACCAAGCTTGTAACAAGGAATCTTGAAGCGGATGTCATTGGATGAAAGCCACACCATGTCATCAGGAGAGAAGGATGGAGTAGGTCTTCTACTTTTATCCGCTTGCGCCTTCATGCATGAAAAAGCCTGGGATAACGACTGTCGGGTCTGTTGCCAGATGGTGGAAAAGTCACAGAACAGCTCATTAACAGCAGAGACACCAGAGGAGACTGGGAGAGGTAGAGGAGAATGGAGATGGAGTCCGTAGACAACAAAAAAGGGGGATGGCCATGTGGACTCAGAAACCTTATGATTATATGAGAATTCAGCCCAGGGGAGAAGGTCGACCCAATCATTTTGGCGAGCTGAAACAAAATGCAGAAGACAAGTCTCAAGGATTTGATTAAAGGGCATCTGCAGCAGTACAAACACTCATCCCCTATCCTAAGATAGAGGATAAGTGTTTGATCGCGGGGCCCCCGGCAATCTCCTGTACTGGGCAGCGGCTCTCCCGTGCAGGGGGTGTGCCAGCCGCAGCATGACGTTGCGGCCGGCACGCCTCCTCCATACATCTCTATGGGAGAGGCGGGGAGGCAGCATTCGTGCCTCCCCGCATCCCCCATAGAACTGTATGGGGACGGGGAGGAGACGGGGCATCACCGTCGACCTCTAGGTCGACGCTACGTCACCATGGGCGCTAATGCCGGCGCCCCGTTAGGGAGATCGAGGGGGGTCCCAGCGGTCAGATCCCCCGGGATCAAACACTTATCCCCTATCCTGTGGATAGGGGATAAGTGTAATTCCGCTGCAGTTGTCCTTTAACCCTCTCCACCTGACCATTGAACTGAGGGTGGTAGGCCGAGGAGAAGTCCAGATTGATGTCCAGACGGTTACAAAGGGCTCACCAGAACTTAGAGACAAACTGCACACTTCGATCCAAAACAATATGCTGAGGAAGACCAGGTAAACGAAAGACATGTACCAGGAAGTACTTCGCCAGGTGCGGGGCAGAAGGAAGACCTGGTAGAGGAATGAAAAAAGCCATCTTTGAAAACCGATCTACAACGACCCAGATGACAGTGTTATTATGAGATGGTGGCAAATCGGTGATGAAATCCATGGTGATATGGGACCAGGGAGTCTCTGGAATGAGTAAAGGCTGTAAGAGTCCTGCAGGTTTCTGTCAAGGAGTTTTGTCACTGGCACATGTTTCACAGGACCGAACAAAATCAGAAACGTCACGTTCAAGAAGGGGCCACCAGTAGTGCCGGGAAATAAGAAGTAGAGTCTTGCGTATTCCAGGATGTCCTGCTGTCAAGGAAGAATGACCCCATTTCAGGACCTTGCATCACAATCTGGTGGGGACAAAGGATTTTCCCGGAGGAACTTGCTGAATCTCGGCAGGAGCGGCAGGAATCAAATGGTCAGGAGGAATAATATGCCTAGGCATGGAGTCCAAACCAATGACGCCACAGGACCTGGAGAGAGCATCAACCCTGATGTTCTTGTCTGCTGGACGGAAGTGAATGAAGAAGTTGAACCTAGAAAAGAACAGTGACCATCTTGCCTGGCGGAGGTTCAAACGTTGAGCAGAAATGTCGCCATTCCTCCAAAGCTAGCTTGATAGCGACGAGTTCAAGATCTTCAATGGAGTAATTTCTCTCAGTAGGAGAGAATGTCTTTGAGAAGAACCCACAAGTTACACCCTTGCCCTTGGCGTTTTTCTGACTGAGAACGGTGAATTCCAGAAAACATTGAATAGCATGTAGGCCCGAAGGACGAGGCCAATCCAGAACTGCAGACAACTTATCTGGATCCATCTGCAGGCCCTGATGAGAGACAATGTAGCCAAGAAACGGAAGACTAGATTTCTCTAACAGGCATTTCTCCAGTTTGGCGTAGAGATGATTCTTCCGTAGTCACTGAAGAACCAGACGAACATGAGAACGATGCTCCTCTAGGTTGGAAGAGAAGATCAGGATGTCATCTAGGTATACAACAACACAAGTGTAGAGAATATCACAGAAGACTTCATTGACAAACTCTTGAAAAACGTAGAGAATTGCAGAGACCAAAAGGCATTACATGATACTCAAAATGTCCGTTACGAGTATTGAAGACCGTTTTCAATTCATCTCCCTTGCGCATACGAATGAGGTATACGCACCACGTAAGTCTAACTTGGAGAAGACCTTGGCACCACGTAGACAGACAAAAAGTTCTGAGATAAGAAGTAGAGGGTAACGGTTCTTGACCGTGATTTTGTTAAGTCCCTTGTAGTCAATACATATGTGGAGTTAGCCATCCTTCTTCCCTACAAAGAAGAAACCTGCTCGGGCAGGAGAAGAGGACTTACGGATAAATCCCATTTGGAGATTCTCCTGGATATACTCAGCCATTGAAATCCCCATCATACTTGGAAGGTAAAGGCAGGAGTAGCTGGGAGCCAGAAGACACTGCAGGAGATGGAGGTGGGAGTGGGCCAGATTGTGGTACCTGCTGCTGTTGCAAGGTCAAAAGCTGTTGCATCATGGCTGAAAGTTGAGAAAATTGCTGCGCCTGTCAGGCCAACTGCTGCAACTGATGTATCACAACAGAAGGAAGAGCCACGATTTCAGGCAGTGGTACCTCAGCGGGATCCATGGTCAGATCTTACTGTAACACTCACGTTTCAGAAGACAGGAACACCGGTGGATGTGGATGCGCTGGACCTGTGTGGCAGATGACTCGAACCAAACCAGGGAACCGCTGGTTTTAAACAGAGCCCACCGCAAAGCGGGATGGACTTGCTGCGGCAGGCGGCACCCAGATCGCTACCCCTGGCACGGCTCGACCACACAGGTGGCTGAGGAGATGCGAGGCACAAGAGGGATAAGGTAGCCCATAGTCTGGATAGCAGAAGGTCAGGGCAGGCGGCACAGTAGCGTAGTTAAGACGTAGCAGGAGTTCAGTAGGCAGGCAGCAGAGGAGCAAGGTCAAGTCACTAAGCAAGGGATCAGATACACGGCAAGGCAATACTGAGGAACACTCTCTCTAAGGCACAAGGCAACAAAGATCCGGCAGGGGAGTGAGGAGGGTGGAGGAATTTATAAACGAGCCACAGGTGAATTACACTAATGTGCGTACTGGCCCTTTAAATCTTAAAGCTCCGGCGCGCGTGCCCTAAGCGACGGGGACACATGCACCGGAGGAGAGAGGCAGAGGCGGAAGCAGGAGAAACACCCAGAGAGTGACGGACTGGGGCTCGCATGCGGGCTATTCTCACAATGCGACTCCCAGCCCTGTCGGCAGCAGGTAAGGGTCAAATTACAAGATGGAATATCCATTTAATAATGTCGGAAAATATATGATATAGTGGCCATAACTGAGATATGGTTGCATGATAGCTATGGCTGGGTGGTTTCCTTACTGGATTACAGTTTATTCAGAAAGGATTGTGAAAATTGAATCCTGTTTAAAATCAAATTGTAGCAGTGAAGATTGCTGGACACAGTATAAAAAACAATATAAATATGAATATATGGAAAATATGAACATTTAACCCCTTAACGACCACAGATGTAAATTTGCGCGACTGTGGTCGGCTCCCGTAATGTGAAGCTTCTGAACGCGCTTTGTATATCTAATACCAGACATCACCGATCGGGCTGTTGTCCGGTATTAACCCTTTAGACGCTGCGATCAAAGTTGATGCGGAGTCTAAAACGGGAGAATACACTCAGCCGTGCTGTTTGGGATCGCTGCGGGGGAAATCGCTGCATCCTGGACAGCTGAGAGGACCATGTGAGGTGCCTTACCGTGCTCCACGCTGTCTGGGATCCAGGCTTGAGCAGTCGAGCGCAGATTGCACTGATCAATGCTATGCTATTGCATAGCATTGAACAGTGTATGGAATCAAAGGATTGCAAGTAAAAGTGTAAAATAGTTTTAAAAGAAGTGAATAAATATGATTTAACCCCTTCCTAAATAAATGTTTCAATCATCCCCCTTTTCCCATAAAAAAAAAATATATGTAAACAAAAATAAAAATAAACATGTAGTATTGACACATGCGTAAATGTCCGAAATATAAAATTTAATGTAAATTAAACAACATGGTCAATGGCGTACACGTAAAAAAATTCCAAAGTCCAAAATCACATATTTTTTGGTCACTTTGCATACCCTAAAAAAATGTATAAAAGGTTATCAAAAAGTCCAATCAAAACAATCATATGGTACCAATAAAAACTTCAGATCACGGCGCAGAAAAATGAGCCCTCATACCAACCTGTATACAGAAAAATAAAAAAGTTATAGGTGTCAGAAGAGGAAAATTTTAAACATATAATTTTTGCTGCATGTAGTTATAATTTGTATTATGTAGTAAAATAAAGAAAAACCTATATAAATGGAAAGGCCTGCGCAGCTGGCCTGTAATTGTGGGAGGAGCGGGATGACTATAAAACCCACGGCTCTCCCCCCTTCAATGACGCCGTGGGTTCTTCGCTTGAGGGTGTCACGTGATGTCGGCAGGAGGTGGAGTCACGTTCCCACCGGTCAGCTGACTGTACGAGTCAGCTGACAGGAAGGTCGCTTCAGCCGGCATGGTGATGGTAAGTGGCCGTGGCTGACCGGGGGTAACGCTGGCGGTTCCCGGACTCCGGAGGTGAGCCGGAGTTCAGGGAAACCCTTGGTCAGCCCGGCCCCAGGTTATTGTATTACATATCGGCATTCGGCATTCGCCGGTAGCATTTATACGGTCTTCGGCTGTATATGTTTACTTACGGCTTGCTGCGCATGTATATGGCTACTTTGTTATGCGAACAGCCTCCTGCACGAGCATATCATTACCGCACTAGGTGAACGGCTTGCTGCGCATGTATGTGTTTACTTATGGCTTGCTTTATTATGTGATGATTACTTTGTTATGTGAACAGCCTCCTGCACGTGCATAATCATTACCGCACTATGTGAACGGCTTTACTTTGTTATGCGAACAGCCTTCTGCACGTGCATATCATTACCGCACTATGTGAACAGCCTTCTGCACGTGCATATCATTACCGCACTATGTGAACAGTCTCCTGCACGTGCATATCATTACCGCACTATGAGAACGGCTTGCTGCGCACGTATACCATTACTTTGTTATGTGAACAGCCTCCTGCACGTGCATATCATTACCGCACTATGTGAACAGTCTCCTGCACGTGCATATCATTACCGCACTATGTGAACAGCCTCCTGCACGTGCATATCATTGCCGCGCCATGTGAACGGCTTGCTGCGCATGTATATGATTACTGCATTGTGTGAACAGTCTCCTGCGCACGCATATCATTACCGCATTATGTGTTAGGCCTCTAGCACATGTATTTGATTGCTGCATTGTGTGAACAGTCTCCTGCACATGCATATCATTACCGCACTATGTGATAGGCTTCTTGCTCATGCATATCATTACCGCACTATGTGATAGGCTTCTCGCTCATGCATATCATTACCGCACTATGTGATAGGCTTCTTGCTCATGCATATCATTACCGCACTATGTGATAGGCTTCTTGCTCATGTATATCATTACCGCACTACGTGATAGGCTTCTTGCACATGCATATCATTACCGCACTATGTGATAGGCTTCTTGCTCATGCATATCATTACCGCACTATGTGATAGGCTTCTTGCACATGTATATCATTACCGCACTATGTGTTAGGCTTCTTGCACATGTATATCATTACCACACTATGTGAACAGTCTCCTGCATATTTTATCATTTCCGCACCACGTGAACTGTCTCCTGCACATGTATAACATTACCGCTCTATGTGAACAGCCTCCTGCACATATATATCATTATCACATTTTGTAGTTCTGTGCTGCGGGGAGGATCTATATGTGTCTCCGGTATACTGAGACTCGCACACCTTTACACTCAATCGGACTCACCGCTCCGCCCCACCCTGTGGCCTTATGCTTCACCCCCACAGCTGCCAATCTGGTCAGTCTAAGGCACGCTACACCAACAGCTGCGCTCACCTCCAACCTTTGTCTCTTAACTAACTTCCTCACAGTTTTCTTTTCATTTATTTTATATTTATACTTCTGTGTTTCTGGGCGGTGTGCCTCCAGCTGTTGTGGAGCTACGATTCTCAATTATAGGAATCATGCTGTAGGATTCATGCTGTACACATCCTGGTACCCATACACGTTGGTAGGATTCATGCCGGTAACATTTATACGCCACACACGCTTTTAGGGTTCATTCATTCTCTACGCGCTTGTAGTTTTATACCGTACACACGCTTTTAGGGTCATACTGTACACCCCCTTTGTAAGGTTTATACTGCACACACGCTTGTAAGATTCATACAGTACACACTTGTAGAGTTTATGTCGTTTACTTGCCTACAGGTTTCATACTGTGCACTCGCTTGTAGGATTATATTGTACATTCACCCTTAGGGTTCATGCTGTACGCTTGCTTGTAGCATTCATACTGCACTCACGCTTGCGCATATTTGTGGGGTGCATGCTTGTAGCATTTACTCTATACACACGCTTGTACATACTTGTAGCATCATGCTGAGTACACACTTATAAGATTCATGCTGTACACAGTACACACTGGTAGGATATCCTGTACACACGCTTGTTGGATTCTTACTTACACGCGTTAGGATTATCCAGCACATTCGCCGGTAGCATTTATACGGTTCACTCGCTCGCATAATTCATAAAGTTCATGCGGTGCATACCAATGTAGCATCCATACTGTACACTTGCTCGTAGGTTACGTGGTATACACGCTTGTACTCGCTTGCAGGGTTCATACTACACACACTCTTGTAGGAGTCATGTTGTACACACTCATAGGAATCATACTTTGTACACGCTCATACGAGTCACACTGTACGCACGTTTATAGTATTACATGGCCCACGCTCGTAGGATTACTACTGAATATGCACTCATAAGGTTTGTGCTGCACACCCACTCGCAGGACCTGTATCACGCGTGTTTGTAGGGTTATATTACTCGGGTGCACGCGGGGATCAGGCTGCATGTGCACTCGTGGCATGTGTTCTGTACATGCACTTGCGCTCTTTGTGAAGTTCGTACTCCCGCAGTTTTGTGCAGCGCACATGCTCATACAGCACATGGGGTGTGGCCCTGTACGCAGGTATGTGGTTATAATAGTTACTACTTGCCGGCATATTCTCTGCCATCAGGTCGTGGTTAGCTTCAGGCATTCACTGGTGGTCTATACGTGTATATGGTTGGCCCGAGTATAGGTTCATCAAGTTGGTGGTATAGCCATGCTTAGCGGTTCACGACAGTTTCACACGTAGTCGTCCTGCACGCATCTTTATATAGGCAGGGTGATACATAGCAGTTGTCGCTGCTGACACATATTCAGAACGACTATTACACGACACACAGGCGGGGCTGACCCAGTAAACCGTTGCAGACGGGGTATGTCTCATTATCGTTGGTACTGACATGCCTTCTGAACGACACTGACACTACGCATAGGTGGTATTTACCTGTTAAGCCTGTCATGTTAACAGAAAGGGTACATCGCATAATTGTTATGACTGACACGCCACACATAGGTGATGTATGCCCGTCATGCCTGCCTCGCCTGCAGGGAGTACGTTGCACGGTTGTTACTGACACGCCTTCAGAACAGCAATAACACCACACATAGGTGATAAGATTTGTTTTATTATCCAAGTAATCACCTCATGAACCTGACACGTCTTCAGGTTGTGTTTACTTGTGTCGTCGGTGCACCTCTTTTACGATATAGTCACGTTCTCAAAAAACGGAGTTCACGATGTTTTGGGTTGTAATGGTACTCGTATGAACTTTCGCACTTACCACTGGGCACACACTTATCTAGACTCAGTTACGCATATAATTCTCGTCCGACACGTCTTCGGATACTTTCCCTCTCTCCTGGTTTAAAGAGTTTTTATTGTTGTCCAAGTAATCACCTCATGAACCTGACACGCTTTCAGGTCGTGATTGCTTGCGTTGTCGATGCGCTCCTTTCTCTGTGTAGTTATGTCCCAAAAATGTACTTCATGGTGTTCTAGGTTGATATGGTACTCGTATAACGTTTCGCATTTGTCACCGGGCGCATACTCGTTTAGACCCGGTTACGCATACGATTCTCGTCCGACACGTCTTCGGATACTTTCCCTCTGTTCTGGTTTAAAGTGTCGTACATTGTTCTCCAAGTAATCACCTCATGAACTTGACACGCTTTCAGGTTGTGATTGCTTGCGTTGTCGATGCGCTCCTTTCTATGTGTAGTCATGTCCCAAAAATGTACTTCATGGTGTTCTAGGTTGATATGATACTCGTATAACGTTTCGCACTTGTCACCGGGCGCATACTCGTCTAGGCCCGGTTACGCATACGATTCTCGTCCAACACGTCTTCGGATACTTTCCCTCTGTCCTGGTTTAAAGAGTTGATTATTGTTGTCCAAGTAATCACCTCATGAACCTGACACGCTTTCAGGTTGTGATTGCTTGCGTTGTCGATGCGCTCCTTTCTCTGTGTAGTCATGCCCAAAAATGTACTTCATGGTGTTCTAGGTTGATATGGTACTCGTATAACGTTTCGCACTTGTCACCGGGCGCATACTCGTCTAGGCCCGGTTACGCACACGATTCTCGTCCAACACGTCTTCGGATACTTTCCCTCTGTCCTGGTTTAAAGAGTTGTTTATTGTTGTCCAAGTAATCACCTCATGAACCTGACACGTTTTCAGGTTGTGATTGCTTGCGTTGTCGGTGCATTCCTTTCTCTGTGTAGTCTCGTTCCTAAAGATGCTCTTCAGGGTGTTCTAGGTTGTTAAGGTACTTGTATAACGTTTCGCACTTGTCACCGGGCACATACTTGTCTAGGTCCAGTCACGTATACAATTCTCATCCGTCACGTCTTCGGATACTCTCTCTCTGTCCTGGTGTTAGACGGTCAGCCATGTTATAGATAAATGAGCTTGGCTAGACGATTAGTTTGGCTGTCCCTACTACATACATTTACTTTCACATGTGCTCACGTTGAAGGAGTCCAGAATATTGCAGCAGATGCCTAGTCCGCAAATGCGCGAAAATGTTATGGTACTGCGTGGAACTCGTTTTCCAAGTCCAGATCCAAGCACGCCGAGGGCGACAAGATTTCAGTTCCCTTCCTATTAGCATATGTCGGGTTTTGCCATACCACACTGCATTTATCCCACAATACTATTAAGAGTTATCTAGCCGGTATCCAACACCATTTATCCTTGACCAATACCCGTAGTTACTCTATACTCTCTTCTCGCTTGGTGAAGTCCGCTCTGTAGGGCATCCTTGAGAAGGAAGTCCCTCGCAGCCCAGTCAGACAACCAATCACAGGCAACATGTTCAGGCAGTTGTCCGACTTGTTAGACTCCACACCATTGGGTATCCGTGATAGCCTCACATTAAAAGCGGCCATGTACCTTGCCTGTTATGGGTTTCTCAGACCGGGTGAGTGTACTACTCGGACCATTAACGCGCCCTTTCCTAAGGTCAGTCAGCTGTCACATGTCTCTGATCATTTCCAGCTGTCCCTCAGTCAGACCAAGACCTCGTCTCCGGGTCAAACTGTGATTGTCCGGTTTTCCCCACCGTGCACAAAGGGTGTCCTGCCACAGTCCTCCGTGAATTGTTGAATGCCTGTGTTAACCTATCAGCTGACGACCCTTTACTCCATTTCAGGTCCAACCCGCTAACTACTTCTCAATTCATCAAACATTTACGCATTTCGGTCAGGTCGCTGGGAGGAGTCCCGACTTCATTATCCGGTCACTCCTTCCGTATTGGCGCAGCTACAGCCAATTCTAAGCACGGGGTCCCAGCCCACGTAATCATGAAATTAGGATGTTGGAAATCCGGATGCTACATGCAGTATTTCCCTAACCCTCGCAAAGAAATGGCTAGCGCATTCCAGTCTCTTGTGTTGTAATCTGCAATAAACAAATGTTTGTTTAAATCCGGGTTTTGCCCTCTTTTCCAGGCATATTCTTTACGCCGCAGTTATGGCACACTCTAAACTGCTTAGTTGAGGTTGATAGATTATTGGTTACAGTTGGTTGTTAGGTTAGTATTAGGGTTGTACGCATTTCAGTCATGTAGCAACGACCACAAATGGAAAGGCCTGCGCAGCTGGCCTGTAATTGTGGGAGGAGCGGGATGACTATAAAACCCACGGCTCTCCCCCCTTCAATGACGCCGTGGGTTCTTCGCTCCCACCCGCCCCCCCTTCTTTTCATTCCATCACACTTACCACAGGGTATGCCCTCTTTTCCAGGCATATTCTTTACGCCGCAGTTATGGCACACTCCAAACTGCTTAGTTGAGGTTGATAGATTATTGGTTACAGTTGGTTGTTAGGTTAGTATTAGGGTTGTACGCATTTCAGTCATGTAGCAACGACCACAAATGTGGTATTATTGTAACCATATGGACCTACATAATAAATATATGGTGTCAATTTTACCGAAAAGTGCACTGCGTAGAATCAGAATGGCGTTGTTTTTTTTTTTCAGTTTTGCCCCACAAATATTTTTTTTTCTGGGTTTGCCATACATTTTGTGGGGAAATGATTGATGTCATTATAAGGTACAATTGGTGGCACAAAAAATAAGCCCTCATATGATTCTGTAGGTGCAAAATTGAAAGCGTTATGATTTTTAGAATGTGATGAGGAAAAAACAAAAGTGCAAAAATGGAATAACCCGTGGTCCTTAAGGGGTTAAATTGTGTTTTAATGATTACAATCTTTTTATAGAACATACCATCATAGTAAAGTCATCAAGCTTAAAAGAGTTGGGCAGATATGAATTCTATTCGATGAGTTCTATGGTTGTTTTGGAAATTCTAGCACCTCAGAGACACATAAAAAGGTAAAGATAATAAAAAGGGTATCTTTATGCTGGAAATGCTAAAATGACTTTGAAACAGCTTTTTAACAGCCTTAATAGTTAAAGGAAATTATCCACACGGTAATGCTTTTAATTAGTATATTACAAGGTGGACAGTAAAAGCTGTGTCCATGTGCATATCATATGCAGGTAATATACAGTGAACTAATATACAGTCTAATATACAGTATCATACCAACTTGGCTTTTTGCATGGCAAACTGTATAGATTTTAGATGTTAATTATTCATTATTGGTTATATACAGTATATATTAGTGGCTTTTTTCAGCAGTGTTTTTCTCGGTTATGCAAGATGCAAGATTGCGACCATAGGTATGGCTATACTTTCCTCCCCAATTTCTGCATAGGATTAACAACAGTATTGATAGGCCAAAAAACTGCTGACTTTAACTGTAGTCTATTAGCAGAGTACTTAGGGGTCAAGTCCTGCGGGAAAAAAAGTGGGGGAACTCACCCAATATTTCCACTCAAGGGCTTATCCTGCAGGATTTGTGCTAATGGGAATGGCGTTCCTGTTGTGTACAAAAGTGCAGGAACTCAGTTCCCATGCATTCCTGCAGGACTTGAGACATGAGAATACTTTTTTCAGCAGCACAGACACCTGCTAAAAACTTCCTCAATTAACAGTAAGCTTCTAGCAGTAGTTAGAGACAGGTAGTCTTACATTTATTACAATGGGAAGAGAATAGAAAGGTCTGCTGCTCATAAGAATAGGCAAAGTACATAATAATTCCACAGAAATTTTATAAATAATAAGGATTGCAAAAGTGGCCCTTTAAGACAATGCACCTATACAATACTGTATGTATCCTACCAGGGAGGACAACACCAGTAGGACTGTGGTAGACCTTAACTCCTCACTGGTCATTAAGGAGGCTTTTAAGGAAGAGATTTTACAATGAAGTATAACTAATAAATGATCTTACAATGTTTATATAAATAGTCTCTATGCATTTATTTAAATACATAAAAAATAAACAGATGCGAGATATAATAATAATTTAATCTAGGACATGGTGAAGAGCTTTTTTAATGGACTTCCATATTTCAAAAATCACTGTTTATTATAACATCTGCTAAACATTTCTCTATTTTATGGAAAGAGGAGCCACTTAGCATCACATAATAATATATGTGAAGCTGGACAAGTTATATGGTACAAGCAAATTATTTTTATTAGAGAAACATTATTGCATTGAGGCTTTAAAAGTAGTATAGCACTTCCATAAATATGTTTTAACTATCCGAAAAAGCCTCAGCTAACACCATTGCTTGTTCCCGAGGAAACGCTGGTAATTTCAAAACATTGTAAACAGATAGTACAATGTTTAACCTTGAGCACATTCAGAAAATATACTATACTCGCTCCAAAGTGAACGTTTTTAATGGTGTTGAGTTAATTTTTTTAATTAAGTCAGCATAAAAATTTGACAATGTAAAAGTACTTTTTTTACTACAATGGAATTGAGAATAGTCCATTAGGCTGGGGATTTCATGCTTTTTACTTAGAAAGCAATATAAACTAGTTGAAGTAAGAAAATTATTTTTTAGGAAATAAGCACTTTTTACACACAGAAAAAAGAAAGCAAATAGAAAGAGAGCAATCACAACATTCTCAGCCAAAATATGGAAATTTCCTCGTAATATATGAAAGTTTCCACTGGCAAACCATAAAGATTCCAGGGAACAACCACCTTCATCAGGAAGGCAGGTCTAAATACAATATTTGGTGCATATCAAATAATACAGCTTTTATAATTTTTATTAAAGCATTTAAAAATTCATATTTTCACATACACATATATAGACATACAGTATCACATGTAGAAATGACACTCAGCAACCAGGCGAGGAATACAAAGACAAGTGGGCCTTGCCTACAGTCAAGCATGGGACTGCATGAGTGCTGCTGGCATTGGGGAGCTACAGGTCATTGAGGTCATATAACCATGGATGCCAACTATGACATACTGAAGCAGAGCATGATCTCCTCCCTTCAGAGACTGGATCGAAGAGCACTATTTAAACATAATAGTGACCCCAAACACACCTCCAAGATGACCACTGCCTTGCTAAAGAAGCAGAGGGTAAAGGTGATGGATTGGCCAAGCATGTCTCTAGACTTTAACCCTATTGAGCATTCTCAAACAGAAGTGTGGGGAGCGCAAGGTCGCTAACATTCGTCAGCTCCGTGATATGGTCATGGAGGAATGGAAGAGGACTTTAGTGGCAACCTGTGAAGCTCTGGTAAACACCATGCTTAAGAGGCTTAAGGCAACACTGGAAAATAAGGGTGGTCACACAAAATATTCATACTTTGGGCATAATTTGGACCTTTGCACGAAGAGGAGTATTTACTTATGTTGCCAAGATTTAGACAATAATGGTTGTGTGCAGAGGCCTAGCTTGTAGCTTCTGGACAGTAATGCAAAATCTGCAACAGGGCCCCATGTACTGGTCTCTTATGGGACAGATGTGTTTTGGGGCCCCTTAGGCACCAGGGGGCCCCAAAACAGTGTGACTGCTACCTCTGCTACTTCTATAGCTACGCCCCTGGTTGTGTGTTAAGTTATTCTGCGGGGAAACAACATTAAACCCTTAAGGACCAGGGGTTTTTCTGTTTTTGCACTTTCATTTTTTCCTCCTTACCTTTAAAAATCATAACTCTTTCAATTTTGCACCTAAAAATCCATATGATGGCTTATTTTTTGTACCACCAACTTTACTTTGTAATGACATCAGTCATTTTACCCAAAACATTTTGTAACATTTTGGGGGCTTCCGTTTCTACACAGTACATATTTCGGTAAAAATGACACCTTCTTATTATTCTGTAGGTCCATACGATTAAAATGATACCCCACATATATAGGTTTGATTTTGTTGTACTTCTGGAAAAAATCATAACTACATGCAGGTAAATTTATACGTTTAAAATTGTAATCTTCTGACCCCCATAACTTTTTTATTTTTCCGCGTATGGGGCAGTAGGAAGTCTCATTTTTTGGGCTGAGATCTGAAGTTTTTAGCAGTACTATTTTTTTTATTGATCAGACTTTTTGATCGCTTTTTATTCCTTTTTTCATGATATAAAAAGTGACCAAAAATACACTATTTTGGACTTTGGAATTTTTTTGTGCATACGCCATTGACCGTGCTGTTTAATTAATTATATATTTTTATAATTCGAACATTTCTACACGCAGCGATACCACATATGTTTATTTTTATTTACACTGTTTTTTTATTGGAAAAGGGGGATGATACAAACTTTTATTAGGGAAGGGGTTAAATGATGCTTATTAACTTTTTTTTCACTTTTTTTGCATAGGCGGCTATAACACTGCACACACTAATCTTTTACATTGATCAATGGTTTCTCATAGGAAACCATTGATCAATGATTCTGCTGCTTGACTGCTCATGCCTGGGTCTCAGGCACTGAGCAGTCATTCGGCGATCGGACACCAGGAGGAAAGGTAAGGGACCCTCCTGCTGTCCTACAGCTGTTCGGGATGCCATGATTTCACCACGGAGATCCCTAACAGCCCCCTGAGCTAGCCGGGGGTAGTTTAGTTTCACTTTAGATGCGACAATCAACTTTGAACGCCGTGTCTAAAGGGTTAATAGTGCAATTAGCCATGGGTCCCGGCCGTTGTTAGAGGCCCCGCGCTATAAAACGGGAGTGGACTTGAGGGGTTATAACATTGTTATACAGGCTGTGCACTCACTACTTTACATTGTAGCAAAGTGTTATAAATCATTAGGAAATTATTTTTCCTTGCGAAAAGTGTACACACAAAAGATCAATTAACAGAGTACAGCGTCTAATGTTAGGTAAAGACTTCAAAAATCAGAAGATACCACTTGCATTAAAATTTAATTGAAATACTTCATAGTCAATAGGCTGTAAATGTCAAATATATTGCAAATCGAACATGATGCAGATGGAGAAGGTCAACAATAAGGCTACAGAATTGAGTCGTTAATATCTAGATAAGTCTTTACCAAGAAGCATGTCTACCATGAGCTATACCAAGTAGGGGAGAGTGGCAAATAAATAAAAAAACTAATAAAATTCCCTTAAAAGAAATGTGAATAAAAATAGTTAGTTACCATGACCAGAACAGACCTTAATATTGTTGGAACTACTTCCCTTCATTTGCTTTTTTTGACCCCTCTTTTTTTCCTCCTTGATTCAGTTTTTGTGGTGTTTTTCCCTAAAGAGGCTCAGATTTACTAAGATTGTAGGGTTTTGTGCAATAGCACACTAAATACCATTTATTGACAAGTGGGGTTTTGTATTGCAAGTTTTATCACCCTCTGCTTTGTTAATAGGGTTGTCTAGTGAAAAATAACGTATCCCCAATGGGGTCCAGCTCTCAGAGAGGGGGTGCTGCAGATATCAGGTGCTCTATACATTTCTATGGGAGCGCCGAAGATACCAAGTGCTGTACTCGGGTCTCTTCAGTTCTCTCATAGGAATAAATGGAGCATGTGATGTCTGCAGCACACGCGCTCTCTGAAAGCAGATGCCTTGTTCTGGAGATTGCTGGTGATGCAGAAGTAGAACTGCAAGTTATGTGGCCCTACCCTCAACAGGGCCTACCTGCACTTTCCCGGAGGCACATTGCAAATAAGAAAAAAGCAGGTCAAAAGAACGTCTCTCTTTGGATCTTAACATTCACATTGCAGCATCGTAATTGTGTGCTATGGTGACTATTTCTAATAACATAGTAACAAAGAGGGGCATTTATCAAATCTGTCATTTCTTCTGTTCTCAGTGGATTTCTGTTATACATTTGGTGCACATATACAGTTTTCACCACACAAATGGGGTAAAAAGACATGCACCTACACCACTCTTGATTAATTCCCCCCCCCCCCCTGCCATAGTTTGTAAGGTTGAAAAAAGACAAGAGTCCATCGAGTTCACCCGAAAACCCTATTGTGTTGATCCAGAGGCTGATGCCAATTGCTCCATGACAGAGGAAAAATTCCTTCCCGACTCCACTATGGAAATAAAAATAAATCCCTGGATCAACATTCTATTCACATAAATCTAGTATTCATAACCTGTAATGTTATATTTGTCCAGACAAACATCCAGGCCCTCCTTGAACTTGTTTATTGAGTCAGAAATCACAACTAGTGATGAGCGGCATTGCCCATATTCGAATTCGCGAATATATAGACGAATATTCATGAACATTCGTCCTATATTCGTAAATTTTGCGTATTCATTATATTCGCATATGTGAATATTTGCATATTCGAGGAAGAAAACAGTGAGGGGGATGGGCAACTTAACTATTGGTTGCTAGGGATGTTGTTGATAACCTCTGACAAGTGTATTTGCATCATTCTAATTGGCCCACAAGTGAAAAGAAGGAATATGTGAATGTTCACATATGTGAATATTCGCACATGCGAATATTCACATATGCAAATATGCGCATATGCGAATATTCACATATGCAAATATGGGCATATGCAGGGAAAAAGCGAATATTCGAAATTTCGAATATATAGTGAATATATTCGCAACATTTGCGAATTTGCGAAATTCGCGGTAAAAATTCGAAATGCGAATATTCGTGCCCAACACTAATCACAACATCATGTGGCAGAGAGTTCCATAGTCTCACTGCTCTTACAGTAAAGAATCTATGTCTGTGGTGATGGTGAAACCGTCTTTTCTCTAGGTTTAGAGGATGCCCCCTTGTAATGGTTACCGACCTAGGTATAAAATGATCAATAGAAAGATCTCTGTACTGTCCATTCATACATTTGTACTGTACATTATAATCAGATCGCCCCTAAGACATGTTTTTTCCAAACTGAATAACTACAAGGTTGATAATTATCTTTGTAACCCTCCTCTGTACCCTCTCCAGTTCAGCCATGTCCTTCTTATATACAGGTGCCCAAAATTAGACACAATACTCAATGTGTGGTCTGACTAATGATTTAAACAGAGGCAAAACTATGTCCTTGTCACAAGCCTCTATGCCTCTCTTGATACATCCCATGACTTTGTTAACCTTGGCAGCTGCCGCCTGGCACTGGTCACTAAGTTGGGTTTACTGTCCACCAATATCCCCAATTTCTTTTAGTAGTCTTATTTTTAGCACATAATTGTACTTTTTTTTTATGGCCCAGATGAATAACCTTATATTTATTCACAGTAATCTTCATTTGCCATGCTTGTGCCCAAGCCTCCAGCTTCCAAAGATCCCAATGTAATATATTTATTTATATTATCCTTCACTGTGGTGATCACCCTACCCAGTTTAGTGTCATCTGCAAATATTGAAATTCTACTATGAAATCCCTCTATGAGGGGACCTAGTACTGACCCCTGTGGTGCCCCACTTGTAACAGTCACCCAACCAGAGTAAGTTCCATTGATCTCCACCATCTGCTTCCTGTCACTGAGCCAGTTGCCAACACATTTACAAATATCCTTCCCTAGTCCCAGCATCTTAATTTTATGTACTAACCTTTTGTGTGTCTCAGTATTATATGCCTTAACTCCTTAAGGACGAAGGGCATACCATGAGGTATTTCCTTACTCGAAAGAAATTGGGTTATAAAAAACGAAGATTTAGAATTTTCTCCTTCACTTTGCTGCTATTCCTGTGAAACACCTAAAGGGTTAACACACTTTCTGAATGTCATTTTGTCTACTTTGAGGGTCGCAGTTTTTATAATGGAGTTATTTAGGGGGTATTTCTAATATGATGACCCTTCAAATCCACTTGAAAACTGAGCTCCACTTGGAACTGAAAAATTCCGATTTTGAAAATTTTGTGAAAAATTTGAAAATTGCTGCTGACCTTTGAAGTCCTCTGATGTCTTCCAAAAGTAAAAACATGTCAACTTTATGATGCAAACATAAAGTATACATATTGCATTTGTGAATCAATATATGATTTATTTGTGAATTCGGGCAGAAAACAGACATGGTGCACATCTACCTATGGCAGAGCCGGGGATTGCCGAAGGCTGTCGGGGCTCCGTACAGGAGATCGTGGGGGGCCCCAGTGGTCGGACCCCCCGCGATCTCAAACTTATCCCCTATCCTTAGGATAGGGGATAAGTTGTTCACCACTGGGTCTCCACTGGATATCTCCTTTAAGCCCCTGAAATCATTTCTAAGTACACTCCACCTACCTCTTACTTTGTCATTGGTGACAATGTACACCATCACTGCTGGGTCCTCACCAGCCCCTCCCGGTAATCTGTCAACCGAATACCTGATGTGCTGAACTCGAGCGCCAGGAAGACAACTTACTTTTCAATGTTCCCGTTCTTTGTGACAGATTGGCCTGCCTGTCCCCCTAACAATAGAGTCCCCCACTACCAGCACCTGTGTGGCCTGGCCTGTACTCCTCCTTTAATTCTTATTGGAACAGACACCCCCTTGGAGGTTAGAGGCCACGTTTTGCATCAGTGCTATCTTTGAACTGATATCCCCCTCATCTGTCAATGGGGCAAGCTTGTTGAAGTGTGCCACATCGGGGCTAGCCTTCCTGACCATTATCCCTCTACTCAACCATTAAACTGTCACAAACCTACCTACTTGGCACATGACTTTGGTTAAGTTTAAAACATCTAAAAGCTAGTCTAAAATTATTAAAGGCTGTAAATGTATCAATGTCTTAACAACTTTCATAAAGTTTACTTTATCTAAGAGGGAGACAGGTTAAATGGTTTGTTCAGCAAATTGACTTTATATTTCAAAGAGCTCAGGGTAGGATGAGAAAAAAAAACAGGTTCCCACCTGCCGCCAATGCCCCTGCTGGAGCCACTCTGATGATGCTGATCCCCACTGCCTGATCTCCTCTGAGCAGATACTGTAAGAAATGCCCAGTCAGTCAAACACTGGCTTAGGTTGATCACCACTAAGGCCAGAAATAAGTGGACATTTTTATGTGTTAAAAGGAAAGCAGGAGGCACTTGGCAGTAATGATTAGCATTGTCAGAGGGACTTAGCAGCAGGTGGGTACATGTTTTTTGCTTTTCATCCTACCCTGAACTTTTGTAAATATAAAATGACTTCTCTCAACAATCCATTTAAGTAATGTGCCCCATTCTTTTTCTTAATACTGCATCTGTAGCTTAACCCCTTAAGGACACATACCGGTACGTCATGTGTCCGCTCCTGATCTATAACGCGGGGCCACGGCGTGATAGCGGGTCGGGCCCGGCTTCTAACAACAGCCGGGACCCGTGGCTAATAGCGCGCGGCATTGATCACGGTGCCGCGCTATTAACCCTTTAGACGTGGCGTTCAAAGTTGAACGCCGAGTCTAAAGTGAAAGTGAAAGCATGCCGGTTAGCTCAGGGAGCTGTTCGGGATAGCCGCGGACAGCTGGAGAATCCCTACCTGCCTCCTCACTGTCCGATCGCCGAATGACTCAGTGCCGGAGATCCAGGCATGAGCAGTCAAGCGGCAGAATCATGGATCACTGATCACTGCAAAAAAAAAAGTGCAAAAAAAAAGTGAATAAAGATCATTTAACCCCTCCCCTATTAAAAGTTTGAATCACCCCCTTTTCCCATAAAAAAAAAGCACAATGTAAATAAAAATAAACATATATGGTATCGCCGTGTGCGGAAATGTCCGAATTATAAAAATATTAGACATGTGCAATTCGGTTCGGCACGAATGTCTAATTTAACTAATTTTACTGTTTTCGTGCATTCGGACCCATCCGAATGCACGAAAACATATTTTGAACATTCCCGAATCGCCACGACAATACGAATAGCAAAGTAACGAATACATTAGTTATTTCCCGAACATTCGGTAAATCTTTTTATTCTTTTTTTGGACTTTAGCGATCCTAAAAAATTATGGAGATACCTTTTTTTATTAAAATTTTGTAGGGTATCATAAAAAAATCATAATAAAAAAGATACAGTAGTGATGGAAAAAATTGTATCTAAGGAAATTTATCATTTTTATTATGAAATGTTTATTCATTTTTAAACAGGGATCAATTTATGTGAGCGGGTAAAGCACTAAAAATGTAGCCGACAATAGTAAAAATGTAGTGTGTGCGTGTTTTACACTTTTTTAAAAAAAAATTTTTAGGTAGTACTACTACTCCCAGCATGGAACACACTCTTCCATGATGGGAGTAGTAGTTACCTGTACTAATTGACAGATCGCAGGGGTCCCTTGCGATCCTCTTGTATAATGTATAGATGCGGCGGCTGCTCTTCTATGGTCCCCTGCACTCACGTATATATACACATATTCATATTTCCCGCAGAGCTGTGATTGGCCAGATCATTCCAGCCAATCACAACTCTCTGTGAGAAATAGGAATATGTGTATATATACGGCCGTGCAGGGGACCATAGGAGAACGGCCGCCGCATCCATACATTATACTGGAGGATCGCAGCGGCTGTCAGGAGTGATACCCGCAGTGATCTTTCCTTTACTACAAGTACTACTACTCCCAACATGGAGTACACTCTGCTCCATGCTGGGAGCTGTAGTACCTGCATTAATAGACAGATCGCAGCGGGTGTCAGAAGTTACACTTGCTGCAATATGTCTATTAATGCAGGTACTACAGCTCCCAGCATGGAGCAGAGTGTTCTCCATGTTGGGAGTATTAGTACCTGCAGTAAGGGACAGATCCCAGGGATGTCACTTCTCCTGACACCCGCTGCGATCCTCCTGATGTGAATGTTGGGATCAGCTGTTCTCCGGGCTACAGAGCCGGGAGAACAGCTGACGCTGAGCCGTAGGTATACATCGTATATCTACTGCCCAGCAAGAACTTACAGTGAGCCTGCAATGTGTATACAGTATACACATTACTGGCTCACTTAACCCCTTGCTGAGCTGTGCGCTATGCGCAAGCCCAGCAAGGGAAGAGTTAACTTACACTGCTGGACAGTGTAGGTTAACCCTTTGGGCGGTATACACTATATACAGCTATCTATAGATAGCTGTATACAGTGTATACAGAAGACGAAGTCCAGCTTACTTCCCTCCAATCCCGGGCCGGTGTGAGGTGGTTTTTTGCGCCCCCGTAGATCCATGCGTCCGCTCCTCCCCCAGCTCTCCGAACATTTCCGAAGCTAGAGCTGGGGGAGGGCAGAGCAAGGGGAGAGAAAAGGTTCACGCCCCCTCCCTCATCTCCCCCCCTGAGCTCGGCTGGACGCAGATCTCCACGACACGCCCCCTCCCTGAGGACATAGATCACCACGGCAGGTCCCTCCCTCATCTCCCCTCCCTGAGGACGTAAATCTCCACGACAGGTCCCTCCCTCATCTCCCCGAGCTGAGGACATAGAGCAGTGCTCCCAATGAGCTCTATGTGTAAAGGGGGACATACTGCACGGGCTAAAGGGTACATACTGTACAGGCTGAAGGGGGACATACTGCACGGGCTAAAGGGGGACAAACTGTACAGGCTAAAGGGGGACATACTGCATGGGCTAAAGAGCCCGTGCAGTATGTCCCCCTTTACACATAGAGCTCATTGGGAGCACTGCTCTATGTCCTCAGGGAGGGGGCGTGCCGTGGAGATCTGCGTCCAGCCGAGCTCAGGGAGGGGGCGTGTACCTCCTCGCTCTCCTTGCCCCAGTTATAGCTTCGGAAATGTTCGGAGAGCTGGGGGAGGAGCGGACGCATGGATCTACGGGGGCGCAAAAAGAGAGCTGGGGGAGGAGCGGACGCATGGATCTACGGGAGCGCAAAAAACCACCTCACACCGGGTTCGTGTAGCTCCGCCCCTAGTGATGACGTCATTAGGGCGGAGCTACAGAAGGGAACAAGGCTAGTTAATCTGAAGCTCTGTTCACATTGTACGTTTTGTATAATGTGAACAGACCCTTCTGGCAGTGTCTACTCAGACAGGGAGACTCCAGCTGTTGCTAAACTACAACTCCCAGCATGCCCAGACAGCCAAAGTCTGTCTGGGCATGCTGGGAGTTGTAGTTTTGCACCAATTGGTGGCTCCCTGTTTGGGTAGACATTGCATCATGGGTGCTCTCCCCAGCAGACAGCGCCAGAAATGTCATAACCATTTTTTTTGTGTTTTTTTTTCCGTTTCAGATCCGTGTATGCAGAGGATTACTGCGGATTCGATGGATTATGGCGGATTATTATTTTTTCCTTTAATAAAATGGTTAACGAGGGCTGTGGGGGAGTGTTTTTTTAAATAAAATAATTTTTCCAATGTGTTGTGTTTTTTTTTTTTTTATTGAATTTTCAGGGTAGTGGAAGCTGTCTTATTGACGGAATCCATTACTAGGCCAGGGCTTAGTGCTAGCCACAAAAACAGCTAGCGCTAACCCCCAATTATTACCCCGGTACCCACCGCCACAGGGGTGCTGGGAAGAGCCGGTACCAACAGGCCCGGAGCGTCAAAGATGGCGCTCCTGGGCCTAGGCGGTAACAGGCTGGCGTTATTTAGGCTGGGGAGGGCCAGTAACAATGGTCCTCGCCCACCCTGGTAACGTCAGGCTGTTGCTGTTTGGTTGGTATTGTGCTGAGAATGAAAATACGGGGAACCCTATGCGTTTATTTTAATTTTTTAGATTTAAATAAAAAAAAAACGCATAGGGTTCCCCGTATTTTCATTCTCAGCACAATACCAACTAAACAGCAACAGCCTGACGTTACCAGGGTGGGCAAGGACCATTGTTACTGGCCCTCCCCAGCCTAAATAACGCCAGCCTGTTACCGCCTAGGTCCAGGAGCGCCATTTTTGACGCTCCGGGCCTGTTGGTACCGGCTCTTCCCGGCACCCCTGTGGCGGTGGGTAACTGGGTAATAATTGGGGGTTAGCGCTAGCTGTTTTTGTGGCTAGCACTAAGCCCTGGCCTAGTAATGGATTCCGTCAATAAGACAGCTTCCACTACTAACCCTGAAAATTCAATAAAAAAAAAAAAAACACAACACATTGGAAAAATTATTTTATTTAAAAAAACACTCCCCCACAGCCCTCGTTAACCATGTTATTAAAGGGAAAAAAAATAATCCGCCGTAATCCATCGAATCCGCAGTAATCCTCTGCATACACGGATCTAAAACGAGAAGAAAAAAAACACAATAAATTGGTTATGACATTTTTGGCGCTGTCCGCTGGGGAGAGCACCCATGATGCAATGTCTACCCAAACAGGGAGCCACCAATTGGTGCAAAACTACAACTCCCAGCATGCCCAGACAGCCTTTGGCTGTCTGGGCATGCTGGGAGTTGTAGTTTAGCAACAGCTGGAGTCTCCCTGTCTGGGTAGACACTGCCAGAAGGGTCTGTTCACATTATACAAATGTACAATTATACAATGTGAACAGAGCTTCAGATAAACTAGCCTTGTTCCCTTCTGTAGCTCCGCCCCTAATGACGTCATCACTAGGGGCGGGGCTACACAGACCGGACCGGGACTCAAGGGAAGTAAGCTGGACTTCGTCTTCTGTATACACTATATACAGCTATCTATAGATAGCTGTATATAGTGTATACCGCCCAAAGGGTTAACCTACACTGTCCAGCAGTGTAAGTTAACTCTTCCCTTGCTGGGCTTGCGCATAGCGCACAGCTCAGCAAGGGGTTAAGTGAGCCAGCAATGTGTATACTGTATACACATTGCAGGCTCACTGTAAGTTCTTGCTGGGCAGTAGATATACGATGTATACCTACGGCTCAGCGTCAGCTGTTCTCCCGGCTCTGTAGCCCTGAGAACAGCTGATCCCGACATTCACATCAGGAGGATCGCAGCGGGTGTCAGGAGAAGTGACATCCCTGGGATCTGTCCCTTACTGCAGGTACTAATACTCCCAACATGGAGAACACTTTGCTCCATGCTGGGAGCTGTAGTACCTGCATTAATAGACATATCGCAGCAAGTGTAACTTCTGACACCCGCTGCGATCTGTCTATTAATGCAGGTACTACAGCTCCCAGCATGGAGCAGAGTGTACTCCATGTTGGGAGTAGTAGTACTTGTAGTAAAGGAAAGATCACTGCGGGTATCACTCCTGACAGCCGCTGCGATCCTCCAGTATAATGTATGGATGCGGCGGCCGTTCTCCTATGGTCCCCTGCACGGCCGTATATATACACATATTCCTATTTCTCACAGAGAGCTGTGATTGGCTGGAACCATCTGGCCAATCACAGCTCTGAGGGAAATATGAATATGTGTATATATACGTGAGTGCAGGGGACCATAGAAGAGCAGCCGCCGCATTTGTACATTATACAAGAGGATCGCAAGGGACCCCTGCGATCTGTCAATTAGTACAGGTAACTACTACTCCCTTCATGGAAGAGTGTGTTCCATGCTGGGAGTAGTAGTACTACCTAAAAAATGTTTTATAAAAAAGTGAAAAACACGCACACACTACATTTTTATTATTGTCGGCTACATTTTTAGTTCTTTACCCGCTCACATAAATTGATCCCTGTTTAAAAATGAATAAACATTTCATAATAAAAAAGATACATTTCGTTAGATACAATTTTTTCCATCACTACTGTATCTTTTTTATTATGATTTTTTTTATGGTACCCTACGAAATTTTAATAAAAAAGGTATGGCCATAATTTTTTAGGATCGCTAAAGTCCCAAAAAAAATAAAAAATTTACGGAATGTACCCGAATACCGAATGTATCCAAAAAAAAATCAGCCCGAATACCCGAATACCGAATGTATCCGAAAAACCTAAACCGAAAATATTGCCGAACCGAAATTTTTTTCCAAAACGAAAAAACAAAACGAAATGAAACGAAATTTTTTCTAGTGCACAAGTCTAAAAAATATATTTGTAATAAAGAGAGGAGCACCAGGCACTGTCTACTCGGCTGTAAGTCAGATATTCCTGTCCGGACTATCCGGGGTGTTTAACCTGCTGCACTAGGTGCTGTGGGGAGCGTCTACGTCTGTAAAAGAGCAAAGTCTTTCATACAATGGCAAGTAGAAATGAAGATAGACGGACGACTCACCCAGGTAGCAAAATTTTCTTCTTTATTCAGAGCTTGCAGCTTAAAATAACAGCAGGTTCAGGGGGGGTCTGTCAGCAGGAACGCAGGGCTGTGGAGTGCAACGACCGTATCGCTTCGGACTGAAGCTTCTTCCGGCCTCCAACAGGTGTTCTACGTCCTGCTGTGATTTAAAACCAGGTATGTGCGGAAGGGGGGAGGGGCCTTCACCTAGACAAAAAATCACCTACGTGCTAACATAATGTTAAAAACATTCTTAGCGAATTTACAAAAATGGACTGAATTCTGCCCTATCGTTAAGTCCCGCTGGTCCGAGGGCTCCGGTTCTAAGTATCCAGCGAGTTTCCATTTGTATAAGAATATTTTCTCTGTCTCCTCCTTCTTTTGGGGGAGGAATGCGCTGGATACCGAAGAACTTAAGAGCCCTGGGATCATTATCATGCTCTTCTCTCATATGTTTCATTAATTTTGGGACTCCTTTCCCTGATTTTAGAGAGTGTTCTCTGTATCTAGTAGACAATTGCCTTTTCGTTTTTCCGATGTAGAATCGGGCACAGGGACACATTAACCCGTACACTACATGTGTACTTTTACATGTTATGACTTCTCTGACAGTGATGTCTCTTCCTCCTAGGTTTACAAAATTCACTTTCATATTCTGAGAACAGTGTGAACATTGACCACAGGCGTAATTGCCTGGGGGAAGGGAACTGGTCAGCCAATCTTTTCTATCTTTCTGTGCGGTTTCCTTGCGTTTTTTTATTTTTTTAATATTATCACTAATCGTGCTGTTTTTTCTAAATGTTATTAAAGGTCTGTTTTTGGCTACTGTTTTCAGATCTTCATCTTGTTCTAATATTTTCCAATTGTTGTGTATAGCTTTAGTAATTATATTATTTATAGGTGTATTAGCGAATGAGAAGGTAAATCTTTTGTCTCCTATATCTTGAGTATTAGGTGTTTTTTGTTTGTTGACTAACAGATCTTCTCTTTTCTTTTTGTTTGCCTTCTCATAGGCTTGCTGTATGAGTTTTTCAGGATATCCTCTTTTTCTCAGCCTTTCTTTTAATTCTTCTGCCTGTATTTCGTATTTATATTCATGTGTATTAACACGTTTTAGACGAATAAATTGTCTATATGGCAGACCCTTTTTTACATGGTGAGGGTGGGAGCTTTTAAAATGGAGTAAAGTGTTTCTTGCTATTTTCTTTCTAAAGCCTGTCACTGATATCATGTTACCTTCAATATTTATTTCTGTATCCAGAAATTCTAAGCTTTTGTTGCCATATACTGCCGTGAAAAACTTAACATCGTTTAAATATTGCACAAATTCATGAAACTTTCCTTCTGTGTCACTCCACACTATTATAATATCATCTACGTAACGCTTAAAAAAGCGCACGTATTGCAGGTAGGGGTTGTTATCAGAAAAAATATATTGGTCTTCAAATGCAGCTAAAAAAAGGGTTGCAAATGTACAGGAAACCGGGGTCCCCATCGCGGTACCAGTACATTGTTGGTACCACTGGGAATCGTATTTAAACGTGTTGTTTGTTAATACGAAGTGGAGAGCTTCACATACAAAATTAATAAAATAATTGGTTTTACCTGTTTTGGTGAGGAAGTATCGGATGGCCTGTATACCCGTATCCAACGGGATACGGGTATACAGGCTTTCTACATCGATACTTCCTAAGGTGTCTTGTGGTAGAATGTGAAAAGACTGGATGGAGGTTATCAGGTGGGTGGTGTCTTTTAAATATGTCCTGGTGCTGGTCAGCATGGGACGCAATAACCAGTCAAGGTATTGGGACAGGTATTCAGTACTGGACCCTATGCCCGCTATGATGGGGCGACCTGGGGGTTGGCACAGTGTTTTGTGTACTTTTGGTATAATGTACCACTTAGCTGGTTTGCGGGCAGTTGGAAGCAATTTTTCTGCAGTTTTTTTACTCAAAATATTTTTGTCTACTTGAACTCTAAGGAATGTTTTAAGTGCACTGATAATTTTAGATGTGGGGTCCCCTTTTAATTTGGTATATGTAATGGTATTGTTTAACTGTTTGAGGGCTTCTTTTTTATAATCTTCAGTGTACATAACTACTATTGAGCCACCTTTATCGGCTCTTGTAATAGTTATGTCATCCCTTGATGCAATTTTTTCTATTGCTATTTTTTCTTCTGAAGAGATATTAATTTCCGCTTTGGGGTATATGATACTTTTCACTTCTTGTGTTACTGCTTTTCTAAAAAGCTCAAGGGGACTCCCTGGGCTAATAGGGGGGGAGAATAATGAGGGATTACCCCCTGTGAAGATGGAATTAGATAAGCTGTCTATAGGTACCTGTTCACATTCTAAGTTACTCAAGATCTGTATGTTTGTTAGGTCTTGTGTAGTGAATTGTGGGTTGGGAATAAATCCCAAAGGACCTATGTAACACTGCTTTTCTCCCTCTAGTGCTTCTATGACATTTTTATTAGGTTTGTTGCTGAAAAACTTATGCAGATTAATTTTTCTGATGCCCTTCTGTATATCGATTTCAAAATCTTCCTCTCGGAAATTTTCCAAGATGCCAAAATTAAGGCCTTTGGAGAGGGCTCTTATAGTGGTGACATCTAGTGTCTCTGATGTTAAATTGACTACATTGTCCTCCTCTTCTATGTCTTGCGCCATGTCACCACCCTTTTCTTTGGGGCTGGTGCGTTTTCTCTGCCTCCTTCTCCTTTTATGTCTTCTTGTGGTTTTCCTAAAGGGACTTGTGTTTCCATTCTTATATTGCTGCTTGTTTCTACTACTTGTTCTTCTGGTGCAGAATCCGAATCCGAAGTCCAAAAATCTGATTTTTTCTTTGCTTGATTGTTTCCTGCTTTGGGTTTTTGTTTTTTATTGTAATAGGTTTGTGATTTAGGTTTTTTCCAGTTGAAGACTTTATTATGCTGGAAGTCATCCTTATCTCGTAGGAATTTATCCCGTTTTCTTGTTTTGACTTCGGCATGTAATAATGAAAGTTTTCTTTTTACATTTTTTAGAAAATTGTTTTGTTGTTCTACATTTACTCTAGTAGCATATTCACACTTGGCGTCTTCTAATGCGGTTTTTACTTGTTGGTATTCCAAATGATTTTGCTCCAGAATGAGTTGTGTAAGCTTGAGAGAGTGTGGGATGTGTGCCTGTTCCCATGCAGCAACAAATTCTTTATTATCTTGAAATTGTGAAGGTTGTTTGTAAATGCGCAAACCTCTGGGGGAACGACCACTGTCTATGTAAGCTTGCAAGGAGTTGATAGTCCAGAATATACGAGTCTCTTTGTCAGATAGAGTCATGATTTTATGTTCCAGGGATTTTGTGCTGATCAATTGTAAATCGCTTTGCACGTTGCAAGACGTGAATTAGGCTCCTGCGTTCCTGAGCCCCATGTCGAATTCCGGGTCTTCATCCGGGACAGTATCCATTTGCATGGTTAGATGTGACTTTATTGCTAGTGCGAGATGTTTGACGTGCCACAATGTGCTATAGGTATGCAAGATTAGAATTGTAATAAAGAGAGGGGGAAGAGTTAACTTACACTGCTGGACAGTGTATATGTCTAAAAAATATATAGTTAAATAAACGGCACAGTCAATGGCGTACGCGCAAAAAAAAAATTCCAAAGTCCAAAATAGTGCATTTTTGGTCACTTTTTATATCATGAAAAAATGAATAAAAAGCAATCAATAAGTCCTATCAATGCAAAAATGATACGGCTAAAAACTTCAGATCACGGCGCAAAAAATGAGCCCTCATACTGCCCCATACACGGAAAAAGAAAAAAGTTATAGGGGTCAGAAGATGACAAATTTTAAACGTATTAATTTTCCTGCATGTAGTTATGATTTTTTCCAGAAGTACGACAAAATCAAACCTATATAAGTAGGGTATCATTTTAATCATATGGACCTACAGAATAAACATAAGGTTTCATTTTTACCGAAAAATGCGCTACGTAGAAACGGAAGACTGATGTCATTACAAAGTAAAATTGGTGGCACAAAAAATAAGCTATCATATGGATTTTTAGGTGCAAAATTGAAAGAGTTATGATTTTTTAAAGGCAAGGAGGAAAAAACGAAAATGCAAAAATGGAAAAACCCTTGGTCCTTAAGGGGTTAAAATTAACCAGTTGCACAAAGTCTTCAAGTAGCCCTGGCCTTACTGAACATGAAATACACAGACACACATTTGTTAAGAAATCCTTTTATTTATAAATGTTCTTTCATTTGAATATCTGTGATTTATGATCTCAGAACAGTACAAAAGAGGAATAGACTTTTACATATTAGATATTTACATATACAAACTGTCACAGTTAAGAGAATGAACTTTTTGTTTCCAAAATATATGAAAAGATTTTTCTAATCACGTAACACGATGATATATCAGTAGGATGTCTCTGCTTATTGGAAATCTAACTGCTTGGACCTTCATGAATGATTAGATGGTAGAGGATGCAATGTTGCTTGTGCTTTGTCCTCTTCATATTTTTTTCCCAGTAAGGCTACATTTACATCACGTTTTGTAGTTATGGTGATCAGATCCGGCTGGGAAATGTGAAAAGCAGGCACTCCTGTATCCCACCCCAACCCAGCCTGCATCTCAGTCATTTGAATGAGCTGACTGGTTGGCTCATTTTTACACCGTATACAGTTTTCTGACCGGACTGAAAACCAGGGTATGCTACGGTTTTCATTCCAGTGAGAAAAACGTAAAGGGGGCAAAAATGAGCTGACCGGAGTCACTATCTGTCTCCCATAGGCTCATTCAAATGAATGAGATGCGGGCCGGGTCAGTCTGGGATAAGAGAGCGTCCGGATTTCCCATTTCCCAGCTGGATCTGGTCACCGTAACTACAAAACATGATGGGAATGAAGCCTAACCAGTACTGAGTTCCCTGCCCAGCTGGTGGCCATAGGCACTGCTGTGCAGGGAAAACTTTGAAGAGGCCCCAGTTCTAAAACAGAGCTAAAGTTCCTTCCATCTCAGAAATGTGAAAATCTCAGTTGGACAACAACTGATCAAAAAGGGTTGGCATATGATAGAAATATGCCATGATTTTGTGTGAAGGCAATTAAACTTCAAATATTTTAGAAACAAATAGGAAGTACACATCTTAAATAATCACTGTTGTTTCAACATCGGACTCCTGTTGACCCAAACTATAACTTAGTGTATAGGGTTTAGTGTGGGTCAACAGGATGACCATTTTCCAGCATTTATGTATTCATGAACAGTTCCTGAACAGTTAAAAAAAAACATATATATTTTGTCCCCTGGATAGAGGCTGATCAGGGGGTTGGGGTGGGGGGCAACATCTTGGCCCTATCAAAAGGCACACCAGGATCTAAAAACTGGACTACTAGTCTGTTTTGTAAAAAAAAAAAAAAAAAAAAAAACTGTCAGAACAGCCCATAGGTTACATGTTAATGAATTGCGTAGCATAGTCTAGCAGTTAAGCTATCATTAGAAATTCCCATCGCAAAATCTCATGGGGGGACATTCATCATTGTTTGCTTTGGTAAGCGAGTTCTTTAGGCATTTTTATTTTGCTTTGGTTTTGCTTATGTGTGACATATTTATCATACTATCACAGGGTGTTGATAAATTTGGCTTACATAAGCAAAAACTAATAAAATCACTTTGGAATACCATTTTCTTAGCACACATGGGCACAAAAAATGAATGTGTGTTTATTACATTTTTTTTATTACTTTTTTCCTCTTAAATATAGTAACCCATTTTTTTTCTTTTCATTCCAGATCTGTCTATCCTGTGGACTACTTCAGATTTGGTGGACTATGATGACCAATTTTGTTTAATATTAACAACATTTTGTAACAATGGCTTGTGGAGGAGTGTGTTTTGGAATAAAAGTTTTTTAAATGTGTTTTTTTTATTTTTTTTATTGCTTAACAGGCTTAGTAGTGGAAGCTGTCTTATAGACGGAATCCATTACTAAGCTGGGCTTAGCATTAGCCCCAAAAACAGCTAGCGATAACCCCCGATTATTACCCTGCTACCCACCCCCACAGGGGTGATGGGAAGAGCCAGTACCAACAGGCAGGGAGCATCAAAAATGGTGCTCCTGGGCCTAGGCAGTAACAGGCTGGCATTATTTAGGCTGGGAGGGCCAGTAACAATGGTCCTTGCCCACCCTGGTGACGTCAGGTTGTTGCTGTTTGGTTGGTATCTGGCTGAGAATAAAAATACAGGGAACCCTATGCATTTTTATTTTATTATTTATTTATAAGAAAAGGGTTTCCCCTATTTTTAGTATCAGCCAAATACCAACCAAGCAGCAACAGCCTGACGTTACCAGGGTGGGCGGGTACCATTGTTACTGGCCCTCCCCAGCCTAAATATTGCCAGCCTGTTACTGTCTAGGCCCAGGAGCGCCATATTTGATGCATCGGGCCTGTTGGGATCTGCTCTTCCTGACAGCCCTGTGGTGGTGGGTGCCTGGGTAATAATCGGGAGTTAGCGCTAGCTGTTTTTTGGTGCTAATGCTAAGCCCTGGCTTAGTAATGGAATCTATCTATAAGATTCCACTACTTAGCCTGTAAAGTAAACTAAAAAAAATTTAAAAAAACAGGGGGAGATTCTCAAAGAATTTTCCGCCAAAAAAATAAATTTTGCACCAAAATTTTGCCACAAAAAGTATCGACTACATTTTCAAAAAGCTTTGTGCTGTGGTTTACACTGTTCACGTCAGTTTTGTAAAAAATTGCCACAAAAAAGACCAAAAGTGGAGCAACAATGAATGTTCACATATTTTCAAAGCAGCACAAGAGGCGTTTGAAAATGTGAGGTGATAAAAAAAAGGTGTGAATAATATTGCTAGAACAGAAATTACATTAGTTTTTGAGAATCTCCCCCAGAATGTTAAAAAATGTTAAACCAAAGAACACTCCCCCACAAGCCCTTGTTAACCATTTTATTAACATTGAACAAAAAAAAAACAAAAAAAAAACACTGGGCATTGTCGTAGTCCACAGGATACACTGATCTGATATGAGAAGAAAAAAAAAACAAGGAAAATAGGTTAGTACATTTACCCACCCGCACATTTCCCGTCCGCACTGCATGACTACAACTCCCAGCATGCCTTTAGAGTGGGGACATAATGGGAGTTGTAGTAATGTAGCAGGGCTGGGGGGAGATGTGCAAGCGGGTGACCAGCTTCTTACCTGCCCCCACCCACCCGTGCCGCATAACTACAACTCCCAGCATTTCCTTACTTGTCCTTACTTGTCATCCGCCCGCCCATCTAACACACTCCCCACGTGCAACACAACTACAATTCCCAGCATGTCCTTACAGTAAGGACATGCTGGGAGTTGTAGTAGTGTTGTGTGGGTGGGAGATGTGTGGGCGGGTGACAAGCTTGTTACACTCCTGTACATCTCCTACCCGCTCTTCCCACCATGCCTGTGAAAATGAAAGTAGGAAAAGTCGCACAAAAAGTCTCACGTGCGACTTTTTAATGGGGCACTGCGACTTTTATTTGCTTATGTGCGACTTTCGCAATGATGAATCCTGGACCACTGCAAAGTAAAAACTGAAAATTGCTTAGGTAGGGCAGATTGGTATTCTTTGCTTACCCACAAGAGTTGCACAAAAAATTGCTTAGGCGCACGTGCAACTTTTTTTGTGACTTTGGTAACAAAAAAAAAGCTGCTTAAATCCCTTGATAAATCTCCCTCATGGTTGTCTTACATATAAGTACGTTTTTTACTAATTTTTTTTTTTCAATAAGATCCTTTTATCAGGTCGAGTATTTTACATGCATTGCAGACCTCTAAATTAATAAAATAAATTGCACTTCCACTATGTCCCTGTAAATCCTGTATACAAGCTAATTCATTAAAGCAAATTAATGAATTAGCTTTCAAACTTTAAAAGAAAGAACAGCATTGCTATTGAAGCGACAGGGGCTGGGGAACGCTTGGGAACTTTAAAGGAACACTGCAGTCATTTTTATTTAATACAAAGTCAGTAGATTAGACTTTGTCACATTTCATTACATTTAATACATTAGTATGTTTTCAGTGCCTATTTCTTTAATTCCAGGCAGGAACTCAAGGGAAATATTTGATAATCATTTTTTTCATGGAATGGTCTAATGATAAATTGCACAATATTGTGCTCTAAATTGTTTTCTAAAAAGAGCGTTGGTAAAGATTACATTGGCTGGTTGGACTCACAAAGAGCTTTTCCCCTAAAAGTAAAAGAAAATCCCAAGTTAGTCATAGATATTGAACTGCCCTCTACTGTCAGGTTAATAAAAGTTCTACTTTGCCATGTACTAGTTGTACTTGTTTCTAGAAAGTTGGTTGACAGCCATAACAATTATAGCAAGGATAGTCACCCAGATTTCACAAACTTCTAAGTGCCACCAACCTATTGCCTAGTTAGCAACTAGTGCTGCTGGCTCTAAAATACCTAAGTTTATTATGTAAGATGACAGGGCAAGGACATGTCAAGAAGCTTGAGACTCGGGGGGGGGGGGGGGGTTATGGGGGGTTGGCTGCAGGTACTTTTAGGCCATGTTCACATGTCTGAATTTCTGTGCCAAATTCCACATTGGAATTCAACATGGAGATTCCACTTCAGCAGAGTCTCCTTGAATTCACCGGAATTCTGCGCTGTGCACACGTTGGAATTACCATTCTGGCATGGAAATTCCTATTTCCATGTCCGCAGTGTCACATTGGGCAGGGATAGAGTGAAGCCCTAATCTTGCCCACACCCTCTGTCCCTGCATACTTGCGTACCCGTCTTAAACAACGGGTCTACAACCACGAGGACATTCCCTACCTACTAGGTGCAGGGACAGACAGAGTCAAAATAATAAACTACAAAACAGTAGGAGTTGGGAAACAGCTGGAGGCACACAAACTAACAGAAATACACAAAGACAATTACACAGTCAAAACAAGGTCAGTCTTAGCCAAAGTCAGTAACAGGAGATAGCGAAGTAACAATGCAAATCCGAGAAGAGATGTGAAGAACCAAGCCAAAAGATCAGAGTACCAAAATAGACAATAGAGATATAGGAGTTCAAGCTTCAGTCAACAGCTAACTATCGCAACCAAAGCACAAGAGAAAGTGACTTCATTATATATGAAAGGGCAGGTAAAAGAAGAATCCTGATTGAAAGAAGAAACCAGAGTACAGATAGGCGGGGAGGAAACCCCAATCACAACCAAGCAGCTCAGGGTGTTGTCCAAGTAACCAGCATAAACTACAGAGCTATGCAGAATTAACCCTACGGGTGCAGACAGAACTGGTCATTACATGTAGAAAGAATGAACACGCAAATTTTTTTCTGCAGATTCCACATTGAATGCATAGCCGTCTATAAGATGGCGCAATCTAGTCCGGTTCTAGCTCTGGCATATTATGTTGGCACCTGCAGACTGCGGAATGTCCACAAAGATCCGTGCGGACATTCCAGCATGTGAACATAACCTTAAGCTCCTTTTATACAGGATGGGTCTACAGCAGATTTTTAGCATAAAATCCACCCCTAACTACATGGAAAGGCACAGCAGCAAATCCGCACCAAATCTTGCACATTTTGTTGTGGATTTGTTGAAGACTTGCCGCTGCTGCTATAGTTGGGGATTATTGATGAGCGGCAGAGGACATATTCGAATTTGCTATATTTTGCAAATATATGGACGAATATTCATCCTATGGTAGCGAAATTTGCATATTTGCTATGTTCGTTCCCTTTTTTTTCCATGTGAAAATTTGTAATGAAATTTGCATAGTGGGCATGTGCGATTATATCTTTCACCTAAAAGAAGGGAGCGATCAGTGTCCCCTGAAAGTGCCGAAATTCACGAATATTGAAATATTTGTACTCCACACTGACTCACACAGTAAATAATATTGGAGCCTTCTTTGGACCACAAGCTGAAAGCAGAGAGGAATGATCACTTTTTTTTTACACAATACAAATCATGTTGTGATGTGTACTGTGAAGAAAAATAATGAATATTCGTCATTATGAATATATAGCACTATAATCAAAATACTTGCAAAATCGTGAAGTGCCGATATTCATGTTAAAAATTCTCATTTTGAATATTCGCACTCAACACTATTGGGGATATGTACAACAAAAAGAGAGAAACACAGCTGCACATCCACCATATGTAATCTGATCTACTTGCTTCTCAGCATAATTTCAAAAACGAACAGGTTGTTAGCATACATTTTGATCAAAAAGTACATGCCCACTCGCCACGTCAAGGCCACCTCGTTAGAGTGGGTCCCTAACCTGACACTGGCGTAGCCCCCGGCAGTGACCACTGCCTCAGAGACCCCATGCCCAATGGGGAGAGCGACCCAGTGGCCAGGCAGCCCCACTACTGCCCGACCAAGCCCCTGGCTCTGGGCCACTCCACCCCACAGACAAAGCATCACAGAAACAATGGTCGCCACAAAGAACCACACCAGTATGAAACCTACCATGTGCTCACTGCCAGAGGGCTGGGAGAATGGTAGGAGGAAACCCTTATTCAGTTTCCTGCTAATTAAAAACACCTGGGCCAAATGGGTGGAGTGGAGTGCAGGCTAAGGAAGAAGGAGGAGACTACAAATGTACAACACAAAGAGAGAAACACAGCCGCACATCCACCATATATAATTTGATCTACTTGCTATTGGGGATATGTTTGTGTTTAAAAGAGATAAATTTATGTGCTTCAAAACCACAGTTGCAGATCTAACTGTGGATCCGCAGCATTTTCGCAGCACAATCTACAACACTGCATTTTTTGGGCAGAATTAGATTTTTTGAAGTTAAAGCGTAAAATCTGCATTAAATCCGCAAAAAAAACTATGAACATGTTGCTGATTTAAAACCTACACCACAGGGCAACTCATACAGTGGATTTTGTGTAAACTAAATTTGAAGCATTTGAAAAAGACTTGGCGAAAACCCATCAAGAAAGAAATACTACAATCCACTGCATATTTTCTGTAAACAAATCAACAAGAGGAAATTCAAAGTGGATCCAATCCATATAAAAGCAGCCTAAATGGCATTAGGGTACAAAAGGATGGTCTACCCCAGTGGGAGAAGGTCTATTTGACTGGACATCTGGAAACCAAGCAGCCTTTTTGGATATTGTGGGTCATTGATGCACTCAACAGAGCTTCCACACGGTTTAGTTGAGTAACTATTGTTTTTTATTTTATTTATTTTTTGCATGCTTTTATCACAGCATTTGCTGTTTGAATTGTTGAAATTACTTGAATACAAATTTGCTGCTTGACTCATTTTTACTTGTTAATGCTGCCACAACCTTGTGTATTGCTTTTGTTCCTCATATTTCTGTATTCTGCTGATTTATATACGTCCAAGAGGGAAGACAGCACTAGTCCCTGCTCCTATGCCCGTGACCATCCGGATAACCAGTCCAGATACAGAACATCCAAGTGGTATAGGTCACAGCAAAAAGTATGCAGACTCGCAATTTCAAAAAGGCTGTGGTCTTTATTTAGGTCATCAGCAGTGCAACGTTTCGGCTATAGTGTAGCCAAAGGTTGCTTGACAAAGGCTACACTATAGCCGAAATGTTGCACTGCTGATGACCTAAATAAAGACCACAGCCTTTTTGAAATTGGGAGTCTGCATACTTTCTGCTGATTTATATAGTTTGCATCACATTACGCCAATCACATTTTTTTAATCTAGCTATTTATCATGACATTTTATACATCCCACCCCCCTCCTCTGAAATACAATGTCCAAATCATTTAGTCCTCTAAGTAATGCTAAATGTATGGTTTTCTGCAATTGCGCACAAATTCTGTCCAGCAAAGCTTGCTGAATGGAATTGTGGTGGAATTGTGGCAGAATTTCTGTGTTCTCAGAGCACAGATTCTGCCAAAATTGAAGCCTCTTTGACTTTAATGGGGTTCCATCGCGGAATTCCGCAAAATATAAAACTAGACTTATATAGATTGCAGAATTTCCACGGTGGAATGCTGGCCATGGAAATCCTACTCTCTGAATGGGAATACGGAATCCCATTGAAATCTATTTTTCAACATAACAGTATTGCTAAGTTAAACATGTAATATTTCATATATAGCTTTGTGCTAGCTGTGTGCTGCTGTATATCTTTTGCTTGTATTTGTAATTTAGCCGCAGCAGCGTGCGCCTGTATACTTATTGCATACAATGGTTGAGTATCAGAATGTGCTGACCAACTGCTACCTTTTTTGTATTGCACATGTGCGGGGGAGTGGCTGCCTCACAGGGCCGGACTGGCTTGGCGGGATACTGGGAGAATTCCCGGTGGGCCGCTCACCCTGGGGCCGGCAATATATAAAAACGGGTCAGTCTGATGATGCCTGAGCAATTCAGGCACCATCAGACTGACCCCGCTTTTAAATATTCAGCGCGGCTGCAGCGCAGTGCGGTCGGGCCGCAGCGGCCGCCCATGCACACTACACTAGCATACAAGGGCCTGATACCAGTATCAGGCCCTTGTATGCAGAGCAGCAGGGGACGCATAGTGAAGGAGCTATAAGCTCCGGCTAGCATGGTGGAGCGGGAGCTGTCAGCTGTCCCGCTCCACCACTCCGTCACCTTTCTCACGCTGCGGGCTACGGCTGCTCCGTTCTTGAAGTGTCAGTGACAGCAGCAATGACGCCATCCACGGCAGGCCGGCACCATCGAGCCGGAGCCCGGAAATCACGTCCCCGCGGCTTTTACTGACACTTCAAGAACGGAGCAGCCGCAGCCCACAGCGTGAGAAAGGTGACGGGTGTGAGAAGGGAGGAAGCAAATGATAAGTGATGGTGATGGGCACATGTCAGGGGGGGCATTATATATGAGGGGCACATGGCAGAGGGGCATTATATGTGGGGGCAAATGACAGGACCACCCCCGTCATGTGCCCATATAATGCCCCCCTGTCATGTGCCCCTTATATATAATGCCCTCTGTCCTGTGCCCCTCAGATATAATGCCCCATGTCCTGTGCCCCTCGCATATAATGCACCCTGAGGGGCACATGATAGGGGGGCATTATATGTGAGGGGCACATGTCAGGGGGCTTTATATCTGAGGGGCACAGGACAGAGGGCATTATATATAAGGGGCACATGACAGGGGGACATTATATGGGCACATGACGGGCATTATATTGTGAGGGGCATAGGACATGGGGTATTATATATAAGGGGCACATGTCAGGGGGGCATTATATATGAGGGGCACACAGCAGGGGGGCATTATATGTGGGGGCAAATGACAGGACCCCCCCTCCCCTCTCATGCGCCCATATAATGCCCCCCTGTCATGTGCCCCTTATATATAATGCCCTCTGTCCTGTGCCCCTCACAATATAATGCCCCGCTGTCATGTGCCCATATAATGTCCCCCTGTCATGTGCCCCTTATATATAATGTCCTCTGTCCTGTGCCCCTCAGATATAATGCCCCATGTCCTCTGCCCCTCACATATAATGCACCCTGAAGGGCACATGATAGGGGGGCATTATATCTGAGGGGCACAGGACAGAGGGCATTATATATAAGGGGCACATGACAGGGGGGCATTATATGCGCACATGACAGGGGGGCATTATATTGTGAGGGGCACAGGACATGGGGTATTATATATAAGGGGCACATGTCAGAGGGGCATTATATATGAGGGGCACATGGCAGAGGGGCATTATATGTGGGGGCAAATGACAGGACCCCCCCCCCCCGTCATGTGCCCATATAATGCCCCCTTGTCATGTGCCCCTTATATATAATGCCCTCTGTCCTGTGCCCCTCACAATATAATGCCCCCCTGTCATGTGCCCATATAATGCCCCCCTGTCATGTGCCCCTTATATATAATATCCTCTGTCCTGTGCCCCTCAGATATAATGCCCCATGTCCTGTGCCCCTCGCATATAATGCACCCTGAGGGGCACATGATAGGGGGGCATTATATGTGAGGGGCACATGTCAGGGGGCTTTATATCTGAGGGGCACAGGACAGAGGGCATTATATATAAGGGGCACATGACAGGGGGACATTATATGGGCACATGACGGGCATTATATTGTGAGGGGCATAGGACATGGGGTATTATATATAAGGGGCACATGTCAGGGGGGCATTATATATGAGGAGCACACAGCAGGGGGGCATTATATGTGGGGGCAAATGACAGGACCCCCCCTCCCCTGTCATGCGCCCATATAATGCCCCCCTGTCATGTGCCCCTTATATATAATGCCCTCTGTCCTGCGCCCCTCACAATATAATGCCCCGCTGTCATGTGCCCATATAATGTCCCCCTGTCATGTGCCCCTTATATATAATGTCCTCTGTCCTGTGCCCCTCAGATATAATGCCCCATGTCCTCTGCCCCTCACATATAATGCACCCTGAAGGGCACATGATAGGGGGGCATTATATCTGAGGGGCACAGGACAGAGGGCATTATATATAAGGGGCACATGACAGGGGGGCATTATATGCGCACATGACAGGGGGGCATTATATTGTGAGGGGCACAGGACATGGGGTATTATATATAAGGGGCACATGTCAGAGGGGCATTATATATGAGGGGCACATGGCAGGGGGGCAAATGACAGGACCCCCCCTATCATGTGCCCATACAATGCCTTCCTCTCCTGTGCTCCTTATATATAATGCCCTCTGTCCTGTGCCCCTCAGATATAATGCCCCATGTCCTGTGCCCCCCTGCATATAATGCACCCTGAGGGGCACATGATAGGGGGGCATTATATGTGAGGGGCACATGTCAGGGGGCATTATATGTGGGGGCACATGACAGGGGGCATTATAAGTGAGGGGCACATGTCAGGGGGCATTATATTGTGAGGGGCACAGGACATGGGGTATTATACATAAGGGGCACATGTCAGGGGGGCATTATATGTGGGGGCAAATTACAGGACCCCCCTGTCATGTGCCCATATAATGCCCCCCTGTCATGTGCCCCTTATATATATAATGCCCCCCTGACATGTGCCCCTCACTTATAAAGCCCCCTGTCATGTGCCCCCACATATAATGCCCCCTGTCATGTGCCCGTCAGGGTGCATTATATGCAAGGGGCACAGGACATGGGGCATTATATCTGAGGGGCACAGGACAGAGGGCATTAAATGTGAGGGGCACAGGGCAGGGTGCATTAAATGTGATTGGCACAGGACAGGGTGCATTATATATAAGGGGCACAGGACAGAGGGCATTATATGTGAGGGGCACAGGACAGGGTGCATTATATGTGAGGGGCACAGGACAGGGTGCATTATATGTAAGGGGCACAGGACAGGGTGCATTATATGTGAGGGGCACAGGACAGGGTGCATTATATGTGAGGGGCACAGGAAAGGGGGGCATTATATGTGAGGGGCACAGGACAGGGTGCATTATATGTGAGGGGCACAGGACAGGGTGCATTATATGTGAGGGGCACAGGACAGGGTGCATTATATGTGAGGGGCACAGGAGAGGGGGGCATTATATGTGAGGGGCACAGAGTGTTTTGCATTTCAGAGGTATAGGCCGGCATTTATCATTGTAGGTGTAAGTGAAGTATTTTTCTGTGTAGGAGCACCAAATTTATTAAAAGATAGCAGACCATTTGATAAATTTTGTGCAGGTCACATTTTCTGAAATTTCTCTCTTCACATACACCAAAAAGCTAAGTCTGGGCTGGTGTAGTTTTAGAGACTTTTCAGTGGCTTTGCACCTTTTTTGCGCCTTTTCACAAAAAGACGCAGTTCATAAAACCCGTCCATATCATGTGTATTGCCAAAATCAGTGGATTGCAACTGAAGCGCAAATAAATCCTGCTTGCCCCTTTTTTGCACCATTTTTAGACACAAAAAACTGTCTAAAGACAATTATACATGTCGGCCATAGTGTATATTATAAGGAATTTCTGGGATAGTTTGGTTTTTATGGGCCACAATACATTACGGTATTGTATTCAGAGGGTGCATGGCAAGGTTATATTCAGAGAGCACAGTATGTGGTAGTATTATATTCGGAGGGTACAGTGTGTTGTAGTAATATATTCAGAGGTTACGGTGTGTGGCGGTTTTATATACAGAGGTTATGGTGTGTGGCGGTTTTATATACAGAGGGTAAGGTGTATGGCGGTATTATATTCGGAGGGTACAGTGTGTTGTAGTAATATATTCAGAGGTTAAGGTGTGTGGCGATATTATATTCAGAGGGTACAGTGTGTAATAGTATCATATTTAGAGATGAGCGAACTTACAGTAAATTTGATTCGTCAGGAACTTCTCGGCTCGGCAGTTGATGTATTTTCCTGCATAAATTAGTTCAGCTTTCAGGTGCTCCGGTGGGCTGGAAAAGGTGGATACAGTCCTAGGAGACTCTTTCCTAGGACTGTATCCACCTTTTCCAGCCCACCGGAGCACCTGAAGGCTGAACTAATTTATGCAGGATAAGTCATCAACTGCCGAGCCGAGAAGTTTGTGACGAATCGAATTTACTGTAAGTTCGCTCATCACTAATCATATTCAAAGGGTACAGTGTGTGCCAGTATTATATTCAAAGGATACAGTGTTTGTCAGTATTGTAATGATTATTGTTTTCATATAGAGGATCAGAATCCGCTGACATAGTGAGGAGCCGTCTGGGCATCAAGTTCTGCTGAGTGAAGATTTTGCTGGAACAAGTCCTGGCGGTATGTACCATCTGAATTAGATAAGGAAAGACTAGAGAAGATGTCACCTGTAGTCACTGATATCATTGTGTATTCTCCTCACTATATCCTATCAAAGCTGGAGTCACTTGTAAGTTCTACAGTTATGATGAGTGAAACTACAACTCCCAGCATAACCTTACCACTGCTTAAAGGGGTACTCTACTGGAAAAAAAAAATGTTTTAACTGGTGCCAGAAAGTTAAACAGATTTGTAAATTACTTCTATTTGAAAATCCTTTCAGTACTTATCAGCTGCTGTATGCTCCACAGTAAGTTCTTTTCTTTTTGAATTTCCTTTCTATCTGACCCCAGTTCTCTCTGCTGACACCTCTGTCCATTTTAGGAACTGTCCAGAGTAGGAGAAAATCCCCATAGCAAACCTCTCCTGCTCTGGACAGTGGTGTCAGCAGAGAGCACTGTGGTCAGAAAGAAAGGAAATTCAAAAAGAAAAGAACTTCCTGAGGAGCATATAGCAGCTGATAAGTACTGGAAGGATTAAGATTTTTAAATAGAAGTAATTTACAAATCTGTTTAACTTTCTGGTACCAGTTGATTTGAAAGAAAATGTTTTCCACCGGAGTACTACTTTAAGTCATTCTGGGAGCTGTAGTTTTAAATGGTGAAGACTTCTTTAGCACTTTCCCATTCTATGGCAATTGGTATATTTGATTATACTGGATTTTTTCACAATGCTCTACATCAGTGGCGTCTGTCACAACTGGCCAAAAAATTACATTGGTGGGGGGGGGGGGGGCGTGTAGGTATGTGGTGACACTATTTTCTACCGCACCGGGTGACACCAACCCTAGCAATACCACTGGCTGTATTCTATGGGTAACATTACATATATATATATATATATATATATATATTAATAAATTAATATAGATGTGTGTGTGTATATACTGAGAGAGAGAAAGAGAGAGAGAAGGAATCACTGCAGCACATCTGTGTTTTTTGCAAAAATAAAAAGTGGGTTTTATTCGAACATGTGTAGAGTTACAGGCAACGTTTCTGCTGCTCACCCAGACATTGGGGGAGATTTATCAAAACCTGTCCTGAGGAAAAGTTGCCTAGTTGCCCACAGCAGCCAATCAGATTGCTTCTTTCATTTTTAAAAGGGCCTTTGCAAAATAAAAGAAGCGATCTGATTGGCTGCTGTGGGCAACTAGGCAACTTTTCCTCAGGACAGGTTTTGATAAATCTCCCCCAATGTCTGGGTGAGCAGCAGAAACGTTGCCTGTAACTCTACACATGTTGGAATAAAACCCACTTTTTATTTTTTCTTTATAAAATTCGCTGTGGATTTGTGACCAGGATTCCTACACTTGCCTGCACTCTTCAATGCATTCAGGTGCTGTTTTCTTGAAAAAACTATATATACACACACACATATATATATATATATATATATATATATATATATATATATATATGCCTGCCGGCATGCCGACAATGACACAGTGCTGTGGGGCTGGTATGCAATAATTTCCAGGGCTGGTTTTTGTCCCCAGTCCGGCCCTGCTGCCTCCATGTTGGTTCGGGGACCCCACCCATCTCATTAGGTGATGGATGTGCCAGACCTCACATGCCCTGAAATTGAGGCTCAGTGCTAGCTTAGGAGAAAAATATTCATGGTGTTGGGTCCATCCCAAAGAGGTCACGTTATCGTGGTGGGATGGTACACACTATTTGGCCAAATGGTAAGCTAAGAACCTCTATTTTTCAACATAGCAGTATTAAGTTAAACATGTAATATTTAATATAAAGCTTTGTGCTAGCAGTGTGCTGCTGCTATTCTCATGCTGCTGTTATCCTTGTTTGCATTTGTAGTTCAGCCGCAGCAGCGTGCGCCTGTATACTTATTTCACACAATAGTTGTGTATTAGGATGTGCTGACCAATTATTGTTTTTTTAAATAGATAGATAGATAGCTAGGAGAGAGATAGACAGATAGATAGATACTGTAGATAGATGATAGATAGATAGATAGATAGATAGATAGATATTGTAAATAGATGGTATGATAGATATTAGAGAGAGAGAGAGATGAGAGAGAAAGATAGACAGACAGACAGACAGATAGATAAATAGATAGATATGAGATGAGTATATAGAAATGAGAGAGATGAGAGAGAGATATGAGATAGATAGATAGAGATACAGATATGAGAGAGATATAGATAAATAGATAGACAGACAGAGAAGAAAAAGATATTGAAGCAGCACAACCTTGTCTATATAAAGGTGATAGGTGCACGTCGGATATAGGCCCAGATCACAAGCTGTAGTTAAATATAGTACACTGCAGTGCTGCTGTAATTTTGTATGATGGATAGATAGATGAATAGATGGATAGATATCCAATAAGGAAAACAGCACTCTCAATAAATAGTGCACGGGTGCCAACATGCCCGAGTCCTGGTTCAGGATCCGTTCATACACAGTCAAAAAAAAAAAGGCAATAGCACTCCAAGTTCAGTGATAAAGTGCAGCAACATTTCAACGGTCTCACACCGTCATTTTCAAGCAACAAGTGTATCAAAAAGTGAGTATTTATGGCCGCGCAGGGCCAATCAAGTTATTAGTATAATTGCATACACTATCATAAAAACATACAAAGTGTATAGTGCAATGATAATATTAGGGAATGTCAGTATTGATAAACACATTTCGAGATTATTATCTGACATTCAAAGTGCTTGTGCATACGTGCATCATAATGCTTACAGTATACCATAATAAAGTGTCAGGTGCATAAAATCATTGTTAATGAGATGGGAGGGGGGCGAAATCACTCACCATAGACAAAACAATGCTATTCCATGTGCATGGTGTGGAAGACGCCTGTTCCAGGATACATAAAACTGGAAAACTGAAGTGATGTCATGTTTGTCGGTCACATGACTAATCAAGTGGCCGAATTGCTAGGGAACAAAGATGCTACCTCTCGCGCATGCGCACTAACATCTTAGAGGATCACGGCGCCAAATTTCAGTCTGGCTATTAGTTAACAAGTCCCACCGCAGTCCAATACAGCAATCTCTCACCATCGTGATAGCGCACTGCACAGTCCAGGTTGCCACTGGAACCGTAGCGCACCTGAACCACACTTACATGAGTGCTCCCCTCCCGCCCATCTCATGAAAAATGATTTTATGCACCTGACACTTTATTATGGTATACTGTAAGAAATACGATGCACGTATGCGCAAGCACTTGAAAATGTCAGATAATAATCTCGAAATGTGTTTATCAGTACTGACATTCCCCAATATTATCATTGCACTGTACACTTTGTATGTCTTTATGATAGTGTATGCAATTGTGCTAATCACTTGATTGGCCCTGCGCGGCCATAAATACTCCCTTGTTGATACACTTGTTGCTTGAAAATGACGGTGTGAGACTGTCAAAACGTTGCTGCACGTTGGGGTAAATAAAGACCCACTTTATCACTGAACTTGGAGTGCTACTGCCTTTTTTTGCTGGACTAGATAGATAGATATGATGGATGGACGGATGGACAGATAGATATGAGAAAGAGAGAGAGGGATAGATAGATACCAAAAGAAAGATTCTGCAGCAATCCAAAGTAGGTGAAACTTGGGTGAAGTTTATTGGCCTGACAACATAGTAACGTTTCGGCTGCCTACTTGCAGCCTTTTTCAAGCTAAAAGGCTGCAAGTGAGCAGCCGAAACGTTGCTATGTTATCAGGCCAATAAACTTCACCCAAGTTTCACCTACCTTGGAGGGCTGCAGAATCTTTCTTTTGGTGTGGATATTCCAGATTGACCCGTGACCTGGGACAACTATCTGCTGGCACCCATCACCTACTATACTTGTTTGGTTGTGCTGCTCCACTTCTCCGTTTAGATAGATAGATTTATTCATCTTTTTTATTGGCATCCATTAAAAGAATCTCTGGCACAATAAAATGCTAGGACATAGTTTTGATTTAATTTACTTTACAGTCAGTTTTAATTTTTACTTTCCTCTTGCTTGAATATAAATACATTTCTTTGCACAGAAAAGACCAGACTTTTATATTCTGACCTTTCATCGCAATGATCAAATAGAGCACAGTATTATAATGTTCCCATCATTAATAATTTCCAATAGAGAGCTGTGGTTAAGATTATATATTTGCTCATTTAAAAAAAAAGACTTTTTATGTGGCTGAAGGCTTATTAAAGTCTCTGTCCTTGGAGTCAAGGAAGGATAGAAGTATGGTTAACTAGATAAATTAGCTAAAATTGGGCAGACTTTTTTAATTGACGAAATAGACAATTACGATCATTAGGCGGAGTGGGCAGTGTGTGGGTACATAGAGACATCACTAGGGAAAGAATTGCTAGGCACCTCACACCTGCTTTGTTAAATCTCCAAAATGGCAGGATGTTTAAACACTCACATTCAGGATTTGACAGAATAACAAGTGAAAAAATGTTAGCATGTTATTATTGTTATTTTAGTTAGCTGTGCATATGAAAAGGATTTATATAAATAACATATGGCAAGAAACAAGGAAGACATGAACTAACTGAATGATAGGCAGGCAGAAAAGAAGAGAAGACTCTGGCCATGAGGGATTACAATTTACAAAAAAAAGGGAGAATTAGACAGTAAGGGGAATTTATCAAACCATTTAGACTGCTTGTTTTGTCTAAATCTGTCACATAAAAAGTTGTACGCTGGCTCCGTGCGACATTTTCTTCCACATTTTCTTAAGAACGTTTAAATTTAATTAATTTCATTACCATAAAGTGTTCTTATTTAAAGCACTTTGTGCAATGGTCACTGAAGTATCACAAGCAACTTTTTGTGAAATGTTGCAAAATTTGGCACAGGCCAGATTTAGAAGTTATTACAGGGCAGGCATACTCTGCCCTATAGAACTATCAAAATGGCTCTAAGCAACAATTGTATGAACCCCTTAAGGACGCAGGGTTTTTCCGTTTTTGCATTTTCATTTTTTCCTCATCACCTTCTAAAAATCATAACACTTTCAATTTTGCACCTAAAATTCCATATTATGGCTTTTTTTTTGTGCCACCAATTCTACTTTGCAGTGACATTAGTCATTTTACCAAAATATCCACGGCGAAGTGGAAAACAATTCATTGTACGACAAAATTGAAGAAAAAATGCCCTTTTGTAGATTTTGGGGGCTTCCGTTTCTACGCAGTGCATTTTTCGGTAAAAATTACATCTTATCTTTATTCTTTAGGTCCATATGGTTAAAATGATACCCTACTTATATAGGTTGGATTTTGTAATCCTTCTAAAAAAAAATCATAATTACATGCAGGAAAATGTATACGTTTAAAATTGGCATCTTCTGACCCCTATAACTTTTTTATTTTTCCACGTATGGGCCAGTATGAGGGCTAATTTTTTGCGCCCTGATCTGAAGTTTTTTTCGGTATCATTTTTATATTGATTAGACTTTTTATCCATTTTTTCCTCATATAAAAAGTGTCCAAAAATACGCTGTTTTGGACTTTGGATTTTTTTTCCCGCGTACGCCATTGACCGTGCAGTTTAATTAACAATATATTTTCATAGTCTGGACATTTCCGCAGGCGGCGATACCACATATGTTTATTTTTATTTACACAGTTTTTTTTAAATGGGAAAAGGGGGGTGATTCTTACTGTAACACTCACGTTTCAGAAGACCGGAACACCGGTGGATGTGGATCCACTGGACCTGTGTGGCAGATGACTCGGACCGTTCCAGGGAGCAGAGTCTAAGGTCAACTTTGAACGCCGCATCTAAAGGGTTAATAGTGCATGGCACAACGATCGGTGCGGCACGCTATTAGCCCAGGGTCCCAGCTGTCATTAGCCACCAGGACCGATCCGGTATGACGGCGTGACCCTGCGTTTTATACTGGGACTGGGCGCAGGGTGTACAGGTATACCCTGCGCCCTTAAGTTCTTGCAACATTTGCTACAATAGTGGCACAGCTGCCACTTCTCTTCAACATTTAACATGACCAAAGTAAAACGGTTGTGTGGTAATTCAATAAAGTCGCTGCACAATTAGATAAATTTGGTGCATAGCTGCCACTTTCTCGTACAAAACTCACACCAGATTTGATAAATGATTGTAGCATTTAGGTTTTATGTAGACATGGGTTTTCATGTTGCATTTCAAAGTTTCAAATATGGGAAAGAGTTTTACAGTTGTGAGTTCTGGTTGGGATACTGAGTTTCACAGTATGAGGGATGCACAGAGGAATTGTTCAAGATGGCGGTCGGGCTCTGAAAGACGCCTTTTGAGGAGTGGAGATTATATGTGAAGAGGCATCAGGGAATGAAGTCAAAGATGTATAGAGAGGACAAGTTATGGACAGCCTTGCTTGTCATTGTTAGTTTTCTCTGAGAAATGAGTAACCAGTGAAGCATTGCCAGAGAGAAGAGGCAGTGGAGAAAGAGGCCTCCCCCCTTCTCCACTGCCTCTTCTCTCTGTGGATAAGCCATGCTGCAGAGTTGATGGTAGATTGGAGGGGTGCAAGAGTGTTAATATAGATGGCAGGGCACAGAGAAGGATGATTCAGTCGTAAGAGATAAGGAAATGCACTAGCAATTTTTGTTAATTCAAGGTTAGGCAAGCAGATTTGGCAAATGTTTCTGAGGTGGAAACAGTAGGAAAAAAGATCTTTATTGTATGGTTTGAAAGAGGGCAGAATCTAGGGTTAGGCTCCTTTCACATTACCGTTTGCATCCTTTATAAAGGCCTGTTACAATGTCCCATTAGAAATCCCTTAAAAACGGCCGTTAAAAAATACCTTTCATGTCTATGGGATTTTTTGATCATCCGTTCTCACCCATTATAGCCCTTTATGACTAGAGAAAAAACATCCCAGGCACAAATTTTTCTCCCGTCACAATAACAGGTTAATTAACGTACTTTTTTTTTTTTTTTTACATTGAAGTCTATGGCTGACGGATGTTCTCTAAAATCCCCCGTTAATGCCCGTTATTATAACGTTATTTGTACTGAGCATGTTCAGTAAAGCCTTCACACCCCTGAAGTCACATGGGAAGGGGGAGGAGTTCTCACCCGCCCTCTCTACTTCCTAGATTGAACAGCAGGAGGCAGCTGCATTATACCAGCAGGACAAAATCCACTACCATCCGCCATATTTTATAGATATTTTCATGTCAAATCAACTTATAATGAAGGATGCTTGCGATGCAGTATGTATTGTGACTTTTTCAGTGTTTTTTGGGAACATGTGCTTGTGGCTGCGGGCATTTTTGGCCACAGTTCTTATGTGGGCCTGAATGCGTGGACTAGGGAAGTGTGCAGGACAATTTTGGGCTGTGTGGCGGTACTCTGCAGCAGTTTTCTGCCCACCATGTGCTTGCCAGTGTTACGCCGAGCACTCCGGGTTCCCGCTCCTCCCCGGAGCGCTTGCAGCGTTCTCCTGTTCGCAGCGCCCCGGTCAGACCCGCTGATCGGGAGTGCTGCGATAATGTCCCTAGCCGTGATGCGATCCGCGATGCGGGACGCGCCCGCTCGCGATTCGCATCCCGGCCCGCTTACCAGACTCGTTCCCCGTTTGTGCTCCCTTGGGCGCGCGCGCGCCAGCTCTTTAAGATTTAAAGGGCCAGTGCACCAATGATTGGTGCCTGGCCCAATCAGTCTGATTAGCTTCCACCTGCTCCCTGTCCATATAACCTCACTTCCTCTGCACTTCCTGGCCGGATCTTGTTGCCAATGTGCCTTGAGAAAGCGTTCCTTGTGTATTCCAAACCAGTGTTCCTGACCTCTTACCGTTGCCCCTGACTACGATCCTTGCTGCCTGCCCTGACCTTCTGCTACTCCGTCCTTGCTCTTGCCTCATCCCTTGTACCACGCCTATCTCAGCAGTCAGCGAGGTTGAGCCGTTGTCGGTGGACACGACCTGGTTGCTACCGCCGCAGCAAGCCCATCCCGCTTTGTGGCGGGCTCTGGTGAAAGCCAGTAGCAACCCTAGAACCGGTCCACCGACACGGTCCACGCAATCCCTCGCTGACACAGAGGATCCACCTCCAGCCTGCAGAATCCTAACAGCCAGGCTGCATGAAGTGGGTATATTTGCCTGCAGTTTGTATGGGGATATGAATGCGTGGGCTAGGGAAGTGTGCAGGATCATTTTAAACTGTGTTGTGCCACTCTGCGGCACTTACCTTCCCATCATGTGCTTGCCAGTTAGCAGGCCGCAGGCATTTTTGCCCGCAGTTTGTATTGGGGTATGGATGCATGAGCTAGGGAAGTGTGCAGGATGATTTTGGACCATGTGGCACCACTTTGCAGCAATTTTCTGCCCGCCATGTGCTTGCCAGTTTGCAGGCCGCGGGCATTTTTGCCCACAGTTTGTATGGGGGAATGCTGATTTTGGGCTAGGGAAATGTGCAGGGAAGTGTGCAGAACGATTTTGGACCATGTTGCACCACTCTGCGGCAGTTTCCTGCCCGCCATGTGCTTGCCAGTTTGCAGGTGGTGGGCATTTTGCCCGCAGTTTGTATGGGGGTATGAATGCGTGAGCTAGGGAAGTGTGCAGGACGATTTTGGACCATGTGGTGCCACTCTGCGGCAGTTTCCTGCCCGCCATGTGCTTGCCAATTTGCAGGCAGTGGGCATTTTGCCCGCAGTTTGTATGGGGGTATGAATGCGTGGGCTAGGGAAGTGTGCAGGACGATTTTGGACCATGTGGTGCCACTCTGCGGCAGTTTTCTGCCCGCCATGTGCTTGCCACTTTGCAAGCCAAAGGTATTTTTGCCCGCAGTTTGTATGGGGGTATGAATGCGTGGGCTAGGGAAGTGTGCAGGACGGTCTTGGAACGTGTTGCGCCACTCTGCGGCAGTTTCCTGCCCGCCATGTGCTTGCCAGTTTGCAGGCGGTGGCATGTTTACAAAAAAAAAATAAAAAATGAGCCCAAGAAGGCAAAATGAAATAAGTTGAGTTTTGACATTTTGGACTGGCAATGATTTCTGAACATGTATTTATTTTTTTTTTATTTTTTTTGCAGAAGCATGTCCCTGTAGCATCTTCTACAGATGAAGAAATGAAGAAGTGGTTTCTCCAATTGAGGAGTCTGGTGTGGAGTAAATACGGACTACAAGCCCAAGTGTGAGTTTTTTACTTTTTGAGCAAGGAAATCATATACATTTTTCCATCATTTAACTAGTTTTTATTTTTTGTTTCCAGTTGGATGATAACTTTTATATAAGTGAGTGTGATTTATCCATGGAATCCGAGGAGGAGAATGTGTCAGCCCCCAGGACTCCCAGGATAGACCTTCCAAAGAGCCTGAACCAATATGTATTGTACAATTTTATGGCAGTATGTCCTACATTTTAATAGCGTCCCATGACTCGGCTAAGAAGGGTAAGAGGACGTGGTTGTGTGAGTATTTTATAAAGAAAAATACTTGTTTTCAGTGAACTTAATTGGAAAGCAGTTGCCCATAGCAACTAATCACATTGCTTCTTTATTATTTTGCTTGTTTCCTTAAAGCTTTAAAGAGCCAATGTGATTGCTTGTTTAGTCAACTGAATACACTGTACAGTGTTTGCAACCCTACTTAACAGAATCTTTCTAATTTAAGGGTGGTGCACGTGCTGGTCAGATGCACATTGAAGGGAAGCAGGACTAGTTAGAGCTCATAATAGATAATCATCTCCAAATAACTATGATTGAGGCTCGTCCTGCTCTGTGGGATGCATCCAACCCACAACACGTCAAGAGGCAATATTCTGAGGCTCTTTGGATGGAGGTGTATCGTGCCATCTGCACCACCTGGGAGGACCTGTCAATCAGTGAAAGATGGAGTGTTGGTAAACATTTTTTTTTAAAGGCAAACTCCACATAGTGTCTTATACGTGACAGTCTTTAGTTGAAGATCCGCTGGTGGTCGAGTCCTAGGCTGGAGTAAGGCTTCAGCAAGTTGGCACACATCTGGAAGGCCTTGTCCCCAACAAAAACAAAGGGCATTGGAGGTCCATCAGTCCCAGGAAAGGCCCTTGCTTCAGGAAGTCCCAGCTCACCAGAGTGGATCCTTCTCCCCATGGCAGAGTTCTTAAACACACGGGAGTCGTTGGTTCTTCCATATGACCCGATGTCCACAGCGATGAATATGTACTGTGCATCCGCAATGGCCATAAGTATGGTGGAGAAGAACCTCTTCTAATTGTAGTACTCCGACCCGGTGTGCGCCGGCTTCTGGATCCTGATGTGTTTTTCGTCGGCTGCTCCCACACAGTTTAGAAACTGTGTGACTTCTTGGAACTTCTCTGCGATGCCAAGCTAATGTTCTGCTGAAGGATGGGGAAGAAAGTCTTATAGAAGGCAATCCCACAGGGCCTCGCAGGTGGTCCAGAAAATCCCAGAGATGGTGGAAATTCCGGGGTGAAACTGGAAGTGGAGTGACGAAAAACTCTCACCGGATGCAGGGAATATTGAAATTAAACAGTTAAAAAGTGTTTTAGTATTTTGAAACACATATTTGATGAACACAGAAAAAATAAGATTTTGGCTACATACCCGAGGGTTACGATGAGGAGTTCCTCTGGCGAGATGCTCCATCTGAGGTGGGTGTCTTGGCAACAGATCCCATCAATGATGCGTTTGAGAAGGTCATCAAAAGTTGCTACGGACATCCGAAGGTAGCTTGAAAACTTTGTTGGGTGCTGGCGCAGCTCCACATACAAAGTACTGTGAACCCCATGGGTCATCTGTCCTGCAGTGATGGGATGGATCCAATATCATCGTCGACGTCTCTCATCTTCTTGGGATCTTCTTCTTCTTTGGGCACTCAACAGCAGCACATCGAAACTGTAGGAAAGATGGGTGGGAATCATGGGGAAAATCGCAATAGTAAAGTCTGACAGCAAGAAAACTAAGCAACAGTACTCTCCCTCTCAATGCTTGAATTCAGACTGGTGTCAAATCATTGTGGCATCCTTTTATACCCTTATCTTGGAGTAGGAGGCAGAGTTTCAGGTGTTGCAAGGTGTGACAGGTAGGAGAGGTCAAAAAAGTATTAAAAAAACGGATGTTAGAAAAGACATAACGGATGTAAAAATGGGTACTAACGGATACATTTCAAAGGTTTATCCGTTACAATAACGGGACTTTGAACTCGTTATCACCCATTATTTAATCTGTTTTTTAATGGCCCTTTTAAGGAAGAAAATGGATATACAATAACGGGTGAATATACTGTAGTGTGAAAGGAGCCTTAGACTGAGGCTGTGAACTTGTGAAACTGGGGAAGCGTGAAGACATGAACTGTGACTTTTTGGCAGAGGATGTTGAGTGAGATGGGCAAAAATTATAATTAAAATGTTGAGTTTTAGAAAATGCAAGGATAAAAGAAAGCAGATATAGATGATAAACACTCTGGTATTCTGTAAAGCAGATATGTATTATCAGGGACAGAGAGATACTTTTGAGTGTCATGAATATATCATACTAAGTTTCATAGGATTTTATGAGCTGTCAGGGGCCAATAGTACAGATGGAGATGAGTACGGGTTCTAGGACAGAGCCCTGAGTGGCTCCAACTAAGGGAGTAAGAGGGGATGAAGTGGTGTGGGAGACACCAAAGGGGAGATTTATCAAAACCTGTCCAGAGGAAAAGTTGCTGAGTTGCCCATAGCAACCAATCAGCTTGCCTCTTTCATTTTCCAGAGGTCTTTTAAAAAATGAAAGAAGCGATCTGATTGGTTGCTATGGGCAACTCAGCAACTTTCCTCTGGACAGATTTTGATAAATCTCCCCCTAAATGTCCAGCTGGTAAGGTATGAGGAGGTCTAGGAGAGGGCCCAGTCTGTGATTCCAAGGGAAGAGAGTTTGTAACGGAAGGGAAGGGTCAACTTTGTTGAAAGCAATGAACATGTCTAAAAGGAGGAGAATAGAGTAATGTTATAGCAGAACATTAGTGACTTTGGTGAAAGTGGTTTCAATAAAGTGTTGGGGTTGTCAGCCAAATTGTAGATGGTCAAGTGGGGTGACAGGTCAACAGGTTGAGGGATGACTCAGGATTTGGTGTGAGGGCTGCAATTTTTTAAATGAAGAAGGTAAAATGACAGTGGTTAATGACAGAATAAAGATATCGGTTAGTTCAGGGGTAAATACAATAGTAAGATATGAGGTGAGATAGGCTTGGATCAAAGTGTATGGGTTTTGAAGTATGATTTGGAAAGTGGTGTAGAAGAAGGTTACAAGGAAAGAACACTGAGCCATATCCATAGCCTTCATCTGGTCTGAGCAAACATGGCAAAAATTATCCAACTTTTGGGAGCTACTGTTCTTTTGACCAATATACATTACAAATCCTCATGTTAATGACACTTGGTTTAGCTAAACTTAACTGGAAGGGCCACCATACTTAGGGAAAATGTGCAACAATCATATCAAACACACACTATTTAGCGATACTCTACACTACTATACAGTACATATACATGAGTGACTTTGCCGTTTAAGTAAGGATAAGTATGTGCTACTGTCTCTAGTCTGTTTTACAAGACTTGACGGAATATCAGAGTTTGCATTATGCTGTTGGCATTTAATATTACTGTTGCTTTGGGCCACATTTATATGTTTCTATTAATGCTCTGCTTGCAGCTTTTCTATATTAGATTTCCATAGCTCTTACAAGCCATTAGTAATAAATCTTTTTCCTCTTTTTTACTTCAAAAATAAACTTTAACAGCATCGAGAATGTCTACAGAATTAAAGGGAACCTTTCATCACTTTCATGTTTGTTCAACCATAAGTCATCGGGCTTCTGCCTGCCCAGTCAGCCTTAAAGGGGTATTCCAGGAATTTTTTTTATTTAATTATGCTACAGGGGCTGTAAAGTTAGTGTAGTTCATAATATAGTGTCTGTACCTGTGGGTGACGGTTTTCTCACAATTATTCTGTGATTGTCACCCTACTATTTATTTGTAACTGCATACAAAATGACTGTTGCCTCAAATTTTTCCAGGTTACAATGCGGCCGAGACCTGACTCACTAGTCAGCTGATGACAGGGAGCCTGTCTGCTTCAGTGGGTGGAGGGATCGCTTGGTGGGAGAGAGATCATCTGCAACTAATGCAACAGCTGTAGGCACCCTGATTGAAAACCACAGGTCTTTTGTTTCAATGGGTGGGGGGGCTAATGTGTGGGATTATAGTCAAAAAGAGAAAAGTCAAACAGGAAATACAAATTCACAAAAAGCTAGCCACAGTGTTATGGTAATCTCATGACAAAGCTATTTAGCCCCAGGACAAGCGCAGATCCTTCCTAAGCATGTCCATTACTGTCTGCCAGGTACGTACTAAAATCCCCTTATGGTGCATAACCCCTTTAATGCATATAACTGTCTCAACACCAACACAGGAATAGATCTATAAATTAAGGCTGTTTAGAAGGGGAGAAGCTTTCAGGGACAGCCTGGATGACCCCTGGTTTAGGCAGCATGAAAGTTATGACAGGTTCCCATTAAAGAAGGAAGACGCTGTTTGAATTCATCATGTTGTAAACAAAATACAATAGAAGGCACTAAGTCATAACAGACCACCTGGCCAAATCAATTATAATCACCAAACACAAAGGCCAAGTTGTGGTATAAAAGTAACAATTCTTTATTAATCATATGCTAAAAACATACAGAAAAATCACTTTAATAAAAACAGAATACACATACAAATAGAAAGAGAGGTAGGTATGTCATGGATTACATAAAACACATCAATATGCAAAAAATGGGTGTCACCATAATAATGAGACACTCACAGTGTGTGACTGTTATATGTCAAACACCCTGTATACAGAGAGTAATAGTAAGTACATATATGGTAAAAAAGTAAAGAAAGGCAGCATTATAATAAACAAGTTAAGCCATGTACCCATATACCTGATACCTCTCCCCACCCGAACGTGTTTTCGCTATTGTGCTTTCTCATGGGGCGTGTCTCAGTATCGGAAATAGCAGCCATATATACCCAGAGCCAACCAATGAAAGTAAATTACCTGTAACCGTACATCCCGCCCGATATGGACATCATGTCGAGGTCAGAGGCTGCGCTGGAACTATCCCGGCGTGATGTAATGCTGTGCGCCTAGCCACATGATGCGCATGATGCAAATGAAGTATCGCGATGTGCGAGACATCCTCCGGCATGAGCGCTCGGTTTCTGCGCTCAGCCGTTGATGTGTGTACACTCGCGTGATGCGCATGACGTAGGTGAGTCACGCGGGCAATCACCTGACTATCCGACGTCACGTGCATCAGTCGCTAGGATATGCTCGGTGCCATAGAATAAAATACAACATAAAGGACAAAGACAACACAGTGTGAAAGAAGTGCTGGAGCAGTGAATGTGAAAAGAACAGAACACTTACCCACCCCCGGAGGAACAGGCACAGCAAACAAAACCTATAGTGAAAAAAGATTATAATTATCAAATATAGAATATATGATATATGTGGATTTAGTAATTCCATAGAATAAGAAAATTACTATGGAATTATTAAATCCACATATATCATTTCTACGGTGCATATTGATGTGTTTTATGTAATCCATTACATACCTACCTCTCTTTCTATTTGTTTGTGTATTCTGTTTTTATTAAAGTGATTTTCAGTATGTTTTTAGCATATAATTAATAAAGAATTGAATGCTGCATCACTGATTAAAAAAAAATCAAAAATAAGCCATCCACATAAGTACTGTAGTTACAAGAAAATCTGAAAAATTATTTTTGACAAAATTCCTGCAGCTCTGATAAGACTCCTTGTAGGAGAGCTAGGCACTGTATTTCCATAGCAGAGTAAGCCACAGTTTTTCCAAACATGGTTGGAGTGACCTACCAGAGTACCAAATGATCTTCCAGTGGGACTAGGTACAGGCACAATCACTGATCACAACATCCAGTTTTATATAACCCCATTTAATCCTATAATTTCCTGTAAGGAAAATTTATTATTCACACATAACTTTAAAGGACATGTATCATGGAAAAAAACATATCCCCTATCCGAAGGACCCCTACGATCTCCCTGCTGCACCTGGCGTTTGTTTAGAGGGTAGGTTACAGCGCAGAGGCCCACTCAGGACATCACGGCCACGCCCCCTCAATGCAATTCTATCGGAGGGGGGCATGATGGCCGTTACGCCCCCTCCCATAGACCTTGTATTATGGAGGTGATAAGAGGTGCGGGGGGGGGGGGGGGTTATGGAGATGATGAGAGGTGCAGGGGGGTTATAGGGGTGATAAAAGGTGCAGGGGGGTTATGGGGGTGATCAGAGGTGCAGGGGGGGTGTTATGGGGGTTATAAGAGGTGCAGGGGGTGTTATGGGGGTGATAAGAGGTGCAGGGAGGGTTATGGGGGTGATAAGTGGTGCAGGGGGGTTTGGGGTGATAAGAGGTGCAGGAGGAGTGTTATGGGGTGATAAGAGGTGCAGGGGTTATGGGGGTGATAAGAGGTGCAAGGGTTATGGGGGTGATAAGATGTGCAGGGGGGTTATGGGGATGATAGGAGGTGTGGGGGGTTTATGGCGGTGAAAAGAGGTGCAGGGGGGTTATGGGGGTGATGAGAGGTGCCGGGGGAGGTGATGAGAGGTGCAGGGGGGGGGGTTATGGGGGTGATAAGAGATGCAGGTTTTTTGGGGGGGGTGATGAGGAGAGGTGCAGGTGTGTGATGAGAGGTTCAGGGTGGTTATGGGGGTGATAAGAGGTGCAGGGGGTTATGGACCTGATAAGAGGTGCAGGGGGTTATGGGGATGATGAGAGGTGCAGGGGGTTATGGGGGTGATAAAAGGTGCAGGGGGGTTATGGGGGTGATCAGAGGTGCAGGGGGGTGTTATGGGGGTTATAAGAGGTGCAGGGGGTGTTATGGGGGTGATAAGAGGTGCAGGGAGGGTTATGGGGGTGATAAGTGGTGCAGGGGGGTTTGGGGTGATAAGAGGTGCAGGAGGAGTGTTATGGGGTGATAAGAGGTGCAGGGGTTATGGGGGTGATAAGAGGTGCAAGGGTTATGGGGGTGATAAGATGTGCAGGTAGGTTATGGGGATGATAAGAGGTGTGGGGGGTTTATGGCGGTGAAAAGAGGTGCAGGGGGGTTATGGGGGTGATGAGAGGTGCCGGGGGAGGTGATGAGAGGTGCAGGGGGGGGGGGTTATGGGGGTGATAAGAGATGCAGGTTTTTTGGGGGGGGTGATGAGGAGAGGTGCAGGTGTGTGATGAGAGGTTCAGGGTGGTTATGGGGGTGATAAGAGGTGCAGGGGGTTATGGACCTGATAAGAGGTGCAGGGGGTTATGGGGATGATGAGAGGTGCAGGGGGTTATGGGGGTAATAAGAGGTGCGGGGGTTATGGAGGTGATGAGAGGTGCAGGGGGTTATGGGGGTGATGAGAGGTGCAGGGGGGGTTATGGGGATGATGAGAGGTGCAGGGTGGTTATGGGGGTGATAAGAGGTGCGGGGGGGTTATGGGGGTGAAAAGAGGTGCAGGGGGGTTATGGGGGTGATGAGAGGAGCAGGGGGGGTTATGGGGGTGATAAGAGGTGTGGGGGGTTATGGGGTTGAAAAGAGGTGCGGGGGTTATGGGGGTAATGAGAGGTGCAGGGGGGTTATGGGGATGATGAGAGGTGCATGGGGTTATGGGGGTGATAAGAGGTGTGGGGGGTTATGGTGGTGAAAAGAGGTGCAGGGGGGTAATGGGGGTGATGAGAGGTGTCGGGGGTGTTGAGAGGTGCAGGGGGGGTTATGGGGGTGATAAGAGGTGCAGTTTTTTTGGGGGGGTGACGAGGAGAGGGGCAGGGGTGTGATGAGAGGTTCAGGGGGGTTATGGGGATGATAAGAGGTGCAGGGGGCTATGGAGGTGATAAGAGGTGCAGGGGTTATGGGGGATGATGAGAGGTGCAGGGGGGTTATGGGGGTGATAAGAAGTGTGGGGTGTTATGCAGGTGATGAGAGGTGCAGGGGGGTTATGGGGGTGATGAGAGGTGCAGGGGGTTATGGGGATGATTAGAGGTGCAGGGGGTTATGGGGGTGATGAGAGGTGCAGGAGGTTATGAAGGTGATGAGAGGTGCAGGGGGGCTATGGGGGTGATGAGGAGAGGTGCAGGGGGGTTATAGTAGTGATGAGGAGAGGTGCGGGCGTGGTTATAGTAGTGATGAGGAGAGGTTTGGCGGGGTGGATATGAGCTTTACGAGGAGTGATGAGGACACAGAGGATAAAAGGGGGTGTATATGTATATATGATGTGTATGCATGATGTGTGGCAGTATTATATTCAGTGAGTACAGTGTGTGGCAGTATTATATTCAGTGGATACAGTGTGTGGCAGGATTATATTAAGTGGATACAGTGTGTGGCAGGATTATATTCAGTGGATACAGTGTGTGGCAGTATTATATTCAGAGGGTACAGTGTGTGGCAGTATTATATTCAGTGGATACTGTAACGCCGAGCGCTCCGGGTCCCGCTGTCCCCCTGGAGCGCTCGCGGCGTTCTGCTGACAGCAGCGCTCCGGTCTCTGTCTCTGACCGCGAGCACTGCTGTGTTCGTGCTGGCTTGGACGCGATCCGCATGGCGAGACATGTCCGCTCGCGGATCGCGCCCTGTTCCACTCACCCTCCTCCTCCGGTGTTGGTTTCATCCCGGCGCGCGCAGCCCCGGTCCCTAGGGCACGCGTGCCGGCTTTCTAAGATTTAAAGGGCCAGTGCACCGCTAATTGGTGCCTGGCCCAATCAGTCTGATCACCTCCCTAACACATAAATACCCACTTCCCTTTCCTGTCCTTGCCGGATCTTGTTGCCTTGTGCCCTGAGAAAGCGTTTAGTGTGTTCCCTTGCCTGTGTATCCAGACCTTCTGCTGTTGCCCCTGACTACGAACCTTTGCCGCCTGCCCTGATCTTCTGCTACGTCTGACCACGCCTCTGTCTAGTCCTTGTGTACCGCACCAGACTCAGCTGCCAGAGAGGTCGAGTCGCTACTGGGGGACACAACCTGGTAGTTACCGCCGCAGCAATTCTATCCCGCTTTGCAGCGAGCTCTGGTGATCACCAGTAACTACTTAGAACCGATTCCCCGGTACGACCCGCGTCATCACCTCTCTGGCACAGAGGATCCACCTCGTGTGTCCTCACCAGCCGCCAGTTTGGATCCTGACAGTAGATCCGGCCATGGATCCCGCTGAGGTGCCGCTGCCGAGTCTTGCTGATCTCACTACCGTTGTTGACCAGCAGTCCCAGCAGATCCCCCAACAAGGACAACAGCTGACGCAGTTGACCGCCATGCTCCAGCAGCTTCTGCCTGCCCAGCGTCAACCATCTCCTCCGCCAGCTCCAGCTTCTCCGCCACTCCGAGTTGCTGCAACTACCTCTAGAGTTCGCTTGTCTCTTCCTGAGAAATTTGATGGGGACTCTAAGATGTGCCGGGGATTCCTGTCCCAATGTTCCCTGCACCTTAAAATTATGTCAGACCAGTTCCCCACAGAACGGTCGAAGGTGGCTTTCGTGGTCAGTTTGTTATCTGGAAAGGCCTTGTCCTGGGCCACACCGCTGTGAGACCGCAACGATCCTGCCACTGCTTCTGTCCAGTCCTTTTTCTCCGAAGTACGCAGCGTCTTCAAGGAGCCAGCCCGGGCTTCCTCTGCCGAGACGGCTCTTCTGAATCTCTTCCAAGGGAGCTCTTCAGTGGGCGAATATGCTATCCAGTTCCGCACCCTCCCTCTGAGCTAGCTTGGAACAACGAGGCCCTCTGCGCGACCTTCAAGAAAGGTTTATCCAGCCACATCAAAGATGTTCTGGCCACACGAGAAACTCCTGCTAACTTGCCTGAACTCATCCAGTTGGCCACCCACATAGATATGCGTTTCAAGAGACGCCAGGAGCTCCGCCAAGAAAAGGATCTTGTTTGCACCAGGCAGTTTCCTCGCTCGGCACCTCTCTTCCAGAGTCCTCTGCAACCTACCCCTGTGCCTCCCGCTGAGGAGGCTATGCAAGTGGACCAGTCTCGCCTGACCCAAGATGAGAGGACTCGCCGCAGAAATGGAAATCTGTGCTTGTTCTGTGCCATTACTGAACATTTCCTTAAAGACTGCCCTATTCGCCCTCCGCGTCAGGGCAACGCACGCACCTAGATAACGTGGGAGAGGCATTACTAGGTGTGAATTCCTCCTCTCCACGCCTGACTATTCCAGTGCGGATTTCTCCATCCGCTAACTCCTTCTTCTCTGCGGTGGCCTTCCTGGACTCTGGTTCTGAAGGAAACTTTATTGAAGCCTCGTTCATCAACAGATTTAACATTCCAGTTACCCGTCTCATCAAACCCTTCTTCATCTCATCTGTGAACGGAGAGAATCTGGACTGCACCGTGCGTTACCGCACAGAACCCTTGCTCATGACCATCAAGAAAAAATTGAATTCTTTGTTTTGCCGAATTGTACCTCAGACATTCTGCTTTGCTTGCCCTGGCTCCAGCGTCACACTTCTACCCTCGACTGGACCACTGGGGACATTAAGTCCTGGGGCGCCTCCTGCCACAAACGTTGCCTTAAGTCAGTACCAATCAGCCAAGTCCCCATCGCTACTCCATTGCCTGGCCTTCCTAAGGCCTACCAGGACTTTGCTGACATCTTTTGTAAAAAGCAAGCAGAGGTCTTGCCACCACATAGACTGTCCTATTGACTTGCTCCCTGGTACCACACCGCCCCGTGGCAGAATGTATCCTCTCTCCGCTCCAGAAACCAAGGCCATGTCTGAATACATTCAGGAAAATCTTAAGAGAGGTTTCATTAGGAAGTCTTCTTCACCAGCCGGAGCGGGGTTCTTCTTCGTTGCCAAGAAGGATGGTTCACTACGCCCCTGCATAGACTATCGCGGCCTCAATAAAATTAAAGTAAAGAACCGCTACTCTCTACCTCTCATCTCTGAGCTCTTTGACTGTCTGCACGGAGCAAACGTTTTTACAAAGCTTGACCTCAGGGGCGCCTATAACCTCATCACAATTCGTGAAGGATATGAGTGGAAAACCGCTTTTAACACCAGAGATGGCCACTTCGAATATCTCGTCATGTCATTTGGACTTTGCAATGCCCCTGCAGTCTTTCAAGATTTTGTCAACAAAATCTTTCGGGACTTACTGTATACCTGCGTAGTTGTCTATCTAGATGACATCCTAATTTTTTCCTCCAACCTTGAGGAACACCGGCTCCATGTCCGTCAAGTGCTCCAGCGCTGTGTAAACCATCTTTATGCCAAATTAGAAAAATGCCTTTTTGAATGCAGCTATCTTCCTTTCCTGGGATAACTGGTCTCTGGACAGGGTCTTCAAATGGATCCTGACAAGCTCTCCACGGTCTTGGATTGGCCACACGCCTCTGGTCTTCGTGCTATCCAGCGCTTCCTCGGATTCGCCAACTACTATCGTCAGTTTATTCCCCACTTCTCCACCATCGTTGCTCCTATTGTGGCACTGACGAAAAAAACGAGAATCCGAGGTCCTGGCCTTCCCAAGCGGATGAAGCTCTTACTCGCCTTAAGGCCGCCTTTGCTTCTGCACCAGTCTTGTCTAGGCCAGATCCACTGAAGCCTTTCTTCCTTGAGGTTGACGCCTCCTCAGTAGGAGCCGGGGCAGTCCTTCTTCAAAGAACCGCTAAGGGAAAAAACGTCACTTGCGGTTTTTTCTCCAAAACTTTTTCTCCTCCTGAAAAAATATATTCTATAGGAGACCGTGAACTGTTGGCCATAAAGTTGGCACTTGAAGAGTGGAGACATCTCCTGGAAGGGTCCCTTCACCCTATCACCATCTACATTGACCATAAAAATCTGTCCTATCTTCAGTCCGTCCAGCGTTTAAAACCTCGCCAGGCCAGGTGGTCGTTGTTCTTTGCCCGCTTCAATTTTCAAATTCATTTTCGTCTTGCAAACAGGAATATCAGGGCTGATGCCTTATCACGTTCCACTGATACCTCCGAAGCTGAGACCCTTCCTCAGCACATCATACCTCCTGAGTGCCTGATCTCTTCTGCTCCTGCTTCTCTGGTGCCAGTTCCTTCAGGAAAAACTTATGTTCCTCCACGTCTTCACCTCCAGATGCTCAAATGGGGGCATTCCTCCCATCTGGCTGGTCACGCCGGAATTAAAAAATCCATACAGTTGATTTCCAGACACTACTGGTGGTCTTCCCTGGAAAAAGATGTGACTGATTTCGTACAGGCCTGTACAGTATGTGCACGTGATAAAACTCCACGCCAGAAGCCTGCTGGTCTTCTCCACCCCCTGCCGGTGCCTGAACAGCCATGGTCACACATAGCCATGTACTTCATCATGGACCTTCCTTCATCTCATGGCAACACCGTCATTTGGGTGGTCGTTGATCGTTTTTCCAAAATGGCTCATTTTGTCCCACTTCCTGGCCTTCCTTCTGCACCACAGTGTGCGAAGCAATTTTTTCTGCAGATTTTTTGTCTCCACGGGCTTCCCTCTGATAGAGGCGTTCAATTTATCTCAAAATTTTGGAGACCACTCTGCACTCAATTAAAGATCAAATTGAATTTCTCGTCCGCCTATCACCCTCAATCCAATGGACAAGTGGAGAGAGTGAACCAAATTATTGGTGACTACCTGCGACATTTTGTCTCCTCCCGTCAAGATGATTGGGTTGACCTGCTACCCTGGGCTGAATTCTCGTACAATTTCAAGAATTCTGAGTCTTCTGCCAAATCTCCATTTTTTGTAGTGTACAGCCATCATCCGCTGCCCACCCTCCCCATTCCCACTTCATCTGAAGTTCCTGCCGTAGATGAATTAACTCAGGACTTCTCATCTATCTGGAAGGAGACTTAAAAGTCGCTCTCACTGGCCTCGTCTTGCATGAAGAGACATGCGGATAAGAAGAGAAGAACTCCTCCTGTCTTTGCTCCTGGTGACAAAGCGTGGCTCTCTGCCAAATACATTCAGTTCCGGGTCCCTAGCTACAAGCTGGGTCCTCATTACATCGGGCCTTTTAAAATCAAAAATCAAATTAATTCTGTCTCCTACAAGCTCCATCTTCCTCCCTCTCTTCGTATTCCTAACTCTTTCCATGTCTCCCTTCTCAAACCCCTCATACTTAACCGTTATTCCCCCAAGGTCACCGCTCCTGCTCCTGTCACTGGGTCCTCTGATGTCTTCTCGGTGAAAGAGATCCTCGCCTTCAAGGTCATTCCCCCCGGAGCGCTCACGGTGTTCTGCTGACAGCAGCGCTCCGGTCTCTGTCTCTGACCGCGAGCGCTGCTGTGGTCATGCCGGCGGGTCATGTCCACTCGCGGATCGCGCCCCGTTCCACTCACCCTCCCCCTCCGGTGTCGGTCTCGTCCCGGCGCGCGCGGCCCCGGTCCCTACGGCACGCGCGCGCCGGCTTTCTAAGATTTAAAGGGCCAGTGCACCGCTAATTGGTGCCTGGCCCAATCAGTCTAATCACCTCCCTAACACATAAATACCCACTTTCCCTTCCTGTCCTTGCCGGATCTTGTTGCCTTGTGCCCTGAGAAAGCGTTTAGTGTGTTCCCTTGCCTGTGTATCCAGACCTTCTGCTGTTGCCCCTGACTATTAACCTTTGCCGCCTGCCCTGACCTTCTGCTACGTCTGACCTCGCCTCTGTCTAGTCCTTGTGTACCGCGCCAGACTCAGCTGCCAGAGAGGTCGAGTCGCTACTGGGGGACATGATCTGGTAGTTACCGCCGCAGCAAGTCCATCCCGCTTTGCGGCAGGCTCTGGTGA